>NC_091256.1:10012500-12614166 GCF_042477335.2 Ovis canadensis
GAGACGGGTATGTCGGGGAACTTCTTGAGTTGCAGCAAGGGTGTGAAGGACCCTTTGGAAGTTCCAGTGGTTAGACGTGATTGGCCTCGAGAAGCCTCAGCGGAAATGGGCCTCATCTCGCCTGGAGGGCAAAACCTCCTGGATTTTCTCGAGTTGCGGCAGGTGCTCTCGACTTACGACGGGGACCTCAGGGACCCGCTCTGGTGGCCTCAGGAAAGGCCAGTCCCCATGCGAGTTCCTCGGGGGCCTCTCGGGATTCCTCTCCCGTCGATGCCGGGGCCTAAGACCTTGTGTGGAGTCGGGGCCGGAACCTGAGGATTCCTCTCCAGTGCTGACATGGATCTTGGCGTACTTCTGGAGTCTCCCCAGGGGAGTCAGTCCTCGTCTCGAATGCCGGCATGCACTTGCGCTTTCCTCCAGAGCAGTAGCAGCAGTGTCACGCAGTCTGCCCCGTGGATCAAAGGATCTATGGTTTTCCCTCGAGTCTTTCCCACGAGGCTTTCCCACGAGGCTTTCCCACAGGGCTGTCCCACGTGCACACGTGGTGGGAGTCGATCCTCGGCTTGAACGTCAAGGCAGTGCAGGGAAAACAGGTTCCTCTGGAATGGACTGACACATCTGGGGGACTCTTGGAATTGTGGCACGACCCTGGAGTTCCTCTCGCCTTTCCTGTGGAGAGCGCCTCTTCTTGAGATGCGACGGGAACGCCGGGAATTCTTTCCCTACGAAACAGGGAAAGGATCCCTCATCTCGAGCTAGGAGGCGGAAACGGGGCTCCCCTGGATGTGTGCGGGACACCACGTGCTTCCTCTCGAGTGGAGACGGGTATGTCGGGGAACTTCTTGAGTTGCAGAAATGGTGTGAAGGACCCTTTGGAAGTTCCAGTGGTTAGATGTGATTGGCCTCGAGAAGCCTCAGCGGAAATGGGCCTCATCTCGCCTGGAGGGCAAAACCTCCTGGATTTTCTCGAGTTGCGGCAGGTGCTCTCGACTTACGACGGGAACCTCAGGGACCCGCTCTGGTGGCCTCAGGAAAGGCCAGTTCCCATGCGAGTTCCTCGGGGGCCTCTCGGGATTCCTCTCCCGTCGATGCCGGGGTCTAAGACCTTGTGTGGAGGCGGGGCCGGAACCTGAGGATTCCTCTCCAGTGCTGACATGGATCTTGGGGTACTTCTGGAGTCTCCCCAGGGGAGTCAGTCCTCGTCTCGAATGCGGGCATGCACTTGCGCTTTCCTCCAGAGCGGTAGCAGCAGTGTCACACAGTCCGCCGCGTGGATCAAAGGATGTATGGTTTTCCCTTGAGTCTTTCCCACGAGGCTTTCCCACGAGGCTTTCCCACAGGGCTGTCCCACGTGCACACGTGGTGGGAGTCGATCCTCGGCTTGAACGTCAAGGCAGTGCAGGGAAAACAGGTTCCTCTGGAATGGACTGACACATCTGGGGGACTCTTGGAATGGTGGCACGACCCTGGAGTTCCTCTCGCCTTTCCTGTGGAGAGCGCCTCCTCTTGAGATGCAACTGGAACGCCGGGAATTCTTTCCCTACGAAACAGGGAAAGGATCCCTCATCTCGAGCTAGGAGGCGGAAACGGGGCTCCCCTGGATGTGTGCGGGACACCACGTGCTTCCTCTCGAGTGGAGACTGGTATGTCGGGGAACTTCTTGAGTTGCAGCAATGGTGTGAAGGACCCTTTGGAAGTTCCAGTGGTTAGATGTGATTGGCCTCGAGAAGCCTCAGCGGAAATGGGCCTCATCTCGCCTGGAGGGCAAAACCTCCTGGATTTTCTCGAGTTGCGGCAGGTGCTCTCGACTTACGACGGGGACCTCAGGGACCCGCTCTGGTGGCCTCAGGAAAGGCCAGTCCCCATGCGAGTTCCTCGGGGGCGTCTCGGGATTCCTCTCCCGTCGATGCCGGGGCCTAAGACCTTGTGTGGAGTCGGGGCCGGAACCTGAGGATTCCTCTCCAGTGCTGACATGGATATTGGGGTACTTCTGGAGTCTCCCCAGGGGAGTCAGTCCTCGTCTCGAATGCGGGCATGCACTTGCGCTTTCCTCCAGAGCGGTAGCAGCAGTGTCACGCAGTCCGCCGCGTGGATCAAAGGATCTATGGTTTTGCCTCGAGTCTTTCCCACGAGGCTTTCCCACGAGGCTTTCCCACAGGGCTGTCCCACGTGCACACGTGGTGGGAGTCGATCCTCGGCTTGAACGTCAAGGCAGTGCAGGGAATACAGGTTCCTCTGGAATGGACTGACACATCTGGGGGACTCTTGGAATGGTGGCACGACCCTGGAGTTCCTCTCGCCTTTCCTGTGGAGAGCGCCTCCTCTTTAGATGCGACGGGAACGCCGGGAATTCTTTCCCTACGAAACAGGGAAAGGATCCCTCATCTCGAGCTAGGAGGCGGAAACGGGGCTCCCCTGGATGTGTGCGGGACCCCACGTGCTTCCTCTCGAGTGGAGACGGGTATGTCGGGGAACTTCTTGAGTTGCAGCAAGGGTGTGAAGGACCCTTTGGAAGTTCCAGTGGTTAGACGTGATTGGCCTCGAGAAGCCTCAGCGGAAATGGGCATCATCTCGCCTGGAGGGCAAAACCTCCTGGATTTTCTCGAGTTGCGGCAGGTGCTCTCGACTTACGACGGGGACCTCAGGGACCCGCTCTGGTGGCCTCAGGAAAGGCCAGTCCCCATGCGAGTTCCTCGGGGGCCTCTCGGGATTCCTCTCCCGTCGATGCCGGGGCCTAAGACCTTGTGTGGAGTCGGGGCCGGAACCTGAGGATTCCTCTCCAGTGCTGACATGGATCTTGGCGTACTTCTGGAGTCTCCCCAGGGGAGTCAGTCCTCGTCTCGAATGCCGGCATGCACTTGCGCTTTCCTCCAGAGCAGTAGCAGCAGTGTCACGCAGTCTGCCCCGTGGATCAAAGGATCTATGGTTTTCCCTCGAGTCTTTCCCACGAGGCTTTCCCACGAGGCTTTCCCACAGGGCTGTCCCACGTGCACACGTGGTGGGAGTCGATCCTCGGCTTGAACGTCAAGGCAGTGCAGGGAAAACAGGTTCCTCTGGAATGGACTGACACATCTGGGGGACTCTTGGAATGGTGGCACGACCCTGGAGTTCCTCTCGCCTTTCCTGTGGAGAGCGCCTCTTCTTGAGATGCGACGGGAACGCCGGGAATTCTTTCCCTACGAAACAGGGAAAGGATCCCTCATCTCGAGCTAGGAGGCGGAAACGGGGCTCCCCTGGATGTGTGCGGGACACCACGTGCTTCCTCTCGAGTGGAGACGGGTATGTCGGGGAACTTCTTGAGTTGCAGAAATGGTGTGAAGGACCCTTTGGAAGTTCCAGTGGTTAGATGTGATTGGCCTCGAGAAGCCTCAGCGGAAATGGGCCTCATCTCGCCTGGAGGGCAAAACCTCCTGGATTTTCTCGAGTTGCGGCAGGTGCTCTCGACTTACGACGGGAACCTCAGGGACCCGCTCTGGTGGCCTCAGGAAAGGCCAGTTCCCATGCGAGTTCCTCGGGGGCCTCTCGGGATTCCTCTCCCGTCGATGCCGGGGTCTAAGACCTTGTGTGGAGGCGGGGCCGGAACCTGAGGATTCCTCTCCAGTGCTGACATGGATCTTGGGGTACTTCTGGAGTCTCCCCAGGGGAGTCAGTCCTCGTCTCGAATGCGGGCATGCACTTGCGCTTTCCTCCAGAGCGGTAGCAGCAGTGTCACACAGTCCGCCGCGTGGATCAAAGGATGTATGGTTTTCCCTTGAGTCTTTCCCACGAGGCTTTCCCACGAGGCTTTCCCACAGGGCTGTCCCACGTGCACACGTGGTGGGAGTCGATCCTCGGCTTGAACGTCAAGGCAGTGCAGGGAAAACAGGTTCCTCTGGAATGGACTGACACATCTGGGGGACTCTTGGAATGGTGGCACGACCCTGGAGTTCCTCTCGCCTTTCCTGTGGAGAGCGCCTCCTCTTGAGATGCAACTGGAACGCCGGGAATTCTTTCCCTACGAAACAGGGAAAGGATCCCTCATCTCGAGCTAGGAGGCGGAAACGGGGCTCCCCTGGATGTGTGCGGGACACCACGTGCTTCCTCTCGAGTGGAGACTGGTATGTCGGGGAACTTCTTGAGTTGCAGCAATGGTGTGAAGGACCCTTTGGAAGTTCCAGTGGTTAGATGTGATTGGCCTCGAGAAGCCTCAGCGGAAATGGGCCTCATCTCGCCTGGAGGGCAAAACCTCCTGGATTTTCTCGAGTTGCGGCAGGTGCTCTCGACTTACGACGGGGACCTCAGGGACCCGCTCTGGTGGCCTCAGGAAAGGCCAGTCCCCATGCGAGTTCCTCGGGGGCGTCTCGGGATTCCTCTCCCGTCGATGCCGGGGCCTAAGACCTTGTGTGGAGTCGGGGCCGGAACCTGAGGATTCCTCTCCAGTGCTGACATGGATATTGGGGTACTTCTGGAGTCTCCCCAGGGGAGTCAGTCCTCGTCTCGAATGCGGGCATGCACTTGCGCTTTCCTCCAGAGCGGTAGCAGCAGTGTCACGCAGTCCGCCGCGTGGATCAAAGGATCTATGGTTTTGCCTCGAGTCTTTCCCACGAGGCTTTCCCACGAGGCTTTCCCACAGGGCTGTCCCACGTGCACACGTGGTGGGAGTCGATCCTCGGCTTGAACGTCAAGGCAGTGCAGGGAATACAGGTTCCTCTGGAATGGACTGACACATCTGGGGGACTCTTGGAATGGTGGCACGACCCTGGAGTTCCTCTCGCCTTTCCTGTGGAGAGCGCCTCCTCTTTAGATGCGACGGGAACGCCGGGAATTCTTTCCCTACGAAACAGGGAAAGGATCCCTCATCTCGAGCTAGGAGGCGGAAACGGGGCTCCCCTGGATGTGTGCGGGACCCCACGTGCTTCCTCTCGAGTGGAGACGGGTATGTCGGGGAACTTCTTGAGTTGCAGCAAGGGTGTGAAGGACCCTTTGGAAGTTCCAGTGGTTAGACGTGATTGGCCTCGAGAAGCCTCAGCGGAAATGGGCATCATCTCGCCTGGAGGGCAAAACCTCCTGGATTTTCTCGAGTTGCGGCAGGTGCTCTCGACTTACGACGGGGACCTCAGGGACCCGCTCTGGTGGCCTCAGGAAAGGCCAGTCCCCATGCGAGTTCCTCGGGGGCCTCTCGGGATTCCTCTCCCGTCGATGCCGGGGCCTAAGACCTTGTGTGGAGTCGGGGCCGGAACCTGAGGATTCCTCTCCAGTGCTGACATGGATCTTGGCGTACTTCTGGAGTCTCCCCAGGGGAGTCAGTCCTCGTCTCGAATGCCGGCATGCACTTGCGCTTTCCTCCAGAGCAGTAGCAGCAGTGTCACGCAGTCTGCCCCGTGGATCAAAGGATCTATGGTTTTCCCTCGAGTCTTTCCCACGAGGCTTTCCCACGAGGCTTTCCCACAGGGCTGTCCCACGTGCACACGTGGTGGGAGTCGATCCTCGGCTTGAACGTCAAGGCAGTGCAGGGAAAACAGGTTCCTCTGGAATGGACTGACACATCTGGGGGACTCTTGGAATGGTGGCACGACCCTGGAGTTCCTCTCGCCTTTCCTGTGGAGAGCGCCTCTTCTTGAGATGCGACGGGAACGCCGGGAATTCTTTCCCTACGAAACAGGGAAAGGATCCCTCATCTCGAGCTAGGAGGCGGAAACGGGGCTCCCCTGGATGTGTGCGGGACACCACGTGCTTCCTCTCGAGTGGAGACGGGTATGTCGGGGAACTTCTTGAGTTGCAGAAATGGTGTGAAGGACCCTTTGGAAGTTCCAGTGGTTAGATGTGATTGGCCTCGAGAAGCCTCAGCGGAAATGGGCCTCATCTCGCCTGGAGGGCAAAACCTCCTGGATTTTCTCGAGTTGCGGCAGGTGCTCTCGACTTACGACGGGAACCTCAGGGACCCGCTCTGGTGGCCTCAGGAAAGGCCAGTTCCCATGCGAGTTCCTCGGGGGCCTCTCGGGATTCCTCTCCCGTCGATGCCGGTGTCTAAGACCTTGTGTGGAGGCGGGGCCGGAACCTGAGGATTCCTCTCCAGTGCTGACATGGATTTTGGGGTACTTCTGGAGTCTCCCCAGGGGAGTCAGTCCTCGTCTCGAATGCGGGCATGCACTTGCGCTTTCCTCCAGAGCGGTAGCAGCAGTGTCACACAGTCCGCCGCGTGGATCAAAGGATGTATGGTTTTCCCTTGAGTCTTTCCCACGAGGCTTTCCCACGAGGCTTTCCCACAGGGCTGTCCCACGTGCACACGTGGTGGGAGTCGATCCTCGGCTTGAACGTCAAGGCAGTGCAGGGAAAACAGGTTCCTCTGGAATGGACTGACACATCTGGGGGACTCTTGGAATGGTGGCACGACCCTGGAGTTCCTCTCGCCTTTCCTGTGGAGAGCGCCTCCTCTTGAGATGCAACTGGAACGCCGGGAATTCTTTCCCTACGAAACAGGGAAAGGATCCCTCATCTCGAGCTAGGAGGCGGAAACGGGGCTCCCGTGGATGTGTGCGGGACACCACGTGCTTCCTCTCGAGTGGAGACTGGTATGTCGGGGAACTTCTTGAGTTGCAGCAATGGTGTGAAGGACCCTTTGGAAGTTCCAATGGTTAGATGTGATTGGCCTCGAGAAGCCTCAGCGGAAATGGGCCTCATCTCGCCTGGAGGGCAAAACCTCCTGGATTTTCTCGAGTTGCGGCAGGTGCTCTCGACTTACGACGGGGACCTCAGGGACCCGCTCTGGTGGCCTCAGGAAAGGCCAGTCCCCATGCGAGTTCCTCGGGGGCGTCTCGGGATTCCTCTCCCGTCGATGCCGGGGCCTAAGACCTTGTGTGGAGTCGGGGCCGGAACCTGAGGATTCCTCTCCAGTGCTGACATGGATCTTGGGGTACTTCTGGAGTCTCCCCAGGGGAGTCAGTCCTCGTCTCGAATGCGGGCATGCACTTGCGCTTTCCTCCAGAGCAGTAGCAGCAGTGTCACGCAGTCCGCCGCGTGGATCAAAGGATCTATGGTTTTCCCTCGAGTCTTTCCCACGAGGCTTTCCCACGAGGCTTTCCCACAGGGCTGTCCCACGTGCACACGTGGTGGGAGTCGATCCTCGGCTTGAACGTCAATGCAGTGCAGGGAAAACAGGTTCCTCTGGAATGGACTGACACATCTGAGGGTCTCTTGGAATGGTGTCACGACCCTGGAGTTCCTCTCGCCTTTCCTGTGGAGAGCGCCTCCTCTTGAGATGCGACGGGAACGCCGGGAATTCTTTCCCTACGAAACAGGGAAAGGATCCCTCATCTCGAGCTAGGAGGCGGAAACGGGGCTCCCCTGGATGTGTGCGGGACCCCACGTGCTTCCTCTCGAGTGGAGACGGGTATGTCGGGGAACTTCTTGAGTTGCAGCAATGGTGTGAAGGACCCTTTGGAAGTTCCAGTGGTTAGATGTGATTGGCCTCGAGAAGCCTCAGCGGAAATGGGCCTCATCTCGCCTGGAGGGCAAAATCTCGTGGATTTTCTCGAGTTGCGGCAGGTGCTCTCGACTTACGACGGAACCTCAGGGACCCGCTCTGGTGGCCTCAGGAAAGGCCAGTCCCCATGCGAGTTCCTTGGGGGCCTCTAGGATTCCTCTCCCGTCGATGCCGGGGTCTAAGACCTTGTGTGGAGTCGGGGCCGGAACCTGAGGATTCCTCTCCAGTGCTGTCATGGATCTTGGGGTACTTCTGGAGTCTCTCCAGGGGAGTCAGTCCTCGTCTCGAATGCGGGCATGCACTTGCGCTTTCCTCCAGAGCGGTAGCAGCAGTGTCACGCAGTCCGCCGCGTGGATCAAAGGATCTATGGTTTTGCCTCGAGTCTTTCCCACGAGGCTTTCCCACTAGGCTTTCCCACAGGGCTGTCCCACGTGCACACGTGGTGGGAGTCGATCCTCGGCTTGAACGACAAGGCAGTGCAGGGAAAACAGGTTCCTCTGGAATGGACTGACACATCTGGGGGACTCTTGGAATGGTGGTACGACCCTGGAGTTCCTCTCGCCTTTCCTGTGGAGAGCGCCTCCTCTTAAGATGCGACGGGAACGCCGGGAATTCTTTCCCTACGAAACAGGGAAAGGATCCCTCATCTCGAGCTAGGAGGGGGAAACGGGGCTCCCCTGGATGTGTGCGGGACCCACGTGCTTCCTCTCGAGTGGAGACGGGTATGTCGGGGAACTTCTTGAGTTGCAGAAATGGTGTGAAGGACCCTTTGGAAGTTCCAGTGGTTAGATGTGATTGGCCTCGAGAAGCCTCAGCGGAAATGGGCCTCATCTCGCCTGGAGGGCAAAACCTCCTGGATTTTCTCGAGTTGCGGCAGGTGCTCTCGACTTACGACGGGAACCTCAGGGACCCGCTCTGGTGGCCTCAGGAAAGGCCAGTTCCCATGCGAGTTCCTCGGGGGCCTCTCGGGATTCCTCTCCCGTCGATGCCGGGGTCTAAGACCTTGTGTGGAGGCGGGGCCGGAACCTGAGGATTCCTCTCCAGTGCTGACATGGATCTTGGGGTACTTCTGGAGTCTCCCCAGGGGAGTCAGTCCTCGTCTCGAATGCGGGCATGCACTTGCGCTTTCCTCCAGAGCGGTAGCAGCAGTGTCACACAGTCCGCCGCGTGGATCAAAGGATGTATGGTTTTCCCTTGAGTCTTTCCCACGAGGCTTTCCCACGAGGCTTTCCCACAGGGCTGTCCCACGTGCACACGTGGTGGGAGTCGATCCTCGGCTTGAACGTCAAGGCAGTGCAGGGAAAACAGGTTCCTCTGGAATGGACTGACACATCTGGGGGACTCTTGGAATGGTGGCACGACCCTGGAGTTCCTCTCGCCTTTCCTGTGGAGAGCGCCTCCTCTTGAGATGCAACTGGAACGCCGGGAATTCTTTCCCTACGAAACAGGGAAAGGATCCCTCATCTCGAGCTAGGAGGCGGAAACGGGGCTCCCCTGGATGTGTGCGGTACACCACGTGCTTCCTCTCGAGTGGAGACTGGTATGTCGGGGAACTTCTTGAGTTGCAGCAATGGTGTGAAGGACCCTTTGGAAGTTCCAGTGGTTAGATGTGATTGGCCTCGAGAAGCCTCAGCGGAAATGGGCCTCATCTCGCCTGGAGGGCAAAACCTCCTGGATTTTCTCGAGTTGCGGCAGGTGCTCTCGACTTACGACGGGGACCTCAGGGACCCGCTCTGGTGGCCTCAGGAAAGGCCAGTCCCCATGCGAGTTCCTCGGGGGCGTCTCGGGATTCCTCTCCCGTCGATGCCGGGGCCTAAGACCTTGTGTGGAGTCGGGGCCGGAACCTGAGGATTCCTCTCCAGTGCTGACATGGATATTGGGGTACTTCTGGAGTCTCCCCAGGGGAGTCAGTCCTCGTCTCGAATGCGGGCATGCACTTGCGCTTTCCTCCAGAGCGGTAGCAGCAGTGTCACGCAGTCCGCCGCGTGGATCAAAGGATCTATGGTTTTGCCTCGAGTCTTTCCCACGAGGCTTTCCCACGAGGCTTTCCCACAGGGCTGTCCCACGTGCACACGTGGTGGGAGTCGATCCTCGGCTTGAACGTCAAGGCAGTGCAGGGAATACAGGTTCCTCTGGAATGGACTGACACATCTGGGGGACTCTTGGAATGGTGGCACGACCCTGGAGTTCCTCTCGCCTTTCCTGTGGAGAGCGCCTCCTCTTTAGATGCGACGGGAACGCCGGGAATTCTTTCCCTACGAAACAGGGAAAGGATCCCTCATCTCGAGCTAGGAGGCGGAAACGGGGCTCCCCTGGATGTGTGCGGGACCCCACGTGCTTCCTCTCGAGTGGAGACGGGTATGTCGGGGAACTTCTTGAGTTGCAGCAAGGGTGTGAAGGACCCTTTGGAAGTTCCAGTGGTTAGACGTGATTGGCCTCGAGAAGCCTCAGCGGAAATGGGCATCATCTCGCCTGGAGGGCAAAACCTCCTGGATTTTCTCGAGTTGCGGCAGGTGCTCTCGACTTACGACGGGGACCTCAGGGACCCGCTCTGGTGGCCTCAGGAAAGGCCAGTCCCCATGCGAGTTCCTCGGGGGCCTCTCGGGATTCCTCTCCCGTCGATGCCGGGGCCTAAGACCTTGTGTGGAGTCGGGGCCGGAACCTGAGGATTCCTCTCCAGTGCTGACATGGATCTTGGCGTACTTCTGGAGTCTCCCCAGGGGAGTCAGTCCTCGTCTCGAATGCCGGCATGCACTTGCGCTTTCCTCCAGAGCAGTAGCAGCAGTGTCACGCAGTCTGCCCCGTGGATCAAAGGATCTATGGTTTTCCCTCGAGTCTTTCCCACGAGGCTTTCCCACGAGGCTTTCCCACAGGGCTGTCCCACGTGCACACGTGGTGGGAGTCGATCCTCGGCTTGAACGTCAAGGCAGTGCAGGGAAAACAGGTTCCTCTGGAATGGACTGACACATCTGGGGGACTCTTGGAATGGTGGCACGACCCTGGAGTTCCTCTCGCCTTTCCTGTGGAGAGCGCCTCTTCTTGAGATGCGACGGGAACGCCGGGAATTCTTTCCCTACGAAACAGGGAAAGGATCCCTCATCTCGAGCTAGGAGGCGGAAACGGGGCTCCCCTGGATGTGTGCGGGACACCACGTGCTTCCTCTCGAGTGGAGACGGGTATGTCGGGGAACTTCTTGAGTTGCAGAAATGGTGTGAAGGACCCTTTGGAAGTTCCAGTGGTTAGATGTGATTGGCCTCGAGAAGCCTCAGCGGAAATGGGCCTCATCTCGCCTGGAGGGCAAAACCTCCTGGATTTTCTCGAGTTGCGGCAGGTGCTCTCGACTTACGACGGGAACCTCAGGGACCCGCTTTGGTGGCCTCAGGAAAGGCCAGTTCCCATGCGAGTTCCTCGGGGGCCTCTCGGGATTCCTCTCCCGTCGATGCCGGTGTCTAAGACCTTGTGTGTAGGCGGGGCCGGAACCTGAGGATTCCTCTCCAGTGCTGACATGGATCTTGGGGTACTTCTGGAGTCTCCCCAGGGGAGTCAGTCCTCGTCTCGAATGCGGGCATGCACTTGCGCTTTCCTCCAGAGCGGTAGCAGCAGTGTCACACAGTCCGCCGCGTGGATCAAAGGATGTATGGTTTTCCCTTGAGTCTTTCCCACGAGGCTTTCCCACGAGGCTTTCCCACAGGGCTGTCCCACGTGCACACGTGGTGGGAGTCGATCCTCGGCTTGAACGTCAAGGCAGTGCAGGGAAAACAGGTTCCTCTGGAATGGACTGACACATCTGGGGGACTCTTGGAATGGTGGCACGACCCTGGAGTTCCTCTCGCCTTTCCTGTGGAGAGCGCCTCCTCTTGAGATGCAACTGGAACGCCGGGAATTCTTTCCCTACGAAACAGGGAAAGGATCCCTCATCTCGAGCTAGGAGGCGGAAACGGGGCTCCCGTGGATGTGTGCGGGACACCACGTGCTTCCTCTCGAGTGGAGACTGGTATGTCGGGGAACTTCTTGAGTTGCAGCAATGGTGTGAAGGACCCTTTGGAAGTTCCAATGGTTAGATGTGATTGGCCTCGAGAAGCCTCAGCGGAAATGGGCCTCATCTCGCCTGGAGGGCAAAACCTCCTGGATTTTCTCGAGTTGCGGCAGGTGCTCTCGACTTACGACGGGGACCTCAGGGACCCGCTCTGGTGGCCTCAGGAAAGGCCAGTCCCCATGCGAGTTCCTCGGGGGCGTCTCGGGATTCCTCTCCCGTCGATGCCGGGGCCTAAGACCTTGTGTGGAGTCGGGGCCGGAACCTGAGGATTCCTCTCCAGTGCTGACATGGATCTTGGGGTACTTCTGGAGTCTCCCCAGGGGAGTCAGTCCTCGTCTCGAATGCGGGCATGCACTTGCGCTTTCCTCCAGAGCAGTAGCAGCAGTGTCACGCAGTCCGCCGCGTGGATCAAAGGATCTATGGTTTTCCCTCGAGTCTTTCCCACGAGGCTTTCCCACGAGGCTTTCCCACAGGGCTGTCCCACGTGCACACGTGGTGGGAGTCGATCCTCGGCTTGAACGTCAATGCAGTGCAGGGAAAACAGGTTCCTCTGGAATGGACTGACACATCTGAGGGTCTCTTGGAATGGTGTCACGACCCTGGAGTTCCTCTCGCCTTTCCTGTGGAGAGCGCCTCCTCTTGAGATGCGACGGGAACGCCGGGAATTCTTTCCCTACGAAACAGGGAAAGGATCCCTCATCTCGAGCTAGGAGGCGGAAACGGGGCTCCCCTGGATGTGTGCGGGACCCCACGTGCTTCCTCTCGAGTGGAGACGGGTATGTCGGGGAACTTCTTGAGTTGCAGCAATGGTGTGAAGGACCCTTTGGAAGTTCCAGTGGTTAGATGTGATTGGCCTCGAGAAGCCTCAGCGGAAATGGGCCTCATCTCGCCTGGAGGGCAAAATCTCGTGGATTTTCTCGAGTTGCGGCAGGTGCTCTCGACTTACGACGGAACCTCAGGGACCCGCTCTGGTGGCCTCAGGAAAGGCCAGTCCCCATGCGAGTTCCTTGGGGGCCTCTAGGATTCCTCTCCCGTCGATGCCGGGGTCTAAGACCTTGTGTGGAGTCGGGGCCGGAACCTGAGGATTCCTCTCCAGTGCTGTCATGGATCTTGGGGTACTTCTGGAGTCTCTCCAGGGGAGTCAGTCCTCGTCTCGAATGCGGGCATGCACTTGCGCTTTCCTCCAGAGCGGTAGCAGCAGTGTCACGCAGTCCGCCGCGTGGATCAAAGGATCTATGGTTTTGCCTCGAGTCTTTCCCACGAGGCTTTCCCACTAGGCTTTCCCACAGGGCTGTCCCACGTGCACACGTGGTGGGAGTCGATCCTCGGCTTGAACGACAAGGCAGTGCAGGGAAAACAGGTTCCTTTGGAATGGACTGACACATCTGGGGGACTCTTGGAATGGTGGTACGACCCTGGAGTTCCTCTCGCCTTTCCTGTGGAGAGCGCCTCCTCTTAAGATGCGACGGGAACGCCGGGAATTCTTTCCCTACGAAACAGGGAAAGGATCCCTCATCTCGAGCTAGGAGGGGGAAACGGGGCTCCCCTGGATGTGTGCGGGACCCACGTGCTTCCTCTCGAGTGGAGACGGGTATGTCGGGGAACTTCTTGAGTTGCAGCAAGGGTGTGAAGGACCCTTTAGAAGTTCCAGTGGTTATACGTGATTAGCCTCGAGAAGCCTCAGCGGAAATGGGCCTCATCGCGCCTGGAGGGCAAAACCTCCTGGATTTTCTCGAGTTGCGGCAGGTGCTCTCGACTTACGACGGGGACCTCAGGGACCCGCTCTGGTGGCCTCAGGAAAGGCCAGTCCCCATGCGAGTTCCTCGGGGGCCTCTGGGGATTCCTCTCCCGTCGATGCCGGGGCCTAAGACCTTGTGTGGAGTCGGGGCCGGAACCTGAGGATTCCTCTCCAGTGCTGACATGGATCTTGGGGTACTTCTGGAGTCTCCCCAGGGGAGTCAGTCCTCGTCTCGAATGCGGGCATGCACTTGCGCTTTCCTCCAGAGCGGTAGCAGCAGTGTCACGCAGTCCGCCGCGTGGACCAAAGGATCTATGGTTTTCCCTCGAGTCTTTCCCACGAGGCTTTCCCACGAGGCTTTCCCACAGGGCTGTCCCACGTGCACACGTGGTGGGAGTCGATCCTCGGCTTGAACGTCAAGGCAGTGCAGGGAAAACACGTTCCTCTGGAATGGACTGACACATCTGGGGGACTCTTGGAATGGTGGCACGACCCTGGAGTTCCTCTCGCCTTTCCTGTGGAGAGCGCCTCCTCTTGAGATGCGACGGGAACGCCGGGAATTCTTTCCCTACGAAACAGGGAAAGGATCCCTCATCTCGAGCTAGGAGGCGGAAACGGGGCTCCCCTGGATGTGTGCGGGACCCCACGTGCTTCCTCTCGAGTGGAGACGGGTATGTCGGGGAACTTCTTGAGTTGCAGCAATGGTGTGAAGGACCCTTTGGAAGTTCCAGTGGTTAGATGTGATTGGCCTCGAGAAGCCTCAGCGGAAATGGGCCTCATCTCGCCTGGAGGGCAAAATCTCGTGGATTTTCTCGAGTTGCGGCAGGTGCTCTCGACTTACGACGGAACCTCAGGGACCCGCTCTGGTGGCCTCAGGAAAGGCCAGTCCCCATGCGAGTTACTTGGGGGCCTCTAGGATTCCTCTCCCGTCGATGCCGGGGTCTAAGACCTTGTGTGGAGTCGGGGCCGGAACCTGAGGATTCCTCTCCAGTGCTGTCATGGATCTTGGGGTACTTCTGGAGTCTCCCCAGGGGAGTCAGTCCTCGTCTCGAATGCGGGCATGCACTTGCGCTTTCCTCCAGAGCGGTAGCAGCAGTGTCACGCAGTCCGCCGCGTGGATCAAAGGATCTATGGTTTTGCCTCGAGTCTTTCCCACGAGGCTTTCCCACTAGGCTTTCCCACAGGGCTGTCCCACGTGCACACGTGGTGGGAGTCGATCCTCGGCTTGAACGACAAGGCAGTGCAGGGAAAACAGGTTCCTCTGGAATGGACTGACACATCTGGGGGACTCTTGGAATGGTGGTACGACCCTGGAGTTCCTCTCGCCTTTCCTGTGGAGAGCGCCTCCTCTTAAGATGCGACGGGAACGCCGGGAATTCTTTCCCTACGAAACAGGGAAAGGATCCCTCATCTCGAGCTAGGAGGGGGAAACGGGGCTCCCCTGGATGTGTGCGGGACCCACGTGCTTCCTCTCGAGTGGAGACGGGTATGTCGGGGAACTTCTTGAGTTGCAGCAAGGGTGTGAAGGACCCTTTAGAAGTTCCAGTGGTTATACGTGATTAGCCTCGAGAAGCCTCAGCGGAAATGGGCCTCATCGCGCCTGGAGGGCAAAACCTCCTGGATTTTCTCGAGTTGCGGCAGGTGCTCTCGACTTACGACGGGGACCTCAGGGACCCGCTCTGGTGGCCTCAGGAAAGGCCAGTCCCCATGCGAGTTCCTCGGGGGCCTCTGGGGATTCCTCTCCCGTCGATGCCGGGGCCTAAGACCTTGTGTGGAGTCGGGGCCGGAACCTGAGGATTCCTCTCCAGTGCTGACATGGATCTTGGGGTACTTCTGGAGTCTCCCCAGAGGAGTCAGTCCTCGTCTCGAATGCGGGCATGCACTTGCGCTTTCCTCCAGAGCGGTAGCAGCAGTGTCACGCAGTCCGCCGCGTGGACCAAAGGATCTATGGTTTTCCCTCGAGTCTTTCCCACGAGGCTTTCCCACGAGGCTTTCCCACAGGGCTGTCCCACGTGCACACGTGGTGGGAGTCGATCCTCGGCTTGAACGTCAAGGCAGTGCAGGGAAAACACGTTCCTCTGGAATGGACTGACACATCTGGGGGACTCTTGGAATGGTGGCACGACCCTGGAGTTCCTCTCGCCTTTCCTGTGGAGAGCGCCTCCTCTTGAGATGCGACGGGAACGCCGGGAATTCTTTCCCTACGAAACAGGGAAAGGATCCCTCATCTCGAGCTAGGAGGCGGAAACGGGGCTCCCCTGGATGTGTGCGGGACACCACGTGCTTCCTCTCGAGTGCAGACGGGTATGTCGGGGAACTTCTTGAGTTGCAGCAAGGGTGTGAAGGACCCTTTGGAAGTTCCAGTGGTTAGACGTGATTAGCCTCGAGAAGCCTCAGCGGAAATGGCCCTCATCTCGCCTGGAGGGCAAAACCTCCTGGATTTTCTCGAGTTGCGGCAGGTGCTCTCGACTTACGACGGGGACCTCGGGGACCCGCTCTGGTGGCCTCAGGAAAGGCCAGTCCCCATGCGAGTTCCTCGGGGGCCTCTCGGGATTCCTCTCCCGTCGATGGCGGGGCCTAAGACCTTGTGTGGAGTCGGGGCCGGAACCTGAGGATTCCTCTCCAGTGCTGACATGGATCTTGGGGTATTTCTGGAGTCTCCCCAGGGGAGTCAGTCCTGGTCTCGAATGCGGGCATGCACTTGCGCTTTCCTCCAGAGCGGTAGCAGCAATGTCACGCAGTCCGCCGCGTGGATCAAAGGATCTATGGTTTTCCCTCGAGTCTTTCCCAAGAGGCTTTCCCACGAGGCTTTCCCACAGGGCTGTCCCACGTGCACACGTGGTGGGAGTCGATCCTCGGCTTGAACGTCAAGGCAGGGCAGGGAAAACAGGTTCTTCTGGAATGGACTGACACATCTGGGGGACTCTTGGAATGGTGGCACGACCCTGGAGTTCCTCTCGCCTTTCCTGTGGAGAGCGCCTCCTCTTGAGATGCGACGGGAACGCCGGGAATTCTTTCCCTACGAAACAGGGAAAGGATCCCTCATCTCGAGCTAGGAGGCGGAAACGGGGCTCCCCTGGATGTGTGCGGGACCCCACGTGCTTCCTCTCGAGTGGAGACGGGTATGTCGGGGAACTTCTTGAGTTGCAGCAAGGGTGTGAAGGACCCTTTGGAAGTTCAAGTGGTTAGACGTGATTAGCCTCGAGAAGCCTCAGCGGAAATGGGCCTCATCGCGCCTGGAGGGCAAAACCTCCTGGATTTTCTCGAGTTGCGGCAGGTGCTCTCGACTTACGACGGGGACCTCAGGGACCCGCTCTGGTGGCCTCAGGAAAGGCCAGTCCCCATGCGAGTTTCTCGGGGGCGTCTCGGGATTCCTCTCCCGTCGATGCCGGGTCCTAAGACCTTGTGTGGAGTCGGGGCCGGAACCTGAGGATTCCTCTCCAGTGCTGACACGGATCTTGGGGTACTTCTGGAGTCTCCCCAGGGGAGTCAGTCCTCGTCTCGGATGCGGGCATGCACTTGCGCTTTCCTCCAGAGCGGTAGCAGCAGTGTCACGCAGTCCGCCGCGTGGATCAAAGAATGTATGGTTTTCCCTCAAGTCTTTCCCACGAGGCTTTCCCACAGGGCTGTCCCACGTGCACACGTGGTGGGAGTCGATCCTCGGCTTGAACGTCAAGGCAGTGCAGGGAAAACAGGTTCCTCTGGAATGGACTGACACATCTGGGTGACTCTTGGAATGGTGGCATGACCCTGGAGTTCCTCTCGCCTTTCCTGTGGAGAGCGCCTCCTCTTGAGATGCGACGGGAATGCCGGGAATTCTTTCCCTACGAAACAGGGAAAGGATCCCTCATCTCGAGCTAGGAGGCGGAAACGGGGCTCCCCTGGATGTGTGCGGGACCCCACGTGCTTCCTCTCGAGTGGAGACGGTATGTCGGGGAACTTCTTGAGTTGCAGCAATGGTGTGAAGGACCCTTTGGAAGTTCCAGTGGTTAGATGTGATTGGCCTCGAGAAGCCTCAGCGGAAATGGGCCTCATCTCGCCTGGAGGGCAAAACCTCCTGGATTTTCTCGAGTTGCGGCAGGTGCTCTCGACTTACGACGGGGACCTCAGGGACCCGCTCTGGTGGCCTCAGGAAAGGCCAGTCCCCATGCGAGTTCCTCGGGGGCCTCTCGGGATTCCTCTCCCGTCGATGCCGGGGCCTAAGACCTTGTGTGGAGTCGGGGCCGGAACCTGAGGATTCCTCTCCAGTGCTGACATGGATCTTGGGGTATTTCTGGAGTCTCCCCAGGGGAGTCAGTCCTAGTCTCGAATGCGGGCATGCACTTGCGCTTTCCTCCAGAGCGGTAGCAGCAGTGTCACGCAGTCCGCCGCGTGGAACAAAGGATCTATGGTTTTCCCTCGAGTCTTTCCCACGAGGCTTTCCCACGAGGCTTTCCCACAGGGCTGTCCCACGTGCACACGTTGTAGGAGTCGATCCTCGGCTTGAACGTCAAGGCAGTGCAGGGAAAACAGGTTCCTCTGGAATGGACTGACACATCTGGGAGACTCTTGGAATGGTGGCACGACCCTGGAGTTCCTCTCGCCTTTCCTGTGGAGAGCGCCTCCTCTTGAGATGCGACGGGAACGCCGGGAATTCTTTCCCTACGAAACAGGGAAAGGATCCCTCATCTCGAGCTAGGAGGCGGAAACGGGGCTCCCCTGGATGTGTGCGAGACACCACGTGCTTCCTCTCGAGTGGAGACGGGTATGTCGGGGAACTTCTTGAGTTGCAGCAAGGGTGTGAAGGACCCTTTGGAAGTTCCAGTGGTTAGACGTGATTAGCCTCGAGAAGCCTCAGCGGAAATGGGCCTCATCGCGCCTGGAGGGCAAAACCTCCTGGATTTTCTCGAGTTGCGGCAGGTGCTCTCGACTTACGACGGGGACCTCAGGGACCCGCTCTGGTGGCCTCAGGAAAGGCCAGTCCCCATGCGAGTTCCTCGGGGGCCTCTCGGGATTCCTCTCCCGTCGATGCCGGGGCCTAAGACCTTGTGTGGAGTCTGGTCCAGAACCTGAGGATTCCTCTCCAGTGCTGACATGGATCTTGGGGTACTTCTGGAGTCTCCCCAGGGGAGTCAGTCCTCGTGTCGAATGCGGGCATGCACTTGCGCTTTCCTCCAGAGCGGTAGCAGCAGTGTCACGCAGTCCGCCGCGTGGATCAAAGAATGTATGGTTTTCCCTCGAGTCTTTCCCACGAGGCTTTCCCACAGGGCTGTCCCACGTGCACACGTGGTGGGAGTCGATCCTCGGCTTGAACGTCAAGGCAGGGCAGGGAAAACAGGTTCCTCTGGAATGGACTGACACATCTGGGGGACTCTTGGAATGGTGGCACGACCCTGGAGTTCCTCTCGCCTTTCCTGTGGAGAGCGCCTCCTCTTGAGATGCGACGGGAACGCCGGGAATTCTTTCCCTACGAAACAATGAAAGGATACCTCATCTCGAGCTAGGAGGCGGAAACGGGGCTCCCCTGGATGTGTGCGGGACACCACGTGCTTCCTCTCGAGTGGAGACGGGTATGTCGGGGAACTTCTTGAGTTGCAGCAATGGTGTGAAGGACCCTTTGGAAGTTCCAGTGGTTAGATGTGATTGGCCTCGAGAAGCCTCAGCGGAAATGGGCCTCATCTCGCCTGGAGGGCAAAACCTCCTGGATTTTCTCGAGTTGCGGCAGGTGCTCTCGACTTACGATGGGGACCTCAGGGACCCGCTCTGGTGGCCCCAGGAAAGGCCAGTCCCCATGCGAGTTCCTCGGGGGCCTCTCGGGATTCCTCTCCCGTCGATGCCGGGGCCTAAGACCTTGTGTGGAGTCGGGGCCGGAACCTGAGGATTCCTCTCCAGTGCTGACATGTATCTTGGGGCACTTCTGGAGTCTCCCCAGGGGAGTCAGTCCTCGTCTCGAATGCGGGCATGCACTTGCGCTTTCCTCCAGAGCGGTAGCAGCAGTGTCACGCAGTCCGCCGCGTGGATCAAAGGATCTATGATTTTCCCTCGAGTCTTTCCCACGAGGCTTTCCCACGAGGCTTTCCCACAGGGCTGTCCCACGTGCACACGTGGTGGGAGTCGATCCTCGGCTTGAACGTCAACGCAGTGCAGGGAAAACAGGTTCCTCTGGAATGGACTGACACATCTGGGGGACTCTTGGAATGGTGGCACGACCCTGGAGTTCCTCTCGCCTTTCCTGTGGAGAGCGCCTCCTATTGAGATGCGACGGGAACGCCGGGAATTCTTTCCCTACGAAACAGGGAAAGGATCCCTCATCTCGAGCTAGGAGGCGGAAACGGGGCTCCCCTGGATGTGTGCGGGACACCACGTGCTTCCTCTCGAGTGGAGACTGGTATGTCGGGGAACTTCTTGAGTTGCAGCAATGGGGTGAAGGACCCTTTGGAAGTTCCAGTGGTTAGATGTGATTGGCCTCGAGAAGCCTCAGCGGAAATGGGCCTCATCTCGCCTGGAGGGCAAAACCTCCTGGATTTTCTCGAGTTGCGGCAGGTGCTCTCGACTTACGACGGGGACCTCAGGGACCCGCTCTGGTGGCCTCAGGAAAGGCCAGTCCCCATGCGAGTTCCTCGGGGGCCTCTCGGGATTCCTCTCCCGTCGATGCCAGGGCCTAAGACCTTGTGTGGAGTCGGGGCCGGAACCTGAGGATTCCTCTCCAGTGCTGACATGTATCTTGGGGCACTTCTGGAGTCTCCCCAGGGGAGTCAGTCCTCGTCTCGGATGCGGGCATGCACTTGCGCTTTCCTCCAGAGCGGTAGCAGCAGTGTCACGCAGTCCGCCGCGTGGATCAAAGGATCTATGGTTTTCCCTCGAGTCTTTCCCACGAGGTTTTCCCACGAGGCTTTCCCACAGGGCTGTCCCACGTGCACACGTGGTGGGAGTCGATCCTCGGCTTGAACGTCAAGGCAGGGCAGGGAAAACAGGTTCCTCTGGAATGGACTGACACATCTGGGGGACTCTTGGAATGGTGGCACGACCCTGGAGTTCCACTCGCCTTTCCTGTGGAGAGCGCCTCCTCTTGAGATGCGACGGGAACGCCGGGAATTCTTTCCCTACGAAACAGGGAAAGGATCCCTCATCTCGAGCTAGGAGGCGGAAACGGGGCTCCCCTGGATGTGTGCGGGACACCACGTGCTTCCTCTCGAGTGGAGACGGGTATGTCGGGGAACTTCTTGAGTTGCAGCAAGGGTGTGAAGGACCCTTTGGAAGTTCCAGTGGTTAGATGTGATTGGCCTTGAGAAACCTCAGCGGAAATGGGCCTCATCTCGCCTGGAGGGCAAAACCTCCTGGATTTTCTCGAGTTGCGGCAGGTGCTCTCGACTCTCGACGGGGACCTCAGGGACCCGCTCTGGTGGCCTCAGGAAAGGCCAGTCCCCATGTGAGTTCCTCGGGGGCCTCTCGGGATTCCTCTCCCGTCGATGCCGGGGCCTAAGACCTTGTGTGGAGTCGGGGCCGGAACCTGAGGATTCCTCTCCAGTGCTGACATGTATCTTGGAGCACTTCTGGAGTCTCCCCAGGGGAGTCATTCCTCGCCTCGAATGCGGGCATGCACTTGCGCTTTCCTCCAGAGCGGTAGCAGCAGTGTCACGCAGTCCGCCGCGTGGATCAAAGGATCTATGATTTTCCCTCGAGTCTTTCCCACGAGGCTTTCCCACGAGGCTTTCCCACAGGGCTGTCCCACGTGCACACGTGGTGGGAGTCGATCCTCGGCTTGAACGTCAAGGCAGTGCAGGGAAAACAGGTTCCTCTGGAATGGACTGACACATCTGGGGGACTCTTGGAATGGTGGCACGACCCTGGAGTTCCTCTCGCCTTTCCTGTGGAGAGCGCCTCCTATTGAGATGCGACGGGAACGCCGGGAATTCTTTCCCTAAGAAACAGGGAAAGGATCCCTCATCTCGAGCTAGGAGGCGGAAACGGGGCTCCCCTGGATGTGTGCGGGACACCACGTGCTTCCTCTCGAGTGGAGACTGGTATGTCGGGGAACTTCTTGAGTTGCAGCAATGGGGTGAAGGACCCTTTGGAAGTTCCAGTGGTTAGATGTGATTGGCCTCGAGAAGCCTCAGCGGAAATGGGCCTCATCTCGCCTGGAGGGCAAAACCTCCTGGATTTTCTCGAGTTGCGGCAGGTGCTCTCGACTTACGACGTGGACCTCAGGGACCCGCTCTGGTGGCCTCAGGAAAGGCCAGTCCCCATGCGAGTTCCTCGGGGGCGTCTCGGGATTCATCTCCCGTCGATGCCAGGGCCTAAGACCTTGTGTGGAGTCGGGGCCGGAACCTGAGGATTCCTCTCCAGTGCTGACATGTATCTTGGGGCACTTCTGGAGTCTCCCCAGGGGAGTCAGTCCTCGTCTCGGATGCGGGCATGCACTTGCGCTTTCCTCCAGAGCGGTAGCAGCAGTGTCACGCAGTCCGCCGCGTGGATCAAAGGATCTATGATTTTCCCTCGAGTCTTTCCCACGAGGCTTTCCCACGAGGCTTTCCCACAGGGCTGTCCCACGTGCACACGTGGTGGGAGTCGATCCTCGGCTTGAACGTCAAGGCAGTGCAGGGAAAACAGGTTCCTCTGGAATGGACTGACACATCTGGGAGACTCTTGGAATGGTGGCATGACCCTGGAGTTCCTCTTGCCTTTCCTGTGGAGAGCGCCTCCTCTTGAGATGCGACGGGAACGCCGGGAATTCTTTCCCTACGAAACAGGGAAAGGATCCCTCATCTCGAGCTAGGAGGCGGAAACGGGGCTCCCCTGGATGTGTGCGGGACCCCACGTGCATCCTCTCGAGTGGAGACTGGTATGTCGGGGAACTTCTTGAGTTGCAGCAATGGTGTGAAGGACCCTTTGGAAGTTCCAGTGGTTAGATGTGATTGGCCTCGAGAAGCCTCAGCGGAAATGGGCCTCATCTCGCCTGGAGGGCAAAACCTCCTGGATTTTCTCGAGTTGCGGCAGGTGCTCTCGACTTACGACGGGGACCTCAGGGACCCGCTCTGGTGGCCTCAGGAAAGGCCAGTCCCCATGCGAGTTCCTCGGGGGCCTCTCGGGATTCCTCTCCCGTCGATGCCGGGGCCTAAGACCTTGTGTGGAGTCGGGGCCGGAACCTGAGGATTCCTCTCCAGTGCTGACATGGATCTTGGGGTACTTCTGGAGTCTCCCCAGGGGAGTCAGTCCTCGTCTCGAATGCGGGCATGCACTTGCGCTTTCCTCCAGAGCGGTAGCAGCAGTGTCACGCAGTCCGCCGCGTGGATCAAAGGATCTATGGTTTTCCCTCGAGTCTTTCCCACGAGGCTTTCCCACGAGGCTTTCCCACAGGGCTGTCCCACGTGCACACGTGGTGGGAGTCGATCCTCGGCTTGAACGTCAAGGCAGTGCAGGGAAAACAGGTTCCTCTGGAATGGACTGACACATCTGGGGGACTCTTGGAATGGTGGCACGACCCTGGAGTTCCTCTCGCCTTTCCTGTGGACAGCGCCGCCTCTTGAGATGCGACGGGAACGCCGGGAATTCTTTCCCTACGAAACAGGGAAAGGATCCCTCATCTCGAGCTAGGAGGCGGAAACGGGGCTCCCCTGGATGTGTGCGAGACACCACGTGCTTCCTCTCGAGTGGAGACGGGTATGTCGGGGAACTTCTTGAGTTGCAGCAAGGGTGTGAAGGACCCTTTGGAAGTTCCAGTGGTTAGATGTGATTGGCCTCGAGAAGCCTCAGCGGAAATGGGCCTCATCTCGCCTGGAGGGCAAAACCTCCTGGATTTTCTCGAGTTGCGGCAGGTGCTCTCGACTTACGACGGGGACCTCAGGGACCCGCTCTGGTAGCCTCAGGAAAGGCCAGTCCCCATGCGAGTTCCTCGGGGGCCTCTCGGGATTCCTCTCCCGTCGATGCCGGGGCCTAAGACCTTGTGTGGAGTCGGGGCCGGAACCTGAGGATTCCTCTCCAGTGCTGACATGGATCTTGGGGTACTTCTGGAGTCTCCCCAGGGGAGTCAGTCCTCGTCTCGAATGCGGGCATGCACTTGCGCTTTCCTCCAGAGCGGTAGCAGCAGTGTCACGCAGTCCGCCGCGTGGATCAAAGGATCTATGGTTTTGCCTCGAGTCTTTCCCACGAGGCTTTCCCACGAGGCTTTCCCACAGGGCTGTCCCACGTGCACACGTGGTGGGAGTCGATCCTCGGCTTGAACGTCAAGGCAGGGCAGGGAAAACAGGTTCCTCTGGAATGGACTGACACATCTGGGGGACTCTTGGAATGGTGGCACGACCCTGGAGTTCCTCTCGCCTTTCCTGTGGAGAGCGCCTCCTCTTGAGATGCGACGGGAACGCCGGGAATTCTTTCCCTACGAAACAGGGAAAGGATCCCTCATCTCGAGCTAGGAGTCGGAAACGGGGCTCCCCTGGATGTGTGCGGGACACCACGTGCTTCCTCTCGAGTGGAGACGGGTATGTCGGGGAACTTCTTGAGTTGCAGCAATGGTGTGAAGGACCCTTTGGAAGTTCCAGTGGTTAGATGTGATTGGCCTCGAGAAGCCTCAGCGGAAATGGGCCTCATCTCGCCTGGAGGGCAAAACCTCCTGGATTTTCTCGAGTTGCGGCAGGTGCTCTCGACTTACGATGGGGACCTCAGGGACCCGCTCTGGTGGCCTCAGGAAAGGCCAGTCCCCATGCGAGTGCCTCGGGGGCCTCTGGGGATTCCTCTCCCGTCGATGCCGGGGCCTAAGACCTTGTGTGGAGTCGGGGCCGGAACCTGAGGATTCCTCTCCAGTGCTGACATGGATCTTGGGGTACTTCTGGAGACTCCCCAGGGGAGTCAGTCCTCGTCTCGAATGCGCGCATGCACTTGCGCTTTCCTCCAGAGCGGTAGCAGCAGTGTCACGCAGTCCGCCGCGTGGATCAAAGGATCTATGGTTTTCCCTCGAGTCTTTCCCACGAGGCTTTCCCACGAGGCTTTCCCACAGGGCTGTCCCACGTGCACACGTGGTGGGAGTCGATCCTCGGGTTGAACGTCAAGGCAGTGCAGGGAAAACAGGTTCCTCTGGAATGGACTGACACATCTGGGGGACTCTTGGAATGGTGGCACGACCCTGGAGTTCCTCTCGCCTTTCCTGTGGAGAGCGCCTCCTATTGAGATGCGACGGGAACGCCGGGAATTCTTTCCCTACGAAACAGGGAAAGGATCCCTCATCTCGAGCTAGGAGGCGGAAACGGGGCTCCCCTGGATGTGTGCGGGACACCACGTGCTTCCTCTCGAGTGGAGACTGGTATGTCGGGAAACTTCTTGAGTTGCAGCAATGGGGTGAAGGACCCTTTGGAAGTTCCAGTGGTTAGATGTGATTGGCCTCGAGAAGCCTCAGCGGAAATGGGCCTCATCTCGCCTGGAGGGCAAAACCTCCTGGATTTTCTCGAGTTGCGGCAGGTGCTCTCGACTTACGACGGGGACCTCAGGGACCCGCTCTGGTGGCCTCAGGAAAGGCCAGTCCCCATGCGAGTTCCTCGGGGGCCTCTGGGGATTCCTCTCCCGTCGATGCCGGGGCCTAAGACCTTGTGTGGAGTCGGGGCCGGAACCTGAGGATTCCTCTCCAGTGCTGACATGGATCTTGGGGTACTTCTGGAGTCTCCCCAGGGGAGTCAGTCCTCGTCTCGAATGCGGGCATGCACTTGCGCTTTCCTCCAGAGCGGTAGCAGCAGTGTCACGCAGTCCGCCGCGTGGACCAAAGGATCTATGGTTTTCCCTCGAGTCTTTCCCACGAGGCTTTCCCACGAGGCTTTCCCACAGGGCTGTCCCACGTGCACACGTGGTGGGAGTCGATCCTCGGCTTGAACGTCAAGGCAGTGCAGGGAAAACAGGTTCCTCTGGAATGGACTGACACATCTGGGGGACTCTTGGAATGGTGGCACGACCCTGGAGTTCCTCTCGCCTTTCCTGTGGAGAGCGCCTCCTCTTGAGATGCGACGGGAACGCCGGGAATTCTTTCCCTAGGAAACAGGGAAAGGATCCCTCATCTCGAGCTAGGAGGCGGAAACGGGGCTCCCCTGGATGTGTGCGGGACACCACGTGCTTCCTCTCGAGTGGAGACGGGTATGTCGGGGAACTTCTTGAGTTGCAGCAAGGGTGTGAAGGACCGTTTGGAAGTTCCAGTGGTTAGACGTGATTAGCCTCGAGAAGCCTCAGCGGAAATGGGCCTCATCGCGCCTGGAGGGCAAAACCTCCTGGATTTTCTCGAGTTGCGGCAGGTGCTCTCGACTTACGACGGGGACCTCAGGGAACCGCTCTCGTGGCCTCAGGAAAGGCCAGTCCCCATGCGAGTTCCTCGGGGGCCTCTGGGGATTCCTCTCCCGTCGATGACGGGGCCTAAGATCTTGTGTGGAGTCGGGGCCGGAACCTGAGGATTCCTCTCCAGTGCTGACATGGATCTTGGGGTACTTCTGGAGTCTCCCCAGGGGAGTCAGTCCTCGTCTCAAATGCGGGCATGCACTTGCGCTTTCCTCCAGAGCGGTAGCAGCAGTGTCACGCAGTCCGCCGCGTGGATCAAAGGATCTATGGTTTTCCCTCGAGTCTTTCCCACGAGGCTTTCCCACGAGGCTTTCCCACAGGGCTGTCCCACGTGCACACGTGGTGGGAGTCGATCCTCGGCTTGAACGTCAAGGCAGTGCAGGGAAAACAGGTTCCTCTGGAATGGACTGACACATCTGGGGGACTCTTGGAATGGTGTCACGACCCTGGAGTTCCTCTCGCCTTTCCTGTGGAGAGCGCCTCCTCTTGAGATGCGACGGGAACGCCGGGAATTCTTTCCCTACGAAACAGGGAAAGGATCCCTCATCTCGAGCTAGGAGGCGGAAACGGGGCTCCCCTGGATGTGTGCGGGACCCCACGTGCTTCCTCTCGAGTGGAGACGGGTATGTCGGGGAACTTCTTGAGTTGCAGCAAGGGTGTGAAGGACCCTTTGGAAGTTCCAGTGGTTAGACGTGATTGGCCTCGAGAAGCCTCAGCGGAAATGGGCCTCATCTCGCCTGGAGGGCAAAACCTCCTGGATTTTCTCGAGTTGCGGCAGGTGCTCTCGACTTACGACGGGGACCTCAGGGACCCGCTCTGGTGGCCTCAGGAAAGGCCAGTCCCCATGCGAGTTCCTCGGGGGCCTCTCGGGATTCCTCTCCCGTCGATGCCGGGGCCTAAGACCTTGTGTGGAGTCGGGGCCGGAACCTGAGGATTCCTCTCCAGTGCTGACATGGATCTTGGGGTACTTCTGGAGTCTCCCCAGGGGAGTCAGTCCTCGTCTCGAATGCGGGCATGCACTTGTGCTTTCCTCCAGAGCGGTAGCAGCAGTGTCACGCAGTTCGTAGCGTGGATCAAAGGATCTATGGTTTTCCCTCGAGTCTTTCCCACGAGGCTTTCCCACGAGGCTTTCCCACAGGGCTGTCCCACGTGCACACGTGGTGGGAGTCGATCCTCGGCTTGAACGTCAAGGCAATGCAGGGAAAACAGGTTCCTCTGGAATGGACTGACACATCTGGGGGACTCTTGGAATGGTGGCACGACCCTGGAGTTCCTCTCGCCTTTCCTGTGGAGAGCGCCTCCTCTTGAGATGCGACGGGAACGCCGGGAATTCTTTCCCTACGAAACAGGGAAAGGATCCCTCATCTCGAGCTAGGAGGCGGAAACGGGGCTCCCCTGGATGTGTGCCGGACACCACGTGCTTCCTCTCGAGTGGAGACTGGTATGTCGGGGAACTTCTTGAGTTGCAGCAATGGTGTGAAGGACCCTTTGGAAGTTCCAGTGGTTAGATGTGATTGGCCTCGAGAAGCCTCAGCGGAAATGGGCCTCATCTCACCTGGAGGGCAAAACCTCCTGGATATTCTCGAGTTGCGGCAGGTGCTCTCGACTTACGACGGGGACCTCAGGGACCCGCTCTGGTGGCCTCAGGAAAGGCCAGTCCCCATGCGAGTTCCTCGGGGGCCTCTCGGGATTCCTCTCCCGTCGATGCCGGGGCCTAAGACCTTGTGTGGAGTCGGGGCCGGAACCTGAGGATTCCTCTCCAGTGCTGACATGGATCTTGGGGTACTTCTGGAGTCTCCCCAGGGGAGTCAGTCCTCGTCTCGGATGCGGGCATGCACTTGCGCTTTCCTCCAGAGCGGTAGCAGCAGTGTCACGCAGTCCGCCGCGTGGACCAAAGGATCTATGGTTTTCCCTCGAGTCTTTCCCACGAGGCTTTCCCACGAGGCTTTCCCACAGGGCTGTCCCACGTGCACACGTGGTGGGAGTCGATCCTCGGCTTGAACGTCAAGGCAGTGCAGGGAAAACAGGTTCCTCTGGAATGGACTGACACATCTGGGGGACTCTTGGAATGGTGGCACGACCCTGGAGTTCCTCTCGCCTTTCCTGTGGAGAGCGCCTCCTCTTGAGATGCGACGGGAACGCCGGGAATTCTTTCCCTACGAAACAGGGAAAGGATCCCTCATCTCGAGCTAGGACGCGGAAACGGGGCTTCCCTGGATGTGTGCGGGACCCCACGTGCTTCCTCTCGAGTGGAGACGGGTATGTCGGGGAACTTCTTGAGTTGCAGCAAGGGTGTGAAGGACCCTTTGGAAGTTCCAGTGGTTAGATATGATTGGCCTCGAGAAGCCTCATTGGAAATGGGCCTCATCTCGCCTGGAGGGCAAAACCTCCTGGATTTTCTCGAGTTGTGGCAGGTGCCCTCGACTTACGACGGGGACCTCAGGGACCCGCTCTGGTGGCCTCAGGAAAGGCCAGTCCCCATGCGAGTTCCTCGGGGGCCTCTCGGGATTCCTCTCCCGTCAATGCCGGGGCCTAAGACCTTGTGTGGAGTCGGGGCCGGAACCTGAGGATTCCTCTCCAGTGCTGACATGGATCTTGGGGTACTTCTGGAGTCTCCCCAGGGGAGTCAGTCCTCGTCTCGAATGCGGGCATGCACTTGCGCTTTCCTCCAGAGCGGTAGCAGCAGTGTCACACAGTCCGCCGCGTGGATCAAAGGATCTATGGTTTTCCCTCGAGTCTTTCCCACGAGGCTTTCCCACGAGGCTTTCCCACAGGGCTGTCCCACGTGCACACGTGGTGGGAGTCGATCCTCGGCTTGAACGTCAAGGCAGTGCAGGGAAAACAGGTTCCTCTGGAATGGACTGACACATCTGGGGGACTCTTGGAATGGTGGCACGACCCTGGAGTTCCTCTCGCCTTTCCTGTGGAGAGCGCCTCCTCTTGAGATGCGACGGGAACGCCGGGAATTCTTTCCCTACGAAACAGGGAAAGGATCCCTCATCTCGAGCTAGGAGGCGGAAACGGGGCTCCCCTGGATGTGTGCGGGACACCACGTGCTTCCTCTCGAGTGCAGACGGGTATGTCGGGGAACATCTTGAGTTGCAGCAATGGTGTGAAGGACCCTTTGGAAGTTCCAGTGGTTAGATGTGATTGGCCTCGAGAAGCCTCAGCGGAAATGGGCCTCATCTCGCCTGGAGGGCAAAACCTCCTGGATTTTCTCGAGTTGCGGCAGGTGCTCTCGACTTACGACGGGGACCTCAGCGACCCGCTCTGGTGGCCTCAGGAAAGGCCAGTCCCCATGCGAGATCCTCGGGGGCCTCTCGGGATTCTTCTCCCGTCGATGCCGGAGCCTAAGACCTTGTGTGGAGTCGGGGCCGGAACCTGAGGATTCCTCTCCAGTGCTGACATGGATCTTGGGGTACTTCTGGAGTCTCCCCAGGGTGGTCAGTCCTCGTCTCGAATGCGGGCATGCACTTGCGCTTTCCTCCAGAGCGGTAGCAGCAGTGTCACACAGTCCGCCGCGTGGATCAAAGGATGTTTGGTTTTCCCTCGAGTCTTTCCCAAGAGGCTTTCCCACGAGGCTTTCCCACAGGGCTGTCCCACGTGCACACGTGGTGGGAGTCGATCCTCGGCTTGAACGTCAAGGCAGTGCAGGGAAAACAGGTTCCTCTGGAATGGACTGACACATCTGGGGGACTCTTGGAATGGTGTCACGACCCTGGAGTTCCTCTCGACTTTCCTGTGGAGAGCGCCTCCTCTTGAGATGCGACGGGAACGCCGGGAATTCTTTCCCTACGAAACAGGGAAAGGATCCCTCATCTCGAGCTAGGAGGCGGAAACGGGGCTCCCCTGGATGTGTGCGGGACCCCACGTGCTTCCTCTCGAGTGGAGACAGGAATGTCGGGAACTTCTTGAGTTGCAGCAAGGGTGTGAAGGACCCTTTGGAAGTTCCAGTGGTTAGACGTGATTGGCCTCGAGAAGCCTCAGCGGAAATGGGCCTCATCTCGCCTGGAGGGCAAAACCTCCTGGATTTTCTCGAGTTGCGGCAGGTGCTCTCGACTTACGACGGGGACCTCAGGGACCCGCTCTGGTGGCCTCAGGAAAGGCCAGTCCCCATGCGAGTTCCTCGGGGGCCTCTCGGGATTCCTCTCCCGTCGATGCCGGGGCCTAAGACCTTGTGTGGAGTCGGGGCCGGAACCTGAGGATTCCTCTCCATTGCTGACATGGATCTTGGGGTACTTCTGGAGTCTCCCCAGGGGAGTCAGACCTCGTCTCGAATGCGGGCATGCACTTGCGCTTTCCTCCAGAGCGGTAGCAGCAGTGTCACGCTGTCCGCCGTGTGGATCAAAGGATCTATGGTTTTCCCTCGAGTCTTTCCCACGAGGTTTTCCCACGAGGCTTTCCCACAGGGCTGTCACACGTGCACACGTCGTGGGAGTCGATCCTCGGCTTGAACGTCAAGGCAGTGCAGGGAAAACAGGTTCCTCTGGAATGGACTGACACATCTGGGGGACTCTTGGAATGGTGTCACGACCCTGGAGTTCCTCTCGACTTTCCTGTGGAGAGCGCCTCCTCTTGAGATGCGACGGGAACGCCGGGAATTCTTTCCCTACGAAACAGGGAAAGGATCCCTCATCTCGAGCTAGGAGGCGGAAACGGGGTTCCCCTGGATGTGTGCGGGACACCACGTGCTTCCTCTCGAGTGCAGACGGGTATGTCGGGGAACATCTTGAGTTGCAGCAATGGTGTGAAGGACCCTTTGGAAGTTCCAGTGGTTAGATGTGATTGGCCTCGAGAAGCCTCAGCGGAAATGGGCCTCATCTCGCCTGGAGGGCAAAACCTCCGGGATTTTCTCGAGTTGCGGCAGGTGCTCTCGACTTACGATGGGAACCTCAGGAACCCGCTCTGGTGGCCTCAGGAAAGGCCAGTCCCCATGCGAGTTCCTCGGGGGCCTCTCGGGATTCCTCTCCCGTCGATGCCGGAGCCTAAGACCTTGTGTGGAGTCGGGGCCGGAACCTGAGGATTCCTCTCCAGTGCTGACATGGATCTTGGGGTAATTCTGGAGTCTCCCCAGGGTGGTCAGTCCTCGTCTCGAATGCGGGCATGCACTTGCGCTTTCCTCCAGAGCGGTAGCAGCAGTGTCACACAGTCCGCCGCGTGGATCAAAGGATGTATGGTTTTCCCTCGAGTCTTTCCCACGAGGCTTTCCCACGAGGCTTTCCCACAGGGGTGTCCCACGTGCACACGTGGTGGGAGTCGATCCTCGGCTTGAACGTCAAGGCAGTGCAGGGAAAACAGGTTCCTCTGGAATGGACTGACACATCTGGGGGACTCTTGGAATGGTGGCACGACCCTGGAGTTCCTCTCGCCTTTGCTGTGGAGAGCGCCTCCTCTTGAGATGCGACGGGAACGCCGGGAATTCTTTCCCTACGAAACAGGGAAAGGATCCCTCATCTCGAGCTAGGAGGCGGAAACGGGGCTCCCCTGGATGTGTGCGGGACACCACGTGCTTCCTCTCGAGTGCAGACTGGTATGTCGGGGATCTTCTTGAGTTGCAGCAATGGTGTGAAGGACCCTTTGGAAGTTCCAGTGGTTAGATGTGATTGGCCTCGAGAAGCCTCAGCGGAAATGGGCCTCATCTCGCCTGGAGGGCAAAACCTCCTGGATTTTCTCGAGTTGCGGCAGGTGCTCTCGACTTACGACGGGGACCACAGGGACCCGCTCTGGTGGCCTCAGGAAAGGCCAGTCCCAATGCGAGTTTCTCGGGGGCCTCTCGGGATTCCTCTCCCGTCGATGCCGGGGCCTAAGACCTTGTGTGGAGTCGGGGCCGGAACCTGAGGATTCCTCTCCAGTGCTGACATGGATCTTGGGGTACTTCTGGAGTCTACCCAGGGGAGTCAGTCCTCGTTTCGAATGCGGGCATGCACTTTCGCTTTCCTCCAGAGCGGTAGCAGCAGTGTCACGCAGTCCGCCGCGTGGATCAAAGGATCTATGGTTTTCCCTCGAGTCTTTCCCACGAGTCTTTCCCACGAGGCTTTCCCACAGGGCTGTCCCACGTGCACACGTGGTGGGAGTCGATCCTCGGCTTGAACGTCAAGGCAGTGCAGGGAAAACAGGTTCCTCTGGAATGGACTGACACATCTGGGGGACTCTTGGAATGGTGGCACGACCCTGGAGTTCCTCTCGCCTTTCCTGTGGAGAGCGCCTCCTCTTGAGATGCGACGGGAACGCCGGGAATTCTTTCCCTACGAAACAGGGAAAGGATCCCTCATCTCGAGCTAGGAGGCGGAAACGGGGCTCCCCTGGATGTGTGCGGGACCCACGTGCTTCCTCTCGAGTGGAGACGGGTATGTCGGGGAACTTCTTGAGTTGCAGCAAGGGTGTGAAGGACCCTTTGGAAGTTCCAGTGGTTAGACGTGATTGGCCTCGAGAAGCCTCAGCGGAAATGGGCCTCATCTCGCCTGGAGGGCAAAACTTCCTGGATTTTCTCGAGTTGCGGCAGGTGCTCTCGACTTACGACGGGGACCTCAGGGACCCGCTCTGGTGGCCTCAGGAAAGGCCAGTCCCCATGCGAGTTCCTCGGGGGCCTCTCGGGATTCCTCTCCCGTCGATGCCGGGGCCTAAGACCTTGTGTGGAGTCGGGGTCGGAACCTGAGGATTCCTCTCCAGTGCTGACATGGATCTTGGGGTACTTCTGGAGTCTCCCCAGGGGAGTCAGTCCTAGTCTCGAATGCGGGCATGCACTTGCACTTTCCTCCAGAGCGGTAGCAGCAGTGTCACGCAGTCCGCCGCGTGGATCAAAGGATCTATGGTTTTCCCTCGAGTCTTTCCCACGAGGCTTTCCCACGAGGCTTTCCCACAGGGGTGTCCCACGTGCACACGTGGTGGGAGTCGATCCTCGGCTTGAACGTCAAGGCAGTGCAGGGAAAACAGGTTCCTCTGGAATGGACTGGCACATCTGGGGGACTCTTGGAATGGTGGCACGACCCTGGAGTTCCTCTCGCCTTTCCTGTGGAGAGCGCCTCCTCTTGAGATGCGACGGGAACGCCGGGAATTCTTTCCCTACGAAACAGGGAAAGGATCCCTCATCTCGAGCTAGGAGGCGGAAACGGGGCTCCCCTGGATGTGTGCGGGACCCCACGTGCTTCCTCTCGAGTGGAGACGGGTATGTCGGGGAACTTCTTGAGTTGCAGAAATGGTGTGAAGGACCCTTTGGAAGTTCCAGTGGTTAGATGTGATTGGCCTCGAGAAGCCTCAGCGGAAATGGGCCTCATCTCGCCTGGAGGGCAAAACCTCCTGGATTTTCTCGAGTTGCGGCAGGTGCTCTCGACTTAAGACGGGAACCTTAGGGACCCGCTCTGGTGGCCTCAGGAAAGGCCAGTCCCCATGCGAGTTCCTCGGGGGCCTCTCGGGATTCCTCTCCCGTCGATGCCGGGGTCTAAGACCTTGTGTGGAGTCGGGGCCGGAACCTGAGGATTCCTCTCCAGTGCTGACATGGATCTTGGGGTACTTCTGGAGTCTCCCCAGGGGAGTCAGTCCTGGTCTCGAATGCGGGCATGCACTTGCGCTTTCCTCCAGAGCGGTAGCAGCAGTGTCACGCAGTCCGCCGCGTGGATCAAAGGATCTATGGTTTTCCCTCGAGTCTTTCCCACGAGGCTTTCCCACGAGGCTTTCCCACAGGGCTGTCCCACGTGCACACGTGGTGGGAGTCGATCCTCGGCTTGAACGTCAAGGCAGTGCAGGGAAAACAGGTTCCTCTCGAATGGACTGACACATCTGGGGGACTCTTGGAATGGTGGCACGACCCTGGAGTTCCTCTCGCCTTTCCTGTGGAGAGCGCCTCCTCTTGAGATGCGACGGGAACGCCGGGAATTCTTTCGATACGAAACACGGAAAGGATCCCTCATCTCGAGCTAGGAGGCGGAAACGGGGCTCCCCTGGATGTGTGCGGGACCCCACGTGCTTCCTCTGGAGTGGAGACGGGTATGTCGGGGAACGTCTTTAGTTGCAGCAAGGGTGTGAAGGACCCTTTGGAAGTTCCAGTGGTTAGATGTGATTGGCCTCGAGAAGCCTCAGCGGAAATGGGCCTCATCGCGCCTGGAGGGCAAAACCTCCTGGATTTTCTCGAGTTGCGGCAGGTGCTCTCGACTTACGACGGGGACCTCAGGGAACCGCTCTCGTGGCCTCAGGAAAGGCCAGTCCCCATGCGAGTTCCTCGGGGGCCTCTGGGGATTCCTCTCCCGTCGATGACGGGGCCTAAGATCTTGTGTGGAGTCGGGGCCGGAACCTGAGGATTCCTCTCCAGTGCTGACATGGATCTTGGGGTACTTCTGGAGTCTCCCCAGGGGAGTCAGTCCTCGTCTCAAATGCGGGCATGCACTTGCGCTTTCCTCCAGAGCGGTAGCAGCAGTGTCACGCAGTCCGCCGCGTGGATCAAAGGATCTATGGTTTTCCCTCGAGTCTTTCCCACGAGGCTTTCCCACGAGGCTTTCCCACAGGGCTGTCCCACGTGCACACGTGGTGGGAGTCGATCCTCGGCTTGAACGTCAAGGCAGTGCAGGGAAAACAGGTTCCTCTGGAATGGACTGACACATCTGGGGGACTCTTGGAATGGTGTCACGACCCTGGAGTTCCTCTCGCCTTTCCTGTGGAGAGCGCCTCCTCTTGAGATGCGACGGGAACGCCGGGAATTCTTTCCCTACGAAACAGGGAAAGGATCCCTCATCTCGAGCTAGGAGGCGGAAACGGGGCTCCCCTGGATGTGTGCGGGACCCCACGTGCTTCCTCTCGAGTGGAGACGGGTATGTCGGGGAACTTCTTGAGTTGCAGCAAGGGTGTGAAGGACCCTTTGGAAGTTCCAGTGGTTAGACGTGATTGGCCTCGAGAAGCCTCAGCGGAAATGGGCCTCATCTCGCCTGGAGGGCAAAACCTCCTGGATTTTCTCGAGTTGCGGCAGGTGCTCTCGACTTACGACGGGGACCTCAGGGACCCGCTCTGGTGGCCTCAGGAAAGGCCAGTCCCCATGCGAGTTCCTCGGGGGCCTCTCGGGATTCCTCTCCCGTCGATGCCGGGGCCTAAGACCTTGTGTGGAGTCGGGGCCGGAACCTGAGGATTCCTCTCCAGTGCTGACATGGATCTTGGGGTACTTCTGGAGTCTCCCCAGGGGAGTCAGTCCTCGTCTCGAATGCGGGCATGCACTTGTGCTTTCCTCCAGAGCGGTAGCAGCAGTGTCACGCAGTTCGTAGCGTGGATCAAAGGATCTATGGTTTTCCCTCGAGTCTTTCCCACGAGGCTTTCCCACGAGGCTTTCCCACAGGGCTGTCCCACGTGCACACGTGGTGGGAGTCGATCCTCGGCTTGAACGTCAAGGCAATGCAGGGAAAACAGGTTCCTCTGGAATGGACTGACACATCTGGGGGACTCTTGGAATGGTGGCACGACCCTGGAGTTCCTCTCGCCTTTCCTGTGGAGAGCGCCTCCTCTTGAGATGCGACGGGAACGCCGGGAATTCTTTCCCTACGAAACAGGGAAAGGATCCCTCATCTCGAGCTAGGAGGCGGAAACGGGGCTCCCCTGGATGTGTGCCGGACACCACGTGCTTCCTCTCGAGTGGAGACTGGTATGTCGGGAAACTTCTTGAGTTGCAGCAATGGTGTGAAGGACCCTTTGGAAGTTCCAGTGGTTAGATGTGATTGGCCTCGAGAAGCCTCAGCGGAAATGGGCCTCATCTCACCTGGAGGGCAAAACCTCCTGGATATTCTCGAGTTGCGGCAGGTGCTCTCGACTTACGACGGGGACCTCAGGGACCCGCTCTGGTGGCCTCAGGAAAGGCCAGTCCCCATGCGAGTTCCTCGGGGGCCTCTCGGGATTCCTCTCCCGTCGATGCCGGGGCCTAAGACCTTGTGTGGAGTCGGGGCCGGAACCTGAGGATTCCTCTCCAGTGCTGACATGGATCTTGGGGTACTTCTGGAGTCTCCCCAGGGGAGTCAGTCCTCGTCTCGGATGCGGGCATGCACTTGCGCTTTCCTCCAGAGCGGTAGCAGCAGTGTCACGCAGTCCGCCGCGTGGACCAAAGGATCTATGGTTTTCCCTCGAGTCTTTCCCACGAGGCTTTCCCACGAGGCTTTCCCACAGGGCTGTCCCACGTGCACACGTGGTGGGAGTCGATCCTCGGCTTGAACGTCAAGGCAGTGCAGGGAAAACAGGTTCCTCTGGAATGGACTGACACATCTGGGGGACTCTTGGAATGGTGGCACGACCCTGGAGTTCCTCTCGCCTTTCCTGTGGAGAGCGCCTCCTCTTGAGATGCGACGGGAACGCCGGGAATTCTTTCCCTACGAAACAGGGAAAGGATCCCTCATCTCGAGCTAGGACGCGGAAACGGGGCTTCCCTGGATGTGTGCGGGACCCCACGTGCTTCCTCTCGAGTGGAGACGGGTATGTCGGGGAACTTCTTGAGTTGCAGCAAGGGTGTGAAGGACCCTTTGGAAGTTCCAGTGGTTAGATATGATTGGCCTCGAGAAGCCTCATTGGAAATGGGCCTCATCTCGCCTGGAGGGCAAAACCTCCTGGATTTTCTCGAGTTGTGGCAGGTGCTCTCGACTTACGACGGGGACCTCAGGGACCCGCTCTGGTGGCCTCAGGAAAGGCCAGTCCCCATGCGAGTTCCTCGGGGGCCTCTCGGGATTCCTCTCCCGTCAATGCCGGGGCCTAAGACCTTGTGTGGAGTCGGGGCCGGAACCTGAGGATTCCTCTCCAGTGCTGACATGGATCTTGGGGTACTTCTGGAGTCTCCCCAGGGGAGTCAGTCCTCGTCTCGAATGCGGGCATGCACTTGCGCTTTCCTCCAGAGCGGTAGCAGCAGTGTCACACAGTCCGCCGCGTGGATCAAAGGATCTATGGTTTTCCCTCGAGTCTTTCCCACGAGGCTTTCCCACGAGGCTTTCCCACAGGGCTGTCCCACGTGCACACGTGGTGGGAGTCGATCCTCGGCTTGAACGTCAAGGCAGTGCAGGGAAAACAGGTTCCTCTGGAATGGACTGACACATCTGGGGGACTCTTGGAATGGTGGCACGACCCTGGAGTTCCTCTCGCCTTTCCTGTGGAGAGCGCCTCCTCTTGAGATGCGACGGGAACGCCGGGAATTCTTTCCCTACGAAACAGGGAAAGGATCCCTCATCTCGAGCTAGGAGGCGGAAACGGGGCTCCCCTGGATGTGTGCGGGACACCACGTGCTTCCTCTCGAGTGCAGACGGGTATGTCGGGGAACATCTTGAGTTGCAGCAATGGTGTGAAGGACCCTTTGGAAGTTCCAGTGGTTAGATGTGATTGGCCTCGAGAAGCCTCAGCGGAAATGGGCCTCATCTCGCCTGGAGGGCAAAACCTCCTGGATTTTCTCGAGTTGTGGCAGGTGCTCTCGACTTACGACGGGGACCTCAGCGACCCGCTCTGGTGGCCTCAGGAAAGGCCAGTCCCCATGCGAGATCCTCGGGGGCCTCTCGGGATTCCTCTCCCGTCGATGCCGGAGCCTAAGACCTTGTGTGGAGTCGGGGCCGGAACCTGAGGATTCCTCTCCAGTGCTGACATGGATCTTGGGGTACTTCTGGAGTCTCCCCAGGGTGGTCAGTCCTCGTCTCGAATGCGGGCATGCACTTGCGCTTTCCTCCAGAGCGGTAGCAGCAGTGTCACACAGTCCGCCGCGTGGATCAAAGGATGTTTGGTTTTCCCTCGAGTCTTTCCCAAGAGGCTTTCCCACGAGGCTTTCCCACAGGGCTGTCCCACGTGCACACGTGGTGGGAGTCGATCCTCGGCTTGAACGTCAAGGCAGTGCAGGGAAAACAGGTTCCTCTGGAATGGACTGACACATCTGGGGGACTCTTGGAATGGTGTCACGACCCTGGAGTTCCTCTCGACTTTCCTGTGGAGAGCGCCTCCTCTTGAGATGCGACGGGAACGCCGGGAATTCTTTCCCTACGAAACAGGGAAAGGATCCCTCATCTCGAGCTAGGAGGCGGAAACGGGGCTCCCCTGGATGTGTGCGGGACCCCACGTGCTTCCTCTCGAGTGGAGACAGGAATGTCGGGAACTTCTTGAGTTGCAGCAAGGGTGTGAAGGACCCTTTGGAAGTTCCAGTGGTTAGACGTGATTGGCCTCGAGAAGCCTCAGCGGAAATGGGCCTCATCTCGCCTGGAGGGCAAAACCTCCTGGATTTTCTCGAGTTGCGGCAGGTGCTCTCGACTTACGACGGGGACCTCAGGGACCCGCTCTGGTGGCCTCAGGAAAGGCCAGTCCCCATGCGAGTTCCTCGGGGGCCTCTCGGGATTCCTCTCCCGTCGATGCCGGGGCCTAAGACCTTGTGTGGAGTCGGGGCCGGAACCTGAGGATTCCTCTCCATTGCTGACATGGATCTTGGGGTACTTCTGGAGTCTCCCCAGGGGAGTCAGACCTCGTCTCGAATGCGGGCATGCACTTGCGCTTTCCTCCAGAGCGGTAGCAGCAGTGTCACGCTGTCCGCCGTGTGGATCAAAGGATCTATGGTTTTCCCTCGAGTCTTTCCCACGAGGTTTTCCCACGAGGCTTTCCCACAGGGCTGTCACACGTGCACACGTCGTGGGAGTCGATCCTCGGCTTGAACGTCAAGGCAGTGCAGGGAAAACAGGTTCCTCTGGAATGGACTGACACATCTGGGGGACTCTTGGAATGGTGTCACGACCCTGGAGTTCCTCTCGACTTTCCTGTGGAGAGCGCCTCCTCTTGAGATGCGACGGGAACGCCGGGAATTCTTTCCCTACGAAACAGGGAAAGGATCCCTCATCTCGAGCTAGGAGGCGGAAACGGGGTTCCCCTGGATGTGTGCGGGACACCACGTGCTTCCTCTCGAGTGCAGACGGGTATGTCGGGGAACATCTTGAGTTGCAGCAATGGTGTGAAGGACCCTTTGGAAGTTCCAGTGGTTAGATGTGATTGGCCTCGAGAAGCCTCAGCGGAAATGGGCCTCATCTCGCCTGGAGGGCAAAACCTCCGGGATTTTCTCGAGTTGCGGCAGGTGCTCTCGACTTACGATGGGAACCTCAGGAACCCGCTCTGGTGGCCTCAGGAAAGGCCAGTCCCCATGCGAGTTCCTCGGGGGCCTCTCGGGATTCCTCTCCCGTCGATGCCGGAGCCTAAGACCTTGTGTGGAGTCGGGGCCGGAACCTGAGGATTCCTCTCCAGTGCTGACATGGATCTTGGGGTAATTCTGGAGTCTCCCCAGGGTGGTCAGTCCTCGTCTCGAATGCGGGCATGCACTTGCGCTTTCCTCCAGAGCGGTAGCAGCAGTGTCACACAGTCCGCCGCGTGGATCAAAGGATGTATGGTTTTCCCTCGAGTCTTTCCCACGAGGCTTTCCCACGAGGCTTTCCCACAGGGGTGTCCCACGTGCACACGTGGTGGGAGTCGATCCTCGGCTTGAACGTCAAGGCAGTGCAGGGAAAACAGGTTCCTCTGGAATGGACTGACACATCTGGGGGACTCTTGGAATGGTGGCACGACCCTGGAGTTCCTCTCGCCTTTGCTGTGGAGAGCGCCTCCTCTTGAGATGCGACGGGAACGCCGGGAATTCTTTCCCTACGAAACAGGGAAAGGATCCCTCATCTCGAGCTAGGAGGCGGAAACGGGGCTCCCCTGGATGTGTGCGGGACACCACGTGCTTCCTCTCGAGTGCAGACTGGTATGTCGGGGATCTTCTTGAGTTGCAGCAATGGTGTGAAGGACCCTTTGGAAGTTCCAGTGGTTAGATGTGATTGGCCTCGAGAAGCCTCAGCGGAAATGGGCCTCATCTCGCCTGGAGGGCAAAACCTCCTGGATTTTCTCGAGTTGCGGCAGGTGCTCTCGACTTACGACGGGGACCACAGGGACCCGCTCTGGTGGCCTCAGGAAAGGCCAGTCCCAATGCGAGTTTCTCGGGGGCCTCTCGGGATTCCTCTCCCGTCGATGCCGGGGCCTAAGACCTTGTGTGGAGTCGGGGCCGGAACCTGAGGATTCCTCTCCAGTGCTGACATGGATCTTGGGGTACTTCTGGAGTCTACCCAGGGGAGTCAGTCCTCGTTTCGAATGCGGGCATGCACTTTCGCTTTCCTCCAGAGCGGTAGCAGCAGTGTCACGCAGTCCGCCGCGTGGATCAAAGGATCTATGGTTTTCCCTCGAGTCTTTCCCACGAGTCTTTCCCACGAGGCTTTCCCACAGGGCTGTCCCACGTGCACACGTGGTGGGAGTCGATCCTCGGCTTGAACGTCAAGGCAGTGCAGGGAAAACAGGTTCCTCTGGAATGGACTGACACATCTGGGGGACTCTTGGAATGGTGGCACGACCCTGGAGTTCCTCTCGCCTTTCCTGTGGAGAGCGCCTCCTCTTGAGATGCGACGGGAACGCCGGGAATTCTTTCCCTACGAAACAGGGAAAGGATCCCTCATCTCGAGCTAGGAGGCGGAAACGGGGCTCCCCTGGATGTGTGCGGGACCCACGTGCTTCCTCTCGAGTGGAGACGGGTATGTCGGGGAACTTCTTGAGTTGCAGCAAGGGTGTGAAGGACCCTTTGGAAGTTCCAGTGGTTAGACGTGATTGGCCTCGAGAAGCCTCAGCGGAAATGGGCCTCATCTCGCCTGGAGGGCAAAACTTCCTGGATTTTCTCGAGTTGCGGCAGGTGCTCTCGACTTACGACGGGGACCTCAGGGACCCGCTCTGGTGGCCTCAGGAAAGGCCAGTCCCCATGCGAGTTCCTCGGGGGCCTCTCGGGATTCCTCTCCCGTCGATGCCGGGGCCTAAGACCTTGTGTGGAGTCGGGGTCGGAACCTGAGGATTCCTCTCCAGTGCTGACATGGATCTTGGGGTACTTCTGGAGTCTCCCCAGGGGAGTCAGTCCTAGTCTCGAATGCGGGCATGCACTTGCACTTTCCTCCAGAGCGGTAGCAGCAGTGTCACGCAGTCCGCCGCGTGGATCAAAGGATCTATGGTTTTCCCTCGAGTCTTTCCCACGAGGCTTTCCCACGAGGCTTTCCCACAGGGGTGTCCCACGTGCACACGTGGTGGGAGTCGATCCTCGGCTTGAACGTCAAGGCAGTGCAGGGAAAACAGGTTCCTCTGGAATGGACTGGCACATCTGGGGGACTCTTGGAATGGTGGCACGACCCTGGAGTTCCTCTCGCCTTTCCTGTGGAGAGCGCCTCCTCTTGAGATGCGACGGGAACGCCGGGAATTCTTTCCCTACGAAACAGGGAAAGGATCCCTCATCTCGAGCTAGGAGGCGGAAACGGGGCTCCCCTGGATGTGTGCGGGACCCCACGTGCTTCCTCTCGAGTGGAGACGGGTATGTCGGGGAACTTCTTGAGTTGCAGAAATGGTGTGAAGGACCCTTTGGAAGTTCCAGTGGTTAGATGTGATTGGCCTCGAGAAGCCTCAGCGGAAATGGGCCTCATCTCGCCTGGAGGGCAAAACCTCCTGGATTTTCTCGAGTTGCGGCAGGTGCTCTCGACTTAAGACGGGAACCTTAGGGACCCGCTCTGGTGGCCTCAGGAAAGGCCAGTCCCCATGCGAGTTCCTCGGGGGCCTCTCGGGATTCCTCTCCCGTCGATGCCGGGGTCTAAGACCTTGTGTGGAGTCGGGGCCGGAACCTGAGGATTCCTCTCCAGTGCTGACATGGATCTTGGGGTACTTCTGGAGTCTCCCCAGGGGAGTCAGTCCTGGTCTCGAATGCGGGCATGCACTTGCGCTTTCCTCCAGAGCGGTAGCAGCAGTGTCACGCAGTCCGCCTCGTGGATCAAAGGATCTATGGTTTTCCCTCGAGTCTTTCCCACGAGGCTTTCCCACGAGGCTTTCCCACAGGGCTGTCCCACGTGCACACGTGGTGGGAGTCGATCCTCGGCTTGAACGTCAAGGCAGTGCAGGGAAAACAGGTTCCTCTCGAATGGACTGACACATCTGGGGGACTCTTGGAATGGTGGCACGACCCTGGAGTTCCTCTCGCCTTTCCTGTGGAGAGCGCCTCCTCTTGAGATGCGACGGGAACGCCGGGAATTCTTTCGATACGAAACACGGAAAGGATCCCTCATCTCGAGCTAGGAGGCGGAAACGGGGCTCCCCTGGATGTGTGCGGGACCCCACGTGCTTCCTCTGGAGTGGAGACGGGTATGTCGGGGAACGTCTTTAGTTGCAGCAAGGGTGTGAAGGACCCTTTGGAAGTTCCAGTGGTTAGATGTGATTGGCCTCGAGAAGCCTCAGCGGAAATGGGCCTCATCTCGCCTGGAGGGCAAAACCTCCTGGATTTTCTCGAGTTGCGGCAGGTGCTCTCGACTTACGACGGGGACCTCAGGGACCCGCTCTGGTGGCCTCAGGAAAGGCCAGTCCCCATGCGAGTTCCTCGGGGGCCTCTCGGGATTCCTCTCCCGTCGATGCTGGGGCCTAAGACCTTGTGTGGAGTCGGGGCCGGAACCTGAGGTTTCCTCTCCAGTGCTGACATGGATCTTGGGGTACTTCTGGAGTCTCCCCAGGGGAGTCAGTCCTCGTCTCGAATGCGGGCATGACTTGCGCTTTCCTCCAGAGCGGTAGCAGAAGTGTCACGCAGTCCGCCGCGTGGATCAAAGGATCTATGGTTTTCCCTCGAGTCTTTCCCACGAGGCTTTCCCACGAGGCTTTCCCACAGGGCTGTCCCACGTGCACACGTGGTGGGAGTCGATCCTCGGCTTCAACGTCAAGGCACTGCAGGGAAAACTGGTTCCTCTCGAATGGACTGACACATCTGGGGGACTCTTGGAATGGTGGCACGACCCTGGAGTTCCTCTCGCCTTTCCTGTGGAGAGCGCCTCCTCTTGAGATGCGACGGGAACGCCGGGAATTCTTTCCCTACGAAACAGGGAAAGGATCCCTCATCTCGAGCTAGGAGGCGGAAACGGGGCTCCCCTGGATGTGTGCGGGACACCACGTGCTTCCTATCGAGTGGAGACGGGTATGTCGGGGAACTTCTTGAGTTGCAGCAATGGTGTGAAGGACCCTTTGGAAGTTCCAGTGGTTAAATGTGATTGGCCTCGAGAAGCCTCAGCGGAAATGGGCCTCATCTCGCCTGGAGGGCAAAACCTCCTGGATTTTCTCGAGTTGCGGCAGGTGCTCTCGACTTACGACGGGGACCTCAGGGACACGCTCTGGTGGCCTCAGGAAAGGCCAGTCCCCATGCGAGTTCCTCGGGGGCCTCTCGGGATTCCTCTCCCGTCAATGCCGGGGCCTAAGACCTTGTGTGGAGTCGGGGCCGGAACCTGAGGATTCCTCTCCAGTGCTGACATGGATCTTGGGGTACTTCTGGAGTCTCCCCAGGGGAGTCAGTCCTCGTCTCGAATGTGGGCATGCACTTGCGCTTTCCTCCATAGCGGTAGCAGCAGTGTCACGCAGTCCGCCGCGTGGATCAAAGGATCTATGGTTTTCCCTCGAGTCTTTCCCACGAGGCTTTCCCACGAGGCTTTCCCACAGGGCTGTCCCACGGGCACACGTGGTGGGAGTCGATCCTCGGCTTGAACGTCAAGGCAGTGCAGGGAAAACAGGTTCCTCTGGAATGGACTGACACATCTGGGGGACTCTTGGAATGGTGGCACGACCCTGGAGTTCCTCTCGCCTTTCCTGTGGAGAGCGCCTCCTCTTGAGATGCGACGGGAACGCCGGGAATTCTTTCCCAACGAAACAGGGAAAGGATCCCTCATCTCGAGCTAGGAGGCGGAAACGGGGCTCCCCTGGATGTGTGCGGGACACCACGTGCTTCCTCTCGAGTGGAGACGGGTATGTCGGGGAACTTCTTGAGTTGCAGCAATGGTGTGAAGGAACCTTTGGAAGTTCCAGTGGTTAGATGTGATTGGCCTCGAGAAGCCTCAGCGGAAATGGGCCTCATCTCGCCTGGAGGGCAAAACCTCCTGGATTTTCTCGAGTTGCGGCAGGTGCTCTCGACTTACGACGGGGATCTCAGGGACCCGCTCTGGTGGCCTCAGGAAAGGCCAGTCCCCATGCGAGTTCCTCGGGGGCCTCTCGGGATTCCTCTCCCGTCGATGCCGGGGCCTAAGACCTTGTGTGGAGTCGGGGCCGGAACCTGAGGATTCCTCTCCAGTGCTGACATGGATCTTGGGGTACTTCTGGAGTCTCCCCAGGGGAGTCAGTCCTCGTCTCGAATGCGGGCATGCACTTGCGCTTTCCTCCATAGCGGTAGCAGCAGTGTCACGCAGTCCGCCGCGTGGATCAAAGGATCTATGGTTTTCCCTCGAGTCTTTCCCACGAGGCTTTCCCACAGGGCTGTCCCACGTGCACACGTGGTGGGAGTCGATCCTCGGCTTGAACGGCAAGGCAGTGCAGGGAAAACAGGTTCCTCTGGAATGGACTGACACATCTGGGGGACTCTTGGAATGGTGGCACGACCCTGGAGTTCCTCTCGCCTTTCCTGAGGAGAGCGCCTCCTCTTGAGATGCGACGGTAACGCCGGGAATTCTTTCCCTACGAAACAGGGAAAGGATCCCTCATCTCGAGCTAGGAGGCGGAAACGGGGCTCCCCTGGATGTGTGCGGAACCCCACGTGCTTCCTCTCGAGTGGAGACGGGTATGTCGGGGAACTTCTTGAGTTGCAGCAACGGTGTGAAGGACCCTTTGGAAGTTCCAGTGGTTAGACGTGATTGGCCTCGAGAAGCCTCAGCGGAAATGGGCCTCATCTCGCCTGGAGGGCAAAACCTCCTGGATTTTCTCGAGTTGCGGCAGGTGCTCTCGACTTACGACGGGGACCTCAGGGACCCGCACTGGTGGCCTCAGGAAAGGCCAGTCCCCATGCGAGTTCCTCGGGGGCCTCTCGGGATTCCTCTCCCGTCGATGCCGGGGCCTAAGACCTTGTGTGGAGTCGGGGCCGGAACCTGAGGATTCCTCTCCAGTGCTGACATGGATCTTATGGTACTTCTGGAGTCTCCCCAGGGGAGTCAGTCCTCGCCTCGAATGCGGGCATGCACTTGCGCTTTCCTCCAGAGCGGTAGCAGCAGTGTCACGCAGTCCGCCGCGTGGATCAAAGGATCTATGGTTTTCCCTCGAGTCTTTCCCACGAGGGTTTCCCACGAGGCTTTCCCACAGGGCTGTCCCACGTGCACACGTGGTGGGAGTCGATCATCGGCTTGAACGTCAAGGCAGTGCAGGGAAAACAGGTTCCTCTGGAATGGACTGACACATCTGGGGGACTCTTGGAATGGTGGCACGACCCTGGAGTTCCTCTCGCCTTTCCTGTGGAGAGCGCCTCCTCTTGAGATGCGACGGGAACGCCGGGTATTCTTTCCCTACGAAACAGGGAAAGGATCCCTCATCTCGAGCTAGGAGGCGGAAACGGGGCTCCCCTGGATGTGTGCGGGACCCCACGTGCTTCCTCTCGAGTGGAGACGGGTATGTCGGGGAACTTCTTGAGTTGCAGCAAGGGTGTGAAGGACCCTTTGGAAGTTCCAGTGGTTAGATGTGATTGGCCTCGAGAAGCCTCAGCGGAAAGGGGCCTCATCTCGCCTGGAGGGCAAAACCTCCTGGATTTTCTCAAGTTGCGGCAGGTGCTCTCGACTTACGACGGGGACCTCAGGGACCCGCTCTGGTGGCCTCAGGAAAGGCCGGTCCCCATGCGAGTTCCTCGGGGGCCTCTCGGGATTCCTCTCCCGTCGATGCCGGGGCCTAAGACCTTGTGTGGAGTCGGGGCCGGAACCTGAGTTTTCCTCTCCAGTGCTGACATGGATCTTGGGGTACTTCTGGAGTCTCACCAGGGGAGTCAGTCCTCGTCTCGAATGCGGGCATGCACTTGCGCTTTCCTCCAGAGCGGTAGCAGCAGTGTCACGCAGTCCGCCGCGTGGATCAAAGGATCTATGGTTTTCCCTCGAGTCTTTCCCACGAGGCTTTCCCACGAGGCTTTCCCACAGGGCTGTCCCACGTGCACACGTGGTGGGAGTCGATCCTCGGCTTCAACGTCAAGGCACTGCAGGGAAAACTGGTTCCTCTCGAATGGACTGACACATCTGGGGGACTCTTGGAATGGTGGCACGACCCTGGAGTTCCTCTCGCCTTTCCTGTGGAGAGCGCCTCCTCTTGAGATGCGACGGGAACGCCGGGAATTCTTTCCCTACGAAACAGGGAAAGGATCCCTCATCTCGAGCTAGGAGGCGGAAACGGGGCTCCCCTGGATGTGTGCGGGACACCACGTGCTTCCTATCGAGTGGAGACGGGTATGTCGGGGAACTTCTTGAGTTGCAGCAATGGTGTGAAGGACCCTTTGGAAGTTCCAGTGGTTAAATGTGATTGACCTTGAGAAGCCTCAGCGGGAATGGGCCTCATCTCGCCTGGAGGGCAAAACCTCCTCCATTTTCTCGAGTTGCGGCAGGTGCTCTCGACTTACGACGGGGACCTCAGGGACACGCTCTGGTGGCCTCAGGAAAGGCCAGTCCCCATGCGAGTTCCTCGGGGGCCTCTCGGGATTCCTCTCCCGTCAATGCCGGGGCCTAAGACCTTGTGTGGAGTCGGGGCCGGAACCTGAGGATTCCTCTCCAGTGCTGACATGGATCTTGGGGTACTTCTGGAGTCTCCCCAGGCGAGTCAGTCCTCGTCTCGAATGCGGGCATGCACTTGCGCTTTCCTCCAGAGCGGTAGCAGCAGTGTCACGCAGTCCGCCGCGTGGATCAAAGGATCTATGGTTTTCCCTCGAGTCTTTCACACGAGGCTTTCCCACGAGGCTTTCCCACAGGGCTGTCCCACGTGCACACGTGGTGGGAGTCGATCCTCGGCTTGAACGTCAAGGCAGTGCAGGGAAAACAGGTTCCTCTGGAATGGACTGACACATCTGGGGGACTCTTGGAATGGTGTCACGACCCTGGAGTTCCTCTCGACTTTCCTGTGGAGAGCGCCTCCTCTTGAGATGCGACGGGAACGCCGGGAATTCTTTCCCTACGAAACAGGGAAAGGATCCCTCATCTCGAGCTAGGAGGCGGAAACGGGGCTCCCCTGGATGTGTGCGGGACCCCACGTGCTTCCTCTCGAGTGGAGACAGGAATGTCGGGAACTTCTTGAGTTGCAGCAAGGGTGTGAAGGACCCTTTGGAAGTTCCAGTGGTTAGACGTGATTGGCCTCGAGAAGCCTCAGCGGAAATGGGCCTCATCTCGCCTGGAGGGCAAAACCTCCTGGATTTTCTCGAGTTGCGGCAGGTGCTCTCGACTTACGACGGGGACCTCAGGGACCCGCTCTGGTGGCCTCAGGAAAGGCCAGTCCCCATGCGAGTTCCTCGGGGGCCTCTCGGGATTCCTCTCCCGTCGATGCCGGGGCCTAAGACCTTGTGTGGAGTCGGGGCCGGAACCTGAGGATTCCTCTCCATTGCTGACATGGATCTTGGGGTACTTCTGGAGTCTCCCCAGGGGAGTCAGTCCTCGTCTCGAATGCGGGCATGCACTTGCGCTTTCCTCCAGAGCGGTAGCAGCAGTGTCACGCTGTCCGCCGTGTGGATCAAAGGATCTATGGTTTTCCCTCGAGTCTTTCCCACGAGGCTTTCCCACGAGGCTTTCCCACAGGGCTGTCACACGTGCACACGTCGTGGGAGTCGATCCTCGGCTTGAACGTCAAGGCAGTGCAGGGAAAACAGGTTCCTCTGGAATGGACTGACACATCTGGGGGACTCTTGGAATGGTGTCACGACCCTGGAGTTCCTCTCGACTTTCCTGTGGAGAGCGCCTCCTCTTGAGATGCGACGGGAACGCCGGGAATTCTTTCCCTACGAAACAGGGAAAGGATCCCTCATCTCGAGCTAGGAGGCGGAAACGGGGTTCCCCTGGATGTGTGCGGGACACCACGTGCTTCCTCTCGAGTGCAGACGGGTATGTCGGGGAACATCTTGAGTTGCAGCAATGGTGTGAAGGACCCTTTGGAAGTTCCAGTGGTTAGATGTGATTGGCCTCGAGAAGCCTCAGCGGAAATGGGCCTCATCTCGCCTGGAGGGCAAAACCTCCGGGATTTTCTCGAGTTGCGGCAGGTGCTCTCGACTTACGATGGGAACCTCAGGAACCCGCTCTGGTGGCCTCAGGAAAGGCCAGTCCCCATGCGAGTTCCTCGGGGGCCTCTCGGGATTCCTCTCCCGTCGATGCCGGAGCCTAAGACCTTGTGTGGAGTCGGGGCCGGAACCTGAGGATTCCTCTCCAGTGCTGACATGGATCTTGGGGTAATTCTGGAGTCTCCCCAGGGTGGTCAGTCCTCGTCTCGAATGCGGGCATGCACTTGCGCTTTCCTCCAGAGCGGTAGCAGCAGTGTCACACAGTCCGCCGCGTGGATCAAAGGATGTATGGTTTTCCCTCGAGTCTTTCCCACGAGGCTTTCCCACGAGGCTTTCCCACAGGGGTGTCCCACGTGCACACGTGGTGGGAGTCGATCCTCGGCTTGAACGTCAAGGCAGTGCAGGGAAAACAGGTTCCTCTGGAATGGACTGACACATCTGGGGGACTCTTGGAATGGTGGCACGACCCTGGAGTTCCTCTCGCCTTTCCTGTGGAGAGCGCCTCCTCTTGAGATGCGACGGGAACGCCGGGAATTCTTTCCCTACGAAACAGGGAAAGGATCCCTCATCTCGAGCTAGGAGGCGGAAACGGGGCTCCCCTGGATGTGTGCGGGACACCACGTGCTTCCTCTCGAGTGCAGACTGGTATGTCGGGGATCTTCTTGAGTTGCAGCAATGGTGTGAAGGACCCTTTGGAAGTTCCAGTGGTTAGATGTGATTGGCCTCGAGAAGCCTCAGCGGAAATGGGCCTCATCTCGCCTGGAGGGCAAAACCTCCTGGATTTTCTCGAGTTGCGGCAGGTGCTCTCGACTTACGACGGGGACCACAGGGACCCGCTCTGGTGGCCTCAGGAAAGGCCAGTCCCCATGCGAGTTTCTCGGGGGCCTCTCGGGATTCCTCTCCCGTCGATGCCGGGGCCTAAGACCTTGTGTGGAGTCGGGGCCGGAACCTGAGGATTCCTCTCCAGTGCTGACATGGATCTTGGGGTATTTCTGGAGTCTCCCCAGGGGAGTCAGTCCTGGTTTCGAATGCGGGCATGCACTTTCGCTTTCCTCCAGAGCGGTAGCAGCAGTGTCACGCAGTCCGCCGCGTGGATCAAAGGATCTATGGTTTTCCCTCGAGTCTTTCCCACGAGTCTTTCCCACGAGGCTTTCCCACAGGGCTGTCCCACGTGCACACGTGGTGGGAGTCGATCCTCGGCTTGAACGTCAAGGCAGTGCAGGGAAAACAGGTTCCTCTGGAATGGACTGACACATCTGGGGGACTCTTGGAATGGTGGCACGACCCTGGAGTTCTTCTCGCCTTTCCTGTGGAGAGCGCCTCCTCTTGAGATGCGACGGGAACGCCGGGAATTCTTTCCCTACGAAACAGGGAAAGGATCCCTCATCTCGAGCTAGGAGGCGGAAACGGGGCTCCCCTGGATGTGTGCGGGACCCACGTGCTTCCTCTCGAGTGGAGACGGGTATGTCGGGGAACTTCTTGAGTTGCAGCAAGGGTGTGAAGGACCCTTTGGAAGTTCCAGTGGTTAGACGTGATTGGCCTCGAGAAGCCTCAGCGGAAATGGGCCTCATCTCGCCTGGAGGGCAAAACTTCCTGGATTTTCTCGAGTTGCGGCAGGTGCTCTCGACTTACGACGGGGACCTCAGGGACCCGCTCTGGTGGCCTCAGGAAAGGCCAGTCCCCATGCGAGTTCCTCGGGGGCCTCTCGGGATTCCTCTCCCGTCGATGCCGGGGCCTAAGACCTTGTGTGGAGTCGGGGTCGGAACCTGAGGATTCCTCTCCAGTGCTGACATGGATCTTGGGGTACTTCTGGAGTCTCCCCAGGGGAGTCAGTCCTAGTCTCGAATGCGGGCATGCACTTGCACTTTCCTCCAGAGCGGTAGCAGCAGTGTCACGCAGTCCGCCGCGTGGATCAAAGGATCTATGGTTTTCCCTCGAGTCTTTCCCACGAGGCTTTCCCACGAGGCTTTCCCACAGGGGTGTCCCACGTGCACACGTGGTGGGAGTCGATCCTCGGCTTGAACGTCAAGGCAGTGCAGGGAAAACAGGTTCCTCTGGAATGGACTGGCACATCTGGGGGACTCTTGGAATGGTGGCACGACCCTGGAGTTCCTCTCGCCTTTCCTGTGGAGAGCGCCTCCTCTTGAGATGCGACGGGAACGCCGGGAATTCTTTCCCTACGAAACAGGGAAAGGATCCCTCATCTCGAGCTAGGAGGCGGAAACGGGGCTCCCCTGGATGTGTGCGGGACCCCACGTGCTTCCTCTCGAGTGGAGACGGGTATGTCGGGGAACTTCTTGAGTTGCAGAAATGGTGTGAAGGACCCTTTGGAAGTTCCAGTGGTTAGATGTGATTGGCCTCGAGAAGCCTCAGCGGAAATGGGCCTCATCTCGCCTGGAGGGCAAAACCTCCTGGATTTTCTCGAGTTGCGGCAGGTGCTCTCGACTTAAGACGGGAACCTCAGGGACCCGCTCTGGTGGCCTCAGGAAAGGCCAGTCCCCATGCGAGTTCCTCGGGGGCCTCTCGGGATTCCTCTCCCGTCGATGCCGGGGTCTAAGACCTTGTGTGGAGTCGGGGCCGGAACCTGAGGATTCCTCTCCAGTGCTAACATGGATCTTGGGGTACTTCTGGAGTCTCCCCAGGGGAGTCAGTCCTGGTCTCGAATGCGGGCATGCACTTGCGCTTTCCTCCAGAGCGGTAGCAGCAGTGTCACGCAGTCCGCCGCGTGGATCAAAGGATCTATGGTTTTCCCTCGAGTCTTTCCCACGAGGCTTTCCCACGAGGCTTTCCCACAGGGCTGTCCCACGTGCACACGTGGTGGGAGTCGATCCTCGGCTTCAACGTCAAGGCAGTGCAGGGAAAACAGGTTCCTCTCGAATGGACTGACACATCTGGGGGACTCTTGGAATGGTGGCACGACCCTGGAGTTCCTCTCGCCTTTCCTGTGGAGAGCGCCTCCTCTTGAGATGCGACGGGAACGCCGGGAATTCTTTCGATACGAAACAGGGAAAGGATCCCTCATCTCGAGCTAGGAGGCGGAAACGGGGCTCCCCTGGATGTGTGCGGGACCCCACGTGCTTCCTCTGGAGTGGAGACGGGTGTGTCGGGGAACGTCTTTAGTTGCAGCAAGGGTGTGAAGGACCCTTTGGAAGTTCCAGTGGTTAGATGTGATTGGCCTCGAGAAGCCTCAGCGGAAATGGGCCTCATCTCGCCTGGAGGGCAAAACCTCCTGGATTTTCTCGAGTTGCGGCAGGTGCTCTCGACTTACGACGGGGACCTCAGGGACCCGCTCTGGTGGCCTCAGGAAAGGCCAGTCCCCATGCGAGTTCCTCGGGGGCCTCTCGGAATTCCTCTCCCGTCGATGCTGGGGCCTAAGACCTTGTGTGGAGTCGGGGCCGGAACCTGAGGTTTCCTCTCCAGTGCTGACATGGATCTTGGGGTACTTCTGGAGTCTCCCCAGGGGAGTCAGTCCTCGTCTCGAATGCGGGCATGCACTTGCGCTTTCCTCCAGAGCGGTAGCAGAAGTGTCACGCAGTCCGCCGCGTGGATCAAAGGATCTATGGTTTTCCCTCGAGTCTTTCCCACGAGGCTTTCCCACGAGGCTTTCCCACAGGGCTGTCCCACGTGCACACGTGGTGGGAGTCGATCCTCGGCTTCAACGTCAAGGCACTGCAGGGAAAACTGGTTCCTCTCGAATGGACTGACACATCTGGGGGACTCTTGGAATGGTGGCACGACCCTGGAGTTCCTCTCGCCTTTCCTGTGGAGAGCGCCTCCTCTTGAGATGCGACGGGAACGCCGGGAATTCTTTCCCTACGAAACAGGGAAAGGATCCCTCATCTCGAGCTAGGAGGCGGAAAAGGGGCTCCCCTGGATGTGTGCGGGACACCACGTGCTTCCTATCGAGTGGAGACGGGTATGTCGGGGAACTTCTTGAGTTGCAGCAATGGTGTGAAGGACCCTTTGGAAGTTCCAGTGGTTAAATGTGATTGGCCTCGAGAAGCCTCAGCGGAAATGGGCCTCATCTCGCCTGGAGGGCAAAACCTCCTGGATTTTCTCGAGTTGCGGCAGGTGCTCTCGACTTACGACGGGGACCTCAGGGACACGCTCTGGTGGCCTCAGGAAAGGCCAGTCCCCATGCGAGTTCCTCGGGGGCCTCTCGGGATTCCTCTCCCGTCAATGCCGGGGCCTAAGACCTTGTGTGGAGTCGGGGCCGGAACCTGAGGATTCCTCTCCAGTGCTGACATGGATCTTGGGGTACTTCTGGAGTCTCCCCAGGGGAGTCAGTCCTCGTCTCGAATGTGGGCATGCACTTGCGCTTTCCTCCAGAGCGGTAGCAGCAGTGTCACGCAGTCCGCCGCGTGGATCAAAGGATCTATGGTTTTCCCTCGAGTCTTTCCCACGAGGCTTTCCCACGAGGCTTTCCCACAGGGCTGTCCCACGGGCACACGTGGTGGGAGTCGATCCTCGGCTTGAACGTCAAGGCAGTGCAGGGAAAACAGGTTCCTCTGGAATGGACTGACACATCTGGGGGACTCTTGGAATGGTGGCACGACCCTGGAGTTCCTCTCGCCTTTCCTGTGGAGAGCGCCTCCTCTTGAGATGCGACGGGAACGCCGGGAATTCTTTCCCAACGAAACAGGGAAAGGATCCCTCATCTCGAGCTAGGAGGCGGAAACGGGGCTCCCCTGGATGTGTGCGGGACACCACGTGCTTCCTCTCGAGTGGAGACGGGTATGTCGGGGAACTTCTTGAGTTGCAGCAAGGGTGTGAAGGAACCTTTGGAAGTTCCAGTGGTTAGATGTGATTGGCCTCGAGAAGCCTCAGCGGAAATGGGCCTCATCTCGCCTGGAGGGCAAAACCTCCTGGATTTTCTCGAGTTGCGGCAGGTGCTCTCGACTTACGACGGGGATCTCAGGGACCCGCTCTGGTGGCCTCAGGAAAGGCCAGTCCCCATGCGAGTTCCTCGGGGGCCTCTCGGGATTCCTCTCCCGTCGATGCCGGGGCCTAAGACCTTGTGTGGAGTCGGGGCCGGAACCTGAGGATTCCTCTCCAGTGCTGACATGGATCTTGGGGTACTTCTGGAGTCTCCCCAGGGGAGTCAGTCCTCGTCTCGAATGCGGGCATGCACTTGCGCTTTCCTCCATAGCGGTAGCAGCAGTGTCACGCAGTCCGCCGCGTGGATCAAAGGATCTATGGTTTTCCCTCGAGTCTTTCCCACGAGGCTTTCCCACAGGGCTGTCCCACGTGCACACGTGGTGGGAGTCGATCCTCGGCTTGAACGTCAAGGCAGTGCAGGGAAAACAGGTTCCTCTGGAATGGACTGACACATCTGGGGGACTCTTGGAATGGTGGCACGACCCTGGAGTTCCTCTCGCCTTTCCTGAGGAGAGCGCCTCCTCTTGAGATGCGACGGTAACGCCGGGAATTCTTTCCCTACGAAACAGGGAAAGGATCCCTCATCTCGAGCTAGGAGGCGGAAACGGGGCTCCCCTGGATGTGTGCGGAACCCCACGTGCTTCCTCTCGAGTGGAGACGGGTATGTCGGGGAACTTCTTGAGTTGCAGCAACGGTGTGAAGGACCCTTTGGAAGTTCCAGTGGTTAGACGTGATTGGCCTCGAGAAGCCTCAGCGGAAATGGGCCTCATCTCGCCTGGAGGGCAAAACCTCCTGGATTTTCTCGAGTTGCGGCAGGTGCTCTCGACTTACGACGGGGACCTCAGGGACCCGCACTGGTGGCCTCAGGAAAGGCCAGTCCCCATGCGAGTTCCTCGGGGGCCTCTCGGGATTCCTCTCCCGTCGATGCCGGGGCCTAAGACCTTGTGTGGAGTCGGGGCCGGAACCTGAGGATTCCTCTCCAGTGCTGACATGGATCTTATGGTACTTCTGGAGTCTCCCCAGGGGAGTCAGTCCTCGCCTCGAATGCGGGCATGCACTTGCGCTTTCCTCCAGAGCGGTAGCAGCAGTGTCACGCAGTCCGCCGCGTGGATCAAAGGATCTATGGTTTTCCCTCGAGTCTTTCCCACGAGGGTTTCCCACGAGGCTTTCCCACAGGGCTGTCCCACGTGCACACGTGGTGGGAGTCGATCATCGGCTTGAACGTCAAGGCAGTGCAGGGAAAACAGGTTCCTCTGGAATGGACTGACACATCTGGGGGACTCTTGGAATGGTGGCACGACCCTGGAGTTCCTCTCGCCTTTCCTGTGGAGAGCGCCTCCTCTTGAGATGCGACGGGAACGCCGGGTATTCTTTCCCTACGAAACAGGGAAAGGATCCCTCATCTCGAGCTAGGAGGCGGAAACGGGGCTCCCCTGGATGTGTGCGGGACCCCACGTGCTTCCTCTCGAGTGGAGACGGGTATGTCGGGGAACTTCTTGAGTTGCAGCAAGGGTGTGAAGGACCCTTTGGAAGTTCCAGTGGTTAGATGTGATTGGCCTCGAGAAGCCTCAGCGGAAATGGGCCTCATCTCGCCTGGAGGGCAAAACCTCCTGGATTTTCTCAAGTTGCGGCAGGTGCTCTCGACTTACGACGGGGACCTCAGGGACCCGCTCTGGTGGCCTCAGGAAAGGCCGGTCCCCATGCGAGTTCCTCGGGGGCCTCTCGGGATTCCTCTCCCGTCGATGCCGGGGCCTAAGACCTTGTGTGGAGTCGGGGCCGGAACCTGAGTTTTCCTCTCCAGTGCTGACATGGATCTTGGGGTACTTCTGGAGTCTCACCAGGGGAGTCAGTCCTCGTCTCGAATGCGGGCATGCACTTGCGCTTTCCTCCAGAGCGGTAGCAGCAGTGTCACGCAGTCCGCCGCGTGGATCAAAGGATCTATGGTTTTCCCTCGAGTCTTTCCCACGAGGCTTTCCCACGAGGCTTTCCCACAGGGCTGTCCCACGTGCACACGTGGTGGGAGTCGATCCTCGGCTTCAACGTCAAGGCACTGCAGGGAAAACTGGTTCCTCTCGAATGGACTGACACATCTGTGGGACTCTTGGAATGGTGGCACGACCCTGGAGTTCCTCTCGCCTTTCCTGTGGAGAGCGCCTCCTCTTGAGATGCGACGGGAACGCCGGGAATTCTTTCCCTACGAAACAGGGAAAGGATCCCTCATCTCGAGCTAGAAGGCGGAAACGGGGCTCCCCTGGATGTGTGCGGGACACCACGTGCTTCCTATCGAGTGGAGACGGGTATGTCGGGGAACTTCTTGAGTTGCAGCAATGGTGTGAAGGACCCTTTGGAAGTTCCAGTGGTTAAATGTGATTGACCTTGAGAAGCCTCAGCGGGAATGGGCCTCATCTCGCCTGGAGGGCAAAACCTCCTCCATTTTCTCGAGTTGCGGCAGGTGCTCTCGACTTACGACGGGGACCTCAGGGACACGCTCTGGTGGCCTCAGGAAAGGCCAGTCCCCATGCGAGTTCCTCGGGGGCCTCTCGGGATTCCTCTCCCGTGAATGCCGGGGCCTAAGACCTTGTGTGGAGTCGGGGCCGGAACCTGAGGATTCCTCTCCAGTGCTGACATGGATCTTGGGGTACTTCTGGAGTCTCCCCAGGCGAGTCAGTCCTCGTCTCGAATGCGGGCATGCACTTGCGCTTTCCTCCAGAGCGGTAGCAGCAGTGTCACGCAGTCCGCCGCGTGGATCAAAGGATCTATGGTTTTCCCTCGAGTCTTTCCCACGAGGCTTTCCCACGAGGCTTTCCCACAGGGCTGTCCCACGTGCACACGTGGTGGGAGTCGATCCTCGGCTTGAACGTCAAGGCAGTGCAGGGAAAACAGGTTCCTCTGGAATGGACTGACACATCTGGGGGACTCTTGGAATGGTGGCACGACCCTGGAGTTCCTCTCGCCTTTCCTGTGGAGAGCGCCTCCTCTTGAGATGCGACGGGAACGCCGGGAATTCTTTCCCAACGAAACAGGGAAAGGATCCCTCATCTCGAGCTAGGAGGCGGAAACGGGGCTCCCTTGGATGTGTGCGGGACACCACGTGCTTCCTCTCGAGTGGAGACGAGTATGTCGGGGAACTTCTTGAGTTGCAGCAAGGGTGTGAAGGACCCTTTGGAAGTTCCAGTGGTTAGATGTGATTGGCCTCGAGAAGCCTCAGCGGAAATGGGCCTCATCTCGCCTGGAGGGCAAAACCTCCTGGATTTTCTCGAGTTGCGGCAGGTGCTCTCGACTTACGACGGGGACCTCAGGGACCCGCTCTGGGGGCCTCAGGAAAGGCCAGTCCCCATGCGAGTTCCTCGGGGGCCTCTCGGGATTCCTCTCCCGTCGATGCCGGGGCCTAAGACCTTGTGTGGAGTCGGGGCCGGAACCTGAGGATTCCTCTCCAGTGCTGACATGGATCTTGGGGTACTTCTGGAGTCTCCCCAGGCGAGTCAGTCCTCGTCTCGAATGCGGGCATGCACTTGCGCTTTCCTCCAGAGCGGTAGCAGCAGTGTCACGCAGTCCGCCGCGTGGATCAAAGGATCTATGGTTTTCCCTCGAGTCTTTCCCACGAGGCTTTCCCACGAGGCTTTCCCACAGGGCTGTCCCACGTGCACACGTGGTGGGAGTCGATCCTCGGCTTGAACGTCAAGGCAGTGCAGGGAAAACAGGTTCCTCTGGAATGGACTGACACATCTGGGGGACTCTTGGAATGGTGGCACGACCCTGGAGTTCCTCTCGCCTTTCCTGTGGAGAGCGCCTCCTCTTGAGATGCGACGGGAACGCCGGGAATTCTTTCCCAACGAAACAGGGAAAGGATCCCTCATCTCGAGCTAGGAGGCGGAAACGGGGCTCCCCTGGATGTGTGCGGGACACCACGTGCTTCCTCTCGAGTGGAGACGGGTATGTCGGGGAACTTCTTGAGTTGCAGCAAGGGTGTGAAGGACCCTTTGGAAGTTCCAGTGGTTAGATGTGATTGGCCTCGAGAAGCCTCAGCGGAAATGGGCCTCATCTCGCCTGGAGGGCAAAACCTCCTGGATTTTCTCGAGTTGCGGCAGGTGCTCTCGACTTACGACGGGGACCTCAGGGACCCGCTCTGGGGGCCTCAGGAAAGGCCAGTCCCCATGCGAGTTCCTCGGGGGCCTCTCGGGATTCCTCTCCCGTCGATGCCGGGGCCTAAGACATTGTGTGGAGTCGGGGCCGGAACCTGAGGATTCCTCTCCAGTGCTGACATGGATCTTGGGGTACTTCTGGAGTCTCCCCAGGGGAGTCAGTCCTCGTCTCGAATGCGGGCATGCACTTGCGCTTTCCTCCAGAGCGGTAGCAGCAGTGTCACGCAGTCCGCCGCGTGTATCAAAGGATCTATGGTTTTCCCTCGAGTCTTTCCCACGAGGCTTTCCCACGAGGCTTTCCCACAGGGCTGTCCCACGTGCACACGTGGTGGGAGTCGATCCTCGGCTTGAACGTCAAGGCAGTGCAGGGAAAACAGGTTCCTCTGGAATGGACTGACACATCTGGGGGACTCTTGGAATGGTGGCACGACCCTGGAGTTCCTCTCGACTTTCCTGTGGAGAGCGCCTCCTCTTGAGATGCGACGGGAACGCCGGGAATTCTTTCAATACGAAACAGAGAAAGGATCCCTCATCTCGAGCTAGGAGGCGGAAACGGGGCTCCCCTGGATGTGTGCGGGACCCCACGTGCTTCCTCTCGAGTGGAGACGGGTATGTCGGGGAACTTCTTGAGTTGAAGCAATGGTGTGAAGGACCCTTTGGAAGTTCCAGTGGTTAGATGTGATTGGCCTCGAGAAGCCTCAGCGGAAATGGGCCTCATCTCGCCTGGAGGGCAAAACCTCCTGGATTTTCTCGAGTTGCGGCAGGTGCTCTCGACTTACGACGGGGACCTCAGGGACCCGCTCTGGTGGCCTCAGGAAAGGCCAGTCCCCATGCGAGTTCCTCGGGGGCCTCTCGGGATTCCTCTCCCGTCGATGCCGGGGCCTGAGACCTTGTGTGGAGTCGGGGCCGGAACCTGAGGTTTCCTCTCCAGTGCTGACATGGATCTTGGGGTACTTCTGGAGTCTCCCCAGGGGAGTCAGTCCTCGTCTCGAATGCGGGCATGCACTTGCGCTTTCCTCCAGAGCGGTAGCAGCAGTGTCACGCAGTAAGCCGCGTGGATCAAAGGATGTATGGTTTTCCCTCGAGTCTTTCCCACGAGGCTTTCCCACGAGGCTTTCCCACAGGGCTGTCCCACGTGCACACGTGGTGGGAGTCGATCCTCGGCTTGAACGTCAAGGCAGTGCAGGGAAAACAGGTTCCTCTCGAATGGACTGACACATCTGGGGGACTCTTGGAATGGTGGCACGACCCTGGAGTTCCTCTCGCCTTTCCTGTGGAGAGCGCCTCCTCTTGAGATGCGACGGGAACGCCGGGAATTCTTTCCCTACGAAACAGGGAAAGGATCCCTCATCTCGAGCTAGGAGGAGGAAACGGGGCTCCCCTGGATGTGTGCGGGACCCCACGTGCTTCCTCTCGAGTGGAGACGGGTATGTCGATGAACTTCTTGAGTTGCAGCAAGGGTGTGAAGGACCCTTTGGAAGTTCCAGTGGTTAGATGTGATTGGCCTCGAGAAGCCTCAGCGGAAATCGGCCTCATCTCGCCTGGAGGGCAAAACCTCCTGGATTTTCTCGAGTTGCGGCAGGTGCTCTCGACTTACGACGGGGACCTCAGGGACCCGCTCTGGTGGCCTCAGGAAAGGCCAGTCCCCATGCGAGTTCCTCGGGGGCCTCTCGGGATTCCTCTCCCGTCGATGCCGGGGCCTAAGACCTTGTGTGAAGTCGGGGCCGGAAACAGAGGATTCCTCTCCAGTGCTGACATGGATCTTGGGGTACTTCTGGAGTCTCCCCAGGGGAGTCAGTCCTCGTCTCGAATGCGGGCATGCACTTACGCTTTCCTCCAGAGCGGTAGCAGCAGTGTCACGCAGTCCGCCGCGTGGATCAAAGGATCTATGGTTTTCCCTCGAGTCTTTCCCACGAGGCTTTCCCACGAGGCTTTCCCACAGGGCTGTCCCACGTGCACACGTGGTGGGAGTCGATCCTCGGCTTGAACGTCAAGGCAGTGCAGGGAAAACAGGTTCCTCTGGATTGGACTGACACATCTGGGGGACTCTTGGAATGGTGGCACGACCCTGGAGTTCCTCTCGCCTTTCCTGTGGAGAGCGCCTCCTCTTGAGATGCGACGGGAACGCCGGGAATTCTTTCCCTACGAAACAGGGAAAGGATCCCTCATCTCGAGCTAGGAGGCGGAAACGGGGCTCCTCTGGATGTGTGCGGAACCCACGTGCTTCCTCTCGAGTGGAGACGGGTATGTCGGGGAACTTCTTGAGTTGCAGCAAGGGTGTGAAGGACCCTTTGGAAGTTCCAGTGGTTAGACGTGATTGGCCTCGAGAAGCCTCAGCGGAAATGGGCCTCATCTCGCCTGGAGGGCAAAACCTCCTGGATTTTCTCGAGTTGCGGCAGGTGCTCTCGACTTACAACGGGGACCTCAGGGACCCGCTCTGGTGGCCTCAGGAAAGGCCAGTCCCCATGCGAGTTCCTCGGGGGCCTCTCGGGATTCCTCTCCCGTCGATGCCGGGGCCTAAGACCTTGTGTGGAGTCGGGGCCGGAACCTGAGGATTCCTCTCCAGTGCTGACGTGGATCTTGGGGTACTTCTGGAGTCTCCCCAGGGGAGTCAGTCCTCGTTTCGAATGCGGGCATGCACTTGCGCTTTCCTCCAGAGCGGTAGCAGCAGTGTCACGCAGTCCGCCGCGTGGATCAAAGGATCTATGGTTTTCCCTCGAGTCTTTCCCACGAGGCTTTCCCACGAGGCTTTCCCACAGGGCTGTCCCACGTGCACACGTGGTGGGAGTCGATCCTCGGCTTGAACGTCAAGGCAGTGCAGGGAAAACATGTTCCTCTGGAATGGACTGACACATCTGGGGGACTCTTGGAATGGTGGCACGACCCTGGAGTTCCTCTCGCCTTTCCTGTGGAGAGCGCCTCCTCTTGAGATGCGACGGGAACGCCGGGAATTCTTTCCCTACGAAACAGGGAAAGGATCCCTCATCTCGAGCTAGGAGGCGGAAACGGGGCTCCCCTGGATGTGTGCGGGACCCCACGTGCTTCCTCTCGAGTGGAGACGGGTATGTCGATGAACTTCTTGAGTTGCAGCAAGGGTGTGAAGGACCCTTTGGAAGTTCCAGTGGTTAGATGTGATTGGCCTCGAGAAGCCTCAGCGGAAATGGGCCTCATCTCGCCTGGAGGGCAAAACCTCCTGGATTTTCTCGAGTTGCGGCAGGTGCTCTCGACTTACGACGGGGACCTCAGGGACCCGCTCTGGTGGCCTCAGGAAAGGCCAGTCCCCATGCGAGTGCCTCGGGGGACTCTCGGGATTCCTCTCCCGTCGATGCCGGGGCCTAAGACCTTGTGTGGAGTCGGGGCCGGAAACTGAGGATTCCTCTCCAGTGCTGACATGGATCTTGGGGTACTTCTGGAGTCTCCCCAGGGGAGTCAGTCCTCGTCTCGAATGCGGGCATGCACTTGCGCTTTCCTCCAGAGCGGTAGCAGCAGTGTCACGCAGTCCGCCGCGTGGATCAAAGGATCTATGGTTTTCCCTCGAGTCTTTCCCACGAGGCTTTCCCACGAGGCTTTCCCACAGGGCTGTCCCACGTGCACACGTGGTGGGAGTCGATCCTCGGCTTGAACGTCAAGGCAGTGCAGGGAAAACAGGTTCCTCTGGATTGGACTGACACATCTGGGGGACTCTAGGAATGGTGGCACGACCCTGGAGTTCCTCTCGCCTTTCCTGTGGAGAGCGCCTCCTCTTGAGATGCGACGGGAACGCCGGGAATTCTTTCCCTACGAAACAGGGAAAGGATCCCTCATCTCGAGCTAGGAGGCGGAAACGGAGCTGCCCTGGATGTGTGCGTGACCCCACGTGCTTCCTCTCGAGTGGAGACGGGTATGTCGCGGAACTTCTTGAGTTGCAGCAATGGTGTGAAGGACCCTTTGGAAGTTCCAGTTGTTAGATGTGATTGGCCTCGAGAAGCCTCAGCGGAAATGGGCCTCATCTCGCCTGGAGGGCAAAACCTCCTGGATTTTCTCGAGTTGCGGCAGGTGCTCTCGACTTACGACGGGGACTTCAGGGACCCGCTCTGGTGGCCTCAGGAAAGGCCAGTCCCCATGCGAGTTCCTCGGGGGCCTCTCGGGATTCCTCTCCCATCGATGCCGGGGCCTAAGACCTTGTGTGGAGTTGGGGCCGGAACCTGAGGATTCCTCTCCAGTGCTGACATGGATCTTCGGGTACTTCTGGAGTCTCCCCAGGGGAGTCAGTCCTCGTCTCGAATGCGGGCATGCACTTGCGCTTTCCTCCAGAGCGGTAGCAGCAGTGTCACGCAGTCCGCCGCGTGGATCAAAGGATCTATGGTTTTCCCTCGAGTCTTTCCCACGAGGCTTTCCCACGAGGCTTTCCCACAGGGCTGTGCCACGTGCACACGTGGTGGGAGTCGATCCTCGGCTTGAACGTCAAGGCAGTGCAGGGAAAACAGGTTCCTCTGGAATGGACTGACACATCTGGGGGACTCTTGGAATGGTGGCACGACCCTGGAGTTCCTCTCGCCTTTCCTGTGGAGAGCGCCTCCTCTTGAGATGCGACGGGAACGCCGGGAATTCTTTCAATACGAAACAGGGAAAGGATCCCTCATCTCGAGCTAGGAGGCGGAAACGGGGCTCCCCTGGATGTGTTCGGGACCCCACGTGCTTCCTCTCGAGTGGAGACGGGTATGTCGGGGAACTTCTTGAGTTGCAGCAATGGTGTGAAGGACCCTTTGGAAGTTCCAGTGGTTAGATGTGATTGGCCTCGAGAAACCTCAGCGGAAATGGGCCTCATCTCGCCTGAAGGGCAAAACCTCCTGGATCTTCTCGAGTTGCGGCAGGTGCTCTCGACTTACGACGGGGACCTCAGGGACCCGCTCTGGTGGCCTCAGGAAAGGCCAGTCCCCATGCGAGTTCCTCGGGGGCCTCTCGGGATTCCTCTCCCGTCGATGCCGGGGCCTAAGACCTTGTGTGGAGTCGGGGCCGGAACCAGAGGATTCCTCTCCAGTGCTGACATGGATCTTGGGGTACTTCTGGAGTCTCCCCAGGGGAGTCAGTCCTCGTCTCGAATGCGGGCATGCACTTGCGCTTTCCTCCAGAGCGGTAGCAGCAGTGTCACGCAGTCCGCCGCGTGGATCAAAGGATCTATGGTTTTCCCTCGAGTCTTTCCCACGAGGCTTTCCCACGAGGCTTTCCCACAGGGCTGTCCCACGTGCACACGTGGTGGGAGTCGATCCTCGGCTTGAACGTCAAGGCAGTGCAGGGAAGACAGGTTCCTCTGGAATGGACTGACACATCTGGGGGACTCTTGGAATGGTGGCACGACCCTGGAGTTCCTCTCGCCTTTCCTGTGGAGAGCACCTCCTCTTGAGATGCGACGGGAACGCCGGGAATTCTTTCAATACGAAACAGGGAAAGGATCCCTCATCTCGAGCTAGGAAGCGGAAACGGGGCTCCTCTGGATGTGTGCGGACCCCACGTGCTTCCTCTCGAGTGGAGACGGGTATGTCGGGGAACTTCTTGAGTTGCAGCAAGGGTGTGAAGGACCCTTTGGAAGTTCCAGTGGTTAGACGTGATTGGCCTCGAGAAGACTCAGCGGAAATGGGCCTCATCTCGCCTGGAGGGCAAAACCTCCTGGATTTTCTCGAGTTGCGGCAGGTGCTCTCGACTTACGACGGGGACCTCAGGACCCGCTCTGGTGGCCTCAGGAAAGGCCAGTCCCCATGCGAGTTCCTCGGTGGCCTCTCGGGCTTCCTCTCCCGTTGATGCCGGGGCCTAAGACCTTGTGTGGAGTCGGGCCCGGAACCAGAGGATTCCTCTCCAGTGCTGACATGGATCTTGGGGTACTTCTGGAGTCTCCCCAGGGGAGTCAGTCCTCGTCTCGAATGCGGGCATGCACTTGCGCTTTCCTCCAGAGCGGTAGCAGCATTGTCACGCAGTCCGCCGCGTGGATCAAAGGATCTATGGTTTTCCCTCGAGTCTTTCCCACGAGGCTTTCCCACGAGGCTTTCCCACAGGGCTGTCCCACGTGCACACGTGGTGGGAGTCGATCCTCGGCTTGAACGTCAAGGAAGTGCAGGGAAAACAGGTTCCTCTGGAATGGACTGACACATCTGGGTGACTCTTGGAATGGTGGCACGACCCTGGAGTTCCTCTCGCCTTTCCTGAGGAGAGCGCCTCCTCTTGAGATGCGACGGGAATGCCGGGAATTCTTTCCCTACGAAACAGGGAAAGGATCCCTCATCTCGAGCTAGGAGGCGGAAACGGGGCTGCCCTGGATGTGTGCGTGACCCCACGTGCTTCCTCTCGAGTGGAGACGGGTATGTCGCGGAACTTCTTGAGTTGCAGCAATGGTGTGAAGGACCCTTTGGAAGTTCCAGTGGTTAGATGTGATTGGCCTCGAGAAGCCTCAGCGGAAATGGGCCTCATCTCGCCTGGAGGGCAAAACCTCCTGGATTTTCTCGAGTTGCGGCAGGTGCTCTCGACTTACGACGGGGACCTCAGGGACCCGCTCTGGTGGCCTCAGGAAAGGCCAGTCCCCATGCGAGTTCCTCGGGGGCCTCTCGGGATTCCTCTCCCATCGATTCCGGGGCCTAAGACCTTGTGTGGAGTCGGGGCCGGAACATGAGGATTCCTCTCCAGTGCTGACATGGATCTTGGGGTACTTCTGGAGTCTCCCCAGGGGAGTCAGTCCTCGTCTCGAATGCGGGCATGCACTTGCGCTTTCCTCCAGAGCGGTAGCAGCATTGTCACGCAGTCCGCCGCGTGGATCAAAGGATCTATGGTTTTCCCTCGAGTCTTTCCCACGAGGCTCTCCCACGAGGCTTTCCCAAAGGGCTGTGCCACGTGCACACGTGGTGGGAGTCGATCCTCGGCTTGAACGTCAAGGCAGTGCAGGGAAAACAGGTTCCTCTGGAATGGACTGACACATCTGGGGGACTCTTGGAATGGTGGCACGACCCTGGAGTTCCTCTCGCCTTTCCTGAGGAGAGCGCCTCCTCTTGAGATGCGACGGGAACGCCGGGAATTCTTTCCCTACGAAACAGGGAAAGGATCCCTCATCTCGAGCTAGGAGGCGGAAACGGGGCTGCCTTGGATGTGTGCGTGACCCCACGTGCTTCCTCTCGAGTGGAGACGGGTATGTCGCGGAACTTCTTGAGTTGCAGCAATGGTGTGAAGGACCCTTTGGAAGTTCCAGTGGTTAGATGTGATTGGCCTCGAGAAGCCTCAGCGGAAATGGGCCTCATCTCGCCTGGAGGGCAAAACCTCCTGGATTTCTCGAGTTGCGGCAGGTGCTCTCGACTTACAACGGGGACCTCAGGGACCCGCTCTGGGGCCTCAGGAAAGGCCAGTCCCCATGCGAGTTCCTCGGGGGCCTCTCGGGATTCCTCTCCCATCGATGCCGGGGCCTAAGACCTTGTGTGGAGTCGGGGCCGGAACCAGAGGATTCCTCTCCAGTGCTGACATGGATCTTGGGGTACTTCTGGAGTCTCCCCAGGGGAGTCAGTCCTCGTCTCGAATGCGGGCATGCACTTGCGCTTTCCTCCAGAGCGGTAGCAGCATTGTCACGCAGTCCGCCGCGTGGATCAAAGGATCTATGGTTTTCCCTCGAGTCTTTCCCACGAGGCTTTCCCACGAGGCTTTCCCAAAGGGCTGTGCCACGTGCACACGTGGTGGGAGTCGATCCTCGGCTTGAACGTCAAGGCAGTGCAGGGAAAACAGGTTCCTCTGGAATGGACTGACACATCTGGGGGACTCTTGGAATGGTGGTACGACCCTGGAGTTCCTCTCGCCTTTCCTGTGGAGAGCGCCTCCTCTTGAGATGCGACGGGAACGCCGGCAATTCTTTCCCTACGAAACAGGGAAAGGATCCCTCATCTCGAGCTAGGAAGCGGAAACTGGGCTCCTCTGGATGTGTGCGGACCCCACGTGCTTCCTCTCGAGTGGAGACGGGTATGTCGGGGAACTTCTTGAGTTGCAGCAAGGGTGTGAAGGACCCTTTGGAAGTTCCAGTGGTTAGACGTGATTGGCCTCGAGAAGACTCAGCGGAAATGGGCCTCATCTCGCCTGGAGGGCAAAACCTCCTGGATTTTCTCGAGTTGCGGCAGGTGCTCTCGACTTACGACGGGGACCTCAGGGACCCGCTCTGGTGGCCTCAGGAAAGGCCAGTCCCCATGCGAGTTCCTCGGTGGCCTCTCGGGATTCCTCTCCCGTTGATGCCGGGGCCTAAGACCTTGTGTGGAGTCGGGCCCGGAACCAGAGGATTCCTCTCCAGTGCTGACATGGATCTTGGGGTACTTCTGGAGTCTCCCCAGGGGAGTCAGTCCTCGTCTCGAATGCGGGCATGCACTTGCGCTTTCCTCCAGAGCGGTAGCAGCATTGTCACGCAGTCCGCCGCGTGAATCAAAGGATCTATGGTTTTCCCTCGAGTCTTTCCCACGAGGCTTTCCCACGAGGCTTTCCCACAGGGCTGTCCCACGTGCACACGTGGTGGGAGTCGATCCTCGGCTTGAACGTCAAGGCAGTGCAGGGAAAACAGGTTCCTCTGGAATGGACTGACACATCTGGGTGACTCTTGGAATGGTGGCACGACCCTGGAGTTCCTCTCGCCTTTCCTGAGGAGAGCGCCTCCTCTTGAGATGCGACGGGAATGCCGGGAATTCTTTCCCTACGAAACAGGGAAAGGATCCCTCATCTCGAGCTAGGAGGCGGAAACGGGGCTGCCCTGGATGTGTGCGTGACACCACGTGCTTCCTCTCGAGTGGAGACGGGTATGTCGCGGAACTTCTTGAGTTGCAGCAATGGTGTGAAGGACCCTTTGGAAGTTCCAGTGGTTAGATGTGATTGGCCTCGAGAAGCCTCAGCGGAAATGGGCCTCATCTCGCCTGGAGGGCAAAACCTCCTGGATTTTCTCGAGTTGCGGCAGGTGCTCTCGACTTACGACGGGGACCTCAGGGACCCGCTCTGGTGGCCTCAGGAAAGGCCAGTCCCCATGCGAGTTCCTCGGGGGCCTCTCGGGATTCCTCTCCCATCGATGCCGGGGCCTAAGACCTTGTGTGGAGTCGGGGCCGGAACATGAGGATTCCTCTCCAGTGCTGACATGGATCTTGGGGTACTTCTGGAGTCTCCCCAGGGGAGTCAGTCCTCGTCTCGAATGCGGGCATGCACTTGCGCTTTCCTCCAGAGCGGTAGCAGCATTGTCACGCAGTCCGCCGCGTGGATCAAAGGATCTATGGTTTTCCCTCGAGTCTTTCCCACGAGGCTTTCCCACGAGGCTTTCCCAAAGGGCTGTGCCACGTGCACACGTGGTGGGAGTCGATCCTCGGCTTGAACGTCAAGGCAGTGCAGGGAAAACAGGTTCCTCTGGAATGGACTGACACATCTGGGGGACTCTTGGAATGGTGGCACGACCCTGGAGTTCCTCTCGCCTTTCCTGAGGAGAGCGCCTCCTCTTGAGATGCGACGGGAACGCCGGGAATTCTTTCCCTACGAAACAGGGAAAGGATCCCTCATCTCGAGCTAGGAGGCGGAAACGGGGCTGCCTTGGATGTGTGCGTGACCCCACGTGCTTCCTCTCGAGTGGAGACGGGTATGTCGCGGAACTTCTTGAGTTGCAGCAATGGTGTGAAGGACCCTTTGGAAGTTCCAGTGGTTAGATGTGATTGGCCTCGAGAAGCCTCAGCGGAAATGGGCCTCATCTCGCCTGGAGGGCAAAACCTCCTGGATTTTCTCGAGTTGCGGCAGGTGCTCTCGACTTACAACGGGGACCTCAGGGACCCGCTCTGGGGCCTGAGGAAAGGCCAGTCCCCATGCGAGTTCCTCGGGGGCCTCTCGGGATTCCTCTCCCATCGATGCCGGGGCCTAAGACCTTGTGTGGAGTCGGGGCCGGAACCAGAGGATTCCTCTCCAGTGCTGACATGGATCTTGGGGTACTTCTGGAGTCTCCCCAGGGGAGTCAGTCCTCGTCTCGAATGCGGGCATGCACTTGCGCTTTCCTCCAGAGCGGTAGCAGCATTGTCACGCAGTCCGCCGCGTGGATCAAAGGATCTATGGTTTTCCCTCGAGTCTTTCCCACGAGGCTTTCCCACGAGGCTTTCCCAAAGGGCTGTGCCACGTGCACACGTGGTGGGAGTCGATCCTCGGCTTGAACGTCAAGGCAGTGCAGGGAAAACAGGTTCCTCTGGAATGGACTGACACATCTGGGGGACTCTTGGAATGGTGGTACGACCCTGGAGTTCCTCTCGCCTTTCCTGTGGAGAGCGCCTCCTCTTGAGATGCGACGGGAACGCCGGCAATTCTTTCCCTACGAAACAGGGAAAGGATCCCTCATCTCGAGCTAGGAAGCGGAAACGGGGCTCCTCTGGATGTGTGCGGACCCCACGTGCTTCCTCTCGAGTGGAGACGGGTATGTCGGGGAACTTCTTGAGTTGCAGCAAGGGTGTGAAGGACCCTTTGGAAGTTCCAGTGGTTAGACGTGATTGGCCTCGAGAAGACTCAGCAGAAATGGGCCTCATCTCGCCTGGAGGGCAAAACCTCCTGGATTTTCTCGAGTTGCGGCAGGTGCTCTCGACTTACGACGGGGACCTCAGGGACCCGCTCTGGTGGCCTCAGGAAAGGCCAGTCCCCATGCGAGTTCCTCGGTGGCCTCTCGGGATTCCTCTCCCGTCGATGCCGGGGCCTAAGACCTTGTGTGGAGTCGGGCCCGTAACCTGAGGATTCCTCTCCAGTGCTGACATGGATCTTGGGGTACTTCTGGAGTCACCCCAGGGGAGTCAGTCCTCGTCTCGAATGCGGGCATGCACTTGCGCTTTCCTCCAGAGCGGTAGCAGCAGTGTCACGCAGTCCGCCGCGTGGATCAAAGGATCTATGGTTTTCCCTCGAGTCTTTCCCACGAGGCTTTCCCACGAGGCTTTCCCACAGGGCTGTCCCACGTGCACACGTGGTGGGAGTCGATCCTCGGCTTGAACGTCAAGGCAGTGCAGGGAAAACAGGTTCCTCTGGAATGGACTGACACATCTGGGGGACTCTTGGAATGGTGGCACGACCCTGGAGTTCCTCTCGCCTTTCCTGAGGAGAGCGCCTCCTCTTGAGATGCGACGGGAACGCCGGGAATTCTTTCCCTACGAAACAGGGAAAGGATCCCTCATCTCGAGCTAGGAGGCGGAAACGGGGCTGCCCTGGATGTGTGCGTGACCCCACGTGCTTCCTCTCGAGTGGAGACGGGTATGTCGCGGAACTTCTTGAGTTGCAGCAATGGTGTGAAGGACCCTTTGGAAGTTCCAGTGGTTAGATGTGATTGGCCTCGAGAAGCCTCAGCGGAAATGGGCCTCATCTCGCCTGGAGGGCAAAACCTCCTGGATTTTCTCGAGTTGCGGCAGGTGCTCTCGACTTACGACGGGGACCTCAGGGACCCGCTCTGGTGGCCTCAGGAAAGGCCAGTCCCCATGCGAGTTCCTCGGGGGCCTCTCGGGATTCCTCTCCCATCGATGCCGGGGCCTAAGACCTTGTGTGGAGTCGGGGCCGGAACCAGAGGATTCCTCTCCAGTGCTGACATGGATCTTGGGGTACTTCTGGAGTCTCCCCAGGGGAGTCAGTCCTCGTCTCGAATGCGGGCATGCCCTTGCGCTTTCCTCCAGAGCGGTAGCAGCATTGTCACGCAGTCCGCCGCGTGGATCAAAGGATCTATGGTTTTCCCTCGAGTCTTTCCCACGAGGCTTTCCCACGAGGCTTTCCCAAAGGGCTGTGCCACGTGCACACGTGGTGGGAGTCGATCCTCGGCTTGAACGTCAAGGCAGTGCAGGGAAAACAGGTTCCTCTGGAATGGACTGACACATCTGGGTGACTCTTGGAATGGTGGCACGACCCTGGAGTTCCTCTCGCCTTTCCTGAGGAGAGCGCCTCCTCTTGAGATGCGACGGGAACGCCGGGAATTCTTTCCCTACGAAACAGGGAAAGGATCCCTCATCTCGAGCTAGGAGGCGGAAACGGGGCTGCCTTGGATGTGTGCGTGACCCCACGTGCTTCCTCTCGAGTGGAGACGGGTATGTCGCGGAACTTCTTGAGTTGCAGCAATGGTGTGAAGGACCCTTTGGAAGTTCCAGTGGTTAGATGTGATTGGCCTCGAGAAGCCTCAGCGGAAATGGGCCTCATCTCGCCTGGAGGGCAAAACCTCCTGGATTTTCTCGAGTTGCGGCAGGTGCTCTCGACTTACGACGGGGACCTCAGGGACCCGCTCTGGTGGCCTCAGGAAAGGCCAGTCCCCATGCGAGTTCCTCGGGGGCCTCTCGGGATTCCTCTCCCATCGATGCCGGGGCCTAAGACCTTGTGTGGAGTCGGGGCCGGAACCAGAGGATTCCTCTCCAGTGCTGACATGGATCTTGGGGTACTTCTGGAGTCTCCCCAGGGGAGTCAGTCCTCGTCTCGAATGCGGGCATACACTTGCGCTTTCCTCCAGAGCGGTAGCAGCATTGTCACGCAGTCCGCCGCGTGGATCAAAGGATCTATGGTTTTCCCTCGAGTCTTTCCCACGAGGCTTTCCCACGAGGCTTTCCCAAAGGGCTGTGCCACGTGCACACGTGCTGGGAGTCGATCCTCGGCTTGAACGTCAAGGCAGTGCAGGGAAAACAGGTTCCTCTGGAATGGACTGACACATCTGGGGGACTCTTGGAATGGTGGCACGACCCTGGAGTTCCTCTCGCCTTTCCTGTGGAGAGCGCCTCCTCTTGAGATGCGACGGGAACGCCGGGAATTCTTTCCCTACGAAACAGGGAAAGGATCCCTCATCTCGAGCTAGGAAGCGGAAACGGGGCTCCTCTGGATGTGTGCGGACCCCACGTGCTTCCTCTCGAGTGGAGACGGGTATGTCGGGGAACTTCTTGAGTTGCAGCAAGGGTGTGAAGGACCCTTTGGAAGTTCCAGTGGTTAGACGTGATTGGCCTCGAGAAGACTCAGCGGAAATGGGCCTCATCTCGCCTGGAGGGCAAAACCTCCTGGATTTTCTCGAGTTGCGGCAGGTGCTCTCGACTTACGACGGGGACTTCAGGGACCCGCTCTGGTGGCCTCAGGAAAGGCCAGTCCCCATGCGAGTTCCTCGGGGGACTCTCGGGATTCCTCTCCCGTCGATGCCGGGGCCTAAGACCTTGTGTGGAGTCGGGGCCGGAAACTGAGGATTCCTCTCCAGTGCTGACATGGATCTTGGGGTACTTCTGGAGTCTCCCCAGGGGAGTCAGTCCTCGTCTCGAATGCGGGCATGCACTTGCGCTTTCCTCCAGAGCGGTAGCAGCAGTGTCACGCAGTCCGCCGCGTGGATCAAAGGATCTATGGTTTTCCCTCGAGTCTTTCCCACGAGGCTTTCCCACGAGGCTTTCCCACAGGGCTGTCCCACGTGCACACGTGGTGGGAGTCGATCCTCGGCTTCAACGTCAAGGCAGTGCAGGGAAAACAGGTTCCTCTGGATTGGACTGACACATCTGGGGGACTCTTGGAATGGTGGCACGACCCTGGAGTTCCTCTCGCCTTTCCTGTGGAGAACGCCTCCTCTTGAGATGCGACGGGAACGCCGGGAATTCTTTCCCTACGAAACAGGGAAAGGATCCCTCATCTCGAGCTAGGAGGCGGAAACGGAGCTGCCCTGGATGTGTGCGTGACCCCACGTGCTTCCTCTCGAGTGGAGACGGGTATGTCGCGGAACTTCTTGAGTTGCAGCAATGGTGTGAAGGACCCTTTGGAAGTTCCAGTTGTTAGATGTGATTGGCCTCGAGAAGCCTCAGCGGAAATGGGCCTCATCTCGCCTGGAGGGCAAAACCTCCTGGATTTTCTCGAGTTGCGGCAGGTGCTCTCGACTTACGACGGGGACTTCAGGGACCCGCTCTGGTGGCCTCAGGAAAGGCCAGTCCCCATGCGAGTTCCTCGGGGGCCTCTCGGGATTCCTCTCCCATCGATGCCGGGGCCTAAGACCTTGTGTGGAGTCGGGGCCGGAACCTGAGGATTCCTCTCCAGTGCTGACATGGATCTTCGGGTACTTCTGGAGTCTCCCCAGGGGAGTCAGTCCTCGTCTCGAATGCGGGCATGCACTTGCGCTTTCCTCCAGAGCGGTAGCAGCAGTGTCACGCAGTCCGCCGCGTGGATCAAAGGATCTATGGTTTTCCCTCGAGTCTTTCCCACGAGGCTTTCCCACGAGGCTTTCCCACAGGGCTGTGCCACGTGCACACGTGGTGGGAGTCGATCCTCGGCTTGAACGTCAAGGCAGTGCAGGGAAAACAGGTTCCTCTGGAATGGACTGACACATCTGGGGGACTCTTGGAATGGTGGCACGACCCTGGAGTTCCTCTCGCCTTTCCTGTGGAGAGCGCCTCCTCTTGAGATGCGACGGGAACGCCGGGAATTCTTTCAATACGAAACAGGGAAAGGATCCCTCATCTCGAGCTAGGAGGCGGAAACGGGGCTCCCCTGGATGTGTTCGGGACCCCACGTGCTTCCTCTCGAGTGGAGACGGGTATGTCGGGGAACTTCTTGAGTTGCAGCAATGGTGTGAAGGACCCTTTGGAAGTTCCAGTGGTTAGATGTGATTGGCCTCGAGAAACCTCAGCGGAAATGGGCCTCATCTCGCCTGAAGGGCAAAACCTCCTGGATCTTCTCGAGTTGCGGCAGGTGCTCTCGACTTACGACGGGGACCTCAGGGACCCGCTCTGGTGGCCTCAGGAAAGGCCAGTCCCCATGCGAGTTCCTCGGGGGCCTCTCGGGATTCCTCTCCCGTCGATGCCGGGGCCTAAGACCTTGTGTGGAGTCGGGGCCGGAACCAGAGGATTCCTCTCCAGTGCTGACATGGATCTTGGGGTACTTCTGGAGTCTCCCCAGGGGAGTCAGTCCTCGTCTCGAATGCGGGCATGCACTTGCGCTTTCCTCCAGAGCGGTAGCAGCAGTGTCACGCAGTCCGCCGCGTGGATCAAAGGATCTATGGTTTTCCCTCGAGTCTTTCCCACGAGGCTTTCCCACGAGGCTTTCCCACAGGGCTGTCCCACGTGCACACGTGGTGGGAGTCGATCCTCGGCTTGAACGTCAAGGCAGTGCAGGGAAGACAGGTTCCTCTGGAATGGACTGACACATCTGGGGGACTCTTGGAATGGTGGCACGACCCTGGAGTTCCTCTCGCCTTTCCTGTGGAGAGCACCTCCTCTTGAGATGCGACGGGAACGCCGGGAATTCTTTCCCTACGAAACAGGGAAAGGATCCCTAATCTCGAGCTAGGAGGCGGAAACGGGGCTCCCCTGGATGTGTGCGGGACCCCACGTGCTTCCTCTCGAGTGGAGACGGGTATGTCGGGGAACTTCTTGAGTTGCAGCAAGGGTGTGAAGGACCCTTTGGAAGTTCCAGTGGTTAGACGTATTGGCCTCGAGAAGCCTCAGCGGAAATGGGCCTCGTCTCGCCTGGAGGGCAAAACCTCCTGGATTTTCTCGAGTTGCGGCAGGTGCTCTCGACTTACGACGGGGACCTCAGGGACCCGCTCTGGTGGCCTCAGGAAAGGCCAGTCCCCATGCGAGTTCCTCGGGGGCCTCTCGGGATTCCTCTCCCGTCGATGCCGGGGCCTAAGACCTTGTGTGGAGTCGGGGCCGGAACCTGAGGATTCCTCTCCAGTGCTGACATGGATCTTGGGGTAATTCTGGAGTCTCCCCAGGGGAGTCAGTCCTCGTCTCGAATGCGGGCATGCACTTGCGCTTTCCTCCAGAGCGGTAGCAGCAGTGTCACGCAGTCCGCCGCGTGGATCAAAGGATCTATGGTTTTCCCTCGAGTCTTTCCCACGAGGCTTTCCCACGAGGCTTTCCCACAGGGCTGTGCCACGTGCACACGTGGTGGGAGTCGATCCTCGGCTTGAACGTCAAGGCAGTGCAGGGAAAACAGGTTCCTCTGGATTGGACTGACACATCTGGGGGACTCTTGGAATGGTGGTACGACCCTGGAGTTCCTCTCGCCTTTCCTGTGGAGAGCGCCTCCTCTTGAGATGCGACGGGAACGCCGGGAATTCTTTCCCTACGAAACAGGGAAAGGATCCCTCATCTCGAGCTAGGAAGCGGAAACGGGGCTCCTCTGGATGTGTGCGGACCCCACGTGCTTCCTCTCGAGTGGAGACGGGTATGTCGGGGAACTTCTTGAGTTGCAGCAAGGGTGTGAAGGACCCTTTGGAAGTTCCAGTGGTTAGACGTGATTGGCCTCGAGAAGACTCAGCGGAAATGGGCCTCATCTCGCCTGGAGGGCAAAACCTCCTGGATTTTCTCGAGTTGCGGCAGGTGCTCTCGACTTACGACGGGGACCTCAGGACCCGCTCTGGTGGCCTCAGGAAAGGCCAGTCCCCATGCGAGTTCCTCGGTGGCCTCTCGGGCTTCCTCTCCCGTTGATGCCGGGGCCTAAGACCTTGTGTGGAGTCGGGCCCGGAACCAGAGGATTCCTCTCCAGTGCTGACATGGATCTTGGGGTACTTCTGGAGTCTCCCCAGGGGAGTCAGTCCTCGTCTCGAATGCGGGCATGCACTTGCGCTTTCCTCCAGAGCGGTAGCAGCATTGTCACGCAGTCCGCCGCGTGGATCAAAGGATCTATGGTTTTCCCTCGAGTCTTTCCCACGAGGCTTTCCCACGAGGCTTTCCCACAGGGCTGTCCCACGTGCACACGTGGTGGGAGTCGATCCTCGGCTTGAACGTCAAGGCAGTGCAGGGAAAACAGGTTCCTCTGGAATGGACTGACACATCTGGGTGACTCTTGGAATGGTGGCACGACCCTGGAGTTCCTCTCGCCTTTCCTGAGGAGAGCGCCTCCTCTTGAGATGCGACGGGAATGCCGGGAATTCTTTCCCTACGAAACAGGGAAAGGATCCCTCATCTCGAGCTAGGAGGCGGAAACGGGGCTGCCCTGGATGTGTGCGTGACCCCACGTGCTTCCTCTCGAGTGGAGACGGGTATGTCGCGGAACTTCTTGAGTTGCAGCAATGGTGTGAAGGACCCTTTGGAAGTTCCAGTGGTTAGATGTGATTGGCCTCGAGAAGCCTCAGCGGAAATGGGCCTCATCTCGCCTGGAGGGCAAAACCTCCTGGATTTTCTCGAGTTGCGGCAGGTGCTCTCGACTTACGACGGGGACCTCAGGGACCCGCTCTGGTGGCCTCAGGAAAGGCCAGTCCCCATGCGAGTTCCTCGGGGGCCTCTCGGGATTCCTCTCCCATCGATTCCGGGGCCTAAGACCTTGTGTGGAGTCGGGGCCGGAACATGAGGATTCCTCTCCAGTGCTGACATGGATCTTGGGGTACTTCTGGAGTCTCCCCAGGGGAGTCAGTCCTCGTCTCGAATGCGGGCATGCACTTGCGCTTTCCTCCAGAGCGGTAGCAGCATTGTCACGCAGTCCGCCGCGTGGATCAAAGGATCTATGGTTTTCCCTCGAGTCTTTCCCACGAGGCTTTCCCACGAGGCTTTCCCAAAGGGCTGTGCCACGTGCACACGTGGTGGGAGTCGATCCTCGGCTTGAACGTCAAGGCAGTGCAGGGAAAACAGGTTCCTCTGGAATGGACTGACACATCTGGGGGACTCTTGGAATGGTGGCACGACCCTGGAGTTCCTCTCGCCTTTCCTGAGGAGAGCGCCTCCTCTTGAGATGCGACGGGAACGCCGGGAATTCTTTCCCTACGAAACAGGGAAAGGATCCCTCATCTCGAGCTAGGAGGCGGAAACGGGGCTGCCTTGGATGTGTGCGTGACCCCACGTGCTTCCTCTCGAGTGGAGACGGGTATGTCGCGGAACTTCTTGAGTTGCAGCAATGGTGTGAAGGACCCTTTGGAAGTTCCAGTGGTTAGATGTGATTGGCCTCGAGAAGCCTCAGCGGAAATGGGCCTCATCTCGCCTGGAGGGCAAAACCTCCTGGATTTCTCGAGTTGCGGCAGGTGCTCTCGACTTACAACGGGGACCTCAGGGACCCGCTCTGGGGCCTCAGGAAAGGCCAGTCCCCATGCGAGTTCCTCGGGGGCCTCTCGGGATTCCTCTCCCATCGATGCCGGGGCCTAAGACCTTGTGTGGAGTCGGGGCCGGAACCAGAGGATTCCTCTCCAGTGCTGACATGGATCTTGGGGTACTTCTGGAGTCTCCCCAGGGGAGTCAGTCCTCGTCTCGAATGCGGGCATGCACTTGCGCTTTCCTCCAGAGCGGTAGCAGCATTGTCACGCAGTCCGCCGCGTGGATCAAAGGATCTATGGTTTTCCCTCGAGTCTTTCCCACGAGGCTTTCCCACGAGGCTTTCCCAAAGGGCTGTGCCACGTGCACACGTGGTGGGAGTCGATCCTCGGCTTGAACGTCAAGGCAGTGCAGGGAAAACAGGTTCCTCTGGAATGGACTGACACATCTGGGGGACTCTTGGAATGGTGGTACGACCCTGGAGTTCCTCTCGCCTTTCCTGTGGAGAGCGCCTCCTCTTGAGATGCGACGGGAACGCCGGCAATTCTTTCCCTACGAAACAGGGAAAGGATCCCTCATCTCGAGCTAGGAAGCGGAAACGGGGCTCCTCTGGATGTGTGCGGACCCCACGTGCTTCCTCTCGAGTGGAGACGGGTATGTCGGGGAACTTCTTGAGTTGCAGCAAGGGTGTGAAGGACCCTTTGGAAGTTCCAGTGGTTAGACGTGATTGGCCTCGAGAAGACTCAGCGGAAATGGGCCTCATCTCGCCTGGAGGGCAAAACCTCCTGGATTTTCTCGAGTTGCGGCAGGTGCTCTCGACTTACGACGGGGACCTCAGGGACCCGCTCTGGTGGCCTCAGGAAAGGCCAGTCCCCATGCGAGTTCCTCGGGGGCCTCTCGGGATTCCTCTCCCATCGATTCCGGGGCCTAAGACCTTGTGTGGAGTCGGGGCCGGAACATGAGGATTCCTCTCCAGTGCTGACATGGATCTTGGGGTACTTCTGGAGTCTCCCCAGGGGAGTCAGTCCTCGTCTCGAATGCGGGCATGCACTTGCGCTTTCCTCCAGAGCGGTAGCAGCATTGTCACGCAGTCCGCCGCGTGGATCAAAGGATCTATGGTTTTCCCTCGAGTCTTTCCCACGAGGCTTTCCCACGAGGCTTTCCCAAAGGGCTGTGCCACGTGCACACGTGGTGGGAGTCGATCCTCGGCTTGAACGTCAAGGCAGTGCAGGGAAAACAGGTTCCTCTGGAATGGACTGACACATCTGGGGGACTCTTGGAATGGTGGCACGACCCTGGAGTTCCTCTCGCCTTTCCTGAGGAGAGCGCCTCCTCTTGAGATGCGACGGGAACGCCGGGAATTCTTTCCCTACGAAACAGGGAAAGGATCCCTCATCTCGAGCTAGGAGGCGGAAACGGGGCTGCCTTGGATGTGTGCGTGACCCCACGTGCTTCCTCTCGAGTGGAGACGGGTATGTCGCGGAACTTCTTGAGTTGCAGCAATGGTGTGAAGGACCCTTTGGAAGTTCCAGTGGTTAGATGTGATTGGCCTCGAGAAGCCTCAGCGGAAATGGGCCTCATCTCGCCTGGAGGGCAAAACCTCCTGGATTTTCTCGAGTTGCGGCAGGTGCTCTCGACTTACAACGGGGACCTCAGGGACCCGCTCTGGGGCCTCAGGAAAGGCCAGTCCCCATGCGAGTTCCTCGGGGGCCTCTCGGGATTCCTCTCCCATCGATGCCGGGGCCTAAGACCTTGTGTGGAGTCGGGGCCGGAACCAGAGGATTCCTCTCCAGTGCTGACATGGATCTTGGGGTACTTCTGGAGTCTCCCCAGGGGAGTCAGTCCTCGTCTCGAATGCGGGCATGCACTTGCGCTTTCCTCCAGAGCGGTAGCAGCATTGTCACGCAGTCCGCCGCGTGGATCAAAGGATCTATGGTTTTCCCTCGAGTCTTTCCCACGAGGCTTTCCCACGAGGCTTTCCCAAAGGGCTGTGCCACGTGCACACGTGGTGGGAGTCGATCCTCGGCTTGAACGTCAAGGCAGTGCAGGGAAAACAGGTTCCTCTGGAATGGACTGACACATCTGGGGGACTCTTGGAATGGTGGTACGACCCTGGAGTTCCTCTCGCCTTTCCTGTGGAGAGCGCCTCCTCTTGAGATGCGACGGGAACGCCGGCAATTCTTTCCCTACGAAACAGGGAAAGGATCCCTCATCTCGAGCTAGGAAGCGGAAACGGGGCTCCTCTGGATGTGTGCGGACCCCACGTGCTTCCTCTCGAGTGGAGACGGGTATGTCGGGGAACTTCTTGAGTTGCAGCAAGGGTGTGAAGGACCCTTTGGAAGTTCCAGTGGTTAGACGTGATTGGCCTCGAGAAGACTCAGCAGAAATGGGCCTCATCTCGCCTGGAGGGCAAAACCTCCTGGATTTTCTCGAGTTGCGGCAGGTGCTCTCGACTTACGACGGGGACCTCAGGGACCCGCTCTGGTGGCCTCAGGAAAGGCCAGTCCCCATGCGAGTTCCTCGGTGGCCTCTCGGGATTCCTCTCCCGTCGATGCCGGGGCCTAAGACCTTGTGTGGAGTCGGGCCCGTAACCTGAGGATTCCTCTCCAGTGCTGACATGGATCTTGGGGTACTTCTGGAGTCACCCCAGGGGAGTCAGTCCTCGTCTCGAATGCGGGCATGCACTTGCGCTTTCCTCCAGAGCGGTAGCAGCAGTGTCACGCAGTCCGCCGCGTGGATCAAAGGATCTATGGTTTTCCCTCGAGTCTTTCCCACGAGGCTTTCCCACGAGGCTTTCCCACAGGGCTGTCCCACGTGCACACGTGGTGGGAGTCGATCCTCGGCTTGAACGTCAAGGCAGTGCAGGGAAAACAGGTTCCTCTGGAATGGACTGACACATCTGGGGGACTCTTGGAATGGTGGCACGACCCTGGAGTTCCTCTCGCCTTTCCTGAGGAGAGCGCCTCCTCTTGAGATGCGACGGGAACGCCGGGAATTCTTTCCCTACGAAACAGGGAAAGGATCCCTCATCTCGAGCTAGGAGGCGGAAACGGGGCTGCCCTGGATGTGTGCGTGACCCCACGTGCTTCCTCTCGAGTGGAGACGGGTATGTCGCGGAACTTCTTGAGTTGCAGCAATGGTGTGAAGGACCCTTTGGAAGTTCCAGTGGTTAGATGTGATTGGCCTCGAGAAGCCTCAGCGGAAATGGGCCTCATCTCGCCTGGAGGGCAAAACCTCCTGGATTTTCTCGAGTTGCGGCAGGTGCTCTCGACTTACGACGGGGACCTCAGGGACCCGCTCTGGTGGCCTCAGGAAAGGCCAGTCCCCATGCGAGTTCCTCGGGGGCCTCTCGGGATTCCTCTCCCATCGATGCCGGGGCCTAAGACCTTGTGTGGAGTCGGGGCCGGAACCAGAGGATTCCTCTCCAGTGCTGACATGGATCTTGGGGTACTTCTGGAGTCTCCCCAGGGGAGTCAGTCCTCGTCTCGAATGCGGGCATGCCCTTGCGCTTTCCTCCAGAGCGGTAGCAGCATTGTCACGCAGTCCGCCGCGTGGATCAAAGGATCTATGGTTTTCCCTCGAGTCTTTCCCACGAGGCTTTCCCACGAGGCTTTCCCAAAGGGCTGTGCCACGTGCACACGTGGTGGGAGTCGATCCTCGGCTTGAACGTCAAGGCAGTGCAGGGAAAACAGGTTCCTCTGGAATGGACTGACACATCTGGGTGACTCTTGGAATGGTGGCACGACCCTGGAGTTCCTCTCGCCTTTCCTGAGGAGAGCGCCTCCTCTTGAGATGCGACGGGAACGCCGGGAATTCTTTCCCTACGAAACAGGGAAAGGATCCCTCATCTCGAGCTAGGAGGCGGAAACGGGGCTGCCTTGGATGTGTGCGTGACCCCACGTGCTTCCTCTCGAGTGGAGACGGGTATGTCGCGGAACTTCTTGAGTTGCAGCAATGGTGTGAAGGACCCTTTGGAAGTTCCAGTGGTTAGATGTGATTGGCCTCGAGAAGCCTCAGCGGAAATGGGCCTCATCTCGCCTGGAGGGCAAAACCTCCTGGATTTTCTCGAGTTGCGGCAGGTGCTCTCGACTTACGACGGGGACCTCAGGGACCCGCTCTGGTGGCCTCAGGAAAGGCCAGTCCCCATGCGAGTTCCTCGGGGGCCTCTCGGGATTCCTCTCCCATCGATGCCGGGGCCTAAGACCTTGTGTGGAGTCGGGGCCGGAACCAGAGGATTCCTCTCCAGTGCTGACATGGATCTTGGGGTACTTCTGGAGTCTCCCCAGGGGAGTCAGTCCTCGTCTCGAATGCGGGCATACACTTGCGCTTTCCTCCAGAGCGGTAGCAGCATTGTCACGCAGTCCGCCGCGTGGATCAAAGGATCTATGGTTTTCCCTCGAGTCTTTCCCACGAGGCTTTCCCACGAGGCTTTCCCAAAGGGCTGTGCCACGTGCACACGTGGTGGGAGTCGATCCTCGGCTTGAACGTCAAGGCAGTGCAGGGAAAACAGGTTCCTCTGGAATGGACTGACACATCTGGGGGACTCTTGGAATGGTGGCACGACCCTGGAGTTCCTCTCGCCTTTCCTGTGGAGAGCGCCTCCTCTTGAGATGCGACGGGAACGCCGGGAATTCTTTCCCTACGAAACAGGGAAAGGATCCCTCATCTCGAGCTAGGAAGCGGAAACGGGGCTCCTCTGGATGTGTGCGGACCCCACGTGCTTCCTCTCGAGTGGAGACGGGTATGTCGGGGAACTTCTTGAGTTGCAGCAAGGGTGTGAAAGACCCTTTGGAAGTTCCAGTGGTTAGACGTGATTGGCCTCGAGAAGACTCAGCGGAAATGGGCCTCATCTCGCCTGGAGGGCAAAACCTCCTGGATTTTCTCGAGTTGCGGCAGGTGCTCTCGACTTACGACGGGGACCTCAGGGACCCGCTCTGGTGGCCTCAGGAAAGGCCAGTCCCCATGCGAGTTCCTCGGGGGCCTCTCGGGATTCCTCTCCCATCGATGCCGGGGCCTAAGACCTTGTGTGGAGTCGGGGCCGGAACCAGAGGATTCCTCTCCAGTGCTGACATGGATCTTGGGGTACTTCTGGAGTCTCCCCAGGGGAGTCAGTCCTCGTCTCGAATGCGGGCATGCCCTTGCGCTTTCCTCCAGAGCGGTAGCAGCATTGTCACGCAGTCCGCCGCGTGGATCAAAGGATCTATGGTTTTCCCTCGAGTCTTTCCCACGAGGCTTTCCCACGAGGCTTTCCCAAAGGGCTGTGCCACGTGCACACGTGGTGGGAGTCGATCCTCGGCTTGAACGTCAAGGCAGTGCAGGGAAAACAGGTTCCTCTGAAATGGACTGACACATCTGGGGGACTCTTGGAATGGTGGCACGACCCTGGAGTTCCTCTCGCCTTTCCTGAGGAGAGCGCCTCCTCTTGAGATGCGACGGGAACGCCGGGAATTCTTTCCCTACGAAACAGGGAAAGGATCCCTCATCTCGAGCTAGGAGGCGGAAACGGGGCTGCCCTGGATGTGTGCGTGACCCCACGTGCTTCCTCTCGAGTGGAGACGGGTATGTCGCGGAACTTCTTGAGTTGCAGCAATGGTGTGAAGGACCCTTTGGAAGTTCCAGTGGTTAGATGTGATTGGCCTCGAGAAGACTCAGCGGAAATGGGCCTCATCTCGCCTGGAGGGCAAAACCTCCTGGATTTTCTCGAGTTGCGGCAGGTGCTCTCGACTTACGACGGGGACCTCAGGGACCCGCTCTGGTGGCCTCAGGAAAGGCCAGTCCCCATGCGAGTTCCTCGGGGGCCTCTCGGGATTCCTCTCCCATCGATGCCGGGGCCTAAGACCTTGTGTGGAGTCGGGGCCGGAACCAGAGGATTCCTCTCCAGTGCTGACATGGATCTTGGGGTACTTCTGGAGTCTCCCCAGGGGAGTCAGTCCTCGTCTCGAATGCGGGCATGCACTTGCGCTTTCCTCCAGAGCGGTAGCAGCATTGTCACGCAGTCCGCCGCGTGGATCAAAGGATCTATGGTTTTCCCTCGAGTCTTTCCCACGAGGCTTTCCCACGAGGCTTTCCCAAAGGGCTGTGCCACGTGCACACGTGGTGGGAGTCGATCCTCGGCTTGAACGTCAAGGCAGTGCAGGGAAAACAGGTTCCTCTGGAATGGACTGACACATCTGGGGGACTCTTGGAATGGTGGTACGACCCTGGAGTTCCTCTCGCCTTTCCTGTGGAGAGCGCCTCCTCTTGAGATGCGACGGGAACGCCGGGAATTCTTTCCCTACGAAACAGGGAAAGGATCCCTCATCTCGAGCTAGGAAGCGGAAACGGGGCTCCTCTGGATGTGTGCGGACCCCACGTGCTTCCTCTCGAGTGGAGACGGGTATGTCGGGGAACTTCTTGAGTTGCAGCAAGGGTGTGAAGGACCCTTTGGAAGTTCCAGTGGTTAGACGTGATTGGCCTCGAGAAGACTCAGCGGAAATGGGCCTCATCTCGCCTGGAGGGCAAAACCTCCTGGATTTTCTCGAGTTGCGGCAGGTGCTCTCGACTTACGACGGGGACCTCAGGGACCCGCTCTGGTGGCCTCAGGAAAGGCCAGTCCCCATGCGAGTTCCTCGGGGGCCTCTCGGGATTCCTCTCCCATCGATGCCGGGGCCTAAGACCTTGTGTGGAGTCGGGGCCGGAACCAGAGGATTCCTCTCCAGTGCTGACATGGATCTTGGGGTACTTCTGGAGTCTCCCCAGGGGAGTCAGTCCTCGTCTCGAATGCGGGCATGCCCTTGCGCTTTAGTCCAGAGCGGTAGCAGCATTGTCACGCAGTCCGCCGCGTGGATCAAAGGATCTATGGTTTTCCCTCGAGTCTTTCCCACGAGGCTTTCCCACGAGGCTTTCCCAAAGGGCTGTGCCACGTGCACACGTGGTGGGAGTCGATCCTCGGCTTGAACGTCAAGGCAGCGCAGGGAAAACAGGTTCCTCTGAAATGGACTGACACATCTGGGGGACTCTTGGAATGGTGGCACGACCCTGGAGTTCCTCTCGCCTTTCCTGAGGAGAGCGCCTCCTCTTGAGATGCGACGGGAACGCCGGGAATTCTTTCCCTACGAAACAGGGAAAGGATCCCTCATCTCGAGCTAGGAGGCGGAAACGGGGCTGCCTTGGATGTGTGCGTGACCCCACGTGCTTCCTCTCGAGTGGAGACGGGTATGTCGGGGAACTTCTTGAGTTGCAGCAATGGTGTGAAGGACCCTTTGGAAGTTCCAGTGGTTAGATGTGATTGGCCTCGAGAAGCCTCAGCGGAAATGGGCCTCATCTCGCCTGGAGGGCAAAACCTCCTGGATTTTCTCGAGTTGCGGCAGGTGCTCTCGACTTACGACGGGGACCTCAGGGACCCGCTCTGGTGGCCTCAGGAAAGGCCAGTCCCCATGCGAGTTCCTCGGGGGCCTCTCGGGATTCCTCTCCCATCAATGCCGGGGCCTAAGACCTTGTGTGGAGTCGGGGCCGGAACCAGAGGATTCCTCTCCAGTGCTGACATGGATCTTGGGGTACTTCTGGAGTCTCCCCAGGGGAGTCAGTCCTCGTCTCGAATGTGGGCATGCACTTGCGCTTTCCTCCAGAGCGGTAGCAGCATTGTCACGCAGTCCGCCGCGTGGATCAAAGGATCTATGGTTTTCCCTCGAGTCTTTCCCACGAGGCTTTCCCACGAGGCTTTCCCAAAGGGCTGTGCCACGTGCACACGTGGTGGGAGTCGATCCTCGGCTTGAACGTCAAGGCAGTGCAGGGAAAACAGGTTCCTCTGGAATGGACTGACACATCTGGGGGACTCTTGGAATGGTGGCACGACGCTGGAGTTCCTCTCGCCTTTCCTGTGGAGAGCGCCTCCTCTTGAGATGTGACGGGAACACCGGGAATTCTTTCCCTACGAAACAGGGAAAGGATCCCTCATCTCGAGCTAGGAGGCGGAAACGGGGCTCCCCTGGATGTGTGCGGGACCCCACGTGCTTCCTCTCGAGTGGAGATGGGTATGTCGGGGAACTTCTTGAGTTACAGTAATGGTGTGAAGGACCCTTTGGAAGTTCCAGTGGTTAGATGTGATTGGCCTCGAGAAGCCACAGCGGAAATGGGCCTCATCTCGCCTGGAGGGCAAAACCTCCTGGATTTTCTCGAGTTGCGGCAGGTGCTCTCGACTTACGACGGGGACCTCAGGGACCCGCTCTGGTGGCCTCAGGAAAGGCCAGTCCCCATGCGAGTTCCTCGGGGGCCTCTGGGGATTCCTCTCCCGTCGATGCCGGGGCCTAAGACCTTGTGTGGAGTCGGGGCCGGAACCTGAGGATTCCTCTCCAGTACTGACATGGATCTTGGGGTACTTCTGGAGTCTCCCCAGTGGAGTCAGTCCTCGTCTCGAATGCGGGCATGCACTTGCGCTTTCCTCCAGAGCGGTAGCAGCAGTGTCACGCAGTCCGCCGCGTGGATCAAAGGATCTATGGTTTTCCCTCGAGTCTTTCCCACGAGGCTTTCCCACGAGGCTTTCCCACAGGGCTGTCCCACGTGCACACGTGGTGGGAGTCGATCCTCGGCTTGAACGTCAAGGCAGTGCAGGGAAAACAGGTTCCTCTGGAATGGACTGACACATCTGGGGGACTCTTGGAATGGTGGCACGACCCTGGAGTTCCTCTCGCCTTTCCTGTGGAGAGCGCCTCCTCTTGAGATGCGACGGGAACGCCGGGAATTCTTTCCCTACGAAACAGGGAAAGGATCCCTCATCTCGAGATAGGAGGCGGAAACGGGGCTCCCCTGGATGTGTGCGGGACACCACGTGCTTCCTCTCGAGTGGAGACGGGCATGTCGGGGAACTTCTTGAGTTGCAGCAAGGGTGTGAAGGACCCTTTGGAAGTTCCAGTGGTTAGATGTGATTGGCCTCGAGAAGCCTCAGCGGAAATGGGCCTCATCTCGCCTGAAGGGCAAAACCTCCTGGATTTTCTCGAGTTGCGGCAGGTGATCTCGACTTACGACGGGGACCTCAGGGACCCGCTCTGGTGGCCTCAGGAAAGGCCAGTCCCCATGCGAGTTCCTCGGGGGCCTCACGGCATTCCTCTCCCGTCGATGCCGGGGCCTAAGACCTTGTGTGGAGTCGGGGCCGGAACCTGAGGATTCCTCTCCAGTGATGACATGGATCTTGGGGTAATTCTGGAGTCTCCCCAGGGGAGTCAGTCCTCGTCTCGAATGCGGGCATGCACTTGCGCTTTCCTCCAGAGCGGTAGCAGCAGTGTCACGCATTCCGCCGCGTGGATCAAAGGATCTATGCTTTTCCCTCGAGTCTTTCCCACGAGGCTTTCCCACGAGGCTTTCCCACAGGGCTGTCCCACGTGCACACGTGGTGGGAGTCGATCCTCGGCTTGAACGTCAAGGCAGTGCAGGGAAAACAGGTTCCTCTGGAATGGACTGACATATCTGGGGGACTCTTGGAATGGTGGCACGACCCTGGAGTTCCTCTCGCCTTTCCTGTGGAGAGCGCCTCCTCTTGAGATGCGACGGGAACGCCGGGAATTCTTTCCCTACGAAACAGGGAAAGGATCCCTCATCTCGAGCTAGGAGGCGGAAACGGGGCTCCCCTGGATGTGTTCGGGACCCCACGTGCTTCCTCTCGAGTGGAGACGGGTATGTCGGGGAACTTCTTGAGTTGCAGCAATGGTGTGAAGGACCCTTTGGAAGTTCCAGTGGTTAGATGTGATTGGCCTCGAGAAGCCTCAGCGGAAATGGGCCTCATCTCGCCTGGAGGGCAAAACCTCCTGGATTTTCTCGAGTTGCGGCAGGTGCTCTCGACTTACGACGGGGACCTCAGGGACCCGCTCTGGTGGCCTCAGGAAAGGCCAGTCCCCATGCGAGTTCCTCGGGGGCCTCTCGGGATTCCTCTCCCGTCGATGCCGGGGCCTAAGACCTTGTGTGGACTCGGGGCCGGAACCTGAGGTTTCCTCTCCAGTGCTGACATGGATCTTGGGGTACTTCTGGAGTCTCCCCAGGGGAGTCAGTCCTCGTCTCGAATGCGGGCATGCACTTGCGCTTTCCTCCAGAGCGGTAGCAGCAGTGTCACGCAGTAAGCCGCGTGGATCAAAGGATGTATGGTTTTCCCTCGAGTCTTTCCCACGAGGCTTTCCCACGAGGCTTTCCCACAGGGCTGTCCCACGTGCACACGTGGTGGGAGTCGATCCTCGGCTTGAACGGCAAGGCAGTGCAGGGAAAACAGGTTCCTCTCGAATGGACTGACACATCTGGGGGACTCTTGGAATGGTGGCACGACCCTGGAGTTCCTCTCGCCTTTCCTGTAGAGAGCGCCTCCTCTTGAGATGCGACAGGAACGCCGGGAATTCTTTCCCTACGAAACAGGGAAAGGATCCCTCATCTCGAGCTAGGAGGAGGAAACGGGGCTCCCCTGGATGTGTGCGGGACCCCACGTGCTTCCTCTCGAGTGGAGACGGGTATGTCGATGAACTTCTTGAGTTGCAGCAAGGGTGTGAAGGACCCTTTGGAAGTTCCACTGGTTAGATGTGATTGGCCTCGAGAAGCCTCAGCGGAAATGGGCCTCATCTCGCCTGGAGGGCAAAACCTCCTGGATTTTCTCGAGTTGCGGCAGGTGCTCTCGACTTACGACGGGGACATCAGGGACCCGCTCTGGTGGCCTCAGGAAAGGCCAGTCCCCATGCGAGTTCCTCGGGGGCCTCTCGGGATTCCTCTCCCGTCGATGCCGGGGCCTAAGACCTTGTGTGGAGTCGGGGCCGGAAACTGAGGATTCCTCTCCAGTGCTGACATGGATCTTGGGGTACTTCTGGAGTCTCCCCAGGGGAGTCAGTCCTCGTCTCGAATGCGGGCATGCACTTACGCTTTCCTCCAGAGCGGTAGCAGCAGTGTCACGCAGTCCGCCGCGTGGATCAAAGGATCTATGGTTTTCCCTCGAGTCTTTCCCACGAGGCTTTCCCACGAGGCTTTCCCACAGGGCTGTCCCACGCGCACACGTGGTGGGAGTCGATCCTCGGCTTGAACGTCAAGGCAGTGCAGGGAAAACAGGTTCCTCTGGATTGGACTGACACATCTGGGGGACTCTTGGAATGGTGGCACGACCCTGGAGTTCCTCTCGCCTTTCCTGTGGAGAGTGCCTCCTCTTGAGATGCGACGGGAACGCCGGGAATTCTTTCCCTACGAAACAGGGAAAGGATCCCTCATCTCGAGCTAGGAGGCGGAAACGGGGCTCCTCTGGATGTGTGCGGACCCCACGTGCTTCCTCTCGAGTGGAGACGGGTATGTCGGGGAACTTCTTGAGTTGCAGCAAGGGTGTGAAGGACCCTTTGGAAGTTCCAGTGGTTAGACGTGATTGGCCTCGAGAAGCCTCAGCGGAAATGGGCCTCATCTCGCCTGGAGGGCAAAACCTCCTGGATTTTCTCGAGTTGCGGCAGGTGCTCTCGACTTACGACGGGGACCTCAGGGACCCGCTCTGGTGGCCTCAGGAAAGGCCAGTCCCCATGCGAGTTCCTCGGGGGCCTCTCGGGATTCCTCTCCCGTCGATGCCGGGGCCTAAGACCTTGTGTGGAGTCGGGGCCGGAACCTGAGGATTCCTCTCCAGTGCTGACGTGGATCTTGGGGTACTTCTGGAGTCTCCCCAGGGGAGTCAGTCCTCGTCTCGAATGCGGGCATGCACTTGCGCTTTCCTCCAGAGCGGTAGCAGCAGTGTCACGCAGTCCGCCGCGTGGATCAAAGGATCTATGGTTTTCCCTCGAGTCTTTCCCACGAGGCTTTCCCACGAGGCTTTCCCACAGGGCTGTCCCACGTGCACACGTGGTGGGAGTCGATCCTCGGCTTGAACGTCAAGGCAGTGCAGGGAAAACATGTTCCTCTGGAATGGACTGACACATCTGGGGGACTCTTGGAATGGTGGCACGACCCTGGAGTTCCTCTCGTCTTTCCTGTGGAGAGCGCCTCCTCTTGAGATGCGACGGGAACGCCGGGAATTCTTTCCCTACGAAACAGGGAAAGGATCCCTCATCTCGAGCTAGGAGGCGGAAACGGGGCTCCCCTGGATGTGTGCGGGACCCCACGTGCTTCCTCTCGAGTGGAGACGGGTATGTCGATGAACTTCTTGAGTTGCAGCAAGGGTGTGAAGGACCCTTTTGAAGTTCCAGTGGTTAGATGTGATTGGCCTCGAGAAGCCTCAGCGGAAATGGGCCTCATCTCGCCTGGAGGGCAAAACCTCCTGGATTTTCTCTAGTTGCGGCAGGTGCTCTCGACTTACGACGGGGACCTCAGGGACCCGCTCTGGTGGCCTCAGGAAAGGCCAGTCCCCATGCGAGTTCCTCGGGGGCCTCTCGGGATTCCTCTCCCATCGATGCCGGGGCCTAAGACCTTGTGTGGAGTCGGGGCTGGAACCAGAGGATTCCTCTCCAGTGCTGAAATGGATCTTGGGGTACTTCTGGAGTCTCCCCAGGGGAGTCAGTCCTCGTCTCGAATGCGGGCATGCACTTGCGCTTTCCTCCAGAGCGGTAGCAGCAGTGTCACGCAGTCCGCCGCGTGGATCAAAGGATCTATGGTTTTCCCTCGAGTCTTTCCCACGAGGCTTTCCCACGAGGCTTTCCCACAGGGCTGTGCCACGTGCACACGTGGTGGGAGTCGATCCTCGGCTTGAACGTCAAGGCAGTGCAGGGAAAACAGGTTCCTCTGGAATGGACTGACACATCTGGGGGACTCTTGGAATGGTGGCACGACCCTGGAGTTCCTCTCGCCTTTCCTGTGGAGAGCGCCTCCTCTTGAGATGCGACGGGAACGCCGGGAATTCTTTCAATACGAAACAGGGAAAGGATCCCTCATCTCGAGCTAGGAGGCGGAAAAGGGGCTCCCCTGGATGTGTTCGGGACCCCACGTGCTTCCTCTCGAGTGGAGACGGGTATGTCGGGGAACTTCTTGAGTTGCAGCAAGGGTGTGAAGGACCCTTTGGAAGTTCCAGTGGTTAGATGTGATTGGCCTCGAGAAGCCTCAGCGGAAATGGGCCTCATCTCGCCTGAAGGGCAAAACCTCCTGGATTTTCTCGAGTTGCGGCAGGTGCTCTCGACTTACGACGGGGACCTGAGGGACCCGCTCTGGTGGCCTCAGGAAAGGCCAGTCCCCATGCGAGTTCCTCGGGGGCCTCTCGGGATTCCTCTCCCGTCGATGCCGGGGCCTAAGACCTTGTGTGGAGTCGGGGCCGGAACCAGAGGATTCCTCTCCAGTGTTGACATGGATCTTGGGGTACTTCTGGAGTCTCCCCAGGGGAGTCAGTCCTCGTCTCGAATGCGGGCATGCACTTGCGCTTTCCTCCAGAGCGGTAGCAGCAGTGTCACGCAGTCCGCCGCGTGGATCAAAGGATCTATGGTTTTCCCTCGAGTCTTTCCCACGAGGCTTTCCCACGAGGCTTTCCCACAGGGCTGTCCCACGTGCACACGTGGTGGGAGTCGATCCTCGGCTTGAACGTCAAGGCAGTGCAGGGAAGACAGGTTCCTCTGGAATGGACTGACACATCTGGGGGACTCTTGGAATGGTGGCACGACCCTGGAGTTCCTCTCGCCTTTCCTGTGGAGAGCGCCTCCTCTTGAGATGCGACGGGAACGCCGGGAATTCTTTCCCTACGAAACAGGGAAAGGATCCCTCATCTCGAGCTAGGAGGCGGAAACGGGGCTCCCCTGGATGTGTGCGGGACACCACGTGCTTCCTCTGGAGTGGAGACGGGTATGTCGGGGAACTTCTTGAGTTGCAGCAAGGGTGTGAAGGACCCTTTGGAAGTTCCAGTGGTTAGACGTATTGGCCTCGAGAAGCCTCAGCGGAAATGGCCCCGTCTCGCCTGGAGGGCAAAACCTCCTGGATTTTCTCGAGTTGCGGCAGGTGCTCTCGACTTACGACGGGGACCTCAGGGACCCGCTCTGGTGGCCTCAGGAAAGGCCAGTCCCCATGCGAGTTCCTCGGGGGCCTCTCGGGATTCCTCTCCCGTCGATGCCGGGGCCTAAGAACTTGTGTGGAGTCGGGGCCGGAACCTGAGGATTCCTCTCCAGTGCTGACATGGATCTTGGGGTACTTCTGGAGTCTCCCCAGGGGAGTCAGTCCTCGTCTCGAATGCGGGCATGCACTTGCGCTTTCCTCCAGAGCGGTAGCAGCAGTGTCACGCAGTCCGCCGCGTGGATCAAAGGATCTATGGTTTTCCCTCGAGTCTTTCCCACGAGGCTTTCCCACGAGGCTTTCCCACAGGGCTGTGCCACGTGCACACGTGGTGGGAGTCTATCCTCGGCTTGAACCTCAAGGCAGTGCAGGGAAAACAGGTTCCTCTGGATTGGACTGACACATCTGGGGGACTCTTGGAATGGTGGTACGACCCTGGAGTTCCTCTCGCCTTTCCTGTGGAGAGCGCCTCCTCTTGAGATGCGACGGGAACGCCGGGAATTCTTTCCCTACGAAACAGGGAAAGGATCCCTCATCTCGAGCTAGGAAGCGGAAACGGGGCTCCTCTGGATGTGTGCGGACCCCACGTGCTTCCTCTCGAGTGGAGACGGGTATGTCGGGGAACTTCTTGAGTTGCAGCAAGGGTGTGAAGGACCCTTTGGAAGTTCCAGTGGTTAGACGTGATTGGCCTCGAGAAGACTCAGCGGAAATGGGCCTCATCTCGCCTGGAGGGCAAAACCTCCTGGATTTTCTCGAGTTGCGGCAGGTGCTCTCGACTTACGACGGGGACCTCAGGGACGCGCTCTGGTGGCCTCAGGAAAGGCCAGTCCCCATGCGAGTTCCTCGGTGGCCTCTCGGGATTCCTCTCCCGTTGATGCCGGGGCCTAAGACCTTGTGTGGAGTCGGGCCCGGAACCTGAGGATTCCTCTCCAGTGCTGACATGGATCTTGGGGTACTTCTGGAGTCTCCCCAGGGGAGTCAGTCCTGGTCTCGAATGCGGGCATGCACTTGCGCTTTCCTCCAGAGCGGTAGCAGCAGTGTCACGCAGTCCGCCGCGTGGATCAAAGGATCTATGGTTTTCCCTCGAGTCTTTCCCACGAGGCTTTCCCACGAGGCTTTCCCACAGGGCTGTCCCACGTGCACACGTGGTGGGAGTCGATCCTCGGCTTGAACGTCAAGGCAGTGCAGGGAAAACAGGTTCCTCTGGAATGGACTGACACATCTGGGGGACTCTTGGAATGGTGGCACGACCCTGGAGTTCCTCTCGCCTTTCCTGAGGAGAGCGCCTCCTCTTGAGATGCGACGGGAACGCCGGGAATTCTTTCCCTACGAAACAGGGAAAGGATCCCTCATCTCGAGCTAGGAGGCGGAAACGGGGCTGCCCTGGATGTGTGCGTGACCCCACGTGCTTCCTCTCGAGTGGAGACGGGTATGTCGCGGAACTTCTTGAGTTGCAGCAATGGTGTGAAGGACCCTTTGGAAGTTCCAGTGGTTAGATGTGATTGGCCTCGAGAAGCCTCAGCGGAAATGTGCCTCATCTCGCCTGGAGGGCAAAACCTCCTGGATTTTCTCGAGTTGCGGCAGGTGCTCTCGACTTACGACGGGGACCTCAGGGACCCGCTCTGGTGGCCTCAGGAAAGGCCAGTCCCCATGCGAGTTCCTCGGGGGCCTCTCGGGATTCCTCCCCCATCGATGCCGGGGCCTAAGACCTTGTGTGGAGTCGGGGCCGGAACCAGAGGATTCCTCTCCAGTGCTGACATGGATCTTGGGGTACTTCTGGAGTCTCCCCAGGGGAGTCAGTCCTCGTCTCGAATGCGGGCATGCACTTGCGCTTTCCTCCAGAGCGGTAGCAGCATTGTCACGCAGTCCGCCGCGTGGATCAAAGGATCTATGGTTTTCCCTCGAGTCTTTCCCACGAGGCTTTCCCACGAGGCTTTCCCAAAGGGCTGTGCCACGTGCACACGTGGTGGGAGTCGATCCTCGGCTTGAACGTCAAGGCAGTGCAGGGAAAACAGGTTCCTCTGGAATGGACTGACACATCTGGGGGACTCTTGGAATGGTGGCACGACCCTGGAGTTCCTCTCGCCTTTCCTGAGGAGAGCGCCTCCTCTTGAGATGCGACGGGAACGCCGGGAATTCTTTCCCTACGAAACAGGGAAAGGATCCCTCATCTCGAGCTAGGAGGCGGAAACGGGGCTGCCCTGGATGTGTGCGTGACCCCACGTGCTTCCTCTCGAGTGGAGACGGGTATGTCGCGGAACTTCTTGAGTTGCAGCAATGGTGTGAAGGACCCTTTGGAAGTTCCAGTGGTTAGATGTGATTGGCCTCGAGAAGCCTCAGCGGAAATGGGCCTCATCTCGCCTGGAGGGCAAAACCTCCTGGATTTTCTCGAGTTGCGGCAGGTGCTCTCGACTTACGACGGGGACATCAGGGACCCGCTCAGGTGGCCTCTGGAAAGGCCAGTCCCCATGCGAGTTCCTCGGGGGCCTCTCGGGATTCCTCTCCCGTCGATGCCGGGGCCTAAGACCTTGTGTGGAGTCGGGGCCGGAACCAGAGGATTCCTCTCCAGTGTTGACATGGATCTTGGGGTACTTCTGGAGTCTCCCCAGGGGAGTCAGTCCTCGTCTCGAATGCGGGCATGCACTTGCGCTTTCCTCCAGAGCGGTAGCAGCAGTGTCACGCAGTCCGCCGCGTGGATCAAAGGATCTATGGTTTTCCCTCGAGTCTTTCCCACGAGGCTTTCCCACGAGGCTTTCCCACAGGGCTGTCCCACGTGCACACGTGGTGGGAGTCGATCCTCGGCTTGAACGTCAAGGCAGTGCAGGGCAAACAGGTTCCTCTGGAATGGACTGACACATCTGGGGGACTCTTGGAATGGTGGCACGACCCGGGAGTTCCTCTCGCCTTTCCTGTGGAGAGCGCCTCCTCTTGAGATGCGACGGGAACGCCGGGAATTCTTTCCCTACGAAACAGGGAAAGGATCCCTCATCTCGAGCTTGGAGGCGGAAACGGGGCTCCCCTGGATGTGTGCGGGACACCACGTGCTTCCTCTCGAGTGGAGACGGGTATGTCGGGGAACTTCTTGAGTTGCAGCAAGGGTGTGAAGGACCCTTTGGAAGTTCCAGTGGTTAGACGTATTGGCCTCGAGAAGCCTCAGCGGAAATGGGCCTCGTCTCGCCTGGAGGGCAAAACCTCCTGGATTTTCTCGAGTTGCGGCAGGTGCTCTCGACTTACGACGGGGACCTCAGGGACCCGCTCTAGTGGCCTCAGGAAAGGCCAGTCCCCATGCGAGTTCCTCGGGGGCCTCTCGGGATTCCTCTCCCGTCGATGCCGGGGCCTAAGACCTTGTGTGGAGTCGGGGCCGGAACCTGAGGATTCCTCTCCAGTGCTGACATGGATCTTGGGGTACTTCTGGAGTCTCCCCAGGGGAGTCAGTCCTCGTCTCGAATGCGGGCATGCACTTGCGCTTTCCTCCAGAGCGGTAGCAGCAGTGTCACGCAGTCCGCCGCGTGGATCAAAGGATCTATGGTTTTCCCTCGAGTCTTTCCCACGAGGCTTTCCCACGAGGCTTTCCCACAGGGCTGTCCCAAGTGCACACGTGGTGGGAGTCGATCCTCGGCTTGAACGTCAAGGCAGTGCAGGGAAAACAGGTTCCTCTGGAATGGACTGACACATCTGGGGGACTCTTGGAATGGTGGCACGACCCTGGAGTTCCTCTCGCCTTTCCTGTGGAGAGCGCCTCCTCTTGAGATGTGACGGGAACACCGGGAATTCTTTCCCTACGAAACAGGGAAAGGATCCCTCATCTCGAGATAGGGGGCGGAAACGGGGCTCCCCTGGATGTGTGCGGGACCCCACGTGCTTCCTCTCGAGTGGAGATGGGTATGTCGGGGAACTTCTTGAGTTACAGTAATGGTGTGAAGGACCCTTTGGAAGTTCCAGTGGTTAGATGTGATTGGCCTCGAGAAGCCACAGCGGAAATGGGCCTCATCTCGCCTGGAGGGCAAAACCTCCTGGATTTTCTCGCGTTGCGGCAGGTGCTCTCGACTTACGACGGGGACCTCAGGGACCCGCTCTGGTGGCCTCAGGAAAGGCCAGTCCCCATGCGAGTTCCTCAGGGGCCTCTCGGGATTCCTCTCCCGTCGATGCCGGGGCCTAAGACCTTGTGTGGAGTCGGGGCCGGAACCTGAGGATTCCTCTCCAGTGCTGACATGGATCTTGGGGTACTTCTGGAGTCTCCCCAGGGGAGTCAGTCCTCGTCTCGAATGCGGGCATGCACTTGCGCTTTCCTCCAGAGCGGTAGCAGCAGTGTCACGCAGTCCGCCGCGTGGATCAAAGGATCTATGGTTTTCCCTCGAGTCTTTCCCACGAGGCTTTCCCACGAGGCTTTCCCACAGGGCTGTCCCACGTGCACACGTGGTGGGAGTCGATCCTCGGCTTGAACGTCAAGGCAGTGCAGGGAAAACATGTTCCTCTGGAATGGACTGACACATCTGGGGGACTCTTGGAATGGTGGCACGACCCTGGAGTTCCTCTCGTCTTTCCTGTGGAGAGCGCCTCCTCTTGAGATGCGACGGGAACGCCGGGAATTCTTTCCCTACGAAACAGGGAAAGGATCCCTCATCTCGAGCTAGGAGGCGGAAACGGGGCTCCCCTGGATGTGTGCGGGACCCCACGTGCTTCCTCTCGAGTGGAGACGGGTATGTCGATGAACTTCTTGAGTTGCAGCAAGGGTGTGAAGGACCCTTTTGAAGTTCCAGTGGTTAGATGTGATTGGCCTCGAGAAGCCTCAGCGGAAATGGGCCTCATCTCGCCTGGAGGGCAAAACCTCCTGGATTTTCTCTAGTTGCGGCAGGTGCTCTCGACTTACGACGGGGACCTCAGGGACCCGCTCTGGTGGCCTCAGGAAAGGCCAGTCCCCATGCGAGTTCCTCGGGGGCCTCTCGGGATTCCTCTCCCATCGATGCCGGGGCCTAAGACCTTGTGTGGAGTCGGGGCCGGAACCTGAGGATTCCTCTCCAGTGCTGACATGGATCTTGGGGTACTTCTGGAGTCTCCCCAGGGGAGTCAGTCCTCGTCTCGAATGCGGGCATGCACTTGCGCTTTCCTCCAGAGCGGTAGCAGCAGTGTCACGCAGTCCGCCGCGTGGATCAAAGGATCTACGGTTTTCCTTCGAGTCTTTCCCACGAAGCTTTCCCACGAGGCTTTCCCACAGGGCTGTCCCACGTGCACACGTGGTGGGAGTCGATCCTCGGCTTGAACGTCAAGGCAGTGCAGGGAAAACAGGTTCCTCTGGAATGGACTGACACATCTGGGGGACTCTTGGAATGGTGGCACGACCCTGGAGTTCCTCTCGTCTTTCCTGTGGAGAGCGCCTCCTCTTGAGATGTGACAGGAATGCCGGGAATTCTTTCCCTGCGAAACAGGGAAAGGTTCCCTCATCTCGAGATAGGAGGCGGAAACGAGGCTCCCCTGGATGTGTGCGGGACACCACGTGCTTCCTCTCGAGTGGAGACGGGTATGTCGGGGAACTTCTTGAGTTGCAGCAAGGGTGTGAAGGACCCTTTGGAAGTTCCAGTGGTTAGATGTGATTGGCCTCGAGAAGCCTCAGCGGAAATGGGCCTCATCTCGCCTGGAGGGCAAAACCTCCTGGATTTTCTCGAGTTGCGGCAGGTGCTCTCGACTTACGACGGGGACCTCAGGGACCCGCTCTGGTGGCCTCAGGAAAGGCCAGTCCCCATGCAAGTTCCTCGGGGGCCTCACGGGATTCCTCTCCCGTCGATGCCGGGGCCTAAGACCTTGTGTGGAGTCGGGGCCGTAACCTGAGGATTCCTCTCCAGTGATGACATGGATCTTGGGGTACTTCTGGAGTCTCCCCAGGGGAGTCAGTCCTCGTCTCGAATGCGGGCATGCACTTGCGCTTTCCTCCAGAGCGGTAGCAGCAGTGTCACGCAGTCCGCCGCGTGGATCAAAGGATCTATGGTTTTCCCTCGAGTCTTTCCCACGAGGCTTTCCCACGAGGCTTTCCCACAGGGCTGTCCCACGTGCACACGTGGTGGGAGTCGATCCTCGGCTTTAACGTCAAGGCAGTGCAGGGAAAACAGGTTCCTCTGGAATGGACTGACACATCTGGGGGAGTCTTGGAATGGTGGCACGACGCTGGAGTTCCTCTCGCCTTTCCTGTGGAGAGCGCCTCCTCTTGAGATGTGACGGGAACACCGGGAATTCTTTCCCTACGAAACAGGGAAAGGATCCCTCATCTCGAGCTAGGAGGCGGAAACGGGGCTCCCCTGGATGTGTGCGGGACCCCACGTGCTTCCTCTCGAGTGGAGATGGGTATGTCGGGGAACTTCTTGAGTTACAGTAATGGTGTGAAGGACCCTTTGGAAGTTCCAGTGGTTAGATGTGATTGGCCTCGAGAAGCCACAGCGGAAATGGGCCTCATCTCGCCTGGAGGGCAAAACCTCCTGGATTTTCTCGAGTTGCGGCAGGTGCTCTCGACTTACGACGGGGACCTCAGGGACCCGCTCTGGTGGCCTCAGGAAAGGCCAGTCCCCATGCGAGTTCCTCGGGGGCCTCTGGGGATTCCTCTCCCGTCGATGCCGGGGCCTAAGACCTTGTGTGGAGTCGGGGCCGGAACCTGAGGATTCCTCTCCAGTGCTGACATGGATCTTGGGGTACTTCTGGAGTCTCCCCAGGGGAGTCAGTCCTCGTCTCGAATGCGGGCATGCACTTGCGCTTTCCTCCAGAGCGGTAGCAGCAGTGTCACGCAGTCCGCCGCGTGGATCAAAGGATCTATGGTTTTCCCTCGAGTCTTTCCCACGAGGCTTTCCCACGAGGCTTTCCCACAGGGCTGTCCCACGTGCACACGTGGTGGGAGTCGATCCTCGGCTTGAACGTCAAGGCAGTGCAGGGAAAACATGTTCCTCTGGAATGGACTGACACATCTGGGGGACTCTTGGAATGGTGGCACGACCCTGGAGTTCCTCTCGTCTTTCCTGTGGAGAGCGCCTCCTCTTGAGATGCGACGGGAACGCCGGGAATTCTTTCCCTACGAAACAGGGAAAGGATCCCTCATCTCGAGCTAGGAGGCGGAAACGGGGCTCCCCTGGATGTGTGCGGGACCCCACGTGCTTCCTCTCGAGTGGAGACGGGTATGTCGATGAACTTCTTGAGTTGCAGCAAGGGTGTGAAGGACCCTTTTGAAGTTCCAGTGGTTAGATGTGATTGGCCTCGAGAAGCCTCAGCGGAAATGGGCCTCATCTCGCCTGGAGGGCAAAACCTCCTGGATTTTCTCTAGTTGCGGCAGGTGCTCTCGACTTACGACGGGGACCTCAGGGACCCGCTCTGGTGGCCTCAGGAAAGGCCAGTCCCCATGCGAGTTCCTCGGGGGCCTCTCGGGATTCCTCTCCCATCGATGCCGGGGCCTAAGACCTTGTGTGGAGTCGGGGCTGGAACCAGAGGATTCCTCTCCAGTGCTGAAATGGATCTTGGGGTACTTCTGGAGTCTCCCCAGGGGAGTCAGTCCTCGTCTCGAATGCGGGCATGCACTTGCGCTTTCCTCCAGAGCGGTAGCAGCAGTGTCACGCAGTCCGCCGCGTGGATCAAAGGATCTATGGTTTTCCCTCGAGTCTTTCCCACGAGGCTTTCCCACGAGGCTTTCCCACAGGGCTGTGCCACGTGCACACGTGGTGGGAGTCGATCCTCGGCTTGAACGTCAAGGCAGTGCAGGGAAAACAGGTTCCTCTGGAATGGACTGACACATCTGGGGGACTCTTGGAATGGTGGCACGACCCTGGAGTTCCTCTCGCCTTTCCTGTGGAGAGCGCCTCCTCTTGAGATGCGACGGGAACGCCGGGAATTCTTTCAATACGAAACAGGGAAAGGATCCCTCATCTCGAGCTAGGAGGCGGAAAAGGGGCTCCCCTGGATGTGTTCGGGACCCCACGTGCTTCCTCTCGAGTGGAGACGGGTATGTCGGGGAACTTCTTGAGTTGCAGCAAGGGTGTGAAGGACCCTTTGGAAGTTCCAGTGGTTAGATGTGATTGGCCTCGAGAAGCCTCAGCGGAAATGGGCCTCATCTCGCCTGAAGGGCAAAACCTCCTGGATTTTCTCGAGTTGCGGCAGGTGCTCTCGACTTACGACGGGGACCTGAGGGACCCGCTCTGGTGGCCTCAGGAAAGGCCAGTCCCCATGCGAGTTCCTCGGTGGCCTCTCGGGATTCCTCTCCCGTCGATGCCGGGGCCTAAGACCTTGTGTGGAGTCGGGGCCGGAACCAGAGGATTCCTCTCCAGTGTTGACATGGATCTTGGGGTACTTCTGGAGTCTCCCCAGGGGAGTCAGTCCTCGTCTCGAATGCGGGCATGCACTTGCGCTTTCCTCCAGAGCGGTAGCAGCAGTGTCACGCAGTCCGCCGCGTGGATCAAAGGATCTATGGTTTTCCCTCGAGTCTTTCCCACGAGGCTTTCCCACGAGGCTTTCCCACAGGGCTGTCCCACGTGCACACGTGGTGGGAGTCGATCCTCGGCTTGAACGTCAAGGCAGTGCAGGGAAGACAGGTTCCTCTGGAATGGACTGACACATCTGGGGGACTCTTGGAATGGTGGCACGACCCTGGAGTTCCTCTCGCCTTTCCTGTGGAGAGCGCCTCCTCTTGAGATGCGACGGGAACGCCGGGAATTCTTTCCCTACGAAACAGGGAAAGGATCCCTCATCTCGAGCTAGGAGGCGGAAACGGGGCTCCCCTGGATGTGTGCGGGACACCACGTGCTTCCTCTGGAGTGGAGACGGGTATGTCGGGGAACTTCTTGAGTTGCAGCAAGGGTGTGAAGGACCCTTTGGAAGTTCCAGTGGTTAGACGTATTGGCCTCGAGAAGCCTCAGCGGAAATGGCCCCGTCTCGCCTGGAGGGCAAAACCTCCTGGATTTTCTCGAGTTGCGGCAGGTGCTCTCGACTTACGACGGGGACCTCAGGGACCCGCTCTGGTGGCCTCAGGAAAGGCCAGTCCCCATGCGAGTTCCTCGGGGGCCTCTCGGGATTCCTCTCCCGTCGATGCCGGGGCCTAAGAACTTGTGTGGAGTCGGGGCCGGAACCTGAGGATTCCTCTCCAGTGCTGACATGGATCTTGGGGTACTTCTGGAGTCTCCCCAGGGGAGTCAGTCCTCGTCTCGAATGCGGGCATGCACTTGCGCTTTCCTCCAGAGCGGTAGCAGCAGTGTCACGCAGTCCGCCGCGTGGATCAAAGGATCTATGGTTTTCCCTCGAGTCTTTCCCACGAGGCTTTCCCACGAGGCTTTCCCACAGGGCTGTGCCACGTGCACACGTGGTGGGAGTCTATCCTCGGCTTGAACCTCAAGGCAGTGCAGGGAAAACAGGTTCCTCTGGATTGGACTGACACATCTGGGGGACTCTTGGAATGGTGGTACGACCCTGGAGTTCCTCTCGCCTTTCCTGTGGAGAGCGCCTCCTCTTGAGATGCGACGGGAACGCCGGGAATTCTTTCCCTACGAAACAGGGAAAGGATCCCTCATCTCGAGCTAGGAAGCGGAAACGGGGCTCCTCTGGATGTGTGCGGACCCCACGTGCTTCCTCTCGAGTGGAGACGGGTATGTCGGGGAACTTCTTGAGTTGCAGCAAGGGTGTGAAGGACCCTTTGGAAGTTCCAGTGGTTAGACGTGATTGGCCTCGAGAAGACTCAGCGGAAATGGGCCTCATCTCGCCTGGAGGGCAAAACCTCCTGGATTTTCTCGAGTTGCGGCAGGTGCTCTCGACTTACGACGGGGACCTCAGGGACCCGCTCTGGTGGCCTCAGGAAAGGCCAGTCCCCATGCGAGTTCCTCGGTGGCCTCTCGGGATTCCTCTCCCGTTGATGCCGGGGCCTAAGACCTTGTGTGGAGTCGGGCCCGGAACCTGAGGATTCCTCTCCAGTGCTGACATGGATCTTGGGGTACTTCTGGAGTCTCCCCAGGGGAGTCAGTCCTGGTCTCGAATGCGGGCATGCACTTGCGCTTTCCTCCAGAGCGGTAGCAGCAGTGTCACGCAGTCCGCCGCGTGGATCAAAGGATCTATGGTTTTCCCTCGAGTCTTTCCCACGAGGCTTTCCCACGAGGCTTTCCCACAGGGCTGTCCCACGTGCACACGTGGTGGGAGTCGATCCTCGGCTTGAACGTCAAGGCAGTGCAGGGAAAACAGGTTCCTCTGGAATGGACTGACACATCTGGGGGACTCTTGGAATGGTGGCACGACCCTGGAGTTCCTCTCGCCTTTCCTGAGGAGAGCGCCTCCTCTTGAGATGCGACGGGAACGCCGGGAATTCTTTCCCTAGGAAACAGGGAAAGGATCCCTCATCTCGAGCTAGGAGGCGGAAACGGGTCTGCCCTGGATGTGTGCGTGACCCCACGTGCTTCCTCTCGAGTGGAGACGGGTATGTCGCGGAACTTCTTGAGTTGCAGCAATGGTGTGAAGGACCCTTTGGAAGTTCCAGTGGTTAGATGTGATTGGCCTCGAGAAGCCTCAGCGGAAATGTGCCTCATCTCGCCTGGAGGGCAAAACCTCCTGGATTTTCTCGAGTTGCGGCAGGTGCTCTCGACTTACGACGGGGACCTCAGGGACCCGCTCTGGTGGCCTCAGGAAAGGCCAGTCCCCATGCGAGTTCCTCGGGGGCCTCTCGGGATTCCTCCCCCATCGATGCCGGGGCCTAAGACCTTGTGTGGAGTCGGGGCCGGAACCAGAGGATTCCTCTCCAGTGCTGACATGGATCTTGGGGTACTTCTGGAGTCTCCCCAGGGGAGTCAGTCCTCGTCTCGAATGCGGGCATGCACTTGCGCTTTCCTCCAGAGCGGTAGCAGCATTGTCACGCAGTCCGCCGCGTGGATCAAAGGATCTATGGTTTTCCCTCGAGTCTTTCCCACGAGGCTTTCCCACGAGGCTTTCCCAAAGGGCTGTGCCACGTGCACACGTGGTGGGAGTCGATCCTCGGCTTGAACGTCAAGGCAGTGCAGGGAAAACAGGTTCCTCTGGAATGGACTGACACATCTGGGGGACTCTTGGAATGGTGGCACGACCCTGGAGTTCCTCTCGCCTTTCCTGAGGAGAGCGCCTCCTCTTGAGATGCGACGGGAACGCCGGGAATTCTTTCCCTACGAAACAGGGAAAGGATCCCTCATCTCGAGCTAGGAGGCGGAAACGGGGCTGCCCTGGATGTGTGCGTGACCCCACGTGCTTCCTCTCGAGTGGAGACGGGTATGTCGCGGAACTTCTTGAGTTGCAGCAATGGTGTGAAGGACCCTTTGGAAGTTCCAGTGGTTAGATGTGATTGGCCTCGAGAAGCCTCAGCGGAAATGGGCCTCATCTCGCCTGGAGGGCAAAACCTCCTGGATTTTCTCGAGTTGCGGCAGGTGCTCTCGACTTACGACGGGGACATCAGGGACCCGCTCAGGTGGCCTCTGGAAAGGCCAGTCCCCATGCGAGTTCCTCGGGGGCCTCTCGGGATTCCTCTCCCGTCGATGCCGGGGCCTAAGACCTTGTGTGGAGTCGGGGCCGGAACCAGAGGATTCCTCTCCAGTGTTGACATGGATCTTGGGGTACTTCTGGAGTCTCCCCAGGGGAGTCAGTCCTCGTCTCGAATGCGGGCATGCACTTGCGCTTTCCTCCAGAGCGGTAGCAGCAGTGTCACGCAGTCCGCCGCGTGGATCAAAGGATCTATGGTTTTCCCTCGAGTCTTTCCCACGAGGCTTTCCCACGAGGCTTTCCCACAGGGCTGTCCCACGTGCACACGTGGTGGGAGTCGATCCTCGGCTTGAACGTCAAGGCAGTGCAGGGCAAACAGGTTCCTCTGGAATGGACTGACACATCTGGGGGACTCTTGGAATGGTGGCACGACCCGGGAGTTCCTCTCGCCTTTCCTGTGGAGAGCGCCTCCTCTTGAGATGCGACGGGAACGCCGGGAATTCTTTCCCTACGAAACAGGGAAAGGATCCCTCATCTCGAGCAAGGAGGCGGAAACGGGGCTCCCCTGGATGTGTGCGGGACACCACGTGCTTCCTCTCGAGTGGAGACGGGTATGTCGGGGAACTTCTTGAGTTGCAGCAAGGGTGTGAAGGACCCTTTGGAAGTTCCAGTGGTTAGACGTATTGGCCTCGAGAAGCCTCAGCGGAAATGGGCCTCGTCTCGCCTGGAGGGCAAAACCTCCTGGATTTTCTCGAGTTGCGGCAGGTGCTCTCGACTTACGACGGGGACCTCAGGGACCCGCTCTGGTGGCCTCAGGAAAGGCCAGTCCCCATGCGAGTTCCTCGGGGGCCTCTCGGGATTCCTCTCCCGTCGATGCCGGGGCCTAAGACCTTGTGTGGAGTCGGGGCCGGAACCTGAGGATTCCTCTCCAGTGCTGACATGGATCTTGGGGTACTTCTGGAGTCTCCCCAGGGGAGTCAGTCCTCGTCTCGAATGCGGGCATGCACTTGCGCTTTCCTCCAGAGCGGTAGCAGCAGTGTCACGCAGTCCGCCGCGTGGATCAAAGGATCTATGTTTTTCCCTCGAGTCTTTCCCACGAGGCTTTCCCACGAGGCTTTCCCACAGGGCTGTCCCAAGTGCACACGTGGTGGGAGTCGATCCTCGGCTTGAACGTCAAGGCAGTGCAGGGAAAACAGGTTCCTCTGGAATGGACTGACACATCTGGGGGACTCTTGGAATGGTGGCACGACCCTGGAGTTCCTCTCGCCTTTCCTGTGGAGAGCGCCTCCTCTTGAGATGTGACGGGAACACCGGGAATTCTTTCCCTACGAAACAGGGAAAGGATCCCTCATCTCGAGATAGGGGGCGGAAACGGGGCTCCCCTGGATGTGTGCGGGACCCCACGTGCTTCCTCTCGAGTGGAGATGGGTATGTCGGGGAACTTCTTGAGTTACAGTAATGGTGTGAAGGACCCTTTGGAAGTTCCAGTGGTTAGATGTGATTGGCCTCGAGAAGCCACAGCGGAAATGGGCCTCATCTCGCCTGGAGGGCAAAACCTCCTGGATTTTCTCGAGTTGCGGCAGGTGCTCTCGACTTACGACGGGGACCTCAGGGACCCGCTCTGGTGGCCTCAGGAAAGGCCAGTCCCCATGCGAGTTCCTCAGGGGCCTCTCGGGATTCCTCTCCCGTCGATGCCGGGGCCTAAGACCTTGTGTGGAGTCGGGGCCGGAACCTGAGGATTCCTCTCCAGTGCTGACATGGATCTTGGGGTACTTCTGGAGTCTCCCCAGGGGAGTCAGTCCTCGTCTCGAATGCGGGCATGCACTTGCGCTTTCCTCCAGAGCGGTAGCAGCAGTGTCACGCAGTCCGCCGCGTGGATCAAAGGATCTACGGTTTTCCTTCGAGTCTTTCCCACGAAGCTTTCCCACGAGGCTTTCCCACAGGGCTGTCCCACGTGCACACGTGGTGGGAGTCGATCCTCGGCTTGAACGTCAAGGCAGTGCAGGGAAAACAGGTTCCTCTGGAATGGACTGACACATCTGGGGGACTCTTGGAATGGTGGCACGACCCTGGAGTTCCTCTCGCCTTTCCTGTGGAGAGCGCCTCCTCTTGAGATGTGACAGGAATGCCGGGAATTCTTTCCCTACGAAACAGGGAAAGGTTCCCTCATTTCGAGATAGGAGGCGGAAACGAGGCTCCCCTGGATGTGTGCGGGACACCAAGTGCTTCCTCTCGAGTGGAGACGGGTATGTCGGGGAACTTCTTGAGTTGCAGCAAGGGTGTGAAGGACCCTTTGGAAGTTCCAGTGGTTAGATGTGATTGGCCTCGAGAAGCCTCAGCGGAAATGTGCCTCATCTCGCCTGGAGGGCAAAACCTCCTGGATTTTCTCGAGTTGCGGCAGGTGCTCTCGACTTACGACGGGGACCTCAGGGACCCGCTCTGGTGGCCTCAGGAAAGGCCAGTCCCCATGCGAGTTCCTCGGGGGCCTCTCGGGATTCCTCCCCCATCGATGCCGGGGCCTAAGACCTTGTGTGGAGTCGGGGCCGGAACCAGAGGATTCCTCTCCAGTGCTGACATGGATCTTGGGGTACTTCTGGAGTCTCCCCAGGGGAGTCAGTCCTCGTCTCGAATGCGGGCATGCACTTGCGCTTTCCTCCAGAGCGGTAGCAGCATTGTCACGCAGTCCGCCGCGTGGATCAAAGGATCTATGGTTTTCCCTCGAGTCTTTCCCACGAGGCTTTCCCACGAGGCTTTCCCAAAGGGCTGTGCCACGTGCACACGTGGTGGGAGTCGATCCTCGGCTTGAACGTCAAGGCAGTGCAGGGAAAACAGGTTCCTCTGGAATGGACTGACACATCTGGGGGACTCTTGGAATGGTGGCACGACCCTGGAGTTCCTCTCGCCTTTCCTGAGGAGAGCGCCTCCTCTTGAGATGCGACGGGAACGCCGGGAATTCTTTCCCTACGAAACAGGGAAAGGATCCCTCATCTCGAGCTAGGAGGCGGAAACGGGGCTGCCCTGGATGTGTGCGTGACCCCACGTGCTTCCTCTCGAGTGGAGACGGGTATGTCGCGGAACTTCTTGAGTTGCAGCAATGGTGTGAAGGACCCTTTGGAAGTTCCAGTGGTTAGATGTGATTGGCCTCGAGAAGCCTCAGCGGAAATGGGCCTCATCTCGCCTGGAGGGCAAAACCTCCTGGATTTTCTCGAGTTGCGGCAGGTGCTCTCGACTTACGACGGGGACATCAGGGACCCGCTCAGGTGGCCTCTGGAAAGGCCAGTCCCCATGCGAGTTCCTCGGGGGCCTCTCGGGATTCCTCTCCCGTCGATGCCGGGGCCTAAGACCTTGTGTGGAGTCGGGGCCGGAACCAGAGGATTCCTCTCCAGTGTTGACATGGATCTTGGGGTACTTCTGGAGTCTCCCCAGGGGAGTCAGTCCTCGTCTCGAATGCGGGCATGCACTTGCGCTTTCCTCCAGAGCGGTAGCAGCAGTGTCACGCAGTCCGCCGCGTGGATCAAAGGATCTATGGTTTTCCCTCGAGTCTTTCCCACGAGGCTTTCCCACGAGGCTTTCCCACAGGGCTGTCCCACGTGCACACGTGGTGGGAGTCGATCCTCGGCTTGAACGTCAAGGCAGTGCAGGGCAAACAGGTTCCTCTGGAATGGACTGACACATCTGGGGGACTCTTGGAATGGTGGCACGACCCGGGAGTTCCTCTCGCCTTTCCTGTGGAGAGCGCCTCCTCTTGAGATGCGACGGGAACGCCGGGAATTCTTTCCCTACGAAACAGGGAAAGGATCCCTCATCTCGAGCAAGGAGGCGGAAACGGGGCTCCCCTGGATGTGTGCGGGACACCACGTGCTTCCTCTCGAGTGGAGACGGGTATGTCGGGGAACTTCTTGAGTTGCAGCAAGGGTGTGAAGGACCCTTTGGAAGTTCCAGTGGTTAGACGTATTGGCCTCGAGAAGCCTCAGCGGAAATGGGCCTCGTCTCGCCTGGAGGGCAAAACCTCCTGGATTTTCTCGAGTTGCGGCAGGTGCTCTCGACTTACGACGGGGACCTCAGGGACCCGCTCTGGTGGCCTCAGGAAAGGCCAGTCCCCATGCGAGTTCCTCGGGGGCCTCTCGGGATTCCTCTCCCGTCGATGCCGGGGCCTAAGACCTTGTGTGGAGTCGGGGCCGGAACCTGAGGATTCCTCTCCAGTGCTGACATGGATCTTGGGGTACTTCTGGAGTCTCCCCAGGGGAGTCAGTCCTCGTCTCGAATGCGGGCATGCACTTGCGCTTTCCTCCAGAGCGGTAGCAGCAGTGTCACGCAGTCCGCCGCGTGGATCAAAGGATCTATGGTTTTCCCTCGAGTCTTTCCCACGAGGCTTTCCCACGAGGCTTTCCCACAGGGCTGTCCCAAGTGCACACGTGGTGGGAGTCGATCCTCGGCTTGAACGTCAAGGCAGTGCAGGGAAAACAGGTTCCTCTGGAATGGACTGACACATCTGGGGGACTCTTGGAATGGTGGCACGACCCTGGAGTTCCTCTCGCCTTTCCTGTGGAGAGCGCCTCCTCTTGAGATGTGACGGGAACACCGGGAATTCTTTCCCTACGAAACAGGGAAAGGATCCCTCATCTCGAGATAGGGGGCGGAAACGGGGCTCCCCTGGATGTGTGCGGGACCCCACGTGCTTCCTCTCGAGTGGAGATGGGTATGTCGGGGAACTTCTTGAGTTACAGTAATGGTGTGAAGGACCCTTTGGAAGTTCCAGTGGTTAGATGTGATTGGCCTCGAGACGCCACAGCGGAAATGGGCCTCATCTCGCCTGGAGGGCAAAACCTCCTGGATTTTCTCGAGTTGCGGCAGGTGCTCTCGACTTACGACGGGGACCTCAGGGACCCGCTCTGGTGGCCTCAGGAAAGGCCAGTCCCCATGCGAGTTCCTCAGGGGCCTCTCGGGATTCCTCTCCCGTCGATGCCGGGGCCTAAGACCTTGTGTGGAGTCGGGGCCGGAACCTGAGGATTCCTCTCCAGTGCTGACATGGATCTTGGGGTACTTCTGGAGTCTCCCCAGGGGAGTCAGTCCTCGTCTCGAATGCGGGCATGCACTTGCGCTTTCCTCCAGAGCGGTAGCAGCAGTGTCACGCAGTCCGCCGCGTGGATCAAAGGATCTCCGGTTTTCCTTCGAGTCTTTCCCACGAAGCTTTCCCACGAGGCTTTCCCACAGGGCTGTCCCACGTGCACACGTGGTGGGAGTCGATCCTCGGCTTGAACGTCAAGGCAGTGCAGGGAAAACAGGTTCCTCTGGAATGGACTGACACATCTGGGGGACTCTTGGAATGGTGGCACGACCCTGGAGTTCCTCTCGCCTTTCTTGTGGAGAGCGCCTCCTCTTGAGATATGACAGGAATGCCGGGAATTCTTTCCCTACGAAACAGGGAAAGGTTCCCTCATTTCGAGATAGGAGGCGGAAACGAGGCTCCCCTGGATGTGTGCGGGACACCACGTGCTTCCTCTCGAGTGGAGACGGGTATGTCGGGGAACTTCTTGAGTTGCAGCAAGGGTGTGAAGGACCCTTTGGAAGTTCCAGTGGTTAGATTTGATTGGCCTCGAGAAGCCTCAGCGGAAATGGGCCTCATCTCGCCTGGAGGGCAAAACCTCCTGGATTTTCTCGAGTTGCGGCAGGTGCTCTCGACTTACGACGGGGACCTCAGGGACCCGCTCTGGTGGCCTCAGGAAAGGCCAGTCCCCATGCAAGTTCCTCGGGGGCCTCACGGGATTCCTCTCCCGTCGATGCCGGGGCCTAAGACCTTGTGTGGAGTCGGGGCCGTAACCTGAGGATTCCTCTCCAGTGATGACATGGATCTTGGGGTACTTCTGGAGTCTCCCCAGGGGAGTCAGTCCTCGTCTCGAATGCGGGCATGCACTTGCGCTTTCCTCCAGAGCGGTAGCAGCAGTGTCACGCAGTCCGCCGCGTGGATCAAAGGATCTATGGTTTTCCCTCGAGTCTTTCCCACGAGGCTTTCCCACGAGGCTTTCCCACAGGGCTGTCCCACGTGCACACGTGGTGGGAGTCGATCCTCGGCTTTAACGTCAAGGCAGTGCAGGGAAAACAGGTTCCTCTGGAATGGACTGACACATCTGGGGGAGTCTTGGAATGGTGGCACGACGCTGGAGTTCCTCTCGCCTTTCCTGTGGAGAGCGCCTCCTCTTGAGATGTGACGGGAACACCGGGAATTCTTTCCCTACGAAACAGGGAAAGGATCCCTCATCTCGAGCTAGGAGGCGGAAACGGGGCTCCCTTGGATGTGTGCGGGACCCCACGTGCTTCCTCTCGAGTGGAGATGGGTATGTCGGGGAACTTCTTGAGTTACAGTAATGGTGTGAAGGACCCTTTGGAAGTTCCAGTGGTTAGATGTGATTGGCCTCGAGAAGCCACAGCGGAAATGGGCCTCATCTCGCCTGGAGGGCAAAACCTCCTGGATTTTCTCGAGTTGCGGCAGGTGCTCTCGACTTACGACGGGGACCTCAGGGACCCGCTCTGGTGGCCTCAGGAAAGGCCAGTCCCCATGCGAGTTCCTCGGGGGCCTCTGGGGATTCCTCTCCCGTCGATGCCGGGGCCTAAGACCTTGTGTGGAGTCGGGGCCGGAACCTGAGGATTCCTCTCCAGTGCTGACATGGATCTTGGGGTACTTCTGGAGTCTCCCTAGGGGAGTCAGTCCTCGTCTCGAATGCGGGCATGCACTTGCGCTTTCCTCCAGAGCGGTAGCAGCAGTGTCACGCAGTCCGCCGCGTGGATCAAAGGATCTATGGTTTTCCCTCGAGTCTTTCCCACGAGGCTTTCCCACGAGGCTTTCCCACAGGGCTGTCCCACGTGCACACGTGGTGGGAGTCGATCCTCGGCTTGAACGTCAAGGCAGTGCAGGGAAAACAGGTTCCTCTGGAATGGACTGACACATCTGGGGGACTCTTGGAATGGTGGCACGACCCTGGAGTTCCTCTCGCCTTTCCTGTGGAGAGCGCCTCCTCTTGAGATGCGACGGGAACGCCGGGAATTCTTTCCCTATGAAACAGGGAAAGGATCCCTCATCTCGAGCTAGGAGGCGGAAACGGGGCTCCCCTGGATGTGTGCGGGACACCACGTGCTTCCTCTCGAGTGGAGACGGGCATGTCGGGGAACTTCTTGAGTTGCAGCAAGGGTGTGAAGGACCCTTTGGAAGTTCCAGTGGTTAGATGTGATTGGCCTCGAGAAGCCTCAGCGGAAATGGGCCTCATCTCGCCTGAAGGGCAAAACCTCCTGGATTTTCTCGAGTTGCGGCAGGTGATCTCGACTTAAGACGGGGACCTCAGGGACCCGCTCTGGTGGCCTCAGGAAAGGCCTGTCCCCATGCGAGTTCCTCGGGGGCCTCTGGGGTTTCCTCTCCCGTCGATGAAGGGGCCTAAGACCTTGTGTGGAGTCGGGGCCGGAACCTGAGGTTTCCTCTCCAGTGATGACATGGATCTTGGGGTAATTCTGGAGTCTCCCCAGGGGAGTCAGTCCTCGTCTCGAATGCGGGCATGCACTTGCGCTTTCCTCCAGAGCGGTAGCAGCATTGTCACGCAGTCCGCCGCGTGGATCAAAGGATCTATGGTTTTCCCTCGAGTCTTTCCCACGAGGCTTTCCCACGAGGCTTTCCCAAAGGGCTGTGCCACGTGCACACGTGGTGGGAGTCGATCCTCGGCTTGAACGTCAAGGCAGTGCAGGGAAAACAGGTTCCTCTGGAATGGACTGACACATCTGGGGGACTCTTGGAATGGTGGCACGACCCTGGAGTTCCTCTCGCCTTTCCTGAGGAGAGCGCCTCCTCTTGAGATGCGACGGGAACGCCGGGAATTCTTTCCCTACGAAACAGGGAAAGGATCCCTCATCTCGAGCTAGGAGGCGGAAACGGGGCTGCCCTGGATGTGTGCGTGACCCCACGTGCTTCCTCTCGAGTGGAGACGGGTATGTCGCGGAACTTCTTGAGTTGCAGCAATGGTGTGAAGGACCCTTTGGAAGTTCCAGTGGTTAGATGTGATTGGCCTCGAGAAGCCTCAGCGGAAATGGGCCTCATCTCGCCTGGAGGGCAAAACCTCCTGGATTTTCTCGAGTTGCGGCAGGTGCTCTCGACTTACGACGGGGACATCAGGGACCCGCTCAGGTGGCCTCTGGAAAGGCCAGTCCCCATGCGAGTTCCTCGGGGGCCTCTCGGGATTCCTCTCCCGTCGATGCCGGGGCCTAAGACCTTGTGTGGAGTCGGGGCCGGAACCAGAGGATTCCTCTCCAGTGTTGACATGGATCTTGGGGTACTTCTGGAGTCTCCCCAGGGGAGTCAGTCCTCGTCTCGAATGCGGGCATGCACTTGCGCTTTCCTCCAGAGCGGTAGCAGCAGTGTCACGCAGTCCGCCGCGTGGATCAAAGGATCTATGGTTTTCCCTCGAGTCTTTCCCACGAGGCTTTCCCACGAGGCTTTCCCACAGGGCTGTCCCACGTGCACACGTGGTGGGAGTCGATCCTCGGCTTGAACGTCAAGGCAGTGCAGGGCAAACAGGTTCCTCTGGAATGGACTGACACATCTGGGGGACTCTTGGAATGGTGGCACGACCCGGGAGTTCCTCTCGCCTTTCCTGTGGAGAGCGCCTCCTCTTGAGATGCGACGGGAACGCCGGGAATTCTTTCCCTACGAAACAGGGAAAGGATCCCTCATCTCGAGCTAGGAGGCGGAAACGGGGCTCCCCTGGATGTGTGCGGGACACCACGTGCTTCCTCTCGAGTGGAGACGGGTATGTCGGGGAACTTCTTGAGTTGCAGCAAGGGTGTGAAGGACCCTTTGGAAGTTCCAGTGGTTAGACGTATTGGCCTCGAGAAGCCTCAGCGGAAATGGGCCTCGTCTCGCCTGGAGGGCAAAACCTCCTGGATTTTCTCGAGTTGCGGCAGGTGCTCTCGACTTACGACGGGGACCTCAGGGACCCGCTCTAGTGGCCTCAGGAAAGGCCAGTCCCCATGCGAGTTCCTCGGGGGCCTCTCGGGATTCCTCTCCCGTCGATGCCGGGGCCTAAGACCTTGTGTGGAGTCGGGGCCGGAACCTGAGGATTCCTCTCCAGTGCTGACATGGATCTTGGGGTACTTCTGGAGTCTCCCCAGGGGAGTCAGTCCTCGTCTCGAATGCGGGCATGCACTTGCGCTTTCCTCCAGAGCGGTAGCAGCAGTGTCACGCAGTCCGCCGCGTGGATCAAAGGATCTATGGTTTTCCCTCGAGTCTTTCCCACGAGGCTTTCCCACGAGGCTTTCCCACAGGGCTGTCCCAAGTGCACACGTGGTGGGAGTCGATCCTCGGCTTGAACGTCAAGGCAGTGCAGGGAAAACAGGTTCCTCTGGAATGGACTGACACATCTGGGGGACTCTTGGAATGGTGGCACGACCCTGGAGTTCCTCTCGCCTTTCCTGTGGAGAGCGCCTCCTCTTGAGATGTGACGGGAACACCGGGAATTCTTTCCCTACGAAACAGGGAAAGGATCCCTCATCTCGAGATAGGGGGCGGAAACGGGGCTCCCCTGGATGTGTGCGGGACCCCACGTGCTTCCTCTCGAGTGGAGATGGGTATGTCGGGGAACTTCTTGAGTTACAGTAATGGTGTGAAGGACCCTTTGGAAGTTCCAGTGGTTAGATGTGATTGGCCTCGAGAAGCCACAGCGGAAATGGGCCTCATCTCGCCTGGAGGGCAAAACCTCCTGGATTTTCTCGAGTTAAGGCAGGTGCTCTCGACTTACGACGGGGACCTCAGGGACCCGCTCTGGTGGCCTCAGGAAAGGCCAGTCCCCATGCGAGTTCCTCAGGGGCCTCTCGGGATTCCTCTCCCGTCGATGCCGGGGCCTAAGACCTTGTGTGGAGTCGGGGCCGGAACCTGAGGATTCCTCTCCAGTGCTGACATGGATCTTGGGGTACTTCTGGAGTCTCCCCAGGGGAGTCAGTCCTCGTCTCGAATGCGGGCATGCACTTGCGCTTTCCTCCAGAGCGGTAGCAGCAGTGTCACGCAGTCCGCCGCGTGGATCAAAGGATCTACGGTTTTCCTTCGAGTCTTTCCCACGAAGCTTTCCCACGAGGCTTTCCCACAGGGCTGTCCCACGTGCACACGTGGTGGGAGTCGATCCTCGGCTTGAACGTCAAGGCAGTGCAGGGAAAACAGGTTCCTCTGGAATGGACTGACACATCTGGGGGACTCTTGGAATGGTGGCACGACCCTGGAGTTCCTCTCGCCTTTCCTGTGGAGAGCGCCTCCTCTTGAGATGTGACAGGAATGCCGGGAATTCTTTCCCTACGAAACAGGGAAAGGATCCCTCATCTCGAGATAGGAGGCGGAAACGAGGCTCCCCTGGATGTGTGCGGGACCCACGTGCTTCCTCTCGAGTGGAGACGGGGATGTCGGGGAACTTCTTGAGTTGCAGCAAGGGTGTGAAGGACCCTTTGGAAGTTCCAGTGGTTAGATGTGATTGGCCTCGAGAAGCCTCAGCGGAAATGGGCCTCATCTCGCCTGGAGGGCAAAACCTCCTGGATTTTCTCGAGTTGCGGCAGGTGCTCTCGACTTACGACGGGGACCTCAGGGACCCGCTCTGGTGGCCTCAGGAAAGGCCAGTCCCCATGCAAGTTCCTCGGGGGCCTCACGGGATTCCTCTCCCGTCGATGCCGGGGCCTAAGACCTTGTGTGGAGTCGGGGCCGTAACCTGAGGATTCCTCTCCAGTGATGACATGGATCTTGGGGTACTTCTGGAGTCTCCCCAGGGGAGTCAGTCCTCGTCTCGAATGCGGGCATGCACTTGCGCTTTCCTCCAGAGCGGTAGCAGCAGTGTCACGCAGTCCGCCGCGTGGATCAAAGGATCTATGGTTTTCCCTCGAGTCTTTCCCACGAGGCTTTCCCACGAGGCTTTCCCACAGGGCTGTCCCACGTGCACACGTGGTGGGAGTCGATCCTCGGCTTTAACGTCAAGGCAGTGCAGGGAAAACAGGTTCCTCTGGAATGGACTGACACATCTGGGGGAGTCTTGGAATGGTGGCACGACGCTGGAGTTCCTCTCGCCTTTCCTGTGGAGAGCGCCTCCTCTTGAGATGTGACGGGAACACCGGGAATTCTTTCCCTACGAAACAGGGAAAGGATCCCTCATCTCGAGCTAGGAGGCGGAAACGGGGCTCCCCTGGATGTGTGTGGGACCCCACGTGCTTCCTCTCGAGTGGAGATGGGTATGTCGGGGAACTTCTTGAGTTACAGTAATGGTGTGAAGGACCCTTTGGAAGTTCCAGTGGTTAGATGTGATTGGCCTCGAGAAGCCACAGCGGAAATGGGCCTCATCTCGCCTGGAGGGCAAAACCTCCTGGATTTTCTCGAGTTGCGGCAGGTGCTCTCGACTTACGACGGGGACCTCAGGGACCCGCTCTGGTGGCCTCAGGAAAGGCCAGTCCCCATGCGAGTTCCTCGGGGGCCTCTGGGGATTCCTCTCCCGTCGATGCCGGGGCCTAAGACCTTGTGTGGAGTCGGGGCCGGAACCTGAGGATTCCTCTCCAGTGCTGACATGGATCTTGGGGTACTTCTGGAGTCTCCCCAGGGGAGTCAGTCCTCGTCTCAAATGCGGGCATGCACTTGCGCTTTCCTCCAGAGCGGTAGCAGCAGTGTCACGCAGTCCGCCGCGTGGATCAAAGGATCTATGGTTTTCCCTCGAGTCTTTCCCACGAGGCTTTCCCACGAGGCTTTCCCACAGGGCTGTCCCACGTGCACACGTGGTGGGAGTCGATCCTCGGCTTGAACGTCAAGGCAGTGCAGGGAAAACAGGTTCCTCTGGAATGGACTGACACATCTGGGGGACTCTTGGAATGGTGGCACGACCCTGGAGTTCCTCTCGCCTTTCCTGTGGAGAGCGCCTCCTCTTGAGATGCGACGGGAACGCCGGGAATTCTTTCCCTATGAAACAGGGAAAGGATCCCTCATCTCGAGCTAGGAGGCGGAAACGGGGCTCCCCTGGATGTGTGCGGGACACCACGTGCTTCCTCTCGAGTGGAGACGGGCATGTCGGGGAACTTCTTGAGTTGCAGCAAGGGTGTGAAGGACCCTTTGGAATTTCCAGTGGTTAGATGTGATTGGCCTCGAGAAGCCTCAGCGGAAATGGGCCTCATCTCGCCTGGAGGGCAAAACCTCCTGGATTTTCTCGAGTTGCGGCAGGTGCTCTCGACTTACGACGGGGACCTCAGGGACCCGCTCTGGTGGCCTCAGGAAAGGCCAGTCCCCATGCGAGTTCCTCGGGGGCCTCTCGGGATTCCTCTCCCGTCGATGCCGGGGCCTAAGACCTTGTGTGGATTCGGGGCCGGAACCTGAGAATTCCTCTCCAGTGCTGACATGGATCTTGGGGTACTTCTGGAGTCTCCCCAGGGGAGTCAGTCCTCGTCTCGAATGCGGGCATGTACTTGCGCTTTCCTCCAGAGCGGTAGCAGCAGTGTCACGCAGTCCGCCGCGTGGATCAAAGGATGTATGGTTTTCCCTCGAGTCTTTCCCACGAGGCTTTCCCACGAGGCTTTCCCACAGGGCTGTCCCACGTGCACACGTGGTGGGAGTCGATCCTCGGCTTGAACGTCAAGGCAGTGCAGGGAAAACAGGTTCCTCTGGAATGGACTGACACATCTGGGGGACTCTTGGAATGGTGGCACGACCCTGGAGTTCCTCTCGCCTTTCCTGTGGAGAGCGCCTCCTCTTGAGATGCGACGGGAACGCCGGGAATTCTTTCCCTACAAAACAGGGAAAGGATCCCTCATCTCGAGCTAGGAGGCGGAAACGGGGCTCCCCTGGATGTGTGCGGTACCCACGTGCTTCCTCTCGAGTGGAGACGGGTATGTCGATGAACTTCTTGAGTTGCAGCAAGGGTGTGAAGGACCCTTTGTAAGTTCCAGTGGTTAGATGTGATTGGCCTCGAGAAGCCTCAGCGGAAATGGGCCTCATCTCGCCTGGAGGGCAAAACCTCCTGGATTTTCTCGAGTTGCGGCAGGTGCTCTCGTCTTACGACGGGGACCTTAGGGACCCGCTCTGGTGGCCTCAGGAAAGGCCAGTCCCCATGGGAGTTCCTCGGGGGCCTCTCGGGATTCCTCTCCCGTCGATGCCGGGGCCTAAGACCTTGTGTGGAGTCGGGGCCGGAACCTGAGGATTCCTCTCCAGTGCTGACATGGATCTTGGGGTACTTCTGGAGTCTCCCCAGGGGAGTCAGTCCTCGTCTCGAATGCGGGCATGCACTTGCGCTTTCCTCCAGAGCGGTAGCAGCAGTGTCACGCAGTCCGCCGCGTGGATCAAAGGATCTATGGTTTTCCCTCGAGTCTTTCCCACGAGGCTTTCCCACGAGGCTTTCCCACAGGGCTGTCCCACGTGCACACGTGGTGGGAGTGGATCCTCGGCTTGAACGTCAAGGCAGTGCAGGGAAAACAGGTTCCTCTGGAATGGACTGACACATCTGGGGGACTCTTGGAATGGTGGCACGACCCTGGAGTTCCTCTCGCCTTTCCTGTGGAGAGCGCCTCCTCTTGAGATGCGACGGGAACACCGGGAATTCATTCCCTACGAAACAGGGAAAGGATCCCTCATCTCGAGCTAGGAGGCGGAAACGGGGCTCCCCTGGATGTGTGCGGGACCCACGTGCTTCCTCTCGAGTGGAGACGGGTATGTCGGGGAACTTCTTGAGTTGCAGCAAGGGTGTGAAGGACCCTTTGGAAGTTCCAGTGGTTAGACGTGATTAGCCTCGAGAAGCCTCAGAGGAAATGGGCCTCATCTCGCCTGGAGGGCAAAACCTCCTGGATTTTATCGAGTTGCGGCAGGTGCTCTCGACTTACGACGGGGACCTCAGGGACCCGCTCTGGTGGCCTCAGGAAAGGCCAGTCCCCATGCGAGTTCCTCAGGGGCCTCTCGGGATTCCTCTCCCGTCGATGCCGGGGCCTAAGACCTTGTGTGGAGTCGGGGCCGGAACCTGAGGATTCCTCTCCAGTGCTGACATGGATCTTGGGGTACTTCTGGAGTCTCCCCAGGGGAGTCAGTCCTCGTCTCGAATGCGGGCATGCACTTGCGCTTTCCTCCAGAGCGGTAGCAGCAGTGTCACGCAGTCCGCCGCGTGGATCAAAGGATCTACGGTTTTCCTTCGAGTCTTTCCCACGAAGCTTTCCCACGAGGCTTTCCCACAGGGCTGTCCCACGTGCACACGTGGTGGGAGTCGATCCTCGGCTTGAACGTCAAGGCAGTGCAGGGAAAACAGGTTCCTCTGGAATGGACTGACACATCTGGGGGAGTCTTGGAATGGTGGCACGACCCTGGAGTTCCTCTCGCCTTTCCTGTGGAGAGCGCCTCCTCTTGAGATGTGACGGGAACACCGGGAATTCTTTCCCTACGAAACAGGGAAAGGATCCCTCATCTCGAGCTAGGAGGCGGAAACGGGGCTCCCCTGGATGTGTGCGGGACCCCACGTGCTTCCTCTCGAGTGGAGATGGGTATGTCGGGGAACTTCTTGAGTTACAGTAATGGTGTGAAGGACCCTTTGGAAGTTCCAGTGGTTAGATGTGATTGGCCTCGAGAAGCCACAGCGGAAATGGGCCTCATCTCGCCTGGAGGGCAAAACCTCCTGGATTTTCTCGAGTTGCGGCAGGTGCTCTCGACTTACGACGGGGACCTCAGGGACCCGCTCTGGTGGCCTCAGGAAAGGCCAGTCCCCATGCGAGTTCCTCGGGGGCCTCTGGGGATTCCTCTCCCGTCGATGCCGGGGCCTAAGACCTTGTGTGGAGTCGGGGCCGGAACCTGAGGATTCCTCTCCAGTGCTGACATGGATCTTGGGGTACTTCTGGAGTCTCCCCAGGGGAGTCAGTCCTCGTCTCAAATGCGGGCATGCACTTGCGCTTTCCTCCAGAGCGGTAGCAGCAGTGTCACGCAGTCCGCCGCGTGGATCAAAGGATCTATGGTTTTCCCTCGAGTCTTTCCCACGAGGCTTTCCCACGAGGCTTTCCCACAGGGCTGTCCCACGTGCACACGTGGTGGGAGTCGATCCTCGGCTTGAACGTCAAGGCAGTGCAGGGAAAACAGGTTCCTCTGGAATGGACTGACACATCTGGGGGACTCTTGGAATGGTGGCACGACCCTGGAGTTCCTCTCGCCTTTCCTGTGGAGAGCGCCTCCTCTTGAGATGCGACGGGAACGCCGGGAATTCTTTCCCTACGAAACAGGGAAAGGATCCCTCATCTCGAGATAGGAGGCGGAAACGGGGCTCCCCTGGATGTGTGCGGGACACCACGTGCTTCCTCTCGAGTGGAGACGGGCATGTCGGGGAACTTCTTGAGTTGCAGCAAGGGTGTGAAGGACGCTTTGGAATTTCCAGTGGTTAGATGTGATTGGCCTCGAGAAGCCTCAGCGGAAATGGGCCTCATCTCGCCTGGAGGGCAAAACCTCCTGGATTTTCTCGAGTTGCGGCAGGTGCTCTCGACTTACGACGGGGACCTCAGGGACCCGCTCTGGTGGCCTCAGGAAAGGCCAGTCCCCATGCGAGTTCCTCGGGGGCCTCTGGGGATTCCTCTCCCGTCGATGCCGGGGCCTAAGACCTTGTGTGGAGTCGGGGCCGGAACCTGAGGATTCCTCTCCAGTGCTGACATGGATCTTGGGGTACTTCTGGAGTCTCCCCAGGGGAGTCAGTCCTCGTCTCAAATGCGGGCATGCACTTGCGCTTTCCTCCAGAGCGGTAGCAGCAGTGTCACGCAGTCCGCCGCGTGGATCAAAGGATCTATGGTTTTCCCTCGAGTCTTTCCCACGAGGCTTTCCCACGAGGCTTTCCCACAGGGCTGTCCCACGTGCACACGTGGTGGGAGTCGATCCTCGGCTTGAACGTCAAGGCAGTGCAGGGAAAACAGGTTCCTCTGGAATGGACTGACACATCTGGGGGACTCTTGGAATGGTGGCACGACCCTGGAGTTCCTCTCGCCTTTCCTGTGGAGAGCGCCTCCTCTTGAGATGCGACGGGAACGCCGGGAATTCTTTCCCTACGAAACAGGGAAAGGATCCCTCATCTCGAGCTAGGAGGCGGAAACGGGGCTCCCCTGGATGTGTGCGGTACCCACGTGCTTCCTCTCGAGTGGAGACGGGTATGTCGATGAACTTCTTGAGTTGCAGCAAGGGTGTGAAGGACCCTTTGTAAGTTCCAGTGGTTAGATGTGATTGGCCTCGAGAAGCCTCAGCGGAAATGGGCCTCATCTCGCCTGGAGGGCAAAACCTCCTGGATTTTCTCGAGTTGCGGCAGGTGCTCTCGACTTACGACGGGGACCTTAGGGACCCGCTCTGGTGGCCTCAGGAAAGGCCAGTCCCCATGGGAGTTCCTCGGGGGCCTCTCGGGATTCCTCTCCCGTCGATGCCGGGGCCTAAGACCTTGTGTGGAGTCGGGGCCGGAACCTGAGGATTCCTCTCCAGTGCTGACATGGATCTTGGGGTACTTCTGGAGTCTCCCCAGGGGAGTCAGTCCTCGTCTCGAATGCGGGCATGCACTTGCGCTTTCCTCCAGAGCGGTAGCAGCAGTGTCACGCAGTCCACCGCGTGGATCAAAGGATCTATGGTTTTCCCTCGAGTCTTTCCCACGAGGCTTTCCCACGAGGCTTTCCCACAGGGCTGTCCCACGTGCACACGTGGTGGGAGTGGATCCTCGGCTTGAACGTCAAGGCAGTGCAGGGAAAACAGGTTCCTCTGGAATGGACTGACACATCTGGGGGACTCTTGGAATGGTGGCACGACCCTGGAGTTCCTCTCGCCTTTCCTGTGGAGAGCGCCTCCTCTTGAGATGCGATGGGAACGCCGGGAATTCTTTCCCTACGAAACAGGGAAAGGATCCCTCATCTCGAGCTAGGAGGCGGAAACGGGGCTCCCCTGGATGTGTGCGGGACCCCACGTGCTTCCTCTCGAGTGGAGACGGGTATGTCGGGGAACTTCTTGAGTTGCAGCAAGGGTGTGAAGGACCCTTTGGAAGTTCCAGTGGTTAGACGTGATTAGCCTCGAGAAGCCTCAGCGGAAATGGGCCTCATCTCGCCTGGAGGGCAAAACCTCCTGGATTTTCTCGAGTTGCGGCAGGTGCTCTCGACTTACGACGGGGACCTCAGGGACCCGCTCTGGTGGCCTCAGGAAAGGCCAGTCCCCATGCGAGTTCCTCGGGGTCCTCTCGGGATTCCTCTCCCGTCGATGCCGGGGCCTAAGACCTTGTGTGGAGTCGGGGCCGGAACGAGAGGATTCCTCTCCAGTGCTGACATGGATCTTGGGGTACTTCTGGAGTCTCCCCAGGGGAGTCAGTCCTCGTCTCGAATGCGGGCATGCACTTGCGCTTTCCTCCAGAGCGGTAGCAGCAGTGTCACGCAGTCCGCCGCGTGGATCAAAGGATCTATGGTTTTCCCTCGAGTCTTTCCCACGAGGCTTTCCCACGAGGCTTTCCCACAGGGCTGTCCCACGTGCACACGTGGTGGGAGTGGATCCTCGGCTTGAACGTCAAGGCAGTGCAGGGAAAACAGGTTCCTCTGGAATGGACTGACATATCTGGGGGACTCTTGGAATGGTGGCACGACCCTGGAGTTCCTCTCGCCTTTCCTGTGGAGAGCGCCTCCTCTTGAGATGCGACGGGAACGCCGGGAATTCTTTCCCTACGAAACAGGGAAAGGATCCCTCATCTCGAGCTAGGAGGCGGAAACGGGGCTCCCCTGGATGTGTTCGGGACCCCACGTGCTTCCTCTCGAGTGGAGACGGGTATGTCGGGGAACTTCTTGAGTTGCAGCAATGGTGTGAAGGACCCTTTGGAAGTTCCAGTGGTTAGATGTGATTGGCCTCGAGAAGCCTCAGCGGAAATGGGCCTCATCTCGCCTGGAGGGCAAAACCTCCTGGATTTTCTCGAGTTGCGGCAGGTGCTCTCGACTTACGACGGGGACCTCAGGGACCCGCTCTGGTGGCCTCAGGAAAGGTCAGTCCCCATGCGAGTTCCTCGGGGGCCTCTCGGGATTCCTCTCCCGTCGATGCCGGGGCCTAAGACCTTGTGTGGATTCGGGGCCGGAACCTGAGAATTCCTCTCCAGTGCTGACATGGATCTTGGGGTACTTCTGGAGTCTCCCCAGGGGAGTCAGTCCTCGTCTCGAATGCGGGCATGTACTTGCGCTTTCCTCCAGAGCGGTAGCAGCAGTGTCACGCAGTCCGCCGCGTGGATCAAAGGATCTATGGTTTTCCCTCGAGTCTTTCCCACGAGGCTTTCCCACGAGGCTTTCCCACAGGGCTGTCCCACGTGCAAACGTGGTGGGAGTCGATCCTCGGCTTGAACGTCAAGGCAGTGCAGGGAAAACAGGTTCCTCTGGAATGGACTGACACATCTGGGGGACTCTTGGAATGGTGGCACGACCCTGGAGTTCCTCTCGCCTTTCCTGTGGAGAGTGCCTCCTCTTGAGATGCGACGGGAACGCCGGGAATTCTTTCCCTACGAAACAGGGAAAGGATCCCTCATCTCGAGGTAGGAGGCGGAAACCGGGCTCCCCTGGATGTGTGCGGGACCCCACGTGCTTCCTCTCGAGTGGAGACGGGTATGTCGGGGAACTTCTTGAGTTGCAGCAATGGTGTGAAGGACCCTTTGGAAGTTCCAGTGGTTAGATGTGATTGGCCTCGAGAAGCCTCAGCGGAAATGGGCCTCATCTCGCCTGGAGGGCAAAACCTCCTGGATTTTCTCGAGTTGCGGCAGGTGCTCTTGACTTACGTCGGGGACCTCAGGGACCCGCTCTGGTGGCCTCAGGAAAGGCCAGTCCCCATGCGAGTTCCTCGGGGGCCTCTCGGGATTCCGCTCCCGTCGATGCCGGGGCCTAAGACCTTGTGTGGAGTCGGGGCCGGAACCTGAGGTTTCCTCTCCAGTGCTGACATGGATCTTGGGGTACTTCTGGAGTCTCCCCAGGGGAGTCAGTCCTCGTCTCGAATGCGAGAACGCACTTGCGCTTTCCTCCAGAGCGGTAGCAGCAGTGTCACGCAGTCCGCCGCGTGGATCAAAGGATCTATGGTTTTCCCTCGAGTCTTTCCCACGAGGCTTTCCCACGAGGCTTTCCCACAGGGCTGTCCCACGTGCACACGTGGTGGGAGTCGATCCTCGGCTTGAACGTCAAGGCAGTGCAGGGAAAACAGGTTCCTCTGGAATGGACTGACACATCTGGGGGACTCTTGGAATGGTGTCACGACCCTGGAGTTCCTCTCGCCTTTCCTGTGGAGAGCGCCTCCTCTTGAGATGCGACGGGAACACCGGGAATTCTTTCCCTACGAAACAGGGAAAGGATCCCTCATCTCGAGCTAGGAGGCGGAAACGGGGCTCCCCTGGATGTGTGCGGGACCCACGTGCTTCCTCTCGAGTGGAGACGGGTATGTCGGGGAACTTCTTGAGTTGCAGCAAGGGTGTGAAGGACCCTTTGGAAGTTCCAGTGGTTAGACGTGATTAGCCTCGAGAAGCCTCAGAGGAAATGGGCCTCATCTCGCCTGGAGGGCAAAACCTCCTGGATTTTCTCGAGTTGCGGCAGGTGCTCTCAACTTACGACGGGGACCTCAGGGACCCGCTCTGGTGGCCTCAGGAAAGGCCAGTCCCCATGTGAGTTCCTCGGGGGCCTCTCGGGATTCCTCTCCCGTCGATGCCGGGGCCTAAGACCTTGTGTGGAGTCGGGGCCGGAACCTGAGGATTCCTCTCCAGTGCTGACATGGATCTTGGGGTACTTCTGGAGTCTCCCCAGGGGAGTCAGTCCTCGTCTCGAATGCGGGCATGCACTTGCGCTTTCCTCCAGAGCGGTAGCAGCAGTGTCACGCAGTCCACCGCGTGGATCAAAGGATCTATGGTTTTCCCTCGAGTCTTTCCCACGAGGCTTTCCCACGAGGCTTTCCCACAGGGCTGTCCCACGTGCACACGTGGTGGGAGTGGATCCTCGGCTTGAACGTCAAGGCAGTGCAGGGAAAACAGGTTCCTCTGGAATGGACTGACACATCTGGGGGACTCTTGGAATGGTGGCACGACCCTGGAGTTCCTCTCGCCTTTCCTGTGGAGAGCGCCTCCTCTTGAGATGCGATGGGAACGCCGGGAATTCTTTCCCTACGAAACAGGGAAAGGATCCCTCATCTCGAGCTAGGAGGCGGAAACGGGGCTCCCCTGGATGTGTGCGGGACCCCACGTGCTTCCTCTCGAGTGGAGACGGGTATGTCGGGGAACTTCTTGAGTTGCAGCAAGGGTGTGAAGGACCCTTTGGAAGTTCCAGTGGTTAGACGTGATTAGCCTCGAGAAGCTTCAGCGGAAATGGGCCTCATCTCGCCTGGAGGGCAAAACCTCCTGGATTTTCTCGAGTTGCGGCAGGTGCTCTCGACTTACGACGGGGACCTCAGGGACCCGCTCTGGTGGCCTCAGGAAAGGCCAGTCCCCATGCGAGTTCCTCGGGGTCCTCTCGGGATTCCTCTCCCGTCGATGCCGGGGCCTAAGACCTTGTGTGGAGTCGGGGCCGGAACCTGAGGATTCCTCTCCAGTGCTGACATGGATCTTGGGGTACTTCTGGAGTCTCCCCAGGGGAGTCAGTCCTCGTCTCGAATGCGGGCATGCACTTGCGCTTTCCTCCAGAGCGGTAGCAGCAGTGTCACGCAGTCCGCCGCGTGGATCAAAGGATCTATGGTTTTCCCTCGAGTCTTTCCCACGAGGCTTTCCCACGAGGCTTTCCCACAGGGCTGTCCCACGTGCACACGTGGTGGGAGTGGATCCTCGGCTTGAACGTCAAGGCAGTGCAGGGAAAACAGGTTCCTCTGGAATGGACTGACACATCTGGGGGACTCTTGGAATGGTGGCACGACCCTGGAGTTCCTCTCGCCTTTCCTGTGGAGAGCGCCTCCTCTTGAGATGCGACGGGAACGCCGGGAATTCTTTCCCTACGAAACAGGGAAAGGATCCCTCATCTCGAGCTAGGAGGCGGAAACGGGGCTCCCCTGGATGTGTGCGGGACACCACGTGCTTCCTCTCGAGTGCAGACGGCTTTGTCGGGGAACTTCTTGAGTTGCAGCAAGGGTGTGAAGGACCCTTTGGAAGTTCCAGTGGTTAGATGTGATTGGCCTCGAGAAGCCTCAGCGGAAATGGGCCTCATCTCGCCTGGAGGGCAAAACCTCCTGGATTTTCTCGAGTTGCGGCAGGTGCTCTCGACTTACGACGGGGACCTCAGGGACCCGCTCTGGTGGCCTCAGGAAAGGCCAGTCCCCATGCGAGTTCCTCAGGGGCCTCTCGGGATTCCTCTCCCGTCGATGCCGGGGCCTAAGACCTTGTGTGGAGTCGGGGCCGGAACCTGAGGATTCCTCTCCAGTGCTGACATGGATCTTGGGGTACTTCTGGAGTCTCCCCAGGGGAGTCAGTCCTCGTCTCGAATGCGGGCATGTACTTGCGCTTTCCTCCAGAGCGGTAGCAGCAGTGTCACGCAGTCCGCCGCGTGGATCAAAGGATCTACGGTTTTCCTTCGAGTCTTTCCCACGAGGCTTTCCCACGAGGCTTTCCCACAGGGCTGTCCCACGTGCACACGTGGTGGGAGTCGATCCTCGGCTTGAACGTCAAGGCAGTGCAGGGAAAACAGGTTCCTCTGGAATGGACTGACACATCTGGGGGACTCTTGGAATGGTGGCACGACCCTGGAGTTCCTCTCGCCTTTCCTGTGGAGAGCGCCTCCTCTTGAGATGTGACGGGAATGCCGGGAATTCTTTCCCTACGAAACAGGGAAAGGTTCCCTCATCTCGAGATAGGAGGCGGAAACGAGGCTCCCCTGGATGTGTGCGGGACACCACGTGCTTCCTCTCGAGTGGAGACGGGTATGTCGGGGAACTTCTTGAGTTGCAGCAAGGGTGTGAAGGACCCTTTGGAAGTTCCAGTGGTTAGATGTGATTGGCCTCGAGAAGCCTCAGCGGAAATGGGCCTCATCTCGCCTGGAGGGCAAAACCTCCTGGATTTTCTCGAGTTGCGGCAGGTGCTCTCGACTTACGACGGGGACCTCAGGGACCCGCTCTGGTGGCCTCAGGAAAGGCCAGTCCCCATGCAAGTTCCTCGGGGGCCTCACGGGATTCCTCTCCCGTCGATGCCGGGGCCTAAGACCTTGTGTGGAGTCGGGGCCGGAACCTGAGGATTCCTCTCCAGTGATGACATGGATCCTGGGGTACTTCTGGAGTCTCCCCAGGGGAGTCAGTCCTCGTCTCGAATGCGGGCATGCACTTGCGCTTTCCTCCAGAGCGGTAGCAGCAGTGTCACGCAGTCCGCCGCGTGGAGCAAAGGATCTATGGTTTTCCCTCGAGTCTTTCCCACGAGGCTTTCCCACGAGGGTTTCACACAGGGCTGTCCCACGTGCACACGTGGTGGGAGTCGATCCTCGGCTTTAACGTCAAGGCAGTGCAGGGAAAACAGGTTCCTCTGGAATGGACTGACACATCTGGGGGAGTCTTGGAATGGTGGCACGACGCTGGAGTTCCTCTCGCCTTTCCTGTGGAGAGCGCCTCCTCTTGAGATGTGACGGGAACACCGGGAATTCTTTCCCTACGAAACAGGGAAAGGATCCCTCATCTCGAGCTAGGAGGCGGAAACGGGGCTCCCCTGGATGTGTGCGGGACCCCACGTGCTTCCTCTCGATTGGAGATGGGTATGTCGGGGAACTTCTTGAGTTACAGTAATGGTGTGAAGGACCCTTTGGAAGTTCCAGTGGTTAGATGTGATTGGCCTCGAGAAGCCACAGCGGAAATGGGCCTCATCTCGCCTGGAGGGCAAAACCTCCTGGATTTTCTCGAGTTGCGGCAGGTGCTCTCGACTTACGACGGGGACCTCAGGGACCCGCTCTGGTGGCCTCAGGAAAGGCCAGTCCCCATGCGAGTTCCTCGGGGGCCTCTGGGGATTCCTCTCCCGTCGATGCCGGGGCCTAAGACCTTGTGTGGAGTCGGGGCCGGAACCTGAGGATTCCTCTCCAGTGCTGACATGGATCTTGGGGTACTTCTGGAGTCTCCCCAGGGGAGTCAGTCCTCGTCTCGAATGCGGGCATGCACTTGCGCTTTCCTCCAGAGCGGTAGCAGCAGTGTCACGCAGTCCGCCGCGTGGATCAAAGGATCTATGGTTTTCCCTCGAGTCTTTCCCACGAGGCTTTCCCACGAGGCTTTCCCACAGGGCTGTCCCACGTGCACACGTGGTGGGAGTCGATCCTCGGCTTGAACGTCAAGGCAGTGCAGGGAAAACAGGTTCCTCTGGAATGGACTGACACATCTGGGGGACTCTTGGAATGGTGGCACGACCCTGGAGTTCCTCTCGCCTTTCCTGTGGAGAGCGCCTCCTCTTGAGATGTGACGGGAATGCCGGGAATTCTTTCCCTACGAAACAGGGAAAGGTTCCCTCATCTCGAGATAGGAGGCGGAAACGAGGCTCCCCTGGATGTGTGCGGGACACCACGTGCTTCCTCTCGAGTGGAGACGGGTATGTCGGGGAACTTCTTGAGTTGCAGCAAGGGTGTGAAGGACCCTTTGGAAGTTCCAGTGGTTAGATGTGATTGGCCTCGAGAAGCCTCAGCGGAAATGGGCCTCATCTCGCCTGGAGGGCAAAACCTCCTGGATTTTCTCGAGTTGCGGCAGGTGCTCTCGACTTACGACGGGGACCTCAGGGACCCGCTCTGGTGGCCTCAGGAAAGGCCAGTCCCCATGCAAGTTCCTCGGGGGCCTCACGGGATTCCTCTCCCGTCGATGCCGGGGCCTAAGACCTTGTGTGGAGTCGGGGCCGGAACCTGAGGATTCCTCTCCAGTGATGACATGGATCTTGGGGTACTTCTGGAGTCTCCCCAGGGGAGTCAGTCCTCGTCTCGAATGCGGGCATGCACTTGCGCTTTCCTCCAGAGCGGTAGCAGCAGTGTCACGCAGTCCGCCGCGTGGAGCAAAGGATCTATGGTTTTCCCTCGAGTCTTTCCCACGAGGCTTTCCCACGAGGCTTTCACACAGGGCTGTCCCACGTGCACACGTGGTGGGAGTCGATCCTCGGCTTTAACGTCAAGGCAGTGCAGGGAAAACAGGTTCCTCTGGAATGGACTGACACATCTGGGGGAGTCTTGGAATGGTGGCAAGACGCTGGAGTTCCTCTCGCCTTTCCTGTGGAGAGCGCCTCCTCTTGAGATGTGACGGGAACACCGGGAATTCTTTCCCTACGAAACAGGGAAAGGATCCCTCATCTCGAGCTAGGAGGCGGAAACGGGGCTCCCCTGGATGTGTGCGGGACCCCACGTGCTTCCTCTCGATTGGAGATGGGTATGTCGGGGAACTTCTTGAGTTACAGTAATGGTGTGAAGGACCCTTTGGAAGTTCCAGTGGTTAGATGTGATTGGCCTCGAGAAGCCACAGCGGAAATGGGCCTCATCTCGCCTGGAGGGCAAAACCTCCTGGATTTTCTCGAGTTGCGGCAGGTGCTCTCGACTTACGACGGGGACCTCAGGGACCCGCTCTGGTGGCCTCAGGAAAGGCCAGTCCCCATGCGAGTTCCTCGGGGGCCTCTGGGGATTCCTCTCCCGTCGATGCCGGGGCCTAAGACCTTGTGTGGAGTCGGGGCCGGAACCTGAGGATTCCTCTCCAGTGCTGACATGGATCTTGGGGTACTTCTGGAGTCTCCCCAGGGGAGTCAGTCCTCGTCTCGAATGCGGGCATGCACTTGCGCTTTCCTCCAGAGCGGTAGCAGCAGTGTCACGCAGTCCGCCGCGTGGATCAAAGGATCTATGGTTTTCCCTCGAGTCTTTCCCACGAGGCTTTCCCACGAGGCTTTCCCACAGGGCTGTCCCACGTGCACACGTGGTGGGAGTCGATCCTCGGCTTGAACGTCAAGGCAGTGCAGGGAAAACAGGTTCCTCTGGAATGGACTGACACATCTGGGGGACTCTTGGAATGGTGGCACGACCCTGGAGTTCCTCTCGCCTTTCCTGTGGAGAGCGCCTCCTCTTGAGATGCGACGGGAACGCCGGGAATTCTTTCCCTATGAAACAGGGAAAGGATCCCTCATCTCGAGACAGGAGGCGGAAACGGGGCTCCCCTGGATGTGTGCGGGACACCACGTGCTTCCTCTCGAGTGGAGACGGGCATGTCGGGGAACTTCTTGAGTTGCAGCAAGGGTGTGAAGGACCCTTTGGAAGTTCCAGTGGTTAGATGTGATTGGCCTCGAGAAGCCTCAGCGGAAATGGGCCTCATCTCGCCTGAAGGGCAAAACCTCCTGGATTTTCTCGAGTTGCGGCAGGTGATCTCGACTTAAGACGGGGACCTCAGGGACCCGCTCTGGTGGCCTCAGGAAAGGCCAGTCCCCATGCGAGTTCCTCGGGGGCCTCTGGGGATTCCTCTCCCGTCGCTGCCGGGGCCTAAGACCTTGTGTGGAGTCGGGGCCGGAACCTGAGGATTCCTCTCCAGTGATGACATGGATCTTGGGGTACTTCTGGAGTCTCCCCAGGGGAGTCAGTCCTCGTCTCGAATGCGGGCATGCACTTGCGCTTTCCTCCAGAGCGGTAGCAGCAGTGTCACGCAGTCCGCCACGTGGATCAAAGGATCTATGGTTTTCCCTCGAGTCTTTCCCACGAGGCTTTCCCACGAGGCTTTCCCACAGGGCTGTCCCACGTGCACACGTGGTGGGAGTCGATCCTCGGCTTGAACGTCAAGGCAGTGCAGGGAAAACAGGTTCCTCTGGAATGGACTGACATATCTGGGGGACTCTTGGAATGGTGGCACGACCCTGGAGTTCCTCTCGCCTTTCCTGTGGAGAGCGCCTCCTCTTGAGATGCGACGGGAACGCCGGGAATTCTTTCCCTATGAAACAGGGAAAGGATCCCTCATCTCGAGCTAGGAGGCGGAAACGGGGCTCCCCTGGATGTGTGCGCGACCCACGTGCTTCCTCTCGAGTGGAGACGGGTATGTCGATGAACTTCTTGAGTTGCAGCAAGGGTGTGAAGGACCCTTTGGAAGTTCCAGTGGTTAGATGTGATTGGCCTCGAGAAGCCTCAGCGGAAATGGGCCTCATCTCGCCTGGAGGGCAAAACCTCCTGGATTTTCTCGAGTTGCGGCAGGTGCTCTCGACTTACGACGGGGACCTCAGGGACCCGCTCTTGTGGACTCAGGAAAGGCCAGTCCCCATGCGAGTTCCTCGGGGGCCTCTCGGGATTCCTCTCCCGTCGATGCCGGGGCCTAAGACCTTGTGTGGAGTCGGGGCCGGAACCTGAGGATTCCTCTCCAGTGCTGACATGGATCTTGGGGTACTTCTGGAGTCTCCCCAGGGGAGTCAGTCCTCGTCTCGAATGCGGGCATGCACTTGCGCTTTCCTCCATAGCGGTAGCAGCAGTGTCACGCAGTCCGCCGCGTGGATCAAAGGATCTATGGTTTTCCCTCGAGTCTTTCCCACGAGGCTTTCCCACGAGGCTTTCCCACAGGGCTGTCCCACGTGCACACGTGGTGGGAGTGGATCCTCGGCTTGAACGTCAAGGCAGTGCAGGGAAAACAGGTTCCTCTGGAATGGACTGACACATCTGGGGGACTCTTGGAATGGTGGCACGACCCTGGAGTTCCTCGCGCCTTTCCTGTGGAGAGCGCCTCCTCTTGAGATGTGACGGGAACGCCGGGAATTCTTTCCCTACGAAACAGGGAAAGGATCCCTCATCTCGAGCTAGGAGGCGGAAACGGGGCTCCCCTGGATGTGTGCGGGACCCACGTGCTTCCTCTCGAGTGGAGACGGGTAAGTCGGGGAACTTCTTGAGTTGCAGCAAGGGTGTGAAGGACCCTTTGGAAGTTCCAGTGGTTAGATGTGATTGGCCTCGAGAAGCCTCAGCGGAAATGGGCCTCATCTCGCCTGGAGGGCAAAACCTCCTGGATTTTCTCGAGTTGCGGCAGGTGCTCTCGACTTACGACGGGGACCTCAGGGACCCGCTCTGGTGGCCTCAGGAAAGGCCAGTCCCATGCGAGTTCCTCGGGGGCCTCTCGGGATTCCTCTCCCGTAGATGCCGGGGACTAAGACCTTGTGTGGAGTCGGGGCCGGAACCTGAGGTTTCCTCTCCAGTGCTGACATGGATCTTGGGGTACTTCTGGAGTCTCCCCAGGGGAGTCAGTCCTCGTCTCGAATGCGGGAACGCACTTGCGCTTTCCTCCAGAGCGGTAGCAGCAGTGTCACGCAGTCCGCCGCGTGGATCAAAGGATCTATGGTTTTCCCTCGAGTCTTTCCCACGAGGCTTTCCCACGAGGCTTTCCCACAGGGCTGTCCCACGTGCACACGTGGTGGGAGTGGATCCTCGGCTTGAACGTCAAGGCAGTGCAGGGAAAACAGGTTCCTCTGGAATGGACTGACACATCTGGGGGACTCTTGGAATGGTGGCACGACCCTGGAGTTCCTCTCGCCTTTCCTGTGGAGAGCGCCTCCTCTTGAGATGCGACGGGAACGCCGGGAATTCTTTCCCTACGAAACAGGGAAAGGATCCCTCATCTCGAGCTAGGAGGCGGAAACGGGGCTCCCCTGGATGTGTGCGGGACACCACGTGCTTCCACTCGAGTGCAGACGGCTTTGTCGGGGAACTTCTTGAGTTGCAGCAAGGGTGTGAAGGACCCTTTGGAAGTTCCAGTGGTTAGATGTGATTGGCCTCGAGAAGCCTCAGCGGAAATGGGCCTCATCTCGCCTGGAGGGCAAAACCTCCTGGATTTTCTCGAGTTGCGGCATGTGCTCTCGACTTACGACGGGGACCTCAGGGACCCGCTCTGGTGGCCTCAGGAAAGGCCAGTCCCCATGCGAGTTCCTCGGGGGCCTCTCGGGATTCCTCTCCCGTCGATGCCGGGGCCTAAGTCCTTGTGTGGAGTCGGGGCCGGAACCTGAGGAATCCTCTCCAGTGCTGACATGGATCTTGGGGTACTTCTGGAGTCTCCCCAGGGGAGTCAGTCCTCGTCTCGAATGCGGGCATGCACTTGCGCTTTCCTCCAGAGTGGTAGCAGCAGTGTCACGCAGTCCGCCGCGTGGATCAAAGGATCTATGGTTTTCCCTCGAGTCTTTCCCACGAGGCTTTCCCACGAGGCATTCCCACAGGGCTGTCCCACGTGCACACGTGGTGGGAGTCGATCCTCGGGTTGAACGTCATGGCAGTGCAGGGAAAACAGGTTCCTCTGGAATGGACTGACACATCTGGGGGACTCTTGGAATTGTGGCATGACCCTGGAGTTCCTCTCGCCTTTCCTGTGGAGAGCGCCTCCTCTTGAGATGCGACGGGAACTCCGGGAATTCTTTCCCTACGAAACAGGGAAAGGATCCCTCATCTCGAGCTAGGAGGCGGAAACGGGGCTCCCCTGGATGTGTGCGGGACACCACGTGCTTCCTCTCGAGTGCAGACTGGTATGTCGGGGAACTTCTTGAGTTGCAGCAAGGGTGTGAAGGACCCTTTGAAAGTTCCAGTGGTTAGATGTGATTGGCCTCGAGAAGCCTCAGCGGAAATGGGCCTCATCTCGCCTGGAGGGCAAAACCTCCTGGATTTTCTCGAGTTGCGGCAGGTGCTCTCGACTTACGACGGGGACCTCAGGGACCCGCTCTGGTGGCCTTAGGAAAGGCCAGTCCTCATGCGAGTTCCTCGGGGGCCTCTCGGGATTCCTCTCCCGTCGATGCCGGGGCCTAAGACCTTGTGTGGAGTCGGGGCCGGAACCTGAGGATTCCTCTCCAGTGCTGACATGGATCTTGGGGTACTTCTGGAGTCTCCCCAGGGGAGTCAGTCCTCGTCTCGAATGCGGGCATGCACTTGCGCTTTCCTCCAGAGCGGTAGCAGCAGTGTCACGCAGTCCGCCGCGTGCATCAAAGGATCTATGGTTTTCCCTCGAGTCTTTCCCACGAGGCTTTCCCACGAGGCTTTCCCACAGGGCTGTCCCACGTGCACACGTGGTGGGAGTCGATCCTCGGCTTGAACATCAAGGCAGTGCAGGGAAAACAGGTTCCTCTGGAATGGACTGACACATCTTAGGGACTCTTGGAATGGTGTCACGACCCTGGAGTTCCTCTCGCCTTTCCTGTGGAGAGCGCCTCCTCTTGAGATGCGACGGGAACGCCGGGAATTCTTTCCCTACGAAACAGGGAAAGGATCCCTCATCTCGAGCTAGGAGGCGGAAACGGGGCTCCCCTGGATGTGTGCGGGACCCCACGTGCTTCCTCTCGAGTGGAGACGGGTATGTCGGGGAACTTCTTGAGTTGCAGCAAGGGTGTGAAGGACCCTTTGGAAGTTCCAGTGGTTAGATGTGATTGGCCTCGAGAAGCCTCAGCGGAAATGGGCCTCATCTCGCCTGGAGGGCAAAACCTCCTGGATTTTCTCGAGTTGCGGCAGGTGCTCTCGACTTACGACGGGGACCTCAGGGAACCGCTCTGGTGGCCTCAGGAAAGGCCAGTCCCCATGCGAGTTCCTCGGGGGCCTCTCGGGATTCTTCTCCCGTCGATGCCGGGGCCTAAGTCCTTGTGTGGAGTCGGGCCGGAACCTGAGGATTCCTCTCCAGTGCTGACATGGATCTTGGGGTACTTCTGGAGTCTCCCCAGGGGAGTCAGTCCTCGTCTCGAATGCGGGCATGCACTTGCGCTTTCCTCCAGAGCGGTAGCAGCAGTGTCACGCAGTCCGCAGCGTGGATCAAAGAATCTATGGTTTTCCCTCGAGTCTTTCCCACGAGGCTTTCCCACGAGGCTTTCCCACAGGGCTGTCCCACGTGCACTCGTGGTGGGAGTCGATCCTCGGTTGAACGTCAAGGCAGTGCAGGGAAATCAGGTTCCTCTGGAGTGGACTGACACATCTGGGGGACTCTTGGAATGGTGGCACGACCCTGGAGTTCCTCTCGCCTTTCCTGTGGAGAGCGCCTCCTCTTGAGATGCGACGGGAACGCCGGGAATTCTTTCCCTACGAAACAGGGAAAGGATCCCTCATCTCGAGCTAGGAGGTGGAAACGGGGCTCCCCTGGATGTGTGCGGGACCCACGTGCTTCCTCTCGAGTGGAGACGGGTATGTCGGGGAACTTCTTGAGTTGCAGCAAGGGTGTGAAGGACCCTTTGGAAGTTCCAGTCGTTAGACGTGATTAGCCTCGAGAAGCCTCAGCGGAAACGGGCCTCATCGCGCCTGGAGGGCAAAACCTCCTGGATTTTCTCGAGTTGCGGCAGGTGCTCTCGACTTACGACGGGGACCTCAGGGACCCGTTCTGGTGGCCTCAGGAAAGGACAGTCCCCATGCGAGTTCCTCGGGGGCCTCTCGGGATTCCTCTCCCGTCGATGCCGGGGCCTAAGACCTTGTGTGGAGTCGGGGCCGGAACCTGAGGATTCCTCTCCAGTGCTGACATGGATCTTGGGGTACTTCTGGAGTCTCCCCAGGGGAGTCAGTCCTCATCTCGAATGCGGGCATGCACTTGCGCTTTCCTCCAGAGCGGTAGCAGCAGTGTCACGCAGTCCGCCGCGTGGATCAAAGAATCTATGGTTTTCCCTCGAGTCTTTCCCACGAGGCTTTCCCACAGGGCTGTCCCACGTGCACACGTGGTGGGAGTCGATCCTCGGCTTGAACGTCAAGGCAGTGCAGGCAAAACAGGTTCCTCTGGAATGGACTGACACATCTGGGTGACTCTTGGAATGGTGGCATGACCCTGGAGTTCCTCTCGCCTTTCCTGTGGAGAGCGCCTCCTCTTGAGATGCGACGGGAACGCCGGGAAATCTTTCCCTACGAAACAGGGAAAGGATCCCTCATCTCGAGCTTGGAGGGGGAAACGGGGCTGCCCTGGATGTGTGCGGGACACCACGTGCTTCCTCTCGAGTGCAGACGGGCATGTCGGGGAACTTCTTGAGTTGCAGCAAGGGTGTGAAGGACCCTTTGGAAGTTCCAGTGGTTAGACGTGATTGGCCTCGAGAAGCCTCAGCGGAAATGGGCCTCATCTCGCCTGGAGGGCAAAACCTCCTGGATTTTCTCGAGGTGCGGCAGGTGCCCTCGACTTACGACGGGGACCTCAGGGACCCGCACTGGTGGCCTCAGGAAAGGCCAGTCCCTATGCGAGTTCCTCTGGGGCCTATCGGGATTCCTCTCCCGTCGATGCCGGGGCCTAAGACCTTGTGTGGAGTCGGGGCCGGAACCTGAGGATTCCTCTCCAGTGCTGACATGGATCTTGGGGTACTTCTGGAGTCTCCCCAGGGGGGTCAGTCCTCGTCTCGAATGCGGGCATGCACTTGCACTTTCCTCCAGAGCGGTAGCAGCAGTGTCACGCAGTCCGCTGCGTGGATAAAAGGATCTATGGTTTTCCCTCGAGTCTTTCCCACGAGTCTTTCCCACGAGGCTTTCCCACAGGGCTGTCCCACGTGCACACGTGGTGGGAGTCGATCCTCGGCTTGAACGTCAAGGCAGTGCAGGGAAAACAGGTTCCTCTGGAATGGACTGACACATCTGGGGGACTCTTGGAATGGTGGCACGACCCTGGAGTTCCTCTCGCCTTTCCTGTGGAGAGCGCCTCGTCTTGAGATGTGACGGGAACGCCGGGAATTCTTTCCCTACGAAACAGGGAAAGGATCCCTCATCTCGAGCTAGGAGGCGGAAACGGGGCTCCCCTGGATGTGTGCGGGACCACACGTGCTTCCTCTCGAGTGGAGACGGGTATGTCGGGGAACTTCTTGAGTTGCAGCAAGGGTGTGAAGGACCCTTTGGAAGTTCCAGTGGTTAGATGTGATTGGCCTCGAGAAGCCTCAGCGGAAATGGGCCTCATCTCTCCTGGAGGGCAAAACCTCCTGGATTTTCTCGAGTTGCGGCAGGTGCTCTCGACTTACGACGGGGACCTCAGGGAACCGCTCTGGTGGCCTCAGGAAAGGCCAGTCCCCATGCGAGTTCCTCGGGGGCCTCTCGGGATTCTTCTCCCGTCGATGCCGGGGCCTAAGACCTTGTGTGGAGTCGGGCCGGAACCTGAGGATTCCTCTCCAGTGCTGACATGGATCTTGGGGTACTTCTGGAGTCTCCCCAGGGGAGTCAGTCCTCGTCTCGAATGCGGGCATGCACTTGCGCTTTCCTCCAGAGCGGTAGCAGCAGTGTCACGCAGTCCGCCGTGTGGATCAAAGAATCTATGGTTTTCCCTCGAGTCTTTCCCACGAGGCTTTCCCACAGGGCTGTCCCACGTGCACACGTGGTGGGAGTCGATCCTCGGCTTGAACGTCAAGGCAGTGCAGGGAAAACAGGTTCCTCTGGAATGGACTGACACATCTGGGTGACTCTTGGAATGGTGGCATGACCCTGGAGTTCCTCTCGCCTTTCCTGTGGAGAGCGCCTCCTCTTGAGATGCGACGGGAACGCCGGGAATTCTTTCCCTACGAAACAGGGAAAGGATCTCTCATCTCGAGCTAGGAGGCGGAAACGGGGCTCCCCTGGATGTGTGCGAGACACCACGTGCTTCCTCTCGAGTGCAGACGGGTATGTCGGGGAACTTCTTGAGTTGCAGCAAGGGTGTGAAGGACCCTTTGGAAGTTCCAGTGGTTAGATGTGATTGGCCTCGAGAAGCCTCAGCGGAAATGGGCCTCATCTCGCCTGGAGGGCAAAACCTCCTGGATTTTCTCGAGTTGCGCCAGGTGCTCTCGACTTACGACGGGGACCTCAGGGACCCGCTCTGGTGGCCTCAGGAAAGGCCAGTCCCCATGTGAGTTCCTCGGGGGCCTCTCGGGATTCCTCTCCCGTCGATGCCGGGGCCTAAGACCTTGTGTGGAGTCGGGGCCGGAACCTGAGGATTCCTCTCCAGTGCTGACATGGATCTTGGGGTACTTCTGGAGTCTCCCCAGGGGAGTCAGTCCTCGTCTCGAATGCGGGCATGCACTTGCGCTTTCCTCCAGAGCGGTAGCAGCAGTGTCACGCAGTCCGCCGCGTGGATCAAAGAATGTATGGTTTTACCTCGAGTCTTTCCCACGAGGCTTTCCCACAGGGCTGTCCCACGTGCACACGTGGTGGGAGTCGATCCTCGGCTTGAACGTCAAGGCAGTGCAGGGAAAACAGGTTCCTCTGGAATGGACTGACACATCTGGGGGACTCTTGGAATGGTGGCATGACCCTGGAGTTCCTCTCGCCTTTCCTGTGGAGAGCGCCTCCTCTTGAGATGCGACGGGAACGCCGGGAATTCTTTCCCTACGAAACAGGGAAAGGATCCCTCATCTCGAGCTAGGAGGCGGAAACGGGTCTCCCCTGGATGTGTGCGGGACCCCACGTGCTTCCTCTCGAGTGCAGACGGGTATGTCGGGGAACTTCTTGAGTTGCAGCAAGGGTGTGAAGGACCCTTTGGAAGTTCCAGTGGTTAGATGTGATTGGCCTCGAGAAGCCTCAGCGGAAATGGGCCTCATCTCGCCTGGAGGGCAAAACCTCCTGGATTTTCTCGAGTTGCGGCAGGTGCTCTCGACTTTCGACGGGGACCTCAGGGACCCGCTCTGGTGGCGTCAGGAAAGGCCAGTCCCCATGCGAGTTCCTCGGGGTCCTCTCGGGATTCCACTCCCGTCGATGCCGGGGCCTAAGACCTTGTGTGGAGTCGGGGCCGGAACCTGAGGATTCCTCTCCACTGCTGACATGGATCTTGGGGTACTTCTGGAGTCTCCCCAGGGGAGTCAGTCCTCGTCTCGAATGCGGGCATGCACTTGCGCTTTCCTCCAGAGCGGTAGCAGCAGTGTCACGCAGTCCGCCGCGTGGAGCAAAGGATCTATGGTTTTCCCTCGAGTCTTTCCCACGAGGCTTTCCCACGAGGCTTTCCCACAGGGCTGTCCCATGTGCACACGTGGTGGGAGTCGTTCCTCGGCTTGAACGTCAAGGCAGTGCAGGGAAAACAGGTTCCTCTGGAATGGACTGACACATCTGGGGGACTCTTGGAATGGTGTCACGACCCTGGAGTTCCTCTCGCCTGTCCTGTGGAGAGCGCCTCCTCTTGAGATGCGACGGGAACGCCGGGAATTCTTTCCCTACGAAACAGGGAAAGGATCCCTCATCTCGAGCTAGGAGGCGGAAACGGGGCTCCCCTGGATGTGTGCGGGACCCCACGTGCTTCCTCTCGAGTGGAGACGGGTATGTCGGCGAACTTCTTGAGTTGCAGCAAGGGTGTGAAGGACCCTTTGGAAGTTCCAGTGGTTAGACGTGATTGGCCTCGAGAAGCCTCAGCGGAAATGGGCCTCATCTCGCCTGGAGGGCAAAACCTCCTGGATTTTCTCGAGTTGCGGCAGGTGCTCTCGACTTACGACGGGGACCTCAGGGACCCGCTCTGGTGGCCTCAGGAAAGGCCAGTCCCCATGCGAGTTCCTCGGGGGCCTCTCGGGATTCCTCTCCCGTCGATGCCGGGGCCTACGACCTTGTGTGGAGTCGGGGCCGGAACCTGAGGATTCCTCTCCAGTGCTGACATGGATCTTGGGGTACTTCTGGAGTCTCCCCAGGGGAGTCAGTCCTCGTCTCGAATGCGGGCATGCACTTGCGCTTTCCTCCAGAGCGGTAGCAGCAGTGTCACGCAGTCCGCCGCGTGGATCAAAGGATCTATGGTTTTCCCTCGAGTCTTTCCCACGAGGCTTTCCCACGAGGCTTTCCCACAGGGCTGTCCCACGTGCACACGTGGTGGGAGTCGATCCTCGGCTTGAACATCAAGGCAGTGCAGGGAAAACAGGTTCCTCTGGAATGGACTGACACATCTTAGGGACTCTTGGAATGGTGTCACGACCCTGGAGTTCCTCTCGCCTTTCCTGTGGAGAGCGCCTCCTCTTGAGATGCGACGGGAACGCCGGGAATTCTTTCCCTACGAAACAGGGAAAGGATCCCTCATCTCGAGCTAGGAGGCGGAAACGGGGCTCCCCTGGATGTGTGCGGGACCCCACGTGCTTCCTCTCGAGTGGAGACGGGTATGTCGGGGAACTTCTTGAGTTGCAGCAAGGGTGTGAAGGACCCTTTGGAAGTTCCAGTGGTTAGATGTGATTGGCCTCGAGAAGCCTCAGCGGAAATGGGCCTCATCTCGCCTGGAGGGCAAAACCTCCTGGATTTTCTCGAGTTGCGGCAGGTGCTCTCGACTTACGACGGGGACCTCAGGGAACCGCTCTGGTGGCCTCAGGAAAGGCCAGTCCCCATGCGAGTTCCTCGGGGGCCTCTCGGGATTCTTCTCCCGTCGATGCCGGGGCCTAAGTCCTTGTGTGGAGTCGGGCCGGAACCTGAGGATTCCTCTCCAGTGCTGACATGGATCTTGGGGTACTTCTGGAGTCTCCCCAGGGGAGTCAGTCCTCGTCTCGAATGCGGGCATGCACTTGCGCTTTCCTCCAGAGCGGTAGCAGCAGTGTCACGCAGTCCGCAGCGTGGATCAAAGAATCTATGGTTTTCCCTCGAGTCTTTCCCACGAGGCTTTCCCACGAGGCTTTCCCACAGGGCTGTCCCACGTGCACTCGTGGTGGGAGTCGATCCTCGGTTGAACGTCAAGGCAGTGCAGGGAAAACAGGTTCCTCTGGAGTGGACTGACACATCTGGGGGACTCTTGGAATGGTGGCACGACCCTGGAGTTCCTCTCGCCTTTCCTGTGGAGAGCGCCTCCTCTTGAGATGCGACGGGAACGCCGGGAATTCTTTCCCTACGAAACGGGGAAAGGATCCCTCATCTCGAGCTAGGAGGCGGAAACGGGGCTCCCCTGGATGTGTGCGGGACCCACGTGCTTCCTCTCGAGTGGAGACGGGTATGTCGGGGAACTTCTTGAGTTGCAGCAAGGGTGTGAAGGACCCTTTGGAAGTTCCAGTCGTTAGACGTGATTAGCCTCGAGAAGCCTCAGCGGAAACGGGCCTCATCGCGCCTGGAGGGCAAAACCTCCTGGATTTTCTCGAGTTGCGGCAGGTGCTCTCGACTTACGACGGGGACCTCAGGGACCCGTTCTGGTGGCCTCAGGAAAGGACAGTCCCCATGCGAGTTCCTCGGGGGCCTCTCGGGATTCCTCTCCCGTCGATGCCGGGGCCTAAGACCTTGTGTGGAGTCGGGGCCGGAACCTGAGGATTCCTCTCCAGTGCTGACATGGATCTTGGGGTACTTCTGGAGTCTCCCCAGGGGAGTCAGTCCTCATCTCGAATGCGGGCATGCACTTGCGCTTTCCTCCAGAGCGGTAGCAGCAGTGTCACGCAGTCCGCCGCGTGGATCAAAGAATCTATGGTTTTCCCTCGAGTCTTTCCCACGAGGCTTTCCCACAGTGCTGTCCCACGTGCACACGTGGTGGGAGTCGATCCTCGGCTTGAACGTCAAGGCAGTGCAGGCAAAACAGGTTCCTCTGGAATGGACTGACACATCTGGGTGACTCTTGGAATGGTGGCATGACCCTGGAGTTCCTCTCGCCTTTCCTGTGGAGAGCGCCTCCTCTTGAGATGCGACGGGAACGCCGGGAAATCTTTCCCTACGAAACAGGGAAAGGATCCCTCATCTCGAGCTTGGAGGGGGAAACGGGGCTGCCCTGGATGTGTGCGGGACACCACGTGCTTCCTCTCGAGTGCAGACGGGTATGTCGGGGAACTTCTTGAGTTGCAGCAAGGGTGTGAAGGACCCTTTGGAAGTTCCAGTGGTTAGACGTGATTGGCCTCGAGAAGCCTCAGCGGAAATGGGCCTCATCTCGCCTGGAGGGCAAAACCTCCTGGATTTTCTCGAGTTGCGGCAGGTGCCCTCGACTTACGACGGGGACCTCAGGGACCCGCTCTGGTGGCCTCAGGAAAGGCCAGTCCCTATGCGAGTTCCTCGGGGGCCTATCGGGATTCCTCTCCCGTCGATGCCGGGGCCTAAGACCTTGTGTGGAGTCGGGGCCGGAACCTGAGGATTCCTCTCCAGTGCTGACATGGATCTTGGGGTACTTCTGGAGTCTCCCCAGGGGAGTCAGTCCTCGTCTCGAATGCGGGCATGCACTTGCGCTTTCCTCCAGAGCGGTAGCAGCAGTGTCACGCAGTCCGCCGCGTGGATCAAAGAATCTATGGATTTCCCTCGAGTCTTTCCCACGAGGCTTTCCCACGAGGCTTTCCCACAGGGCTGTCCCACGTGCACACGTGGTGGGAGTCGATCCTCGGCTTGAACGTCAAGGCAGTGCAGGGAAATCAGGTTCCTCTGGAATGGACTGACACATCTGGGGGACTCTTGGAATGGTGGTGCGACCCTGGAGTTCCTCTCGCCTTTCCTGTGGAGAGCACCTCCTCTTGAGATGCGACGGGAACGCCGGGAATTCTTTCCCAACGAAACAGGGAAAGGATCCCTCATCTCGAGCTAGGAGGCGGAAACGGGGCTCCCCTGGATGTGTGCGGGACCCACGTGCTTCCTCTCGAGTGGAAACGGGTATGTCGGGGAACTTCTTGAGTTGCAGCAAGGGTGTGAAGGACCCTTTGGAAGTTCCAGTGGTTAGATGTGATTGGCCTCGAGAAGCCTCAGCGGAAATGGGCCTCATCGCGCCTGGAGGGCAAAACCTCCTGGATATTCTCGAGTTGCGGCAGGTGCTCTCGACTTACGACGGGGACCTCAGGGACCCGTTCTGGTGGCCTCAGGAAAGGACAGTCCCCATGCGAGTTCCTCGGGGGCCTCTCGGGATTCCTCTCCCGTCGATGCCGGGGCCTAAGACCTTGTGTGGAGTCGGGGCCGGAACCTGAGGATTCCTCTCCAGTGCTGACATGGATCTTGGGGTACTTCTGGAGTCTCCCCAGGGGAGTCAGTCCTCGTCTCGAATGCGGGCATGCACTTGCGCTTTCCTCCAGAGCGGTAGCAGCAGTGTCACGCAGTCCGCCGCGTGGATCAAAGAATCTATGGTTTTCCCTCGAGTCTTTCCCACGAGGCTTTCCCACAGGGCTGTCCCACGTGCACACGTGGTGGGAGTCGATCCTCGGCTTGAACGTCAAGGCAGTGCAGGGAAAACAGGTTCCTCTGGAATGGACTGACACATCTGGGTGACTCTTGGAATGGTGGCATGACCCTGGAGTTCCTCTCGCCTTTCCTGTGGAGAGCGCCTCCTCTTGAGATGCGACGGGAACGCCGGGAATTCTTTCCCTACGAAACAGGGAAAGGATCTCTCATCTCGAGCTAGGAGGCGGAAACGGGGCTCCCCTGGATGTGTGCGAGACACCACGTGCTTCCTCTCGAGTGCAGAAGGGTATGTCGGGGAACTTCTTGAGTTGCAGCAAGGGTGTGAAGGACCCTTTGGAAGTTCCAGTGGTTAGATGTGATTGGCCTCGAGAAGCCTCAGCGGAAATGGGCCTCATCTCGCCTGGAGGGCAAAACCTCCTGGATTTTCTCGAGTTGCGGCAGGTGCTCTCGACTTACGACTGGGACCTCAGGGACCCGCTCTGGTGGCCTCAGGAAAGGCCAGTCCCCATGTGAGTTCCTCGGGGGCCTCTCGGGATTCCTCTCCCGTCGATGCCGGGGCCTAAGACCTTGTGTGGAGTCGGGGCCGGAACCTGAGGATTCCTCTCCAGTGCTGACATGGATCTTGGGGTACTTCTGGAGTCTCCCCAGGGGAGTCAGTCCTCGTCTCGAATGCGGGCATGCACTTGCGCTTTCCTCCAGAGCGGTAGCAGCAGTGTCACGCAGTCCGCCGCGTGGATCAAAGAATCTATGGTTTTACCTCGAGTCTTTCCCACGAGGCTTTCCCACAGGGCTGTCCCACGTGCACACGTGGTGGGAGTCGATCCTCGGCTTGAACGTCAAGGCAGTGCAGGGAAAACAGGTTCCTCTGGAATGGACTGACACATCTGGGGGACTCTTGGAATGGTGGCATGACCCTGGAGTTCCTCTCGCCTTTCCTGTGGAGAGCGCCTCCTCTTGAGATGCGACGGGAACGCCGGGAATTCTTTCCCTACGAAACAGGGAAAGGATCCCTCATCTCGAGGTAGGAGGCGGAAACGGGGCTCCCCTGGATGTGTGCGGGACCCCACGTTCTTCCTCTCGAGTGGAGACGGGTATGTCGGGGAACTTCTTGAGTTGCAGCAATGGTGTGAAGGACCCTTTGGAAGTTCCAGTGGTTAGATGTGATTGGCCTCGAGAAGCCTCAGTGGAAATGGGCCTCATCTCGCCTGGAGGGCAAAACCTCCTGGATTTTCTCGAGTTGCGGCAGGTGCTCTCGACTTACGACGGGGACCTCAGGGACCCGCTCTGGTGGCCTCAGGAAAGGCCAGTCCCCATGCGAGTTCCTCGGGGGCGTCTCGGGATTCCTCTCCCGTCGATGCCGGGGCCTAAGACCTTGTGTGGAGTCGGGGCCGGAACCTGAGGATTCCTCTCCAGTGCTGACATGGATCTTGGGGTACTTCTGGAGTCTCCCCAGGGGAGTCAGTCCTCGTCTCGAATGCGGGCATGCACTTGCGCTTTCCTCCAGAGCGGTAGCAGCAGTGTCACGCAGTCCGCCGCGTGGATCAATGGATCTATGGTTTTCCCTCGAGTCTTTCCCACGAGGCTTTCCCACGAGGCTCTCCCACAGGGCTATCCCACGTGCACACGTGTTGGGAGTCGATCCTCGGGTTGAACGTCAAGGCAGTGCAGGGAAAACAGGTTCCTCTGGAATGGACTGACACATCTGGGGGACTCTTGGAATGGTGGCACGACCCTGGAGTTCCTCTCGCCTTTCCTGTGGAGAGCGCCTCCTCTTGAGATGCGACGGGAACGCCGGGAATTCTTTCCCTACGAAACAGGGAAAGGATCCCTCATCTCGAGCTAGGAGGCGGAAACGGGGCTCCCCTGGATGTGTCCGGGACCCCACGTGCTTCCTCTCGAGTGCAGACGGGTATGTCGGGGAACTTCTTGAGTTGCAGCAAGGGTGTGAAGGACCCTTTGGAAGTTCCAGTGGTTAGATGTGATTGGCCTCGAGAAGCCTCAGCGGAAATGGGCCTCATCTCGCCTGGAGGGCAAAACCTCCTGGATTTTCTCGAGTTGCGGCAGGTGCTCTCGACTTTCGACGGGGACCCCAGGGACCCGCTCTGGTGGCCTCAGGAAAGGCCAGTCCCCATGCGAGTTCCTCGGGGTCCTCTCGGGATTGCACTCCCGTCGATGCCGGGGCCTAAGACCTTGTGTGGAGTCGGGGCCGGAACCTGAGGATTCCTCTCCAGTGCTGTCGTGGATCTTGGGGTACTTCTGGAGTCTCCCCAGGGGAGTCAGTCCTCGTCTCGAATGCGGGCATGCACTTGCGCTTTCCTCCAGAGCGGTAGCAGCAGTGTCACGCAGTCCGCTGCGTGGAGCAAAGGATCTATGGTTTTCCCTCGAGTCTTTCCCACGAGGCTTTCCCAGGAGGCTTTCCCACAGGGCTGTCCCATGTGCACACGTGGTGGGAGTCGTTCCTCGGCTTGAACGTCAAGGCAGTGCAGGCAAAACAGGTTCCTCTGGAATGGACTGACACATCTGGGGGACTCTTGGAATGGTGTCACGACCCGGGAGTTCCTCTCGCCTGTCCTGTGGAGAGCGCCTCCTCTTGAGATGCGACGGGAACGCCGGGAATTCTTTCCCTACGAAACAGGGAAAGGATCCCTCATCTCGAGCTAGGAGGCGGAAACGGGGCTCCCCTGGATGTGTGCGGGACCCGACGTGCTTCCTCTCGAGTGGAGACGGGTATGTCGGGGAACTTCTTGAGTTGCAGCAAGGTTGTGAAGGACCCTTTGGAAGTTCCAGTGGTTAGACGTGATTAGCCTCGAGAAGCCTCAGCGGAAATGGGCCTCATCGCGCCTGGAGGGCAAAACCTCCTGGATATTCTCGAGTTGCGGCAGGTGCTCTCGACTTACGACGGGGACCTCAGGGACCCGCTCTGGTGGCCTCAGGAAAGGCCAGTCCCCATGCGAGTTCCTCGGGGGCCTCTGGGGATTCCTCTCCCGTCGATGCCGGGGCCTAAGACCTTGTGTGGAGTCGGGGCCGGAACCTGAGGATTCCTCTCCAGTGCTGACATGGATCTTGGGGTACTTCTGGAGTCTCCCCAGGGGAGTCAGTCCTCGTCTCGAATGCGGGCATGCACTTGCGCTTTCCTCCAGAGCGGTAGCAGCAGTGTCACGCAGTCCGCCGCGTGGATCAAAGGATCTATGGTTTTCCCTCGAGTCTTTCCCACGAGGCTTTCCCACGAGGCTTTCCCACAGGGCTGTCCCACGTGCACACGTGGTGGGAGTCGATCCTCGGCTTGAACGTCAAGGCAGTGCAGGGAAAACAGGTTCCTCTGGAATGGACTGACACATCTGGGGGACTCTTGGAATGGTGGTGCGACCCTGGAGTTCCTCTCGCCTTTCCTGTGCAGAGCGCCTCCTCTTGAGATGCGACGGGAACGCCGGGAATTCTTTCCCTACGAAACAGGGAAAGGATCCCTCATCTCGAGCTAGGAGGGGGAAACGGGGCTCCCCTGGATGTTTTGCGGGACCCACGTGCTTCCTCTCGAGTGGAGACGGGTATGTCGGGGAACTTCTTGAGTTGCAGCAAGGGTGTGAAGGACCCTTTGGAAGTTCCAGTGGTTAGATGTGATTGGACTCGAGAAGCCTCAGCGGAAATGGGCCTCATCTCGCCTGGAGGGCAAAACCTCCTGGATTTTCTCGAGTTGCGGCAGGTGCTCTCGGCTTACGACGGGGACCTCAGGGACCCGCTCTGGTGGCCTCAGGAAAGGCCAGTCCCTATGCGAGTTCCTCGGGGGCCTATCGGGATTCCTCTCCCGTTGATGCCGGGGCCTAAGACCTTGTGTGGAGTCGGGGCCGGAACCTGAGGATTCCTCTCCAGTGCTGACATGGATCTTGGGGTACTTCTGGAGTCTCCCCAGGGGAGTCAGTCCTCGTCTCGAATGCGGGCATGCACTTGCGCTTTCCTCCAGAGCGTTAGCAGCAGTGTCACGCAGTCCGCCGCGTGGATCAAAGAATCTATGGTTTTCCCTCGAGTCTTTCCCACGAGGCTTTCCCACGAGGCTTTCCCACAGGGCTGTCCCACGTGCACACGTGGTGGGAGTCGATCCTCGGCTTGAACGTCAAGGCAGTGCAGGGAAAACTGTTTCCTCTGGAATGGACTGACACATCTGGGGGACTCTTGGAATGGTGGCATGACCCTGGAGTTCCTGTCGCCTTTCCTGTGGAGAGCGCCTCCTCTTGAGATGCGACGGGAACGCCGGGAATTCTTTGCCTACGAAACAGTGAAAGGATCCCTCATCTCGAGCTAGGAGGCGGAAACGGGTCTCCCCTGGATGTGTGCGGGACCCCACGTGCTTCCTCTCGAGTGGAGACAGGTATGTCGGGGAACTTCTTGAGTTGCAGCAAGGGTGTGAAGGACCCTTTGGAAGTTCCAGTGGTTAGATGTGATTGGCCTCGAGAAGCCTCAGCGGAAATGGGCCTCATCTCGCCTGGAGGGCAAAACCTCCTGGATTTTCTCGAGTTGCGGCAGGTGCTCTCGGCTTACGACGGGGACCTCAGGGAACCGCTCTGGTGGCCTCAGGAAAGGCCAGTCCCCATGTGAGTTCCTCGGGGGCCTCTCGGGATTCCTCTCCCGTCGATGCCGGGGCCTAAGACCTTGTGTGGAGTCGGGGCCGGAACCTGAGGATTCCTCTCCAGTGCTGACATGGATCTTGGGGTACTTCTGGAGTCTCCCCAGGGGAGTCAGTCCTCGTCTCGAATGCGGGCATGCACTTGCGCTTTCCTCCAGAGCGGTAGCAGCAGTGTCACGCAGTCCGCCGCGTGGATCAAAGAATCTATGGTTTTACCTCGAGTCTTTCCCACGAGGCTTTCCCACAGGGCTGTCCCACGTGCACACGTGGTGGGAGTCGATCCTCGGCTTGAACGTCAAGGCAGTGCAGGGAAAACAGGTTCCTCTGGAATGGACTGACACATCTGGGGGACTCTTGGAATGGTGGCATGACCCTGGAGTTCCTCTCGCCTTTCCTGTGGAGAGCGCCTCCTCTTGAGATGCGACGGGAACGCCGGGAATTCTTTCCCTACGAAACAGGGAAAGGATCCCTCATCTCGAGGTAGGAGGCGGAAACGGGGCTCCCCTGGATGTGTGCGGGACCCCACGTGCTTCCTCTCGAGTGGAGACGGGTATGTCGGGGAACTTCTTGAGTTGCAGCAATGGTGTGAAGGACCCTTTGGAAGTTCCAGTGGTTAGATGTGATTGGCCTCGAGAAGCCTCAGTGGAAATGGGCCTCATCTCGCCTGGAGGGCAAAACCTCCTGGATTTTCTCGAGTTGCGGCAGGTGCTCTCGACTTACGACGGGGACCTCAGGGACCCGCTCTGGTGGCCTCAGGAAAGGCCAGTCCCCATGCGAGTTCCTCGGGGGCCTCTCGGGATTCCTCTCCCGTCGATGCCGGGGCCTAAGACCTTGTGTGGAGTCGGGGCCGGAACCTGAGGATTCCTCTCCAGTGCTGACATGGATCTTGGGGTACTTCTGGAGTCTCCCCAGGGGAGTCAGTCCTCGTCTCGAATGCGGGCATGCACTTGCGCTTTCCTCCAGAGCGGTAGCAGCAGTGTCACGCAGTCCGCCGCGTGGATCAATGGATCTATGGTTTCCCCTCGAGTCTTTCCCACGAGGCTTTCCCACGAGGCTCTCCCACAGGGCTATCCCACGTGCACACGTGTTGGGAGTCGATCCTCGGGTTGAACGTCAAGGCAGTGCAGGGAAAACAGGTTCCTCTGGAATGGACTGACACATCTGGGGGACTCTTGGAATGGTGGCACGACCCTGGAGTTCCTCTCGCCTTCCCTGTGGAGAGCGCCTCCTCTTGAGATGCGACGGGAACGCCGGGAATTCTTTCCCTACGAAACAGGGAAAGGATCCCTCATCTCGAGCTAGGAGGCGGAAACGGGGCTCCCCTGGATGTGTCCGGGACCCCACGTGCTTCCTCTCGAGTGCAGACGGGTATGTCGGGGAACTTCTTGAGTTGCAGCAAGGGTGTGAAGGACCCTTTGGAAGTTCCAGTGGTTAGATGTGATTGGCCTCGAGAAGCCTCAGCGGAAATGGGCCTCATCTCGCCTGGAAGGCAAAACCTCCTGGATTTTCTCGAGTTGCGGCAGGTGCTCTCGACTTTCGACGGGGACCCCAGGGACCCGCTCTGGTGGCCTCAGGAAAGGCCAGTCCCCATGCGAGTTCCTCGGGGTCCTCTCGGGATTGCACTCCCGTCGATGCCGGGGCCTAAGACCTTGTGTGGAGTCGGGGCCGGAACCTGAGGATTCCTCTCCAGTGCTGTCGTGGATCTTGGGGTACTTCTGGAGTCTCCCCAGGGGAGTCAGTCCTCGTCTCGAATGCGGGCATGCACTTGCGCTTTCCTCCAGAGCGGTAGCAGCAGTGTCACGCAGTCCGCCGCGTGGAGCAAAGGATCTATGGTTTTCCCTCGAGTCTTTCCCACGAGGCTTTCCCAGGAGGCTTTCCCACAGGGCTGTCCCATGTGCACACGTGGTGGGAGTCGTTCCTCGGCTTGAACGTCAAGGCAGTGCAGGCAAAACAGGTTCCTCTGGAATGGACTGACACATCTGGGGGACTCTTGGAATGGTGTCACGACCCGGGAGTTCCTCTCGCCTGTCCTGTGGAGAGCGCCTCCTCTTGAGATGCGACGGGAACGCCGGGAATTCTTTCCCTACGAAACAGGGAAAGGATCCCTCATCTCGAGCTAGGAGGCGGAAACGGGGCTCCCCTGGATGTGTGCGGGACCCCACGTGCTTCCTCTCGAGTGGAGACGGGTATGTCGGGGAACTTCTTGAGTTGCAGCAAGGTTGTGAAGGACCCTTTGGAAGTTCCAGTGGTTAGACGTGATTAGCGTCGAGAAGCCTCAGCGGAAATGGGCCTCATCGCGCCTGGAGGGCAAAACCTCCTGGATATTCTCGAGTTGCGGCAGGTGCTCTCGACTTACGACGGGGACCTCAGGGACCCGCTCTGGTGGCCTCAGGAAAGGCCAGTCCCCATGCGAGTTCCTCGGGGGCCTCTGGGGATTCCTCTCCCGTCGATGCCGGGGCCTAAGACCTTGTGTGGAGTCGGGGCCGGAACCTGAGGATTCCTCTCCAGTGCTGACATGGATCTTGGGGTACTTCTGGAGTCTCCCCAGGGGAGTCAGTCCTCGTCTCGAATGCGGGCATGCACTTGCGCTTTCCTCCAGAGCGGTAGCAGCAGTGTCACGCAGTCCGCCGCGTGGATCAAAGGATCTATGGTTTTCCCTCGAGTCTTTCCCACGAGGCTTTCCCACGAGGCTTTCCCACAGGGCTGTCCCACGTGCACACGTGGTGGGAGTCGATCCTCGGCTTGAACGTCAAGGCAGTGCAGGGAAAACAGGTTCCTCTGGAATGGACTGACACATCTGGGGGACTCTTGGAATGGTGGTGCGACCCTGGAGTTCCTCTCGCCTTTCCTGTGCAGAGCGCCTCCTCTTGAGATGCGACGGGAACGCCGGGAATTCTTTCCCTACGAAACAGGGAAAGGATCCCTCATCTCGAGCTAGGAGGGGGAAACGGGGCTCCCCTGGATGTTTTGCGGGACCCACGTGCTTCCTCTCGAGTGGAGACGGGTATGTCGGGGAACTTCTTGAGTTGCAGCAAGGGTGTGAAGGACCCTTTGGAAGTTCCAGTGGTTAGATGTGATTGGCCTCGAGAAGCCTCAGCGGAAATGGGCCTCATCTCGCCTGGAGGGCAAAACCTCCTGGATTTTCTCGAGTTGCGGCAGGTGCTCTCAACTTACGACGGGGACCTCAGGGACCCGCTCTGGTGGCCTCAGGAAAGGCCAGTCCCTATGCGAGTTCCTCGGGGGCCTATCGGGATTCCTCTCCCGTCGATGCCGGGGCCTAAGACCTTGTGTGGAGTCGGGACCGGAACCTGAGGATTCCTCTCCAGTGCTGACATGGATCTTGGGGTACTTCTGGAGTCTCCCCAGGGGAGTCAGTCCTCGTCTCGAATGCGGGCATGCACTTGCGCTTTCCTCCAGAGCGGTAGCAGCAGTGTCACGCAGTCCGCCGCGTGGATCAAAGAATCTATGGTTTTCCCTCGAGTCTTTCCCACGAGGCTTTCCCACGAGGCTTTCCCACAGGGCTGTCCCACGTGCACACGTGGTGGGAGTCGATCCTCGGCTTGAACGTCAAGGCAGTGCAGGGAAAACAGGTTCCTCTGGAATGGACTGACACATCTGGGGGACTCTTGGAATGGTGGCATGACCCTGGAGTTCCTGTCGCCTTTCCTGTGGAGAGCGCCTCCTCTTGAGATGCGACGGGAACGCCGGGAATTCTTTCCCTACGAAACAGTGAAAGGATCCCTCATCTCGAGCTAGGAGGCGGAAACGGGTCTCCCCTGGATGTGTGCGGGACCCCACGTGCTTCCTCTCGAGTGGAGACAGGTATGTCGGGGAACTTCTTGAGTTGCAGCAAGGGTGTGAAGGACCCTTTGGAAGTTCCAGTGGTTAGATGTGATTGGCCTCGAGAAGCCTCAGCGGAAATGGGCCTCATCTCTCCTGGAGGGCAAAACCTCCTGGATTTTATCGAGTTGCGGCAGGTGCTCTCGGCTTACGACGGGGACCTCAGGGAACCGCTCTGGTGGCCTCAGGAAAGGCCAGTCCCCATGCGAGTTCCTCGGGGGCCTCTGGGGATTCCTCTCCCGTCGATGCCGGAGCCTAAGACCTTGTGTGGAGTCGGGGCCGGAACCTGAGGATTCCTCTCCAGTGCTGACATGGATCTTGGGGTACTTCTGGAGTCTCCCCAGGGGAGTCAGTCCTCGTCTCGAATGCGGGCATGCACTTGCGCTTTCCTCCAGAGCGGTAGCAGCAGTGTCACGCAGTCCGCCGCGTGGATCAAAGAATGTATGGTTTTCCCTCGAGTCTTTCCCACGAGGCTTTCCCACAGGGCTGTCCCACGTGCACACGTGGCGGGAGTCGATCCTCGGCTTGAACGACAAGGCAGTGCAGGGAAAACAGGTTCCTCTGGAATGGACTGACATATCTGGGGGACTCTTGGAATGGTGGCACGACCCTGGAGTTCCTCTCGCCTTTCCTGTGGAGAGCGCCTCCTCTTGAGATGCGACGGGAACGCCGGGAATTCTTTCCCTACGAAACAGGGAAAGGATCCCTCATCTCGAGCTAGGAGGGGGAAACGGGGCTCCCCTGGATGTGTGCGGGACACCACGTGCTTCCTCTAGAGTGCAGACGGGTATGTCGGGGAACTTCTTGAGTTGCAGCAAGGGTGTGAAGGACCCTTTGGAAGTTCCAGTGGTTAGACGTGATTGGCCTCGAGAAGCCTCAGCGGAAATGGGCCTCATCTCGCCTGGAGGGCAAAACCTCCTGGATTTTCTCGAGTTGCGGCAGGTGCTCTCGACTTACGACGGGGACCTCAGGGACCCGCTCTGGTGGCCTCAGGAAAGGCCAGTCCCCATGCGAGTTCCTCGGGGGCCTCTCGGGATTCCTCTCCCGTCGATGCCGGGGCCTAAGACCTTGTGTGGAGTCGGGGCCGGAACCTGAGGATTTCTCTCCAGTGCTGACATGGATCTTGGGGTACTTCTGGAGTCTCCCCAGGGGAGTCAGTCCTCGTCTCGAATGCGGGCATGCACTTGCACTTTCCTCCAGAGCGGTAGCAGCAGTGTCACGCAGTCCGCCGTGTGGATAAAAGGATCTATGGTTTTCCCTCGAGTCTTTCCCACGAGTCTTTCCCACGAGGCTTTCCCACAGGGCTGTCCCACGTGCACACGTGGTGGGAGTCGATCCTCGGCTTGAACGTCAAGGCAGTGCAGGGAAAACAGGTTCCTCTGGAATGGACTGACACATCTGGGGGACTCTTGGAATGGTGGCACGACCCTGGAGTTCCTCTCGCCTTTCCTGTGGAGAGCGCCTCGTCTTGAGATGTGACGGGAACGCCGGGAATTCTTTCCCTACGAAACAGGGAAAGGATCCCTCATCTCGAGCTAGGAGGCGGAAACGGGGCTCCCCTGGATGTGTGCGGGACCCCACGTGCTTCCTCTCGAGTGGAGACGGGTATGTCGGGGAACTTCTTGAGTTGCAGCAAGGGTGTGAAGGACCCTTTGGAAGTTCCAGTGGTTAGATGTGATTGGCCTCGAGAAGCCTCAGCGGAAATGGGCCTCATCTCGCCTGGAGGGCAAAACCTCCTGGATTTTCTCGAGTTGCGGCAGGTGCTCTAGACTTACGACGGGGACCTCAGGGAACCGCTCTGGTGGCCTCAGGAAAGGCCAGTCCCCATGCGAGTTCCTCGGGGCCTCTCGGGATTCTTCTCCCGTCGATGCCGGGGCCTAAGACCTTGTGTGGAGTCGGGCTGGAACCTGAGGATTCCTCTCCAGTGCTGACATGGATCTTGGGGTACTTCTGGAGTCTCCCCAGGGGAGTCAGTCCCCGTCTCGAATGCAGGCATGCACTTGCGCTTTCCTCCAGAGCGGTAGCAGCACTGTCACGCAGTCCGCCGCGTGGATCAAAGAATCTATGGTTTTCCCTCGAGTCTTTCCCACGAGGCTTTCCCACGAGGCTTTCCCACAGGGCTGTCCCACGTGCACACGTGGTGGGAGTCAATCCTCGGCTTGAACGTCAAGGCAGTGCAGGGAAAACAGGTTCCTCTGGAATGGACTGACACATCTGGGGGACTCTTGGAATGGTGGTACGACCCTGGAGTTCCTCTCGCCTTTCCTGTGGAGAGCGCCTCCTCTTGAGATGCGACGGGAACGCCGGGAATTCTTTCCCTACGAAACAGGGAAAGGATCCCTCATCTCGAGCTAGGAGGCGGAAACGGGGCTCCCCTGGATGTGTGCGGGACCCACGTGCTTCCTCTCGAGTGGAGACGGGTATGTCGGGGAACTTCTTGAGTTGCAGCAAGGGTGTGAAGGACCCTTTGGAAGTTCCAGTGGTTAGACGTGATTAGCCTCGAGAAGCCTCAGCGGAAATGGGCCTCATCGCGCCTGGAGGGCAAAACCTCCTGGATTTTCTCGAGTTGCGGCAGGTGCTCTCGACTTACGACGGGGACCTCAGGGACCCGTTCTGGTGGCCTCAGGAAAGGACAGTCCCCATGCGAGTTCCTCGGGGGCCTCTCGGGATTCCTCTCCCGTCGATGCCGGGGCCTAAGACCTTGTGTGGAGTCGGGGCCGGAACCTGAGGATTCCTCTCCAGTGCTGACATGGATCTTGGGGTACTTCTGGAGTCTCCCCAGGGGAGTCAGTCCTCGTCTCGAATGAGGGCATGCACTTGCGCTTTCCTCCAGAGCGGTAGCAGCAGTGTCACGCAGTCCGCCGCGTGGATCAAAGAATCTATGGTTTTCCCTCGAGTCTTTCCCACGAGGCTTTCCCACAGGGCTGTCCCACGTGCACACGTGGTGGGAGTCGATCCTCGGCTTGAACGTCAAGGCAGTGCAGGGAAAACAGGTTCCTCTGGAATGGACTGACACATCTGGGTGACTCTTGGAATGGTGGCATGACCCTGGAGTTCCTCTCGCCTTTCCTGTGGAGAGCGCCTCCTCTTGAGATGCGACGGGAACGCCGGGAATTCTTTCCCTACGAAACAGGGAAAGGATCCCTCATCTCGAGCTTGGAGGGGGAAACGGGGCTGCCCTGGATGTGTGCGGGACACCACGTGCTTCCTCTCGAGTGCAGACGGGTATGTCGGGGAACTTCTTGAGTTGCAGCAAGGGTGTGAAGGACCCTTTTGAAGTTCCAGTGGTTAGACGTGATTGGCCTCGAGAAGCCTCAGCGGAAATGGGCCTCATCTCGCCTGGAGGGCAAAACCTCCTGGATTTTCTCGAGTTGCGGCAGGTGCTCTCGACTTACGACGGGGACCTCAGGGACCCGCTCTGGTGGCCTCAGGAAAGGCCAGTCCCCATGCGAGTTCCTCGGGGGCCTCTCGGGATTCCTCTCCCGTCGATGCCGGGGCCTAAGACCTTGTGTGGAGTCGGGGCCGGAACCTGAGGATTCCTCTCCAGTGCTGACATGGATCTTGGGGTACTTCTGGAGTCTCCCCAGGGGGGTCAGTCCTCGTCTCGAATGCGGGCATGCACTTGCACTTTCCTCCAGAGCGGTAGCAGCAGTGTCACGCAGTCCGCCGCGTGGATCAAAGGATCTATGGTTTTCCCTCGAGTCTTTCCCACGAGGCTTTCCCACGAGGCTTTCCCACAGGGCTGTGCCACGTGCACACGTGGTGGGAGTCGATCCTCGGCTTGAACGTCAAGGCAGTGCAGGGAAAACAGGTTCCTCTTGAATGGACTGACACATCTGGGGGACTCTTGGAATGGTGGCACGACCCTGGAGTTCCTCTAGCCTTTCCTGTGGAGAGCGCCTCCTCTTGAGATGCGACGGGAACGCCAGGAATTCTTTCCCTACGAAACAGGGAAAGGATCCCTCATCTCGAGCTAGGAGGCGGAAACGGGGCTCCCCTGGATGTGTGCGGGACCCCACGTGCTTCCTCTCGAGTGGAGACGGTTATGTCGGGGAACTTCTTGAGTTGCAGCAATGGTGTGAAGGACCCTTTGGAAGTTCCAGTGGTTAGATGTGATTGGCCTCGAGAAGCCTCAGCGGAAATGGGCCTCATCTCGCCTGGAGGGCAAAACCTCCTGGATTTTCTCGAGTTGCGGCAGGTGCTCTCGACTTACGACGGGGACCTCAGGGACCCGCTCTGGTGGCCTCAGGAAAGGCCAGTCCCTATGCGAGTTCCTCGGGGGCCTATCGGGATTCCTCTCCCGTCGATGCCGGGGCCTAAGACCTTGTGTGGAGTCGGGGCCGGAACCTGAGGATTCCTCTCCAGTGCTGACATGGATCTTGGGGTACTTCTGGAGTCTCCCCAGGGGAGTCAGTCCTCGTCTCGAATGCGGGCATGCACTTGCGCTTTCCTCCAGAGCGGTAGCAGCAGTGTCACGCAGTCCGCCGCGTGGATCAAAGGATCTATGGTTTTCCCTCGAGTCTTTCCCACGAGGCTTTCCCACGAGGCTTTCCCACAGGGCTGTCCCACGTGCACACGTGGTGGGAGTCGATCCTCGGCTTGAACGACAAGGCAGAGCAGGGAAAACAGGTTCCTCTGGAATGGACTGACACATCTGGGGGACTCTTGGAATGGTGGTACGACCCTGGAGTTCCTCTCGCCTTTCCTGTGGAGAGCGCCTCCTCTTGAGATGCGACGGGAACGCCGGGAATTCTTTCCCTGCGAAACAGGGAAAGGATCCCTCATCTCGAGCTAGGAGGCGGAAACGGGGCTCCCCTGGATGTGTGCGGGACCCACGTGCTTCCTCTCGAGTGGAGACGGGTATGTCGGGGTACTTCTTGAGTTGCAGCAAGGGTGTGAAGGACCCTTTGGAAGTTCCAGTGGTTAGATGTCATTGGCCTCGAGAAGCCTCAGCGGAAATGGGCCTCATCTCGCCTGGAGGGCAAAACCTCCTGGATTTTCTCGAGTTGCGGCAGGTGCTCTCGACTTACGACGGGGACCTCAGGGACCCGCTCTGGTGGCCTCAGGAAAGGCCAGTCCCTATGCGAGTTCCTCGGGGGCCTATCGGGATTCCTCTCCCGTCGATGCCGGGGCCTAAGACCTTGTGTGGAGTCGGGGCCGGAACCTGAGGATTCCTCTCCAGTGCTGACATGGATCTTGGGGTACTTCTGGAGTCTCCCCAGGGGAGTCAGTCCTCGTCTCGAATGCGGGCATGCACTTGCGCTTTCCTCCAGAGCGGTAGCAGCAGTGTCACGCAGTCCGCCGCGTGGATCAAAGGATCTATGGTTTTGCCTCGAGTCTTTCCCACGAGGCTTTCCCACGAGGCTTTCCCACAGGGCTGTCCCACGTGCACACGTGGTGGGAGTCGATCCTCGGCTTGAACGACAAGGCAGTGCAGGGAAAACAGGTTCCTCTGGAATGGACTGACACATCTGGGGGACTCTTGGAATGGTGGTGCGACCCTGGAGTTCCTCTCGCCTTTCCTGTGGAGAGCGCCTCCTCTTGAGATGCGACGGGAACGCCGGGAATTCTTTCCCTACGAAACAGGGAAAGGATCCCTCATCTCGAGCTAGGAGGGGGAAACGGGGCTCCCCTGGATGTGTGCGGGACCCACGTGCTTCCTCTCGAGTGGAGACGGGTAGGTCGGGGAACTTCTTGAGTTGCAGCAAGGGTGTGAAGGACCCTTTGGAAGTTCCAGTGGTTAGATGTGATTGGCCTCGAGAAGCCTCAGCGGAAATGGGCCTCATCTCGCCTGGAGGGCAAAACCTCCTGGATTTTCTCGAGTTGCGGCAGGTGCTCTCGACTTATGACGGGGACCTCAGGGACCCGCTCTGGTGGCCTCAGGAAAGGCCAGTCCCCATGCGAGTTCCTCGGGGGCCTCTCGGGATTCCTCTCCCGTCGATGCCGGGGCCTAAGACCTTGTGTGGAGTCGGGGCCGGAACCTGAGGATTCCTCTCCAGTGCTGACATGGATCTTGGGGTACTTCTGGAGTCTCCCCAGGGGAGTCAGTCTTCGTCTCGGATGCGGGCATGCACTTGCCCTTTCCTCCAGAGCGGTAGCAGCAGTGTCACGCAGTCCGCCGTGTGGACCAAAGGATCTATGGTTTTCCCTCGAGTCTTTCCCACGAGGCTTTCCCACGAGGCCTTCCCACAGGGCTGTCCCACGTGCACACGTGTTGGGAGTCGATCCTCGGCTTGAACGTCAAAGCAGTGCAGGGAAAACAGGTTCCTCTGGAATGGACTGACACATCTGGGGGACTCTTGGAATGGTGCCACGACCCTGGAGTTCCTCTCGCCTTTCCTGTGGAGAGCGCCTCCTCTTGAGATGCGACGGGAACGCCGGGAATTCTTTCCCTACGAAACAGGGAAAGGATCCCTCATCTCGAGCTAGGAGGCGGAAACGGGGCTCCCATGAATGTGTGCGGGACCCCACGTGCTTCCTCTCGAGTGGAGACGGGTATGTCGGGGAACTTCTTGAGTTGCAGCAAGGGTGTGAAGGACCCTTTGGAAGGTCCAGTGGTTAGATGTGATTGGTCTCGAGAAGCCTCAGCGGAAATGGGCCTCATCTCGCCTGGAGGGCAAAACCTCCTGGATTTTATCGAGTTGCGGCAGGTGCTCTCGGCTTACGACGGGGACCTCAGGGAACCGCTCTGGTGGCCTCAGGAAAGGCCAGTCCCCATGCGAGTTCCTCGGGGGCCTCTGGGGATTCCTCTCCCGTCGATGCCGGAGCCTAAGACCTTGTGTGGAGTCGGGGCCGGAACCTGAGGATTCCTCTCCAGTGCTGACATGGATCTTGGGGTACTTCTGGAGTCTCCCCAGGGGAGTCAGTCCTCGTCTCGAATGCGGGCATGCACTTGCGCTTTCCTCCAGAGCGGTAGCAGCAGTGTCACGCAGTCCGCCGCGTGGATCAAAGAATGTATGGTTTTCCCTCGAGTCTTTCCCACGAGGCTTTCCCACAGGGCTGTCCCACGTGCACACGTGGCGGGAGTCGATCCTCGGCTTGAACGACAAGGCAGTGCAGGGAAAACAGGTTCCTCTGGAATGGACTGACACATCTGGGGGACTCTAGGAATGGTGGCACGACCCTGGAGTTCCTCTCGCCTTTCCTGTGGAGAGCGCCTCCTCTTGAGAAGCGACGGGAACGCCGGGAATTCTTTCCCTACTAAACAGGGAAAGGATCCCTCATCTCGAGCTAGGAGGGGGAAACGGGGATCCCCTGGATGTGTGCGGGACACCACGTGCTTCCTCTAGAGTGCAGACGGGTATGTCGGGGAACTTCTTGAGTTGCAGCAAGGGTGTGAAAGATCCTTTGGAAGTTCCAGTGGTTAGACGTGATTGGCCTCGAGAAGCCTCAGCGGAAATGGGCCTCATCTCGCCTGGAGGGCAAAACCTCCTGGATTTTCTCGAGTTGCGGCAGGTGCTCTCGACTTACGACGGGGACCTCAGGGACCCGCTCTGGTGGCCTCAGGAAAGGCCAGTCCCCATGCGAGTTCCACGGGGGCCTCTCGGGATTCCTCTCCCGTCGATGCCGGGGCCTAAGACCTTGTGTGGAGTCGGGGCCGGAACCTGAGGATTTCTCTCCAGTGCTGACATGGATCTTGGGGTACTTCTGGAGTCTCCCCAGGGGGGTCAGTCCTCGTCTCGAATGCGGGCATGCACTTGCACTTTCCTCCAGAGCGGTAGCAGCAGTGTCACGCAGTCCGCCGTGTGGATAAAAGGATCTATGGTTTTCCCTCGAGTCTTTCCCACGAGTCTTTCCCACGAGGCTTTCCCACAGGGCTGTCCCACGTGCACACGTGGTGGGAGTCGATCCTCGGCTTGAACGTCAAGGCAGTGCAGGGAAAACAGGTTCCTCTGGAATGGACTGACACATCTGGGGGACTCTTGGAATGGTGGCACGACCCTGGAGTTCCTCTCGCCTTTCCTGTGGAGAGCGCCTCGTCTTGAGATGTGACGGGAACGCCGGGAATTCTTTCCCTACGAAACAGGGAAAGGATCCCTCATCTCGAGCTAGGAGGCGGAAACGGGGCTCCCCTGGATGTGTGCGGGACCCCACGTGCTTCCTCTCGAGTGGAGACGGGTATGTCGGGGAACTTCTTGAGTTGCAGCAAGGGTGTGAAGGACCCTTTGGAAGTTCCAGTGGTTAGATGTGATTGGCCTCGAGAAGCCTCAGCGGAAATGGGCCTCATCTCGCCTGGAGGGCAAAACCTCCTGGATTTTCTCGAGTTGCGGCAGGTGCTCTCGACTTACGACTGGGACCTCAGGGACCCGCTCTGGTGGCCTCAGGAAAGGCCAGTCCCCATGCGAGTTCCTCGGGGGCGTCTCGGGATTCCTCTCCCGTCGATGCCGGGGCCTAAGACCTTGTGTGGAGTCGGGGCCGGAACCTGAGGATTCCTCTCCAGTGCTGACACGGTTCTTGGGGTACTTCTGGAGTCTCCCCAGGGGAGTCAGTCCTCGTCTCGGATGCGGGCATGCACTTGCGCTTTCCTCCAGAGCGGTAGCAGCAGTGTCACGCAGTCCGCCGCGTGGACCAAAGGATCTATGGTTTTCCCTCAAGTCTTTCCCACGAAAGTTCCCTCGAGGCTTTCCCACAGGGCTGTCCCACGTGCACACGTGTTGGGAGTCGATCCTCGGCTTGAACGTCAAGGCAGTGCAGGGAAAACAGGTTCCTCTTGAATGGACTGACACATCTGGGGGACTCTTGGAATGGTGGCACGACCCTGGAGTTCCTCTCGCCTTTCCTGTGGAGAGCGCCTCCTCTTGAGATGCGACGGGAACGCCGGGAATTCTTTCCCTACGAAACAGGGAAAGGATCCCTCATCTCGAGCTAGGAGGCGGAAACGGGGCTCCCCTGAATGTGTGCGGGACCCCACGTGCTTCCTCTCGAGTGGAGACGGGTATGTCGGGGAACTTCTTGAGTTGCAGCAAGGGTGTGAAGGACCCTTTGGAAGGTCCAGTGGTTAGATGTGATTGGCCTCGAGAAGCCTCAGCGGAAATGGGCCTCATCTCGCCTGGAGGGCAAAACCTCCTGGATTTTCTCGAGTTGCGGCAGGTGCTCTCGACTTACGACGGGGACCTCAGGGACCCGCTCTGGTGGCCTCAGGAAAGGCCAGTCCCCATGCGAGTTCCTCGGGGGCCTCTGGGGATTCCTCTCCCGTCGATGCCGGGGTCTAAGACCTTGTGTGGAGTCGGGGCCGGAACCTGAGGATTCCTCTCCAGTGCTGACATGGATCTTGGGGTACTTCTGGAGTCTCCCCAGGGGAGTCAGTCCTCGTCTCGAATGCGGGCATGCACTTGCGCTTTCCTCCAGAGCGGTAGCAGCAGTGTCACGCAGTCCGACGCGTGGATCAAAGAATCTATGGTTTTCCCTCGAGTCTTTCCCACGAGGCTTTCCCACGAGGCTTTCCCACAGGGCTGTCCCACGTGCACACGTGGTGGGAGTCGATCCTCGGCTTGAACGTCAAGGCAGTGCAGGGAAAACAGGTTCCTCTGGAATGTACTGACACATCTGGGGGACTCTTGGAATGGTGGCACGACCATGGAGTTCCTCTCGCCTTTCCTGTGGAGAGCGCCTCCTCTTGAGATGCGACGGGAACGCCGGGAATTCTTTCCCTACGAAACAGGGAAAGGATCCCTCTTCTCGAGCTAGGAGGCGGAAACGGGGCTCCCCTGGATGTGTGCGGGACCCCACGTGCTTCCTCTCGAGTGGAGACGGGTATGTCGGGGAACTTCTTGAGTTGCAGCAAGGGTGTGAAGGACCCTTTGGAAGTTCCAGTGGTTAGACGTGATTAGCCTCGAGAAGCCTCAGCGGAAATGGGCCTCATCGCGCCTGGAGGGCAAAACCTCCTGGATTTTCTCGAGTTGCGGCAGGTGCTCTCGACTTACGACGGGGACCTCAGGGACCCGCTCTGGTGGCCTCAGGAAAGGCCAGTCCCCATGCGAGTTCCTCGGGGGCCTCTCGGGATTCCTCTCCCGTCGATGCCGGGGCCTAAGACCTTGTGTGGAGTCGGGGCCGGAACCTGAGGATTCCTCTCCAGTGCTGACATGGATCTTGGGGTACTTCTGGAGTCTCCCCAGGGGAGTCAGTCCTCGTCTCGAATGCGGGCATGCACTTGCGCTTTCCTCCAGAGCGGTAGCAGCAGTGTCACGCAGTCCGCCGCGTGGATCAAAGGATCTATGGTTTTCCCTCGAGTCTTTCCCACGAGGCTTTCCCACGAGGCTTTCCCACAGGGCTGTCCCACGTGCACACGTGGTGGGAGTCGATCCTCGGCTTGAACGTCAAGGCAGTGCAGGGAAAACAGGTTCCTCTGGAATGGACTGACACATCTGGGGGACTCTTGGAATGGTGGCACGACCCTGGAGTTCCTCTCGCCTTTCCTGTGGACAGCGCCGCCTCTTGAGATGCGACGGGAACGCCGGGAATTCTTTCCCTACGAAACAGGGAAAGGATCCCTCATCTCGAGCTAGGAGGCGGAAACGGGGCTCCCCTGGATGTGTGCGAGACACCACGTGCTTCCTCTCGAGTGGAGACGGGTATGTCGGGGAACTTCTTGAGTTGCAGCAAGGGTGTGAAGGACCCTTTGGAAGTTCCAGTGGTTAGATGTGATTGGCCTCGAGAAGCCTCAGCGGAAATGGGCCTCATCTCGCCTGGAGGGCAAAACCTCCTGGATTTTCTCGAGTTGCGGCAGGTGCTCTCGACTTACGACGGGGACCTCAGGGACCCGCTCTGGTGGCCTCAGGAAAGGCCAGTCCCCATGCGAGTTCCTCGGGGGCGTCTCGGGATTCCTCTCCCGTCGATGCCGGGGCCTAAGACCTTGTGTGGAGTCGGGGCCGGAACCTGAGGATTCCTCTCCAGTGCTGACATGGATCTTGGGGTACTTCTGGAGTCTCCCCAGGGGAGTCAGTCCTCGTCTCGAATGCGGGCATGCACTTGCGCTTTCCTCCAGAGCGGTAGCAGCAGTGTCACGCAGTCCGCCGCGTGGATCAAAGGATCTATGGTTTTCCCTCGAGTCTTTCCCACGAGGCTTTCCCACGAGGCTTTCCCACAGGGCTGTCCCACGTGCACACGTGGTGAGAGTCGATCCTCGGCTTGAACGTCAAGGCAGGGCAGGGAAAACAGGTTCCTCTGGAATGGACTGACACATCTGGGGGACTCTTGGAATGGTGGCACGACCCTGGAGTTCCTCTCGCCTTTCCTGTGGAGAGCGCCTCCTCTTGAGATGCGACGGGAACGCCGGGAATTCTTTCCCTACGAAACAGGGAAAGGATCCCTCATCTCGAGCTAGGAGGCGGAAACGGGGCTCCCCTGGATGTGTGCGGGACACCACGTGCTTCCTCTCGAGTGGAGACGGGTATGTCGGGGAACTTCTTGAGTTGCAGCAATGGTGTGAAGGACCCTTTGGAAGTTCCAGTGGTTAGATGTGATTGGCCTCGAGAAGCCTCAGCGGAAATGGGCCTCATCTCGCCTGGAGGGCAAAACCTCCTGGATTTTCTCGAGTTGCGGCAGGTGCTCTCGACTTACGATGGGGACCTCAGGGACCCGCTCTGGTGGCCTCAGGAAAGGCCAGTCCCCATGCGAGTGCCTCGGGGGCCTCTCGGGATTCCTCTCCCGTCGATGCCGGGGCCTAAGACCTTGTGTGGAGTCGGGGCCGGAACCTGAGGATTCCTCTCCAGTGCTGACATGGATCTTGGGGTACTTCTGGAGTCTCCCCAGGGGAGTCAGTCCTCGTCTCGAATGCGCGCATGCACTTGCGCTTTCCTCCAGAGCGGTAGCAGCAGTGTCACGCAGTCCGCCGCGTGGATCAAAGGATCTATGGTTATCCCTCGAGTCTTTCCCACGAGGCTTTCCCACGAGGCTTTCCCACAGGGCTGTCCCACGTGCACACGTGGTGGGAGTCGATCCTCGGGTTGAACGTCAAGGCAGTGCAGGGAAAACAGGTTCCTCTGGAATGGACTGACACATCTGGGGGACTCTTGGAATGGTGGCACTACCCTGGAATTCCTCCCGCCTTTCCTGTGGAGAGCGCCTCCTCTTGAGATGCGACGGGAACGCCGGGAATTCTTTCCCTACGAAACAGGGAAAGGATCCCTCATCTCGAGCTAGGAGGCGGAAACGGGGCTTCCCTGGATGTGTGCGGGACCCACGTGCTTCCTCTCGAGTGGAGACGGGTATGTCGGGGAACTTCTTGAGTTGCAGCAATGGTGTGAAGGACCCTTTGGAAGTTCCAGTGGTTAGATGTGATTGGCCTCGAGAAGCCTCAGCGGAAATGGGCCTCATCTCGCCTGGAGGGCAAAACCTCCTGGATTTTCTCGAGTTGGGGCAGGTGCTCTCGACTTACGACGGGGACCTGAGGGACCCGCTCTGGTGGCCTCAGGAAAGGCCAGTCCCCATGCGAGTTTCTCGGGGGCCTCTCGGGATTCCTCTCCCGTCGATGCCGGGGCCTAAGACCTTGTGTGGAGTCGGGGCCGGAACCTGAGGATTCCTCTCCAGTGCTGACATGGATCTTGGGGTACTTCTGGAGTCTCCCCAGGCGAGTCAGTCCTCGTCTCGAATGCGGGCATGCACTTGCGCTTTCCTCCAGAGCGGTAGCAGCAGTGTCACCCAGTTCGTCGCGTGGATCAAAGGATCTATGGTTTTCCCTCGAGTCTTTCCCACGAGGCTTCCCCACGAGGCTTTCCCACAGGGCTGTCCCACGTGCACACGTGGTGGGAGTCGATCCTCGGCTTGAACGTCAAGGCAGTGCAGGGAAAACAGGTTCCTCTGGAATGGACTGACACATCTGGGGGACTCTTGGAATGGTGGCACGACCCTGGAGTTCCTCTCGCCTTTCCTGTGGAGAGCGCCTCCTCTTGAGATGCGACGGGAACGCCGGGAATTCTTTCCCTACGAAACAGGGAAAGGATCCCTCTTCTCGAGCTAGGAGGCGGAAACGGGGCTCCCCTGGATGTGTGCGAGACACCACGTGCTTCCTCTCGAGTGGAGACGGGTATGTCGGGGAACTTCTTGAGTTGCAGCAAGGGTGTGAAGGACCCTTTGGAAGTTCCAGTGGTTAGATGTGATTGGCCTCGAGAAGCCTCAGCGGAAATGGGCCTCATCTCGCCTGGAGGGCAAAACCTCCTGGATTTTCTCGAGTTGCGGCAGGTGCTCTCGACTTACGACGGGGACCTCAGGGACCCGCTCTGGTGGCCTCAGGAAAGGCCAGTCCCCATGCGAGTTCCTCGGGGGCGTCTCGGGATTCCTCTCCCGTCGATGCCGGGGCCTAAGACCTTGTGTGGAGTCGGGGCCGGAACCTGAGGATTCCTCTCCAGTGCTGACATGGATCTTGGGGTACTTCTGGAGTCTCCCCAGGGGAGTCAGTCCTCGTCTCGAATGCGGGCATGCACTTGCGCTTTCCTCCAGAGCGGTAGCAGCAGTGTCACGCAGTCCGCCGCGTGGATCAAAGGATCTATGGTTTTCCCTCGAGTCTTTCCCACGAGGCTTTCCCACGAGGCTTTCCCACAGGGCTGTCCCACGTGCACACGTGGTGGGAGTCGATCCTCGGCTTGAACGTCAAGGCAGTGCAGGGAAAACAGGTTCCTCTGGAATGGACTGACACATCTGGGGGACTCTTGGAATGGTGGCACGACCCTGGAGTTCCTCTCGCCTTTCCTGTGGACAGCGCCGCCTCTTGAGATGCGACGGGAACGCCGGGAATTCTTTCCCTACGAAACAGGGAAAGGATCCCTCATCTCGAGCTAGGAGGCGGAAACGGGGCTCCCCTGGATGTGTGCGAGACACCACGTGCTTCCTCTCGAGTGGAGACGGGTATGTCGGGGAACTTCTTTAGTTGCAGCAAGGGTGTGAAGGACCCTTTGGAAGTTCCAGTGGTTAGATGTGATTGGCCTCGAGAAGCCTCAGCGGAAATGGGCCTCATCTCGCCTGGAGGGCAAAACCTCCTGGATTTTCTCGAGTTGCGGCAGGTGCTCTCGACTTACGACGGGGACCTCAGGGACCCGCTCTGGTGGCCTCAGGAAAGGCCAGTCCCCATGCGAGTTCCTCGGGGGCGTCTCGGGATTCCTCTCCCGTCGATGCCGGGGCCTAAGACCTTGTGTGGAGTCGGGGCCGGAACCTGAGGATTCCTCTCCAGTGCTGACATGGATCTTGGGGTACTTCTGGAGTCTCCCCAGGGGAGTCAGTCCTCGTCTCGAATGCGGGCATGCACTTGCGCTTTCCTCCAGAGCGGTAGCAGCAGTGTCACGCAGTCCGCCGCGTGGATCAAAGGATCTATGGTTTTCCCTCGAGTCTTTCCCACGAGGCTTTCCCACGAGGCTTTCCCACAGGGCTGTCCCACGTGCACACGTGGTGAGAGTCGATCCTCGGCTTGAACGTCAAGGCAGGGCAGGGAAAACAGGTTCCTCTGGAATGGACTGACACATCTGGGGGACTCTTGGAATGGTGGCACGACCCTGGAGTTCCTCTCGCCTTTCCTGTGGAGAGCGCCTCCTCTTGAGATGCGACGGGAACGCCGGGAATTCTTTCCCTACGAAACAGGGAAAGGATCCCTCATCTCGAGCTAGGAGGCGGAAACGGGGCACCCCTGGATGTGTGCGGGACACCACGTGCTTCCTCTCGAGTGGAGACGGGTATGTCGGGGAACTTCTTGAGTTGCAGCAATGGTGTGAAGGACCCTTTGGAAGTTCCAGTGGTTAGATGTGATTGGCCTCGAGAAGCCTCAGCGGAAATGGGCCTCATCTCGCCTGGAGGGCAAAACCTCCTGGATTTTCTCGAGTTGCGGCAGGTGCTCTCGACTTACGATGGGGACCTCAGGGACCCGCTCTGGTGGCCTCAGGAAAGGCCAGTCCCCATGCGAGTGCCTCGGGGGCCTCTCGGGATTCCTCTCCCGTCGATGCCGGGGCCTAAGACCTTGTGTGGAGTCGGGGCCGGAACCTGAGGATTCCTCTCCAGTGCTGACATGGATCTTGGGGTACTTCTGGAGTCTCCCCAGGGGAGTCAGTCCTCGTCTCGAATGCGCGCATGCACTTGCGCTTTCCTCCAGAGCGGTAGCAGCAGTGTCACGCAGTCCGCCGCGTGGATCAAAGGATCTATGGTTATCCCTCGAGTCTTTCCCACGAGGCTTCCCACGAGGCTTTCCCACAGGGCTGTCCCACGTGCACACGTGGTGGGAGTCGATCCTCGGGTTGAACGTCAAGGCAGTGCAGGGAAAACAGGTTCCTCTGGAATGGACTGACACATCTGGGGGACTCTTGGAATGGTGGCACTACCCTGGAATTCCTCCCGCCTTTCCTGTGGAGAGCGCCTCCTCTTGAGATGCGACGGGAACGCCGGGAATTCTTTCCCTACGAAACAGGGAAAGGATCCCTCATCTCGAGCTAGGAGGCGGAAACGGGGCTTCCCTGGATGTGTGCGGGACCCACGTGCTTCCTCTCGAGTGGAGACGGGTATGTCGGGGAACTTCTTGAGTTGCAGCAATGGTGTGAAGGACCCTTTGGAAGTTCCAGTGGTTAGATGTGATTGGCCTCGAGAAGCCTCAGCGGAAATGGGCCTCATCTCGCCTGGAGGGCAAAACCTCCTGGATTTTCTCGAGTTGGGGCAGGTGCTCTCGACTTACGACGGGGACCTGAGGGACCCGCTCTGGTGGCCTCAGGAAAGGCCAGTCCCCATGCGAGTTTCTCGGGGGCCTCTCGGGATTCCTCTCCCGTCGATGCCGGGGCCTAAGACCTTGTGTGGAGTCGGGGCCGGAACCTGAGGATTCCTCTCCAGTGCTGACATGTATCTTGGGGTACTTCTGGAGTCTCCCCAGGGGAGTCAGTCCTCGTCTCGAATGCGGGCATGCACTTGCGCTTTCCTCCAGAGCGGTAGCAGCAGTGTCACCCAGTTCGTCGCGTGGATCAAAGGATCTATGGTTTTCCCTCGAGTCTTTCCCACGAGGCTTCCCCACGAGGCTTTCCCACAGGGCTGTCCCACGTGCACACGTGGTGGGAGTCGATCCTCGGCTTGAACGTCAAGGCAGTGCAGGGAAAACAGGTTCCTCTGGAATGGACTGACACATCTGGGGGACTCTTGGAATGGTGGCACGACCCTGGAGTTCCTCTCGCCTTTCCTGTGGAGAGCGCCTCCTCTTGAGATGCGACGGGAACGCCGGGAATTCTTTCCCTACGAAACAGGGAAAGGATCCCTCATCTCGAGCTAGGAGGCGGAAACGGGGCTCCCCTGGATGTGTGCCGGACACCACGTGCTTCCTCTCGAGTGGAGACGGGTATGTCGGGGAACTTCTTGAGTTGCAGCAAGGGTGTGAAGGACCCTTTGGAAGTTCCAGTGGTTAGACGTGATTGGCCTCGAGAAGCCTCAGCGGAAATGGGCCTCATCTCGCCTGGAGGGCAAAACCTCCTGGATTTTCTCGAGTTGCGGCAGGTGCCCTCGACTTACGACGGGGACCTCAGGGACCCGCTCTGGTGGCCTCAGGAAAGGCCAGTCCCTATGCGAGTTCCTCGGGGGCCTATCGGGATTCCTCTCCCGTCGATGCCGGGGCCTAAGACCTTGTGTGGAGTCGGGGCCGGAACCTGAGGATTCCTCTCCAGTGCTGACATGGATCTTGGGGTACTTCTGGAGTCTCCCCAGGGGGGTCAGTCCTCGTCTCGAATGCGGGCATGCACTTGCACTTTCCTCCAGAGCGGTAGCAGCAGTGTCACGCAGTCCGCCGCGTGGATAAAAGGATCTATGGTTTTCCCTCGAGTCTTTCCCACGAGTCTTTCCCACGAGGCTTTCCCACAGGGCTGTCCCACGTGCACACGTGGTGGGAGTCGATCCTCGGCTTGAACGTCAAGGCAGTGCAGGGAAAACAGGTTCCTCTGGAATGGACTGACACATCTGGGGGACTCTTGGAATGGTGGCACGACCCTGGAGTTCCTCTCGCCTTTCCTGTGGAGAGCGCCTCGTCTTGAGATGTGACGGGAACGCCGGGAATTCTTTCCCTACGAAACAGGGAAAGGATCCCTCATCTCGAGCTAGGAGGCGGAAACGGGGCTCCCCTGGATGTGTGCGGGACCCCACGTGCTTCCTCTCGAGTGGAGACGGGTATGTCGGGGAACTTCTTGAGTTGCAGCAATGGTGTGAAGGACCCTTTGGAAGTTCCAGTGGTTAGATGTGATTGGCCTCGAGAAGCCTCAGTGGAAATGGGCCTCATCTCGCCTGGAGGGCAAAACCTCCTGGATTTTCTCGAGTTGCGGCAGGTGCTCTCGACTTACGACGGGGACCTCAGGGACCCGCTCTGGTGGCCTCAGGAAAGGCCAGTCCCCATGCGAGTTCCTCGGGGGCGTCTCGGGATTCCTCTCCCGTCGATGCCGGGGCCTAAGACCTTGTGTGGAGTCGGGGCCGGAACCTGAGGATTCCTCTCCAGTGCTGACATGGATCTTGGGGTACTTCTGGAGTCTCCCCAGGGGAGTCAGTCCTCGTCTCGAATGCGGGCATGCACTTGCGCTTTCCTCCAGAGCGGTAGCAGCAGTGTCACGCAGTCCGCCGCGTGGATCAAAGGATCTATGGTTTTCCCTCGAGTCTTTCCCACGAGGCTTTCCCACGAGGCTTTCCCACAGGGCTGTCCCACGTGCACACGTTGTAGGAGTCGATCCTCGGCTTGAACGTCAAGGCAGTGCAGGGAAAACAGGTTCCTCTGGAATGGACTGACACATCTGGGGGACTCTTGGAATGGTGGCACGACCCTGGAGTTCCTCTCGCCTTTCCTGTGGAGAGCGCCTCCTCTTGAGATGCGACGGGAACGCCGGGAATTCTTTCCCTACGAAACAGGGAAAGGATCTCTCATCTCGAGCTAGGAGGCGGAAACGGGGCTCCCCTGGATGTGTGCGAGACACCACGTGCTTCCTCTCGAGTGCAGACGGGTATGTCGGGGAACTTCTTGAGTTGCAGCAAGGGTGTGAAGGACCCTTTGGAAGTTCCAGTGGTTAGATGTGATTGGCCTCGAGAAGCCTCAGCGGAAATGGGCCTCATCTGGCCTGGAGGGCAAAACCTCCTGGATTTTCTCGAGTTGCGGCAGGTGCTCTCGACTTACGACGGGGACCTCAGGGACCCGCTCTGGTGGCCTCAGGAAAGGCCAGTCCCCATGCGAGTTCCTCGGGGGCCTCTCGGGATTCTTCTCCCGTTGATGCCGGGGCCTAAGACCTTGTGTGTAGTCGGGCCGGAACCTGAGGATTCCTCTCCAGTGCTGACATGGATCTTGGGGTACTTCTGGAGTCTCCCCAGGGGAGTCAGTCCTCGTCTCGAATGCGGGCATTCACTTGCGCTTTCCTCCAGAGCGGTAGCAGCAGTGTCACGCAGTCCTCCGCGTGGATCAAAGAATCTATGGTTTTCCCTCGAGTCTTTCCCACGAGGCTTTCCCACAGGGCTGTCCCACGTGCACACGTGGTGGGAGTCGATCCTCGGCTTGAACGTCAAGGCAGTGCAGGGAAAACAGGTTCCTCTGGAATGGACTGACACATCTGGGTGACTCTTGGAATGGTGGCATGACCCTGGAGTTCCTCTCGCCTTTCCTGTGGAGAGCGCCTCCTCTTGAGATGCGACGGGAACGCCGGGAATTCTTTCCCTACGAAACAGGGAAAGGATCCCTCATCTCGAGCTTGGAGGGGGAAACGGGGCTGCCCTGGATGTGTGCGGGACACCACGTGCTTCCTCTCGAGTGCAGACGGGTATGTCGGGGAACTTCTTGAGTTGCAGCAAGGGTGTGAAGGACCCTTTGGAAGTTCCAGTGGTTAGACGTGATTGGCCTCGAGAAGCCTCAGCGGAAATGGGCCTCATCTCGCCTGGAGGGCAAAACCTCCTGGATTTTCTCGAGTTGCGGCAGGTGCTCTCGACTTACGACGGGGACCTCAGGGATCCGCTCTTGTGGCCTCAGGAAAGGCCAGTCCCCATGCGAGTTCCTCGGGGGCCTCTCGGGATTCTTCTCCCGTCGATGCCGGGGCCTAAGACCTTGTGTGGAGTCGGGCCGGAACCTGAGGATTCCTCTCCAGTGCTGACATGGATCTTGGGGTACTTCTGGAGTCTCCCCAGGGGAGTCAGTCCTCGTCTCGAATGCGGGCATGCACTTGCGCTTTCCTCCAGAGCGGTAGCAGCAGTGTCACACAGTCCGCCGCGTGGATCAAAGAATCTATGGTTTTCCCTCGAGTCTTTCCCACGAGGCTTTCCCACGAGGCTTTCCCACAGGGCTGTCCCACGTGCACACGTGGTGGGAGTCGATCCTCGACTTGAACGTCAAGGCAGTGCAGGGAAAACAGGTTCCTCTGGAATGGACTGACACATCTGGGGGACTCCTGGAATGGTGGCACGACCCTGGAGTTCCTCTCGCCTTTCCTGTGGAGAGAGCCTCCTCTTGAGTTGCGACGGGAACGCCGGGAATTCTTTCCCTACGAAACAGGGAAAGGATCCCTCATCTCGAGCTAGGAGGCGGAAACGGTGCTCGCCTGGATGTGTGCGGGACCCACGTGCTTCCTCTCGAGTGGAGACGGGTATGTCGGGGAACTTCTTGAGTTGCAGCAAGGTTGTGAAGGACCCTTTGGAAGTTCCAGTGGTTAGACGTGATTAGCGTCGAGAAGCCTCAGCGGAAATGGGCCTCATCGCGCCTGGAGGGCAAAACATCCTGGATATTCTCGAGTTGCGGCAGGTGCTCTCGACTTACGACGGGGACCTCAGGGACCCGCTCTGGTGGCCTCAGGAAAGGCCAGTCCCCATGCGAGTTCCTCGGGGGCCTCTGGGGATTCCTCTCCCGTCGATGCCGGGGCCTAAGACCTTGTGTGGAGTCGGGGCCGGAACCTGAGGATTCCTCTCCAGTGCTGACATGGATCTTGGGGTACTTCTGGAGTCTCCCCAGGGGAGTCAGTCCTCGTCTCGAATGCGGGCATGCACTTGCGCTTTCCTCCAGAGCGGTAGCAGCAGTGTCACGCAGTCCGCCGCGTGGATCAAAGGATCTATGGTTTTCCCTCGAGTCTTTCCCACGAGGCTTTCCCACGAGGCTTTCCCACAGGGCTGTGCCACGTGCACACGTGGTGGGAGTCGATCCTCGGCTTGAACGTCAAGGCAGTGCAGGGAAAACAGGTTCCTCTGGAATGGACTGACACATCTGGGGGACTCTTGGAATGGTGGCACGACCCTGGAGTTCCTCTCGCCTTTCCTGTGGAGAGCGCCTCCTCTTGAGATGCGACGGGAACGCCAGGAATTCTTTCCCTACGAAACAGGGAAAGGATCCCTCATCTCGAGCTAGGAGGGGGAAACGGGGCTCCCCTGGATGTGTGCGGGACCCCACGTGCTTCCTCTCGAGTGGAGACGGTTATGTCGGGGAACTTCTTGAGTTGCAGCAATGGTGTGAAGGACCCTTTGGAAGTTCCAGTGGTTAGATGTGATTGGCCTCGAGAAGCCTCAGCGGAAATGGGCCTCATCTCGCCTGGAGGGCAAAACCTCCTGGATTTTCTCGAGTTGCGGCAGGTGCTCTCGACTTACGACGGGGACCTCAGGGACCCGCTCTGGTGGCCTCAGGAAAGGCCAGTCCCTATGCGAGTTCCTCGGGGTCCTATCGGGATTCCTCTCCCGTCGATGCCGGGGCCTAAGACCTTGTGTGGAGTCGGGGCCGGAACCTGAGGATTCCTCTCCAGTGCTGACATGGATCTTGGGGTACTTCTGGAGTCTCCCCAGGGGAGTCAGTCCTCGTCTCGAATGCGGGCATGCACTTGCGCTTTCCTCCAGAGCGGTAGCAGCAGTGTCACGCAGTCCGCCGCGTGGATCAAAGGATCTATGGTTTTGCCTCGAGTCTTTCCCACGAGGCTTTCCCACGAGGCTTTCCCACAGGGCTGTCCCACGTGCACACGTGGTGGGAGTCGATCCTCGGCTTGAACGACAAGGCAGTGCAGGGAAAACAGGTTCCTCTGGAATGGACTGACACATCTGGGGGACTCTTGGAATGGTGGTACGACCCTGGAGTTCCTCTCGCCTTTCCTGTGGAGAGCGCCTCCTCTTGAGATGCGACGGGAATGCCGGGAATTCTTTCCCTACGAAACAGGGAAAGGATCCCTCATCTCGAGCTAGGAGGCGGAAACGGGGCTCCCCTGGATGTGTGCGGGACCCACGTGCTTCCTCTCGAGTGGAGACGGGTATGTCGGGGAACTTCTTGAGTTGCAGCAAGGGTGTGAAGGACCCTTTGGAAGTTCCAGTGGTTAGATGTGATTGGCCTCGAGAAGCCTCAGTGGAAATGGGCCTCATCTCGCCTGGAGGGCAAAACCTCCTGGATTTTCTCGAGTTGCGGCAGGTGCTCTCGACTTACGACGGGGACCTCAGGGACCCGCTCTGGTGGCCTCAGGAAAGGCCAGTCCCTATGCGAGTTCCTCGGGGGCCTATCGGGATTCCTCTCCCGTCGATGCCGGGGCCTAAGACCTTGTGTGGAGTCGGGGCCGGAACCTGAGGATTCCTCTCCAGTGCTGACATGGATCTTGGGGTACTTCTGGAGTCTCCCCAGGGGAGTCAGTCCTCGTCTCGAATGCGGGCATGCACTTGCGCTTTCCTCCAGAGCGGTAGCAGCAGTGTCACGCAGTCCGCCGCGTGGATCAAAGCATCTATGGTTTTGCCTCGAGTCTTTCCCACGAGGCTTTCCCACGAGGCTTTCCCACAGGGCTGTCCCACGTGCACACGTGGTGGGAGTCGATCCTCGGCTTGAACGACAAGGCAGTGCAGGGAAAACAGGTTCCTCTGGAATGGACTGACACAACTGGGGGACTCTTGGAATGGTGGTGCGACCCTGGAGTTCCTCTCGCCTTTCCTGTGGAGAGCGCCTCCTCTTGAGATGCGACGGGAACGCCGGGAATTCTTTCCCTACGAAACAGGGAAAGGATCCCTCATCTCGAGCTAGGAGGGGGAAACGGGGCTCCCCTGGAAGTGTGCGGGACCCACGTGCTTCCTCTCGAGTGGAGACGGGTATGTCGGGGAACTTCTTGAGTTGCAGCAAGGGTGTGAAGGACCCTTTGGAAGTTCCAGTGGTTAGATGTGATTGGCCTCGAGAAGCCTCAGCGGAAATGGGCCTCATCTCGCCTGGAGGGCAAAACCTCCTGGATTTTCTCGAGTTGCGGCAGGTGCTCTCGACTTACGACGGGGACCTCAGGGACCCGCTCTGGTGGCCTCAGGAAAGGCCAGTCCCTATGCGAGTTCCTCGGGGGCCTATCGGGATTCCTCTCCCGTCGATGCCGGGGCCTAAGACCTTGTGTGGAGTCGGGGCCGGAACCTGAGGATTCCTCTCCAGTGCTGACATGGATCTTGGGGTACTTCTGGAGTCTCCCCAGGGGAGTCAGTCCTCGTCTCGAATGCGGGCATGCACTTGCGCTTTCCTCCAGAGCGGTAGCAGCAGTGTCACCCAGTCCGCCGCGTGGACCAAAGGATCTATGGTTTTCCCTCGAGTCTTTCCCACGAGGCTTTCCCACGAGGCTTTCCCACAGGGCTGTCCCACGTGCACACGTGGTGGGAGTCGATCCTCGGCTTGAACGTCAAGGCAGTGCAGGGAAAACTGTTTCCTCTGGAATGGACTGACACATCTGGGGGACTCTTGGAATGGTGGCATGACCCTGGAGTTCCTGTCGCCTTTCCTGTGGAGAGCGCCTCCTCTTGAGATGCGACGGGAACGCCGGGAATTCTTTCCCTACGAAATAGGGAAAGGATCCCTCATCACGAGCTAGGAGGCGGAAACGGGTCTCCCCTGGATGTGTGCGGGACACCACGTGCTTCCTCTCGAGTGGAGACAGGTATGTCGGGGAACTTCTTGAGTTGCAGCAAGGGTGTGAAGGACCCTTTGGAAGTTCCAGTGGTTAGATGTGATTGGCCTCGAGAAGCCTCAGCGGAAATGGGCCTCATCTCGCCTGGAGGGCAACACCTCCTGGATTTTCTCGAGTTGCGGCAGGTGCTCTCGACTTACGACGGGGACCTCAGGGACCCGCTCTGGTGGCCTCAGGAAAGGCCAGTCCCCATGCGAGTTCCTCGGGGGCCTCTCGGGATTCCTCTCCCGTCGATGCCGGGGCCTAAGACCTTGTGTGGAGTCGGGGCCGGAACCTGAGGATTCCTCTCCAGTGCTGACATGGATCTTGGGGTACTTCTGGAGTCTCCCCAGGGGAGTCAGTCTTCGTCTCGGATGCGGGCATGCACTTGCCCTTTCCTCCAGAGCGGTAGCAGCAGTGTCACGCAGTCCGCCGTGTGGACCAAAGGATCTATGGTTTTCCCTCGAGTCTTTCCCACGAGGCTTTCCCACGAGGCTTTCCCACAGGGCTGTCCCACGTGCACACGTGTTGGGAGTCGATCCTCGGCTTGAACGTCAAGGCAGTGCAGGGAAAACAGGTTCCTCTGGAATGGACTGACACATCTGGGGGACTCTTGGAATGGTGGCACGACCCTGGAGTTCCTCTCGCCTTTCCTGTGGAGAGCGCCTCCTCTTGAGATGCGACGGGAACGCCGGGAATTCTTTCCCTACGAAACAGGGAAAGGATCCCTCATCTCGAGCTAGGAGGCGGAAACGGGGCTCCCCTGAATGTGTGCGGCACCCCACGTGCTTCCTCTCGAGTGGAGACGGGTATGTCGGGGAACTTCTTGAGTTGCAGCAAGGGTGTGAAGGACCCTTTGGAAGGTCCAGTGGTTAGATGTGATTGGTCTCGAGAAGCCTCAGCGGAAATGGGCCTCATCTCGCCTGGAGGGCAAAACCTCCTGGATTTTATCGAGTTGCGGCAGGTGCTCTCGGCTTACGACGGGGACCTCAGGGAACCGCTCTGGTGGCCTCAGGAAAGGCCAGTCCCCATGCGAGTTCCTCGGGGGCCTCTGGGGATTCCTCTCCCGTCGATGCCGGAGCCTAAGACCTTGTGTGGAGTCGTGGCCGGAACATGAGGATTCCTCTCCAGTGCTGACATGGATCTTGGGGTACTTCTGGAGTCTCCCCAGGGGAGTCAGTCCTCGTCTCGAATGCGGGCATGCACTTGCGCTTTCCTCCAGAGCGGTAGCAGCAGTGTCACGCAGTCCGCCGCGTGGATCAAAGAATGTATGGTTTTCCCTCGAGTCTTTCCCACGAGGCTTTCCCACAGGGCTGTCCCACGTGCACACGTGGCGGGAGTCGATCCTCGGCTTGAACGACAAGGCAGTGCAGGGAAAACAGGTTCCTCTGGAATGGACTGACACATCTGGGGGACTCTTGGAATGGTGGCACGACCCTGGAGTTCCTCTCGCCTTTCCTGTGGAGAGCGCCTCCTCTTGAGATGCGACGGGAACGCCGGGAATTCTTTCCCTACGAAACAGGGAAAGGATCCCTCATCTCGAGCTAGGAGGGGGAAACGGGGCTCCCCTGGATGTGTGCGGGACACCACGTGCTTCCTCTAGAGTGCAGACGGGTATGTCGGGGAACTTCTTGAGTTGCAGCAAGGGTGTGAAGGACCCTTTGGAAGTTCCAGTGGTTAGACGTGATTGGCCTCGAGAAGCCTCAGCGGAAATGGGCCTCATCTCGCCTGGAGGGCAAAACCTCCTGGATTTTCTCGAGTTGCGGCAGGTGCTCTCGACTTACGACGGGGACCTCAGGGACCCGCTCTGGTGGCCTCAGGAAAGGCCAGTCCCCATGCGAGTTCCTCGGGGGCCTCTCGGGATTCCTCTCCCGTCGATGCCGGGGCCTAAGACCTTGTGTGGAGTCGGGGCCGGAACCTGAGGATTTCTCTCCAGTGCTGACATGGATCTTGGGGTACTTCTGGAGTCTCCCCAGGGGGGTCAGTCCTCGTCTCGAATGCGGGCATGCACTTGCACTTTCCTCCAGAGCGGTAGCAGCAGTGTCACGCAGTCCGCCGTGTGGATAAAAGGATCTATGGTTTTCCCTCGAGTCTTTCCCACGAGTCTTTCCCACGAGGCTTTTCCACAGGGCTGTCCCACGTGCACACGTGGTGGGAGTCGATCCTCGGCTTGAACGTCAAGGCAGTGCAGGGAAAACAGGTTCCTCTGGAATGGACTGACACATCTGGGGGACTCTTGGAATGGTGGCACGACCCTGGAGTTCCTCTCGCCTTTCCTGTGGAGAGCGCCTCGTCTTGAGATGTGACGGGAACGCCGGGAATTCTTTCCCTACGAAACAGGGAAAGGATCCCTCATCTCGAGCTAGGAGGCGGAAACGGGGCTCCCCTGGATGTGTGCGGGACCCCACGTGCTTCCTCTCGAGTGGAGACGGGTATGTCGGGGAACTTCTTGAGTTGCAGCAAGGGTGTGAAGGACCCTTTGGAAGTTCCAGTGGTTAGATGTGATTGGCCTCGAGAAGCCTCAGCGGAAATGGGCCTCATCTCGCCTGGAGGGCAAAACCTCCTGGATTTTCTCGAGTTGCGGCAGGTGCTCTCGACTTACGACGGGGACCTCAGGGAACCGCTCTGGTGGCCTCAGGAAAGGCCAGTCCCCATGCGAGTTCCTCGGGGCCTCTCGGGATTCTTCTCCCGTCGATGCCGGGGCCTAAGACCTTGTGTGGAGTCGGGCCGGAACCTGAGGATTCCTCTCCAGTGCTGACATGGATCTTGGGGTACTTCTGGAGTCTCCCCAGGGGAGTCAGTCCTCGTCTCGAATGCAGGCATGCACTTGCGCTTTCCTCCAGAGCGGTAGCAGCAGTGTCACGCAGTCCGCCGCGTGGATCAAAGAATCTATGGTTTTCCCTCGAGTCTTTCCCACGAGGCTTTCCCACGAGGCTTTCCCACAGGGCTGTCCCACGTGCACACGTGGTGGGAGTCGATCCTCGGCTTGAACGTCAAGGCAGTGCAGGGAAAACAGGTTCCTCTGGAATGGACTGACACATCTGGGGGACTCTTGGAATGGTGTCACGACCCTGGAGTTCCTCTCGCCTTTCCTGTGCAGAGCGCCTCCTCTTGAGATGCGACGGGAACGCCGGGAATTCTTTCCCTACGAAACAGGGAAAGGATCCCTCATCTCGAGCTAGGAGGCGGAAACGGGGCTCCCCTGGATGTGTTCGGGACCCCACGTGCTTCCTCTCGAGTGGAGACGGGTATGTCGGGGAACTTCTTGAGTTGCAGCAATGGTGTGAAGGACCCTTTGGAAGTTCCAGTGGTTAGATGTGATTGGCCTCGAGAAGCCTCAGCGGAAATGGGCCTCATCTCGCCTGGAGGGCAAAACCTCCTGGATTTTCTCGAGTTGCGGCAGGTGCTCTCGACTTACGACGGGGACCTCAGGGACCCGCTCTGGTGGCCTCAGGAAAGGCCAGTCCCCATGCGAGTTCCTCGGGGGCCTCTGGGGATTCCTCTCCCGTCGATGCCGGGGCCTAAGACCTTGTGTGGAGTCGGGGCCGGAACCTGAGGATTCCTCTCCAGTGCTGACATGGATCTTGGGGTACTTCTGGAGTCTCCCCAGGGGAGTCAGTCCTCGTCTCGAATGCGGGCATGCACTTGCGCTTTCCTCCAGAGCGGTAGCAGCATTGTCACGCAGTCCGCCGCGGGGATCAAAGGATCTATGGTTTTCCCTCGAGTCTTTCCCACGAGGCTTTCCCACGAGGCTTTCCCACAGGGCTGTCCCACGTGCACACGTGGTGGGAGTCGATCCTCGGCTTGAACGTCAAGGCAGTGCAGGGAAAACAGGTTCCTCTGGAATGGATTGACACATCTGGGGGACTCTAGGAATGGTGGCACGACCCTGGAGTTCCTCTCGCCTTTCCTGTGGAGAGCGCCTCGTCTTGAGATGTGACGGGAACGCCGGGAATTCTTTCCCTACGAAACAGGGAAAGGATCCCTCATCTCGAGGTAGGAGGCGGAAACGGGGCTCCCCTGGATGTGTGCGGGACACCACGTGCTTCCTCTCGAGTGCAGACGGGTATGTCGGGGAACTTCTTGAGTTGCAGCAAGGGTGTGAAGGACCCTTTGGAAGTTCCAGTGGTTAGATGTGATTGGCCTCGAGAAGCCTCAGCGGAAATGGGCCTCATCTCGCCTGGAGGGCAAAACCTCCTGAATTTTCTCGAGTTGCGGCAGGTGCTCTCGACTTACGACGGGGACCTCAGGGAACCGCTCTGGTGGCCTCAGGAAAGGCCAGTCCCCATGCGAGTTCCTCGGGGGCCTCTCGGGATTCTTCTCCCGTCGATGCCGGGGCCTAAGTCCTTGTGTTGAGTCGGGCCGGAACCTGAGGATTCCTCTCCAGTGCTGACATGGATCTTGGGGTCCTTCTGGAGTCTCCCCAGGGGAGTCAGTCCTCGTCTCGAATGCGGGCATGCACTTGCGCTTTCCTCCAGAGCGGTAGCAGCAGTGTCACGCAGTCCGCAGCGTGGATCAAAGAATCTATGGTTTTCCCTCGAGTCTTTCCCACGAGGCTTTCCCACGAGGCTTTCCCACAGGGCTGTCCCACGTGCACTCGTGGTGGGAGTCGATCCTCGGTTGAACGTCAAGGCAGTGCAGCGAAAACAGGTTCCTCTGGAATGGACTGACACATCTGGGGGACTCTTGGAATGGTGTCACGACCCTGGAGTTCCTCTCGCCTTTCCTGTGGAGAGCGCCTCCTCTTGAGATGCGACGGGAACGCCGGGAATTCTTTCCCTACGAAACAGGGAAAGGATCCCTCATCTCGAGCTAGGAGGCGGAAACGGGGCTCCCCTGGATGTGTGCGCGACCCACGTGCTTCCTCTCGAGTGCAGACGTGTATGTCGGGGAACTTCTTGAGTTGCAGCAAGGGTGTGAAGGACCCTTTGGAAGTTCCAGTGGTTAGACGTGATTGGCCTCGCGAAGCCTCAGCGGAAATGGGCCTCATCTCGCCTGGAGGGCAAAACCTCCTGGATTTTCTCGAGTTGCGGCAGGTGCTCTCGACTTACGACGGGGACCTCAGGGACCCGCTCTGGTGGCCTCAGGAAAGGCCAGTCCCCATGCGATTTCCTCGGGGGCCTCTCGGGATTCCTCTCCCATCGATGCCGGGGCCTAAGACCTTGTGTGGAGTCGGGGCCGGAACCTGAGGATTCCTCTCCAGTGCTGACATGGATCTTGGGGTACTTCTGGAGTCTCCCCAGGGGGGTCAGTCCTCGTCTCGAATGCGGGCATGCACTTGCACTTTCCTCCAGAGCGGTAGCAGCAGTGTCACGCAGTCCGCCGCGTGGATAAAAGGATCTACGGTTTTCCCTCGAGTCTTTCCCACGAGGCTTTCCCACGAGGCTTTCCCACAGGGCTGTCCCACGTGCACACGTGGTGGGAGTCGATCCTCGGCTTGATCGTCAAGGCAGTGCAGGGAAAACAGGTTCCTCTGGAATGGACTGACACATCTGGGGGACTCTTGGAATGGTGGCACGACCCTGGAGTTCCTCTCGCCTTTCCTGTGGAGAGCGCCTCGTCTTGAGATGTGACAGGAACGCCGGGAATTCTTTCCCTACGAAACAGGGAAAGGATCCCTCATCTCGAGCTAGGAGGCGGAAACGGGGCTCCCCTGGATGTGTGCGGGACCCCACGTGCTTCCTCTCGAGTGGAGACGGGTATGTCGGGGAACTTCTTGAGTTGCAGCAAGGGTGTGAAGGACCCCTTGGAAGTTTCAGTGGTTAGATGTGATTGGCCTCGAGAAGCCTCAGCGGAAATGGGCCTCATCTGTCCTGGAGGGCAAAACCTCCTGGATTTTCTCGAGTTGCGGCAGGTGCTCTCGACTTACGACGGGGACCTCAGGGACCCTCTCTGGTGGCCTCAGGAAAGGCCAGTCCCCATGCGAGTTCCTCGGGGGCCTCTCGGGATTCTTCTCCCGTTGATGCCGGGGCCTAAGACCTTGTGTGGAGTCGGGGCCGGAACCTGAGGATTCCTCTCCAGTGCTGACATGGATCTTGGGGTACTTCTGGAGTCTCCCCAGGGGAGTCAGTCCTCGTCTCGAATGCGGGCATGCACTTGCGCTTTCCTCCAGAGCGGTAGCAGCAGTGTCACGCAGTCCGCCTCGTGGATCAAAGAATCTATGGTTTTCCCTCGAGTCTTTCCCACGAGGCTTTCCCACAGGGCTGTCCCACGTGCACACGTGGTGGGAGTCGATCCTCGGCTTGAACGTCAAGGCAGTGCAGGGAAAACAGGTTCCTCTGGAATGGACTGACACATCTGGGTGACTCTTGGAATGGTGGCATGACCCTGGAGTTCCTCTCGCCTTTCCTGTGGAGAGCGCCTCCTCTTGAGATGCGATGGGAACGCCGGGAATTCTTTCCCTACGAAACAGGGAAAGGATCCCTCATCTCGAGCTTGGAGGGGGAAACGGGGCTGCCCTGGATGTGTGCGGGACACCACGTGCTTCCTCTCGAGTGCAGACGGGTATGTCGGGGAACTTCTTGAGTTGCAGCAAGGGTGTGAAGGACCCTTTGGAAGTTCCAGTGGTTAGACGTGATTGGCCTCGAGAAGCCTCAGCGGAAATGGGCCTCATCTCGCCTGGAGGGCAAAACCTCCTGGATTTTCTCGAGTTGCGGCAGGTGCTCTCGACTTACGACGGGGACCTCAGGGACCCGCTCTGGTGGCCTCAGGAAAGGCCAGTCCCCATGCGAGTTCCTCGGGGGCCTCTCGGGATTCCTCTCCCGTCGATGCCGGGGCCTAAGACCTTGTGTGGAGTCGGGGCCGGAACCTGAGGATTCCTCTCCAGTGCTGACATGGATCTTGGGGTACTTCTGGAGTCTCCCCAGGGGGGTCAGTCCTCGTCTCGAATGCGGGCATGCACTTGCACTTTCCTCCAGAGCGGTAGCAGCAGTGTCACGCAGTCCGCCCCGTGGATAAAAGGATCTATGGTTTTCCCTCGAGTCTTTCCCACGAGGCTTTCCCACGAGGCTTTCCCACAGGGCTGTCCCACGTGCACACGTGGTGGGAGTCGATCCTCGGCTTGAACGTCAAGGCAGTGCAGGGAAAACAGGTTCCTCTGGAATGGACTGACACATCTGGGGGATTCTTGGAATGGTGGTACGACCCTGGAGTTCCTCTCGCCTTTCCTGTGGAGAGCGCCTCCTCTTGAGATGCGACGGGAACGCCGGGAATTCTTTCCCTACGAAACAGGGAAAGGATCCCTCATCTCGAGCTAGGAGGCGGAAACGGGGCTCCCCTGGATGTGTGCGGGACCCACGTGCTTCCTCTCGAGTGGAGACGGGTATGTCGGGGAACTTCTTGAGTTGCAGCAAGGGTGTGAAGGACCCTTTGGAAGTTCCAGTGGTTAGACGTGATTAGCCTCGAGAAGCCTCAGCGGAAATGGGCCTCATCGCGCCTGGAGGGCAAAACCTCCTGGATTTTCTCGAGTTGCGGCAGGTGCTCTCGACTTACGACGGGGACCTCAGGGACCCGTTCTGGTGGCCTCAGGAAAGGACAGTCCCCATGCGAGTTCCTCGGGGGCCTCTCGGGATTCCTCTCCCGTCGATGCCGGGGCCTAAGACCTTGTGTGGAGTCGGGGCCGGAACCTGAGGATTCCTCTCCAGTGCTGACATGGATCTTGGGGTACTTCTGGAGTCTCCCCAGGGGAGTCAGTCCTCGTCTCGAATGCGGGCATGCACTTGCGCTTTCCTCCAGAGCGGTAGCAGCAGTGTCACGCAGTCCGCCGCGTGGATCAAAGAATCTATGGTTTTCCCTCGAGTCTTTCCCACGAGGCTTTCCCACAGGGCTGTCCCACGTGCACACGTGGTGGGAGTCGATCCTCGGCTTGAACGTCAAGGCAGTGCAGGGAAAACAGGTTCCTCTGGAATGGACTGACACATCTGGGGGACTCTTGGAATGGTGGCACGACCCTGGAGTTCCTCTCGCCTTTCCTGTGGAGAGCGCCTCGTCTTGAAATGTGACGGGAACGCCGGGAATTCTTTCCCTACGAAACAGGGAAAGGATCCCTCATCTCGAGCTAGGAGGCGGAAACGGTGCTCCCCTGGATGTGTGCGGGACCCCACGTGCTTCCTCTCGAGTGGAGACGGGTATGTCGGGAACTTCTTGAGTTGCAGCAAGGGTGTGAAGGACCCTTTGGAAGTTCCAGTGGTTAGATGTGATTGGCCTCGAGAAGCCTCAGCGGAAATGGGCCTCATCTCGCCTGGAGGGCAAAACCTCCTGGATTTTCTCGAGTTGCGGCAGGTACTCTCGACTTACGACGGGGACCTCAGGGACCCGTTCTGGTGGCCTCAGGAAAGGCCAGTCCCCATGCGAGTTCCTCGGGGGCCTCTCGGGATTCTTCTCCCGTCGATGCCGGGGCCTAAGACCTTGTGTGGAGTCGGGCCGGAACATGAGGATTCCTCTCCAGTGCTGACATGGATCTTGGGGTACTTCTGGAGTCTCCCCAGGGGAGTCAGTCCTCGTCTCGAATGCGGGCATGCACTTGCGCTTTCCTCCAGAGCGGTAGCAGCAGTGTCACGCAGTCCGCCGCGTGGATCAAAGAATCTATGGTTTTCCCTCGAGTCTTTCCCACGAGGCTTTCCCACGAGGCTTTCCCACAGGGCTGTCCCACGTGCACACGTGGTGGGAGTCGATCCTCGGCTTGAACGTCAAGGCAGTGCAGGGAAAACAGGTTCCTCTGGAATGGACTGACACATCTGGGGGACTCTTGGAATGGTGGCACGACCCTGGAGTTCCTCTCGCCTTTCCTGTGGAGAGAGCCTCCTCTTGAGATGCGACGGGAACGCCGGGAATTCTTTCCCTACGAAACAGGGAAAGGATCCCTCATCTCGAGCTAGGAGGCGGAAACGGTGCTCCCCTGGATGTGTGCGGGACCCACGTGCTTCCTCTCGAGTGGAGACGGGTATGTCGGGGAACTTCTTGAGTTGCAGCAAGGTTGTGAAGGACCCTTTGGAAGTTCCAGTGGTTAGACGTGATTAGCGTCGAGAAGCCTCAGCGGAAATGGGCCTCATCGCGCCTGGAGGGCAAAACCTCCTGGATATTCTCGAGTTGCGGCAAGTGCTCTCGACTTACGACGGGGACCTCAGGGACCCGCTCTGGTGGCCTCAGGAAAGGCCAGTCCCCATGCGAGTTCCTTGGGGGCCTCTGGGGATTCCTCTCCCGTCGATGCCGGGGCCTAAGACCTTGTGTGGAGTCGGGGCCGGAACCTGAGGATTCCTCTCCAGTGCTGACATGGATCTTGGGGTACTTCTGGAGTCTCCCCAGGGGAGTCAGTCCTCGTCTCGAATGCGGGCATGCACTTGCGCTTTCCTCCAGAGCGGTAGCAGCAGTGTCACGCAGTCCGCCGCGTGGAACAAAGGATCTATGGTTTTGCCTCGAGTCTTTCCCACGAGGCTTTCCCACGAGGCTTTCCCACAGGGCTGTGCCACGTGCACACGTGGTGGGAGTCGATCCTCGGCTTGAACGTCAAGGCAGTGCAGGGAAAACAGTTTCCTCTTGAATGGACTGACACATCTGGGGGACTCTTGGAATGGTGGCACGACCCTGGAGTTCCTCTCGCCTTTCCTGTGGAGAGCGCCTCCTCTTGAGATGCGACGGGAACACCAGGAATTCTTTCCCTACGAAACAGGGAAAGGATCCCTCATCTCGAGCTAGGAGGCGGAAACGGGGCTCCCCTGGATGTGTGCGGGACCCCACGTGCTTCCTCTCGAGTGGAGACGGTTATGTCGGGGAACTTCTTGAGTTGCAGCAATGGTGTGAAGGACCCTTTGGAAGTTCCACTGGTTAGATGTGATTGGCCTCGAGAAGCCTCATCGGAAATGGGCCTCATCTCGCCTGGAGGGCAAAACCTCCTGGATTTTATCGAGTTGCGGCAGGTGCTCTCGGCTTACGACGGGGACCTCAGGGAACCGCTCTGGTGGCCTCAGGAAAGGCCAGTCCCCATGCGAGTTCCTCGGGGGCCTCTGGGGATTCCTCTCCCGTCGATGCCGGAGCCTAAGACCTTGTGTGGAGTCGGGGCCGGAACCTGAGGATTCCTCTCCAGTGCTGACATGGGTCTTGGGGTACTTCTGGAGTCTCCCCAGGGGAGTCAGTCCTCGTCTCGAATGCGGGCATGCACTTGCGCTTTCCTCCAGAGCGGTAGCAGCAGTGTCACGCAGTCCGCCGCGTGGATCAAAGAATGTATGGTTTTCCCTCGAGTCTTTCCCACGAGGCTTTCCCACAGGGCTGTCCCACGTGCACACGTGGCGGGAGTCGATCCTCGGCTTGAACGACAAGGCAGTGCAGGGAAAACAGGTTCCTCTGGAATGGACTGACACATCTGGGGGACTCTTGGAATGGTGGCACGACCCTGGAGTTCCTCTCGCCTTTCCTGTGGAGAGCGCCTCCTCTTGAGATGCGACGGGAACGCCGGGAATTCTTTCCCTACGAAACAGGGAAAGGATCCCTCATCTCGAGCTAGGAGGGGGAAACGGGGCTCCCCTGGATGTGTGCGGGACACCACGTGCTTCCTCTAGAGTGCAGACGGGTATGTCGGGGAACTTCTTGAGTTGCAGCAAGGGTGTGAAGGACCCTTTGGAAGTTCCAGTGGTTAGACGTGATTGGCCTCGAGAAGCCTCAGCGGAAATGGGCCTCATCTCGCCTGGAGGGCAAAACCTCCTGGATTTTCTCGAGTTGCGGCAGGTGCTCTCGACTTACGACGGGGACCTCAGGGACCCGCTCTGGTGGCCTCAGGAAAGGCCAGTCCCCATGCGAGTTCCTCGGGGGCCTCTCGGGATTCCTCTCCCGTCGATGCCGGGGCCTAAGACCTTGTGTGGAGTCGGGGCCGGAACCTGAGGATTCCTCTCCAGTGCTGACATGGATCTTGGGGTACTTCTGGAGTCTCCCCAGGGGGGTCAGTCCTCGTCTCGAATGCGGGCATGCACTTGCACTTTCCTCCAGAGCGGTAGCAGCAGTGTCACGCAGTCCGCCGTGTGGATAAAAGGATCTATGGTTTTCCCTCGAGTCTTTCCCACGAGTCTTTCCCACGAGGCTTTCCCACAGGGCTGTCCCACGTGCACACGTGGTGGGAGTCGATCCTCGGCTTGAACGTCAAGGCAGTGCAGGGAAAACAGGTTCCTCTGGAATGGACTGACACATCTGGGGGACTCTTGGAATGGTGGCACGACCCTGGAGTTCCTCTCGCCTTTCCTGTGGAGAGCGCCTCGTCTTGAGATGTGACGGGAACGCCGGGAATTCTTTCCCTACGAAACAGGGAAAGGATCCCTCATCTCGAGCTAGGAGGCGGAAACGAGGCTCCCCTGGATGTGTGCGGGACCCCACGTGCTTCCTCTCGAGTGGAGACGGGTATGTCGGGGAACTTCTTGAGTTGCAGCAAGGGTGTGAAGGACCCTTTGGAAGTTCCAGTGGTTAGATGTGATTGGCCTCGAGAAGCCTCAGCGGAAATGGGCCTCATCTCGCCTGGAGGGCAAAACCTCCTGGATTTTCTCGAGTTGCGGCAGGTGCTCTCGACTTACGACGGGGACCTCAGGGAACCGCTCTGGTGGCCTCAGGAAAGGCCAGTCCCCATGCGAGTTCCTCGGGGGCCTCTCGGGATTATTCTCCCGTCGATGCCGGGGCCTAAGACCTTGTGTGGAGTCGGGCCGGAACCTGAGGATTCCTCTCCAGTGCTGACATGGATCTTGGGGTACTTCTGGAGTCTCCCCAGGGGAGTCAGTCCTCGTCTCGAATGCAGGCATGCACTTGCGCTTTCCTCCAGAGCGGTAGCAGCAGTGTCACGCAGTCCGCCGCGTGGATCAAAGAATCTATGGTTTTCCCTCGAGTCTTTCCCACGAGGCTTTCCCACGAGGCTTTCCCACAGGGCTGTCCCACGTGCACACGTGGTGGGAGTCGATCCTCGGCTTGAACGTCAAGGCAGTGCAGGGAAAACAGGTTCCTCTGGAATGGACTGACACATCTGGGTGACTCGTGGAATGGTGGCATGACCCTGGAGTTCCTCTCGCCTTTCCTGTGGAGAGCGCCTCCTCTTGAGATGCGACGGGAACGCCGGGAATTCTTTCCCTACGAAACAGGGAAAGGATCCCTCATCTCGAGCTTGGAGGGGGAAACGGGGCTCCCCTGGATGTGTGCGGGACACCACGTACTTCCTCTCGAGTGCAGACGGGTATGTCGGGGAACTTCTTGAGTTGCAGCAAGGGTGTGAAGGACCCTTTGGAAGTTCCAGTGGTTAGACGTGATTGGCCTCGAGAAGCCTCAGCGGAAATGGGCCTCATCTCGCCTGGAGGGCAAAACCTCCTGGATTTTCTCGAGTTGCGGCAGGTGCTCTCGACTTACGACGGGGACCTCAGGGACCCGCTCTTGTGGACTCAGGAAAGGCCAGTCCCCATGCGAGTTCCTCGGGGGCCTCTCGGGATTCCTCTCCCGTCGATGCCGGGGCCTAAGACCTTGTGTGGAGTCGGGGCCGGAACCTGAGGATTCCTCTCCAGTGCTGACATGGATCTTGGGGTACTTCTGGAGTCTCCCCAGGGGAGTCAGTCCTCGTCTCGAATGCGGGCATGCACTTGGGCTTTCCTCCAGAGCGGTAGCAGCAGTGTCACGCAGTCCGCCGCGTGGATCAAAGAATCTATTGTTTTCCCTCGAGTCTTTCCCACGAGGCTTTCCCACAGGGCTGTCCCACGTGCACACGTGGTGGGAGTCGATCCTCGGCTTGAACGTCAAGGCAGTGCAGGGCAAACAGGTTCCTCTGGAATGGACTGACACATCTGGGGGACTCTTGGAATGGTGGCACGACCCTGGAGTTCCTCTCGCCTTTCCTGTGGAGAGCGCCTCCTCTTGAGATGCGACGGGAACGCCGGGAATTCTTTCCCTACGAAACAGGGAAAGGATCCCTCATCTCGAGTTGGAGGGGGAAACGGGGCTCCCCTGGATGTGTGCGGGACACCACGTACTTCCTCTCGAGTGCAGACGGGTATGTCGGGGAACTTCTTGAGTTGCAGCAAGGGTGTGAAGGACCCTTTGGAAGTTCCAGTGGTTAGACGTGATTGGCCTCGAGAAGCCTCAGCGGAAATGGGCCTCATCTCGCCTGGAGGGCAAAACCTCCTGGATTTTATCGAGTTGCGGCAGGTGCTCTCGACTTACGACGGGGACCTCAGGGAACCGCTCTGGTGGCCTCAGGAAAGGCCAGTCCCCATGCGAGTTCCTCAGGGGCCTCTGGGGATTCCTCTCCCGTCGATGCCGGGGCCTAAGACCTTGTGTGGAGTCGGGGCCGGAACCTGAGGATTCCTCTCCAGTGCTGACATGGATCTTGGGGTACTTCTGGAGTCTCCCCAGGGGAGTCAGTCCTCGTCTCGAATGCGGGCATGCACTTGCGCTTTCCTCCAGAGCGGTAGCAGCAGTGTCACGCAGTCCGTCGCGTGGATCAAAGAATGTATGGTTTTCCCTCGAGTCTTTCCCACGAGGCTTTCCCACAGGGCTGTCCCACGTGCACACGTGGCTGGAGTCGATCCTCGGCTTGAACGACAAGGCAGTGCAGGGAAAACAGGTTCCTCTGTAATGGACTGACACATCTGGGGGACTCTTGGAATGGTGGCACGACCCTGGAGTTCCTCTCGCCTTTCCTGTGGAGAGCGCCTCCTCTTGAGATGCGACGGGAACGCCGGGAATTCTTTCCCTACGAAACAGGGAAAGGATCCCTCATCTCGAGCTAGGAGGCGGAAACGGGGCTCCCCTGGATGTGTGCGGGACCCCACGTGCTTCCTCTCGAGTGGAGACGGGTATGTCGGGGAACTTCTTGAGTTGCAGCAAGGGTGTGAAGGACCCTTTGGAAGTTCCAGTGGTTAGACGTGATTAGCCTCGAGAAGCCTCAGCGGAAATGGGCCTCATCGCGCCTGGAGGGCAAAACCTCCTGGATTTTCTCGAGTTGCGGCAGGTGCTCTCGACTTACGACGGGGACCTCGGGGACCCGCTCTGGTGGCCTCAGGAAAGGCCAGTCCCCATGCGAGTTCCTCGGGGGCCTCTCGGGATTCCTCTCCCGTCGATGCCGGGGCCTAAGACCTTGTGTGGAGTCGGGGCCGGAACCTGAGGATTCCTCTCCAGTGCTGACATGGATCTTGGGGTACTTCTGGAGTCTCTCCAGGGGAGTCAGTCCTGGTCTCGACTGCGGGCATGCACTTGCGCTTTCCTCCAGAGCGGTAGCAGCAATGTCACGCAGTCCGCCGCGTTGATCAAAGGATCTATGGTTTTCCCTCGAGTCTTTCCCAAGAGGCTTTCCCACGAGGCTTTCCCACAGGGCTGTCCCACGTGCACACGTGGTGGGAGTCGATCCTCGGCTTGAACGTCAAGGCAGGGCAGGGAAAACAGGTTCCTCTGGAATGGACTGACACATCTGGGGGACTCTTGGAATGGTGGCACGACCCTGGAGTTCCTCTCGCCTTTCCTGTGGAGAGCGCCTCCTCTTGAGATGCGACGGGAACGCCGGGAATTCTTTCCCTACGAAACAGGGAAAGGATCCCTCATCTCGAGCTAGGAGGCGGAAACGGGGCTCCCCTGGATGTGTGCGGGACCCCACGTGCTTCCTCTCGAGTGGGGACGGGTATGTCGGGGAATTTCTTGAGTTGCAGCAAGGGTGTGAAGGACCCTTTGGAAGTTCCAGTGGTTAGATGTGATTGGCCTTGAGAAGCCTCAGCGGAAATGGGCCTCATCTCGCCTGGAGGGCAAAACCTCCTGGATTTTCTCGAGTTGCGGCAGGTGCTCTCGACTTACGACGGGGACCTCAGGGACCCGCTCTGGTGGCCTCAGGAAAGGCCAGTCCCCATGCGAGTTCCTCGGGGGCCTCTCGGGATTCCTCTCCCGTCGATGCCGGGGCCTAAGACCTTGTGTGGAGTCGGGGCCGGAACCTGAGGATTCCTCTCCAGTGCTGACATGGATCTTGGGGTACTTCTGGAGTCTCCCCAGGGGAGTCAGTCCTCGCCTCTAATGCGGGCATGCACTTGCGCTTTCCTCCAGAGCGGTAGCAGCAGTGTCACGCAGTCCGCCGCGTGGATCAAAGGATCTATGGTTTTCCCTCGAGTCTTTCCCACTAGGCTTTCCCACGAGGCTTTCCCACAGGGCTGTCCCACGTGCACACGTGGTGGGAGTCGATCCTCGGCTTGAACGTCAAGGCAGTGCAGGGAAAACAGGTTCCTCTGGAATGGACTGACACATCTGGGGGACTCTTGGAATGGTGGCACGACCCTGGAGTTCCTCTCGCCTTTCCTGTGGAGAGCGCCTCCTCTTGAGATGCGACGGGAACGCCGGGAATTCCTTCCCTACGAAACAATGAAAGGATACCTCATCTCGAGCTAGGAGGCGGAAACGGGGCTCCCCTGGATGTGTGCGGGACACCACGTGCTTCCTCTCGAGTGGAGACTGGTATGTCGGGGAACTTCTTGAGTTGCATCAATGGGGTGAAGGACCCTTTGGAAGTTCCAGTGGTTAGATGTGATTGGCCTCGAGAAGCCTCAGCGGAAATGGGCCTCATCTCGCCTGGAGGGCAAAACCTCCTGGATTTTCTCGAGTTGCGGCAGGTGCTCTCGACTTACGACGGGGACCTCAGGGACCCGCTCTGGTGGCCTCAGGAAAGGCCAGTCCCCATGGGAGTTCCTCGGGGGCCTCTCGGGATTCCTCTCCCGTCGATGCCAGGGCCTAAGACCTTGTGTGGAGTCGGGGCCGGAACCTGAGGATTCCTCTCCAGTGCTGACATGTATCTTGGGGCACTTCTGGAGTCTCCCCAGGCGAGTCAGTCCTCGTCTCGAATGCGGGCATGCACTTGCGCTTTCCTCCAGAGCGGTAAGAGCAGTGTCACGCAGTCCGCCGCGTGGATCAAAGGATCTATGATTTTCCCTCGAGTCTTTCCCACGAGGCTTTCCCACGAGGCTTTCCCACAGGGCTGTCCCACGTGCACACGTGGTGGGAGTCGATCCTCGGCTTGAACGTCAAGGCAGTGCAGGGAAAACAGGTTCCTCTGGAATGGACTGACACATCTGGGTGACTCTTGGAATGGTGGCATGACCCTGGAGTTCCTCTCGCCTTTCCTGTGGAGAGCGCCTCCTCTTGAGATGCGACGGGAACGCCGGGAATTCTTTCCCTACGAAACAGGGAAAGGATCCCTCATCTTGATCTAGGAGGCGGAAACGGGGCTCCCCTGGATGTGTGCGGGACCCCACGTGCATCCTCTCGAGTGGAGACTGGTATGTCGGGGAACTTCTTGAGTTGCAGCAACGGTGTGAAGGACCCTTTGGAAGTTCCAGTGGTTAGATGTGATTGGCCTCGAGAAGCCTCAGCGGAAATGGGCCTCATCTCGCCTGGAGGGCAAAACCTCCTGGATTTTCTCGAGTTGCGGCAGGTGCTCTCGACTTACGACGGGGACCTCAGGGACCCGCTCTGGTGGCCTCAGGAAAGGCCAGTCCCCATGCGAGTTCCTCCGGGGCCTCTCGGGATTCCTCTCCCGTCGATGCCGGGGCCTAAGACCTTGTGTGGAGGCGGGGCCGGAACCTGAGGATTCCTCTCCAGTGCTGACATGGATCTTGGGGTACTTCTGGAGTCTCCCCAGGGGAGTCAGTCCTCGTCTCGAATGCGGGCATGCACTTGCGCTTTCCTCCATAGCGGTAGCAGCAGTGTCACGCAGTCCGCCGCGTGGATCAAAGAATGTATGGTTTTCCCTCGAGTCTTTCCCACGAGGCTTTCCCACGAGGCTTTCCCACAGGGCTGTCCCACGTGCACACGTGGTGGGAGTCGATCCTCGGCTTGAACGTCAAGGCAGTGCAGGGAAAACAGGTTCCTCTGGAATGGACTGACACATCTGGGGGACTCTTGGAATGGTGGCACGACCCTGGAGTTCCTCTCGCCTTTCCTGTGGAGAGCGCCTCCTCTTGAGATGCGACGGGAACGCCGGGAATTCTTTCCCTACGAAACAGGGAAAGGATCCCTCATCTCGAGCTAGGAGGCGGAAACGGGGCTCCCCTGGATGTGTGCGGGACCCCACGTGCTTCCTCTCGAGTGGAGACGGGTATGTCGGGGAACTTCTTGAGTTGCAGCAAGGGTGTGAAGGACCCTTTGGAAGTTCCAGTGGTTAGACGTGATTAGCCTCGAGAAGCCTCAGCGGAAATGGGCCTCATCGCGCCTGGAGGGCAAAACCTCCTGGATTTTCTCGAGTTGCGGCAGGTGCTCTCGACTTACGACGGGGACCTCGGGGACCCGCTCTGGTGGCCTCAGGAAAGGCCAGTCCCCATGCGAGTTCCTCGGGGGCCTCTCGGGATTCCTCTCCCGTCGATGCCGGGGCCTAAGACCTTGTGTGGAGTCGGGGCCGGAACCTGAGGATTCCTCTCCAGTGCTGACATGGATCTTGGGGTACTTCTGGAGTCTCTCCAGGGGAGTCAGTCCTGGTCTCGACTGCGGGCATGCACTTGCGCTTTCCTCCAGAGCGGTAGCAGCAATGTCACGCAGTCCGCAGGGTTGATCAAAGGATCTATGGTTTTCCCTCGAGTCTTTCCCAAGAGGCTTTCCCACGAGGCTTTCCCACAGGGCTGTCCCACGTGCACACGTGGTGGGAGTCGATCCTCGGCTTGAACGTCAAGGCAGGGCAGGGAAAACAGGTTCCTCTGGAATGGACTGACACATCTGGGGGACTCTTGGAATGGTGGCACGACCCTGGAGTTCCTCTCGCCTTTCCTGTGGAGAGCGCCTCCTCTTGAGATGCGACGGGAACGCCGGGAATTCTTTCCCTACGAAACAGGGAAAGGATCCCTCATCTCGAGCTAGGAGGCGGAAACGGGGCTCCCCTGGATGTGTGCGGGACCCCACGTGCTTCCTCTCGAGTGGAGACGGGTATGTCGGGGAATTTCTTGAGTTGCAGCAAGGGTGTGAAGGACCCTTTGGAAGTTCCAGTGGTTAGATGTGATTGGCCTTGAGAAGCCTCAGCGGAAATGGGCCTCATCTCGCCTGGAGGGCAAAACCTCCTGGATTTTCTCGAGTTGCGGCAGGTGCTCTCGACTTACGACGGGGACCTCAGGGACCCGCTCTGGTGGCCTCAGGAAAGGCCAGTCCCCATGCGAGTTCCTCGGGGGCCTCTCGGGATTCCTCTCCCGTCGATGCCGGGGCCTAAGACCTTGTGTGGAGTCGGGGCCGGAACCTGAGGATTCCTCTCCAGTGCTGACATGGATCTTGGGGTACTTCTGGAGTCTCCCCAGGGGAGTCAGTCCTCGCCTCTAATGCGGGCATGCACTTGCGCTTTCCTCCAGAGCGGTAGCAGCAGTGTCACGCAGTCCGCCGCGTGGATCAAAGGATCTATGGTTTTCCCTCGAGTCTTTCCCACTAGGCTTTCCCACGAGGCTTTCCCACAGGGCTGTCCCACGTGCACACGTGGTGGGAGTCGATCCTCGGCTTGAACGTCAAGGCAGTGCAGGGAAAACAGGTTCCTCTGGAATGGACTGACACATCTGGGGGACTCTTGGAATGGTGGCACGACCCTGGAGTTCCTCTCGCCTTTCCTGTGGAGAGCGCCTCCTCTTGAGATGCGACGGGAACGCCGGGAATTCCTTCCCTACGAAACAATGAAAGGATACCTCATCTCGAGCTAGGAGGCGGAAACGGGGCTCCCCTGGATGTGTGCGGGACACCACGTGCTTCCTCTCGAGTGGAGACTGGTATGTCGGGGAACTTCTTGAGTTGCATCAATGGGGTGAAGGACCCTTTGGAAGTTCCAGTGGTTAGATGTGATTGGCCTCGAGAAGCCTCAGCGGAAATGGGCCTCATCTCGCCTGGAGGGCAAAACCTCCTGGATTTTCTCGAGTTGCGGCAGGTGCTCTCGACTTACGACGGGGACCTCAGGGACCCGCTCTGGTGGCCTCAGGAAAGGCCAGTCCCCATGGGAGTTCCTCGGGGGCCTCTCGGGATTCCTCTCCCGTCGATGCCAGGGCCTAAGACCTTGTGTGGAGTCGGGGCCGGAACCTGAGGATTCCTCTCCAGTGCTGACATGTATCTTGGGGCACTTCTGGAGTCTCCCCAGGCGAGTCAGTCCTCGTCTCGAATGCGGGCATGCACTTGCGCTTTCCTCCAGAGCGGTAGCAGCAGTGTCACGCAGTCCGCCGCGTGGATCAAAGGATCTATGATTTTCCCTCGAGTCTTTCCCACGAGGCTTTCCCACGAGGCTTTCCCACAGGGCTGTCCCACGTGCACACGTGGTGGGAGTCGATCCTCGGCTTGAACGTCAAGGCAGTGCAGGGAAAACAGGTTCCTCTGGAATGGACTGACACATCTGGGTGACTCTTGGAATGGTGGCATGACCCTGGAGTTCCTATCGCCTTTCCTGTGGAGAGCGCCTCCTCTTGAGATGCGACGGGAACGCCGGGAATTCTTTCCCTACGAAACAGGGAAAGGATCCCTCATCTCGATCTAGGAGGCGGAAACGGGGCTCCCCTGGATGTGTGCGGGACCCCACGTGCATCCTCTCGAGTGGAGACTGGTATGTCGGGGAACTTCTTGAGTTGCAGCAACGGTGTGAAGGACCCTTTGGAAGTTCCAGTGGTTAGATGTGATTGGCCTCGAGAAGCCTCAGCGGAAATGGGCCTCATCTCGCCTGGAGGGCAAAACCTCCTGGATTTTCTCGAGTTGCGGCAGGTGCTCTCGACTTACGACGGGGACCTCAGGGACCCGCTCTGGTGGCCTCAGGAAAGGCCAGTCCCCATGCGAGTTCCTCCGGGGCCTCTCGGGATTCCTCTCCCGTCGATGCCGGGGCCTAAGACCTTGTGTGGAGGCGGGGCCGGAACCTGAGGATTCCTCTCCAGTGCTGACATGGATCTTGGGGTACTTCTGGAGTCTCCCCAGGGGAGTCAGTCCTCGTCTCGAATGCGGGCATGCACTTGCGCTTTCCTCCAGAGCGGTAGCAGCAGTGTCACGCAGTCCGCCGCGTGGATCAAAGGATCTATGGTTTTCCCTCGAGTCTTTCCCACGAGGCTTTCCCACGAGGCTTTCCCACAGGGCTGTCCCACGTGCACACGTGTTGGGAGTCGATCCTCGGCTTGAACGTCAAGGCAGGGCAGGGAAAACAGGTTCCTCTGGAATGGACTGACACATCTGGGGGACTCTTGGAATGGTGGCACGACCCTGGAGTTCCTCTCGCCTTTCCTGTGGAGAGCGCCTCCTCTTGAGATGCGACGGGAACGCCGGGAATTCTTTCCCTACGAAACAGGGAAAGGATCCCTCATCTCGAGCTAGGAGGCGGAAACGGGGCTCCCCTGGATGTGTGCCGGACACCACGTGCTTCCTCTCGAGTGGAGACTGGTATGTCGGGGAACTTCTTGAGTTGCAGCAATGGTGTGAAGGACCCTTTGGAAGTTCCAGTGGTTAGATGTGATTGGCCTCGAGAAGCCTCAGCGGAAATGGGCCTCATCTCACCTGGAGGGCAAAACCTCCTGGATATTCTCGAGTTGCGGCAGGTGCTCTCGACTTACGACGGGGACTTCAGGGACCCGCTCTGGTGGCCTCAGGAAAGGGCAGTCCCCATGCGAGTTCCTCGGGGGCCTCTCGGGATTCCTCTCCCGTCGGTGCCGGGGCCTAAGACCTTGTGTGGAGTCGGGGCCGGAACCTGAGGATTCCTCTCCAGTGCTGACATGGATCTTGGGGTACTTCTGGAGTCTCCCCAGGGGAGTCAGTCCTCGTCTCGGATGCGGGCATGCACTTGCGCTTTCCTCCAGAGCGGTAGCAGCAGTGTCACGCAGTCCGCCGCGTGGACCAAAGGATCTATGGTTTTCCCTCGAGTCTTTCCCACGAGGCTTTCCCACGAGGCTTTCCCACAGGGCTGTCCCACGTGCACACGTGGTGGGAGTCGATCCTCGGCTTGAACGTCAAGGCAGTGCAGGGAAAACAGGTTCCTCTGGAATGGACTGACACATCTGGGGGACTCTTGGAATGGTGGCACGACCCTGGAGTTCCTCTCGCCTTTCCTGTGGAGAGCGCCTCCTCTTGAGATGCGACGGGAACGCCGGGAATTCTTTCCCTACGAAACAGGGAAAGGATCCCTCATCTCGAGCTAGGAGGCGGAAACGGGGCTCCCCTGGATGTGTGCGGGACCCCACGTGCTTCCTCTCGAGTGGAGACGGGTATGTCGGGGAACTTCTTGAGTTGCAGCAAGGGTGTGAAGGACCCTTTGGAAGTTCCAGTGGTTAGACGTAATTGGCCTCGAGAAGCCTCAGCGGAAATGGGCCTCATCTCGCCTGGAGGGCAAAACCTCCTGGATTTTCTCGAGTTGCGGCAGGTGCTCTCGACTTACGACGGGGACCTCAGGGACCCGCTCTGGTGGCCTCAGGAAAGGCCAGTCCCCATGCGAGTTCCTCGGGGGCCTCTCGGGATTCCTCTCCCGTCGATGCCGGGGCCTAAGACCTTGTGTGGAGTCGGGGCCGGAACCTGAGGATTCCTCTCCAGTGCTGACATGGATCTTGGGGTACTTCTGGAGTCTCCCCAGGGGAGTCAGTCCTCGTCTCGAATGCGGGCATGTACTTGCGCTTTCCTCCAGAGCGGTAGCAGCAGTGTCACGCAGTCCGCCGCGTGGATCAAAGGATCTATGGTTTTCCCTCGAGTCTTTCCCACGAGGCTTTCCCACGAGGCTTTCCCACAGGGCTGTCCCACGTGCACACGTGGTGGGAGTGGATCCTCGGCTTGAACGTCAAGGCAGTGCAGGGAAAACAGGTTCCTCTGGAATGGACTGACACATCTGGGGGACTCTTGGAATGGTGGCACGACCCTGGAGTTCCTCTCGCCTTTCCTGTGGAGAGCGCCTCCTCTTGAGATGCGACGGGAACGCCGGGAATTCTTTCCCTACGAAACAGGGAAAGGATCCCTCATCTCGAGCTAGGAGGCGGAAACGGGGCTCCCCTGGAAGTGTGCGGGACCCCACGTGCTTTTTCTCGAGTGGAGACGGGTATGTCGGGGAACTTCTTGAGTTGCAGCAAGGGTGTGAAGGACCCTTTGGAAGTTCCAGTGGTTAGATGTGATTGGCCTTGAGAAGCCTCAGCGGAAATGGGCCTCATCTCGCCTGGAGGGCAAAACCTCCTGGATTTTCTCGAGTTGCGGCAGGTGCTCTCGACTTACGACGGGGACCTCAGGGACCCGCTCTGGTGGCCTCAGGAAAGGCCAGTCCCCATGCGAGTTCCTCGGGGGCCTCTCGGGATTCCTCTCCCGTCGATGCCGGGGCCTAAGACCTTGTGTGGAGTCGGGGCCGGAACCTGAGGATTCCTCTCCAGTGCTGACATGGATCTTGGGGTACTTCTGAAGTCTCCCCAGGGGAGTCAGTCCTCGTCTCGAATGCCGGCATGCACTTGCGCTTTCCTCCAGAGCGGTAGCAGCAGTGTCACGCAGTCTGCCCCGTGGATCAAAGGATCTATGGTTTTCCCTCGAGTCTTTCCCACGAGGCTTTCCCACGAGGCTTTCCAACAGGGCTGTCCCACGTGCACACGTGTTGGGGGTCGATCCTCGGCTTGAACGTCAAGGCAGTGCAGGGAAAACAGGTTCCTCTGGAATGGACTGACACATCTGGGGGACTCTTGGAATGGTGGCACGACCCTGGAGTTCCTCTCGCCTTTCCTGTGGAGAGCGCCTCCTCTTGAGATGCGACGGGAACGCCGGGAATTCTTTCCCTACGAAACAGGGAAAGGATCCCTCATCTCGAGCTAGGAGGCGGAAACGGGGCTCCCCTGGATGTGTGCGGGACACCACGTGCTTCCTCTCGAGTGGAGACGGGTATGTCGGGGAACTTCTTGAGTTGCAGAAATGGTGTGAAGGACCCTTTGGAAGTTCCAGTGGTTAGATGTGATTGGCCTCGAGAAGCCTCAGCGGAAATGGGCCTCATCTCGCCTGGAGGGCAAAACCTCCTGGATTTTCTCGAGTTGCGGCAGGTGCTCTCGACTTACGACGGGAACCTCAGGGACCCGCTCTGGTGGCCTCAGGAAAGGCCAGTCCCCATACGAGTTCCTCGGGGGCCTCTCGGGATTCCTCTCCCGTCGATGCCGGGGTCTAAGACCTTGTGTGGAGGCGGGGCCGGAACCTGAGGATTCCTTTCCAGTGCTGACATGGATCTTGGGGTACTTCTGGAGTCTCCCCAGGGGAGTCAGTCCTCGTCTCGAATGCGGGCATGCACTTGCGCTTTCCTCCAGAGCGGTATCAGCAGTGTCACACAGTCCGCCGCGTGGATTAAAGGATGTATGGTTTTCCCTTGAGTCTTTCCCACGAGGCTTTCCCACGAGGCTTTCCCACAGGGCTGTCCCACGTGCACACGTGGTGGGAGTCGATCCTCGGCTTGAACGTCAAGGCAGTGCAGGGAAAACAGGTTCCTCTGGAATGGACTGACACATCTGGGGGACTCTTGGAATGGTGGCACGACCCTGGAGTTCCTCTCGCCTTTCCTGTGGAGAGCGCCTCCTCTTGAGATGCAACTGGAACGCCGGGAATTCTTTCCCTACGAAACAGGGAAAGGATCCCTCATCTCGAGCTAGGAGGCGGAAACGGGGCTCCCCTGGATGTGTGCGGGACACCACGTGCTTCCTCTCGAGTGGAGACTGGTATGTCGGGGAACTTCTTGAGTTGCAGCAATGGTGTGAAGGACCCTTTGGAAGTTCCAGTGGTTAGATGTGATTGGCCTCGAGAAGCCTCAGCGGAAATGGGCCTCATCTCGCCTGGAGGGCAAAACCTCCTGGATTTTCTCGAGTTGCGGCAGGTGCTCTCGACTTACGACGGGGACCTCAGGGACACGCTCTGGTGGCCTCAGGAAAGGCCAGTCCCCATGCGAGTTCCTCGGGGGCGTCTCGGGATTCCTCTCCCGTCGATGCCGGGGCCTAAGACCTTGTGTGGAGTCGGGGCCGGAACCTGAGGATTCCTCTCCAGTGCTGACATGGATCTTGGGGTACTTCTGGAGTCTCCCCAGGGGAGTCAGTCCTCGTCTCGAATGCGGGCATGCACTTGCGCTTTCCTCCAGAGCGGTAGCAGCAGTGTCACGCAGTCCGCCGCGTGGATCAAAGGATCTATGGTTTTCCCTCGAGTCTTTCCCACGAGGCTTTCCCACGAGGCTTTCCCACAGGGCTGTCCCACGTGCACACGTGGTGGGAGTCGATCCTCGGCTTGAACGTCAAGGCAGTGCAGGGAATACAGGTTCCTCTGGAATGGACTGACACATCTGGGGGACTCTTGGAATGGTGGCACGACCCTGGAGTTCCTCTCGCCTTTCCTGTGGAGAGCGCCTCCTCTTTAGATGCGACGGGAACGCCGGGAATTCTTTCCCTACGAAGCAGGGAAAGGATCCCTCATCTCGAGCTAGGAGGCGGAAACGGGGCTCCCCTGGATGTGTGCGGGACACCACGTGCTTCCTCTCGAGTTGAGACGGGTATGTCGGGGAACTTCTTGAGTTGCAGCAAGGGTGTGAAGGACCCTTTGGAAGTTCCAGTGGTTAGACGTGATTGGCCTCGAGAAGCCTCAGCGGAAATGGGCATCATCTCGCCTGGAGGGCAAAACCTCCTGGATTTTCTCGAGTTGCGGCAGGTGCTCTCGACTTACGACGGGGACCTCAGGGACCCGCTCTGGTGGCCTCAGGAAAGGCCAGTCCCCATGCGAGTTCCTCGGGGGCCTCTCGGGATTCCTCTCCCGTCGATGCCGGGGCCTAAGACCTTGTGTGGAGTCGGGGCCGGAACCTGAGGATTCCTCTCCAGTGCTGACATGGATCTTGGGGTACTTCTGGAGTCTCCCCAGGGGAGTCAGTCCTCGTCTCGAATGCGGGCATGCACTTGCGCTTTCCTCCAGAGCGGTAGCAGCAGTGTCACACAGTCCGCCGCGTGGATCAAAGGATGTATGTTTTTCCCTCGAGTCTTTCCCACGAGGCTTTCCCACGAGGCTTTCCCACAGGGCTGTCCCACGTGCACACGTGGTGGGAGTCGATCCTCGGCTTGAACGTCAAGGCAGTGCAGGGAAAACAGGTTCCTCTGGAATGGACTGACACATCTGGGGGACTCTTGGAATGGTGGCACGACCCTGGAGTTCCTCTCGCCTTTCCTGTGGAGAGCGCCTCCTCTTGAGATGCGACGGGAACGCCGCGAATTTTTTCCCTACGAAACAGGGAAAGGATCCCTCATCTCGAGCTAGGAGGCGGAAACGGGGCTCCCCTGGATGTGTGCGGGACACCACGTGCTTCCTCTCGAGTGCAGACGGGTATGTCGGGGAACATCTTGAGTTGCAGCAATGGTGTGAAGGACCCTTTGGAAGTTCCAGTGGTTAGATGTGATTGGCCTCGAGAAGCCTCAGCGGAAATGGGCCTCATCTCGCCTGGAGGGCAAAACCTCCTGGATTTTCTCGAGTTGCGGCAGGTGCTCTCGACTTACGACGGGAACCTCAGGGACCCGCTCTGGTGGCCTCAGGAAAGGCCAGTCCCCATGCTAGTTCCTCGGGGGCCTCTCGGGATTCCTCTCCCGTCGATGCCAGAGCCTAAGACCTTGTGTGGAGTCGGGGCCGGAACCTGAGGATTCCTCTCCAGTGCTGACATGGATCTTGGGATACTTCTGGAGTCTCCCCAGGGTGGTCAGTCCTCGTCTCGAATGCGGGCATGCACTTGCGCTTTCCTCCAGAGCGGTAGCAGCAGTGTCACACAGTCCGCCGCGTGGATCAAAGGATGTTTGGTTTTCCCTCGAGTCTTTCCCACGAGGCTTTCCCACGAGGCTTTCCCACAGGGCTGTCCCACGTGCACACGTGGTGGGAGTCGATCCTAGGCTTGAACGTCAAGGCAGTGCAGGGAAAACAGGTTCCTCTGGAATGGACTGACACATCTGGGGGACTCTTGGAATGGTGTCACGACCCTGGAGTTCCTCTCGACTTTCCTGTGGAGAGCGCCTCCTCTTGAGATGCGACGGGAACGCCGGGAATTCTTTCCCTACGAAACAGGGAAAGGATCCCTCATCTCGAGCTAGGAGGCGGAAACGGGGCTCCCCTGGATGTGTGCGGGACCCCACGTGCTTCCTCTCGAGTGGAGACAGGAATGTCGGGAACTTCTTGAGTTGCAGCAAGGGTGTGAAGGACCCTTTGGAAGTTCCGGTGGTTAGACGTGATTGGCCTCGAGAAGCCTCAGCGGAAATGGGCCTCATCTCGCCTGGAGGGCAAAACCTCCTGGATTTTCTCGAGTTGCGGCAGGTGCTCTCGACTTACGACGGGGACCTCAGGGACCCGCTCTGGTGGCCTCAGGAAAGGCCAGTCCCCATGCGAGTTCCTCAGGGGCGTCTCGGGATTCCTCTCCCGTCGATGCCGGGGCCTAAGACCTTGTGTGGAGTCGGGGCCGGAACCTGAGGATTCCTCTCCATTGCTGACATGGATTTGGGGTACTTCTGGAGTCTCCCCAGGGGAGTCAGTCCTCGTCTCGAATGCGGGCATGCACTTGCGCTTTCCTCCAGAGCGGTAGCAGCAGTGTCACGCTGTCCGCCGTGTGGATCAAAGGATCTATGGTTTTCCCTCGAGTCTTTCCCACGAGGTTTTCCCACGAGGCTTTCCCACAGGGCTGTCACACGTGCACACGTCGTGGGAGTCGATCCTCGGCTTGAACGTCAAGGCAGTGCAGGGAAAACAGGTTCCTCTGGAATGGACTGACACATCTGGGGGACTCTTGGAATGGTGTCACGACCCTGGAGTTCCTCTCGCCTTTCCTGTGGAGAGCGCCTCCTCTTGAGATGCGACGGGAACGCCGGGAATTCTTTCCCTACGAAACAGGGATAGGATCCCTCATATCGAGCTAGGAGGCGGAAACGGGGTTCCCCTGGATGTGTGCGGGACACCACGTGCTTCCTCTCGAGTGCAGACGGGTATGTCGGGGAACATCTTGAGTTGCAGCAATGGTGTGAAGGACCCTTTGGAAGTTCCAGTGGTTAGATGTGATTGGCCTCGAGAAGCCTCAGCGGAAATGGGCCTCATCTCGCCTGGAGGGCAAAACCTCCGGGATTTTCTCGAGTTGCGGCAGGTGCTCTCGACTTACGACGGGAACCTCAGGGACCCGCTCTGGTGGCCTCAGGAAAGGCCAGTCCCCATGCGAGTTCCTCGGGGGCCTCTCGGGATTCCTCTCCCGTCGATGCCGGAGCCTAAGACCTTGTGTGGAGTCGGGGCCGGAACCTGAGGATTCCTCTCCAGTGCTGACATGGATCTTGGGGTACTTCTGGAGTCTCCCCAGGGTGGTCAGTCCTCGTCTCGAATGCGGGCATGCACTTGCGCTTTCCTCCAGAGCGGTAGCAGCAGTGTCACACAGTCCGCCGCGTGGATCAAAGTATGTATGGTTTTCCCTCGAGTCTTTCACACGAGTCTTTCCCACGAGGCTTTCCCACAGGGGTGTCCCACGTGCACACGTGGTGAGAGTCGATCCTCGGCTTGAACGTCAAGGCAGTGCAGGGAAAACAGGTTCCTCTGGAATGGACTGACACATCTGGGGGACTCTTGGAATGGTGGCACGACCCTGGAGTTCCTCTCGCCTTTCCTGTGGAGAGCGCCTCCTCTTGAGATGCGACGGGAACGCCGGGAATTCTTTCCCTACGAAACAGGGAAAGGATCCCTCATCTCGAGCTAGGAGGCGGAAACGGGGCTCCCCTGGATGTGTGCGGGACACCACGTGCTTCCTCTCGAGTGGAGACTGATATGTCGGGGATCTTCTTGAGTTGCAGCAATGGTGTGAAGGACCCTTTGGAAGTTCCAGTGGTTAGATGTGATTGGCCTCGAGAAGCCTCAGCGGAAATGGGCCTCATCTCGCCTGGAGGGCAAAACCTCCTGGATTTTCTCGCGTTGCGGCAGGTGCTCTCGACTTACGACGGGGACCTCAGGGACCCGCTCTGGTGGCCTCAGGAAAGGCCAGTCCCCATGCGAGTTTCTCGGGGGCCTCTCGGGATTCCTCTCCAGTCGATGCCGGGGCCTAAGACCTTGTGTGGAGTCGGGGCCGGAACCTGAGGATTCCTCTCCAGTGCTGACATGGATCTTGGGGTATTTCTGGAGTCTCCCCAGGGGAGTCAGTCCTCGTCTCGAATGCGGGCATGCACTTGCGCTTTCCTCCAGAGCGGTAGCAGCAGTGTCACGCAGTTCGCCGCGTGGATCAAAGGATCTATGGTTTTCCATCGAGTCTTTCCCACGAGTCTTTCCCACGAGGCTTTCCCACAGGGCTGTCCCACGTGCACACGTGGTGGGAGTCGATCCTCGGCTTGAACGTCAAGGCAGTGCAGGGCAAACAGGTTCCTCTGGAATGGACTGACACATCTGGGGGACTCTTGGAATGGTGGCACGACCCTGGAGTTCCTCTCGCCTTTCCTGTGGAGAGCGCCTCCTCTTGAGATGCGACGGGAACGCCGGGAATTCTTTCCCTACGAAACAGGGAAAGGATCCCTCATCTCGAGCTAGGAGGCGGAAACGGGGCTCCCCTGGATGTGTGCGGGACCCACGTGCTTCCTCTCGAGTGGAGACGGGTATGTCGGGGAACTTCTTGAGTTGCAGCAAGGGTGTGAAGGACCCTTTGGAAGTTCCAGTGGTTAGACGTGATTGGCCTCGAGAAGCCTCAGCGGAAATGGGCCTCATCTCGCCTGGAGGGCAAAACCTCCTGGATTTTCTCGAGTTGCGGCAGGTGCTCTCGACTTACGACGGGGACCTCAGGGACCCGCTCTGGTGGCCTCAGGAAAGGCCAGTCCCCATGCGAGTTCCTCGGGGGCCTCTCGGGATTCCTCTCCCGTCGATGCCGGGGCCTAAGACCTTGTGTGGAGTCGGGGCCGGAACCTGAGGATTCCTCTCCAGTGCTGACATGGATCTTGGGGTACTTCTGGAGTCTCCCCAGGGGAGTCAGTCCTAGTCTCGAATGCGGGCATGCACTTGCGCTTTCCTCCAGAGCAGTAGCAGCAGTGTCACGCAGTCCGCCGCGTGGATCAAAGGATCTATGGTTTTCCCTCGAGTCTTTCACAGGAGGCTTTCCCACGAGGCTTTCCCACAGGGGTGTCCCACGTGCACACGTGGTGGGAGTCGATCCTCGGCTTGAACGTCAAGGCAGTGCAGGGAAAACAGGTTCCTCTGGGATGGACTGGCACATCTGGGGGACTCTTGGAATGGTGGCACGACCCTGGAGTTCCTCTCGCCTTTCCTGTGGAGAGCGCCTCCTCTTGAGATGCGACGGGAACGCCGGGAATTCTTTCCCTACGAAACAGGGAAAGGATCCCTCATCTCGAGCTAGGAGGCGGAAACGGGGCTCCCCTGGATGTGTGCGGGACCCCACGTGCTTCCTCTCGAGTGGAGATGGGTATGTCGGGGAACTTCTTGAGTTGCAGCAATGGTGTGAAGGACCCTTTGGAAGTTCCAGTGGTTAGATGTGATTGGCCTCGAGAAGCCTCAGCGGAAATGGGCCTCATCTCGCCTGGAGGGCAAAACCTCCTGGATTTTCTCGAGTTGCGGCAGGTGCTCTCGACTTACGACGGGGACCTCAGGGACCCGCTCTGGTGGCCTCAGGAAAGGCCAGTCCCCATGCGAGTTCCTCGGGGGCCTCTCGGGATTCCTCTCCCGTCGATGCCGGGGCCTAAGACCTTGTGTGGAGTCGGGGCCGGAACCTGAGGATTCCTCTCCAGTGCTGACACGGATCTTGGGGTACTTCTGGAGTCTCCCCAGGGGAGTCAGTCCTCGTCTCGAATGCGGGCATGCACATGCGCTTTCCTCCAGTGCGGTAGCAGCAGTGTCACGCAGTCCGCCGCGTGGATCAAAGGATCTATGGTTTTCCCTCGAGTCTTTCCCACGAGGCTTTCCCACAGGGCTGTCCCACGTGCACACGTGGTGGGAGTCGATCCTCGGCTTGAACGTCAAGGCAGTGCAGGGAAAACAGGTTCCTCTGGAATGGACTGACACATCTGGGGGACTCTTGGAATAGTGTCACGACCCTGGAGTTCCTCTCGCCTTTCCTGAGGAGAGCGCCTCCTCTTGAGATGCGACGGTAACGCCGGGAATTCTTTCCCTACGAAACAGGGAAAGGATCCCTCATTTCGAGCTAGGAGGCGGAAACGGGGCTCCCCTGGATGTGTGCGGAACCCCACGTGCTTCCTCTCGAGTGGAGACGGGTATGTCGGGGAACTTCTTGAGTTGCAGCAACGGTGTGAAGGACCCTTTGGAAGTTCCAGTGGTTAGACTTGATTGGCCTCGAGAAGCCTCAGCGGAAATGGGCCTCATCTCGCCTGGAGAGCAAAACCTCCTGGATTTTCTCGAGTTGCGGCAGGTGCTCTCGACTTACGACGGGGACCTCAGGGACCCGCTCTGGTGGCCTCAGGAAAGGCCAGTCCCCATGCGAGTTCCTCGGGGGCCTCTCGGGATTCCTCTCCCGTCAATGCCGGGGCCTAAGACCTTGTGTGGAGTCGGGGCCGGAACCTGAGGATTCCTCTCCAGTGCTGACATGGATCTTGGCGTACTTCTGGAGTCTCCCCAGGGAAGTCAGTCCTCGTCTCGAATGCGTGCATGCACTTGCGCTTTCCTCCAGAGCGGTAGCAGGAGTGTCACGCAGTCCGCCGCGTGGATCAAAGGATGTATGGTTTTCCCTCGAGTCTTTCCCACGAGGCTTTCCCACGAGGCTTTCCCACGGGGCTGTGCCACGTGCACACGTGGTGGGAGTCGATCCTCGGCTTGAACGTCAAGGCAGTGCAGGGAAAACAGGTTCCTCTGGAATGGACTGACACATCTGGGGGACTCTTGGAATGGTGGCACGACCCTGGAATTCATCTCGCCTTTCCTGTGGAGAGCGCCTCCTCTTGAGATGCGACGGGAACGCCGGGAATTCTTTCCCTACGAAACAGGGAAAAGATCCCTCATCTCGAGCTAGGAGGCGGAAACGGGGCTCCCCTGGATGTGTGCGGGACACCACGTGCTTCCTCTCGAGTGGAGACGGGTATGTCGGGGAACTTCTTGAGTTGCAGCAAGGGTGTGAAGGACCCTTTGGAAGTTCCTGTGGTTAGACGTGATTGGCCTCGAGAAGCCTCAGCGGAAATGGGCCTCATCTCGCCTGGAGGGCAAAACCTCCTGGATTTTCTCGAGTTGCGGCAGGTGCTCTCGACTTATGACGGGGACCTCAGGGACCCGCTCTGGTGGCCTCAGGAAAGGCCAGTCCCCATGCGAGTTCCTCGGGGGCCTCTCGGGATTCCTCTCCCGTCGATGCCGGGGCCTAAGACCTTGTGTGGAGTCGGGGCCGGAACCTGAGGATTCCTCTCCAGTGCTGACATGGATCTTGGGGTACTTCTGGAGTCTCCCCAGGGGAGTCAGTCCTCGTCTCGAATGCGGGCATGCACTTGCGCTTTCCTCCAGAGCGGTAGCAGCAGTGTCACGCAGTCCGCCGCGTGGATCAAAGGATCTATGGTTTTCCATCGAGTCTTTCCCACGAGTCTTTCCCACGAGGCTTTCCCACAGGGCTGTCCCACGTGCACACGTGGTGGGAGTCGATCCTCGGCTTGAACGTCAAGGCAGTGCAGGGCAAACAGGTTCCTCTGGAATGGACTGACACATCTGGGGGACTCTTGGAATGGTGGCACGACCCTGGAGTTCCTCTCGCCTTTCCTGTGGAGAGCGCCTCCTCTTGAGATGCGACGGGAACGCCGGGAATTCTTTCCCTACGAAACAGGTAAAGGATCCCTCATCTCGAGCTAGGAGGCGGAAACGGGGCTCCCCTGGATGTGTGCGGGACCCACGTGCTTCCTCTCGAGTGGAGACGGGTATGTCGGGGAACTTCTTGAGTTGCAGCAAGGGTGTGAAGGACCCTTTGGAAGTTCCAGTGGTTAGACGTGATTGGCCTCGAGAAGCCTCAGCGGAAATGGGCCTCATCTCGCCTGGAGGGCAAAACCTCCTGGATTTTCTCGAGTTGCGGCAGGTGCTCTCGACTTACGACGGGGACCTCAGGGACCCGCTCTGGTGGCCTCAGGAAAGGCCAGTCCCCATGCGAGTTCCTCGGGGGCCTCTCGGGATTCCTCTCCCATCGATGCCGGGGCCTAAGACCTTGTGTGGAGTCGGGGCCGGAACCTGAGGATTCCTCTCCAGTGCTGACATGGATCTTGGGGTACTTCTGGAGTCTCCCCAGGGGAGTCAGTCCTCGTCTCGAATGCGGGCATGCACTTGCGCTTTCCTCCAGAGCGGTAGCAGCATTGTCACGCAGTCCGCCGCGTGGATCAAAGGATCTATGGTTTTCCCTCGAGTCTTTCCAACGAGGCTTTCCCACGAGGCTTTCCCAAAGGGCTGTGCCACGTGCACACGTGGTGGGAGTCGATCCTCGGCTTGAACGTCAAGGCAGTGCAGGGAAAACAGGTTCCTCTGGAATGGACTGACACATCTGGGGGACTCTTGGAATGGTGGTACGACCCTGGAGTTCCTCTCGCCTTTCCTGTGGAGAGCGCCTCCTCTTGAGATGCGACGGGAACGCCGGGAATTCTTTCCCTACGAAACAGGGAAAGGATCCCTCATCTCGAGCTAGGAGGCGGAAACGGGGCTGCCCTGGATGTGTGCGTGACCCCACGTGCTTCCTCTCGAGTGGAGACGGGTATGTCGCGGAACTTCTTGAGTTGCAGCAATGGTGTGAAGGACCCTTTGGAAGTTCCAGTGGTTAGATGTGATTGGCCTCGAGAAGCCTCAGCGGAAATGGGCCTCATCTCGCCTGGAGGGCAAAACCTCCTGGATTTTCTCGAGTTGCGGCAGGTGCTCTCGACTTACGACGGGGACCTCAGGGACCCGCTCTGGTGGCCTCAGGAAAGGCCAGTCCCCATGCGAGTTCCTCGGGGGCCTCTCGGGATTCCTCTCCCATCGATGCCGGGGCCTAAGACCTTGTGTGGAGTCGGGGCCGGAACCAGAGGATTCCTCTCCAGTGCTGACATGGATCTTGGGGTACTTCTGGAGTCTCCCCAGGGGAGTCAGTCCTCGTCTCGAATGCGGGCATGCACTTGCGCTTTCCTCCAGAGCGGTAGCAGCAGTGTCACGCAGTCCGCCGCGTGGATCAAAGGATCTATGGTTTTCCCTCGAGTCTTCCCCACGAGGCTTTCCCACGAGGCTTTCCCAAAGGGCTGTGCCACGTGCACACGTGGTGGGAGTCGATCCTCGGCTTGAACGTCAAGGCAGTGCAGGGAAAACAGGTTCCTCTGGAATGGACTGACACATCTGGGGGACTCTTGGAATGGTGGCACGACCCTGGAGTTCCTCTCGCCTTTCCTGAGGAGAGCGCCTCCTCTTGAGATGCGACGGGAACGCCGGGAATTCTTTCCCTACGAAACAGGGAAAGGATCCCTCATCTCGAGCTAGGAGGCGGAAACGGGGCTGCCCTGGATGTGTGCGTGACCCCACGTGCTTCCTCTCGAGTGGAGACGGGTATGTCGGGGAACTTCTTGAGTTGCAGCAAGGGTGTGAAGGACCCTTTGGAAGTTCCAGTGGTTAGACGTATTGGCCTCGAGAAGCCTCAGCGGAAATGGGCCTCGTCTCGCCTGGAGGGCAAAACCTCCTGGATTTTCTCGAGTTGCGGCAGGTGCTCTCGACTTACGACGGGGACCTCAGGGACCCGCTCTAGTGGCCTCAGGAAAGGCCAGTCCCCATGCGAGTTCCTCGGGGGCCTCTCGGGATTCCTCTCCCGTCGATGCCGGGGCCTAAGACCTTGTGTGGAGTCGGGGCCGGAACCTGAGGATTCCTCTCCAGTGCTGACATGGATCTTGGGGTACTTTTGGAGTCTCCCCAGGGGAGTCAGTCCTCGTCTAGAATGCGGGCATGCACTTGCGCTTTCCTCCAGAGCGGTAGCAGCAGTGTCACGCAGTCCGCCGCGTGGATCAAAGGATCTATGGTTTTCCCTCGAGTCTTTCCCACGAGGCTTTCCCACGAGGCTTTCCCACAGGGCTGTGCCACGTGCACACGTGGTGGGAGTCGATCCTTGGTTTGAACGTCAAGGCAGTGCAGGGAAAACAGGTTCCTCTGGAATGGACTGACACATCTGGGGGACTCTTGGAATGGTGGCACGACCCTGGAGTTCCTCTCGCCTTTCCTGTGGAGAGCGCCTCCTCTTGAGATGTGACGGGAACACCGGGAATTCTTTCCCTACGAAACAGGGAAAGGATCCCTCATCTCGAGATAGGAGGCGGAAACGGGGCTCCCCTGGATGTGTGTGGGACCCCACGTGCTTCCTCTCGAGTGGAGACGGGCATGTCGGGGAACTTCTTGAGTTGCAGCAAGGGTGTGAAGGACCCTTTGGAAGTTCCAGTGGTTAGATGTGATTGGCCTCGAGAAGCCTCAGCGGAAATGGGCCTCATCTCGCCTGGAGGGCAAAACCTCCTGGATTTTCTCGAGTTGCGGCAGGTGCTCTCGACTTACGACGGGGACCTCAGGGACCCGCTCTGGTGGCCTCAGGAAAGGCCAGTCCCCATGCGAGTTCCTCGGGGGCCTCTCGGGATTCCTCTCCCGTCGATGCCGGGGCCTAAGACCTTGTGTGGATTCGGGGCAGGAACCTGAGAATTCCTCTCCAGTGCTGACATGGATCTTGGGGTACTTCTGGAGTCTCCCCAGGGGAATCAGTCCTCGTCTCGAATGCGGGCATGCACTTGCGCTTTCCTCCAGAGCGGTAGCAGCAGTGTCACGCAGTCCGCCGCGTGGATCAAAGGATGTATGGTTTTCCCTCGAGTCTTTCCCACGAGGCTTTCCCACGAGGCTTTCCCACAGGGCTGTCCCACGTGCACACGTGGTGGGAGTCGATCCTCGGCTTGAACGTCAAGGCAGTGCAGGGAAAACAGGTTCCTCTGGAATGGACTGACACATCTGGGGGACTCTTGAAATGGTGGCACGACCCTGGAGTTCCTCTCGCCTTTCCTGTGGAGAGTGCCTCCTCTTGAGATGCGACGGGAACGCCGGGAATTCTTTCCCTACGAAACAGGGAAAGGATCCCTCATCTCGAGCTAGGAGGCGGAAACGGGGCTCCCCTGGATGTGTGCGGGACCCACGTGCTTCCTCTCGAGTGGAGACGGGTATGTCGGGGAACTTCTTGAGTTGCAGCAAGGGTGTGAAGGACCCTTTGGAAGTTCCAGTGGTTAGATGTGATTGGCCTCGAGAAGCCTCAGCGGAAATGGGCCTCATCTCGACTGGAGGGCAAAAGCTCCTGGATTTTCTCGAGTTGCGGCAGGTGCTCTCGACTTACGACGGGGACCTCAGGGACCCGCTCTGGTGGCCTCAGGAAAGGCCAGTCCCATGCGAGTTCCTCGGGGGCCTCTCGGGATTCCTCTCCCGTCGATGCCGGGGCCTAAGACCTTGTGTGGAGTCGGGGCCGGAACCTGAGGTTTCCTCTCCAGTGCTGACATGGATCTTGGGGTACTTCTGGAGTCTCCCCAGGGGAGTCAGTCCTCGTCTCGAATGCGGGAACGCACTTGCGCTTTCCTCCAGAGCGGTAGCAGCAGTGTCACGCAGTCCGCCGCGTGGATCAAAGGATCTATGGTTTTCCCTCGAGTCTTTCCCACGAGGCTTTCCCACGAGGCTTTCCCACAGGGCTGTCCCACGTGCACACGTGGTGGGAGTGGATCCTCGGCTTGAACGTCAAGGCAGTGCAGGGAAAACAGGTTCCTCTGGAATGGATTGACACATCTGGGGGACTCTTGGAATGGTGTCACGACCCTGGAGTTCCTCTCGCCTTTCCTGTGGAGAGCGCCTCCTCTTGAGATGCGACGGGAACACCGGGAATTCTTTCCCTACGAAACAGGGAAAGGATCCCTCATCTCGAGCTAGGAGGCGGAAACGGGGCTCCCCTGGATGTGTGCGGGAAACCACGTGCTTCCTCTCGAGTGGAGAAGGGTATGTCGGGGAATTTCTTGAGTTGCAGCAAGGGTGTGAAGGACCCTTTGGAAGTTCCAGTGGTTAGATGTGATTGGCCTCGAGAAGCCTCAGCGGAAATGGGCCTCATCTCGCCTGGAGGGCAAAACCTCCTGGATTTTCTCGAGTTGCGGCAGGTGCTCTCGACTTACGACGGGGACCTCAGGACCCGCTCTGGTGGCCTCAGGAAAGGCCAGTCCCCATGGGAGTTCCTCGGGGGCCTCTCGGGATTCCTCTCCCGTCGATGCCGGGGCCTAAGACCTTGTGTGGAGTCGGGGCCGGAACCTGAGGATTCCTCTCCAGTGCTGACATGGATCTTGGGGTACTTCTGGAGTCTCCCCAGGGGAGTCAGTCCTCGTCTCGAATGCGGGCATGCACTTGCGCTTTCCTCCAGAGCGGTAGCAGCAGTGTCACGCAGTCCGCCGCGTGGATCAAAGGATCTATGGTTTTCCCTCGAGTCTTTCCCACGAGGCTTTCCCACGAGGCTTTCACACAGGGCTGTCCCACGTGCACACGTCGTGGGAGTAGATCCTCGGCTTGAACGTCAAGGCAGTGCAGGGAAAACAGGTTCCTCTGGAATGGACTGACACATCTGGGGGTCTCTTGGAATGGTGGCACGACCCTGGAGTTCCTCTCGCCTTTCCTGTGGAGAGCGCCTCCTCTTGAGATGCGACGGGAACGCCGGGAATTCTTTCCCTACGAAACAGGGAAAGGATCCCTCATCTCGAGCTAGGAGGCGGAAACGGGGCTTCCCTGGATGTGTGCGGGACCCCACGTGCTTCCTCTCGAGTGGAGATGGGTATGTCGGGGAACTTCTTGAGTTGCAGCAAGGGTGTGAAGGACCCTTTGGAAGTTCCAGTGGTTAGACGTATTGGCCTCGAGAAGCCTCAGCGGAAATGGGACTCGTCTCGCCTGGAGGGCAAAACCTCCTGGATTTTCTCGAGTTGCGGCAGGTGCTCTCGACTTACGACGGGGACCACAGGGACCCGCTCTGGTGGCCTCAGGAAAGGCCAGTCCCCATGCGAGTTCCTCGGGGGCCTCTCGGGATTCCTCTCCCGTCGATGCCGGGGCCTAAGACCTTGTGTGGAGTCGGGGCCGGAACCTGAGGTTTCCTCTCCAGTGCTGACATGGATCTTGGGGTACTTCTGGAGTCTCCCCAGGGGAGTCAGTCCTCGTCTCGAATGCGGGAATGCACTTGCGCTTTCCTCCAGAGCGGTAGCAGCAGTGTCACGCAGTCCGCCGCGTGCATCAAAGAATCTATGGTTTTCCCTCGAGTCTTTCCCACGAGGCTTTCCCACGAGGCTTTCCCACGAGGCTTTCCCACAGGGCTGTCCCACGTGCACACGTGGTGGGAGTCGATCCTCGGCTTGAACGTCAAGGCAGTGCAGGGAAAACAGTTTCCTCTGGAATGGACTGACACATCTGGGGGACTCTTGGAATGGTGGCACGACCCTGGAGTTCCTCTCGCCTTTCCTGTGGAGAGCGCCTCCTCTTGAGATGCGACGGGAACGCCGGGAATTCTTTCCCTACGAAACAGGGAAAGGATCCCTCATCTCGAGCTAGGAGGCGGAAACGGGGCTCCCCTGGATGTGTGCGGGACCCACGTACTTCCTCTCGAGTGGAGACGGGTATGTCGGGGAACTTCTTGAGTTGCAGCAAGGGTGTGAAGGACCCTTTGGAAGTTCCAGTGGTTAGATGTGATTGGCCTCGAGAAGCCTCAGCGGAAACGGGCCTCATCTCACCTGGAGGGCAAAACCTCCTGGATTTTCTCGAGTTGCGGCAGGTGCTCTCGACTTACGACGGGGACCTCAGGGACCCGCTCTGGTGGCCTCAGGAAAGGCCAGTCCCCATGCGAGTTCCTCTGGGGCCTCTCGGGATTCCTCTCCAGTCGATGCCGGGGCTTAAGACCTTGTGTGGAGTCGGGGCCGGAACCTGAGGATTCCTCTCCAGTGCTGACATGGATCTTGGGGTACTTCTGGAGTCTCCCCAGGGGAGTCAGTCCTCGTCTCGAATGCGGGCATGCACTTGCGCTTTCCTCCAGAGCGGTAGCAGCAGTGTCACGCAGTCCGCCGCGTGGATCAAAGGATCTATGGTTTTCCCTCGAGTCTTTCCCACGAGGCTTTCCCACGAGGCTTTCCCACAGGGCTGTCCCACGAGCACACGTGATGGGAGTCGATCCTCGGCTTGAACGTCAAGGCAGTGCAGGGAAAACAGGTTCCTCTGGAATGGACTGACACATCTGGGGGACTCTTGGAATGGTGGCACGACCCTGGAGTTCCTATCGCCTTTCCTGTGGAGAGCGCCTCCTCTTGAGATGCGACGGGAACGCCGGGAATTCTTTCCCTACGAAACAGGGAAAGGATCCCTCATCTCGAGCTAGGAGGCGGAAACGGGTCTCCGCTGGATGTGTGCGGGACCCTCGTGCTTCCTCTCGAGTGGAGACGGCTGTGTCGGGGAACTTCTTGTGTTGCAGCAAGGGTGTGAAGGACCCTTTGGAAGTTCCAGTGGTTAGATGTGATTAGCCTCTAGAAGACTCAGCGAAAATGGGCCTCATCTCGCCTGAAGGGCAAAACCTCCTGGATTTTCTCGAGTTGCGGCAGGTGGTCTCGACTTACGACGGGGACCTCAGGGACCCGCTGTGGTGGTCTCAGGAAAGGCCAGTCCCCATGCAAGTTCCTCGGGGGCCTCTGGGGTTTCCTCTCCCGTCGATGCCGGGGCCTAAGACCTTGGGTGGAGTCGGGGCCGGAACCTGAGGATTCCTCTCCAGTGCTAACATGGATCTTGGGGTACTTCTGGAGTCTCCCCAGGGGAGTCAGTCCTCGTCTCGAACGCGGGTATGCACTTGCGCTCTTCTCCAGAGCGGTAGAAGCAGTGTCACGCACTCCGCTGCGTAGACCAAAGGATCTATGATTTTCCCTCGAGTCTTTCCCACGAGGCTTTCCCACGAGGCTTTCCCACAGGGCTGTTCCACGTGCACAGGTGGTGGGATTCGATCCTCGGCTTGATCGTCAAGGCAGTGCAGGGAAAACAGGTTCCTCTGGAATGGACTGAGACATCTGGGGGACTCTTGCAAAGGTGGCACTACCCTGGAGTTCCTCTCTCCTTTCCTGTGGAGAGCGCCTCCTCTTGAGATGCGACGGGAACGCCGGGAATTATTTCCCTACGAAACAGGGAAATGATCCCTCATCTCGCGCTAGGAGGCGGAAACGGGTCTCCCCTGGATGTGTGCGGGACCCACGTGCTTCCTCTCGAGTGGAGACGGGTATGTCGGGGAACTTCTTGAGTTGCAGCAAGGGTGTGAAGGACCCTTTGGAAGTTCCAGTGGTTAGATGTGTTTAGCCTAGAGGAGCCTCAGCGGAAATGGGCCTCATCTCGCCTGGAGGGCAAAACCTCCTGGATTTTCTCGAGTTGCGGCAGGTGCTCTCGACTTACGACGGGGATCTCAGGGACCCGCTCTGGTGGCCTCAGGAAAGGCCAGTCCCCATGCGAGTTCCTCGGGGGCCTCTCGGGATTCCTCTCCCGTCGATGCCGGGGCCTAAGACCTTCTGTGGAGTCGGGGCAGGAACCTGAGGATTCCTCTCCAGTGCTGACATGGATCTTGGGGTACTTCTGGAGTCTCCCCAGGGGAGTCAGTCCTCGTCTCGAATGCGGGCATGCACTTGCGCTTTCCTCCAGAGCGGTAGCAGCAGTGTCACGCAGTCCGCCGCGTGGAGCAAAGGATCTATGGTTTTCCCTCGAGTCTTTCCCACGAGGCTTTCCCACGAGGCTTTCCCACAGGGCTGTCCCATGTGCACACGTGGTGGGAGTCGATCCTCGGCTTGAACGTCAAAGCAGTGCAGGGAAAACAGGTTCCTCTGGAATGGACTGACACATCTGGGGGTCTCTTGGAATGGTGGCATGACCCTGGAGTTCCTCTCGCCTTTCCTGTGGAGAGCGCCTCCTCTTGAGATACGACGGCAACGCCGGGAATTCTTTCCCTACGAAACAGGGAAAGGATCCCTCATCTCGAGCTAGGAGGCGGAAATGGGGCTCCCCTGGATGTGTGCGGGACCCCACGTGCTTCCTCTCGAGTGGAGACGGGTATGTCGCGGAACTGCTTGAGTTGCAGCAAGGGTGTGAAGGACCCTTTGGAAGTTCCAGTGGTTAGATGTGATTAGCCTCGATAAGCCTCAGCGGAAATGGGCCTCATCTCGCCTGGAGGGCAAAACCTCGTGGATTTTCTCGAGTTGCGGCAGGTGCCATCGACTTACGACGGGGACCTCCGGGACCCGCTCTGGTGGCCTCAGGAAAGGCCAGTCCCCATGCGAGTTCCTCGGGGGCCTCTCGGGATTCCTCTCCCGTCGATGCCGGGGCCTAAGACCTTGTGTGGAGTCGGGGCCGGAACCTGAGGATTCCTCTCCAGTGCTGACATGGATCTTGGGGTACTTCTGGAGTCTCCCCAGGGGAGTCAGTCCTCGTCTCGAATGCGGGCATGCACTTGCGCTTTCCTCCAGAGCGGTAGAAGCCGTGTCACGCAGTCCGCCGGGTGGATCAAAGGATCTATGGTTTTCCCTTCAGTCTTTCCCACGAGGCTTTCCCACGAGGCTTTCCCACAGGGCTGTCCCACGAGCACACGTGATGGGAGTCGATCCTCGGCTTGAACGTCAAGGCAGTGCAGGGAAAACAGGTTCCTCTGGAATGGACTGACACATCTGGGGTCTCTTGGAATGCGGGCACGACCCTTGAGTTCCTCTCGCCTTTCCTGTGGGAGCGCCTCCTCTTGAGATGCGACGGGAACGCCGGGAATTCTTTCCCTACGAAACAGGGAAAGGATCCCTCATCTCGAGCTAGGAGGCAGAAACGGGGCTCCCCTGGATGTGTGCGGGACCCCACGTGCTTCCTCTCGAGTGGAGACGGGTATGTCGGGGAACTTCTTGAGTTGCAGCAAGGGTGTGAAGGACCCTTTGGAAGTTCCAGTGGTTAGACGTGATTAGCCTCGAGAAGCCTCAGCGGAAATGGGCCTCATCTCGCCTGGAGGGCAAAACCTCCTGGATTTTCTCGAGTTGCGGCAGGTGCTCTCGACTTACGACGGGGACCTCAGGGACCCGCTCTGGTGGCCTCAGGAAAGGCCAGTCCCCATGCGAGTTCCTCGGGGGCCTCTGGGGATTCCTCTCCCGTCGATGCCGGGGCCTAAGACCTTGTGTGGAGTCGGGGCCGGAACCTGAGGATTCCTCTCCAGTGCTGACATGGATCTTGGGGTACTTCTGGAGTCTCCCGAGGGGAGTCAGTCCTCGTCTCATGCAGGCATGCACTTGCGCTTTCCTCCAGAGCGGTAGCAGCAGTGTCACGCAGTCCGCCGCGTGGATCAAAGGATCTATGGTTTTCCCTCGAGTCTTTCCCACGAGGCTTTCCCACGAGGCTTTCCCACAGGGCTGTCCCACGTGCACACGTGGTGGGAGTCGATCCTCGGCTTGAACGTCAAGGCAGTACAGGGAAAACAGGTTCCTCTGGAATGGACTGACACATCTGGGGGACTCTTGCAATGGCGGCACGACCCTGGATTTCCTCTCGCCTTTCCTGTGGAGAGCGCCTCATCTTGAGATGCGACGGGAACGCCGGGAATTCTTTCCCTACGAAACAGGGAAAGTATCCCTCATTTCGAGCTAGGAGGCGGAAACGGGGCTCCCCTGGAGGTGTGCGGGACCCTCGTGCTTCCTCTCGAGTGGGGACGGGTATGTCGGGGAACTTCTTGAGTTGCAGCAAGGGTGTGAAGGACATTTTGGAAGTTCCAGTGGTTAGATGTGATTAGCCTCGAGAATTCTCAGCGGAAATGGGCCTCATCTCGCCTGGAGGGCAAAACCTCCTGGATTTTCTCGAGTTGCGGCAGGTGCTCTCGACTTACGACGGGGACCTCTGGGACCCGCTCTGGTGGCCTCAGAAAAGGCCAGTCCCCATGCGAGTTCCTCGGGGGCCTCTCGGGATTCCTATGCCCTCGAAACCGGGGCCTAAAACATGTGTGGAGTCGGGGCCGGAACCTGAGGATTCCTCTCCAGTGCTGACATGGATCTTGGGGTACTTCTGGAGGCTCCCCAGGGGAGTCAGTCCTCGTCTCGAATGCGGGCATGCACTTGCGCTTTCCTCCAGAGCGGTAGCAGCAGTGTCACGCAGTCCGCCGCGTGGATCAAAGGATCTATGGTTTTCCCTCGAGTCTTTCCCACGAGGCTTTCCCACGAGGCTTTCACACAGGGCTGTCCCACGTGCACACGTCGTGGGAGTAGATCCTCGGCTTGAACGTCAAGGCAGTGCAGGGAAAACAGGTTCCTCTGGAATGGACTGACACATCTGGGGGTCTCTTGGAATGGTGGCACGACCCTGGAGTTCCTCTCGCCTTTCCTGTGGAGAGCGCCTCCTCTTGAGATGCGACGGGAACGCCGGGAATTCTTTCCCTACGAAACAGGGAAAGGATCCCTCATCTCGAGCTAGGAGGCGGAAACGGGGCTCCCCTGGATGTGTGCGGGACCCACGTGCTTCCTCTCGAGTGGAGACGGGTATGTCGGGGAACTTCTTGAGTTGCAGCAAGGGTGTGAAGGACCCTTTGGAAGTTCCAGTGGTTAGACGTGATTGGCCTCGAGAAGCCTCAGCGGAAATGGGCCTCATCTCGCCTGGAGGGCAAAACCTCCTGGATTTTCTCGAGTTGCGGCAGGTGCTCTCGACTTACGACGGGGACCTCAGGGACCCGCTCTGGTGGCCTCAGGAAAGGCCAGTCCCCATGCGAGTTCCTCGGGGGCCTCTCGGGATTCCTCTCCCGTCGATGCCGGGGCCTAAGACCTTGTGTGGAGTCGGGGCCGGAACCTGAGGATTCCTCTCCAGTGCTGACATGGATCTTGGGGTACTTCTGGAGTCTCCCCAGGGGAGTCAGTCCTAGTCTCGAATGCGGGCATGCACTTGCGCTTTCCTCCAGAGCAGTAGCAGCAGTGTCACGCAGTCCGCCGCGTGGATCAAAGGATCTATGGTTTTCCCTCGAGTCTTTCACAGGAGGCTTTCCCACGAGGCTTTCCCACAGGGGTGTCCCACGTGCACACGTGGTGGGAGTCGATCCTCGGCTTGAACGTCAAGGCAGTGCAGGGAAAACAGGTTCCTCTGGGATGGACTGGCACATCTGGGGGACTCTTGGAATGGTGGCACGACCCTGGAGTTCCTCTCGCCTTTCCTGTGGAGAGCGCCTCCTCTTGAGATGCGACGGGAACGCCGGGAATTCTTTCCCTACGAAACAGGGAAAGGATCCCTCATCTCGAGCTAGGAGGCGGAAACGGGGCTCCCCTGGATGTGTGCGGGACCCCACGTGCTTCCTCTCGAGTGGAGATGGGTATGTCGGGGAACTTCTTGAGTTGCAGCAATGGTGTGAAGGACCCTTTGGAAGTTCCAGTGGTTAGATGTGATTGGCCTCGAGAAGCCTCAGCGGAAATGGGCCTCATCTCGCCTGGAGGGCAAAACCTCCTGGATTTTCTCGAGTTGCGGCAGGTGCTCTCGACTTACGACGGGGACCTCAGGGACCCGCTCTGGTGGCCTCAGGAAAGGCCAGTCCCCATGCGAGTTCCTCGGGGGCCTCTCGGGATTCCTCTCCCGTCGATGCCGGGGCCTAAGACCTTGTGTGGAGTCGGGGCCGGAACCTGAGGATTCCTCTCCAGTGCTGACACGGATCTTGGGGTACTTCTGGAGTCTCCCCAGGGGAGTCAGTCCTCGTCTCGAATGCGGGCATGCACATGCGCTTTCCTCCAGTGCGGTAGCAGCAGTGTCACGCAGTCCGCCGCGTGGATCAAAGGATCTATGGTTTTCCCTCGAGTCTTTCCCACGAGGCTTTCCCACAGGGCTGTCCCACGTGCACACGTGGTGGGAGTCGATCCTCGGCTTGAACGTCAAGGCAGTGCAGGGAAAACAGGTTCCTCTGGAATGGACTGACACATCTGGGGGACTCTTGGAATAGTGTCACGACCCTGGAGTTCCTCTCGCCTTTCCTGAGGAGAGCGCCTCCTCTTGAGATGCGACGGTAACGCCGGGAATTCTTTCCCTACGAAACAGGGAAAGGATCCCTCATTTCGAGCTAGGAGGCGGAAACGGGGCTCCCCTGGATGTGTGCGGAACCCCACGTGCTTCCTCTCGAGTGGAGACGGGTATGTCGGGGAACTTCTTGAGTTGCAGCAACGGTGTGAAGGACCCTTTGGAAGTTCCAGTGGTTAGACTTGATTGGCCTCGAGAAGCCTCAGCGGAAATGGGCCTCATCTCGCCTGGAGAGCAAAACCTCCTGGATTTTCTCGAGTTGCGGCAGGTGCTCTCGACTTACGACGGGGACCTCAGGGACCCGCTCTGGTGGCCTCAGGAAAGGCCAGTCCCCATGCGAGTTCCTCGGGGGCCTCTCGGGATTCCTCTCCCGTCAATGCCGGGGCCTAAGACCTTGTGTGGAGTCGGGGCCGGAACCTGAGGATTCCTCTCCAGTGCTGACATGGATCTTGGCGTACTTCTGGAGTCTCCCCAGGGAAGTCAGTCCTCGTCTCGAATGCGTGCATGCACTTGCGCTTTCCTCCACAGCGGTAGCAGGAGTGTCACGCAGTCCGCCGCGTGGATCAAAGGATGTATGGTTTTCCCTCGAGTCTTTCCCACGAGGCTTTCCCACGAGGCTTTCCCACGGGGCTGTGCCACGTGCACACGTGGTGGGAGTCGATCCTCGGCTTGAACGTCAAGGCAGTGCAGGGAAAACAGGTTCCTCTGGAATGGACTGACACATCTGGGGGACTCTTGGAATGGTGGCACGACCCTGGAATTCATCTCGCCTTTCCTGTGGAGAGCGCCTCCTCTTGAGATGCGACGGGAACGCCGGGAATTCTTTCCCTACGAAACAGGGAAAAGATCCCTCATCTCGAGCTAGGAGGCGGAAACGGGGCTCCCCTGGATGTGTGCGGGACACCACGTGCTTCCTCTCGAGTGGAGACGGGTATGTCGGGGAACTTCTTGAGTTGCAGCAAGGGTGTGAAGGACCCTTTGGAAGTTCCTGTGGTTAGACGTGATTGGCCTCGAGAAGCCTCAGCGGAAATGGGCCTCATCTCGCCTGGAGGGCAAAACCTCCTGGATTTTCTCGAGTTGCGGCAGGTGCTCTCGACTTATGACGGGGACCTCAGGGACCCGCTCTGGTGGCCTCAGGAAAGGCCAGTCCCCATGCGAGTTCCTCGGGGGCCTCTCGGGATTCCTCTCCCGTCGATGCCGGGGCCTAAGACCTTGTGTGGAGTCGGGGCCGGAACCTGAGGATTCCTCTCCAGTGCTGACATGGATCTTGGGGTACTTCTGGAGTCTCCCCAGGGGAGTCAGTCCTCGTCTCGAATGCGGGCATGCACTTGCGCTTTCCTCCAGAGCGGTAGCAGCAGTGTCACGCAGTCCGCCGCGTGGATCAAAGGATCTATGGTTTTCCATCGAGTCTTTCCCACGAGTCTTTCCCACGAGGCTTTCCCACAGGGCTGTCCCACGTGCACACGTGGTGGGAGTCGATCCTCGGCTTGAACGTCAAGGCAGTGCAGGGCAAACAGGTTCCTCTGGAATGGACTGACACATCTGGGGGACTCTTGGAATGGTGGCACGACCCTGGAGTTCCTCTCGCCTTTCCTGTGGAGAGCGCCTCCTCTTGAGATGCGACGGGAACGCCGGGAATTCTTTCCCTACGAAACAGGTAAAGGATCCCTCATCTCGAGCTAGGAGGCGGAAACGGGGCTCCCCTGGATGTGTGCGGGACCCACGTGCTTCCTCTCGAGTGGAGACGGGTATGTCGGGGAACTTCTTGAGTTGCAGCAAGGGTGTGAAGGACCCTTTGGAAGTTCCAGTGGTTAGACGTGATTGGCCTCGAGAAGCCTCAGCGGAAATGGGCCTCATCTCGCCTGGAGGGCAAAACCTCCTGGATTTTCTCGAGTTGCGGCAGGTGCTCTCGACTTACGACGGGGACCTCAGGGACCCGCTCTGGTGGCCTCAGGAAAGGCCAGTCCCCATGCGAGTTCCTCGGGGGCCTCTCGGGATTCCTCTCCCATCGATGCCGGGGCCTAAGACCTTGTGTGGAGTCGGGGCCGGAACCTGAGGATTCCTCTCCAGTGCTGACATGGATCTTGGGGTACTTCTGGAGTCTCCCCAGGGGAGTCAGTCCTCGTCTCGAATGCGGGCATGCACTTGCGCTTTCCTCCAGAGCGGTAGCAGCATTGTCACGCAGTCCGCCGCGTGGATCAAAGGATCTATGGTTTTCCCTCGAGTCTTTCCAACGAGGCTTTCCCACGAGGCTTTCCCAAAGGGCTGTGCCACGTGCACACGTGGTGGGAGTCGATCCTCGGCTTGAACGTCAAGGCAGTGCAGGGAAAACAGGTTCCTCTGGAATGGACTGACACATCTGGGGGACTCTTGGAATGGTGGTACGACCCTGGAGTTCCTCTCGCCTTTCCTGTGGAGAGCGCCTCCTCTTGAGATGCGACGGGAACGCCGGGAATTCTTTCCCTACGAAACAGGGAAAGGATCCCTCATCTCGAGCTAGGAGGCGGAAACGGGGCTGCCCTGGATGTGTGCGTGACCCCACGTGCTTCCTCTCGAGTGGAGACGGGTATGTCGCGGAACTTCTTGAGTTGCAGCAATGGTGTGAAGGACCCTTTGGAAGTTCCAGTGGTTAGATGTGATTGGCCTCGAGAAGCCTCAGCGGAAATGGGCCTCATCTCGCCTGGAGGGCAAAACCTCCTGGATTTTCTCGAGTTGCGGCAGGTGCTCTCGACTTACGACGGGGACCTCAGGGACCCGCTCTGGTGGCCTCAGGAAAGGCCAGTCCCCATGCGAGTTCCTCGGGGGCCTCTCGGGATTCCTCTCCCATCGATGCCGGGGCCTAAGACCTTGTGTGGAGTCGGGGCCGGAACCAGAGGATTCCTCTCCAGTGCTGACATGGATCTTGGGGTACTTCTGGAGTCTCCCCAGGGGAGTCAGTCCTCGTCTCGAATGCGGGCATGCACTTGCGCTTTCCTCCAGAGCGGTAGCAGCAGTGTCACGCAGTCCGCCGCGTGGATCAAAGGATCTATGGTTTTCCCTCGAGTCTTCCCCACGAGGCTTTCCCACGAGGCTTTCCCAAAGGGCTGTGCCACGTGCACACGTGGTGGGAGTCGATCCTCGGCTTGAACGTCAAGGCAGTGCAGGGAAAACAGGTTCCTCTGGAATGGACTGACACATCTGGGGGACTCTTGGAATGGTGGCACGACCCTGGAGTTCCTCTCGCCTTTCCTGAGGAGAGCGCCTCCTCTTGAGATGCGACGGGAACGCCGGGAATTCTTTCCCTACGAAACAGGGAAAGGATCCCTCATCTCGAGCTAGGAGGCGGAAACGGGGCTGCCCTGGATGTGTGCGTGACCCCACGTGCTTCCTCTCGAGTGGAGACGGGTATGTCGGGGAACTTCTTGAGTTGCAGCAAGGGTGTGAAGGACCCTTTGGAAGTTCCAGTGGTTAGACGTATTGGCCTCGAGAAGCCTCAGCGGAAATGGGCCTCGTCTCGCCTGGAGGGCAAAACCTCCTGGATTTTCTCGAGTTGCGGCAGGTGCTCTCGACTTACGACGGGGACCTCAGGGACCCGCTCTAGTGGCCTCAGGAAAGGCCAGTCCCCATGCGAGTTCCTCGGGGGCCTCTCGGGATTCCTCTCCCGTCGATGCCGGGGCCTAAGACCTTGTGTGGAGTCGGGGCCGGAACCTGAGGATTCCTCTCCAGTGCTGACATGGATCTTGGGGTACTTTTGGAGTCTCCCCAGGGGAGTCAGTCCTCGTCTAGAATGCGGGCATGCACTTGCGCTTTCCTCCAGAGCGGTAGCAGCAGTGTCACGCAGTCCGCCGCGTGGATCAAAGGATCTATGGTTTTCCCTCGAGTCTTTCCCACGAGGCTTTCCCACGAGGCTTTCCCACAGGGCTGTGCCACGTGCACACGTGGTGGGAGTCGATCCTTGGTTTGAACGTCAAGGCAGTGCAGGGAAAACAGGTTCCTCTGGAATGGACTGACACATCTGGGGGACTCTTGGAATGGTGGCACGACCCTGGAGTTCCTCTCGCCTTTCCTGTGGAGAGCGCCTCCTCTTGAGATGTGACGGGAACACCGGGAATTCTTTCCCTACGAAACAGGGAAAGGATCCCTCATCTCGAGATAGGAGGCGGAAACGGGGCTCCCCTGGATGTGTGTGGGACCCCACGTGCTTCCTCTCGAGTGGAGACGGGCATGTCGGGGAACTTCTTGAGTTGCAGCAAGGGTGTGAAGGACCCTTTGGAAGTTCCAGTGGTTAGATGTGATTGGCCTCGAGAAGCCTCAGCGGAAATGGGCCTCATCTCGCCTGGAGGGCAAAACCTCCTGGATTTTCTCGAGTTGCGGCAGGTGCTCTCGACTTACGACGGGGACCTCAGGGACCCGCTCTGGTGGCCTCAGGAAAGGCCAGTCCCCATGCGAGTTCCTCGGGGGCCTCTCGGGATTCCTCTCCCGTCGATGCCGGGGCCTAAGACCTTGTGTGGATTCGGGGCAGGAACCTGAGAATTCCTCTCCAGTGCTGACATGGATCTTGGGGTACTTCTGGAGTCTCCCCAGGGGAATCAGTCCTCGTCTCGAATGCGGGCATGCACTTGCGCTTTCCTCCAGAGCGGTAGCAGCAGTGTCACGCAGTCCGCCGCGTGGATCAAAGGATGTATGGTTTTCCCTCGAGTCTTTCCCACGAGGCTTTCCCACGAGGCTTTCCCACAGGGCTGTCCCACGTGCACACGTGGTGGGAGTCGATCCTCGGCTTGAACGTCAAGGCAGTGCAGGGAAAACAGGTTCCTCTGGAATGGACTGACACATCTGGGGGACTCTTGAAATGGTGGCACGACCCTGGAGTTCCTCTCGCCTTTCCTGTGGAGAGTGCCTCCTCTTGAGATGCGACGGGAACGCCGGGAATTCTTTCCCTACGAAACAGGGAAAGGATCCCTCATCTCGAGCTAGGAGGCGGAAACGGGGCTCCCCTGGATGTGTGCGGGACCCACGTGCTTCCTCTCGAGTGGAGACGGGTATGTCGGGGAACTTCTTGAGTTGCAGCAAGGGTGTGAAGGACCCTTTGGAAGTTCCAGTGGTTAGATGTGATTGGCCTCGAGAAGCCTCAGCGGAAATGGGCCTCATCTCGACTGGAGGGCAAAAGCTCCTGGATTTTCTCGAGTTGCGGCAGGTGCTCTCGACTTACGACGGGGACCTCAGGGACCCGCTCTGGTGGCCTCAGGAAAGGCCAGTCCCATGCGAGTTCCTCGGGGGCCTCTCGGGATTCCTCTCCCGTCGATGCCGGGGCCTAAGACCTTGTGTGGAGTCGGGGCCGGAACCTGAGGTTTCCTCTCCAGTGCTGACATGGATCTTGGGGTACTTCTGGAGTCTCCCCAGGGGAGTCAGTCCTCGTCTCGAATGCGGGAACGCACTTGCGCTTTCCTCCAGAGCGGTAGCAGCAGTGTCACGCAGTCCGCCGCGTGGATCAAAGGATCTATGGTTTTCCCTCGAGTCTTTCCCACGAGGCTTTCCCACGAGGCTTTCCCACAGGGCTGTCCCACGTGCACACGTGGTGGGAGTGGATCCTCGGCTTGAACGTCAAGGCAGTGCAGGGAAAACAGGTTCCTCTGGAATGGATTGACACATCTGGGGGACTCTTGGAATGGTGTCACGACCCTGGAGTTCCTCTCGCCTTTCCTGTGGAGAGCGCCTCCTCTTGAGATGCGACGGGAACACCGGGAATTCTTTCCCTACGAAACAGGGAAAGGATCCCTCATCTCGAGCTAGGAGGCGGAAACGGGGCTCCCCTGGATGTGTGCGGGAAACCACGTGCTTCCTCTCGAGTGGAGAAGGGTATGTCGGGGAATTTCTTGAGTTGCAGCAAGGGTGTGAAGGACCCTTTGGAAGTTCCAGTGGTTAGATGTGATTGGCCTCGAGAAGCCTCAGCGGAAATGGGCCTCATCTCGCCTGGAGGGCAAAACCTCCTGGATTTTCTCGAGTTGCGGCAGGTGCTCTCGACTTACGACGGGGACCTCAGGACCCGCTCTGGTGGCCTCAGGAAAGGCCAGTCCCCATGGGAGTTCCTCGGGGGCCTCTCGGGATTCCTCTCCCGTCGATGCCGGGGCCTAAGACCTTGTGTGGAGTCGGGGCCGGAACCTGAGGATTCCTCTCCAGTGCTGACATGGATCTTGGGGTACTTCTGGAGTCTCCCCAGGGGAGTCAGTCCTCGTCTCGAATGCGGGCATGCACTTGCGCTTTCCTCCAGAGCGGTAGCAGCAGTGTCACGCAGTCCGCCGCGTGGATCAAAGGATCTATGGTTTTCCCTCGAGTCTTTCCCACGAGGCTTTCCCACGAGGCTTTCACACAGGGCTGTCCCACGTGCACACGTCGTGGGAGTAGATCCTCGGCTTGAACGTCAAGGCAGTGCAGGGAAAACAGGTTCCTCTGGAATGGACTGACACATCTGGGGGTCTCTTGGAATGGTGGCACGACCCTGGAGTTCCTCTCGCCTTTCCTGTGGAGAGCGCCTCCTCTTGAGATGCGACGGGAACGCCGGGAATTCTTTCCCTACGAAACAGGGAAAGGATCCCTCATCTCGAGCTAGGAGGCGGAAACGGGGCTTCCCTGGATGTGTGCGGGACCCCACGTGCTTCCTCTCGAGTGGAGATGGGTATGTCGGGGAACTTCTTGAGTTGCAGCAAGGGTGTGAAGGACCCTTTGGAAGTTCCAGTGGTTAGACGTATTGGCCTCGAGAAGCCTCAGCGGAAATGGGACTCGTCTCGCCTGGAGGGCAAAACCTCCTGGATTTTCTCGAGTTGCGGCAGGTGCTCTCGACTTACGACGGGGACCACAGGGACCCGCTCTGGTGGCCTCAGGAAAGGCCAGTCCCCATGCGAGTTCCTCGGGGGCCTCTCGGGATTCCTCTCCCGTCGATGCCGGGGCCTAAGACCTTGTGTGGAGTCGGGGCCGGAACCTGAGGTTTCCTCTCCAGTGCTGACATGGATCTTGGGGTACTTCTGGAGTCTCCCCAGGGGAGTCAGTCCTCGTCTCGAATGCGGGAATGCACTTGCGCTTTCCTCCAGAGCGGTAGCAGCAGTGTCACGCAGTCCGCCGCGTGCATCAAAGAATCTATGGTTTTCCCTCGAGTCTTTCCCACGAGGCTTTCCCACGAGGCTTTCCCACGAGGCTTTCCCACAGGGCTGTCCCACGTGCACACGTGGTGGGAGTCGATCCTCGGCTTGAACGTCAAGGCAGTGCAGGGAAAACAGTTTCCTCTGGAATGGACTGACACATCTGGGGGACTCTTGGAATGGTGGCACGACCCTGGAGTTCCTCTCGCCTTTCCTGTGGAGAGCGCCTCCTCTTGAGATGCGACGGGAACGCCGGGAATTCTTTCCCTACGAAACAGGGAAAGGATCCCTCATCTCGAGCTAGGAGGCGGAAACGGGGCTCCCCTGGATGTGTGCGGGACCCACGTACTTCCTCTCGAGTGGAGACGGGTATGTCGGGGAACTTCTTGAGTTGCAGCAAGGGTGTGAAGGACCCTTTGGAAGTTCCAGTGGTTAGATGTGATTGGCCTCGAGAAGCCTCAGCGGAAACGGGCCTCATCTCACCTGGAGGGCAAAACCTCCTGGATTTTCTCGAGTTGCGGCAGGTGCTCTCGACTTACGACGGGGACCTCAGGGACCCGCTCTGGTGGCCTCAGGAAAGGCCAGTCCCCATGCGAGTTCCTCTGGGGCCTCTCGGGATTCCTCTCCAGTCGATGCCGGGGCTTAAGACCTTGTGTGGAGTCGGGGCCGGAACCTGAGGATTCCTCTCCAGTGCTGACATGGATCTTGGGGTACTTCTGGAGTCTCCCCAGGGGAGTCAGTCCTCGTCTCGAATGCGGGCATGCACTTGCGCTTTCCTCCAGAGCGGTAGCAGCAGTGTCACGCAGTCCGCCGCGTGGATCAAAGGATCTATGGTTTTCCCTCGAGTCTTTCCCACGAGGCTTTCCCACGAGGCTTTCCCACAGGGCTGTCCCACGAGCACACGTGATGGGAGTCGATCCTCGGCTTGAACGTCAAGGCAGTGCAGGGAAAACAGGTTCCTCTGGAATGGACTGACACATCTGGGGGACTCTTGGAATGGTGGCACGACCCTGGAGTTCCTATCGCCTTTCCTGTGGAGAGCGCCTCCTCTTGAGATGCGACGGGAACGCCGGGAATTCTTTCCCTACGAAACAGGGAAAGGATCCCTCATCTCGAGCTAGGAGGCGGAAACGGGTCTCCGCTGGATGTGTGCGGGACCCTCGTGCTTCCTCTCGAGTGGAGACGGCTGTGTCGGGGAACTTCTTGTGTTGCAGCAAGGGTGTGAAGGACCCTTTGGAAGTTCCAGTGGTTAGATGTGATTAGCCTCTAGAAGACTCAGCGAAAATGGGCCTCATCTCGCCTGAAGGGCAAAACCTCCTGGATTTTCTCGAGTTGCGGCAGGTGGTCTCGACTTACGACGGGGACCTCAGGGACCCGCTGTGGTGGTCTCAGGAAAGGCCAGTCCCCATGCAAGTTCCTCGGGGGCCTCTGGGGTTTCCTCTCCCGTCGATGCCGGGGCCTAAGACCTTGGGTGGAGTCGGGGCCGGAACCTGAGGATTCCTCTCCAGTGCTAACATGGATCTTGGGGTACTTCTGGAGTCTCCCCAGGGGAGTCAGTCCTCGTCTCGAACGCGGGTATGCACTTGCGCTCTTCTCCAGAGCGGTAGAAGCAGTGTCACGCACTCCGCTGCGTAGACCAAAGGATCTATGATTTTCCCTCGAGTCTTTCCCACGAGGCTTTCCCACGAGGCTTTCCCACAGGGCTGTTCCACGTGCACAGGTGGTGGGATTCGATCCTCGGCTTGATCGTCAAGGCAGTGCAGGGAAAACAGGTTCCTCTGGAATGGACTGAGACATCTGGGGGACTCTTGCAAAGGTGGCACTACCCTGGAGTTCCTCTCTCCTTTCCTGTGGAGAGCGCCTCCTCTTGAGATGCGACGGGAACGCCGGGAATTATTTCCCTACGAAACAGGGAAATGATCCCTCATCTCGCGCTAGGAGGCGGAAACGGGTCTCCCCTGGATGTGTGCGGGACCCACGTGCTTCCTCTCGAGTGGAGACGGGTATGTCGGGGACCTTCTTGAGTTGCAGCAAGGGTGTGAAGGACCCTTTGGAAGTTCCAGTGGTTAGATGTGTTTAGCCTAGAGGAGCCTCAGCGGAAATGGGCCTCATCTCGCCTGGAGGGCAAAACCTCCTGGATTTTCTCGAGTTGCGGCAGGTGCTCTCGACTTACGACGGGGATCTCAGGGACCCGCTCTGGTGGCCTCAGGAAAGGCCAGTCCCCATGCGAGTTCCTCGGGGGCCTCTCGGGATTCCTCTCCCGTCGATGCCGGGGCCTAAGACCTTCTGTGGAGTCGGGGCAGGAACCTGAGGATTCCTCTCCAGTGCTGACATGGATCTTGGGGTACTTCTGGAGTCTCCCCAGGGGAGTCAGTCCTCGTCTCGAATGCGGGCATGCACTTGCGCTTTCCTCCAGAGCGGTAGCAGCAGTGTCACGCAGTCCGCCGCGTGGAGCAAAGGATCTATGGTTTTCCCTCGAGTCTTTCCCACGAGGCTTTCCCACGAGGCTTTCCCACAGGGCTGTCCCATGTGCACACGTGGTGGGAGTCGATCCTCGGCTTGAACGTCAAAGCAGTGCAGGGAAAACAGGTTCCTCTGGAATGGACTGACACATCTGGGGGTCTCTTGGAATGGTGGCATGACCCTGGAGTTCCTCTCGCCTTTCCTGTGGAGAGCGCCTCCTCTTGAGATACGACGGCAACGCCGGGAATTCTTTCCCTACGAAACAGGGAAAGGATCCCTCATCTCGAGCTAGGAGGCGGAAATGGGGCTCCCCTGGATGTGTGCGGGACCCCACGTGCTTCCTCTCGAGTGGAGACGGGTATGTCGCGGAACTGCTTGAGTTGCAGCAAGGGTGTGAAGGACCCTTTGGAAGTTCCAGTGGTTAGATGTGATTAGCCTCGATAAGCCTCAGCGGAAATGGGCCTCATCTCGCCTGGAGGGCAAAACCTCGTGGATTTTCTCGAGTTGCGGCAGGTGCCATCGACTTACGACGGGGACCTCCGGGACCCGCTCTGGTGGCCTCAGGAAAGGCCAGTCCCCATGCGAGTTCCTCGGGGGCCTCTCGGGATTCCTCTCCCGTCGATGCCGGGGCCTAAGACCTTGTGTGGAGTCGGGGCCGGAACCTGAGGATTCCTCTCCAGTGCTGACATGGATCTTGGGGTACTTCTGGAGTCTCCCCAGGGGAGTCAGTCCTCGTCTCGAATGCGGGCATGCACTTGCGCTTTCCTCCAGAGCGGTAGAAGCCGTGTCACGCAGTCCGCCGGGTGGATCAAAGGATCTATGGTTTTCCCTTCAGTCTTTCCCACGAGGCTTTCCCACGAGGCTTTCCCACAGGGCTGTCCCACGAGCACACGTGATGGGAGTCGATCCTCGGCTTGAACGTCAAGGCAGTGCAGGGAAAACAGGTTCCTCTGGAATGGACTGACACATCTGGGGTCTCTTGGAATGCGGGCACGACCCTTGAGTTCCTCTCGCCTTTCCTGTGGGAGCGCCTCCTCTTGAGATGCGACGGGAACGCCGGGAATTCTTTCCCTACGAAACAGGGAAAGGATCCCTCATCTCGAGCTAGGAGGCAGAAACGGGGCTCCCCTGGATGTGTGTGGGACCCCACGTGCTTCCTCTCGAGTGGAGACGGGTATGTCGGGGAACTTCTTGAGTTGCAGCAAGGGTGTGAAGGACCCTTTGGAAGTTCCAGTGGTTAGACGTGATTAGCCTCGAGAAGCCTCAGCGGAAATGGGCCTCATCTCGCCTGGAGGGCAAAACCTCCTGGATTTTCTCGAGTTGCGGCAGGTGCTCTCGACTTACGACGGGGACCTCAGGGACCCGCTCTGGTGGCCTCAGGAAAGGCCAGTCCCCATGCGAGTTCCTCGGGGGCCTCTGGGGATTCCTCTCCCGTCGATGCCGGGGCCTAAGACCTTGTGTGGAGTCGGGGCCGGAACCTGAGGATTCCTCTCCAGTGCTGACATGGATCTTGGGGTACTTCTGGAGTCTCCCGAGGGGAGTCAGTCCTCGTCTCATGCAGGCATGCACTTGCGCTTTCCTCCAGAGCGGTAGCAGCAGTGTCACGCAGTCCGCCGCGTGGATCAAAGGATCTATGGTTTTCCCTCGAGTCTTTCCCACGAGGCTTTCCCACGAGGCTTTCCCACAGGGCTGTCCCACGTGCACACGTGGTGGGAGTCGATCCTCGGCTTGAACGTCAAGGCAGTACAGGGAAAACAGGTTCCTCTGGAATGGACTGACACATCTGGGGGACTCTTGCAATGGCGGCACGACCCTGGATTTCCTCTCGCCTTTCCTGTGGAGAGCGCCTCATCTTGAGATGCGACGGGAACGCCGGGAATTCTTTCCCTACGAAACAGGGAAAGTATCCCTCATTTCGAGCTAGGAGGCGGAAACGGGGCTCCCCTGGAGGTGTGCGGGACCCTCGTGCTTCCTCTCGAGTGGGGACGGGTATGTCGGGGAACTTCTTGAGTTGCAGCAAGGGTGTGAAGGACATTTTGGAAGTTCCAGTGGTTAGATGTGATTAGCCTCGAGAATTCTCAGCGGAAATGGGCCTCATCTCGCCTGGAGGGCAAAACCTCCTGGATTTTCTCGAGTTGCGGCAGGTGCTCTCGACTTACGACGGGGACCTCTGGGACCCGCTCTGGTGGCCTCAGAAAAGGCCAGTCCCCATGCGAGTTCCTCGGGGGCCTCTCGGGATTCCTATGCCCTCGAAACCGGGGCCTAAAACATGTGTGGAGTCGGGGCCGGAACCTGAGGATTCCTCTCCAGTGCTGACATGGATCTTGGGGTACTTCTGGAGGCTCCCCAGGGGAGTCAGTCCTCGTCTCGAATGCGGGCATGCACTTGCGCTTTCCTCCAGAGCGGTAGCAGCAGTGTCACGCAGTCCGCCGCGTGGATCAAAGGATCTATGGTTTTCCCTCGAGTCTTTCCCACGAGGCTTTCCCACGAGGCTTTCACACAGGGCTGTCCCACGTGCACACGTCGTGGGAGTAGATCCTCGGCTTGAACGTCAAGGCAGTGCAGGGAAAACAGGTTCCTCTGGAATGGACTGACACATCTGGGGGTCTCTTGGAATGGTGGCACGACCCTGGAGTTCCTCTCGCCTTTCCTGTGGAGAGCGCCTCCTCTTGAGATGCGACGGGAACGCCGGGAATTCTTTCCCTACGAAACAGGGAAAGGATCCCTCATCTCGAGCTAGGAGGCGGAAACGGGGCTTCCCTGGATGTGTGCGGGACCCCACGTGCTTCCTCTCGAGTGGAGATGGGTATGTCGGGGAACTTCTTGAGTTGCAGCAAGGGTGTGAAGGACCCTTTGGAAGTTCCAGTGGTTAGACGTATTGGCCTCGAGAAGCCTCAGCGGAAATGGGACTCGTCTCGCCTGGAGGGCAAAACCTCCTGGATTTTCTCGAGTTGCGGCAGGTGCTCTCGACTTACGACGGGGACCACAGGGACCCGCTCTGGTGGCCTCAGGAAAGGCCAGTCCCCATGCGAGTTCCTCGGGGGCCTCTCGGGATTCCTCTCCCGTCGATGCCGGGGCCTAAGACCTTGTGTGGAGTCGGGGCCGGAACCTGAGGTTTCCTCTCCAGTGCTGACATGGATCTTGGGGTACTTCTGGAGTCTCCCCAGGGGAGTCAGTCCTCGTCTCGAATGCGGGAATGCAATTGCGCTTTCCTCCAGAGCGGTAGCAGCAGTGTCACGCAGTCCGCCGCGTGGATCAAAGGATCTATGGTTTTCCCTCGAGTCTTTCCCACGAGGCTTTCCCACGAGGCTTTCCCACGAGGCTTTCCCACAGGGCTGTCCCACGTGCACACGTGGTGGGAGTCGATCCTCGGCTTGAACGTCAAGGCAGTGCAGGGAAAACAGTTTCCTCTGGAATGGACTGACACATCTGGGGGACTCTTGGAATGGTGGCACGACCCTGGAGTTCCTCTCGCCTTTCCTGTGAAGAGCGCCTCCTCTTGAGATGCGACGGGAACGCCGGGAATTCTTTCCCTACGAAACAGGGAAAGGATCCCTCATCTCGAGCTAGGAGGCGGAAACGGGGCTCCCCTGGATGTGTGCGGGACCCACGTGCTTCCTCTCGAGTGGAGACGGGTATGTCGGGGAACTTCTTGAGTTGCAGCAAGGGTGTGAAGGACCCTTTGGAAGTTCCAGTGGTTAGATGTGATTGGCCTCGAGAAGCCTCAGCGGAAACGGGCCTCATCTCACCTGGAGGGCAAAACCTCCTGGATTTTCTCGAGTTGCGGCAGGTGCTCTCGACTTACGACGGGGACCTCAGGGACCCGCTCTGGTGGCCTCAGGAAAGGCCAGTCCCCATGCGAGTTCCTCGGGGGCCTCTCGGGATTCCTCTCCAGTCGATGCCGGGGCTTAAGACCTTGTGTGGAGTCGGGGCCGGAACCTGAGGATTCCTCTCCAGTGCTGACATGGATCTTGGGGTACTTCTGGAGTCTCCCCAGGGGAGTCAGTCCTCGTCTCGAATGCGGGCATGCACTTGCGCTTTCCTCCAGAGCGGTAGCAGCAGTGTCACGCAGTCCGCCGCGTGGATCAAAGGATCTATGGTTTTCCCTCGAGTCTTTCCCACGAGGCTTTCCCACGAGGCTTTCCCACAGGGCTGTCCCACGAGCACACGTGATGGGAGTCGATCCTCGGCTTGAACGTCAAGGCAGTGCAGGGAAAACAGGTTCCTCTGGAATGGACTGACACATCTGGGGGACTCTTGGAATGGTGGCACGACCCTGGAGTTCCTATCGCCTTTCCTGTGGAGAGCGCCTCCTCTTGAGATGCGACGGGAACGCCGGGAATTCTTTCCCTACGAAACAGGGAAAGGATCCCTCATCTCGAGCTAGGAGGCGGAAACGGGTCTCCGCTGGATGTGTGCGGGACCCTCGTGCTTCCTCTCGAGTGGAGACGGCTGTGTCGGGGAACTTCTTGTGTTGCAGCAAGGGTGTGAAGGACCCTTTGGAAGTTCCAGTGGTTAGATGTGATTAGCCTCTAGAAGACTCAGCGAAAATGGGCCTCATCTCGCCTGAAGGGCAAAACCTCCTGGATTTTCTCGAGTTGCGGCAGGTGGTCTCGACTTACGACGGGGACCTCAGGGACCCGCTGTGGTGGTCTCAGGAAAGGCCAGTCCCCATGCAAGTTCCTCGGGGGCCTCTGGGGTTTCCTCTCCCGTCGATGCCGGGGCCTAAGACCTTGGGTGGAGTCGGGGCCGGAACCTGAGGATTCCTCTCCAGTGCTAACATGGATCTTGGGGTACTTCTGGAGTCTCCCCAGGGGAGTCAGTCCTCGTCTCGAACGCGGGTATGCACTTGCGCTCTTCTCCAGAGCGGTAGAAGCAGTGTCACGCACTCCGCTGCGTAGACCAAAGGATCTATGATTTTCCCTCGAGTCTTTCCCACGAGGCTTTCCCACGAGGCTTTCCCACAGGGCTGTTCCACGTGCACAGGTGGTGGGATTCGATCCTCGGCTTGATCGTCAAGGCAGTGCAGGGAAAACAGGTTCCTCTGGAATGGACTGAGACATCTGGGGGACTCTTGCAAAGGTGGCACTACCCTGGAGTTCCTCTCTCCTTTCCTGTGGAGAGCGCCTCCTCTTGAGATGCGACGGGAACGCCGGGAATTATTTCCCTACGAAACAGGGAAATGATCCCTCATCTCGCGCTAGGAGGCGGAAACGGGTCTCCCCTGGATGTGTGCGGGACCCTCGTGCTTCCTCTCGAGTGGAGACGGGTATGTCGGGGAACTTCTTGAGTTGCAGCAAGGGTGTGAAGGACCCTTTGGAAGTTCCAGTGGTTAGATGTGTTTAGCCTAGAGGAGCCTCAGCGGAAATGGGCCTCATCTCGCCTGGAGGGCAAAACCTCGTGGATTTTCTCGAGTTGCGGCAGGTGCCATCGACTTACGACGGGGACCTCCGGGACCCGCTCTGGTGGCCTCAGGAAAGGCCAGTCCCCATGCGAGTTTCTCGGGGGCCTCTCGGGATTCCTCTCCCGTCGATGCCGGGGCCTAAGACCTTGTGTGGAGTCGGGGCCGGAACCTGAGGATTCCTCTCCAGTGCTGACATGGATCTTGGGGTACTTCTGGAGTCTCCCCAGGGGAGTCAGTCCTCGTCTCGAATGCGGGCATGCACTTGCGCTTTCCTCCAGAGCGGTAGCAGCCGTGTCACGCAGTCCGCCGGGTGGATCAAAGGATCTATGGTTTTCCCTTCAGTCTTTCCCACGAGGCTTTCCCACGAGGCTTTCCCACAGGGCTGTCCCACGAGCACACGTGATGGGAGTCGATCCTCGGCTTGAACGTCAAGGCAGTGCAGGGAAAACAGGTTCCTCTGGAATGGACTGACACATCTGGGGTCTCTTGGAATGGGGGCACGACCCTTGAGTTCCTCTCGCCTTTCCTGTGGGAGCGCCTCCTCTTGAGATGCGACGGGAACGCCGGGAATTCTTTCCCTACGAAACAGGGAAAGGATCCCTCATCTCGAGCTAGGAGGCAGAAACGGGGCTCCCCTGGATGTGTGCGGGACCCCACGTGCTTCCTCTCGAGTGGAGACGGGTATGTCGGGGAACTTCTTGAGTTGCAGCAAGGGTGTGAAGGACCCTTTGGAAGTTCCAGTGGTTAGACGTGATTAGCCTCGAGAAGCCTCAGCGGAAATGGGCCTCATCTCGCCTGGAGGGCAAAACCTCCTGGATTTTCTCGAGTTGCGGCAGGTGCTCTCGACTTACGACGGGGACCTCAGGGACCCGCTCTGGTGGCCTCAGGAAAGGCCAGTCCCCATGCGAGTTCCTCGGGGGCCTCTGGGGATTCCTCTCCCGTCGATGCCGGGGCCTAAGACCTTGTGTGGAGTCGGGGCCGGAACCTGAGGATTCCTCTCCAGTGCTGACATGGATCTTGGGGTACTTCTGGAGTCTCCCGAGGGGAGTCAGTCCTCGTCTCATGCGGGCATGCACTTGCGCTTTCCTCCAGAGCGGTAGCAGCAGTGTCACGCAGTCCGCCGCGTGGATCAAAGGATCTATGGTTTTCCCTCGAGTCTTTCCCACGAGGCTTTCCCACGAGGCTTTCCCACAGGGCTGTCCCACGTGCACACGTGGTGGGAGTCGATCCTCGGCTTGAACGTCAAGGCAGTACAGGGAAAACAGGTTCCTCTGGAATGGACTGACACATCTGGGGGACTCTTGCAATGGCGGCACGACCCTGGATTTCCTCTCGCCTTTCCTGTGGAGAGCGCCTCATCTTGAGATGCGACGGGAACGCCGGGAATTCTTTCCCTACGAAACAGGGAAAGTATCCCTCATTTCGAGCTAGGAGGCGGAAACGGGGCTCCCCTGGAGGTGTGCGGGACCCTCGTGCTTCCTCTCGAGTGGGGACGGGTATGTCGGGGAACTTCTTGAGTTGCAGCAAGGGTGTGAAGGACATTTTGGAAGTTCCAGTGGTTAGATGTGATTAGCCTCGAGAATTCTCAGCGGAAATGGGCCTCATCTAGCCTGGAGGGCAAAACCTCCTGGATTTTCTCGAGTTGCGGCAGGTGCTCTCGACTTACGACGGGGACCTCAGGGACCCGCTCTGGTGGCCTCAGAAAAGGCCAGTCCCCATGCGAGTTCCTCGGGGGCCTCTCGGGATTCCTATGCCCTCGAAACCGGGGCCTAAAACATGTGTGGAGTCGGGGCCGGAACCTGAGGATTCCTCTCCAGTGCTGACATGGATCTTGGGGTACTTCTGGAGTCTCCCCAGGGGAGTCAGTCCTCGTCTCGAATGCGGGCATGCACTTGCGCTTTCCTCCAGAGCGGTAGCAGCAGTGTCACGCAGTCCGCCGCGTGGATCAAAGGATCTATGGTTTTCCCTCGAGTCTTTCCCACGAGGCTTTCCCACGAGGCTTTCCCACAGGGCTGTCCCACGAGCACACGTGATGGGAGTCGATCCTCGGCTTGAACGTCAAGGCAGTGCAGGGAAAACAGGTTCCTCTGGAATGGACTGACACATCTGGGGGACTCTTGGAATGGTGGCACGACCCTGGAGTTCCTATCGCCTTTCCTGTGGAGAGCGCCTCCTCTTGAGATGCGACGGGAACGCCGGGAATTCTTTCCCTACGAAACAGGGAAAGGATCCCTCATCTCGAGCTAGGAGGCGGAAACGGGTCTCCGCTGGATGTGTGCGGGACCCTCGTGCTTCCTCTCGAGTGGAGACGGCTGTGTCGGGGAACTTCTTGTGTTGCAGCAAGGGTGTGAAGGACCCTTTGGAAGTTCCAGTGGTTAGATGTGATTAGCCTCTAGAAGACTCAGCGAAAATGGGCCTCATCTCGCCTGAAGGGCAAAACCTCCTGGATTTTCTCGAGTTGCGGCAGGTGGTCTCGACTTACGACGGGGACCTCAGGGACCCGCTGTGGTGGTCTCAGGAAAGGCCAGTCCCCATGCAAGTTCCTCGGGGGCCTCTGGGGTTTCCTCTCCCGTCGATGCCGGGGCCTAAGACCTTGGGTGGAGTCGGGGCCGGAACCTGAGGATTCCTCTCCAGTGCTAACATGGATCTTGGGGTACTTCTGGAGTCTCCCCAGGGGAGTCAGTCCTCGTCTCGAACGCGGGTATGCACTTGCGCTCTTCTCCAGAGCGGTAGAAGCAGTGTCACGCACTCCGCTGCGTAGACCAAAGGATCTATGATTTTCCCTCGAGTCTTTCCCACGAGGCTTTCCCACGAGGCTTTCCCACAGGGCTGTTCCACGTGCACAGGTGGTGGGATTCGATCCTCGGCTTGATCGTCAAGGCAGTGCAGGGAAAACAGGTTCCTCTGGAATGGACTGAGACATCTGGGGGACTCTTGCAAAGGTGGCACTACCCTGGAGTTCCTCTCTCCTTTCCTGTGGAGAGCGCCTCCTCTTGAGATGCGACGGGAACGCCGGGAATTATTTCCCTACGAAACAGGGAAATGATCCCTCATCTCGCGCTAGGAGGCGGAAACGGGTCTCCCCTGGATGTGTGCGGGACCCTCGTGCTTCCTCTCGAGTGGAGACGGGTATGTCGGGGAACTTCTTGAGTTGCAGCAAGGGTGTGAAGGACCCTTTGGAAGTTCCAGTGGTTAGATGTGTTTAGCCTAGAGGAGCCTCAGCGGAAATGGGCCTCATCTCGCCTGGAGGGCAAAACCTCCTGGATTTTCTCGAGTTGCGGCAGGTGCTCTCGACTTACGACGGGGATCTCAGGGACCCGCTCTGGTGGCCTCAGGAAAGGCCAGTCCCCATGCGAGTTCCTCGGGGGCCTCTCGGGATTCCTCTCCCGTCGATGCCGGGGCCTAAGACCTTCTGTGGAGTCGGGGCAGGAACCTGAGGATTCCTCTCCAGTGCTGACATGGATCTTGGGGTAATTCTGGAGTCTCCCCAGGGGAGTCAGTCCTCGTCTCGAATGCGGGCATGCACTTGCGCTTTCCTCCAGAGCGGTAGCAGCAGTGTCACGCAGTCCGCCGCGTGGAGCAAAGGATCTATGGTTTTCCCTCGAGTCTTTCCCACGAGGCTTTCCCACGAGGCTTTCCCACAGGGCTGTCCCATGTGCACACGTGGTGGGAGTCGATCCTCGGCTTGAACGTCAAAGCAGTGCAGGGAAAACAGGTTCCTCTGGAATGGACTGACACATCTGGGGGTCTCTTGGAATGGTGGCATGACCCTGGAGTTCCTCTCGCCTTTCCTGTGGAGAGCGCCTCCTCTTGAGATGCGACGGCAACGCCGGGAATTCTTTCCCTACGAAACAGGGAAAGGATCCCTCATCTCGAGCTAGGAGGCGGAAATGGGGCTCCCCTGGATGTGTGCGGGACCCCACGTGCTTCCTCTCGAGTGGAGACGGGTATGTCGCGGAACTGCTTGAGTTGCAGCAAGGGTGTGAAGGACCCTTTGGAAGTTCCAGTGGTTAGATGTGATTAGCCTCGATAAGCCTCAGCGGAAATGGGCCTCATCTCGCCTGGAGGGCAAAACCTCGTGGATTTTCTCGAGTTGCGGCAGGTGCCATCGACTTACGACGGGGACCTCCGGGACCCGCTCTGGTGGCCTCAGGAAAGGCCAGTCCCCATGCGAGTTCCTCGGGGGCCTCTCGGGATTCCTCTCCCGTCGATGCCGGGGCCTAAGACCTTGTGTGGAGTCGGGGCCGGAACCTGAGGATTCCTCTCCAGTGCTGACATGGATCTTGGGGTACTTCTGGAGTCTCCCCAGGGGAGTCAGTCCTCGTCTCGAATGCGGGCATGCACTTGCGCTTTCCTCCAGAGCGGTAGCAGCCGTGTCACGCAGTCCGCCGGGTGGATCAAAGGATCTATGGTTTTCCCTTCAGTCTTTCCCACGAGGCTTTCCCACGAGGCTTTCCCACAGGGCTGTCCCACGAGCACACGTGATGGGAGTCGATCCTCGGCTTGAACGTCAAGGCAGTGCAGGGAAAACAGGTTCCTCTGGAATGGACTGACACATCTGGGGTCTCTTGGAATGGGGGCACGACCCTTGAGTTCCTCTCGCCTTTCCTGTGGGAGCGCCTCCTCTTGAGATGCGACGGGAACGCCGGGAATTCTTTCCCTACGAAACAGGGAAAGGATCCCTCATCTCGAGCTAGGAGGCAGAAACGGGGCTCCCCTGGATGTGTGCGGGACCCCACGTGCTTCCTCTCGAGTGGAGACGGGTATGTCGGGGAACTTCTTGAGTTGCAGCAAGGGTGTGAAGGACCCTTTGGAAGTTCCAGTGGTTAGACGTGATTAGCCTCGAGAAGCCTCAGCGGAAATGGGCCTCATCTCGCCTGGAGGGCAAAACCTCCTGGATTTTCTCGAGTTGCGGCAGGTGCTCTCGACTTACGACGGGGACCTCAGGGACCCGCTCTGGTGGCCTCAGGAAAGGCCAGTCCCCATGCGAGTTCCTCGGGGGCCTCTGGGGATTCCTCTCCCGTCGATGCCGGGGCCTAAGACCTTGTGTGGAGTCGGGGCCGGAACCTGAGGATTCCTCTCCAGTGCTGACATGGATCTTGGGGTACTTCTGGAGTCTCCCGAGGGGAGTCAGTCCTCGTCTCATGCGGGCATGCACTTGCGCTTTCCTCCAGAGCGGTAGCAGCAGTGTCACGCAGTCCGCCGAGTGGATCAAAGGATCTATGGTTTTCCCTCGAGTCTTTCCCACGAGGCTTTCCCACGAGGCTTTCCCACAGGGCTATCCCACGTGCACACGTGGTGGGAGTCGATCCTCGGCTTGAACGTCAAGGCAGTACAGGGAAAACAGGTTCCTCTGGAATGGACTGACACATCTGGGGGACTCTTGCAATGGCGGCACGACCCTGGATTTCCTCTCGCCTTTCCTGTGGAGAGCGCCTCATCTTGAGATGCGACGGGAACGCCGGGAATTCTTTCCCTACGAAACAGGGAAAGTATCCCTCATTTCGAGCTAGGAGGCGGAAACGGGGCTCCCCTGGAGGTGTGCGGGACCCTCGTGCTTCCTCTCGAGTGGGGACGGGTATGTCGGGGAACTTCTTGAGTTGCAGCAAGGGTGTGAAGGACATTTTGGAAGTTCCAGTGGTTAGATGTGATTAGCCTCGAGAATTCTCAGCGGAAATGGGCCTCATCTCGCCTGGAGGGCAAAACCTCCTGGATTTTCTCGAGTTGCGGCAGGTGCTCTCGACTTTCGACGGGGACCTCAGGGACCCGCTCTGGTGGCCTCAGAAAAGGCCAGTCCCCATGCGAGTTCCTCGGGGGCCTCTCGGGATTCCTATGCCCTCGAAACCGGGGCCTAAAACATGTGTGGAGTCGGGGCCGGAACCTGAGGATTCCTCTCCAGTGCTGACATGGATCTTGGGGTACTTCTGGAGGCTCCCCAGGGGAGTCAGTCCTCGTCTCGAATGCGGGCATGCACTTGCGCTTTCCTCCAGAGCGGGAGCAGCAGTGTCACGCAGTCCTCCGCGTGGATCAAGGGATCTATGGCTTTCCCTCGAGGCTTTCCCACGAGGTTTTCCCACAGGGCTGTCCCACGTGCCACCGTGGGGGCAGTCGATCCTCGGCTTGAACGTCAAGGCAGTGCAGAGAAAACAGGTTCCTCTGGAATGGACTGACACATCGGGGGGACTCTTGGAATGGTGGCACGACCCTGGAGTTCCTCTCGCCTTTCCTGTGGAGAGCGCCTCCTCTTGAGATGCGACGGAAACGCCGGGAATTCTTTCCCTACGAAACAGGGAAAGGATCCCTCATCTCGAGCTAGGAGGCGGAAACGGGGCTCCCCTGGATGTGTGCGGGACCCTCTTGCTTCCTCTCGAGTGGAGACGGGTATGTCGGGGAACTTCTTGAGTTGCAGCAAGGGTGTGAAGGACCATTTGGAAGTTCCAGTGGTTAGACGTGATTAGCCTCGAGAAGCCTCCGCGGAAATGGGCCTCATCTCGCCTGGAGGGCAAAACCTCCTGGATTTTCTCGAGTTGCGGCAGGTGCTCTCGACTTACGACGAGGACCTCAGGGACCCGCTCTGGTGGCCTCAGGAAAGGCCAGTCCCCATGCGAGTTCCTCGGGGGCCTCTCGGGATTCCTCTCCCGTCGATGCCGGGGCCTAAAACCTTGTGTGGAGTCGGGGCCGGAACCTGAGGATTCCTCTCCAGTGCTGACATGGATCTTGGGGTACTTCTGGAGTCTCCCCAGGGGAGTCAGTCCTCGTCTCGAATGCGGGAACGCACTTGCGTTTTCCTCCAGAGCGGTAGCAGCAGTGTCACGCAGTCCGCCGCGTGGATCAAAGGATCTATGGTTTTCCCTCGAGTCTTTCCCACGAGGCTTTCCCACGAGGCTTTCCCACAGGGCTGTCCCACGTGCACACGTGGTGGGAGTGGATCCTCGGCTTGAACGTCAAGGCAGTGCAGGGAAAACAGGTTCCTCTGGAATGGATTGACACATCTGGGGGACTCTTGGAATGGTGTCACGACCCTGGAGTTCCTCTCGCCTTTCCTGTGGAGAGCGCCTCCTCTTGAGATGCGACGGGAACACCGGGAATTCTTTCCCTACGAAACAGGGAAAGGATCCCTCATCTCGAGCTAGGAGGCGGAAACGGGGCTCCCCTGGATGTGTGCGGGAAACCACGTGCTTCCTCTCGAGTGGAGAAGGGTATGTCGGGGAATTTCTTGAGTTGCAGCAAGGGTGTGAAGGACCCTTTGGAAGTTCCAGTGGTTAGATGTGATTGGCCTCGAGAAGCCTCAGCGGAAATGGGCCTCATCTCGCCTGGAGGGCAAAACCTCCTGGATTTTCTCGAGTTGCGGCAGGTGCTCTCGACTTACGACGGGGACCTCAGGACCCGCTCTGGTGGCCTCAGGAAAGGCCAGTCCCCATGCGAGTTCCTCGGGGGCCTCTCGGGATTCCTCTCCCGTCGATGCCGGGGCCTAAGACCTTGTGTGGAGTCGGGGCCGGAACCTGAGGATTCCTCTCCAGTGCTGACATGGATCTTGGGGTACTTCTGGAGTCTCCCCAGGGGAGTCAGTCCTCGTCTCAAATGCGGGCATGCACTTGCGCTTTCCTCCAGAGCGGTAGCAGCAGTGTCACGCAGTCCGCCGCGTGGATCAAAGGATCTATGGTTTTCCCTCGAGTCTTTCCCACGAGGCTTTCCCACGAGGCTTTCACACAGGGCTGTCCCACGTGCACACGTCGTGGGAGTAGATCCTCGGCTTGAACGTCAAGGCAGTGCAGGGAAAACAGGTTCCTCTGGAATGGACTGACACATCTGGGGGTCTCTTGGAATGGTGGCACGACCCTGGAGTTCCTCTCGCCTTTCCTGTGGAGAGCGCCTCCTCTTGAGATGCGACGGGAACGCCGGGGATTCTTTCCCTACGAAACAGGGAAAGGATCCCTCATCTCGAGCTAGGAGGCGGAAACGGGGCTTCCCTGGATGTGTGCGGGACCCCACGTGCTTCCTCTCGAGTGGAGATGGGTATGTCGGGGAACTTCTTGAGTTGCAGCAAGGGTGTGAAGGACCCTTTGGAAGTTCCAGTGGTTAGACGTATTGGCCTCGAGAAGCCTCAGCGGAAATGGGACTCGTCTCGCCTGGAGGGCAAAACCTCCTGGATTTTCTCGAGTTGCGGCAGGTGCTCTCGACTTACGACGGGGACCACAGGGACCCGCTCTGGTGGCCTCAGGAAAGGCCAGTCCCCATGCGAGTTCCTCGGGGGCCTCTCGGGATTCCTCTCCCGTCGATGCCGGGGCCTAAGACCTTGTGTGGAGTCGGGGCCGGAACCTGAGGTTTCCTCTCCAGTGCTGACATGGATCTTGGGGTACTTCTGGAGTCTCCCCAGGGGAGTCAGTCCTCGTCTCGAATGCGGGAATGCACTTGCGCTTTCCTCCAGAGCGGTAGCAGCAGTGTCACGCAGTCCGCCGCGTGGATCAAAGGATCTATGGTTTTCCCTCGAGTCTTTCCCACGAGGCTTTCCCACGAGGCTTTCCCACGAGGCTTTCCCACAGGGCTGTCCCACGTGCACACGTGGTGGGAGTCGATCCTCGGCTTGAACGTCAAGGCAGTGCAGGGAAAACAGTTTCCTCTGGAATGGACTGACACATCTGGGGGACTCTTGGAATGGTGGCACGACCCTGGAGTTCCTCTCGCCTTTCCTGTGGAGAGCGCCTCCTCTTGAGATGCGACGGGAACGCCGGGAATTCTTTCCCTACGAAACAGGGAAAGGATCCCTCATCTCGAGCTAGGAGGCGGAAACGGGGCTCCCCTGGATGTGTGCGGGACCCACGTGCTTCCTCTCGAGTGGAGACGGGTATGTCGGGGAACTTCTTGAGTTGCAGCAAGGGTGTGAAGGACCCTTTGGAAGTTCCAGTGGTTAGATGTGATTGGCCTCGAGAAGCCTCAGCGGAAACGGGCCTCATCTCACCTGGAGGGCAAAACCTCCTGGATTTTCTCGAGTTGCGGCAGGTGCTCTCGACTTACGACGGGGACCTCAGGGACCCGCTCTGGTGGCCTCAGGAAAGGCCAGTCCCCATGCGAGTTCCTCGGGGGCCTCTCGGGATTCCTCTCCAGTCGATGCCGGGGCTTAAGACCTTGTGTGGATTCGGGGCCGGAACCTGAGGATTCCTCTCCAGTGCTGACATGGATCTTGGGGTACTTCTGGAGTCTCCCCAGGGGAGTCAGTCCTCGTCTCGAATGCGGGCATGCACTTGCGCTTTCCTCCAGAGCGGTAGCAGCAGTGTCACGCAGTCCGCCGCGTGGATCAAAGGATCTATGGTTTTCCCTCGAGTCTTTCCCACGAGGCTTTCCCACGAGGCTTTCCCACAGGGCTGTCCCACGAGCACACGTGATGGGAGTCGATCCTCGGCTTGAACGTCAAGGCAGTGCAGGGAAAACAGGTTCCTCTGGAATGGACTGACACATCTGGGGGACTCTTGGAATGGTGGCACGACCCTGGAGTTCCTATCGCCTTTCCTGTGGAGAGCGCCTCCTCTTGAGATGCGACGGGAACGCCGGGAATTCTTTCCCTACGAAACAGGGAAAGGATCCCTCATCTCGAGCTAGGAGGCGGAAACGGGTCTCCGCTGGATGTGTGCGGGACCCTCGTGCTTCCTCTCGAGTGGAGACGGCTGTGTCGGGGAACTTCTTGTGTTGCAGCAAGGGTGTGAAGGACCCTTTGGAAGTTCCAGTGGTTAGATGTGATTAGCCTCTAGAAGACTCAGCGAAAATGGGCCTCATCTCGCCTGAAGGGCAAAGCCTCCTGGATTTTCTCGAGTTGCGGCAGGTAGTCTCGACTTACGACGGGGACCTCAGGGACCCGCTGTGGTGGTCTCAGGAAAGGCCAGTCCCCATGCAAGTTCCTCGGGGGCCTCTGGGGTTTCCTCTCCCGTCGATGCCGGGGCCTAAGACCTTGGGTGGAGTCGGGGCCGGAACCTGAGGATTCCTCTCCAGTGCTAACATGGATCTTGGGGTACTTCTGGAGTCTCCCCAGGGGAGTCAGTCCTCGTCTCGAACGCGGGTATGCACTTGCGCTCTTCTCCAGAGCGGTAGAAGCAGTGTCACGCACTCCGCTGCGTAGACCAAAGGATCTATGATTTTCCCTCGAGTCTTTCCCACGAGGCTTTCCCACGAGGCTTTCCCACAGGGCTGTTCCACGTGCACAGGTGGTGGGATTCGATCCTCGGCTTGATCGTCAAGGCAGTGCAGGGAAAACAGGTTCCTCTGGAATGGACTGAGACATCTGGGGGACTCTTGCAAAGGTGGCACTACCCTGGAGTTCCTCTCTCCTTTCCTGTGGAGAGCGCCTCCTCTTGAGATGCGACGGGAACGCCGGGAATTATTTCCCTACGAAACAGGGAAATGATCCCTCATCTCGCGCTAGGAGGCGGAAACGGGTCTCCCCTGGATGTGTGCGGGACCCTCGTGCTTCCTCTCGAGTGGAGACGGGTATGTCGGGGAACTTCTTGAGTTGCAGCAAGGGTGTGAAGGACCCTTTGGAAGTTCCAGTGGTTAGATGTGTTTAGCCTAGAGGAGCCTCAGCGGAAATGGGCCTCATCTCGCCTGGAGGGCAAAACCTCCTGGATTTTCTCGAGTTGCGGCAGGTGCTCTCGACTTACGACGGGGATCTCAGGGACCCGCTCTGGTGGCCTCAGGAAAGGCCAGTCCCCATGCGAGTTCCTCGGGGGCCTCTCGGGATTCCTCTCCCGTCGATGCCGGGGCCTAAGACCTTCTGTGGAGTCGGGGCAGGAACCTGAGGATTCCTCTCCAGTGCTGACATGGATCTTGGGGTAATTCTGGAGTCTCCCCAGGGGAGTCAGTCCTCGTCTCGAATGCGGGCATGCACTTGCGCTTTCCTCCAGAGCGGTAGCAGCAGTGTCACGCAGTCCGCCGCGTGGAGCAAAGGATCTATGGTTTTCCCTCGAGTCTTTCCCACGAGGCTTTCCCACGAGGCTTTCCCACAGGGCTGTCCCATGTGCACACGTGGTGGGAGTCGATCCTCGGCTTGAACGTCAAAGCAGTGCAGGGAAAACAGGTTCCTCTGGAATGGACTGACACATCTGGGGGTCTCTTGGAATGGTGGCATGACCCTGGAGTTCCTCTCGCCTTTCCTGTGGAGAGCGCCTCCTCTTGAGATGCGACGGCAACGCCGGGAATTCTTTCCCTACGAAACAGGGAAAGGATCCCTCATCTCGAGCTAGGAGGCGGAAATGGGGCTCCCCTGGATGTGTGCGGGACCCCACGTGCTTCCTCTCGAGTGGAGACGGGTATGTCGCGGAACTGCTTGAGTTGCAGCAAGGGTGTGAAGGACCCTTTGGAAGTTCCAGTGGTTAGATGTGATTAGCCTCGATAAGCCTCAGCGGAAATGGGCCTCATCTCGCCTGGAGGGCAAAACCTCGTGGATTTTCTCGAGTTGCGGCAGGTGCCATCGACTTACGACGGGGACCTCCGGGACCCGCTCTGGTGGCCTCAGGAAAGGCCAGTCCCCATGCGAGTTCCTCGGGGGCCTCTCGGGATTCCTCTCCCGTCGATGCCGGGGCCTAAGACCTTGTGTGGAGTCGGGGCCGGAACCTGAGGATTCCTCTCCAGTGCTGACATGGATCTTGGGGTACTTCTGGAGTCTCCCCAGGGGAGTCAGTCCTCGTCTCGAATGCGGGCATGCACTTGCGCTTTCCTCCAGAGCGGTAGCAGCCGTGTCACGCAGTCCGCCGGGTGGATCAAAGGATCTATGGTTTTCCCTTCAGTCTTTCCCACGAGGCTTTCCCACGAGGCTTTCCCACAGGGCTGTCCCACGAGCACACGTGATGGGAGTCGATCCTCGGCTTGAACGTCAAGGCAGTGCAGGGAAAACAGGTTCCTCTGGAATGGACTGACACATCTGGGGTCTCTTGGAATGGGGGCACGACCCTTGAGTTCCTCTCGCCTTTCCTGTGGGAGCGCCTCCTCTTGAGATGCGACGGGAACGCCGGGAATTCTTTCCCTACGAAACAGGGAAAGGATCCCTCATCTCGAGCTAGGAGGCAGAAACGGGGCTCCCCTGGATGTGTGCGGGACCCCACGTGCTTCCTCTCGAGTGGAGACGGGTATGTCGGGGAACTTCTTGAGTTGCAGCAAGGGTGTGAAGGATCCTTTGGAAGTTCCAGTGGTTAGACGTGATTAGCCTCGAGAAGCCTCAGCGGAAATGGGCCTCATCTCGCCTGGAGGGCAAAACCTCCTGGATTTTCTCGAGTTGCGGCAGGTGCTCTCGACTTACGACGGGGACCTCAGGGACCCGCTCTGGTGGCCTCAGGAAAGGCCAGTCCCCATGCGAGTTCCTCGGGGGCCTCTGGGGATTCCTCTCCCGTCGATGCCGGGGCCTAAGACCTTGTGTGGAGTCGGGGCCGGAACCTGAGGATTCCTCTCCAGTGCTGACATGGATCTTGGGGTACTTCTGGAGTCTCCCGAGGGGAGTCAGTCCTCGTCTCATGCGGGCATGCACTTGCGCTTTCCTCCAGAGCGGTAGCAGCAGTGTCACGCAGTCCGCCGCGTGGATCAAAGGATCTATGGTTTTCCCTCGAGTCTTTCCCACGAGGCTTTCCCACGAGGCTTTCCCACAGGGCTGTCCCACGTGCACACGTGGTGGGAGTCGATCCTCGGCTTGAACGTCAAGGCAGTACAGGGAAAACAGGTTCCTCTGGAATGGACTGACACATCTGGGGGACTCTTGCAATGGCGGCACGACCCTGGATTTCCTCTCGCCTTTCCTGTGGAGAGCGCCTCATCTTGAGATGCGACGGGAACGCCGGGAATTCTTTCCCTACGAAACAGGGAAAGTATCCCTCATTTCGAGCTAGGAGGCGGAAACGGGGCTCCCCTGGAGGTGTGCGGGACCCTCGTGCTTCCTCTCGAGTGGGGACGGGTATGTCGGGGAACTTCTTGAGTTGCAGCAAGGGTGTGAAGGACATTTTGGAAGTTCCAGTGGTTAGATGTGATTAGCCTCGAGAATTCTCAGCGGAAATGGGCCTCATCTCGCCTGGAGGGCAAAACCTCCTGGATTTTCTCGAGTTGCGGCAGGTGCTCTCGACTTACGACGGGGACCTCAGGGACCCGCTCTGGTGGCCTCAGAAAAGGCCAGTCCCCATGCGAGTTCCTCGGGGGCCTCTCGGGATTCCTATGCCCTCGAAACCGGGGCCTAAAACATGTGTGGAGTCGGGGCCGGAACCTGAGGATTCCTCTCCAGTGCTGACATGGATCTTGGGGTACTTCTGGAGGCTCCCCAGGGGAGTCAGTCCTCGTCTCGAATGCGGGCATGCACTTGCGCTTTCCTCCAGAGCGGTAGCAGCAGTGTCACGCAGTCCTCCGCGTGGATCAAGGGATCTATGGCTTTCCCTTGAGGCTTTCCCACGAGGTTTTCCCACAGGGCTGTCCCACGTGCCACCGTGGGGGCAGTCGATCCTCGGCTTGAACGTCAAGGCAGTGCAGAGAAAACAGGTTCCTCTGGAATGGACTGACACATCTGGAGGACTCTTGGAATGGTGGCACGACCCTGGAGTTCCTCTCGCCTTTCCTGTGGAGAGCGCCTCCTCTTGAGATGCGACGGAAACGCCGGGAATTCTTTCCCTACGAAACAGGGAAAGGATCCCTCATCTCGAGCTAGGAGGCGGAAACGGGGCTCCCCTGGATGTGTGCGGGACCCTCTTGCTTCCTCTCGAGTGGAGACGGGTATGTCGGGGAACTTCTTGAGTTGCAGCAAGGGTGTGAAGGACCATTTGGAAGTTCCAGTGGTTAGACGTGATTAGCCTCGAGAAGCCTCCGCGGAAATGGGCCTCATCTCGCCTGGAGGGCAAAACCTCCTGGATTTTCTCGAGTTGCGGCAGGTGCTCTCGACTTACGACGAGGACCTCAGGGACCCGCTCTGGTGGCCTCAGGAAAGGCCAGTCCCCATGCGAGTTCCTCGGGGGCCTCTCGGGATTCCTCTCCCGTCGATGCCGGGGCCTAAAACCTTGTGTGGAGTCGGGGCCGGAACCTGAGGATTCCTCTCCAGTGCTGACATGGATCTTGGGGTACTTCTGGAGTCTCCCCAGGGGAGTCAGTCCTCGTCTCGAATGCGGGCATGCACTTGCGCTTTCCTCCAGAGCGGTAGCAGCAGTGTCACGCAGTCCGCCGCGTGGATCAAAGGATCTATGGTTTTCCCTGGAGTCTTTCCCACGAGGCTTTCCCACAGGGCTGTCCCACGAGCACACGTGGTGGGAGTTGATCCTCGGCTTGAACGTCAAGGCAGTGCAGGGAAAACAGGTTCCTCTGGAATGGATTGACACATCTGGGAGACTCTAGGAATGGTGGCACGACCCTGGAGTTCGTCTCGCCTTTCCTGTGGAGAGCGCCTCCTCTTGAGATGCGACGGGAACGCTGGGAATTCTTTCCCTACGAAACAGGGAAAGGATCCCTCATCTCGAGCTAGGAGGCGGAAACGGGGCTCCCCTGGATGTGTGCGGGACCCTTGTGCTTCCTCTCGAGTGGATACGGTTATGTCGGGGAACTTCTTGAGTTGCAGCAAGGGTGTGAAGTACCCTTTGGAAGTTTCAGTGGTTAGATGTGATTAGCCTCGAGATGCCTCAGCGGAAATGGGCGTCATCTCGCCTGGAGGGCAAAACCTCCTGGATTTTCTCGAGTTGCGGCAGGTGCTCTCGACTTACGATGGGGACCTCGGGGACCCGCTTTGGTGGCCTCAGGAAAGGCCAGTCCCCATGCGAGTTCCTCGGGGGCCTCTCGGGATTCCTCTCCCGTCGATGCCGGGGCCTAAGACCTTGTGGGGAGTCGGGGCCGGAACCTGAGGATTCCTCTCCAGTGCTGACATGGATCTTGGGGTACTTCTGGAGTCTCCCCAGGGGAGTCAGTCCTCGTCTCGAATGCGGGCATGCACCTGCGCTTTCCTCCAGAGCGGTAGGAGCAGTGTCACGCAGACCGCCGCGTGGATCAAAGGATCTATTGTTTTCCCTCGAGTCTTTCCCACGAGGCTTTCCCACGAGGCTTTCCCACAGGGCTGTCCCACGTGCCACCGTGGTGGGAGTCGATCCTCGGCATGAACGTCGAGGCAGTGCAGGGAAAATACGTTCCTCTGGAATGGACTGACACATCTGGAGGACTCTTGGAATAGTGGCACGACCCTGGAGTTCCTCTCGCCTTTCCTGTGGAGAGCGCCTCCTCTTGAGATGCTACGGGAACGCCGGGAATTCTTTCCCTACGAAACAGGGAAAGGATCCCTCATCTCGAGCTAGGAGGTGGAAACGGGGCTCCCCTGGATCTGTGCGGGACCCTCGTGATTCCTCTCGAGTGGAGACGGGTATGTCGGGGAACTTCTTGAGTTGCAGCAAAGGTGTGAAGGACCCTTTGGAAGTTCCAGTGGTTAGATGATATTGGCCTCGAGAAACCTCAGCGGAAATGGGCCTCATCTCGCCTGGAGGGCAAAACCTCCTGGATTTTCTCGAGTTGGGGCAGATGCTGTCGACTTAAGACGGGGACTTCAGGGACCCTCTCTGATGGCCTCAGGAAAGGCCAGTTCCCATGCGAGTTCCTCGGGGGCTTCTCGGAATTCCTCTCCCGTCGATGCCGGGGCCTAAGACATTGTGTGGAGTCGGGGCCGGAACCTGAGGATTCCTCTCCAGTGCTGACATGGATCTTGGGGTACTTCTGGAGTCTCCCCAGGGGAGTCAGTCCTCGTCTCGAATGCGGGCATGCACTTGCGCTTTCCACCAGAGCGGTAGCAGCAGTGTCACGCAGTCCGCCGCGTGGATCAAAGGATCTATGGTTTTCCCTCGAGTCTTTCCCACGAGGCTTTCCCACGAGGCTTTCCCACAGGGCTGTCCCACGTGCACACGTGGTGGGAGTCGATCCTCGGCTTGAACGTCAAGGCAGTGCAGGGAAAACAGGTTCCTCTGGAATGGACTGACACATCTGGGGGACTCTTGGAATGGTGGTACGAGCCTGGAGTTCCTCTCGCCTTTCCTGTCGAGAGCGCCTCCTCTTGAGATGCGACGGGAACGCCGGGAATTCTTTCCCTACGAAACAGGGAAAGGATCCCTCATCTCGAGCTAGGAGGCGGAAACGGGGCTCCCCTGGATGTGTGCGGGACCCTCGAGCTTCGTCTCGAGTGGACACGGGTATGTCGGGGAACTTCTGGACTTGCAGCAAGGGTGTGAAGGACCCTTTTGAAGTTCCAGTCGTTAGATGTGATTAGCCTCGAGAAGCCTCAGTGGAAATGGGCCTCATCTCGCCTGGAGGGCAAAACCTCCTGGATTTTCTCGAGTTGCGGCAGGTGCTCTCCACTTACGACGGGGACCTCAGGGACCCGCTCGGGTGGCCTCAGGAAAGGCCAGTCCCCATGCGAGTTCATCGGGGGCTTCTCGGGATACCTCTCCCGTCGATGCCGGGGCCTAAGACCTTGTGTGGAGTCGGGGCCGGAACCTGAGGATTCCTCTCCAGTGCTGACATGGATCTTGGGGTACTTCTGGAGTGTCCCCAGGGGAGTCAGTCCTCGTCTCGAATGCGGGCCTACACTTGCGCTTTCCTCAAGAGCGGTAGCAGCAGTGTCAACGCAGTCCGCCCCGTGGATCAAAGGATCTATGGTTTTCCCTCGAGGCTTTCCCACGAGGCTTTCCCACAGGGCTGTCCCACGTGCACACGTGGTGGGAGTCGATCCTCGGCTTGAACGTCAAGGCAGTGCAGGGAAAACAGGTTCCTCTGGAATGGACTGACACATCTCGGGGACTCTTGGAATGGTGGCACGACCCTGGAGTTCCTCTCGCCTTTCCTGTGGAGAGCGCCTCCTCTTGAGATGCGACGGGAACGCCGGGAATTCTTTCCCTACGAAACAGGGAAAGGATCCCTGATCTCGAGCTAGGAGGCGGAAACGGGGCTCCCCTGGATGTGTGCGGGACCCTCGGGCTTCGTCTCGAGTGGACTCGGGTATGTCAGGGAACTTCTGGACTTGCAGCAAGCGTGTGAAGGACCCTTTGTAAGTTCCAGTGGTTAGATGTCATTAGCCTCGAGAAGCCTCAGCGGAAATGGGCCTCATCTCGCCTGGAGGGCAAAACCTCCTGGATTTTCTCGAGTTGCGGCAGGTGCTCTCCACTTACGACGGGGACCTCAGGGACCCGCTCTGGTGGCCTCAGGAAAGGCCAGTCCCCATGCGAGTTCCTCGGGGGCCTCTCGGGATTCCTCTCCCGTCGATGCCGGGGCCTATGACCTTGTGTGGAGTCGGGGCCGGAACCTGAGGATTCCTCTCCAGTGCTGACATGGATCATGGGGTACTTCTGGAGTCTCCCCAGGGGAGTCAGTCCTCGTCTCGAATGCGTGCATGCACTTGCGCTTTCCTCCAGAGCGGTAGCAGCAGTGTCACGCAGTCCGCCGCTTGAATCAAAGGATCTATGGTTTTCCCTCGAGTCTCTCCCACGAGGCTTTCCCACGAGGCTTTCCCACAGGGCTGTCCCACGTGCACACGTGGTGGGAGTCGATCCTCGGCTTGAACGTCAAGGCAGTGCAGGGAAAACAGGTTCCTCTGGAATGGACTGACACATCTAGGGGACTCTTGGAATGGTGGCACGACCCTGGAGTTCCTCTCGCCTTTCCTGTGGAGAGCGCCTCCTCTTGAGATGCGACGGGAACGCCGGGAATTCTTTCCGTACGAAACAGGGAAAGGATCCCTCATCTCGAGCTAGGAGGCGGAAACGGGGCTCCCCTGGATGTGTGCGGGACCCTCGGGCTTCGTCTCGAGTGGACTCGGGTATGTCAGGGAACTTCTGGACTTGCAGCAAGGGTGTGAAGGACCCTTTGTAAGTTCCAGTGGTTAGATGTCATTAGCCTCGAGAAGCCTCAGCGGAAATGGGCCTCATCTCGCCTGGAGCGCAAAACCTCCTGGATTTTCTCGAGTTGCGGCAGGTGCTCTCCACTTACGACGGGGACCTCAGGGACCCGCTCGGGTGGCCTCAGGAAAGGCCAGTCCCCATGCGAGTTCCTCGGGGGCCTCTCGGGATTCCTCTCCCGTCGATGCCGGGGCCTAAGACCTTGTGTGGAGTCGGGGCCGGAACCTGAGGATTCCTCTCCAGTGCTGACATGGATCTTGGGCTACTTCTGGAGTCTCCCCAGGAGAGTCAGTCCTCGTCTCGAATGCGGGCATGCACTTGCGCTTTCCTCCAGAGCGGTAGCAGCAGTGTCACGCAGTCCGCCGCGTGGATCAAAGGATCTATGGTTTTCCCTCGAGTCTTTCCCACGAGGCTTTCCCACGAGGCTTTCCCACAGGGCTGTCCCACGTGCACACGTGGTGGGAGTCGATCCTCGGCTTGAACGTCAAGGCAGTGCAGGGAAAACAGGTTCCTCTGGAATGGACTGACACATCTGGGGGACTCTTGGAATGGTGGCACGACCCTGGGGTTCCTCTCGCCTTTCCTGTGGAGAGCGCCTCCTCTTGAGATGCGACGGGAACGCCGGGAATTCTTTCCGTACGAAACAGGGAAAGGATCCCTCATCTCGAGCTAGGAGGCGGAAACGGGGCTCCCCTGGATGTGTGCGGGACCCTCGTGCTTCCTCTCGAGTGGAGACGGGTATGTCGGGGAACTTCTTGAGTTGCAGCAAGGGTGTGAAGGACCCTTTGGAAGTTCCAGTGGTTAGATGTGATTAGCCTCGAGACACCTCAGCGGAAATGGGCCTCATCTCGCCTGGAGGGCAAAACCTCCTGGATTTTCTCGAGTTGCGGCAGGTGCTCTCCACTTACGACGGGGACCTCAGGGACCCGCTCTGGTGGCCTCAGGAAAGGCCAGTCCCCATGCGAGTTCCTCGGGGGCCTCTCGGGATTCCTCTCCCGTCGATGCCGGGGCCTAAGGCCTTGTGTGGAGTCGGGGCCGGAACCTGAGGATTCCTCTCCAGTGCTGACATGGATCTTGGGCTATTTCTGGAGTCTCCCCTGGGGAGTCAGTCCTCGTCTCGAATGCAGGCATGCACTTGCGCTTTCCTCCATAGCGGTAGCAGCAGTGTCACGCAGTCCGCCGCGTGTATCAAAGGATCTATGGTTTTCCCTCGAGTCTTTCCCACGAGGCTTTCCCACAGGGCTGTCCCACGTGCACACGTGGTGGGAGTCGATCCTCGGCTTGAACGTCAAGGCAGTGCAGGGAAAACAGGTTCCTCTGGAATGGATTGACACATCTGGGGGACTCTAGGAATGGTGGCACGACCCTGGAGTTCCTCTCGCCTTTCCTGTGGAGAGCGCCTCGTCTTGAGATGTGACGGGAACGCCGGGAATTCTTTCCCTACGAAACAGGGAAAGGATCCCTCATCTCGAGGTAGGAGGCGGAAACGGGGCTCCCCTGGATGTGTGCGGGACACCACGTGCTTCCTCTCGAGTGCAGACGGGTATGTCGGGGAACTTCTTGAGTTGCAGCAAGGGTGTGAAGGACCCTTTGGAAGTTCCAGTGGTTAGATGTGATTGGCCTCGAGAAGCCTCAGCGGAAATGGGCCTCATCTCGCCTGGAGGGCAAAACCTCCTGAATTTTCTCGAGTTGCGGCAGGTGCTCTCGACTTACGACGGGGACCTCAGGGAACCGCTCTGGTGGCCTCAGGAAAGGCCAGTCCCCATGCGAGTTCCTCGGGGGCCTCTCGGGATTCTTCTCCCGTCGATGCCGGGGCCTAAGTCCTTGTGTTGAGTCGGGCCGGAACCTGAGGATTCCTCTCCAGTGCTGACATGGATCTTGGGGTCCTTCTGGAGTCTCCCCAGGGGAGTCAGTCCTCGTCTCGAATGCGGGCATGCACTTGCGCTTTCCTCCAGAGCGGTAGCAGCAGTGTCACGCAGTCCGCAGCGTGGATCAAAGAATCTATGGTTTTCCCTCGAGTCTTTCCCACGAGGCTTTCCCACGAGGCTTTCCCACAGGGCTGTCCCACGTGCACTCGTGGTGGGAGTCGATCCTCGGTTGAACGTCAAGGCAGTGCAGCGAAAACAGGTTCCTCTGGAATGGACTGACACATCTGGGGGACTCTTGGAATGGTGTCACGACCCTGGAGTTCCTCTCGCCTTTCCTGTGGAGAGCGCCTCCTCTTGAGATGCGACGGGAACGCCGGGAATTCTTTCCCTACGAAACAGGGAAAGGATCCCTCATCTCGAGCTAGGAGGCGGAAACGGGGCTCCCCTGGATGTGTGCGCGACCCACGTGCTTCCTCTCGAGTGCAGACGTGTATGTCGGGGAACTGCTTGAGTTGCAGCAAGGGTGTGAAGGACCCTTTGGAAGTTCCAGTGGTTAGACGTGATTGGCCTCGCGAAGCCTCAGCGGAAATGGGCCTCATCTCGCCTGGAGGGCAAAACCTCCTGGATTTTCTCGAGTTGCGGCAGGTGGTCTCGACTTACGACGGGGACCTCAGGGACCCGCTGTGGTGGTCTCAGGAAAGGCCAGTCCCCATGCAAGTTCCTCGGGGGCCTCTGGGGTTTCCTCTCCCGTCGATGCCGGGGCCTAAGACCTTGGGTGGAGTCGGGGCCGGAACCTGAGGATTCCTCTCCAGTGCTAACATGGATCTTGGGGTACTTCTGGAGTCTCCCCAGGGGAGTCAGTCCTCGTCTCGAACGCGGGTATGCACTTGCGCTCTTCTCCAGAGCGGTAGAAGCAGTGTCACGCACTCCGCTGCGTAGACCAAAGGATCTATGATTTTCCCTCGAGTCTTTCCCACGAGGCTTTCCCACGAGGCTTTCCCACAGGGCTGTTCCACGTGCACAGGTGGTGGGATTCGATCCTCGGCTTGATCGTCAAGGCAGTGCAGGGAAAACAGGTTCCTCTGGAATGGACTGAGACATCTGGGGGACTCTTGCAAAGGTGGCACTACCCTGGAGTTCCTCTCTCCTTTCCTGTGGAGAGCGCCTCCTCTTGAGATGCGACGGGAACGCCGGGAATTATTTCCCTACGAAACAGGGAAATGATCCCTCATCTCGCGCTAGGAGGCGGAAACGGGTCTCCCCTGGATGTGTGCGGGACCCTCGTGCTTCCTCTCGAGTGGAGACGGGGCTGTCGGGGAACTTCTTGAGTGGCAGCAAGGGTGTGACGGACCCTTTGGAAGTTCCAGTGGTTAGATGTGTTTAGCCTAGAGGAGCCTCAGCGGAAATGGGCCTCATCTCGCCTGGAGGGCAAAACCTCCTGGATTTTCTCGAGTTGCGGCAGGTGCTCTCGACTTACGACGGGGATCTCAGGGACCCGCTCTGGTGGCCTCAGGAAAGGCCAGTCCCCATGCGAGTTCCTCGGGGGCCTCTCGGGATTCCTCTCCCGTCGATGCCGGGGCCTAAGACCTTCTGTGGAGTCGGGGCAGGAACCTGAGGATTCCTCTCCAGTGCTGACATGGATCTTGGGGTAATTCTGGAGTCTCCCCAGGGGAGTCAGTCCTCGTCTCGAATGCGGGCATGCACTTGCGCTTTCCTCCAGAGCGGTAGCAGCAGTGTCACGCAGTCCGCCGCGTGGAGCAAAGGATCTATGGTTTTCCCTCGAGTCTTTCCCACGAGGCTTTCCCACGAGGCTTTCCCACAGGGCTGTCCCATGTGCACACGTGGTGGGAGTCGATCCTCGGCTTGAACGTCAAAGCAGTGCAGGGAAAACAGGTTCCTCTGGAATGGACTGACACATCTGGGGGTCTCTTGGAATGGTGGCATGACCCTGGAGTTCCTCTCGCCTTTCCTGTGGAGAGCGCCTCCTCTTGAGATGCGACGGCAACGCCGGGAATTCTTTCCCTACGAAACAGGGAAAGGATCCCTCATCTCGAGCTAGGAGGCGGAAATGGGGCTCCCCTGGATGTGTGCGGGACCCCACGTGCTTCCTCTCGAGTGGAGACGGGTATGTCGCGGAACTGCTTGAGTTGCAGCAAGGGTGTGAAGGACCCTTTGGAAGTTCCAGTGGTTAGATGTGATTAGCCTCGATAAGCCTCAGCGGAAATGGGCCTCATCTCGCCTGGAGGGCAAAACCTCGTGGATTTTCTCGAGTTGCGGCAGGTGCCATCGACTTACGACGGGGACCTCCGGGACCCGCTCTGGTGGCCTCAGGAAAGGCCAGTCCCCATGCGAGTTCCTCGGGTGCCTCTCGGGATTCCTCTCCCGTCGATGCCGGGGCCTAAGACCTTGTGTGGAGTCGGGGCCGGAACCTGAGGATTCCTCTCCAGTGCTGACATGGATCTTGGGGTACTTCTGGAGTCTCCCCAGGGGAGTCAGTCCTCGTCTCGAATGCGGGCATGCACTTGCGCTTTCCTCCAGAGCGGTAGCAGCCGTGTCACGCAGTCCGCCGGGTGGATCAAAGGATCTATGGTTTTCCCTTCAGTCTTTCCCACGAGGCTTTCCCACGAGGCTTTCCCACAGGGCTGTCCCACGAGCACACGTGATGGGAGTCGATCCTCGGCTTGAACGTCAAGGCAGTGCAGGGAAAACAGGTTCCTCTGGAATGGACTGACACATCTGGGGTCTCTTGGAATGGGGGCACGACCCTTGAGTTCCTCTCGCCTTTCCTGTGGGAGCGCCTCCTCTTGAGATGCGACGGGAACGCCGGGAATTCTTTCCCTACGAAACAGGGAAAGGATCCCTCATCTCGAGCTAGGAGGCAGAAACGGGGCTCCCCTGGATGTGTGCGGGACCCCACGTGCTTCCTCTCGAGTGGAGACGGGTATGTCGGGGAACTTCTTGAGTTGCAGCAAGGGTGTGAAGGATCCTTTGGAAGTTCCAGTGGTTAGACGTGATTAGCCTCGAGAAGCCTCAGCGGAAATGGGCCTCATCTCGCCTGGAGGGCAAAACCTCCTGGATTTTCTCGAGTTGCGGCAGGTGCTCTCGACTTACGACGGGGACCTCAGGGACCCGCTCTGGTGGCCTCAGGAAAGGCCAGTCCCCATGCGAGTTCCTCGGGGGCCTCTGGGGATTCCTCTCCCGTCGATGCCGGGGCCTAAGACCTTGTGTGGAGTCGGGGCCGGAACCTGAGGATTCCTCTCCAGTGCTGACATGGATCTTGGGGTACTTCTGGAGTCTCCCGAGGGGAGTCAGTCCTCGTCTCATGCGGGCATGCACTTGCGCTTTCCTCCAGAGCGGTAGCAGCAGTGTCACGCAGTCCGCCGCGTGGATCAAAGGATCTATGGTTTTCCCTCGAGTCTTTCCCACGAGGCTTTCCCACGAGGCTTTCCCACAGGGCTGTCCCACGTGCACACGTGGTGGGAGTCGATCCTCGGCTTGAACGTCAAGGCAGTACAGGGAAAACAGGTTCCTCTGGAATGGACTGACACATCTGGGGGACTCTTGCAATGGCGGCACGACCCTGGATTTCCTCTCGCCTTTCCTGTGGAGAGCGCCTCATCTTGAGATGCGACGGGAACGCCGGGAATTCTTTCCCTACGAAACAGGGAAAGTATCCCTCATTTCGAGCTAGGAGGCGGAAACGGGGCTCCCCTGGAGGTGTGCGGGACCCTCGTGCTTCCTCTCGAGTGGGGACGGGTATGTCGGGGAACTTCTTGAGTTGCAGCAAGGGTGTGAAGGACATTTTGGAAGTTCCAGTGGTTAGATGTGATTAGCCTCGAGAATTCTCAGCGGAAATGGGCCTCATCTCGCCTGGAGGGCAAAACCTCCTGGATTTTCTCGAGTTGCGGCAGGTGCTCTCGACTTACGACGGGGACCTCAGGGACCCGCTCTGGTGGCCTCAGAAAAGGCCAGTCCCCATGCGAGTTCCTCGGGGGCCTCTCGGGATTCCTATGCCCTCGAAACCGGGGCCTAAAACATGTGTGGAGTCGGGGCCGGAACCTGAGGATTCCTCTCCAGTGCTGACATGGATCTTGGGGTACTTCTGGAGGCTCCCCAGGGGAGTCAGTCCTCGTCTCGAATGCGGGCATGCACTTGCGCTTTCCTCCAGAGCGGTAGCAGCAGTGTCACGCAGTCCTCCGCGTGGATCAAGGGATCTATGGCTTTCCCTCGAGGCTTTCCCACGAGGTTTTCCCACAGGGCTGTCCCACGTGCCACCGTGGGGGCAGTCGATCCTCGGCTTGAACGTCAAGGCAGTGCAGAGAAAACAGGTTCCTCTGGAATGGACTGACACATCTGGAGGACTCTTGGAATGGTGGCACGACCCTGGAGTTCCTCTCGCCTTTCCTGTGGAGAGCGCCTCCTCTTGAGATGCGACGGAAACGCCGGGAATTCTTTCCCTACGAAACAGGGAAAGGATCCCTCATCTCGAGCTAGGAGGCGGAAACGGGGCTCCCCTGGATGTGTGCGGGACCCTCTTGCTTCCTCTCGAGTGGAGACGGGTATGTCGGGGAACTTCTTGAGTTGCAGCAAGGGTGTGAAGGACCATTTGGAAGTTCCAGTGGTTAGACGTGATTAGCCTCGAGAAGCCTCCGCGGAAATGGGCCTCATCTCGCCTGGAGGGCAAAACCTCCTGGATTTTCTCGAGTTGCGGCAGGTGCTCTCGACTTACGACGAGGACCTCAGGGACCCGCTCTGGTGGCCTCAGGAAAGGCCAGTCCCCATGCGAGTTCCTCGGGGGCCTCTCGGGATTCCTCTCCCGTCGATGCCGGGGCCTAAAACCTTGTGTGGAGTCGGGGCCGGAACCTGAGGATTCCTCTCCAGTGCTGACATGGATCTTGGGGTACTTCTGGAGTCTCCCCAGGGGAGTCAGTCCTCGTCTCGAATGCGGGCATGCACTTGCGCTTTCCTCCAGAGCGGTAGCAGCAGTGTCTCGCAGTCCGCCGCGTGGATCAAAGGATCTATGGTTTTCCCTGGAGTCTTTCCCACGAGGCTTTCCCACAGGGCTGTCCCACGAGCACACGTGGTGGGAGTTGATCCTCGGCTTGAACGTCAAGGCAGTGCAGGGAAAACAGGTTCCTCTGGAATGGATTGACACATCTGGGAGACTCTAGGAATGGTGGCACGACCCTGGAGTTCGTCTCGCCTTTCCTGTGGAGAGCGCCTCCTCTTGAGATGCGACGGGAACGCTGGGAATTCTTTCCCTACGAAACAGGGAAAGGATCCCTCATCTCGAGCTAGGAGGCGGAAACGGGGCTCCCCTGGATGTGTGCGGGACCCTTGTGCTTCCTCTCGAGTGGATACGGTTATGTCGGGGAACTTCTTGAGTTGCAGCAAGGGTGTGAAGTACCCTTTGGAAGTTTCAGTGGTTAGATGTGATTAGCCTCGAGATGCCTCAGCGGAAATGGTCGTCATCTCGCCTGGAGGGCAAAACCTCCTGGATTTTCTCGAGTTGCGGCAGGTGCTCTCGACTTACGATGGGGACCTCGGGGACCCGCTTTGGTGGCCTCAGGAAAGGCCAGTCCCCATGCGAGTTCCTCGGGGGCCTCTCGGGATTCCTCTCCCGTCGATGCCGGGGCCTAAGACCTTGTGGGGAGTCGGGGCCGGAACCTGAGGATTCCTCTCCAGTGCTGACATGGATCTTGGGGTACTTCTGGAGTCTCCCCAGGGGAGTCAGTCCTCGTCTCGAATGCGGGCATGCACCTGCGCTTTCCTCCAGAGCGGTAGGAGCAGTGTCACGCAGACCACCGCGTGGATCAAAGGATCTATTGTTTTCCCTCGAGTCTTTCCCACGAGGCTTTCCCACGAGGCTTTCCCACAGGGCTGTCCCACGTGCCACCGTGGTGGGAGTCGATCCTCGGCATGAACGTCGAGGCAGTGCAGGGAAAATACGTTCCTCTGGAATGGACTGACACATCTGGAGGACTCTTGGAATAGTGGCACGACCCTGGAGTTCCTCTCGCCTTTCCTGTGGAGAGCGCCTCCTCTTGAGATGCTACGGGAACGCCGGGAATTCTTTCCCTACGAAACAGGGAAAGGATCCCTCATCTCGAGCTAGGAGGTGGAAACGGGGCTCCCCTGGATCTGTGCGGGACCCTTGTGCTTCCTCTCGAGTGGATACGGTTATGTCGGGGAACTTCTTGAGTTGCAGCAAAGGTGTGAAGGACCCTTTGGAAGTTCCAGTGGTTAGATGATATTGGCCTCGAGAAACCTCAGCGGAAATGGGCCTCATCTCGCCTGGAGGGCAAAACCTCCTGGATTTTCTCGAGTTGGGGCAGATGCTGTCGACTTAAGACGGGGACTTCAGGGACCCTCTCTGATGGCCTCAGGAAAGGCCAGTTCCCATGCGAGTTCCTCGGGGGCTTCTCGGAATTCCTCTCCCGTCGATGCCGGGGCCTAAGACATTGTGTGGAGTCGGGGCCGGAACCTGAGGATTCCTCTCCAGTGCTGACATGGATCTTGGGGTACTTCTGGAGTCTCCCCAGGGGAGTCAGTCCTCGTCTCGAATGCGGGCATGCACTTGCGCTTTCCACCAGAGCGGTAGCAGCAGTGTCACGCAGTCCGCCGCGTGGATCAAAGGATCTATGGTTTTCCCTCGAGTCTTTCCCACGAGGCTTTCCCACGAGGCTTTCCCACAGGGCTGTCCCACGTGCACACGTGGTGGGAGTCGATCCTCGGCTTGAACGTCAAGGCAGTGCAGGGAAAACAGGTTCCTCTGGAATGGACTGACACATCTCGGGGACTCTTGGAATGGTGGCACGACCCTGGAGTTCCTCTCGCCTTTCCTGTGGAGAGCGCCTCCTCTTGAGATGCGACGGGAACGCCGGGAATTCTTTCCCTACGAAACAGGGAAAGGATCCCTGATCTCGAGCTAGGAGGCGGAAACGGGGCTCCCCTGGATGTGTGCGGGACCCTCGGGCTTCGTCTCGAGTGGACTCGGGTATGTCAGGGAACTTCTGGACTTGCAGCAAGCGTGTGAAGGACCCTTTGTAAGTTCCAGTGGTTAGATGTCATTAGCCTCGAGAAGCCTCAGCGGAAATGGGCCTCATCTCGCCTGGAGGGCAAAACCTCCTGGATTTTCTCGAGTTGCGGCAGGTGCTCTCCACTTACGACGGGGACCTCAGGGACCCGCTCTGGTGGCCTCAGGAAAGGCCAGTCCCCATGCGAGTTCCTCGGGGGCCTCTCGGGATTCCTCTCCCGTCGATGCCGGGGCCTATGACCTTGTGTGGAGTCGGGGCCGGAACCTGAGGATTCCTCTCCAGTGCTGACATGGATCATGGGGTACTTCTGGAGTCTCCCCAGGGGAGTCAGTCCTCGTCTCGAATGCGTGCATGCACTTGCGCTTTCCTCCAGAGCGGTAGCAGCAGTGTCACGCAGTCCGCCGCTTGAATCAAAGGATCTATGGTTTTCCCTCGAGTCTTTCCCACGAGGCTTTCCCACGAGGCTTTCCCACAGGGCTGTCCCACGTGCACACGTGGTGGGAGTCGATCCTCGGCTTGAACGTCAAGGCAGTGCAGGGAAAACAGGTTCCTCTGGAATGGACTGACACATCTCGGGGACTCTTGGAATGGTGGCACGACCCTGGAGTTCCTCTCGCCTTTCCTGTGGAGAGCGCCTCCTCTTGAGATGCGACGGGAACGCCGGGAATTCTTTCCGTACGAAACAGGGAAAGGATCCCTCATCTCGAGCTAGGAGGCGGAAACGGGGCTCCCCTGGATGTGTGCGGGACCCTCGGGCTTCGTCTCGAGTGGACTCGGGTATGTCAGGGAACTTCTGGACTTGCAGCAAGGGTGTGAAGGACCCTTTGTAAGTTCCAGTGGTTAGATGTCATTAGCCTCGAGAAGCCTCAGCGGAAATGGGCCTCATCTCGCCTGGAGCGCAAAACCTCCTGGATTTTCTCGAGTTGCGGCAGGTGCTCTCCACTTACGACGGGGACCTCAGGGACCCGCTCGGGTGGCCTCAGGAAAGGCCAGTCCCCATGCGAGTTCCTCGGGGGCCTCTCGGGATTCCTCTCCCGTCGATGCCGGGGCCTAAGACCTTGTGTGGAGTCGGGGCCGGAACCTGAGGATTCCTCTCCAGTGCTGACATGGATCTTGGGCTACTTCTGGAGTCTCCCCAGGAGAGTCAGTCCTCGTCTCGAATGCGGGCATGCACTTGCGCTTTCCTCCAGAGCGGTAGCAGCAGTGTCACGCAGTCCGCCGCGTGGATCAAAGGATCTATGGTTTTCCCTCGAGTCTTTCCCACGAGGCTTTCCCACGAGGCTTTCCCACAGGGCTGTCCCACGTGCACACGTGGTGGGAGTCGATCCTCGGCTTGAACGTCAAGGCAGTGCAGGGAAAACAGGTTCCTCTGGAATGGACTGACACATCTGGGGGACTCTTGGAATGGTGGCACCACCCTGGGGTTCCTCTCGCCTTTCCTGTGGAGAGCGCCTCCTCTTGAGATGCGACGGGAACGCCGGGAATTCTTTCCGTACGAAACAGGGAAAGGATCCCTCATCTCGAGCTAGGAGGCGGAAACGGGGCTCCCCTGGATGTGTGCGGGACCCTCGTGCTTCCTCTCGAGTGGAGACGGGTATGTCGGGGAACTTCTTGAGTTGCAGCAAGGGTGTGAAGGACCCTTTGGAAGTTCCAGTGGTTAGATGTGATTAGCCTCGAGACACCTCAGCGGAAATGGGCCTCATCTCGCCTGGAGGGCAAAACCTCCTGGATTTTCTCGAGTTGCGGCAGGTGCTCTCCACTTACGACGGGGACCTCAGGGACCCGCTCTGGTGGCCTCAGGAAAGGCCAGTCCCCATGCGAGTTCCTCGGGGGCCTCTCGGGATTCCTCTCCCGTCGATGCCGGGGCCTAAGGCCTTGTGTGGAGTCGGGGCCGGAACCTGAGGATTCCTCTCCAGTGCTGACATGGATCTTGGGCTATTTCTGGAGTCTCCCCTGGGGAGTCAGTCCTCGTCTCGAATGCAGGCATGCACTTGCGCTTTCCTCCATAGCGGTAGCAGCAGTGTCACGCAGTCCGCCGCGTGTATCAAAGGATCTATGGTTTTCCCTCGAGTCTTTCCCACGAGGCTTTCCCACAGGGCTGTCCCACGTGCACACGTGGTGGGAGTCGATCCTCGGCTTGAACGTCAAGGCAGTGCAGGGAAAACAGGTTCCTCTGGAATGGATTGACACATCTGGGGGACTCTAGGAATGGTGGCACGACCCTGGAGTTCCTCTCGCCTTTCCTGTGGAGAGCGCCTCGTCTTGAGATGTGACGGGAACGCCGGGAATTCTTTCCCTACGAAACAGGGAAAGGATCCCTCATCTCGAGGTAGGAGGCGGAAACGGGGCTCCCCTGGATGTGTGCGGGACACCACGTGCTTCCTCTCGAGTGCAGACGGGTATGTCGGGGAACTTCTTGAGTTGCAGCAAGGGTGTGAAGGACCCTTTGGAAGTTCCAGTGGTTAGATGTGATTGGCCTCGAGAAGCCTCAGCGGAAATGGGCCTCATCTCGCCTGGAGGGCAAAACCTCCTGAATTTTCTCGAGTTGCGGCAGGTGCTCTCGACTTACGACGGGGACCTCAGGGAACCGCTCTGGTGGCCTCAGGAAAGGCCAGTCCCCATGCGAGTTCCTCGGGGGCCTCTCGGGATTCTTCTCCCGTCGATGCCGGGGCCTAAGTCCTTGTGTTGAGTCGGGCCGGAACCTGAGGATTCCTCTCCAGTGCTGACATGGATCTTGGGGTCCTTCTGGAGTCTCCCCAGGGGAGTCAGTCCTCGTCTCGAATGCGGGCATGCACTTGCGCTTTCCTCCAGAGCGGTAGCAGCAGTGTCACGCAGTCCGCAGCGTGGATCAAAGAATCTATGGTTTTCCCTCGAGTCTTTCCCACGAGGCTTTCCCACGAGGCTTTCCCACAGGGCTGTCCCACGTGCACTCGTGGTGGGAGTCGATCCTCGGTTGAACGTCAAGGCAGTGCAGCGAAAACAGGTTCCTCTGGAATGGACTGACACATCTGGGGGACTCTTGGAATGGTGTCACGACCCTGGAGTTCCTCTCGCCTTTCCTGTGGAGAGCGCCTCCTCTTGAGATGCGACGGGAACGCCGGGAATTCTTTCCCTACGAAACAGGGAAAGGATCCCTCATCTCGAGCTAGGAGGCGGAAACGGGGCTCCCCTGGATGTGTGCGCGACCCACGTGCTTCCTCTCGAGTGCAGACGTGTATGTCGGGGAACTTCTTGAGTTGCAGCAAGGGTGTGAAGGACCCTTTGGAAGTTCCAGTGGTTAGACGTGATTGGCCTCGCGAAGCCTCAGCGGAAATGGGCCTCATCTCGCCTGGAGGGCAAAACCTCCTGGATTTTCTCGAGTTGCGGCAGGTGGTCTCGACTTACGACGGGGACCTCAGGGACCCGCTGTGGTGGTCTCAGGAAAGGCCAGTCCCCATGCAAGTTCCTCGGGGGCCTCTGGGGTTTCCTCTCCCGTCGATGCCGGGGCCTAAGACCTTGGGTGGAGTCGGGGCCGGAACCTGAGGATTCCTCTCCAGTGCTAACATGGATCTTGGGGTACTTCTGGAGTCTCCCCAGGGGAGTCAGTCCTCGTCTCGAACGCGGGTATGCACTTGCGCTCTTCTCCAGAGCGGTAGAAGCAGTGTCACGCACTCCGCTGCGTAGACCAAAGGATCTATGATTTTCCCTCGAGTCTTTCCCACGAGGCTTTCCCACGAGGCTTTCCCACAGGGCTGTTCCACGTGCACAGGTGGTGGGATTCGATCCTCGGCTTGATCGTCAAGGCAGTGCAGGGAAAACAGGTTCCTCTGGAATGGACTGAGACATCTGGGGGACTCTTGCAAAGGTGGCACTACCCTGGAGTTCCTCTCTCCTTTCCTGTGGAGAGCGCCTCCTCTTGAGATGCGACGGGAACGCCGGGAATTATTTCCCTACGAAACAGGGAAATGATCCCTCATCTCGCGCTAGGAGGCGGAAACGGGTCTCCCCTGGATGTGTGCGGGACCCTCGTGCTTCCTCTCGAGTGGAGACGGGTATGTCGGGGAACTTCTTGAGTTGCAGCAAGGGTGTGAAGGACCCTTTGGAAGTTCCAGTGGTTAGATGTGTTTAGCCTAGAGGAGCCTCAGCGGAAATGGGCCTCATCTCGCCTGGAGGGCAAAACCTCCTGGATTTTCTCGAGTTGCGGCAGGTGCTCTCGACTTACGACGGGGATCTCAGGGACCCGCTCTGGTGGCCTCAGGAAAGGCCAGTCCCCATGCGAGTTCCTCGGGGGCCTCTCGGGATTCCTCTCCCGTCGATGCCGGGGCCTAAGACCTTCTGTGGAGTCGGGGCAGGAACCTGAGGATTCCTCTCCAGTGCTGACATGGATCTTGGGGTACTTCTGGAGTCTCCCGAGGGGAGTCAGTCCTCGTCTCATGCGGGCATGCACTTGCGCTTTCCTCCAGAGCGGTAGCAGCAGTGTCACGCAGTCCGCCGCGTGGATCAAAGGATCTATGGTTTTCCCTCGAGTCTTTCCCACGAGGCTTTCCCACGAGGCTTTCCCACAGGGCTGTCCCACGTGCACACGTGGTGGGAGTCGATCCTCGGCTTGAACGTCAAGGCAGTACAGGGAAAACAGGTTCTTCTGGAATGGACTGACACATCTGGGGGACTCTTGCAATGGCGGCACGACCCTGGATTTCCTCTCGCCTTTCCTGTGGAGAGCGCCTCATCTTGAGATGCGACGGGAACGCCGGGAATTCTTTCCCTACGAAACAGGGAAAGTATCCCTCATTTCGAGCTAGGAGGCGGAAACGGGGCTCCCCTGGAGGTGTGCGGGACCCTCGTGCTTCCTCTAGAGTGGGGACGGGTATGTCGGGGAACTTCTTGAGTTGCAGCAAGGGTGTGAAGGACATTTTGGAAGTTCCAGTGGTTAGATGTGATTAGCCTCGAGAATTCTCAGCGGAAATGGGCCTCATCTCGCCTGGAGGGCAAAACCTCCTGGATTTTCTCGAGTTGCGGCAGGTGCTCTCGACTTACGACGGGGACCTCAGGGCCCCGCTCTGGTGGCCTCAGAAAAGGCCAGTCCCCATGCGAGTTCCTCGGGGGCCTCTCGGGATTCCTATGCCCTCGAAACCGGGGCCTAAAACATGTGTGGAGTCGGGGCCGGAACCTGAGGATTCCTCTCCAGTGCTGACATGGATCTTGGGGTACTTCTGGAGGCTCCCCAGGGGAGTCAGTCCTCGTCTCGAATGCGGGCATGCACTTGCGCTTTCCTCCAGAGCGGTAGCAGCAGTGTCACGCAGTCCTCCGCGTGGATCAAGGGATCTATGGCTTTCCCTCGAGGCTTTCCCACGAGGTTTTCCCACAGGGCTGTCCCACGTGCCACCGTGGGGGCAGTCGATCCTCGGCTTGAACGTCAAGGCAGTGCAGAGAAAACAGGTTCCTCTGGAATGGACTGACACATCTGGAGGACTCTTGGAATGGTGGCACGACCCTGGAGTTCCTCTCGCCTTTCCTGTGGAGAGCGCCTCCTCTTGAGATGCGACGGAAACGCCGGGAATTCTTTCCCTACGAAACAGGGAAAGGATCCCTCATCTCGAGCTAGGAGGCGGAAACGGGGCTCCCCTGGATGTGTGCGGGACCCTCTTGCTTCCTCTCGAGTGGAGACGGGTATGTCGGGGAACTTCTTGAGTTGCAGCAAGGGTGTGAAGGACCATTTGGAAGTTCCAGTGGTTAGACGTGATTAGCCTCGAGAAGCCTCCGCGGAAATGGGCCTCATCTCGCCTGGAGGGCAAAACCTCCTGGATTTTCTCGAGTTGCGGCAGGTGCTCTCGACTTACGACGAGGACCTCAGGGACCCGCTCTGGTGGCCTCAGGAAAGGCCAGTCCCCATGCGAGTTCCTCGGGGGCCTCTCGGGATTCCTCTCCCGTCGATGCCGGGGCCTAAAACCTTGTGTGGAGTCGGGGCCGGAACCTGAGGATTCCTCTCCAGTGCTGACATGGATCTTGGGGTACTTCTGGAGTCTCCCCAGGGGAGTCAGTCCTCGTCTCGAATGCGGGCATGCACTTGCGCTTTCCTCCAGAGCGGTAGCAGCAGTGTCACGCAGTCCGCCGCGTGGATCAAAGGATCTATGGTTTTCCCTGGAGTCTTTCCCACGAGGCTTTCCCACAGGGCTGTCCCACGAGCACACGTGGTGGGAGTTGATCCTCGGCTTGAACGTCAAGGCAGTGCAGGGAAAACAGGTTCCTCTGGAATGGATTGACACATCTGGGAGACTCTAGGAATGGTGGCACGACCCTGGAGTTCGTCTCGCCTTTCCTGTGGAGAGCGCCTCCTCTTGAGATGCGACGGGAACGCTGGGAATTCTTTCCCTACGAAACAGGGAAAGGATCCCTCATCTCGAGCTAGGAGGCGGAAACGGGGCTCCCCTGGATGTGTGCGGGACCCTTGTGCTTCCTCTCGAGTGGATACGGTTATGTCGGGGAACTTCTTGAGTTGCAGCAAGGGTGTGAAGTACCCTTTGGAAGTTTCAGTGGTTAGATGTGATTAGCCTCGAGATGCCTCAGCGGAAATGGGCGTCATCTCGCCTGGAGGGCAAAACCTCCTGGATTTTCTCGAGTTGCGGCAGGTGCTCTCGACTTACGATGGGGACCTCGGGGACCCGCTTTGGTGGCCTCAGGAAAGGCCAGTCCCCATGCGAGTTCCTCGGGGGCCTCTCGGGATTCCTCTCCCGTCGATGCCGGGGCCTAAGACCTTGTGGGGAGTCGGGGCCGGAACCTGAGGATTCCTCTCCAGTGCTGACATGGATCTTGGGGTACTTCTGGAGTCTCCCCAGGGGAGTCAGTCCTCGTCTCGAATGCGGGCATGCACCTGCGCTTTCCTCCAGAGCGGTAGGAGCAGTGTCACGCAGACCGCCGCGTGGATCAAAGGATCTATTGTTTTCCCTCGAGTCTTTCCCACGAGGCTTTCCCACGAGGCTTTCCCACAGGGCTGTCCCACGTGCCACCGTGGTGGGAGTCGATCCTCGGCATGAACGTCGAGGCAGTGCAGGGAAAATACGTTCCTCTGGAATGGACTGACACATCTGGAGGACTCTTGGAATAGTGGCACGACCCTGGAGTTCCTCTCGCCTTTCCTGTGGAGAGCGCCTCCTCTTGAGATGCTACGGGAACGCCGGGAATTCTTTCCCTACGAAACAGGGAAAGGATCCCTCATCTCGAGCTAGGAGGTGGAAACGGGGCTCCCCTGGATCTGTGCGGGACCCTCGTGATTCCTCTCGAGTGGAGACGGGTATGTCAGGGAACTTCTTGAGTTGCAGCAAAGGTGTGAAGGACCCTTTGGAAGTTCCAGTGGTTAGATGTCATTAGCCTCGAGAAGCCTCAGCGGAAATGGGCCTCATCTCGCCTGGAGGGCAAAACCTCCTGGATTTTCTCGAGTTGGGGCAGGTGCTCTCCACTTACGACGGGGACCTCAGGGACCCGCTCTGGTGGCCTCAGGAAAGGCCAGTCCCCATGCGAGTTCCTCGGGGGCCTCTCGGGATTCCTCTCCCGTCGATGCCGGGGCCTATGACCTTGTGTGGAGTCGGGGCCGGAACCTGAGGATTCCTCTCCAGTGCTGACATGGATCATGGGGTACTTCTGGAGTCTCCCCAGGGGAGTCAGTCCTCGTCTCGAATGCGTGCATGCACTTGCGCTTTCCTCCAGAGCGGTAGCAGCAGTGTCACGCAGTCCGCCGCTTGAATCAAAGGATCTATGGTTTTCCCTCGAGTCTTTCCCACGAGGCTTTCCCACGAGGCTTTCCCACAGGGCTGTCCCACGTGCACACGTGGTGGGAGTCGATCCTCGGCTTGAACGTCAAGGCAGTGCAGGGAAAACAGGTTCCTCTGGAATGGACTGACACATCTCGGGGACTCTTGGAATGGTGGCACGACCCTGGAGTTCCTCTCGCCTTTCCTGTGGAGAGCGCCTCCTCTTGAGATGCGACGGGAACGCCGGGAATTCTTTCCGTACGAAACAGGGAAAGGATCCCTCATCTCGAGCTAGGAGGCGGAAACGGGGCTCCCCTGGATGTGTGCGGGACCCTCGGGCTTCGTCTCGAGTGGACTCGGGTATGTCAGGGAACTTCTGGACTTGCAGCAAGGGTGTGAAGGACCCTTTGTAAGTTCCAGTGGTTAGATGTCATTAGCCTCGAGAAGCCTCAGCGGAAATGGGCCTCATCTCGCCTGGAGCGCAAAACCTCCTGGATTTTCTCGAGTTGCGGCAGGTGCTCTCCACTTACGACGGGGACCTCAGGGACCCGCTCGGGTGGCCTCAGGAAAGGCCAGTCCCCATGCGAGTTCCTCGGGGGCCTCTCGGGATTCCTCTCCCGTCGATGCCGGGGCCTAAGACCTTGTGTGGAGTCGGGGCCGGAACCTGAGGATTCCTCTCCAGTGCTGACATGGATCTTGGGCTACTTCTGGAGTCTCCCCAGGAGAGTCAGTCCTCGTCTCGAATGCGGGCATGCACTTGCGCTTTCCTCCAGAGCGGTAGCAGCAGTGTCACGCAGTCCGCCGCGTGGATCAAAGGATCTATGGTTTTCCCTCGAGTCTTTCCCACGAGGCTTTCCCACGAGGCTTTCCCACAGGGCTGTCCCACGTGCACACGTGGTGGGAGTCGATCCTCGGCTTGAACGTCAAGGCAGTGCAGGGAAAACAGGTTCCTCTGGAATGGACTGACACATCTGGGGGACTCTTGGAATGGTGGCACGACCCTGGGGTTCCTCTCGCCTTTCCTGTGGAGAGCGCCTCCTCTTGAGATGCGACGGGAACGCCGGGAATTCTTTCCGTACGAAACAGGGAAAGGATCCCTCATCTCGAGCTAGGAGGCGGAAACGGGGCTCCCCTGGATGTGTGCGGGACCCTCGTGCTTCCTCTCGAGTGGAGACGGGTATGTCGGGGAACTTCTTGAGTTGCAGCAAGGGTGTGAAGGACCCTTTGGAAGTTCCAGTGGTTAGATGTGATTAGCCTCGAGACACCTCAGCGGAAATGGGCCTCATCTCGCCTGGAGGGCAAAACCTCCTGGATTTTCTCGAGTTGCGGCAGGTGCTCTCCACTTACGACGGGGACCTCAGGGACCCGCTCTGGTGGCCTCAGGAAAGGCCAGTCCCCATGCGAGTTCCTCGGGGGCCTCTCGGGATTCCTCTCCCGTCGATGCCGGGGCCTAAGGCCTTGTGTGGAGTCGGGGCCGGAACCTGAGGATTCCTCTCCAGTGCTGACATGGATCTTGGGCTATTTCTGGAGTCTCCCCTGGGGAGTCAGTCCTCGTCTCGAATGCAGGCATGCACTTGCGCTTTCCTCCATAGCGGTAGCAGCAGTGTCACGCAGTCCGCCGCGTGTATCAAAGGATCTATGGTTTTCCCTCGAGTCTTTCCCACGAGGCTTTCCCACAGGGCTGTCCCACGTGCACACGTGGTGGGAGTCGATCCTCGGCTTGAACGTCAAGGCAGTGCAGGGAAAACAGGTTCCTCTGGAATGGACTGACACATCTCGGGGACTCTTGGAATGGTGGCACGACCCTGGAGTTCCTCTCGCCTTTCCTGTGGAGAGCGCCTCCTCTTGAGATGCGACGGGCACGCCGGGAATTCTTTCCCTACGAAACAGGGAAAGGATCCCCATCTCGAGCTAGGAGGCAGAAACGGGGCTCCCCTGGATGTGTGCGGGACCCTCGAGCTTCGTCTCTAGTGGACACGGGTATGTCGGGGAACTTCTGGACATGCAGCAAGGGTGTGAAGGACCCTTTGGAAGTTCCAGTGGTTAGATGTGATTAGCCTCGAGAAGCCTCAGTGGAAATGGGCCTCATCTCGCCTGGAGGGCTAAACCTCCTGGATTTTCTCGAGTTGCGGCAGGTGCTCTCCACTTACGACGGGGACCTCAGGGACCCGCTCTGGTGGCCTCAGGAAAGGCCAGTCCCCATGCGAGTTCATCGGGGGCCTCTCGGGATTCCTCTCCCGTCGATGCCGGGGCCTAAGACCTTGTGTGGAGTCGGGGCCGGAACCTGAGGATTCCTCTCCAGTGCTGACATGGATCTTGGGGTACTTCTGGAGTGTCCCCAGGGGAGTCAGTCCTCGTCTCGAATGCGGGCATGCACTTGCGCTTTCCTCCAGAGCGGTAGCAGCAGTGTCACGCAGTCCGCCGCGTGGATCAAAGGATCTATGGTTTTCCCTCGAGTCTTTCCCACGAGGCTTTCCCACAGGGCTGTCCCAAGTGCACACGTGGTGGGAGTCGATCCTCGGCTTGAACGTCAAGGCAGTGCAGGGAAAACAGGTTCCTCTGGAATGGACTGACACATCTGGGGGACTCTTGGAATGCTGGCACGACCCTGGAGTTCCTCTCGCCTTTCCTGTGGAGAGCGCCTCCTCTTGAGATGCGACGGGCACGCCGGGAATTCTTTCCCTATGAAACAGGGAAAGGATCCCTCATCTCGAGCTAGGAGGCGGAAACGGGGCTCCCCTGGATGTGTGCGGGACCCTCGTGCTTCCTCTCGAGTGGACACGGGTATGTCGGGGAACTTCTGAACTTGCAGCAAGGGTGTGAAGGACCCTTTGGAAGTTCCAGTGGTTAGATGTCATTAGCCTCGAGAAGCCTCAGCGGAAATGGGCCTCATCTCGCCTGGAGGGCAAAACCTCCTGGATTTTCTCGTGTTGCGGCAGGTGCTCTCAACTTACGACGGGGACCTCAGGGCCCCGCTCTGGTGGCCTCAGGAAAGGCCAGCCCCATGCGAGTTCCTCGGGGGCCTCTCGGGATTCCTCTCCCGTCGATGCCGGGGCCTAAGACCTTGTGTGGAGTCGGTGCCGGAACCTGAGGATTCCTCTCCAGTGCTGACATGGATCTTGGGGTACTTCTGGAGTCTCCCCAGGGGAGTCAGTCCTCGTCTCGAATGCGGGCAAGCACTTGCGCTTTCCTCCATAGCGGTAGCAGCAGTGTCACGCAGTCCACCGCGTGGATCAAAGGATCTATGGTTTTCCCTCGAGTCTTTCCCACGAGGCTTTCCCACGAGGCTTTCCCACAGGGCTGTCCCACGTGCACACGTGGTGGGAGTCGATCCTCGGCTTGAACGTCAAGGCAGTGCAGGGAAAACAGGTTCCTCTGGAATGGACTGACACATCTGGGGGACTCTTGGAATGGTGGTACGAGCCTGGAGTTCCTCTCGCCTTTCCTGTGGAGAGCGCCTCCTCTTGAGATGCGACGGGAACGCCGGGAATTCTTTCCCTACGAAACAGGGAAAGGATCCCTCATCTCGAGCTAGGAGGCGGAAACGGGGCTCCCCTGGATGTGTGCGGGACCCTCGAGCTTCGTCTCGAGTGGACACGGGTATGTCGGGGAACTTCTGGACTTGCAGCAAGGGTGTGAAGGACCCTTTTGAAGTTCCAGTCGTTAGATGTGATTAGCCTCGAGAAGCCTCAGTGGAAATGGGCCTCATCTCGCCTGGAGGGCAAAACCTCCTGGATTTTCTCGAGTTGCGGCAGGTGCTCTCCACTTACGACGGGGACCTCAGGGACCCGCTCGGGTGGCCTCAGGAAAGGCCAGTCCCCATGCGAGTTCATCGGGGGCTTCTCGGGATACCTCTCCCGTCGATGCCGGGGCCTAAGACCTTGTGTGGAGTCGGGGCCGGAACCTGAGGATTCCTCTCCAGTGCTGACATGGATCTTGGGGTACTTCTGGAGTGTCCCCAGGGGAGTCAGTCCTCGTCTCGAATGCGGGCATACACTTGCGCTTTCCTCAAGAGCGGTAGCAGCAGTGTCAACGCAGTCCGCCGCTTGGATCAAAGGATCTATGGTTTTCCCTCGAGGCTTTCCCACGAGGCTTTCCCACAGGGCTGTCCCACGTGCACACGTGGTGGGAGTCGATCCTCGGCTTGAACGTCAAGGCAGTGTAGGGAAAACAGGTTCCTCTGGAATGGACTGACACATCTGGGGGACTCTTGGAATGGTGGCACGACCCTGGAGTTCCTCTCGCCTTTCCTGTGGAGAGCGCCTCCTCTTGAGATGCGACGGGAACGCCGGGAATTCTTTCCCTACGAAACAGGGAAAGGATCCCTCATCTCGAGCTAGGAGGCGGAAACGGGGCTCCCCTGGATGTGTGCGGGATCCTCGTGCTTCGTCTCGAGTGGACTCGGGTATGTCGGGGAACTTCTGGACTTGCAGCAAGGGTGTGAAGGACCCTTTGTAAGTTCCAGTGGTTAGATGTGATTAGCCTCCAGAAGCCTCAGCGGAAATGGGCCTCATCTCGCCTGGAGGGCAAAACCTCCTGGATTTTCTCGAGTTGCGGCAGGTGCTCTCGACTTACGACGGGGACCTCAGGGACCAGCTCTGGTGGCCTCAGGAAAGGCCAGTCCCCATGCGAGTTCCTCGGGGGCCTCTCGGGATTCCTCTCCCGTCGATGCTGGGGCCTCAGACCTTGTGTGGAGTCGGGGCCGGAACCTGAGGATTCCTCTCCAGTGCTGACATGGATCTTGGGGTACATCTGGAGTCTCCCCAGGGGAGTCAGTCCTCGTCTCGAATGCGGGCATGCACTTGCGCTTTCCTCCAGAGCTGTAGCAGCAGTGTCACGCAGTCCGCCGCGTGGATCAAAGGATCTATGGTTTTCCCTCCAGTCTTTCCCACGAGGCTTTCCCACGAGGCTTTCCCACAGGGCTGTCCCACGTGCACACGTGGTGGGAGTCGATCCTCGGCTTGAACGTCAAGGCAGTGCAGGGAAAACAGGTTCCTCTGGAATGGACTGACACATCTGGGGGACTCTTGGAATGGTGGCACGACCCTAGAGTTCCTCTCGCCTTTCCTGTAGAGAGCGCCCCCTCTTGAGATGCGACTGGAACGCCGGGAATTCTTTCCCTACGAAACAGGGAAAGGATCCCTCATCTCGAGCTAGGAGGCGAAAACGGGGCTCCCCTGGATGTGTGCGGGACCCTCGTGCTACCTCTCGAGTGGACACGGGTATGTCGGGGAACTTCTGGACTTGCAGCAAGGGTGTGAAGGACCCTTTGGAAGTTCCAGTAGTTAGATGTGATTAGCCTCGAGAAGTCTCAGCGGAAATGGGCCTCATCTCGCCTGGAGGGCAAAACCTCCTGGATTTTCTCGAGTTGCGGCAGGTGCTCTCGACTTACGACGGGGACCTCAGGGCCCCGCTCTGGTGGCCTCAGGAAAGGCCAGTCCCCATGCGAGTTCCTCGGGGGCCTCTCGGGATTCCTCTCCCGTCGATGCCGGGGCCTAAGACCTTGTGTGGAGTCGGGGCCGGAACCTGAGGATTCCTCTCCAGTGCTGACATGGATCTTGGGCTACTTCTGGAGTCTCCCCAGGGGAGTCAGTCCTCGTCTTGAATGCGGGCATGCACTTGCGCTTTCCTCCAGAGAGGTAGCAGCAGTGTTTCGCAGTCCGCCGCGTGGATCAAAGGATCTATGGTTTTCCCTCGAGTCTTTCCCACGAGGCTTTCCCACAGGGCTTTCCCACGTGCACACGTGGTGGGAGTCGATCCTCGGCTTGAACGTCAAGGCAGTGCAAGGAAAACAGGTTCCTCTGGAATGGACTGACACATCTGGGGGACTCTTGGAATGGTGGCACGACCCTGGAGTTCCTCTCGCCTTTCCTGTTGAGAGCGCCTCCTCTTGAGATGCGACGGGAACGCCGGGAATTCTTTCCGTACGAAACAGGGAAAGGATCCCTCATCTCGAGCTAGGAGGCGGAAACGAGGCTCCCCTGGATGTGTGCGGGACCCTCGTGGTACCTCTCGAGTGGACACGGGTATGTCGGGGAACTTCTGGACTTGCAGCAAGGGTGTGAAGGACCCTTTGCAAGTTCCAGTGGTTAGATGTGATTAGCCTCGAGAAGCCTCAGCGGAAATGGGCCTCATCTCGCCTGGAGGGCAAAACCTCCTGGATTTTCTCGAGTTGCGGCAGGTGCTCTCGACTTACGACGGGGACCTCAGGGACCCGCTCTGGTGGCCTCAGGAAAGGCCAGTCCCCATGCGAGTTCCTCGGGGGCCTCTCGGGATTCCTCTCCCGTCGATGCCGGGGCCTAAGACCTTGTGTGGAGTCGGGGCCGGAACCTGAGGATTCCTCTCCAGTGCTGACATGGATCTTGGGCTACTTCTGGAGTCTCCCCAGGGGAGTCAGTCCTCGTCTCGAATGCGGGCATTCACTTGCTCTTTCCTCCAGAGCGGTGGCAGCAGTGTCACGCAGTCCGCCGCGTGGATCAAAGGATCTATGGTTTTCCCTCGAGTCTTTCCCACGAAGCTTTCCCACAGGGCTGTCCCACGTGCACACGTGGTGGGAGTCGATCCTCGGCTTGAACGTCAAGGCAGTGCAGGGAAAACAGGTTCCTCTGGAATGGACTGACACATCTGGGGGACTCTTGGAATGGTGACACGACCCTGGAGTTCCTCTCGCCTTTCCTGTTGAGAGCGCCTCCTCTTGAGATGCGACGGGAACGCCGGGAATTCTTTCGGTACGAAACAGGGAAAGGATCCCTCATCTCGAGCTAGGAGGCGGAAACGGGGCTCCCCTGGATGTGTGCGGGACCCTCGTGCTACCTCTCGAGTGGACACGGGTATGTCGGGGAACTTCTGGACTTGCAGCAAGGGTGTGAAGGACCCTTTGGAAGTTCCAGTGGTTAGATGTGATTAGCCTCGAGAAGCCTCAGCGGAAATGGGCCTCATCTCTCCTGGAGGGCAAAACCTCCTGGATTTTCTCGAGTTGCGGCAGGTGCTCTCGACTTACGACGGGGACCTCAGGGACCCGCTCTGGTGGCCTCAGGAAAGGCCAGTCCCCATGGGAGTTCCTCGGGGGCCTCTCGGGATTCCTCTCCCGTCGATGCCGTGGCCTAAGACCTTGTGTGGAGTCGGGGCCGGAACCTGAGGATTCCTCTACAGTGCTGACATGGATCTTGGGCTACTTCTGGAGTCTCCCCACGGGAGTCAGTCCTCGTCTCGAATGCGGGCATGCACTTGTGCTTTCCTCCGGAGCGGTAGCAGCAGTGTCACGCAGTCCGCCCCGTGGATCAAAGGATCTATGGTTTTCCCTCGAGTCTTTCCCACGATGCTTTCCCACGAGGCTTTCCCACAGGGCTGTCCCACGTGCACACGTGGTGGGAGTCTATCCTCGGCTTGAACATCAAGGCAGTGCAGGGAAAACAGGTTCCTCTGGAATGGACTGACACATCTGGGGGACTCTTGGAATGGTGGCACGACCCTGGGGTTCCTCTCGTCTTTCCTGTGGAGAGCGCCTCCTCTTGAGATGCGACGGAATCGCCGGGAATTCTTTCCCTAAGAAACAGGGAAAGGATCCCTCATCTTGAGCTAGGAGGCGGAAACGGGGCTCCCCTGGATGTGTGCGGGACCCTAGTGCTTCCTCTCGAGTGGAGACGGGTATGTCGGGGAACTTCTTGAGTTGCAGCAAGGGTGTGAAGGACGCTTTGGAAGTTCCAGTGGTTAGATGTGATTCGCCTCGAGAAGACTCAGCGGAAATTGGCCTCATCTCACCTGGAGGGCAAAACCTCCTGGATTTTCTCGAGTTGCGGCAGGTGCTCTCGACTTACGACGGGGACCTCAGGGACCCGCTCTGGTGGCCTCAGGAAAGGCCAGTCCCCATGCGAGTTCCTCGTTGGCCTCTCGGGATTCCTCTCCCGTCGATGCCGGGGCCTAAGACCTTGTGTGGAGTCGGGGCCGGAACCTGAGGATTCCTCTCCAGTGGTGACATGGATCTTGGGGTACTTCTGGAGTCTCCGCAGGGGAGTCAGTCCTCGTCTCCAATGGCGGCATGCACGTGCGCTTTCCTCGAGAGTGGTAGCAGCAGTGTCACGCTTTCCATTGCGTGACAGGGAAAGGATCCCTCATCCTGAGCTAGGAGTCGGAAACTGGGCTCCCCTGGATGTGTGCGGGACCCTCGTGCTTCCTCTCGAGTGGAGACGGGTATGTCGGCGAACTTCTTGAGTTGCAGCAAGGTTGTGAAGGACCCTTTGGAGGTTCCAGTGGTTAGATGTGATTAGCCTCGAGAACCTCATCGGAAATGGGCCTCATCTCGCCTGGAGGGCAAAACTTCCTGGATTTTCTCGAGTTGCGCAGGTGCTCTCGACTGACGACAGGGACCTCAGGGACCCGCTCTTGTGGCCTCAGGAAAGGCCCGTCCCCATGCGAGTTCCTCGGGGGCCTCTCGGGATTCCTCTCCCATCGATGCCGGTGTCTAAGACCTTGTGTGGAGTCGGGACCGGAACCCGAGGATTCCTCTCCAGGGATGACATGGTTCTTGGGGTACTTCTGGAGTCTCCCGAGGGGAGTCAGTCCTCGTCTCGAGTGGGGTCATGCACGTGCGCTTTCCTCCCGAGTGGTAGCAGCAGTGTCCCGCTTTCTGTGGTGTCGATCAAGGGATCTGTGGCTTTCCCTCGAGGCTTTCCCACGAGGCTTTCCCACGAGGCTTTCCCACAGGGCTGTCCCACGTGCCACCGTCGTGTGAGTCGATCCTCGACCTGAAAGTCGAGGCAATGCAAGGAAAACAGGTTCCTCTGGATTGGACTGACACATCTGGTGGACTCTTGGAATGGTGGCACGACCCTGGAGTTCCTCTCGCCTTTCCTGTGGAGAGCGCCTCCTCTTGAGATGCGACGGAACGCCGGAAATTCTTTCCCGACCAAGAAGGGAAAGGATCCCTCATCTCGATCTACCAGGCAGAAACGGGGCTCCTCTGGATGTGGACGTGACCCTCTTACTTCCTCTCGATTGGAGACGGGTATGTCGGGGAACTTCTTGAGTTGCATCAAGGGTGTTAAGGACCCTTTCGAAGTTCCAGAGGTTAGATGTGATTAACCTAGAGACGCCTCAGAGGAAATGGGCCTCATCTCGCCTGGACGGGAGAACCTCCTGGATTTTCTCAAGTTGCAGCAGGTGCTCTCGACTTAGGATGGGGTCATAAGGGACCCGCTCTGGTGGCCTCATGAAAGACCAGTCCCCATGAGAGATCCTTGGGGGCCTCTCGGGATTCCTCTCCCGTCGATGCCGGGGCCTAACCCCTTGTGCGGAGTCAGGGCTGGAATGTGAGGTTTCCACTCCCTGGCTGACATGGATCATGGCTTACTTCTGTAGAATCCACAGGGGAGTCAGTCCTCGTCTCGAGTGGGGCATGCACCTGCTCCTTCCTCCGAGCTGTAGCAGCAGTGTCACGCTTCCCGTCGCATGGATCAGGGGATCTGTTGCTTTCCCGCGAGGCTTTCCCACAGGGCTGTTCCACGTGACACCGTGGTGTGAGTCAATCCTTGGCGTGAAAGTCGAGGCCGTTCAGAGAAAACACGTTCCTCTGGAATGGACTGAGACATCTGGGGGCCTCTTGGAATTGCGGCACGTCCCTGGAGTTCCTCTCGCCTTTCCTGTGGAGAGCACCTCCTCTTGAGATGCGACGGGAACGCTGGGAATTCATTCCCGACCCAGCAGGGAAAGGATCCCTCATCTCGAGCTACAAGGCAGAAACGGGACCTCTCTCGATGTGGGCGGGACCATCGTGTTTCCTCTTGAGTGGAGACGGGTATGTCGGGGAACTTCTTGAGTTGCAGCAAGGGTGTACAGGCCCCTTTGCAATTCCCAGAGGGTAGGTGTGATTAGCCTCGATACGCCTCAGCGGAAATGGGTTTCATCTCGCCTTTAGGGGAGAACCTCCTGGATTTTCTCGAGTTGCAACAGGTGCTCTCCACTTAAGACAGGGACTTCAGGGACCCGCTCTGGTGGCCTCAGGAAAGGCCAGTCCCCATGCGAGTTCCTAGGGGACCTCTCGGGATTCCTCTCCCGTCGATGCCGGGGCCTAAGACCTTGTGTGGAGTCGGTTCCGGAACCTGAAGATTCCTCTCCAGTGCTGACATGGATCTTGGGGTACTTCTGGAGTCTCCCCAGTTGAGTCAGTCCTCGTCTCGAGTGGGGGCATGCACGTTAGCTTTCCTCCCGAGCTGTAGTAGCAGTGTCACGCTTCCCATCACGTGGATCAAGGGATCTATGGCTTTCCCTAGAGGCTTTCCCACGAGTCTTTCCCACAGGGCTCACCCACGTGCCACCATGGTGTTAGTCGATCCTCGGCGTGAAAGTCGAGGCAGTGCAGGGAAAACAGGTTCCTCTGGTGCCGGGAGCCAGTGTGAGGAATCCTGCCCGTGACAAGTTTATGAGGAAGGACGCTCACATACGCAAGGCGTGCTCAGACTTCAGGGACCCCTCTGGAAATTCCTATGCATGTACCCCAACAAAAATCTGCCGGTTTTTGTGCTCTGCATTTCTACTCTTCTGACATTTTCTGGAAAAAGTCAAGGCTTTAGTCTTCTGCATTTGAAAGAGTGTTTCAATCCAAAAGACCCTCTGATGGCTTTCTAGCCTGCCTGCAGGACTCATACAGCTGCGTGTGTAATTGTTTGAGGCCTCCTGACTGCAGGAGGCACAGGAAGCTTAAAACATCCAAGGAATGTAGGGGCTTCCGAGGAGTCAAAATCTTTAGAATAGGACTGATTAAAGGTTTCATTTGTTGAGTCAATGCTTGCTGCCAAATTTTCATATCCTATATTTTTAGATATAGTTGGTATATAGAAAAACAAGTAGTAGACCTTGTATTAGCAACATTAGCTCTTTGAGTTAAGTACCTTCTTTGTTATAACCCACTGCACCTTTGTTCTAGAAATGTACCTTTAACGCTTTAAGAAGATGTAGATTAAAGAAAACCACTTCAGGGGAAACAAAATTAACATTCATTAAGGAAGAGAGCCAAAAAGTGTTAACAAGCCTCTTGGCCAGAAGATAATGTAAATCACCTGACCTTTGTATGCAAAATGATGTATAGAAAGAGTCTGAGCTGCGAACGCTACATAATTTTGGGTTACCCATTGATCTTCGTGTTTTATCAAAAGTATAAAAGGCCTTCTGAACAATAAAGGAGGGGGCCAGCTTCTCGGACCAGTTTCTTGAACTAGTCTCTCGGCCTGGTTTATTGGGACTCTGGCTCCCCCCGTGTCTCTCTCTCTCTTCTTCTCTCCCTTTCCCTATCTCTGCTCTTTACTTTAACTTCAGGCTGAATCTCCACCTGGGGCGCGGAGGCTCGCCAGGTCTACTTACTTGCCCTGGCTGTTAAGACCCACACGAAAGGGAACTTAAGGCGAGGCACCCTGAGATTTCAAGGGGGCGCCGGTGGCCCAACGTAGATGGTGCAAATTCCTTGTCTGGAAATTTATTGGCCTTCTGTGTAAACCAAGCTATTCAGCCCTCTTCCTCCAATTAATCTTCTTACTACACTATAGTTTCTTAATCAAATCTTATATTAATAAATAAACAACTCTTTCCATGCCAACGCCGTCCACCCTTCGAATTCCCTGGATCCACCAGGGCTCGACCCCGGCACTCTGGAATGGACTGAGACATCTGGGGGACACTTGGAATGGTGGCACGACCCTAGAGATCCTCTCGCCTTTCCTGTGGAGAGCACCTCCTCTTGAGATGCGATGGGAACACCGGGAATTCTTTCCCGAACAGGCAGGGAGAGGATCCCTCCGCTCGAGCTACGAGGTGGAAACGGGGCTCCTCTGGATGTGGGCGGGACACGTGCTTCCTCTGGAGTGGAGACGGGAATGTCGGGGAACTTCTTGAGTTGCAGCAAGGGTGTGAAGGACCCTTTGGAAGTTCCAGAGGTTAGGTGTGCTTAGCCTTGAGACGCCTCAGCAGAAATGGGCCTCATCTCGCTTGGAGGGGAGAACCTCCTGGATTTTCTCAAGCTGCGGCAGGTGCTCTCGACTTACGATGGGGACCTCGGGGACTCGCTCTGGTGGTCTCAGGAAAGGCCAGTCCCCATGCGCGTTGCTAGGGGGCCTCTCGGGATTCCTCTCCCGTCGATGCCGGGGCCTAAGACGTTGTGTGGAGTCAGTGCCGGACCCTGAGGATTCCTCTCCAGGGCTGACATGGATCTTGGGGTTCTTTTGGAATCTACCCAGGGGAGACAGTCCTCGTCTCGAGTGGGGGCATGCACGTGCGCTTTCCTCCTGAGCTGTAGCAGCAGAGTCACGCTTCCCGTCGCATGGATCAAGGGATCTGTGGCTTTCCCTCGAGGCTTTCACACGAGGATTTCACACAGGACTGTCCCAAGTGCCACGATGGTGTGAGTAGATCCTCGGCGTGAAAGTCGAGGCAGTGCAGGGAAAACAGGCTCCTCTGGAATCGACTGAGACATCTGGGGGACTCTTGGAATGGAGGCACGACCCTGGGCTTCCTCTCGCCTTTTTTTGGAGAGAGCCTCCTCTTGAGATGCCAGGAATGCCGGGAATTCTTTCCCAACCAAGCAGGGAAAGGTTCCCTCCTTTCGAGCTATGAGGTGGAAACGGGGCTCCTCTGGATGGGGGCGGGACCCACGTGCTTACTCTCGAGTGGAGACGTGTATGTCAGGAAACTTCTTGAGTTGCAGCAAGGGTGTGAAGGACTGTTTGGAAGTTCCAGAGGTTAGGTGTGCTTAGCCTCGAGACGCCTCAGCGGAAATGGGCCTCATCTCGCCGGGAGGGGAGAACCTCCTGGCGTTTCTCGAGTGTGGCAGGTGCTCTCGACTTACGACGGGGACCTCAGGAACCCGCTCTGGTGGCCTCAGGAAAGGCCAGTCCCCATGCGAGTTGCTAGGGGGCCTCTCGGGATTCCTCTCCCGTCGATGCCGGGGCCTAAGACCTTGTGTGGAGTCGGGGCCGGAAGCTGAGGATTCCTCTCCAGCGCTGACATGGATCTTGGGGTACTTCTAGAGAATCGAAAGGGGAGTCAGTCCTCGGCTCGACTGGGGTAATGCACGAGCGCTTTCCTCCCGAGCTGTAGCATCAGTGTCAGCCTTCCCGTCAAGTGGATTAAGGGATCGGTGGCTTTCACTGGAGGCTTTCCGACCAGGCTTTCACACAGGGCTGTCCCATGTGCCACCATGGTGTGAGTCAATCCTCGGCGTGAAATTCGAGGCAGTGCAGGGAAAACAGGTTCCTCTGGAATGGACTGAGACATCTGGGGACTCTTGGAATGGTGGCACCACCCTGGAGTTCCTCTCACCTTTTCTGTGGAGAGCGCCTCCTCTTGAGATGTGACCGGAACTCCGGGAATTCTTTTCCGAAGAAGCAGGGAAAGGATACCTCCTCTCGAGCTACGAGGCGGAAACGGGGCTCCTCTGGATGTGGGTGGGACCCTCGTGCTTCCTCTCGAGTGGAGACATGAATGTCCGGGAACTTCTTGATTTGCAGCAAGGGTGTGAAGGACTGTTTGGAAGTTCCAGAGGTTAGGTGTGCTTAGCCTTGAGACGCTTCAGTGGAAATGGGCCTAATCTCGCCTGGAGGGGAGAACTTCCTGGATTTTCTCGAGTTGTGGCAGGTGCTCTCGGCTTACGACGGGGACGTCAGGGACCCTCTCTGGTGGCCTCAGGAAAGGCCAGTCCCCATGCGAGTTGCTAGGGGGAATATCGGGATTCCTCTCCCATCGATGCCGGGGCGTAAGTCCTTGTGTGGAGTTGGGGCCGGAACCTGAGGATTCCTCTCCAGGGCTGACATGGATCTTGGGGTACTTCTGGAGTCTCCCCAGGGAAGTCAGTCCTCGTCTATAGTGGGGGCATACATGTGAGCTTTTCTCCCTAGCTGTAGCAGCAGTGTCACGCTTCCCTTCTCGTGGATCAAGGGATCTGCGGCTTTGAATCGAGGGTTTCCCACTAGGCTTTCCCACGAGGGTTTCCCACAGGGCTGTCCCACGTGCCACCGTGGTGAGTCAATCCTCGTCGTGAAAGTTGAGTCAGTGCAGGGAAAACAGGTTCGTCTGGAATGGACTGAGACATCTCGGGGACTCTTGGAGTGGTGGCAAGACGATGGGGTTCCTCTCACCTTTCCTGTGGACAGTGCCCAAGGGGGCCCAGGTGATTGCTCCATGGGGCCCACGAGATTAGCAACAAGGGGCCCATGTGATTGCCCCATGGGGACCAAGTGATTGCCCCTCGGGGCCCACGAGATTGCACCAGGGGGCCAAGTGATTGCACCAAGGAGAACACGTGATTGCCCCAGGTAACCCAAGTGACTGCCACAGGGGACTCCGTGATTGCAACATGGGGAAGTTGCCACAGGGTGCCCACGTGATTGCCCCTGGGGGAATAGCCAAAGGGTGACCACATGATTGGCCCGGGAGGCCCACGTGATTTCCCGTGGGGGCCCACGGGATTTCCCCTGGGGGCCCACGGGATTTCCCCTGGGGGCCCACGGGATTTCCCCGTGGGGCCCACGTGATTTCCCCTGGTGGACCACGTGATTTCCCCGTGGGGCCCACGTGATTTCCCCGTGGGGCCCACGTGATTTCCCCTGGGGGCGCACGTGATTTCCCCTGGGGGCCCACGTGATATCCCCGTGGGGCCCACGTGATTTCACCGTGGGGCCCACGTGATTTCCCCGTGGGGCCCATGTGATTTCCCCGTGGGGCCCACGTGATTTCCCCTGGGGGCCCTCGTGATTACCCCGTGGGGCCCTCGTGATTTCCCCTGGGGGCCCACGTGATTTCGCCGTGGGGCCCACGTGATTTCCCCGTGGGGCCCACGTGATTTCTACTGGGGGCCCACGTGATTTCCCCTGGGGGCCCACGTGATTTCCCCATGGGGCCCACGTGATTTCCCCTCGGGTCCCACGTGATTTCCCCTGGGGGCCCACGTGATTACCCCGTGGGGCCCACGTGTTTTCCCCTGGGGGCCCACGTGATTTCCCCGTGGGGCCCACGTGATTTCCCCGTGGGGCCCTCATGATTTCCACTGGGGGCCCACGTGATTTCCCCTGGGGGCCCACCTGATTTCCCCGTGGGGCCCACCTGATTTCCCCGTGGGGCCCAGGTGATTTCACCGTGGGGCCCACGTGATTTCCCCTGGGGGCCCACGTGACTTCCCCGTGGGGCCCACGTGATTTCCCCGTGGGGCCCACGTGATTTCCCCGTGGGGCCCACGTGATTTCCCCGTGGGGCAAACGTGATTTCCCCTGGGGGCCCACGTGATTTCCCCGTGGCGCCCACGTGATTTCCACTGGGGGCCCACGTGATTGCCCCTGGGGGCCCACGTGATTTCCCCTTGGCGCCCACGTGATTTCCCCTGGGGGCCCACGTGATTTCCCCGTGGGGCCCACGTGATTTCCTTCGGGGGCCCACGTGATTTCCCCGTGGGGCCCACGTGATTTCCCCGTGGGGCCCACGTGATTTCCTTCGGGGGCCCACGTGATTTCCCCGTGGGGCCCACGTGATTTCCCCGTGGGCCCCACGTGATTTCCCCTGGGGGCGGACGTGATTTCCCCGTGGGGCCCACGTGATTTCCCCGTGGGGCCCACGTGATTTCCCCGTGGGGCCCACGTGATTTCCCCTGGGGGCCCACGTGATTTCACCGGGGGGCCCACGTGATTTCCCCTGGAGGCCCACGTGATTTCCCCTGGGGGCCCACGTGATTTCCCCGTGGGGCCCACGTGATTTCCCCGTGGGGCCCTCGTGATTCCCCTGGGGGCCCTCGTGATTTCCCCTGGGGGCCCACGTGATTTCCTCGTGGGGCCCAAGTGATTTCCCCGTCGGGCCCACGTGATTTCCCCGGCGGGCCCACGTGATTTCCCCTGGGGGCCCACGTGATTTCCCCTGGGGGCCCACGTGATTTGCCCGTGGGGCCCACGTGATTTCCCCCGGGGGCCCAGGTGATTTCCCCGGGGGGCCGACGTGATTTCCACGTGGGGCCCACATGATTTCCCCGTGGGGCCCCCGTGATTACCCCGTGGGGCCCACGTGATTTCCCCTGGGGGCCCACGTGATTTTCCCGGGGGGCCCACGTGATTTCCCCAGGGGGCCCACGTGATTTCCCCGTGGGGCCCAGGTGATTTCCCCTGGGGGCCCACGTGATTTCCCCGTGGGGCCCACGTGATTTCCCCGTAGGGCCCACGTGATTTCCCCGTGGGGCCCATGTCATTTCCCCGTGGGGCCCACGTGATTTCTCCTGGGGGCCCACGTGATTTCCCCTGGGGGCCCACGTGATTTCCCCTGGGGGCCCACGTGATTTCCTCGTGGAGCCCGAGTTATTTCCCCTTCGGGCCCGCGTGATTTCCCCGTGGAGCCCACGTGATTTCCCGTGGGGACCCGGGTGATTTCCCCGGGGGCCCACGTGATTTCCCCTGGGGGCCCGCGTGATTTTCACGGGGGGCCCACCTGATTTCCCCTGGGGGCCCATGTGATTTCCCCGTGGGGCACTCATGATTTCCCCTGATGGACCACGTGTTTTACCCGTGGGGCCCACTTGAATTCCCCGTAGGGCCCAGGTGATTTGCACTGGGGGCCCTCGTGATTTCCCCTGGGGGCTCACGTGATTTCCCCGTGGGGCCCACGTGAATCCCCGTCGGGCCCACGTGATTTCCCATGGGGGCCCACGTGATTTCCCCCTGGGGCCCACGTGATTTCCCCCGGGGGGCCCCGTGATTTCCCCCGGGGGCCGACGTGATTTCCCCGTGGGGCCCACGTGATTTCCCCGTGGGGCCCACGTGATTTCCCGTGGGGGCCCGGGTGATTTCCCCGTGGGGCCCGCGTGATTTCCCATGGGGCCCACGTGATTTCCCATGGGGCCCACGTGATTTCCCCTGGGGGCCCACGTGATTTCCCTGGGGGCCGAGGTGATTTCCCTGTGGGGCCCATGTGATTACCCCGTGGGGCCCACGTGATTTCCCCTGGGGGCCCACGAGATTTCCCGTGGGGGCCCGCGTAATTTCACCTGGGGGCCCTCGTGATTTCCCCTGGGGGCCCCCGTGATTTCCCCAGGGGGCCCACGTGATTTCCCATGGGGGCCCGGGTGATTTCCCCGTGGGGCCCGCGTGATTTCCCATGGGGCCCAAGTGATTTCCCCTGGGGGCCCACGTGATTTCCCCTGGGGGCCCACGTGATTTCCCCGTGGGGCCCAAGTGATTACCCCGTGGGGCCCACGTGATTTACCCTGGGGGCCCACGTGAAATACCCGTGGGGCCCACGTGATGTCCCCTGGGGGCCCACGAGATTTCCCCGTGGGGCCGACGTGATTTCCCCATGGGGCCCACGTGATTTCCCCTAGGGGCCCACGTGATTTCCCCTAGGGGCCCACGTGATTTCCCCGTGGGGCCCACGTGTTTTCCCCTGGGGGCCGACGTGATTTCCCCGTGGGGCCCACGTGATTTCCCCGTGGGGCCCACGTGATTCCCCTGGGGGCCCCCGTGATTTCCAATGGGGGCCCACGTGATTTCCCCGTGGGGCCCACGTGAATCCCCATCGGGCCCACGTGATTTCCCATGGGGGCCCACGTGATTTCCCCCTGGGGCCCACGTGATTTCCCCCGGGGGGCCCCGTGATTTCCCCCGGGGGCCGACGTGATTTCCCCGTGGGGCCCACGTGATTTCCCCGTGGGGCCCACGTGATTTCCCCGTAGGGCACACGTGATTTCCCCGTGGGGCACACGTGATTTCCCCAGGGGGCCCACGTGATTTCCCCTGGGGGCCCACGTGATTTCCCCGTAGGGCCCACGTGATTTCCCCTGGGGGCCCAAGTGATTTCCCCTGGGGGCCCACGTGATTTCCCCGTGGGGCCCAAGTGATTACCCCGTGGGGCCCACGTGATTTCCCCTGAGGGCCCACGAGATTTCCCCGTGGGGCCGACGTGATTTCCCCATGGGGCCCACGTGATTTCCCCCGGGGGCCCACGTGATTTCCCCTGGGGGCCCACGTGATTTCCCCGTGGGGCCCAAGTGATTACCCCGTGGGGCCCACGTGATTTCCCCTGAGGGCCCACGTGATTTCCTCTGGGGGCCCACGTGATTTTCCCGTGGGGCCCACGTGATTTACCCTGGGGGCCCACGTGAAATACCCGTGGGGCCCACGTGATTTCCCCGTGGGGCCCACGTGATTTCCCCGTGGGGCCCACGTGATTTCCCCTGGAGGCCCACGTGATTTCCCCTGGGGGCCCAAGTGATTTCCCCGTGGGGCCAACGTGATTTCCCCGTGGGGCCCACGTGATTCCCCTGGGGGCCCTCGTGATTTCCCCTGGGGGCCCACGTGATTTCCCCGTGGGGCCCACGTGAATCCCCGTCGGGCCCACGTGATTTCCCATGGGGGCCCACGTGATTTCCCCCTGGGGCCCACGTGATTTCCCCCGGGGGGCCCCGTGATTTCCCCCGGGGGCCGACGTGATTTCCCCGTGGGGCCCACGTGATTTCCCCGTGGGGCCCACGTGATTTCCCTTGGGGGCCCGGGTGATTTCCACTTGGGCCCCGCGTGATTTCACCGTGGGGCCCGCGTGATTTCCCATGGGGCCCACGTGATTTCCGGGTGGGGCCCACGTGATTTCCGGGTGGGGCCCACGTGATTTCCGGGTGGGGCCCACGTGATTTCAGGGTGGGGCGCACGTGATTTCCGGGTGGGGCCCACGTGATTTCCGGGTGGGGCCCACGTGATTTCCGGGTGGGGCCCACGTGATTTCCGGGTGGGGCCCACGTGATTTCCGGGTGGGGCCCACGTGATTTCCGGGTGGGGCCCACGTGATTTCCCCGTGGGGCCCACGTGATTTCCCCGTGGGGCCCACGTGATTTCCGGGTGGGGCCCACGTGATTTCCGGGTGGGGCCCACGTGATTTCCCCGTGGGGCCCACGTGATTTCCGGGTGGGGCCCACGTGATTTCCGGGTGGGGCCCACGTGATTTCCGGGTGGGGCCCACGTGATTTCCGGGTGGGGCCCACGTGATTTCCGGGTGGGGCCCATGTGATTTCCGGGTGGGGCCCAAGTGATTTCCGGGTGGGGCCCACGTGATTTCCGGGTGGGGCCCACGTGATTTCCGGGTGGGGCCCACGTGATTTCCGGGTGGGGCCCACGTGATTTCCGGGTGGGGCCCACGTGATTTCCGGGTGGGGCCCACGTGATTTCCCCTGGGGGCCCACGTGATTTCCGGGTGGGGCCCACGTGATTTCCGGGTGGGGCCCACGTGATTTCCGGGTGGGGCCCACGTGATTTCCGGGTGGGGCCCACGTGATTTCCGGGTGGGGCCCACGTGATTTCCCCGTGGGGGCCCGCGTAATTTCACCTGGGGGCCCTCGTGATTTCCCCTGGGGGCCCCCGTGATTTCCCCAGGGGGCCCACGTGATTTCCCATGGGGGCCCGGGTGATTTCCCCGTGGGGCCCGCGTGATTTCCCATGGGGCCCACGTGATTTCCCCTGGGGGCCCACGTGATTTCCCCTGGGGGCCCACGTGATTTCCCCGTGGGGCCCAAGTGATTACCCAGTGGGGCCCACGTGATTTCACCTGAGGGCCCACGTGATTTCCCCTGGTGGCCCACGTGATTTTCCCGTGGGGCCCACGTGATTTACCCTGGGGGCCCACGTGAAATACCCGTGGGGCCCACGTGATGTCCCCTGGGGGCCCACGAGATTTCCCCGTGGGGCCGACGTGATTTCCCCTTGGGGCCCACGTGATTTCCCCTAGGGGCCCACGTGATTTCCCCTAGGGGCCCACGTGATTTCCCCGTGGGGCCCACGTGTTTTCCCCTGGGGGCCGACGTGATTTCCCCGTGGGGCAGACGTGATTTCCCCGTGGGGCCCACGTGATTCCCCTGGGGGCCCCCGTGATTTCCAATGGGGGCCCACGTGATTTCCCCGTGGGGCCACGTGAATCCCCGTCGGGCCCACGTGATTTCCCATGGGGGCCCACGTGATTTCCCCCTGGGGCCCACGTGATTTCCCCCGGGGGGCCCCGTGATTTCCCCCGGGGGCCGACGTGATTTCCCCGTGGGGCCCACGTGATTTCCCCGTGGGGCCCACGTGATTTCCCCGTAGGGCACACGTGATTTCCCCGTGGGGCACACGTGATTTCCCCAGGGGGCCCACGTGATTTCCCCTGGGGGCCCACGTGATTTCCCCGTAGGGCCCACGTGATTTCTCCTGTGGGCCCAAGTGATTTCCCGTGGGGGCCCACGTGATTTCCCCGTGGGGCCCAAGTGATTACCCCGTGGGGCCCACGTGATTTCCCCTGAGGGCCCACGAGATTTCCCCGTGGGGCCGACGTGATTTCCCCATGGGGCCCACGTGATTTCCCCTGGGGGCCCACGTGATTTCCCCTGGGGGCCCACGTGATTTCCCCGTGGGGCCCAAGTGATTACCCCGTGGGGCCCACGTGATTTCCCCTGAGGGCCCACGTGATTTCCTCTGGGGGTCCACGTGATTTTCCCGTGGGGCCCACGTGATTTACCCTGGGGGCCCACGTGAAATACCCGTGGGGCCCACGTGATTTCCCCGTGGGGCCCACGAGATTTCCCCGTGGGGCCCACGTGATTTCCCCTGGAGGCCCACGTGATTTCCCCTGGGGGCCCAAGTGATTTCCCCGTGGGGCCCACGTGATTTCCCCGTGGGGCCCACGTGATTCCCCTGGGGGCCCTCGTGATTTCCCCTGGGGGCCCACGTGATTTCCCCGTGGGGCCCACGTGAATCCCCGTCGGGCCCACGTGATTTCCCATGGGGGCCCACGTGATTTCCCCCTGGGGCCCACGTGATTTCCCCCGGGGGGCCCCGTGATTTCCCCCAGGGGCCGACGTGATTTCCCCGTGGGGCCCACGTGATTTCCCCGTGGGGCCCACGTGATTTCCCGTGGGGGCCCGGGTGATTTCCACTTGGGCCCCGCGTGATTTCACCGTGGGGCCCGCGTGATTTCCCATGGGGCCCACGTGATTTCCCCTGGGGGCCCACGTGATTTCCCTGGGGGCCGAGGTGATTTCCCTGTGGGGCCCATGTGATTACCCCGTGGGGCCCACGTGATTTCCCCTGGGGGCCCACGAGATTTCCCGTGGGGGCCCGCGTAATTTCACCTGGGGGCCCTCGTGATTTCCCCTGGGGGCCCCCGTGATTTCCCCAGGGGGCCCACGTGATTTCCCATGGGGGCCCGGGTGATTTCCCCGTGGGGCCCGCGTGATTTCCCATGGGGCCCACGTGATTTCCCCTGGGGGCCCACGTGATTTCCCCTGGGGGCCCACGTGATTTCCCCGTGGGGCCCAAGTGATTACCCCGTGGGGCCCACGTGATTTCCCCTGAGGGCCCACGTGATTTCCCCTGGTGGCCCACGTGATTTTCCCGTGGGGCCCACGTGATTTACCCTGGGGGCCCACGTGAAATACCCGTGGGGCCCACGTGATGTCCCCTGGGGGCCCACGAGATTTCCCCGTGGGGCCGACGTGATTTCCCCATGGGGCCCACGTGATTTCCCCAAGGGGCCCACGTGATTTCCCCTAGGGGCCCACGTGATTTCCCCGTGGGGCCCACGTGTTTTCCCCCGGGGGCCCACGTGATTTCCCCGTGGGGCCCACGTGATTTCCCCGTGGGGCCCACGTTATTTCCCCGTAGGGCACACGTGATTTCCCCGTGGGGCACACGTGATTTCCCCAGGGGGCCCACGTGATTTCCCCTGGGGGCCCACGTGATTTCCCCGTAGGGCCCACGTGATTTCCCCTGGGGGCCCAAGTGATTTCCCCTGGGGGCCCACGTGATTTCACCGTGGGGCCCAAGTGATTACCCCGTGGGGCCCACGTGATTTCCCCTGAGGGCCCACGAGATTTCCCCGTGGGGCCGACGTGATTTCCCCATGGGGCCCACGTGATTTCCCCTGGGGGCCCACGTGATTTCCCCTGGGGGCCCACGTGATTTCCCCGTGGGGCCCAAGTGATTACCCCGTGGGGCCCACGTGATTTCCCCTGAGGGCCCACGTGATTTCCTCTGGGGGTCCACGTGATTTTCCCGTGGGGCCCACGTGATTTACCCTGGGGGCCCACGTGAAATACCCGTGGGGCCCACGTGATTTCCCCGTGGGGCCCACGTGATTTCACCGTGGGGCCCACGTGATTTCCCCTGGAGGCGCACGTGATTTCCCCTGGGGGCCCAAGTGATTTCCCCGTGGGGCCCACGTGATTTCCCCGTGGGGCCCACGTGATTCCCCTGGGGGCCCTCGTGATTTCCCCTGGGGGCCCACGTGATTTCCCCGTGGGGCCCACGTGAATCCCCGTCGGGCCCACGTGATTTCCCATGGGGACCCACGTGATTTCCCCCTGGGGCCCACGTGATTTCCCCCGGGGGGCCCCGTGATTTCCCCCGGGGGCCGACGTGATTTCCCCGTGGGGCCCACGTGATTTCCCCGTGGGGCCCACGTGATTTCCCGTGGGGGCCCGGGTGATTTCCACTTGGGCCCCGCGTGATTTCACCGTGGGGCCCGCGTGATTTCCCATGGGGCCCACGTGATTTCCCCTGGGGGCCCACGTGATTTCCCTGGGGGCCGAGGTGATTTCCCCGTGGGGCCCACGTGATTTCCCCGTGGGGCCCACGTGATTCCCCTGGGGGCCCCCGTGATTTCCAATGGGGGCCCACGTGATTTGCCCGTGGGGCCCACGTGAATCCCCGTCGGGCCCACGTGATTTCCCATGGGGGCCCACGTGATTTCCCCCTGGGGCCCACGTGATTTCCCCCGGGGGGCCCCGTGATTTCCCCCGGGGGCCGACGTGATTTCCCCGTGGGGCCCACGTGATTTCCCCGTGGGGCCCACGTGATTTCCCCGTAGGGCACACGTGATTTCCCCGTGGGGCACACGTGATTTCCCCAGGGGGCCCACGTGATTTCCCCTGGGGGCCCACGTGATTTCCCCGTAGGGCCCACGTGATTTCCCCTGGGGGCCCAAGTGATTTCCCCTGGGGGCCCACGTGATTTCCCCGTTTGGCCCAAGTGATTACCCCGTGGGGCCCACGTGATTTCCCCTGAGGGCCCACCAGATTTCCCCGTGGGGCCGACGTGATTTCCCCATGGGGCCCACGTGATTTCCCCTGGGGGCCCACGTGATTTCCCCAGGGGGCCCACGTGATTTCCCCTGGGGGCCCACGTGATTTCCCCTGAGGGCCCACCAGATTTCCCCGTGGGGCCGACGTGATTTCCCCATGGGGCCCAAGTGATTACCCCGTGGGGCCCACGTGATTTCCCCTGAGGGCCCACCAGATTTCCCCGTGGGGCCCAAGTGATTACCCCTTGGGGCCCACGTGATTTCCCCTTAGGGCCCACGTGATTTCCTCTGGGGGCCCACGTGATTTTCCCGTGGGGCCCACGTGATTTACCCTGGGGGCCCACGTGAAATACCCGTGGGGCCCACGTGATTTCCCCTGGGGGCCCACGAGATTTCCCCGTGGGGCCGACGTGATTTCCCCGTGGGGCCCACGTGATTTCCCCGTGGGGTCCACGTGATTCCAATGGGGGCCCTCGTGATTTCCTCTGGGGGCCCTCGTGATTTCCCCGTGGGGCCCACGTGATTTCCCCTGGAGGCCCACGTGATTTCCTCTGGGGGCCCACGTGATTTCCCCGTGGGGCCCACGTGATTTCCCCGTGTGGCCCACGTGATTTCCCCGTGGGGCCCACGTGATTTCCTTCGGGGGCCCACGTGATTTCCTTCGGTGGCCCACGTGATTTCCGGGTGGGGCCCACGTGATTTCCCCGTGTGGCCCACGTGATTTCCCCGTGTGGCCCACGTGATTTCCCCGTGTGGGCCACGTGATTTCCCCGTGGGGCCCACGTGATTTCCTTCGGGGGCCCACGTGATTTCCCCGTGGGGCCCACGTGATTTCCCCGTGGGGCCCACGTGATTCCCCTGGGGGCCCTCGTGATTTCCCCTGGGGGCCCACGTGATTTCCCCGTGGGGCCCACGTGAATCCCCGTCGGGCCCACGTGATTTCCCATGGGGGCCCACGTGATTTCCCCCTGGGGCCCACGTGATTTCCCCCGGGGGGCCCCGTGATTTCCCCCGGGGGCCGACGTGATTTCCCCGTGGGGCCCACGTGATTTCCCCGTGGGGCCCACGTGATTTCCCGTGGGGGCCCGGGTGATTTCCACTTGGGCCCCGCGTGATTTCACCGTGGGGCCCGCGTGATTTCCCATGGGGCCCACGTGATTTCCCCTGGGGGCCCACGTGATTTCCCTGGGGGCCGAGGTGATTTCCCTGTGGGGTCCATGTGATTACCCCGTGGGGCCCACGTGATTTCCCCTGGGGGCCCACGAGATTTCCCGTGGGGGCCCGCGTAATTTCACCTGGGGGCCCTCGTGATTTCCCCTGGGGGCCCCCGTGATTTCCCCAGGGGGCCCACGTGATTTCCCATGGGGGCCCGGGTGATTTCCCCGTGGGGCCCGCGTGATTTCCCATGGGGCCCACGTGATTTCCCCTGGGGGCCCACGTGATTTCCCCTGGGGGCCCACGTGATTTCCCCGTGGGGCCCAAGTGATTACCCCGTGGGGCCCACGTGATTTCCCCTGAGGGCCCACGTGATTTCCCCTGGTGGCCCACGTGATTTTCCCGTGGGGCCCACGTGATTTACCCTGGGGGCCCACGTGAAATACCCGTGGGGCCCACGTGATGTCCGCTGGGGGCCCACGAGATTTCCCCGTGGGGCCGACGTGATTTCCCCATGGGGCCCACGTGATTTCCCCTAGGGGCCCACGTGATTTCCCCTAGGGGCCCACGTGATTTCACCGTGGGGCCCACGTGTTTTCCCCTGGGGGCCGACGTGATTTCCCCGTGGGGCCCACGTGATTTCCCCGTGGGGCCCACGTGATTCCCCTGGGGGCCGCCGTGATTTCCAATGGGGGCCCACGTGATTTCCCCGTGGGGCCCACGTGAATCCCCGTCGGGCCCACGTGATTTCCCATGGGGGCCCACGTGATTTCCCCCTGGGGCCCACGTGATTTCCCCCGGGGGGCCCCGTGATTTCCCCCGGGGGCCGACGTGATTTCCCCGTGGGGCCCACGTGATTTCCCCGTGGGGCCCACGTGATTTCCCCGTAGGGCACACGTGATTTCCCCGTGGGGCACACGTGATTTCCCCAGGGGGCCCACGTGATTTCCCCTGGGGGCCCACGTGATTTCCCCGTAGGGCCCACGTGATTTCCCCTGGGGGCCCAAGTGATTTCCCCTGGGGGCCCACGTGATTTCCCCGTGGGGCCCAAGTGATTACCCCGTGGGGCCCACGTGATTTCCCCTGAGGGCCCACCAGATTTCCCCGTGGGGCCGACGTGATTTCCCCATGGGGCCCACGTGATTTCCCCTGGGGGCCCCCGTGATTTCCCCTGGGGGCCCACGTGATTTCCCCGTGGGGCCCAAGTGATTACCCCTTGGGGCCCACGTGATTTCCCCTGAGGGCCCACGTGATTTCCTCTGTGGGCCCACGTGATTTTCCCGTGGGGCCCACGTGATTTACCCTGGGGGCCCACGTGAAATACCCGTGGGGCCCACGTGATTTCCCCGGGGGGCCCTCGAGATTTCCCCGTGGGGCCGACGTGATTTCCCCGTGGGGCCCACGTGATTTCCCCGTGGGGTCCACGTGATTCCAATGGGGGCCCTCGTGATTTCCTCTGGGGGCCCACGTGATTTCCCCGTGGGGCCCACGTGATTTCCCCTGGAGGCCCACGTGATTTCCTCTGGGGGCCCACGTGATTTCCCCGTGGGGCCCACGTGATTTCCCCGTGTGGCCCACGAGATTTCCCCGTGGAGCCCACGTGATTTCCTTCGGGGGCCCACGTGATTTCCTACGGGGGCCCACGTGATTTCCGGGTGGGGCCCACGTGATTTCCCCGTGTGGCCCACGTGATTTCCCCGTGTGGCCCACGTGATTTCCCCGTGTGGGCCACGTGATTTCCCCGTGGGGCCCACGTGATTTCCTTCGGGGGCCCACGTGATTTCCCCGTGGGGCCCACGTGATTTCCCCGTGTGGCCCACGTGATTTCCCCGTGTGGCCCACGTGATTTCCCCGTGGGGCCCACGTGATTTCCTTCGGGGGCCCACGTGATTTCCCCGTGGGGCCCACGTGATTTCCGGGTGGGGCCCACGTGATTTCCGGGTGGGGCCCACGTGATTTCCGGGTGGGGCCCACGTGATTTCCGGGTGGGGCCCACGTGATTTCCGGGTGGGGCCCACGTGATTTCCGGGTGGGGCCCACGTGATTTCCGGGTGGGGCCCACGTGATTTCCGGGTGGGGCCCACGTGATTTCCGGGTGGGGCCCACGTGATTTCCGGGTGGGGCCCACGTGATTTCCGGGTGGGGCCCACGTGATTTCCGGGTGAGGCCCACGTGATTTCCGGGTGGGGCCCACGTGATTTCCGGGTGGGGCCCACGTGATTTCCGGGTGGGGCCCACGTGATTTCCGGGTGGGGCCCACGTGATTTCCGGGTGGGGCCCACGTAATTTCCGGGTGGGGCCCACGTGATTTCCGGGTGGGGCCCACGTGATTTCCCCTGGGGGCCCACGTGATTTCCCCTGGGGGCCCACGTGATTTCCGGGTGGGGCCCACGTGATTTCCGGGTGGGGCCCACGTGATTTCCGGGTGGGGCCCACGTGATTTCCGGGTGGGGCCCACGTGATTTCCCCTGGGGTCCCACGTGATTTCCGGGTGGGGCCCACGTGATTTCCGGGTGGGGCCCACGTGATTTCCGGGTGGGGCCCACGTGATTTCCGGGTGGGGCCCACGTGATTTCCGGGTGGGGCCCACGTGATTTCCGGGTGGGGCCCACGTGATTTCCGGGTGGGGCCCACGTGATTTCCGGGTGGGGCCCACGTGATTTCCGTGTGGGGCCCACGTGATTTCCGGGTGGGGCCCACGTGATTTCCGGGTGGGGCCCACGTGATTTCCGGGTGGGGCCCACGTGATTTCCGGGTGGGGCCCACGTGATTTCCGGGTGGGGCCCACGTGATTTCCCCGTGGGGCCCACGTGATTTCCCCGTGGGGCCCACGTGATTTCCGGGTGGGGCCCACGTGATTTCCGGGTGGGGCCCACGAGATTTCCCCGTGGGGCCCACGTGATTTCCCCGTGGGGCCCACGTGATTTCCGGGTGGGCCCCACGTGATTTCCGGGTGGGGCCCACGTGATTTCCGGGTGGGGCCCACGTGATTTCCGGGTGGGGCCCACGTGATTTCCGGGTGGGTCCCACGTGATTTCCGGGTGGGGCCCACGTGATTTCCGGGTGGGGCCCACGTGATTTCCGGGTGGGGCCCACGTGATTTCCGGGTGGGGCCCACGTGATTTCCGGGTGGGGCCCACGTGATTTCCGGGTGGGGCCCACGTGATTTCCGGGTGGGGCCCACGTGATTTCCGGGTGGGGCCCACGTGATTTTCGGGTGGGGCCCACGTGATATCCGGGTGGGGCCCACGTGATTTCCGGGTGGGGCCCACGTGATTTCCCCTGGGGGCCCACGTGATTTCCGGGTGGGGCCCACGTGATTTCCGGGTGGGGCCCACGTGATTTCCGGGTGGGGCCCACGTGATTTCCGGGTGGGGCCCACGTGATTTCCGGGTGGGGCCCACGTGATTTCCGGGTGGGGCCCACGTGATTTCCCCGTGGGGCCCACGTGATTTCCCCGTGGGGCCCACGTGATTTCCGGGTGGGCCCCACGTGATTTCCGGGTGGGGCCCACGTGATTTCCGGGTGGGGCCCACGTGATTTCCGGGTGGGGCCCACGTGATTTCCGGGTGGGGCCCACGTGATTTCCGGGTGGGGCCCACGTGATTTCCGGGTGGGGCCCACGTGATTTCCGGCTGGGGCCCACGTGATTTCCGGGTGGGGCCCACGTGATTTCCGGGTGGGGCCCACGTGATTTCCGGGTGGGGCCCACGTGATTTCCGGGTGGGGCCCACGTGATATCCGGGTGGGGCCCACGTGATTTCCGGGTGGGGCCCACGTGATTTCCGGGTGGGGCCCACGTGATTTCCCCTGGGGGCCCACGTGATTTCCGGGTAGGGCCCACGTGATTTCCGGGTGGGGCCCACGTGATTTCCGGGTGGGGCCCACGTGATTTCCGGGTGGGGCCCACGTGATTTCCGGGTGGGGCCCACGTGATTTCCGGGTGGGGCCCACGTGATTTCCCCGTGGGGCCCACGTGATTTCCCCGTGGGGCCCACGTGATTTCCGGGTGGGGCCCACGTGATTTCCGGGTGGGGCCCACGTGATTTCCGGGTGGGGCCCACGTGATTTCCGGGTAGGGCCCACGTGATTTCCCCGTGGGGCCCACGTGATTTCCGGGTGGGGCCCACGTGATTTCCGGGTGGGGCCCACGTGATTTCCGGGTGGGGCCCACGTGATTTCCGGGTGGGGCCCACGTGATTTCTGGGTGGGGCCCACGTGATTTCCGGGTGGGGCCCACGTGATTTCCCCGTGGGGCCCACGTGATTTCCCCGTGGGGCCCACGTGATTTCCGGGTGGGGCCCACGTGATTTCCGGGTGGGGCCCACGTGATTTCCGGGTGGGGCCCACGTGATTTCCTTGTGGGGCCCACGTGATTTCCCCTGGGGGCCCACGTGATTTCCGGGTGGGGCCCACGTGATTTCCGGGTGGGGCCCACGTGATTTCCGGGTGGGGCCCACGTGATTTCCGGGTGGGGCCCACGTGATTTCCGGGTGGGGCCCACGTGATTTCCGGGTGGGGCCCACGTGATTTCCGGGTGGGGCCCACGTGATTTCCGGTGGGGCCCACGTGATTTCCGGGTGGGGCCCACGTGATTTCCGGGTGGGGCCCACGTGATTTCCGGGTGGGGCCCACGTGATTTCCCCGTGGGGCCCACGTGATTTCCCCGTGGGGCCCACGTGATTTCCGGGTGGGCCCCACGAGATTTCCGGGCGGGGCCCACGTGATTTCCGGGTGGGGCCCACGTGATTTCCGGGTGGGGCCCACGTGATTTCCGGGTGGGGCCCACGTGATTTCCCCTGAGGGCCCACGTGATTTCCTCTGGGGGTCCACGTGATTTTCCCGTGGGGCCCACGTGATTTACCCTGGGGGCCCACGTGAAATACCCGTGGGGCCCACGTGATTTCCCCGTGGGGCCCACGAGATTTCCCCGTGGGGCCCACGTGATTTCCCCTGGAGGCCCACGTGATTTCCCCTGGGGGCCCAAGTGATTTCCCCGTGGGGCCCACGTGATTTCCCCGTGGGGCCCACGTGATTCCCCTGGGGGCCCTCGTGATTTCCCCTGGGGGCCCACGTGATTTCCCCGTGGGGCCCACGTGAATCCCCGTCGGGCCCACGTGATTTCCCATGGGGGCCCACGTGATTTCCCCCTGGGGCCCACGTGATTTCCCCCGGGGGGCCCCGTGATTTCCCCCGGGGGCCGACGTGATTTCCCCGTGGGGGCCCGGGTGATTTCCACTTGGGCCCCGCGTGATTTCACCGTGGGGCCCGCGTGATTTCCCATGGGGCCCACGTGATTTCCCCTGGGGGCCCACGTGATTTCCCTGGGGGCCGAGGTGATTTCCCTGTGGGGTCCATGTGATTACCCCGTGGGGCCCACGTGATTTCCCCTGGGGGCCTACGAGATTTCCCGTGGGGGCCCGCGTAATTTCACCTGGGGGCCCTCGTGATTTCCCCTGGGGGCCCCCGTGATTTCCCCAGGGGGCCCACGTGATTTCCCATGGGGGCCCGGGTGATTTCCCCGTGGGGCCCGCGTGATTTCCCATGGGGCCCACGTGATTTCCCCTGGGGGCCCACGTGATTTCCCCTGGGGGCCCACGTGATTTCCCCGTGGGGCCCAAGTGATTACCCCGTGGGGCCCACGTGATTTCCCCTGAGGGCCCACGTGATTTCCCCTGGTGGCCCACGTGATTTTCCCGTGGGGCCCACGTGATTTACCCTGGGGGCCCACGTGAAATACCCGTGGGGCCCACGTGATGTCCGCTGGGGGCCCACGAGATTTCCCCGTGGGGCCGACGTGATTTCCCCATGGGGCCCACGTGATTTCCCCTAGGGGCCCACGTGATTTCCCCTAGGGGCCCACGTGATTTCCCCGTGGGGCCCACGTGTTTTCCCCTGGGGGCCGACGTGATTTCCCCGGGGGGCCCACGTGATTTCCCCGTGGGGCCCACGTGATTCCCCTGGGGGCCGCCGTGATTTCCAATGGGGGCCCACGTGATTTCCCCGTGGGGCCCACCTGAATCCCCGTCGGGCCCACGTGATTTCCCATGGGGGCCCACGTGATTTCCCCCTGGGGCCCACGTGATTTCCCCCGGGGGGCCCCGTGATTTCCCCCGGGGGCCGACGTGATTTCCCCGTGGGGCCCACGTGATTTCCCCGTGGGGCCCACGTGATTTCCCCGTAGGGCACACGTGATTTCCCCGTGGGGCACACGTGATTTCCCCAGGGGGCCCACGTGATTTCCCCTGGGGGCCCACGTGATTTCCCCGTAGGGCCCACGTGATTTCCCCTGGGGGCCCAAGTGATTTCCCCTGGGGGCCCACGTGATTTCCCCGTGGGGCCCAAGTGATTACCCCGTGGGGCCCACGTGATTTCCCCTGAGGGCCCACCAGATTTCCCCGTGGGGCCGACGTGATTTCCCCATGGGGCCCACGTGATTTCCCCTGGGGGCCCACGTGATTTCCGGGTGGGGGCCCACGTGATTTCCCCGTGGGGCCCAAGTGATTACCCCTTGGGGCCCACGTGATTTCCCCTGAGGGCCCACGTGATTTCCTCTGGGGGCCCACGTGATTTTCCCGTGGGGCCCACGTGATTTACCCTGGGGGCCCACGTGAAATACCCGTGGGGCCCACGTGATTTCCCCTGGGGGCCCACGAGATTTCCCCGTGGGGCCGACGTGATTTCCCCGTGGGGCCCACGTGATTTCCCCGTGGGGTCCACGTGATTCCAATGGGGGCCCTCGTGATTTCCTCTGGGGGCCCACGTGATTTCCCCGTGGGGCCCACGTGATTTCCCCTGGAGGCCCACGTGATTTCCTCTGGGGGCCCACGTGATTTCCCCGTGGGGCCCACGTGATTTCCCCGTGTGGCCCACGAGATTTCCCCGTGGAGCCCACGTGATTTCCTTCGGGGGCCCACGTGATTTCCGGGTGGGGCCCACGTGATTTCCGGGTGGGGCCCACGTGATTTCCGTGTGGGGCCCACGTGATTTCCGGGTGGGGCCCACGTGATTTCCGGGTGGGGCCCACGTGATTTCCGGGTGGGGCCCACGTGATTTCCGGGTGGGGCCCACGTGATTTCCGGGTGGGGCCCACGTGATTTCCCCGTGGGGCCCACGTGATTTCCCCGTGGGGCCCACGTGATTTCCGGGTGGGGCCCACGTGATTTCCGGGTGGGGCCCACGAGATTTCCCCGTGGGGCCCACGTGATTTCCCCGTGGGGCCCACGTGATTTCCGGGTGGGCCCCACGTGATTTCCGGGTGGGGCCCACGTGATTTCCGGGTGGGGCCCACGTGATTTCCGGGTGGGGCCCACGTGATTTCCGGGTGGGGCCCACGTGATTTCCGGGTGGGGCCCACGTGATTTCCGGGTGGGGCCCACGTGATTTCCGGGTGGGGCCCACGTGATTTCCGGGTGGGGCCCACGTGATTTCCGGGTGGGGCCCACGTGATTTCCGGGTGGGGCCCACGTGATTTCCGGGTGGGGCCCACGTGATTTCCGGGTGGGGCCCACGTGATTTTCGGGTGGGGCCCACGTGATATCCGGGTGGGGCCCACGTGATTTCCGGGTGGGGCCCACGTGATTTCCCCTGGGGGCCCACGTGATTTCCGGGTGGGGCCCACGTGATTTCCGGGTGGGGCCCACGTGATTTCCGGGTGGGGCCCACGTGATTTCCGGGTGGGGCCCACGTGATTTCCGGGTGGGGCCCACGTGATTTCCGGGTGGGGCCCACGTGATTTCCCCGTGGGGCCCACGTGATTTCCCCGTGGGGCCCACGTGATTTCCGGGTGGGCCCCACGTGATTTCCGGGTGGGGCCCACGTGATTTCCGGGTGGGGCCCACGTGATTTCCGGGTGGGGCCCACGTGATTTCCGGGTGGGGCCCACGTGATTTCCGGGTGGGGCCCACGTGATTTCCGGGTGGGGCCCACGTGATTTCCGGGTGGGGCCCACGTGATTTCCGGGTGGGGCCCACGTGATTTCCGGGTGGGGCCCACGTGATTTCCGGGTGGGGCCCACGTGATTTCCGGGTGGGGCCCACGTGATTTCCGGGTGGGGCCCACGTGATATCCGGGTGGGGCCCACGTGATTTCCGGGTGGGGCCCACGTGATTTCCGGGTGGGGCCCACGTGATTTCCCCTGGGGGCCCACGTGATTTCCGGGTAGGGCCCACGTGATTTCCGGGTGGGGCCCACGTGATTTCCGGGTGGGGCCCACGTGATTTCCGGGTGGGGCCCACGTGATTTCCGGGTGGGGCCCACGTGATTTCCGGGTGGGGCCCACGTGATTTCCCCGTGGGGCCCACGTGATTTCCCCGTGGGGCCCACGTGATTTCCGGGTGGGGCCAACGTGATTTCCGGGTGGGGCCCACGTGATTTCCGGGTGGGGCCCACGTGATTTCCGGGTAGGGCCCACGTGATTTCCCCGTGGGGCCCACGTGATTTCCGGGTGGGGCCCACGTGATTTCCGGGTGGGGCCCACGTGATTTCCGGGTGGGGCCCACGTGATTTCCGGGTGGGGCCCACGTGATTTCTGGGTGGGGCCCACGTGATTTCCGGGTGGGGCCCACGTGATTTCCCCGTGGGGCCCACGTGATTTCCCCGTGGGGCCCACGTGATTTCCGGGTGGGGCCCACGTGATTTCCGGGTGGGGCCCACGTGATTTCCGGGTGGGGCCCACGTGATTTCCTTGTGGGGCCCACGTGATTTCCCCTGGGGGCCCACGTGATTTCCGGGTGGGGCCCACGTGATTTCCGGGTGGGGCCCACGTGATTTCCGGGTGGGGCCCACGTGATTTCCGGGTGGGGCCCACGTGATTTCCGGGTGGGGCCCACGTGATTTCCGGGTGGGGCCCACGTGATTTCCGGGTGGGGCCCACGTGATTTCCGGTGGGGCCCACGTGATTTCCGGGTGGGGCCCACGTGATTTCCGGGTGGGGCCCACGTGATTTCCGGGTGGGGCCCACGTGATTTCCCCGTGGGGCCCACGTGATTTCCCCGTGGGGCCCACGTGATTTCCGGGTGGGCCCCACGTGATGTCCGGGTGGGGCCCACGTGATGTCCGGGTGGGGCCCACGTGATTTCCGGGTGGGGCCCACGTGATTTCCGGGTGGGGCCCACGTGATTTCCCCTGAGGGCCCACGTGATTTCCTCTGGGGGTCCACGTGATTTTCCCGTGGGGCCCACGTGATTTACCCTGGGGGCCCACGTGAAATACCCGTGGGGCCCACGTGATTTCCCCGTGGGGCCCACGAGATTTCCCCGTGGGGCCCACGTGATTTCCCCTGGAGGCCCACGTGATTTCCCCTGGGGGCCCAAGTGATTTCCCCGTGGGGCCCCGGTGATTTCCCCGTGGGGCCCACGTGATTCCCCTGGGGGCCCTCGTGATTTCCCCTGGGGGCCCACGTGATTTCCCCGTGGGGCCCACGTGAATCCCCGTCGGGCCCACGTGATTTCCCATGGGGGCCCACGTGATTTCCCCCTGGGGCCCACGTGATTTCCCCCGGGGGGCCCCGTGATTTCCCCCGGGGGCCGACGTGATTTCCCCGTGGGGCCCACGTGATTTCCCCGTGGGGCCCACGTGATTTCCCGTGGGGGCCCGGGTGATTTCCACTTGGGCCCCCCGTGATTTCACCGTGGGGCCCGCGTGATTTCCCATGGGGCCCACGTGATTTCCCCTGGGGGCCCACGTGATTTCCCTGGGGGCCGAGGTGATTTCCCTGTGGGGCCCATGTGATTACCCCGTGGGGCCCACGTGATTTCCCCTGGGGGCCCACGAGATTTCCCGTGGGGGCCCGCGTAATTTCACCTGGGGGCCCTCGTGATTTCCCCTGGGGGCCCCCGTGATTTCCCCAGGGGGCCCACGTGATTTCCCATGGGGGCCCGGGTGATTTCCCCGTGGGGCCCGCGTGATTTCCCATGGGGCCCACGTGATTTCCCCTGGGGGCCCACGTGATTTCCCCAGTGGGGCCCACGTGATTTCCCCGTGGGGCCCAAGTGATTACCCCGTGGGGCCCACGTGATTTCCCCTGAGGGCCCACGTGATTTCCCCTGGTGGCCCACGTGATTTTCCCGTGGGGCCCACGTGATTTACCCTGGGGGCCCACGTGAAATACCCGTGGGGCCCACGTGATGTCCCCTGGGGGCCCACGAGATTTCCCCGTGGGGCCGACGTGATTTCCCCTTGGGGCCCACGTGATTTCCCCTAGGGGCCCACGTGATTTCCCCTAGGGGCCCACGTGATTTCCCCGTGGGGCCCACGTGTTTTCCCCTGGGGGCCGACGTGATTTCCCCGTGGGGCAGACGTGATTTCCCCGTGGGGCCCACGTGATTCCCCTGGGGGCCCCCGTGATTTCCAATGGGGGCCCACGTGATTTCCCCGTGGGGCCACGTGAATCCCCGTCGGGCCCACGTGATTTCCCATGGGGGCCCACGTGATTTCCCCCTGGGGCCCACGTGATTTCCCCCGGGGGGCCCCGTGATTTCCCCCGGGGGCCGACGTGATTTCCCCGTGGGGCCCACGTGATTTCCCCGTGGGGCCCACGTGATTTCCCCGTAGGGCACACGTGATTTCCCCGTGGGGCACACGTGATTTCCCCAGGGGGCCCACGTGATTTCCCCTGGGGGCCCACGTGATTTCCCCGTAGGGCCCACGTGATTTCTCCTGTGGGCCCAAGTGATTTCCCGTGGGGGCCCACGTGATTTCCCCGTGGGGCCCAAGTGATTACCCCGTGGGGCCCACGTGATTTCCCCTGAGGGCCCACGAGATTTCCCCGTGGGGCCGACGTGATTTCCCCATGGGGCCCACGTGATTTCCCCGTGGGGCCCACGTGATTTCCCCTGGGGGCCCACGTGATTTCCCCGTGGGGCCCAAGTGATTACCCCGTGGGGCCCACGTGATTTCCCCTGAGGGCCCACGTGATTTCCTCTGGGGGTCCACGTGATTTTCCCGTGGGGCCCACGTGATTTACCCTGGGGGCCCACGTGAAATACCCGTGGGGCCCACGTGATTTCCCCGTGGGGCCCACGAGATTTCCCCGTGGGGCCCACGTGATTTCCCCTGGAGGCCCACGTGATTTCCCCTGGGGGCCCAAGTGATTTCCCCGTGGGGCCCACGTGATTTCCCCGTGGGGCCCACGTGATTCCCCTGGGGGCCCTCGTGATTTCCCCTGGGGGCCCACGTGATTTCCCCGTGGGGCCCACGTGAATCCCCGTCGGGCCCACGTGATTTCCCATGGGGGCCCACGTGATTTCCCCCTGGGGCCCACGTGATTTCCCCCGGGGGGCCCCGTGATTTCCCCCGGGGGCCGACGTGATTTCCCCGTGGGGCCCACGTGATTTCCCCGTGGGGCCCACGTGATTTCCCGTGGGGGCCCGGGTGATTTCCACTTGGGCCCCCCGTGATTTCACCGTGGGGCCCGCGTGATTTCCCATGGGGCCCACGTGATTTCCCCTGGGGGCCCACGTGATTTCCCTGGGGGCCGAGGTGATTTCCCTGTGGGGCCCATGTGATTACCCCGTGGGGCCCACGTGATTTCCCCTGGGGGCCCACGAGATTTCCCGTGGGGGCCCGCGTAATTTCACCTGGGGGCCCTCGTGATTTCCCCTGGGGGCCCCCGTGATTTCCCCAGGGGGCCCACGTGATTTCCCATGGGGGCCCGGGTGATTTCCCCGTGGGGCCCGCGTGATTTCCCATGGGGCCCACGTGATTTCCCCTGGGGGCCCACGTGATTTCCCCTGGGGGCCCACGTGATTTCCCCGTGGGGCCCAAGTGATTACCCCGTGGGGCCCACGTGATTTCCCCTGAGGGCCCACGTGATTTCCCCTGGTGGCCCACGTGATTTTCCCGTGGGGCCCACGTGATTTACCCTGGGGGCCCACGTGAAATACCCGTGGGGCCCACGTGATGTCCCCTGGGGGCCCACGAGATTTCCCCGTGGGGCCGACGTGATTTCCCCATGGGGCCCACGTGATTTCCCCTAGGGGCCCACGTGATTTCCCCTAGGGGCCCACGTGATTTCCCCGTGGGGCCCACGTGTTTTCCCCCGGGGGCCCACGTGATTTCCCCGTGGGGCCCACGTGATTTCCCCGTGGGGCCCACGTTATTTCCCCGTAGGGCACACGTGATTTCCCCGTGGGGCACACGTGATTTCCCCAGGGGGCCCACGTGATTTCCCCTGGGGGCCCACGTGATTTCCCCGTAGGGCCCACGTGATTTCCCCTGGGGGCCCAAGTGATTTCCCCTGGGGGCCCACGTGATTTCACCGTGGGGCCCAAGTGATTACCCCGTGGGGCCCACGTGATTTCCCCTGAGGGCCCACGAGATTTCCCCGTGGGGCCGACGTGATTTCCCCATGGGGCCCACGTGATTTCCCCTGGGGGCCCACGTGATTTCCCCTGGGGGCCCACGTGATTTCCCCGTGGGGCCCAAGTGATTACCCCGTGGGGCCCACGTGATTTCCCCTGAGGGCCCACGTGATTTCCTCTGGGGGTCCACGTGATTTTCCCGTGGGGCCCACGTGATTTACCCTGGGGGCCCACGTGAAATACCCGTGGGGCCCACGTGATTTCCCCGTGGGGCCCACGTGATTTCACCGTGGGGCCCACGTGATTTCCCCTGGAGGCGCACGTGATTTCCCCTGGGGGCCCAAGTGATTTCCCCGTGGGGCCCACGTGATTTCCCCGTGGGGCCCACGTGATTCCCCTGGGGGCCCTCGTGATTTCCCCTGGGGGCCCACGTGATTTCCCCGTGGGGCCCACGTGAATCCCCGTCGGGCCCACGTGATTTCCCATGGGGGCCCACGTGATTTCCCCCTGGGGCCCACGTGATTTCCCCCGGGGGGCCCCGTGATTTCCCCCGGGGGCCGACGTGATTTCCCCGTGGGGCCCACGTGATTTCCCCGTGGGGCCCACGTGATTTCCCGTGGGGGCCCGGGTGATTTCCACTTGGGCCCCGCGTGATTTCACCGTGGGGCCCGCGTGATTTCCCATGGGGCCCACGTGATTTCCCCTGGGGGCCCACGTGATTTCCCTGGGGGCCGAGGTGATTTCCCCGTGGGGCCCACGTGATTTCCCCGTGGGGCCCACGTGATTCCCCTGGGGGCCCCCGTGATTTCCAATGGGGGCCCACGTGATTTGCCCGTGGGGCCCACGTGAATCCCCGTCGGGCCCACGTGATTTCCCATGGGGGCCCACGTGATTTCCCCCTGGGGCCCACGTGATTTCCCCCGGGGGGCCCCGTGATTTCCCCCGGGGGCCGACGTGATTTCCCCGTGGGGCCCACGTGATTTCCCCGTGGGGCCCACGTGATTTCCCCGTAGGGCACACGTGATTTCCCCGTGGGGCACACGTGATTTCCTCAGGGGGCCCACGTGATTTCCCCTGGGGGCCCACGTGATTTCCCCGTAGGGCCCACGTGATTTCCCCTGGGGGCCCAAGTGATTTCCCCTGGGGGCCCACGTGATTTCCCCGTTTGGCCCAAGTGATTACCCCGTGGGGCCCACGTGATTTCCCCTGAGGGCCCACCAGATTTCCCCGTGGGGCCGACGTGATTTCCCCATGGGGCCCACGTGATTTCCCCTGGGGGCCCACGTGATTTCCCCTGGGGGCCCACGTGATTTCCCCTGGGGGCCCACGTGATTTCCCCTGAGGGCCCACCAGATTTCCCCGTGGGGCCGACGTGATTTCCCCATGGGGCCCAAGTGATTACCCCGTGGGGCCCACGTGATTTCCCCTGAGGGCCCACCAGATTTCCCCGTGGGGCCCAAGTGATTACCCCTTGGGGCCCACGTGATTTCCCCTTAGGGCCCACGTGATTTCCTCTGGGGGCCCACGTGATTTTCCCGTGGGGCCCACGTGATTTACCCTGGGGGCCCACGTGAAATACCCGTGGGGCCCACGTGATTTCCCCTGGGGGCCCACGAGATTTCCCCGTGGGGCCGACGTGATTTCCCCGTGGGGCCCACGTGATTTCCCCGTGGGGTCCACGTGATTCCAATGGGGGCCCTCGTGATTTCCTCTGGGGGCCCTCGTGATTTCCCCGTGGGGCCCACGTGATTTCCCCTGGAGGCCCACGTGATTTCCTCTGGGGGCCCACGTGATTTCCCCGTGGGGCCCACGTGATTTCCCCGTGTGGCCCACGTGATTTCCCCGTGGGGCCCACGTGATTTCCTTCGGGGGCCCACGTGATTTCCTTCGGTGGCCCACGTGATTTCCGGGTGGGGCCCACGTGATTTCCCCGTGTGGCCCACGTGATTTCCCCGTGTGGCCCACGTGATTTCCCCGTGTGGGCCACGTGATTTCCCCGTGGGGCCCACGTGATTTCCTTCGGGGGCCCACGTGATTTCCCCGTGGGGCCCACGTGATTTCCCCGTGGGGCCCACGTGATTCCCCTGGGGGCCCTCGTGATTTCCCCTGGGGGCCCACGTGATTTCCCCGTGGGGCCCACGTGAATCCCCGTCGGGCCCACGTGATTTCCCATGGGGGCCCACGTGATTTCCCCCTGGGGCCCACGTGATTTCCCCCGGGGGGCCCCGTGATTTCCCCCGGGGGCCGACGTGATTTCCCCGTGGGGCCCACGTGATTTCCCCGTGGGGCCCACGTGATTTCCCGTGGGGGCCCGGGTGATTTCCACTTGGGCCCCGCGTGATTTCACCGTGGGGCCCGCGTGATTTCCCATGGGGCCCACGTGATTTCCCCTGGGGGCCCACGTGATTTCCCTGGGGGCCGAGGTGATTTCCCTGTGGGGTCCATGTGATTACCCCGTGGGGCCCACGTGATTTCCCCTGGGGGCCCACGAGATTTCCCGTGGGGGCCCGCGTAATTTCACCTGGGGGCCCTCGTGATTTCCCCTGGGGGCCCCCGTGATTTCCCCAGGGGGCCCACGTGATTTCCCATGGGGGCCCGGGTGATTTCCCCGTGGGGCCCGCGTGATTTCCCATGGGGCCCACGTGATTTCCCCTGGGGGCCCACGTGATTTCCCCTGGGGGCCCACGTGATTTCCCCGTGGGGCCCAAGTGATTACCCCGTGGGGCCCACGTGATTTCCCCTGAGGGCCCACGTGATTTCCCCTGGTGGCCCACGTGATTTTCCCGTGGGGCCCACGTGATTTACCCTGGGGGCCCACGTGAAATACCCGTGGGGCCCACGTGATGTCCGCTGGGGGCCCACGAGATTTCCCCGTGGGGCCGACGTGATTTCCCCATGGGGCCCACGTGATTTCCCCTAGGGGCCCACGTGATTTCCCCTAGGGGCCCACGTGATTTCCCCGTGGGGCCCACGTGTTTTCCCCTGGGGGCCGACGTGATTTCCCCGTGGGGCCCACGTGATTTCCCCGTGGGGCCCACGTGATTCCCCTGGGGGCCGCCGTGATTTCCAATGGGGGCCCACGTGATTTCCCCGTGGGGCCCACGTGAATCCCCGTCGGGCCCACGTGATTTCCCATGGGGGCCCACGTGATTTCCCCCTGGGGCCCACGTGATTTCCCCCGGGGGGCCCCGTGATTTCCCCCGGGGGCCGACGTGATTTCCCCGTGGGGCCCACGTGATTTCCCCGTGGGGCCCACGTGATTTCCCCGTAGGGCACACGTGATTTCCCCGTGGGGCACACGTGATTTCCCCAGGGGGCCCACGTGATTTCCCCTGGGGGCCCACGTGATTTCCCCGTAGGGCCCACGTGATTTCCCCTGGGGGCCCAAGTGATTTCCCCTGGGGGCCCACGTGATTTCCCCGTGGGGCCCAAGTGATTACCCCGTGGGGCCCACGTGATTTCCCCTGAGGGCCCACCAGATTTCCCCGTGGGGCCGACGTGATTTCCCCATGGGGCCCACGTGATTTCCCCTGGGGGCCCACGTGATTTCCCCTGGGGGCCCACGTGATTTCCCCGTGGGGCCCAAGTGATTACCCCTTGGGGCCCACGTGATTTCCCCTGAGGGCCCACGTGATTTCCTCTGGGGGCCCACGTGATTTTCCCGTGGGGCCCACGTGATTTACCCTGGGGGCCCACGTGAAATACCCGTGGGGCCCACGTGATTTCCCCTGGGGGCCCACGAGATTTCCCCGTGGGGCCGACGTGATTTCCCCGTGGGGCCCACGTGATTTCCCCGTGGGGTCCACGTGATTCCAATGGGGGCCCTCGTGATTTCCTCTGGGGGCCCACGTGATTTCCCCGTGGGGCCCACGTGATTTCCCCTGGAGGCCCACGTGATTTCCTCTGGGGGCCCACGTGATTTCCCCGTGGGGCCCACGTGATTTCCCCGTGTGGCCCACGAGATTTCCCCGTGGAGCCCACGTGATTTCCTTCGGGGGCCCACGTGAATTCCTTCGGGGGCCCACGTGATTTCCGGGTGGGGCCCACGTGATTTCCCCGTGTGGCCCACGTGATTTCCCCGTGTGGCCCACGTGATTTCCCCGTGTGGGCCACGTGATTTCCCCGTGGGGCCCACGTGATTTCCTTCGGGGGCCCACGTGATTTCCCCGTGGGGCCCACGTGATTTCCCCGTGTGGCCCACGTGATTTCCCCGTGTGGCCCACGTGATTTCCCCGTGGGGCCCACGTGATTTCCTTCGGGGGCCCACGTGATTTCCCCGTGGGGCCCACGTGATTTCCGGGTGGGGCCCACGTGATTTCCGGGTGGGGCCCACGTGATTTCCGGGTGGGGCCCACGTGATTTCCGGGTGGGGCCCACGTGATTTCCGGGTGGGGCCCACGTGATTTCCGGATGGGGCCCACGTGATTTCCGGGTGGGGCCCACGTGATTTCCGGGTGGGGCCCACGTGATTTCCGGGTGGGGCCCACGTGATTTCCGGGTGGGGCCCACGTGATTTCCGGGTGGGGCCCACGTGATTTCCGGGTGAGGCCCACGTGATTTCCGGGTGGGGCCCACGTGATTTCCGGGTGGGGCCCACGTGATTTCCGGGTGGGGCCCACGTGATTTCCGGGTGGGGCCCACGTGATTTCCGGGTGGGGCCCACGTGATTTCCGGGTGGGGCCCACGTGATTTCCCCTGGGGGCCCACGTGATTTCCCCCTGGGGCCCACGTGATTTCCCGTGGGGGCCCGGGTGATTTCCACTTGGGCCCCGCGTGATTTCACCGTGGGGCCCGCGTGATTTCCCATGGGGCCCACGTGATTTCCCCTGGGGGCCCACGTGATTTCCCTGGGGGCCGAGGTGATTTCCCTGTGGGGTCCATGTGATTACCCCGTGGGGCCCACGTGATTTCCCCTGGGGGCCTACGAGATTTCCCGTGGGGGCCCGCGTAATTTCACCTGGGGGCCCTCGTGATTTCCCCTGGGGGCCCCCGTGATTTCCCCAGGGGGCCCACGTGATTTCCCATGGGGGCCCGGGTGATTTCCCCGTGGGGCCCGCGTGATTTCCCATGGGGCCCACGTGATTTCCCCTGGGGGCCCACGTGATTTCCCCTGGGGGCCCACGTGATTTCCCCGTGGGGCCCAAGTGATTACCCCGTGGGGCCCACGTGATTTCCCCTGAGGGCCCACGTGATTTCCCCTGGTGGCCCACGTGATTTTCCCGTGGGGCCCACGTGATTTACCCTGGGGGCCCACGTGAAATACCCGTGGGGCCCACGTGATGTCCGCTGGGGGCCCACGAGATTTCCCCGTGGGGCCGACGTGATTTCCCCATGGGGCCCACGTGATTTCCCCTAGGGGCCCACGTGATTTCCCCTAGGGGCCCACGTGATTTCCCCGTGGGGCCCACGTGTTTTCCCCTGGGGGCCGACGTGATTTCCCCGTGGGGCCCACGTGATTTCCCCGTGGGGCCCACGTGATTCCCCTGGGGGCCGCCGTGATTTCCAATGGGGGCCCACGTGATTTCCCCGTGGGGCCCACGTGAATCCCCGTCGGGCCCACGTGATTTCCCATGGGGGCCCACGTGATTTCCCCCTGGGGCCCACGTGATTTCCCCCGGGGGGCCCCGTGATTTCCCCCGGGGGCCGACGTGATTTCCCCGTGGGGCCCACGTGATTTCCCCGTGGGGCCCACGTGATTTCCCCGTAGGGCACACGTGATTTCCCCGTGGGGCACACGTGATTTCCCCAGGGGGCCCACGTGATTTCCCCTGGGGGCCCACGTGATTTCCCCGTAGGGCCCACGTGATTTCCCCTGGGGGCCCAAGTGATTTCCCCTGGGGGCCCACGTGATTTCCCCGTGGGGCCCAAGTGATTACCCCGTGGGGCCCACGTGATTTCCCCTGAGGGCCCACCAGATTTCCCCGTGGGGCCGACGTGATTTCCCCATGGGGCCCACGTGATTTCCCCTGGGGGCCCACGTGATTTCCCCTGGGGGCCCACGTGATTTCCCCGTGGGGCCCAAGTGATTACCCCTTGGGGCCCACGTGATTTCCCCTGAGGGCCCACGTGATTTCCTCTGGGGGCCCACGTGATTTTCCCGTGGGGCCCACGTGATTTACCCTGGGGGCCCACGTGAAATACCCGTGGGGCCCACGTGATTTCCCCTGGGGGCCCACGAGATTTCCCCGTGGGGCCGACGTGATTTCCCCGTGGGGCCCACGTGATTTCCCCGTGGGGTCCACGTGATTCCAATGGGGGCCCTCGTGATTTCCTCTGGGGGCCCACGTGATTTCCCCGTGGGGCCCACGTGATTTCCCCTGGAGGCCCACGTGATTTCCTCTGGGGGCCCACGTGATTTCCCCGTGGGGCCCACGTGATTTCCCCGTGTGGCCCACGAGATTTCCCCGTGGAGCCCACGTGATTTCCTTCGGGGGCCCACGTGATTTCCTACGGGGGCCCACGTGATTTCCGGGTGGGGCCCACGTGATTTCCCCGTGTGGCCCACGTGATTTCCCCGTGTGGCCCACGTGATTTCCCCGTGTGGGCCACGTGATTTCCCCGTGGGGCCCACGTGATTTCCTTCGGGGGCCCACGTGATTTCCCCGTGGGGCCCACGTGATTTCCCCGTGTGGCCCACGTGATTTCCCCGTGTGGCCCACGTGATTTCCCCGTGGGGCCCACGTGATTTCCTTCGGGGGCCCACGTGATTTCCCCGTGGGGCCCACGTGATTTCCGGGTGGGGCCCACGTGATTTCCGGGTGGGGCCCACGTGATTTCCGGGTGGGGCCCACGTGATTTCCGGGTGGGGCCCACGTGATTTCCGGGTGGGGCCCACGTGATTTCCGGGTGGGGCCCACGTGATTTCCGGGTGGGGCCCACGTGATTTCCGGGTGGGGCCCACGTGATTTCCGGGTGGGGCCCACGTGATTTCCGGGTGGGGCCCACGTGATTTCCGGGTGGGGCCCACGTGATTTCCGGGTGGGGCCCACGTGATTTCCGGGTGGGGCCCACGTGATTTCCGGGTGGGGCCCACGTGATTTCCGGGTGGGGCCCACGTGATTTCCGGGTGGGGCCCACGTGATTTCCGGGTGGGGCCCACGTGATTTCCGGGTGGGGCCCACGTGATTTCCCCTGGGGGCCCACGTGATTTCCCCTGGGGGCCCACGTGATTTCCGGGTGGGGCCCACGTGATTTCCGGGTGGGGCCCACGTGATTTCCGGGTGGGGCCCACGTGATTTCCGGGTGGGGCCCACGTGATTTCCCCTGGGGTCCCACGTGATTTCCGGGTGGGGCCCACGTGATTTCCGGGTGGGGCCCACGTGATTTCCGGGTGGGGCCCACGTGATTTCCCCGTGGGGCCCACGTGATTTCCGGGTGGGGCCCACGTGATTTCCGGGTGGGGCCCACGTGATTTCCGGGTGGGGCCCACGTGATTTCCGGGTGGGGCCCACGTGATTTCCGTGTGGGGCCCACGTGATTTCCCCGTGGGGCCCACGTGATTTCCGGGTGGGGCCCACGTGATTTCCGGGTGGGGCCCACGTGATTTCCGGGTGGGGCCCACGTGATTTCCGGGTGGGGCCCACGTGATTTCCCCGTGGGGCCCACGTGATTTCCCCGTGGGGCCCACGTGATTTCCGGGTGGGGCCCACGTGATTTCCGGGTGGGGCCCACGAGATTTCCCCGTGGGGCCCACGTGATTTCCCCGTGGGGCCCACGTGATTTCCGGGTGGGCCCCACGTGATTTCCGGGTGGGGCCCACGTGATTTCCGGGTGGGGCCCACGTGATTTCCGGGTGGGGCCCACGTGATTTCCGGGTGGGGCCCACGTGATTTCCGGGTGGGGCCCACGTGATTTCCGGGTGGGGCCCACGTGATTTCCGGGTGGGGCCCACGTGATTTCCGGGTGGGGCCCACGTGATTTCCGGGTGGGGCCCACGTGATTTCCGGGTGGGGCCCACGTGATTTCCGGGTGGGGCCCACGTGATTTCCGGGTGGGGCCCACGTGATTTTCGGGTGGGGCCCACGTGATATCCGGGTGGGGCCCACGTGATTTCCGGGTGGGGCCCACGTGATTTCCCCTGGGGGCCCACGTGATTTCCGGGTGGGGCCCACGTGATTTCCGGGTGGGGCCCACGTGATTTCCGGGTGGGGCCCACGTGATTTCCGGGTGGGGCCCACGTGATTTCCGGGTGGGGCCCACGTGATTTCCGGGTGGGGCCCACGTGATTTCCCCGTGGGGCCCACGTGATTTCCCCGTGGGGCCCACGTGATTTCCGGGTGGGCCCCACGTGATTTCCGGGTGGGGCCCACGTGATTTCCGGGTGGGGCCCACGTGATTTCCGGGTGGGGCCCACGTGATTTCCGGGTGGGGCCCACGTGATTTCCGGGTGGGGCCCACGTGATTTCCGGGTGGGGCCCACGTGATTTCCGGGTGGGGCCCACGTGATTTCCGGGTGGGGCCCACGTGATTTCCGGGTGGGGCCCACGTGATTTCCGGGTGGGGCCCACGTGATTTCCGGGTGGGGCCCACGTGATTTCCGGGTGGGGCCCACGTGATATCCGGGTGGGGCCCACGTGATTTCCGGGTGGGGCCCACGTGATTTCCGGGTGGGGCCCACGTGATTTCCCCTGGGGGCCCACGTGATTTCCGGGTAGGGCCCACGTGATTTCCGGGTGGGGCCCACGTGATTTCCGGGTGGGGCCCACGTGATTTCCGGGTGGGGCCCACGTGATTTCCGGGTGGGGCCCACGTGATTTCCGGGTGGGGCCCACGTGATTTCCGGGTGGGGCCCACGTGATTTCCCCGTGGGGCCCACGTGATTTCCCCGTGGGGCCCACGTGATTTCCGGGTGGGGCCCACGTGATTTCCGGGTGGGGCCCACGTGATTTCCGGGTGGGGCCCACGTGATTTCCGGGTAGGGCCCACGTGATTTCCCCGTGGGGCCCACGTGATTTCCGGGTGGGGCCCACGTGATTTCCGGGTGGGGCCCACGTGATTTCCGGGTGGGGCCCACGTGATTTCCGGGTGGGGCCCACGTGATTTCTGGGTGGGGCCCACGTGATTTCCGGGTGGGGCCCACGTGATTTCCCCGTGGGGCCCACGTGATTTCCCCGTGGGGCCCACGTGATTTCCGGGTGGGGCCCACGTGATTTCCGGGTGGGGCCCACGTGATTTCCGGGTGGGGCCCACGTGATTTCCTTGTGGGGCCCACGTGATTTCCCCTGGGGGCCCACGTGATTTCCGGGTGGGGCCCACGTGATTTCCGGGTGGGGCCCACGTGATTTCCGGGTGGGGCCCACGTGATTTCCGGGTGGGGCCCACGTGATTTCCGGGTGGGGCCCACGTGATTTCCGGGTGGGGCCCACGTGATTTCCGGTGGGGCCCACGTGATTTCCGGGTGGGGCCCACGTGATTTCCGGGTGGGTCCCACGTGATTTCCCCGTGGGCCCCACGTGATTTCCGGGGGGGGCCCACGTGATTTCCGGGTGGGGCCCACGTGATTTCCGGGTGGGGCCCACGTGATTTCCGGGTGGGGCCCACGTGATTTCCCCTGAGGGCCCACGTGATTTCCTCTGGGGGTCCACGTGATTTTCCCGTGGGGCCCACGTGATTTACCCTGGGGGCCCACGTGAAATACCCGTGGGGCCCACGTGATTTCCCCGTGGGGCCCACGAGATTTCCCCGTGGGGCCCACGTGATTTCCCCTGGAGGCCCACGTGATTTCCCCTGGGGGCCCAAGTGATTTCCCCGTGGGGCCCACGTGATTTCCCCGTGGGGCCCACGTGATTCCCCTGGGGGCCCTCGTGATTTCCCCTGGGGGCCCACGTGATTTCCCCGTGGGGCCCACGTGAATCCCCGTCGGGCCCACGTGATTTCCCATGGGGGCCCACGTGATTTCCCCCTGGGGCCCACGTGATTTCCCCCGGGGGGCCCCGTGATTTCCCCCGGGGGCCGACGTGATTTCCCCGTGGGGCCCACGTGATTTCCCCGTGGGGCCCACGTGATTTCCCGTGGGGGCCCGGGTGATTTCCACTTGGGCCCCGCGTGATTTCACCGTGGGGCCCGCGTGATTTCCCATGGGGCCCACGTGATTTCCCCTGGGGGCCCACGTGATTTCCCTGGGGGCCGAGGTGATTTCCCTGTGGGGCCCATGTGATTACCCCGTGGGGCCCACGTGATTTCCCCTGGGGGCCCACGAGATTTCCCGTGGGGGCCCGCGTAATTTCCCCTGGGGGCCCTCGTGATTTCCCCTGGGGGCCCCCGTGATTTCCCCAGGGGGCCCACGTGATTTCCCATGGGGGCCCGGGTGATTTCCCCGTGGGGCCCGCGTGATTTCCCATGGGGCCCACGTGATTTCCCCTGGGGGCCCACGTGATTTCCCCTGGGGGCCCACGTGATTTCCCCGTGGGGCCCAAGTGATTACCCCGTGGGGCCCACGTGATTTCCCCTGAGGGCCCACGTGATTTCCCCTGGTGGCCCACGTGATTTTCCCGTGGGGCCCACGTGATTTACCCTGGGGGCCCACGTGAAATACCCGTGGGGCCCACGTGATGTCCCCTGGGGGCCCACGAGATTTCCCCGTGGGGCCGACGTGATTTCCCCATGGGGCCCACGTGATTTCCCCTAGGGGCCCACGTGATTTCCCCTAGGGGCCCACGTGATTTCCCCGTGGGGCCCACGTGTTTTCCCCCGGGGGCCCACGTGATTTCCCCGTGGGGCCCACGTGATTTCCCCGTGGGGCCCACGTGATTTCCCCGTAGGGCACACGTGATTTCCCCGTGGGGCACACGTGATTTCCCCAGGGGGCCCACGTGATTTCCCCTGGGGGCCCACGTGATTTCCCCGTAGGGCCCACGTGATTTCCCCTGGGGGCCCAAGTGATTTCCCCTGGGGGCCCACGTGATTTCACCGTGGGGCCCAAGTGATTACCCCGTGGGGCCCACGTGATTTCCCCTGAGGGCCCACGAGATTTCCACGTGGGGCCGACGTGATTTCCCCATGGGGCCCACGTGATGTCCCCTGGGGGCCCACGTGATTTCCCCTGGGGGCCCACGTGATTTCCCCGTGGGGCCCAAGTGATTACCCCGTGGGGCCCACGTGATTTCCCCTGAGGGCCCACGTGATTTCCTCTGGGGGTCCACGTGATTTTCCCGTGGGGCCCACGTGATTTACCCTGGGGGCCCACGTGAAATACCCGTGGGGCCCACGTGAGTTCCCCGTAGGACCCACGTGATTTCCCCGTGGGGCCGACGTGATTTCCCCATGGGGCCCACGTGATTTCCCCTAGGGGCCCACGTGATTTCCCCTAGGGGCCCACGTGATTTCCCCGTGGGGCCCACGTGTTTTCCCCCGGGGGCCCACGTGATTTCCCCGTGGGGCCCACGTGATTTCCCCGTGGGGCCCACGTGATTTCCCCGTAGGGCACACGTGATTTCCCCGTGGGGCACACGTGATTTCCCCAGGGGGCCCACGTGATTTCCCCTGGGGGCCCACGTGATTTCCCCGTAGGGCCCACGTGATTTCCCCTGGGGGCCCAAGTGATTTCCCCTGGGGGCCCACGTGATTTCACCGTGGGGCCCAAGTGATTACCCCGTGGGGCCCACGTGATTTCCCCTGAGGGCCCACGAGATTTCCACGTGGGGCCGACGTGATTTCCCCATGGGGCCCACGTGATTTCCCCTGGGGGCCCACGTGATTTCCCCTGGGGGCCCAAGTGATTTCCCCGTGGGGCCCACGTGATTTCCCCGTGGGGCCCACGTGATTCCCCTGGGGGCCCTCGTGATTTCCCCTGGGGGCCCACGTGATTTCCCCGTGGGGCCCACGTGAATCCCCGTCGGGCCCACGTGATTTCCCATGGGGGCCCACGTGATTTCCCCCTGGGGCCCACGTGATTTCCCCCGGGGGGCCCCGTGATTTCCCCCGGGGGCCGACGTGATTTCCCCGTGGGGCCCACGTGATTTCCCCGTGGGGCCCACGTGATTTCCCGTGGGGGCCCGGGTGATTTCCACTTGGGCCCCGCGTGATTTCACCGTGGGGCCCGCGTGATTTCCCATGGGGCCCACGTGATTTCCCCTGGGGGCCCACGTGATTTCCCTGGGGGCCGAGGTGATTTCCCCGTGGGGCCCACGTGATTTCCCCGTGGGGCCCACGTGATTCCCCTGGGGGCCCCCGTGATTTCCAATGGGGGCCCACGTGATTTCCCCGTGGGGCCCACGTGAATCCCCGTCGGGCCCACGTGATTTCCCATGGGGGCCCACGTGATTTCCCCCTGGGGCCCACGTGATTTCCCCCGGGGGGCCCCGTGATTTCCCCCGGGGGCCGACGTGATTTCCCCGTGGGGCCCACGTGATTTCCCCGTGGGGCCCACGTGATTTCCCCGTAGGGCACACGTGATTTCCCCGTGGGGCACACGTGATTTCCCGGGGGGGCCCACGTGATTTCCCCTGGGGGCCCACGTGATTTCCCCGTAGGGCCCACGTGATTTCCCCTGGGGGCCCAAGTGATTTCCCCTGGGGGCCCACGTGATTTCCCCGTTTGGCCCAAGTGATTACCCCGTGGGGCCCACGTGATTTCCCCTGAGGGCCCACCAGATTTCCCCGTGGGGCCGACGTGATTTCCCCATGGGGCCCACGTGATTTCCCCTGGGGGCCCACGTGATTTCCCCTGGGGGCCCACGTGATTTCCCCTGGGGGCCCACGTGATTTCCCCTGAGGGCCCACCAGATTTCCCCGTGGGGCCGACGTGATTTCCCCATGGGGCCCAAGTGATTACCCCGTGGGGCCCACGTGATTTCCCCTGAGGGCCCACCAGATTTCCACGTGGGGCCCAAGTGATTACCCCTTGGGGCCCACGTGATTTCCCCTTAGGGCCCACGTGATTTCCTCTGGGGGCCCACGTGATTTTCCCGTGGGGCCCACGTGATTTACCCTGGGGGCCCACGTGAAATACCCGTGGGGCCCACGTGATTTCCCCTGGGGGCCCACGAGATTTCCCCGTGGGGCCGACGTGATTTCCCCGTGGGGCCCACGTGATTTCCCCGTGGGGTCCACGTGATTCCAATGGGGGCCCTCGTGATTTCCTCTGGGGGCCCTCGTGATTTCCCCGTGGGGCCCACGTGATTTCCCCTGGAGGCCCACGTGATTTCCTCTGGGGGCCCACGTGATTTCCCCGTGGGGCCCACGTGATTTCCCCGTGTGGCCCACGTGATTTCCCCGTGGGGCCCACGTGATTTCCTTCGGGGGCCCACGTGATTTCCTTCGGTGGCCCACGTGATTTCCGGGTGGGGCCCACGTGATTTCCCCGTGTGGCCCACGTGATTTCCCCGTGTGGCCCACGTGATTTCCCCGTGTGGGCCACGTGATTTCCCCGTGGGGCCCACGTGATTTCCTTCGGGGGCCCACGTGATTTCCCCGTGGGGCCCACGTGATTTCCCCGTGGGGCCCACGTGATTCCCCTGGGGGCCCTCGTGATTTCCCCTGGGGGCCCACGTGATTTCCCCGTGGGGCCCACGTGAATCCCCGTCGGGCCCACGTGATTTCCCATGGGGGCCCACGTGATTTCCCCCTGGGGCCCACGTGATTTCCCCCGGGGGGCCCCGTGATTTCCCCCGGGGGCCGACGTGATTTCCCCGTGGGGCCCACGTGATTTCCCCGTGGGGCCCACGTGATTTCCCGTGGGGGCCCGGGTGATTTCCACTTGGGCCCCGCGTGATTTCACCGTGGGGCCCGCGTGATTTCCCATGGGGCCCACGTGATTTCCCCTGGGGGCCCACGTGATTTCCCTGGGGGCCGAGGTGATTTCCCTGTGGGGTCCATGTGATTACCCCGTGGGGCCCACGTGATTTCCCCTGGGGGCCCACGAGATTTCCCGTGGGGGCCCGCGTAATTTCACCTGGGGGCCCTCGTGATTTCCCCTGGGGGCCCCCGTGATTTCCCCAGGGGGCCCACGTGATTTCCCATGGGGGCCCGGGTGATTTCCCCGTGGGGCCCGCGTGATTTCCCATGGGGCCCACGTGATTTCCCCTGGGGGCCCACGTGATTTCCCCTGGGGGCCCACGTGATTTCCCCGTGGGGCCCAAGTGATTACCCCGTGGGGCCCACGTGATTTCCCCTGAGGGCCCACGTGATTTCCCCTGGGGGCCCACGTGATTTTCCCGTGGGGCCCACGTGATTTACCCTGGGGGCCCACGTGAAATACCCGTGGGGCCCACGTGATGTCCGCTGGGGGCCCACGAGATTTCCCCGTGGGGCCGACGTGATTTCCCCATGGGGCCCACGTGATTTCCCCTAGGGGCCCACGTGATTTCCCCTAGGGGCCCACGTGATTTCCCCGTGGGGCCCACGTGTTTTCCCCTGGGGGCCGACGTGATTTCCCCGTGGGGCCCACGTGATTTCCCCGTGGGGCCCACGTGATTCCCCTGGGGGCCGCCGTGATTTCCAATGGGGGCCCACGTGATTTCCCCGTGGGGCCCACGTGAATCCCCGTCGGGCCCACGTGATTTCCCATGGGGGCCCACGTGATTTTCCCCTGGGGCCCACGTGATTTCCCCCGGGGGGCCCCGTGATTTCCCCCGGGGGCCGACGTGATTTCCCCGTGGGGCCGACGTGATTTCCCCGTGGGGCCCACGTGATTTCCCCGTAGGGCCCACGTGATTTCCCCGGGGGGCACACGTGATTTCCCCAGGGGGCCCACGTGATTTCCCCTGGGGGCCCACGTGATTTCCCCGTAGGGCCCACGTGATTTCCCCGTAGGGCCCACGTGATTTCCCCTGAGGGCCCACGTGATTTCCTCTGGGGGCCCACGTGATTTTCCCGTGGGGCCCACGTGATTTCCCCTGGGGGCCCAAGTGAAATACCCGTGGGGCCCACGTGATTTCCCCTGAGGGCCCACGAGATTTCCCCTGGGGGCCCACGTGATTTCCCCGTAGGGCCCACGTGATTTCCCCTGGGGGCCCAAGTGATTTCCCCTGGGGGCCCACGTGATTTCCCCTGAGGGCCCACCAGATTTCCCCGTGGGGCCGACGTGATTTCCCCATGGGGCCCACGTGATTTCCCCTGGGGGCCCACGTGATTTCCCCTGGGGGCCCACGTGATTTCCCCGTGGGGCCCAAGTGATTACCCCGTGGGGCCCACGTGATTTCCCCTGAGGGCCCACGTGATTTCCTCTGGGGGCCCACGTGATTTTCCCGTGGGGCCCACGTGATTTACCCTGGGGGCCCACGTGAAATACCCGTGGGGCCCACGTGATTTCCCCTGGGGGCCCACGAGATTTCCCCGTGGGGCCGACGTGATTTCCCCGTGGGGCCCACGTGATTTCCCCGTGGGGTCCACGTGATTCCAATGGGGGCCCTCGTGATTTCCTCTGGGGGCCCACGTGATTTCCCCGTGGGGCCCACGTGATTTCCCCTGGAGGCCCACGTGATTTCCTCTGGGGGCCCACGTGATTTCCCCGTGGGGCCCACGTGATTTCCCCGTGTGGCCCACGAGATTTCCCCGTGGAGCCCACGTGATTTCCTTCGGGGGCCCACGTGATTTCCTTCGGGGGCCCACGTGATTTCCGGGTGGGGCCCACGTGATTTCCCCGTGTGGCCCACGTGATTTCCCCGTGTGGCCCACGTGATTTCCCCGTGTGGGCCACGTGATTTCCCCGTGGGGCCCACGTGATTTCCTTCGGGGGCCCACGTGATTTCCCCGTGGGGCCCACGTGATTTCCCCGTGTGGCCCACGTGATTTCCCCGTGTGGCCCACGTGATTTCCCCGTGGGGCCCACGTGATTTCCTTCGGGGGCCCACGTGATTTCCCCGTGGGGCCCACGTGATTTCCGGGTGGGGCCCACGTGATTTCCGGGTGGGGCCCACGTGATTTCCGGGTGGGGCCCACGTGATTTCCGGGTGGGGCCCACGTGATTTCCGGGTGGGGCCCACGTGATTTCCGGGTGGGGCCCACGTGATTTCCGGGTGGGGCCCACGTGATTTCCGGGTGGGGCCCACGTGATTTCCGGGTGGGGCCCACGTGATTTCCGGGTGGGGCCCACGTGATTTCCGGGTGGGGCCCACGTGATTTCCGGGTGAGGCCCACGTGATTTCCGGGTGGGGCCCACGTGATTTCCGGGTGGGGCCCACGTGATTTCCGGGTGGGGCCCACGTGATTTCCGGGTGGGGCCCACGTGATTTCCGGGTGGGGCCCACGTGATTTCCGGGTGGGGCCCACGTGATTTCCCCGTGGGGGCCCACGTGATTTCCCCCTGGGGCCCCCGTGATTTCCCCCGGGGGGCCCCGTGATTTCCCCCGGGGGCCGACGTGATTTCCCCGTGGGGCCCACGTGATTTCCCCGTGGGGCCCACGTGATTTCCCGTGGGGGCCCGGGTGATTTCCACTTGGGCCCCGCGTGATTTCACCGTGGGGCCCGCGTGATTTCCCATGGGGCCCACGTGATTTCCCCTGGGGGCCCACGTGATTTCCCTGGGGGCCGAGGTGATTTCCCTGTGGGGTCCATGTGATTACCCCGTGGGGCCCACGTGATTTCCCCTGGGGGCCCACGAGATTTCCCGTGGGGGCCCGCGTAATTTCACCTGGGGGCCCTCGTGATTTCCCCTGGGGGCCCCCGTGATTTCCCCAGGGGGCCCACGTGATTTCCCATGGGGGCCCGGGTGATTTCCCCGTGGGGCCCGCGTGATTTCCCATGGGGCCCACGTGATTTCCCCTGGGGGCCCACGTGATTTCCCCTAGGGGCCCACGTGATTTCCCCGTGGGGCCCAAGTGATTACCCCGTGGGGCCCACGTGATTTCCCCTGAGGGCCCACGTGATTTCCCCTGGTGGCCCACGTGATTTTCCCGTGGGGCCCACGTGATTTACCCTGGGGGCCCACGTGAAATACCCGTGGGGCCCACGTGATGTCCGCTGGGGGCCCACGAGATTTCCCCGTGGGGCCGACGTGATTTCCCCATGGGGCCCACGTGATTTCCCCTAGGGGCCCACGTGATTTCCCCTAGGGGCCCACGTGATTTCCCCGTGGGGCCCACGTGTTTTCCCCTGGGGGCCGACGTGATTTCCCCGTGGGGCCCACGTGATTTCCCCGTGGGGCCCACGTGATTCCCCTGGGGGCCGCCGTGATTTCCAATGGGGGCCCACGTGATTACCCCGTGGGGCCCACGTGAATCCCCGTCGGGCCCACGTGATTTCCCATGGGGGCCCACGTGATTTCCCCCTGGGGCCCACGTGATTTCCCCCGGGGGGCCCCGTGATTTCCCCCGGGGGCCGACGTGATTTCCCCGTGGGGCCCACGTGATTTCCCCGTGGGGCCCACGTGATTTCCCCGTAGGGCACACGTGATTTCCCCGTGGGGCACACGTGATTTCCCCAGGGGGCCCACGTGATTTCCCCTGGGGGCCCACGTGATTTCCCCGTAGGGCCCACGTGATTTCCCCTGGGGGCCCAAGTGATTTCCCCTGGGGGCCCACGTGATTTCCCCGTGGGGCCCAAGTGATTACCCCGTGGGGCCCACGTGATTTCCCCTGAGGGCCCACCAGATTTCCCCGTGGGGCCGACGTGATTTCCCCATGGGGCCCACGTGATTTCCCCTGGGGGCCCACGTGATTTCCCCTGGGGGCCCACGTGATTTCCCCGTGGGGCCCAAGTGATTACCCCTTGGGGCCCACGTGATTTCCCCTGAGGGCCCACGTGATTTCCTCTGGGGGCCCACGTGATTTTCCCGTGGGGCCCACGTGATTTACCCTGGGGGCCCACGTGAAATACCCGTGGGGCCCACGTGATTTCCCCTGGGGGCCCACGAGATTTCCCCGTGGGGCCGACGTGATTTCCCCGTGGGGCCCACGTGATTTCCCCGTGGGGTCCACGTGATTCCAATGGGGGCCCTCGTGATTTCCTCTGGGGGCCCACGTGATTTCCCCGTGGGGCCCACGTGATTTCCCCTGGAGGCCCACGTGATTTCCTCTGGGGGCCCACGTGATTTCCCCGTGGGGCCCACGTGATTTCCCCGTGTGGCCCACGAGATTTCCCCGTGGAGCCCACGTGATTTCCTTCGGGGGCCCACGTGATTTCCTTCGGGGGCCCACGTGATTTCCGGGTGGGGCCCACGTGATTTCCCCGTGTGGCCCACGTGATTTCCCCGTGTGGCCCACGTGATTTCCCCGTGTGGGCCACGTGATTTCCCCGTGGGGCCCACGTGATTTCCTTCGGGGGCCCACGTGATTTCCCCGTGGGGCCCACGTGATTTCCCCGTGTGGCCCACGTGATTTCCCCGTGTGGCCCACGTGATTTCCCCGTGGGGCCCACGTGATTTCCTTCGGGGGCCCACGTGATTTCCCCGTGGGGCCCACGTGATTTCCGGGTGGGGCCCACGTGATTTCCGGGTGGGGCCCACGTGATTTCCGGGTGGGGCCCACGTGATTTCCGGGTGGGGCCCACGTGATTTCCGGGTGGGGCCCACGTGATTTCCGGGTGGGGCCCACGTGATTTCCGGGTGGGGCCCACGTGATTTCCGGGTGGGGCCCACGTGATTTCCGGGTGGGGCCCACGTGATTTCCGGGTGAGGCCCACGTGATTTCCGGGTGGGGCCCACGTGATTTCCGGGTGGGGCCCACGTGATTTCCGGGTGGGGCCCACGTGATTTCCGGGTGGGGCCCACGTGATTTCCGGGTGGGGCCCACGTGATTTCCGGGTGGGGCCCACGTGATTTCCGGGTGGGGCCCACGTGATTTCCCCTGGGGGCCCACGTGATTTCCCCTGGGGGCCCACGTGATTTCCGGGTGGGGCCCACGTGATTTCCGGGTGGGGCCCACGTGATTTCCGGGTGGGGCCCACGTGATTTCCGGGTGGGGCCCACGTGATTTCCCCTGGGGTCCCACGTGATTTCCGGGTGGGGCCCACGTGATTTCCGGGTGGGGCCCACGTGATTTCCGGGTGGGGCCCACGTGATTTCCCCGTGGGGCCCACGTGATTTCCGGGTGGGGCCCACGTGATTTCCGGGTGGGGCCCACGTGATTTCCGGGTGGGGCCCACGTGATTTCCGGGTGGGGCCCACGTGATTTCCGTGTGGGGCCCACGTGATTTCCGGGTGGGGCCCACGTGATTTCCGGGTGGGGCCCACGTGATTTCCGGGTGGGGCCCACGTGATTTCCGGGTGGGGCCCACGTGATTTCCGGGTGGGGCCCACGTGATTTCCCCGTGGGGCCCACGTGATTTCCCCGTGGGGCCCACGTGATTTCCGGGTGGGGCCCACGTGATTTCCGGGTGGGGCCCACGTGATTTCCCCGTGGGGCCCACGTGATTTCCCCGTGGGGCCCACGTGATTTCCGGGTGGGCCCCACGTGATTTCCGGGTGGGGCCCACGTGATTTCCGGGTGGGGCCCACGTGATTTCCGGGTGGGGCCCACGTGATTTCCGGGTGGGGCCCACGTGATTTCCGGGTGGGGCCCACGTGATTTCCAGGTGGGGCCCACGTGATTTCCGGGTGGGGCCCACGTGATTTCCGGGTGGGGCCCACGTGATTTCCGGGTGGGGCCCACGTGATTTCCGGGTGGGGCCCACGTGATTTCCGGGTGGGGCCCACGTGATTTTCGGGTGGGGCCCACGTGATATCCGGGTGGGGCCCACGTGATTTCCGGGTGGGGCCCACGTGATTTCCCCTGGGGGCCCACGTGATTTCCGGGTGGGGCCCACGTGATTTCCGGGTGGGGCCCACGTGATTTCCGGGTGGGGCCCACGTGATTTCCGGGTGGGGCCCACGTGATTTCCGGGTGGGGCCCACGTGATTTCCCCGTGGGGCCCACGTGATTTCCCCGTGGGGCCCACGTGATTTCCCCGTGGGGCCCACGTGATTTCCGGGTGGGCCCCACGTGATTTCCGGGTGGGGCCCACGTGATTTCCGGGTGGGGCCCACGTGATTTCCGGGTGGGGCCCACGTGATTTCCGGGTGGGGCCCACGTGATTTCCGGGTGGGGCCCACGTGATTTCCGGGTGGGGCCCACGTGATTTCCGGGTGGGGCCCACGTGATTTCCGGGTGGGGCCCACGTGATTTCCGGGTGGGGCCCACGTGATTTCCGGGTGGGGCCCACGTGATTTCCGGGTGGGGCCCACGTGATTTCCGGGTGGGGCCCACGTGATTTCCGGGTGGGGCCCACGTGATTTCCCCTGGGGGCCCACGTGATTTCCGGGTAGGGCCCACGTGATTTCCGGGTGGGGCCCACGTGATTTCCGGGTGGGGCCCACGTGATTTCCGGGTGGGGCCCACGTGATTTCCGGGTGGGGCCCACGTGATTTCCGGGTGGGGCCCACGTGATTTCCGGGTGGGGCCCACGTGATTTCCCCGTGGGGCCCACGTGATTTCCCCGTGGGGCCCACGTGATTTCCGGGTGGGGCCCACGTGATTTCCGGGTGGGGCCCACGTGATTTCCGGGTGGGGCCCACGTGATTTCCGGGTGGGGCCCACGTGATTTCCCCGTGGGGCCCACGTGATTTCCGGGTGGGGCCCACGTGATTTCCGGGTGGGGCCCACGTGATTTCCGGGTGGGGCCCACGTGATTTCCGGGTGGGGCCCACGTGATTTCTGGGTGGGGCCCACGTGATTTCCGGGTGGGGCCCACGTGATTTCCCCGTGGGGCCCACGTGATTTCCCCGTGGGGCCCACGTGATTTCCGGGTGGGGCCCACGTGATTTCCGGGTGGGGCCCACGTGATTTCCGGGTGGGGCCCACGTAATTTCCTTGTGGGGCCCACGTGATTTCCCCTGGGGGCCCACGTGATTTCCGGGTGGGGCCCACGTGATTTCCGGGTGGGGCCCACGTGATTTCCGGGTGGGGCCCACGTGATTTCCGGGTGGGGCCCACGTGATTTCCGGGTGGGGCCCACGTGATTTCCGGGTGGGGCCCACGTGATTTCCGGGTGGGGCCCACGTGATTTCCGGTGGGGCCCACGTGATTTCCGGGTGGGGCCCACGTGATTTCCGGGTGGGGCCCACGTGATTTCCGGGTGGGGCCCACGTGATTTCCCCGTGGGGCCCACGTGATTTCCCCGTGGGGCCCACGTGATTTCCGGGTGGGCCCCACGTGATTTCCGGGTGGGGCCCACGTGATTTCCGGGTGGGGCCCACGTGATTTCCGGGTGGGGCCCACGTGATTTCCGGGTGGGGCCCACGTGATTTCCGGGTGGGGCCCACGTGATTTCCGGGTGGGGCCCACGTGATTTCCGGGTGGGGCCCACGTGATTTCCGGGTGGGGCCCACGTGATTTCCGGGTGGGGCCCACGTGATTTCCGGGTGGGCCCCACGTGATTTCCGGGTGGGGCCCACGTGATTTCCGGGTGGGGCCCACGTGATTTCCGGGTGGGGCCCACGTGATTTCCCCTGGGGGCCCACGTGATTTCCGGGTGGGGCCCACGTGATTTCCGGGTGGGGCCCACGTGATTTCCGGGTGGGGCCCACGTGATATCCGGGTGGGGCCCACGTGATTTCCGGGTGGGGCCCACGTGATTTCCGGGTGGGGCCCACGTGATTTCCCCGTGGGGCCCACGTGATTTCCGGGTGGGGCCCACGTGATTTCCTTGTGGGGCCCACGTGATTTCCCCTGGGGGCCCACGTGATTTCCGGGTGGGGCCCACGTGATTTCCGGGTGGGGCCCACGTGATTTCCGGGTGGGGCCCACGTGATTTCCGGGTGGGGCCCACGTGATTTCAGGGTGGGGCCCACGTGATTTCCGGGTGGGGCCCACGTGATTTCCGGGTGGGGCCCACGTGATTTCCGGGTGGGGCCCACGTGATTTCCGGGTGGGGCCCACGTGATTTCCGGGTGGGGCCCACGTGATTTCCGGGTGGGGCCCACGTGATTTCCCCGTGGGGCCCACGTGATTTCCGGGTGGGGCCCACGTGATTTCCGGGTGGGGCCCACGTGATTTCCGGGTGGGGCCCACGTGATTTCCGGGTGGGGCCCACGTGATTTCCGGGTGGGGCCCACGTGATTTCCGGGTGGGGCCCACGTGATTTCCGGGTGGGGCCCACGTGATTTCCCCGTGGGGCCCACGTGATTTCCGGGTGGGGCCCACGTGATTTCCGGGTGGGGCCCACGTGATTTCCCCTGGGGGCCCACGTGATTTCCGGGTGGGGCCCACGTGATTTCCGGGTGGGGCCCACGTGATTTCCGGGTGGGGCCCACGTGATTTCCGGGTGGGGCCCACGTGATTTCCGGGTGGGGCCCACGTGATTTCCGGGTGGGGCCCACGTGATTTCCGGGTGGGGCCCACGTGATTTCCGGGTGGGGCCCACGTGATTTCCGGGTGGGGCCCACGTGATTTCCGGGTGGGGCCCACGTGATTTCCGGGTGGTGCCCACGTGATTTCCGGGTGGGGCCCACGTGATTTCCCCTGGGGGCCCACGTGATTTCCGGGTGGGGCCCACGTGATTTCCGGGTGGGGCCCACGTGATTTCCGGGTGGGGCCCACGTGATTTCCGGGTGGGGCCCACGTGATTTCCGGGTGGGGCCCACGTGATTTCCGGGTGGGGCCCACGTGATTTCCGGGTGGGGCCCACGTGATTTCCGGGTGGGGCCCACGTGATTTCCGGGTGGGGCCCACGTGATTTCCGGGTGGGGCCCACGTGATTTCCGGGTGGGGCCCACGTGATTTCCCCTGGGGGCCCACGTGATTTCCGGGTGGGGCCCACGTGATTTCCGGGTGGGGCCCACGTGATTTCCGGGTGGGGCCCACGTGATTTCCGGGTGGGGCCCACGTGATTTCCCCGTGGGGCCCACGTGATTTCCGGGTGGGGCCCACGTGATTTCCGGGTGGGGCCCACGTGATTTCCGGGTGGGGCCCACGTGATTTCCCCTGGGGGCCCACGTGATTTCCGGGTGGGGCCCTCGTGATTTCCGGGTGGGGCCCACGTGATTTCCGGGTGGGGCCCACGTGATTTCCGGGTGGGGCCCACGTGATTTCCGGGTGGGGCCCACGTGATTTCCGGGTGGGGCCCACGTGATTTCCGGGTGGGGCCCACGTGATTTCCGGGTGGGGCCCACGTGATTTCCCCGTGGGGCCCACGTGATTTCCGGGTGGGGCCCACGTGATTTCCGGGTGGGGCCCACGTGATTTCCGGGTGGGGCCCACGTGATTTCCGGGTGGGGCCCACGTGATTTCCGGGTGGGGCCCACGTGATTTCCGGGTGGGACCCACGTGATTTCCCCGTGGGGCCCACGTGATTTCCGGGTGGGGCCCACGTGTTTTCCGGGTGGGGCCCACGTGATATCCGGGTGGGGCCCACGTGATTTCCCCCGGGGGGCCCACGTGATTTCCGGGTGGGGCCCACGTGATTTCCCCTGGGGGCCCACGTGTTTTCCGGGTAGGGCCCACGTGATTTCCGGGTGGGGCCCACGTGATTTCCGGGTGGGGCCCACGTGATTTCCGGGTGGGGCCCACGTGATTTCCGGGTGGGGCCCACGTGATTTCCGGGTGGGGCCCACGTGATTTCCGGGTGGGGCCCACGTGATTTCCGGGTGGGGCCCACGTGATTTCCCCGTGGGGCCCACGTGATTTCCGGGTGGGGCCCACGTGATTTCCGGGTGGGGCCCACGTGATTTCCGGGTGGGGCCCACGTGATTTCCGGGTGGGGCCCACGTGATTTCCGGGTGGGGCCCACGTGATTTCCTGGTGGGGCCCACGTGATTTCCGGGTGGGGCCCACGTGATTTCCGGGTGGGGCCCACGTGATTTCCGGGTGGGGCCCACGTGATTTCCGGGTGGGGCCCACGTGATTTCCGGGTGGGGCCCACGTGATTTCCGGGTGGGGCCCACGTGATTTCCGGGAGGGGCCCACGTGATTTCCGGGTGGGGCCCACGTGATTTCCGGGTGGGGCCCACGTGATTTCCGGGTGGGGCCCACGTGATTTCCGGGTGGGGCCCACGTGATTTCCCCGTGGGGCCCACGTGATTTCCCCTGGGGGCCCACGTGATTTCCGGGTGGGGCCCACGTGATTTCCCCTGGGGGCCCACGTGTTTTCCGGGTAGGGCCCACGTGATTTCCGGGTGGGGCCCACGTGATTTCCGGGTGGGGCCCACGTGATTTCCGGGTGGGGCCCACGTGATTTCCGGGTGGGGCCCACGTGATTTCCGGGTGGGGCCCACGTGATTTCCGGGTGGGGCCCACGTGATTTCCGGGTGGGGCCCACGTGATTTCCCCGTGGGGCCCACGTCATTTCCGGGTGGGGCCCACGTGATTTCCGGGTGGGGCCCACGTGATTTCCGGGTGGGGCCCACGTGATTTCCGGGTGGGGCCCACGTGATTTCCGGGTGGGGCCCACGTGATTTCCGGGTGGGGCCCACGTGATTTCCGGGTGGGGCCCACGTGATTTCCGGGTGGGGCCCACGTGATTTCCGGGTGGGGCCCACGTGATATCCGGGTGGGGCCCACGTGATTTCCCCTGGGGGCCCACGTGATTTCCGGGTGGGGCCCACGTGATTTCCCCTGGGGGCCCACGTGTTTTCCGGGTAGGGCCCACGTGATTTCCGGGTGGGGCCCACGTGATTTCCGGGTGGGGCCCACGTGATTTCCGGGTGGGGCCCACGTGATTTCCGGGTGGGGCCCACGTGATTTCCGGGTGGGGCCCACGTGATTTCCGGGTGGGGCCCACGTGATTTCCGGGTGGGGCCCACGTGATTTCCGGGTGGGGCCCACGTGATTTCCGGGTGGGGCCCACGTGATTTCCGGGTGGGGCCCACGTGATTTCCGGGTGGGGCCCACGTGATTTCCGGGTGGGGCCCACGTGATTTCCGGGTGGGGCCCACGTGATTTCCGGGTGGGGCCCACGTGATTTCCGGGTGGGGCCCACGTGATTTCAGGGTGGGGCCCACGTGATTTCCGGGTGGGGCCCACGTGATTTCCGGGTGGGGCCCACGTGATTTCTGGGTGGGGCCCACGTGATTTCCCCGTGGGGCCCACGTGATTTCCGGGTGGGCCCCACGTGATTTCCGGGTGGGCCCCACGTGATTTCCGGGTGGGGCCCACGTGATTTCCGGGTGGGGCCCACGTGATTTCCGGGTGGGGCCCACGTGATTTCCGGGTGGGGCCCACGTGATTTCCGGGTGGGGCCCACGTGATTTCCGGTTGGGGCCCACGTGATTTCCGGGTGGGGCCCACGTGATTTCCGGGTGGGGCCCACGTGATTTCCGGGTGGGGCCCACGTGATTTCCGGGTGGGGCCCAAGTGATTTCCCCTGGGGTCCCACGTGATTTCCGGGTGGGGCCCACGTGATTTCCGGGTGGGGCCCATGTGATTTCCGGGTGGGGCCCACGTGATTTCCGGGTGGGGCCCACGTGATTTCCGGGTGGGGCCCACGTGATTTCCGGGTGGGGCCCACGTGATTTCCGGGTGGGGCCCACGTGATTTCCCCGTGGGGCCCACGTGATTTCCGGGTGGGGCCCACGTGATTTCCTTGTGGGGCCCACGTGATTTCCGGGTGGGGCCCACGTGATTTCCCCTGGGGGCCCACGTGATTTCCGGGTGGGGCCCTCGTGATTTCCGGGTGGGGCCCACGTGATTTCCGGGTGGGGCCCACGTGATTTCCGGGTGGGGCCCACGTGATTTCCGGGTGGGGCCCACGTGATTTCCGGGTGGGGCCCACGTGATTTCCGGGTGGGGCCCACGTGATTTCCGGGTGGGGCCCACGTGATTTCCGGGTGGGGCCCACGTGATTTCCGGGTGGGGCCCACGTGATTTCCCCGTGGGGCCCACGTGATTTCCGGGTGGGGCCCACGTGATTTCCGGGTGGGGCCCACGTGATTTCCGGGTGGGGCCCTCGTGATTTCCGGGTGGGGCCCACGTGATTTCCGGGTGGGGCCCACGTGATTTCCGGGTGGGACCCACGTGATTTCCCCGTGGGGCCCACGTGATTTCCGGGTGGGGCCCACGTGTTTTCCGGGTGGGGCCCACGTGATATCCGGGTGGGGCCCACGTGATTTCCCCTGGGGGCCCACGTGATTTCCGGGTGGGGCCCACGTGATTTCCCCTGGGGGCCCACGTGATTTCCGGGTAGGGCCCACGTGATTTCCGGGTGGGGCCCACGTGATTTCCGGGTGGGGCCCACGTGATTTCCGGGTGGGGCCCACGTGATTTCCGGGTGGGGCCCACGTGATTTCCGGGTGGGGCCCACGTGATTTCCGGGTGGGGCCCACGTGATTTCCGGGTGGGGCCCACGTGATTTCCGGGTGGGGCCCACGTGATTTCCGGGTGGGGCCCACGTGATTTCCCCTGGGGGCCCACGTGATTTCCGGGTGGGGCCCACGTGATTTCCGGGTGGGGCCCACGTGATTTCCGGGTGGGGCCCACGTGATTTCCGGGTGGGGCCCACGTGATTTCCGGGTGGGGCCCACGTGATTTCCGGGTGGGGCCCACGTGATTTCCGGGTGGGGCCCACGTGATTTCCGGGTGGGGCCCACGTGATTTCCGGGTGGGGCCCACGTGATTTCCGGGTGGGGCCCACGTGATTTCCGGGTGGGGCCCACGTGATTTCCGGGTGGGGCCCACGTGATTTCCCCGTGGGGCCCACGTGATTTCCGGGTGGGCCCCACGTGATTTCCGGGTGGGCCCCACGTGATTTCCGGGTGGGGCCCACGTGATTTCCGGGTGGGGCCCACGTGATTTCCGGGTGGGGCCCACGTGATTTCCGGGTGGGGCCCACGTGATTTCCGGGTGGGGCCCACGTGATTTCCGGGTGGGGCCCACGTGATTTCCGGGTGGGGCCCACGTGATTTCCGGGTGGGGCCCACGTGATTTCCGGGTGGGGCCCACGTGATTTCCGGGTGGGGCCCACGTGATTTCCGGGTGGGGCCCACGTGATTTCCCCTGGGGTCCCACGAGATTTCCGGGTGGGGCCCACGTGATTTCCGGGTGGGGCCCACGTGATTTCCGGGTGGGGCCCACGTGATTTCCGGGTGGGGCCCACGTGATTTCCCCTGGGGGCCCACGTGATTTCCGGGTGGGGCCCACGTGATTTCCGGGTGGGGCCCACGTGATTTCCGGGTGGGGCCCACGTGATTTCCGGGTGGGGCCCACGTGATTTCCGGGTGGGGCCCACGTGATTTCCGGGTGGGGCCCACGTGATTTCCGGGTGGGGCCCACGTGATTTCCGGGTGGGGCCCACGTGATTTCAGGGTGGGGCCCACGTGATTTCCGGGTGGGGCCCACGTGATTTCCGGGTGGGGCCCACGTGATTTCCGGGTGGGGCCCACGTGATTTCCCCGTGGGGCCCACGTGATTTCCGGGTGGGCCCTACGTGATTTCCGGGTGGGCCCCACGTGATTTCCGGGTGGGGCCCACGTGATTTCCGGGTGGGGCCCACGTGATTTCCGGGTGGGGCCCACGTGATTTCCGGGTGGGGCCCACGTGATTTCCGGGTGGGGCCCACGTGATTTCCGGGTGGGGCCCACGTGATTTCCGGGTGGGGCCCACGTGATTTCCGGGTGGGGCCCACGTGATTTCCGGGTGGGGCCCACGTGATTTCCGGGTGGGGCCCACGTGATTTCCGGGTGGGGCCCACGTGATTTCCCCTGGGGTCCCACGTGTTTTCCGGGTGGGGCCCACGTGATTTCCGGGTGGGGCCCACGTGATTTCCGGGTGGGGCCCACGTGATTTCCGGGTGGGGCCCACGTGATTTCCGGGTGGGGCCCACGTGATTTCCGGGTGGGGCCCACGTGATTTCCGGGTGGGGCCCACGTGATTTCCGGGTGGGGCCCACGTGATTTCCGGGTGGGGCCCACGTGATTTCCGGGTGGGGCCCACGTGATTTCCCCTGGGGTCCCACGTGATTTCCGGGTGGGGCCCACGTGATTTCCGGGTGGGGCCCACGTGGTTTCCCCGTGGGGCCCACGTGATTTCCGGGTGGGGCCCACGTGATTTCCGGGTGGGTCCCACGTGATTTCCGGGTGGGGCCCACGTGATTTCCGGGTGTGGCCCACGTGATTTCCGTGTGGGGCCTACGTGATTTCCGGGTGGGGCCCACGTGATTTCCGTGTGGGGCCCACGTGATTTCCGGGTGGGGCCCACGTGATTTCCGGGTGGGGCCCACGTGATTTCCCCGTGGGGCCCACGTGATTTCCGGGTGGGGCCCACGTGATTTCCGGGTGGGCCCCACGTGATTTCCGGGTGGGGCCCACGTGATTTCCGGGTGGGGCCCACGTGATTTCCCCTGGGGTCCCACGTGATTTCCGGGTGGGGCCCACGTGATTTCCGGGTGGGGCCCACGTGATTTCCGGGTGGGGCCCACGTGATTTCAGGGTGGGGCCCACGTGATTTCCCCTGGGGGCCCACGTGATTTCCGGGTGGGGCCCACGTGATTTCCGGGTGGGGCCCACGTGATTTCCGGGTGGGGCCCACGTGATTTCCGGGTGGGGCCCACGTGATTTCCGGGTGGGGCCCACGTGATTTCCGGGTGGGGCCCACGTGATTTCCGGGTGGGGCCCACGTGATTTCCGGGTGGGGCCCACGTGATTTCCCCGTGGGGCCCACGTGATTTCCGGGTGGGGCCCACGTGATTTCCGGGTGGGGCCCACGTGATTTCCGGGTGGGGCCCACGTGATTTCCGGGTGGGGCCCACGTGATTTCCGGGTGGGGCCCACGTGATTTCCCCGTGGGGCCCACGTGATTTCCGGGTGGGGCCCACGTGATTTCCGGGTGGGGCCCACGTGATTTCCGGGTGGGGCCCACGTGATTTCCGGGTGGGGCCCACGTGATTTCCCCGTGGGGCCCACGTGATTTCCGGGTGGGGCCCACGTGATTTCCGGGTGGGGCCCACGTGATTTCCGGGTGGGGCCCACGTGATTTCCGGGTGGGGCCCACGTGATTTCCGGGTGGGACCCACGTGATTTCCCCGTGGGGCCCACGTGATTTCCGGGTGGGGCCCACGTGTTTTCCGGGTGGGGCCCACGTGATATCCGGGTGGGGCCCACGTGATTTCCCCTGGGGGCCCACGTGATTTCCGGGTGGGGCCCACGTGATTTCCCCTGGGGGCCCACGTGTTTTCCGGGTAGGGCCCACGTGATTTCCGGGTGGGGCCCACGTGATTTCCGGGTGGGGCCCACGTGATTTCCGGGTGGGGCCCACGTGATTTCCGGGTGGGGCCCACGTGATTTCCGGGTGGGGCCCACGTGATTTCCGGGTGGGGCCCACGTGATTTCCGGGTGGGGCCCACGTGATTTCCCCGTGGGGCCCACGTGATTTCCGGGTGGGGCCCACGTGATTTCCGGGTGGGGCCCACGTGATTTCCGGGTGGGGCCCACGAGATTTCCGGGTGGGGCCCACGTGATTTCCCCTGGGGGCCCACGTGATTTCCGGGTGGGGCCCACGTGATTTCCGGGTGGGGCCCACGTGATTTCCGGGTGGGGCCCACGTGATTTCCGGGTGGGGCCCACGTGATTTCCCCGTGGGGCCCACGTGATTTCCGGGTGGGGCCCACGTGATTTCCGGGTGGGGCCCACGTGATTTCCGGGTGGGGCCCACGTGATTTCCGGGTGGGGCCCACGTGATTTCCGGGTGGGGCCCACGTGATTTCCGGGTGGGGCCCACGTGATTTCCGGGTGGGGCCCACGTGATTTCCCCGTGGGGCCCACGTGATTTCCCCTGGGGGCCCACGTGATTTCCGGGTGGGGCCCACGTGATTTCCCCTGGGGGCCCACGTGTTTTCCGGGTAGGGCCCACGTGATTTCCGGGTGGGGCCCACGTGATTTCCGGGTGGGGCCCACGTGATTTCCGGGTGGGGCCCACGTGATTTCCGGGTGGGGCCCACGTGATTTCCGGGTGGGGCCCACGTGATTTCCGGGTGGGGCCCACGTGATTTCCGGGTGGGGCCCACGTGATTTCCCCGTGGGGCCCACGTGATTTCCGGGTGGGGCCCACGTGATTTCCGGGTGGGGCCCACGTGATTTCCGGGTGGGGCCCACGTGATTTCCGGGTGGGGCCCACGTGATTTCCGGGTGGGGCCCACGTGATTTCCGGGTGGGGCCCACGTGATTTCCGGGTGGGGCCCACGTGATTTCCGGGTGGGGCCCACGTGATTTCCGGGTGGGGCCCACGTGATATCCGGGTGGGGCCCACGTGATTTCCCCTGGGGGCCCACGTGATTTCCGGGTGGGGCCCACGTGATTTCCCCTGGGGGCCCACGTGTTTTCCGGGTAGGGCCCACGTGATTTCCGGGTGGGGCCCACGTGATTTCCGGGTGGGGCCCACGTGATTTCCGGGTGGGGCCCACGTGATTTCCGGGTGGGGCCCACGTGATTTCCGGGTGGGGCCCACGTGATTTCCGGGTGGGGCCCACGTGATTTCCGGGTGGGGCCCACGTGATTTCCGGGTGGGGCCCACGTGATTTCCGGGTGGGGCCCACGTGATTTCCGGGTGGGGCCCACGTGATTTCCGGGTGGGGCCCACGTGATTTCCGGGTGGGGCCCACGTGATTTCCGGGTGGGGCCCACGTGATTTCCGGGTGGGGCCCACGTGATTTCAGGGTGGGGCCCACGTGATTTCCGGGTGGGGCCCACGTGATTTCCGGGTGGGGCCCACGTGATTTCTGGGTGGGGCCCACGTGATTTCCCCGTGGGCCCCACGTGATTTCCGGGTGGGCCCCACGTGATTTCCGGGTGGGTCCCACGTGATTTACGGGTGGGGCCCACGTGATTTCCGGGTGGGGCCCACGTGATTTCCGGGTGGGGCCCACGTGATTTCCGGGTGGGGCCCACGTGATTTCCGGGTGGGGCCCACGTGATTTCCGGGTGGGGCCCACGTGATTTCCGGGTGGGGCCCACGTGATTTCCGGGTGGGGCCCACGTGATTTCCGGGTGGGGCCCACGTGATTTCCGGGTGGGGCCCACGTGATTTCCCCTGGGGTCCCACGTGATTTCCGGGTGGGGCCCACGTGATTTCCGGGTGGGGCCCATGTGATTTCCGGGTGGGGCCCACGTGATTTCCGGGTGGGGCCCACGTGATTTCCGGGTGGGGCCCACGTGATTTCCGGGTGGGGCCCACGTGATTTCCGGGTGGGGCCCACGTGATTTCCCCGTGGGGCCCACGTGATTTCCGGGTGGGGCCCACGTGATTTCCTTGTGGGGCCCACGTGATTTCCGGGTGGGGCCCACGTGATTTCCCCTGGGGGCCCACGTGATTTCCGGGTGGGGCCCTCGTGATTTCCGGGTGGGGCCCACGTGATTTCCGGGTGGGGCCCACGTGATTTCCGGGTGGGGCCCACGTGATTTCCGGGTGGGGCCCACGTGATTTCCGGGTGGGGCCCACGTGATTTCCGGGTGGGGCCCACGTGATTTCCGGGTGGGGCCCACGTGATTTCCGGGTGGGGCCCACGTGATTTCCCCGTGGGGCCCACGTGATTTCCGGGTGGGGCCCACGTGATTTCCGGGTGGGGCCCACGTGATTTCCCGGTGGGGCCCTCGTGATTTCCGGGTGGGGCCCACGTGATTTCCGGGTGGGGCCCACGTGATTTCCGGGTGGGACCCACGTGATTTCCCCGTGGGGCCCACGTGATTTCCGGGTGGGGCCCACGTGATTTCCGGGTGGGGCCCACGTGATTTCCGGGTGGGGCCCACGTGATTTCCCCGTGGGGCCCACGTGATTTCCGGGTGGGGCCCACGTGATTTCCGGGTGGGGCCCACGTGATTTCCGGGTGGGGCCCTCGTGATTTCCGGGTGGGGCCCACGTGATTTCCGGGTGGGGCCCACGTGATTTCCGGGTGGGACCCACGTGATTTCCCCGTGGGGCCCACGTGATTTCCGGGTGGGGCCCACGTGTTTTCCGGGTGGGGCCCACGTGATATCCGGGTGGGGCCCACGTGATTTCCCCTGGGGGCCCACGTGATTTCCGGGTGGGGCCCACGTGATTTCCCCTGGGGGCCCACGTGATTTCCGGGTGGGGCCCACGTGATTTCCGGGTGGGGCCCACGTGATTTCCGGGTGGGGCCCACGTGATTTCCGGGTGGGGCCCACGTGATTTCCGGGTGGGGCCCACGTGATTTCCGGGTGGGGCCCACGTGATTTCCGGGTGGGGCCCACGTGATTTCCGGGTGGGGCCCACGTGATTTCCGGGTGGGGCCCACGTGATTTCCCCTGGGGGCCCACGTGATTTCCGGGTGGGGCCCACGTGATTTCCGGGTGGGGCCCACGTGATTTCCGGGTGGGGCCCACGTGATTTCCGGGTGGGGCCCACGTGATTTCCGGGTGGGGCCCACGTGATTTCCGGGTGGGGCCCACGTGATTTCCGGGTGGGGCCCACGTGATTTCCGGGTGGGGCCCACGTGATTTCAGGGTGGGGCCCACGTGATTTCCGGGTGGGGCCCACGTGATTTCCGGGTGGGGCCCACGTGATTTCCCCGTGGGGCCCACGTGATTTCCCCGTGGGGCCCACGTGATTTCCGGGTGGGCCCCACGTGATTTCCGGGTGGGCCCCACGTGATTTCCGGGTGGGGCCCACGTGATTTCCGGGTGGGGCCCACGTGATTTCCGGGTGGGGCCCACGTGATTTCCGGGTGGGGCCCACGTGATTTCCGGGTGGGGCCCACGTGATTTCCGGGTGGGGCCCACGTGATTTCCGGGTGGGGCCCACGTGATTTCCGGGTGGGGCCCACGTGATTTCCGGGTGGGGCCCACGTGATTTCCGGGTGGGGCCCACGTGATTTCCGGGTGGGGCCCACGTGATTTCCCCTGGGGTCCCACGTGATTTCCGGGTGGGGCCCACGTGATTTCCGGGTGGGGCCCACGTGATTTCCGGGTGGGGCCCACGTGATTTCCGGGTGGGGCCCACGTGATTTCCGGGTGGGGCCCACGTGATTTCCGGGTGGGGCCCACGTGATTTCCGGGTGGGGCCCACGTGATTTCCGGGTGGGGCCCACGTGATTTCCGGGTGGGGCCCACGTGATTTCCGGGTGGGGCCCACGTGATTTCCCCTGGGGTCCCACGTGATTTCCGGGTGGGGCCCACGTGATTTCCGGGTGGGGCCCACGTGGTTTCCCCGTGGGGCCCACGTGATTTCCGGGTGGGGCCCACGTGATTTCCGGGTGGGTCCCACGTGATTTCCGGGTGGGGCCCACGTGATTTCCGGGTGTGGCCCACGTGATTTCCGTGTGGGGCCTACGTGATTTCCGGGTGGGGCCCACGTGATTTCCGGGTGGGGCCCACGTGATTTCCGGGTGGGGCCCACGTGATTTCCGGGTGGGGCCCACGTGATTTCCCCGTGGGGCCCACGTGATTTCCGGGTGGGGCCCACGTGATTTCCGGGTGGGCCCCACGTGATTTCCGGGTGGGGCCCACGTGATTTCCGGGTGGGGCCCACGTGATTTCCGGGTGGGGCCCACGTGATTTCCGGGTGGGGCCCACGTGATTTCCGGGTGGGGCCCACGAGATATCCGGGTGGGGCCCACGTGATTTCCGGGTGGGGCCCTCGTGATTTCCGGGTGGGGCCCACGTGATTTCCGGGTGGGGCCCACGTGATTTCCGGGTGGGGCCCACGTGATTTCCGGGTGGGGCCCACGTGATTTCCGGGTGGGGCCCACGTGATTTCCCCTGGGGTCCCACGTGATTTCCGGGTGGGGCCCACGTGATTTCCGGGTGGGGCCCACGTGATTTCCGGGTGGGGCCCACGTGATTTCCGGGTGGGGCCCACGTGATTTCCGGGTGGGGCCCACGTGATTTCCGGGTGGGGCCCACGTGATTTCCGGGTGGGGCCCACGTGATTTCCGGGTGGGGCCCACGTGATTTCCGGGTGGGGCCCACGTGATTTCCGGGTGGGGCCCACGTGATTTCCCCTGGGGTCCCACGTGATTTCCGGGTGGGGCCCACGTGATTTCCGGGTGGGGCCCACGTGGTTTCCCCGTGGGGCCCACGTGATTTCCGGGTGGGGCCCACGTGATTTCCGGGTGGGTCCCACGTGATTTCCGGGTGGGGCCCACGTGATTTCCGGGTGTGGCCCACGTGATTTCCGTGTGGGGCCTACGTGATTTCCGGGTGGGGCCCACGTGATTTCCGTGTGGGGCCCACGTGATTTCCGGGTGGAGCCCACGTGATTTCCGGGTGGGGCCCACGTGATTTCCCCGTGGGGCCCACGTGATTTCCGGGTGGGGCCCACGTGATTTCCGGGTGGGCCCCAGGTGATTTCCGGGTGGGGCCCACGTGATTTCCGGGTGGGGCCCACGTGATTTCCCCTGGGGTCCCACGTGATTTCCGGGTGGGGCCCACGTGATTTCCGGGTGGGGCCCACGTGATTTCCGGGTGGGGCCCACGTGATTTCAGGGTGGGGCCCACGTGATTTCCCCTGGGGGCCCACGTGATTTCCGGGTGGGGCCCACGTGATTTCCGGGTGGGGCCCACGTGATTTCCGGGTGGGGCCCACGTGATTTCCCCGTGGGGCCCACGTGATTTCCGGGTGGGGCCCACGTGATTTCCGGGTGGGGCCCACGTGATTTCCGGGTGGGGCCCACGTGATTTCCGGGTGGGGCCCACGTGATTTCCCCGTGGGGCCCACGTGATTTCCGGGTGGGGCCCACGTGATTTCCGGGTGGGCCCCACGTGATTTCCGGGTGGGGCCCACGTGATTTCCGGGTGGGGCCCACGTGATTTCCGGGTGGGGCCCACGTGATTTCCGGGTGGGGCCCACGTGATTTCCGGGTGGGGCCCACGTGATTTCCCCGTGGGGCCCACGTGATTTCCGGGTGGGGCCCACGTGATTTCCGGGTGGGGCCCACGTGATTTCCGGGTGGGGCCCACGTGATTCCCGGGTGGGGCCCACGTGATTTCCGGGTGGGGCCCACGTGATTTCCGGGTGGGGCCCACGTGATTTCCGGGTGGGGCCCACGTGATTTCCGGGTGGGGCCCACGTGATTTCCGGGTGGGGCCCACGTGATTTCCCCTGGGGGCCCACGTGATTTCCCCTGGGGGCCCACGTGATTTCCGGGTGGGGCCCACGTGATTTCCGGGTGGGGCCCACGTGATTTCCGGGTGGGGCCCACGTGATTTCCGGGTGGGGCCCACGTGATTTCCGGGTGGGGCCCACGTGATTTCCGGGTGGGGCCCACGTGATTTCCGGGTGGGGCCCACGTGATTTCCGGGTGGGGCCTACGTGATTTCCGGGTGGGGCCCACGTGATTTCCGGGTGGGGCCCACGTGATTTCCGGGTGGGGCCCACGTGATTTCCCCTGGGGGCCCACGTGATTTCCGGGTGGGGCCCACGTGATTTCCCCGTGGGGCCCACGTGATTTCCGGGTGGGGCCCACGTGATTTCCGGGTGGGGCCCACGTGATTTCCGGGTGGGGCCCACGTGATTTCCGGGTGGGGCCCACGTGATTTCCGGGTGGGGCCCACGTGATTTCCGGGTGGGGCCCACGTGATTTCCGGGTGGGGCCCACGTGATTTCCGGGTGGGGCCCACGTGATTTCCGGGTGGGGCCCACGTGATTTCCGGGTGGGGCCCACGTGATTTCCGGGTGGGGCCCACGTGATTTCCGGGTGGGGCCCACGTGATTTCCCCTGGGGTCCCACGTGATTTCCGGGTGGGGCCCACGTGATTTCCGGGTGGGGCCCACGTGATTTCCGGGTGGGGCCCACGTGATTTCCCCGTGGGGCCCACGTGATCTCCGGGTGGGGCCCACGTGATTTCCAGGTGGGTCCCACGTGATTTCCGGGTGGGGCCCACGTGATTTCCGGGTGGGGCCCACGTGATTTCCGTGTGGGGCCTACGTGATTTCCGGGTGGGGCCCACGTGATTTCCGTGTGGGGCCCACGTGATTTCCGGGTGGGGCCCACGTGATTTCCGGGTGGGGCCCACGTGATTTCCGGGTGGGGCCCACGTGATTTCCGGGTGGGGCCCACGTGATTTCCGGGTGGGCCCCACGTGATTTCCGGGTGGGGCCCACGTGATTTCCGGGTGGGGCCCACGTGATTTCCCCGTGGGGCCCACGTGATTTCCCCGTGGTGCCCACGTGATTTCCGGGTGGGGCCCACGTGATTTCCGGGTGGGGCCCACGTGATTTCCGGGTGGGGCCCACGTGATTTCAGGGTGGGGCCCACGTGATTTCCGGGTGGGGCCCACGTGATTTCCGGGTGGGGCCCACGTGATTTCCGGGTGGGGCCCACGTGATTTCCGGGTGGGGCCCACGTGATTTCCCCGTGGGGCCCACGTGATTTCCGGGTGGGGCCCACGTGACTTCCGGGTGGGGCCCACGTGATTTCCGGGTGGGGCCCACGTGATTTCCGGGTGGGGCCCACGTGATTTCCCCGTGGGGCCCACGTGATTTCCGGGTGGGGCCCACGTGATTTCCGGGTGGGGCCCACGTGATTTCCGGGTGGGGCCCACGTGATTTCCGTGTGGGGCCCACGTGATTTCCGGGTGGGGCCCACGTGATTTCCGGGTGGGGCCCACGTGATTTCCGGGTGGGGCCCACGTGATTTCCGGGTGGGGCCCACGTGATTTCCCCGTGGGGCCCACGTGATTTCCGGGTGGGGCCCACGTGATTTCCGGGTGGGGCCCACGTGATTTCCGGGTGGGGCCCACGTTTTTTCCCCGTGGGGCCCACGTGATTTCCGGGAGGGGCCCACGTGATTTCCGGGTGGGCCCCACGTGATTTCCGGGTGGGGCCCACGTGATTTCCGGGTGGGGCCCACGTGATTTCCGGGTGGGGCCCACGTGATTTCCGGGTGGGGCCCACGTGATTTGCGGGTGGGGCCCACGTGATTTCCCCTGGGGGCCCACGTGATTTCAGGGTGGGGCCCACGTGATTTCCGGGTGGGGCCCACGTGATTTCCGGGTGGGGCCCACGTGATTTCCGGGTGGGGCCCACGTGATTTCCGGGTGGGGCCCACGTGATTTCCGGGTGGGGCCCACGTGATTTCCGGGTGGGGCCCACGTGATTTGCGGGTGGGGCCCACGTGATTTCCCCTGGGGGCCCACGTGATTTCAGGGTGGGGCCCACGTGATTTCCGGGTGGGGCCCACGTGATTTCCGGGTGGGGCCCACGTGATTTCCGGGTGGGGCCCACGTGATTTCCGGGTGGGGCCCACGTGATTTGCGGGTGGGGCCCACGTGATTTCCCCTGGGGGCCCACGTGATTTCAGGGTGGGGCCCACGTGATTTCCGGGTGGGGCCCACGTGATTTCCGGGTGGGGCCCACGTGATTTCCGGGTGGGGCCCACGTGATTTCCGGGTGGGGCCCACGTGATTTCCGGGTGGGGCCCACGTGATTTCCGGGTGGGGCCCACGTGATTTCCCCGTGGGGCCCACGTGATTTCCGGGTGGGGCCCACGTGTTTTCCGGGTGGGCCCCACGTGATTTCCGGGTGGGGCCCACGTGATTTCCGGGTGGGGCCCACGTGATTTCCGGGTGGGGCCCACGTGATTTCCCCGTGGTGCCCACGTGATTTCCGGGTGGGGCCCACGTGATTTCCGGGTGGGGCCCACGTGATTTCCGGGTGGGGCCCACGTGATTTCCGGGTGGGGCCCACGTGATTTCCGGGTGGGGCCCACGTGATTTCCGGGTGGGGCCCACGTGATTTCCCCGTGGGGCCCACGTGATTTCCGGGTGGGGCCCACGTGATTTCCGGGTGGGGCCCACGTGATTTCCGGGTGGGGCCCACGTGATTTCCGGGTGGGGCCCACGTGATTTCCGGGTGGGGCCCACGTGATTTCCGGGTGGGGCCCACGTGATTTCCCCGTGGGGCCCACGTGATTTCCGGGTGGGGCCCACGTGATTTCCCCGTGGGGCCCACGTGATTTCCGGGTGGGGCCCACGTGATTTCCGGGTGGGGCCCACGTGATTTCCGGGTGGGGCCCACGTGATTTCCGGGTGGGGCCCACGTGATTTCCGGGTGGGGCCCACGTGATTTCCGGGTGGGGCCCACGTGATTTCCGGGTGGGGCCCACGTGATTTCCCCTGGGGGCCCACGTGATTTCCCCTGGGGGCCCACGTGATTTCCGGGTGGGGCCCACGTGATTTCCGGGTGGGGCCCACGTGATTTCCGGGTGGGGCCCACGTGATTTCCGGGTGGGGCCCACGTGATTTCCGGGTGGGGCCCACGTGATTTCCGGGTGGGGCCCACGTGATTTCCGGGTGGGGCCCACGTGATTTCCGGGTGGGGCCTACGTGATTTCCGGGTGGGGCCCACGTGATTTCCGGGTGGGGCCCACGTGATTTCCGGGTGGGGCCCACGTGATTTCCCCTGGGGGCCCACGTGATTTCCGGGTGGGGCCCACGTGATTTCCCCGTGGGGCCCACGTGATTTCCGGGTGGGGCCCACGTGATTTCCGGGTGGGGCCCACGTGATTTCCGGGTGGGGCCCACGTGATTTCCGGGTGGGGCCCACGTGATTTCCGGGTGGGGCCCACGTGATTTCCGGGTGGAGCCCACGTGATTTCCAGGTGGGGCCCACGTGATTTCCCCGTGGGGCCCACGTGATTTCCCCGTGGGGCCCACGTGATTTCCGGGTGGGGCCCACGTGATTTCCGGGTGGGGCCCACGTGATTTCCGGGTGGGGCCCACGTGATTTCCGGGTGGGGCCCACGTGATTTCCCCTGGGGGCCCACGTGATTTCCAGGTAGGGCCCACGTGATTTCCGGGTGGGGCCCACGTGATTTCCGGGTGGGGCCCACGTGATTTCCGGGTGGGGCCCACGTGATTTCCGGATGGGGCCCACGTGATTTCCGGGTCGGGCCCACGTGATTTCCGGGTGGGGCCCACGTGATTTCCGGGTGGGGCCCACGTGATTTCCGGGTGGGGCCCACGTGATTTCCCCTGGGGGCCCACGTGATTTCCGGGTGGGGCCCACGTGATTTCCGGGTGGGGCCCACGTGATTTCCGGGTGGGGCCCACGTGATTTCCGGGTGGGGCCCACGTGATTTCCGGGTGGGGCCCACGTGATTTCCGGGTGGGGCCCACGTGATTTCCGGGTGGGGCCCACGTGATTTCCGGGTGGGGCCCACGTGATTTCCGGGTGGGGCCCACGTGATTTCCGGGTGGGGCCCACGTGATTTCCGGGTGGGGCCCACGTGATTTCCCCTGGGGTCCCACGTGATTTCCGGGTGGGGCCCACGTGATTTCCGGGTGGGGCCCACGTGATTTCCGGGTGGGGCCCACGTGATTTCAGGGTGGGGCCCACGTGATTTCCCCTGGGGGCCCACGTGATTTCCGGGTGGGGCCCACGTGATTTCCGGGTGGGGCCCACGTGATTTCCGGGTGGGGCCCACGTGATTTCCCCGTGGGGCCCACGTGATTTCCGGGTGGGGCCCACGTGATTTCCGGGTGGGGCCCACGTGATTTCCGGGTGGGGCCCACGTGATTTCCGGGTGGGGCCCACGTGATTTCCCCGTGGGGCCCACGTGATTTCCGGGTGGGGCCCACGTGATTTCCGGGTGGGGCCCACGTGATTTCCGGGTGGGGCCCACGTGAAATCCGGGTGGGGCCCACGTGATTTCCGGGTGGGGCCCACGTGATTTCCGGGTGGGGCCCACGTGATTTCCCCGTGGGGCCCACGTGATTTCCGGGTGGGGCCCACGTGATTTCCACGTGGGGCCCACGTGATTTCCGGGTGGGGCCCACGTGATTTCCGGGTGGGGCCCACGTGATTTCCGGGTGGGGCCCACGTGATTTCCGGGTGGGGCCCACGTGATTTCCGGGTGGGGCCCACGTGATTTCCGGGTGGGGCCCACGTGATTTCCGGGTGGGGCCCACGTGATTTCCCCTGGGGGCCCACGTGATTTCCCCTGGGGGCCCACGTGATTTCCGGGTGGGGCCCACGTGATTTCCGGGTGGGGCCCACGTGATTTCCGGGTGGGGCCCACGTGATTTCCGGGTGGGGCCCACGTGATTTCCGGGTGGGGCCCACGTGATTTCCGGGTGGGGCCCACGTGATTTCCGGGTGGGGCCCACGTGATTTCCGGGTGGGGCCCACGTGATTTCCCCTGGGGGCCCACGTGATTTCCGGGTGGGGCCCTCGTGATTTCCGGGTGGGGCCCACGTGATTTCCGGGTGGGGCCCACGTGATTTCCGGGTGGGGCCCACGTGATTTCCGGGTGGGGCCCACGTGATTTCCGGGTGGGGCCCACGTGATTTCCGGGTGGGGCCCACGTGATTTCCGGGTGGGGCCCACGTGATTTCCGGGTGGGGCCCACGTGATTTCCGGGTGGGGCCCACGTGATTTCCCCGTGGGGCCCACGTGATTTCCGGGTGGGGCCCACGTGATTTCCGGGTGGGGCCCACGTGATTTCCGGGTGGGGCCCACGTGATTTCCGGGTGGGGCCCACGTGATTTCCGGGTGGGGCCCACGTGATTTCCGGGTGGGACCCACGTGATTTCCCCGTGGGGCCCACGTGATTTCCGGGTGGGGCCCACGTGTTTTCCGGGTGGGGCCCACGTGATATCCGGGTGGGGCCCACGTGATTTCCCCTGGGGGCCCACGTGATTTCCGGGTGGGGCCCGCGTGATTTCCCCTGGGGGCCCACGTGATTTCCGGGTAGGGCCCACGTGATTTCCGGGTGGGGCCCACGTGATTTCCGGGTGGGGCCCACGTGATTTCCGGGTGGGGCCCACGTGATTTCCGGGTGGGGCCCACGTGATTTCCGGGTGGTGCCCACGTGATTTCCGGGTGGGGCCCACGTGATTTCCGGGTGGGGCCCACGTGATTTCCCCTGGGGGCCTACGTGATTTCCGGGTGGGGCCCACGTGATTTCCGGGTGGGGCCCACGTGATTTCCGGGTGGGGCCCACGTGATTTCCGGGTGGGGCCCACGTGATTTCCGGGTGGGGCCCACGTGATTTCCGGGTGGGGCCCACGTGATTTCCGGGTGGGGCCCACGTGATTTCCGGGTGGGGCCCACGTGATTTCCGGGTGGGGCCCACGTGATTTCAGGGTGGGGCCCACGTGATTTCCGGGTGGGGCCCACGTGATTTCCGGGTGGGGCCCACGTGATTTCTGGGTGGGGCCCACGTGATTTCCCCGTGGGGCCCACGTGATTTCCGGGTGGGCCCCACGTGATTTCCGGGTGGGCCCCACGTGATTTCCGGGTGGGGCCCACGTGATTTCCGGGTGGGGCCCACGTGATTTCCGGGTGGGGCCCACGTGATTTCCGGGTGGGGCCCACGTGATTTCCGGGTGGGGCCCACGTGATTTCCGGGTGGGGCCCACGTGATTTCCGGGTGGGGCCCACGTGATTTCCGGGTGGGGCCCACGTGATTTCCGGGTGGGGCCCACGTGATTTCCGGGTGGGGCCCACGTGATTTCCGGGTGGGGCCCACGTGATTTCCGGGTGGGGCCCACGTGATTTCCCCTGGGGTCCCACGTGATTTCCGGGTGGGGCCCACGTGATTTCCGGGTGGGGCCCACGTGATTTCCCCTGGGGTCCCACGTGATTTCCGGGTGGGGCCCACGTGATTTCCGGGTGGGGCCCACGTGATTTCCGGGTGGGGCCCACGTGATTTCCCCGTGGGGCCCACGTGATTTCCGGGTGGGGCCCACGTGATTTCCGGGTGGGGCCCACGTGATTTCAGGGTGGGGCCCACGTGATTTCCGGGTGGGGCCCACGTGATTTCCGGGTGGGGCCCACGTGATTTCCGGGTGGGGCCCACGTGACTTCCGGGTGGGGCCCACGTGATTTCCGGGTGGGGCCCACGTGATTTCCGGGTGGGGCCCACGTGATTTCCCCGTGGGGCCCACGTGATTTCCGGGTGGGGCCCACGTGATTTCCGGGTGGGGCCCACGTGATTTCCGGGTGGGGCCCACGTGATTTCCGCGTGGGGCCCACGTGATTTCCGGGTGGGGCCCACGTGATTTCCGGGTGGGGCCCACGTGATTTCCGGGTGGGGCCCACGTGATTTCCGGGTGGGGCCCACGTGATTTCCCCGTGGGGCCCACGTGATTTCCGGGTGGGGCCCACGTGATTTCCGGGTGGGGCCCACGTGATTTCCGGGTGGGGCCCACGTGATTTCCGTGTGGGGCCCACGTGATTTCCGGGTGGGGCCCACGTGATTTCCGTGTGGGGCCCACGTGATTTCCGGGTGGGGCCCACGTGATTTCCCCGTGGGGCCCACGTGATTTCAGGGTCGGGCCCACGTGATTTCCGGGTGGGGCCCACGTGATTTCCGGGTGGGGCCCACGTGATTTCCGGGTGGGGCCCACGTGACTTCCGGGTGGGGCCCACGTGATTTCCGGGTGGGGCCCACGTGATTTCCGGGTGGGGCCCACGTGATTTCCCCGTGGGGCCCACGTGATTTCCGGGTGGGGCCCACGTGATTTCCGGGTGGGGCCCACGTGATTTCCGGGTGGGGCCCACGTGATTTCCGTGTGGGGCCCACGGGATTTCCGGGTGGGGCCCACGTGATTTCCGGGTGGGGCCCACGTGATTTCCGGGTGGGGCCCACGTGATTTCCGGGTGGGGCCCACGTGATTTCCCCGTGGGGCCCACGTGATTTCCGGGTGGGGCCCACGTGATTTCCGGGTGGGGCCCACGTGATTTCCGGGTGGGGCCCACGTGATTTCCGGGTGGGGCCCACGTGATTTCCGGGTGGGGCCCACGTGATTTCCGGGTGGGGCCCACGTTTTTTCCCCGTGGGGCCCACGTGATTTCCGGGTGGGGCCCACGTGATTTCCGGGTGGGCCCCACGTGATTTCCGGGTGGGGCCCACGTGATTTCCGGGTGGGGCCCACGTGATTTCCGTGTGGGGCCCACGTGATTTCCGGGTGGGGCCCACGTGATTTCCCCGTGGGGCCCACGTGATTTCCGGGTGGGGCCCACGTGATTTCCGGGTGGGGCCCACGTGATTTCAGGGTGGGGCCCACGTGATTTCCGGGTGGGGCCCACGTGATTTCCGGGTGGGGCCCACGTGATTTCCGGGTGGGGCCCACGTGACTTCCGGGTGGGGCCCACGTGATTTCCGGGTGGGGCCCACGTGATTTCCGGGTGGGGCCCACGTGATTTCCCCGTGGGGCCCACGTGATTTCCGGGTGGGGCCCACGTGATTTCCGGGTGGGGCCCACGTGATTTCCGGGTGGGGCCCACGTGATTTCCGTGTGGGGCCCACGTGATTTCCGGGTGGGGCCCACGTGATTTCCGGGTGGGGCCCACGTGATTTCCGGGTGGGGCCCACGTGATTTCCGGGTGGGGCCCACGTGATTTCCCCGTGGGGCCCACGTGATTTCCGGGTGGGGCCCACGTGATTTCCGGGTGGGGCCCACGTGATTTCCGGGTGGGGCCCACGTGATTTCCGTGTGGGGCCCACGTGATTTCCGGGTGGGGCCCACGTGATTTCCGTGTGGGGCCCACGTGATTTCCGGGTGGGGCCCACGTGATTTCCCCGTGGGGCCCACGTGATTTCAGGGTCGGGCCCACGTGATTTCCGGGTGGGGCCCACGTGATTTCCGGGTGGGGCCCACGTGATTTCCGGGTGGGGCCCACGTGACTTCCGGGTGGGGCCCACGTGATTTCCGGGTGGGGCCCACGTGATTTCCGGGTGGGGCCCACGTGATTTCCCCGTGGGGCCCACGTGATTTCCGGGTGGGGCCCACGTGATTTCCGGGTGGGGCCCACGTGATTTCCGGGTGGGGCCCACGTGATTTCCGTGTGGGGCCCACGGGATTTCCGGGTGGGGCCCACGTGATTTCCGGGTGGGGCCCACGTGATTTCCGGGTGGGGCCCACGTGATTTCCGGGTGGGGCCCACGTGATTTCCCCGTGGGGCCCACGTGATTTCCGGGTGGGGCCCACGTGATTTCCGGGTGGGGCCCACGTGATTTCCGGGTGGGGCCCACGTGATTTCCGGGTGGGGCCCACGTGATTTCCGGGTGGGGCCCACGTGATTTCCGGGTGGGGCCCACGTTTTTTCCCCGTGGGGCCCACGTGATTTCCGGGTGGGGCCCACGTGATTTCCGGGTGGGCCCCACGTGATTTCCGGGTGGGGCCCACGTGATTTCCGGGTGGGGCCCACGTGATTTGCAGGTGGGGCCCACGTGATTTCCCCTGGGGGCCCACGTGATTTCAGGGTGGGGCCCACGTGATTTCCGGGTGGGGCCCACGTGATTTCCGGGTGGGGCCCACGTGATTTCCGGGTGGGGCCCACGTGATTTCCGGGTGGGGCCCATGTGATTTCCGGGTGGGGCCCACGTGATTTCCGGGTGGGGCCCACGTGATTTCCGGGTGGGGCCCACGTGATTTGCGGGTGGGGCCCACGTGATTTCCCCTGGGGGCCCACGTGATTTCAGGGTGGGGCCCACGTGATTTCCGGGTGGGGCCCACGTGATTTCCGGGTGGGGCCCACGTGATTTCCGGGTGGGGCCCACGTGATTTCCCCGTGGGGCCCACGTGATTTCCGGGTGGGGCCCACGTGATTTCCGGGTGGGGCCAACGTGATTTCCCCGTGGGGCCCACGTGATTTCCGGGTGGGGCCCACGTGATTTCCGGGTGGGGCCCACGTGATTTCCGGGTGGGCCCCACGTGATTTCCGGGTGGGGCCCACGTGATTTCCGGGTGGGGCCCACGTGATTTCCGGGTGGGGCCCACGTGATTTCCCCGTGGTGCCCACGTGATTTCCGGGTGGGGCCCACGTGATTTCCGGGTGGGGCCCACGTGATTTCCGGGTGGGGCCCACGTGATTTCCGGGTGGGGCCCACGTGATTTCCGGGTGGGGCCCACGTGATTTCCGGGTGGGGCCCACGTGATTTCCGGGTGGGGCCCACGTGACTTCCGGGTGGGGCCCACGTGATTTCCGGGTGGGGCCCACGTGATTTCCCCGTGGGGCCCACGTGATTTCCGGGTGGGGCCCACGTGATTTCCGGGTGGGGCCCACGTGATTTCCGGGTGGGGCCCACGTGATTTCCGGGTGGGGCCCACGTGATTTCCGGGTGGGGCCCACGTGATTTCCGGGTGGGGCCCACGTGATTTCCTGTTGGGGCCCACGTGATTTCCCCGTGGGGCCCACGTGATTTCCGGGTGGGGCCCACGTGATTTCCCCGTGGGGCCCACGTGATTTCCGGGTGGGGCCCACGTGATTTCCGGGTGGGGCCCACGTGATTTCCCCGTGGGGCCCACGTGATTTCCGGGTGGGGCCCACGTGATTTCCGGGTGGGGCCCACGTGATTTCCCCGTGGTGCCCACGTGATTTCCGGGTGGGGCCCACGTGATTTCCGGGTGGGGCCCACGTGATTTCCGGGTGGGGCCCACGTGATTTCCGGGTGGGGCCCACGTGATTTCCGGGTGGGGCCCACGTGATTTCCGGGTGGGGCCCACGTGATTTCCCCTGGGGGCCCACGTGATTTCCGGGTAGGGCCCACGTGATTTCCGGGTGGGGCCCACGTGATTTCCGGGTGGGGCCCACGTGATTTCCGGGTGGGGCCCACGTGATTTCCGGGTGGGGCCCACGTGATTTCCGGGTGGGGCCCACGTGATTTCCGGGTGGGGCCCACGTGATTTCCGGGTGGGGCCCACGTGATTTCCGGGTGGGGCCCACGTGATTTCCCCTGGGGTCCCACGTGATTTCCGGGTGGGGCCCACGTGATTTCCGGGTGGGGCCCACGTGATTTCCGGGTGGGGCCCATGTGGTTTCCCCGTGGGGCCCACGTGATTTCCGGGTGGGGCCCACGTGATTTCCGGGTGGGTCCCACGTGATTTCCGGGTGGGGCCCACGTGATTTCCGGGTGTGGCCCACGTGATTTCCGTGTGGGGCCCACGTGATTTCCGGGTGGGGCCCACGTGATTTCCGTGTGGGGCCCACGTGATTTCCGGGTGGGGCCCACGTGATTTCCGGGTGGGGCCCACGTGATTTCCCCGTGGGGCCCACGTGATTTCCGGGTGGGGCCCACGTGATTTCCGGGTGGGCCCCACGTGATTTCCGGGTGGGGCCCACGTGATTTCCGGGTGGGGCCCACGTGATTTCCGGGTGGGGCCCACGTGATTTCCCCGTGGTGCCCACGTGATTTCCGGGTGGGGCCCACGTGATTTCCGGGTGGGGCCCACGTGATTTCCGGGTGGGGCCCACGTGATTTCCGGGTGGGGCCCACGTGATTTCCGGGTGGGGCCCACGTGATTTCCGGGTGGGGCCCACGTGATTTCCGGGTGGGGCCCACGTGATTTCCGGGTGGGGCCCACGTGATTTCCCCGTGGGGCCCACGTGATTTCCGGGTGGGGCCCACGTGATTTCCGGGTGGGGCCCACGTGATTTCCGGGTGGGGCCCACGTGATTTCCGGGTGGGGCCCACGTGATTTCCGGGTGGGGCCCACGTGATTTCCCCTGGGGTCCCACGTGATTTCCGGGTGGGGCCCACGTGATTTCCGGGTGGGGCCCACGTGATTTCCGGGTGGGGCCCACGTGATTTCAGGGTGGGGCCCACGTGATTTCCCCTGGGGGCCCACGTGATTTCCGGGTGGGGCCCACGTGATTTCCGGGTGGGGCCCACGTGATTTCCGGGTGGGGCCCACGTGATTTCCCCGTGGGGCCCACGTGATTTCCGGGTGGGGCCCACGTGATTTCCGGGTGGGGCCCACGTGATTTCCGGGTGGGGCCCACGTGATTTCCGGGTGGGGCCCACGTGATTTCCCCGTGGGGCCCACGTGATTTCCGGGTGGGGCCCACGTGATTTCCGGGTGGGGCCCACGTGATTTCCGGGTGGGGCCCACGTGATTTCCTGGTGGGGCCCACGTGATTTCCGGGTGGGGCCCACGTGATTTCCGGGTGGGGCCCACGTGATTTCCCCGTGGGGCCCACGTGATTTCCGGGTGGGGCCCACGTGATTTCCCCGTGGGGCCCACGTGATTTCCGGGTGGGGCCCACGTGATTTCCGGGTGGGGCCCACGTGATTTCCGGGTGGGGCCCACGTGATTTCCGGGTGGGGCCCACGTGATTTCCGGGTTGGGCCCACGTGATTTCCGGGTGGGGCCCACGTGATTTCCGGGTGGGGCCCACGTGATTTCCCCTGGGGGCCCACGTGATTTCCCCTGGGGGCCCACGTGATTTCCGGGTGGGGCCCACGTGATTTCCGGGTGGGGCCCACGTGATTTCCGGGTGGGGCCCACGTGATTTCCGGGTGGGGCCCACGTGATTTCCGGGTGGGGCCCACGTGATTTCCGGGTGGGGCCCACGTGATTTCCGGGTGGGGCCCACGTGATTTCCGGGTGGGGCCCACGTGATTTCCGGGTGGGGCCCACGTGATTTCCGGGTGGGGCCCACGTGATTTCCGGGTGGGGCCCACGTGATTTCCCCTGGGGGCCCACGTGATTTCCGGGTGGGGCCCACGTGATTTCCCCGTGGGGCCCACGTGATTTCCGGGTGGGGCCCACGTGATTTCCGGGTGGGCCCCACGTGATTTCCGGGTGGGGCCCACGTGATTTCCGGGTGGGGCCCACGTGATTTCCGGGTGGGGCCCACGTGATTTCCGGGTGGGGCCCACGTGATTTCCGGGTGGGGCCCACGTGATTTCAGGGTGGGGCCCACGTGATTTCCGGGTGGGGCCCACGTGATTTCCGGGTGGGGCCCACGTGATTTCTGGGTGGGGCCCACGTGATTTCCCCGTGGGGCCCACGTGATTTCCGGGTGGGCCCCACGTGATTTCCGGGTGGGGCCCACGTGATTTCCGGGTGGGGCCCACGTGATTTCCGGGTGGGGCCCACGTGATTTCCGGGTGGGGCCCACGTGATTTCCGGGTGGGGCCCACGTGATTTCCGGGTGGGGCCCACGTGATTTCCGGGTGGGGCCCACGTGATTTCCGGGTGGGGCCCACGTGATTTCCGGGTGGGGCCCACGTGATTTCCGGGTGGGGCCCACGTGATTTCCGGGTGGGGCCCACGTGATTTCCGGGTGGGGCCCACGTGATTTCCGGGTGGGGCCCACGTGATTTCCCCGTGGGGCCCACGTGATCTCCGGGTGGGGCCCACGTGATTTCCAGGTGGGTCCCACGTGATTTCCGGGTGGGGCCCACGTGATTTCCGGGTGGGGCCCACGTGATTTCCGTGTGGGGCCTACGTGATTTCCGGGTGGGGCCCACGTGATTTCCGTGTGGGGCCCACGTGATTTCCGGGTGGGGCCCACGTGATTTCCGGGTGGGGCCCACGTGATTTCCGGGTGGGGCCCACGTGATTTCCGGGTGGGGCCCACGTGATTTCCGGGTGGGCCCCACGTGATTTCCGGGTGGGGCCCACGTGATTTCCGGGTGGGGCCCACGTGATTTCCGGGTGGGGCCCACGTGATTTCCCCGTGGTGCCCACGTGATTTCCGGGTGGGGCCCACGTGATTTCCGGGTGGGGCCCACGTGATTTCCGGGTGGGGCCCACGTGATTTCAGGGTGGGGCCCACGTGATTTCCGGGTGGGGCCCACGTGATTTCCGGGTGGGGCCCACGTGATTTCCGGGTGGGGCCCACGTGACTTCCGGGTGGGGCCCACGTGATTTCCGGGTGGGGCCCACGTGATTTCCGGGTGGGGCCCACGTGATTTCCCCGTGGGGCCCACGTGATTTCCGGGTGGGGCCCACGTGATTTCCGGGTGGGGCCCACGTGATTTCCGGGTGGGGCCCACGTGATTTCCGTGTGGGGCCCACGTGATTTCCGGGTGGGGCCCACGTGATTTCCGGGTGGGGCCCACGTGATTTCCAGGTGGGGCCCACGTGATTTCCGGGTGGGGCCCACGTGATTTCCCCGTGGGGCCCACGTGATTTCCGGGTGGGGCCCACGTGATTTCCGGGTGGGGCCCACGTGATTTCCGGGTGGGGCCCACGTGATTTCCGGGTGGGGCCCACGTGATTTCCGGGTGGGGCCCACGTGATTTCCGTGTGGGGCCCACGTGATTTCCGGGTGGGGCCCACGTGATTTCCGGGTGGGGCCCACGTGATTTCCGGGTGGGGCCCACGTGATTTCCGGGTGGGGCCCACGTGATTTCCGGGTGGGGCCCACGTGATTTGCGGGTGGGGCCCACGTGATTTCCCCTGGGGGCCCACGTGATTTCCGGGTGGGGCCCACGTGATTTCCGGGAGGGGCCCACGTGATTTCCGGGTGGGGCCCACGTGATTTCCGGGTGGGGCCCACGTGATTTCCGGGTGGGGCCCACGTGATTTGCGGGTGGGGCCCACGTGATTTCCGGGTGGGGGCCACGTGAGTTCGGGGGGGGGCCCACGTGATTTCCGGGTGGGGCCCACGTGATTTCCGGGTGGGGCCCACGTGATTTCCGGGTGGGGCCCACGTGATTTCCCCGTGGGGCCCACGTGATTTCCGGGTGGGGCCCACGTGATTTCCGGGTGGGGCCCACGTGATTTCCCCGTGGGGCCCACGTGATTTCCGGGTGGGGCCCACGTGATTTCCGGGTGGGCCCCACGTGATTTCCGGGTGGGGCCCACGTGATTTCCGGGTGGGGCCCACGTGATTTCCGGGTGGGGCCCACGTGATTTCCCCGTGGTGCCCACGTGATTTCCGGGTGGGGCCCACGTGATTTCCGGGTGGGGCCCACGTGATTTCCGGGTGGGGCCCACGTGATTTCCGGGTGGGGCCCACGTGATTTCCGGGTGGGGCCCACGTGATTTCCGGGTGGGGCCCACGTGACTTCCGGGTGGGGCCCACGTGATTTCCGGGTGGGGCCCACGTGATTTCCGGGTGGGGCCCACGTGATTTCCCCGTGGGGCCCACGTGATTTCCGGGTGGGGCCCACGTGATTTCCGGGTGGGGCCCACGTGATTTCCGGGTGGGGCCCACGTGATTTCCGGGTGGGGCCCACGTGATTTCCGGGTGGGGCCCACGTGATTTCCGGGTGGGGCCCACGTGATTTCCGGTTGGGGCCCACGTGATTTCCCCGTGGGGCCCACGTGATTTCCGGGTGGGGCCCACGTGATTTCCCCGTGGGGCCCACGTGATTTCCGGGTGGGGCCCACGTGATTTCCGGGTGGGCCCCACGTGATTTCCAGGTGGGGCCCACGTGATTTCCGGGTGGGGCCCACGTGATTTCCGGGTGGGGCCCACGTGATTTCCCCGTGGTGCCCACGTGATTTCCGGGTGGGGCCCACGTGATTTCCGGGTGGGGCCCACGTGATTTCCGGGTGGGGCCCACGTGATTTCAGGGTGGGCCCCACGTGATTTCCGGGTGGGGCCCACGTGATTTCCGGGTGGGGCCCACGTGATTTCCCCGTGGGGCCCACGTGGTTTCCGGGTGGGGCCCACGTGATTTCCGGGTGGGCCCCACGTGATTTCAGGTGGGGCCCACGTGATTTCCGGGTGGGGCCCACGTGATTTCCGGGTGGGGCCCACGTGATTTCCCCGTGGTGCCCACGTGATTTCCGGGTGGGGCCCACGTGATTTCCGGGTGGGGCCCACGTGACTTCCGGGTGGGGCCCACGTGATTTCCGGGTGGGGCCCACGTGATTTCCGGGTGGGGCCCACGTGATTTCCCCGTGGGGCCCACGTGATTTCCGGGTGGGGCCCACGTGATTTCCGGGTGGGGCCCACGTGATTTCCGGGTTGGGCCCACGTGATTTCCGTGTGGGGCCCACGTGATTTCCGGGTGGGGCCCACGTGATTTCCGTGTGGGGCCCAAGTGATTTCCGGGTGGGGCCCACGTTATTTCCGGGTGGGGCCCACGTGATTTCCCCGTGGGGCCCACGTGATTTCCGGGTGGGCCCCACGTGATTTCCGGGTGGGGCCCACGTGATTTCCGGGTGGGGCCCACGTGATTTCCGGGTGGGGCCCACGTGATTTCCGGGTGGGGCCCACGTGATTTCCCCGTGGGGCCCACGTGATTTCCGGTTGGGGCCCAGGTGATTTCAGGGTGGGGCCCACGTGATTTCCGGGTGGGGCCCACGTGATTTCCGGGTTGGGCCCACGTGATTTCCGTGTGGGGCCCACGTGATTTCCCCGTGGGGCCCACGTGATTTCCGGGTGGGCCCCACGTGATTTCCGGGTGGGTCCCACGTGATTTCCGGGTGGGGCCCACGTGATTTCCGGGTTGGGCCCACGTGATTTCCGTGTGGGGCCTACGTGATTTCCGGCTGGGGCCCACGTGATTTCCGTGTGGGGCCCACGTGATTTCCGGGTGGGGCCCACGTGATTTCCGGGTGGGGCCCACGTAATTTCCCCGTGGGGCCCACGTGATTTCCGGGTGGGGCCCACGTGATTTCCGGGTGGGGCCCACGTGATTTCCCCGTGGTGCCCACGTGATTTCCGGGTGGGGCCCACGTGATTTCCGGGTGGGGCCCACGTGATTTCCGGGTGGGGCCCACGTGATTTCAGGGTGGGGCCCACGTGATTTCCGGGTGGGGCCCACGTGATTTCCGGGTGTGGTCCACGTGATTTCCCCGTGGGGCCCACGTGATTTCCCCGTGGGGCCCACGTGATTTCCGGGTGGGGCCCACGTGATTTCCGGGTGGGGCCCACGTGATTTCCGGGTGGGGCCCACGTGATTTCCCCGTGGGGCCCACGTGATTTCCCCGTGGGGCCCACGTGATTTCCCCGTGGGGCCCAAGTGATTTCCGGGTGGGGCCCACGTGATTTCCGGGTGGGGCCCACGTGATTTCCCCGTGGGGCCCACGTGATTTCCGGGTGGGGCCCACGTGATTTCCGGGTGGGGCCCACGTGATTTCCGGGTGGGGCCCACGTGATTTCCGGGTGGGGCCCACGTGATTTCCGGGTGGGGCCCACGTGATTTCCGGGTGGGGCCCACGTGATTTCCCCTGGGGTCCCACGTGATTTCCGGGTGGGGCCCACGTGATTTCCGGGTGGGGCCCACGTGATTTCCGGGTGGGGCCCACGTGATTTCCGGGTGGGGCCCACGTGATTTCCCCTGGGGGCCCACGTGATTTCCGGGTGGGGCCCACGTGATTTCCGGGTGGGGCCCACGTGATTTCCGGGTGGGGCCCACGTGATTTCCGGGTGGGGCCCACGTGATTTCCGGGTGGGGCCCACGTGATTTCCGGGTGGGGCCCACGTGATTTCCGGGTGGGGCCCACGTGATTTCCGGGTGGGGCCCACGTGATTTCCCCGTGGGGCCCACGTGATTTCCGGGTGGGGCCCACGTGATTTCCGGGTGGGGCCCACGTGATTTCCGGGTGGGGCCCACGTGATTTCCGGGTGGGGCCCACGTGATTTCCGGGTGGGGCCCACGTGATTTCCGGGTGGGGCCCACGTGATTTCCGGGTGGGGCCCACGTGATTTCCCCGTGGGGCCCACGTGATTTCCGGGTGGGGCCCACGTGATTTCCCCGTGGGGCCCACGTGATTTCCGGGTGGGGCCCACGTGATTTCCGGGTGGGGCCCACGTGATTTCCGGGTGGGGCCCACGTGATTTCCGGGTGGGGCCCACGTGATTTCCGGGTGGGGCCCACGTGATTTCCGGGTGGGGCCCACGTGATTTCCCCTGGGGGCCCACGTGATTTCCGGGTGGGGCCCTCGTGATTTCCGCGTGGGGCCCACGTGATTTCCGGGTGGGGCCCACGTGATTTCCGGGTGGGGCCCACGTGATTTCCGGGTGGGGCCCACGTGATTTCCGGGTGGGGCCCACGTGATTTCCGGGTGGGGCCCACGTGATTTCCGGGTGGGGCCCACGTGATTTCCGGGTGGGGCCCACGTGATTTCCCCGTGGGGCCCACGTGATTTCCGGGTGGGGCCCACGTGATTTCCGGGTGGGGCCCACGTGATTTCCGGGTGGGGCCCATGTGATTTCCCCTGGGGGCCCACGTGATTTCCGGGTGGGGCCCACGTGATTTCCGGGTGGGGCCCACGTGATTTCCGGGTGGGGCCCACGTGATTTCCGGGTGGGGCCCACGTGATTTCCGGGTGGGGCCCACGTGATTTCCGGGTGGGGCCCACGTGATTTCCGGGTGGGGCCCACGTGATTTCCGGGTGGGGCCCACGTGATTTCCGGGTGGGGCCCACGTGATTTCCGGGTGGGGCCCACGTGATTTCCGGGTGGGGCCCACGTGATTTCCGGGTGGGGCCCACGTGATTTCTGGGTGGGGCCCACGTGATTTCCCCGTGGGGCCCACGTGATTTCCGGGTGGGCCCCACGTGATTTCCGGGTGGGCCCCACGTGATTTCCGGGTGGGGCCCACGTGATTTCTGGGTGGGGCCCACGTGATTTCCGGGTGGGGCCCACGTGACTTCCGGGTGGGGCCCACGTGATTTCCGGGTGGGGCCCACGTGATTTCCGGGTGGGGCCCACGTGATTTCCGGGTGGGGCCCACGTGATTTCCGGGTGGGGCCCACGTGATTTCCGGGTGGGGCCCACGTGATTTCCGGGTGGGGCCCACGTGATTTCCCCTGGGGTCCCACGTGATTTCCGGGTGGGGCCCACGTGATTTCCGGGTGGGGCCCACGTGATTTCCGGGTGGGGCCCACGTGATTTCCCCGTGGGGCCCACGTGATTTCCGGGTGGGGCCCACGTGATTTCCGGGTGGTCCCACGTGATTTCCGGGTGGGGCCCACGTGATTTCCGGGTGGGGCCCACGTGATTTCCGTGTGGGGCCTACGTGATTTCCGGGTGGGGCCCACGTGATTTCCCCGTGGGGCCCAAGTGATTACCCCGTGGGGCCCACGTGATTTCCCCTGAGGGCCCACGTGATTTCCCCTGGTGGCCCACGTGATTTTCCCGTGGGGCCCACGTGATTTACCCTGGGGGCCCACGTGAAATACCCGTGGGGCCCACGTGATGTCCGCTGGGGGCCCACGAGATTTCCCCGTGGGGCCGACGTGATTTCCCCATGGGGCCCACGTGATTTCCCCTAGGGGCCCACGTGATTTCCCCTAGGGGCCCACGTGATTTCCCCGTGGGGCCCACGTGTTTTCCCCTGGGGGCCGACGTGATTTCCCCGTGGGGCCCACGTGATTTCCCCGTGGGGCCCACGTGATTCCCCTGGGGGCCGCCGTGATTTCCAATGGGGGCCCACGTGATTACCCCGTGGGGCCCACGTGAATCCCCGTCGGGCCCACGTGATTTCCCATGGGGGCCCACGTGATTTCCCCCTGGGGCCCACGTGATTTCCCCCGGGGGGCCCCGTGATTTCCCCCGGGGGCCGACGTGATTTCCCCGTGGGGCCCACGTGATTTCCCCGTGGGGCCCACGTGATTTCCCCGTAGGGCACACGTGATTTCCCCGTGGGGCACACGTGATTTCCCCAGGGGGCCCACGTGATTTCCCCTGGGGGCCCACGTGATTTCCCCGTAGGGCCCACGTGATTTCCCCTGGGGGCCCAAGTGATTTCCCCTGGGGGCCCACGTGATTTCCCCGTGGGGCCCAAGTGATTACCCCGTGGGGCCCACGTGATTTCCCCTGAGGGCCCACCAGATTTCCCCGTGGGGCCGACGTGATTTCCCCATGGGGCCCACGTGATTTCCCCTGGGGGCCCACGTTATTTCCCCTGGGGGCCCACGTGATTTCCCCGTGGGGCCCAAGTGATTACCCCTTGGGGCCCACGTGATTTCCCCTGAGGGCCCACGTGATTTCCTCTGGGGGCCCACGTGATTTTCCCGTGGGGCCCACGTGATTTACCCTGGGGGCCCACGTGAAATACCCGTGGGGCCCACGTGATTTCCCCTGGGGGCCCACGAGATTTCCCCGTGGGGCCGACGTGATTTCCCCGTGGGGCCCACGTGATTTCCCCGTGGGGTCCACGTGATTCCAATGGGGGCCCTCGTGATTTCCTCTGGGGGCCCACGTGATTTCCCCGTGGGGCCCACGTGATTTCCCCTGGAGGCCCACGTGATTTCCTCTGGGGGCCCACGTGATTTCCCCGTGGGGCCCACGTGATTTCCCCGTGTGGCCCACGAGATTTCCCCGTGGAGCCCACGTGATTTCCTTCGGGGGCCCACGTGATTTCCTTCGGGGGCCCACGTGATTTCCGGGTGGGGCCCACGTGATTTCCCCGTGTGGCCCACGTGATTTCCCCGTGTGGCCCACGTGATTTCCCCGTGTGGGCCACGTGATTTCCCCGTGGGGCCCACGTGATTTCCTTCGGGGGCCCACGTGATTTCCCCGTGGGGCCCACGTGATTTCCCCGTGTGGCCCACGTGATTTCCCCGTGTGGGCCACGTGATTTCCCCGTGGGGCCCACGTGATTTCCGGGTGGGGCCCACGTGATTTCCGGGTGGGGCCCACGTGATTTCCGGGTGGGGCCCACGTGATTTCCGGGTGGGGCCCACGTGATTTCCCCGTGGGGCCCACGTGATTTCCCCGTGGGGGCCACGTGATTTCCGGGTGGGCCCCACGTGATTTCCGGGTGGGGCCCACGTGATTTCCGGGTGGGGCCCACGTGATTTCCGGGTGGGGCCCACGTGATTTCCGGGTGGGGCCCACGTGATTTCCGGGTGGGGCCCACGTGATTTCCGGGTGGGGCCCACGTGATTTCCGGGTGGGGCCCACGTGATTTCCGGGTGGGGCCCACGTGATTTCCGGGTGGGGCCCACGTGATTTCCGGGTGGGGCCCACGTGATTTCCCCGTGGGGCCCACGTGATTTCCCCTGGAGGCCCACGTGATTTCCTCTGGGGGCCCACGTGATTTCCCCGTGGGGCCCACGTGATTTCCCCGTGTGGCCCACGAGATTTCCCCGTGGAGCCCACGTGATTTCCTTCGGGGGCCCACGTGATTTCCTTCGGGGGCCCACGTGATTTCCGGGTGGGGCCCACGTGATTTCCCCGTGTGGGCCACGTGATTTCCCCGTGGGGCCCACGTGATTTCCTTCGGGGGCCCACGTGATTTCCCCGTGGGGCCCACGTGATTTCCGGGTGGGGCCCACGTGATTTCCGGGTGGGGCCCACGTGATTTCCGGGTGGGGCCCACGTGATTTCCGGGTGGGGCCCACGTGATTTCCGGGTGGGGCCCACGTGATTTCCGGGTGGGGCCCACGTGATTTCCGGGTGGGGCCCACGTGATTTCCGGGTGGGGCCCACGTGATTTCCGGGTGGGGCCCACGTGATTTCCGGGTGGGGCCCACGTGATTTCCGGGTGAGGCCCACGTGATTTCCGGGTGGGGCCCACGTGATTTCCGGGTGGGGACCACGTGATTTCCGGGTGGGGCCCACGTGATTTCCGGGTGGGGCCCACGTGATTTCTGGGTGGGGCCCACGTAATTTCCGGGTGGGGCCCACGTGATTTCCGGGTGGGGCCCACGTGATTTCCCCTGGGGGCCCACGTGATTTCCCCTGGGGGCCCACGTGATTTCCGGGTGGGGCCCACGTGATTTCCGGGTGGGGCCCACGTGATTTCCGGGTGGGGCCCACGTGATTTCCGGGTGGGGCCCACGTGATTTCCCCTGGGGTCCCACGTGATTTCCGGGTGGGGCCCACGTGATTTCCGGGTGGGGCCCACGTGATTTCCGGGTGGGGCCCACGTGATTTCCCCGTGGGGCCCACGTGATTTCCGGGTGGGGCCCACGTGATTTCCGGGTGGGGCCCACGTGATTTCCGGGTGGGGCCCACGTGATTTCCGGGTGGGGCCCACGTGATTTCCGTGTGGGGCCCACGTGATTTCCGGGTGGGGCCCACGTGATTTCCGGGTGGGGCCCACGTGATTTCCGGGTGGGGCCCACGGGATTTCCGGGTGGGGCCCACGTGATTTCCGGGTGGGGCCCACGTGATTTCCCCGTGGGGCCCACGTGATTTCCCCGTGGGGCCCACGTGATTTCCCCGTGGGGCCCACGTGATTTCCGGGTGGGGCCCACGTGATTTCCGGGTGGGGCCCACGTGATTTCCCCGTGGGGCCCACGTGATTTCCCCGTGGGGCCCACGTGATTTCCGGGTGGGCCCCACGTGATTTCCGGGTGGGGCCCACGTGATTTCCGGGTGGGGCCCACGTGATTTCCGGGTGGGGCCCACGTGATTTCCGGGTGGGGCCCACGTGATTTCCGGGTGGGGCCCACGTGATTTCCGGGTGGGGCCCACGTGATTTCCGGGTGGGGCCCACGTGATTTCCGGGTGGGGCCCACGTGATTTCCGGGTGGGGCCCACGTGATTTCCCCGTGGGGCCCACGTGATTTCCCCTGGAGGCCCACGTGATTTCCTCTGGGGGCCCACGTGATTTCCCCGTGGGGCCCACGTGATTTCCCCGTGTGGCCCACGAGATTTCCCCGTGGAGCCCACGTGATTTCCTTCGGGTGCCCACGTGATTTCCTTCGGGGGCCCACGTGATTTCCGGGTGGGGCCCACGTGATTTCCCCGTGTGGCCCACGTGATTTCCCCGTGTGGCCCACGTGATTTCCCCGTGTGGGCCACGTGATTTCCCAGTGGGGCCCACGTGATTTCCTTCGGGGGCCCACGTGATTTCCCCGTGGGGCCCACGTGATTTCCGGGTGGGGCCCACGTGATTTCCGGGTGGGGCCCACGTGATTTCCGGGTGGGGCCCACGTGATTTCCGGGTGGGGCCCACGTGATTTCCGGGTGGGGCCCACGTGATTTCCGGGTGGGGCCCACGTGATTTCCGGGTGGGGCCCACGTGATTTCCGGGTGGGGCCCACGTGATTTCCGGGTGGGGCCCACGTGATTTCCGGGTGGGGCCCACGTGATTTCCGGGTGAGGCCCACGTGATTTCCGGGTGGGGCCCACGTGATTTCCGGGTGGGGCCCACGTGATTTCCGGGTGGGGCCCACGTGATTTCCGGGTGGGGCCCACGTGATTTCCGGGTGGGGCCCACGTAATTTCCGGGTGGGGCCCACGTGATTTCCGGGTGGGGCCCACGTGATTTCCCCTGGGGGCCCACGTGATTTCCCCTGGGGGCCCACGTGATTTCCGGGTGGGGCCCACGTGATTTCCGGGTGGGGCCCACGTGATTTCCGGGTGGGGCCCACGTGATTTCCGGGTGGGGCCCACGTGATTTCCCCTGGGGTCCCACGTGATTTCCGGGTGGGGCCCACGTGATTTCCGGGTGGGGCCCACGTGATTTCCGGGTGGGGCCCACGTGATTTCCCCGTGGGGCCCACGTGATTTCCGGGTGGGGCCCACGTGATTTCCGGGTGGGGCCCCGTGATTTCCGGGTGGGGCCCACGTGATTTCCGGGTGGGGCCCACGTGATTTCCGTGTGGGGCCCACGTGAATTCCGGGTGGGGCCCACGTGATTTCCGGGTGGGGCCCACGTGATTTCCGGGTGGGGCCCACGTGATTTCCGGGTGGGGCCCACGTGATTTCCGGGTGGGGCCCACGTGATTTCCGGGTGGGGCCCACGTGATTTCCGGGTGGGGCCCACGTGATTTCCGGGTGGGGCCCACGTGATTTCCGGGTGGGGCCCACGTGATTTCCCCGTGGGGCCCACGTGATTTCCCCGTGGGGCCCACGTGATTTCCGGGTGGGCCCCACGTGATTTCCGGGTGGGGCCCACGTGATTTCCGGGTGGGGCCCACGTGATTTCCGGGTGGGGCCCACGTGATTTCCGGGTGGGGCCCACGTGATTTCCGGGTGGGGCCCACGTGATTTCCGGGTGGGGCCCACGTGATTTCCGGGTGGGGCCCACGTGATTTCCGGGTGGGGCCCACGTGATTTCCGGGTGGGGCCCACGTGATTTCCGGGTGGGGCCCACGTTATTTCCGGGTGGGGCCCACGTGATTTCCGGGTGGGGCCCACGTGATATCCGGGTGGGGCCCACGTGATTTCCGGGTGGGGCCCACGTGATTTCCCCTGGGGGCCCACGTGATTTCCGGGTGGGGCCCACGTGATTTCCGGGTGGGGCCCACGTGATTTCCGGGTGGGGCCCACGTGATTTCCGGGTGGGGCCCACGTGATTTCCGGGTGGGGCCCACGTGATTTCCCCGTGGGGCCCACGTGATTTCCCCGTGGGGCCCACGTGATTTCCCCGTGGGGCCCACGTGATTTCCGGGTGGGCCCCACGTGATTTCCGGGTGGGGCCCACGTGATTTCCGGGTGGGGCCCACGTGATTTCCGGGTGGGGCCCACGTGATTTCCGGGTGGGGCCCACGTGATTTCCGGGTGGGGCCCACGTGATTTCCGGGTGGGGCCCACGTGATTTCCGGGTGTGGCCCACGTGATTTCCGGGTGGGGCCCACGTGATTTCCGGGTGGGGACCACGTGATTTCCGGGTGGGGCCCACGTGATTTCCGGGTGGGGACCACGTGATTTCCGGGTGGGGCCCACGTGATTTCCGGGTGGGGCCCACGTGATATCCGGGTGGGGCCCACGTGATTTCCGGGTGGGGCCCACGTGATTTCCCCTGGGGGCCCACGTGATTTCCGGGTAGGGCCCACGTGATTTCCGGGTGGGGCCCACGTGATTTCCGGGTGGGGCCCACGTGATTTCCGGGTGGGGCCCACGTGATTTCCGGGTGGGGCCCACGTGATTTCCGGGTGGGGCCCACGTGATTTCCGGGTGGGGCCCACGTGATTTCCCCGTGGGGCCCACGTGATTTCCCCGTGGGGCCCACGTGATTTCCGGGAGGGGCCCACGTGATTTCCGGGTGGGGCCCACGTGATTTCCGGGTGGGGCCCACGTGATTTCCGGGTGGGGCCCACGTGATTTCCCCGTGGGGCCCACGTGATTTCCGGGTGGGGCCCACGTGATTTCCGGGTGGGGCCCACGTGATTTCCGGGTGGGGCCCACGTGATTTCGGGGTGGGGCCCACGTGATTTCTGGGTGGGGCCCACGTGATTTCCGGGTGGGGCCCACGTGATTTCCCCGTGGGGCCCACGTGATTTCCCCGTGGGGCCCACGTGATTTCCGGGTGGGGCCCACGTGATTTCCGGGTGGGGCCCACGTGATTTCCGGGTGGGGCCCACGTGATTTCCTTGTGGGGCCCACGTGATTTCCCCTGGGGGCCCACGTGATTTCCGGGTGGGGCCCACGTGATTTCCGGGTGGGGCCCACGTGATTTCCGGGTGGGGCCCACGTGATTTCCGGGTGGGGCCCACGTGATTTCCGGGTGGGGCCCACGTGATTTCCGGGTGGGGCCCACGTGATTTCCGGGTGGGGCCCACGTGATTTCCGGTGGGGCCCACGTGATTTCCGGGTGGGGCCCACGTGATTTCCGGGTGGGGCCCACGTGATTTCCGGGTGGGGCCCACGTGATTTCCCCGTGGGGCCCACGTGATTTCCCCGTGGGGCCCACGTGATTTCCGGGTGGGCCCCACGTGATTTCCGGGTGGGGCCCACGTGATTTCCGGGTGGGGCCCACGTGATTTCCGGGTGGGGCCCACGTGATTTCCGGGTGGGGCCCACGTGATTTCCGGGTGGGGCCCACGTGATTTCCGGGTGGGGCCCACGTGATTTCCGGGTGGGGCCCACGTGATTTCCGGGTGGGGCCCACGTGATTTCCCCGTGGGGCCCACGTGATTTCCGGGTGGGCCCCACGTGATTTCCGGGTGGGGCCCACGTGATTTCCGGGTGGGGCCCACGTGATTTCCGGGTGGGGCCCACGTGATTTCCCCTGGGGGCCCACGTGATTTCCGGGTGGGGCCCACGTGATTTCCGGGTGGGGCCCACGTGATTTCCGGGTGGGGCCCACGTGATATCCGGGTGGGGCCCACGTGATTTCCGGGTGGGGCCCACGTGATTTCCGGGTGGGGCCCACGTGATTTCCCCGTGGGGCCCACGTGATTTCCGGGTGGGGCCCACGTGATTTCCTTGTGGGGCCCACGTGATTTCCCCTGGGGGCCCACGTGATTTCCGGGTGGGGCCCACGTGATTTCCGGGTGGGGCCCACGTGATTTCCGGGTGGGGCCCACGTGATTTCCGGGTGGGGCCCACGTGATTTCCGGGTGGGGCCCACGTGATTTCAGGGTGGGGCCCACGTGATTTCCGGGTGGGGCCCACGTGATTTCCGGGTGGGGCCCACGTGATTTCCGGGTGGGGCCCACGTGATTTCCGGGTGGGGCCCACGTGATTTCCGGGTGGGGCCCACGTGATTTCCGGGTGGGGCCCACGTGATTTCCCCGTGGGGCCCACGTGATTTCCGGGTGGGGCCCACGTGATTTCCGGGTGGGGCCCACGTGATTTCCGGGTGGGGCCCACGTGATTTCCGGGTGGGGCCCACGTGTTTTCCGGGTGGGGCCCACGTGATTTCCGGGTGGGGCCCACGTGATTTCCGGGTGGGGCCCACGTGATTTCCCCTTGGGGCCCACGTGATTTCCGGGTGGGGCCCACGTGATTTCCGGGTGGGGCCCACGTGATTTCCGGGTGGGGCCCACGTGATTTCCCCTGGGGGCCCACGTGATTTCCGGGTGGGGCCCACGTGATTTCCGGGTGGGGCCCACGTGATTTCCGGGTGGGGCCCACGTGATTTCCGGGTGGGGCCCACGTGATTTCCGGGTGGGGCCCACGTGATTTCCGGGTGGGGCCCACGTGATTTCCGGGTGGGGCCCACGTGATTTCCGGGTGGGGCCCACGTGATTTCCGGGTGGGGCCCACGTGATTTCCGGGTGGTGCCCACGTGATTTCCGGGTGGGGCCCACGTGATTTCCCCTGGGGGCCCACGTGATTTCCGGGTGGGGCCCACGTGATTTCCGGGTGGGGCCCACGTGATTTCCGGGTGGGGCCCCCGTGATTTCCGGGTGGGGCCCACGTGATTTCCGGGTGGGGCCCACGTGATTTCCGGGTGGGGCCCACGTGATTTCCGGGTGGGGCCCACGTGATTTCCGGGTGGGGCCCACGTGATTTCCGGGTGGGGCCCACGTGATTTCCGGGTGGGGCCCACGTGATTTCCCCTGGGGGCCCACGTGATTTCCGGGTGGGGCCCACGTGATTTCCGGGTGGGGCCCACGTGATTTCCGGGTGGGGCCCACGTGATTTCCGGGTGGGGCCCACGTGATTTCCCCGTGGGGCCCACGTGATTTCCGGGTGGGGCCCACGTGATTTCCGGGTGGGGCCCACGTGATTTCCGGGTGGGGCCCACGTGATTTCCCCTGGGGGCCCACGTGATTTCCGGGTGGGGCCCTCGTGATTTCCGGGTGGGGCCCACGTGATTTCCGGGTGGGGCCCACGTGATTTCCGGGTGGGGCCCACGTGATTTCCGGGTGGGGCCCACGTGATTTCCGGGTGGGGCCCACGTGATTTCCGGGTGGGGCCCACGTGATTTCCGGGTGGGGCCCACGTGATTTCCGGGTGGGGCCCACGTGATTTCCCCGTGGGGCCCACGTGATTTCCGGGTGGGGCCCACGTGATTTCCGGGTGGGGCCCACGTGATTTCCGGGTGGGGCCCACGTGATTTCCGGGTGGGGCCCACGTGATTTCCGGGTGGGGCCCACGTGATTTCCGGGTGGGACCCACGTGATTTCCCCGTGGGGCCCACGTGATTTCCGGGTGGGGCCCACGTGATTTCCGGGTGGGGCCCACGTGATTTCCGGGTGGGGCCCACGTGATTTCCGGGTGGGGTCCACGTGATTTCCGGGTGGGGCCCACGTGATTTCCGGGTGGGGCCCACGTGATTTCCGGGTGGGGCCCACGTGATTTCCGGGTGGGGCCCACGTGATTTCCCCGTGGGGCCCACGTGATTTCCCCTGGGGGCCCACGTGATTTCCGGGTGGGGCCCACGTGATTTCCGGGTGGGGCCCACGTGATTTCCGGGTGGGGCCCACGTGATTTCCCCGTGGGGCCCACGTGATTTCCGGGTGGGGCCCACGTGATTTCCTTGTGGGGCCCACGTGATTTCCGGGTGGGGCCCACGTGATTTCCCCTGGGGGCCCACGTGATTTCCGGGTGGGGCCCTCGTGATTTCCGGGTGGGGCCCACGTGTTTTCCGGGTGGGGCCCACGTGATTTCCGGGTGGGGCCCACGTGATTTCCGGGTGGGGCCCACGTGATTTCCGGGTGGGGCCCACGTGATTTCCGGGTGGGGCCCACGTGATTTCCGGGTGGGGCCCACGTGATTTCCGGGTGGGGCCCACGTGATTTCCCCGTGGGGCCCACGTGATTTCCGGGTGGGGCCCACGTGATTTCCGGGTGGGGCCCACGTGATTTCCGGGTGGGGCCCTCGTGATTTCCGGGTGGGGCCCACGTGATTTCCGGGTGGGGCCCACGTGATTTCCGGGTGGGACCCACGTGATTTCCCCGTGGGGCCCACGTGATTTCCGGGTGGGGCCCACGTGTTTTCCGGGTGGGGCCCACGTGATATCCGGGTGGGGCCCACGTGATTTCCCCTGGGGGCCCACGTGATTTCCGGGTGGGGCCCACGTGATTTCCCCTGGGGGCCCACGTGATTTCCGGGTAGGGCCCACGTGATTTCCGGGTGGGGCCCACGTGATTTCCGGGTGGGGCCCACGTGATTTCCGGGTGGGGCCCACGTGATTTCCGGGTGGGGCCCACGTGATTTCCGGGTGGGGCCCACGTGATTTCCGGGTGGGGCCCACGTGATTTCCGGGTGGGGCCCACGTGATTTCCGGGTGGGGCCCACGTGATTTCCGGGTGGGGCCCACGTGATTTCCCCTGGGGGCCCACGTGATTTCCGGGTGGGGCCCACGTGATTTCCGGGTGGGGCCCACGTGATTTCCGGGTGGGGCCCACGTGATTTCCGGGTGGGGCCCACGTGATTTCCGGGTGGGGCCCACGTGATTTCCGGGTGGGGCCCACGTGATTTCCGGGTGGGGCCCACGTGATTTCCGGGTGGGGCCCACGTGATTTCAGGGTGGGGCCCACGTGATTTCCGGGTGGGGCCCACGTGATTTCCGGGTGGGGCCCACGTGATTTCCGGGTGGGGCCCACGTGATTTCCCCGTGGGGCCCACGTGATTTCCGGGTGGGCCCCACGTGATTTCCGGGTGGGCCCCACGTGATTTCCGGGTGGGGCCCACGTGATTTCCGGGTGGGGCCCACGTGATTTCCGGGTGGGGCCCACGTGATTTCCGGGTGGGGCCCACGTGATTTCCGGGTGGGGCCCACGTGATTTCCGGGTGGGGCCCACGTGATTTCCGGGTGGGGCCCACGTGATTTCCGGGTGGGGCCCACGTGATTTCCGGGTGGGGCCCACGTGATTTCCGGGTGGGGCCCACGTGATTTCCGGGTGGGGCCCACGTGATTTCCCCTGGGGTCCCACGTGATTTCCGGGTGGGGCCCACGTGATTTCCGGGTGGGGCCCACGTGATTTCCGGGTGGGGCCCACGTGATTTCCGGGTGGGGCCCACGTGATTTCCGGGTGGGGCCCACGTGATTTCCGGGTGGGGCCCACGTGATTTCCGGGTGGGGCCCACGTGATTTCCGGGTGGGGCCCACGTGATTTCCGGGTGGGGCCCACGTGATTTCCGGGTGGGGCCCACGTGATTTCCCCTGGGGTCCCACGTGATTCCGGGTGGGGCCCACGTGATTTCCGGGTGGGGCCCACGTGGTTTCCCCGTGGGGCCCACGTGATTTCCGGGTGGGGCCCACGTGATTTCCGGGTGGGGCCCACGTGATTTCCGGGTGGGGCCCACGTGATTTCCGGGTGTGGCCCACGTGATTTCCGTGTGGGGCCTACGTGATTTCCGGGTGGGGCCCACGTGATTTCCGTGTGGGGCCCACGTGATTTCCGGGTGGGGCCCACGTGATTTCCGGGTGGGGCCCACGTGATTTCCCCGTGGGGCCCACGTGATTTCCGGGTGGGGCCCACGTGATTTCCGGGTGGGCCCCACGTGATTTCCGGGTGGGGCCCACGTGATTTCCGGGTGGGGCCCACGTGATTTCCCCTGGGGTCCCACGTGATTTCCGGGTGGGGCCCACGTGATTTCCGGGTGGGGCCCACGTGATTTCCGGGTGGGGCCCACGTGATTTCAGGGTGGGGCCCACGTGATTTCCCCTGGGGGCCCACGTGATTTCCGGGTGGGGCCCACGTGATTTCCGGGTGGGGCCCACGTGATTTCCGGGTGGGGCCCACGTGATTTCCGGGTGGGGCCCACGTGATTTCCGGGTGGGGCCCACGTGATTTCCCCGTGGGGCCCACGTGATTTCCGGGTGGGGCCCACGTGATTTCCGGGTGGGGCCCACGTGATTTCCGGGTGGGGCCCACGTGATTTCCGGGTGGGGCCCACGTGATTTCCCCGTGGGGCCCACGTGATTTCCGGGTGGGGCCCACGTGATTTCCGGGTGGGGCCCACGTGATTTCCGGGTGGGGCCCACGTGATTTCCGGGTGGGGCCCACGTGATTTCCGGGTGGGACCCACGTGATTTCCCCGTGGGGCCCACGTGATTTCCGGGTGGGGCCCACGTGTTTTCCGGGTGGGGCCCACGTGATATCCGGGTGGGGCCCACGTGATTTCCCCTGGGGGCCCACGTGATTTCCGGGTGGGGCCCACGTGATTTCCCCTGGGGGCCCACGTGTTTTCCGGGTAGGGCCCACGTGATTTCCGGGTGGGGCCCACGTGATTTCCGGGTGGGGCCCACGTGATTTCCGGGTGGGGCCCACGTGATTTCCGGGTGGGGCCCACGTGATTTCCGGGTGGGGCCCACGTGATTTCCGGGTGGGGCCCACGTGATTTCCGGGTGGGGCCCACGTGATTTCCCCGTGGGGCCCACGTGATTTCCGGGTGGGGCCCACGTGATTTCCGGGTGGGGCCCACGTGATTTCCGGGTGGGGCCCACGTGATTTCCGGGTGGGGCCCACGTGATTTCCGGGTGGGGCCCACGTGATTTCCGGGTGGGGCCCACGTGATTTCCGGGTGGGGCCCACGTGATTTCCGGGTGGGGCCCACGTGATTTCCCCGTGGGGCCCACGTGATTTCCGGGTGGGGCCCACGTGATTTCCGGGTGGGGCCCACGTGATTTCCGGGTGGGGCCCACGTGATTTCCGGGTGGGGCCCACGTGATTTCCGGGTGGGGCCCACGTGATTTCCGGGTGGGGCCCACGTGATTTCCCCGTGGGGCCCACGTGATTTCCCCTGGGGGCCCACGTGATTTCCGGGTGGGGCCCACGTGATTTCCCCTGGGGGCCCACGTGTTTTCCGGGTAGGGCCCACGTGATTTCCGGGTGGGGCCCACGTGATTTCCGGGTGGGGCCCACGTGATTTCCGGGTGGGGCCCACGTGATTTCCGGGTGGGGCCCACGTGATTTCCGTGTGGGGCCCACGTGATTTCCGGGTGGGGCCCACGTGATTTCCGGGTGGGGCCCACGTGATTTCCCCGTGGGGCCCACGTGATTTCCGGGTGGGGCCCACGTGATTTCCGGGTGGGGCCCACGTGATTTCCGGGTGGGGCCCACGTGATTTCCGGGTGGGGCCCACGTGATTTCCGGGTGGGGCCCACGTGATTTCCGGGTGGGGCCCACGTGATTTCCGGGTGGGGCCCACGTGATTTCCGGGTGGGGCCCACGTGATATCCGGGTGGGGCCCACGTGATTTCCCCTGGGGGCCCACGTGATTTCCGGGTGGGGCCCACGTGATTTCCCTGGGGGCCCACGTGTTTTCCGGGTAGGGCCCACGTGATTTCCGGGTGGGGCCCACGTGATTTCCGGGTGGGGCCCACGTGATTTCCGGGTGGGGCCCACGTGATTTCCGGGTGGGGCCCACGTGATTTCCGGGTGGGGCCCACGTGATTTCCGGGTGGGGCCCACGTGATTTCCGGGTGGGGCCCACGTGATTTCCGGGTGGGGCCCACGTGATTTCCGGGTGGGGCCCACGTGATTTCCGGGTGGGGCCCACGTGATTTCCGGGTGGGGCCCACGTGATTTCCGGGTGGGGCCCACGTGATTTCCGGGTGGGGCCCACGTGATTTCCGGGTGGGGCCCACGTGATTTCCGGGTGGGGCCCACGTGATTTCAGGGTGGGGCCCACGTGATTTCCGGGTGGGGCCCACGTGATTTCCGGGTGGGGCCCACGTGATTTCTGGGTGGGGCCCACGTGATTTCCCCGTGGGGCCCACGTGATTTCCGGGTGGGCCCCACGTGATTTCCGGGTGGGCCCCACGTGATTTCCGGGTGGGGCCCACGTGATTTCCGGGTGGGGCCCACGTGATTTCCGGGTGGGGCCCACGTGATTTCCGGGTGGGGCCCACGTGATTTCCGGGTGGGGCCCACGTGATTTCCGGGTGGGGCCCACGTGATTTCCGGGTGGGGCCCACGTGATTTCCGGGTGGGGCCCACGTGATTTCCGGGTGGGGCCCACGTGATTTCCCCTGGGGTCCCACGTGATTTCCGGGTGGGGCCCACGTGATTTCCGGGTGGGGCCCATGTGATTTCCGGGTGGGGCCCACGTGATTTCCGGGTGGGGCCCACGTGATTTCCGGGTGGGGCCCACGTGATTTCCGGGTGGGGCCCACGTGATTTCCGGGTGGGGCCCACGTGATTTCCCCGTGGGGCCCACGTGATTTCCGGGTGGGGCCCACGTGATTTCCTTGTGGGGCCCACGTGATTTCCGGGTGGGGCCCACGTGATTTCCCCTGGGGGCCCACGTGATTTCCGGGTGGGGCCCTCGTGATTTCCGGGTGGGGCCCACGTGATTTCCGGGTGGGGCCCACGTGATTTCCGGGTGGGGCCCACGTGATTTCCGGGTGGGGCCCACGTGATTTCCGGGTGGGGCCCACGTGATTTCCGGGTGGGGCCCACGTGATTTCCGGGTGGGGCCCACGTGATTTCCGGGTGGGGCCCACGTGATTTCCCCGTGGGGCCCACGTGATTTCCGGGTGGGGCCCACGTGATTTCCGGGTGGGGCCCACGTGATTTCCGGGTGGGGCCCTCGTGATTTCCGGGTGGGGCCCACGTGATTTCCGGGTGGGGCCCACGTGATTTCCGGGTGGGACCCACGTGATTTCCCCGTGGGGCCCACGTGATTTCCGGGTGGGGCCCACGTGTTTTCCGGGTGGGGCCCACGTGATATCCGGGTGGGGCCCACGTGATTTCCCCTGGGGGCCCACGTGATTTCCGGGTGGGGCCCACGTGATTTCCCCTGGGGGCCCACGTGATTTCCGGGTAGGGCCCACGTGATTTCCGGGTGGGGCCCACGTGATTTCCGGGTGGGGCCCACGTGATTTCCGGGTGGGGCCCACGTGATTTCCGGGTGGGGCCCACGTGATTTCCGGGTGGGGCCCACGTGATTTCCGGGTGGGGCCCACGTGATTTCCGGGTGGGGCCCACGTGATTTCCGGGTGGGGCCCACGTGATTTCCGGGTGGGGCCCACGTGATTTCCCCTGGGGGCCCACGTGATTTCCGGTTGGGGCCCACGTGATTTCCGGGTGGGGCCCACGTGATTTCCGGGTGGGGCCCACGTGATTTCCGGGTGGGGCCCACGTGATTTCCGGGTGGGGCCCACGTGATTTCCCCGTGGTGCCCACGTGATTTCCGGGTGGGGCCCACGTGATTTCCGGGTGGGGCCCACGTGATTTCAGGGTGGGGCCCACGTGATTTCCGGGTGGGGCCCACGTGATTTCCGGGTGGGGCCCACGTGATTTCCCCTGGGGGCCCACGTGATTTCCCCGTGGGGCCCACGTGATTTCCGGGTGGGCCCCACGTGATTTCCGGGTGGGCCCCACGTGATTTCCGGGTGGGGCCCACGTGATTTCCGGGTGGGGCCCACGTGATTTCCGGGTGGGGCCCACGTGATTTCCGGGTGGGGCCCACGTGATTTCCGGGTGGGGCCCACGTGATTTCCGGGTGGGGCCCACGTGATTTCCGGGTGGGGCCCACGTGATTTCCGGGTGGGGCCCACGTGATTTCCGGGTGGGGCCCACGTGATTTCCGGGTGGGGCCCACGTGATTTCCGGGTGGGGCCCACGTGATTTCCCCTGGGGTCCCACGTGATTTCCGGGTGGGGCCCACGTGATTTCCGGGTGGGGCCCACGTGATTTCCGGGTGGGGCCCACGTGATTTCCGGGTGGGGCCCACGTGATTTCCGGGTGGGGCCCACGTGATTTCCGGGTGGGGCCCACGTGATTTCCGGGTGGGGCCCACGTGATTTCCGGGTGGGGCCCACGTGATTTCCGGGTGGGGCCCACGTGATTTCCGGGTGGGGCCCACGTGATTTCCCCTGGGGTCCCACGTGATTTCCGGGTGGGGCCCACGTGATTTCCGGGTGGGGCCCACGTGGTTTCCCCGTGGGGCCCACGTGATTTCCGGGTGGGGCCCACGTGATTTCCGGGTGGGTCCCACGTGATTTCCGGGTGGGGCCCACGTGATTTCCGGGTGTGGCCCACGTGATTTCCGTGTGGGGCCTACGTGATTTCCGGGTGGGGCCCACGTGATTTCCGTGTGGGGCCCACGTGATTTCCGGGTGGGGCCCACGTGATTTCCGGGTGGGGCCCACGTGATTTCCCCGTGGGGCCCACGTGATTTCCGGGTGGGGCCCACGTGATTTCCGGGTGGGCCCCACGTGATTTCCGGGTGGGGCCCACGTGATTTCCGGGTGGGGCCCACGTGATTTCCCCTGGGGTCCCACGTGATTTCCGGGTGGGGCCCACGTGATTTCCGGGTGGGGCCCACGTGATTTCCGGGTGGGGCCCACGTGATTTCAGGGTGGGGCCCACGTGATTTCCCCTGGGGGCCCACGTGATTTCCGGGTGGGGCCCACGTGATTTCCGGGTGGGGCCCACGTGATTTCCGGGTGGGGCCCACGTGATTTCCCCGTGGGGCCCACGTGATTTCCGGGTGGGGCCCACGTGATTTCCGGGTGGGGCCCACGTGATTTCCGGGTGGGGCCCACGTGATTTCCGGGTGGGGCCCACGTGATTTCCCCGTGGGGCCCACGTGATTTCCGGGTGGGGCCCACGTGATTTCCGGGTGGGGCCCACGTGATTTCCGGGTGGGGCCCACGTGATTTCCGGGTGGGGCCCACGTGATTTCCGGGTGGGGCCCACGTGATTTCCGGGTGGGGCCCACGTGATTTCCCCGTGGGGCCCACGTGATTTCCGGGTGGGGCCCACGTGATTTCCCCGTGGGGCCCACGTGATTTCCGGGTGGGGCCCACGTGATTTCCGGGTGGGGCCCACGTGATTTCCGGGTGGGGCCCACGTGATTTCCGGGTGGGGCCCACGTGATTTCCGGGTGGGGCCCACGTGATTTCCGGGTGGGGCCCACGTGATTTCCGGGTGGGGCCCACGTGATTTCCCCTGGGGGCCCACGTGATTTCCCCTGGGGGCCCACGTGATTTCCGGGTGGGGCCCACGTGATTTCCGGGTGGGGCCCACGTGATTTCCGGGTGGGGCCCACGTGATTTCCGGGTGGGGCCCACGTGATTTCCGGGTGGGGCCCACGTGATTTCCGGGTGGGGCCCACGTGATTTCCGGGTGGGGCCCACGTGATTTCCGGGTGGGGCCCACGTGATTTCCGGGTGGGGCCCACGTGATTTCCGGGTGGGGCCCACGTGATTTCCGGGTGGGGCCCACGTGATTTCCCCTGGGGGCCCACGTGATTTCCGGGTGGGGCCCACGTGATTTCCCCGTGGGGCCCACGTGATTTCCGGGTGGGGCCCACGTGATTTCCGGGTGGGGCCCACGTGATTTCCGGGTGGGGCCCACGTGATTTCCGGGTGGGGCCCACGTGATTTCCGGGTGGGGCCCACGTGATTTCCGGGTGGGGCCCACGTGATTTCCGGGTGGGGCCCACGTGATTTCAGGGTGGGGCCCACGTGATTTCCGGGTGGGGCCCACGTGATTTCCGGGTGGGGCCCACGTGATTTCTGGGTGGGGCCCACGTGATTTCCCCGTGGGGCCCACGTGATTTACGGGTGGGCCCCACGTGATTTCCGGGTGGGCCCCACGTGATTTCCGGGTGGGGCCCACGTGATTTCCGGGTGGGGCCCACGTGATTTCCGGGTGGGGCCCACGTGATTTCCAGGTGGGGCCCACGTGATTTCCGGGTGGGGCCCACGTGATTTCCGGGTGGGGCCCACGTGATTTCCGGGTGGGGCCCACGTGATTTCCGGGTGGGGCCCACGTGATTTCCGGGTGGGGCCCACGTGATTTCCGGGTGGGGCCCACGTGATTTCCGGGTGGGGCCCACGTGATTTCCGGGTGGGGCCCACGTGATTTCCCCTGGGGTCCCACGTGATTTCCGGGTGGGGCCCACGTGATTTCCGGGTGGGGCCCACGTGATTTCCGGGTGGGGCCCACGTGATTTCCCCGTGGGGCCCACGTGATCTCCGGGTGGGGCCCACGTGATTTCCAGGTGGGTCCCACGTGATTTCCGGGTGGGGCCCACGTGATTTCCGGGTGGGGCCCACGTGATTTCCGGGTGGGGCCCACGTGATTTCCGGGTGGGGCCCACGTGATTTCCGGGTGGGGCCCACGTGATTTCCGGGTGGGCCCCACGTGATTTCCGGGTGGGGCCCACGTGATTTCCGGGTGGGGCCCACGTGATTTCCGGGTGGGGCCCACGTGATTTCCCCGTGGTGCCCACATGATTTCCGGGTGGGGCCCACGTGATTTCCGGGTGGGGCCCACGTGATTTCCGGGTGGGGCCCACGTGATTTCAGGGTGGGGCCCACGTGATTTCCGGGTGGGGCCCACGTGATTTCCGGGTGGGGCCCACGTGATTTCCGGGTGGGGCCCACGTGATTTCCCCGTGGGGCCCACGTGATTTCCGGGTGGGGCCCACGTGACTTCCGGGTGGGGCCCACGTGATTTCCGGGTGGGGCCCACGTGATTTCCGGGTGGGGCCCACGTGATTTCCCCGTGGGGCCCACGTGATTTCCGGGTAGGGCCCACGTGATTTCCGGGTGGGGCCCACGTGATTTCCGGGTGGGGCCCACGTGATTTCCGTGTGGGGCCCACGTGATTTCCGGGTGGGGCCCACGTGATTTCCGGGTGGGGCCCACGTGATTTCCGGGTGGGGCCCACGTGATTTCCGGGTGGGGCCCACGTGATTTCCCCGTGGGGCCCACGTGATTTCCGGGTGGGGCCCACGTGATTTCCGGGTGGGGCCCACGTGATTTCCGGGTGGGGCCCACGTGATTTCCGTGTGGGGCCCACGTGATTTCCGGGTGGGGCCCACGTGATTTCCGTGTGGGGCCCACGTGATTTCCGGGTGGGGCCCACGTGATTTCCGGGTGGGGACCACGTTTTTTCCCCGTGGGGCCCACGTGATTTCCGGGTGGGGCCCACGTGATTTCCGGGTGGGCCCCACGTGATTTCCGGGTGGGGCCCACGTGATTTCCGGGTGGGGCCCACGTGATTTCCGGGTGGGGCCCACGTGATTTCCGGGTGGGGCCCACGTGATTTCCGGGTGGGGCCCACGTGATTTCCGGGTGGGGCCCACGTGATTTCCGGGTGGGGCCCACGTGATTTGAGGGTGGGGCCCACGTGATTTCCCCTGGGGGCCCACGTGATTTCAGGGTGGGGCCCACGTGATTTCCGGGTGGGGCCCACGTGATTTCCGGGTGGGGCCCACGTGATTTCCGGGTGGGGCCCACGTGATTTCCGGGTGGGGCCCACATGATTTGCGGGTGGGGCCCACGTGATTTCCCCTGGGGGCCCACGTGATTTCAGGGTGGGGCCCACGTGATTTCCGGGTGGGGCCCACGTGATTTCCGGGTGGGGCCCACGTGATTTCCGGGTGGGGCCCACGTGATTTCCGGGTGGGGCCCACGTGATTTCCGGGTGGGGCCCATGTGATTTCCGGGTGGGGCCCACGTGATTTCCCCGTGGGGCCCACGTGATTTCCGGGTGGGGCCCACGTGATTTCCGGGTGGGCCCCACGTGATTTCCGGGTGGGGCCCACGTGATTTCCGGGTGGGGCCCACGTGATTTCCGGGTGGGGCCCACGTGATTTCCCCGTGGTGCCCACGTGATTTCCGGGTGGGGCCCACGTGATTTCCGGGTGGGGCCCACGTGATTTCCGGGTGGGGCCCACGTGATTTCCGGGTGGGGCCCACGTGATTTCCGGGTGGGGCCCACGTGATTTCCGGGTGGGGCCCACGTGACTTCCGGGTGGGGCCCACGTGATTTCCGGGTGGGGCCCACGTGATATCCGGGTGGGGCCCACGTGATTTCCCCGTGGGGCCCACGTGATTTCCGGGTGGGGCCCACGTGATTTCCGGGTGGGGCCCACGTGATTTCCGGGTGGGGCCCACGTGATTTCCGGGTGGGGCCCACGTGATTTCCGGGTGGGGCCCACGTGATTTCCGGGTGGGGCCCACGTGATTTCAGGGTGGGGCCCACGTGATTTCCGGGTGGGGCCCACGTGATTTCCGGGTGGGGCCCACGTGATTTCCGGGTGGGGCCCACGTGATTTCCCCGTGGTGCCCACGTGATTTCCGGGTGGGGCCCACGTGATTTCCGGGTGGGGCCCACGTGATTTCCGGGTGGGGCCCACGTGATTTCCGGGTGGGGCCCACGTGATTTCCGGGTGGGGCCCACGTGATTTCCGGGTGGGGCCCACGTGATTTCCGGGTGGGGCCCACGTGATTTCCCCGTGGGGCCCACGTGATTTCCGGGTGGGGCCCACGTGATTTCCGGGTGGGGCCCACGTGATTTCCGGGTGGGGCCCACGTGATTTCCGTGTGGGGCCCACGTGATTTCCGGGTGGGGCCCACGTGATTTCCGTGTGGGGCCCACGTGATTTCCGGGTGGGGCCCACGTGATTTCCGGGTGGGGCCCACGTTTTTTCCCCGTGGGGCCCACGTGATTTCCGGGTGGGGCCCACGTGATTTCCGGGTGGGCCCCACGTGATTTCCGGGTGGGGCCCACGTGATTTCCGGGTGGGGCCCACGTGATTTCCGGGTGGGGCCCACGTGATTTCCGGGTGGGGCCCACGTGATTTGCGGGTGGGGCCCACGTGATTTCCCCTGGGGGCCCACGTGATTTCAGGGTGGGGCCCACGTGATTTCCGGGTGGGGCCCACGTGATTTCCGGGTGGGGCCCACGTGATTTCCGGGTGGGGCCCACGTGATTTCCGGGTGGGGCCCACGTGATTTCCGGGTGGGGCCCACGTGATTTCCGGGTGGGGCCCACGTGATTTGCGGGTGGGGCCCACGTGATTTCCCCTGGGGGCCCACGTGATTTCCGGGTGGGGCCCTCGTGATTTCCGGGTGGGGCCCACGTGTTTTCCGGGTGGGGCCCACGTGATTTCCGGGTGGGGCCCACGTGATTTCCGGGTGGGGCCCACGTGATTTCCGGGTGGGGCCCACGTGATTTCCGGGTGGGGCCCACGTGATTTCCGGGTGGGGCCCACGTGATTTCCGGGTGGGGCCCACGTGATTTCCCCGTGGGGCCCACGTGATTTCCGGGTGGGGCCCACGTGATTTCCGGGTGGGGCCCACGTGATTTCCGGGTGGGGCCCTCGTGATTTCCGGGTGGGGCCCACGTGATTTCCGGGTGGGGCCCACGTGATTTCCGGGTGGGACCCACGTGATTTCCCCGTGGGGCCCACGTGATTTCCGGGTGGGGCCCACGTGTTTTCCGGGTGGGGCCCACGTGATATCCGGGTGGGGCCCACGTGATTTCCCCTGGGGGCCCACGTGATTTCCGGGTGGGGCCCACGTGATTTCCCCTGGGGGCCCACGTGATTTCCGGGTAGGGCCCACGTGATTTCCGGGTGGGGCCCACGTGATTTCCGGGTGGGGCCCACGTGATTTCCGGGTGGGGCCCACGTGATTTCCGGGTGGGGCCCACGTGATTTCCGGGTGCGGCCCACGTGATTTCCGGGTGGGGCCCACGTGATTTCCGGGTGGGGCCCACGTGATTTCCGGGTGGGGCCCACGTGATTTCCGGGTGGGGCCCACGTGATTTCCCCTGGGGGCCCACGTGATTTCCGGGTGGGGCCCACGTGATTTCCGGGTGGGGCCCACGTGATTTCCGGGTGGGGCCCACGTGATTTCCGGGTGGGGCCCACGTGATTTCCGGGTGGGGCCCACGTGATTTCCGGGTGGGGCCCACGTGATTTCCGGGTGGGGCCCACGTGATTTCCGGGTGGGGCCCACGTGATTTCAGGGTGGGGCCCACGTGATTTCCGGGTGGGGCCCACGTGATTTCCGGGTGGGGCCCACGTGATTTCCGGGTGGGGCCCACGTGATTTCCCCGTGGGGCCCACGTGATTTCCGGGTGGGCCCCACGTGATTTCCGGGTGGGCCCCACGTGATTTCCGGGTGGGGGCCCACGTGATTTCCGGGTGGGGCCCACGTGATTTCCGGGTGGGGCCCACGTGATTTCCGGGTGGGGCCCACGTGATTTCCGGGTGGGGCCCACGTGATTTCCGGGTGGGGCCCACGTGATTTCCGGGTGGGGCCCACGTGATTTCCGGGTGGGGCCCACGTGATTTCCGGGTGGGGCCCACGTGATTTCCGGGTGGGCCCACGTGATTTCCGGGTGGGGCCCACGTGATTTCCCCTGGGGTCCCACGTGATTTCCGGGTGGGGCCCACGTGATTTCCGGGTGGGGCCCACGTGATTTCCGGGTGGGGCCCACGTGATTTCCGGGTGGGGCCCACGTGATTTCCGGGTGGGGCCCACGTGATTTCCGGGTGGGGCCCACGTGATTTCCGGGTGGGGCCCACGTGATTTCCGGGTGGGGCCCACGTGATTTCCGGGTGGGGCCCACGTGATTTCCGGGTGGGGCCCACGTGATTTCCCCTGGGGTCCCACGTGATTTCCGGGTGGGGCCCACGTGATTTCCGGGTGGGGCCCACGTGGTTTCCCCGTGGGGCCCACGTGATTTCCGGGTGGGGCCCACGTGATTTCCGGGTGGGGCCCACGTGATTTCCGGGTGGGGCCCACGTGATTTCCGGGTGTGGCCCACGTGATTTCCGTGTGGGGCCTACGTGATTTCCGGGTGGGGCCCACGTGATTTCCGTGTGGGGCCCACGTGATTTCCGGGTGGGGCCCACGTGATTTCCGGGTGGGGCCCACGTGATTTCCCCGTGGGGCCCACGTGATTTCCGGGTGGGGCCCACGTGATTTCCGGGTGGGCCCCACGTGATTTCCGGGTGGGGCCCACGTGATTTCCGGGTGGGGCCCACGTGATTTCCCCTGGGGTCCCACGTGATTTCCGGGTGGGGCCCACGTGATTTCCGGGTGGGGCCCACGTGATTTCCGGGTGGGGCCCACGTGATTTCAGGGTGGGGCCCACGTGATTTCCCCTGGGGGCCCACGTGATTTCCGGGTGGGGCCCACGTGATTTCCGGGTGGGGCCCACGTGATTTCCGGGTGGGGCCCACGTGATTTCCGGGTGGGGCCCACGTGATTTCCGGGTGGGGCCCACGTGATTTCCCGTGGGGCCCACGTGATTTCCGGGTGGGGCCCACGTGATTTCCGGGTGGGGCCCACGTGATTTCCGGGTGGGGCCCACGTGATTTCCGGGTGGGGCCCACGTGATTTCCCCCGTGGGGCCCACGTGATTTCCGGGTGGGGCCCACGTGATTTCCGGGTGGGGCCCACGTGATTTCCGGGTGGGGCCCACGTGATTTCCGGGTGGGGCCCACGTGATTTCCGGGTGGGACCCACGTGATTTCCCCGTGGGGCCCACGTGATTTCCGGGTGGGGCCCACGTGTTTTCCGGGTGGGGCCCACGTGATATCCGGGTGGGGCCCACGTGATTTCCCCTGGGGGCCCACGTGATTTCCGGGTGGGGCCCACGTGATTTCCCCTGGGGGCCCACGTGTTTTCCGGGTAGGGCCCACGTGATTTCCGGGTGGGGCCCACGTGATTTCCGGGTGGGGCCCACGTGATTTCCGGGTGGGGCCCACGTGATTTCCGGGTGGGGCCCACGTGATTTCCGGGTGGGGCCCACGTGATTTCCGGGTGGGGCCCACGTGATTTCCGGGTGGGGCCCACGTGATTTCCCCGTGGGGCCCACGTGATTTCCGGGTGGGGCCCACGTGATTTCCGGGTGGGGCCCACGTGATTTCCGGGTGGGGCCCACGTGATTTCCGGGTGGGGCCCACGTGATTTCCGGGTGGGGCCCACGTGATTTCCGGGTGGGGCCCACGTGATTTCCGGGTGGGGCCCACGTGATTTCCGGGTGGGGCCCACGTGATTTCCGGGTGGGGCCCACGTGATTTCCCCGTGGGGCCCACGTGATTTCCGGGTGGGGCCCACGTGATTTCCGGGTGGGGCCCACGTGATTTCCGGGTGGGGCCCACGTGATTTCCGGGTGGGGCCCACGTGATTTCCGGGTGGGGCCCACGTGATTTCCGGGTGGGGCCCACGTGATTTCCCCGTGGGGCCCACGTGATTTCCCCTGGGGGCCCACGTGATTTCCGGGTGGGGCCCACGTGATTTCCCCTGGGGGCCCACGTGTTTTCCGGGTAGGGCCCACGTGATTTCCGGGTGGGGCCCACGTGATTTCCGGGTGGGGCCCACGTGATTTCCGGGTGGGGCCCACGTGATTTCCGGGTGGGGCCCACGTGATTTCCGTGTGGGGCCCACGTGATTTCCGGGTGGGGCCCACGTGATTTCCGGGTGGGGCCCACGTGATTTCCCCGTGGGGCCCACGTGATTTCCGGGTGGGGCCCACGTGATTTCCGGGTGGGGCCCACGTGATTTCCGGGTGGGGCCCACGTGATTTCCGGGTGGGGCCCACGTGATTTCCGGGTGGGGCCCACGTGATTTCCGGGTGGGGCCCACGTGATTTCCGGGTGGGGCCCACGTGATTTCCGGGTGGGGCCCACGTGATATCCGGGTGGGGCCCACGTGATTTCCCCTGGGGGCCCACGTGATTTCCGGGTGGGGCCCACGTGATTTCCCTGGGGGCCCACGTGTTTTCCGGGTAGGGCCCACGTGATTTCCGGGTGGGGCCCACGTGATTTCCGGGTGGGGCCCACGTGATTTCCGGGTGGGGCCCACGTGATTTCCGGGTGGGGCCCACGTGATTTCCGGGTGGGGCCCACGTGATTTCCGGGTGGGGCCCACGTGATTTCCGGGTGGGGCCCACGTGATTTCCGGGTGGGGCCCACGTGATTTCCGGGTGGGGCCCACGTGATTTCCGGGTGGGGCCCACGTGATTTCCGGGTGGGGCCCACGTGATTTCCGGGTGGGGCCCACGTGATTTCCGGGTGGGGCCCACGTGATTTCCGGGTGGGGCCCACGTGATTTCCGGGTGGGGCCCACGTGATTTCAGGGTGGGGCCCACGTGATTTCCGGGTGGGGCCCACGTGATTTCCGGGTGGGGCCCACGTGATTTCTGGGTGGGGCCCACGTGATTTCCCCGTGGGGCCCACGTGATTTCCGGGTGGGCCCCACGTGATTTCCGGGTGGGCCCCACGTGATTTCCGGGTGGGGCCCACGTGATTTCCGGGTGGGGCCCACGTGATTTCCGGGTGGGGCCCACGTGATTTCCGGGTGGGGCCCACGTGATTTCCGGGTGGGGCCCACGTGATTTCCGGGTGGGGCCCACGTGATTTCCGGGTGGGGCCCACGTGATTTCCGGGTGGGGCCCACGTGATTTCCGGGTGGGGCCCACGTGATTTCCGGGTGGGGCCCACGTGATTTCCCCTGGGGTCCCACGTGATTTCCGGGTGGGGCCCACGTGATTTCCGGGTGGGGCCCATGTGATTTCCGGGTGGGGCCCACGTGATTTCCGGGTGGGGCCCACGTGATTTCCGGGTGGGGCCCACGTGATTTCCGGGTGGGGCCCACGTGATTTCCGGGTGGGGCCCACGTGATTTCCCCGTGGGGCCCACGTGATTTCCGGGTGGGGCCCACGTGATTTCCTTGTGGGGCCCACGTGATTTCCGGGTGGGGCCCACGTGATTTCCCCTGGGGGCCCACGTGATTTCCGGGTGGGGCCCTCGTGATTTCCGGGTGGGGCCCACGTGATTTCCGGGTGGGGCCCACGTGATTTCCGGGTGGGGCCCACGTGATTTCCGGGTGGGGCCCACGTGATTTCCGGGTGGGGCCCACGTGATTTCCGGGTGGGGCCCACGTGATTTCCGGGTGGGGCCCACGTGATTTCCGGGTGGGGCCCACGTGATTTCCCCGTGGGGCCCACGTGATTTCCGGGTGGGGCCCACGTGATTTCCGGGTGGGGCCCACGTGATTTCCGGGTGGGGCCCTCGTGATTTCCGGGTGGGGCCCACGTGATTTCCGGGTGGGGCCCACGTGATTTCCGGGTGGGACCCACGTGATTTCCCCGTGGGGCCCACGTGATTTCCGGGTGGGGCCCACGTGTTTTCCGGGTGGGGCCCACGTGATATCCGGGTGGGGCCCACGTGATTTCCCCTGGGGGCCCACGTGATTTCCGGGTGGGGCCCACGTGATTTCCCCTGGGGGCCCACGTGATTTCCGGGTAGGGCCCACGTGATTTCCGGGTGGGGCCCACGTGATTTCCGGGTGGGGCCCACGTGATTTCCGGGTGGGGCCCACGTGATTTCCGGGTGGGGCCCACGTGATTTCCGGGTGGGGCCCACGTGATTTCCGGGTGGGGCCCACGTGATTTCCGGGTGGGGCCCACGTGATTTCCGGGTGGGGCCCACGTGATTTCCGGGTGGGGCCCACGTGATTTCCCCTGGGGGCCCACGTGATTTCCGGTTGGGGCCCACGTGATTTCCGGGTGGGGCCCACGTGATTTCCGGGTGGGGCCCACGTGATTTCCGGGTGGGGCCCACGTGATTTCCGGGTGGGGCCCACGTGATTTCCCCGTGGTGCCCACGTGATTTCCGGGTGGGGCCCACGTGATTTCCGGGTGGGGCCCACGTGATTTCAGGGTGGGGCCCACGTGATTTCCGGGTGGGGCCCACGTGATTTCCGGGTGGGGCCCACGTGATTTCCCCTGGGGGCCCACGTGATTTCCCCGTGGGGCCCACGTGATTTCCGGGTGGGCCCCACGTGATTTCCGGGTGGGCCCCACGTGATTTCCGGGTGGGGCCCACGTGATTTCCGGGTGGGGCCCACGTGATTTCCGGGTGGGGCCCACGTGATTTCCGGGTGGGGCCCACGTGATTTCCGGGTGGGGCCCACGTGATTTCCGGGTGGGGCCCACGTGATTTCCGGGTGGGGCCCACGTGATTTCCGGGTGGGGCCCACGTGATTTCCGGGTGGGGCCCACGTGATTTCCGGGTGGGGCCCACGTGATTTCCGGGTGGGGCCCACGTGATTTCCCCTGGGGTCCCACGTGATTTCCGGGTGGGGCCCACGTGATTTCCGGGTGGGGCCCACGTGATTTCCGGGTGGGGCCCACGTGATTTCCGGGTGGGGCCCACGTGATTTCCGGGTGGGGCCCACGTGATTTCCGGGTGGGGCCCACGTGATTTCCGGGTGGGGCCCACGTGATTTCCGGGTGGGGCCCACGTGATTTCCGGGTGGGGCCCACGTGATTTCCGGGTGGGGCCCACGTGATTTCCCCTGGGGTCCCACGTGATTTCCGGGTGGGGCCCACGTGATTTCCGGGTGGGGCCCACGTGGTTTCCCCGTGGGGCCCACGTGATTTCCGGGTGGGGCCCACGTGATTTCCGGGTGGGTCCCACGTGATTTCCGGGTGGGGCCCACGTGATTTCCGGGTGTGGCCCACGTGATTTCCGTGTGGGGCCTACGTGATTTCCGGGTGGGGCCCACGTGATTTCCGTGTGGGGCCCACGTGATTTCCGGGTGGGGCCCACGTGATTTCCGGGTGGGGCCCACGTGATTTCCCCGTGGGGCCCACGTGATTTCCGGGTGGGGCCCACGTGATTTCCGGGTGGGCCCCACGTGATTTCCGGGTGGGGCCCACGTGATTTCCGGGTGGGGCCCACGTGATTTCCCCTGGGGTCCCACGTGATTTCCGGGTGGGGCCCACGTGATTTCCGGGTGGGGCCCACGTGATTTCCGGGTGGGGCCCACGTGATTTCAGGGTGGGGCCCACGTGATTTCCCCTGGGGGCCCACGTGATTTCCGGGTGGGGCCCACGTGATTTCCGGGTGGGGCCCACGTGATTTCCGGGTGGGGCCCACGTGATTTCCCCGTGGGGCCCACGTGATTTCCGGGTGGGGCCCACGTGATTTCCGGGTGGGGCCCACGTGATTTCCGGGTGGGGCCCACGTGATTTCCGGGTGGGGCCCACGTGATTTCCCCGTGGGGCCCACGTGATTTCCGGGTGGGGCCCACGTGATTTCCGGGTGGGGCCCACGTGATTTCCGGGTGGGGCCCACGTGATTTCCGGGTGGGGCCCACGTGATTTCCGGGTGGGGCCCACGTGATTTCCGGGTGGGGCCCACGTGATTTCCCCGTGGGGCCCACGTGATTTCCGGGTGGGGCCCACGTGATTTCCCCGTGGGGCCCACGTGATTTCCGGGTGGGGCCCACGTGATTTCCGGGTGGGGCCCACGTGATTTCCGGGTGGGGCCCACGTGATTTCCGGGTGGGGCCCACGTGATTTCCGGGTGGGGCCCACGTGATTTCCGGGTGGGGCCCACGTGATTTCCGGGTGGGGCCCACGTGATTTCCCCTGGGGGCCCACGTGATTTCCCCTGGGGGCCCACGTGATTTCCGGGTGGGGCCCACGTGATTTCCGGGTGGGGCCCACGTGATTTCCGGGTGGGGCCCACGTGATTTCCGGGTGGGGCCCACGTGATTTCCGGGTGGGGCCCACGTGATTTCCGGGTGGGGCCCACGTGATTTCCGGGTGGGGCCCACGTGATTTCCGGGTGGGGCCCACGTGATTTCCGGGTGGGGCCCACGTGATTTCCGGGTGGGGCCCACGTGATTTCCGGGTGGGGCCCACGTGATTTCCCCTGGGGGCCCACGTGATTTCCGGGTGGGGCCCACGTGATTTCCCCGTGGGGCCCACGTGATTTCCGGGTGGGGCCCACGTGATTTCCGGGTGGGGCCCACGTGATTTCCGGGTGGGGCCCACGTGATTTCCGGGTGGGGCCCACGTGATTTCCGGGTGGGGCCCACGTGATTTCCGGGTGGGGCCCACGTGATTTCCGGGTGGGGCCCACGTGATTTCAGGGTGGGGCCCACGTGATTTCCGGGTGGGGCCCACGTGATTTCCGGGTGGGGCCCACGTGATTTCTGGGTGGGGCCCACGTGATTTCCCCGTGGGGCCCACGTGATTTACGGGTGGGCCCCACGTGATTTCCGGGTGGGCCCCACGTGATTTCCGGGTGGGGCCCACGTGATTTCCGGGTGGGGCCCACGTGATTTCCGGGTGGGGCCCACGTGATTTCCAGGTGGGGCCCACGTGATTTCCGGGTGGGGCCCACGTGATTTCCGGGTGGGGCCCACGTGATTTCCGGGTGGGGCCCACGTGATTTCCGGGTGGGGCCCACGTGATTTCCGGGTGGGGCCCACGTGATTTCCGGGTGGGGCCCACGTGATTTCCGGGTGGGGCCCACGTGATTTCCGGGTGGGGCCCACGTGATTTCCCCTGGGGTCCCACGTGATTTCCGGGTGGGGCCCACGTGATTTCCGGGTGGGGCCCACGTGATTTCCGGGTGGGGCCCACGTGATTTCCCCGTGGGGCCCACGTGATCTCCGGGTGGGGCCCACGTGATTTCCAGGTGGGTCCCACGTGATTTCCGGGTGGGGCCCACGTGATTTCCGGGTGGGGCCCACGTGATTTCCGGGTGGGGCCCACGTGATTTCCGGGTGGGGCCCACGTGATTTCCGGGTGGGGCCCACGTGATTTCCGGGTGGGCCCCACGTGATTTCCGGGTGGGGCCCACGTGATTTCCGGGTGGGGCCCACGTGATTTCCGGGTGGGGCCCACGTGATTTCCCCGTGGTGCCCACATGATTTCCGGGTGGGGCCCACGTGATTTCCGGGTGGGGCCCACGTGATTTCCGGGTGGGGCCCACGTGATTTCAGGGTGGGGCCCACGTGATTTCCGGGTGGGGCCCACGTGATTTCCGGGTGGGGCCCACGTGATTTCCGGGTGGGGCCCACGTGATTTCCCCGTGGGGCCCACGTGATTTCCGGGTGGGGCCCACGTGACTTCCGGGTGGGGCCCACGTGATTTCCGGGTGGGGCCCACGTGATTTCCGGGTGGGGCCCACGTGATTTCCCCGTGGGGCCCACGTGATTTCCGGGTAGGGCCCACGTGATTTCCGGGTGGGGCCCACGTGATTTCCGGGTGGGGCCCACGTGATTTCCGTGTGGGGCCCACGTGATTTCCGGGTGGGGCCCACGTGATTTCCGGGTGGGGCCCACGTGATTTCCGGGTGGGGCCCACGTGATTTCCGGGTGGGGCCCACGTGATTTCCCCGTGGGGCCCACGTGATTTCCGGGTGGGGCCCACGTGATTTCCGGGTGGGGCCCACGTGATTTCCGGGTGGGGCCCACGTGATTTCCGTGTGGGGCCCACGTGATTTCCGGGTGGGGCCCACGTGATTTCCGTGTGGGGCCCACGTGATTTCCGGGTGGGGCCCACGTGATTTCCGGGTGGGGCCCACGTTTTTTCCCCGTGGGGCCCACGTGATTTCCGGGTGGGGCCCACGTGATTTCCGGGTGGGCCCCACGTGATTTCCGGGTGGGGCCCACGTGATTTCCGGGTGGGGCCCACGTGATTTCCGGGTGGGGCCCACGTGATTTCCGGGTGGGGCCCACGTGATTTCCGGGTGGGGCCCACGTGATTTCCGGGTGGGGCCCACGTGATTTCCGGGTGGGGCCCACGTGATTTGCGGGTGGGGCCCACGTGATTTCCCCTGGGGGCCCACGTGATTTCAGGGTGGGGCCCACGTGATTTCCGGGTGGGGCCCACGTGATTTCCGGGTGGGGCCCACGTGATTTCCGGGTGGGGCCCACGTGATTTCCGGGTGGGGCCCACGTGATTTGCGGGTGGGGCCCACGTGATTTCCCCTGGGGGCCCACGTGATTTCAGGGTGGGGCCCACGTGATTTCCGGGTGGGGCCCACGTGATTTCCGGGTGGGGCCCACGTGATTTCCGGGTGGGGCCCACGTGATTTCCGGGTGGGGCCCACGTGATTTCCGGGTGGGGCCCATGTGATTTCCGGGTGGGGCCCACGTGATTTCCCCGTGGGGCCCACGTGATTTCCGGGTGGGGCCCACGTGATTTCCGGGTGGGCCCCACGTGATTTCCGGGTGGGGCCCACGTGATTTCCGGGTGGGGCCCACGTGATTTCCGGGTGGGGCCCACGTGATTTCCCCGTGGTGCCCACGTGATTTCCGGGTGGGGCCCACGTGATTTCCGGGTGGGGCCCACGTGATTTCCGGGTGGGGCCCACGTGATTTCCGGGTGGGGCCCACGTGATTTCCGGGTGGGGCCCACGTGATTTCCGGGTGGGGCCCACGTGACTTCCGGGTGGGGCCCACGTGATTTCCGGGTGGGGCCCACGTGATATCCGGGTGGGGCCCACGTGATTTCCCCGTGGGGCCCACGTGATTTCCGGGTGGGGCCCACGTGATTTCCGGGTGGGGCCCACGTGATTTCCGGGTGGGGCCCACGTGATTTCCGGGTGGGGCCCACGTGATTTCCGGGTGGGGCCCACGTGATTTCCGGGTGGGGCCCACGTGATTTCAGGGTGGGGCCCACGTGATTTCCGGGTGGGGCCCACGTGATTTCCGGGTGGGGCCCACGTGATTTCCGGGTGGGGCCCACGTGATTTCCCCGTGGTGCCCACGTGATTTCCGGGTGGGGCCCACGTGATTTCCGGGTGGGGCCCACGTGATTTCCGGGTGGGGCCCACGTGATTTCCGGGTGGGGCCCACGTGATTTCCGGGTGGGGCCCACGTGATTTCCGGGTGGGGCCCACGTGATTTCCGGGTGGGGCCCACGTGATTTCCCCGTGGGGCCCACGTGATTTCCGGGTGGGGCCCACGTGATTTCCGGGTGGGGCCCACGTGATTTCCGGGTGGGGCCCACGTGATTTCCGTGTGGGGCCCACGTGATTTCCGGGTGGGGCCCACGTGATTTCCGTGTGGGGCCCACGTGATTTCCGGGTGGGGCCCACGTGATTTCCGGGTGGGGCCCACGTTTTTTCCCCGTGGGGCCCACGTGATTTCCGGGTGGGGCCCACGTGATTTCCGGGTGGGCCCCACGTGATTTCCGGGTGGGGCCCACGTGATTTCCGGGTGGGGCCCACGTGATTTCCGGGTGGGGCCCACGTGATTTCCGGGTGGGGCCCACGTGATTTGCGGGTGGGGCCCACGTGATTTCCCCTGGGGGCCCACGTGATTTCAGGGTGGGGCCCACGTGATTTCCGGGTGGGGCCCACGTGATTTCCGGGTGGGGCCCACGTGATTTCCGGGTGGGGCCCACGTGATTTCCGGGTGGGGCCCACGTGATTTCCGGGTGGGGCCCACGTGATTTCCGGGTGGGGCCCACGTGATTTGCGGGTGGGGCCCACGTGATTTCCCCTGGGGGCCCACGTGATTTCAGGGTGGGGCCCACGTGATTTCCGGGTGGGGCCCACGTGATTTCCGGGTGGGGCCCACGTGATTTCCGGGTGGGGCCCACGTGATTTCCGGGTGGGGCCCACGTGATTTGCGGGTGGGGCCCACGTGATTTCCCCTGGGGGCCCACGTGATTTCAGGGTGGGGCCCACGTGATTTCCGGGTGGGGCCCACGTGATTTCCGGGTGGGGCCCACGTGATTTCCGGGTGGGGCCCACGTGATTTCCGGGTGGGGCCCACGTGATTTCCGGGTGGGGCCCATGTGATTTCCGGGTGGGGCCCACGTGATTTCCCCGTGGGGCCCACGTGATTTCCGGGTGGGGCCCACGTGATTTCCGGGTGGGCCCCACGTGATTTCCGGGTGGGGCCCACGTGATTTCCGGGTGGGGCCCACGTGATTTCCGGGTGGGGCCCACGTGATTTCCCCGTGGTGCCCACGTGATTTCCGGGTGGGGCCCACGTGATTTCCGGGTGGGGCCCACGTGATTTCCGGGTGGGGCCCACGTGATTTCCGGGTGGGGCCCACGTGATTTCCGGGTGGGGCCCACGTGATTTCCGGGTGGGGCCCACGTGACTTCCGGGTGGGGCCCACGTGATTTCCGGGTGGGGCCCACGTGATATCCGGGTGGGGCCCACGTGATTTCCCCGTGGGGCCCACGTGATTTCCGGGTGGGGCCCACGTGATTTCCGGGTGGGGCCCACGTGATTTCCGGGTGGGGCCCACGTGATTTCCGGGTGGGGCCCACGTGATTTCCGGGTGGGGCCCACGTGATTTCCGGGTGGGGCCCACGTGATTTCCGGTTGGGGCCCACGTGATTTCCCCGTGGGGCCCACGTGATTTCCGGGTGGGCCCCACGTGATTTCCGGGTGGGGCCCACGTGATTTCCGGGTGGGGCCCACGTGATTTCCGGGTGGGGCCCACGTGATTTCCCCGTGGTGCCCACGTGATTTCCGGGTGGGGCCCACGTGATTTCCGGGTGGGGCCCACGTGATTTCCGGGTGGGGCCCACGTGATTTCCGGGTGGGGCCCACGTGATTTCCGGGTGGGGCCCACGTGATTTCCGGGTGGGGCCCACGTGATTACCGGGTGGGGCCCACGTGATTTCCGGGTGGGGCCCACGTGATTTCCGGGTGGGGCCCACGTGATTTCAGGGTGGGGCCCACGTGATTTCCGGGTGGGGCCCACGTGATTTCCGGGTGGGGCCCACGTGATTTCTGGGTGGGGCCCACGTGATTTCCCTGTGGGGCCCACGTGATTTCCGGGTGGGCCCCACGTGATTTCCGGGTGGGCCCCACGTGATTTCCGGGTGGGGCCCACGTGATTTCCGGGTGGGGCCCACGTGATTTCCGGGTGGGGCCCACGTGATTTCCGGGTGGGGCCCACGTGATTTCCGGGTGGGGCCCACGTGATTTCCGGGTGGGGCCCACGTGATTTCCGGGTGGGGCCCACGTGATTTCCGGGTGGGGCCCACGTGATTTCCGGGTGGGCCCCACGTGATTTCCCCTGGGGTCCCACGTGATTTCCGGGTGGGGCCCACGTGATTTCCGGGTGGGGCCCATGTGATTTCCGGGTGGGGCCCACGTGATTTCCGGGTGGGGCCCACGTGATTTCCGGGTGGGGCCCACGTGATTTCCGGGTGGGGCCCACGTGATTTCCGGGTGGGGCCCACGTGATTTCCCCGTGGGGCCCACGTGATTTCCGGGTGGGGCCCACGTGATTTCCTTGTGGGGCCCACGTGATTTCCGGGTGGGGCCCACGTGATTTCCCCTGGGGGCCCACGTGATTTCCGGGTGGGGCCCTCGTGATTTCCGGGTGGGGCCCACGTGATTTCCGGGTGGGGCCCACGTGATTTCCGGGTGGGGCCCACGTGATTTCCGGGTGGGGCCCACGTGATTTCCGGGTGGGGCCCACGTGATTTCCGGGTGGGGCCCACGTGATTTCCGGGTGGGGCCCACGTGATTTCCGGGTGGGGCCCACGTGATTTCCGGGTGGGGCCCACGTGATTTCCCCGTGGGGCCCACGTGATTTCCGGGTGGGGCCCACGTGATTTCCGGGTGGGGCCCACGTGATTTCCGGGTGGGGCCCTCGTGATTTCCGGGTGGGGCCCACGTGATTTCCGGGTGGGGCCCACGTGATTTCCGGGTGGGACCCACGTGATTTCCCCGTGGGGCCCACGTGATTTCCGGGTGGGGCCCACGTGTTTTCCGGGTGGGGCCCACGTGATATCCGGGTGGGGCCCACGTGATTTCCCCTGGGGGCCCACGTGATTTCCGGGTGGGGCCCACGTGATTTCCCCTGGGGGCCCACGTGATTTCCGGGTAGGGCCCACGTGATTTCCGGGTGGGGCCCACGTGATTTCCGGGTGGGGCCCACGTGATTTCCGGGTGGGGCCCACGTGATTTCCGGGTGGGGCCCACGTGATTTCCGGGTGGGGCCCACGTGATTTCCGGGTGGGGCCCACGTGATTTCCGGGTGGGGCCCACGTGATTTCCGGGTGGGGCCCACGTGATTTCCGGGTGGGGCCCACGTGATTTCCCCTGGGGGCCCACGTGATTTCCGGTAGGGCCCACGTGATTTCCGGGTGGGGCCCACGTGATTTCCGGGTGGGGCCCACGTGATTTCCGGGTGGGGCCCACGTGATTTCCGGGTGGGGCCCACGTGATTTCCCCGTGGTGCCCACGTGATTTCCGGGTGGGGCCCACGTGATTTCCGGGTGGGGCCCACGTGATTTCAGGGTGGGGCCCACGTGATTTCCGGGTGGGGCCCACGTGATTTCCGGGTGGGGCCCACGTGATTTCCGGGTGGGGCCCACGTGATTTCCCCGTGGGGCCCACGTGATTTCCGGGTGGGCCCCACGTGATTTCCGGGTGGGCCCCACGTGATTTCCGGGTGGGGCCCACGTGATTTCCGGGTGGGGCCCACGTGATTTCCGGGTGGGGCCCACGTGATTTCCGGGTGGGGCCCACGTGATTTCCGGGTGGGGCCCACGTGATTTCCGGGTGGGGCCCACGTGATTTCCGGGTGGGGCCCACGTGATTTCCGGGTGGGGCCCACGTGATTTCCGGGTGGGGCCCACGTGATTTCCGGGTGGGGCCCACGTGATTTCCGGGTGGGGCCCACGTGATTTCCCCTGGGGTCCCACGTGATTTCCGGGTGGGGCCCACGTGATTTCCGGGTGGGGCCCACGTGATTTCCGGGTGGAGCCCACGTGATTTCCGGGTGGGGCCCACGTGATTTCCGGGTGGGGCCCACGTGATTTCCGGGTGGGGCCCACGTGATTTCCGGGTGGGGCCCACGTGATTTCCGGGTGGGGCCCACGTGATTTCCGGGTGGGGCCCACGTGATTTCCGGGTGGGGCCCACGTGATTTCCCCTGGGGTCCCACGTGATTTCCGGGTGGGGCCCACGTGATTTCCGGGTGGGGCCCACGTGGTTTCCCCGTGGGGCCCACGTGATTTCCGGGTGGGGCCCACGTGATTTCCGGGTGGGTCCCACGTGATTTCCGGGTGGGGCCCACGTGATTTCCGGGTGTGGCCCACGTGATTTCCGTGTGGGGCCTACGTGATTTCCGGGTGGGGCCCACGTGATTTCCGTGTGGGGCCCACGTGATTTCCGGGTGGGGCCCACGTGATTTCCGGGTGGGGCCCACGTGATTTCCCCGTGGGGCCCACGTGATTTCCGGGTGGGGCCCACGTGATTTCCGGGTGGGCCCCACGTGATTTCCGGGTGGGGCCCACGTGATTTCCGGGTGGGGCCCACGTGATTTCCCCTGGGGTCCCACGTGATTTCCGGGTGGGGCCCACGTGATTTCCGGGTGGGGCCCACGTGATTTCCGGGTGGGGCCCACGTGATTTCAGGGTGGGGCCCACGTGATTTCCCCTGGGGGCCCACGTGATTTCCGGGTGGGGCCCACGTGATTTCCGGGTGGGGCCCACGTGATTTCCGGGTGGGGCCCACGTGATTTCCGGGTGGGGCCCACGTGATTTCCGGGTGGGGCCCACGTGATTTCCGGGTGGGGCCCACGTGATTTCCGGGTGGGGCCCACGTGATTTCCCCTGGGGGCCCACGTGATTTCCCCTGGGGGCCCACGTGATTTCCGGGTGGGGCCCACGTGATTTCCGGGTGGGGCCCACGTGATTTCCGGGTGGGGCCCACGTGATTTCCGGGTGGGGCCCACGTGATTTCCGGGTGGGGCCCACGTGATTTCCGGGTGGGGCCCACGTGATTTCCGGGTGGGGCCCACGTGATTTCCGGGTGGGGCCCACGTGATTTCCGGGTGGGGCCCACGTGATTTCCGGGTGGGGCCCACGTGATTTCCGGGTGGGGCCCACGTGATTTCCCCTGGGGGCCCACGTGATTTCCGGGTGGGGCCCACGTGATTTCCCCGTGGGGCCCACGTGATTTCCGGGTGGGGCCCACGTGATTTCCGGGTGGGGCCCACGTGATTTCCGGGTGGGGCCCACGTGATTTCCGGGTGGGGCCCACGTGATTTCCGGGTGGGGCCCACGTGATTTCCGGGTGGGGCCCACGTGATTTCCGGGTGGGGCCCACGTGATTTCCGGGTGGGGCCCACGTGATTTCCCCTGGGGGCCCACGTGATTTCCGGGTGGGGCCCACGTGATTTCCCCGTGGGGCCCACGTGATTTCCGGGTGGGGCCCACGTGATTTCCGGGTGGGGCCCACGTGATTTCCGGGTGGGGCCCACGTGATTTCCCCTGGGGTCCCACGTGATTTCCGGGTGGGGCCCACGTGATTTCCGGGTGGGGCCCACGTGATTTCCGGGTGGGGCCCACGTGATTTCCCCGTGGGGCCCACGTGATCTCCGGGTGGGGCCCACGTGATTTCCAGGTGGGTCCCACGTGATTTCCGGGTGGGGCCCACGTGATTTCCGGGTGGGGCCCACGTGATTTCCGGGTGGGGCCCACGTGATTTCCGGGTGGGGCCCACGTGATTTCCGGGTGGGGCCCACGTGATTTCCGGGTGGGCCCCACGTGATTTCCGGGTGGGGCCCACGTGATTTCCGGGTGGGGCCCACGTGATTTCCGGGTGGGGCCCACGTGATTTCCCCGTGGTGCCCACATGATTTCCGGGTGGGGCCCACGTGATTTCCGGGTGGGGCCCACGTGATTTCCGGGTGGGGCCCACGTGATTTCAGGGTGGGGCCCACGTGATTTCCGGGTGGGGCCCACGTGATTTCCGGGTGGGGCCCACGTGATTTCCGGGTGGGGCCCACGTGATTTCCCCGTGGGGCCCACGTGATTTCCGGGTGGGGCCCACGTGACTTCCGGGTGGGGCCCACGTGATTTCCGGGTGGGGCCCACGTGATTTCCGGGTGGGGCCCACGTGATTTCCCCGTGGGGCCCACGTGATTTCCGGGTGGGGCCCACGTGATTTCCGGGTGGGGCCCACGTGATTTCCGGGTGGGGCCCACGTGATTTCCGTGTGGGGCCCACGTGATTTCCGGGTGGGGCCCACGTGATTTCCGGGTGGGGCCCACGTGATTTCCGGGTGGGGCCCACGTGATTTCCGGGTGGGGCCCACGTGATTTCCCCGTGGGGCCCACGTGATTTCCGGGTGGGGCCCACGTGATTTCCGGGTGGGGCCCACGTGATTTCCGGGTGGGGCCCACGTGATTTCCGTGTGGGGCCCACGTGATTTCCGGGTGGGGCCCACGTGATTTCCGTGTGGGGCCCACGTGATTTCCGGGTGGGGCCCACGTGATTTCCGGGTGGGGCCCACGTTTTTTCCCCGTGGGGCCCACGTGATTTCCGGGTGGGGCCCACGTGATTTCCGGGTGGGCCCCACGTGATTTCCGGGTGGGGCCCACGTGATTTCCGGGTGGGGCCCACGTGATTTCCGGGTGGGGCCCACGTGATTTCCGGGTGGGGCCCACGTGATTTGCGGGTGGGGCCCACGTGATTTCCCCTGGGGGCCCACGTGATTTCAGGGTGGGGCCCACGTGATTTCCGGGTGGGGCCCACGTGATTTCCGGGTGGGGCCCACGTGATTTCCGGGTGGGGCCCACGTGATTTCCGGGTGGGGCCCACGTGATTTCCGGGTGGGGCCCACGTGATTTCCGGGTGGGGCCCACGTGATTTGCGGGTGGGGCCCACGTGATTTCCCCTGGGGGCCCACGTGATTTCAGGGTGGGGCCCACGTGATTTCCGGGTGGGGCCCATGTGATTTCCGGGTGGGGCCCACGTGATTTCCGGGTGGGGCCCACGTGATTTCCGGGTGGGGCCCACGTGATTTCCGGGTGGGGCCCACGTGATTTCCCCTGGGGGCCCACGTGATTTCCGGGTGGGGCCCACGTGATTTCCGGGTGGGGCCCACGTGATTTCCGGGTGGGGCCCACGTGATTTCCGGGTGGGGCCCACGTGATTTCCGGGTGGGGCCCACGTGATTTCCGGGTGGGGCCCACGTGATTTCCGGGTGGGGCCCACGTGATTTCCGGGTGGGGCCCACGTGATTTCAGGGTGGGGCCCACGTGATTTCCGGGTGGGGCCCACGTGATTTCCGGGTGGGGCCCACGTGATTTCCGGGTGGGGCCCACGTGATTTCCCCGTGGGGCCCACGTGATTTCCGGGTGGGCCCCACGTGATTTCCGGGTGGGCCCCACGTGATTTCCGGGTGGGGCCCACGTGATTTCCGGGTGGGGCCCACGTGATTTCCGGGTGGGGCCCACGTGATTTCCGGGTGGGGCCCACGTGATTTCCGGGTGGGGCCCACGTGATTTCCGGGTGGGGCCCACGTGATTTCCGGGTGGGGCCCACGTGATTTCCGGGTGGGGCCCACGTGATTTCCGGGTGGGGCCCACGTGATTTCCGGGTGGGGCCCACGTGATTTCCGGGTGGGGCCCACGTGATTTCCCCTGGGGTCCCACGTGATTTCCGGGTGGGGCCCACGTGATTTCCGGGTGGGGCCCACGTGATTTCCGGGTGGGGCCCACGTGATTTCCGGGTGGGGCCCACGTGATTTCCGGGTGGGGCCCACGTGATTTCCGGGTGGGGCCCACGTGATTTCCGGGTGGGGCCCACGTGATTTCCGGGTGGGGCCCACGTGATTTCCGGGTGGGGCCCACGTGATTTCCGGGTGGGGCCCACGTGATTTCCCCTGGGGTCCCACGTGATTTCCGGGTGGGGCCCACGTGATTTCCGGGTGGGGCCCACGTGGTTTCCCCGTGGGGCCCACGTGATTTCCGGGTGGGGCCCACGTGATTTCCGGGTGGGGCCCACGTGATTTCCGGGTGGGGCCCACGTGATTTCCGGGTGTGGCCCACGTGATTTCCGTGTGGGGCCTACGTGATTTCCGGGTGGGGCCCACGTGATTTCCGTGTGGGGCCCACGTGATTTCCGGGTGGGGCCCACGTGATTTCCGGGTGGGGCCCACGTGATTTCCCCGTGGGGCCCACGTGATTTCCGGGTGGGGCCCACGTGATTTCCGGGTGGGCCCCACGTGATTTCCGGGTGGGGCCCACGTGATTTCCGGGTGGGGCCCACGTGATTTCCCCTGGGGTCCCACGTGATTTCCGGGTGGGGCCCACGTGATTTCCGGGTGGGGCCCACGTGATTTCCGGGTGGGGCCCACGTGATTTCAGGGTGGGGCCCACGTGATTTCCCCTGGGGGCCCACGTGATTTCCGGGTGGGGCCCACGTGATTTCCGGGTGGGGCCCACGTGATTTCCGGGTGGGGCCCACGTGATTTCCGGGTGGGGCCCACGTGATTTCCGGGTGGGGCCCACGTGATTTCCCCGTGGGGCCCACGTGATTTCCGGGTGGGGCCCACGTGATTTCCGGGTGGGGCCCACGTGATTTCCGGGTGGGGCCCACGTGATTTCCGGGTGGGGCCCACGTGATTTCCCCGTGGGGCCCACGTGATTTCCGGGTGGGGCCCACGTGATTTCCGGGTGGGGCCCACGTGATTTCCGGGTGGGGCCCACGTGATTTCCGGGTGGGGCCCACGTGATTTCCGGGTGGGACCCACGTGATTTCCCCGTGGGGCCCACGTGATTTCCGGGTGGGGCCCACGTGTTTTCCGGGTGGGGCCCACGTGATATCCGGGTGGGGCCCACGTGATTTCCCCTGGGGGCCCACGTGATTTCCGGGTGGGGCCCACGTGATTTCCCCTGGGGGCCCACGTGTTTTCCGGGTAGGGCCCACGTGATTTCCGGGTGGGGCCCACGTGATTTCCGGGTGGGGCCCACGTGATTTCCGGGTGGGGCCCACGTGATTTCCGGGTGGGGCCCACGTGATTTCCGGGTGGGGCCCACGTGATTTCCGGGTGGGGCCCACGTGATTTCCGGGTGGGGCCCACGTGATTTCCCCGTGGGGCCCACGTGATTTCCGGGTGGGGCCCACGTGATTTCCGGGTGGGGCCCACGTGATTTCCGGGTGGGGCCCACGTGATTTCCGGGTGGGGCCCACGTGATTTCCGGGTGGGGCCCACGTGATTTCCGGGTGGGGCCCACGTGATTTCCGGGTGGGGCCCACGTGATTTCCGGGTGGGGCCCACGTGATTTCCGGGTGGGGCCCACGTGATTTCCCCGTGGGGCCCACGTGATTTCCGGGTGGGGCCCACGTGATTTCCGGGTGGGGCCCACGTGATTTCCGGGTGGGGCCCACGTGATTTCCGGGTGGGGCCCACGTGATTTCCGGGTGGGGCCCACGTGATTTCCGGGTGGGGCCCACGTGATTTCCCCGTGGGGCCCACGTGATTTCCCCTGGGGGCCCACGTGATTTCCGGGTGGGGCCCACGTGATTTCCCCTGGGGGCCCACGTGTTTTCCGGGTAGGGCCCACGTGATTTCCGGGTGGGGCCCACGTGATTTCCGGGTGGGGCCCACGTGATTTCCGGGTGGGGCCCACGTGATTTCCGGGTGGGGCCCACGTGATTTCCGTGTGGGGCCCACGTGATTTCCGGGTGGGGCCCACGTGATTTCCGGGTGGGGCCCACGTGATTTCCCCGTGGGGCCCACGTGATTTCCGGGTGGGGCCCACGTGATTTCCGGGTGGGGCCCACGTGATTTCCGGGTGGGGCCCACGTGATTTCCGGGTGGGGCCCACGTGATTTCCGGGTGGGGCCCACGTGATTTCCGGGTGGGGCCCACGTGATTTCCGGGTGGGGCCCACGTGATTTCCGGGTGGGGCCCACGTGATATCCGGGTGGGGCCCACGTGATTTCCCCTGGGGGCCCACGTGATTTCCGGGTGGGGCCCACGTGATTTCCCTGGGGGCCCACGTGTTTTCCGGGTAGGGCCCACGTGATTTCCGGGTGGGGCCCACGTGATTTCCGGGTGGGGCCCACGTGATTTCCGGGTGGGGCCCACGTGATTTCCGGGTGGGGCCCACGTGATTTCCGGGTGGGGCCCACGTGATTTCCGGGTGGGGCCCACGTGATTTCCGGGTGGGGCCCACGTGATTTCCGGGTGGGGCCCACGTGATTTCCGGGTGGGGCCCACGTGATTTCCGGGTGGGGCCCACGTGATTTCCGGGTGGGGCCCACGTGATTTCCGGGTGGGGCCCACGTGATTTCCGGGTGGGGCCCACGTGATTTCCGGGTGGGGCCCACGTGATTTCCGGGTGGGGCCCACGTGATTTCAGGGTGGGGCCCACGTGATTTCCGGGTGGGGCCCACGTGATTTCCGGGTGGGGCCCACGTGATTTCTGGGTGGGGCCCACGTGATTTCCCCGTGGGGCCCACGTGATTTCCGGGTGGGCCCCACGTGATTTCCGGGTGGGCCCCACGTGATTTCCGGGTGGGGCCCACGTGATTTCCGGGTGGGGCCCACGTGATTTCCGGGTGGGGCCCACGTGATTTCCGGGTGGGGCCCACGTGATTTCCGGGTGGGGCCCACGTGATTTCCGGGTGGGGCCCACGTGATTTCCGGGTGGGGCCCACGTGATTTCCGGGTGGGGCCCACGTGATTTCCGGGTGGGGCCCACGTGATTTCCGGGTGGGGCCCACGTGATTTCCCCTGGGGTCCCACGTGATTTCCGGGTGGGGCCCACGTGATTTCCGGGTGGGGCCCATGTGATTTCCGGGTGGGGCCCACGTGATTTCCGGGTGGGGCCCACGTGATTTCCGGGTGGGGCCCACGTGATTTCCGGGTGGGGCCCACGTGATTTCCGGGTGGGGCCCACGTGATTTCCCCGTGGGGCCCACGTGATTTCCGGGTGGGGCCCACGTGATTTCCTTGTGGGGCCCACGTGATTTCCGGGTGGGGCCCACGTGATTTCCCCTGGGGGCCCACGTGATTTCCGGGTGGGGCCCTCGTGATTTCCGGGTGGGGCCCACGTGATTTCCGGGTGGGGCCCACGTGATTTCCGGGTGGGGCCCACGTGATTTCCGGGTGGGGCCCACGTGATTTCCGGGTGGGGCCCACGTGATTTCCGGGTGGGGCCCACGTGATTTCCGGGTGGGGCCCACGTGATTTCCGGGTGGGGCCCACGTGATTTCCCCGTGGGGCCCACGTGATTTCCGGGTGGGGCCCACGTGATTTCCGGGTGGGGCCCACGTGATTTCCGGGTGGGGCCCTCGTGATTTCCGGGTGGGGCCCACGTGATTTCCGGGTGGGGCCCACGTGATTTCCGGGTGGGACCCACGTGATTTCCCCGTGGGGCCCACGTGATTTCCGGGTGGGGCCCACGTGTTTTCCGGGTGGGGCCCACGTGATATCCGGGTGGGGCCCACGTGATTTCCCCTGGGGGCCCACGTGATTTCCGGGTGGGGCCCACGTGATTTCCCCTGGGGGCCCACGTGATTTCCGGGTAGGGCCCACGTGATTTCCGGGTGGGGCCCACGTGATTTCCGGGTGGGGCCCACGTGATTTCCGGGTGGGGCCCACGTGATTTCCGGGTGGGGCCCACGTGATTTCCGGGTGGGGCCCACGTGATTTCCGGGTGGGGCCCACGTGATTTCCGGGTGGGGCCCACGTGATTTCCGGGTGGGGCCCACGTGATTTCCGGGTGGGGCCCACGTGATTTCCCCTGGGGGCCCACGTGATTTCCGGTTGGGGCCCACGTGATTTCCGGGTGGGGCCCACGTGATTTCCGGGTGGGGCCCACGTGATTTCCGGGTGGGGCCCACGTGATTTCCGGGTGGGGCCCACGTGATTTCCCCGTGGTGCCCACGTGATTTCCGGGTGGGGCCCACGTGATTTCCGGGTGGGGCCCACGTGATTTCAGGGTGGGGCCCACGTGATTTCCGGGTGGGGCCCACGTGATTTCCGGGTGGGGCCCACGTGATTTCCCCTGGGGGCCCACGTGATTTCCCCGTGGGGCCCACGTGATTTCCGGGTGGGCCCCACGTGATTTCCGGGTGGGCCCCACGTGATTTCCGGGTGGGGCCCACGTGATTTCCGGGTGGGGCCCACGTGATTTCCGGGTGGGGCCCACGTGATTTCCGGGTGGGGCCCACGTGATTTCCGGGTGGGGCCCACGTGATTTCCGGGTGGGGCCCACGTGATTTCCGGGTGGGGCCCACGTGATTTCCGGGTGGGGCCCACGTGATTTCCGGGTGGGGCCCACGTGATTTCCGGGTGGGGCCCACGTGATTTCCGGGTGGGGCCCACGTGATTTCCCCTGGGGTCCCACGTGATTTCCGGGTGGGGCCCACGTGATTTCCGGGTGGGGCCCACGTGATTTCCGGGTGGGGCCCACGTGATTTCCGGGTGGGGCCCACGTGATTTCCGGGTGGGGCCCACGTGATTTCCGGGTGGGGCCCACGTGATTTCCGGGTGGGGCCCACGTGATTTCCGGGTGGGGCCCACGTGATTTCCGGGTGGGGCCCACGTGATTTCCGGGTGGGGCCCACGTGATTTCCCCTGGGGTCCCACGTGATTTCCGGGTGGGGCCCACGTGATTTCCGGGTGGGGCCCACGTGGTTTCCCCGTGGGGCCCACGTGATTTCCGGGTGGGGCCCACGTGATTTCCGGGTGGGTCCCACGTGATTTCCGGGTGGGGCCCACGTGATTTCCGGGTGTGGCCCACGTGATTTCCGTGTGGGGCCTACGTGATTTCCGGGTGGGGCCCACGTGATTTCCGTGTGGGGCCCACGTGATTTCCGGGTGGGGCCCACGTGATTTCCGGGTGGGGCCCACGTGATTTCCCCGTGGGGCCCACGTGATTTCCGGGTGGGGCCCACGTGATTTCCGGGTGGGCCCCACGTGATTTCCGGGTGGGGCCCACGTGATTTCCGGGTGGGGCCCACGTGATTTCCCCTGGGGTCCCACGTGATTTCCGGGTGGGGCCCACGTGATTTCCGGGTGGGGCCCACGTGATTTCCGGGTGGGGCCCACGTGATTTCAGGGTGGGGCCCACGTGATTTCCCCTGGGGGCCCACGTGATTTCCGGGTGGGGCCCACGTGATTTCCGGGTGGGGCCCACGTGATTTCCGGGTGGGGCCCACGTGATTTCCCCGTGGGGCCCACGTGATTTCCGGGTGGGGCCCACGTGATTTCCGGGTGGGGCCCACGTGATTTCCGGGTGGGGCCCACGTGATTTCCGGGTGGGGCCCACGTGATTTCCCCGTGGGGCCCACGTGATTTCCGGGTGGGGCCCACGTGATTTCCGGGTGGGGCCCACGTGATTTCCGGGTGGGGCCCACGTGATTTCCGGGTGGGGCCCACGTGATTTCCGGGTGGGGCCCACGTGATTTCCGGGTGGGGCCCACGTGATTTCCCCGTGGGGCCCACGTGATTTCCGGGTGGGGCCCACGTGATTTCCCCGTGGGGCCCACGTGATTTCCGGGTGGGGCCCACGTGATTTCCGGGTGGGGCCCACGTGATTTCCGGGTGGGGCCCACGTGATTTCCGGGTGGGGCCCACGTGATTTCCGGGTGGGGCCCACGTGATTTCCGGGTGGGGCCCACGTGATTTCCGGGTGGGGCCCACGTGATTTCCCCTGGGGGCCCACGTGATTTCCCCTGGGGGCCCACGTGATTTCCGGGTGGGGCCCACGTGATTTCCGGGTGGGGCCCACGTGATTTCCGGGTGGGGCCCACGTGATTTCCGGGTGGGGCCCACGTGATTTCCGGGTGGGGCCCACGTGATTTCCGGGTGGGGCCCACGTGATTTCCGGGTGGGGCCCACGTGATTTCCGGGTGGGGCCCACGTGATTTCCGGGTGGGGCCCACGTGATTTCCGGGTGGGGCCCACGTGATTTCCGGGTGGGGCCCACGTGATTTCCCCTGGGGGCCCACGTGATTTCCGGGTGGGGCCCACGTGATTTCCCCGTGGGGCCCACGTGATTTCCGGGTGGGGCCCACGTGATTTCCGGGTGGGGCCCACGTGATTTCCGGGTGGGGCCCACGTGATTTCCGGGTGGGGCCCACGTGATTTCCGGGTGGGGCCCACGTGATTTCCGGGTGGGGCCCACGTGATTTCCGGGTGGGGCCCACGTGATTTCAGGGTGGGGCCCACGTGATTTCCGGGTGGGGCCCACGTGATTTCCGGGTGGGGCCCACGTGATTTCTGGGTGGGGCCCACGTGATTTCCCCGTGGGGCCCACGTGATTTACGGGTGGGCCCCACGTGATTTCCGGGTGGGCCCCACGTGATTTCCGGGTGGGGCCCACGTGATTTCCGGGTGGGGCCCACGTGATTTCCGGGTGGGGCCCACGTGATTTCCAGGTGGGGCCCACGTGATTTCCGGGTGGGGCCCACGTGATTTCCGGGTGGGGCCCACGTGATTTCCGGGTGGGGCCCACGTGATTTCCGGGTGGGGCCCACGTGATTTCCGGGTGGGGCCCACGTGATTTCCGGGTGGGGCCCACGTGATTTCCGGGTGGGGCCCACGTGATTTCCGGGTGGGGCCCACGTGATTTCCCCTGGGGTCCCACGTGATTTCCGGGTGGGGCCCACGTGATTTCCGGGTGGGGCCCACGTGATTTCCGGGTGGGGCCCACGTGATTTCCCCGTGGGGCCCACGTGATCTCCGGGTGGGGCCCACGTGATTTCCAGGTGGGTCCCACGTGATTTCCGGGTGGGGCCCACGTGATTTCCGGGTGGGGCCCACGTGATTTCCGGGTGGGGCCCACGTGATTTCCGGGTGGGGCCCACGTGATTTCCGGGTGGGGCCCACGTGATTTCCGGGTGGGCCCCACGTGATTTCCGGGTGGGGCCCACGTGATTTCCGGGTGGGGCCCACGTGATTTCCGGGTGGGGCCCACGTGATTTCCCCGTGGTGCCCACATGATTTCCGGGTGGGGCCCACGTGATTTCCGGGTGGGGCCCACGTGATTTCCGGGTGGGGCCCACGTGATTTCAGGGTGGGGCCCACGTGATTTCCGGGTGGGGCCCACGTGATTTCCGGGTGGGGCCCACGTGATTTCCGGGTGGGGCCCACGTGATTTCCCCGTGGGGCCCACGTGATTTCCGGGTGGGGCCCACGTGACTTCCGGGTGGGGCCCACGTGATTTCCGGGTGGGGCCCACGTGATTTCCGGGTGGGGCCCACGTGATTTCCCCGTGGGGCCCACGTGATTTCCGGGTAGGGCCCACGTGATTTCCGGGTGGGGCCCACGTGATTTCCGGGTGGGGCCCACGTGATTTCCGTGTGGGGCCCACGTGATTTCCGGGTGGGGCCCACGTGATTTCCGGGTGGGGCCCACGTGATTTCCGGGTGGGGCCCACGTGATTTCCGGGTGGGGCCCACGTGATTTCCCCGTGGGGCCCACGTGATTTCCGGGTGGGGCCCACGTGATTTCCGGGTGGGGCCCACGTGATTTCCGGGTGGGGCCCACGTGATTTCCGTGTGGGGCCCACGTGATTTCCGGGTGGGGCCCACGTGATTTCCGTGTGGGGCCCACGTGATTTCCGGGTGGGGCCCACGTGATTTCCGGGTGGGGCCCACGTTTTTTCCCCGTGGGGCCCACGTGATTTCCGGGTGGGGCCCACGTGATTTCCGGGTGGGCCCCACGTGATTTCCGGGTGGGGCCCACGTGATTTCCGGGTGGGGCCCACGTGATTTCCGGGTGGGGCCCACGTGATTTCCGGGTGGGGCCCACGTGATTTCCGGGTGGGGCCCACGTGATTTCCGGGTGGGGCCCACGTGATTTCCGGGTGGGGCCCACGTGATTTGCGGGTGGGGCCCACGTGATTTCCCCTGGGGGCCCACGTGATTTCAGGGTGGGGCCCACGTGATTTCCGGGTGGGGCCCACGTGATTTCCGGGTGGGGCCCACGTGATTTCCGGGTGGGGCCCACGTGATTTCCGGGTGGGGCCCACGTGATTTGCGGGTGGGGCCCACGTGATTTCCCCTGGGGGCCCACGTGATTTCAGGGTGGGGCCCACGTGATTTCCGGGTGGGGCCCACGTGATTTCCGGGTGGGGCCCACGTGATTTCCGGGTGGGGCCCACGTGATTTCCGGGTGGGGCCCACGTGATTTCCGGGTGGGGCCCATGTGATTTCCGGGTGGGGCCCACGTGATTTCCCCGTGGGGCCCACGTGATTTCCGGGTGGGGCCCACGTGATTTCCGGGTGGGCCCCACGTGATTTCCGGGTGGGGCCCACGTGATTTCCGGGTGGGGCCCACGTGATTTCCGGGTGGGGCCCACGTGATTTCCCCGTGGTGCCCACGTGATTTCCGGGTGGGGCCCACGTGATTTCCGGGTGGGGCCCACGTGATTTCCGGGTGGGGCCCACGTGATTTCCGGGTGGGGCCCACGTGATTTCCGGGTGGGGCCCACGTGATTTCCGGGTGGGGCCCACGTGACTTCCGGGTGGGGCCCACGTGATTTCCGGGTGGGGCCCACGTGATATCCGGGTGGGGCCCACGTGATTTCCCCGTGGGGCCCACGTGATTTCCGGGTGGGGCCCACGTGATTTCCGGGTGGGGCCCACGTGATTTCCGGGTGGGGCCCACGTGATTTCCGGGTGGGGCCCACGTGATTTCCGGGTGGGGCCCACGTGATTTCCGGGTGGGGCCCACGTGATTTCAGGGTGGGGCCCACGTGATTTCCGGGTGGGGCCCACGTGATTTCCGGGTGGGGCCCACGTGATTTCCGGGTGGGGCCCACGTGATTTCCCCGTGGTGCCCACGTGATTTCCGGGTGGGGCCCACGTGATTTCCGGGTGGGGCCCACGTGATTTCCGGGTGGGGCCCACGTGATTTCCGGGTGGGGCCCACGTGATTTCCGGGTGGGGCCCACGTGATTTCCGGGTGGGGCCCACGTGATTTCCGGGTGGGGCCCACGTGATTTCCCCGTGGGGCCCACGTGATTTCCGGGTGGGGCCCACGTGATTTCCGGGTGGGGCCCACGTGATTTCCGGGTGGGGCCCACGTGATTTCCGTGTGGGGCCCACGTGATTTCCGGGTGGGGCCCACGTGATTTCCGTGTGGGGCCCACGTGATTTCCGGGTGGGGCCCACGTGATTTCCGGGTGGGGCCCACGTTTTTTCCCCGTGGGGCCCACGTGATTTCCGGGTGGGGCCCACGTGATTTCCGGGTGGGCCCCACGTGATTTCCGGGTGGGGCCCACGTGATTTCCGGGTGGGGCCCACGTGATTTCCGGGTGGGGCCCACGTGATTTCCGGGTGGGGCCCACGTGATTTGCGGGTGGGGCCCACGTGATTTCCCCTGGGGGCCCACGTGATTTCAGGGTGGGGCCCACGTGATTTCCGGGTGGGGCCCACGTGATTTCCGGGTGGGGCCCACGTGATTTCCGGGTGGGGCCCACGTGATTTCCGGGTGGGGCCCACGTGATTTCCGGGTGGGGCCCACGTGATTTCCGGGTGGGGCCCACGTGATTTGCGGGTGGGGCCCACGTGATTTCCCCTGGGGGCCCACGTGATTTCAGGGTGGGGCCCACGTGATTTCCGGGTGGGGCCCACGTGATTTCCGGGTGGGGCCCACGTGATTTCCGGGTGGGGCCCACGTGATTTCCGGGTGGGGCCCACGTGATTTGCGGGTGGGGCCCACGTGATTTCCCCTGGGGGCCCACGTGATTTCAGGGTGGGGCCCACGTGATTTCCGGGTGGGGCCCACGTGATTTCCGGGTGGGGCCCACGTGATTTCCGGGTGGGGCCCACGTGATTTCCGGGTGGGGCCCACGTGATTTCCGGGTGGGGCCCATGTGATTTCCGGGTGGGGCCCACGTGATTTCCCCGTGGGGCCCACGTGATTTCCGGGTGGGGCCCACGTGATTTCCGGGTGGGCCCCACGTGATTTCCGGGTGGGGCCCACGTGATTTCCGGGTGGGGCCCACGTGATTTCCGGGTGGGGCCCACGTGATTTCCCCGTGGTGCCCACGTGATTTCCGGGTGGGGCCCACGTGATTTCCGGGTGGGGCCCACGTGATTTCCGGGTGGGGCCCACGTGATTTCCGGGTGGGGCCCACGTGATTTCCGGGTGGGGCCCACGTGATTTCCGGGTGGGGCCCACGTGACTTCCGGGTGGGGCCCACGTGATTTCCGGGTGGGGCCCACGTGATATCCGGGTGGGGCCCACGTGATTTCCCCGTGGGGCCCACGTGATTTCCGGGTGGGGCCCACGTGATTTCCGGGTGGGGCCCACGTGATTTCCGGGTGGGGCCCACGTGATTTCCGGGTGGGGCCCACGTGATTTCCGGGTGGGGCCCACGTGATTTCCGGGTGGGGCCCACGTGATTTCCGGTTGGGGCCCACGTGATTTCCCCGTGGGGCCCACGTGATTTCCGGGTGGGCCCCACGTGATTTCCGGGTGGGGCCCACGTGATTTCCGGGTGGGGCCCACGTGATTTCCGGGTGGGGCCCACGTGATTTCCCCGTGGTGCCCACGTGATTTCCGGGTGGGGCCCACGTGATTTCCGGGTGGGGCCCACGTGATTTCCGGGTGGGGCCCACGTGATTTCCGGGTGGGGCCCACGTGATTTCCGGGTGGGGCCCACGTGATTTCCGGGTGGGGCCCACGTGATTACCGGGTGGGGCCCACGTGATTTCCGGGTGGGGCCCACGTGATTTCCGGGTGGGGCCCACGTGATTTCAGGGTGGGGCCCACGTGATTTCCGGGTGGGGCCCACGTGATTTCCGGGTGGGGCCCACGTGATTTCTGGGTGGGGCCCACGTGATTTCCCTGTGGGGCCCACGTGATTTCCGGGTGGGCCCCACGTGATTTCCGGGTGGGCCCCACGTGATTTCCGGGTGGGGCCCACGTGATTTCCGGGTGGGGCCCACGTGATTTCCGGGTGGGGCCCACGTGATTTCCGGGTGGGGCCCACGTGATTTCCGGGTGGGGCCCACGTGATTTCCGGGTGGGGCCCACGTGATTTCCGGGTGGGGCCCACGTGATTTCCGGGTGGGGCCCACGTGATTTCCGGGTGGGGCCCACGTGATTTCCCCTGGGGTCCCACGTGATTTCCGGGTGGGGCCCACGTGATTTCCGGGTGGGGCCCATGTGATTTCCGGGTGGGGCCCACGTGATTTCCGGGTGGGGCCCACGTGATTTCCGGGTGGGGCCCACGTGATTTCCGGGTGGGGCCCACGTGATTTCCGGGTGGGGCCCACGTGATTTCCCCGTGGGGCCCACGTGATTTCCGGGTGGGGCCCACGTGATTTCCTTGTGGGGCCCACGTGATTTCCGGGTGGGGCCCACGTGATTTCCCCTGGGGGCCCACGTGATTTCCGGGTGGGGCCCTCGTGATTTCCGGGTGGGGCCCACGTGATTTCCGGGTGGGGCCCACGTGATTTCCGGGTGGGGCCCACGTGATTTCCGGGTGGGGCCCACGTGATTTCCGGGTGGGGCCCACGTGATTTCCGGGTGGGGCCCACGTGATTTCCGGGTGGGGCCCACGTGATTTCCGGGTGGGGCCCACGTGATTTCCGGGTGGGGCCCACGTGATTTCCCCGTGGGGCCCACGTGATTTCCGGGTGGGGCCCACGTGATTTCCGGGTGGGGCCCACGTGATTTCCGGGTGGGGCCCTCGTGATTTCCGGGTGGGGCCCACGTGATTTCCGGGTGGGGCCCACGTGATTTCCGGGTGGGACCCACGTGATTTCCCCGTGGGGCCCACGTGATTTCCGGGTGGGGCCCACGTGTTTTCCGGGTGGGGCCCACGTGATATCCGGGTGGGGCCCACGTGATTTCCCCTGGGGGCCCACGTGATTTCCGGGTGGGGCCCACGTGATTTCCCCTGGGGGCCCACGTGATTTCCGGGTAGGGCCCACGTGATTTCCGGGTGGGGCCCACGTGATTTCCGGGTGGGGCCCACGTGATTTCCGGGTGGGGCCCACGTGATTTCCGGGTGGGGCCCACGTGATTTCCGGGTGGGGCCCACGTGATTTCCGGGTGGGGCCCACGTGATTTCCGGGTGGGGCCCACGTGATTTCCGGGTGGGGCCCACGTGATTTCCGGGTGGGGCCCACGTGATTTCCCCTGGGGGCCCACGTGATTTCCGGTAGGGCCCACGTGATTTCCGGGTGGGGCCCACGTGATTTCCGGGTGGGGCCCACGTGATTTCCGGGTGGGGCCCACGTGATTTCCGGGTGGGGCCCACGTGATTTCCCCGTGGTGCCCACGTGATTTCCGGGTGGGGCCCACGTGATTTCCGGGTGGGGCCCACGTGATTTCAGGGTGGGGCCCACGTGATTTCCGGGTGGGGCCCACGTGATTTCCGGGTGGGGCCCACGTGATTTCCGGGTGGGGCCCACGTGATTTCCCCGTGGGGCCCACGTGATTTCCGGGTGGGCCCCACGTGATTTCCGGGTGGGCCCCACGTGATTTCCGGGTGGGGCCCACGTGATTTCCGGGTGGGGCCCACGTGATTTCCGGGTGGGGCCCACGTGATTTCCGGGTGGGGCCCACGTGATTTCCGGGTGGGGCCCACGTGATTTCCGGGTGGGGCCCACGTGATTTCCGGGTGGGGCCCACGTGATTTCCGGGTGGGGCCCACGTGATTTCCGGGTGGGGCCCACGTGATTTCCGGGTGGGGCCCACGTGATTTCCGGGTGGGGCCCACGTGATTTCCCCTGGGGTCCCACGTGATTTCCGGGTGGGGCCCACGTGATTTCCGGGTGGGGCCCACGTGATTTCCGGGTGGAGCCCACGTGATTTCCGGGTGGGGCCCACGTGATTTCCGGGTGGGGCCCACGTGATTTCCGGGTGGGGCCCACGTGATTTCCGGGTGGGGCCCACGTGATTTCCGGGTGGGGCCCACGTGATTTCCGGGTGGGGCCCACGTGATTTCCGGGTGGGGCCCACGTGATTTCCCCTGGGGTCCCACGTGATTTCCGGGTGGGGCCCACGTGATTTCCGGGTGGGGCCCACGTGGTTTCCCCGTGGGGCCCACGTGATTTCCGGGTGGGGCCCACGTGATTTCCGGGTGGGTCCCACGTGATTTCCGGGTGGGGCCCACGTGATTTCCGGGTGTGGCCCACGTGATTTCCGTGTGGGGCCTACGTGATTTCCGGGTGGGGCCCACGTGATTTCCGTGTGGGGCCCACGTGATTTCCGGGTGGGGCCCACGTGATTTCCGGGTGGGGCCCACGTGATTTCCCCGTGGGGCCCACGTGATTTCCGGGTGGGGCCCACGTGATTTCCGGGTGGGCCCCACGTGATTTCCGGGTGGGGCCCACGTGATTTCCGGGTGGGGCCCACGTGATTTCCCCTGGGGTCCCACGTGATTTCCGGGTGGGGCCCACGTGATTTCCGGGTGGGGCCCACGTGATTTCCGGGTGGGGCCCACGTGATTTCAGGGTGGGGCCCACGTGATTTCCCCTGGGGGCCCACGTGATTTCCGGGTGGGGCCCACGTGATTTCCGGGTGGGGCCCACGTGATTTCCGGGTGGGGCCCACGTGATTTCCGGGTGGGGCCCACGTGATTTCCGGGTGGGGCCCACGTGATTTCCGGGTGGGGCCCACGTGATTTCCGGGTGGGGCCCACGTGATTTCCCCTGGGGGCCCACGTGATTTCCCCTGGGGGCCCACGTGATTTCCGGGTGGGGCCCACGTGATTTCCGGGTGGGGCCCACGTGATTTCCGGGTGGGGCCCACGTGATTTCCGGGTGGGGCCCACGTGATTTCCGGGTGGGGCCCACGTGATTTCCGGGTGGGGCCCACGTGATTTCCGGGTGGGGCCCACGTGATTTCCGGGTGGGGCCCACGTGATTTCCGGGTGGGGCCCACGTGATTTCCGGGTGGGGCCCACGTGATTTCCGGGTGGGGCCCACGTGATTTCCCCTGGGGGCCCACGTGATTTCCGGGTGGGGCCCACGTGATTTCCCCGTGGGGCCCACGTGATTTCCGGGTGGGGCCCACGTGATTTCCGGGTGGGGCCCACGTGATTTCCGGGTGGGGCCCACGTGATTTCCGGGTGGGGCCCACGTGATTTCCGGGTGGGGCCCACGTGATTTCCGGGTGGGGCCCACGTGATTTCCGGGTGGGGCCCACGTGATTTCCGGGTGGGGCCCACGTGATTTCCCCTGGGGGCCCACGTGATTTCCGGGTGGGGCCCACGTGATTTCCCCGTGGGGCCCACGTGATTTCCGGGTGGGGCCCACGTGATTTCCGGGTGGGGCCCACGTGATTTCCGGGTGGGGCCCACGTGATTTCCCCTGGGGTCCCACGTGATTTCCGGGTGGGGCCCACGTGATTTCCGGGTGGGGCCCACGTGATTTCCGGGTGGGGCCCACGTGATTTCCCCGTGGGGCCCACGTGATCTCCGGGTGGGGCCCACGTGATTTCCAGGTGGGTCCCACGTGATTTCCGGGTGGGGCCCACGTGATTTCCGGGTGGGGCCCACGTGATTTCCGGGTGGGGCCCACGTGATTTCCGGGTGGGGCCCACGTGATTTCCGGGTGGGGCCCACGTGATTTCCGGGTGGGCCCCACGTGATTTCCGGGTGGGGCCCACGTGATTTCCGGGTGGGGCCCACGTGATTTCCGGGTGGGGCCCACGTGATTTCCCCGTGGTGCCCACATGATTTCCGGGTGGGGCCCACGTGATTTCCGGGTGGGGCCCACGTGATTTCCGGGTGGGGCCCACGTGATTTCAGGGTGGGGCCCACGTGATTTCCGGGTGGGGCCCACGTGATTTCCGGGTGGGGCCCACGTGATTTCCGGGTGGGGCCCACGTGATTTCCCCGTGGGGCCCACGTGATTTCCGGGTGGGGCCCACGTGACTTCCGGGTGGGGCCCACGTGATTTCCGGGTGGGGCCCACGTGATTTCCGGGTGGGGCCCACGTGATTTCCCCGTGGGGCCCACGTGATTTCCGGGTGGGGCCCACGTGATTTCCGGGTGGGGCCCACGTGATTTCCGGGTGGGGCCCACGTGATTTCCGTGTGGGGCCCACGTGATTTCCGGGTGGGGCCCACGTGATTTCCGGGTGGGGCCCACGTGATTTCCGGGTGGGGCCCACGTGATTTCCGGGTGGGGCCCACGTGATTTCCCCGTGGGGCCCACGTGATTTCCGGGTGGGGCCCACGTGATTTCCGGGTGGGGCCCACGTGATTTCCGGGTGGGGCCCACGTGATTTCCGTGTGGGGCCCACGTGATTTCCGGGTGGGGCCCACGTGATTTCCGTGTGGGGCCCACGTGATTTCCGGGTGGGGCCCACGTGATTTCCGGGTGGGGCCCACGTTTTTTCCCCGTGGGGCCCACGTGATTTCCGGGTGGGGCCCACGTGATTTCCGGGTGGGCCCCACGTGATTTCCGGGTGGGGCCCACGTGATTTCCGGGTGGGGCCCACGTGATTTCCGGGTGGGGCCCACGTGATTTCCGGGTGGGGCCCACGTGATTTGCGGGTGGGGCCCACGTGATTTCCCCTGGGGGCCCACGTGATTTCAGGGTGGGGCCCACGTGATTTCCGGGTGGGGCCCACGTGATTTCCGGGTGGGGCCCACGTGATTTCCGGGTGGGGCCCACGTGATTTCCGGGTGGGGCCCACGTGATTTCCGGGTGGGGCCCACGTGATTTCCGGGTGGGGCCCACGTGATTTGCGGGTGGGGCCCACGTGATTTCCCCTGGGGGCCCACGTGATTTCAGGGTGGGGCCCACGTGATTTCCGGGTGGGGCCCATGTGATTTCCGGGTGGGGCCCACGTGATTTCCGGGTGGGGCCCACGTGATTTCCGGGTGGGGCCCACGTGATTTGCGGGTGGGGCCCACGTGATTTCCCCTGGGGGCCCACGTGATTTCAGGGTGGGGCCCACGTGATTTCCGGGTGGGGCCCACGTGATTTCCGGGTGGGGCCCACGTGATTTCCGGGTGGGGCCCACGTGATTTCCGGGTGGGGCCCACGTGATTTCCGGGTGGGGCCCATGTGATTTCCGGGTGGGGCCCACGTGATTTCCCCGTGGGGCCCACGTGATTTCCGGGTGGGGCCCACGTGATTTCCGGGTGGGCCCCACGTGATTTCCGGGTGGGGCCCACGTGATTTCCGGGTGGGGCCCACGTGATTTCCGGGTGGGGCCCACGTGATTTCCCCGTGGTGCCCACGTGATTTCCGGGTGGGGCCCACGTGATTTCCGGGTGGGGCCCACGTGATTTCCGGGTGGGGCCCACGTGATTTCCGGGTGGGGCCCACGTGATTTCCGGGTGGGGCCCACGTGATTTCCGGGTGGGGCCCACGTGACTTCCGGGTGGGGCCCACGTGATTTCTGGGTGGGGCCCACGTGATATCCGGGTGGGGCCCACGTGATTTCCCCGTGGGGCCCACGTGATTTCCGGGTGGGGCCCACGTGATTTCCGGGTGGGGCCCACGTGATTTCCGGGTGGGGCCCACGTGATTTCCGGGTGGGGCCCACGTGATTTCCGGGTGGGGCCCACGTGATTTCCGGGTGGGGCCCACGTGATTTCCGGTTGGGGCCCACGTGATTTCCCCGTGGGGCCCACGTGATTTCCGGGTGGGCCCCACGTGATTTCCGGGTGGGGCCCACGTGATTTCCGGGTGGGGCCCACGTGATTTCCGGGTGGGGCCCACGTGATTTCCCCGTGGTGCCCACGTGATTTCCGGGTGGGGCCCACGTGATTTCCGGGTGGGGCCCACGTGATTCCGGGTGGGGCCCACGTGATTTCAGGGTGGGCCCCACGTGATTTCCGGGTGGGGCCCACGTGATTTCCGGGTGGGGCCCACGTGATTTCCGGGTGGGGCCCACGTGATTTCCGGGTGGGGCCCACGTGATTTCCGGGTGGGGCCCACGTGATTTCCGGGTGGGGCCCACGTGATTTCCGGGTGGGGCCCACGTGATTTCCGGGTGGGGCCCACGTGATTTCCGGGTGGGGCCCACGTGATTTCCGGGTGGGGCCCACGTGATTTCCGGGTGGGGCCCACGTGATTTCCCCTGGGGGCCCACGTGATTTCCGGGTAGGGCCCACGTGATTTCCGGGTGGGGCCCACGTGATTTCCGGGTGGGGCCCACGTGATTTCCGGGTGGGGCCCACGTGATTTCCGGGTGGGGCCCACGTGATTTCCGGGTGGGGCCCACGTGATTTCCGGGTGGGGCCCACGTGATTTCCGGGTGGGGCCCACGTGATTTCCCCTGGGGTGCCACGTGATTTCCGGGTGGGGCCCACGTGATTTCCGGGTGGGGCCCACGTGGTTTCCCCGTGGGGCCCACGTGATTTCCGGGTGGGGCCCACGTGATTTCCGGGTGGGTCCCACGTGATTTCCGGGTGGGGCCCACGTGATTTCCGGGTGTGGCCCACGTGATTTCCGTGTGGGGCCCACGTGATTTCCGGGTGGGGCCCACGTGATTTCCGTGTGGGGCCCACGTGATTTCCGGGTGGGGCCCACGTGATTTCCGGGTGGGGCCCACGTGATTTCCCCGTGGGGCCCACGTGATTTCCGGGTGGGGCCCACGTGATTTCCGGGTGGGCCCCACGTGATTTCCGGTGGGGCCCACGTGATTTCCGGGTGGGGCCCACGTGATTTCCGGGTGGGGCCCACGTGATTTCCCCGTGGTGCCCACGTGATTTCCGGGTGGGGCCCACGTGATTTCCGGGTGGGGCCCACGTGACTTCCGGGTGGGGCCCACGTGATTTCCGGGTGGGGCCCACGTGATTTCCGGGTGGGGCCCACGTGATTTCCCCGTGGGGCCCACGTGATTTCCGGGTGGGGCCCACGTGATTTCCGGGTGGGGCCCACGTGATTTCCGGGTGGGGCCCACGTGATTTCCGTGTGGGGCCCACGTGATTTCCGGGTGGGGCCCACGTGATTTCCGTGTGGGGCCCACGTGATTTCCGGGTGGGGCCCACGTTATTTCCGGGTGGGGCCCACGTGATTTCCCCGTGGGGCCCACGTGATTTCCGGGTGGGCCCCACGTGATTTCCGGGTGGGGCCCACGTGATTTCCGGGTGGGGCCCACGTGATTTCCGGGTGGGGCCCACGTGATTTCCGGGTGGGGTCCACGTGATTTCCGGGTGGGGCCCACGTGATTTCCGGGTGGGGCCCAGGTGATTTCAGGGTGGGGCCCACGTGATTTCCGGGTGGGGCCCACGTGATTTCCGGGTTGGGCCCACGTGATTTCCGTGTGGGGCCCACGTGATTTCCCCGTGGGGCCCACGTGATTTCCGGGTGGGCCCCACGTGATTTCCGGGTGGGTCCCACGTGATTTCCGGGTGGGGCCCACGTGATTTCCGGGTTGGGCCCACGTGATTTCCGTGTGGGGCCTACGTGATTTCCGGGTGGGGCCCACGTGATTTCCGTGTGGGGCCCACGTGATTTCCGGGTGGGGCCCACGTGATTTCCGGGTGGGGCCCACGTGACTTCCGGGTGGGGCCCACGTGATTTCCGGGTGGGGCCCACGTGATTTCCGGGTGGGGCCCACGTGATTTCCCCGTGGGTCCCACGTGATTTCCGGGTGGGGCCCACGTGATTTCCGGGTGGGCCCCACGTGATTTCCGGTGGGGCCCACGTGATTTCCGGGTGGGGCCCACGTGATTTCCGGGTGGGGCCCACGTGATTTCCCCGTGGTGCCCACGTGATTTCCGGGTGGGGCCCACGTGATTTCCGGGTGGGGCCCACGTGACTTCCGGGTGGGGCCCACGTGATTTCCGGGTGGGGCCCACGTGATTTCCGTGTGGGGCCCACGTGATTTCCCCGTGGGGCCCACGTGATTTCCGGGTGGGGCCCACGTGATTTCCGGGTGGGGCCCACGTGATTTCCGGGTGGGGCCCACGTGATTTCCGTGTGGGGCCCACGTGATTTCCGGGTGGGGCCCACGTGATTTCCGTGTGGGGCCCACGTGATTTCCGGGTGGGGCCCACGTTATTTCCGGGTGGGGCCCACGTGATTTCCCCGTGGGGCCCACGTGATTTCCGGGTGGGCCCCACGTGATTTCCGGGTGGGGCCCACGTGATTTCCGGGTGGGGCCCACGTGATTTCCGGGTGGGGCCCACGTGATTTCCGGGTGGGGCCCACGTGATTTCCGGGTGGGGCCCACGTGATTTCCGGGTGGGGCCCAGGTGATTTCAGGGTGGGGCCCACGTGATTTCCGGGTGGGGCCCACGTGATTTCCGGGTTGGGCCCACGTGATTTCCGTGTGGGGCCCACGTGATTTCCGGGTGGGGCCCACGTGATTTCCGGGTGGGGCCCACGTGATTTCCCCGTGGGGCCCACGTGATTTCCGGGTGGGGCCCACGTGATTTCCGGGTGGGCCCCACGTGATTTCCGGTGGGGCCCACGTGATTTCCGGGTGGGGCCCACGTGATTTCCGGGTGGGGCCCACGTGATTTCCCCGTGGTGCCCACGTGATTTCCGGGTGGGGCCCACGTGATTTCCGGGTGGGGCCCACGTGACTTCCGGGTGGGGCCCACGTGATTTCCGGGTGGGGCCCACGTGATTTCCGGGTGGGGCCCACGTGATTTCCCCGTGGGGCCCACGTGATTTCCGGGTGGGGCCCACGTGATTTCCGGGTGGGGCCCACGTGATTTCCGGGTGGGGCCCACGTGATTTCCGTGTGGGGCCCACGTGATTTCCGGGTGGGGCCCACGTGATTTCCGTGTGGGGCCCACGTGATTTCCGGGTGGGGCCCACGTTATTTCCGGGTGGGGCCCACGTGATTTCCCCGTGGGGCCCACGTGATTTCCGGGTGGGCCCCACGTGATTTCCGGGTGGGGCCCACGTGATTTCCGGGTGGGGCCCACGTGATTTCCGGGTGGGGCCCACGTGATTTCCGGGTGGGGCCCACGTGATTTCCGGGTGGGGCCCACGTGATTTCCGGGTGGGGCCCACGTGATTTCCGGGTGGGGCCCACGTGATTTCCGGGTGGGGCCCACGTGATTTCCGGGTGGGGCCCACGTGATTTCCCCTGGGGGCCCACGTGATTTCCGGGTAGGGCCCACGTGATTTCCGGGTGGGGCCCACGTGATTTCCGGGTGGGGCCCACGTGATTTCCGGGTGGGGCCCACGTGATTTCCGGGTGGGGCCCACGTGATTTCCGGGTGGGGCCCACGTGATTTCCGGGTGGGGCCCACGTGATTTCCGGGTGGGGCCCACGTGATTTCCGGGTGGGGCCCACGTGATTTCCCCTGGGGTGCCACGTGATTTCCGGGTGGGGCCCACGTGATTTCCGGGTGGGGCCCACGTGGTTTCCCCGTGGGGCCCACGTGATTTCCGGGTGGGGCCCACGTGATTTCCGGGTGGGTCCCACGTGATTTCCGGGTGGGGCCCACGTGATTTCCGGGTGTGGCCCACGTGATTTCCGTGTGGGGCCCACGTGATTTCCGGGTGGGGCCCACGTGATTTCCGTGTGGGGCCCACGTGATTTCCGGGTGGGGCCCACGTGATTTCCGGGTGGGGCCCACGTGATTTCCCCGTGGGGCCCACGTGATTTCCGGGTGGGGCCCACGTGATTTCCGGGTGGGCCCCACGTGATTTCCGGTGGGGCCCACGTGATTTCCGGGTGGGGCCCACGTGATTTCCGGGTGGGGCCCACGTGATTTCCCCGTGGTGCCCACGTGATTTCCGGGTGGGGCCCACGTGATTTCCGGGTGGGGCCCACGTGACTTCCGGGTGGGGCCCACGTGATTTCCGGGTGGGGCCCACGTGATTTCCGGGTGGGGCCCACGTGATTTCCCCGTGGGGCCCACGTGATTTCCGGGTGGGGCCCACGTGATTTCCGGGTGGGGCCCACGTGATTTCCGGGTGGGGCCCACGTGATTTCCGTGTGGGGCCCACGTGATTTCCGGGTGGGGCCCACGTGATTTCCGTGTGGGGCCCACGTGATTTCCGGGTGGGGCCCACGTTATTTCCGGGTGGGGCCCACGTGATTTCCCCGTGGGGCCCACGTGATTTCCGGGTGGGCCCCACGTGATTTCCGGGTGGGGCCCACGTGATTTCCGGGTGGGGCCCACGTGATTTCCGGGTGGGGCCCACGTGATTTCCGGGTGGGGCCCACGTGATTTCCGGGTGGGGCCCACGTGATTTCCGGGTGGGGCCCAGGTGATTTCAGGGTGGGGCCCACGTGATTTCCGGGTGGGGCCCACGTGATTTCCGGGTTGGGCCCACGTGATTTCCGTGTGGGGCCCACGTGATTTCCCCGTGGGGCCCACGTGATTTCCGGGTGGGCCCCACGTGATTTCCGGGTGGGTCCCACGTGATTTCCGGGTGGGGCCCACGTGATTTCCGGGTTGGGCCCACGTGATTTCCGTGTGGGGCCCACGTGATTTCCGGGTGGGGCCCACGTGATTTCCGTGTGGGGCCCACGTGATTTCCGGGTGGGGCCCACGTGATTTCCGGGTGGGGCCCACGTGATTTCCGTGTGGGGCCCACGTGATTTCCGGGTGGGGCCCACGTGATTTCCGTGTGGGGCCCACGTGATTTCCGGGTGGGGCCCACGTGATTTCCGGGTGGGGCCCACGTGATTTCCCCGTGGGGCCCACGTGATTTCCGGGTGGGGCCCACGTGATTTCCGGGTGGGGCCCACGTGATTTCCCCGTGGGGCCCACGTGATTTCCGGGTGGGGCCCACGTGATTTCCGGGTGGGGCCCACGTGATTTCCGGGTGGGGCCCACGTGATTTCCGTGTGGGGCCCACGTGATTTCCGGGTGGGGCCCACGTGATTTCCGTGTGGGGCCCACGTGATTTCCGGGTGGGGCCCACGTTATTTCCGGGTGGGGCCCACGTGATTTCCCCGTGGGGCCCACGTGATTTCCGGGTGGGCCCCACGTGATTTCCGGGTGGGGCCCACGTGATTTCCGGGTGGGGCCCACGTGATTTCCGGGTGGGGCCCACGTGATTTCCGGGTGGGGCCCACGTGATTTCCGGGTGGGGCCCACGTGATTTCCGGGTGGGGCCCAGGTGATTTCAGGGTGGGGCCCACGTGATTTCCGGGTGGGGCCCACGTGATTTCCGGGTTGGGCCCACGTGATTTCCGTGTGGGGCCCACGTGATTTCCCCGTGGGGCCCACGTGATTTCCGGGTGGGCCCCACGTGATTTCCGGGTGGGTCCCACGTGATTTCCGGGTGGGGCCCACGTGATTTCCGGGTTGGGCCCACGTGATTTCCGTGTGGGGCCTACGTGATTTCCGGCTGGGGCCCACGTGATTTCCGTGTGGGGCCCACGTGATTTCCGGGTGGGGCCCACGTGATTTCCGGGTGGGGCCCACGTAATTTCCCCGTGGGGCCCACGTGATTTCCGGGTGGGGCCCACGTGATTTCCGGGTGGGGCCCACGTGATTTCCCCGTGGTGCCCACGTGATTTCCGGGTGGGGCCCACGTGATTTCCGGGTGGGGCCCACGTGATTTCCGGGTGGGGCCCACGTGATTTCAGGGTGGGGCCCACGTGATTTCCGGGTGGGGCCCACGTGATTTCCGGGTGTGGTCCACGTGATTTCCCCGTGGGGCCCACGTGATTTCCCCGTGGGGCCCACGTGATTTCCGGGTGGGGCCTACGTGATTTCCGGGTGGGGCCCACGTGATTTCCGGGTGGGGCCCACGTGATTTCCAGGTGGGGCCCACGTGATTTCCCCGTGGGGCCCACGTGATTTCCCCGTGGGGCCCACGTGATTTCCGGGTGGGGCCCACGTGATTTCCGGGTGGGGCCCACGTGATTTCCCCGTGGGGCCCACGTGATTTCCGGGTGGGGCCCACGTGATTTCCGGGTGGGGCCCACGTGATTTCCGGGTGGGGCCCACGTGATTTCCGGGTGGGGCCCACGTGATTTCCGGGTGGGGCCCACGTGATTTCCGGGTGGGGCCCACGTGATTTCCCCTGGGGTCCCACGTGATTTCCGGGTGGGGCCCACGTGATTTCCGGGTGGGGCCCACGTGATTTCCGGGTGGGGCCCACGTGATTTCCGGGTGGGGCCCACGTGATTTCCCCTGGGGGCCCACGTGATTTCCGGGTGGGGCCCACGTGATTTCCGGGTGGGGCCCACGTGATTTCCGGGTGGGGCCCACGTGATTTCCGGGTGGGGCCCACGTGATTTCCGGGTGGGGCCCACGTGATTTCCGGGTGGGGCCCACGTGATTTCCGGGTGGGGCCCACGTGATTTCCGGGTGGGGCCCACGTGATTTCCGGGTGGGGCCCACGTGATTTCCGGGTGGGGCCCACGTGATTTCCGGGTGGGGCCCACGTGATTTCCGGGTGGGGCCCACGTGATTTCCGGGTGGGGCCCACGTGATTTCCGGGTGGGGCCCACGTGATTTCCGGGTGGGGCCCACGTGATTTCCCCGTGGGGCCCACGTGATTTCCGGGTGGGGCCCACGTGATTTCCCCGTGGGGCCCACGTGATTTCCGGGTGGGGCCCACGTGATTTCCGGGTGGGGCCCACGTGATTTCCGGGTGGGGCCCACGTGATTTCCGGGTGGGGCCCACGTGATTTCCGGGTGGGGCCCACGTGATTTCCCCTGGGGGCCCACGTGATTTCCGGGTGGGGCCCTCGTGATTTCCGGGTGGGGCCCACGTGATTTCCGGGTGGGGCCCACGTGATTTCCGGGTGGGGCCCACGTGATTTCCGGGTGGGGCCCACGTGATTTCCGGGTGGGGCCCACGTGATTTCCGGGTGGGGCCCACGTGATTTCCGGGTGGGGCCCACGTGATTTCCGGGTGGGGCCCACGTGATTTCCCCGTGGGGCCCACGTGATTTCCGGGTGGGGCCCACGTGATTTCCGGGTGGGGCCCACGTGATTTCCGGGTGGGGCCCATGTGATTTCCCCTGGGGGCCCACGTGATTTCCGGGTGGGGCCCACGTGATTTCCGGGTGGGGCCCACGTGATTTCCGGGTGGGGCCCACGTGATTTCCGGGTGGGGCCCACGTGATTTCCGGGTGGGGCCCACGTGATTTCCGGGTGGTGCCCACGTGATTTCCCCGTCGGGCCCACGTGATTTCCGGGTGGGGCCCACGTGATTTCCGGGTGGGGCCCACGTGATTTCCGGGTGGGGCCCACGTGATTTCCCCTGGGGGCCCACGTGATTTCCGGGTGGGGCCCACGTGATTTCCGGGTGGGGCCCACGTGATTTCCGGGTGGGGCCCACGTGATTTCCGGGTGGGGCCCACGTGATTTCCCCGTGGGGCCCACGTGATTTCCGGGTGGGGCCCACGTGATTTCCGGGTGGGGCCCACGTGATTTCCGGGTGGGGCCCACGTGATTTCCCCTGGGGGCCCACGTGATTTCCGGGTGGGGCCCTCGTGATTTCCGGGTGGGGCCCACGTGATTTCCGGGTGGGGCCCACGTGATTTCCGGGTGGGGCCCACGTGATTTCCGGGTGGGGCCCACGTGATTTCCGGGTGGGGCCCACGTGATTTCCGGGTGGGGCCCACGTGATTTCCGGGTGGGGCCCACGTGATTTCCGGGTGGGGCCCACGTGATTTCCGGGTGGGGCCCACGTGATTTCCCCGTGGGGCCCACGTGATTTCCGGGTGGGGCCCACGTGATTTCCGGGTGGGGCCCACGTGATTTCCGGGTGGGGCCCACGTGATTTCCGGGTGGGGCCCACGTGATTTCCGGGTGGGGCCCACGTGATTTCCGGGTGGGACCCACGTGATTTCCCCGTGGGGCCCACGTGATTTCCGGGTGGGGTCCACGTGTTTTCCGGGTGGGGCCCACGTGATATCCGGGTGGGGCCCACGTGATTTCCCCTGGGGGCCCACGTGATTTCCGGGTGGGGCCCACGTGATTTCCCCTGGGGGCCCACGTGTTTTCCGGGTAGGGCCCACGTGATTTCCGGGTGGGGCCCACGTGATTTCCGGGTGGGGCCCACGTGATTTCCGGGTGGGGCCCACGTGATTTCCGGGTGGGGCCCACGTGATTTCCGGGTGGGGCCCACGTGATTTCCGGGTGGGGCCCACGTGATTTCCGGGTGGGGCCCACGTGATTTCCGGGTGGGGCCCACGTGATTTCCCCTGGGGGCCCACGTGATTTCCGGGTGGGGCCCACGTGATTTCCGGGTGGGGCCCACGTGATTTCCGGGTGGGGCCCACGTGATTTCCGGGTGGGGCCCACGTGATTTCCGGGTGGGGCCCACGTGATTTCCGGGTGGGGCCCACGTGATTTCCGGGTGGGGCCCCCGTGATTTCCGGGTGGGGCCCACGTGATTTCCGGGTGGGGCCCACGTGATTTTCGGGTGGGGCCCACGTGATTTCCGGGTGGGGCCCACGTGATTTCCGGGTGGGGCCCACGTGATTTCCCCTGGGGTCCCACGTGATTTCCGGGTGGGGCCCACGTGATTTCCGGGTGGGGCCCATGTGATTTCCGGGTGGGGCCCACGTGATTTCCGGGTGGGGCCCACGTGATTTCCGGGTGGGGCCCACGTGATTTCCTTGTGGGGCCCACGTGATTTCCGGGTGGGGCCCACGTGATTTCCCCGTGGGGCCCACGTGATTTCCGGGTGGGGCCCACGTGATTTCCTTGTGGGGCCCACGTGATTTCCGGGTGGGGCCCACGTGATTTCCCCTGGGGGCCCACGTGATTTCCGGGTGGGGCCCACGTGATTTCCGGGTGGGGCCCACGTGATTTCCGGGTGGGGCCCACGTGATTTCCCCGTGGGGCCCACGTGATTTCCGGGTGGGGCCCACGTGATTTCCGGGTGGGGCCCACGTGATTTCCGGGTGGGGCCCTCGTGATTTCCGGGTGGGGCCCACGTGATTTCCGGGTGGGGCCCACGTGATTTCCGGGTGGGACCCACGTGATTTCCCCGTGGGGCCCACGTGATTTCCGGGTGGGGCCCACGTGATTTCCGGGTGGGGCCCACGTGATTTCCCCGTGGGGCCCACGTGATTTCCGGGTGGGGCCCACGTGATTTCCGGGTGGGGCCCACGTGATTTCCGGGTGGGGCCCACGTGATTTCCGTGTGGGGCCCACGTGATTTCCGGGTGGGGCCCACGTGATTTCCGCGTGGGGCCCACGTGATTTCCGGGTGGGGCCCACGTTATTTCCGGGTGGGGCCCACGTGATTTCCCCGTGGGGCCCACGTGATTTCCGGGTGGGCCCCACGTGATTTCCGGGTGGGGCCCACGTGATTTCCGGGTGGGGCCCACGTGATTTCCGGGTTGGGCCCACGTGATTTCCGGGTGGGGCCCACGTGATTTCCGGGTGGGGCCCACGTGATTTCCGGGTGGGGCCCAGGTGATTTCAGGGTGGGGCCCACGTGATTTCCGGGTGGGGCCCACGTGATTTCCGGGTGGGGCCCACGGGATTTCCGGGTGGGGCCCACGGGATTTCCCCGTGGGGCCCACGTGATTTCCCCGTGGGCCCCACGTGATTTCCGGGTGGGTCCCACGTGATTTCCGGGTGGGGCCCACGTGATTTCCTGGTGGGGCCCAAGTGATTTCCGGGTGGGGCCTACGTGATTTCCGGGTGGGGCCCACGTGATTTCCGTGTGGGGCCCACGTGATTTCCGGGTGGGGCCCACGTGATTTCCGGGTGGGGCCCACGTGATTTCCCCGTGGGGCCCACGTGATTTCCGGGTGGGGCCCACGTGATTTCCGGGTGGGGCCCACGTGATTTCCCCGTGGTGCCCACGTGATTTCCGGGTGGGGCCCACGTGATTTCCGGGTGGGGCCCACGTGATTTCCGGGTGGGGCCCACGTGATTTCAGGGTGGGGCCCACGTGATTTCCGGGTGGGGCCCACGTGATTTCCTGGTGTGGTCCACGTGATTTCCCCGTGGGGCCCACGTGATTTCCCCGTGGGGCCCACGTGATTTCCGGGTGGGGCCCACGTGATTTCCGGGTGGGGTCCACGTGATTTCCCCGTGGGGCCCACGTGATTTCCCCGTGGCGCCCACGTGATTTCCGGGTGGGGCCCACGTGATTTCCGGGTGGGGCCCACGTGATTTCCGGGTGGGGCCCACGTGATTTCCGGGTGGGGCCCACGTGATTTCCCCGTGGGGCCCACGTGATTTCCCCGTGGGGCCCACGTGATTTCCGGGTGGGGCCCACGTGATTTCCGGGTGGGGCCCACGTGATTTCCGGGTGGGGCCCACGTGATTTCCGGGTGGGGCCCACGTGATTTCCGGGTGGGGCCCACGTGATTTCCGGGTGGGGCCCACGTGATTTCCGGGTGGGGCCCACGTGATTTCCGGGTGGGGCCCACGTGATTTCCCCTGGGGTCCCACGTGATTTCCGGGTGGGGCCCACGTGATTTCCGGGTGGGGCCCACGTGATTTCCGGGTGGGGCCCACGTGATTTCAGGGTGGGGCCCACGTGATTTCCCCTGGGGGCCCACGTGATTTCCGGGTGGGGCCCACGTGATTTCCGGGTGGGGCCCACGTGATTTCCGGGTGGGGCCCACGTGATTTCCCCGTGGGGCCCACGTGATTTCCGGGTGGGGCCCACGTGATTTCCGGGTGGGGCCCACGTGATTTCCGGGTGGGGCCCACGTGATTTCCGGGTGGGGCCCACGTGATTTCCCCGTGGGGCCCACGTGATTTCCGGGTGGGGCCCACGTGATTTCCGGGTGGGGCCCACGTGATTTCCGGGTGGGTCCCACGTGATTTCCGGGTGGGGCCCACGTGATTTCCGGGTGGGGCCCACGTGATTTCCGGGTGGGGCCCACGTGATTTCCGGGTGGGGCCCACGTGATTTCCCCGTGGGGCCCACGTGATTTCCGGGTGGGGCCCACGTGATTTCCCCGTGGGGCCCACGTGATTTCCGGGTGGGGCCCACGTGATTTCCGGGTGGGGCCCACGTGATTTCCGGGTGGGGCCCACGTGATTTCCGGGTGGGGCCCACGTGATTTCCGGGTGGGGCCCACGTGATTTCCGGGTGGGGCCCACGTGATTTCCAGGTGGGGCCCACGTGATTTCCGGGTGGGGCCCACGTGATTTCCCCGTGGGGCCCACGTGATTTCCGGGTGGGGCCCACGTGATTTCCGGGTGGGGCCCACGTGATTTCCGGGTGGGGCCCACGTGATTTCCCCTGGGGGCCCACGTGATTTCCGGGTGGGGCCCACGTGATTTCCGGGTGGGGCCCACGTGATTTCCGGGTGGGGCCCACGTGATTTCCGGGTGGGGCCCACGTGATTTCCGGGTGGGGCCCACGTGATTTCCGGGTGGGGCCCACGTGATTTCCGGGTGGGGCCCACGTGATTTCCGGGTGGGGCCCACGTGATTTCCGGGTGGGGCCCACGTGATTTCCGGGTGGGGCCCACGTGATTTCCGGGTGGGGCCCACGTGATTTCCCCGTCGGACCCACGTGATTTCCGGGTGGGGCCCACGTGATTTCCGGGTGGGGCCCACGTGATTTCCGGGTGGGGCCCACGTGATTTCCCCTGGGGGCCCACGTGATTTCCGGGTGGGGCCCACGTGATTTCCGGGTGGGGCCCACGTGATTTCCGGGTGGGGCCCACGTGATTTCCGGGTGGGGCCCACGTGATTTCCGGGTGGGGCCCACGTGATTTCCGGGTGGGGCCCACGTGATTTCCGGGTGGGGCCCACGTGATTTCCGGGTGGGGCCCACGTGATTTCCCCTGGGGGCCCACGTGATTTCCGGGTGGGGCCCTCGTGATTTCCGGGTGGGGCCCACGTGATTTCCGGGTGGGGCCCACGTGATTTCCGGGTGGGGCCCACGTGATTTCCGGGTGGGGCCCACGTGATTTCCGGGTGGGGCCCACGTGATTTCCGGGTGGGGCCCACGTGATTTCCGGGTGGGGCCCACGTGATTTCCGGGTGGGGCCCACGTGATTTCCAGGTGGGGCCCACGTGATTTCCCCGTGGGGCCCACGTGATTTCCCCGTGGGGCCCACGTGATTTCCGGGTGGGGCCCACGTGATTTCCAGGTGGGGCCCACGTGATTTCCGGGTGGGGCCCACGTGATTTCCGGGTGGGGCCCACGTGATTTCCGGGTGGGACCCACGTGATTTCCCCGTGGGGCCCACGTGATTTCCGGGTGGGGCCCACGTGTTTTCCGGGTGGGGCCCACGTGATATCCGGGTGGGGCCCACGTGATTTCCCCTGGGGGCCCACGTGATTTCCGGGTGGGGCCCACGTGATTTCCCCTGGGGGCCCACGTGATTTCCGGGTAGGGCCCACGTGATTTCCGGGTGGGGCCCACGTGATTTCCGGATGGGGCCCACGTGATTTCCGGGTGGGGCCCACGTGATTTCCGGATGGGGCCCACGTGATTTCCGGGTCGGGCCCACGTGATTTCCGGGTGGGGCCCACGTGATTTCCGGGTGGGGCCCACGTGATTTCCGGGTGGGGCCCACGTGATTTCCCCTGGGGGCCCACGTGATTTCCGGGTGGGGCCCACGTGATTTCCGGGTGGGGCCCACGTGATTTCCGGGTGGGGCCCACGTGATTTCCGGGTGGGGCCCACGTGATTTCCGGGTGGGGCCCACGTGATTTCCGGGTGGGGCCCACGTGATTTCCGGGTGGGGCCCACGTGATTTCCGGGTGGGGCCCACGTGATTTCCGGGTGGGGCCCACGTGATTTCCGGGTGGGGCCCACGTGATTTCCGGGTGGGGCCCACGTGATTTCCGGGTGGGGCCCACGTGATTTCCGGGTGGGGCCCACGTGATTTCCCCTGGGGTCCCACGTGATTTCCGGGTGGGGCCCACGTGATTTCCGGGTGGGGCCCACGTGATTTCCGGGTGGGGCCCACGTGATTTCAGGGTGGGGCCCACGTGATTTCCCCTGGGGGCCCACGTGATTTCCGGGTGGGGCCCACGTGATTTCCGGGTGGGGCCCACGTGATTTCCGGGTGGGGCCCACGTGATTTCCCCGTGGGGCCCACGTGATTTCCGGGTGGGGCCCACGTGATTTCCGGGTGGGGCCCACGTGATTTCCGGGTGGGGCCCACGTGATTTCCGGGTGGGGCCCACGTGATTTCCCCGTGGGGCCCACGTGATTTCCGGGTGGGGCCCACGTGATTTCCGGGTGGGGCCCACGTGATTTCCGGGTGGGGCCCACGTGATTTCCGGGTGGGGCCCACGTGATTTCCGGGTGGGGCCCACGTGATTTCCGGGTGGGGCCCACGTGATTTCCCCGTGGGGCCCACGTGATTTCCGGGTGGGGCCCACGTGATTTCCCCGTGGGGCCCACGTGATTTCCGGGTGGGGCCCACGTGATTTCCGGGTGGGGCCCACGTGATTTCCGGGTGGGGCCCACGTGATTTCCGGGTGGGGCCCACGTGATTTCCGGGTGGGGCCCACGTGATTTCCGGGTGGGGCCCACGTGATTTCCGGGTGGGGCCCACGTGATTTCCCCTGGGGGCCCACGTGATTTCCGGGTGGGGCCCACGTGATTTCCGGGTGGGGCCCACGTGATTTCCCCGTGGGGCCCACGTGATTTCCGGGTGGGGCCCACGTGATTTCCGGGTGGGCCCCACGTGATTTCCGGTGGGGCCCACGTGATTTCCGGGTGGGGCCCACGTGATTTCCGGCCACGTGATTTCAGGGTGGGGCCCACGTGATTTCCGGGTGGGGCCCACGTGATTTCCTGGTGTGGTCCACGTGATTTCCCCGTGGGGCCCACGTGATTTCCCCGTGGGGCCCACGTGATTTCCGGGTGGGGCCCACGTGATTTCCGGGTGGGGTCCACGTGATTTCCCCGTGGGGCCCACGTGATTTCCCCGTGGCGCCCACGTGATTTCCGGGTGGGGCCCACGTGATTTCCGGGTGGGGCCCACGTGATTTCCGGGTGGGGCCCACGTGATTTCCGGGTGGGGCCCACGTGATTTCCCCGTGGGGCCCACGTGATTTCCCCGTGGGGCCCACGTGATTTCCGGGTGGGGCCCACGTGATTTCCGGGTGGGGCCCACGTGATTTCCGGGTGGGGCCCACGTGATTTCCGGGTGGGGCCCACGTGATTTCCGGGTGGGGCCCACGTGATTTCCGGGTGGGGCCCACGTGATTTCCGGGTGGGGCCCACGTGATTTCCGGGTGGGGCCCACGTGATTTCCCCTGGGGTCCCACGTGATTTCCGGGTGGGGCCCACGTGATTTCCGGGTGGGGCCCACGTGATTTCCGGGTGGGGCCCACGTGATTTCAGGGTGGGGCCCACGTGATTTCCCCTGGGGGCCCACGTGATTTCCGGGTGGGGCCCACGTGATTTCCGGGTGGGGCCCACGTGATTTCCGGGTGGGGCCCACGTGATTTCCCCGTGGGGCCCACGTGATTTCCGGGTGGGGCCCACGTGATTTCCGGGTGGGGCCCACGTGATTTCCGGGTGGGGCCCACGTGATTTCCGGGTGGGGCCCACGTGATTTCCCCGTGGGGCCCACGTGATTTCCGGGTGGGGCCCACGTGATTTCCGGGTGGGGCCCACGTGATTTCCGGGTGGGTCCCACGTGATTTCCGGGTGGGGCCCACGTGATTTCCGGGTGGGGCCCACGTGATTTCCGGGTGGGGCCCACGTGATTTCCGGGTGGGGCCCACGTGATTTCCCCGTGGGGCCCACGTGATTTCCGGGTGGGGCCCACGTGATTTCCCCGTGGGGCCCACGTGATTTCCGGGTGGGGCCCACGTGATTTCCGGGTGGGGCCCACGTGATTTCCGGGTGGGGCCCACGTGATTTCCGGGTGGGGCCCACGTGATTTCCGGGTGGGGCCCACGTGATTTCCGGGTGGGGCCCACGTGATTTCCGGGTGGGGCCCACGTGATTTCCGGGTGGGGCCCACGTGATTTCCCCGTGGGGCCCACGTGATTTCCGGGTGGGGCCCACGTGATTTCCGGGTGGGGCCCACGTGATTTCCGGGTGGGGCCCACGTGATTTCCCCTGGGGGCCCACGTGATTTCCGGGTGGGGCCCACGTGATTTCCGGGTGGGGCCCACGTGATTTCCGGGTGGGGCCCACGTGATTTCCGGGTGGGGCCCACGTGATTTCCGGGTGGGGCCCACGTGATTTCCGGGTGGGGCCCACGTGATTTCCGGGTGGGGCCCACGTGATTTCCGGGTGGGGCCCACGTGATTTCCGGGTGGGGCCCACGTGATTTCCGGGTGGGGCCCACGTGATTTCCGGGTGGGGCCCACGTGATTTCCGGGTGGGGCCCACGTGATTTCCGGGTGGGGCCCACGTGATTTCCGGGTGGGGCCCACGTGATTTCCGGGTGGGGCCCACGTGATTTCCGGGTGGGGCCCACGTGATTTCCGGGTGGGGCCCACGTGATTTCCGGGTGGGGCCCACGTGATTTCCGGGTGGGGCCCACGTGATTTCCCCTGGGGTCCCACGTGATTTCCGGGTGGGGCCCACGTGATTTCCGGGTGGGGCCCACGTGATTTCCGGGTGGGGCCCACGTGATTTCAGGGTGGGGCCCACGTGATTTCCCCTGGGGGCCCACGTGATTTCCGGGTGGGGCCCACGTGATTTCCGGGTGGGGCCCACGTGATTTCCGGGTGGGGCCCACGTGATTTCCCCGTGGGGCCCACGTGATTTCCGGGTGGGGCCCACGTGATTTCCGGGTGGGGCCCACGTGATTTCCGGGTGGGGCCCACGTGATTTCCGGGTGGGGCCCACGTGATTTCCCCGTGGGGCCCACGTGATTTCCGGGTGGGGCCCACGTGATTTCCGGGTGGGGCCCACGTGATTTCCGGGTGGGGCCCACGTGATTTCCGGGTGGGGCCCACGTGATTTCCGGGTGGGGCCCACGTGATTTCCGGGTGGGGCCCACGTGATTTCCCCGTGGGGCCCACGTGATTTCCGGGTGGGGCCCACGTGATTTCCCCGTGGGGCCCACGTGATTTCCGGGTGGGGCCCACGTGATTTCCGGGTGGGGCCCACGTGATTTCCGGGTGGGGCCCACGTGATTTCCGGGTGGGGCCCACGTGATTTCCGGGTGGGGCCCACGTGATTTCCGGGTGGGGCCCACGTGATTTCCGGGTGGGGCCCACGTGATTTCCCCTGGGGGCCCACGTGATTTCCGGGTGGGGCCCACGTGATTTCCGGGTGGGGCCCACGTGATTTCCGGGTGGGGCCCACGTGATTTCCGGGTGGGGCCCACGTGATTTCCGGGTGGGGCCCACGTGATTTCCGGGTGGGGCCCACGTGATTTCCGGGTGGGGCCCACGTGATTTCCGGGTGGGGCCCACGTGATTTCCGGGTGGGGCCCACGTGATTTCCGGGTGGGGCCCACGTGATTTCCGGGTGGGGCCCACGTGATTTCCCCGTCGGACCCACGTGATTTCCGGGTGGGGCCCACGTGATTTCCGGGTGGGGCCCACGTGATTTCCGGGTGGGGCCCACGTGATTTCCCCTGGGGGCCCACGTGATTTCCGGGTGGGGCCCACGTGATTTCCGGGTGGGGCCCACGTGATTTCCGGGTGGGGCCCACGTGATTTCCGGGTGGGGCCCACGTGATTTCCGGGTGGGGCCCACGTGATTTCCGGGTGGGGCCCACGTGATTTCCGGGTGGGGCCCACGTGATTTCCGGGTGGGGCCCACGTGATTTCCCCTGGGGGCCCACGTGATTTCCGGGTGGGGCCCTCGTGATTTCCGGGTGGGGCCCACGTGATTTCCGGGTGGGGCCCACGTGATTTCCGGGTGGGGCCCACGTGATTTCCGGGTGGGGCCCACGTGATTTCCGGGTGGGGCCCACGTGATTTCCGGGTGGGGCCCACGTGATTTCCGGGTGGGGCCCACGTGATTTCCGGGTGGGGCCCACGTGATTTCCAGGTGGGGCCCACGTGATTTCCCCGTGGGGCCCACGTGATTTCCCCGTGGGGCCCACGTGATTTCCGGGTGGGGCCCACGTGATTTCCAGGTGGGGCCCACGTGATTTCCGGGTGGGGCCCACGTGATTTCCGGGTGGGGCCCACGTGATTTCCGGGTGGGACCCACGTGATTTCCCCGTGGGGCCCACGTGATTTCCGGGTGGGGCCCACGTGTTTTCCGGGTGGGGCCCACGTGATATCCGGGTGGGGCCCACGTGATTTCCCCTGGGGGCCCACGTGATTTCCGGGTGGGGCCCACGTGATTTCCCCTGGGGGCCCACGTGATTTCCGGGTAGGGCCCACGTGATTTCCGGGTGGGGCCCACGTGATTTCCGGATGGGGCCCACGTGATTTCCGGGTGGGGCCCACGTGATTTCCGGATGGGGCCCACGTGATTTCCGGGTCGGGCCCACGTGATTTCCGGGTGGGGCCCACGTGATTTCCGGGTGGGGCCCACGTGATTTCCGGGTGGGGCCCACGTGATTTCCCCTGGGGGCCCACGTGATTTCCGGGTGGGGCCCACGTGATTTCCGGGTGGGGCCCACGTGATTTCCGGATGGGGCCCACGTGATTTCCGGGTCGGGCCCACGTGATTTCCGGGTGGGGCCCACGTGATTTCCGGGTGGGGCCCACGTGATTTCCGGGTGGGGCCCACGTGATTTCCCCTGGGGGCCCACGTGATTTCCGGGTGGGGCCCACGTGATTTCCGGGTGGGGCCCACGTGATTTCCGGGTGGGGCCCACGTGATTTCCGGGTGGGGCCCACGTGATTTCCGGGTGGGGCCCACGTGATTTCCGGGTGGGGCCCACGTGATTTCCGGGTGGGGCCCACGTGATTTCCGGGTGGGGCCCACGTGATTTCCGGGTGGGGCCCACGTGATTTCCGGGTGGGGCCCACGTGATTTCCGGGTGGGGCCCACGTGACTTCCGGGTGGGGCCCACGTGATTTCCGGGTGGGGCCCACGTGATTTCCGGGTGGGGCCCACGTGATTTCCGTGTGGGGCCCACGTGATTTCCGGGTGGGGCCCACGTGATTTCCGGGTGGGGCCCACGTGATTTCCGGGTGGGGCCCACGTGATTTCAGGGTGGGGCCCACGTGATTTCCCCTGGGGGCCCACGTGATTTCCGGGTGGGGCCCACGTGATTTCCGGGTGGGGCCCACGTGATTTCCCCGTGGGGCCCACGTGATTTCCGGGTGGGGCCCACGTGATTTCCGGGTGGGGCCCACGTGATTTCCGGGTGGGGCCCACGTGATTTCCGGGTGGGGCCCACGTGATTTCCGGGTGGGGCCCACGTGATTTCCCCGTGGGGCCCACGTGATTTCCGGGTGGGGCCCACGTGACTTCCGGGTGGGGCCCACGTGATTTCCGGGTGGGGCCCACGTGATTTCCGGGTGGGGCCCACGTGATTTCCGGGTGGGGCCCACGTGATTTCCGGGTGGGGCCCACGTGATTTCCGGGTGGGGCCCACGTGATTTCCGGGTGGGGCCCACGTGATTTCCGTGTGGGGCCCACGTGATTTCCGGGTGGGGCCCACGTGATTTCCGGGTGGGGCCCACGTGATTTCCGGGTGGGGCCCACGTGATTTCCCCGTGGGGCCCACGTGATTTCCCCGTGGGGCCCACGTGATTTCCGGGTGGGGCCCACGTGATTTCCGGGTGGGGCCCACGTGATTTCCGGGTGGGGCCCACGTGATTTCCGGGTGGGGCCCACGTGATTTCCGGGTGGGGCCCACGTGATTTCCGTGTGGGGCCCACGTGATTTCCGGGTGGGGCCCACGTGATTTCCGGGTGGGGCCCACGTTTTTTCCCCGTGGGGCCCACGTGATTTCCGGGTGGGGCCCACGTGATTTCCGGGTGGGCCCCACGTGATTTCCGGGTGGGGCCCACGTGATTTCCGGGTGGGGCCCACGTGATTTCCGGGTGGGGCCCACGTGATTTCCGGGTGGGGCCCACGTGATTTGCGGGTGGGGCCCACGTGATTTCCCCTGGGGGCCCACGTGATTTCAGGGTGGGGCCCACGTGATTTCCGGGTGGGGCCCACGTGATTTCCGGGTGGGGCCCACGTGATTTCCGGGTGGGGCCCACGTGATTTCCGGGTGGGGCCCACGTGATTTCCGGGTGGGGCCCACGTGATTTCCGGGTGGGGCCCACGTGATTTGCGGGTGGGGCCCACGTGATTTCCCCTGGGGGCCCACGTGATTTCAGGGTGGGGCCCACGTGATTTCCGGGTGGGGCCCACGTGATTTCCGGGTGGGGCCCACGTGATTTCCGGGTGGGGCCCACGTGATTTCCGGGTGGGGCCCACGTGATTTGCGGGTGGGGCCCACGTGATTTCCCCTGGGGGCCCACGTGATTTCAGGGTGGGGCCCACGTGATTTCCGGGTGGGGCCCACGTGATTTCCGGGTGGGGCCCACGTGATTTCCGGGTGGGGCCCACGTGATTTCCCCGTGGGGCCCACGTGATTTCCGGGTGGGGCCCACTTGATTTCCGGGTGGGGCCCACGTGATTTCCCCGTGGGGCCCACGTGATTTCCGGGTGGGGCCCACGTGATTTCCGGGTGGGCCCCACGTGATTTCCGGGTGGGGCCCACGTGATTTCCGGGTGGGGCCCACGTGATTTCCGGGTGGGGCCCACGTGATTTCCCCGTGGTGCCCACGTGATTTCCGGGTGGGGCCCACGTGATTTCCGGGTGGGGCCCACGTGATTTCCGGGTGGGGCCCACGTGATTTCCGGGTGGGGCCCACGTGATTTCCGGGTGGGGCCCACGTGATTTCCGGGTGGGGCCCACGTGACTTCCGGGTGGGGCCCACGTGATTTCCGGGTGGGGCCCACGTGATTTCCGGGTGGGGCCCACGTGATTTCCCCGTGGGGCCCACGTGATTTCCGGGTGGGGCCCACGTGATTTCCGGGTGGGGCCCACGTGATTTCCGGGTGGGGCCCACGTGATTTCCGGGTGGGGCCCACGTGATTTCCGGGTGGGGCCCACGTGATTTCCGGGTGGGGCCCACGTGATTTCCGGTTGGGGCCCACGTGATTTCCCCGTGGGGCCCACGTGATTTCCGGGTGGGGCCCACGTGATTTCCCCGTGGGGCCCACGTGATTTCCGGGTGGGGCCCACGTGATTTCCGGGTGGGCCCCACGTGATTTCCGGGTGGGGCCCACGTGATTTCCGGGTGGGGCCCACGTGATTTCCGGGTGGGGCCCACGTGATTTCCCCGTGGTGCCCACGTGATTTCCGGGTGGGGCCCACGTGATTTCCGGTTGGGGCCCACGTGATTTCCGGGTGGGGCCCACGTGATTTCAGGGTGGGCCCCACGTGATTTCCGGGTGGGGCCCACGTGATTTCCGGGTGGGGCCCACGTGATTTCCGGGTGGGGCCCACGTGATTTCCGGGTGGGGACCACGTGATTTCCGGGTGGGGCCCACGTGATTTCCGGGTGGGGACCACGTGATTTCCGGGTGGGGCCCACGTGATTTCCGGGTGGGGCCCACGTGATTTCCGGGTGGGGCCCACGTGATTTCCGGGTGGGGCCCACGTGATTTCCGGGTGGGGCCCACGTGATTTCCCCTGGGGGCCCACGTGATTTCCGGGTAGGGCCCACGTGATTTCCGGGTGGGGCCCACGTGATTTCCGGGTGGGGCCCACGTGATTTCCGGGTGGGGCCCACGTGATTTCCGGGTGGGGCCCACGTGATTTCCGGGTGGGGCCCACGTGATTTCCGGGTGGGGCCCACGTGATTTCCGGGTGGGGCCCACGTGATTTCCGGGTGGGGCCCACGTGATTTCCCCTGGGGTGCCACGTGATTTCCGGGTGGGGCCCACGTGATTTCCGGGTGGGGCCCACGTGATTTCCGGGTGGGGCCCACGTGGTTTCCCCGTGGGGCCCACGTGATTTCCGGGTGGGGCCCACGTGATTTCCGGGTGGGTCCCACGTGATTTCCGGGTGGGGCCCACGTGATTTCCGGGTGTGGCCCACGTGATTTCCGTGTGGGGCCCACGTGATTTCCGGGTGGGGCCCACGTGATTTCCGTGTGGGGCCCACGTGATTTCCGGGTGGGGCCCACGTGATTTCCGGGTGGGGCCCACGTGATTTCCCCGTGGGGCCCACGTGATTTCCGGGTGGGGCCCACGTGATTTCCGGGTGGGCCCCACGTGATTTCAGGTGGGGCCCACGTGATTTCCGGGTGGGGCCCACGTGATTTCCGGGTGGGGCCCACGTGATTTCCCCGTGGTGCCCACGTGATTTCCGGGTGGGGCCCACGTGATTTCCGGGTGGGGCCCACGTGACTTCCGGGTGGGGCCCACGTGATTTCCGGGTGGGGCCCACGTGATTTCCGGGTGGGGCCCACGTGATTTCCCCGTGGGGCCCACGTGATTTCCGGGTGGGGCCCACGTGATTTCCGGGTGGGGCCCACGTGATTTCCGGGTGGGGCCCACGTGATTTCCGTGTGGGGCCCACGTGATTTCCGGGTGGGGCCCACGTGATTTCCGTGTGGGGCCCAAGTGATTTCCGGGTGGGGCCCACGTTATTTCCGGGTGGGGCCCACGTGATTTCCCCGTGGGGCCCACGTGATTTCCGGGTGGGCCCCACGTGATTTCCGGGTGGGGCCCACGTGATTTCCGGGTGGGGCCCACGTGATTTCCGGGTGGGGCCCACGTGATTTCCGGGTGGGGCCCACGTGATTTCCCCGTGGGGCCCACGTGATTTCCGGTTGGGGCCCAGGTGATTTCAGGGTGGGGCCCACGTGATTTCCGGGTGGGGCCCACGTGATTTCCGGGTTGGGCCCACGTGATTTCCGTGTGGGGCCCACGTGATTTCCCCGTGGGGCCCACGTGATTTCCGGGTGGGCCCCACGTGATTTCCGGGTGGGTCCCACGTGATTTCCGGGTGGGGCCCACGTGATTTCCGGGTTGGGCCCACGTGATTTCCGTGTGGGGCCTACGTGATTTCCGGCTGGGGCCCACGTGATTTCCGTGTGGGGCCCACGTGATTTCCGGGTGGGGCCCACGTGATTTCCGGGTGGGGCCCACGTAATTTCCCCGTGGGGCCCACGTGATTTCCGGGTGGGGCCCACGTGATTTCCGGGTGGGGCCCACGTGATTTCCCCGTGGTGCCCACGTGATTTCCGGGTGGGGCCCACGTGATTTCCGGGTGGGGCCCACGTGATTTCCGGGTGGGGCCCACGTGATTTCAGGGTGGGGCCCACGTGATTTCCGGGTGGGGCCCACGTGATTTCCGGGTGTGGTCCACGTGATTTCCCGTGGGGCCCACGTGATTTCCCCGTGGGGCCCACGTGATTTCCGGGTGGGGCCCACGTGATTTCCGGGTGGGGCCCACGTGATTTCCGGGTGGGGCCCACGTGATTTCCAGGTGGGGCCCACGTGATTTCCCCGTGGGGCCCACGTGATTTCCCCGTGGGGCCCACGTGATTTCCGGGTGGGGCCCACGTGATTTCCGGGTGGGGCCCACGTGATTTCCCCGTGGGGCCCACGTGATTTCCGGGTGGGGCCCACGTGATTTCCGGGTGGGGCCCACGTGATTTCCGGGTGGGGCCCACGTGATTTCCGGGTGGGGCCCACGTGATTTCCGGGTGGGGCCCACGTGATTTCCGGGTGGGGCCCACGTGATTTCCCCTGGGGTCCCACGTGATTTCCGGGTGGGGCCCACGTGATTTCCGGGTGGGGCCCACGTGATTTCCGGGTGGGGCCCACGTGATTTCCGGGTGGGGCCCACGTGATTTCCCCTGGGGGCCCACGTGATTTCCGGGTGGGGCCCACGTGATTTCCGGGTGGGGCCCACGTGATTTCCGGGTGGGGCCCACGTGATTTCCGGGTGGGGCCCACGTGATTTCCGGGTGGGGCCCACGTGATTTCCGGGTGGGGCCCACGTGATTTCCGGGTGGGGCCCACGTGATTTCCGGGTGGGGCCCACGTGATTTCCCCGTGGGGCCCACGTGATTTCCGGGTGGGGCCCACGTGATTTCCGGGTGGGGCCCACGTGATTTCCGGGTGGGGCCCACGTGATTTCCGGGTGGGGCCCACGTGATTTCCGGGTGGGGCCCACGTGATTTCCGGGTGGGGCCCACGTGATTTCCGGGTGGGGCCCACGTGATTTCCCCGTGGGGCCCACGTGATTTCCGGGTGGGGCCCACGTGATTTCCCCGTGGGGCCCACGTGATTTCCGGGTGGGGCCCACGTGATTTCCGGGTGGGGCCCACGTGATTTCCGGGTGGGGCCCACGTGATTTCCGGGTGGGGCCCACGTGATTTCCGGGTGGGGCCCACGTGATTTCCCCTGGGGGCCCACGTGATTTCCGGGTGGGGCCCTCGTGATTTCCGGGTGGGGCCCACGTGATTTCCGGGTGGGGCCCACGTGATTTCCCCTGGGGGCCCACGTGATTTCCGGGTGGGGCCCACGTGATTTCCGGGTGGGGCCCACGTGATTTCCGGGTGGGGCCCACGTGATTTCCCCGTGGGGCCCACGTGATTTCCGGGTGGGGCCCACGTGATTTCCGGGTGGGGCCCACGTGATTTCCGGGTGGGGCCCATGTGATTTCCCCTGGGGGCCCACGTGATTTCCGGGTGGGGCCCACGTGATTTCCGGGTGGGGCCCACGTGATTTCCGGGTGGGGCCCACGTGATTTCCGGGTGGGGCCCACGTGATTTCCGGGTGGGGCCCACGTGATTTCCGGGTGGGGCCCACGTGATTTCCGGGTGGGGCCCACGTGATTTCCGGGTGGGGCCCACGTGATTTCCGGGTGGGGCCCACGTGATTTCCGGGTGGGGCCCACGTGATTTCCGGGTGGGGCCCACGTGATTTCCGGGTGGGGCCCACGTGATTTCCGGGTGGGGCCCACGTGATTTCTGGGTGGGGCCCACGTGATTTCCCCGTGGGGCCCACGTGATTTCCGGGTGGGCCCCACGTGATTTCCGGGTGGGCCCCACGTGATTTCCGGGTGGGGCCCACGTGATTTCTGGGTGGGGCCCACGTGATTTCCGGGTGGGGCCCACGTGACTTCCGGGTGGGGCCCACGTGATTTCCGGGTGGGGCCCACGTGATTTCCGGGTGGGGCCCACGTGATTTCCGGGTGGGGCCCACGTGATTTCCGGGTGGGGCCCACGTGATTTCCCGGTGGGGCCCACGTGATTTCCCCTGGGGTCCCACGTGATTTCCGGGTGGGGCCCACGTGATTTCCGGGTGGGTCCCACGTGATTTCCGGGTGGGGCCCACGTGATTTCCGGGTGGGGCCCACGTGATTTCCGTGTGGGGCCCACGTGATTTCCGGGTGGGGCCCACGTGATTTCCGTGTGGGGCCCACGTGATTTCCGGGTGGGGCCCACGTGATTTCCGGGTGGGGCCCACGTGATTTCCGGGTGGGGCCCACGTGATTTCCGGGTGGGGCCCACGTGATTTCCGGGTGGGCCCCACGTGATTTCCGGGTGGGGCCCACGTGATTTCCGGGTGGGGCCCACGTGATTTCCGGGTGGGGCCCACGTGATTTCCCCGTGGTGCCCAAGTGATTTCCGGGTGGGGCCCACGTGATTTCCGGGTGGGGCCCACGTGATTTCCGGGTGGGGCCCAAGTGATTTCAGGGTGGGGCCCACGTGATTTCCGGGTGGGGCCCACGTGATTTCCGGGTGGGGCCCACGTGACTTCCGGGTGGGGCCCACGTGACTTCCCGGTGGGGCCCACGTGATTTCCGGGTGGGGCCCACGTGATTTCCCCGTGCGGCCCACGTGATTTCCGGGTGGGGCCCACGTGATTTCCGGGTGGGGCCCACGTGATTTCCGGGTGGGGCCCACGTGATTTCCGTGTGGGGCCCACGTGATTTCCGGGTGGGGCCCACGTGATTTCCGTGTGGGGCCCACGTGATTTCCGGGTGGGGCCCACGTGATTTCCGGGTGGGGCCCACGTGATTTCCCCGTGGGGCCCACGTGATTTCCGGGTGGGGCCCACGTGATTTCCGGGTTGGCCCCACGTGATTTCCGGGTGGGGCCCACGTGATTTCCGGGTGGGGCCCACGTGATTTCCGGGTGGGGCCCACGTGATTTCCGGGTGGGGCCCACGTGATTTCCGGGTGGGGCCCACGTGATTTCCCCGTGGTGCCCACGTGATTTCCGGGTGGGGCCCACGTGATTTCCGGGTGGGGCCCACGTGATTTCAGGGTGGGGCCCACGTGATTTCAGGGTGGGGCCCACGTGATTTCCGGGTGGGGCCCACGTGATTTCCGGGTGGGGCCCACTTGACTTCCGGGTGGGGCCCACGTGATTTCCGGGTGGGGCCCACGTGATTTCCGGGTGGGGCCCACGTGATTTCCCCGTGGGGCCCACGTGATTTCCGGGTGGGGCCCACGTGATTTCCGGGTGGGGCCCACGTGATTTCCGGGTGGGGCCCACGTGATTTCCGGGTGGGGCCCACGTGATTTCCGTGTGGGGCCCACGTGATTTCCGGGTGGGGCCCACGTGATTTCCGTGTGGGGCCCACGTGATTTCCGGGTGGGGCCCACGTGATTTCCGGGTGGGGCCCACGTGATTTCCCCGTGGGGCCCACGTGATTTCCGGGTGGGGCCCACATGATTTCCGGGTGGGCCCCACGTGATTTCCGGGTGGGGCCCACGTGATTTCCGGGTGGGGCCCACGTGATTTCCGGGTGGGGCCCACGTGATTTCCCCGTGGTGCCCACGTGATTTCCGGGTGGGGCCCACGTGATTTCCGGGTGGGGCCCACGTGATTTCCGGGTGGGGCCCACGTGATTTCCCCGTGGGGCCCACGTGATTTCCGGGTGGGGCCCACGTGATTTCCGGGTGGGGCCCACGTGATTTCCGGGTGGGGCCCACGTGATTTCCGGGTGGGGCCCACGTGATTTCCGGGTGGGGCCCACGTGATTTCCCCGTGGGGCCCACGTGATTTCCGGGTGGGGCCCACGTGATTTCCGGGTGGGGCCCACGTGATTTCCGGGTGGGGCCCACGTGATTTCCGGGTGGGGCCCACGTGATTTCCGGGTGGGGCCCACGTGATTTCCGGGTGGGGCCCACGTGATTTCCGGTTGGGGCCCACGTGATTTCCCCTGGGGGCCCACGTGATTTCCGGGTAGGGCCCACGTGATTTCCGGGTGGGGCCCACGTGATTTCCGGGTGGGGCCCACGTGATTTCCGGGTGGGGCCCACGTGATTTCCGGGTGGGGCCCACGTGATTTCCGGGTGGGGCCCACGTGATTTCCGGGTGGGGCCCACGTGATTTCCGGGTGGGGCCCACGTGATTTCCCCGTGGGGCCCACGTGATTTCCGGGTGGGCCCCACGTGATTTCCGGGTGGGGCCCACGTGATTTCCGGGTGGGGCCCACGTGATTTCCGGGTGGGGCCCACGTGATTTCCGGGTGGGGCCCACGTGATTTCCGGGTGGGGCCCACGTGATTTCCGGGTGGGGCCCACGTGATTTCCGGGTGGGGCCCACGTGATTTCCCTGTGGGGCCCACGTGATTTCCGGGTGGGGCCCACGTGATTTCCGGGTGGGGCCCACGTGATTTCCCCTGGGGGCCCACGTGATTTCCGGGTGGGGCCCACGTGATTTCCGGGTGGGGCCCACGTGATTTCCGGGTGGGGCCCACGTGATTTCCGGGTGGGGCCCACGTGATTTCCGGGTGGGGCCCACGTGATTTCCGGGTGGGGTCCACGTGATTTCCCCGTGGGGCCCACGTGATTTCCCCGTGGGGCCCACGTGATTTCCGGGTGGGGCCCACGTGATTTCCGGGTGGGGCCCACGTGATTTCCGGGTGGGGCCCACGTGATTTCCAGGTGGGGCCCACGTGATTTCCCCGTGGGGCCCACGTGATTTCCGGTTGGGGCCCACGTGATTTCCTGGTGGGGCCCACGTGATTTCAGGGTGGGGCCCACGTGATTTCCGGGTGGAGCCCACGTGATTTCCGGGTGGGGCCCACGAGATTTCCCCGTGGGGCCCACGTGATTTCCGGGTGGGGCCCACGTGATTTCAGGGTGGGGCCCACGTGATTTCCGGGTGGGGCCCACGTGATTTCCGGGTGGGGCCCACGTGATTTCCCCTGGGGGCCCACGTGATTTCCGGGTGGGGCCCACGTGATTTCCGGGTGGGGCCCACGTGATTTCCGGGTGGGGCCCACGTGATTTCCGGGTGGGGCCCACGTGATTTCCGGGTGGGGCCCACGTGATTTCCGGGTGGGGCCCACGTGATTTCCCCTGGGGGCCCACGTGATTTCCGGGTGGGGCCCACGTGATTTCCGGGTGGGGCCCACGTGATTTCCGGGTGGGGCCCACGTGATTTCAGGGTGGGGCCCACGTGATTTCCCCGTGGGGCCCACGTGATTTCCGGGTGGGGCCCACGTGATTTCCGGGTGGGGCCCACGTGATTTCCGGGTGGGGCCCACGTGATTTCCGGGTGGGGCCCACGTGATTTCCGGGTGGGGCCCACGTGATTTCCGGGTGGGGCCCACGTGATTTCCGGGTGGGGCCCACGTGATTTCCGGGTGGGGCCCACGTGATTTCCGGGTGGGGCCCACGTGATTTCCGGGTGGGGCCCACCTGATTTCCGGGTGGGGCCCACGTGATTTCCGGGTGGGGCCCACGTGATTTCCCCGTGGGGCCCACGTGATTTCCGGGTGGGCCCCACGTGATTTCCGGGTGGGCCCCACGTGATTTCCGGGTGGGGCCCACGTGATTTCCGTGTGGGGCCCACGTGATTTCCGGGTGGGGCCCACGTGATTTCCGGGTGGGGCCCACGTGATTTCCGGGTGGGGCCCACGTGATTTCCGGGTGGGGCCCACGTGATTTCCGGGTGGGGCCCACGTGATTTCCGGGTGGGGCCCACGTGATTTCCGGGTGGGGCCCACGTGATTTCCCATGGGGGCCCACGTGATTTCCGGGTGGGGCCCACGTGATTTCCGGGTGGGGCCCACGTGATTTCCGGGTGGGGCCCACGTGATTTCCGGGTGGGGCCCACGTGATTTCCCATGGGGGCCCACGTGATTTCCGGGTGGGGCCCACGTGATTTCCGGGTGGGGCCCACGTGATTTCCGGGTGGGGCCCACGTGATTTCCGGGTGGGGCCCACGTGATTTCCGGGTGGGGCCCACGTGATTTCCGGGTGGGGCCCACGTGATTTCCGGGTGGGGCCCACGTGATTTCCCCGTGGGGCCCACGTGATTTCCGGGTGGGCCCCACGTGATTTCCGGGTGGGCCCCACGTGATTTCCGGGTGGGGCCCACGTGATTTCCGGGTGGGGCCCACGTGATTTCCGGGTGGGGCCCACGTGATTTCCGGGTGGGGCCCACGTGATTTCCGGGTGGGGCCCACGTGATTTCCGGGTGGGGCCCACGTGATTTCCGGGTGGGGCCCACGTGATTTCCGGGTGGGGCCCACGTGATTTCCGTGTGGGGCCCACGTGATTTCCGGGTGGGGCCCACGTGATTTCCGGGTGGGGCCCACGTGATTTCCGGGTGGGGCCCACGTGATTTCCCCTGGGGTCCCAGGTGATTTCCGGGTGGGGCCCACGTGATTTCCGGGTGGGGCCCACGTGATTTCCGGGTGGGGCCCACGTGATTTCCCCGTGGGGCCCACGTGATTTCCGGGTGGGGCCCACGTGATTTCCGGGTGGGTCCCACGTGATTTCCGGGTGGGGCCCACGTGATTTCCGGGTGGGGCCCACGTGATTTCCGTGTGGGGCCTACGTGATTTCCGGGTGGGGCCCACGTGATTTCCGTGTGGGGCCCACGTGATTTCCGGGTGGGGCCCACGTGATTTCCGGGTGGGGCCCACGTGATTTCCCCGTGGGGCCCACGTGATTTCCGGGTGGGTCCCACGTGATTTCCGGGTGGGCCCCACGTGATTTCCGGGTGGGGCCCACGTGATTTCCGGGTGGGGCCCACATGATTTCCGGGTGGGGCCCACGTGATTTCCCCGTGGTGCCCACGTGATTTCCGGGTGGGGCCCACGTGATTTCCGGGTGGGGCCCACGTGATTTCCGGGTGGGGCCCACGTGATTTCAGGGTGGGGCCCACGTGATTTCCGGGTGGGGCCCACGTGATTTCCGGGTGGGGCCCACGTGATTTCCGGGTGGGGCCCACGTGACTTCCGGGTGGGGCCCACGTGATTTCCGGGTGGGGCCCACGTGATTTCCGGGTGGGGCCCACGTGATTTCCCCGTGGGGCCCACGTGATTTCCGGGTGGGGCCCACGTGATTTCCGGGTGGGGCCCACGTGATTTCCGGGTGGGGCCCACGTGATTTCCGGGTGGGGCCCACGTGATTTCCGTGTGGGGCCCACGTGATTTCCGGGTGGGGCCCACGTGATTTCCGTGTGGGGCCCACGTGATTTCCGGGTGGGGCCCACGTGATTTCCGGGTGGGGCCCACGTGATTTCCCCGTGGGGCCCACGTGATTTCCGGGTGGGGCCCACGTGATTTCCGGGTGGGCCCCACGTGATTTCCGGGTGGGGCCCACGTGATTTCCGGGTGGGGCCCACGTGATTTCCGGGTGGGGCCCACGTGATTTCCGGGTGGGGCCCACGTGATTTCCGGGTGGGGCCCACGTGATTTCAGGGTGGGGCCCACGTGATTTCCGGGTGGGGCCCACGTGATTTCCGGGTGGGGCCCACGTGATTTCCGGGTGGGGCCCACGTGATTTCCGGGTGGGGCCCACGTGATTTCCGGGTGGGGCCCACGTGATTTCCGGGTGGGGCCCACGTGATTTCCCCTGGGGGCCCACGTGATTTCCGGGTGGGGCCCACGTGATTTCCGGGTGGGGCCCACGTGATTTCCGGGTGGGGCCCACGTGATTTCCCCGTGGGGCCCACGTGATTTCCGGGTGGGGCACACGTGATTTCCCCGTGGGGCCCACGTGATTTCCGGGTGGGGCCCACGTGATTTCCGGGTGGGGCCCACGTGATTTCCGGGTGGGGCCCACGTGATTTCCGGGTGGGGCCCACGTGATTTCCGGGTGGGGCCCACGTGATTTCCGGGTGGGGCCCACGTGATTTCCGGGTGGGGCCCACGTGATTTCTGGGTGGGTCCCACGTGATTTCCGGGTGGGGCCCACGTGATTTCCGGGTGGGGCCCACGTGATTTCCCCGTGGGGCCCACGTGATTTCCGGGTGGGGCCCACGTGATTTCCGGGTGGGGCCCACGTGATTTCCGGGTGGGGCCCACGTGATTTCCGGGTGGGGCCCACGTGATTTCCGGGTGGGGCCCACGTGATTTCCGGGTGGGGCCCACGTGATTTCCGGGTGGGGCCCACGTGATTTCCGGGTGGGGCCCACGTGATTTCCGGGTGGGGCCCACGTGATTTCCGGGTGGGGCCCACGTGATTTCCCCGTCGGGCCCACGTGATTTTCGGGTGGGGCCCACGTGATTTCCGGGTGGGGCCCACGTGATTTCCGGGTGGGGCCCACGTGATTTCCCCTGGGGGCCCACGTGATTTCCGGGTGGGGCCCACGTGATTTCCGGGTGGGGCCCACGTGATTTCCCCGTGGGGCCCACGTGATTTCCGGGTGGGGCCCACGTGATTTCCGGGTGGGGCCCACGTGATTTCCCCGTGGGGCCCACGTGATTTCCGGGTGGGGCCCACGTGATTTCCGGGTGGGGCCCACGTGATTTCCGGGTGGGGCCCACGTGATTTCCGGGTGGGGCCCCCGTGATTTCCGGGTGGGGCCCACGTGATTTCCGGGTGGGGCCCACGTGATTTCCGGGTGGGACCCACGTGATTTCCCTGTGGGGCCCACGTGATTTCCGGGTGGGGCCCACGTGATTTCCGGGTGGGAGCCACGTGATATCCGGGTGGGGCCCACGTGATTTCCCCTGGGGGCCCACGTGATTTCCGGGTGGGGCCCACGTGATTTCCGGGTGGGAGCCACGTGATATCCGGGTGGGGCCCACGTGATTTCCCCTGGGGGCCCACGTGATTTCCGGGTGGGGCCCACGTGATTTCCCCTGGGGGCCCACGTGATTTATGAGTAGGGCCCACGTGATTTCCGGGTGGGGCCCACGTGATTTCCGGGTGGGGCCCACGTGATTTCCGGGTGGGGCCCACGTGATTTCCGGGTGGGGCCCACGTGATTTCCGGGTGGGGCCCACGTGATTTCCGGGTGGGGCCCACGTGATTTCCGGGTGGGGCCCACGTGATTTCCGGGTGGGGCCCACGTGATTTCCGGGTGGGGCCCACGTGATTTCCGGGTGGGGCCCACGTGATTTCCCATGGGGGCCCACGTGATTTCCGGGTGGGGCCCACGTGATTTCCGGGTGGGGCCCACGTGATTTCCGGGTGGGGCCCACGTCATTTCCGGGTGGGGCCCACGTGATTTCCCATGGGGGCCCACGTGATTTCCGGGTGGGGCCCACGTGATTTCCGGGTGGGGCCCACGTGATTTCCGGGTGGGGCCCACGTGATTTCCGGGTGGGGCCCACGTGATTTCCGGGTGGGGCCCACGTGATTTCCGGGTGGGGCCCCCGTGATTTCCGGGTGGGGCCCACGTGATTTCCGGGTGGGGCCCACGTGATTTCCGGGTGGGGCCCACGTGATTTCCGGGTGGGGCCCACGTGATTTCCGGGTGGGGCCCACGTGGTTTCCGGGTGGGGCCCACGTGATTTCCCCGTGGGGCCCACGTGATTTCCGGGTGGGCCCCACGTGATTTCCGGGTGGGGCCCACGTGATTTCCGGGTGGGGCCCACGTGATTTCCGGGTGGGGCCCACGTGATTTCCGGGTGGGGCCCACGTGATTTCCGGGTGGGGCCCACGTGATTTCCGGGTGGGGCCCACGTGATTTCCGGGTGGGGCCCACGTGATTTCCGGGTGGGGCCCACGTGATTTCCGTGTGGGGCCCACGTGATTTCCGGGTGGGGCCCACGTGATTTCCGGGTGGGGCCCACGTGATTTCCGGGTGGGGCCCACGTGATTTCCCCTGGGGTCCCAGGTGATTTCCGGGTGGGGCCCACGTGATTTCCGGGTGGGGCCCACGTGATTTCCGGGTGGGGCCCACGTGATTTCCCCGTGGGGCCCACGTGATTTCCGGGTGGGGCCCACGTGATTTCCGGGTGGGTCCCACGTGATTTCCGGGTGGGGCCCACGTGATTTCCGGGTGGGGCCCACGTGATTTCCGTGTGGGGCCCACGTGATTTCCGGGTGGGGCCCACGTGATTTCCGTGTGGGGCCCACGTGATTTCCGGGTGGGGCCCACGTGATTTCCGGGTGGGGCCCACGTGATTTCCCCGTGGGGCCCACGTGATTTCCGGGTGGGTCCCACGTGATTTCCGGGTGGGCCCCACGTGATTTCCGGGTGGGGCCCACGTGATTTCCGGGTGGGGCCCACATGATTTCCGGGTGGGGCCCACGTGATTTCCCCGTGGTGCCCACGTGATTTCCGGGTGGGGCCCACGTGATTTCCGGGTGGGGCCCACGTGATTTCCGGGTGGGGCCCACGTGATTTCCGGGTGGGGCCCACGTGATTTCCGGGTGGGGCCCACGTGATTTCCGGGTGGGGCCCACGTGACTTCCGGGTGGGGCCCACGTGACTTCCGGGTGGGGCCCACGTGATTTCCGGGTGGGGCCCACGTGATTTCCGGGTGGGGCCCACGTGATTTCCGGGTGGGGCCCACGTGATTTCCGGGTGGGGCCCACGTGATTTCCGGGTGGGGCCCACGTGATTTCCGGGTGGGGCCCACGTGATTTCCGGGTGGGGCCCACGTGATTTCTCCGTGGTGCCCACGTGATTTCCGGGTGGGGCCCACGTGATTTCCGGGTGGGGCCCACGTGATTTCCGGGTGGGGCCCACGTGATTTCTCCGTGGTGCCCACGTGATTTCCGGGTGGGTCCCACGTGATTTCCGGGTGGGGCCCACGTGATTTCCGGGTGGGGCCCACGTGATTTCCGTGTGGGGCCTACGTGATTTCCGGGTGGGGCCCACGTGATTTCCGTGTGGGGCCCACGTGATTTCCGGGTGGGGCCCACGTGATTTCCGGGTGGGGCCCACGTGATTTCTCCGTGGGGCCCACGTGATTTCCGGGTGGGGCCCACGTGATTTCCCCGTGGGGCCCACGTGATTTCCGGGTGGGGCCCACGTGATTTCCGGGTGGGGCCCACGTGATTTCCGGGTGGGGCCCACGTGATTTCCCCTGGGGGCCCACGTTATTTCCGGGTGGGGCCCACGTGATTTCCGGGTGGGGCCCACGTGATTTCCGGGTGGGGCCCACGTGATTTCCCCTGGGGTCCCACGTGATTTCCGGGTGGGGCCCACGTGATTTCCGGGTGGGGCCCACGTGATTTCCGGGTGGGGCCCACGTGATTTCCCCGTGGGGCCCACGTGATTTCCGGGTGGGGCCCACGTGATTTCCGGGTGGGTCGCACGTGATTTCCGGGTGGGGCCCACGTGATTTCCGGGTGGGGCCCACGTGATTTCCGTGTGGGGCCTACGTGATTTCCGGGTGGGGCCCACGTGATTTCCGTGTGGGGCCCACGTGATTTCCGGGTGGGGCCCACGTGATTTCCGGGTGGGGCCCACGTGATTTCCCCGTGGGGCCCACGTGATTTCCGGGTGGGGCCCACGTGATTTCCGGGTGGGCCCCACGTGATTTCCGGGTGGGGCCCACGTGATTTCCGGGTGGGGCCCACGTGATTTCCGGGTGGGGCCCACGTGATTTCCGGGTGGGGCCCACGTGATTTCCGGGTGGGGCCCACGTGATTTCAGGGTGGGGCCCACGTGATTTCCGGGTGGGGCCCACGTGATTTCCGGGTGGGGCCCACGTGATTTCCGGGTGGGGCCCACGTGATTTCCCCGTGGGGCCCACGTGATTTCCGGGTGGGGCCCACGTGATTTCCGGGTGGGGCCCACGTGATTTCCGGGTGGGGCCCACGTGATTTCCCCTGGGGGCCCACGTTATTTCCGGGTGGGGCCCACGTGATTTCCGGGTGGGGCCCACGTGATTTCCGGGTGGGGCCCACGTGATTTCCCCTGGGGTCCCACGTGATTTCCGGGTGGGGCCCACGTGATTTCCGGGTGGGGCCCACGTGATTTCCGGGTGGGGCCCACGTGATTTCCCCGTGGGGCCCACGTGATTTCCGGGTGGGGCCCACGTGATTTCCGGGTGGGTCGCACGTGATTTCCGGGTGGGGCCCATGTGATTTCCGGGTGGGGCCCACGTGATTTCCGTGTGGGGCCTACGTGATTTCCGGGTGGGGCCCACGTGATTTCCGTGTGGGGCCCACGTGATTTCCGGGTGGGGCCCACGTGATTTCCGGGTGGGGCCCACGTGATTTCCCCGTGGGGCCCACGTGATTTCCGGGTGGGGCCCACGTGATTTCCGGGTGGGCCCCACGTGATTTCCGGGTGGGGCCCACGTGATTTCCGGGTGGGGCCCACGTGATTTCCGGGTGGGGCCCACGTGATTTCAGGGTGGGGCCCACGTGATTTCCGGGTGGGGCCCACGTGATTTCCGGGTGGGGCCCACGTGATTTCCGGGTGGGGCCCACGTGACTTCCGGGTGGGGCCCACGTGATTTCCGGGTGGGGCCCACGTGATTTCCGGGTGGGGCCCACGTGATTTCCGTGTGGGGCCCACGTGATTTCCGGGTGGGGCCCACGTGTTTTCCGGGTGGGGCCCACGTGATTTCCGGGTGGGGCCCACGTGATTTCCGGGTGGGGCCCACGTGATTTCCCCTGGGGGCCCACGTGATTTCCAGGTGGGGCCCACGTGATTTCCGGGTGGGGCCCACGTGATTTCCGGGTGGGACCCACGTGATTTCCGGGTGGGGCCCACGTGATTTCCGGGTGGGCCCCACGTGATTTCCGGGTGGGGCCCACGTGATTTCCGGGTGGGGCCCACGTGATTTCCCCTGGGGTCCCAGGTGATTTCCGGGTGGGGCCCACGTGATTTCCGGGTGGGGCCCACGTGATTTCCGGGTGGGGCCCACGTGATTTCCCCGTGGGGCCCACGTGATTTCCGGGTGGGGCCCACGTGATTTCCGGGTGGGTCCCACGTGATTTCCGGGTGGGGCCCACGTGATTTCCGTGTGGGGCCCACGTGATTTCCGGGTGGGGCCCACGTGATTTCCGGGTGGGGCCCACGTGATTTCTCCGTGGGGCCCACGTGATTTCCGGGTGGGGCCCACGTGATTTCCCCGTGGGGCCCACGTGATTTCCGGGTGGGGCCCACGTGATTTCCGGGTGGGGCCCACGTGATTTCCGGGTGGGGCCCACGTGATTTCCCCTGGGGGCCCACGTTATTTCCGGGTGGGGCCCACGTGATTTCCGGGTGGGGCCCACGTGATTTCCGGGTGGGGCCCACGTGATTTCCCCTGGGGTCCCACGTGATTTCCGGGTGGGGCCCACGTGATTTCCGGGTGGGGCCCACGTGATTTCCGGGTGGGGCCCACGTGATTTCCCCGTGGGGCCCACGTGATTTCCGGGTGGGGCCCACGTGATTTCCGGGTGGGTCGCACGTGATTTCCGGGTGGGGCCCACGTGATTTCCGGGTGGGGCCCACGTGATTTCCGTGTGGGGCCTACGTGATTTCCGGGTGGGGCCCACGTGATTTCCGTGTGGGGCCCACGTGATTTCCGGGTGGGGCCCACGTGATTTCCGGGTGGGGCCCACGTGATTTCCCCGTGGGGCCCACGTGATTTCCGGGTGGGGCCCACGTGATTTCCGGGTGGGCCCCACGTGATTTCCGGGTGGGGCCCACGTGATTTCCGGGTGGGGCCCACGTGATTTCCGGGTGGGGCCCACGTGATTTCCGGGTGGGGCCCACGTGATTTCCGGGTGGGGCCCACGTGATTTCAGGGTGGGGCCCACGTGATTTCCGGGTGGGGCCCACGTGATTTCCGGGTGGGGCCCACGTGATTTCCGGGTGGGGCCCACGTGATTTCCCCGTGGGGCCCACGTGATTTCCGGGTGGGGCCCACGTGATTTCCGGGTGGGGCCCACGTGATTTCCGGGTGGGGCCCACGTGATTTCCCCTGGGGGCCCACGTTATTTCCGGGTGGGGCCCACGTGATTTCCGGGTGGGGCCCACGTGATTTCCGGGTGGGGCCCACGTGATTTCCCCTGGGGTCCCACGTGATTTCCGGGTGGGGCCCACGTGATTTCCGGGTGGGGCCCACGTGATTTCCGGGTGGGGCCCACGTGATTTCCCCGTGGGGCCCACGTGATTTCCGGGTGGGGCCCACGTGATTTCCGGGTGGGTCGCACGTGATTTCCGGGTGGGGCCCATGTGATTTCCGGGTGGGGCCCACGTGATTTCCGTGTGGGGCCTACGTGATTTCCGGGTGGGGCCCACGTGATTTCCGTGTGGGGCCCACGTGATTTCCGGGTGGGGCCCACGTGATTTCCGGGTGGGGCCCACGTGATTTCCCCGTGGGGCCCACGTGATTTCCGGGTGGGGCCCACGTGATTTCCGGGTGGGCCCCACGTGATTTCCGGGTGGGGCCCACGTGATTTCCGGGTGGGGCCCACGTGATTTCCGGGTGGGGCCCACGTGATTTCAGGGTGGGGCCCACGTGATTTCCGGGTGGGGCCCACGTGATTTCCGGGTGGGGCCCACGTGATTTCCGGGTGGGGCCCACGTGACTTCCGGGTGGGGCCCACGTGATTTCCGGGTGGGGCCCACGTGATTTCCGGGTGGGGCCCACGTGATTTCCGTGTGGGGCCCACGTGATTTCCGGGTGGGGCCCACGTGTTTTCCGGGTGGGGCCCACGTGATTTCCGGGTGGGGCCCACGTGATTTCCGGGTGGGGCCCACGTGATTTCCCCTGGGGGCCCACGTGATTTCCGGGTGGGGCCCACGTGATTTCCGGGTGGGGCCCACGTGATTTCCGGGTGGGACCCACGTGATTTCCGGGTGGGGCCCACGTGATTTCCGGGTGGGCCCCACGTGATTTCCGGGTGGGGCCCACGTGATTTCCGGGTGGGGCCCACGTGATTTCCCCTGGGGTCCCAGGTGATTTCCGGGTGGGGCCCACGTGATTTCCGGGTGGGGCCCACGTGATTTCCGGGTGGGGCCCACGTGATTTCCCCGTGGGGCCCACGTGATTTCCGGGTGGGGCCCACGTGATTTCCGGGTGGGTCCCACGTGATTTCCGGGTGGGGCCCACGTGATTTCCGGGTGGGGCCCACGTGATTTCCGTGTGGGGCCTACGTGATTTCCGGGTGGGGCCCACGTGATTTCCGTGTGGGGCCCACGTGATTTCCGGGTGGGGCCCACGTGATTTCCGGGTGGGGCCCACGTGATTTCCCCGTGGGGCCCACGTGATTTCCGGGTGGGTCCCACGTGATTTCCGGGTGGGCCCCACGTGATTTCCGGGTGGGGCCCACGTGATTTCCGGGTGGGGCCCACATGATTTCCGGGTGGGGCCCACGTGATTTCCCCGTGGTGCCCACGTGATTTCCGGGTGGGGCCCACGTGATTTCCGGGTGGGGCCCACGTGATTTCCGTGTGGGGCCCACGTGATTTCCGGGTGGGGCCCACGTGATTTCCGTGTGGGGCCCACGTGATTTCCGGGTGGGGCCCACGTGTTTTCCGGGTGGGGCCCACGTGATTTCCCCGTGGGGCCCACGTGATTTCCGGGTGGGGCCCACGTGATTTCCGGGTGGGCCCCACGTGATTTCCGGGTGGGGCCCACGTGATTTCCGGGTGGGGCCCACGTGATTTCCGGGTGGGGCCCACGTGATTTCCGGGTGGGGCCCACGTGATTTCCGGGTGGGGCCCACGTGATTTCCGGGTGGGGCCCACGTGATTTCAGGGTGGGGCCCACGTGATTTCCGGGTGGGGCCCACGTGATTTCCGGGTGGGGCCCACGTGATTTCCGGGTGGGGCCCACGTGATTTCCCCGTGGGGCCCACGTGATTTCCGGGTGGGCCCCACGTGATTTCCGGGTGGGTCCCACGTGATTTCCGGGTGGGGCCCACGTGATTTCCGGGTGGGGCCCACGTGATTTCCGTGTGGGGCCTACGTGATTTCCGGGTGGGGCCCACGTGATTTCCGTGTGGGGCCCACGTGATTTCCGGGTGGGGCCCACGTGATTTCCGGGTGGGGCCCACGTGATTTCTCCGTGGGGCCCACGTGATTTCCGGGTGGGGCCCACGTGATTTCCGGGTGGGCCCCACGTGATTTCCGGGTGGGGCCCACGTGATTTCCGGGTGGGGCCCACGTGATTTCCGGGTGGGGCCCACGTGATTTCCGGGTGGGGCCCACGTGATTTCCGGGTGGGGCCCACGTGATTTCCGGGTGGGGCCCACGTGATTTCCGGGTGGGGCCCACGTGATTTCAGGGTGGGGCCCACGTGATTTCCGGGTGGGGCCCACGTGATTTCCGGGTGGGGCCCACGTGATTTCCGGGTGGGGCCCACGTGACTTCCGGGTGGGGCCCACGTGATTTCCGGGTGGGGCCCACGTGATTTCCGGGTGGGGCCCACGTGATTTCCCCGTGGGGCCCACGTGATTTCCGGGTGGGGCCCACGTTATTTCCGGGTGGGGCCCACGTGATTTCCGGGTGGGGCCCACGTGATTTCAGGGTGGGGCCCACGTGATTTCCGTGTGGGGCCCACGTGATTTCCGGGTGGGGCCCACGTGATTTCCGTGTGGGGCCCACGTGATTTCCGGGTGGGGCCCACGTGATTTCCGGGTGGGGCCCACGTGATTTCCCCGTGGGGCCCACGTGATTTCCGGATGGGGCCCACGTGATTTCCGGGTGGGCCCCACGTGATTTCCGGGTGGGGCCCACGTGATTTCCGGGTGGGGCCCACGTGATTTCCGGGTGGGGCCCACGTGATTTCCCCGTGGTGCCCACGTGATTTCCGGGTGGGGCCCACGTGATTTCCGGGTGGGGCCCACGTGATTTCCGGGTGGGGCCCACGTGATTTCAGGGTGGGCCCCACGTGATTTCCGGGTGGGGCCCACGTGATTTCCGGGTGGGGCCCACGTGATTTCCGGGTGGGGCCCACGTGACTTCCGGGTGGGGCCCACGTGATTTCCGGGTGGGGCCCACGTGATTTCCCCGTGGGGCCCACGTGATTTCCGGGTGGGGCCCACGTGATTTCCGGGTGGGGCCCACGTGATTTCCGGGTGGGGCCCACGTGATTTCCCCTGGGGGCCCACGTTATTTCCGGGTGGGGCCCACGTGATTTCCGGGTGGGGCCCACATGATTTCCGGGTGGGGCCCACGTGATTTCCCCTGGGGTCCCACGTGATTTCCGTGTGGGGCCCACGTGATTTCCGGGTGGGGCCCACGTGATTTCCGGGTGGGGCCCACGTGATTTCCCCGTGGGGCCCACGTGATTTCCGGATGGGGCCCACGTGATTTCCGGGTGGGCCCCACGTGATTTCCGGGTGGGGCCCACGTGATTTCCGGGTGGGGCCCACGTGATTTCCGGGTGGGGCCCACGTGATTTCCCCGTGGTGCCCACGTGATTTCCGGGTGGGGCCCACGTGATTTCCGGGTGGGGCCCACGTGATTTCCGGGTGGGGCCCACGTGATTTCAGGGTGGGCCCCACGTGATTTCCGGGTGGGGCCCACGTGATTTCCGGGTGGGGCCCACGTGATTTCCGGGTGGGGCCACGTGACTTCCGGGTGGGGCCCACGTGATTTCCGGGTGGGGCCCACGTGCGTTCAGGGTGGGGCCCACGTGATTTCCGGGTGGGGCCCACGTGATTTCCGGGTGGGGCCCACGTGATTTCCGGGTGGGGCCCACGTGATTTCCCCTGGGGGCCCACGTTATTTCCGGGTGGGGCCCACGTGATTTCCGGGTGGGGCCCACGTGATTTCCGGGTGGGGCCCACGTGATTTCCCCTGGGGTCCCACGTGATTTCCGGGTGGGGCCCACGTGATTTCCGGGTGGGGCCCACGTGATTTCCGGGTGGGGCCCACGTGATTTCCCCGTGGGGCCCACGTGATTTCCGGGTGGGGCCCACGTGATTTCCGGGTGGGTCCCACGTGATTTCCGGGTGGGGCCCACGTGATTTCCGGGTGGGGCCCACGTGATTTCCGTGTGGGGCCTACGTGATTTCCGGGTGGGGCCCACGTGATTTCCGTGTGGGGCCCACGTGATTTCCGGGTGGGGCCCACGTGATTTCCGGGTGGGGCCCACGTGATTTCCCCGTGGGGCCCACGTGATTTCCGGGTGGGGCCCACGTGATTTCCGGGTGGGCCCCACGTGATTTCCGGGTGGGGCCCACGTGATTTCCGGGTGGGGCCCACGTGATTTCCGGGTGGGGCCCACGTGATTTCCGGGTGGGGCCCACGTGATTTCCGGGTGGGCCCACGTGATTTCCGGGTGGGGCCCACGTGATTTCCGGGTGGGGCCCACGTGATTTCAGGGTGGGGCCCACGTGATTTCCGGGTGGGGCCCACGTGATTTCCGGGTGGGGCCCACGTGATTTCCGGGTGGGGCCCACGTGACTTCCGGGTGGGGCCCACGTGATTTCCGGGTGGGGCCCACGTGATTTCCGGGTGGGGCCCACGTGATTTCCGTGTGGGGCCCACGTGATTTCCGGGTGGGGCCCACGTGTTTTCCGGGTGGGGCCCACGTGATTTCCGGGTGGGGCCCACGTGATTTCCGGGTGGGGCCCACGTGATTTCCCCTGGGGGCCCACGTGATTTCCGGGTGGGGCCCACGTGATTTCCGGGTGGGGCCCACGTGATTTCCGGGTGGGGCCCACGTGATTTCCGGGTGGGGCCCACGTGATTTCCGGGTGGGGCCCACGTGATTTCCGGGTGGGGCCCACGTGATTTCCGGGTGGGGCCCACGTGATTTCCCCGTGGGGCCCACGTGATTTCCGGGTGGGGCCCACGTGATTTCCGGGTGGGGCCCACGTGATTTCCGGGTGGGGCCCACGTGATTTCCCCTGGGGGCCCACGTGATTTCCGGGTGGGGCCCACGTGATTTCCGGGTGGGGCCCACGTGATTTCCCCTGGGGTCCCACGTGATTTCCGGGTGGGGCCCACGTGATTTCCGGGTGGGGCCCACGTGATTTCCGGGTGGGGCCCACGTGGTTTCCCCGTGGGGCCCACGTGATTTCCGGGTGGGGCCCACGTGATTTCCGGGTGGGTCCCACGTGATTTCCGGGTGGGGCCCACGTGATTTCCGGGTGTGGCCCACGTGATTTCCGTGTGGGGCCTACGTGATTTCCGGGTGGGGCCCACGTGATTTCCGTGTGGGGCCCACGTGATTTCCGGGTGGGGCCCACGTGATTTCCGGGTGGGGCCCACGTGATTTCCCCTGGGGTCCCACGTGATTTCCGGGTGGGGCCCACGTGATTTCCGGGTGGGGCCCACGTGATTTCCGGGTGGGGCCCACGTGGTTTCCCCGTGGGGCCCACGTGATTTCCGGGTGGGGCCCACGTGATTTCCGGGTGGGTCCCACGTGATTTCCGGGTGGGGCCCACGTGATTTCCGGGTGTGGCCCACGTGATTTCCGTGTGGGGCCTACGTGATTTCCGGGTGGGGCCCACGTGATTTCCGTGTGGGGCCCACGTGATTTCCGGGTGGGGCCCACGTGATTTCCGGGTGGGGCCCACGTGATTTCCCCGTGGGGCCCACGTGATTTCCGGGTGGGGCCCACGTGATTTCCGGGTGGGGCCCACGTGACTTCCGGGTGGGGCCCACGTGATTTCCGGGTGGGGCCCACGTGATTTCCCCGTGGGGCCCACGTGATTTCCGGGTGGGGCCCACGTGATTTCCGGGTGGGGCCCACGTGATTTCCGGGTGGGGCCCACGTGATTTCCCCTGGGGGCCCACGTTATTTCCGGGTGGGGCCCACGTGATTTCCGGGTGGGGCCCACGTGATTTCCGGGTGGGGCCCACGTGATTTCCCCTGGGGTCCCACGTGATTTCCGGGTGGGGCCCACGTGATTTCCGGGTGGGGCCCACGTGATTTCCGGGTGGGGCCCACGTGATTTCCCCGTGGGGCCCACGTGATTTCCGGGTGGGGCCCACGTGATTTCCGGGTGGGTCCCACGTGATTTCCGGGTGGGGCCCACGTGATTTCCGGGTGGGGCCCACGTGATTTCCGGGTGGGGCCCACGTGATTTCCGGGTGGGGCCCACGTGATTTCCGGGTGGGGTCACGTGATTTCCCCGTGGGGCCCACGTGATTTCCGGGTGGGGCACACGTGATTTCCCCGTGGGGCCCACGTGATTTCCGGGTGGGGCCCACGTGATTTCCGGGTGGGCCCCACGTGATTTCCGGGTGGGGCCCACGTGATTTCCGGGTGGGGCCCACGTGATTTCCGGGTGGGGCCCACGTGATTTCCGTGTGGGGCCTACGTGATTTCCGGGTGGGGCCCACGTGATTTCCGTGTGGGGCCCACGTGATTTCCGGGTGGGGCCCACGTGATTTCCGGGTGGGGCCCACGTGATTTCCCCGTGGGGCCCACGTGATTTCCGGGTGGGGCCCACGTGATTTCCGGGTGGGCCCCACGTGATTTCCGGGTGGGGCCCACGTGATTTCCGGGTGGGGCCCACGTGATTTCCGGGTGGGGCCCACGTGATTTCCCCGTGGTGCCCACGTGATTTCCGGGTGGGGCCCACGTGATTTCCGGGTGGGGCCCACGTGATTTCCGGGTGGGGCCCACGTGATTTCAGGGTGGGGCCCACGTGATTTCCGGGTGGGGCCCACGTGATTTCCGGGTGGGGCCCACGTGATTTCCGGGTGGGGCCCACGTGATTTCCGGGTGGGGCCCACGTGATTTCCGGGTGGGGCCCACGTGATTTCCCCTGGGGTCCCACGTGATTTCCGGGTGGGGCCCACGTGATTTCCGGGTGGGTCCCACGTGATTTCCGGGTGGGGCCCACGTGATTTCCCCGTGGGGCCCACGTGATTTCCGGGTGGGGCCCACGTGATTTCCGGGTGGGTCCCACGTGATTTCCGGGTGGGGCCCACGTGATTTCCGGGTGGGGCCCACGTGATTTCCGTGTCGGGCCTACGTGATTTCCGGGTGGGGCCCACGTGATTTCCGTGTGGGGCCCACGTGATTTCCGGGTGGGGCCCACGTGATTTCCGGGTGGGGCCCACGTGATTTCCCCGTGGGGCCCACGTGATTTCCGGGTGGGGCCCACGTGATTTCCGGGTGGGCCCCACGTGATTTCCGGGTGGGGCCCACGTGATTTCCGGGTGGGGCCCACGTGATTTCCGGGTGGGGCCCACGTGATTTCCCCGTGGTGCCCACGTGATTTCCGGGTGGGGCCCACGTGATTTCCGGGTGGGGCCCACGTGATTTCCGGGTGGGGCCCAAGTGATTTCAGGGTGGGGCCCACGTGATTTCCGGGTGGGGCCCACGTGATTTCCGGGTGGGGCCCACGTGACTTCCGGGTGGGGCCCACGTGACTTCCGGGTGGGGCCCACGTGATTTCCGGGTGGGGCCCACGTGATTTCCCCGTGGGGCCCACGTGATTTCCGGGTGGGGCCCACGTGATTTCCGGGTGGGGCCCACGTGATTTCCGGGTGGGGCCCACGTGATTTCCGTGTGGGGCCCACGTGATTTCCGGGTGGGGCCCACGTGATTTCCGTGTGGGGCCCACGTGATTTCCGGGTGGGGCCCACGTGATTTCCGGGTGGGGCCCACGTGATTTCCCCGTGGGGCCCACGTGATTTCCGGGTGGGGCCCACGTGATTTCCGGGTTGGCCCCACGTGATTTCCGGGTGGGGCCCACGTGATTTCCGGGTTGGGCCCACGTGATTTCCGGGTGGGGCCCACGTGATTTCCGGGTGGGGCCCACGTGATTTCCGGGTGGGGCCCACGTGATTTCCGGGTGGGGCCCACGTGATTTCAGGGTTGGGCCCACGTTATTTCCGGGTGGGGCCCACGTGATTTCCGGGTGGGGCCCACGTGATTTCCGGGTGGGGCCCACGTGATTTCCCCGTGGGGCCCACGTGATTTCCGGGTGGGCCCCACGTGATTTCCGGGTGGGCCCCACGTGATTTCCGGGTGGGGCCCACGTGATTTCCGGGTGGGGCCCACGTGATTTCCGTGTGGGGCCTACGTGATTTCCGGGTGGGGCCCACGTGATTTCCGTGTGGGGCCCACGTGATTTCCGGGTGGGGCCCACGTGATTTCCGGGTGGGGCCCACGTGATTTCCCCGTGGAGCCCACGTGATTTCCGGGTGGGGCCCACGTGATTTCCGGGTGGGCCCCACGTGATTTCCGGGTGGGGCCCACGTGATTTCCGGGTGGGGCCCACGTGATTTCCGGGTGGGCCCCACGTGATTTCCCCGTGGTGCCCACGTGATTTCCGGGTGGGGCCCACGTGATTTCCGGGTGGGGCCCACGTGATTTCAGGGTGGGGCCCACGTGATTTCAGGGTGGGGCCCACGTGATTTCCGGGTGGGGCCCACGTGATTTCCGGGTGGGGCCCACGTGACTTCCGGGTGGGGCCCACGTGATTTCCGGGTGGGGCCCACGTGATTTCCGGGTGGGGCCCACGTGATTTCCCCGTGGGGCCCACGTGATTTCCGGGTGGGGCCCACGTGATTTCCGGGTGGGGCCCACGTGATTTCAGGGTGGGGCCCACGTGATTTCCGGGTGGGGCCCACGTGATTTCCGTGTGGGGCCCACGTGATTTCCGGGTGGGGCCCACGTGATTTCCGTGTGGGGCCCACGTGATTTCCGGGTGGGGCCCACGTGATTTCCGGGTGGGGCCCACGTGATTTCCCCGTGGGGCCCACGTGATTTCCGGGTGGGGCCCACGTGATTTCCGGGTGGGCCCCACGTGATTTCCGGTTGGGGCCCACGTGATTTCCGGGTGGGGCCCACGTGATTTCCGGGTGGGGCCCACGTGATTTCCCCGTGGTGCCCACGTGATTTCCGGGTGGGGCCCACGTGATTTCCGGGTGGGGCCCACGTGATTTCCGGGTGGGGCCCACGTGATTTCAGGGTGGGCCCCACGTGATTTCCGGGTGGGGCCCACGTGATTTCCGGGTGGGGCCCACGTGATTTCCGGGTGGGGCCCACGTGATTTCCGGGTGGGGCCCACGTGATTTCCGGGTGGGGCCCACGTGATTTCCCCGTGGGGCCCACGTGATTTCCGGGTGGGGCCCACGTGATTTCCGGGTGGGGCCCACGTGATTTCCGGGTGGGGCCCACGTGATTTCCGGGTGGGGCCCACGTGATTTCCGGGTGGGGCCCACGTGATTTCCGGGTGGGGCCCACGTGATTTCCGGGTGGGGCCCACGTGATTTCCCCTGGGGGCCCACGTGATTTCCGGGTAGGGCCCACGTGATTTCCGGGTGGGGCCCACGTGATTTCCGGGTGGGGCCCACGTGATTTCCGGGTGGGGCCCACGTGATTTCCGGGTGGGGCCCACGTGATTTCCGGGTGGGGCCCACGTGATTTCCGGGTGGGGCCCACGTGATTTCCGGGTGGGGCCCACGTGATTTCCCCGTGGGGCCCACGTGATTTCCGGGTGGGGCCCACGTGATTTCCGGGTGGGGCCCACGTGATTTCCGGGTGGGGCCCACGTGATTTCCCCGTGGGGCCCACGTGATTTCCGGGTGGGGCCCACGTGATTTCCGGGTGGGGCCCACGTGATTTCCCCTGGGGGCCCACGTGATTTCCGGGTGGGGCCCACGTGATTTCCGGGTGGGGCCCACGTGATTTCCGGGTGGGGCCCACGTGATTTCCGGGTGGGGCCCACGTGATTTCCGGGTGGGGCCCACGTGATTTCCGGGTGGGGTCCACGTGATTTCCCCGTGGGGCCCACGTGATTTCCCCGTGGGGCCTACGTGATTTCCGGGTGGGGCCCACGTGATTTCCGGGTGGGGCCCACGTGATTTCCGGGTGGGGCCCACGTGATTTCCAGGTGGGGCCCACGTGATTTCCCCGTGGGGCCCACGTGATTTCCGGGTGGGGCCCACGTGATTTCCGGGTGGGGCCCACGTGATTTCAGGGTGGGGCCCACGTGATTTCCGGGTGGGGCCCACGTGATTTCCGGGTGGGGCCCACGAGATTTCCCCGTGGGGCCCACGTGATTTCCGGGTGGGGCCCACGTGATTTCAGGGTGGGGCCCACGTGATTTCCGGGTGGGGCCCACGTGATTTCCGGGTGGGGCCCACGTGATTTCCCCTGGGGGCCCACGTGATTTCCGGGTGGGGCCCACGTGATTTCCGGGTGGGGCCCACGTGATTTCCGGGTGGGGCCCACGTGATTTCAGGGTGGGGCCCACGTGATTTCCGGGTGGGGCCCACGTGATTTCCGGGTGGGGCCCACGTGATTTCCCCTGGGGGCCCACGTGATTTCCGGGTGGGGCCCACGTGATTTCCGGGTGGGGCCCACGTGATTTCCGGGTGGGGCCCACGTGATTTCAGGGTGGGGCCCACGTGATTTCCCCGTGGGGCCCACGTGATTTCCGGGTGGGGCCCACGTGATTTCCGGGTGGGGCCCACGTGATTTCCGGGTGGGGCCCACGTGATTTCCGGGTGGGGCCCACGTGATTTCCGGGTGGGGCCCACGTGATTTCCGGGTGGGGCCCACGTGATTTCCCCTGGGGGCCCACGTGATTTCCGGGTGGGCCCACGTGATTTCCGGGTGGGGCCCACGTGATTTCCGGGTGGGGCCCACGTGATTTCCGGGTGGGGCCCACGTGATTTCCCCGTGGGGCCCACGTGATTTCGGGTGGGGCCCACGTGATTTCCGGGTGGGGCCCACGTGATTTCCGGGTGGGGCCCACGTGATTTCCGGGTGGGGCCCACGTGATTTCCGGGTGGGGCCCACGTGATTTCCGGGTGGGGCCCACGTGATTTCCGGGTGGGGCCCACGTGATTTCCGGGTGGGGCCCACGTGATTTCCGGGTGGGGCCCACGTGATTTCCGGGTGGGGCCCACGTGATTTCCGGGTGGGGCCCACGTGATTTCCGGGTGGGGCCCACGTGATTTCCGGGTGGGGCCCACGTGATTTCCCCGTCGGGCCCACGTGATTTCCGAGTGGGGCCCACGTGATTTCCGGGTGGGGCCCACGTGATTTCCGGGTGGGGCCCACGTGATTTCCGGGTGGGGCCCACGTGATTTCCGGGTGGGGCCCACGTGATTTCCGGGTGGGGCCCACGTGATTTCCGGGTGGGGCCCACGTGATTTCCCCGTGGGGCCCACGTGATTTCCGGGTGGGGCCCACGTGATTTCCGGGTGGGGCCCACGTGATTTCCGGGTGGGGCCCACGTGATTTCCCCTGGGGGCCCACGTGATTTCCGGGTGGGGCCCTCGTGATTTCCGGGTGGGGCCCACGTGATTTCCGGGTGGGGCCCACGTGATTTCCGTGTGGGGCCCACGTGATTTCCGGGTGGGGCCCACGTGATTTCCGGGTGGGGCCCACGTGATTTCCGGGTGGGGCCCACGTGATTTCCGGGTGGGGCCCACGTGATTTCCGGGTGGGGCCCACGTGATTTCCCCGTGGGGCCCACGTGATTTCCGGGTGGGGCCCACGTGATTTCCGGGTGGGGCCCACGTGATTTCCGGGTGGGGCCCACGTGATTTCCGGGTGGGGCCCACGTGATTTCCGGGTGGGGCCCACGTGATTTCCGGGTGGGGCCCACGTGATTTCCGGGTGGGACCCACGTGATTTCCCTGTGGGGCCCACGTGATTTCCGAGTGGGGCCCACGTGATTTCCGGGTGGGGCCCACGTGATATCCGGGTGGGGCCCACGTGATTTCCCCTGGGGGCCCACGTGATTTCCGGGTGGGGCCCACGTGATTTCCCCTGGGGGCCCACGTGATTTCCGGGTAGGGCCCACGTGATTTCCGGGTGGGGCCCACGTGATTTCCCCTGGGGGCCCACGTGATTTCCGGGTGGGGCCCACGTGATTTCCGGGTGGGGCCCACGTGATTTCCGGGTGGGGCCCACGTGATTTCCGGGTGGGGCCCACGTGATTTCCGGGTGGGGCCCACGTGATTTCCGGGTGGGGCCCACGTGATTTCCGGGTGGGGCCCACGTGATTTCCGGGTGGGGCCCACCTGATTTCCCCTGGGGGCCCACGTGATTTCCGGGTGGGGCCCACGTGATTTCCGGGTGGGGCCCACGTGATTTCCGGGTGGGGCCTACGTGATTTCCGGGTGGGGCCCACGTGATTTCCGGGTGGGGCCCACGTGATTTCCGGGTGGGGCCCACGTGATTTCCGGGTGGGGCCCACGTGATTTCCGGGTGGGGCCCACGTGATTTCCGGGTGGGGCCCACGTGATTTCCGGGTGGGGCCCACGTGATTTCCCCGTGGGGCCCACGTGATTTCCGGGTGGGGCCCACGTGATTTCCGGGTGGGGCCCACGTGATTTCCCCGTGGGGCCCACGTGATTTCCGGGTGGGCCCCACGTGATTTCCGGGTGGGCCCCACGTGATTTCCGGGTGGGGCCCACGTGATTTCCGGGTGGGGCCCACGTGATTTCCGGGTGGGGCCCACGTGATTTCCGGGTGGGGCCCACGTGATTTCCGGGTGGGGCCCACGTGATTTCCGGGTGGGGCCCACGTGATTTCCGGGTGGGGCCCACGTGATTTCCGGGTGGGGCCCACGTGATTTCCGGGTGGGGCCCACGTGATTTCCGGGTGGGGCCCACGTGATTTCCCCTGGGGTCCCAGGTGATTTCCGGGTGGGGCCCACGTGATTTCCGGGTGGGGCCCACGTGATTTCCGGGTTGGGCCCACGTGATTTCCCCGTGGGGCCCACGTGATTTCCGGGTGGGGCCCACGTGATTTCCGGGTGGGTCCCACGTGATTTCCGGGTGGGGCCCACGTGATTTCCGGGTGGGGCCCACGTGATTTCCGTGTGGGGCCTACGTGATTTCCGGGTGGGGCCCACGTGATTTCCGTGTGGGGCCCACGTGATGTCCGGGTGGGGCCCACGTGATTTCCGGGTGGGGCCCACGTGATTTCCCCGTGGGGCCCACGTGATTTCCGGGTGGGGCCCACGTGATTTCCGGGTGGGCCCCACGTGATTTCCGGGTGGGGCCCACGTGATTTCCGGGTGGGGCCCACGTGATTTCCGGGTGGGGCCCACGTGATTTCCCCGTGGTGCCCACGTGATTTCCGGGTGGGGCCCACGTGATTTCCGGGTGGGGCCCACGTGATTTCCGGGTGGGGCCCACGTGATTTCAGGGTGGGGCCCACGTGATTTCCGGGTGGGGCCCACGTGATTTCCGGGTGGGGCCCACGTGACTTCCGGGTGGGGCCCACGTGATTTCCGGGTGTGGCCCACGTGATTTCCGGGTGGGGCCCACATGATTTCCCCGTGGGGCCCACGTGATTTCCGGGTGGGGCCCACGTGATTTCCGGGTGGGGCCCACGTGATTTCCGGGTGGGGCCCACGTGATTTCCGGGTGGGGCCCACGTGATTTCCGTGTGGGGCCCACGTGATTTCCGGGTGGGGCCCACGTGATTTCCCTGTGGGGCCCACGTGATTTCCGGGTGGGGCCCACGTGATTTCCGGGTGGGGCCCACGTGATTTCCCCGTGGGGCCCACGTGATTTCCGGGTGGGGCCCACGTGATTTCCGGGTGGGCCCCACGTGATTTCCGGGTGGGGCCCACGTGATTTCCGGGTGGGGCCCACGTGATTTCCGGGTGGGGCCCACGTGATTTCCGGGTGGGGCCCACGTGATTTCCGGGTGGGGCCCACGTGATTTCCGGGTGGGGCCCACGTGATTTCAGGGTGGGGCCCACGTGATTTCCGGGTGGGGCCCACGTGATTTCCGGGTGGGGCCCACGTGATTTCCGGGTGGGGCCCACGTGATTTCCCCGTGGGGCCCACGTGATTTCCGGGTGGGCCCCACGTGATTTCCGGGTGGGTCCCACGTGATTTCCGGGTGGGGCCCACGTGATTTCCGGGTGGGGCCCACGTGATTTCCGTGTGGGGCCCACGTGATTTCCGGGTGGGGCCCACGTGATTTCCGTGTGGGGCCCACGTGATTTCCGGGTGGGGCCCACGTGATTTCCGGGTGGGGCCCACGTGATTTCTCCGTGGGGCCCACGTGATTTCCGGGTGGGGCCCACGTGATTTCCGGGTGGGCCCCACGTGATTTCCGGGTGGGGCCCACGTGATTTCCGGGTGGGGCCCACGTGATTTCCGGGTGGGGCCCACGTGATTTCCGGGTGGGGCCCACGTGATTTCCGGGTGGGGCCCACGTGATTTCCGGGTGGGGCCCACGTGATTTCAGGGTGGGGCCCACGTGATTTCCGGGTGGGGCCCACGTGATTTCCGGGTGGGGCCCACGTGACTTCCGGGTGGGGCCCACGTGACTTCCGGGTGGGGCCCACGTGATTTCCGGGTGGGGCCCACGTGATTTCCGGGTAGGGCCCACGTGATTTCCCCGTGGGGCCCACGTGATTTCCGGGTGGGGCCCACGTTATTTCCGGGTGGGGCCCACGTGATTTCCGGGTGGGGCCCACGTGATTTCAGGGTGGGGCCCACGTGATTTCCGTGTGGGGCCCACGTGATTTCCGGGTGGGGCCCACGTTATTTCCGTGTGGGGCCCACGTGATTTCCGGGTGGGGCCCACGTGATTTCCGGGTGGGGCCCACGTGATTTCCCCGTGGGGCCCACGTGATTTCCGGGTGGGGCCCACGTGATTTCCGGGTGGGGCCCACGTGATTTCCGGGTGGGGCCCACGTGATTTCCGGGTGGGGCCCACGTGATTTCCGGGTGGGGCCCACGTGATTTCCGGGTGGGGCCCACGTGATTTCCGGGTGGGGCCCACGTGATTTCCCCTGGGGTCCCACGTGATTTCCGGGTGGGGCCCACGTGATTTCCGGGTGGGGCCCACGTGATTTCCGGGTGGGGCCCACGTGATTTCCCCGTGGGGCCCACGTGATTTCCGGGTGGGGCCCACGTGATTTCCGGGTGGGTCCCACGTGATTTCCGGGTGGGGCCCACGTGATTTCCGGGTGGGGCCCACGTGATTTCCGTGTGGGGCCTACGTGATTTCCGGGTGGGGCCCACGTGATTTCCGTGTGGGGCCCACGTGATTTCCGGGTGGGGCCCACGTGATTTCCGGGTGGGGCCCACGTGATTTCCCCGTGGGGCCCACGTGATTTCCGGGTGGGGCCACGTGATTTCCGGGTGGGCCCCACGTGATTTCCGGGTGGGGCCCACGTGATTTCCGGGTGGGGCCCACGTGATTTCCGGGTGGGGCCCACGTGATTTCTCCGTGGTGCCCACGTGATTTCCGGGTGGGGCCCACGTGATTTCCGGGTGGGGCCCACGTGATTTCAGGGTGGGGCCCACGTGATTTCCGGGTGGGGCCCACGTGATTTCCGGGTGGGGCCCACGTGACTTCCGGGTGGGGCCCACGTGACTTCCGGGTGGGGCCCACGTGATTTCCGGGTGGGGCCCACGTGATTTCCGGGTGGGGCCCACGTGATTTCCCCGTGGGGCCCACGTGATTTCCGGGTGGGGCCCACGTTATTTCCGGGTGGGGCCCACGTGATTTCCGGGTGGGGCCCACGTGATTTCAGGGTGGGGCCCACGTGATTTCCGTGTGGGGCCCACGTGATTTCCGGGTGGGGCCCACGTTATTTCCGTGTGGGGCCCACGTGATTTCCGGGTGGGGCCCACGTGATTTCCGGGTGGGGCCCACGTGATTTCCCCGTGGGGCCCACGTGATTTCCGGGTGGGGCCCACGTGATTTCCGGGTGGGGCCCACGTGATTTCCGGGTGGGGCCCACGTGATTTCCGGGTGGGGCCCACGTGATTTCCGGGTGGGGCCCACGTGATTTCCGGGTGGGGCCCACGTGATTTCCGGGTGGGTCCCACGTGATTTCCCCTGGGGTCCCACGTGATTTCCGGGTGGGGCCCACGTGATTTCCGGGTGGGGCCCACGTGATTTCCGGGTGGGGCCCACGTGATTTCCCCGTGGGGCCCACGTGATTTCCGGGTGGGGCCCACGTGATTTCCGGGTGGGTCGCACGTGATTTCCGGGTGGGGCCCACGTGATTTCCGGGTGGGGCCCACGTGATTTCCGTGTGGGGCCTACGTGATTTCCGGGTGGGGCCCACGTGATTTCCGTGTGGGGCCCACGTGATTTCCGGGTGGGGCCCACGTGATTTCCGGGTGGGGCCCACGTGATTTCCCCGTGGGGCCCACGTGATTTCCGGGTGGGGCCCACGTGATTTCCGGGTGGGCCCCACGTGATTTCCGGGTGGGGCCCACGTGATTTCCGGGTGGGGCCCACGTGATTTCCGGGTGGGGCCCACGTGATTTCCGGGTGGGGCCCACGTGATTTCCGGGTGGGGCCCACGTGATTTCAGGGTGGGGCCCACGTGATTTCCGGGTGGGGCCCACGTGATTTCCGGGTGGGGCCCACGTGATTTCCGGGTGGGGCCCACGTGATTTCCCCGTGGGGCCCACGTGATTTCCGGGTGGGGCCCACGTGATTTCCGGGTGGGGCCCACGTGATTTCCGGGTGGGGCCCACGTGATTTCCCCTGGGGGCCCACGTTATTTCCGGGTGGGGCCCACGTGATTTCCGGGTGGGGCCCACGTGATTTCCGGGTGGGGCCCACGTGATTTCCCCTGGGGTCCCACGTGATTTCCGGGTGGGGCCCACGTGATTTCCGGGTGGGGCCCACGTGATTTCCGGGTGGGGCCCACGTGATTTCCCCGTGGGGCCCACGTGATTTCCGGGTGGGGCCCACGTGATTTCCGGGTGGGTCGCACGTGATTTCCGGGTGGGGCCCACGTGATTTCCGGGTGGGGCCCACGTGATTTCCGTGTGGGGCCTACGTGATTTCCGGGTGGGGCCCACGTGATTTCCGTGTGGGGCCCACGTGATTTCCGGGTGGGGCCCACGTGATTTCCGGGTGGGGCCCACGTGATTTCCCCGTGGGGCCCACGTGATTTCCGGGTGGGGCCCACGTGATTTCCGGGTGGGCCCCACGTGATTTCCGGGTGGGGCCCACGTGATTTCCGGGTGGGGCCCACGTGATTTCCGGGTGGGGCCCACGTGATTTCAGGGTGGGGCCCACGTGATTTCCGGGTGGGGCCCACGTGATTTCCGGGTGGGGCCCACGTGATTTCCGGGTGGGGCCCACGTGACTTCCGGGTGGGGCCCACGTGATTTCCGGGTGGGGCCCACGTGATTTCCGGGTGGGGCCCACGTGATTTCCGTGTGGGGCCCACGTGATTTCCGGGTGGGGCCCACGTGTTTTCCGGGTGGGGCCCACGTGATTTCCGGGTGGGGCCCACGTGATTTCCGGGTGGGGCCCACGTGATTTCCCCTGGGGGCCCACGTGATTTCCGGGTGGGGCCCACGTGATTTCCGGGTGGGGCCCACGTGATTTCCGGGTGGGACCCACGTGATTTCCGGGTGGGGCCCACGTGATTTCCGGGTGGGCCCCACGTGATTTCCGGGTGGGGCCCACGTGATTTCCGGGTGGGGCCCACGTGATTTCCCCTGGGGTCCCAGGTGATTTCCGGGTGGGGCCCACGTGATTTCCGGGTGGGGCCCACGTGATTTCCGGGTGGGGCCCACGTGATTTCCCCGTGGGGCCCACGTGATTTCCGGGTGGGGCCCACGTGATTTCCGGGTGGGTCCCACGTGATTTCCGGGTGGGGCCCACGTGATTTCCGGGTGGGGCCCACGTGATTTCCGTGTGGGGCCTACGTGATTTCCGGGTGGGGCCCACGTGATTTCCGTGTGGGGCCCACGTGATTTCCGGGTGGGGCCCACGTGATTTCCGGGTGGGGCCCACGTGATTTCCCCGTGGGGCCCACGTGATTTCCGGGTGGGTCCCACGTGATTTCCGGGTGGGCCCCACGTGATTTCCGGGTGGGGCCCACGTGATTTCCGGGTGGGGCCCACATGATTTCCGGGTGGGGCCCACGTGATTTCCCCGTGGTGCCCACGTGATTTCCGGGTGGGGCCCACGTGATTTCCGGGTGGGGCCCACGTGATTTCCGTGTGGGGCCCACGTGATTTCCGGGTGGGGCCCACGTGATTTCCGTGTGGGGCCCACGTGATTTCCGGGTGGGGCCCACGTGATTTCCGGGTGGGGCCCACGTGATTTCCCCGTGGGGCCCACGTGATTTCCGGGTGGGGCCCACGTGATTTCCGGGTGGGCCCCACGTGATTTCCGGGTGGGGCCCACGTGATTTCCGGGTGGGGCCCACGTGATTTCCGGGTGGGGCCCACGTGATTTCCGGGTGGGGCCCACGTGATTTCCGGGTGGGGCCCACGTGATTTCAGGGTGGGGCCCACGTGATTTCCGGGTGGGGCCCACGTGATTTCCGGGTGGGGCCCACGTGATTTCCGGGTGGGGCCCACGTGATTTCCCCGTGGGGCCCACGTGATTTCCGGGTGGGCCCCACGTGATTTCCGGGTGGGTCCCACGTGATTTCCGGGTGGGGCCCACGTGATTTCCGGGTGGGGCCCACGTGATTTCCGTGTGGGGCCTACGTGATTTCCGGGTGGGGCCCACGTGATTTCCGTGTGGGGCCCACGTGATTTCCGGGTGGGGCCCACGTGATTTCCGGGTGGGGCCCACGTGATTTCTCCGTGGGGCCCACGTGATTTCCGGGTGGGGCCCACGTGATTTCCGGGTGGGCCCCACGTGATTTCCGGGTGGGGCCCACGTGATTTCCGGGTGGGGCCCACGTGATTTCCGGGTGGGGCCCACGTGATTTCCGGGTGGGGCCCACGTGATTTCCGGGTGGGGCCCACGTGATTTCCGGGTGGGGCCCACGTGATTTCCGGGTGGGGCCCACGTGATTTCAGGGTGGGGCCCACGTGATTTCCGGGTGGGGCCCACGTGATTTCCGGGTGGGGCCCACGTGATTTCCGGGTGGGGCCCACGTGACTTCCGGGTGGGGCCCACGTGATTTCCGGGTGGGGCCCACGTGATTTCCGGGTGGGGCCCACGTGATTTCCCCGTGGGGCCCACGTGATTTCCGGGTGGGGCCCACGTTATTTCCGGGTGGGGCCCACGTGATTTCCGGGTGGGGCCCACGTGATTTCAGGGTGGGGCCCACGTGATTTCCGTGTGGGGCCCACGTGATTTCCGGGTGGGGCCCACGTGATTTCCGTGTGGGGCCCACGTGATTTCCGGGTGGGGCCCACGTGATTTCCGGGTGGGGCCCACGTGATTTCCCCGTGGGGCCCACGTGATTTCCGGATGGGGCCCACGTGATTTCCGGGTGGGCCCCACGTGATTTCCGGGTGGGGCCCACGTGATTTCCGGGTGGGGCCCACGTGATTTCCGGGTGGGGCCCACGTGATTTCCCCGTGGTGCCCACGTGATTTCCGGGTGGGGCCCACGTGATTTCCGGGTGGGGCCCACGTGATTTCCGGGTGGGGCCCACGTGATTTCAGGGTGGGCCCCACGTGATTTCCGGGTGGGGCCCACGTGATTTCCGGGTGGGGCCCACGTGATTTCCGGGTGGGGCCCACGTGACTTCCGGGTGGGGCCCACGTGATTTCCGGGTGGGGCCCACGTGATTTCCCCGTGGGGCCCACGTGATTTCCGGGTGGGGCCCACGTGATTTCCGGGTGGGGCCCACGTGATTTCCGGGTGGGGCCCACGTGATTTCCCCTGGGGGCCCACGTTATTTCCGGGTGGGGCCCACGTGATTTCCGGGTGGGGCCCACATGATTTCCGGGTGGGGCCCACGTGATTTCCCCTGGGGTCCCACGTGATTTCCGTGTGGGGCCCACGTGATTTCCGGGTGGGGCCCACGTGATTTCCGGGTGGGGCCCACGTGATTTCCCCGTGGGGCCCACGTGATTTCCGGATGGGGCCCACGTGATTTCCGGGTGGGCCCCACGTGATTTCCGGGTGGGGCCCACGTGATTTCCGGGTGGGGCCCACGTGATTTCCGGGTGGGGCCCACGTGATTTCCCCGTGGTGCCCACGTGATTTCCGGGTGGGGCCCACGTGATTTCCGGGTGGGGCCCACGTGATTTCCGGGTGGGGCCCACGTGATTTCAGGGTGGGCCCCACGTGATTTCCGGGTGGGGCCCACGTGATTTCCGGGTGGGGCCCACGTGATTTCCGGGTGGGGCCACGTGACTTCCGGGTGGGGCCCACGTGATTTCCGGGTGGGGCCCACGTGATTTCAGGGTGGGGCCCACGTGATTTCCGGGTGGGGCCCACGTGATTTCCGGGTGGGGCCCACGTGATTTCCGGGTGGGGCCCACGTGATTTCCCCTGGGGGCCCACGTTATTTCCGGGTGGGGCCCACGTGATTTCCGGGTGGGGCCCACGTGATTTCCGGGTGGGGCCCACGTGATTTCCCCTGGGGTCCCACGTGATTTCCGGGTGGGGCCCACGTGATTTCCGGGTGGGGCCCACGTGATTTCCGGGTGGGGCCCACGTGATTTCCCCTGGGGGCCCACGTTATTTCCGGGTGGGGCCCACGTGATTTCCGGGTGGGGCCCACGTGATTTCCGTGTGGGGCCTACGTGATTTCCGGGTGGGGCCCACGTGATTTCCGTGTGGGGCCCACGTGATTTCCGGGTGGGGCCCACGTGATTTCCGGGTGGGGCCCACGTGATTTCCCCGTGGGGCCCACGTGATTTCCGGGTGGGGCCCACGTGATTTCCGGGTGGGCCCCACGTGATTTCCGGGTGGGGCCCACGTGATTTCCGGGTGGGGCCCACGTGATTTCCGGGTGGGGCCCACGTGATTTCCGGGTGGGGCCCACGTGATTTCCGGGTGGGCCCACGTGATTTCCGGGTGGGGCCCACGTGATTTCCGGGTGGGGCCCACGTGATTTCAGGGTGGGGCCCACGTGATTTCCGGGTGGGGCCCACGTGATTTCCGGGTGGGGCCCACGTGATTTCCGGGTGGGGCCCACGTGACTTCCGGGTGGGGCCCACGTGATTTCCGGGTGGGGCCCACGTGATTTCCGGGTGGGGCCCACGTGATTTCCGTGTGGGGCCCACGTGATTTCCGGGTGGGGCCCACGTGTTTTCCGGGTGGGGCCCACGTGATTTCCGGGTGGGGCCCACGTGATTTCCGGGTGGGGCCCACGTGATTTCCCCTGGGGGCCCACGTGATTTCCGGGTGGGGCCCACGTGATTTCCGGGTGGGGCCCACGTGATTTCCGGGTGGGGCCCACGTGATTTCCGGGTGGGGCCCACGTGATTTCCGGGTGGGGCCCACGTGATTTCCGGGTGGGGCCCACGTGATTTCCGGGTGGGGCCCACGTGATTTCCCCGTGGGGCCCACGTGATTTCCGGGTGGGGCCCACGTGATTTCCGGGTGGGGCCCACGTGATTTCCGGGTGGGGCCCACGTGATTTCCCCTGGGGGCCCACGTGATTTCCGGGTGGGGCCCACGTGATTTCCGGGTGGGGCCCACGTGATTTCCCCTGGGGTCCCACGTGATTTCCGGGTGGGGCCCACGTGATTTCCGGGTGGGGCCCACGTGATTTCCGGGTGGGGCCCACGTGGTTTCCCCGTGGGGCCCACGTGATTTCCGGGTGGGGCCCACGTGATTTCCGGGTGGGTCCCACGTGATTTCCGGGTGGGGCCCACGTGATTTCCGGGTGTGGCCCACGTGATTTCCGTGTGGGGCCTACGTGATTTCCGGGTGGGGCCCACGTGATTTCCGTGTGGGGCCCACGTGATTTCCGGGTGGGGCCCACGTGATTTCCGGGTGGGGCCCACGTGATTTCCCCTGGGGTCCCACGTGATTTCCGGGTGGGGCCCACGTGATTTCCGGGTGGGGCCCACGTGATTTCCGGGTGGGGCCCACGTGGTTTCCCCGTGGGGCCCACGTGATTTCCGGGTGGGGCCCACGTGATTTCCGGGTGGGTCCCACGTGATTTCCGGGTGGGGCCCACGTGATTTCCGGGTGTGGCCCACGTGATTTCCGTGTGGGGCCTACGTGATTTCCGGGTGGGGCCCACGTGATTTCCGTGTGGGGCCCACGTGATTTCCGGGTGGGGCCCACGTGATTTCCGGGTGGGGCCCACGTGATTTCCCCGTGGGGCCCACGTGATTTCCGGGTGGGGCCCACGTGATTTCCGGGTGGGGCCCACGTGACTTCCGGGTGGGGCCCACGTGATTTCCGGGTGGGGCCCACGTGATTTCCCCGTGGGGCCCACGTGATTTCCGGGTGGGGCCCACGTGATTTCCGGGTGGGGCCCACGTGATTTCCGGGTGGGGCCCACGTGATTTCCCCTGGGGGCCCACGTTATTTCCGGGTGGGGCCCACGTGATTTCCGGGTGGGGCCCACGTGATTTCCGGGTGGGGCCCACGTGATTTCCCCTGGGGTCCCACGTGATTTCCGGGTGGGGCCCACGTGATTTCCGGGTGGGGCCCACGTGATTTCCGGGTGGGGCCCACGTGATTTCCCCGTGGGGCCCACGTGATTTCCGGGTGGGGCCCACGTGATTTCCGGGTGGGTCCCACGTGATTTCCGGGTGGGGCCCACGTGATTTCCGGGTGGGGCCCACGTGATTTCCGGGTGGGGCCCACGTGATTTCCGGGTGGGGCCCACGTGATTTCCGGGTGGGGTCACGTGATTTCCCCGTGGGGCCCACGTGATTTCCGGGTGGGGCACACGTGATTTCCCCGTGGGGCCCACGTGATTTCCGGGTGGGGCCCACGTGATTTCCGGGTGGGCCCCACGTGATTTCCGGGTGGGGCCCACGTGATTTCCGGGTGGGGCCCACGTGATTTCCGGGTGGGGCCCACGTGATTTCCGGGTGGGGCCCACGTGATTTCCGGGTGGGGCCCACGTGATTTCAGGGTGGGGCCCACGTGATTTCCGGGTGGGGCCCACGTGATTTCCGGGTGGGGCCCACGTGATTTCCGGGTGGGGCCCACGTGACTTCCGGGTGGGGCCCACGTGATTTCCGGGTGGGGCCCACGTGATTTCCGGGTGGGGCCCACGTGATTTCCGTGTGGGGCCCACGTGATTTCCGGGTGGGGCCCACGTGTTTTCCGGGTGGGGCCCACGTGATTTCCGGGTGGGGCCCACGTGATTTCCGGGTGGGGCCCACGTGATTTCCCCTGGGGGCCCACGTGATTTCCGGGTGGGGCCCACGTGATTTCCGGGTGGGGCCCACGTGATTTCCGGGTGGGACCCACGTGATTTCCGGGTGGGGCCCACGTGATTTCCGGGTGGGGCCCACGTGATTTCCGGGTGGGGCCCACGTGATTTCCGGGTGGGGCCCACGTGATTTCCCCTGGGGGCCCACGTGATTTCCGGGTGGGGCCCACGTGATTTCCGGGTGGGGCCCACGTGATTTCCGGGTGGGGCCCACGTGATTTCCGGGTGGGGCCCACGTGATTTCCGGGTGGGGCCCACGTGATTTCCGGGTGGGGCCCACGTGATTTCCGGGTGGGGCCCACGTGATTTCCCGGTGGGGCCCACGTGATTTCCGGGTGGGGCACACGTGATTTCCCCGTGGGGCCCACGTGATTTCCGGGTGGGGCCCACGTGATTTCCGGGTGGGGCCCACGTGATTTCCGGGTGGGGCCCACGTGATTTCCGGGTGGGGCCCACGTGATTTCCGGGTGGGGCCCACGTGATTTCCGGGTGGGGCCCACGTGATTTCCGGGTGGGGCCCACGTGATTTCCCCGTGGGGCCCACGTGATTTCCGGGTGGGGCCCACGTGATTTCCGGGTGGGGCCCACGTGATTTCCGGGTGGGGCCCACGTGATTTCCCCTGGGGGCCCACGTGATTTCCGGGTGGGGCCCACGTGATTTCCGGGTGGGGCCCACGTGATTTCCCCTGGGGTCCCACGTGATTTCCGGGTGGGGCCCACGTGATTTCCGGGTGGGGCCCACGTGATTTCCGGGTGGGGCCCACGTGGTTTCCCCGTGGGGCCCACGTGATTTCCGGGTGGGGCCCACGTGATTTCCGGGTGGGTCCCACGTGATTTCCGGGTGGGGCCCACGTGATTTCCGGGTGTGGCCCACGTGATTTCCGTGTGGGGCCTACGTGATTTCCGGGTGGGGCCCACGTGATTTCCGTGTGGGGCCCACGTGATTTCCGGGTGGGGCCCACGTGATTTCCGGGTGGGGCCCACGTGATTTCCCCGTGGGGCCCACGTGATTTCCGGGTGGGGCCCACGTGATTTCCGGGTGGGCCCCACGTGATTTCCGGGTGGGGCCCACGTGATTTCCGGGTGGGGCCCACGTGATTTCCGGGTGGGGCCCACGTGATTTCCCCGTGGTGCCCACGTGATTTCCGGGTGGGGCCCACGTGATTTCCGGGTGGGGCCCACGTGATTTCCGGGTGGGGCCCACGTGATTTCAGGGTGGGGCCCACGTGATTTCCGGGTGGGGCCCACGTGATTTCCGGGTGGGGCCCACGTGATTTCCGGGTGGGGCCCACGTGATTTCCGGGTGGGGCCCACGTGATTTCCGGGTGGGGCCCACGTGATTTCCCCTGGGGTCCCACGTGATTTCCGGGTGGGGCCCACGTGATTTCCGGGTGGGTCCCACGTGATTTCCGGGTGGGGCCCACGTGATTTCCCCGTGGGGCCCACGTGATTTCCGGGTGGGGCCCACGTGATTTCCGGGTGGGTCCCACGTGATTTCCGGGTGGGGCCCACGTGATTTCCGGGTGGGGCCCACGTGATTTCCGTGTCGGGCCTACGTGATTTCCGGGTGGGGCCCACGTGTTTTCCGTGTGGGGCCCACGTGATTTCCGGGTGGGGCCCACGTGATTTCCGGGTGGGGCCCACGTGATTTCCCCGTGGGGCCCACGTGATTTCCGGGTGGGGCCCACGTGATTTCCGGGTGGGCCCCACGTGATTTCCGGGTGGGGCCCACGTGATTTCCGGGTGGGGCCCACGTGATTTCCGGGTGGGGCCCACGTGATTTCCCCGTGGTGCCCACGTGATTTCCGGGTGGGGCCCACGTGATTTCCGGGTGGGGCCCACGTGATTTCCGGGTGGGGCCCAAGTGATTTCAGGGTGGGGCCCACGTGATTTCCGGGTGGGGCCCACGTGATTTCCGGGTGGGGCCCACGTGACTTCCGGGTGGGGCCCACGTGACTTCCGGGTGGGGCCCACGTGATTTCCGGGTGGGGCCCACGTGATTTCCCCGTGGGGCCCACGTGATTTCCGGGTGGGGCCCACGTGATTTCCGGGTGGGGCCCACGTAATTTCCCCGTGGGGCCCACGTGATTTCCGGGTGGGGCCCACGTGATTTCCGGGTGGGGCCCACGTGATTTCCCCGTGGTGCCCACGTGATTTCCGGGTGGGGCCCACGTGATTTCCGGGTGGGGCCCACGTGATTTCCGGGTGGGGCCCACGTGATTTCAGGGTGGGGCCCACGTGATTTCCGGGTGGGGCCCACGTGATTTCCGGGTGTGGTCCACGTGATTTCCCGTGGGGCCCACGTGATTTCCCCGTGGGGCCCACGTGATTTCCGGGTGGGGCCCACGTGATTTCCGGGTGGGGCCCACGTGATTTCCGGGTGGGGCCCACGTGATTTCCAGGTGGGGCCCACGTGATTTCCCCGTGGGGCCCACGTGATTTCCCCGTGGGGCCCACGTGATTTCCGGGTGGGGCCCACGTGATTTCCGGGTGGGGCCCACGTGATTTCCCCGTGGGGCCCACGTGATTTCCGGGTGGGGCCCACGTGATTTCCGGGTGGGGCCCACGTGATTTCCGGGTGGGGCCCACGTGATTTCCGGGTGGGGCCCACGTGATTTCCGGGTGGGGCCCACGTGATTTCCGGGTGGGGCCCACGTGATTTCCCCTGGGGTCCCACGTGATTTCCGGGTGGGGCCCACGTGATTTCCGGGTGGGGCCCACGTGATTTCCGGGTGGGGCCCACGTGATTTCCGGGTGGGGCCCACGTGATTTCCCCTGGGGGCCCACGTGATTTCCGGGTGGGGCCCACGTGATTTCCGGGTGGGGCCCACGTGATTTCCGGGTGGGGCCCACGTGATTTCCGGGTGGGGCCCACGTGATTTCCGGGTGGGGCCCACGTGATTTCCGGGTGGGGCCCACGTGATTTCCGGGTGGGGCCCACGTGATTTCCGGGTGGGGCCCACGTGATTTCCCCGTGGGGCCCACGTGATTTCCGGGTGGGGCCCACGTGATTTCCGGGTGGGGCCCACGTGATTTCCGGGTGGGGCCCACGTGATTTCCGGGTGGGGCCCACGTGATTTCCGGGTGGGGCCCACGTGATTTCCGGGTGGGGCCCACGTGATTTCCGGGTGGGGCCCACGTGATTTCCCCGTGGGGCCCACGTGATTTCCGGGTGGGGCCCACGTGATTTCCCCGTGGGGCCCACGTGATTTCCGGGTGGGGCCCACGTGATTTCCGGGTGGGGCCCACGTGATTTCCGGGTGGGGCCCACGTGATTTCCGGGTGGGGCCCACGTGATTTCCGGGTGGGGCCCACGTGATTTCCCCTGGGGGCCCACGTGATTTCCGGGTGGGGCCCTCGTGATTTCCGGGTGGGGCCCACGTGATTTCCGGGTGGGGCCCACGTGATTTCCCCTGGGGGCCCACGTGATTTCCGGGTGGGGCCCACGTGATTTCCGGGTGGGGCCCACGTGATTTCCGGGTGGGGCCCACGTGATTTCCCCGTGGGGCCCACGTGATTTCCGGGTGGGGCCCACGTGATTTCCGGGTGGGGCCCACGTGATTTCCGGGTGGGGCCCATGTGATTTCCCCTGGGGGCCCACGTGATTTCCGGGTGGGGCCCACGTGATTTCCGGGTGGGGCCCACGTGATTTCCGGGTGGGGCCCACGTGATTTCCGGGTGGGGCCCACGTGATTTCCGGGTGGGGCCCACGTGATTTCCGGGTGGGGCCCACGTGATTTCCGGGTGGGGCCCACGTGATTTCCGGGTGGGGCCCACGTGATTTCCGGGTGGGGCCCACGTGATTTCCGGGTGGGGCCCACGTGATTTCCGGGTGGGGCCCACGTGATTTCCGGGTGGGGCCCACGTGATTTCCGGGTGGGGCCCACGTGATTTCTGGGTGGGGCCCACGTGATTTCCCCGTGGGGCCCACGTGATTTCCGGGTGGGCCCCACGTGATTTCCGGGTGGGCCCCACGTGATTTCCGGGTGGGGCCCACGTGATTTCTGGGTGGGGCCCACGTGATTTCCGGGTGGGGCCCACGTGACTTCCGGGTGGGGCCCACGTGATTTCCGGGTGGGGCCCACGTGATTTCCGGGTGGGGCCCACGTGATTTCCGGGTGGGGCCCACGTGATTTCCGGGTGGGGCCCACGTGATTTCCCGGTGGGGCCCACGTGATTTCCCCTGGGGTCCCACGTGATTTCCGGGTGGGGCCCACGTGATTTCCGGGTGGGGCCCACGTGATTTCCGGGTGGGGCCCACGTGATTTCCCCGTGGGGCCCACGTGATTTCCGGGTGGGGCCCACGTGATTTCCGGGTGGGTCCCACGTGATTTCCGGGTGGGGCCCACGTGATTTCCGGGTGGGGCCCACGTGATTTCCGTGTGGGGCCCACGTGATTTCCGGGTGGGGCCCACGTGATTTCCGTGTGGGGCCCACGTGATTTCCGGGTGGGGCCCACGTGATTTCCGGGTGGGGCCCACGTGATTTCCGGGTGGGGCCCACGTGATTTCCGGGTGGGGCCCACGTGATTTCCGGGTGGGCCCCACGTGATTTCCGGGTGGGGCCCACGTGATTTCCGGGTGGGGCCCACGTGATTTCCGGGTGGGGCCCACGTGATTTCCCCGTGGTGCCCAAGTGATTTCCGGGTGGGGCCCACGTGATTTCCGGGTGGGGCCCACGTGATTTCCGGGTGGGGCCCAAGTGATTTCAGGGTGGGGCCCACGTGATTTCCGGGTGGGGCCCACGTGATTTCCGGGTGGGGCCCACGTGACTTCCGGGTGGGGCCCACGTGACTTCCCGGTGGGGCCCACGTGATTTCCGGGTGGGGCCCACGTGATTTCCCCGTGCGGCCCACGTGATTTCCGGGTGGGGCCCACGTGATTTCCGTGTGGGGCCCACGTGATTTCCGGGTGGGGCCCACGTGATTTCCGGGTGGGGCCCACGTGATTTCCCCGTGGGGCCCACGTGATTTCCGGGTGGGGCCCACGTGATTTCCGGGTGGGCCCCACGTGATTTCCGGGTGGGGCCCACGTGATTTCCGGGTGGGGCCCACGTGATTTCCGGGTGGGGCCCACGTGATTTCCCCGTGGTGCCCACGTGATTTCCGGGTGGGGCCCACGTGATTTCCGGGTGGGGCCCACGTGATTTCCGGGTGGGGCCCACGTGATTTCCCCGTGGGGCCCACGTGATTTCCGGGTGGGGCCCACGTGATTTCCGGGTGGGGCCCACGTGATTTCCGGGTGGGGCCCACGTGATTTCCGGGTGGGGCCCACGTGATTTCCGGGTGGGGCCCACGTGATTTCCCCGTGGGGCCCACGTGATTTCCGGGTGGGGCCCACGTGATTTCCGGGTGGGGCCCACGTGATTTCCGGGTGGGGCCCACGTGATTTCCGGGTGGGGCCCACGTGATTTCCGGTTGGGGCCCACGTGATTTCCCCTGGGGGCCCACGTGATTTCCGGGTAGGGCCCACGTGATTTCCGGGTGGGGCCCACGTGATTTCCGGGTGGGGCCCACGTGATTTCCGGGTGGGGCCCACGTGATTTCCGGGTGGGGCCCACGTGATTTCCGGGTGGGGCTCACGTGATTTCCGGGTGGGGCCCACGTGATTTCCGGGTGGGGCCCACGTGATTTCCCCGTGGGGCCCACGTGATTTCCGGGTGGGCCCCACGTGATTTCCGGGTGGGGCCCACGTGATTTCCGGGTGGGGCCCACGTGATTTCCGGGTGGGGCCCACGTGATTTCCGGGTGGGGCCCACGTGATTTCCGGGTGGGGCCCACGTGATTTCCGGGTGGGGCCCACGTGATTTCCGGGTGGGGCCCACGTGATTTCCCTGTGGGGCCCACGTGATTTCCGGGTGGGGCCCACGTGATTTCCGGGTGGGGCCCACGTGATTTCCCCTGGGGGCCCACGTGATTTCCGGGTGGGGCCCACGTGATTTCCGGGTGGGGCCCACGTGATTTCCGGGTGGGGCCCACGTGATTTCCGGGTGGGGCCCACGTGATTTCCGGGTGGGGCCCACGTGATTTCCGGGTGGGGTCCACGTGATTTCCCCGTGGGGCCCACGTGATTTCCCCGTGGGGCCCACGTGATTTCCGGGTGGGGCCCACGTGATTTCCGGGTGGGGCCCACGTGATTTCCGGGTGGGGCCCACGTGATTTCCAGGTGGGGCCCACGTGATTTCCCCGTGGGGCCCACGTGATTTCCGGGTGGGGCCCACGTGATTTCCTGGTGGGGCCCACGTGATTTCAGGGTGGGGCCCACGTGATTTCCGGGTGGAGCCCACGTGATTTCCGGGTGGGGCCCACGAGATTTCCCCGTGGGGCCCACGTGATTTCCGGGTGGGGCCCACGTGATTTCAGGGTGGGGCCCACGTGATTTCCGGGTGGGGCCCACGTGATTTCCGGGTGGGGCCCACGTGATTTCCCCTGGGGGCCCACGTGATTTCCGGGTGGGGCCCACGTGATTTCCGGGTGGGGCCCACGTGATTTCCGGGTGGGGCCCACGTGATTTCCGGGTGGGGCCCACGTGATTTCCGGGTGGGGCCCACGTGATTTCCGGGTGGGGCCCACGTGATTTCCCCTGGGGGCCCACGTGATTTCCGGGTGGGGCCCACGTGATTTCCGGGTGGGGCCCACGTGATTTCCGGGTGGGGCCCACGTGATTTCAGGGTGGGGCCCACGTGATTTCCCCGTGGGGCCCACGTGATTTCCGGGTGGGGCCCACGTGATTTCCGGGTGGGGCCCACGTGATTTCCGGGTGGGGCCCACGTGATTTCCGGGTGGGGCCCACGTGATTTCCGGGTGGGGCCCACGTGATTTCCGGGTGGGGCCCACGTGATTTCCGGGTGGGGCCCACGTGATTTCCGGGTGGGGCCCACGTGATTTCCGGGTGGGGCCCACCTGATTTCCGGGTGGGGCCCACGTGATTTCCGGGTGGGGCCCACGTGATTTCCCCGTGGGGCCCACGTGATTTCCGGGTGGGCCCCACGTGATTTCCGGGTGGGCCCCACGTGATTTCCGGGTGGGGCCCACGTGATTTCCGTGTGGGGCCCACGTGATTTCCGGGTGGGGCCCACGTGATTTCCGGGTGGGGCCCACGTGATTTCCGGGTGGGGCCCACGTGATTTCCGGGTGGGGCCCACGTGATTTCCGGGTGGGGCCCACGTGATTTCCGGGTGGGGCCCACGTGATTTCCGGGTGGGGCCCACGTGATTTCCCATGGGGGCCCACGTGATTTCCGGGTGGGGCCCACGTGATTTCCGGGTGGGGCCCACGTGATTTCCGGGTGGGGCCCACGTGATTTCCGGGTGGGGCCCACGTGATTTCCCATGGGGGCCCACGTGATTTCCGGGTGGGGCCCACGTGATTTCCGGGTGGGGCCCACGTGATTTCCGGGTGGGGCCCACGTGATTTCCGGGTGGGGCCCACGTGATTTCCGGGTGGGGCCCACGTGATTTCCGGGTGGGGCCCACGTGATTTCCGGGTGGGGCCCACGTGATTTCCCCGTGGGGCCCACGTGATTTCCGGGTGGGCCCCACGTGATTTCCGGGTGGGCCCCACGTGATTTCCGGGTGGGGCCCACGTGATTTCCGGGTGGGGCCCACGTGATTTCCGGGTGGGGCCCACGTGATTTCCGGGTGGGGCCCACGTGATTTCCGGGTGGGGCCCACGTGATTTCCGGGTGGGGCCCACGTGATTTCCGGGTGGGGCCCACGTGATTTCCGGGTGGGGCCCACGTGATTTCCGTGTGGGGCCCACGTGATTTCCGGGTGGGGCCCACGTGATTTCCGGGTGGGGCCCACGTGATTTCCGGGTGGGGCCCACGTGATTTCCCCTGGGGTCCCAGGTGATTTCCGGGTGGGGCCCACGTGATTTCCGGGTGGGGCCCACGTGATTTCCGGGTGGGGCCCACGTGATTTCCCCGTGGGGCCCACGTGATTTCCGGGTGGGGCCCACGTGATTTCCGGGTGGGTCCCACGTGATTTCCGGGTGGGGCCCACGTGATTTCCGGGTGGGGCCCACGTGATTTCCGTGTGGGGCCTACGTGATTTCCGGGTGGGGCCCACGTGATTTCCGTGTGGGGCCCACGTGATTTCCGGGTGGGGCCCACGTGATTTCCGGGTGGGGCCCACGTGATTTCCCCGTGGGGCCCACGTGATTTCCGGGTGGGTCCCACGTGATTTCCGGGTGGGCCCCACGTGATTTCCGGGTGGGGCCCACGTGATTTCCGGGTGGGGCCCACATGATTTCCGGGTGGGGCCCACGTGATTTCCCCGTGGTGCCCACGTGATTTCCGGGTGGGGCCCACGTGATTTCCGGGTGGGGCCCACGTGATTTCCGGGTGGGGCCCACGTGATTTCAGGGTGGGGCCCACGTGATTTCCGGGTGGGGCCCACGTGATTTCCGGGTGGGGCCCACGTGATTTCCGGGTGGGGCCCACGTGACTTCCGGGTGGGGCCCACGTGATTTCCGGGTGGGGCCCACGTGATTTCCGGGTGGGGCCCACGTGATTTCCCCGTGGGGCCCACGTGATTTCCGGGTGGGGCCCACGTGATTTCCGGGTGGGGCCCACGTGATTTCCGGGTGGGGCCCACGTGATTTCCGGGTGGGGCCCACGTGATTTCCGTGTGGGGCCCACGTGATTTCCGGGTGGGGCCCACGTGATTTCCGTGTGGGGCCCACGTGATTTCCGGGTGGGGCCCACGTGATTTCCGGGTGGGGCCCACGTGATTTCCCCGTGGGGCCCACGTGATTTCCGGGTGGGGCCCACGTGATTTCCGGGTGGGCCCCACGTGATTTCCGGGTGGGGCCCACGTGATTTCCGGGTGGGGCCCACGTGATTTCCGGGTGGGGCCCACGTGATTTCCGGGTGGGGCCCACGTGATTTCCGGGTGGGGCCCACGTGATTTCAGGGTGGGGCCCACGTGATTTCCGGGTGGGGCCCACGTGATTTCCGGGTGGGGCCCACGTGATTTCCGGGTGGGGCCCACGTGATTTCCGGGTGGGGCCCACGTGATTTCCGGGTGGGGCCCACGTGATTTCCGGGTGGGGCCCACGTGATTTCCCCTGGGGGCCCACGTGATTTCCGGGTGGGGCCCACGTGATTTCCGGGTGGGGCCCACGTGATTTCCGGGTGGGGCCCACGTGATTTCCCCGTGGGGCCCACGTGATTTCCGGGTGGGGCACACGTGATTTCCCCGTGGGGCCCACGTGATTTCCGGGTGGGGCCCACGTGATTTCCGGGTGGGGCCCACGTGATTTCCGGGTGGGGCCCACGTGATTTCCGGGTGGGGCCCACGTGATTTCCGGGTGGGGCCCACGTGATTTCCGGGTGGGGCCCACGTGATTTCCGGGTGGGGCCCACGTGATTTCTGGGTGGGTCCCACGTGATTTCCGGGTGGGGCCCACGTGATTTCCGGGTGGGGCCCACGTGATTTCCCCGTGGGGCCCACGTGATTTCCGGGTGGGGCCCACGTGATTTCCGGGTGGGGCCCACGTGATTTCCGGGTGGGGCCCACGTGATTTCCGGGTGGGGCCCACGTGATTTCCGGGTGGGGCCCACGTGATTTCCGGGTGGGGCCCACGTGATTTCCGGGTGGGGCCCACGTGATTTCCGGGTGGGGCCCACGTGATTTCCGGGTGGGGCCCACGTGATTTCCGGGTGGGGCCCACGTGATTTCCCCGTCGGGCCCACGTGATTTCCGGGTGGGGCCCACGTGATTTCCGGGTGGGGCCCACGTGATTTCCGGGTGGGGCCCACGTGATTTCCCCTGGGGGCCCACGTGATTTCCGGGTGGGGCCCACGTGATTTCCGGGTGGGGCCCACGTGATTTCCCCGTGGGGCCCACGTGATTTCCGGGTGGGGCCCACGTGATTTCCGGGTGGGGCCCACGTGATTTCCCCGTGGGGCCCACGTGATTTCCGGGTGGGGCCCACGTGATTTCCGGGTGGGGCCCACGTGATTTCCGGGTGGGGCCCACGTGATTTCCGGGTGGGGCCCCCGTGATTTCCGGGTGGGGCCCACGTGATTTCCGGGTGGGGCCCACGTGATTTCCGGGTGGGACCCACGTGATTTCCCTGTGGGGCCCACGTGATTTCCGGGTGGGGCCCACGTGATTTCCGGGTGGGAGCCACGTGATATCCGGGTGGGGCCCACGTGATTTCCCCTGGGGGCCCACGTGATTTCCGGGTGGGGCCCACGTGATTTCCGGGTGGGAGCCACGTGATATCCGGGTGGGGCCCACGTGATTTCCCCTGGGGGCCCACGTGATTTCCGGGTGGGGCCCACGTGATTTCCCCTGGGGGCCCACGTGATTTATGAGTAGGGCCCACGTGATTTCCGGGTGGGGCCCACGTGATTTCCGGGTGGGGCCCACGTGATTTCCGGGTGGGGCCCACGTGATTTCCGGGTGGGGCCCACGTGATTTCCGGGTGGGGCCCACGTGATTTCCGGGTGGGGCCCACGTGATTTCCGGGTGGGGCCCACGTGATTTCCGGGTGGGGCCCACGTGATTTCCGGGTGGGGCCCACGTGATTTCCGGGTGGGGCCCACGTGATTTCCCATGGGGGCCCACGTGATTTCCGGGTGGGGCCCACGTGATTTCCGGGTGGGGCCCACGTGATTTCCGGGTGGGGCCCACATCATTTCCGGGTGGGGCCCACGTGATTTCCCATGGGGGCCCACGTGATTTCCGGGTGGGGCCCACGTGATTTCCGGGTGGGGCCCACGTGATTTCCGGGTGGGGCCCACGTGATTTCCGGGTGGGGCCCACGTGATTTCCGGGTGGGGCCCACGTGATTTCCGGGTGGGGCCCCCGTGATTTCCGGGTGGGGCCCACGTGATTTCCGGGTGGGGCCCACGTGATTTCCGGGTGGGGCCCACGTGATTTCCGGGTGGGGCCCACGTGATTTCCGGGTGGGGCCCACGTGATTTCCGGGTGGGGCCCACGTGATTTCCCCGTGGGGCCCACGTGATTTCCGGGTGGGCCCCACGTGATTTCCGGGTGGGGCCCACGTGATTTCCGGGTGGGGCCCACGTGATTTCCGGGTGGGGCCCACGTGATTTCCGGGTGGGGCCCACGTGATTTCCGGGTGGGGCCCACGTGATTTCCGGGTGGGGCCCACGTGATTTCCGGGTGGGGCCCACGTGATTTCCGGGTGGGGCCCACGTGATTTCCGGGTGGGGCCCACGTGATTTCCGTGTGGGGCCCACGTGATTTCCGGGTGGGGCCCACGTGATTTCCGGGTGGGGCCCACGTGATTTCCGGGTGGGGCCCACGTGATTTCCCCTGGGGTCCCAGGTGATTTCCGGGTGGGGCCCACGTGATTTCCGGGTGGGGCCCACGTGATTTCCGGGTGGGGCCCACGTGATTTCCCCGTGGGGCCCACGTGATTTCCGGGTGGGGCCCACGTGATTTCCGGGTGGGTCCCACGTGATTTCCGGGTGGGGCCCACGTGATTTCCGGGTGGGGCCCACGTGATTTCCGTGTGGGGCCCACGTGATTTCCGGGTGGGGCCCACGTGATTTCCGTGTGGGGCCCACGTGATTTCCGGGTGGGGCCCACGTGATTTCCGGGTGGGGCCCACGTGATTTCCCCGTGGGGCCCACGTGATTTCCGGGTGGGTCCCACGTGATTTCCGGGTGGGCCCCACGTGATTTCCGGGTTGGGCCCACGTGATTTCCGGGTGGGGCCCACATGATTTCCGGGTGGGGCCCACGTGATTTCCCCGTGGTGCCCACGTGATTTCCGGGTGGGGCCCACGTGATTTCCGGGTGGGGCCCACGTGATTTCCGGGTGGGGCCCACGTGATTTCCGGGTGGGGCCCACGTGATTTCCGGGTGGGGCCCACGTGATTTCCGGGTGGGGCCCACGTGACTTCCGGGTGGGGCCCACGTGACTTCCGGGTGGGGCCCACGTGATTTCCGGGTGGGGCCCACGTGATTTCCGGGTGGGGCCCACGTGATTTCCGGGTGGGGCCCACGTGATTTCCGGGTGGGGCCCACGTGATTTCCGGGTGGGGCCCACGTGATTTCCGGGTGGGGCCCACGTGATTTCCGTGTGGGGCCCACGTGATTTCCGGGTGGGGCCCACGTGATTTCCGTGTGGGGCCCACGTGATTTCCGGGTGGGGCCCACGTGATTTCCGGGTGGGGCCCACGTGATTTCCGGGTGGGGCCCACGTGATTTCCGGGTGGGGCCCACGTGATTTCCGGGTGGGCCCCACGTGATTTCCGGGTGGGGCCCACGTGATTTCCGGGTGGGGCCCACGTGATTTCCGGGTGGGGCCCACGTGATTTCCGGGTGGGGCCCACGTGATTTCAGGGTGGGGCCCACGTGATTTCCGGGTGGGGCCCACGTGATTTCCGGGTGGGGCCCACGTGATTTCCGGGTGGGGCCCACGTGATTTCCGGGTGGGGCCCACGTGATTTCTCCGTGGTGCCCACGTGATTTCCGGGTGGGTCCCACGTGATTTCCGGGTGGGGCCCACGTGATTTCCGGGTGGGGCCCACGTGATTTCCGTGTGGGGCCCACGTGATTTCCGGGTGGGGCCCACGTGATTTCCGTGTGGGGCCCACGTGATTTCCGGGTGGGGCCCACGTGATTTCCGGGTGGGGCCCACGTGATTTCTCCGTGGGGCCCACGTGATTTCCGGGTGGGGCCCACGTGATTTCCCCGTGGGGCCCACGTGATTTCCGGGTGGGGCCCACGTGATTTCCGGGTGGGGCCCACGTGATTTCCGGGTGGGGCCCACGTGATTTCCCCTGGGGGCCCACGTTATTTCCGGGTGGGGCCCACGTGATTTCCGGGTGGGGCCCACGTGATTTCCGGGTGGGGCCCACGTGATTTCCCCTGGGGTCCCACGTGATTTCCGGGTGGGGCCCACGTGATTTCCGGGTGGGGCCCACGTGATTTCCGGGTGGGGCCCACGTGATTTCCCCGTGGGGCCCACGTGATTTCCGGGTGGGGCCCACGTGATTTCCGGGTGGGTCGCACGTGATTTCCGGGTGGGGCCCACGTGATTTCCGGGTGGGGCCCACGTGATTTCCGTGTGGGGCCTACGTGATTTCCGGGTGGGGCCCACGTGATTTCCGTGTGGGGCCCACGTGATTTCCGGGTGGGGCCCACGTGATTTCCGGGTGGGGCCCACGTGATTTCCCCGTGGGGCCCACGTGATTTCCGGGTGGGGCCCACGTGATTTCCGGGTGGGCCCCACGTGATTTCCGGGTGGGGCCCACGTGATTTCCGGGTGGGGCCCACGTGATTTCCGGGTGGGGCCCACGTGATTTCCGGGTGGGGCCCACGTGATTTCCGGGTGGGGCCCACGTGATTTCAGGGTGGGGCCCACGTGATTTCCGGGTGGGGCCCACGTGATTTCCGGGTGGGGCCCACGTGATTTCCGGGTGGGGCCCACGTGATTTCCCCGTGGGGCCCACGTGATTTCCGGGTGGGGCCCACGTGATTTCCGGGTGGGGCCCACGTGATTTCCGGGTGGGGCCCACGTGATTTCCCCTGGGGGCCCACGTTATTTCCGGGTGGGGCCCACGTGATTTCCGGGTGGGGCCCACGTGATTTCCGGGTGGGGCCCACGTGATTTCCCCTGGGGTCCCACGTGATTTCCGGGTGGGGCCCACGTGATTTCCGGGTGGGGCCCACGTGATTTCCGGGTGGGGCCCACGTGATTTCCCCGTGGGGCCCACGTGATTTCCGGGTGGGGCCCACGTGATTTCCGGGTGGGGCCCACGTGATTTCCGGGTGGGGCCCACGTGATTTCCCCTGGGGTCCCACGTGATTTCCGGGTGGGGCCCACGTGATTTCCGGGTGGGGCCCACGTGATTTCCGGGTGGGGCCCACGTGATTTCCCCGTGGGGCCCACATGATTTCCGGGTGGGGCCCACGTGATTTCCCCGTGGTGCCCACGTGATTTCCGGGTGGGGCCCACGTGATTTCCGGGTGGGGCCCACGTGATTTCCGTGTGGGGCCCACGTGATTTCCGGGTGGGGCCCACGTGATTTCCGTGTGGGGCCCACGTGATTTCCGGGTGGGGCCCACGTGATTTCCGGGTGGGGCCCACGTGATTTCCCCGTGGGGCCCACGTGATTTCCGGGTGGGGCCCACGTGATTTCCGGGTGGGCCCCACGTGATTTCCGGGTGGGGCCCACGTGATTTCCGGGTGGGGCCCACGTGATTTCCGGGTGGGGCCCACGTGATTTCCGGGTGGGGCCCACGTGATTTCCGGGTGGGGCCCACGTGATTTCCGGGTGGGGCCCACGTGATTTCAGGGTGGGGCCCACGTGATTTCCGGGTGGGGCCCACGTGATTTCCGGGTGGGGCCCACGTGATTTCCGGGTGGGGCCCACGTGATTTCCCCGTGGGGCCCACGTGATTTCCGGGTGGGCCCCACGTGATTTCCGGGTGGGTCCCACGTGATTTCCGGGTGGGGCCCACGTGATTTCCGGGTGGGGCCCACGTGATTTCCGTGTGGGGCCTACGTGATTTCCGGGTGGGGCCCACGTGATTTCCGTGTGGGGCCCACGTGATTTCCGGGTGGGGCCCACGTGATTTCCGGGTGGGGCCCACGTGATTTCTCCGTGGGGCCCACGTGATTTCCGGGTGGGGCCCACGTGATTTCCGGGTGGGCCCCACGTGATTTCCGGGTGGGGCCCACGTGATTTCCGGGTGGGGCCCACGTGATTTCCGGGTGGGGCCCACGTGATTTCCGGGTGGGGCCCACGTGATTTCCGGGTGGGGCCCACGTGATTTCCGGGTGGGGCCCACGTGATTTCCGGGTGGGGCCCACGTGATTTCAGGGTGGGGCCCACGTGATTTCCGGGTGGGGCCCACGTGATTTCCGGGTGGGGCCCACGTGATTTCCGGGTGGGGCCCACGTGACTTCCGGGTGGGGCCCACGTGATTTCCGGGTGGGGCCCACGTGATTTCCGGGTGGGGCCCACGTGATTTCCCCGTGGGGCCCACGTGATTTCCGGGTGGGGCCCACGTTATTTCCGGGTGGGGCCCACGTGATTTCCGGGTGGGGCCCACGTGATTTCAGGGTGGGGCCCACGTGATTTCCGTGTGGGGCCCACGTGATTTCCGGGTGGGGCCCACGTGATTTCCGTGTGGGGCCCACGTGATTTCCGGGTGGGGCCCACGTGATTTCCGGGTGGGGCCCACGTGATTTCCCCGTGGGGCCCACGTGATTTCCGGATGGGGCCCACGTGATTTCCGGGTGGGCCCCACGTGATTTCCGGGTGGGGCCCACGTGATTTCCGGGTGGGGCCCACGTGATTTCCGGGTGGGGCCCACGTGATTTCCCCGTGGTGCCCACGTGATTTCCGGGTGGGGCCCACGTGATTTCCGGGTGGGGCCCACGTGATTTCCGGGTGGGGCCCACGTGATTTCAGGGTGGGCCCCACGTGATTTCCGGGTGGGGCCCACGTGATTTCCGGGTGGGGCCCACGTGATTTCCGGGTGGGGCCCACGTGACTTCCGGGTGGGGCCCACGTGATTTCCGGGTGGGGCCCACGTGATTTCCCCGTGGGGCCCACGTGATTTCCGGGTGGGGCCCACGTGATTTCCGGGTGGGGCCCACGTGATTTCCGGGTGGGGCCCACGTGATTTCCCCTGGGGGCCCACGTTATTTCCGGGTGGGGCCCACGTGATTTCCGGGTGGGGCCCACATGATTTCCGGGTGGGGCCCACGTGATTTCCCCTGGGGTCCCACGTGATTTCCGTGTGGGGCCCACGTGATTTCCGGGTGGGCCCACGTGATTTCCGGGTGGGGCCCACGTGATTTCCCCGTGGGGCCCACGTGATTTCCGGATGGGGCCCACGTGATTTCCGGGTGGGCCCCACGTGATTTCCGGGTGGGGCCCACGTGATTTCCGGGTGGGGCCCACGTGATTTCCGGGTGGGGCCCACGTGATTTCCCCGTGGTGCCCACGTGATTTCCGGGTGGGGCCCACGTGATTTCCGGGTGGGGCCCACGTGATTTCCGGGTGGGGCCCACGTGATTTCAGGGTGGGCCCCACGTGATTTCCGGGTGGGGCCCACGTGATTTCCGGGTGGGGCCCACGTGATTTCCGGGTGGGGCCACGTGACTTCCGGGTGGGGCCCACGTGATTTCCGGGTGGGGCCCACGTGATTTCAGGGTGGGGCCCACGTGATTTCCGGGTGGGGCCCACGTGATTTCCGGGTGGGGCCCACGTGATTTCCGGGTGGGGCCCACGTGATTTCCCCTGGGGGCCCACGTTATTTCCGGGTGGGGCCCACGTGATTTCCGGGTGGGGCCCACGTGATTTCCGGGTGGGGCCCACGTGATTTCCCCTGGGGTCCCACGTGATTTCCGGGTGGGGCCCACGTGATTTCCGGGTGGGGCCCACGTGATTTCCGGGTGGGGCCCACGTGATTTCCCCGTGGGGCCCACGTGATTTCCGGGTGGGGCCCACGTGATTTCCGGGTGGGTCCCACGTGATTTCCGGGTGGGGCCCACGTGATTTCCGGGTGGGGCCCACGTGATTTCCGTGTGGGGCCTACGTGATTTCCGGGTGGGGCCCACGTGATTTCCGTGTGGGGCCCACGTGATTTCCGGGTGGGGCCCACGTGATTTCCGGGTGGGGCCCACGTGATTTCCCCGTGGGGCCCACGTGATTTCCGGGTGGGGCCCACGTGATTTCCGGGTGGGCCCCACGTGATTTCCGGGTGGGGCCCACGTGATTTCCGGGTGGGGCCCACGTGATTTCCGGGTGGGGCCCACGTGATTTCCGGGTGGGGCCCACGTGATTTCCGGGTGGGCCCACGTGATTTCCGGGTGGGGCCCACGTGATTTCCGGGTGGGGCCCACGTGATTTCAGGGTGGGGCCCACGTGATTTCCGGGTGGGGCCCACGTGATTTCCGGGTGGGGCCCACGTGATTTCCGGGTGGGGCCCACGTGACTTCCGGGTGGGGCCCACGTGATTTCCGGGTGGGGCCCACGTGATTTCCGGGTGGGGCCCACGTGATTTCCGTGTGGGGCCCACGTGATTTCCGGGTGGGGCCCACGTGTTTTCCGGGTGGGGCCCACGTGATTTCCGGGTGGGGCCCACGTGATTTCCGGGTGGGGCCCACGTGATTTCCCCTGGGGGCCCACGTGATTTCCGGGTGGGGCCCACGTGATTTCCGGGTGGGGCCCACGTGATTTCCGGGTGGGGCCCACGTGATTTCCGGGTGGGGCCCACGTGATTTCCGGGTGGGGCCCACGTGATTTCCGGGTGGGGCCCACGTGATTTCCGGGTGGGGCCCACGTGATTTCCCCGTGGGGCCCACGTGATTTCCGGGTGGGGCCCACGTGATTTCCGGGTGGGGCCCACGTGATTTCCGGGTGGGGCCCACGTGATTTCCCCTGGGGGCCCACGTGATTTCCGGGTGGGGCCCACGTGATTTCCGGGTGGGGCCCACGTGATTTCCCCTGGGGTCCCACGTGATTTCCGGGTGGGGCCCACGTGATTTCCGGGTGGGGCCCACGTGATTTCCGGGTGGGGCCCACGTGGTTTCCCCGTGGGGCCCACGTGATTTCCGGGTGGGGCCCACGTGATTTCCGGGTGGGTCCCACGTGATTTCCGGGTGGGGCCCACGTGATTTCCGGGTGTGGCCCACGTGATTTCCGTGTGGGGCCTACGTGATTTCCGGGTGGGGCCCACGTGATTTCCGTGTGGGGCCCACGTGATTTCCGGGTGGGGCCCACGTGATTTCCGGGTGGGGCCCACGTGATTTCCCCTGGGGTCCCACGTGATTTCCGGGTGGGGCCCACGTGATTTCCGGGTGGGGCCCACGTGATTTCCGGGTGGGGCCCACGTGGTTTCCCCGTGGGGCCCACGTGATTTCCGGGTGGGGCCCACGTGATTTCCGGGTGGGTCCCACGTGATTTCCGGGTGGGGCCCACGTGATTTCCGGGTGTGGCCCACGTGATTTCCGTGTGGGGCCTACGTGATTTCCGGGTGGGGCCCACGTGATTTCCGTGTGGGGCCCACGTGATTTCCGGGTGGGGCCCACGTGATTTCCGGGTGGGGCCCACGTGATTTCCCCGTGGGGCCCACGTGATTTCCGGGTGGGGCCCACGTGATTTCCGGGTGGGGCCCACGTGACTTCCGGGTGGGGCCCACGTGATTTCCGGGTGGGGCCCACGTGATTTCCCCGTGGGGCCCACGTGATTTCCGGGTGGGGCCCACGTGATTTCCGGGTGGGGCCCACGTGATTTCCGGGTGGGGCCCACGTGATTTCCCCTGGGGGCCCACGTTATTTCCGGGTGGGGCCCACGTGATTTCCGGGTGGGGCCCACGTGATTTCCGGGTGGGGCCCACGTGATTTCCCCTGGGGTCCCACGTGATTTCCGGGTGGGGCCCACGTGATTTCCGGGTGGGGCCCACGTGATTTCCGGGTGGGGCCCACGTGATTTCCCCGTGGGGCCCACGTGATTTCCGGGTGGGGCCCACGTGATTTCCGGGTGGGTCCCACGTGATTTCCGGGTGGGGCCCACGTGATTTCCGGGTGGGGCCCACGTGATTTCCGGGTGGGGCCCACGTGATTTCCGGGTGGGGCCCACGTGATTTCCGGGTGGGGTCACGTGATTTCCCCGTGGGGCCCACGTGATTTCCGGGTGGGGCACACGTGATTTCCCCGTGGGGCCCACGTGATTTCCGGGTGGGGCCCACGTGATTTCCGGGTGGGCCCCACGTGATTTCCGGGTGGGGCCCACGTGATTTCCGGGTGGGGCCCACGTGATTTCCGGGTGGGGCCCACGTGATTTCCGGGTGGGGCCCACGTGATTTCCGGGTGGGCCCACGTGATTTCCGGGTGGGGCCCACGTGATTTCAGGGTGGGGCCCACGTGATTTCCGGGTGGGGCCCACGTGATTTCCGGGTGGGGCCCACGTGATTTCCGGGTGGGGCCCACGTGACTTCCGGGTGGGGCCCACGTGATTTCCGGGTGGGGCCCACGTGATTTCCGGGTGGGGCCCACGTGATTTCCGTGTGGGGCCCACGTGATTTCCGGGTGGGGCCCACGTGTTTTCCGGGTGGGGCCCACGTGATTTCCGGGTGGGGCCCACGTGATTTCCGGGTGGGGCCCACGTGATTTCCCCTGGGGGCCCACGTGATTTCCGGGTGGGGCCCACGTGATTTCCGGGTGGGGCCCACGTGATTTCCGGGTGGGACCCACGTGATTTCCGGGTGGGGCCCACGTGATTTCCGGGTGGGGCCCACGTGATTTCCGGGTGGGGCCCACGTGATTTCCGGGTGGGGCCCACGTGATTTCCCCTGGGGGCCCACGTGATTTCCGGGTGGGGCCCACGTGATTTCCGGGTGGGGCCCACGTGATTTCCGGGTGGGGCCCACGTGATTTCCGGGTGGGGCCCACGTGATTTCCGGGTGGGGCCCACGTGATTTCCGGGTGGGGCCCACGTGATTTCCGGGTGGGGCCCACGTGATTTCCCGGTGGGGCCCACGTGATTTCCGGGTGGGGCACACGTGATTTCCCCGTGGGGCCCACGTGATTTCCGGGTGGGGCCCACGTGATTTCCGGGTGGGGCCCACGTGATTTCCGGGTGGGGCCCACGTGATTTCCGGGTGGGGCCCACGTGATTTCCGGGTGGGGCCCACGTGATTTCCGGGTGGGGCCCACGTGATTTCCGGGTGGGGCCCACGTGATTTCCCCGTGGGGCCCACGTGATTTCCGGGTGGGGCCCACGTGATTTCCGGGTGGGGCCCACGTGATTTCCGGGTGGGGCCCACGTGATTTCCCCTGGGGGCCCACGTGATTTCCGGGTGGGGCCCACGTGATTTCCGGGTGGGGCCCACGTGATTTCCCCTGGGGTCCCACGTGATTTCCGGGTGGGGCCCACGTGATTTCCGGGTGGGGCCCACGTGATTTCCGGGTGGGGCCCACGTGGTTTCCCCGTGGGGCCCACGTGATTTCCGGGTGGGGCCCACGTGATTTCCGGGTGGGTCCCACGTGATTTCCGGGTGGGGCCCACGTGATTTCCGGGTGTGGCCCACGTGATTTCCGTGTGGGGCCTACGTGATTTCCGGGTGGGGCCCACGTGATTTCCGTGTGGGGCCCACGTGATTTCCGGGTGGGGCCCACGTGATTTCCGGGTGGGGCCCACGTGATTTCCCCGTGGGGCCCACGTGATTTCCGGGTGGGGCCCACGTGATTTCCGGGTGGGCCCCACGTGATTTCCGGGTGGGGCCCACGTGATTTCCGGGTGGGGCCCACGTGATTTCCGGGTGGGGCCCACGTGATTTCCCCGTGGTGCCCACGTGATTTCCGGGTGGGGCCCACGTGATTTCCGGGTGGGGCCCACGTGATTTCCGGGTGGGGCCCACGTGATTTCAGGGTGGGGCCCACGTGATTTCCGGGTGGGGCCCACGTGATTTCCGGGTGGGGCCCACGTGATTTCCGGGTGGGGCCCACGTGATTTCCGGGTGGGGCCCACGTGATTTCCGGGTGGGGCCCACGTGATTTCCCCTGGGGTCCCACGTGATTTCCGGGTGGGGCCCACGTGATTTCCGGGTGGGTCCCACGTGATTTCCGGGTGGGGCCCACGTGATTTCCCCGTGGGGCCCACGTGATTTCCGGGTGGGGCCCACGTGATTTCCGGGTGGGTCCCACGTGATTTCCGGGTGGGGCCCACGTGATTTCCGGGTGGGGCCCACGTGATTTCCGTGTCGGGCCTACGTGATTTCCGGGTGGGGCCCACGTGATTTCCGTGTGGGGCCCACGTGATTTCCGGGTGGGGCCCACGTGATTTCCGGGTGGGGCCCACGTGATTTCCCCGTGGGGCCCACGTGATTTCCGGGTGGGGCCCACGTGATTTCCGGGTGGGCCCCACGTGATTTCCGGGTGGGGCCCACGTGATTTCCGGGTGGGGCCCACGTGATTTCCGGGTGGGGCCCACGTGATTTCCCCGTGGTGCCCACGTGATTTCCGGGTGGGGCCCACGTGATTTCCGGGTGGGGCCCACGTGATTTCCGGGTGGGGCCCAAGTGATTTCAGGGTGGGGCCCACGTGATTTCCGGGTGGGGCCCACGTGATTTCCGGGTGGGGCCCACGTGACTTCCGGGTGGGGCCCACGTGACTTCCGGGTGGGGCCCACGTGATTTCCGGGTGGGGCCCACGTGATTTCCCCGTGGGGCCCACGTGATTTCCGGGTGGGGCCCACGTGATTTCCGGGTGGGGCCCACGTGATTTCCGGGTGGGGCCCACGTGATTTCCGTGTGGGGCCCACGTGATTTCCGGGTGGGGCCCACGTGATTTCCGTGTGGGGCCCACGTGATTTCCGGGTGGGGCCCACGTGATTTCCGGGTGGGGCCCACGTGATTTCCCCGTGGGGCCCACGTGATTTCCGGGTGGGGCCCACGTGATTTCCGGGTTGGCCCCACGTGATTTCCGGGTGGGGCCCACGTGATTTCCGGGTTGGGCCCACGTGATTTCCGGGTGGGGCCCACGTGATTTCCGGGTGGGGCCCACGTGATTTCCGGGTGGGGCCCACGTGATTTCCGGGTGGGGCCCACGTGATTTCAGGGTTGGGCCCACGTTATTTCCGGGTGGGGCCCACGTGATTTCCGGGTGGGGCCCACGTGATTTCCGGGTGGGGCCCACGTGATTTCCCCGTGGGGCCCACGTGATTTCCGGGTGGGCCCCACGTGATTTCCGGGTGGGGCCCACGTGATTTCCGGGTGGGCCCCACGTGATTTCCGGTTGGGGCCCACGTGATTTCCGGGTGGGGCCCACGTGATTTCCGGGTGGGGCCCACGTGATTTCCCCGTGGTGCCCACGTGATTTCCGGGTGGGGCCCACGTGATTTCCGGGTGGGGCCCACGTGATTTCCGGGTGGGGCCCACGTGATTTCAGGGTGGGCCCCACGTGATTTCCGGGTGGGGCCCACGTGATTTCCGGGTGGGGCCCACGTGATTTCCGGGTGGGGCCCACGTGATTTCCGGGTGGGGCCCACGTGATTTCCGGGTGGGGCCCACGTGATTTCCCCGTGGGGCCCACGTGATTTCCGGGTGGGGCCCACGTGATTTCCGGGTGGGGCCCACGTGATTTCCGGGTGGGGCCCACGTGATTTCCGGGTGGGGCCCACGTGATTTCCGGGTGGGGCCCACGTGATTTCCGGGTGGGGCCCACGTGATTTCCGGGTGGGGCCCACGTGATTTCCCCTGGGGGCCCACGTGATTTCCGGGTAGGGCCCACGTGATTTCCGGGTGGGGCCCACGTGATTTCCGGGTGGGGCCCACGTGATTTCCGGGTGGGGCCCACGTGATTTCCGGGTGGGGCCCACGTGATTTCCGGGTGGGGCCCACGTGATTTCCGGGTGGGGCCCACGTGATTTCCGGGTGGGGCCCACGTGATTTCCCCGTGGGGCCCACGTGATTTCCGGGTGGGGCCCACGTGATTTCCGGGTGGGGCCCACGTGATTTCCGGGTGGGGCCCACGTGATTTCCCCGTGGGGCCCACGTGATTTCCGGGTGGGGCCCACGTGATTTCCGGGTGGGGCCCACGTGATTTCCGGGTGGGGCCCACGTGATTTCCGGGTGGGGCCCACGTGATTTCCGGGTGGGGCCCACGTGATTTCCGGGTGGGGCCCACGTGATTTCCGGGTGGGGCCCACGTGATTTCCGGGTGGGGCCCACGTGATTTCCGGGTGGGGTCCACGTGATTTCCCCGTGGGGCCCACGTGATTTCCCCGTGGGGCCCACGTGATTTCCGGGTGGGGCCCACGTGATTTCCGGGTGGGGCCCACGTGATTTCCGGGTGGGGCCCACGTGATTTCCAGGTGGGGCCCACGTGATTTCCCCGTGGGGCCCACGTGATTTCCGGGTGGGGCCCACGTGATTTCCGGGTGGGGCCCACGTGATTTCAGGGTGGGGCCCACGTGATTTCCGGGTGGGGCCCACGTGATTTCCGGGTGGGGCCCACGAGATTTCCCCGTGGGGCCCACGTGATTTCCGGGTGGGGCCCACGTGATTTCAGGGTGGGGCCCACGTGATTTCCGGGTGGGGCCCACGTGATTTCCGGGTGGGGCCCACGTGATTTCCCCTGGGGGCCCACGTGATTTCCGGGTGGGGCCCACGTGATTTCCGGGTGGGGCCCACGTGATTTCCGGGTGGGGCCCACGTGATTTCAGGGTGGGGCCCACGTGATTTCCGGGTGGGGCCCACGTGATTTCCGGGTGGGGCCCACGTGATTTCCCCTGGGGGCCCACGTGATTTCCGGGTGGGGCCCACGTGATTTCCGGGTGGGGCCCACGTGATTTCCGGGTGGGGCCCACGTGATTTCAGGGTGGGGCCCACGTGATTTCCCCGTGGGGCCCACGTGATTTCCGGGTGGGGCCCACGTGATTTCCGGGTGGGGCCCACGTGATTTCCGGGTGGGGCCCACGTGATTTCCGGGTGGGGCCCACGTGATTTCCGGGTGGGGCCCACGTGATTTCCGGGTGGGGCCCACGTGATTTCCCCTGGGGGCCCACGTGATTTCCGGGTGGGCCCACGTGATTTCCGGGTGGGGCCCACGTGATTTCCGGGTGGGGCCCACGTGATTTCCGGGTGGGGCCCACGTGATTTCCCCGTGGGGCCCACGTGATTTCCGGGTGGGGCCCACGTGATTTCCGGGTGGGGCCCACGTGAGTCCGGGTGGGGCCCACGTGATTTCCGGGTGGGGCCCACGTGATTTCCGGGTGGGGCCCACGTGATTTCCGGGTGGGGCCCACGTGATTTCCGGGTGGGGCCCACGTGATTTCCGGGTGGGGCCCACGTGATTTCCGGGTGGGGCCCACGTGATTTCCGGGTGGGGCCCACGTGATTTCCGGGTGGGGCCCACGTGATTTCCGGGTGGGGCCCACGTGATTTCCGGGTGGGGCCCACGTGATTTCCCCGTCGGGCCCACGTGATTTCCGAGTGGGGCCCACGTGATTTCCGGGTGGGGCCCACGTGATTTCCGGGTGGGGCCCACGTGATTTCCGGGTGGGGCCCACGTGATTTCCGGGTGGGGCCCACGTGATTTCCGGGTGGGGCCCACGTGATTTCCGGGTGGGGCCCACGTGATTTCCCCGTGGGGCCCACGTGATTTCCGGGTGGGGCCCACGTGATTTCCGGGTGGGGCCCACGTGATTTCCGGGTGGGGCCCACGTGATTTCCCCTGGGGGCCCACGTGATTTCCGGGTGGGGCCCTCGTGATTTCCGGGTGGGGCCCACGTGATTTCCGGGTGGGGCCCACGTGATTTCCGTGTGGGGCCCACGTGATTTCCGGGTGGGGCCCACGTGATTTCCGGGTGGGGCCCACGTGATTTCCGGGTGGGGCCCACGTGATTTCCGGGTGGGGCCCACGTGATTTCCGGGTGGGGCCCACGTGATTTCCCCGTGGGGCCCACGTGATTTCCGGGTGGGGCCCACGTGATTTCCGGGTGGGGCCCACGTGATTTCCGGGTGGGGCCCACGTGATTTCCGGGTGGGGCCCACGTGATTTCCGGGTGGGGCCCACGTGATTTCCGGGTGGGGCCCACGTGATTTCCGGGTGGGACCCACGTGATTTCCCTGTGGGGCCCACGTGATTTCCGAGTGGGGCCCACGTGATTTCCGGGTGGGGCCCACGTGATATCCGGGTGGGGCCCACGTGATTTCCCCTGGGGGCCCACGTGATTTCCGGGTGGGGCCCACGTGATTTCCCCTGGGGGCCCACGTGATTTCCGGGTAGGGCCCACGTGATTTCCGGGTGGGGCCCACGTGATTTCCCCTGGGGGCCCACGTGATTTCCGGGTGGGGCCCACGTGATTTCCGGGTGGGGCCCACGTGATTTCCGGGTGGGGCCCACGTGATTTCCGGGTGGGGCCCACGTGATTTCCGGGTGGGGCCCACGTGATTTCCGGGTGGGGCCCACGTGATTTCCGGGTGGGGCCCACGTGATTTCCGGGTGGGGCCCACCTGATTTCCCCTGGGGGCCCACGTGATTTCCGGGTGGGGCCCACGTGATTTCCGGGTGGGGCCCACGTGATTTCCGGGTGGGACCTACGTGATTTCCGGGTGGGGCCCACGTGATTTCCGGGTGGGGCCCACGTGATTTCCGGGTGGGGCCCACGTGATTTCCGGGTGGGGCCCACGTGATTTCCGGGTGGGGCCCACGTGATTTCCGGGTGGGGCCCACGTGATTTCCGGGTGGGGCCCACGTGATTTCCCCGTGGGGCCCACGTGATTTCCGGGTGGGGCCCACGTGATTTCCGGGTGGGGCCCACGTGATTTCCCCGTGGGGCCCACGTGATTTCCGGGTGGGCCCCACGTGATTTCCGGGTGGGCCCCACGTGATTTCCGGGTGGGGCCCACGTGATTTCCGGGTGGGGCCCACGTGATTTCCGGGTGGGGCCCACGTGATTTCCGGGTGGGGCCCACGTGATTTCCGGGTGGGGCCCACGTGATTTCCGGGTGGGGCCCACGTGATTTCCGGGTGGGGCCCACGTGATTTCCGGGTGGGGCCCACGTGATTTCCGGGTGGGGCCCACGTGATTTCCGGGTGGGGCCCACGTGATTTCCCCTGGGGTCCCAGGTGATTTCCGGGTGGGGCCCACGTGATTTCCGGGTGGGGCCCACGTGATTTCCGGGTTGGGCCCACGTGATTTCCCCGTGGGGCCCACGTGATTTCCGGGTGGGGCCCACGTGATTTCCGGGTGGGTCCCACGTGATTTCCGGGTGGGGCCCACGTGATTTCCGGGTGGGGCCCACGTGATTTCCGTGTGGGGCCTACGTGATTTCCGGGTGAGGCCCACGTGATTTCCGTGTGGGGCCCACGTGATGTCCGGGTGGGGCCCACGTGATTTCCGGGTGGGGCCCACGTGATTTCCCCGTGGGGCCCACGTGATTTCCGGGTGGGGCCCACGTGATTTCCGGGTGGGCCCCACGTGATTTCCGGGTGGGGCCCACGTGATTTCCGGGTGGGGCCCACGTGATTTCCGGGTGGGGCCCACGTGATTTCCCCGTGGTGCCCACGTGATTTCCGGGTGGGGCCCACGTGATTTCCGGGTGGGGCCCACGTGATTTCCGGGTGGGGCCCACGTGATTTCAGGGTGGGGCCCACGTGATTTCCGGGTGGGGCCCACGTGATTTCCGGGTGGGGCCCACGTGACTTCCGGGTGGGGCCCACGTGATTTCCGGGTGTGGCCCACGTGATTTCCGGGTGGGGCCCACATGATTTCCCCGTGGGGCCCACGTGATTTCCCTGTGGGGCCCACGTGAGTTCCGGGTGGGGCCCACGGGATTTCCGGGTGGGGCCCACGTGATTTCCGGGTGGGGCCCACGTGATTTCCGTGTGGGGCCCACGTGATTTCCGGGTGGGGCCCACGTGATTTCCCTGTGGGGCCCACGTGATTTCCGGGTGGGGCCCACGTGATTTCCGGGTGGGGCCCACGTGATTTCCCCGTGGGGCCCACGTGATTTCCGGGTGGGGCCCACGTGATTTCCGGGTGGGCCCCACGTGATTTCCGGGTGGGGCCCACGTGATTTCCGGGTGGGGCCCACGTGATTTCCGGGTGGGGCCCACGTGATTTCCGGGTGGGGCCCACGTGATTTCCGGGTGGGGCCCACGTGATTTCCGGGTGGGGCCCACGTGATTTCAGGGTGGGGCCCACGTGATTTCCGGGTGGGGCCCACGTGATTTCCGGGTGGGGCCCACGTGATTTCCGGGTGGGGCCCACGTGATTTCCCCGTGGGGCCCACGTGATTTCCGGGTGGGCCCCACGTGATTTCCGGGTGGGTCCCACGTGATTTCCGGGTGGGGCCCACGTGATTTCCGGGTGGGGCCCACGTGATTTCCGTGTGGGGCCCACGTGATTTCCGGGTGGGGCCCACGTGATTTCCGTGTGGGGCCCACGTGATTTCCAGGTGGGGCCCACGTGATTTCCGGGTGGGGCCCACGTGATTTCTCCGTGGGGCCCACGTGATTTCCGGGTGGGGCCCACGTGATTTCCGGGTGGGCCCCACGTGATTTCCGGGTGGGGCCCACGTGATTTCCGGGTGGGGCCCACGTGATTTCCGGGTGGGGCCCACGTGATTTCCGGGTGGGGCCCACGTGATTTCCGGGTGGGGCCCACGTGATTTCCGGGTGGGGCCCACGTGATTTCAGGGTGGGGCCCACGTGATTTCCGGGTGGGGCCCACGTGATTTCCGGGTGGGGCCCACGTGACTTCCGGGTGGGGCCCACGTGACTTCCGGGTGGGGCCCACGTGATTTCCGGGTGGGGCCCACGTGATTTCCGGGTGGGGCCCACGTGATTTCCCCGTGGGGCCCACGTGATTTCCGGGTGGGGCCCACGTTATTTCCGGGTGGGGCCCACGTGATTTCCGGGTGGGGCCCACGTGATTTCAGGGTGGGGCCCACGTGATTTCCGTGTGGGGCCCACGTGATTTCCGGGTGGGGCCCACGTTATTTCCGTGTGGGGCCCACGTGATTTCCGGGTGGGGCCCACGTGATTTCCGGGTGGGGCCCACGTGATTTCCCCGTGGGGCCCACGTGATTTCCGGGTGGGGCCCACGTGATTTCCGGGTGGGGCCCACGTGATTTCCGGGTGGGGCCCACGTGATTTCCGGGTGGGGCCCACGTGATTTCCGGGTGGGGCCCACGTGATTTCCGGGTGGGGCCCACGTGATTTCCGGGTGGGGCCCACGTGATTTCCCCTGGGGTCCCACGTGATTTCCGGGTGGGGCCCACGTGATTTCCGGGTGGGGCCCACGTGATTTCCGGGTGGGGCCCACGTGATTTCCCCGTGGGGCCCACGTGATTTCCGGGTGGGGCCCACGTGATTTCCGGGTGGGTCCCACGTGATTTCCGGGTGGGGCCCACGTGATTTCCGGGTGGGGCCCACGTGATTTCCGTGTGGGGCCTACGTGATTTCCGGGTGGGGCCCACGTGATTTCCGTGTGGGGCCCACGTGATTTCCGGGTGGGGCCCACGTGATTTCCGGGTGGGGCCCACGTGATTTCCCCGTGGGGCCCACGTGATTTCCGGGTGGGGCCACGTGATTTCCGGGTGGGCCCCACGTGATTTCCGGGTGGGGCCCACGTGATTTCCGGGTGGGGCCCACGTGATTTCCGGGTGGGGCCCACGTGATTTCTCCGTGGTGCCCACGTGATTTCCGGGTGGGGCCCACGTGATTTCCGGGTGGGGCCCACGTGATTTCAGGGTGGGGCCCACGTGATTTCCGGGTGGGGCCCACGTGATTTCCGGGTGGGGCCCACGTGACTTCCGGGTGGGGCCCACGTGACTTCCGGGTGGGGCCCACGTGATTTCCGGGTGGGGCCCACGTGATTTCCGGGTGGGGCCCACGTGATTTCCCCGTGGGGCCCACGTGATTTCCGGGTGGGGCCCACGTTATTTCCGGGTGGGGCCCACGTGATTTCCGGGTGGGGCCCACGTGATTTCAGGGTGGGGCCCACGTGATTTCCGTGTGGGGCCCACGTGATTTCCGGGTGGGGCCCACGTTATTTCCGTGTGGGGCCCACGTGATTTCCGGGTGGGGCCCACGTGATTTCCGGGTGGGGCCCACGTGATTTCCCCGTGGGGCCCACGTGATTTCCGGGTGGGGCCCACGTGATTTCCGGGTGGGGCCCACGTGATTTCCGGGTGGGGCCCACGTGATTTCCGGGTGGGGCCCACGTGATTTCCGGGTGGGGCCCACGTGATTTCCGGGTGGGGCCCACGTGATTTCCGGGTGGGTCCCACGTGATTTCCCCTGGGGTCCCACGTGATTTCCGGGTGGGGCCCACGTGATTTCCGGGTGGGGCCCACGTGATTTCCGGGTGGGGCCCACGTGATTTCCCCGTGGGGCCCACGTGATTTCCGGGTGGGGCCCACGTGATTTCCGGGTGGGTCGCACGTGATTTCCGGGTGGGGCCCACGTGATTTCCGGGTGGGGCCCACGTGATTTCCGTGTGGGGCCTACGTGATTTCCGGGTGGGGCCCACGTGATTTCCGTGTGGGGCCACGTGATTTCCGGGTGGGGCCCACGTGATTTCCGGGTGGGGCCCACGTGATTTCCCCGTGGGGCCCACGTGATTTCCGGGTGGGGCCCACGTGATTTCCGGGTGGGCCCCACGTGATTTCCGGGTGGGGCCCACGTGATTTCCGGGTGGGGCCCACGTGATTTCCGGGTGGGGCCCACGTGATTTCCGGGTGGGGCCCACGTGATTTCCGGGTGGGGCCCACGTGATTTCAGGGTGGGGCCCACGTGATTTCCGGGTGGGGCCCACGTGATTTCCGGGTGGGGCCCACGTGATTTCCGGGTGGGGCCCACGTGATTTCCCCGTGGGGCCCACGTGATTTCCGGGTGGGGCCCACGTGATTTCCGGGTGGGGCCCACGTGATTTCCGGGTGGGGCCCACGTGATTTCCCCTGGGGGCCCACGTTATTTCCGGGTGGGGCCCACGTGATTTCCGGGTGGGGCCCACGTGATTTCCGGGTGGGGCCCACGTGATTTCCCCTGGGGTCCCACGTGATTTCCGGGTGGGGCCCACGTGATTTCCGGGTGGGGCCCACGTGATTTCCGGGTGGGGCCCACGTGATTTCCCCGTGGGGCCCACGTGATTTCCGGGTGGGGCCCACGTGATTTCCGGGTGGGTCGCACGTGATTTCCGGGTGGGGCCCACGTGATTTCCGGGTGGGGCCCACGTGATTTCCGTGTGGGGCCTACGTGATTTCCGGGTGGGGCCCACGTGATTTCCGTGTGGGGCCCACGTGATTTCCGGGTGGGGCCCACGTGATTTCCGGGTGGGGCCCACGTGATTTCCCCGTGGGGCCCACGTGATTTCCGGGTGGGGCCCACGTGATTTCCGGGTGGGCCCCACGTGATTTCCGGGTGGGGCCCACGTGATTTCCGGGTGGGGCCCACGTGATTTCCGGGTGGGGCCCACGTGATTTCAGGGTGGGGCCCACGTGATTTCCGGGTGGGGCCCACGTGATTTCCGGGTGGGGCCCACGTGATTTCCGGGTGGGGCCCACGTGACTTCCGGGTGGGGCCCACGTGATTTCCGGGTGGGGCCCACGTGATTTCCGGGTGGGGCCCACGTGATTTCCGTGTGGGGCCCACGTGATTTCCGGGTGGGGCCCACGTGTTTTCCGGGTGGGGCCCACGTGATTTCCGGGTGGGGCCCACGTGATTTCCGGGTGGGGCCCACGTGATTTCCCCTGGGGGCCCACGTGATTTCCGGGTGGGGCCCACGTGATTTCCGGGTGGGGCCCACGTGATTTCCGGGTGGGACCCACGTGATTTCCGGGTGGGGCCCACGTGATTTCCGGGTGGGCCCCACGTGATTTCCGGGTGGGGCCCACGTGATTTCCGGGTGGGGCCCACGTGATTTCCCCTGGGGTCCCAGGTGATTTCCGGGTGGGGCCCACGTGATTTCCGGGTGGGGCCCACGTGATTTCCGGGTGGGGCCCACGTGATTTCCCCGTGGGGCCCACGTGATTTCCGGGTGGGGCCCACGTGATTTCCGGGTGGGTCCCACGTGATTTCCGGGTGGGGCCCACGTGATTTCCGGGTGGGGCCCACGTGATTTCCGTGTGGGGCCTACGTGATTTCCGGGTGGGGCCCACGTGATTTCCGTGTGGGGCCCACGTGATTTCCGGGTGGGGCCCACGTGATTTCCGGGTGGGGCCCACGTGATTTCCCCGTGGGGCCCACGTGATTTCCGGGTGGGTCCCACGTGATTTCCGGGTGGGCCCCACGTGATTTCCGGGTGGGGCCCACGTGATTTCCGGGTGGGGCCCACATGATTTCCGGGTGGGGCCCACGTGATTTCCCCGTGGTGCCCACGTGATTTCCGGGTGGGGCCCACGTGATTTCCGGGTGGGGCCCACGTGATTTCCGTGTGGGGCCCACGTGATTTCCGGGTGGGGCCCACGTGATTTCCGTGTGGGGCCCACGTGATTTCCGGGTGGGGCCCACGTGATTTCCGGGTGGGGCCCACGTGATTTCCCCGTGGGGCCCACGTGATTTCCGGGTGGGGCCCACGTGATTTCCGGGTGGGCCCCACGTGATTTCCGGGTGGGGCCCACGTGATTTCCGGGTGGGGCCCACGTGATTTCCGGGTGGGGCCCACGTGATTTCCGGGTGGGGCCCACGTGATTTCCGGGTGGGGCCCACGTGATTTCCGGGTGGGGCCCACGTGATTTCAGGGTGGGGCCCACGTGATTTCCGGGTGGGGCCCACGTGATTTCCGGGTGGGGCCCACGTGATTTCCGGGTGGGGCCCACGTGATTTCCCCGTGGGGCCCACGTGATTTCCGGGTGGGCCCCACGTGATTTCCGGGTGGGTCCCACGTGATTTCCGGGTGGGGCCCACGTGATTTCCGGGTGGGGCCCACGTGATTTCCGTGTGGGGCCTACGTGATTTCCGGGTGGGGCCCACGTGATTTCCGTGTGGGGCCCACGTGATTTCCGGGTGGGGCCCACGTGATTTCCGGGTGGGGCCCACGTGATTTCTCCGTGGGGCCCACGTGATTTCCGGGTGGGGCCCACGTGATTTCCGGGTGGGCCCCACGTGATTTCCGGGTGGGGCCCACGTGATTTCCGGGTGGGGCCCACGTGATTTCCGGGTGGGGCCCACGTGATTTCCGGGTGGGGCCCACGTGATTTCCGGGTGGGGCCCACGTGATTTCCGGGTGGGGCCCACGTGATTTCCGGGTGGGGCCCACGTGATTTCAGGGTGGGGCCCACGTGATTTCCGGGTGGGGCCCACGTGATTTCCGGGTGGGGCCCACGTGATTTCCGGGTGGGGCCCACGTGACTTCCGGGTGGGGCCCACGTGATTTCCGGGTGGGGCCCACGTGATTTCCGGGTGGGGCCCACGTGATTTCCCCGTGGGGCCCACGTGATTTCCGGGTGGGGCCCACGTTATTTCCGGGTGGGGCCCACGTGATTTCCGGGTGGGGCCCACGTGATTTCAGGGTGGGGCCCACGTGATTTCCGTGTGGGGCCCACGTGATTTCCGGGTGGGGCCCACGTGATTTCCGTGTGGGGCCCACGTGATTTCCGGGTGGGGCCCACGTGATTTCCGGGTGGGGCCCACGTGATTTCCCCGTGGGGCCCACGTGATTTCCGGATGGGGCCCACGTGATTTCCGGGTGGGCCCCACGTGATTTCCGGGTGGGGCCCACGTGATTTCCGGGTGGGGCCCACGTGATTTCCGGGTGGGGCCCACGTGATTTCCCCGTGGTGCCCACGTGATTTCCGGGTGGGGCCCACGTGATTTCCGGGTGGGGCCCACGTGATTTCCGGGTGGGGCCCACGTGATTTCAGGGTGGGCCCCACGTGATTTCCGGGTGGGGCCCACGTGATTTCCGGGTGGGGCCCACGTGATTTCCGGGTGGGGCCCACGTGACTTCCGGGTGGGGCCCACGTGATTTCCGGGTGGGGCCCACGTGATTTCCCCGTGGGGCCCACGTGATTTCCGGGTGGGGCCCACGTGATTTCCGGGTGGGGCCCACGTGATTTCCGGGTGGGGCCCACGTGATTTCCCCTGGGGGCCCACGTTATTTCCGGGTGGGGCCCACGTGATTTCCGGGTGGGGCCCACATGATTTCCGGGTGGGGCCCACGTGATTTCCCCTGGGGTCCCACGTGATTTCCGTGTGGGGCCCACGTGATTTCCGGGTGGGGCCCACGTGATTTCCGGGTGGGGCCCACGTGATTTCCCCGTGGGGCCCACGTGATTTCCGGATGGGGCCCACGTGATTTCCGGGTGGGCCCCACGTGATTTCCGGGTGGGGCCCACGTGATTTCCGGGTGGGGCCCACGTGATTTCCGGGTGGGGCCCACGTGATTTCCCCGTGGTGCCCACGTGATTTCCGGGTGGGGCCCCCGTGATTTCCGGGTGGGGCCCACGTGATTTCCGGGTGGGGCCCACGTGATTTCAGGGTGGGCCCCACGTGATTTCCGGGTGGGGCCCACGTGATTTCCGGGTGGGGCCCACGTGATTTCCGGGTGGGGCCACGTGACTTCCGGGTGGGGCCCACGTGATTTCCGGGTGGGGACCACGTGATTTCAGGGTGGGGCCAACGTGATTTCCGGGTGGGGCCCACGTGATTTCCGGGTGGGGCCCACGTGATTTCCGGGTGGGGCCCACGTGATTTCCCCTGGGGGCCCACGTTATTTCCGGGTGGGGCCCACGTGATTTCCGGGTGGGGCCCACGTGATTTCCGGGTGGGGCCCACGTGATTTACCCTGGGGTCCCACGTGATTTCCGGGTGGGGCCCACGTGATTTCCGGGTGGGGCCCACGTGATTTCCGGGTGGGGCCCACGTGATTTCCCCGTGGGGCCCACGTGATTTCCGGGTGGGGCCCACGTGATTTCCGGGTGGGTCCCACGTGATTTCCGGGTGGGGCCCACGTGATTTCCGGGTGGGGCCCACGTGATTTCCGTGTGGGGCCTACGTGATTTCCGGGTGGGGCCCACGTGATTTCCGTGTGGGGCCCACGTGATTTCCGGGTGGGGCCCACGTGATTTCCGGGTGGGGCCCACGTGATTTCCCCGTGGGGCCCACGTGATTTCCGGGTGGGGCCCACGTGATTTCCGGGTGGGCCCCACGTGATTTCCGGGTGGGGCCCACGTGATTTCCGGGTGGGGCCCACGTGATTTCCGGGTGGGGCCCACGTGATTTCCGGGTGGGGCCCACGTGATTTCCGGGTGGGCCCACGTGATTTCCGGGTGGGGCCCACGTGATTTCCGGGTGGGGCCCACGTGATTTCAGGGTGGGGCCCACGTGATTTCCGGGTGGGGCCCACGTGATTTCCGGGTGGGGCCCACGTGATTTCCGGGTGGGGCCCACGTGACTTCCGGGTGGGGCCCACGTGATTTCCGGGTGGGGCCCACGTGATTTCCGGGTGGGGCCCACGTGATTTCCGTGTGGGGCCCACGTGATTTCCGGGTGGGGCCCACGTGTTTTCCGGGTGGGGCCCACGTGATTTCCGGGTGGGGCCCACGTGATTTCCGGGTGGGGCCCACGTGATTTCCCCTGGGGGCCCACGTGATTTCCGGGTGGGGCCCACGTGATTTCCGGGTGGGGCCCACGTGATTTCCGGGTGGGGCCCACGTGATTTCCGGGTGGGGCCCACGTGATTTCCGGGTGGGGCCCACGTGATTTCCGGGTGGGGCCCACGTGATTTCCGGGTGGGGCCCACGTGATTTCCCCGTGGGGCCCACGTGATTTCCGGGTGGGGCCCACGTGATTTCCGGGTGGGGCCCACGTGATTTCCGGGTGGGGCCCACGTGATTTCCCCTGGGGGCCCACGTGATTTCCGGGTGGGGCCCACGTGATTTCCGGGTGGGGCCCACGTGATTTCCCCTGGGGTCCCACGTGATTTCCGGGTGGGGCCCACGTGATTTCCGGGTGGGGCCCACGTGATTTCCGGGTGGGGCCCACGTGGTTTCCCCGTGGGGCCCACGTGATTTCCGGGTGGGGCCCACGTGATTTCCGGGTGGGTCCCACGTGATTTCCGGGTGGGGCCCACGTGATTTCCGGGTGTGGCCCACGTGATTTCCGTGTGGGGCCTACGTGATTTCCGGGTGGGGCCCACGTGATTTCCGTGTGGGGCCCACGTGATTTCCGGGTGGGGCCCACGTGATTTCCGGGTGGGGCCCACGTGATTTCCCCTGGGGTCCCACGTGATTTCCGGGTGGGGCCCACGTGATTTCCGGGTGGGGCCCACGTGATTTCCGGGTGGGGCCCACGTGGTTTCCCCGTGGGGCCCACGTGATTTCCGGGTGGGGCCCACGTGATTTCCGGGTGGGTCCCACGTGATTTCCGGGTGGGGCCCACGTGATTTCCGGGTGTGGCCCACGTGATTTCCGTGTGGGGCCTACGTGATTTCCGGGTGGGGCCCACGTGATTTCCGTGTGGGGCCCACGTGATTTCCGGGTGGGGCCCACGTGATTTCCGGGTGGGGCCCACGTGATTTCCCCGTGGGGCCCACGTGATTTCCGGGTGGGGCCCACGTGATTTCCGGGTGGGGCCCACGTGACTTCCGGGTGGGGCCCACGTGATTTCCGGGTGGGGCCCACGTGATTTCCCCGTGGGGCCCACGTGATTTCCGGGTGGGGCCCACGTGATTTCCGGGTGGGGCCCACGTGATTTCCGGGTGGGGCCCACGTGATTTCCCCTGGGGGCCCACGTTATTTCCGGGTGGGGCCCACGTGATTTCCGGGTGGGGCCCACGTGATTTCCGGGTGGGGCCCACGTGATTTCCCCTGGGGTCCCATGTGATTTCCGGGTGGGGCCCACGTGATTTCCGGGTGGGGCCCACGTGATTTCCGGGTGGGGCCCACGTGATTTCCCCGTGGGGCCCACGTGATTTCCGGGTGGGGCCCACGTGATTTCCGGGTGGGTCCCACGTGATTTCCGGGTGGGGCCCACGTGATTTCCGGGTGGGGCCCACGTGATTTCCGGGTGGGGCCCACGTGATTTCCGGGTGGGGCCCACGTGATTTCCGGGTGGGGTCACGTGATTTCCCCGTGGGGCCCACGTGATTTCCGGGTGGGGCACACGTGATTTCCCCGTGGGGCCCACGTGATTTCCGGGTGGGGCCCACGTGATTTCCGGGTGGGCCCCACGTGATTTCCGGGTGGGGCCCACGTGATTTCCGGGTGGGGCCCACGTGATTTCCGGGTGGGGCCCACGTGATTTCCGGGTGGGCCCACGTGATTTCCGGGTGGGGCCCACGTGATTTCAGGGTGGGGCCCACGTGATTTCCGGGTGGGGCCCACGTGATTTCCGGGTGGGGCCCACGTGATTTCCGGGTGGGGCCCACGTGACTTCCGGGTGGGGCCCACGTGATTTCCGGGTGGGGCCCACGTGATTTCCGGGTGGGGCCCACGTGATTTCCGTGTGGGGCCCACGTGATTTCCGGGTGGGGCCCACGTGTTTTCCGGGTGGGGCCCACGTGATTTCCGGGTGGGGCCCACGTGATTTCCGGGTGGGGCCCACGTGATTTCCCCTGGGGGCCCACGTGATTTCCGGGTGGGGCCCACGTGATTTCCGGGTGGGGCCCACGTGATTTCCGGGTGGGACCCACGTGATTTCCGGGTGGGGCCCACGTGATTTCCGGGTGGGGCCCACGTGATTTCCGGGTGGGGCCCACGTGATTTCCGGGTGGGGCCCACGTGATTTCCCCTGGGGGCCCTCGTGATTTCCGGGTGGGGCCCACGTGATTTCCGGGTGGGGCCCACGTGATTTCCGGGTGGGGCCCACGTGATTTCCGGGTGGGGCCCACGTGATTTCCGGGTGGGGCCCACGTGATTTCCGGGTGGGGCCCACGTGATTTCCGGGTGGGGCCCACGTGATTTCCCGGTGGGGCCCACGTGATTTCCGGGTGGGGCACACGTGATTTCCCCGTGGGGCCCACGTGATTTCCGGGTGGGGCCCACGTGATTTCCGGGTGGGGCCCACGTGATTTCCGGGTGGGGCCCACGTGATTTCCGGGTGGGGCCCACGTGATTTCCGGGTGGGGCCCACGTGATTTCCGGGTGGGGCCCACGTGATTTCCGGGTGGGGCCCACGTGATTTCCGGGTGGGGCCCACGTGATTTCCGGGTGGGGCCCACGTGATTTCCGGGTGGGGCCCACGTGATTTCCGGGTGGGGCCCACGTGATTTCCCCGTGGGGCCCACGTGATTTCCGGGTGGGGCCCACGTGATTTCCGGGTGGGGCCCACGTGATTTCCGGGTGGGGCCCACGTGATTTCCCCTGGGGGCCCACGTGATTTCCGGGTGGGGCCCACGTGATTTCCGGGTGGGGCCCACGTGATTTCCCCTGGGGTCCCACGTGATTTCCGGGTGGGGCCCACGTGATTTCCGGGTGGGGCCCACGTGATTTCCGGGTGGGGCCCACGTGGTTTCCCCGTGGGGCCCACGTGATTTCCGGGTGGGGCCCACGTGATTTCCGGGTGGGTCCCACGTGATTTCCGGGTGGGGCCCACGTGATTTCCGGGTGTGGCCCACGTGATTTCCGTGTGGGGCCTACGTGATTTCCGGGTGGGGCCCACGTGATTTCCGTGTGGGGCCCACGTGATTTCCGGGTGGGGCCCACGTGATTTCCGGGTGGGGCCCACGTGATTTCCCCTGGGGTCCCACGTGATTTCCGGGTGGGGCCCACGTGATTTCCGGGTGGGGCCCACGTGATTTCCGGGTGGGGCCCACGTGGTTTCCCCGTGGGGCCCACGTGATTTCCGGGTGGGGCCCACGTGATTTCCGGGTGGGTCCCACGTGATTTCCGGGTGGGGCCCACGTGATTTCCGGGTGTGGCCCACGTGATTTCCGTGTGGGGCCTACGTGATTTCCGGGTGGGGCCCACGTGATTTCCGTGTGGGGCCCACGTGATTTCCGGGTGGGGCCCACGTGATTTCCGGGTGGGGCCCACGTGATTTCCCCGTGGGGCCCACGTGATTTCCGGGTGGGGCCCACGTGATTTCCGGGTGGGGCCCACGTGACTTCCGGGTGGGGCCCACGTGATTTCCGGGTGGGGCCCACGTGATTTCCCCGTGGGGCCCACGTGATTTCCGGGTGGGGCCCACGTGATTTCCGGGTGGGGCCCACGTGATTTCCGGGTGGGGCCCACGTGATTTCCCCTGGGGGCCCACGTTATTTCCGGGTGGGGCCCACGTGATTTCCGGGTGGGGCCCACGTGATTTCCGGGTGGGGCCCACGTGATTTCCCCTGGGGTCCCATGTGATTTCCGGGTGGGGCCCACGTGATTTCCGGGTGGGGCCCACGTGATTTCCGGGTGGGGCCCACGTGATTTCCCCGTGGGGCCCACGTGATTTCCGGGTGGGGCCCACGTGATTTCCGGGTGGGTCCCACGTGATTTCCGGGTGGGGCCCACGTGATTTCCGGGTGGGGCCCACGTGATTTCCGGGTGGGGCCCACGTGATTTCCGGGTGGGGCCCACGTGATTTCCGGGTGGGGTCACGTGATTTCCCCGTGGGGCCCACGTGATTTCCGGGTGGGGCACACGTGATTTCCCCGTGGGGCCCACGTGATTTCCGGGTGGGGCCCACGTGATTTCCGGGTGGGCCCCACGTGATTTCCGGGTGGGGCCCACGTGATTTCCGGGTGGGGCCCACGTGATTTCCGGGTGGGGCCCACGTGATTTCCGGGTGGGCCCACGTGATTTCCGGGTGGGGCCCACGTGATTTCAGGGTGGGGCCCACGTGATTTCCGGGTGGGGCCCACGTGATTTCCGGGTGGGGCCCACGTGATTTCCGGGTGGGGCCCACGTGACTTCCGGGTGGGGCCCACGTGATTTCCGGGTGGGGCCCACGTGATTTCCGGGTGGGGCCCACGTGATTTCCGTGTGGGGCCCACGTGATTTCCGGGTGGGGCCCACGTGTTTTCCGGGTGGGGCCCACGTGATTTCCGGGTGGGGCCCACGTGATTTCCGGGTGGGGCCCACGTGATTTCCCCTGGGGGCCCACGTGATTTCCGGGTGGGGCCCACGTGATTTCCGGGTGGGGCCCACGTGATTTCCGGGTGGGACCCACGTGATTTCCGGGTGGGGCCCACGTGATTTCCGGGTGGGGCCCACGTGATTTCCGGGTGGGGCCCACGTGATTTCCGGGTGGGGCCCACGTGATTTCCCCTGGGGGCCCACGTGATTTCCGGGTGGGGCCCACGTGATTTCCGGGTGGGGCCCACGTGATTTCCGGGTGGGGCCCACGTGATTTCCGGGTGGGGCCCACGTGATTTCCGGGTGGGGCCCACGTGATTTCCGGGTGGGGCCCACGTGATTTCCGGGTGGGGCCCACGTGATTTCCCGGTGGGGCCCACGTGATTTCCGGGTGGGGCACACGTGATTTCCCCGTGGGGCCCACGTGATTTCCGGGTGGGGCCCACGTGATTTCCGGGTGGGGCCCACGTGATTTCCGGGTGGGGCCCACGTGATTTCCGGGTGGGGCCCACGTGATTTCCGGGTGGGGCCCACGTGATTTCCGGGTGGGGCCCACGTGATTTCCGGGTGGGGCCCACGTGATTTCCCCGTGGGGCCCACGTGATTTCCGGGTGGGGCCCACGTGATTTCCGGGTGGGGCCCACGTGATTTCCGGGTGGGGCCCACGTGATTTCCCCTGGGGGCCCACGTGATTTCCGGGTGGGGCCCACGTGATTTCCGGGTGGGGCCCACGTGATTTCCCCTGGGGTCCCACGTGATTTCCGGGTGGGGCCCACGTGATTTCCGGGTGGGGCCCACGTGATTTCCGGGTGGGGCCCACGTGGTTTCCCCGTGGGGCCCACGTGATTTCCGGGTGGGGCCCACGTGATTTCCGGGTGGGTCCCACGTGATTTCCGGGTGGGGCCCACGTGATTTCCGGGTGTGGCCCACGTGATTTCCGTGTGGGGCCTACGTGATTTCCGGGTGGGGCCCACGTGATTTCCGTGTGGGGCCCACGTGATTTCCGGGTGGGGCCCACGTGATTTCCGGGTGGGGCCCACGTGATTTCCCCGTGGGGCCCACGTGATTTCCGGGTGGGGCCCACGTGATTTCCGGGTGGGCCCCACGTGATTTCCGGGTGGGGCCCACGTGATTTCCGGGTGGGGCCCACGTGATTTCCGGGTGGGGCCCACGTGATTTCCCCGTGGTGCCCACGTGATTTCCGGGTGGGGCCCACGTGATTTCCGGGTGGGGCCCACGTGATTTCCGGGTGGGGCCCACGTGATTTCAGGGTGGGGCCCACGTGATTTCCGGGTGGGGCCCACGTGATTTCCGGGTGGGGCCCACGTGATTTCCGGGTGGGGCCCACGTGATTTCCGGGTGGGGCCCACGTGATTTCCGGGTGGGGCCCACGTGATTTCCCCTGGGGTCCCACGTGATTTCCGGGTGGGGCCCACGTGATTTCCGGGTGGGTCCCACGTGATTTCCGGGTGGGGCCCACGTGATTTCCCCGTGGGGCCCACGTGATTTCCGGGTGGGGCCCACGTGATTTCCGGGTGGGTCCCACGTGATTTCCGGGTGGGGCCCACGTGATTTCCGGGTGGGGCCCACGTGATTTCCGTGTCGGGCCTACGTGATTTCCGGGTGGGGCCCACGTGATTTCCGTGTGGGGCCCACGTGATTTCCGGGTGGGGCCCACGTGATTTCCGGGTGGGGCCCACGTGATTTCCCCGTGGGGCCCACGTGATTTCCGGGTGGGGCCCACGTGATTTCCGGGTGGGCCCCACGTGATTTCCGGGTGGGGCCCACGTGATTTCCGGGTGGGGCCCACGTGATTTCCGGGTGGGGCCCACGTGATTTCCCCGTGGTGCCCACGTGATTTCCGGGTGGGGCCCACGTGATTTCCGGGTGGGGCCCACGTGATTTCCGGGTGGGGCCCAAGTGATTTCAGGGTGGGGCCCACGTGATTTCCGGGTGGGGCCCACGTGATTTCCGGGTGGGGCCCACGTGACTTCCGGGTGGGGCCCACGTGACTTCCGGGTGGGGCCCACGTGATTTCCGGGTGGGGCCCACGTGATTTCCCCGTGGGGCCCACGTGATTTCCGGGTGGGGCCCACGTGATTTCCGGGTGGGGCCCACGTGATTTCCGGGTGGGGCCCACGTGATTTCCGTGTGGGGCCCACGTGATTTCCGGGTGGGGCCCACGTGATTTCCGTGTGGGGCCCACGTGATTTCCGGGTGGGGCCCACGTGATTTCCGGGTGGGGCCCACGTGATTTCCCCGTGGAGCCCACGTGATTTCCGGGTGGGGCCCACGTGATTTCCGGGTGGGCCCCACGTGATTTCCGGGTGGGGCCCACGTGATTTCCGGGTGGGGCCCACGTGATTTCCGGGTGGGCCCCACGTGATTTCCCCGTGGTGCCCACGTGATTTCCGGGTGGGGCCCACGTGATTTCCGGGTGGGGCCCACGTGATTTCAGGGTGGGGCCCACGTGATTTCAGGGTGGGGCCCACGTGATTTCCGGGTGGGGCCCACGTGATTTCCGGGTGGGGCCCACGTGACTTCCGGGTGGGGCCCACGTGATTTCCGGGTGGGGCCCACGTGATTTCCGGGTGGGGCCCACGTGATTTCCCCGTGGGGCCCACGTGATTTCCGGGTGGGGCCCACGTGATTTCCGGGTGGGGCCCACGTGATTTCAGGGTGGGGCCCACGTGATTTCCGGGTGGGGCCCACGTGATTTCCGTGTGGGGCCCACGTGATTTCCGGGTGGGGCCCACGTGATTTCCGTGTGGGGCCCACGTGATTTCCGGGTGGGGCCCACGTGATTTCCGGGTGGGGCCCACGTGATTTCCCCGTGGGGCCCACGTGATTTCCGGGTGGGGCCCACGTGATTTCCGGGTGGGCCCCACGTGATTTCCGGTTGGGGCCCACGTGATTTCCGGGTGGGGCCCACGTGATTTCCGGGTGGGGCCCACGTGATTTCCCCGTGGTGCCCACGTGATTTCCGGGTGGGGCCCACGTGATTTCCGGGTGGGGCCCACGTGATTTCCGGGTGGGGCCCACGTGATTTCAGGGTGGGCCCCACGTGATTTCCGGGTGGGGCCCACGTGATTTCCGGGTGGGGCCCACGTGATTTCCGGGTGGGTCCCACGTGATTTCCGGGTGGGGCCCACGTGATTTCCGGGTGGGGCCCACGTGATTTCCCCGTGGGGCCCACGTGATTTCCGGGTGGGGCCCACGTGATTTCCGGGTGGGGCCCACGTGATTTCCGGGTGGGGCCCACGTGATTTCCGGGTGGGGCCCACGTGATTTCCGGGTGGGGCCCACGTGATTTCCGGGTGGGGCCCACGTGATTTCCGGGTGGGGCCCACGTGATTTCCCCTGGGGGCCCACGTGATTTCCGGGTAGGGCCCACGTGATTTCCGGGTGGGGCCCACGTGATTTCCGGGTGGGGCCCACGTGATTTCCGGGTGGGGCCCACGTGATTTCCGGGTGGGGCCCACGTGATTTCCGGGTGGGGCCCACGTGATTTCCGGGTGGGGCCCACGTGATTTCCGGGTGGGGCCCACGTGATTTCCCCGTGGGGCCCACGTGATTTCCGGGTGGGGCCCACGTGATTTCCGGGTGGGGCCCACGTGATTTCCGGGTGGGGCCCACGTGATTTCCCCGTGGGGCCCACGTGATTTCCGGGTGGGGCCCACGTGATTTCCGGGTGGGGCCCACGTGATTTCCCCTGGGGGCCCACGTGATTTCCGGGTGGGGCCCACGTGATTTCCGGGTGGGGCCCACGTGATTTCCGGGTGGGGCCCACGTGATTTCCGGGTGGGGCCCACGTGATTTCCGGGTGGGGCCCACGTGATTTCCGGGTGGGGTCCACGTGATTTCCCCGTGGGGCCCACGTGATTTCCCCGTGGGGCCTACGTGATTTCCGGGTGGGGCCCACGTGATTTCCGGGTGGGGCCCACGTGATTTCCGGGTGGGGCCCACGTGATTTCCAGGTGGGGCCCACGTGATTTCCCCGTGGGGCCCACGTGATTTCCGGGTGGGGCCCACGTGATTTCCGGGTGGGGCCCACGTGATTTCAGGGTGGGGCCCACGTGATTTCCGGGTGGGGCCCACGTGATTTCCGGGTGGGGCCCACGAGATTTCCCCGTGGGGCCCACGTGATTTCCGGGTGGGGCCCACGTGATTTCAGGGTGGGGCCCACGTGATTTCCGGGTGGGGCCCACGTGATTTCCGGGTGGGGCCCACGTGATTTCCCCTGGGGGCCCACGTGATTTCCGGGTGGGGCCCACGTGATTTCCGGGTGGGGCCCACGTGATTTCCGGGTGGGGCCCACGTGATTTCAGGGTGGGGCCCACGTGATTTCCGGGTGGGGCCCACGTGATTTCCGGGTGGGGCCCACGTGATTTCCCCTGGGGGCCCACGTGATTTCCGGGTGGGGCCCACGTGATTTCCGGGTGGGGCCCACGTGATTTCCGGGTGGGGCCCACGTGATTTCAGGGTGGGGCCCACGTGATTTCCCCGTGGGGCCCACGTGATTTCCGGGTGGGGCCCACGTGATTTCCGGGTGGGGCCCACGTGATTTCCGGGTGGGGCCCACGTGATTTCCGGGTGGGGCCCACGTGATTTCCGGGTGGGGCCCACGTGATTTCCGGGTGGGGCCCACGTGATTTCCCCTGGGGGCCCACGTGATTTCCGGGTGGGCCCACGTGATTTCCGGGTGGGGCCCACGTGATTTCCGGGTGGGGCCCACGTGATTTCCGGGTGGGGCCCACGTGATTTCCCCGTGGGGCCCACGTGATTTCCGGGTGGGGCCCACGTGATTTCCGGGTGGGGCCCACGTGATTTCCGGGTGGGGCCCACGTGATTTCCGGGTGGGGCCCACGTGATTTCCGGGTGGGGCCCACGTGATTTCCGGGTGGGGCCCACGTGATTTCCGGGTGGGGCCCACGTGATTTCCGGGTGGGGCCCACGTGATTTCCGGGTGGGGCCCACGTGATTTCCGGGTGGGGCCCACGTGATTTCCGGGTGGGGCCCACGTGATTTCCGGGTGGGGCCCACGTGATTTCCGGGTGGGGCCCACGTGATTTCCCCGTCGGGCCCACGTGATTTCCGAGTGGGGCCCACGTGATTTCCGGGTGGGGCCCACGTGATTTCCGGGTGGGGCCCACGTGATTTCCGGGTGGGGCCCACGTGATTTCCGGGTGGGGCCCACGTGATTTCCGGGTGGGGCCCACGTGATTTCCGGGTGGGGCCCACGTGATTTCCCCGTGGGGCCCACGTGATTTCCGGGTGGGGCCCACGTGATTTCCGGGTGGGGCCCACGTGATTTCCGGGTGGGGCCCACGTGATTTCCCCTGGGGGCCCACGTGATTTCCGGGTGGGGCCCTCGTGATTTCCGGGTGGGGCCCACGTGATTTCCGGGTGGGGCCCACGTGATTTCCGTGTGGGGCCCACGTGATTTCCGGGTGGGGCCCACGTGATTTCCGGGTGGGGCCCACGTGATTTCCGGGTGGGGCCCACGTGATTTCCGGGTGGGGCCCACGTGATTTCCGGGTGGGGCCCACGTGATTTCCCCGTGGGGCCCACGTGATTTCCGGGTGGGGCCCACGTGATTTCCGGGTGGGGCCCACGTGATTTCCGGGTGGGGCCCACGTGATTTCCGGGTGGGGCCCACGTGATTTCCGGGTGGGGCCCACGTGATTTCCGGGTGGGGCCCACGTGATTTCCGGGTGGGACCCACGTGATTTCCCTGTGGGGCCCACGTGATTTCCGAGTGGGGCCCACGTGATTTCCGGGTGGGGCCCACGTGATATCCGGGTGGGGCCCACGTGATTTCCCCTGGGGGCCCACGTGATTTCCGGGTGGGGCCCACGTGATTTCCCCTGGGGGCCCACGTGATTTCCGGGTAGGGCCCACGTGATTTCCGGGTGGGGCCCACGTGATTTCCCCTGGGGGCCCACGTGATTTCCGGGTGGGGCCCACGTGATTTCCGGGTGGGGCCCACGTGATTTCCGGGTGGGGCCCACGTGATTTCCGGGTGGGGCCCACGTGATTTCCGGGTGGGGCCCACGTGATTTCCGGGTGGGGCCCACGTGATTTCCGGGTGGGGCCCACGTGATTTCCGGGTGGGGCCCACCTGATTTCCCCTGGGGGCCCACGTGATTTCCGGGTGGGGCCCACGTGATTTCCGGGTGGGGCCCACGTGATTTCCGGGTGGGGCCTACGTGATTTCCGGGTGGGGCCCACGTGATTTCCGGGTGGGGCCCACGTGATTTCCGGGTGGGGCCCACGTGATTTCCGGGTGGGGCCCACGTGATTTCCGGGTGGGGCCCACGTGATTTCCGGGTGGGGCCCACGTGATTTCCGGGTGGGGCCCACGTGATTTCCCCGTGGGGCCCACGTGATTTCCGGGTGGGGCCCACGTGATTTCCGGGTGGGGCCCACGTGATTTCCCCGTGGGGCCCACGTGATTTCCGGGTGGGCCCCACGTGATTTCCGGGTGGGCCCCACGTGATTTCCGGGTGGGGCCCACGTGATTTCCGGGTGGGGCCCACGTGATTTCCGGGTGGGGCCCACGTGATTTCCGGGTGGGGCCCACGTGATTTCCGGGTGGGGCCCACGTGATTTCCGGGTGGGGCCCACGTGATTTCCGGGTGGGGCCCACGTGATTTCCGGGTGGGGCCCACGTGATTTCCGGGTGGGGCCCACGTGATTTCCGGGTGGGGCCCACGTGATTTCCCCTGGGGTCCCAGGTGATTTCCGGGTGGGGCCCACGTGATTTCCGGGTGGGGCCCACGTGATTTCCGGGTTGGGCCCACGTGATTTCCCCGTGGGGCCCACGTGATTTCCGGGTGGGGCCCACGTGATTTCCGGGTGGGTCCCACGTGATTTCCGGGTGGGGCCCACGTGATTTCCGGGTGGGGCCCACGTGATTTCCGTGTGGGGCCTACGTGATTTCCGGGTGGGGCCCACGTGATTTCCGTGTGGGGCCCACGTGATGTCCGGGTGGGGCCCACGTGATTTCCGGGTGGGGCCCACGTGATTTCCCCGTGGGGCCCACGTGATTTCCGGGTGGGGCCCACGTGATTTCCGGGTGGGCCCCACGTGATTTCCGGGTGGGGCCCACGTGATTTCCGGGTGGGGCCCACGTGATTTCCGGGTGGGGCCCACGTGATTTCCCCGTGGTGCCCACGTGATTTCCGGGTGGGGCCCACGTGATTTCCGGGTGGGGCCCACGTGATTTCCGGGTGGGGCCCACGTGATTTCAGGGTGGGGCCCACGTGATTTCCGGGTGGGGCCCACGTGATTTCCGGGTGGGGCCCACGTGACTTCCGGGTGGGGCCCACGTGATTTCCGGGTGGGGCCCACGTGATTTCCGGGTGGGGCCCACATGATTTCCCCGTGGGGCCCACGTGATTTCCGGGTGGGGCCCACGTGATTTCCGGGTGGGGCCCACGTGATTTCCGGGTGGGGCCCACGTGATTTCCGGGTGGGGCCCACGTGATTTCCGTGTGGGGCCCACGTGATTTCCGGGTGGGGCCCACGTGATTTCCCTGTGGGGCCCACGTGATTTCCGGGTGGGGCCCACGTGATTTCCGGGTGGGGCCCACGTGATTTCCCCGTGGGGCCCACGTGATTTCCGGGTGGGGCCCACGTGATTTCCGGGTGGGCCCCACGTGATTTCCGGGTGGGGCCCACGTGATTTCCGGGTGGGGCCCACGTGATTTCCGGGTGGGGCCCACGTGATTTCCGGGTGGGGCCCACGTGATTTCCGGGTGGGGCCCACGTGATTTCCGGGTGGGGCCCACGTGATTTCAGGGTGGGGCCCACGTGATTTCCGGGTGGGGCCCACGTGATTTCCGGGTGGGGCCCACGTGATTTCCGGGTGGGGCCCACGTGATTTCCCCGTGGGGCCCACGTGATTTCCGGGTGGGCCCCACGTGATTTCCGGGTGGGTCCCACGTGATTTCCGGGTGGGCCCCACGTGATTTCCGGGTGGGGCCCACGTGATTTCCGTGTGGGGCCCACGTGATTTCCGGGTGGGGCCCACGTGATTTCCGTGTGGGGCCCACGTGATTTCCGGGTGGGGCCCACGTGATTTCCGGGTGGGGCCCACGTGATTTCTCCGTGGGGCCCACGTGATTTCCGGGTGGGGCCCACGTGATTTCCGGGTGGGCCCCACGTGATTTCCGAGTGGGGCCCACGTGATTTCCGGGTGGGGCCCACGTGATTTCCGGGTGGGGCCCACGTGATTTCCGGGTGGGGCCCACGTGATTTCCGGGTGGGGCCCACGTGATTTCCGGGTGGGGCCCACGTGATTTCAGGGTGGGGCCCACGTGATTTCCGGGTGGGGCCCACGTGATTTCCGGGTGGGGCCCACGTGACTTCCGGGTGGGGCCCACGTGACTTCCGGGTGGGGCCCACGTGATTTCCGGGTGGGGCCCACGTGATTTCCGGGTGGGGCCCACGTGATTTCCCCGTGGGGCCCACGTGATTTCCGGGTGGGGCCCACGTTATTTCCAGGTGGGGCCCACGTGATTTCCGGGTGGGGCCCACGTGATTTCAGGGTGGGGCCCACGTGATTTCCGTGTGGGGCCCACGTGATTTCCGGGTGGGGCCCACGTTATTTCCGTGTGGGGCCCACGTGATTTCCGGGTGGGGCCCACGTGATTTCCGGGTGGGGCCCACGTGATTTCCCCGTGGGGCCCACGTGATTTCCGGGTGGGGCCCACGTGATTTCCGGGTGGGGCCCACGTGATTTCCGGGTGGGGCCCACGTGATTTCCGGGTGGGGCCCACGTGATTTCCGGGTGGGGCCCACGTGATTTCCGGGTGGGGCCCACGTGATTTCCGGGTGGGGCCCACGTGATTTCCCCTGGGGTCCCACGTGATTTCCGGGTGGGGCCCACGTGATTTCCGGGTGGGGCCCACGTGATTTCCGGGTGGGGCCCACGTGATTTCCCCGTGGGGCCCACGTGATTTCCGGGTGGGGCCCACGTGATTTCCGGGTGGGTCCCACGTGATTTCCGGGTGGGGCCCACGTGATTTCCGGGTGGGGCCCACGTGATTTCCGTGTGGGGCCTACGTGATTTCCGGGTGGGGCCCACGTGATTTCCGTGTGGGGCCCACGTGATTTCCGGGTGGGGCCCACGTGATTTCCGGGTGGGGCCCACGTGATTTCCCCGTGGGGCCCACGTGATTTCCGGGTGGGGCCACGTGATTTCCGGGTGGGCCCCACGTGATTTCCGGGTGGGGCCCACGTGATTTCCGGGTGGGGCCCACGTGATTTCCGGGTGGGGCCCACGTGATTTCTCCGTGGTGCCCACGTGATTTCCGGGTGGGGCCCACGTGATTTCCGGGTGGGGCCCACGTGATTTCCGGGTGGGGCCCACGTGATTTCAGGGTGGGGCCCACGTGATTTCCGGGTGGGGCCCACGTGATTTCCGGGTGGGGCCCACGTGATTTCCGGGTGGGGCCCACGTAACTTCCGGGTGGGGCCCACGTGATTTCCGGGTGGGGCCCACGTGATTTCCGGGTGGGGCCCACGTGATTTCCCCGTGGGGCCCACGTGATTTCCGGGTGGGGCCCACGTGATTTCCGGGTGGGGACCACGTGATTTCCGGGTGGGGCCCACGTGATTTCCGGGTGGGGCCCACGTGATTTCCGTGTGGGGCCCACGTGATTTCCGTGTGGGGCCCACGTGATTTCCGTGTGGGGCCCAAGTGATTTCCGGGTGGGGCCCACGTGATTTCCGGGTGGGGCCCACGTGATTTCCCCGTGGGGCCCACGTGATTTCCGGGTGGGGCCCACGTGATTTCCGGGTGGGCCCCACGTGATTTCCGGGTGGGGCCCACGTGATTTCCGGGTGGGGCCCACGTGATTTCCGGGTGGGGCCCACGTGATTTCCCCGTGGTGCCCACGTGATTTCCGGGTGGGGCCCACGTGATTTCCGGGTGGGGCCCACGTGATTTCCGGGTGGGGCCCACGTGATTTCCGGGTGGGGCCCACGTGACTTCCGGGTGGGGCCCACGTGATTTCCGGGTGGGGCCCACGTGATTTCCCCGTGGGGCCCACGTGATTTCCGGGTGGGGCCCACGTGATTTCCGTGTGGGGCCCACGTGATTTCCGGGTGGGGCCCACGTGATTTCCCCTGGGGGCCCACGTGATTTCCGGGTGGGGCCCACGTGATTTCCGGGTGGGGCCCACGTGATTTCCGGGTGGGGCCCACGTGATTTCCGGGTGGGGCCCACGTGATTTCCCCTGGGGTCCCACGTGATTTCCGGGTGGGGCCCACGTGATTTCCGGGTGGGGCCCACGTGATTTCCGGGTGGGGCCCACGTGATTTCCGGGTGGGGCCCTCGTGATTTCCGGGTGGGGCCCACGTGATTTCCGGGTGGGGCCCACGTGATTTCCGGGTGGGGCCCACGTGATTTCCGGGTGGGCCCCACGTGATTTCCCCGTGGTGCCCACGTGATTTCCGGGTGGGGCCCACGTGATTTCCGGGTGGGGCCCACGTGATTTCAGGGTGGGGCCCACGTGATTTCAGGGTGGGGCCCACGTGATTTCCGGGTGGGGCCCACGTGATTTCCGGGTGGGGCCCACGTGACTTCCGGGTGGGGCCCACGTGATTTCCGGGTGGGGCCCACGTGATTTCCGGGTGGGGCCCACGTGATTTCCCCGTGGGGCCCACGTGATTTCCGGGTGGGGCCCACGTGATTTCCGGGTGGGGCCCACGTGATTTCAGGGTGGGGCCCACGTGATTTCCGGGTGGGGCCCACGTGATTTCCGTGTGGGGCCCACGTGATTTCCGGGTGGGGCCCACGTGATTTCCGTGTGGGGCCCACGTGATTTCCGGGTGGGGCCCACGTGATTTCCGGGTGGGGCCCACGTGATTTCCCCGTGGGGCCCACGTGATTTCCGGGTGGGGCCCACGTGATTTCCGGGTGGGCCCCACGTGATTTCCGGTTGGGGCCCACGTGATTTCCGGGTGGGGCCCACGTGATTTCCGGGTGGGGCCCACGTGATTTCCCCGTGGTGCCCACGTGATTTCCGGGTGGGGCCCACGTGATTTCCGGGTGGGGCCCACGTGATTTCCGGGTGGGGCCCACGTGATTTCAGGGTGGGCCCCACGTGATTTCCGGGTGGGGCCCACGTGATTTCCGGGTGGGGCCCACGTGATTTCCGGGTGGGTCCCACGTGATTTCCGGGTGGGGCCCACGTGATTTCCGGGTGGGGCCCACGTGATTTCCCCGTGGGGCCCACGTGATTTCCGGGTGGGGCCCACGTGATTTCCGGGTGGGGCCCACGTGATTTCCGGGTGGGGCCCACGTGATTTCCGGGTGGGGCCCACGTGATTTCCGGGTGGGGCCCACGTGATTTCCGGGTGGGGCCCACGTGATTTCCGGGTGGGGCCCACGTGATTTCCCCTGGGGGCCCACGTGATTTCCGGGTAGGGCCCACGTGATTTCCGGGTGGGGCCCACGTGATTTCCGGGTGGGGCCCACGTGATTTCCGGGTGGGGCCCACGTGATTTCCGGGTGGGGCCCACGTGATTTCCGGGTGGGGCCCACGTGATTTCCGGGTGGGGCCCACGTGATTTCCGGGTGGGGCCCACGTGATTTCCCCGTGGGGCCCACGTGATTTCCGGGTGGGGCCCACGTGATTTCCGGGTGGGGCCCACGTGATTTCCGGGTGGGGCCCACGTGATTTCCCCGTGGGGCCCACGTGATTTCCGGGTGGGGCCCACGTGATTTCCGGGTGGGGCCCACGTGATTTCCCCTGGGGGCCCACGTGATTTCCGGGTGGGGCCCACGTGATTTCCGGGTGGGGCCCACGTGATTTCCGGGTGGGGCCCACGTGATTTCCGGGTGGGGCCCACGTGATTTCCGGGTGGGGCCCACGTGATTTCCGGGTGGGGTCCACGTGATTTCCCCGTGGGGCCCACGTGATTTCCCCGTGGGGCCTACGTGATTTCCGGGTGGGGCCCACGTGATTTCCGGGTGGGGCCCACGTGATTTCCGGGTGGGGCCCACGTGATTTCCAGGTGGGGCCCACGTGATTTCCCCGTGGGGCCCACGTGATTTCCGGGTGGGGCCCACGTGATTTCCGGGTGGGGCCCACGTGATTTCAGGGTGGGGCCCACGTGATTTCCGGGTGGGGCCCACGTGATTTCCGGGTGGGGCCCACGAGATTTCCCCGTGGGGCCCACGTGATTTCCGGGTGGGGCCCACGTGATTTCAGGGTGGGGCCCACGTGATTTCCGGGTGGGGCCCACGTGATTTCCGGGTGGGGCCCACGTGATTTCCCCTGGGGGCCCACGTGATTTCCGGGTGGGGCCCACGTGATTTCCGGGTGGGGCCCACGTGATTTCCGGGTGGGGCCCACGTGATTTCAGGGTGGGGCCCACGTGATTTCCGGGTGGGGCCCACGTGATTTCCGGGTGGGGCCCACGTGATTTCCCCTGGGGGCCCACGTGATTTCCGGGTGGGGCCCACGTGATTTCCGGGTGGGGCCCACGTGATTTCCGGGTGGGGCCCACGTGATTTCAGGGTGGGGCCCACGTGATTTCCCCGTGGGGCCCACGTGATTTCCGGGTGGGGCCCACGTGATTTCCGGGTGGGGCCCACGTGATTTCCGGGTGGGGCCCACGTGATTTCCGGGTGGGGCCCACGTGATTTCCGGGTGGGGCCCACGTGATTTCCGGGTGGGGCCCACGTGATTTCCCCTGGGGGCCCACGTGATTTCCGGGTGGGCCCACGTGATTTCCGGGTGGGGCCCACGTGATTTCCGGGTGGGGCCCACGTGATTTCCGGGTGGGGCCCACGTGATTTCCCCGTGGGGCCCACGTGATTTCCGGGTGGGGCCCACGTGATTTCCGGGTGGGGCCCACGTGATTTCCGGGTGGGGCCCACGTGATTTCCGGGTGGGGCCCACGTGATTTCCGGGTGGGGCCCACGTGATTTCCGGGTGGGGCCCACGTGATTTCCGGGTGGGGCCCACGTGATTTCCGGGTGGGGCCCACGTGATTTCCGGGTGGGGCCCACGTGATTTCCGGGTGGGGCCCACGTGATTTCCGGGTGGGGCCCACGTGATTTCCGGGTGGGGCCCACGTGATTTCCCCGTCGGGCCCACGTGATTTCCGAGTGGGGCCCACGTGATTTCCGGGTGGGGCCCACGTGATTTCCGGGTGGGGCCCACGTGATTTCCGGGTGGGGCCCACGTGATTTCCGGGTGGGGCCCACGTGATTTCCGGGTGGGGCCCACGTGATTTCCGGGTGGGGCCCACGTGATTTCCCCGTGGGGCCCACGTGATTTCCGGGTGGGGCCCACGTGATTTCCGGGTGGGGCCCACGTGATTTCCGGGTGGGGCCCACGTGATTTCCCCTGGGGGCCCACGTGATTTCCGGGTGGGGCCCTCGTGATTTCCGGGTGGGGCCCACGTGATTTCCGGGTGGGGCCCACGTGATTTCCGTGTGGGGCCCACGTGATTTCCGGGTGGGGCCCACGTGATTTCCGGGTGGGGCCCACGTGATTTCCGGGTGGGGCCCACGTGATTTCCGGGTGGGGCCCACGTGATTTCCGGGTGGGGCCCACGTGATTTCCCCGTGGGGCCCACGTGATTTCCGGGTGGGGCCCACGTGATTTCCGGGTGGGGCCCACGTGATTTCCGGGTGGGGCCCACGTGATTTCCGGGTGGGGCCCACGTGATTTCCGGGTGGGGCCCACGTGATTTCCGGGTGGGGCCCACGTGATTTCCGGGTGGGACCCACGTGATTTCCCTGTGGGGCCCACGTGATTTCCGAGTGGGGCCCACGTGATTTCCGGGTGGGGCCCACGTGATATCCGGGTGGGGCCCACGTGATTTCCCCTGGGGGCCCACGTGATTTCCGGGTGGGGCCCACGTGATTTCCCCTGGGGGCCCACGTGATTTCCGGGTAGGGCCCACGTGATTTCCGGGTGGGGCCCACGTGATTTCCCCTGGGGGCCCACGTGATTTCCGGGTGGGGCCCACGTGATTTCCGGGTGGGGCCCACGTGATTTCCGGGTGGGGCCCACGTGATTTCCGGGTGGGGCCCACGTGATTTCCGGGTGGGGCCCACGTGATTTCCGGGTGGGGCCCACGTGATTTCCGGGTGGGGCCCACGTGATTTCCGGGTGGGGCCCACCTGATTTCCCCTGGGGGCCCACGTGATTTCCGGGTGGGGCCCACGTGATTTCCGGGTGGGGCCCACGTGATTTCCGGGTGGGGCCCACGTGATTTCCGGGTGGGGCCCACGTGATTTCCGGGTGGGGCCCACGTGATTTCCGGGTGGGGCCCACGTGATTTCCGGGTGGGGCCCACGTGATTTCCGGGTGGGGCCCACGTGATTTCCGGGTGGGGCCCACGTGATTTCCGGGTGGGGCCCACGTGATTTCCCCGTGGGGCCCACGTGATTTCCGGGTGGGGCCCACGTGATTTCCGGGTGGGGCCCACGTGATTTCCCCGTGGGGCCCACGTGATTTCCGGGTGGGCCCCACGTGATTTCCGGGTGGGCCCCACGTGATTTCCGGGTGGGGCCCACGTGATTTCCGGGTGGGGCCCACGTGATTTCCGGGTGGGGCCCACGTGATTTCCGGGTGGGGCCCACGTGATTTCCGGGTGGGGCCCACGTGATTTCCGGGTGGGGCCCACGTGATTTCCGGGTGGGGCCCACGTGATTTCCGGGTGGGGCCCACGTGATTTCCGGGTGGGGCCCACGTGATTTCCGGGTGGGGCCCACGTGATTTCCCCTGGGGTCCCAGGTGATTTCCGGGTGGGGCCCACGTGATTTCCGGGTGGGGCCCACGTGATTTCCGGGTTGGGCCCACGTGATTTCCCCGTGGGGCCCACGTGATTTCCGGGTGGGGCCCACGTGATTTCCGGGTGGGTCCCACGTGATTTCCGGGTGGGGCCCACGTGATTTCCGGGTGGGGCCCACGTGATTTCCGTGTGGGGCCTACGTGATTTCCGGGTGGGGCCCACGTGATTTCCGTGTGGGGCCCACGTGATGTCCGGGTGGGGCCCACGTGATTTCCGGGTGGGGCCCACGTGATTTCCCCGTGGGGCCCACGTGATTTCCGGGTGGGGCCCACGTGATTTCCGGGTGGGCCCCACGTGATTTCCGGGTGGGGCCCACGTGATTTCCGGGTGGGGCCCACGTGATTTCCGGGTGGGGCCCACGTGATTTCCCCGTGGTGCCCACGTGATTTCCGGGTGGGGCCCACGTGATTTCCGGGTGGGGCCCACGTGATTTCCGGGTGGGGCCCACGTGATTTCAGGGTGGGGCCCACGTGATTTCCGGGTGGGGCCCACGTGATTTCCGGGTGGGGCCCACGTGACTTCCGGGTGGGGCCCACGTGATTTCCGGGTGGGGCCCACGTGATTTCCGGGTGGGGCCCACATGATTTCCCCGTGGGGCCCACGTGATTTCCGGGTGGGGCCCACGTGATTTCCGGGTGGGGCCCACGTGATTTCCGGGTGGGGCCCACGTGATTTCCGGGTGGGGCCCACGTGATTTCCGTGTGGGGCCCACGTGATTTCCGGGTGGGGCCCACGTGATTTCCCTGTGGGGCCCACGTGATTTCCGGGTGGGGCCCACGTGATTTCCGGGTGGGGCCCACGTGATTTCCCCGTGGGGCCCACGTGATTTCCGGGTGGGGCCCACGTGATTTCCGGGTGGGCCCCACGTGATTTCCGGGTGGGGCCCACGTGATTTCCGGGTGGGGCCCACGTGATTTCCGGGTGGGGCCCACGTGATTTCCGGGTGGGGCCCACGTGATTTCCGGGTGGGGCCCACGTGATTTCCGGGTGGGGCCCACGTGATTTCAGGGTGGGGCCCACGTGATTTCCGGGTGGGGCCCACGTGATTTCCGGGTGGGGCCCACGTGATTTCCGGGTGGGGCCCACGTGATTTCCCCGTGGGGCCCACGTGATTTCCGGGTGGGCCCCACGTGATTTCCGGGTGGGTCCCACGTGATTTCCGGGTGGGCCCCACGTGATTTCCGGGTGGGGCCCACGTGATTTCCGTGTGGGGCCCACGTGATTTCCGGGTGGGGCCCACGTGATTTCCGTGTGGGGCCCACGTGATTTCCGGGTGGGGCCCACGTGATTTCCGGGTGGGGCCCACGTGATTTCTCCGTGGGGCCCACGTGATTTCCGGGTGGGGCCCACGTGATTTCCGGGTGGGCCCCACGTGATTTCCGAGTGGGGCCCACGTGATTTCCGGGTGGGGCCCACGTGATTTCCGGGTGGGGCCCACGTGATTTCCGGGTGGGGCCCACGTGATTTCCGGGTGGGGCCCACGTGATTTCCGGGTGGGGCCCACGTGATTTCAGGGTGGGGCCCACGTGATTTCCGGGTGGGGCCCACGTGATTTCCGGGTGGGGCCCACGTGACTTCCGGGTGGGGCCCACGTGACTTCCGGGTGGGGCCCACGTGATTTCCGGGTGGGGCCCACGTGATTTCCGGGTGGGGCCCACGTGATTTCCCCGTGGGGCCCACGTGATTTCCGGGTGGGGCCCACGTTATTTCCAGGTGGGGCCCACGTGATTTCCGGGTGGGGCCCACGTGATTTCAGGGTGGGGCCCACGTGATTTCCGTGTGGGGCCCACGTGATTTCCGGGTGGGGCCCACGTTATTTCCGTGTGGGGCCCACGTGATTTCCGGGTGGGGCCCACGTGATTTCCGGGTGGGGCCCACGTGATTTCCCCGTGGGGCCCACGTGATTTCCGGGTGGGGCCCACGTGATTTCCGGGTGGGGCCCACGTGATTTCCGGGTGGGGCCCACGTGATTTCCGGGTGGGGCCCACGTGATTTCCGGGTGGGGCCCACGTGATTTCCGGGTGGGGCCCACGTGATTTCCGGGTGGGGCCCACGTGATTTCCCCTGGGGTCCCACGTGATTTCCGGGTGGGGCCCACGTGATTTCCGGGTGGGGCCCACGTGATTTCCGGGTGGGGCCCACGTGATTTCCCCGTGGGGCCCACGTGATTTCCGGGTGGGGCCCACGTGATTTCCGGGTGGGTCCCACGTGATTTCCGGGTGGGGCCCACGTGATTTCCGGGTGGGGCCCACGTGATTTCCGTGTGGGGCCTACGTGATTTCCGGGTGGGGCCCACGTGATTTCCGTGTGGGGCCCACGTGATTTCCGGGTGGGGCCCACGTGATTTCCGGGTGGGGCCCACGTGATTTCCCCGTGGGGCCCACGTGATTTCCGGGTGGGGCCACGTGATTTCCGGGTGGGCCCCACGTGATTTCCGGGTGGGGCCCACGTGATTTCCGGGTGGGGCCCACGTGATTTCCGGGTGGGGCCCACGTGATTTCTCCGTGGTGCCCACGTGATTTCCGGGTGGGGCCCACGTGATTTCCGGGTGGGGCCCACGTGATTTCCGGGTGGGGCCCACGTGATTTCAGGGTGGGGCCCACGTGATTTCCGGGTGGGGCCCACGTGATTTCCGGGTGGGGCCCACGTGATTTCCGGGTGGGGCCCACGTAACTTCCGGGTGGGGCCCACGTGATTTCCGGGTGGGGCCCACGTGATTTCCGGGTGGGGCCCACGTGATTTCCCCGTGGGGCCCACGTGATTTCCGGGTGGGGCCCACGTGATTTCCGGGTGGGGACCACGTGATTTCCGGGTGGGGCCCACGTGATTTCCGGGTGGGGCCCACGTGATTTCCGGGTGGGGCCCACGTGATTTCCGTGTGGGGCCCACGTGATTTCCGGGTGGGGCCCACGTGATTTCCGTGTGGGGCCCACGTGATTTCCGTGTGGGGCCCACGTGATTTCCGTGTGGGGCCCAAGTGATTTCCGGGTGGGGCCCACGTGATTTCCGGGTGGGGCCCACGTGATTTCCCCGTGGGGCCCACGTGATTTCCGGGTGGGGCCCACGTGATTTCCGGGTGGGCCCCACGTGATTTCCGGGTGGGGCCCACGTGATTTCCGGGTGGGGCCCACGTGATTTCCGGGTGGGGCCCACGTGATTTCCCCGTGGTGCCCACGTGATTTCCGGGTGGGGCCCACGTGATTTCCGGGTGGGGCCCACGTGATTTCCGGGTGGGGCCCACGTGATTTCCGGGTGGGGCCCACGTGACTTCCGGGTGGGGCCCACGTGATTTCCGGGTGGGGCCCACGTGATTTCCCCGTGGGGCCCACGTGATTTCCGGGTGGGGCCCACGTGATTTCCGTGTGGGGCCCACGTGATTTCCGGGTGGGGCCCACGTGATTTCCCCTGGGGGCCCACGTGATTTCCGGGTGGGGCCCACGTGATTTCCGGGTGGGGCCCACGTGATTTCCGGGTGGGGCCCACGTGATTTCCGGGTGGGGCCCACGTGATTTCCCCTGGGGTCCCACGTGATTTCCGGGTGGGGCCCACGTGATTTCCGGGTGGGGCCCACGTGATTTCCGGGTGGGGCCCACGTGATTTCCGGGTGGGGCCCTCGTGATTTCCGGGTGGGGCCCACGTGATTTCCGGGTGGGGCCCACGTGATTTCCGGGTGGGGCCCACGTGATTTCCGGGTGGGGCCCACGTGATTTCCGTGTGGGGCCTACGTGATTTCCGGGTGGGGCCCACGTGATTTCCGGGTGGGGCCCACGTGATTTCCGGGTGGGGCCCACGTGATTTCCGGGTGGGGTCCACGTGATTTCCGGGTGGGGCCCACGTGATTTCCGGGTGGGGCCCATGTGATTTCCCCGTGGGGCCCACGTGATTTCCCCGTGGGGCCCACGTGATTTCCGGGTGGGGCCCACGTGATTTCCGGGTGGGGCCCACGTGATTTCCGGGTGGGGCCCACGTGATTTCCTTGTGGGGCCCACGTGATTTCCCCTGGGGGCCCACGTGATTTCCGGGTGGGCCCCACGTGATTTCCGGGTGGGGCCCACGTGATTTCCGGGTGGAGCCCACGTGATTTCCGGGTGGGGCCCACGTGATTTCCGGGTGGAGCCCACGTGATTTCCGGGTGGGGCCCACGTGATTTCCGGGTGGGGCCCACGTGATTTCCCCTGGGGGCCCACGTGATTTCCGGGTGGGGCCCACGTGATTTCCGGGTGGGGCCCACGTGATTTCCGGGTGGGGCCCACGTGATTTCCCCTGGGGGCCCACGTGATTTCCGGGTGGGGCCCACGTGATTTCCGGGTGGGGCCCACGTGATTTCCGGGTGGGGCCCACGTGTTTTCCGGGTGGGGCCAACGTGATTTCCGGGTGGGGCCCACGTGATTTCCGGGTGGGGCCCACGTGATTTCCCCTGGGGGCCCACGTGATTTCCGGGTGGGGCCCACGTGATTTCCGGGTGGGGCCCACGTGATTTCCGGGTGGGACCCACGTGATTTCCGGGTGGGGCCCACGTGATTTCCGGGTGGGGCCCACGTGATATCCGGGTGGGGCCCACGTGATTTCCCCTGGGGGCCCACGTGATTTCCGGGTGGGGCCCACGTGATTTCCGGGTGGGGCCCACGTGATTTCCGGGTGGGGCCCACGTGATTTCCGGGTGGGGCCCACGTGATTTCCGGGTGGGGCCCACGTGATTTCCGGGTGGGGCCCACGTGATTTCCGGGTGGGGCCCACGTGATTTCCCCGTGGGGCCCACGTGATTTCCGGGTGGGGCACACGTGATTTCCCCGTGGGGCCCACGTGATTTCCGGGTGGGGCCCACGTGATTTCCGGGTGGGGCCCACGTGATTTCCGGGTGGGGCCCACGTGATTTCCGGGTGGGGCCCACGTGATTTCCGGGTGGGGCCCACGTGATTTCCGGGTGGGGCCCACGTGATTTCCGGGTGGGGCCCACGTGATTTCCCCGTGGGGCCCACGTGATTTCCGGGTGGGGCCCACGTGATTTCCGGGTGGGGCCCACGTGATTTCCGGGTGGGGCCCACGTGATTTCCCCTGGGGGCCCACGTGATTTCCGGGTGGGGCCCTCGTGATTTCCGGGTGGGGCCCACGTGATTTCCGGGTGGGGCCCACGTGATTTCCGGGTGGGGCCCACGTGATTTCCGGGTGGGGCCCACGTGATTTCCGGGTGGGGCCCACGTGATTTCCGGGTGGGGCCCACGTGATTTCCGGGTGGGGCCCACGTGATTTCCAGGTGGGGCCCACGTGATTTCCACGTGGGGCCCACGTGATTTCCGGGTGGGGCCCACGTGATTTCCGGGTGGGGCCCACGTGATTTCCGGGTGGGGCCCACGTGATTTCCGGGTGGGGCCCACGTGATTTCCGGGTGGGGCCCACGTGATTTCCGTGTGGGGCCCACGTGATTTCCGGGTGGGGCCCACGTTATTTCCGTGTGGGGCCCACGTGATTTCCGGGTGGGGCCCACGTGATTTCCGGGTGGGGCCCACGTGATTTCCCCGTGGGGCCCACGTGATTTCCGGGTGGGGCCCACGTGATTTCAGGGTGGGCCCCACGTGATTTCCGGGTGGGGCCCACGTGATTTCCGGGTGGGGCCCACGTGATTTCCCCGTGGGGCCCACGTGATTTCCGGGTGGGGCCCACGTGATTTCCGGGTGGGGCCCACGTGATTTCCGGGTGGGGCCCACGTGATTTCCCCTGGGGGCCCACGTGATTTCCGGGTGGGGCCCACGTGATTTCCGGGTGGGGCCCACGTGATTTCCGGGTGGGGCCCACGTGATTTCCCCTGGGGTCCCACGTGATTTCCGGGTGGGGCCCACGTGATTTCCGGGTGGGGCCCACGTGATTTCCGGGTGGGGCCCACGTGATTTCCCCGTGGGGCCCACGTGATTTCCGGGTGGGGCCCACGTGATTTCCGGGTGGGTCCCACGTGATTTCCGGGTGGGGCCCACGTGATTTCCGGGTGGGGCCCACGTGATTTCCGGGTGGGGCCCACGTGATTTCCGGGTGGGGCCCACGTGATTTCCGTGTGGGGCCCACGTGATTTCCGGGTGGGGCCCACGTGATTTCCGGGTGGGGCCCACGTGATTTCCCCGTGGGGCCCACGTGATTTCCGGGTGGGGCCACGTGATTTCCGGGTGGGCCCCACGTGATTTCCGGGTGGGGCCCACGTGATTTCCGGGTGGGGCCCACGTGATTTCCGGGTGGGGCCCACGTGATTTCTCCGTGGTGCCCACGTGATTTCCGGGTGGGGCCCACGTGATTTCCGGGTGGGGCCCACGTGATTTCCGGGTGGGGCCCACGTGATTTCAGGGTGGGGCCCACGTGATTTCCGGGTGGGGCCCACGTGATTTCCGGGTGGGGCCCACGTGATTTCCGGGTGGGGCCCACGTGACTTCCGGGTGGGGCCCACGTGATTTCCGGGTGGGGCCCACGTGATTTCCGGGTGGGGCCCACGTGATTTCCCCGTGGGGCCCACGTGATTTCCGGGTGGGGCCCACGTGATTTCCGGGTGGGGACCACGTGATTTCCCCTGGGGGCCCACGTGATTTCCGGGTGGGGCCCACGTGATTTCCGGGTGGGGCCCACGTGATTTCCGGGTGGGGCCCACGTGATATCCGGGTGGGGCCCACGTGATTTCCCCTGGGGGCCCACGTGATTTCCGGGTGGGGCCCACGTGATTTCCGGGTGGGGCCCACGTGATTTCCGGGTGGGGCCCACGTGATTTCCCCGTGGGGCCCACGTGATTTCCGGGTGGGGCCCACGTGATTTCCGGGTGAGGCCCACGTGATTTCCGGGTGGGGCCCACGTGATTTCCGGGTGGGGCCCACGTGATTTCCGTGTGGGGCCTACGTGATTTCCGGGTGGGGCCCACGTGATTTCCGGGTGGGGCCCACGTGATTTCCGGGTGGGGCCCACGTGATTTCCGGGTGGGGTCCACTTGATTTCCGGGTGGGGCCCACGTGATTTCCGGGTGGGGCCCATGTGATTTCCCCGTGGGGCCCACGTGATTTCCCCGTGGGGCCCACGTGATTTCCGGGTGGGGCCCACGTGATTTCCGGGTGGGGCCCACGTGATTTCCGGGTGGGGCCCACGTGATTTCCTTGTGGGGCCCACGTGATTTCCCCTGGGGGCCCACGTGATTTCCGGGTGGGCCCCACGTGATTTCCGGGTGGGGCCCACGTGATTTCCGGGTGGAGCCCACGTGATTTCCGGGTGGGGCCCACGTGATTTCCGGGTGGGGCCCACGTGATTTCCGGGTGGGGCCCACGTGATTTCCGTGTGGGGCCTACGTGATTTCCGGGTGGGGCCCACGTGATTCCCGGGTGGGGCCCACGTGATTTCCGGGTGGGGCCCACGTGATTTCCGGGTGGGGTCCACTTGATTTCCGGGTGGGGCCCACGTGATTTCCGGGTGGGGCCCATGTGATTTCCCCGTGGGGCCCACGTGATTTCCCCGTGGGGCCCACGTGATTTCCGGGTGGGGCCCACGTGATTTCCGGGTGGGGCCCACGTGATTTCCGGGTGGGGCCCACGTGATTTCCTTGTGGGGCCCACGTGATTTCCCCTGGGGGCCCACGTGATTTCCGGGTGGGCCCCACGTGATTTCCGGGTGGGGCCCACGTGATTTCCGGGTGGAGCCCACGTGATTTCCGGGTGGGGCCCACGTGATTTCCGGGTGGGGCCCACGTGATTTCCGGGTGGGGCCCACGTGATTTCCGGGTGGGGCCCACGTGATTTCCGGGTGGGGCCCACGTGATTTCCGGGTGGGGCCCACGTGATTTCCGGGTGGGGCCCACGTGATTTCCCCTGGGGGCCCACGTGATTTCCGGGTGGGGCCCACGTGATTTCCGGGTGGGGCCCACGTGATTTCCGGGTGGGGCCCACGTGTTTTCCGGGTGGGGCCCACGTGATTTCCGGGTGGGGCCCACGTGATTTCCGGGTGGGGCCCACGTGATTTCCGGGTGGGGCCCACGTGATTTCCGGGTGGGGCCCACGTGATTTCCCCGTGGGGCCCACGTGATTTCCGGGTGGGGCCCACGTGATTTCCGGGTGAGGCCCACGTGATTTCCGGGTGGGGCCCACGTGATTTCCGGGTGGGGCCCACGTGATTTCCGTGTGGGGCCCACGTGATTTCCGGGTGGGGCCCACGTGATTTCCGGGTGGGGCCCACGTGATTTCCGGGTGGGGCCCACGTGATTTCCGGGTGGGGTCCACTTGATTTCCGGGTGGGGCCCACGTGATTTCCGGGTGGGGCCCATGTGATTTCCCCGTGGGGCCCACGTGATTTCCCCGTGGGGCCCACGTGATTTCCGGGTGGGGCCCACGTGATTTCCGGGTGGGGCCCACGTGATTTCCGGGTGGGGCCCACGTGATTTCCTTGTGGGGCCCACGTGATTTCCCCTGGGGGCCCACGTGATTTCCGGGTGGGCCCCACGTGATTTCCGGGTGGGGCCCACGTGATTTCCGGGTGGAGCCCACGTGATTTCCGGTTGGGGCCCACGTGATTTCCGGGTGGGGCCCAAGTGATTTCCGGGTGGGGCCCACGTGATTTCCGGGTGGGGCCCACGTGATTTCCGGGTGGGGCCCACGTGATTTCCGGGTGGGGCCCACGTGATTTCCCCTGGGGGCCCACGTGATTTCCGGGTGGGGCCCACGTGATTTCCGGGTGGGGCCCACGTGATTTCCGGGTGGGGCCCACGTAATTTCCCCGTGGGGCCCACGTGATTTCCGGGTGGGGCCCACGTGATTTCCGGGTGGGTCCCACGTGATTTCCGGGTGGGGCCCACGTGATTTCCGGGTGGGGCCCACGTGATTTCCGGGTGGGGCCCACGTGATTTCCGGGTGGGGCCCACGTGATTTCCGTGTGGGGCCCACGTGATTTCCGGGTGGGGCCCACGTGATTTCCCCGTGGGGCCCACGTGATTTCCCCGTGGGGCCCACGTGATTTCCGGGTGGGGCCACGTGATTTCCGGGTGGGCCCCACGTGATTTCCGGGTGGGGCCCACGTGATTTCCGGGTGGGGCCCACGTGATTTCCGGGTGGGGCCCACGTGATTTCTCCGTGGTGCCCACGTGATTTCCGGGTGGGGCCCACGTGATTTCCGGGTGGGGCCCACGTGATTTCCGGGTGGGGCCCACGTGATTTCAGGGTGGGGCCCACGTGATTTCCGGGTGGGGCCCACGTGATTTCCGGGTGGGGCCCACGTGATTTCCGGGTGGGGCCCACGTGACTTCCGGGTGGGGCCCACGTGATTTCCGGGTGGGGCCCACGTGATTTCCGGGTGGGGCCCACGTGATTTCCCCGTGGGGCCCACGTGATTTCCGGGTGGGGCCCACGTGATTTCCGGGTGGGGACCACGTGATTTCCCCTGGGGGCCCACGTGATTTCCGGGTGGGGCCCACGTGATTTCCGGGTGGGGCCCACGTGATTTCCGGGTGGGGCCCACGTGATATCCGGGTGGGGCCCACGTGATTTCCCCTGGGGGCCCACGTGATTTCCGGGTGGGGCCCACGTGATTTCCGGGTGGGGCCCACGTGATTTCCGGGTGGGGCCCACGTGATTTCCCCGTGGGGCCCACGTGATTTCCGGGTGGGGCCCACGTGATTTCCGGGTGAGGCCCACGTGATTTCCGGGTGGGGCCCACGTGATTTCCGGGTGGGGCCCACGTGATTTCCGTGTGGGGCCTACGTGATTTCCGGGTGGGGCCCACGTGATTTCCGGGTGGGGCCCACGTGATTTCCGGGTGGGGCCCACGTGATTTCCGGGTGGGGTCCACTTGATTTCCGGGTGGGGCCCACGTGATTTCCGGGTGGGGCCCATGTGATTTCCCCGTGGGGCCCACGTGATTTCCCCGTGGGGCCCACGTGATTTCCGGGTGGGGCCCACGTGATTTCCGGGTGGGGCCCACGTGATTTCCGGGTGGGGCCCACGTGATTTCCTTGTGGGGCCCACGTGATTTCCCCTGGGGGCCCACGTGATTTCCGGGTGGGCCCCACGTGATTTCCGGGTGGGGCCCACGTGATTTCCCGGGTGGGGCCCACGTGATTTACGGGTGGGGCCCACGTGATTTCCGGGTGGGGCCCACGTGATTTCCGGGTGGGGCCCACGTGATTTCCGGGGGGGGCCCACGGGATTTCCGGGTGGGGCCCACGTGATTTCCGGGTGGGGCCCACGTGATTTCCGGGTGGGGCCCACGTGATTTCCCCTGGGGGCCCACGTGATTTCCGGGTGGGGCCCACGTGATTTCCGGGTGGGGCCCACGTGATTTCCGGGTGGGGCCCACGTGTTTTCCGGGTGGGGCCCACGTGATTTCCGGGTGGGGCCCACGTGATTTCCGGGTGGGGCCCACGTGATTTCCCCTGGGGGCCCACGTGATTTCCGGGTGGGGCCCACGTGATTTCCGGGTGGGGCCCACGTGATTTCCGGGTGGGGCCCACGTGATTTCCGGGTGGGGCCCACGTGATTTCCGGGTGGGGCTCACGTGATTTTCGGGTGGGGCCCACGTGATTTCCGGGTGGGGCCCACGTGATTTCCCCTGGGGTGCCACGTGATTTCCGGGTGGGGCCCACGTGATTTCCGGGTGGGGCCCACGTGGTTTCCCCGTGGGGCCCACGTGATTTCCGGGTGGGGCCCACGTGATTTCCGGGTGGGTCCCACGTGATTTCCGGGTGGGGCCCACGTGATTTCCGGGTGTGGCCCACGTGATTTCCGTGTGGGGCCCACGTGATTTCCGGGTGGGGCCCACGTGATTTCCGTGTGGGGCCCACGTGATTTCCGGGTGGGGCCCACGTGATTTCCGGGTGGGGCCCACGTGATTTCCCCGTGGGGCCCACGTGATTTCCGGGTGGGGCCCACGTGATTTCCGGGTGGGCCCCACGTGATTTCCGGTGGGGCCCACGTGATTTCCGGGTGGGGCCCACGTGATTTCCGGGTGGGGCCCACGTGATTTCCCCGTGGTGCCCACGTGATTTCCGGGTGGGGCCCACGTGATTTCCGGGTGGGGCCCACGTGACTTCCGGGTGGGGCCCACGTGATTTCCGGGTGGGGCCCACGTGATTTCCGGGTGGGGCCCACGTGATTTCCCCGTGGGGCCCACGTGATTTCCGGGTGGGGCCCACGTGATTTCCGGGTGGGGCCCACGTGATTTCCGGGTGGGGCCCACGTGATTTCCGTGTGGGGCCCACGTGATTTCCGGGTGGGGCCCACGTGATTTCCGTGTGGGGCCCACGTGATTTCCGGGTGGGGCCCACGTTATTTCCGGGTGGGGCCCACGTGATTTCCCCGTGGGGCCCACGTGATTTCCGGGTGGGCCCCACGTGATTTCCGGGTGGGGCCCACGTGATTTCCGGGTGGGGCCCACGTGATTTCCGGGTGGGGCCCACGTGATTTCCGGGTGGGGCCCACGTGATTTCCGGGTGGGGCCCACGTGATTTCCGGGTGGGGCCCAGGTGATTTCAGGGTGGGGCCCACGTGATTTCCGGGTGGGGCCCACGTGATTTCCGGGTTGGGCCCACGTGATTTCCGTGTGGGGCCCACGTGATTTCCCCGTGGGGCCCACGTGATTTCCGGGTGGGCCCCACGTGATTTCCGGGTGGGTCCCACGTGATTTCCGGGTGGGGCCCACGTGATTTCCGGGTTGGGCCCACGTGATTTCCGTGTGGGGCCTACGTGATTTCCGGGTGGGGCCCACGTGATTTCCGTGTGGGGCCCACGTGATTTCCGGGTGGGGCCCACGTGATTTCCGGGTGGGGCCCACGTGACTTCCGGGTGGGGCCCACGTGATTTCCGGGTGGGGCCCACGTGATTTCCGGGTGGGGCCCACGTGATTTCCCCGTGGGTCCCACGTGATTTCCGGGTGGGGCCCACGTGATTTCCGGGTGGGCCCCACGTGATTTCCGGTGGGGCCCACGTGATTTCCGGGTGGGGCCCACGTGATTTCCGGGTGGGGCCCACGTGATTTCCCCGTGGTGCCCACGTGATTTCCGGGTGGGGCCCACGTGATTTCCGGGTGGGGCCCACGTGACTTCCGGGTGGGGCCCACGTGATTTCCGGGTGGGGCCCACGTGATTTCCGGGTGGGGCCCACGTGATTTCCCCGTGGGGCCCACGTGATTTCCGGGTGGGGCCCACGTGATTTCCGGGTGGGGCCCACGTGATTTCCGGGTGGGGCCCACGTGATTTCCGTGTGGGGCCCACGTGATTTCCGGGTGGGGCCCACGTGATTTCCGTGTGGGGCCCACGTGATTTCCGGGTGGGGCCCACGTAATTTCCGGGTGGGGCCCACGTGATTTCCCCGTGGGGCCCACGTGATTTCCGGGTGGGCCCCACGTGATTTCCGGGTGGGGCCCACGTGATTTCCGGGTGGGGCCCACGTGATTTCCGGGTGGGGCCCACGTGATTTCCGGGTGGGGCCCACGTGATTTCCGGGTGGGGCCCACGTGATTTCCGGGTGGGGCCCAGGTGATTTCAGGGTGGGGCCCACGTGATTTCCGGGTGGGGCCCACGTGATTTCCGGGTTGGGCCCACGTGATTTCCGTGTGGGGCCCACGTGATTTCCGGGTGGGGCCCACGTGATTTCCGGGTGGGGCCCACGTGATTTCCCCGTGGGGCCCACGTGATTTCCGGGTGGGGCCCACGTGATTTCCGGGTGGGCCCCACGTGATTTCCGGTGGGGCCCACGTGATTTCCGGGTGGGGCCCACGTGATTTCCGGGTGGGGCCCACGTGATTTCCCCGTGGTGCCCACGTGATTTCCGGGTGGGGCCCACGTGATTTCCGGGTGGGGCCCACGTGACTTCCGGGTGGGGCCCACGTGATTTCCGGGTGGGGCCCACGTGATTTCCGGGTGGGTCCCACGTGATTTCCCCGTGGGGCCCACGTGATTTCCGGGTGGGGCCCACGTGATTTCCGGGTGGGGCCCACGTGATTTCCGGGTGGGGCCCACGTGATTTCCGTGTGGGGCCCACGTGATTTCCGGGTGGGGCCCACGTGATTTCCGTGTGGGGCCCACGTGATTTCCGGGTGGGGCCCACGTGATTTCCGGGTGGGGCCCACGTGATTTCCCCGTGGGGCCCACGTGATTTCCGGGTGGGCCCCACGTGATTTCCGGGTGGGGCCCACGTGATTTCCGGGTGGGGCCCACGTGATTTCCGGGTGGGGCCCACGTGATTTCCGGGTGGGGCCCACGTGATTTCCGGGTGGGGCCCACGTGATTTCCGGGTGGGGCCCACGTGATTTCCGGGTGGGGCCCACGTGATTTCCGGGTGGGGCCCACGTGATTTCCGGGTGGGGCCCACGTGATTTCCCCTGGGGGCCCACGTGATTTCCGGGTAGGGCCCACGTGATTTCCGGGTGGGGCCCACGTGATTTCCGGGTGGGGCCCACGTGATTTCCGGGTGGGGCCCACGTGATTTCCGGGTGGGGCCCACGTGATTTCCGGGTGGGGCCCACGTGATTTCCGGGTGGGGCCCACGTGATTTCCGGGTGGGGCCCACGTGATTTCCGGGTGGGGCCCACGTGATTTCCCCTGGGGTGCCACGTGATTTCCGGGTGGGGCCCACGTGATTTCCGGGTGGGGCCCACGTGGTTTCCCCGTGGGGCCCACGTGATTTCCGGGTGGGGCCCACGTGATTTCCGGGTGGGTCCCACGTGATTTCCGGGTGGGGCCCACGTGATTTCCGGGTGTGGCCCACGTGATTTCCGTGTGGGGCCCACGTGATTTCCGGGTGGGGCCCACGTGATTTCCGTGTGGGGCCCACGTGATTTCCGGGTGGGGCCCACGTGATTTCCGGGTGGGGCCCACGTGATTTCCCCGTGGGGCCCACGTGATTTCCGGGTGGGGCCCACGTGATTTCCGGGTGGGCCCCACGTGATTTCCGGTGGGGCCCACGTGATTTCCGGGTGGGGCCCACGTGATTTCCGGGTGGGGCCCACGTGATTTCCCCGTGGTGCCCACGTGATTTCCGGGTGGGGCCCACGTGATTTCCGGGTGGGGCCCACGTGACTTCCGGGTGGGGCCCACGTGATTTCCGGGTGGGGCCCACGTGATTTCCGGGTGGGGCCCACGTGATTTCCCCGTGGGGCCCACGTGATTTCCGGGTGGGGCCCACGTGATTTCCGGGTGGGGCCCACGTGATTTCCGGGTGGGGCCCACGTGATTTCCGTGTGGGGCCCACGTGATTTCCGGGTGGGGCCCACGTGATTTCCGTGTGGGGCCCACGTGATTTCCGGGTGGGGCCCACGTTATTTCCGGGTGGGGCCCACGTGATTTCCCCGTGGGGCCCACGTGATTTCCGGGTGGGCCCCACGTGATTTCCGGGTGGGGCCCACGTGATTTCCGGGTGGGGCCCACGTGATTTCCGGGTGGGGCCCACGTGATTTCCGGGTGGGGCCCACGTGATTTCCGGGTGGGGCCCACGTGATTTCCGGGTGGGGCCCAGGTGATTTCAGGGTGGGGCCCACGTGATTTCCGGGTGGGGCCCACGTGATTTCCGGGTTGGGCCCACGTGATTTCCGTGTGGGGCCCACGTGATTTCCCCGTGGGGCCCACGTGATTTACGGGTGGGCCCCACGTGATTTCCGGGTGGGGCCCACGTGATTTCCCCGTGGGGCCCACGTGATTTCCGGGTTGGGCCCACGTGATTTCCGTGTGGGGCCCACGTGATTTCCGGGTGGGGCCCACGTGATTTCCGTGTGGGGCCCACGTGATTTCCGGGTGGGGCCCACGTGATTTCCGGGTGGGGCCCACGTGATTTCCGTGTGGGGCCCACGTGATTTCCGGGTGGGGCCCACGTGATTTCCGTGTGGGGCCCACGTGATTTCCGGGTGGGGCCCACGTGATTTCCGGGTGGGGCCCACGTGATTTCCCCGTGGGGCCCACGTGATTTCCGGGTGGGGCCCACGTGATTTCCGGGTGGGCCCCACGTGATTTCCGGTGGGGCCCACGTGATTTCCGGGTGGGGCCCACGTGATTTCCGGGTGGGGCCCACGTGATTTCCCCGTGGTGCCCACGTGATTTCCGGGTGGGGCCCACGTGATTTCCGGGTGGGGCCCACGTGACTTCCGGGTGGGGCCCACGTGATTTCCGGGTGGGGCCCACGTGATTTCCGGGTGGGGCCCACGTGATTTCCCCGTGGGGCCCACGTGATTTCCGGGTGGGGCCCACGTGATTTCCGGGTGGGGCCCACGTGATTTCCGGGTGGGGCCCACGTGATTTCCGTGTGGGGCCCACGTGATTTCCGGGTGGGGCCCACGTGATTTCCGTGTGGGGCCCACGTGATTTCCGGGTGGGGCCCACGTTATTTCCGGGTGGGGCCCACGTGATTTCCCCGTGGGGCCCACGTGATTTCCGGGTGGGCCCCACGTGATTTCCGGGTGGGGCCCACGTGATTTCCGGGTGGGGCCCACGTGATTTCCGGGTGGGGCCCACGTGATTTCCGGGTGGGGCCCACGTGATTTCCGGGTGGGGCCCAGGTGATTTCAGGGTGGGGCCCACGTGATTTCCGGGTGGGGCCCACGTGATTTCCGGGTTGGGCCCACGTGATTTCCGTGTGGGGCCCACGTGATTTCCCCGTGGGGCCCACGTGATTTCCGGGTGGGCCCCACGTGATTTCCGGGTGGGTCCCACGTGATTTCCGGGTGGGGCCCACGTGATTTCCGGGTTGGGCCCACGTGATTTCCGTGTGGGGCCTACGTGATTTCCGGCTGGGGCCCACGTGATTTCCGTGTGGGGCCCACGTGATTTCCGGGTGGGGCCCACGTGATTTCCGGGTGGGGCCCACGTAATTTCCCCGTGGGGCCCACGTGATTTCCGGGTGGGGCCCACGTGATTTCCGGGTGGGGCCCACGTGATTTCCCCGTGGTGCCCACGTGATTTCCGGGTGGGGCCCACGTGATTTCCGGGTGGGGCCCACGTGATTTCCGGGTGGGGCCCACGTGATTTCAGGGTGGGGCCCACGTGATTTCCGGGTGGGGCCCACGTGATTTCCGGGTGTGGTCCACGTGATTTCCCCGTGGGGCCCACGTGATTTCCCCGTGGGGCCCACGTGATTTCCGGGTGGGGCCTACGTGATTTCCGGGTGGGGCCCACGTGATTTCCGGGTGGGGCCCACGTGATTTCCAGGTGGGGCCCACGTGATTTCCCCGTGGGGCCCACGTGATTTCCCCGTGGGGCCCACGTGATTTCCGGGTGGGGCCCACGTGATTTCCGGGTGGGGCCCACGTGATTTCCCCGTGGGGCCCACGTGATTTCCGGGTGGGGCCCACGTGATTTCCGGGTGGGGCCCACGTGATTTCCGGGTGGGGCCCACGTGATTTCCGGGTGGGGCCCACGTGATTTCCCCTGGGGTCCCACGTGATTTCCGGGTGGGGCCCACGTGATTTCCGGGTGGGGCCCACGTGATTTCCGGGTGGGGCCCACGTGATTTCCGGGTGGGGCCCACGTGATTTCCCCTGGGGGCCCACGTGATTTCCGGGTGGGGCCCACGTGATTTCCGGGTGGGGCCCACGTGATTTCCGGGTGGGGCCCACGTGATTTCCGGGTGGGGCCCACGTGATTTCCGGGTGGGGCCCACGTGATTTCCGGGTGGGGCCCACGTGATTTCCGGGTGGGGCCCACGTGATTTCCGGGTGGGGCCCACGTGATTTCCCCGTGGGGCCCACGTGATTTCCGGGTGGGGCCCACGTGATTTCCGGGTGGGGCCCACGTGATTTCCGGGTGGGGCCCACGTGATTTCCGGGTGGGGCCCACGTGATTTCCGGGTGGGGCCCACGTGATTTCCGGGTGGGGCCCACGTGATTTCCGGGTGGGGCCCACGTGATTTCCCCGTGGGGCCCACGTGATTTCCGGGTGGGGCCCACGTGATTTCCCCGTGGGGCCCACGTGATTTCCGGGTGGGGCCCACGTGATTTCCGGGTGGGGCCCACGTGATTTCCGGGTGGGGCCCACGTGATTTCCGGGTGGGGCCCACGTGATTTCCGGGTGGGGCCCACGTGATTTCCCCTGGGGGCCCACGTGATTTCCGGGTGGGGCCCTCGTGATTTCCGGGTGGGGCCCACGTGATTTCCGGGTGGGGCCCACGTGATTTCCGGGTGGGGCCCACGTGATTTCCGGGTGGGGCCCACGTGATTTCCGGGTGGGGCCCACGTGATTTCCGGGTGGGGCCCACGTGATTTCCGGGTGGGGCCCACGTGATTTCCGGGTGGGGCCCACGTGATTTCCCCGTGGGGCCCACGTGATTTCCGGGTGGGGCCCACGTGATTTCCGGGTGGGGCCCACGTGATTTCCGGGTGGGGCCCATGTGATTTCCCCTGGGGGCCCACGTGATTTCCGGGTGGGGCCCACGTGATTTCCGGGTGGGGCCCACGTGATTTCCGGGTGGGGCCCACGTGATTTCCGGGTGGGGCCCACGTGATTTCCGGGTGGGGCCCACGTGATTTCCGGGTGGTGCCCACGTGATTTCCCCGTCGGGCCCACGTGATTTCCGGGTGGGGCCCACGTGATTTCCGGGTGGGGCCCACGTGATTTCCGGGTGGGGCCCACGTGATTTCCCCTGGGGGCCCACGTGATTTCCGGGTGGGGCCCACGTGATTTCCGGGTGGGGCCCACGTGATTTCCGGGTGGGGCCCACGTGATTTCCGGGTGGGGCCCACGTGATTTCCCCGTGGGGCCCACGTGATTTCCGGGTGGGGCCCACGTGATTTCCGGGTGGGGCCCACGTGATTTCCGGGTGGGGCCCACGTGATTTCCCCTGGGGGCCCACGTGATTTCCGGGTGGGGCCCTCGTGATTTCCGGGTGGGGCCCACGTGATTTCCGGGTGGGGCCCACGTGATTTCCGGGTGGGGCCCACGTGATTTCCGGGTGGGGCCCACGTGATTTCCGGGTGGGGCCCACGTGATTTCCGGGTGGGGCCCACGTGATTTCCGGGTGGGGCCCACGTGATTTCCGGGTGGGGCCCACGTGATTTCCGGGTGGGGCCCACGTGATTTCCCCGTGGGGCCCACGTGATTTCCGGGTGGGGCCCACGTGATTTCCGGGTGGGGCCCACGTGATTTCCGGGTGGGGCCCACGTGATTTCCGGGTGGGGCCCACGTGATTTCCGGGTGGGGCCCACGTGATTTCCGGGTGGGACCCACGTGATTTCCCCGTGGGGCCCACGTGATTTCCGGGTGGGGTCCACGTGTTTTCCGGGTGGGGCCCACGTGATATCCGGGTGGGGCCCACGTGATTTCCCCTGGGGGCCCACGTGATTTCCGGGTGGGGCCCACGTGATTTCCCCTGGGGGCCCACGTGTTTTCCGGGTAGGGCCCACGTGATTTCCGGGTGGGGCCCACGTGATTTCCGGGTGGGGCCCACGTGATTTCCGGGTGGGGCCCACGTGATTTCCGGGTGGGGCCCACGTGATTTCCGGGTAGGGCCCACGTGATTTCCGGGTGGGGCCCACGTGATTTCCGGGTGGGGCCCACGTGATTTCCGGGTGGGGCCCACGTGATTTCCCCTGGGGGCCCACGTGATTTCCGGGTGGGGCCCACGTGATTTCCGGGTGGGGCCCACGTGATTTCCGGGTGGGGCCCACGTGATTTCCGGGTGGGGCCCACGTGATTTCCGGGTGGGGCCCACGTGATTTCCGGGTGGGGCCCACGTGATTTCCGGGTGGGGCCCACGTGATTTCCGGGTGGGGCCCACGTGATTTCCGGGTGGGGCCCACGTGATTTTCGGGTGGGGCCCACGTGATTTCCGGGTGGGGCCCACGTGATTTCCGGGTGGGGCCCACGTGATTTCCCCTGGGGTCCCACGTGATTTCCGGGTGGGGCCCACGTGATTTCCGGGTGGGGCCCATGTGATTTCCGGGTGGGGCCCACGTGATTTCCGGGTGGGGCCCACGTGATTTCCGGGTGGGGCCCACGTGATTTCCGGGTGGGGCCCACGTGATTTCCGGGTGGGGCCCACGTGATTTCCCCGTGGGGCCCACGTGATTTCCGGGTGGGGCCCACGTGATTTCCTTGTGGGGCCCACGTGATTTCCGGGTGGGGCCCACGTGATTTCCCCTGGGGGCCCACGTGATTTCCGGGTGGGGCCCTCGTGATTTCCGGGTGGGGCCCACGTGATTTCCGGGTGGGGCCCACGTGATTTCCGGGTGGGGCCCACGTGATTTCCGGGTGGGGCCCACGTGATTTCCGGGTGGGGCCCACGTGATTTCCGGGTGGGGCCCACGTGATTTCCGGGTGGGGCCCACGTGATTTCCGGGTGGGGCCCACGTGATTTCCGGGTGGGGCCCACGTGATTTCCCCGTGGGGCCCACGTGATTTCCGGGTGGGGCCCACGTGATTTCCGGGTGGGGCCCACGTGATTTCCGGGTGGGGCCCTCGTGATTTCCGGGTGGGGCCCACGTGATTTCCGGGTGGGGCCCACGTGATTTCCGGGTGGGACCCACGTGATTTCCCCGTGGGGCCCACGTGATTTCCGGGTGGGGCCCACGTGTTTTCCGGGTGGGGCCCACGTGATATCCGGGTGGGGCCCACGTGATTTCCCCTGGGGGCCCACGTGATTTCCGGGTGGGGCCCACGTGATTTCCCCTGGGGGCCCACGTGATTTCCGGGTAGGGCCCACGTGATTTCCGGGTGGGGCCCACGTGATTTCCGGGTGGGGCCCACGTGATTTCCGGGTGGGGCCCACGTGATTTCCGGGTGGGGCCCACGTGATTTCCGGGTGGGGCCCACGTGATTTCCGGGTGGGGCCCACGTGATTTCCGGGTGGGGCCCACGTGATTTCCGGGTGGGGCCCACGTGATTTCCCCTGGGGGCCCACGTGATTTCCGGGTGGGGCCCACGTGATTTCCGGGTGGGGCCCACGTGATTTCCGGGTGGGGCCCACGTGATTTCCGGGTGGGGCCCACGTGATTTCCGGGTGGGGCCCACGTGATTTCTGGGTGGGGCCCACGTGATTTCCCCGTGGGGCCCACGTGATTTCCGGGTGGGCCCCACGTGATTTCCGGGTGGGCCCCACGTGATTTCCGGGTGGGGCCCACGTGATTTCCGGGTGGGGCCCACGTGATTTCCGGGTGGGGCCCACGTGATTTCCGGGTGGGGCCCACGTGATTTCCGGGTGGGGCCCACGTGATTTCCGGGTGGGGCCCACGTGATTTCCGGGTGGGGCCCACGTGATTTCCGGGTGGGGCCCACGTGATTTCCGGGTGGGGCCCACGTGATTTCCGGGTGGGGCCCACGTGATTTCCCCTGGGGTCCCACGTGATTTCCGGGTGGGGCCCACGTGATTTCCGGGTGGGGCCCACGTGTTTTCCGGGTGGGGCCCACGTGATTTCCGGGTGGGGCCCACGTGATTTCCGGGTGGGGCCCTCGTGATTTCCGGGTGGGGCCCACGAGATTTCCGGGTGGGGCCCACGTGATTTCCGGGTGGGGCCCACGTGATTTCCGGGTGGGGCCCACGTGATTTCCGGGTGGGGCCCACGTGATTTCCCCTGGGGTCCCACGTGATTTCCGGGTGGGGCCCACGTGATTTCCGGGTGGGGCCCACGTGGTTTCCCCGTGGGGCCCACGTGATTTCCGGGTGGGGCCCACGTGATTTCCGGGTGGGTCCCACGTGATTTCCGGGTGGGGCCCACGTGATTTCCGGGTGTGGCCCACGTGATTTCCGTGTGGGGCCTACGTGATTTCCGGGTGGGGCCCACGTGATTTCCGTGTGGGGCCCACGTGATTTCCGGGTGGGGCCCACGTGATTTCCGGGTGGGGCCCACGTGATTTCCCCGTGGGGCCCACGTGATTTCCGGGTGGGGCCCACGTGATTTCCGGGTGGGCCCCACGTGATTTCCGGGTGGGGCCCACGTGATTTCCGGGTGGGGCCCACGTGATTTCCGGGTGGGGCCCACGTGATTTCCGGGTGGGGCCCACGTGATTTCCGGGTGGGGCCCACGTGATTTCCGGGTGGGGCCCACGTGATTTCCCCTGGGGCCCCACGTGATTTCCGGGTGGGGCCCACGTGATTTCCGGGTGGGGCCCACGTGGTTTCCCCGTGGGGCCCACGTGATTTCCGGGTGGGGCCCACGTGATTTCCGGGTGGGTCCCACGTGATTTCCGGGTGGGGCCCACGTGATTTCCGGGTGTGTCCCACGTGATTTCCGTGTGGGGCCTACGTGATTTCCGGGTGGGGCCCACGTGATTTCCGTGTGGGGCCCACGTGATTTCCGGGTGGGGCCCACGTGATTTCCGGGTGGGGCCCACGTGATTTCCGGGTGGGGCCCACGTGATTTCCGGGTGGGCCCCACGTGATTTCCGGGTGGGGCCCACGTGATTTCCGGGTGGGGCCCACGTGATTTCCGGGTGGGGCCCACGTGATTTCCCCGTGGTGCCCACGTGATTTCTGGGTGGGGCCCACGTGATTTCCGGGTGGGGCCCACGTGATTTCCGGGTGGGGCCCACGTGATTTCAGGGTGGGGCCCACGTGATTTCCGGGTGGGGCCCACGTGATTTCCGGGTGGGGCCCACGTGATTTCCGGGTGGGGCCCACGTGACTTCCGGGTGGGGCCCACGTGATTTCCGGGTGGGGCCCACGTGATTTCCGGGTGGGGCCCACGTGATTTCCCCGTGGGGCCCACGTGATTTCCGGGTGGGGCCCACGTGATTTCCGGGTGGGGCCCACGTGATTTCCGGGTGGGGCCCACGTGATTTCCGTGTGGGGCCCACGTGATTTCCGGGTGGGGCCCACGTGATTTCCGCGTGGGGCCCACGTGATTTCCGGGTGGGGCCCACGTTATTTCCGGGTGGGGCCCACGTGATTTCCCCGTGGGGCCCACGTGATTTCCGGGTGGGCCCCACGTGATTTCCGGGTGGGGCCCACGTGATTTCCGGGTGGGGCCCACGTGATTTCCGGGTTGGGCCCACGTGATTTCCGGGTGGGGCCCACGTGATTTCCGGGTGGGGCCCACGTGATTTCCGGGTGGGGCCCAGGTGATTTCAGGGTGGGGCCCACGTGATTTCCGGGTGGGGCCCACGTGATTTCCGGGTGGGGCCCACGTGATTTCCGGGTGGGGCCCACGTGATTTCCCCGTGGGGCCCACGTGATTTCCGGGTGGGCCCCACGTGATTTCCGGGTGGGTCCCACGTGATTTCCGGGTGGGGCCCACGTGATTTCCGGGTGGGGCCCACGTGATTTTCGTGTGGGGCCTACGTGATTTCCGGGTGGGGCCCACGTGATTTCCGTGTGGGGCCCACGTGATTTCCGGGTGGGGCCCACGTGATTTCCGGGTGGGGCCCACGTGATTTCCCCGTGGGGCCCACGTGATTTCCGGGTGGGGCCCACGTGATTTCCGGGTGGGGCCCACGTGATTTCCCCGTGGTGCCCACGTGATTTCCGGGTGGGGCCCACGTGATTTCCGGGTGGGGCCCACGTGATTTCCGGGTGGGGCCCACGTGATTTCAGGGTGGGGCCCACGTGATTTCCGGGTGGGGCCCACGTGATTTCCTGGTGTGGTCCACGTGATTTCCCCGTGGGGCCCACGTGATTTCCCCGTGGGGCCCACGTGATTTCCGGGTGGGGCCCACGTGATTTCCGGGTGGGGTCCACGTGATTTCCCCGTGGGGCCCACGTGATTTCCCCGTGGCGCCCACGTGATTTCCGGGTGGGGCCCACGTGATTTCCGGGTGGGGCCCACGTGATTTCCGGGTGGGGCCCACGTGATTTCCGGGTGGGGCCCACGTGATTTCCCCGTGGGGCCCACGTGATTTCCCCGTGGGGCCCACGTGATTTCCGGGTGGGGCCCACGTGATTTCCGGGTGGGGCCCACGTGATTTCCGGGTGGGGCCCACGTGATTTCCGGGTGGGGCCCACGTGATTTCCGGGTGGGGCCCACGTGATTTCCGGGTGGGGCCCACGTGATTTCCGGGTGGGGCCCACGTGATTTCCCCTGGGGTCCCACGTGATTTCCGGGTGGAGCCCACGTGATTTCCGGGTGGGGCCCACGTGATTTCCGGGTGGGGCCCACGTGATTTCAGGGTGGGGCCCACGTGATTTCCCCTGGGGGCCCACGTGATTTCCGGGTGGGGCCCACGTGATTTCCGGGTGGGGCCCACGTGATTTCCGGGTGGGGCCCACGTGATTTCCCCGTGGGGCCCACGTGATTTCCGGGTGGGGCCCACGTGATTTCCGGGTGGGGCCCACGTGATTTCCGGGTGGGGCCCACGTGATTTCCGGGTGGGGCCCACGTGATTTCCCCGTGGGGCCCACGTGATTTCCGGGTGGGGCCCACGTGATTTCCGGGTGGGGCCCACGTGATTTCCGGGTGGGTCCCACGTGATTTCCGGGTGGGGCCCACGTGATTTCCGGGTGGGGCCCACGTGATTTCCGGGTGGGGCCCACGTGATTTCCGGGTGGGGCCCACGTGATTTCCCCGTGGGGCCCACGTGATTTCCGGGTGGGGCCCACGTGATTTCCCCGTGGGGCCCACGTGATTTCCGGGTGGGGCCCACGTGATTTCCGGGTGGGGCCCACGTGATTTCCGGGTGGGGCCCACGTGATTTCCGGGTGGGGCCCACGTGATTTCCGGGTGGGGCCCACGTGATTTCCGGGTGGGGCCCACGTGATTTCCAGGTGGGGCCCACGTGATTTCCGGGTGGGGCCCACGTGATTTCCCCGTGGGGCCCACGTGATTTCCGGGTGGGGCCCACGTGATTTCCGGGTGGGGCCCACGTGATTTCCGGGTGGGGCCCACGTGATTTCCCCTGGGGGCCCACGTGATTTCCGGGTGGGGCCCACGTGATTTCCGGGTGGGGCCCACGTGATTTCCGGGTGGGGCCCACGTGATTTCCGGGTGGGGCCCACGTGATTTCCGGGTGGGGCCCACGTGATTTCCGGGTGGGGCCCACGTGATTTCCGGGTGGGGCCCACGTGATTTCCGGGTGGGGCCCACGTGATTTCCGGGTGGGGCCCACGTGATTTCCGGGTGGGGCCCACGTGATTTCCGGGTGGGGCCCACGTGATTTCCGGGTGGGGCCCACGTGATTTCCGGGTGGGGCCCACGTGATTTCCGGGTGGGGCCCACGTGATTTCCGGGTGGGGCCCACGTGATTTCCGGGTGGGGCCCACGTGATTTCCGGGTGGGGCCCACGTGATTTCCGGGTGGGGCCCACGTGATTTCCCCTGGGGGCCCACGTGATTTCCGGGTGGGGCCCACGTGATTTCCGGGTGGGGCCCACGTGATTTCCGGGTGGGGCCCACGTGATTTCCGGGTGGGGCCCACGTGATTTCCGGGTGGGGCCCACGTGATTTCCGGGTGGGGCCCACGTGATTTCCGGGTGGGGCCCACGTGATTTCCGGGTGGGGCCCACGTGATTTCCCCTGGGGGCCCACGTGATTTCCGGGTGGGGCCCTCGTGATTTCCGGGTGGGGCCCACGTGATTTCCGGGTGGGGCCCACGTGATTTCCGGGTGGGGCCCACGTGATTTCCGGGTGGGGCCCACGTGATTTCCGGGTGGGGCCCACGTGATTTCCGGGTGGGGCCCACGTGATTTCCGGGTGGGGCCCACGTGATTTCCGGGTGGGGCCCACGTGATTTCCAGGTGGGGCCCACGTGATTTCCCCGTGGGGCCCACGTGATTTCCCCGTGGGGCCCACGTGATTTCCGGGTGGGGCCCACGTGATTTCCGGGTGGGGCCCACGTGATTTCCGGGTGGGGCCCACGTGATTTCCGGGTGGGGCCCACGTGATTTCCGGGTGGGACCCACGTGATTTCCCCGTGGGGCCCACGTGATTTCCGGGTGGGGCCCACGTGTTTTCCGGGTGGGGCCCACGTGATATCCGGGTGGGGCCCACGTGATTTCCCCTGGGGGCCCACGTGATTTCCGGGTGGGGCCCACGTGATTTCCCCTGGGGGCCCACGTGATTTCCGGGTAGGGCCCACGTGATTTCCGGGTGGGGCCCACGTGATTTCCGGATGGGGCCCACGTGATTTCCGGGTGGGGCCCACGTGATTTCCGGATGGGGCCCACGTGATTTCCGGGTCGGGCCCACGTGATTTCCGGGTGGGGCCCACGTGATTTCCGGGTGGGGCCCACGTGATTTCCGGGTGGGGCCCACGTGATTTCCCCTGGGGGCCCACGTGATTTCCGGGTGGGGCCCACGTGATTTCCGGGTGGGGCCCACGTGATTTCCGGGTGGGGCCCACGTGATTTCCGGGTGGGGCCCACGTGATTTCCGGGTGGGGCCCACGTGATTTCCGGGTGGGGCCCACGTGATTTCCGGGTGGGGCCCACGTGATTTCCGGGTGGGGCCCACGTGATTTCCGGGTGGGGCCCACGTGATTTCCGGGTGGGGCCCACGTGATTTCCGGGTGGGGCCCACGTGATTTCCGGGTGGGGCCCACGTGATTTCCGGGTGGGGCCCACGTGATTTCCCCTGGGGTCCCACGTGATTTCCGGGTGGGGCCCACGTGATTTCCGGGTGGGGCCCACGTGATTTCCGGGTGGGGCCCACGTGATTTCAGGGTGGGGCCCACGTGATTTCCCCTGGGGGCCCTCGTGATTTCCGGGTGGGGCCCACGTGATTTCCGGGTGGGGCCCACGTGATTTCCGGGTGGGGCCCACGTGATTTCCCCGTGGGGCCCACGTGATTTCCGGGTGGGGCCCACGTGATTTCCGGGTGGGGCCCACGTGATTTCCGGGTGGGGCCCACGTGATTTCCGGGTGGGGCCCACGTGATTTCCCCGTGGGGCCCACGTGATTTCCGGGTGGGGCCCACGTGATTTCCGGGTGGGGCCCACGTGATTTCCGGGTGGGGCCCACGTGATTTCCGGGTGGGGCCCACGTGATTTCCGGGTGGGGCCCACGTGATTTCCGGGTGGGGCCCACGTGATTTCCCCGTGGGGCCCACGTGATTTCCGGGTGGGGCCCACGTGATTTCCCCGTGGGGCCCACGTGATTTCCGGGTGGGGCCCACGTGATTTCCGGGTGGGGCCCACGTGATTTCCGGGTGGGGCCCACGTGATTTCCGGGTGGGGCCCACGTGATTTCCGGGTGGGGCCCACGTGATTTCCGGGTGGGGCCCACGTGATTTCCGGGTGGGGCCCACGTGATTTCCCCTGGGGGCCCACGTGATTTCCCCTGGGGGCCCACGTGATTTCCGGGTGGGGCCCACGTGATTTCCCCTGGGGGCCCACGTGATTTCCGGGTAGGGCCCACGTGATTTCCGGGTGGGGCCCACGTGATTTCCGGGTGGGGCCCACGTGATTTCCGGTTGGGGCCCACGTGATTTCCGGGTGGGGCCCACGTGATTTCCGGGTGGGGCCCACGTGATTTCCGGGTGGGGCCCACGTGATTTCCGGGTGGTGCCCACGTGATTTCCGGGTGGGGCCCACGTGATTTCCGGGTGGGGCCCACGTGATTTCCCCTGGGGGCCTACGTGATTTCCGGGTGGGGCCCACGTGATTTCCGGGTGGGGCCCACGTGATTTCCGGGTGGGGCCCACGTGATTTCCGGGTGGGGCCCACGTGATTTCCGGGTGGGGCCCACGTGATTTCCGGGTGGGGCCCACGTGATTTCCGGGTGGGGCCCACGTGATTTCCGGGTGGGGCCCACGTGATTTCCGGGTGGGGCCCACGTGATTTCCGGGTGGGGCCCACGTGATTTCCGGGTGGGGCCCACGTGATTTCCGGGTGGGGCCCACGTGATTTCCGGGTGGGGCCCACGTGATTTCCGGGTGGGGCCCACGTGATTTCCGGGTGGGGCCCACGTGATTTCCAGGTGGGGCCCACGTGATTTCCCCGTGGGGCCCACGTGATTTCCCCGTGGGGCCCACGTGATTTCCGGGTGGGGCCCACGTGATTTCCGGGTGGGGCCCACGTGATTTCCGGGTGGGGCCCACGTGATTTCCGGGTGGGGCCCACGTGATTTCCGGGTGGGACCCACGTGATTTCCCCGTGGGGCCCACGTGATTTCCGGGTGGGGCCCACGTGTTTTCCGGGTGGGGCCCACGTGATATCCGGGTGGGGCCCACGTGATTTCCCCTGGGGGCCCACGTGATTTCCGGGTGGGGCCCACGTGATTTCCCGTGGGGGCCCACGTGATTTCCGGGTAGGGCCCACGTGATTTCCCCGTGGGGCCCACGTGATTTCCGGATGGGGCCCACGTGATTTCCGGGTGGGGCCCACGTGATTTCCGGATGGGGCCCACGTGATTTCCGGGTCGGGCCCACGTGATTTCCGGGTGGGGCCCACGTGATTTCCGGGTGGGGCCCACGTGATTTCCGGGTGGGGCCCACGTGATTTCCCCTGGGGGCCCACGTGATTTCCGGGTGGGGCCCACGTGATTTCCGGGTGGGGCCCACGTGATTTCCGGGTGGGGCCCACGTGATTTCCGGGTGGGGCCCACGTGATTTCCGGGTGGGGCCCACGTGATTTCCGGGTGGGGCCCACGTGATTTCCGGGTGGGGCCCACGTGATTTCCGGGTGGGGCCCACGTGATTTCCGGGTGGGGCCCACGTGATTTCCGGGTGGGGCCCACGTGATTTCCGGGTGGGGCCCACGTGATTTCCGGGTGGGGCCCACGTGATTTCCGGGTGGGGCCCACGTGATTTCCCCTGGGGTCCCACGTGATTTCCGGGTGGGGCCCACGTGATTTCCGGGTGGGGCCCACGTGATTTCCGGGTGGGGCCCACGTGATTTCAGGGTGGGGCCCACGTGATTTCCCCTGGGGGCCCACGTGATTTCCGGGTGGGGCCCACGTGATTTCCGGGTGGGGCCCACGTGATTTCCGGGTGGGGCCCACGTGATTTCCGGGTGGGGCCCACGTGATTTCCCCGTGGGGCCCACGTGATTTCCGGGTGGGGCCCACGTGATTTCCGGGTGGGGCCCACGTGATTTCCGGGTGGGGCCCACGTGATTTCCGGGTGGGGCCCACGTGATTTCCCCGTGGGGCCCACGTGATTTCCGGGTGGGGCCCACGTGGTTTCCGGGTGGGGCCCACGTGATTTCCGGGTGGGGCCCACGTGATTTCCGGGTGGGGCCCACGTGATTTCCGGGTGGGGCCCACGTGATTTCCGGGTGGGGCCCACGTGATTTCCCCGTGGGGCCCACGTGATTTCCGGGTGGGGCCCACGTGATTTCCCCGTGGGGCCCACGTGATTTCCGGGTGGGGCCCACGTGATTTCCGGGTGGGGCCCACGTGATTTCCGGGTGGGGCCCTCGTGATTTCCGGGTGGGGCCCACGTGATTTCCGGGTGGGGCCCACGTGATTTCCGGGTGGGGCCCACGTGATTTCCGGGTGGGGCCCACGTGATTTCCCCTGGGGGCCCACGTGATTTCCCCTGGGGGCCCACGTGATTTCCGGGTGGGGCCCACGTGATTTCCCCTGGGGGCCCACGTGATTTCCGGGTAGGGCCCACGTGATTTCCGGGTGGGGCCCACGTGATTTCCGGGTGGGGCCCACGTGATTTCCGGTTGGGGCCCACGTGATTTCCGGGTGGGGCCCACGTGATTTCCGGGTGGGGCCCACGTGATTTCCGGGTGGGGCCCACGTGATTTCCGGGTGGTGCCCACGTGATTTCCGGGTGGGGCCCACGTGATTTCCGGGTGGGGCCCACGTGATTTCCCCTGGGGGCCTACGTGATTTCCGGGTGGGGCCCACGTGATTTCCGGGTGGGGCCCACGTGATTTCCGGGTGGGGCCCACGTGATTTCCGGGTGGGGCCCACGTGATTTCCGGGTGGGGCCCACGTGATTTCCGGGTGGGGCCCACGTGATTTCCGGGTGGGGCCCACGTGATTTCCGGGTGGGGCCCACGTGATTTCCGGGTGGGGCCCACGTGATTTCCGGGTGGGGCCCACGTGATTTCAGGGTGGGGCCCACGTGATTTCCGGGTGGGGCCCACGTGATTTCCGGGTGGGGCCCACGTGATTTCTGGGTGGGGCCCACGTGATTTCCCCGTGGGGCCCACGTGATTTCCGGGTGGGCCCCACGTGATTTCCGGGTGGGGCCCACGTGATTTCCGGGTGGGGCCCACGTGATTTCCGGGTGGGGCCCACGTGATTTCCGGGTGGGACCCACGTGATTTCCCCGTGGGGCCCACGTGATTTCCGGGTGGGGCCCACGTGTTTTCCGGGTGGGGCCCACGTGATATCCGGGTGGGGCCCACGTGATTTCCCCTGGGGGCCCACGTGATTTCCGGGTGGGGCCCACGTGATTTCCCCTGGGGGCCCACGTGATTTCCGGGTAGGGCCCACGTGATTTCCGGGTGGGGCCCACGTGATTTCCGGATGGGGCCCACGTGATTTCCGGGTGGGGCCCACGTGATTTCCGGATGGGGCCCACGTGATTTCCGGGTCGGGCCCACGTGATTTCCGGGTGGGGCCCACGAGATTTCCGGGTGGGGCCCACGTGATTTCCGGGTGGGGCCCACGTGATTTCCCCTGGGGGCCCACGTGATTTCCGGGTGGGGCCCACGTGATTTCCGGGTGGGGCCCACGTGATTTCCGGGTGGGGCCCACGTGATTTCCGGGTGGGGCCCACGTGATTTCCGGGTGGGGCCCACGTGATTTCCGGGTGGGGCCCACGTGATTTCCGGGTGGGGCCCACGTGATTTCCGGGTGGGGCCCACGTGATTTCCGGGTGGGGCCCACGTGATTTCCGGGTGGGGCCCACGTGATTTCCGGGTGGGGCCCACGTGATTTCCGGGTGGGGCCCACGTGATTTCCGGGTGGGGCCCACGTGATTTCCCCTGGGGTCCCACGTGATTTCCGGGTGGGGCCCACGTGATTTCCGGGTGGGGCCCACGTGATTTCCGGGTGGGGCCCACGTGATTTCAGGGTGGGGCCCACGTGATTTCCCCTGGGGGCCCACGTGATTTCCGGGTGGGGCCCACGTGATTTCCGGGTGGGGCCCACGTGATTTCCGGGTGGGGCCCACGTGATTTCCGGGTGGGGCCCACGTGATTTCCCCGTGGGGCCCACGTGATTTCCGGGTGGGGCCCACGTGATTTCCGGGTGGGGCCCACGTGATTTCCGGGTGGGGCCCACGTGATTTCCGGGTGGGGCCCACGTGATTTCCCCGTGGGGCCCACGTGATTTCCGGGTGGGGCCCACGTGGTTTCCGGGTGGGGCCCACGTGATTTCCGGGTGGGGCCCACGTGATTTCCGGGTGGGGCCCACGTGATTTCCGGGTGGGGCCCACGTGATTTCCGGGTGGGGCCCACGTGATTTCCCCGTGGGGCCCACGTGATTTCCGGGTGGGGCCCACGTGATTTCCCCGTGGGGCCCACGTGATTTCCGGGTGGGGCCCACGTGATTTCCGGGTGGGGCCCACGTGATTTCCGGGTGGGGCCCTCGTGATTTCCGGGTGGGGCCCACGTGATTTCCGGGTGGGGCCCACGTGATTTCCGGGTGGGGCCCACGTGATTTCCGGGTGGGGCCCACGTGATTTCCCCTGGGGGCCCACGTGATTTCCCCTGGGGGCCCACGTGATTTCCGGGTGGGGCCCACGTGATTTCCCCTGGGGGCCCACGTGATTTCCGGGTAGGGCCCACGTGATTTCCGGGTGGGGCCCACGTGATTTCCGGGTGGGGCCCACGTGATTTCCGGTTGGGGCCCACGTGATTTCCGGGTGGGGCCCACGTGATTTCCGGGTGGGGCCCACGTGATTTCCGGGTGGGGCCCACGTGATTTCCGGGTGGTGCCCACGTGATTTCCGGGTGGGGCCCACGTGATTTCCGGGTGGGGCCCACGTGATTTCCCCTGGGGGCCTACGTGATTTCCGGGTGGGGCCCACGTGATTTCCGGGTGGGGCCCACGTGATTTCCGGGTGGGGCCCACGTGATTTCCGGGTGGGGCCCACGTGATTTCCGGGTGGGGCCCACGTGATTTCCGGGTGGGGCCCACGTGATTTCCGGGTGGGGCCCACGTGATTTCCGGGTGGGGCCCACGTGATTTCCGGGTGGGGCCCACGTGATTTCCGGGTGGGGCCCACGTGATTTCAGGGTGGGGCCCACGTGATTTCCGGGTGGGGCCCACGTGATTTCCGGGTGGGGCCCACGTGATTTCTGGGTGGGGCCCACGTGATTTCCCCGTGGGGCCCACGTGATTTCCGGGTGGGCCCCACGTGATTTCCGGGTGGGCCCCACGTGATTTCCGGGTGGGGCCCACGTGATTTCCGGGTGGGGCCCACGTGATTTCCGGGTGGGGCCCACGTGATTTCCGGGTGGGGCCCACGTGATTTCCGGGTGGGGCCCACGTGATTTCCGGGTGGGGCCCACGTGATTTCCGGGTGGGGCCCACGTGATTTCCGGGTGGGGCCCACGTGATTTCCGGGTGGGGCCCACGTGATTTCCGGGTGGGGCCCACGTGATTTCCGGGTGGGGCCCACGTGATTTCCGGGTGGGGCCCACGTGATTTCCGGGTGGGGCCCACGTGATTTCCGGGTGGGGCCCACGTGATTTCCCCTGGGGTCCCACGTGATTTCCGGGTGGGGCCCACGTGATTTCCGGGTGGGGCCCACGTGATTTCCCCTGGGGTCCCACGTGATTTCCGGGTGGGGCCCACGTGATTTCCGGGTGGGGCCCACGTGATTTCCGGGTGGGGCCCACGTGATTTCCCCGTGGGGCCCACGTGATTTCCGGGTGGGGCCCACGTGATTTCCGGGTGGGGCCCACGTGATTTCAGGGTGGGGCCCACGTGATTTCCGGGTGGGGCCCACGTGATTTCCGGGTGGGGCCCACGTGATTTCCGGGTGGGGCCCACGTGACTTCCGGGTGGGGCCCACGTGATTTCCGGGTGGGGCCCACGTGATTTCCGGGTGGGGCCCACGTGATTTCCCCGTGGGGCCCACGTGATTTCCGGGTGGGGCCCACGAGATTTCCGGGTGGGGCCCACGTGATTTCCGGGTGGGGCCCACGTGATTTCCGTGTGGGGCCCACGTGATTTCCGGGTGGGGCCCACGTGATTTCCGGGTGGGGCCCACGTGATTTCCGGGTGGGGCCCACGTGATTTCCGGGTGGGGCCCACGTGATTTCCCCGTGGGGCCCACGTGATTTCCGGGTGGGGCCCACGTGATTTCCGGGTGGGGCCCACGTGATTTCCGGGTGGGGCCCACGTGATTTCCGTGTGGGGCCCACGTGATTTCCGGGTGGGGCCCACGTGATTTCCGTGTGGGGCCCACGTGATTTCCGGGTGGGGCCCACGTGATTTCCGGGTGGGGCCCACGTTTTTTCCCCGTGGGGCCCACGTGATTTCCGGGTGGGGCCCACGTGATTTCCGGGTGGGCCCCACGTGATTTCCGGGTGGGGCCCATGTGATTTCCGGGTGGGGCCCACGTGATTTCCGGGTGGGGCCCACGTGATTTCCGGGTGGGGCCCACGTGATTTGCAGGTGGGGCCCACGTGATTTCCCCTGGGGGCCCACGTGATTTCAGGGTGGGGCCCACGTGATTTCCGGGTGGGGCCCACGTGATTTCCGGGTGGGGCCCACGTGATTTCCGGGTGGGGCCCACGTGATTTCCGGGTGGGGCCCATGTGATTTCCGGGTGGGGCCCACGTGATTTCCGGGTGGGGCCCACGTGATTTGCGGGTGGGGCCCACGTGATTTCCCCTGGGGGCCCACGTGATTTCAGGGTGGGGCCCACGTGATTTCCGGGTGGGGCCCACGTGATTTCCGGGTGGGGCCCACGTGATTTCCGGGTGGGGCCCACGTGATTTCCGGGTGGGGCCCACGTGATTTGCGGGTGGGGCCCACGTGATTTCCCCTGGGGGCCCACGTGATTTCAGGGTGGGGCCCACGTGATTTCCGGGTGGGGCCCACGTGATTTCCGGGTGGGGCCCACGTGATTTCCGGGTGGGGCCCACGTGATTTCCCCGTGGGGCCCACGTGATTTCCCCGTGGGGCCCACGTGATTTCCGGGTGGGGCCAACGTGATTTCCCCGTGGGGCCCACGTGATTTACGGGTGGGGCCCACGTGATTTCCGGGTGGGCCCCACGTGATTTCCGGGTGGGGCCCACGTGATTTCCGGGTGGGGCCCACGTGATTTCCGGGTGGGGCCCACGTGATTTCCCCGTGGTGCCCACGTGATTTCCGGGTGGGGCCCACGTGATTTCCGGGTGGGGCCCACGTGATTTCCGGGTGGGGCCCACGTGATTTCCGGGTGGGGCCCACGTGATTTCCGGGTGGGGCCCACGTGATTTCCGGGTGGGGCCCACGTGATTTCCGGGTGGGGCCCACGTGACTTCCGGGTGGGGCCCACGTGATTTCCGGGTGGGGCCCACGTGATTTCCGGGTGGGGCCCACGTGATTTCCCCGTGGGGCCCACGTGATTTCCGGGTGGGGCCCACGTGATTTCCGGGTGGGGCCCACGTGATTTCCGGGTGGGGCCCACGTGATTTCCGGGTGGGGCCCACGTGATTTCCGGGTGGGGCCCACGTGATTTCCGGGTGGGGCCCACGTGATTTCCGGTTGGGGCCCACGTGATTTCCCCGTGGGGCCCACGTGATTTCCGGGTGGGGCCCACGTGATTTCCCCGTGGGGCCCACGTGATTTCCGGGTGGGGCCCACGTGATTTCCGGGTGGGCCCCACGTGATTTCCGGGTGGGGCCCACGTGATTTCCGGGTGGGGCCCACGTGATTTCCGGGTGGGGCCCACGTGATTTCCCCGTGGTGCCCACGTGATTTCCGGGTGGGGCCCACGTGATTTCCGGGTGGGGCCCACGTGATTTCCGGGTGGGGCCCACGTGATTTCCGGGTGGGGCCCACGTGATTTCCGGGTGGGGCCCACGTGATTTCCGGGTGGGGCCCACGTGATTTCCCCTGGGGTCCCACGTGATTTCCGGGTGGGGCCCACGTGATTTCCGGGTGGGGCCCACGTGATTTCCGGGTGGGGCCCACGTGGTTTCCCCGTGGGGCCCACGTGATTTCCGGGTGGGGCCCACGTGATTTCCGGGTGGGTCCCACGTGATTTCCGGGTGGGGCCCACGTGATTTCCGGGTGTGGCCCACGTGATTTCCGTGTGGGGCCCACGTGATTTCCGGGTGGGGCCCACGTGATTTCCGGGTGGGGCCCACGTGATTTCCGGGTGGGGCCCACGTGATTTCCGGGTGGGGCCCACGTGATTTCCCCTGGGGGCCCACGTGATTTCCGGGTAGGGCCCACGTGATTTCCGGGTGGGGCCCACGTGATTTCCGGGTGGGGCCCACGTGATTTCCGGGTGGGGCCCACGTGATTTCCGGGTGGGGCCCACGTGATTTCCGGGTGGGGCCCACGTGATTTCCGGGTGGGGCCCACGTGCTTTCCGGGTGGGGCCCACGTGATTTCCGGGTGGGTCCCACGTGATTTCCGGGTGGGGCCCACGTGATTTCCGGGTGTGGCCCACGTGATTTCCGTGTGGGGCCCACGTGATTTCCGGGTGGGGCCCACGTGATTTCCGTGTGGGGCCCACGTGATTTCCGGGTGGGGCCCACGTGATTTCCGGGTGGGGCCCACGTGATTTCCCCGTGGGGCCCACGTGATTTCCGGGTGGGGCCCACGTGATTTCCGGGTGGGCCCCACGTGATTTCCGGGTGGGGCCCACGTGATTTCCGGGTGGGGCCCACGTGATTTCCGGGTGGGGCCCACGTGATTTCCCCGTGGTGCCCACGTGATTTCCGGGTGGGGCCCACGTGATTTCCGGGTGGGGCCCACGTGATTTCCGGGTGGGGCCCACGTGATTTCCGGGTGGGGCCCACGTGATTTCCGGGTGGGGCCCACGTGATTTCCGGGTGGGGCCCACGTGATTTCCGGGTGGGGCCCACGTGATTTCCGGGTGGGGCCCACGTGATTTCCGGGTGGGGCCCACGTGATTTCCGGGTGGGGCCCACGTGATTTCCGGGTGGGGCCCACGTGATTTCCGGGTGGGGCCCACGTGATTTCCCCTGGGGTCCCACGTGATTTCCGGGTGGGGCCCACGTGATTTCCGGGTGGGGCCCACGTGATTTCCGGGTGGGGCCCACGTGATTTCAGGGTGGGGCCCACGTGATTTCCCCTGGGGGCCCACGTGATTTCCGGGTGGGGCCCACGTGATTTCCGGGTGGGGCCCACGTGATTTCCGGGTGGGGCCCACGTGATTTCCCCGTGGGGCCCACGTGATTTCCGGGTGGGGCCCACGTGATTTCCGGGTGGGGCCCACGTGATTTCCGGGTGGGGCCCACGTGATTTCCGGGTGGGGCCCACGTGATTTCCCCGTGGGGCCCACGTGATTTCCGGGTGGGGCCCACGTGATTTCCGGGTGGGGCCCACGTGATTTCCGGGTGGGGCCCACGTGATTTCCGGGTGGGGCCCACGTGATTTCCGGGTGGGGCCCACGTGATTTCCGGGTGGGGCCCACGTGATTTCCCCGTGGGGCCCACGTGATTTCCGGGTGGGGCCCACGTGATTTCCCCGTGGGGCCCACGTGATTTCCGGGTGGGGCCCACGTGATTTCCGGGTGGGGCCCACGTGATTTCCGGGTGGGGCCCACGTGATTTCCGGGTGGGGCCCACGTGATTTCCGGGTGGGGCCCACGTGATTTCCGGGTGGGGCCCACGTGATTTCCGGGTGGGGCCCACGTGATTTCCCCTGGGGGCCCACGTGATTTCCCCTGGGGGCCCACGTGATTTCCGGGTGGGGCCCACGTGATTTCCGGGTGGGGCCCACGTGATTTCCGGGTGGGGCCCACGTGATTTCCGGGTGGGGCCCACGTGATTTCCGGGTGGGGCCCACGTGATTTCCGGGTGGGGCCCACGTGATTTCCGGGTGGGGCCCACGTGATTTCCGGGTGGGGCCCACGTGATTTCAGGGTGGGGCCCACGTGATTTCCGGGTGGGGCCCACGTGATTTCCGGGTGGGGCCCACGTGATTTCTGGGTGGGGCCCACGTGATTTCCCCGTGGGGCCCACGTGATTTCCGGGTGGGCCCCACGTGATTTCCGGGTGCGCCCCACGTGATTTCCGGGTGGGGCCCACGTGATTTCCGGGTGGGGCCCACGTGATTTCCGGGTGGGGCCCACGTGATTTCCGGGTGGGGCCCACGTGATTTCCGGGTGGGGCCCACGTGATTTCCGGGTGGGGCCCACGTGATTTCCGGGTGGGGCCCACGTGATTTCCGGGTGGGGCCCACGTGATTTCCGGGTGGGGCCCACGTGATTTCCGGGTGGGGCCCACGTGATTTCCGGGTGGGGCCCACGTGATTTCCGGGTGGGGCCCACGTGATTTCCGGGTGGGGCCCACGTGATTTCCCCTGGGGTCCCACGTGATTTCCGGGTGGGGCCCACGTGATTTCCGGGTGGGGCCCACGTGATTTCCGGGTGGGGCCCACGTGATTTCCCCGTGGGGCCCACGTGATCTCCGGGTGGGGCCCACGTGATTTCCAGGTGGGTCCCACGTGATTTCCGGGTGGGGCCCACGTGATTTCCGGGTGGGGCCCACGTGATTTCCGTGTGGGGCCCACGTGATTTCCGGGTGGGGCCCACGTGATTTCCGTGTGGGGCCCACGTGATTTCCGGGTGGGGCCCACGTGATTTCCGGGTGGGGCCCACGTGATTTCCGGGTGGGGCCCACGTGATTTCCGGGTGGGGCCCACGTGATTTCCGGGTGGGCCCCACGTGATTTCCGGGTGGGGCCCACGTGATTTCCGGGTGGGGCCCACGTGATTTCCGGGTGGGGCCCACGTGATTTCCCCGTGGTGCCCACGTGATTTCCGGGTGGGGCCCACGTGATTTCCGGGTGGGGCCCACGTGATTTCCGGGTGGGGCCCACGTGATTTCAGGGTGGGGCCCACGTGATTTCCGGGTGGGGCCCACGTGATTTCCGGGTGGGGCCCACGTGATTTCCGGGTGGGGCCCACGTGACTTCCGGGTGGGGCCCACGTGATTTCCGGGTGGGGCCCACGTGATTTCCGGGTGGGGCCCACGTGATTTCCCCGTGGGGCCCACGTGATTTCCGGGTGGGGCCCACGTGATTTCCGGGTGGGGCCCACGTGATTTCCGGGTGGGGCCCACGTGATTTCCGTGTGGGGCCCACGTGATTTCCGGGTGGGGCCCACGTGATTTCCGGGTGGGGCCCACGTGATTTCCGGGTGGGGCCCACGTGATTTCCCCGTGGGGCCCACGTGATTTCCCCGTGGGGCCCACGTGATTTCCGGGTGGGGCCCACGTGATTTCCGGGTGGGGCCCACGTGATTTCCGGGTGGGGCCCACGTGATTTCCGGGTGGGGCCCACGTGATTTCCGGGTGGGGCCCACGTGATTTCCGTGTGGGGCCCACGTGATTTCCGGGTGGGGCCCACGTGATTTCCGGGTGGGGCCCACGTTTTTTCCCCGTGGGGCCCACGTGATTTCCGGGTGGGGCCCACGTGATTTCCGGGTGGGCCCCACGTGATTTCCGGGTGGGGCCCACGTGATTTCCGGGTGGGGCCCACGTGATTTCCGGGTGGGGCCCACGTGATTTCCGGGTGGGGCCCACGTGATTTGCGGGTGGGGCCCACGTGATTTCCCCTGGGGGCCCACGTGATTTCAGGGTGGGGCCCACGTGATTTCCGGGTGGGGCCCACGTGATTTCCGGGTGGGGCCCACGTGATTTCCGGGTGGGGCCCACGTGATTTCCGGGTGGGGCCCACGTGATTTCCGGGTGGGGCCCACGTGATTTCCGGGTGGGGCCCACGTGATTTGCGGGTGGGGCCCACGTGATTTCCCCTGGGGGCCCACGTGATTTCAGGGTGGGGCCCACGTGATTTCCGGGTGGGGCCCACGTGATTTCCGGGTGGGGCCCACGTGATTTCCGGGTGGGGCCCACGTGATTTCCGGGTGGGGCCCACGTGATTTGCGGGTGGGGCCCACGTGATTTCCCCTGGGGGCCCACGTGATTTCAGGGTGGGGCCCACGTGATTTCCGGGTGGGGCCCACGTGATTTCCGGGTGGGGCCCACGTGATTTCCGGGTGGGGCCCACGTGATTTCCCCGTGGGGCCCACGTGATTTCCGGGTGGGGCCCACTTGATTTCCGGGTGGGGCCCACGTGATTTCCCCGTGGGGCCCACGTGATTTCCGGGTGGGGCCCACGTGATTTCCGGGTGGGCCCCACGTGATTTCCGGGTGGGGCCCACGTGATTTCCGGGTGGGGCCCACGTGATTTCCGGGTGGGGCCCACGTGATTTCCCCGTGGTGCCCACGTGATTTCCGGGTGGGGCCCACGTGATTTCCGGGTGGGGCCCACGTGATTTCCGGGTGGGGCCCACGTGATTTCCGGGTGGGGCCCACGTGATTTCCGGGTGGGGCCCACGTGATTTCCGGGTGGGGCCCACGTGATTTCCCCGTGGGGCCCACGTGATTTCCGGGTGGGGCCCACGTGATTTCCGGGTGGGGCCCACGTGATTTCCGGGTGGGGCCCACGTGATTTCCGGGTGGGGCCCACGTGATTTCCGGGTGGGGCCCACGTGATTTCCGGGTGGGGCCCACGTGATTTCCGGGTGGGGCCCACGTGATTTCCGGGTGGGGCCCACGTGATTTCCGGGTGGGGCCCACGTGATTTCCGGTTGGGGCCCACGTGATTTCCCCGTGGGGCCCACGTGATTTCCGGGTGGGGCCCACGTGATTTCCCCGTGGGGCCCACGTGATTTCCGGGTGGGGCCCACGTGATTTCCGGGTGGGCCCCACGTGATTTCCGGGTGGGGCCCACGTGATTTCCGGGTGGGGCCCACGTGATTTCCGGGTGGGGCCCACGTGATTTCCCCGTGGTGCCCACGTGATTTCCGGGTGGGGCCCACGTGATTTCCGGTTGGGGCCCACGTGATTTCCGGGTGGGGCCCACGTGATTTCAGGGTGGGCCCCACGTGATTTCCGGGTGGGGCCCACGTGATTTCCGGGTGGGGCCCACGTGATTTCCGGGTGGGGCCCACGTGATTTCCGGGTGGGGCCCACGTGATTTCCGGGTGGGGCCCACGTGATTTCCGGGTGGGGCCCACGTGATTTCCGGGTGGGGACCACGTGATTTCCGGGTGGGGCCCACGTGATTTCCGGGTGGGGCCCACGTGATTTCCGGGTGGGGCCCACGTGATTTCCGGGTGGGGCCCACGTGATTTCCGGGTGGGGCCCACGTGATTTCCCCTGGGGGCCCACGTGATTTCCGGGTAGGGCCCACGTGATTTCCGGGTGGGGCCCACGTGATTTCCGGGTGGGGCCCACGTGATTTCCGGGTGGGGCCCACGTGATTTCCGGGTGGGGCCCACGTGATTTCCGGGTGGGGCCCACGTGATTTCCGGGTGGGGCCCACGTGATTTCCGGGTGGGGCCCACGTGATTTCCGGGTGGGGCCCACGTGATTTCCCCTGGGGTGCCACGTGATTTCCGGGTGGGGCCCACGTGATTTCCGGGTGGGGCCCACGTGATTTCCGGGTGGGGCCCACGTGGTTTCCCCGTGGGGCCCACGTGATTTCCGGGTGGGGCCCACGTGATTTCCGGGTGGGTCCCACGTGATTTCCGGGTGGGGCCCACGTGATTTCCGGGTGTGGCCCACGTGATTTCCGTGTGGGGCCCACGTGATTTCCGGGTGGGGCCCACGTGATTTCCGTGTGGGGCCCACGTGATTTCCGGGTGGGGCCCACGTGATTTCCGGGTGGGGCCCACGTGATTTCCCCGTGGGGCCCACGTGATTTCCGGGTGGGGCCCACGTGATTTCCGGGTGGGCCCCACGTGATTTCAGGTGGGGCCCACGTGATTTCCGGGTGGGGCCCACGTGATTTCCGGGTGGGGCCCACGTGATTTCCCCGTGGTGCCCACGTGATTTCCGGGTGGGGCCCACGTGATTTCCGGGTGGGGCCCACGTGACTTCCGGGTGGGGCCCACGTGATTTCCGGGTGGGGCCCACGTGATTTCCGGGTGGGGCCCACGTGATTTCCCCGTGGGGCCCACGTGATTTCCGGGTGGGGCCCACGTGATTTCCGGGTGGGGCCCACGTGATTTCCGGGTGGGGCCCACGTGATTTCCGTGTGGGGCCCACGTGATTTCCGGGTGGGGCCCACGTGATTTCCGTGTGGGGCCCAAGTGATTTCCGGGTGGGGCCCACGTTATTTCCGGGTGGGGCCCACGTGATTTCCCCGTGGGGCCCACGTGATTTCCGGGTGGGCCCCACGTGATTTCCGGGTGGGGCCCACGTGATTTCCGGGTGGGGCCCACGTGATTTCCGGGTGGGGCCCACGTGATTTCCGGGTGGGGCCCACGTGATTTCCCCGTGGGGCCCACGTGATTTCCGGTTGGGGCCCAGGTGATTTCAGGGTGGGGCCCACGTGATTTCCGGGTGGGGCCCACGTGATTTCCGGGTTGGGCCCACGTGATTTCCGTGTGGGGCCCACGTGATTTCCCCGTGGGGCCCACGTGATTTCCGGGTGGGCCCCACGTGATTTCCGGGTGGGTCCCACGTGATTTCCGGGTGGGGCCCACGTGATTTCCGGGTTGGGCCCACGTGATTTCCGTGTGGGGCCTACGTGATTTCCGGCTGGGGCCCACGTGATTTCCGTGTGGGGCCCACGTGATTTCCGGGTGGGGCCCACGTGATTTCCGGGTGGGGCCCACGTAATTTCCCCGTGGGGCCCACGTGATTTCCGGGTGGGGCCCACGTGATTTCCGGGTGGGGCCCACGTGATTTCCCCGTGGTGCCCACGTGATTTCCGGGTGGGGCCCACGTGATTTCCGGGTGGGGCCCACGTGATTTCCGGGTGGGGCCCACGTGATTTCAGGGTGGGGCCCACGTGATTTCCGGGTGGGGCCCACGTGATTTCCGGGTGTGGTCCACGTGATTTCCCGTGGGGCCCACGTGATTTCCCCGTGGGGCCCACGTGATTTCCGGGTGGGGCCCACGTGATTTCCGGGTGGGGCCCACGTGATTTCCGGGTGGGGCCCACGTGATTTCCAGGTGGGGCCCACGTGATTTCCCCGTGGGGCCCACGTGATTTCCCCGTGGGGCCCACGTGATTTCCGGGTGGGGCCCACGTGATTTCCGGGTGGGGCCCACGTGATTTCCCCGTGGGGCCCACGTGATTTCCGGGTGGGGCCCACGTGATTTCCGGGTGGGGCCCACGTGATTTCCGGGTGGGGCCCACGTGATTTCCGGGTGGGGCCCACGTGATTTCCGGGTGGGGCCCACGTGATTTCCGGGTGGGGCCCACGTGATTTCCCCTGGGGTCCCACGTGATTTCCGGGTGGGGCCCACGTGATTTCCGGGTGGGGCCCACGTGATTTCCGGGTGGGGCCCACGTGATTTCCGGGTGGGGCCCACGTGATTTCCCCTGGGGGCCCACGTGATTTCCGGGTGGGGCCCACGTGATTTCCGGGTGGGGCCCACGTGATTTCCGGGTGGGGCCCACGTGATTTCCGGGTGGGGCCCACGTGATTTCCGGGTGGGGCCCACGTGATTTCCGGGTGGGGCCCACGTGATTTCCGGGTGGGGCCCACGTGATTTCCGGGTGGGGCCCACGTGATTTCCCCGTGGGGCCCACGTGATTTCCGGGTGGGGCCCACGTGATTTCCGGGTGGGGCCCACGTGATTTCCGGGTGGGGCCCACGTGATTTCCGGGTGGGGCCCACGTGATTTCCGGGTGGGGCCCACGTGATTTCCGGGTGGGGCCCACGTGATTTCCGGGTGGGGCCCACGTGATTTCCCCGTGGGGCCCACGTGATTTCCGGGTGGGGCCCACGTGATTTCCCCGTGGGGCCCACGTGATTTCCGGGTGGGGCCCACGTGATTTCCGGGTGGGGCCCACGTGATTTCCGGGTGGGGCCCACGTGATTTCCGGGTGGGGCCCACGTGATTTCCGGGTGGGGCCCACGTGATTTCCCCTGGGGGCCCACGTGATTTCCGGGTGGGGCCCTCGTGATTTCCGGGTGGGGCCCACGTGATTTCCGGGTGGGGCCCACGTGATTTCCCCTGGGGGCCCACGTGATTTCCGGGTGGGGCCCACGTGATTTCCGGGTGGGGCCCACGTGATTTCCGGGTGGGGCCCACGTGATTTCCCCGTGGGGCCCACGTGATTTCCGGGTGGGGCCCACGTGATTTCCGGGTGGGGCCCACGTGATTTCCGGGTGGGGCCCATGTGATTTCCCCTGGGGGCCCACGTGATTTCCGGGTGGGGCCCACGTGATTTCCGGGTGGGGCCCACGTGATTTTCGGGTGGGGCCCACGTGATTTCCGGGTGGGGCCCACGTGATTTCCGGGTGGGGCCCACGTGATTTCCGGGTGGGGCCCACGTGATTTCTGGGTGGGGCCCACGTGATTTCCCCGTGGGGCCCACGTGATTTCCGGGTGGGCCCCACGTGATTTCCGGGTGGGCCCCACGTGATTTCCGGGTGGGGCCCACGTGATTTCTGGGTGGGGCCCACGTGATTTCCGGGTGGGGCCCACGTGACTTCCGGGTGGGGCCCACGTGATTTCCGGGTGGGGCCCACGTGATTTCCGGGTGGGGCCCACGTGATTTCCGGGTGGGGCCCACGTGATTTCCGGGTGGGGCCCACGTGATTTCCGGGTGGGGCCCACGTGATTTCCCCTGGGGTCCCACGTGATTTCCGGGTGGGGCCCACGTGATTTCCGGGTGGGGCCCACGTGATTTCCGGGTGGGGCCCACGTGATTTCCCCGTGGGGCCCACGTGATTTCCGGGTGGGGCCCACGTGATTTCCGGGTGGGTCCCACGTGATTTCCGGGTGGGGCCCACGTGATTTCCGGGTGGGGCCCACGTGATTTCCGTGTGGGGCCCACGTGATTTCCGGGTGGGGCCCACGTGATTTCCGTGTGGGGCCCACGTGATTTCCGGGTGGGGCCCACGTGATTTCCGGGTGGGGCCCACGTGATTTCCGGGTGGGGCCCACGTGATTTCCGGGTGGGGCCCACGTGATTTCCGGGTGGGCCCCACGTGATTTCCGGGTGGGGCCCACGTGATTTCCGGGTGGGGCCCACGTGATTTCCGGGTGGGGCCCACGTGATTTCCCCGTGGTGCCCAAGTGATTTCCGGGTGGGGCCCACGTGATTTCCGGGTGGGGCCCACGTGATTTCCGGGTGGGGCCCAAGTGATTTCAGGGTGGGGCCCACGTGATTTCCGGGTGGGGCCCACGTGATTTCCGGGTGGGGCCCACGTGACTTCCGGGTGGGGCCCACGTGACTTCCGGGTGGGGCCCACGTGATTTCCGGGTGGGGCCCACGTGATTTCCCCGTGGGGCCCACGTGATTTCCGGGTGGGGCCCACGTGATGTCCGGGTGGGGCCCACGTGATGTCCGGGTGGGGCCCACGTGATTTCCGTGTGGGGCCCACGTGATTTCCGGGTGGGGCCCACGTGATTTCCGTGTGGGGCCCACGTGATTTCCGGGTGGGGCCCACGTGATTTCCGGGTGGGGCCCACGTGATTTCCCCGTGGGGCCCACGTGATTTCCGGGTGGGGCCCACGTGATTTCCGGGTTGGCCCCACGTGATTTCCGGGTGGGGCCCACGTGATTTCCGGGTGGGGCCCACGTGATTTCCGGGTGGGGCCCACGTGATTTCCGGGTGGGGCCCACGTGATTTCCGGGTGGGGCCCACGTGATTTCCCCGTGGTGCCCACGTGATTTCCGGGTGGGGCCCACGTGATTTCCGGGTGGGGCCCACGTGATTTCAGGGTGGGGCCCACGTGATTTCAGGGTGGGGCCCACGTGATTTCCGGGTGGGGCCCACGTGATTTCCGGGTGGGGCCCACTTGACTTCCGGGTGGGGCCCACGTGATTTCCGGGTGGGGCCCACGTGATTTCCGGGTGGGGCCCACGTGATTTCCCCGTGGGGCCCACGTGATTTCCGGGTGGGGCCCACGTGATTTCCGGGTGGGGCCCACGTGATTTCCGGGTGGGGCCCACGTGATTTCCGGGTGGGGCCCACGTGATTTCCGTGTGGGGCCCACGTGATTTCCGGGTGGGGCCCACGTGATTTCCGTGTGGGGCCCACGTGATTTCCGGGTGGGGCCCACGTGATTTCCGGGTGGGGCCCACGTGATTTCCCCGTGGGGCCCACGTGATTTCCGGGTGGGGCCCACGTGATTTCCGGGTGGGCCCCACGTGATTTCCGGGTGGGGCCCACGTGATTTCCGGGTGGGGCCCACGTGATTTCCGGGTGGGGCCCACGTGATTTCCCCGTGGTGCCCACGTGATTTCCGGGTGGGGCCCACGTGATTTCCGGGTGGGGCCCACGTGATTTCCGGGTGGGGCCCACGTGATTTCCCCGTGGGGCCCACGTGATTTCCGGGTGGGGCCCACGTTATTTCCGGGTGGGGCCCACGTGATTTCCGGGTGGGGCCCACGTGATTTCCGGGTGGGGCCCACGTGATTTCCGGGTGGGGCCCACGTGATTTCCCCGTGGGGCCCACGTGATTTCCGGGTGGGGCCCACGTGATTTCCGGGTGGGGCCCACGTGATTTCCGGGTGGGGCCCACGTGATTTCCGGGTGGGGCCCACGTGATTTCCGGGTGGGGCCCACGTGATTTCCGGGTGGGGCCCACGTGATTTCCGGTTGGGGCCCACGTGATTTCCCCTGGGGGCCCACGTGATTTCCGGGTAGGGCCCACGTGATTTCCGGGTGGGGCCCACGTGATTTCCGGGTGGGGCCCACGTGATTTCCGGGTGGGGCCCACGTGATTTCCGGGTGGGGCCCACGTGATTTCCGGGTGGGGCCCACGTGATTTCCGGGTGGGGCCCACGTGATTTCCGGGTGGGGCCCACGTGATTTCCCCGTGGGGCCCACGTGATTTCCGGGTGGGCCCCACGTGATTTCCGGGTGGGGCCCACGTGATTTCCGGGTGGGGCCCACGTGATTTCCGGGTGGGGCCCACGTGATTTCCGGGTGGGGCCCACGTGATTTCCCCGTGGGGCCCACGTGATTTCCGGGTGGGGCCCACGTGATTTCCGGGTGGGGCCCACGTGATTTCCCTGTGGGGCCCACGTGATTTCCGGGTGGGGCCCACGTGATTTCCGGGTGGGGCCCACGTGATTTCCCCTGGGGGCCCACGTGATTTCCGGGTGGGGCCCACGTGATTTCCGGGTGGGGCCCACGTGATTTCCGGGTGGGGCCCACGTGATTTCCGGGTGGGGCCCACGTGATTTCCGGGTGGGGCCCACGTGATTTCCGGGTGGGGTCCACGTGATTTCCCCGTGGGGCCCACGTGATTTCCCCGTGGGGCCCACGTGATTTCCGGGTGGGGCCCACGTGATTTCCGGGTGGGGCCCACGTGATTTCCGGGTGGGGCCCACGTGATTTCCAGGTGGGGCCCACGTGATTTCCCCGTGGGGCCCACGTGATTTCCGGGTGGGGCCCACGTGATTTCCTGGTGGGGCCCACGTGATTTCAGGGTGGGGCCCACGTGATTTCCGGGTGGGGCCCACGTGATTTCCGGGTGGGGCCCACGAGATTTCCCCGTGGGGCCCACGTGATTTCCGGGTGGGGCCCACGTGATTTCAGGGTGGGGCCCACGTGATTTCCGGGTGGGGCCCACGTGATTTCCGGGTGGGGCCCACGTGATTTCCCCTGGGGGCCCACGTGATTTCCGGGTGGGGCCCACGTGATTTCCGGGTGGGGCCCACGTGATTTCCGGGTGGGGCCCACGTGATTTCCGGGTGGGGCCCACGTGATTTCCGGGTGGGGCCCACGTGATTTCCGGGTGGGGCCCACGTGATTTCCCCTGGGGGCCCACGTGATTTCCGGGTGGGGCCCACGTGATTTCCGGGTGGGGCCCACGTGATTTCCGGGTGGGGCCCACGTGATTTCAGGGTGGGGCCCACGTGATTTCCCCGTGGGGCCCACGTGATTTCCGGGTGGGGCCCACGTGATTTCCGGGTGGGGCCCACGTGATTTCCGGGTGGGGCCCACGTGATTTCCGGGTGGGGCCCACGTGATTTCCGGGTGGGGCCCACGTGATTTCCGGGTGGGGCCCACGTGATTTCCGGGTGGGGCCCACGTGATTTCCGGGTGGGGCCCACGTGATTTCCGGGTGGGGCCCACGTGATTTCCGGGTGGGGCCCACGTGATTTCCGGGTGGGGCCCACCTGATTTCCGGGTGGGGCCCACGTGATTTCCGGGTGGGGCCCACGTGATTTCCCCGTGGGGCCCACGTGATTTCCGGGTGGGCCCCACGTGATTTCCGGGTGGGCCCCACGTGATTTCCGGGTGGGGCCCACGTGATTTCCGGGTGGGGCCCACGTGATTTCCGGGTGGGGCCCACGTGATTTCCGGGTGGGGCCCACGTGATTTCCGGGTGGGGCCCACGTGATTTCCGTGTGGGGCCCACGTGATTTCCGGGTGGGGCCCACGTGATTTCCGGGTGGGGCCCACGTGATTTCCGGGTGGGGCCCACGTGATTTCCGGGTGGGGCCCACGTGATTTCCGGGTGGGGCCCACGTGATTTCCGGGTGGGGCCCACGTGATTTCCGGGTGGGGCCCACGTGATTTCCGGGTGGGGCCCACGTGATTTCCGGGTGGGGCCCACGTGATTTCCGGGTGGGGCCCACGTGATTTCCGGGTGGGGCCCACGTGATTTCCGGGTGGGGCCCACGTGATTTCCCATGGGGGCCCACGTGATTTCCGGGTGGGGCCCACGTGATTTCCGGGTGGGGCCCACGTGATTTCCGGGTGGGGCCCACGTGATTTCCGGGTGGGGCCCACGTGATTTCCCATGGGGGCCCACGTGATTTCCGGGTGGGGCCCACGTGATTTCCGGGTGGGGCCCACGTGATTTCCGGGTGGGGCCCACGTGATTTCCGGGTGGGGCCCACGTGATTTCCGGGTGGGGCCCACGTGATTTCCGGGTGGGGCCCACGTGATTTCCGGGTGGGGCCCACGTGATTTCCGGGTGGGGCCCACGTGATTTCCCCGTGGGGCCCACGTGATTTCCGGGTGGGCCCCACGTGATTTCCGGGTGGGCCCCACGTGATTTCCGGGTGGGGCCCACGTGATTTCCGGGTGGGGCCCACGTGATTTCCGGGTGGGGCCCACGTGATTTCCGGGTGGGGCCCACGTGATTTCCGGGTGGGGCCCACGTGATTTCCGGGTGGGGCCCACGTGATTTCCGGGTGGGGCCCACGTGATTTCCGGGTGGGGCCCACGTGATTTCCGTGTGGGGCCCACGTGATTTCCCGGTGGGGCCCACGTGATTTCCGGGTGGGGCCCACGTGATTTCCGGGTGGGGCCCACGTGATTTCCCCTGGGGTCCCAGGTGATTTCCGGGTGGGGCCCACGTGATTTCCGGGTGGGGCCCACGTGATTTCCGGGTGGGTCCCACGTGATTTCCGGGTGGGGCCCACGTGATTTCCGGGTGGGGCCCACGTGATTTCCGGGTGGGTCCCACGTGATTTCCGGGTGGGGCCCACGTGATTTCCGGGTGGGGCCCACGTGATTTCCGTGTGGGGCCTACGTGATTTCCGGGTGGGGCCCACGTGATTTCCGTGTGGGGCCCACGTGATTTCCGGGTGGGGCCCACGTGATTTCCGGGTGGGGCCCACGTGATTTCCCCGTGGGGCCCACGTGATTTCCGGGTGGGTCCCACGTGATTTCCGGGTGGGCCCCACGTGATTTCCGGGTGGGGCCCACGTGATTTCCGGGTGGGGCCCACGTGATTTCCGGGTGGGGCCCACGTGATTTCCCCGTGGGGCCCACGTGATTTCCGGGTGGGGCCCACGTGATTTCCGGGTGGGGCCCACGTGACTTCCGGGTGGGGCCCACGTGACTTCCGGGTGGGGCCCACGTGATTTCCGGGTGGGGCCCACGTGATTTCCGGGTGGGGCCCACGTGATTTCAGGGTGGGGCCCACGTGATTTCCGGGTGGGGCCCACGTGATTTCCGGGTGGGGCCCACGTGATTTCCGTGTGGGGCCCACGTGATTTCCGGGTGGGGCCCACGTGATTTCCGGGTGGGGCCCACGTGATTTCCGGGTGGGGCCCACGTGATTTCCGGGTGGGGCCCACGTGATTTCCCCGTGGGGCCCACGTGATTTCCGGGTGGGGCCCACGTGATTTCCGGGTGGGCCCCACGTGATTTCCGGGTGGGGCCCACGTGATTTCCGGGTGGGGCCCACGTGATTTCCGGGTGGGGCCCACGTGATTTCCGGGTGGGGCCCACGTGATTTCCGGGTGGGGCCCACGTGATTTCCGGGTGGGGCCCACGTGATTTCAGGGTGGGGCCCACGTGATTTCCGGGTGGGGCCCACGTGATTTCCGGGTGGGGCCCACGTGATTTCCGGGTGGGGCCCACGTGATTTCCGGGTGGGGCCCACGTGATTTCCGGGTGGGGCCCACGTGATTTCCGGGTGGGGCCCACGTGATTTCCCCTGGGGGCCCACGTGATTTCCGGGTGGGGCCCACGTGATTTCCGGGTGGGGCCCACGTGATTTCCGGGTGGGGCCCACGTGATTTCCCCGTGGGGCCCACGTGATTTCCGGGTGGGGCACACGTGATTTCCCCGTGGGGCCCACGTGATTTCCGGGTGGGGCCCACGTGATTTCCGGGTGGGGCCCACGTGATTTCCGGGTGGGGCCCATGTGATTTCCGGGTGGGGCCCACGTGATTTCCGGGTGGGGCCCACGTGATTTCCGGGTGGGGCCCACGTGATTTCCGGGTGGGGCCCACGTGATTTCCGGGTGGGTCCCACGTGATTTCCGGGTGGGGCCCACGTGATTTCCGGGTGGGGCCCACGTGATTTCCCCGTGGGGCCCACGTGATTTCCGGGTGGGGCCCACGTGATTTCCGGGTGGGGCCCACGTGATTTCCGGGTGGGGCCCACGTGATTTCCGGGTGGGGCCCACGTGATTTCCGGGTGGGGCCCACGTGATTTCCGGGTGGGGCCCACGTGATTTCCGGGTGGGGCCCACGTGATTTCCGGGTGGGGCCCACGTGATTTCCGGGTGGGGCCCACGTGATTTCCCCGTCGGGCCCACGTGATTTCCGGGTGGGGCCCACGTGATTTCCGGGTGGGGCCCACGTGATTTCCGGGTGGGGCCCACGTGATTTCCCCTGGGGGCCCACGTGATTTCCGGGTGGGGCCCACGTGTTTTCCGGGTGGGGCCCACGTGATTTCCGGGTGGGGCCCACGTGATTTCCGGGTGGGGCCCACGTGATTTCCCCGTGGGGCCCACGTGATTTCCGGGTGGGGCCCACGTGATTTCCGGGTGGGGCCCACGTGATTTCCCCGTGGGGCCCACGTGATTTCCGGGTGGGGCCCACGTGATTTCCGGGTGGGGCCCACGTGATTTCCGGGTGGGGCCCACGTGATTTCCGGGTGGGGCCCCCGTGATTTCCGGGTGGGGCCCACGTGATTTCCGGGTGGGGCCCACGTGATTTCCGGGTGGGACCCACGTGATTTCCCTGTGGGGCCCACGTGATTTCCGGGTGGGGCCCACGTGATTTCCGGGTGGGAGCCACGTGATATCCGGGTGGGGCCCACGTGATTTCCCCTGGGGGCCCACGTGATTTCCGGGTGGGGCCCACGTGATTTCCGGGTGGGAGCCACGTGATATCCGGGTGGGGCCCACGTGATTTCCCCTGGGGGCCCACGTGATTTCCGGGTGGGGCCCACGTGATTTCCCCTGGGGGCCCACGTGATTTATGAGTAGGGCCCACGTGATTTCCGGGTGGGGCCCACGTGATTTCCGGGTGGGGCCCACGTGATTTCCGGGTGGGGCCCACGTGATTTCCGGGTGGGGCCCACGTGATTTCCGGGTGGGGCCCACGTGATTTCCGGGTGGGGCCCACGTGATTTCCGGGTGGGGCCCACGTGATTTCCGGGTGGGGCCCACGTGATTTCCGGGTGGGGCCCACGTGATTTCCGGGTGGGGCCCACGTGATTTCCCATGGGGGCCCACGTGATTTCCGGGTGGGGCCCACGTGATTTCCGGGTGGGGCCCACGTGATTTCCGGGTGGGGCCCACGTGATTTCCGGGTGGGGCCCACGTGATTTCCCATGGGGGCCCACGTGATTTCCGGGTGGGGCCCACGTGATTTCCGGGTGGGGCCCACGTGATTTCCGGGTGGGGCCCACGTGATTTCCGGGTGGGGCCCACGTGATTTCCGGGTGGGGCCCACGTGATTTCCGGGTGGGGCCCACGTGATTTCCGGGTGGGGCCCACGTGATTTCCGGGTGGGGCCCACGTGATTTCCGGGTGGGGCCCACGTGATTTCCGGGTGGGGCCCACGTGATTTCCGGGTGGGGCCCACGTGATTTCCCCGTGGGGCCCACGTGATTTCCGGGTGGGCCCCAAGTGATTTCCGGGTGGGGCCCACGTGATTTCCGGGTGGGGCCCACGTGATTTCCGGGTGGGGCCCACGTGATTTCCGGGTGGGGCCCACGTGATTTCCGGGTGGGGCCCACGTGATTTCCGGGTGGGGCCCACGTGATTTCCGGGTGGGGCCCACGTGATTTCCGGGTGGGGCCCACGTGATTTCCGGGTGGGGCCCACGTGATTTCCGTGTGGGGCCCACGTGATTTCCGGGTGGGGCCCACGTGATTTCCGGGTGGGGCCCACGTGATTTCCGGGTGGGGCCCACGTGATTTCCCCTGGGGTCCCAGGTGATTTCCGGGTGGGGCCCACGTGATTTCCGGGTGGGGCCCACGTGATTTCCGGGTGGGGCCCACGTGATTTCCCCGTGGGGCCCACGTGATTTCCGGGTGGGGCCCACGTGATTTCCGGGTGGGTCCCACGTGATTTCCGGGTGGGGCCCACGTGATTTCCGGGTGGGGCCCACGTGATTTCCGTGTGGGGCCCACGTGATTTCCGGGTGGGGCCCACGTGATTTCCGTGTGGGGCCCACGTGATTTCCGGGTGGGGCCCACGTGATTTCCGGGTGGGGCCCACGTGATTTCCCCGTGGGGCCCACGTGATTTCCGGGTGGGTCCCACGTGATTTCCGGGTGGGCCCCACGTGATTTCCGGGTGGGGCCCACGTGATTTCCGGGTGGGGCCCACATGATTTCCGGGTGGGGCCCACGTGATTTCCCCGTGGTGCCCACGTGATTTCCGGGTGGGGCCCACGTGATTTCCGGGTGGGGCCCACGTGATTTCCGGGTGGGGCCCACGTGATTTCAGGGTGGGGCCCACGTGATTTCCGGGTGGGGCCCACGTGATTTCCGGGTGGGGCCCACGTGATTTCCGGGTGGGGCCCACGTGACTTCCGGGTGGGGCCCACGTGATTTCCGGGTGGGGCCCACGTGATTTCCGGGTGGGGCCCACGTGATTTCCGGGTGGGGCCCACGTGATTTCCGGGTGGGGCCCACGTGATTTCCGGGTGGGGCCCACGTGATTTCCGGGTGGGGCCCACGTGATTTCCGGGTGGGGCCCACGTGATTTCCGTGTGGGGCCCACGTGATTTCCGGGTGGGGCCCACGTGATTTCCGTGTGGGGCCCACGTGATTTCCGGGTGGGGCCCACGTGATTTCCGGGTGGGGCCCACGTGATTTCCGGGTGGGGCCCACGTGATTTCCGGGTGGGGCCCACGTGATTTCCGGGTGGGCCCCACGTGATTTCCGGGTGGGGCCCACGTGATTTCCGGGTGGGGCCCACGTGATTTCCGGGTGGGGCCCACGTGATTTCCGGGTGGGGCCCACGTGATTTCCGGGTGGGGCCCACGTGATTTCCGGGTGGGGCCCACGTGATTTCAGGGTGGGGCCCACGTGATTTCCGGGTGGGGCCCACGTGATTTCCGGGTGGGGCCCACGTGATTTCCGGGTGGGGCCCACGTGATTTCCCCGTGGGGCCCACGTGATTTCCGGGTGGGCCCCACGTGATTTCCGGGTGGGTCCCACGTGATTTCCGGGTGGGCCCACGTGATTTCCGGGTGGGGCCCACGTGATTTCCGTGTGGGGCCTACGTGATTTCCGGGTGGGGCCCACGTGATTTCCGTGTGGGGCCCACGTGATTTCCGGGTGGGGCCCACGTGATTTCCGGGTGGGGCCCACGTGATTTCTCCGTGGGGCCCACGTGATTTCCGGGTGGGGCCCACGTGATTTCCGGGTGGGCCCCACGTGATTTCCGGGTGGGGCCCACGTGATTTCCGGGTGGGGCCCACGTGATTTCCGGGTGGGGCCCACGTGATTTCCGGGTGGGGCCCACGTGATTTCCGGGTGGGGCCCACGTGATTTCCGGGTGGGGCCCACGTGATTTCCGGGTGGGGCCCACGTGATTTCAGGGTGGGGCCCACGTGATTTCCGGGTGGGGCCCACGTGATTTCCGGGTGGGGCCCACGTGATTTCCGGGTGGGGCCCACGTGACTTCCGGGTGGGGCCCACGTGATTTCCGGGTGGGGCCCACGTGATTTCCGGGTGGGGCCCACGTGATTTCCCCGTGGGGCCCACGTGATTTCCGGGTGGGGCCCACGTTATTTCCGGGTGGGGCCCACGTGATTTCCGGGTGGGGCCCACGTGATTTCAGGGTGGGGCCCACGTGATTTCCGTGTGGGGCCCACGTGATTTCCGGGTGGGGCCCACGTGATTTCCGTGTGGGGCCCACGTGATTTCCGGGTGGGGCCCACGTGATTTCCGGGTGGGGCCCACGTGATTTCCGGGTGGGCCCCACGTGATTTCCGGGTGGGGCCCACGTGATTTCCGGGTGGGGCCCACGTGATTTCCGGGTGGGGCCCACGTGATTTCCCCGTGGTGCCCACGTGATTTCCGGGTGGGGCCCACGTGATTTCCGGGTGGGGCCCACGTGATTTCCGGGTGGGGCCCACGTGATTTCAGGGTGGGCCCCACGTGATTTCCGGGTGGGGCCCACGTGATTTCCGGGTGGGGCCCACGTGATTTCCGGGTGGGGCCCACGTGACTTCCGGGTGGGGCCCACGTGATTTCCGGGTGGGGCCCACGTGATTTCCCCGTGGGGCCCACGTGATTTCCGGGTGGGGCCCACGTGATTTCCGGGTGGGGCCCACGTGATTTCCGGGTGGGGCCCACGTGATTTCCCCTGGGGGCCCACGTTATTTCCGGGTGGGGCCCACGTGATTTCCGGGTGGGGCCCACGTGATTTCCGGGTGGGGCCCACGTGATTTCCCCTGGGGTCCCACGTGATTTCCGGGTGGGGCCCACGTGATTTCCGGGTGGGGCCCACGTGATTTCCGGGTGGGGCCCACGTGATTTCCCCGTGGGGCCCACGTGATTTCCGGGTGGGGCCCACGTGATTTCCGGGTGGGTCGCACGTGATTTCCGGGTGGGGCCCACGTGATTTCCGGGTGGGGCCCACGTGATTTCCGTGTGGGGCCTACGTGATTTCCGGGTGGGGCCCACGTGATTTCCGTGTGGGGCCCACGTGATTTCCGGGTGGGGCCCACGTGATTTCCGGGTGGGGCCCACGTGATTTCCCCGTGGGGCCCACGTGATTTCCGGGTGGGGCCCACGTGATTTCCGGGTGGGCCCCACGTGATTTCCGGGTGGGGCCCACGTGATTTCCGGGTGGGGCCCACGTGATTTCCGGGTGGGGCCCACGTGATTTCCGGGTGGGGCCCACGTGATTTCCGGGTGGGGCCCACGTGATTTCCGGGTGGGGCCCACGTGATTTCCGGGTGGGGCCCACGTGATTTCAGGGTGGGGCCCACGTGATTTCCGGGTGGGGCCCACGTGATTTCCGGGTGGGGCCCACGTGATTTCCGGGTGGGGCCCACGTGACTTCCGGGTGGGGCCCACGTGATTTCCGGGTGGGGCCCACGTGATTTCCGGGTGGGGCCCACGTGATTTCCGTGTGGGGCCCACGTGATTTCCGGGTGGGGCCCACGTGTTTTCCGGGTGGGGCCCACGTGATTTCCGGGTGGGGCCCACGTGATTTCCGGGTGGGGCCCACGTGATTTCCCCTGGGGGCCCACGTGATTTCCGGGTGGGGCCCACGTGATTTCCGGGTGGGGCCCACGTGATTTCCGGGTGGGACCCACGTGATTTCCGGGTGGGGCCCACGTGATTTCCGGGTGGGCCCCACGTGATTTCCGGGTGGGGCCCACGTGATTTCCGGGTGGGGCCCACGTGATTTCCCCTGGGGTCCCAGGTGATTTCCGGGTGGGGCCCACGTGATTTCCGGGTGGGGCCCACGTGATTTCCGGGTGGGGCCCACGTGATTTCCCCGTGGGGCCCACGTGATTTCCGGGTGGGGCCCACGTGATTTCCGGGTGGGTCCCACGTGATTTCCGGGTGGGGCCCACGTGATTTCCGGGTGGGGCCCACGTGATTTCCGTGTGGGGCCTACGTGATTTCCGGGTGGGGCCCACGTGATTTCCGTGTGGGGCCCACGTGATTTCCGGGTGGGGCCCACGTGATTTCCGGGTGGGGCCCACGTGATTTCCCCGTGGGGCCCACGTGATTTCCGGGTGGGTCCCACGTGATTTCCGGGTGGGCCCCACGTGATTTCCGGGTGGGGCCCACGTGATTTCCGGGTGGGGCCCACATGATTTCCGGGTGGGGCCCACGTGATTTCCCCGTGGTGCCCACGTGATTTCCGGGTGGGGCCCACGTGATTTCCGGGTGGGGCCCACGTGATTTCCGGGTGGGGCCCACGTGATTTCAGGGTGGGGCCCACGTGATTTCCGGGTGGGGCCCACGTGATTTCCGGGTGGGGCCCACGTGATTTCCGGGTGGGGCCCACGTGACTTCCGGGTGGGGCCCACGTGATTTCCGGGTGGGGCCCACGTGATTTCCGGGTGGGGCCCACGTGATTTCCCCGTGGGGCCCACGTGATTTCCGGGTGGGGCCCACGTGATTTCCGGGTGGGGCCCACGTGATTTCCGGGTGGGGCCCACGTGATTTCCGGGTGGGGCCCACGTGATTTCCGTGTGGGGCCCACGTGATTTCCGGGTGGGGCCCACGTGATTTCCGTGTGGGGCCCACGTGATTTCCGGGTGGGGCCCACGTGATTTCCGGGTGGGGCCCACGTGATTTCCCCGTGGGGCCCACGTGATTTCCGGGTGGGGCCCACGTGATTTCCGGGTGGGCCCCACGTGATTTCCGGGTGGGGCCCACGTGATTTCCGGGTGGGGCCCACGTGATTTCCGGGTGGGGCCCACGTGATTTCCGGGTGGGGCCCACGTGATTTCCGGGTGGGGCCCACGTGATTTCCGGGTGGGGCCCACGTGATTTCAGGGTGGGGCCCACGTGATTTCCGGGTGGGGCCCACGTGATTTCCGGGTGGGGCCCACGTGATTTCCGGGTGGGGCCCACGTGATTTCCCCGTGGGGCCCACGTGATTTCCGGGTGGGCCCCACGTGATTTCCGGGTGGGTCCCACGTGATTTCCGGGTGGGGCCCACGTGATTTCCGGGTGGGGCCCACGTGATTTCCGTGTGGGGCCTACGTGATTTCCGGGTGGGGCCCACGTGATTTCCGTGTGGGGCCCACGTGATTTCCGGGTGGGGCCCACGTGATTTCCGGGTGGGGCCCACGTGATTTCTCCGTGGGGCCCACGTGATTTCCGGGTGGGGCCCACGTGATTTCCGGGTGGGCCCCACGTGATTTCCGGGTGGGGCCCACGTGATTTCCGGGTGGGGCCCACGTGATTTCCGGGTGGGGCCCACGTGATTTCCGGGTGGGGCCCACGTGATTTCCGGGTGGGGCCCACGTGATTTCCGGGTGGGGCCCACGTGATTTCCGGGTGGGGCCCACGTGATTTCAGGGTGGGGCCCACGTGATTTCCGGGTGGGGCCCACGTGATTTCCGGGTGGGGCCCACGTGATTTCCGGGTGGGGCCCACGTGACTTCCGGGTGGGGCCCACGTGATTTCCGGGTGGGGCCCACGTGATTTCCGGGTGGGGCCCACGTGATTTCCCCGTGGGGCCCACGTGATTTCCGGGTGGGGCCCACGTTATTTCCGGGTGGGGCCCACGTGATTTCCGGGTGGGGCCCACGTGATTTCAGGGTGGGGCCCACGTGATTTCCGTGTGGGGCCCACGTGATTTCCGGGTGGGGCCCACGTGATTTCCGTGTGGGGCCCACGTGATTTCCGGGTGGGGCCCACGTGATTTCCGGGTGGGGCCCACGTGATTTCCCCGTGGGGCCCACGTGATTTCCGGATGGGGCCCACGTGATTTCCGGGTGGGCCCCACGTGATTTCCGGGTGGGGCCCACGTGATTTCCGGGTGGGGCCCACGTGATTTCCGGGTGGGGCCCACGTGATTTCCCCGTGGTGCCCACGTGATTTCCGGGTGGGGCCCACGTGATTTCCGGGTGGGGCCCACGTGATTTCCGGGTGGGGCCCACGTGATTTCAGGGTGGGCCCCACGTGATTTCCGGGTGGGGCCCACGTGATTTCCGGGTGGGGCCCACGTGATTTCCGGGTGGGGCCCACGTGACTTCCGGGTGGGGCCCACGTGATTTCCGGGTGGGGCCCACGTGATTTCCCCGTGGGGCCCACGTGATTTCCGGGTGGGGCCCACGTGATTTCCGGGTGGGGCCCACGTGATTTCCGGGTGGGGCCCACGTGATTTCCCCTGGGGGCCCACGTTATTTCCGGGTGGGGCCCACGTGATTTCCGGGTGGGGCCCACGTGATTTCCGGGTGGGGCCCACGTGATTTCCCCTGGGGTCCCACGTGATTTCCGTGTGGGGCCCACGTGATTTCCGGGTGGGGCCCACGTGATTTCCGGGTGGGGCCCACGTGATTTCCCCGTGGGGCCCACGTGATTTCCGGATGGGGCCCACGTGATTTCCGGGTGGGCCCCACGTGATTTCCGGGTGGGGCCCACGTGATTTCCGGGTGGGGCCCACGTGATTTCCGGGTGGGGCCCACGTGATTTCCCCGTGGTGCCCACGTGATTTCCGGGTGGGGCCCACGTGATTTCCGGGTGGGGCCCACGTGATTTCCGGGTGGGGCCCACGTGATTTCAGGGTGGGCCCCACGTGATTTCCGGGTGGGGCCCACGTGATTTCCGGGTGGGGCCCACGTGATTTCCGGGTGGGGCCCACGTGACTTCCGGGTGGGGCCCACGTGATTTCCGGGTGGGGCCCACGTGATTTCAGGGTGGGGCCCACGTGATTTCCGGGTGGGGCCCACGTGATTTCCGGGTGGGGCCCACGTGATTTCCGGGTGGGGCCCACGTGATTTCCCCTGGGGGCCCACGTTATTTCCGGGTGGGGCCCACGTGATTTCCGGGTGGGGCCCACGTGATTTCCGGGTGGGGCCCACGTGATTTCCCCTGGGGTCCCACGTGATTTCCGGGTGGGGCCCACGTGATTTCCGGGTGGGGCCCACGTGATTTCCGGGTGGGGCCCACGTGATTTCCCCGTGGGGCCCACGTGATTTCCGGGTGGGGCCCACGTGATTTCCGGGTGGGTCCCACGTGATTTCCGGGTGGGGCCCACGTGATTTCCGGGTGGGGCCCACGTGATTTCCGTGTGGGGCCTACGTGATTTCCGGGTGGGGCCCACGTGATTTCCGTGTGGGGCCCACGTGATTTCCGGGTGGGGCCCACGTGATTTCCGGGTGGGGCCCACGTGATTTCCCCGTGGGGCCCACGTGATTTCCGGGTGGGGCCCACGTGATTTCCGGGTGGGCCCCACGTGATTTCCGGGTGGGGCCCACGTGATTTCCGGGTGGGGCCCACGTGATTTCCGGGTGGGGCCCACGTGATTTCCGGGTGGGGCCCACGTGATTTCCGGGTGGGCCCACGTGATTTCCGGGTGGGGCCCACGTGATTTCCGGGTGGGGCCCACGTGATTTCAGGGTGGGGCCCACGTGATTTCCGGGTGGGGCCCACGTGATTTCCGGGTGGGGCCCACGTGATTTCCGGGTGGGGCCCACGTGATTTCCGGGTGGGGCCCACGTGATTTCCCCTGGGGGCCCACGTGATTTCCGGGTGGGGCCCACGTGATTTCCGGGTGGGGCCCACGTGATTTCCGGGTGGGACCCACGTGATTTCCGGGTGGGGCCCACGTGATTTCCGGGTGGGGCCCACGTGATTTCCGGGTGGGGCCCACGTGATTTCCGGGTGGGGCCCACGTGATTTCCCCTGGGGGCCCACGTGATTTCCGGGTGGGGCCCACGTGATTTCCGGGTGGGGCCCACGTGATTTCCGGGTGGGGCCCACGTGATTTCCGGGTGGGGCCCACGTGATTTCCGGGTGGGGCCCACGTGATTTCCGGGTGGGGCCCACGTGATTTCCGGGTGGGGCCCACGTGATTTCCCCGTGGGGCCCACGTGATTTCCGGGTGGGGCACACGTGATTTCCCCGTGGGGCCCACGTGATTTCCGGGTGGGGCCCACGTGATTTCCGGGTGGGGCCCACGTGATTTCCGGGTGGGGCCCACGTGATTTCCGGGTGGGGCCCACGTGATTTCCGGGTGGGGCCCACGTGATTTCCGGGTGGGGCCCACGTGATTTCCGGGTGGGGCCCACGTGATTTCCGGGTGGGGCCCACGTGATTTCCCCGTGGGGCCCACGTGATTTCCGGGTGGGGCCCACGTGATTTCCGGGTGGGGCCTACGTGATTTCCGGGTGGGGCCCACGTGATTTCCGTGTGGGGCCCACGTGATTTCCGGGTGGGGCCCACGTGATTTCCGGGTGGGGCCCACGTGATTTCCCCTGGGGTCCCACGTGATTTCCGGGTGGGGCCCACGTGATTTCCGGGTGGGGCCCACGTGATTTCCGGGTGGGGCCCACGTGGTTTCCCCGTGGGGCCCACGTGATTTCCGGGTGGGGCCCACGTGATTTCCGGGTGGGTCCCACGTGATTTCCGGGTGGGGCCCACGTGATTTCCGGGTGTGGCCCACGTGATTTCCGTGTGGGGCCTACGTGATTTCCGGGTGGGGCCCACGTGATTTCCGTGTGGGGCCCACGTGATTTCCGGGTGGGGCCCACGTGATTTCCGGGTGGGGCCCACGTGATTTCCCCTGGGGTCCCACGTGATTTCCGGGTGGGGCCCACGTGATTTCCGGGTGGGGCCCACGTGATTTCCGGGTGGGGCCCACGTGGTTTCCCCGTGGGGCCCACGTGATTTCCGGGTGGGGCCCACGTGATTTCCGGGTGGGTCCCACGTGATTTCCGGGTGGGGCCCACGTGATTTCCGGGTGTGGCCCACGTGATTTCCGTGTGGGGCCTACGTGATTTCCGGGTGGGGCCCACGTGATTTCCGTGTGGGGCCCACGTGATTTCCGGGTGGGGCCCACGTGATTTCCGGGTGGGGCCCACGTGATTTCCCCGTGGGGCCCACGTGATTTCCGGGTGGGGCCCACGTGATTTCCGGGTGGGGCCCACGTGACTTCCGGGTGGGGCCCACGTGATTTCCGGGTGGGGCCCACGTGATTTCCCCGTGGGGCCCACGTGATTTCCGGGTGGGGCCCACGTGATTTCCGGGTGGGGCCCACGTGATTTCCGGGTGGGGCCCACGTGATTTCCCCTGGGGGCCCACGTTATTTCCGGGTGGGGCCCACGTGATTTCCGGGTGGGGCCCACGTGATTTCCGGGTGGGGCCCACGTGATTTCCCCTGGGGTCCCACGTGATTTCCGGGTGGGGCCCACGTGATTTCCGGGTGGGGCCCACGTGATTTCCGGGTGGGGCCCACGTGATTTCCCCGTGGGGCCCACGTGATTTCCGGGTGGGGCCCACGTGATTTCCGGGTGGGTCCCACGTGATTTCCGGGTGGGGCCCACGTGATTTCCGGGTGGGGCCCACGTGATTTCCGGGTGGGGCCCACGTGATTTCCGGGTGGGGCCCACGTGATTTCCGGGTGGGGTCACGTGATTTCCCCGTGGGGCCCACGTGATTTCCGGGTGGGGCACACGTGATTTCCCCGTGGGGCCCACGTGATTTCCGGGTGGGGCCCACGTGATTTCCGGGTGGGCCCCACGTGATTTCCGGGTGGGGCCCACGTGATTTCCGGGTGGGGCCCACGTGATTTCCGGGTGGGGCCCACGTGATTTCCGGGTGGGGCCCACGTGATTTCCGGGTGGGCCCACGTGATTTCCGGGTGGGGCCCACGTGATTTCAGGGTGGGGCCCACGTGATTTCCGGGTGGGGCCCACGTGATTTCCGGGTGGGGCCCACGTGATTTCCGGGTGGGGCCCACGTGACTTCCGGGTGGGGCCCACGTGATTTCCGGGTGGGGCCCACGTGATTTCCGGGTGGGGCCCACGTGATTTCCGTGTGGGGCCCACGTGATTTCCGGGTGGGGCCCACGTGTTTTCCGGGTGGGGCCCACGTGATTTCCGGGTGGGGCCCACGTGATTTCCGGGTGGGGCCCACGTGATTTCCCCTGGGGGCCCACGTGATTTCCGGGTGGGGCCCACGTGATTTCCGGGTGGGGCCCACGTGATTTCCGGGTGGGACCCACGTGATTTCCGGGTGGGGCCCACGTGATTTCCGGGTGGGGCCCACGTGATTTCCGGGTGGGGCCCACGTGATTTCCGGGTGGGGCCCACGTGATTTCCCCTGGGGGCCCACGTGATTTCCGGGTGGGGCCCACGTGATTTCCGGGTGGGGCCCACGTGATTTCCGGGTGGGGCCCACGTGATTTCCGGGTGGGTCCCACGTGATTTCCGGGTGGGGCCCACGTGATTTCCGGGTGGGGCCCACGTGATTTCCGGGTGGGGCCCACGTGATTTCCCCGTGGGGCCCACGTGATTTCCGGGTGGGGCACACGTGATTTCCCCGTGGGGCCCACGTGATTTCCGGGTGGGGCCCACGTGATTTCCGGGTGGGGCCCACGTGATTTCCGGGTGGGGCCCACGTGATTTCCGGGTGGGGCCCACGTGATTTCCGGGTGGGGCCCACGTGATTTCCGGGTGGGGCCCACGTGATTTCCGGGTGGGGCCCACGTGATTTCCCCGTGGGGCCCACGTGATTTCCGGGTGGGGCCCACGTGATTTCCGGGTGGGGCCCACGTGATTTCCGGGTGGGGCCCACGTGATTTCCCCTGGGGGCCCACGTGATTTCCGGGTGGGGCCCACGTGATTTCCGGGTGGGGCCCACGTGATTTCCCCTGGGGTCCCACGTGATTTCCGGGTGGGGCCCACGTGATTTCCGGGTGGGGCCCACGTGATTTCCGGGTGGGGCCCACGTGGTTTCCCCGTGGGGCCCACGTGATTTCCGGGTGGGGCCCACGTGATTTCCGGGTGGGTCCCACGTGATTTCCGGGTGGGGCCCACGTGATTTCCGGGTGTGGCCCACGTGATTTCCGTGTGGGGCCTACGTGATTTCCGGGTGGGGCCCACGTGATTTCCGTGTGGGGCCCACGTGATTTCCGGGTGGGGCCCACGTGATTTCCGGGTGGGGCCCACGTGATTTCCCCGTGGGGCCCACGTGATTTCCGGGTGGGGCCCACGTGATTTCCGGGTGGGCCCCACGTGATTTCCGGGTGGGGCCCACGTGATTTCCGGGTGGGGCCCACGTGATTTCCGGGTGGGGCCCACGTGATTTCCCCGTGGTGCCCACGTGATTTCCGGGTGGGGCCCACGTGATTTCCGGGTGGGGCCCACGTGATTTCCGGGTGGGGCCCACGTGATTTCAGGGTGGGGCCCACGTGATTTCCGGGTGGGGCCCACGTGATTTCCGGGTGGGGCCCACGTGATTTCCGGGTGGGGCCCACGTGATTTCCGGGTGGGGCCCACGTGATTTCCGGGTGGGGCCCACGTGATTTCCCCTGGGGTCCCACGTGATTTCCGGGTGGGGCCCACGTGATTTCCGGGTGGGTCCCACGTGATTTCCGGGTGGGGCCCACGTGATTTCCCCGTGGGGCCCACGTGATTTCCGGGTGGGGCCCACGTGATTTCCGGGTGGGTCCCACGTGATTTCCGGGTGGGGCCCACGTGATTTCCGGGTGGGGCCCACGTGATTTCCGTGTCGGGCCTACGTGATTTCCGGGTGGGGCCCACGTGATTTCCGTGTGGGGCCCACGTGATTTCCGGGTGGGGCCCACGTGATTTCCGGGTGGGGCCCACGTGATTTCCCCGTGGGGCCCACGTGATTTCCGGGTGGGGCCCACGTGATTTCCGGGTGGGCCCCACGTGATTTCCGGGTGGGGCCCACGTGATTTCCGGGTGGGGCCCACGTGATTTCCGGGTGGGGCCCACGTGATTTCCCCGTGGTGCCCACGTGATTTCCGGGTGGGGCCCACGTGATTTCCGGGTGGGGCCCACGTGATTTCCGGGTGGGGCCCAAGTGATTTCAGGGTGGGGCCCACGTGATTTCCGGGTGGGGCCCACGTGATTTCCGGGTGGGGCCCACGTGACTTCCGGGTGGGGCCCACGTGACTTCCGGGTGGGGCCCACGTGATTTCCGGGTGGGGCCCACGTGATTTCCCCGTGGGGCCCACGTGATTTCCGGGTGGGGCCCACGTGATTTCCGGGTGGGGCCCACGTGATTTCCGGGTGGGGCCCACGTGATTTCCGTGTGGGGCCCACGTGATTTCCGGGTGGGGCCCACGTGATTTCCGTGTGGGGCCCACGTGATTTCCGGGTGGGGCCCACGTGATTTCCGGGTGGGGCCCACGTGATTTCCCCGTGGGGCCCACGTGATTTCCGGGTGGGGCCCACGTGATTTCCGGGTTGGCCCCACGTGATTTCCGGGTGGGGCCCACGTGATTTCCGGGTGGGGCCCACGTGATTTCCGGGTGGGGCCCACGTGATTTCCGGGTGGGGCCCACGTGATTTCCGGGTGGGGCCCACGTGATTTCCGGGTGGGGCCCACGTGATTTCAGGGTTGGGCCCACGTTATTTCCGGGTGGGGCCCACGTGATTTCCGGGTGGGGCCCACGTGATTTCCGGGTGGGGCCCACGTGATTTCCCCGTGGGGCCCACGTGATTTCCGGGTGGGCCCCACGTGATTTCCGGGTGGGCCCCACGTGATTTCCGGGTGGGGCCCACGTGATTTCCGGGTGGGGCCCACGTGATTTCCGTGTGGGGCCTACGTGATTTCCGGGTGGGGCCCACGTGATTTCCGTGTGGGGCCCACGTGATTTCCGGGTGGGGCCCACGTGATTTCCGGGTGGGGCCCACGTGATTTCCCCGTGGAGCCCACGTGATTTCCGGGTGGGGCCCACGTGATTTCCGGGTGGGCCCCACGTGATTTCCGGGTGGGGCCCACGTGATTTCCGGGTGGGGCCCACGTGATTTCCGGGTGGGCCCCACGTGATATCCCCGTGGTGCCCACGTGATTTCCGGGTGGGGCCCACGTGATTTCCGGGTGGGGCCCACGTGATTTCAGGGTGGGGCCCACGTGATTTCAGGGTGGGGCCCACGTGATTTCCGGGTGGGGCCCACGTGATTTCCGGGTGGGGCCCACGTGACTTCCGGGTGGGGCCCACGTGATTTCCGGGTGGGGCCCACGTGATTTCCGGGTGGGGCCCACGTGATTTCCCCGTGGGGCCCACGTGATTTCCGGGTGGGGCCCACGTGATTTCCGGGTGGGGCCCACGTGATTTCAGGGTGGGGCCCACGTGATTTCCGGGTGGGGCCCACGTGATTTCCGTGTGGGGCCCACGTGATTTCCGGGTGGGGCCCACGTGATTTCCGTGTGGGGCCCACGTGATTTCCGGGTGGGGCCCACGTGATTTCCGGGTGGGGCCCACGTGATTTCCCCGTGGGGCCCACGTGATTTCCGGGTGGGGCCCACGTGATTTCCGGGTGGGCCCCACGTGATTTCCGGTTGGGGCCCACGTGATTTCCGGGTGGGGCCCACGTGATTTCCGGGTGGGGCCCACGTGATTTCCCCGTGGTGCCCACGTGATTTCCGGGTGGGGCCCACGTGATTTCCGGGTGGGGCCCACGTGATTTCCGGGTGGGGCCCACGTGATTTCAGGGTGGGCCCCACGTGATTTCCGGGTGGGGCCCACGTGATTTCCGGGTGGGGCCCACGTGATTTCCGGGTGGGGCCCACGTGATTTCCGGGTGGGGCCCACGTGATTTCCGGGTGGGGCCCACGTGATTTCCCCGTGGGGCCCACGTGATTTCCGGGTGGGGCCCACGTGATTTCCGGGTGGGGCCCACGTGATTTCCGGGTGGGGCCCACGTGATTTCCGGGTGGGGCCCACGTGATTTCCGGGTGGGGCCCACGTGATTTCCGGGTGGGGCCCACGTGATTTCCGGGTGGGGCCCACGTGATTTCCCCTGGGGGCCCACGTGATTTCCGGGTAGGGCCCACGTGATTTCCGGGTGGGGCCCACGTGATTTCCGGGTGGGGCCCACGAGATTTCCCCGTGGGGCCCACGTGATTTCCGGGTGGGGCCCACGTGATTTCAGGGTGGGGCCCACGTGATTTCCGGGTGGGGCCCACGTGATTTCCGGGTGGGGCCCACGTGATTTCCCCTGGGGGCCCACGTGATTTCCGGGTGGGGCCCACGTGATTTCCGGGTGGGGCCCACGTGATTTCCGGGTGGGGCCCACGTGATTTCAGGGTGGGGCCCACGTGATTTCCGGGTGGGGCCCACGTGATTTCCGGGTGGGGCCCACGTGATTTCCCCTGGGGGCCCACGTGATTTCCGGGTGGGGCCCACGTGATTTCCGGGTGGGGCCCACGTGATTTCCGGGTGGGGCCCACGTGATTTCAGGGTGGGGCCCACGTGATTTGCCCGTGGGGCCCACGTGATTTCCGGGTGGGGCCCACGTGATTTCCGGGTGGGGCCCACGTGATTTCCGGGTGGGGCCCACGTGATTTCCGGGTGGGGCCCACGTGATTTCCGGGTGCGGCCCACGTGATTTCCGGGTGGGGCCCACGTGATTTCCCCTGGGGGCCCACGTGATTTCCGGGTGGGCCCACGTGATTTCCGGGTGGGGCCCACGTGATTTCCGGGTGGGGCCCACGTGATTTCCGGGTGGGGCCCACGTGATTTCCCCGTGGGGCCCACGTGATTTCCGGGTGGGGCCCACGTGATTTCCGGGTGGGGCCCACGTGATTTCCGGGTGGGGCCCACGTGATTTCCGGGTGGGGCCCACGTGATTTCCGGGTGGGGCCCACGTGATTTCCGGGTGGGGCCCACGTGATTTCCGGGTGGGGCCCACGTGATTTCCGGGTGGGGCCCACGTGATTTCCGGGTGGGGCCCACGTGATTTCCGGGTGGGGCCCACGTGATTTCCGGGTGGGGCCCACGTGATTTCCGGGTGGGGCCCACGTGATTTCCCCGTCGGGCCCACGTGATTTCCGAGTGGGGCCCACGTGATTTCCGGGTGGGGCCCACGTGATTTCCGGGTGGGGCCCACGTGATTTCCGGGTGGGGCCCACGTGATTTCCGGGTGGGGCCCACGTGATTTCCGGGTGGGGCCCACGTGATTTCCGGGTGGGGCCCACGTGATTTCCCCGTGGGGCCCACGTGATTTCCGGGTGGGGCCCACGTGATTTCCGGGTGGGGCCCACGTGATTTCCGGGTGGGGCCCACGTGATTTCCCCTGGGGGCCCACGTGATTTCCGGGTGGGGCCCTCGTGATTTCCGGGTGGGGCCCACGTGATTTCCGGGTGGGGCCCACGTGATTTCCGTGTGGGGCCCACGTGATTTCCGGGTGGGGCCCACGTGATTTCCGGGTGGGGCCCACGTGATTTCCGGGTGGGGCCCACGTGATTTCCGGGTGGGGCCCACGTGATTTCCGGGTGGGGCCCACGTGATTTCCCCGTGGGGCCCACGTGATTTCCGGGTGGGGCCCACGTGATTTCCGGGTGGGGCCCACGTGATTTCCGGGTGGGGCCCACGTGATTTCCGGGTGGGGCCCACGTGATTTCCGGGTGGGGCCCACGTGATTTCCGGGTGGGGCCCACGTGATTTCCGGGTGGGACCCACGTGATTTCCCTGTGGGGCCCACGTGATTTCCGGGTGGGGCCCACGTGATTTCCGGGTGGGGCCCACGTGATATCCGGGTGGGGCCCACGTGATTTCCCCTGGGGGCCCACGTGATTTCCGGGTGGGGCCCACGTGATTTCCCCTGGGGGCCCACGTGATTTCCGGGTAGGGCCCACGTGATTTCCGGGTGGGGCCCACGTGATTTCCCCTGGGGGCCCACGTGATTTCCGGGTGGGGCCCACGTGATTTCCGGGTGGGGCCCACGTGATTTCCGGGTGGGGCCCACGTGATTTCCGGGTGGGGCCCACGTGATTTCCGGGTGGGGCCCACGTGATTTCCGGGTGGGGCCCACGTGATTTCCGGGTGGGGCCCACGTGATTTCCGGGTGGGGCCCACCTGATTTCCCCTGGGGGCCCACGTGATTTCCGGGTGGGGCCCACGTGATTTCCGGGTGGGGCCCACGTGATTTCCGGGTGGGGCCTACGTGATTTCCGAGTGGGGCCCACGTGATTTCCGGGTGGGGCCCACGTGATTTCCGGGTGGGGCCCACGTGATTTCCGGGTGGGGCCCACGTGATTTCCGGGTGGGGCCCACGTGATTTCCGGGTGGGGCCCACGTGATTTCCGGGTGGGGCCCACGTGATTTCCCCGTGGGGCCCACGTGATTTCCGGGTGGGGCCCACGTGATTTCCGGGTGGGGCCCACGTGATTTCCCCGTGGGGCCCACGTGATTTCCGGGTGGGCCCCACGTGATTTCCGGGTGGGCCCCACGTGATTTCCGGGTGGGGCCCACGTGATTTCCGGGTGGGGCCCACGTGATTTCCGGGTGGGGCCCACGTGATTTCCGGGTGGGGCCCACGTGATTTCCGGGTGGGGCCCACGTGATTTCCGGGTGGGGCCCACGTGATTTCCGGGTGGGGCCCACGTGATTTCCGGGTGGGGCCCACGTGATTTCCGGGTGGGGCCCACGTGATTTCCGGGTGGGGCCCACGTGATTTCCCCTGGGGTCCCAGGTGATTTCCGGGTGGGGCCCACGTGATTTCCGGGTGGGGCCCACGTGATTTCCGGGTTGGGCCCACGTGATTTCCCCGTGGGGCCCACGTGATTTCCGGGTGGGGCCCACGTGATTTCCGGGTGGGTCCCACGTGATTTCCGGGTGGGGCCCACGTGATTTCCGGGTGGGGCCCACGTGATTTCCGTGTGGGGCCTACGTGATTTCCGGGTGGGGCCCACGTGATTTCCGTGTGGGGCCCACGTGATGTCCGGGTGGGGCCCACGTGATTTCCGGGTGGGGCCCACGTGATTTCCCCGTGGGGCCCACGTGATTTCCGGGTGGGGCCCACGTGATTTCCGGGTGGGCCCCACGTGATTTCCGGGTGGGGCCCACGTGATTTCCGGGTGGGGCCCACGTGATTTCCGGGTGGGGCCCACGTGATTTCCCCGTGGTGCCCACGTGATTTCCGGGTGGGGCCCACGTGATTTCCGGGTGGGGCCCACGTGATTTCCGGGTGGGGCCCACGTGATTTCAGGGTGGGGCCCACGTGATTTCCGGGTGGGGCCCACGTGATTTCCGGGTGGGGCCCACGTGACTTCCGGGTGGGGCCCACGTGATTTCCGGGTGGGGCCCACGTGATTTCCGGGTGGGGCCCACATGATTTCCCCGTGGGGCCCACGTGATTTCCGGGTGGGGCCCACGTGATTTCCGGGTGGGGCCCACGTGATTTCCGGGTGGGGCCCACGTGATTTCCGGGTGGGGCCCACGTGATTTCCGTGTGGGGCCCACGTGATTTCCGGGTGGGGCCCACGTGATTTCCCTGTGGGGCCCACGTGATTTCCGGGTGGGGCCCACGTGATTTCCGGGTGGGGCCCACGTGATTTCCCCGTGGGGCCCACGTGATTTCCGGGTGGGGCCCACGTGATTTCCGGGTGGGCCCCACGTGATTTCCGGGTGGGGCCCACGTGATTTCCGGGTGGGGCCCACGTGATTTCCGGGTGGGGCCCACGTGATTTCCGGGTGGGGCCCACGTGATTTCCGGGTGGGGCCCACGTGATTTCCGGGTGGGGCCCACGTGATTTCAGGGTGGGGCCCACGTGATTTCCGGGTGGGGCCCACGTGATTTCCGGGTGGGGCCCACGTGATTTCCGGGTGGGGCCCACGTGATTTCCCCGTGGGGCCCACGTGATTTCCGGGTGGGCCCCACGTGATTTCCGGGTGGGTCCCACGTGATTTCCGGGTGGGGCCCACGTGATTTCCGGGTGGGGCCCACGTGATTTCCGTGTGGGGCCCACGTGATTTCCGGGTGGGGCCCACGTGATTTCCGTGTGGGGCCCACGTGATTTCCGGGTGGGGCCCACGTGATTTCCGGGTGGGGCCCACGTGATTTCTCCGTGGGGCCCACGTGATTTCCGGGTGGGGCCCACGTGATTTCCGGGTGGGCCCCACGTGATTTCCGGGTGGGGCCCACGTGATTTCCGGGTGGGGCCCACGTGATTTCCGGGTGGGGCCCACGTGATTTCCGGGTGGGGCCCACGTGATTTCCGGGTGGGGCCCACGTGATTTCAGGGTGGGGCCCACGTGATTTCCGGGTGGGGCCCACGTGATTTCCGGGTGAGGCCCACGTGACTTCCGGGTGGGGCCCACGTGACTTCCGGGTGGGGCCCACGTGATTTCCGGGTGGGGCCCACGTGATTTCCGGGTGGGGCCCACGTGATTTCCCCGTGGGGCCCACGTGATTTCCGGGTGGGGCCCACGTTATTTCCGGGTGGGGCCCACGTGATTTCCGGGTGGGGCCCACGTGATTTCAGGGTGGGGCCCACGTGATTTCCGTGTGGGGCCCACGTGATTTCCGGGTGGGGCCCACGTTATTTCCGTGTGGGGCCCACGTGATTTCCGGGTGGGGCCCACGTGATTTCCGGGTGGGGCCCACGTGATTTCCCCGTGGGGCCCACGTGATTTCCGGGTGGGGCCCACGTGATTTCCGGGTGGGGCCCACGTGATTTCCGGGTGGGGCCCACGTGATTTCCGGGTGGGGCCCACGTGATTTCCGGGTGGGGCCCACGTGATTTCCGGGTGGGGCCCACGTGATTTCCGGGTGGGGCCCACGTGATTTCCCCTGGGGTCCCACGTGATTTCCGGGTGGGGCCCACGTGATTTCCGGGTGGGGCCCACGTGATTTCCGGGTGGGGCCCACGTGATTTCCCCGTGGGGCCCACGTGATTTCCGGGTGGGGCCCACGTGATTTCCGGGTGGGTCCCACGTGATTTCCGGGTGGGGCCCACGTGATTTCCGGGTGGGGCCCACGTGATTTCCGTGTGGGGCCTACGTGATTTCCGGGTGGGGCCCACGTGATTTCCGTGTGGGGCCCACGTGATTTCCGGGTGGGGCCCACGTGATTTCCGGGTGGGGCCCACGTGATTTCCCCGTGGGGCCCACGTGATTTCCGGGTGGGGCCACGTGATTTCCGGGTGGGCCCCACGTGATTTCCGGGTGGGGCCCACGTGATTTCCGGGTGGGGCCCACGTGATTTCCGGGTGGGGCCCACGTGATTTCCGGGTGGGGCCCACGTAACTTCCGGGTGGGGCCCACGTGATTTCCGGGTGGGGCCCACGTGATTTCCGGGTGGGGCCCACGTGATTTCCCCGTGGGGCCCACGTGATTTCCGGGTGGGGCCCACGTGATTTCCGGGTGGGGACCACGTGATTTCCGGGTGGGGCCCACGTGATTTCCGGGTGGGGCCCACGTGATTTCAGGGTGGGGCCCACGTGATTTCCGTGTGGGGCCCACGTGATTTCCGGGTGGGGCCCACGTTATTTCCGTGTGGGGCCCACGTGATTTCCGGGTGGGGCCCACGTGATTTCCGGGTGGGGCCCACGTGATTTCCCCGTGGGGCCCACGTGATTTCCGGGTGGGGCCCACGTGATTTCCGGGTGGGGCCCACGTGATTTCCGGGTGGGGCCCACGTGATTTCCGGGTGGGGCCCACGTGATTTCCGGGTGGGGCCCACGTGATTTCCGGGTGGGGCCCACGTGATTTCCGGGTGGGGCCCACGTGATTTCCGGGTGGGGCCCACGTGATTTCCGGGTGGGGCCCACGTAACTTCCGGGTGGGGCCCACGTGATTTCCGGGTGGGGCCCACGTGATTTCCGGGTGGGGCCCACGTGATTTCCGGGTGGGGCCCACGTGATTTCCGGGTGGGGCCCACGTGATTTCCGGGTGGGGCCCACGTGATTTCCGGGTGGGGCCCACGTAACTTCCGGGTGGGGCCCACGTGATTTCCGGGTGGGGCCCACGTGATTTCCGGGTGGGGCCCACGTGATTTCCCCGTGGGGCCCACGTGATTTCCGGGTGGGGCCCACGTGATTTCCGGGTGGGGCCCACGTTATTTCCGGGTGGGGCCCACGTGATTTCCGGGTGGGGCCCACGTGATTTCAGGGTGGGGCCCACGTGATTTCCGTGTGGGGCCCACGTGATTTCCGGGTGGGGCCCACGTTATTTCCGTGTGGGGCCCACGTGATTTCCGGGTGGGGCCCACGTGATTTCCGGGTGGGGCCCACGTGATTTCCCCGTGGGGCCCACGTGATTTCCGGGTGGGGCCCACGTGATTTCCGGGTGGGGCCCACGTGATTTCCGGGTGGGGCCCACGTGATTTCCGGGTGGGGCCCACGTGATTTCCGGGTGGGGCCCACGTGATTTCCGGGTGGGGCCCACGTGATTTCCGGGTGGGGCCCACGTGATTTCCCCTGGGGTCCCACGTGATTTCCGGGTGGGGCCCACGTGATTTCCGGGTGGGGCCCACGTGATTTCCGGGTGGGGCCCACGTGATTTCCCCGTGGGGCCCACGTGATTTCCGGGTGGGGCCCACGTGATTTCCGGGTGGGTCCCACGTGATTTCCGGGTGGGGCCCACGTGATTTCCGGGTGGGGCCCACGTGATTTCCGTGTGGGGCCTACGTGATTTCCGGGTGGGGCCCACGTGATTTCCGTGTGGGGCCCACGTGATTTCCGGGTGGGGCCCACGTGATTTCCGGGTGGGGCCCACGTGATTTCCCCGTGGGGCCCACGTGATTTCCGGGTGGGGCCACGTGATTTCCGGGTGGGCCCCACGTGATTTCCGGGTGGGGCCCACGTGATTTCCGGGTGGGGCCCACGTGATTTCCGGGTGGGGCCCACGTGATTTCCGGGTGGGGCCCACGTAACTTCCGGGTGGGGCCCACGTGATTTCCGGGTGGGGCCCACGTGATTTCCGGGTGGGGCCCACGTGATTTCCCCGTGGGGCCCACGTGATTTCCGGGTGGGGCCCACGTGATTTCCGGGTGGGGACCACGTGATTTCCGGGTGGGGCCCACGTGATTTCCGGGTGGGGCCCACGTGATTTCCGTGTGGGGCCCACGTGATTTCCGTGTGGGGCCCACGTGATTTCCGTGTGGGGCCCAAGTGATTTCCGGGTGGGGCCCACGTGATTTCCGGGTGGGGCCCACGTGATTTCCCCGTGGGGCCCACGTGATTTCCGGGTGGGGCCCACGTGATTTCCGGGTGGGCCCCACGTGATTTCCGGGTGGGGCCCACGTGATTTCCGGGTGGGGCCCACGTGATTTCCGGGTGGGGCCCACGTGATTTCCCCGTGGTGCCCACGTGATTTCCGGGTGGGGCCCACGTGATTTCCGGGTGGGGCCCACGTGATTTCCGGGTGGGGCCCACGTGATTTCCGGGTGGGGCCCACGTGACTTCCGGGTGGGGCCCACGTGATTTCCGGGTGGGGCCCACGTGATTTCCCCGTGGGGCCCACGTGATTTCCGGGTGGGGCCCACGTGATTTCCGGGTGGGGCCCACGTGATTTCCGGGTGGGGCCCACGTGATTTCCGGGTGGGGCCCACGTGATTTCCCCGTCGGGCCCACGTGATTTCCGAGTGGGGCCCACGTGATTTCCGGGTGGGGCCCACGTGATTTCCGGGTGGGGCCCACGTGATTTCCGGGTGGGGCCCACGTGATTTCCGGGTGGGGCCCACGTGATTTCCGGGTGGGGCCCACGTGATTTCCCCGTGGGGCCCACGTGATTTCCGGGTGGGGCCCACGTGATTTCCGGGTGGGGCCCACGTGATTTCCGGGTGGGGCCCACGTGATTTCCCCTGGGGGCCCACGTGATTTCCGGGTGGGGCCCTCGTGATTTCCGGGTGGGGCCCACGTGATTTCCGGGTGGGGCCCACGTGATTTCCGTGTGGGGCCCACGTGATTTCCGGGTGGGGCCCACGTGATTTCCGGGTGGGGCCCACGTGATTTCCGGGTGGGGCCCACGTGATTTCCGGGTGGGGCCCACGTGATTTCCGGGTGGGGCCCACGTGATTTCCCCGTGGGGCCCACGTGATTTCCGGGTGGGGCCCACGTGATTTCCGGGTGGGGCCCACGTGATTTCCGGGTGGGGCCCACGTGATTTCCGGGTGGGGCCCACGTGATTTCCGGGTGGGGCCCACGTGATTTCCGGGTGGGGCCCACGTGATTTCCGGGTGGGACCCACGTGATTTCCCTGTGGGGCCCACGTGATTTCCGGGTGGGGCCCACGTGATTTCCGGGTGGGGCCCACGTGATATCCGGGTGGGGCCCACGTGATTTCCCCTGGGGGCCCACGTGATTTCCGGGTGGGGCCCACGTGATTTCCCCTGGGGGCCCACGTGATTTCCGGGTAGGGCCCACGTGATTTCCGGGTGGGGCCCACGTGATTTCCCCTGGGGGCCCACGTGATTTCCGGGTGGGGCCCACGTGATTTCCGGGTGGGGCCCACGTGATTTCCGGGTGGGGCCCACGTGATTTCCGGGTGGGGCCCACGTGATTTCCGGGTGGGGCCCACGTGATTTCCGGGTGGGGCCCACGTGATTTCCGGGTGGGGCCCACCTGATTTCCCCTGGGGGCCCACGTGATTTCCGGGTGGGGCCCACGTGATTTCCGGGTGGGGCCCACGTGATTTCCGGGTGGGGCCTACGTGATTTCCGAGTGGGGCCCACGTGATTTCCGGGTGGGGCCCACGTGATTTCCGGGTGGGGCCCACGTGATTTCCGGGTGGGGCCCACGTGATTTCCGGGTGGGGCCCACGTGATTTCCGGGTGGGGCCCACGTGATTTCCGGGTGGGGCCCACGTGATTTCCCCGTGGGGCCCACGTGATTTCCGGGTGGGGCCCACGTGATTTCCGGGTGGGGCCCACGTGATTTCCCCGTGGGGCCCACGTGATTTCCGGGTGGGCCCCACGTGATTTCCGGGTGGGCCCCACGTGATTTCCGGGTGGGGCCCACGTGATTTCCGGGTGGGGCCCACGTGATTTCCGGGTGGGGCCCACGTGATTTCCGGGTGGGGCCCACGTGATTTCCGGGTGGGGCCCACGTGATTTCCGGGTGGGGCCCACGTGATTTCCGGGTGGGGCCCACGTGATTTCCGGGTGGGGCCCACGTGATTTCCGGGTGGGGCCCACGTGATTTCCGGGTGGGGCCCACGTGATTTCCCCTGGGGTCCCAGGTGATTTCCGGGTGGGGCCCACGTGATTTCCGGGTGGGGCCCACGTGATTTCCGGGTTGGGCCCACGTGATTTCCCCGTGGGGCCCACGTGATTTCCGGGTGGGGCCCACGTGATTTCCGGGTGGGTCCCACGTGATTTCCGGGTGGGGCCCACGTGATTTCCGGGTGGGGCCCACGTGATTTCCGTGTGGGGCCTACGTGATTTCCGGGTGGGGCCCACGTGATTTCCGTGTGGGGCCCACGTGATGTCCGGGTGGGGCCCACGTGATTTCCGGGTGGGGCCCACGTGATTTCCCCGTGGGGCCCACGTGATTTCCGGGTGGGGCCCACGTGATTTCCGGGTGGGCCCCACGTGATTTCCGGGTGGGGCCCACGTGATTTCCGGGTGGGGCCCACGTGATTTCCGGGTGGGGCCCACGTGATTTCCCCGTGGTGCCCACGTGATTTCCGGGTGGGGCCCACGTGATTTCCGGGTGGGGCCCACGTGATTTCCGGGTGGGGCCCACGTGATTTCAGGGTGGGGCCCACGTGATTTCCGGGTGGGGCCCACGTGATTTCCGGGTGGGGCCCACGTGACTTCCGGGTGGGGCCCACGTGATTTCCGGGTGGGGCCCACGTGATTTCCGGGTGGGGCCCACATGATTTCCCCGTGGGGCCCACGTGATTTCCGGGTGGGGCCCACGTGATTTCCGGGTGGGGCCCACGTGATTTCCGGGTGGGGCCCACGTGATTTCCGGGTGGGGCCCACGTGATTTCCGTGTGGGGCCCACGTGATTTCCGGGTGGGGCCCACGTGATTTCCCTGTGGGGCCCACGTGATTTCCGGGTGGGGCCCACGTGATTTCCGGGTGGGGCCCACGTGATTTCCCCGTGGGGCCCACGTGATTTCCGGGTGGGGCCCACGTGATTTCCGGGTGGGCCCCACGTGATTTCCGGGTGGGGCCCACGTGATTTCCGGGTGGGGCCCACGTGATTTCCGGGTGGGGCCCACGTGATTTCCGGGTGGGGCCCACGTGATTTCCGGGTGGGGCCCACGTGATTTCCGGGTGGGGCCCACGTGATTTCAGGGTGGGGCCCACGTGATTTCCGGGTGGGGCCCACGTGATTTCCGGGTGGGGCCCACGTGATTTCCGGGTGGGGCCCACGTGATTTCCCCGTGGGGCCCACGTGATTTCCGGGTGGGCCCCACGTGATTTCCGGGTGGGTCCCACGTGATTTCCGGGTGGGGCCCACGTGATTTCCGGGTGGGGCCCACGTGATTTCCGTGTGGGGCCCACGTGATTTCCGGGTGGGGCCCACGTGATTTCCGTGTGGGGCCCACGTGATTTCCGGGTGGGGCCCACGTGATTTCCGGGTGGGGCCCACGTGATTTCTCCGTGGGGCCCACGTGATTTCCGGGTGGGGCCCACGTGATTTCCGGGTGGGCCCCACGTGATTTCCGGGTGGGGCCCACGTGATTTCCGGGTGGGGCCCACGTGATTTCCGGGTGGGGCCCACGTGATTTCCGGGTGGGGCCCACGTGATTTCCGGGTGGGGCCCACGTGATTTCCGGGTGGGGCCCACGTGATTTCAGGGTGGGGCCCACGTGATTTCCGGCTGGGGCCCACGTGATTTCCGGGTGGGGCCCACGTGACTTCCGGGTGGGGCCCACGTGACTTCCGGGTGGGGCCCACGTGATTTCCGGGAGGGGCCCACGTGATTTCCGGGTGGGGCCCACGTGATTTCCGCGTGGGGCCCACGTGATTTCCGGGTGGGGCGCACGTGGTTTCCGGGTGGGGCCCACGTGTTTTCCGGGTGGGGCCCACGTGATTTCAGGGTGGGGCCCACGTGATTTCCGTGTGGGGCCCACGTGATTTCCGGGTGGGGCCCACGTTATTTCCGGGTGGGGCCCACGTGATTTCAGGGTGGGGCCCACGTGATTTCCGGGTGGGGCCCACGTGATTTCCGGGTGGGGCCCACGTGATTTCCGGGTGGGGCCCACGTGATTTCCCCGTGGGGCCCACGTGATTTCCGGGTGGGCCCCACGTGATTTCCGGGTGGGTCCCACGTGATTTCCGGGTGGGGCCCACGTGATTTCCGGGTGGGGCCCACGTGATTTCCGTGTGGGGCCCACGTGATTTCCGGGTGGGGCCCACGTGATTTCCGTGTGGGGCCCACGTGATTTCCGGGTGGGGCCCACGTGATTTCCGGGTGGGGCCCACGTGATTTCTCCGTGGGGCCCACGTGATTTCCGGGTGGGGCCCACGTGATTTCCGGGTGGGCCCCACGTGATTTCCGGGTGGGGCCCACGTGATTTCCGGGTGGGGCCCACGTGATTTCCGGGTGGGGCCCACGTGATTTCCGGGTGGGGCCCACGTGATTTCCGGGTGGGGCCCACGTGATTTCCGGGTGGGGCCCACGTGATTTCAGGGTGGGGCCCACGTGATTTCCGGGTGGGGCCCACGTGATTTCCGGGTGGGGCCCACGTGACTTCCGGGTGGGGCCCACGTGACTTCCGGGTGGGGCCCACGTGATTTCCGGGTGGGGCCCACGTGATTTCCGGGTGGGGCCCACGTGATTTCCCCGTGGGGCCCACGTGATTTCCGGGTGGGGCCCACGTTATTTCCGGGTGGGGCCCACGTGATTTCCGGGTGGGGCCCACGTGATTTCAGGGTGGGTCCCACGTGATTTCCGTGTGGGGCCCACGTGATTTCCGGGTGGGGCCCACGTTATTTCCGTGTGGGGCCCACGTGATTTCCGGGTGGGGCCCACGTGATTTCCGGGTGGGGCCCACTTGATTTCCCCGTGGGGCCCACGTGATTTCCGGGTGGGGCCCACGTGATTTCCGGGTGGGGCCCACGTGATTTCCGGGTGGGGCCCACGTGATTTCCGGGTGGGGCCCACGTGATTTCCGGGTGGGGCCCACGTGATTTCCGGGTGGGGCCCACGTGATTTCCCCTGGGGTCCCACGTGATTTCCGGGTGGGGCCCACGTGATTTCCGGGTGGGGCCCACGTGATTTCCGGGTGGGGCCCACGTGATTTCCCCGTGGGGCCCACGTGATTTCCGGGTGGGGCCCACGTGATTTCCGGGTGGGTCCCACGTGATTTCCGGGTGGGGCCCACGTGATTTCCGGGTGGGGCCCACGTGATTTCCGTGTGGGGCCTACGTGATTTCCGGGTGGGGCCCACGTGATTTCCGTGTGGGGCCCACGTGATTTCCGGGTGGGGCCCACGTGATTTCCGGGTGGGGCCCACGTGATTTCCCCGTGGGGCCCACGTGATTTCCGGGTGGGGCCACGTGATTTCCGGGTGGGCCCCACGTGATTTCCGGGTGGGGCCCACGTGATTTCCGGGTGGGGCCCACGTGATTTCCGGGTGGGGCCCACGTGATTTCTCCGTGGTGCCCACGTGATTTCCGGGTGGGGCCCACGTGATTTCCGGGTGGGGCCCACGTGATTTCCGGGTGGGGCCCACGTGATTTCAGGGTGGGGCCCACGTGATTTCCGGGTGGGGCCCACGTGATTTCCGGGTGGGGCCCACGTGATTTCCGGGTGGGGCCCACGTAACTTCCGGGTGGGGCCCACGTGATTTCCGGGTGGGGCCCACGTGATTTCCGGGTGGGGCCCACGTGATTTCCCCGTGGGGCCCACGTGATTTCCGGGTGGGGCCCACGTGATTTCCGGGTGGGGACCACGTGATTTCCGGGTGGGGCCCACGTGATTTCCGGGTGGGGCCCACGTGATTTCCGTGTGGGGCCCACGTGATTTCCGTGTGGGGCCCACGTGATTTCCGTGTGGGGCCCAAGTGATTTCCGGGTGGGGCCCACGTGATTTCCGGGTGGGGCCCACGTGATTTCCCCGTGGGGCCCACGTGATTTCCGGGTGGGGCCCACGTGATTTCCGGGTGGGCCCCACGTGATTTCCGGGTGGGACCCACGTGATTTCCGGGTGGGGCCCACGTGATTTCCGGGTGGGGCCCACGTGATTTCCCCGTGGTGCCCACGTGATTTCCGGGTGGGGCCCACGTGATTTCCGGGTGGGGCCCACGTGATTTCCGGGTGGGGCCCACGTGATTTCCGGGTGGGGCCCACGTGACTTCCGGGTGGGGCCCACGTGATTTCCGGGTGGGGCCCACGTGATTTCCCCGTGGGGCCCACGTGATTTCCGGGTGGGGCCCACGTGATTTCCGGGTGGGGCCCACGTGATTTCCGGGTGGGGCCCACGTGATTTCCGGGTGGGGCCCACGTGATTTCCCCGTCGGGCCCACGTGATTTCCGAGTGGGGCCCACGTGATTTCCGGGTGGGGCCCACGTGATTTCCGGGTGGGGCCCACGTGATTTCCGGGTGGGGCCCACGTGATTTCCGGGTGGGGCCCACGTGATTTCCGGGTGGGGCCCACGTGATTTCCGGGTGGGGCCCACGTGATTTCCCCGTGGGGCCCACGTGATTTCCGGGTGGGGCCCACGTGATTTCCGGGTGGGGCCCACGTGATTTCCGGGTGGGGCCCACGTGATTTCCCCTGGGGGCCCACGTGATTTCCGGGTGGGGCCCTCGTGATTTCCGGGTGGGGCCCACGTGATTTCCGGGTGGGGCCCACGTGATTTCCGTGTGGGGCCCACGTGATTTCCGGGTGGGGCCCACGTGATTTCCGGGTGGGGCCCACGTGATTTCCGGGTGGGGCCCACGTGATTTCCGGGTGGGGCCCACGTGATTTCCGGGTGGGGCCCACGTGATTTCCCCGTGGGGCCCACGTGATTTCCGGGTGGGGCCCACGTGATTTCCGGGTGGGGCCCACGTGATTTCCGGGTGGGGCCCACGTGATTTCCGGGTGGGGCCCACGTGATTTCCGGGTGGGGCCCACGTGATTTCCGGGTGGGGCCCACGTGATTTCCGGGTGGGACCCACGTGATTTCCCTGTGGGGCCCACGTGATTTCCGGGTGGGGCCCACGTGATTTCCGGGTGGGGCCCACGTGATATCCGGGTGGGGCCCACGTGATTTCCCCTGGGGGCCCACGTGATTTCCGGGTGGGGCCCACGTGATTTCCCCTGGGGGCCCACGTGATTTCCGGGTAGGGCCCACGTGATTTCCGGGTGGGGCCCACGTGATTTCCCCTGGGGGCCCACGTGATTTCCGGGTGGGGCCCACGTGATTTCCGGGTGGGGCCCACGTGATTTCCGGGTGGGGCCCACGTGATTTCCGGGTGGGGCCCACGTGATTTCCGGGTGGGGCCCACGTGATTTCCGGGTGGGGCCCACGTGATTTCCGGGTGGGGCCCACGTGATTTCCGGGTGGGGCCCACCTGATTTCCCCTGGGGGCCCACGTGATTTCCGGGTGGGGCCCACGTGATTTCCGGGTGGGGCCCACGTGATTTCCGGGTGGGGCCTACGTGATTTCCGAGTGGGGCCCACGTGATTTCCGGGTGGGGCCCACGTGATTTCCGGGTGGGGCCCACGTGATTTCCGGGTGGGGCCCACGTGATTTCCGGGTGGGGCCCACGTGATTTCCGGGTGGGGCCCACGTGATTTCCGGGTGGGGCCCACGTGATTTCCCCGTGGGGCCCACGTGATTTCCGGGTGGGGCCCACGTGATTTCCGGGTGGGGCCCACGTGATTTCCCCGTGGGGCCCACGTGATTTCCGGGTGGGCCCCACGTGATTTCCGGGTGGGCCCCACGTGATTTCCGGGTGGGGCCCACGTGATTTCCGGGTGGGGCCCACGTGATTTCCGGGTGGGGCCCACGTGATTTCCGGGTGGGGCCCACGTGATTTCCCCGTGGGGCCCACGTGATTTCCGGGTGGGGCCCACGTGATTTCCGGGTGGGGCCCACGTGATTTCCGGGTGGGGCCCACGTGATTTCCGGGTGGGGCCCACGTGATTTCCGGGTGGGGCCCACGTGATTTCCCCTGGGGTCCCAGGTGATTTCCGGGTGGGGCCCACGTGATTTCCGGGTGGGGCCCACGTGATTTCCGGGTTGGGCCCACGTGATTTCCCCGTGGGGCCCACGTGATTTCCGGGTGGGGCCCACGTGATTTCCGGGTGGGTCCCACGTGATTTCCGGGTGGGGCCCACGTGATTTCCGGGTGGGGCCCACGTGATTTCCGTGTGGGGCCTACGTGATTTCCGGGTGGGGCCCACGTGATTTCCGTGTGGGGCCCACGTGATGTCCGGGTGGGGCCCACGTGATTTCCGGGTGGGGCCCACGTGATTTCCCCGTGGGGCCCACGTGATTTCCGGGTGGGGCCCACGTGATTTCCGGGTGGGCCCCACGTGATTTCCGGGTGGGGCCCACGTGATTTCCGGGTGGGGCCCACGTGATTTCCGGGTGGGGCCCACGTGATTTCCCCGTGGTGCCCACGTGATTTCCGGGTGGGGCCCACGTGATTTCCGGGTGGGGCCCACGTGATTTCCGGGTGGGGCCCACGTGATTTCAGGGTGGGGCCCACGTGATTTCCGGGTGGGGCCCACGTGATTTCCGGGTGGGGCCCACGTGACTTCCGGGTGGGGCCCACGTGATTTCCGGGTGGGGCCCACGTGATTTCCGGGTGGGGCCCACATGATTTCCCCGTGGGGCCCACGTGATTTCCGGGTGGGGCCCACGTGATTTCCGGGTGGGGCCCACGTGATTTCCGGGTGGGGCCCACGTGATTTCCGGGTGGGGCCCACGTGATTTCCGTGTGGGGCCCACGTGATTTCCGGGTGGGGCCCACGTGATTTCCCTGTGGGGCCCACGTGATTTCCGGGTGGGGCCCACGTGATTTCCGGGTGGGGCCCACGTGATTTCCCCGTGGGGCCCACGTGATTTCCGGGTGGGGCCCACGTGATTTCCGGGTGGGCCCCACGTGATTTCCGGGTGGGGCCCACGTGATTTCCGGGTGGGGCCCACGTGATTTCCGGGTGGGGCCCACGTGATTTCCGGGTGGGGCCCACGTGATTTCCGGGTGGGGCCCACGTGATTTCCGGGTGGCGCCCACGTGATTTCAGGGTGGGGCCCACGTGATTTCCGGGTGGGGCCCACGTGATTTCCGGGTGGGGCCCACGTGATTTCCGGGTGGGGCCCACGTGATTTCCCCGTGGGGCCCACGTGATTTCCGGGTGGGCCCCACGTGATTTCCGGGTGGGTCCCACGTGATTTCCGGGTGGGGCCCACGTGATTTCCGGGTGGGGCCCACGTGATTTCCGTGTGGGGCCCACGTGATTTCCGGGTGGGGCCCACGTGATTTCCGTGTGGGGCCCACGTGATTTCCGGGTGGGGCCCACGTGATTTCCGGGTGGGGCCCACGTGATTTCTCCGTGGGGCCCACGTGATTTCCGGGTGGGGCCCACGTGATTTCCGGGTGGGCCCCACGTGATTTCCGGGTGGGGCCCACGTGATTTCCGGGTGGGGCCCACGTGATTTCCGGGTGGGGCCCACGTGATTTCCGGGTGGGGCCCACGTGATTTCCGGGTGGGGCCCACGTGATTTCCGGGTGGGGCCCACGTGATTTCAGGGTGGGGCCCACGTGATTTCCGGGTGGGGCCCACGTGATTTCCGGGTGGGGCCCACGTGACTTCCGGGTGGGGCCCACGTGACTTCCGGGTGGGGCCCACGTGATTTCCGGGTGGGGCCCACGTGATTTCCGGGTGGGGCCCACGTGATTTCCCCGTGGGGCCCACGTGATTTCCGGGTGGGGCCCACGTTATTTCCGGGTGGGGCCCACGTGATTTCCGGGTGGGGCCCACGTGATTTCAGGGTGGGGCCCACGTGATTTCCGTGTGGGGCCCACGTGATTTCCGGGTGGGGCCCACGTTATTTCCGTGTGGGGCCCACGTGATTTCCGGGTGGGGCCCACGTGATTTCCGGGTGGGGCCCACGTGATTTCCCCGTGGGGCCCACGTGATTTCCGGGTGGGGCCCACGTGATTTCCGGGTGGGGCCCACGTGATTTCCGGGTGGGGCCCACGTGATTTCCGGGTGGGGCCCACGTGATTTCCGGGTGGGGCCCACGTGATTTCCGGGTGGGGCCCACGTGATTTCCGGGTGGGGCCCACGTGATTTCCCCTGGGGTCCCACGTGATTTCCGGGTGGGGCCCACGTGATTTCCGGGTGGGGCCCACGTGATTTCCGGGTGGGGCCCACGTGATTTCCCCGTGGGGCCCACGTGATTTCCGGGTGGGGCCCACGTGATTTCCGGGTGGGTCCCACGTGATTTCCGGGTGGGGCCCACGTGATTTCCGGGTGGGGCCCACGTGATTTCCGTGTGGGGCCTACGTGATTTCCGGGTGGGGCCCACGTGATTTCCGTGTGGGGCCCACGTGATTTCCGGGTGGGGCCCACGTGATTTCCGGGTGGGGCCCACGTGATTTCCCCGTGGGGCCCACGTGATTTCCGGGTGGGGCCACGTGATTTCCGGGTGGGCCCCACGTGATTTCCGGGTGGGGCCCACGTGATTTCCGGGTGGGGCCCACGTGATTTCCGGGTGGGGCCCACGTGATTTCTCCGTGGTGCCCACGTGATTTCCGGGTGGGGCCCACGTGATTTCCGGGTGGGGCCCACGTGATTTCCGGGTGGGGCCCACGTGATTTCAGGGTGGGGCCCACGTGATTTCCGGGTGGGGCCCACGTGATTTCCGGGTGGGGCCCACGTGATTTCCGGGTGGGGCCCACGTAACTTCCGGGTGGGGCCCACGTGATTTCCGGGTGGGGCCCACGTGATTTCCGGGTGGGGCCCACGTGATTTCCCCGTGGGGCCCACGTGATTTCCGGGTGGGGCCCACGTGATTTCCGGGTGGGGACCACGTGATTTCCGGGTGGGGCCCACGTGATTTCCGGGTGGGGCCCACGTGATTTCCGTGTGGGGCCCACGTGATTTCCGTGTGGGGCCCACGTGATTTCCGTGTGGGGCCCAAGTGATTTCCGGGTGGGGCCCACGTGATTTCCGGGTGGGGCCCACGTGATTTCCCCGTGGGGCCCACGTGATTTCCGGGTGGGGCCCACGTGATTTCCGGGTGGGCCCCACGTGATTTCCGGGTGGGGCCCACGTGATTTCCGGGTGGGGCCCACGTGATTTCCGGGTGGGGCCCACGTGATTTCCCCGTGGTGCCCACGTGATTTCCGGGTGGGGCCCACGTGATTTCCGGGTGGGGCCCACGTGATTTCCGGGTGGGGCCCACGTGATTTCCGGGTGGGGCCCACGTGACTTCCGGGTGGGGCCCACGTGATTTCCGGGTGGGGCCCACGTGATTTCCCCGTGGGGCCCACGTGATTTCCGGGTGGGGCCCACGTGATTTCCGGGTGGGGCCCACGTGATTTCCGGGTGGGGCCCACGTGATTTCCCCTGGGGGCCCACGTGATTTCCGGGTGGGGCCCAGGTGATTTCCGGGTGGGGCCCACGTGATTTCCGGGTGGGGCCCACGTGATTTCCGGGTGGGGCCCACGTGATTTCCCCTGGGGTCCCACGTGATTTCCGGGTGGGGCCCACGTGATTTCCGGGTGGGGCCCACGTGATTTCCGGGTGGGGCCCACGTGATTTCCGGGTGGGGCCCTCGTGATTTCCGGGTGGGGCCCACGTGATTTCCGGGTGGGGCCCACGTGATTTCCGGGTGGGGCCCACGTGATTTCCGGGTGGGGCCCACGTGATTTCCGTGTGGGGCCTACGTGATTTCCGGGTGGGGCCCACGTGATTTCCGGGTGGGGCCCACGTGATTTCCGGGTGGGGCCCACGTGATTTCCGGGTGGGGTCCACGTGATTTCCGGGTGGGGCCCACGTGATTTCCGGGTGGGGCCCATGTGATTTCCCCGTGGGGCCCACGTGATTTCCCCGTGGGGCCCACGTGATTTCCGGGTGGGGCCCACGTGATTTCCGGGTGGGGCCCACGTGATTTCCGGGTGGGGCCCACGTGATTTCCTTGTGGGGCCCACGTGATTTCCCCTGGGGGCCCACGTGATTTCCGGGTGGGCCCCACGTGATTTCCGGGTGGGGCCCACGTGATTTCCGGGTGGAGCCCACGTGATTTCCGGGTGGGGCCCACGTGATTTCCGGGTGGGGCCCACGTGATTTCCGGGTGGGGCCCACGTGATTTCCGGGTGGGGCCCACGTGATTTCCGGGTGGGGCCCACGTGATTTCCGGGTGGGGCCCACGTGATTTCCGGGTGGGGCCCACGTGATTTCCCCTGGGGGCCCACGTGATTTCCGGGTGGGGCCCACGTGATTTCCGGGTGGGGCCCACGTGATTTCCGGGTGGGGCCCACGTGTTTTCCGGGTGGGGCCAACGTGATTTCCGGGTGGGGCCCACGTGATTTCCGGGTGGGGCCCATGTGATTTCCCCTGGGGGCCCACGTGATTTCCGGGTGGGGCCCACGTGATTTCCGGGTGGGGCCCACGTGATTTCCGGGTGGGACCCACGTGATTTCCGGGTGGGGCCCACGTGATTTCCGGGTGGGGCCCACGTGATATCCGGGTGGGGCCCACGTGATTTCCCCTGGGGGCCCACGTGATTTCCGGGTGGGGCCCACGTGATTTCCGGGTGGGGCCCACGTGATTTCCGGGTGGGGCCCACGTGATTTCCGGGTGGGGCCCACGTGATTTCCGGGTGGGGCCCACGTGATTTCCGGGTGGGGCCCACGTGATTTCCGGGTGGGGCCCACGTGATTTCCCCGTGGGGCCCACGTGATTTCCGGGTGGGGCACACGTGATTTCCCCGTGGGGCCCACGTGATTTCCGGGTGGGGCCCACGTGATTTCCGGGTGGGGCCCACGTGATTTCCGGGTGGGGCCCACGTGATTTCCGGGTGGGGCCCACGTGATTTCCGGGTGGGGCCCACGTGATTTCCGGGTGGGGCCCACGTGATTTCCGGGTGGGGCCCACGTGATTTCCCCGTGGGGCCCACGTGATTTCCGGGTGGGGCCCACGTGATTTCCGGGTGGGGCCCACGTGATTTCCGGGTGGGGCCCTCGTGATTTCCCCTGGGGGCCCACGTGATTTCCGGGTGGGGCCCTCGTGATTTCCGGGTGGGGCCCACGTGATTTCCGGGTGGGGCCCACGTGATTTCCGGGTGGGGCCCACGTGATTTCCGGGTGGGGCCCACGTGATTTCCGGGTGGGGCCCACGTGATTTCCGGGTGGGGCCCACGTGATTTCCGGGTGGGGCCCACGTGATTTCCGGGTGGGGCCCACGTGATTTCCACGTGGGGCCCACGTGATTTCCGGGTGGGGCCCACGTGATTTCCGGGTGGGGCCCACGTGATTTCCGGGTGGGGCCCACGTGATTTCCGGGTGGGGCCCACGTGATTTCCGGGTGGGGCCCACGTGATTTCCGTGTGGGGCCCACGTGATTTCCGGGTGGGGCCCACGTTATTTCCGTGTGGGGCCCACGTGATTTCCGGGTGGGGCCCACGTGATTTCCGGGTGGGGCCCACGTGATTTCCCCGTGGGGCCCACGTGATTTCCGGGTGGGGCCCACGTGATTTCAGGGTGGGCCCCACGTGATTTCCGGGTGGGGCCCACGTGATTTCCGGGTGGGGCCCACGTGATTTCCCCGTGGGGCCCACGTGATTTCCGGGTGGGGCCCACGTGATTTCCGGGTGGGGCCCACGTGATTTCCGGGTGGGGCCCACGTGATTTCCCCTGGGGGCCCACGTGATTTCCGGGTGGGGCCCACGTGATTTCCGGGTGGGGCCCACGTGATTTCCGGGTGGGGCCCACGTGATTTCCCCTGGGGTCCCACGTGATTTCCGGGTGGGGCCCACGTGATTTCCGGGTGGGGCCCACGTGATTTCCGGGTGGGGCCCACGTGATTTCCCCGTGGGGCCCACGTGATTTCCGGGTGGGGCCCACGTGATTTCCGGGTGGGTCCCACGTGATTTCCGGGTGGGGCCCACGTGATTTCCGGGTGGGGCCCACGTGATTTCCGGGTGGGGCCCACGTGATTTCCGGGTGGGGCCCACGTGATTTCCGTGTGGGGCCCACGTGATTTCCGGGTGGGGCCCACGTGATTTCCGGGTGGGGCCCACGTGATTTCCCCGTGGGGCCCACGTGATTTCCGGGTGGGGCCACGTGATTTCCGGGTGGGCCCCACGTGATTTCCGGGTGGGGCCCACGTGATTTCCGGGTGGGGCCCACGTGATTTCCGGGTGGGGCCCACGTGATTTCTCCGTGGTGCCCACGTGATTTCCGGGTGGGGCCCACGTGATTTCCGGGTGGGGCCCACGTGATTTCCGGGTGGGGCCCACGTGATTTCAGGGTGGGGCCCACGTGATTTCCGGGTGGGGCCCACGTGATTTCCGGGTGGGGCCCACGTGATTTCCGGGTGGGGCCCACGTGACTTCCGGGTGGGGCCCACGTGATTTCCGGGTGGGGCCCACGTGATTTCCGGGTGGGGCCCACGTGATTTCCCCGTGGGGCCCACGTGATTTCCGGGTGGGGCCCACGTGATTTCCGGGTGGGGACCACGTGATTTCCCCTGGGGGCCCACGTGATTTCCGGGTGGGGCCCACGTGATTTCCGGGTGGGGCCCACGTGATTTCCGGGTGGGGCCCACGTGATATCCGGGTGGGGCCCACGTGATTTCCCCTGGGGGCCCACGTGATTTCCGGGTGGGGCCCACGTGATTTCCGGGTGGGGCCCACGTGATTTCCGGGTGGGGCCCACGTGATTTCCCCGTGGGGCCCACGTGATTTCCGGGTGGGGCCCACGTGATTTCCGGGTGAGGCCCACGTGATTTCCGGGTGGGGCCCACGTGATTTCCGGGTGGGGCCCACGTGATTTCCGTGTGGGGCCTACGTGATTTCCGGGTGGGGCCCACGTGATTTCCGGGTGGGGCCCACGTGATTTCCGGGTGGGGCCCACGTGATTTCCGGGTGGGGTCCACTTGATTTCCGGGTGGGGCCCACGTGATTTCCGGGTGGGGCCCATGTGATTTCCCCGTGGGGCCCACGTGATTTCCCCGTGGGGCCCACGTGATTTCCGGGTGGGGCCCACGTGATTTCCGGGTGGGGCCCACGTGATTTCCGGGTGGGGCCCACGTGATTTCCTTGTGGGGCCCACGTGATTTCCCCTGGGGGCCCACGTGATTTCCGGGTGGGCCCCACGTGATTTCCGGGTGGGGCCCACGTGATTTCCGGGTGGAGCCCACGTGATTTCCGGGTGGGGCCCACGTGATTTCCGGGTGGGGCCCACGTGATTTCCGGGTGGGGCCCACGTGATTTCCGTGTGGGGCCTACGTGATTTCCGGGTGGGGCCCACGTGATTTCCGGGTGGGGCCCACGTGATTTCCGGGTGGGGCCCACGTGATTTCCGGGTGGGGTCCTCTTGATTTCCGGGTGGGGCCCACGTGATTTCCGGGTGGGGCCCATGTGATTTCCCCGTGGGTCCCACGTGATTTCCCCGTGGGGCCCACGTGATTTCCGGGTGGGGCCCACGTGATTTCCGGGTGGGGCCCACGTGATTTCCGGGTGGGGCCCACGTGATTTCCTTGTGGGGCCCACGTGATTTCCCCTGGGGGCCCACGTGATTTCCGGGTGGGCCCCACGTGATTTCCGGGTGGGGCCCACGTGATTTCCGGGTGGAGCCCACGTGATTTCCGGGTGGGGCCCACGTGATTTCCGGGTGGGGCCCACGTGATTTCCGGGTGGGGCCCACGTGATTTCCGGGTGGGGCCCACGTGATTTCCGGGTGGGGCCCACGTGATTTCCGGGTGGGGCCCACGTGATTTCCGGGTGGGGCCCACGTGATTTCCCCTGGGGGCCCACGTGATTTCCGGGTGGGGCCCACGTGATTTCCGGGTGGGGCCCACGTGATTTCCGGGTGGGGCCCACGTGTTTTCCGGGTGGGGCCCACGTGATTTCCGGGTGGGGCCCACGTGATTTCCGGGTGGGGCCCACGTGATTTCCGGGTGGGGCCCACGTGATTTCCGGGTGGGGCCCACGTGATTTCCCCGTGGGGCCCACGTGATTTCCGGGTGGGGCCCACGTGATTTCCGGGTGAGGCCCACGTGATTTCCGGGTGGGGCCCACGTGATTTCCGAGTGGGGCCCACGTGATTTCCGTGTGGGGCCTACGTGATTTCCGGGTGGGGCCCACGTGATTTCCGGGTGGGGCCCACGTGATTTCCGGGTGGGGCCCACGTGATTTCCGGGTGGGGTCCACTTGATTTCCGGGTGGGGCCCACGTGATTTCCGGGTGGGGCCCATGTGATTTCCCCGTGGGGCCCACGTGATTTCCCCGTGGGGCCCACGTGATTTCCGGGTGGGGCCCACGTGATTTCCGGGTGGGGCCCACGTGATTTCCGGGTGGGGCCCACGTGATTTCCTTGTGGGGCCCACGTGATTTCCCCTGGGGGCCCACGTGATTTCCGGGTGGGCCCCACGTGATTTCCGGGTGGGGCCCACGTGATTTCCGGGTGGAGCCCACGTGATTTCCGGGTGGGGCCCACGTGATTTCCGGGTGGGGCCCACGTGATTTCCGGGTGGGGCCCACGTGATTTCCGGGTGGGGCCCACGTGATTTCCGGGTGGGGCCCACGTGATTTCCGGGTGGGGCCCACGTGATTTCCCCTGGGGGCCCACGTGATTTCCGGGTGGGGCCCACGTGATTTCCGGGTGGGGCCCACGTGATTTCCGGGTGGGGCCCACGTGATTTCCCCGTGGGGCCCACGTGATTTCCGGGTGGGGCCCACGTGATTTCCGGGTGGGTCCCACGTGATTTCCGGGTGGAGCCCACGTGATTTCCGGGTGGGGCCCACGTGATTTCCGGGTGGGGCCCACGTGATTTCCGGGTGGGGCCCACGTGATTTCCGTGTGGGGCCCACGTGATTTCCGGGTGGGGCCCACGTGATTTCCCCGTGGGGCCCACGTGATTTCCCCGTGGGGCCCACGTGATTTCCGGGTGGGGCCACGTGATTTCCGGGTGGGCCCCACGTGATTTCCGGGTGGGGCCCACGTGATTTCTGGGTGGGACCCACGTGATTTCCCCGTGGGGCCCACGTGATTTCCGGGTGGGGCCCACGTGATTTCCGGGTGGGGCCCACGTGATTTCCGGGTGGGGCCCACGTGATTTCTGGGTGGGACCCACGTGATTTCCCCGTGGGGCCCACGTGATTTCCGGGTGGGGCCCACGTGTTTTCCGGGTGGGGCCCACGTGATATCCGGGTGGGGCCCACGTGATTTCCCCTGGGGGCCCACGTGATTTCCGGGTGGGGCCCACGTGATTTCCCCTGGGGGCCCACGTGATTTCCGGGTGGGGCCCACGTGATTTCCGGGTGGGGCCCACGTGATTTCTCCGTGGTGCCCACGTGATTTCCGGGTGGGGCCCACGTGATTTCCGGGTGGGGCCCACGTGATTTCCGGGTGGGGCCCACGTGATTTCAGGGTGGGGCCCACGTGATTTCCGGGTGGGGCCCACGTGATTTCCGGGTGGGGCCCACGTGATTTCCGGGTGGGGCCCACGTGACTTCCGGGTGGGGCCCACGTGATTTCCGGGTGGGGCCCACGTGATTTCCGGGTGGGGCCCACGTGATTTCCCCGTGGGGCCCACGTGATTTCCGGGTGGGGCCCACGTGATTTCCGGGTGGGGACCACGTGATTTCCCCTGGGGGCCCACGTGATTTCCGGGTGGGGCCCACGTGATTTCCGGGTGGGGCCCACGTGATTTCCGGGTGGGGCCCACGTGATATCCGGGTGGGGCCCACGTGATTTCCCCTGGGGGCCCACGTGATTTCCGGGTGGGGCCCACGTGATTTCCGGGTGGGGCCCACGTGATTTCCGGGTGGGGCCCACGTGATTTCCGGGTGGGGCCCACGTGATTTCCGGGTGGGGCCCACGTGATTTCCGGGTGGGGCCCACGTGATTTCCGGGTGGGGCCCACGTGATTTCCGGGTGGGGCCCACGTGATTTCCGGGTGGGGCCCACGTGATTTCCAGGTGGGGCCCACGTGATTTCCCCGTGGGGCCCACGTGATTTCCGGGTGGGGCCCACGTGATTTCCGGGTGGGGCCCACGTGATTTCCCCTGGGGGCCCACGTGATTTCCGGGTGGGGCCCTCGTGATTTCCGGGTGGGGCCCACGTGATTTCCGGGTGGGGCCCACGTGATTTCCGGGTGGGGCCCACGTGATTTCCGGGTGGGGCCCACGTGATTTCCGGGTGGGGCCCACGTGATTTCCGGGTGGGGCCCACGTGATTTCCGGGTGGGGCCCACGTGATTTCCGGGTGGGGCCCACGTGATTTCCGGGTGGGGCCCACGTGATTTCCGGGTGGGGCCCACGTGATTTCCAGGTGGGGCCCACGTGATTTCCCCGTGGGGCCCACGTGATTTCCGGGTGGGGCCCACGTGATTTCCGGGTGGGGCCCACGTGATTTCCCCGTGGGGCCCACGTGATTTCCGGGTGGGGCCCACGTGATTTCCGGGTGGGGCCCACGTGATTTCTGGGTGGGACCCACGTGATTTCCCCGTGGGGCCCACGTGATTTCCGGGTGGGGCCCACGTGTTTTCCGGGTGGGGCCCACGTGATATCCGGGTGGGGCCCACGTGATTTCCCCTGGGGGCCCACGTGATTTCCGGGTGGGGCCCACGTGATTTCCCCTGGGGGCCCACGTGATTTCCGGGTGGGGCCCACGTGATTTCCGGGTGGGGCCCACGTGATTTCTCCGTGGTGCCCACGTGATTTCCGGGTGGGGCCCACGTGATTTCCGGGTGGGGCCCACGTGATTTCCGGGTGGGGCCCACGTGATTTCAGGGTGGGGCCCACGTGATTTCCGGGTGGGGCCCACGTGATTTCCGGGTGGGGCCCACGTGATTTCCGGGTGGGGCCCACGTGACTTCCGGGTGGGGCCCACGTGATTTCCGGGTGGGGCCCACGTGATTTCCGGGTGGGGCCCACGTGATTTCCCCGTGGGGCCCACGTGATTTCCGGGTGGGGCCCACGTGATTTCCGGGTGGGGACCACGTGATTTCCCCTGGGGGCCCACGTGATTTCCGGGTGGGGCCCACGTGATTTCCGGGTGGGGCCCACGTGATTTCCGGGTGGGGCCCACGTGATATCCGGGTGGGGCCCACGTGATTTCCCCTGGGGGCCCACGTGATTTCCGGGTGGGGCCCACGTGATTTCCGGGTGGGGCCCACGTGATTTCCGGGTGGGGCCCACGTGATTTCCGGGTGGGGCCCACGTGATTTCCGGGTGGGGCCCACGTGATTTCCGGGTGGGGCCCACGTGATTTCCGGGTGGGGCCCACGTGATTTCCGGGTGGGGCCCACGTGATTTCCGGGTGGGGCCCACGTGATTTCCAGGTGGGGCCCACGTGATTTCCCCGTGGGGCCCACGTGATTTCCGGGTGGGGCCCACGTGATTTCCGGGTGGGGCCCACGTGATTTCCGGGTGGGGCCCACGTGATTTCCGGGTGGGGCCCACGTGATTTCCGGGTGGGGCCCACGTGATTTCTGGGTGGGACCCACGTGATTTACCCGTGGGGCCCACGTGATTTCCGGGTGGGGCCCACGTGTTTTCCGGGTGGGGCCCACGTGATATCCGGGTGGGGCCCACGTGATTTCCCCTGGGGGCCCACGTGATTTCCGGGTGGGGCCCACGTGATTTCCCCTGGGGGCCCACGTGATTTCCGGGTGGGGCCCACGTGATTTCCGGGTGGGGCCCACGTGATTTCTCCGTGGTGCCCACGTGATTTCCGGGTGGGGCCCACGTGATTTCCGGGTGGGGCCCACGTGATTTCCGGGTGGGGCCCACGTGATTTCAGGGTGGGGCCCACGTGATTTCCGGGTGGGGCCCACGTGATTTCCGGGTGGGGCCCACGTGATTTCCGGGTGGGGCCCACGTGACTTCCGGGTGGGGCCCACGTGATTTCCGGGTGGGGCCCACGTGATTTCCGGGTTTGGCCCACGTGATTTCCCCGTGGGGCCCACGTGATTTCCGGGTGGGGCCCACGTGATTTCCGGGTGGGGACCACGTGATTTCCCCTGGGGGCCCACGTGATTTCCGGGTGGGGCCCACGTGATTTCCGGGTGGGGCCCACGTGATTTCCGGGTGGGGCCCACGTGATATCCGGGTGGGGCCCACGTGATTTCCCCTGGGGGCCCACGTGATTTCCGGGTGGGGCCCACGTGATTTCCGGGTGGGGCCCACGTGATTTCCGGGTGGGGCCCACGTGATTTCCCCGTGGGGCCCACGTGATTTCCGGGTGGGGCCCACGTGATTTCCGGGTGAGGCCCACGTGATTTCCGGGTGGGGCCCACGTGATTTCCGGGTGGGGCCCACGTGATTTCCGTGTGGGGCCTACGTGATTTCCGGGTGGGGCCCACGTGATTTCCGGGTGGGGCCCACGTGATTTCCGGGTGGGGCCCACGTGATTTCCGGGTGGGGTCCACTTGATTTCCGGGGGGGGCCCACGTGATTTCCGGGTGGGGCCCATGTGATTTCCCCGTGGGGCCCACGTGATTTCCCCGTGGGGCCCACGTGATTTCCGGGTGGGGCCCACGTGATTTCCGGGTGGGGCCCACGTGATTTCCGGGTGGGGCCCACGTGATTTCCTTGTGGGGCCCACGTGATTTCCCCTGGGGGCCCACGTGATTTCCGGGTGGGCCCCACGTGATTTCCGGGTGGGGCCCACGTGATTTCCGGGTGGAGCCCACGTGATTTCCGGGTGGGGCCCACGTGATTTCCGGGTGGGGCCCACGTGATTTCCGGGTGGGGCCCACGTGATTTCCGGGTGGGGCCCACGTGATTTCCGGGTGGGGCCCACGTGATTTCCGGGTGGGGCCCACGTGATTTCCGGGTGGGGCCCACGTGATTTCCCCTGGGGGCCCACGTGATTTCCGGGTGGGGCCCACGTGATTTCCGGGTGGGGCCCACGTGATTTCCGGGTGGGGCCCACGTGATTTCAGGGTGGGGCCCACGTGATTTCCGGGTGGGGCCCACGTGATTTCCGGGTGGGGCCCACGTGATTTCCGGGTGGGGCCCACGTGATTTCCCCGTGGGGCCCACGTGATTTCCGGGTGGGCCCCACGTGATTTCCGGGTGGGTCCCACGTGATTTCCGGGTGGGCCCCACGTGATTTCCGGGTGGGGCCCACGTGATTTCCGTGTGGGGCCCACGTGATTTCCGGGTGGGGCCCACGTGATTTCCGTGTGGGGCCCACGTGATTTCCGGGTGGGGCCCACGTGATTTCCGGGTGGGGCCCACGTGATTTCTCCGTGGGGCCCACGTGATTTCCGGGTGGGGCCCACGTGATTTCCGGGTGGGCCCCACGTGATTTCCGAGTGGGGCCCACGTGATTTCCGGGTGGGGCCCACGTGATTTCCGGGTGGGGCCCACGTGATTTCCGGGTGGGGCCCACGTGATTTCCGGGTGGGGCCCACGTGATTTCCGGGTGGGGCCCACGTGATTTCAGGGTGGGGCCCACGTGATTTCCGGGTGGGGCCCACGTGATTTCCGGGTGGGGCCCACGTGACTTCCGGGTGGGGCCCACGTGACTTCCGGGTGGGGCCCACGTGATTTCCGGGTGGGGCCCACGTGATTTCCGGGTGGGGCCCACGTGATTTCCCCGTGGGGCCCACGTGATTTCCGGGTGGGGCCCACGTTATTTCCAGGTGGGGCCCACGTGATTTCCGGGTGGGGCCCACGTGATTTCAGGGTGGGGCCCACGTGATTTCCGTGTGGGGCCCACGTGATTTCCGGGTGGGGCCCACGTTATTTCCGTGTGGGGCCCACGTGATTTCCGGGTGGGGCCCACGTGATTTCCGGGTGGGGCCCACGTGATTTCCCCGTGGGGCCCACGTGATTTCCGGGTGGGGCCCACGTGATTTCCGGGTGGGGCCCACGTGATTTCCGGGTGGGGCCCACGTGATTTCCGGGTGGGGCCCACGTGATTTCCGGGTGGGGCCCACGTGATTTCCGGGTGGGGCCCACGTGATTTCCGGGTGGGGCCCACGTGATTTCCCCTGGGGTCCCACGTGATTTCCGGGTGGGGCCCACGTGATTTCCGGGTGGGGCCCACGTGATTTCCGGGTGGGGCCCACGTGATTTCCCCGTGGGGCCCACGTGATTTCCGGGTGGGGCCCACGTGATTTCCGGGTGGGTCCCACGTGATTTCCGGGTGGGGCCCACGTGATTTCCGGGTGGGGCCCACGTGATTTCCGTGTGGGGCCTACGTGATTTCCGGGTGGGGCCCACGTGATTTCCGTGTGGGGCCCACGTGATTTCCGGGTGGGGCCCACGTGATTTCCGGGTGGGGCCCACGTGATTTCCCCGTGGGGCCCACGTGATTTCCGGGTGGGGCCACGTGATTTCCGGGTGGGCCCCACGTGATTTCCGGGTGGGGCCCACGTGATTTCCGGGTGGGGCCCACGTGATTTCCGGGTGGGGCCCACGTGATTTCTCCGTGGTGCCCACGTGATTTCCGGGTGGGGCCCACGTGATTTCCGGGTGGGGCCCACGTGATTTCCGGGTGGGGCCCACGTGATTTCAGGGTGGGGCCCACGTGATTTCCGGGTGGGGCCCACGTGATTTCCGGGTGGGGCCCACGTGATTTCCGGGTGGGGCCCACGTAACTTCCGGGTGGGGCCCACGTGATTTCCGGGTGGGGCCCACGTGATTTCCGGGTGGGGCCCACGTGATTTCCCCGTGGGGCCCACGTGATTTCCGGGTGGGGCCCACGTGATTTCCGGGTGGGGACCACGTGATTTCCGGGTGGGGCCCACGTGATTTCCGGGTGGGGCCCACGTGATTTCCGTGTGGGGCCCACGTGATTTCCGTGTGGGGCCCACGTGATTTCCGTGTGGGGCCCAAGTGATTTCCGGGTGGGGCCCACGTGATTTCCGGGTGGGGCCCACGTGATTTCCCCGTGGGGCCCACGTGATTTCCGGGTGGGGCCCACGTGATTTCCGGGTGGGCCCCACGTGATTTCCGGGTGGGGCCCACGTGATTTCCGGGTGGGGCCCACGTGATTTCCGGGTGGGGCCCACGTGATTTCCCCGTGGTGCCCACGTGATTTCCGGGTGGGGCCCACGTGATTTCCGGGTGGGGCCCACGTGATTTCCGGGTGGGGCCCACGTGATTTCCGGGTGGGGCCCACGTGACTTCCGGGTGGGGCCCACGTGATTTCCGGGTGGGGCCCACGTGATTTCCCCGTGGGGCCCACGTGATTTCCGGGTGGGGCCCACGTGATTTCCGTGTGGGGCCCACGTGATTTCCGGGTGGGGCCCACGTGATTTCCCCTGGGGGCCCACGTGATTTCCGGGTGGGGCCCACGTGATTTCCGGGTGGGGCCCACGTGATTTCCGGGTGGGGCCCACGTGATTTCCGGGTGGGGCCCACGTGATTTCCCCTGGGGTCCCACGTGATTTCCGGGTGGGGCCCACGTGATTTCCGGGTGGGGCCCACGTGATTTCCGGGTGGGGCCCACGTGATTTCCGGGTGGGGCCCTCGTGATTTCCGGGTGGGGCCCACGTGATTTCCGGGTGGGGCCCACGTGATTTCCGGGTGGGGCCCACGTGATTTCCGGGTGGGGCCCACGTGATTTCCGTGTGGGGCCTACGTGATTTCCGGGTGGGGCCCACGTGATTTCCGGGTGGGGCCCACGTGATTTCCGGGTGGGGCCCACGTGATTTCCGGGTGGGGTCCACGTGATTTCCGGGTGGGGCCCACGTGATTTCCGGGTGGGGCCCATGTGATTTCCCCGTGGGGCCCACGTGATTTCCCCGTGGGGCCCACGTGATTTCCGGGTGGGGCCCACGTGATTTCCGGGTGGGGCCCACGTGATTTCCGGGTGGGGCCCACGTGATTTCCTTGTGGGGCCCACGTGATTTCCCCTGGGGGCCCACGTGATTTCCGGGTGGGCCCCACGTGATTTCCGGGTGGGGCCCACGTGATTTCCGGGTGGAGCCCACGTGATTTCCGGGTGGGGCCCACGTGATTTCCGGGTGGAGCCCACGTGATTTCCGGGTGGGGCCCACGTGATTTCCGGGTGGGGCCCACGTGATTTCCCCTGGGGGCCCACGTGATTTCCGGGTGGGGCCCACGTGATTTCCGGGTGGGGCCCACGTGATTTCCGGGTGGGGCCCACGTGATTTCCCCTGGGGGCCCACGTGATTTCCGGGTGGGGCCCACGTGATTTCCGGGTGGGGCCCACGTGATTTCCGGGTGGGGCCCACGTGTTTTCCGGGTGGGGCCAACGTGATTTCCGGGTGGGGCCCACGTGATTTCCGGGTGGGGCCCACGTGATTTCCCCTGGGGGCCCACGTGATTTCCGGGTGGGGCCCACGTGATTTCCGGGTGGGGCCCACGTGATTTCCGGGTGGGACCCACGTGATTTCCGGGTGGGGCCCACGTGATTTCCGGGTGGGGCCCACGTGATATCCGGGTGGGGCCCACGTGATTTCCCCTGGGGGCCCACGTGATTTCCGGGTGGGGCCCACGTGATTTCCGGGTGGGGCCCACGTGATTTCCGGGTGGGGCCCACGTGATTTCCGGGTGGGGCCCACGTGATTTCCGGGTGGGGCCCACGTGATTTCCGGGTGGGGCCCACGTGATTTCCGGGTGGGGCCCACGTGATTTCCCCGTGGGGCCCACGTGATTTCCGGGTGGGGCACACGTGATTTCCCCGTGGGGCCCACGTGATTTCCGGGTGGGGCCCACGTGATTTCCGGGTGGGGCCCACGTGATTTCCGGGTGGGGCCCACGTGATTTCCGGGTGGGGCCCACGTGATTTCCGGGTGGGGCCCACGTGATTTCCGGGTGGGGCCCACGTGATTTCCGGGTGGGGCCCACGTGATTTCCCCGTGGGGCCCACGTGATTTCCGGGTGGGGCCCACGTGATTTCCGGGTGGGGCCCACGTGATTTCCGGGTGGGGCCCACGTGATTTCCCCTGGGGGCCCACGTGATTTCCGGGTGGGGCCCTCGTGATTTCCGGGTGGGGCCCACGTGATTTCCGGGTGGGGCCCACGTGATTTCCGGGTGGGGCCCACGTGATTTCCGGGTGGGGCCCACGTGATTTCCGGGTGGGGCCCACGTGATTTCCGGGTGGGGCCCACGTGATTTCCGGGTGGGGCCCACGTGATTTCCAGGTGGGGCCCACGTGATTTCCACGTGGGGCCCACGTGATTTCCGGGTGGGGCCCACGTGATTTCCGGGTGGGGCCCACGTGATTTCCGGGTGGGGCCCACGTGATTTCCGGGTGGGGCCCACGTGATTTCCGGGTGGGGCCCACGTGATTTCCGTGTGGGGCCCACGTGATTTCCGGGTGGGGCCCACGTTATTTCCGTGTGGGGCCCACGTGATTTCCGGGTGGGGCCCACGTGATTTCCGGGTGGGGCCCACGTGATTTCCCCGTGGGGCCCACGTGATTTCCGGGTGGGGCCCACGTGATTTCAGGGTGGGCCCCACGTGATTTCCGGGTGGGGCCCACGTGATTTCCGGGTGGGGCCCACGTGATTTCCCCGTGGGGCCCACGTGATTTCCGGGTGGGGCCCACGTGATTTCCGGGTGGGGCCCACGTGATTTCCGGGTGGGGCCCACGTGATTTCCCCTGGGGGCCCACGTGATTTCCGGGTGGGGCCCACGTGATTTCCGGGTGGGGCCCACGTGATTTCCGGGTGGGGCCCACGTGATTTCCCCTGGGGTCCCACGTGATTTCCGGGTGGGGCCCACGTGATTTCCGGGTGGGGCCCACGTGATTTCCGGGTGGGGCCCACGTGATTTCCCCGTGGGGCCCACGTGATTTCCGGGTGGGGCCCACGTGATTTCCGGGTGGGTCCCACGTGATTTCCGGGTGGGGCCCACGTGATTTCCGGGTGGGGCCCACGTGATTTCCGGGTGGGGCCCACGTGATTTCCGGGTGGGGCCCACGTGATTTCCGTGTGGGGCCCACGTGATTTCCGGGTGGGGCCCACGTGATTTCCGGGTGGGGCCCACGTGATTTCCCCGTGGGGCCCACGTGATTTCCGGGTGGGGCCACGTGATTTCCGGGTGGGCCCCACGTGATTTCCGGGTGGGGCCCACGTGATTTCCGGGTGGGGCCCACGTGATTTCCGGGTGGGGCCCACGTGATTTCTCCGTGGTGCCCACGTGATTTCCGGGTGGGGCCCACGTGATTTCCGGGTGGGGCCCACGTGATTTCCGGGTGGGGCCCACGTGATTTCAGGGTGGGGCCCACGTGATTTCCGGGTGGGGCCCACGTGATTTCCGGGTGGGGCCCACGTGATTTCCGGGTGGGGCCCACGTGACTTCCGGGTGGGGCCCACGTGATTTCCGGGTGGGGCCCACGTGATTTCCGGGTGGGGCCCACGTGATTTCCCCGTGGGGCCCACGTGATTTCCGGGTGGGGCCCACGTGATTTCCGGGTGGGGACCACGTGATTTCCCCTGGGGGCCCACGTGATTTCCGGGTGGGGCCCACGTGATTTCCGGGTGGGGCCCACGTGATTTCCGGGTGGGGCCCACGTGATATCCGGGTGGGGCCCACGTGATTTCCCCTGGGGGCCCACGTGATTTCCGGGTGGGGCCCACGTGATTTCCGGGTGGGGCCCACGTGATTTCCGGGTGGGGCCCACGTGATTTCCCCGTGGGGCCCACGTGATTTCCGGGTGGGGCCCACGTGATTTCCGGGTGAGGCCCACGTGATTTCCGGGTGGGGCCCACGTGATTTCCGGGTGGGGCCCACGTGATTTCCGTGTGGGGCCTACGTGATTTCCGGGTGGGGCCCACGTGATTTCCGGGTGGGGCCCACGTGATTTCCGGGTGGGGCCCACGTGATTTCCGGGTGGGGTCCACTTGATTTCCGGGTGGGGCCCACGTGATTTCCGGGTGGGGCCCATGTGATTTCCCCGTGGGGCCCACGTGATTTCCCCGTGGGGCCCACGTGATTTCCGGGTGGGGCCCACGTGATTTCCGGGTGGGGCCCACGTGATTTCCGGGTGGGGCCCACGTGATTTCCTTGTGGGGCCCACGTGATTTCCCCTGGGGGCCCACGTGATTTCCGGGTGGGCCCCACGTGATTTCCGGGTGGGGCCCACGTGATTTCCGGGTGGAGCCCACGTGATTTCCGGGTGGGGCCCACGTGATTTCCGGGTGGGGCCCACGTGATTTCCGGGTGGGGCCCACGTGATTTCCGTGTGGGGCCTACGTGATTTCCGGGTGGGGCCCACGTGATTCCCGGGTGGGGCCCACGTGATTTCCGGGTGGGGCCCACGTGATTTCCGGGTGGGGTCCACTTGATTTCCGGGTGGGGCCCACGTGATTTCCGGGTGGGGCCCATGTGATTTCCCCGTGGGGCCCACGTGATTTCCCCGTGGGGCCCACGTGATTTCCGGGTGGGGCCCACGTGATTTCCGGGTGGGGCCCACGTGATTTCCGGGTGGGGCCCACGTGATTTCCTTGTGGGGCCCACGTGATTTCCCCTGGGGGCCCACGTGATTTCCGGGTGGGCCCCACGTGATTTCCGGGTGGGGCCCACGTGATTTCCGGGTGGAGCCCACGTGATTTCCGGGTGGGGCCCACGTGATTTCCGGGTGGGGCCCACGTGATTTCCGGGTGGGGCCCACGTGATTTCCGGGTGGGGCCCACGTGATTTCCGGGTGGGGCCCACGTGATTTCCGGGTGGGGCCCACGTGATTTCCGGGTGGGGCCCACGTGATTTCCCCTGGGGGCCCACGTGATTTCCGGGTGGGGCCCACGTGATTTCCGGGTGGGGCCCACGTGATTTCCGGGTGGGGCCCACGTGTTTTCCGGGTGGGGCCCACGTGATTTCCGGGTGGGGCCCACGTGATTTCCGGGTGGGGCCCACGTGATTTCCGGGTGGGGCCCACGTGATTTCCGGGTGGGGCCCACGTGATTTCCCCGTGGGGCCCACGTGATTTCCGGGTGGGGCCCACGTGATTTCCGGGTGAGGCCCACGTGATTTCCGGGTGGGGCCCACGTGATTTCCGGGTGGGGCCCACGTGATTTCCGTGTGGGGCCCACGTGATTTCCGGGTGGGGCCCACGTGATTTCCGGGTGGGGCCCACGTGATTTCCGGGTGGGGCCCACGTGATTTCCGGGTGGGGTCCACTTGATTTCCGGGTGGGGCCCACGTGATTTCCGGGTGGGGCCCATGTGATTTCCCCGTGGGGCCCACGTGATTTCCCCGTGGGGCCCACGTGATTTCCGGGTGGGGCCCACGTGATTTCCGGGTGGGGCCCACGTGATTTCCGGGTGGGGCCCACGTGATTTCCTTGTGGGGCCCACGTGATTTCCCCTGGGGGCCCACGTGATTTCCGGGTGGGCCCCACGTGATTTCCGGGTGGGGCCCACGTGATTTCCGGGTGGAGCCCACGTGATTTCCGGGTGGGGCCCACGTGATTTCCGGGTGGGGCCCACGTGATTTCCGGGTGGGGCCCACGTGATTTCCGGGTGGGGCCCACGTGATTTCCGGGTGGGGCCCACGTGATTTCCGGGTGGGGCCCACGTGATTTCCCCTGGGGGCCCACGTGATTTCCGGGTGGGGCCCACGTGATTTCCGGGTGGGGCCCACGTGATTTCCGGGTGGGGCCCACGTGATTTCCCCGTGGGGCCCACGTGATTTCCGGGTGGGGCCCACGTGATTTCCGGGTGGGTCCCACGTGATTTCCGGGTGGGGCCCACGTGATTTCCGGGTGGGGCCCACGTGATTTCCGGGTGGGGCCCACGTGATTTCCGGGTGGGGCCCACGTGATTTCCGTGTGGGGCCCACGTGATTTCCGGGTGGGGCCCACGTGATTTCCCCGTGGGGCCCACGTGATTTCCCCGTGGGGCCCACGTGATTTCCGGGTGGGGCCACGTGATTTCCGGGTGGGCCCCACGTGATTTCCGGGTGGGGCCCACGTGATTTCCGGGTGGGGCCCACGTGATTTCCGGGTGGGGCCCACGTGATTTCTCCGTGGTGCCCACGTGATTTCCGGGTGGGGCCCACGTGATTTCCGGGTGGGGCCCACGTGATTTCCGGGTGGGGCCCACGTGATTTCAGGGTGGGGCCCACGTGATTTCCGGGTGGGGCCCACGTGATTTCCGGGTGGGGCCCACGTGATTTCCGGGTGGGGCCCACGTGACTTCCGGGTGGGGCCCACGTGATTTCCGGGTGGGGCCCACGTGATTTCCGGGTGGGGCCCACGTGATTTCCCCGTGGGGCCCACGTGATTTCCGGGTGGGGCCCACGTGATTTCCGGGTGGGGACCACGTGATTTCCCCTGGGGGCCCACGTGATTTCCGGGTGGGGCCCACGTGATTTCCGGGTGGGGCCCACGTGATTTCCGGGTGGGGCCCACGTGATATCCGGGTGGGGCCCACGTGATTTCCCCTGGGGGCCCACGTGATTTCCGGGTGGGGCCCACGTGATTTCCGGGTGGGGCCCACGTGATTTCCGGGTGGGGCCCACGTGATTTCCCCGTGGGGCCCACGTGATTTCCGGGTGGGGCCCACGTGATTTCCGGGTGAGGCCCACGTGATTTCCGGGTGGGGCCCACGTGATTTCCGGGTGGGGCCCACGTGATTTCCGTGTGGGGCCTACGTGATTTCCGGGTGGGGCCCACGTGATTTCCGGGTGGGGCCCACGTGATTTCCGGGTGGGGCCCACGTGATTTCCGGGTGGGGTCCACTTGATTTCCGGGTGGGGCCCACGTGATTTCCGGGTGGGGCCCATGTGATTTCCCCGTGGGGCCCACGTGATTTCCCCGTGGGGCCCACGTGATTTCCGGGTGGGGCCCACGTGATTTCCGGGTGGGGCCCACGTGATTTCCGGGTGGGGCCCACGTGATTTCCTTGTGGGGCCCACGTGATTTCCCCTGGGGGCCCACGTGATTTCCGGGTGGGCCCCACGTGATTTCCGGGTGGGGCCCACGTGATTTCCGGGTGGAGCCCACGTGATTTCCGGGTGGGGCCCACGTGATTTCCGGGTGGGGCCCACGTGATTTCCGGGTGGGGCCCACGTGATTTCCGGGTGGGGCCCACGTGATTTCCGGGTGGGGCCCACGTGATTTCCGGGTGGGGCCCACGTGATTTCCGGGTGGGGCCCACGTGATTTCCCCTGGGGGCCCACGTGATTTCCGGGTGGGGCCCACGTGATTTCCGGGTGGGGCCCACGTGATTTCCGGGTGGGGCCCACGTGTTTTCCGGGTGGGGCCCACGTGATTTCCGGGTGGGGCCCACGTGATTTCCGGGTGGGGCCCACGTGATTTCCCCTGGGGGCCCACGTGATTTCCGGGTGGGGCCCACGTGATTTCCGGGTGGGGCCCACGTGATTTCCGGGTGGGGCCCACGTGATTTCCGGGTGGGGCCCACGTGATTTCCGGGTGGGGCTCACGTGATTTTCGGGTGGGGCCCACGTGATTTCCGGGTGGGGCCCACGTGATTTCCCCTGGGGTGCCACGTGATTTCCGGGTGGGGCCCACGTGATTTCCGGGTGGGGCCCACGTGGTTTCCCCGTGGGGCCCACGTGATTTCCGGGTGGGGCCCACGTGATTTCCGGGTGGGTCCCACGTGATTTCCGGGTGGGGCCCACGTGATTTCCGGGTGTGGCCCACGTGATTTCCGTGTGGGGCCCACGTGATTTCCGGGTGGGGCCCACGTGATTTCCGTGTGGGGCCCACGTGATTTCCGGGTGGGGCCCACGTGATTTCCGGGTGGGGCCCACGTGATTTCCCCGTGGGGCCCACGTGATTTCCGGGTGGGGCCCACGTGATTTCCGGGTGGGCCCCACGTGATTTCCGGTGGGGCCCACGTGATTTCCGGGTGGGGCCCACGTGATTTCCGGGTGGGGCCCACGTGATTTCCCCGTGGTGCCCACGTGATTTCCGGGTGGGGCCCACGTGATTTCCGGGTGGGGCCCACGTGACTTCCGGGTGGGGCCCACGTGATTTCCGGGTGGGGCCCACGTGATTTCCGGGTGGGGCCCACGTGATTTCCCCGTGGGGCCCACGTGATTTCCGGGTGGGGCCCACGTGATTTCCGGGTGGGGCCCACGTGATTTCCGGGTGGGGCCCACGTGATTTCCGTGTGGGGCCCACGTGATTTCCGGGTGGGGCCCACGTGATTTCCGTGTGGGGCCCACGTGATTTCCGGGTGGGGCCCACGTTATTTCCGGGTGGGGCCCACGTGATTTCCCCGTGGGGCCCACGTGATTTCCGGGTGGGCCCCACGTGATTTCCGGGTGGGGCCCACGTGATTTCCGGGTGGGGCCCACGTGATTTCCGGGTGGGGCCCACGTGATTTCCGGGTGGGGCCCACGTGATTTCCGGGTGGGGCCCACGTGATTTCCGGGTGGGGCCCAGGTGATTTCAGGGTGGGGCCCACGTGATTTCCGGGTGGGGCCCACGTGATTTCCGGGTTGGGCCCACGTGATTTCCGTGTGGGGCCCACGTGATTTCCCCGTGGGGCCCACGTGATTTCCGGGTGGGCCCCACGTGATTTCCGGGTGGGTCCCACGTGATTTCCGGGTGGGGCCCACGTGATTTCCGGGTTGGGCCCACGTGATTTCCGTGTGGGGCCTACGTGATTTCCGGGTGGGGCCCACGTGATTTCCGTGTGGGGCCCACGTGATTTCCGGGTGGGGCCCACGTGATTTCCGGGTGGGGCCCACGTGACTTCCGGGTGGGGCCCACGTGATTTCCGGGTGGGGCCCACGTGATTTCCGGGTGGGGCCCACGTGATTTCCCCGTGGGTCCCACGTGATTTCCGGGTGGGGCCCACGTGATTTCCGGGTGGGCCCCACGTGATTTCCGGTGGGGCCCACGTGATTTCCGGGTGGGGCCCACGTGATTTCCGGGTGGGGCCCACGTGATTTCCCCGTGGTGCCCACGTGATTTCCGGGTGGGGCCCACGTGATTTCCGGGTGGGGCCCACGTGACTTCCGGGTGGGGCCCACGTGATTTCCGGGTGGGGCCCACGTGATTTCCGGGTGGGGCCCACGTGATTTCCCCGTGGGGCCCACGTGATTTCCGGGTGGGGCCCACGTGATTTCCGGGTGGGGCCCACGTGATTTCCGGGTGGGGCCCACGTGATTTCCGTGTGGGGCCCACGTGATTTCCGGGTGGGGCCCACGTGATTTCCGTGTGGGGCCCACGTGATTTCCGGGTGGGGCCCACGTAATTTCCGGGTGGGGCCCACGTGATTTCCCCGTGGGGCCCACGTGATTTCCGGGTGGGCCCCACGTGATTTCCGGGTGGGGCCCACGTGATTTCCGGGTGGGGCCCACGTGATTTCCGGGTGGGGCCCACGTGATTTCCGGGTGGGGCCCACGTGATTTCCGGGTGGGGCCCACGTGATTTCCGGGTGGGGCCCAGGTGATTTCAGGGTGGGGCCCACGTGATTTCCGGGTGGGGCCCACGTGATTTCCGGGTTGGGCCCACGTGATTTCCGTGTGGGGCCCACGTGATTTCCGGGTGGGGCCCACGTGATTTCCGGGTGGGGCCCACGTGATTTCCCCGTGGGGCCCACGTGATTTCCGGGTGGGGCCCACGTGATTTCCGGGTGGGCCCCACGTGATTTCCGGTGGGGCCCACGTGATTTCCGGGTGGGGCCCACGTGATTTCCGGGTGGGGCCCACGTGATTTCCCCGTGGTGCCCACGTGATTTCCGGGTGGGGCCCACGTGATTTCCGGGTGGGGCCCACGTGACTTCCGGGTGGGGCCCACGTGATTTCCGGGTGGGGCCCACGTGATTTCCGGGTGGGTCCCACGTGATTTCCCCGTGGGGCCCACGTGATTTCCGGGTGGGGCCCACGTGATTTCCGGGTGGGGCCCACGTGATTTCCGGGTGGGGCCCACGTGATTTCCGTGTGGGGCCCACGTGATTTCCGGGTGGGGCCCACGTGATTTCCGTGTGGGGCCCACGTGATTTCCGGGTGGGGCCCACGTGATTTCCGGGTGGGGCCCACGTGATTTCCCCGTGGGGCCCACGTGATTTCCGGGTGGGCCCCACGTGATTTCCGGGTGGGGCCCACGTGATTTCCGGGTGGGGCCCACGTGATTTCCGGGTGGGGCCCACGTGATTTCCGGGTGGGGCCCACGTGATTTCCGGGTGGGGCCCACGTGATTTCCGGGTGGGGCCCACGTGATTTCCGGGTGGGGCCCACGTGATTTCCGGGTGGGGCCCACGTGATTTCCGGGTGGGGCCCACGTGATTTCCCCTGGGGGCCCACGTGATTTCCGGGTAGGGCCCACGTGATTTCCGGGTGGGGCCCACGTGATTTCCGGGTGGGGCCCACGTGATTTCCGGGTGGGGCCCACGTGATTTCCGGGTGGGGCCCACGTGATTTCCGGGTGGGGCCCACGTGATTTCCGGGTGGGGCCCACGTGATTTCCGGGTGGGGCCCACGTGATTTCCGGGTGGGGCCCACGTGATTTCCCCTGGGGTGCCACGTGATTTCCGGGTGGGGCCCACGTGATTTCCGGGTGGGGCCCACGTGGTTTCCCCGTGGGGCCCACGTGATTTCCGGGTGGGGCCCACGTGATTTCCGGGTGGGTCCCACGTGATTTCCGGGTGGGGCCCACGTGATTTCCGGGTGTGGCCCACGTGATTTCCGTGTGGGGCCCACGTGATTTCCGGGTGGGGCCCACGTGATTTCCGTGTGGGGCCCACGTGATTTCCGGGTGGGGCCCACGTGATTTCCGGGTGGGGCCCACGTGATTTCCCCGTGGGGCCCACGTGATTTCCGGGTGGGGCCCACGTGATTTCCGGGTGGGCCCCACGTGATTTCCGGTGGGGCCCACGTGATTTCCGGGTGGGGCCCACGTGATTTCCGGGTGGGGCCCACGTGATTTCCCCGTGGTGCCCACGTGATTTCCGGGTGGGGCCCACGTGATTTCCGGGTGGGGCCCACGTGACTTCCGGGTGGGGCCCACGTGATTTCCGGGTGGGGCCCACGTGATTTCCGGGTGGGGCCCACGTGATTTCCCCGTGGGGCCCACGTGATTTCCGGGTGGGGCCCACGTGATTTCCGGGTGGGGCCCACGTGATTTCCGGGTGGGGCCCACGTGATTTCCGTGTGGGGCCCACGTGATTTCCGGGTGGGGCCCACGTGATTTCCGTGTGGGGCCCACGTGATTTCCGGGTGGGGCCCACGTTATTTCCGGGTGGGGCCCACGTGATTTCCCCGTGGGGCCCACGTGATTTCCGGGTGGGCCCCACGTGATTTCCGGGTGGGGCCCACGTGATTTCCGGGTGGGGCCCACGTGATTTCCGGGTGGGGCCCACGTGATTTCCGGGTGGGGCCCACGTGATTTCCGGGTGGGGCCCACGTGATTTCCGGGTGGGGCCCAGGTGATTTCAGGGTGGGGCCCACGTGATTTCCGGGTGGGGCCCACGTGATTTCCGGGTTGGGCCCACGTGATTTCCGTGTGGGGCCCACGTGATTTCCCCGTGGGGCCCACGTGATTTACGGGTGGGCCCCACGTGATTTCCGGGTGGGGCCCACGTGATTTCCCCGTGGGGCCCACGTGATTTCCGGGTTGGGCCCACGTGATTTCCGTGTGGGGCCCACGTGATTTCCGGGTGGGGCCCACGTGATTTCCGTGTGGGGCCCACGTGATTTCCGGGTGGGGCCCACGTGATTTCCGGGTGGGGCCCACGTGATTTCCGTGTGGGGCCCACGTGATTTCCGGGTGGGGCCCACGTGATTTCCGTGTGGGGCCCACGTGATTTCCGGGTGGGGCCCACGTGATTTCCGGGTGGGGCCCACGTGATTTCCCCGTGGGGCCCACGTGATTTCCGGGTGGGGCCCACGTGATTTCCGGGTGGGCCCCACGTGATTTCCGGTGGGGCCCACGTGATTTCCGGGTGGGGCCCACGTGATTTCCGGGTGGGGCCCACGTGATTTCCCCGTGGTGCCCACGTGATTTCCGGGTGGGGCCCACGTGATTTCCGGGTGGGGCCCACGTGACTTCCGGGTGGGGCCCACGTGATTTCCGGGTGGGGCCCACGTGATTTCCGGGTGGGGCCCACGTGATTTCCCCGTGGGGCCCACGTGATTTCCGGGTGGGGCCCACGTGATTTCCGGGTGGGGCCCACGTGATTTCCGGGTGGGGCCCACGTGATTTCCGTGTGGGGCCCACGTGATTTCCGGGTGGGGCCCACGTGATTTCCGTGTGGGGCCCACGTGATTTCCGGGTGGGGCCCACGTTATTTCCGGGTGGGGCCCACGTGATTTCCCCGTGGGGCCCACGTGATTTCCGGGTGGGCCCCACGTGATTTCCGGGTGGGGCCCACGTGATTTCCGGGTGGGGCCCACGTGATTTCCGGGTGGGGCCCACGTGATTTCCGGGTGGGGCCCACGTGATTTCCGGGTGGGGCCCAGGTGATTTCAGGGTGGGGCCCACGTGATTTCCGGGTGGGGCCCACGTGATTTCCGGGTTGGGCCCACGTGATTTCCGTGTGGGGCCCACGTGATTTCCCCGTGGGGCCCACGTGATTTCCGGGTGGGCCCCACGTGATTTCCGGGTGGGTCCCACGTGATTTCCGGGTGGGGCCCACGTGATTTCCGGGTTGGGCCCACGTGATTTCCGTGTGGGGCCTACGTGATTTCCGGCTGGGGCCCACGTGATTTCCGTGTGGGGCCCACGTGATTTCCGGGTGGGGCCCACGTGATTTCCGGGTGGGGCCCACGTAATTTCCCCGTGGGGCCCACGTGATTTCCGGGTGGGGCCCACGTGATTTCCGGGTGGGGCCCACGTGATTTCCCCGTGGTGCCCACGTGATTTCCGGGTGGGGCCCACGTGATTTCCGGGTGGGGCCCACGTGATTTCCGGGTGGGGCCCACGTGATTTCAGGGTGGGGCCCACGTGATTTCCGGGTGGGGCCCACGTGATTTCCGGGTGTGGTCCACGTGATTTCCCCGTGGGGCCCACGTGATTTCCCCGTGGGGCCCACGTGATTTCCGGGTGGGGCCTACGTGATTTCCGGGTGGGGCCCACGTGATTTCCGGGTGGGGCCCACGTGATTTCCAGGTGGGGCCCACGTGATTTCCCCGTGGGGCCCACGTGATTTCCCCGTGGGGCCCACGTGATTTCCGGGTGGGGCCCACGTGATTTCCGGGTGGGGCCCACGTGATTTCCCCGTGGGGCCCACGTGATTTCCGGGTGGGGCCCACGTGATTTCCGGGTGGGGCCCACGTGATTTCCGGGTGGGGCCCACGTGATTTCCGGGTGGGGCCCACGTGATTTCCCCTGGGGTCCCACGTGATTTCCGGGTGGGGCCCACGTGATTTCCGGGTGGGGCCCACGTGATTTCCGGGTGGGGCCCACGTGATTTCCGGGTGGGGCCCACGTGATTTCCCCTGGGGGCCCACGTGATTTCCGGGTGGGGCCCACGTGATTTCCGGGTGGGGCCCACGTGATTTCCGGGTGGGGCCCACGTGATTTCCGGGTGGGGCCCACGTGATTTCCGGGTGGGGCCCACGTGATTTCCGGGTGGGGCCCACGTGATTTCCGGGTGGGGCCCACGTGATTTCCGGGTGGGGCCCACGTGATTTCCCCGTGGGGCCCACGTGATTTCCGGGTGGGGCCCACGTGATTTCCGGGTGGGGCCCACGTGATTTCCGGGTGGGGCCCACGTGATTTCCGGGTGGGGCCCACGTGATTTCCGGGTGGGGCCCACGTGATTTCCGGGTGGGGCCCACGTGATTTCCGGGTGGGGCCCACGTGATTTCCCCGTGGGGCCCACGTGATTTCCGGGTGGGGCCCACGTGATTTCCCCGTGGGGCCCACGTGATTTCCGGGTGGGGCCCACGTGATTTCCGGGTGGGGCCCACGTGATTTCCGGGTGGGGCCCACGTGATTTCCGGGTGGGGCCCACGTGATTTCCGGGTGGGGCCCACGTGATTTCCCCTGGGGGCCCACGTGATTTCCGGGTGGGGCCCTCGTGATTTCCGGGTGGGGCCCACGTGATTTCCGGGTGGGGCCCACGTGATTTCCGGGTGGGGCCCACGTGATTTCCGGGTGGGGCCCACGTGATTTCCGGGTGGGGCCCACGTGATTTCCGGGTGGGGCCCACGTGATTTCCGGGTGGGGCCCACGTGATTTCCGGGTGGGGCCCACGTGATTTCCCCGTGGGGCCCACGTGATTTCCGGGTGGGGCCCACGTGATTTCCGGGTGGGGCCCACGTGATTTCCGGGTGGGGCCCATGTGATTTCCCCTGGGGGCCCACGTGATTTCCGGGTGGGGCCCACGTGATTTCCGGGTGGGGCCCACGTGATTTCCGGGTGGGGCCCACGTGATTTCCGGGTGGGGCCCACGTGATTTCCGGGTGGGGCCCACGTGATTTCCGGGTGGTGCCCACGTGATTTCCCCGTCGGGCCCACGTGATTTCCGGGTGGGGCCCACGTGATTTCCGGGTGGGGCCCACGTGATTTCCGGGTGGGGCCCACGTGATTTCCCCTGGGGGCCCACGTGATTTCCGGGTGGGGCCCACGTGATTTCCGGGTGGGGCCCACGTGATTTCCGGGTGGGGCCCACGTGATTTCCGGGTGGGGCCCACGTGATTTCCCCGTGGGGCCCACGTGATTTCCGGGTGGGGCCCACGTGATTTCCGGGTGGGGCCCACGTGATTTCCGGGTGGGGCCCACGTGATTTCCCCTGGGGGCCCACGTGATTTCCGGGTGGGGCCCTCGTGATTTCCGGGTGGGGCCCACGTGATTTCCGGGTGGGGCCCACGTGATTTCCGGGTGGGGCCCACGTGATTTCCGGGTGGGGCCCACGTGATTTCCGGGTGGGGCCCACGTGATTTCCGGGTGGGGCCCACGTGATTTCCGGGTGGGGCCCACGTGATTTCCGGGTGGGGCCCACGTGATTTCCGGGTGGGGCCCACGTGATTTCCCCGTGGGGCCCACGTGATTTCCGGGTGGGGCCCACGTGATTTCCGGGTGGGGCCCACGTGATTTCCGGGTGGGGCCCACGTGATTTCCGGGTGGGGCCCACGTGATTTCCGGGTGGGGCCCACGTGATTTCCGGGTGGGACCCACGTGATTTCCCCGTGGGGCCCACGTGATTTCCGGGTGGGGTCCACGTGTTTTCCGGGTGGGGCCCACGTGATATCCGGGTGGGGCCCACGTGATTTCCCCTGGGGGCCCACGTGATTTCCGGGTGGGGCCCACGTGATTTCCCCTGGGGGCCCACGTGTTTTCCGGGTAGGGCCCACGTGATTTCCGGGTGGGGCCCACGTGATTTCCGGGTGGGGCCCACGTGATTTCCGGGTGGGGCCCACGTGATTTCCGGGTGGGGCCCACGTGATTTCCGGGTAGGGCCCACGTGATTTCCGGGTGGGGCCCACGTGATTTCCGGGTGGGGCCCACGTGATTTCCGGGTGGGGCCCACGTGATTTCCCCTGGGGGCCCACGTGATTTCCGGGTGGGGCCCACGTGATTTCCGGGTGGGGCCCACGTGATTTCCGGGTGGGGCCCACGTGATTTCCGGGTGGGGCCCACGTGATTTCCGGGTGGGGCCCACGTGATTTCCGGGTGGGGCCCACGTGATTTCCGGGTGGGGCCCACGTGATTTCCGGGTGGGGCCCACGTGATTTCCGGGTGGGGCCCACGTGATTTTCGGGTGGGGCCCACGTGATTTCCGGGTGGGGCCCACGTGATTTCCGGGTGGGGCCCACGTGATTTCCCCTGGGGTCCCACGTGATTTCCGGGTGGGGCCCACGTGATTTCCGGGTGGGGCCCATGTGATTTCCGGGTGGGGCCCACGTGATTTCCGGGTGGGGCCCACGTGATTTCCGGGTGGGGCCCACGTGATTTCCGGGTGGGGCCCACGTGATTTCCGGGTGGGGCCCACGTGATTTCCCCGTGGGGCCCACGTGATTTCCGGGTGGGGCCCACGTGATTTCCTTGTGGGGCCCACGTGATTTCCGGGTGGGGCCCACGTGATTTCCCCTGGGGGCCCACGTGATTTCCGGGTGGGGCCCTCGTGATTTCCGGGTGGGGCCCACGTGATTTCCGGGTGGGGCCCACGTGATTTCCGGGTGGGGCCCACGTGATTTCCGGGTGGGGCCCACGTGATTTCCGGGTGGGGCCCACGTGATTTCCGGGTGGGGCCCACGTGATTTCCGGGTGGGGCCCACGTGATTTCCGGGTGGGGCCCACGTGATTTCCGGGTGGGGCCCACGTGATTTCCCCGTGGGGCCCACGTGATTTCCGGGTGGGGCCCACGTGATTTCCGGGTGGGGCCCACGTGATTTCCGGGTGGGGCCCTCGTGATTTCCGGGTGGGGCCCACGTGATTTCCGGGTGGGGCCCACGTGATTTCCGGGTGGGACCCACGTGATTTCCCCGTGGGGCCCACGTGATTTCCGGGTGGGGCCCACGTGTTTTCCGGGTGGGGCCCACGTGATATCCGGGTGGGGCCCACGTGATTTCCCCTGGGGGCCCACGTGATTTCCGGGTGGGGCCCACGTGATTTCCCCTGGGGGCCCACGTGATTTCCGGGTAGGGCCCACGTGATTTCCGGGTGGGGCCCACGTGATTTCCGGGTGGGGCCCACGTGATTTCCGGGTGGGGCCCACGTGATTTCCGGGTGGGGCCCACGTGATTTCCGGGTGGGGCCCACGTGATTTCCGGGTGGGGCCCACGTGATTTCCGGGTGGGGCCCACGTGATTTCCGGGTGGGGCCCACGTGATTTCCCCTGGGGGCCCACGTGATTTCCGGGTGGGGCCCACGTGATTTCCGGGTGGGGCCCACGTGATTTCCGGGTGGGGCCCACGTGATTTCCGGGTGGGGCCCACGTGATTTCCGGGTGGGGCCCACGTGATTTCTGGGTGGGGCCCACGTGATTTCCCCGTGGGGCCCACGTGATTTCCGGGTGGGCCCCACGTGATTTCCGGGTGGGCCCCACGTGATTTCCGGGTGGGGCCCACGTGATTTCCGGGTGGGGCCCACGTGATTTCCGGGTGGGGCCCACGTGATTTCCGGGTGGGGCCCACGTGATTTCCGGGTGGGGCCCACGTGATTTCCGGGTGGGGCCCACGTGATTTCCGGGTGGGGCCCACGTGATTTCCGGGTGGGGCCCACGTGATTTCCGGGTGGGGCCCACGTGATTTCCGGGTGGGGCCCACGTGATTTCCCCTGGGGTCCCACGTGATTTCCGGGTGGGGCCCACGTGATTTCCGGGTGGGGCCCACGTGTTTTCCGGGTGGGGCCCACGTGATTTCCGGGTGGGGCCCACGTGATTTCCGGGTGGGGCCCTCGTGATTTCCGGGTGGGGCCCACGAGATTTCCGGGTGGGGCCCACGTGATTTCCGGGTGGGGCCCACGTGATTTCCGGGTGGGGCCCACGTGATTTCCGGGTGGGGCCCACGTGATTTCCCCTGGGGTCCCACGTGATTTCCGGGTGGGGCCCACGTGATTTCCGGGTGGGGCCCACGTGGTTTCCCCGTGGGGCCCACGTGATTTCCGGGTGGGGCCCACGTGATTTCCGGGTGGGTCCCACGTGATTTCCGGGTGGGGCCCACGTGATTTCCGGGTGTGGCCCACGTGATTTCCGTGTGGGGCCTACGTGATTTCCGGGTGGGGCCCACGTGATTTCCGTGTGGGGCCCACGTGATTTCCGGGTGGGGCCCACGTGATTTCCGGGTGGGGCCCACGTGATTTCCCCGTGGGGCCCACGTGATTTCCGGGTGGGGCCCACGTGATTTCCGGGTGGGCCCCACGTGATTTCCGGGTGGGGCCCACGTGATTTCCGGGTGGGGCCCACGTGATTTCCGGGTGGGGCCCACGTGATTTCCGGGTGGGGCCCACGTGATTTCCGGGTGGGGCCCACGTGATTTCCGGGTGGGGCCCACGTGATTTCCCCTGGGGCCCCACGTGATTTCCGGGTGGGGCCCACGTGATTTCCGGGTGGGGCCCACGTGGTTTCCCCGTGGGGCCCACGTGATTTCCGGGTGGGGCCCACGTGATTTCCGGGTGGGTCCCACGTGATTTCCGGGTGGGGCCCACGTGATTTCCGGGTGTGTCCCACGTGATTTCCGTGTGGGGCCTACGTGATTTCCGGGTGGGGCCCACGTGATTTCCGTGTGGGGCCCACGTGATTTCCGGGTGGGGCCCACGTGATTTCCGGGTGGGGCCCACGTGATTTCCGGGTGGGGCCCACGTGATTTCCGGGTGGGCCCCACGTGATTTCCGGGTGGGGCCCACGTGATTTCCGGGTGGGGCCCACGTGATTTCCGGGTGGGGCCCACGTGATTTCCCCGTGGTGCCCACGTGATTTCTGGGTGGGGCCCACGTGATTTCCGGGTGGGGCCCACGTGATTTCCGGGTGGGGCCCACGTGATTTCAGGGTGGGGCCCACGTGATTTCCGGGTGGGGCCCACGTGATTTCCGGGTGGGGCCCACGTGATTTCCGGGTGGGGCCCACGTGACTTCCGGGTGGGGCCCACGTGATTTCCGGGTGGGGCCCACGTGATTTCCGGGTGGGGCCCACGTGATTTCCCCGTGGGGCCCACGTGATTTCCGGGTGGGGCCCACGTGATTTCCGGGTGGGGCCCACGTGATTTCCGGGTGGGGCCCACGTGATTTCCGTGTGGGGCCCACGTGATTTCCGGGTGGGGCCCACGTGATTTCCGCGTGGGGCCCACGTGATTTCCGGGTGGGGCCCACGTTATTTCCGGGTGGGGCCCACGTGATTTCCCCGTGGGGCCCACGTGATTTCCGGGTGGGCCCCACGTGATTTCCGGGTGGGGCCCACGTGATTTCCGGGTGGGGCCCACGTGATTTCCGGGTTGGGCCCACGTGATTTCCGGGTGGGGCCCACGTGATTTCCGGGTGGGGCCCACGTGATTTCCGGGTGGGGCCCAGGTGATTTCAGGGTGGGGCCCACGTGATTTCCGGGTGGGGCCCACGTGATTTCCGGGTGGGGCCCACGTGATTTCCGGGTGGGGCCCACGTGATTTCCCCGTGGGGCCCACGTGATTTCCGGGTGGGCCCCACGTGATTTCCGGGTGGGTCCCACGTGATTTCCGGGTGGGGCCCACGTGATTTCCGGGTGGGGCCCACGTGATTTTCGTGTGGGGCCTACGTGATTTCCGGGTGGGGCCCACGTGATTTCCGTGTGGGGCCCACGTGATTTCCGGGTGGGGCCCACGTGATTTCCGGGTGGGGCCCACGTGATTTCCCCGTGGGGCCCACGTGAATTCCGGGTGGGGCCCACGTGATTTCCGGGTGGGGCCCACGTGATTTCCCCGTGGTGCCCACGTGATTTCCGGGTGGGGCCCACGTGATTTCCGGGTGGGGCCCACGTGATTTCCGGGTGGGGCCCACGTGATTTCAGGGTGGGGCCCACGTGATTTCCGGGTGGGGCCCACGTGATTTCCTGGTGTGGTCCACGTGATTTCCCCGTGGGGCCCACGTGATTTCCCCGTGGGGCCCACGTGATTTCCGGGTGGGGCCCACGTGATTTCCGGGTGGGGTCCACGTGATTTCCCCGTGGGGCCCACGTGATTTCCCCGTGGCGCCCACGTGATTTCCGGGTGGGGCCCACGTGATTTCCGGGTGGGGCCCACGTGATTTCCGGGTGGGGCCCACGTGATTTCCGGGTGGGGCCCACGTGATTTCCCCGTGGGGCCCACGTGATTTCCCCGTGGGGCCCACGTGATTTCCGGGTGGGGCCCACGTGATTTCCGGGTGGGGCCCACGTGATTTCCGGGTGGGGCCCACGTGATTTCCGGGTGGGGCCCACGTGATTTCCGGGTGGGGCCCACGTGATTTCCGGGTGGGGCCCACGTGATTTCCGGGTGGGGCCCACGTGATTTCCCCTGGGGTCCCACGTGATTTCCGGGTGGAGCCCACGTGATTTCCGGGTGGGGCCCACGTGATTTCCGGGTGGGGCCCACGTGATTTCAGGGTGGGGCCCACGTGATTTCCCCTGGGGGCCCACGTGATTTCCGGGTGGGGCCCACGTGATTTCCGGGTGGGGCCCACGTGATTTCCGGGTGGGGCCCACGTGATTTCCCCGTGGGGCCCACGTGATTTCCGGGTGGGGCCCACGTGATTTCCGGGTGGGGCCCACGTGATTTCCGGGTGGGGCCCACGTGATTTCCGGGTGGGGCCCACGTGATTTCCCCGTGGGGCCCACGTGATTTCCGGGTGGGGCCCACGTGATTTCCGGGTGGGGCCCACGTGATTTCCGGGTGGGTCCCACGTGATTTCCGGGTGGGGCCCACGTGATTTCCGGGTGGGGCCCACGTGATTTCCGGGTGGGGCCCACGTGATTTCCGGGTGGGGCCCACGTGATTTCCCCGTGGGGCCCACGTGATTTCCGGGTGGGGCCCACGTGATTTCCCCGTGGGGCCCACGTGATTTCCGGGTGGGGCCCACGTGATTTCCGGGTGGGGCCCACGTGATTTCCGGGTGGGGCCCACGTGATTTCCGGGTGGGGCCCACGTGATTTCCGGGTGGGGCCCACGTGATTTCCGGGTGGGGCCCACGTGATTTCCAGGTGGGGCCCACGTGATTTCCGGGTGGGGCCCACGTGATTTCCCCGTGGGGCCCACGTGATTTCCGGGTGGGGCCCACGTGATTTCCGGGTGGGGCCCACGTGATTTCCGGGTGGGGCCCACGTGATTTCCCCTGGGGGCCCACGTGATTTCCGGGTGGGGCCCACGTGATTTCCGGGTGGGGCCCACGTGATTTCCGGGTGGGGCCCACGTGATTTCCGGGTGGGGCCCACGTGATTTCCGGGTGGGGCCCACGTGATTTCCGGGTGGGGCCCACGTGATTTCCGGGTGGGGCCCACGTGATTTCCGGGTGGGGCCCACGTGATTTCCGGGTGGGGCCCACGTGATTTCCGGGTGGGGCCCACGTGATTTCCGGGTGGGGCCCACGTGATTTCCGGGTGGGGCCCACGTGATTTCCGGGTGGGGCCCACGTGATTTCCGGGTGGGGCCCACGTGATTTCCGGGTGGGGCCCACGTGATTTCCGGGTGGGGCCCACGTGATTTCCGGGTGGGGCCCACGTGATTTCCGGGTGGGGCCCACGTGATTTCCCCTGGGGGCCCACGTGATTTCCGGGTGGGGCCCACGTGATTTCCGGGTGGGGCCCACGTGATTTCCGGGTGGGGCCCACGTGATTTCCGGGTGGGGCCCACGTGATTTCCGGGTGGGGCCCACGTGATTTCCGGGTGGGGCCCACGTGATTTCCGGGTGGGGCCCACGTGATTTCCGGGTGGGGCCCACGTGATTTCCCCTGGGGGCCCACGTGATTTCCGGGTGGGGCCCTCGTGATTTCCGGGTGGGGCCCACGTGATTTCCGGGTGGGGCCCACGTGATTTCCGGGTGGGGCCCACGTGATTTCCGGGTGGGGCCCACGTGATTTCCGGGTGGGGCCCACGTGATTTCCGGGTGGGGCCCACGTGATTTCCGGGTGGGGCCCACGTGATTTCCGGGTGGGGCCCACGTGATTTCCAGGTGGGGCCCACGTGATTTCCCCGTGGGGCCCACGTGATTTCCCCGTGGGGCCCACGTGATTTCCGGGTGGGGCCCACGTGATTTCCGGGTGGGGCCCACGTGATTTCCGGGTGGGGCCCACGTGATTTCCGGGTGGGGCCCACGTGATTTCCGGGTGGGACCCACGTGATTTCCCCGTGGGGCCCACGTGATTTCCGGGTGGGGCCCACGTGTTTTCCGGGTGGGGCCCACGTGATATCCGGGTGGGGCCCACGTGATTTCCCCTGGGGGCCCACGTGATTTCCGGGTGGGGCCCACGTGATTTCCCCTGGGGGCCCACGTGATTTCCGGGTAGGGCCCCCGTGATTTCCGGGTGGGGCCCACGTGATTTCCGGATGGGGCCCACGTGATTTCCGGGTGGGGCCCACGTGATTTCCGGATGGGGCCCACGTGATTTCCGGGTCGGGCCCACGTGATTTCCGGGTGGGGCCCACGTGATTTCCGGGTGGGGCCCACGTGATTTCCGGGTGGGGCCCACGTGATTTCCCCTGGGGGCCCACGTGATTTCCGGGTGGGGCCCACGTGATTTCCGGGTGGGGCCCACGTGATTTCCGGGTGGGGCCCACGTGATTTCCGGGTGGGGCCCACGTGATTTCCGGGTGGGGCCCACGTGATTTCCGGGTGGGGCCCACGTGATTTCCGGGTGGGGCCCACGTGATTTCCGTGTGGGGCCCACGTGATTTCCGGGTGGGGCCCACGTGATTTCCGTGTGGGGCCCACGTGATTTCCGGGTGGGGCCCACGTTATTTCCGGGTGGGGCCCACGTGATTTCCCCGTGGGGCCCACGTGATTTCCGGGTGGGCCCCACGTGATTTCCGGGTGGGGCCCACGTGATTTCCGGGTGGGGCCCACGTGATTTCCGGGTGGGGCCCACGTGATTTCCGGGTGGGGCCCACGTGATTTCCGGGTGGGGCCCACGTGATTTCCGGGTGGGGCCCAGGTGATTTCAGGGTGGGGCCCACGTGATTTCCGGGTGGGGCCCACGTGATTTCCGGGTTGGGCCCACGTGATTTCCGTGTGGGGCCCACGTGATTTCCCCGTGGGGCCCACGTGATTTACGGGTGGGCCCCACGTGATTTCCGGGTGGGGCCCACGTGATTTCCCCGTGGGGCCCACGTGATTTCCGGGTTGGGCCCACGTGATTTCCGTGTGGGGCCCACGTGATTTCCGGGTGGGGCCCACGTGATTTCCGTGTGGGGCCCACGTGATTTCCGGGTGGGGCCCACGTGATTTCCGGGTGGGGCCCACGTGATTTCCGTGTGGGGCCCACGTGATTTCCGGGTGGGGCCCACGTGATTTCCGTGTGGGGCCCACGTGATTTCCGGGTGGGGCCCACGTGATTTCCGGGTGGGGCCCACGTGATTTCCCCGTGGGGCCCACGTGATTTCCGGGTGGGGCCCACGTGATTTCCGGGTGGGCCCCACGTGATTTCCGGTGGGGCCCACGTGATTTCCGGGTGGGGCCCACGTGATTTCCGGGTGGGGCCCACGTGATTTCCCCGTGGTGCCCACGTGATTTCCGGGTGGGGCCCACGTGATTTCCGGGTGGGGCCCACGTGACTTCCGGGTGGGGCCCACGTGATTTCCGGGTGGGGCCCACGTGATTTCCGGGTGGGGCCCACGTGATTTCCCCGTGGGGCCCACGTGATTTCCGGGTGGGGCCCACGTGATTTCCGGGTGGGGCCCACGTGATTTCCGGGTGGGGCCCACGTGATTTCCGTGTGGGGCCCACGTGATTTCCGGGTGGGGCCCACGTGATTTCCGTGTGGGGCCCACGTGATTTCCGGGTGGGGCCCACGTTATTTCCGGGTGGGGCCCACGTGATTTCCCCGTGGGGCCCACGTGATTTCCGGGTGGGCCCCACGTGATTTCCGGGTGGGGCCCACGTGATTTCCGGGTGGGGCCCACGTGATTTCCGGGTGGGGCCCACGTGATTTCCGGGTGGGGCCCACGTGATTTCCGGGTGGGGCCCAGGTGATTTCAGGGTGGGGCCCACGTGATTTCCGGGTGGGGCCCACGTGATTTCCGGGTTGGGCCCACGTGATTTCCGTGTGGGGCCCACGTGATTTCCCCGTGGGGCCCACGTGATTTCCGGGTGGGCCCCACGTGATTTCCGGGTGGGTCCCACGTGATTTCCGGGTGGGGCCCACGTGATTTCCGGGTTGGGCCCACGTGATTTCCGTGTGGGGCCTACGTGATTTCCGGCTGGGGCCCACGTGATTTCCGTGTGGGGCCCACGTGATTTCCGGGTGGGGCCCACGTGATTTCCGGGTGGGGCCCACGTAATTTCCCCGTGGGGCCCACGTGATTTCCGGGTGGGGCCCACGTGATTTCCGGGTGGGGCCCACGTGATTTCCCCGTGGTGCCCACGTGATTTCCGGGTGGGGCCCACGTGATTTCCGGGTGGGGCCCACGTGATTTCCGGGTGGGGCCCACGTGATTTCAGGGTGGGGCCCACGTGATTTCCGGGTGGGGCCCACGTGATTTCCGGGTGTGGTCCACGTGATTTCCCCGTGGGGCCCACGTGATTTCCCCGTGGGGCCCACGTGATTTCCGGGTGGGGCCTACGTGATTTCCGGGTGGGGCCCACGTGATTTCCGGGTGGGGCCCACGTGATTTCCAGGTGGGGCCCACGTGATTTCCCCGTGGGGCCCACGTGATTTCCCCGTGGGGCCCACGTGATTTCCGGGTGGGGCCCACGTGATTTCCGGGTGGGGCCCACGTGATTTCCCCGTGGGGCCCACGTGATTTCCGGGTGGGGCCCACGTGATTTCCGGGTGGGGCCCACGTGATTTCCGGGTGGGGCCCACGTGATTTCCGGGTGGGGCCCACGTGATTTCCCCTGGGGTCCCACGTGATTTCCGGGTGGGGCCCACGTGATTTCCGGGTGGGGCCCACGTGATTTCCGGGTGGGGCCCACGTGATTTCCGGGTGGGGCCCACGTGATTTCCCCTGGGGGCCCACGTGATTTCCGGGTGGGGCCCACGTGATTTCCGGGTGGGGCCCACGTGATTTCCGGGTGGGGCCCACGTGATTTCCGGGTGGGGCCCACGTGATTTCCGGGTGGGGCCCACGTGATTTCCGGGTGGGGCCCACGTGATTTCCGGGTGGGGCCCACGTGATTTCCGGGTGGGGCCCACGTGATTTCCCCGTGGGGCCCACGTGATTTCCGGGTGGGGCCCACGTGATTTCCGGGTGGGGCCCACGTGATTTCCGGGTGGGGCCCACGTGATTTCCGGGTGGGGCCCACGTGATTTCCGGGTGGGGCCCACGTGATTTCCGGGTGGGGCCCACGTGATTTCCGGGTGGGGCCCACGTGATTTCCCCGTGGGGCCCACGTGATTTCCGGGTGGGGCCCACGTGATTTCCCCGTGGGGCCCACGTGATTTCCGGGTGGGGCCCACGTGATTTCCGGGTGGGGCCCACGTGATTTCCGGGTGGGGCCCACGTGATTTCCGGGTGGGGCCCACGTGATTTCCGGGTGGGGCCCACGTGATTTCCCCTGGGGGCCCACGTGATTTCCGGGTGGGGCCCTCGTGATTTCCGGGTGGGGCCCACGTGATTTCCGGGTGGGGCCCACGTGATTTCCGGGTGGGGCCCACGTGATTTCCGGGTGGGGCCCACGTGATTTCCGGGTGGGGCCCACGTGATTTCCGGGTGGGGCCCACGTGATTTCCGGGTGGGGCCCACGTGATTTCCGGGTGGGGCCCACGTGATTTCCCCGTGGGGCCCACGTGATTTCCGGGTGGGGCCCACGTGATTTCCGGGTGGGGCCCACGTGATTTCCGGGTGGGGCCCATGTGATTTCCCCTGGGGGCCCACGTGATTTCCGGGTGGGGCCCACGTGATTTCCGGGTGGGGCCCACGTGATTTCCGGGTGGGGCCCACGTGATTTCCGGGTGGGGCCCACGTGATTTCCGGGTGGGGCCCACGTGATTTCCGGGTGGTGCCCACGTGATTTCCCCGTCGGGCCCACGTGATTTCCGGGTGGGGCCCACGTGATTTCCGGGTGGGGCCCACGTGATTTCCGGGTGGGGCCCACGTGATTTCCCCTGGGGGCCCACGTGATTTCCGGGTGGGGCCCACGTGATTTCCGGGTGGGGCCCACGTGATTTCCGGGTGGGGCCCACGTGATTTCCGGGTGGGGCCCACGTGATTTCCCCGTGGGGCCCACGTGATTTCCGGGTGGGGCCCACGTGATTTCCGGGTGGGGCCCACGTGATTTCCGGGTGGGGCCCACGTGATTTCCCCTGGGGGCCCACGTGATTTCCGGGTGGGGCCCTCGTGATTTCCGGGTGGGGCCCACGTGATTTCCGGGTGGGGCCCACGTGATTTCCGGGTGGGGCCCACGTGATTTCCGGGTGGGGCCCACGTGATTTCCGGGTGGGGCCCACGTGATTTCCGGGTGGGGCCCACGTGATTTCCGGGTGGGGCCCACGTGATTTCCGGGTGGGGCCCACGTGATTTCCGGGTGGGGCCCACGTGATTTCCCCGTGGGGCCCACGTGATTTCCGGGTGGGGCCCACGTGATTTCCGGGTGGGGCCCACGTGATTTCCGGGTGGGGCCCACGTGATTTCCGGGTGGGGCCCACGTGATTTCCGGGTGGGGCCCACGTGATTTCCGGGTGGGACCCACGTGATTTCCCCGTGGGGCCCACGTGATTTCCGGGTGGGGTCCACGTGTTTTCCGGGTGGGGCCCACGTGATATCCGGGTGGGGCCCACGTGATTTCCCCTGGGGGCCCACGTGATTTCCGGGTGGGGCCCACGTGATTTCCCCTGGGGGCCCACGTGTTTTCCGGGTAGGGCCCACGTGATTTCCGGGTGGGGCCCACGTGATTTCCGGGTGGGGCCCACGTGATTTCCGGGTGGGGCCCACGTGATTTCCGGGTGGGGCCCACGTGATTTCCGGGTAGGGCCCACGTGATTTCCGGGTGGGGCCCACGTGATTTCCGGGTGGGGCCCACGTGATTTCCGGGTGGGGCCCACGTGATTTCCCCTGGGGGCCCACGTGATTTCCGGGTGGGGCCCACGTGATTTCCGGGTGGGGCCCACGTGATTTCCGGGTGGGGCCCACGTGATTTCCGGGTGGGGCCCACGTGATTTCCGGGTGGGGCCCACGTGATTTCCGGGTGGGGCCCACGTGATTTCCGGGTGGGGCCCACGTGATTTCCGGGTGGGGCCCACGTGATTTCCGGGTGGGGCCCACGTGATTTTCGGGTGGGGCCCACGTGATTTCCGGGTGGGGCCCACGTGATTTCCGGGTGGGGCCCACGTGATTTCCCCTGGGGTCCCACGTGATTTCCGGGTGGGGCCCACGTGATTTCCGGGTGGGGCCCATGTGATTTCCGGGTGGGGCCCTCGTGATTTCCGGGTGGGGCCCACGTGATTTCCGGGTGGGGCCCACGTGATTTCCGGGTGGGGCCCACGTGATTTCCGGGTGGGGCCCACGTGATTTCCCCGTGGGGCCCACGTGATTTCCGGGTGGGGCCCACGTGATTTCCTTGTGGGGCCCACGTGATTTCCGGGTGGGGCCCACGTGATTTCCCCTGGGGGCCCACGTGATTTCCGGGTGGGGCCCTCGTGATTTCCGGGTGGGGCCCACGTGATTTCCGGGTGGGGCCCACGTGATTTCCGGGTGGGGCCCACGTGATTTCCGGGTGGGGCCCACGTGATTTCCGGGTGGGGCCCACGTGATTTCCGGGTGGGGCCCACGTGATTTCCGGGTGGGGCCCACGTGATTTCCGGGTGGGGCCCACGTGATTTCCGGGTGGGGCCCACGTGATTTCCCCGTGGGGCCCACGTGATTTCCGGGTGGGGCCCACGTGATTTCCGGGTGGGGCCCACGTGATTTCCGGGTGGGGCCCTCGTGATTTCCGGGTGGGGCCCACGTGATTTCCGGGTGGGGCCCACGTGATTTCCGGGTGGGACCCACGTGATTTCCCCGTGGGGCCCACGTGATTTCCGGGTGGGGCCCACGTGTTTTCCGGGTGGGGCCCACGTGATATCCGGGTGGGGCCCACGTGATTTCCCCTGGGGGCCCACGTGATTTCCGGGTGGGGCCCACGTGATTTCCCCTGGGGGCCCACGTGATTTCCGGGTAGGGCCCACGTGATTTCCGGGTGGGGCCCACGTGATTTCCGGGTGGGGCCCACGTGATTTCCGGGTGGGGCCCACGTGATTTCCGGGTGGGGCCCACGTGATTTCCGGGTGGGGCCCACGTGATTTCCGGGTGGGGCCCACGTGATTTCCGGGTGGGGCCCACGTGATTTCCGGGTGGGGCCCACGTGATTTCCCCTGGGGGCCCACGTGATTTCCGGGTGGGGCCCACGTGATTTCCGGGTGGGGCCCACGTGATTTCCGGGTGGGGCCCACGTGATTTCCGGGTGGGGCCCACGTGATTTCCGGGTGGGGCCCACGTGATTTCTGGGTGGGGCCCACGTGATTTCCCCGTGGGGCCCACGTGATTTCCGGGTGGGCCCCACGTGATTTCCGGGTGGGCCCCACGTGATTTCCGGGTGGGGCCCACGTGATTTCCGGGTGGGGCCCACGTGATTTCCGGGTGGGGCCCACGTGATTTCCGGGTGGGGCCCACGTGATTTCCGGGTGGGGCCCACGTGATTTCCGGGTGGGGCCCACGTGATTTCCGGGTGGGGCCCACGTGATTTCCGGGTGGGGCCCACGTGATTTCCGGGTGGGGCCCACGTGATTTCCGGGTGGGGCCCACGTGATTTCCCCTGGGGTCCCACGTGATTTCCGGGTGGGGCCCACGTGATTTCCGGGTGGGGCCCACGTGTTTTCCGGGTGGGGCCCACGTGATTTCCGGGTGGGGCCCACGTGATTTCCGGGTGGGGCCCTCGTGATTTCCGGGTGGGGCCCACGAGATTTCCGGGTGGGGCCCACGTGATTTCCGGGTGGGGCCCACGTGATTTCCGGGTGGGGCCCACGTGATTTCCGGGTGGGGCCCACGTGATTTCCCCTGGGGTCCCACGTGATTTCCGGGTGGGGCCCACGTGATTTCCGGGTGGGGCCCACGTGGTTTCCCCGTGGGGCCCACGTGATTTCCGGGTGGGGCCCACGTGATTTCCGGGTGGGTCCCACGTGATTTCCGGGTGGGGCCCACGTGATTTCCGGGTGTGGCCCACGTGATTTCCGTGTGGGGCCTACGTGATTTCCGGGTGGGGCCCACGTGATTTCCGTGTGGGGCCCACGTGATTTCCGGGTGGGGCCCACGTGATTTCCGGGTGGGGCCCACGTGATTTCCCCGTGGGGCCCACGTGATTTCCGGGTGGGGCCCACGTGATTTCCGGGTGGGCCCCACGTGATTTCCGGGTGGGGCCCACGTGATTTCCGGGTGGGGCCCACGTGATTTCCGGGTGGGGCCCACGTGATTTCCGGGTGGGGCCCACGTGATTTCCGGGTGGGGCCCACGTGATTTCCGGGTGGGGCCCACGTGATTTCCCCTGGGGCCCCACGTGATTTCCGGGTGGGGCCCACGTGATTTCCGGGTGGGGCCCACGTGGTTTCCCCGTGGGGCCCACGTGATTTCCGGGTGGGGCCCACGTGATTTCCGGGTGGGTCCCACGTGATTTCCGGGTGGGGCCCACGTGATTTCCGGGTGTGTCCCACGTGATTTCCGTGTGGGGCCTACGTGATTTCCGGGTGGGGCCCACGTGATTTCCGTGTGGGGCCCACGTGATTTCCGGGTGGGGCCCACGTGATTTCCGGGTGGGGCCCACGTGATTTCCGGGTGGGGCCCACGTGATTTCCGGGTGGGCCCCACGTGATTTCCGGGTGGGGCCCACGTGATTTCCGGGTGGGGCCCACGTGATTTCCGGGTGGGGCCCACGTGATTTCCCCGTGGTGCCCACGTGATTTCTGGGTGGGGCCCACGTGATTTCCGGGTGGGGCCCACGTGATTTCCGGGTGGGGCCCACGTGATTTCAGGGTGGGGCCCACGTGATTTCCGGGTGGGGCCCACGTGATTTCCGGGTGGGGCCCACGTGATTTCCGGGTGGGGCCCACGTGACTTCCGGGTGGGGCCCACGTGATTTCCGGGTGGGGCCCACGTGATTTCCGGGTGGGGCCCACGTGATTTCCCCGTGGGGCCCACGTGATTTCCGGGTGGGGCCCACGTGATTTCCGGGTGGGGCCCACGTGATTTCCGGGTGGGGCCCACGTGATTTCCGTGTGGGGCCCACGTGATTTCCGGGTGGGGCCCACGTGATTTCCGCGTGGGGCCCACGTGATTTCCGGGTGGGGCCCACGTTATTTCCGGGTGGGGCCCACGTGATTTCCCCGTGGGGCCCACGTGATTTCCGGGTGGGCCCCACGTGATTTCCGGGTGGGGCCCACGTGATTTCCGGGTGGGGCCCACGTGATTTCCGGGTTGGGCCCACGTGATTTCCGGGTGGGGCCCACGTGATTTCCGGGTGGGGCCCACGTGATTTCCGGGTGGGGCCCAGGTGATTTCAGGGTGGGGCCCACGTGATTTCCGGGTGGGGCCCACGTGATTTCCGGGTGGGGCCCACGTGATTTCCGGGTGGGGCCCACGTGATTTCCCCGTGGGGCCCACGTGATTTCCGGGTGGGCCCCACGTGATTTCCGGGTGGGTCCCACGTGATTTCCGGGTGGGGCCCACGTGATTTCCGGGTGGGGCCCACGTGATTTTCGTGTGGGGCCTACGTGATTTCCGGGTGGGGCCCACGTGATTTCCGTGTGGGGCCCACGTGATTTCCGGGTGGGGCCCACGTGATTTCCGGGTGGGGCCCACGTGATTTCCCCGTGGGGCCCACGTGAATTCCGGGTGGGGCCCACGTGATTTCCGGGTGGGGCCCACGTGATTTCCCCGTGGTGCCCACGTGATTTCCGGGTGGGGCCCACGTGATTTCCGGGTGGGGCCCACGTGATTTCCGGGTGGGGCCCACGTGATTTCAGGGTGGGGCCCACGTGATTTCCGGGTGGGGCCCACGTGATTTCCTGGTGTGGTCCACGTGATTTCCCCGTGGGGCCCACGTGATTTCCCCGTGGGGCCCACGTGATTTCCGGGTGGGGCCCACGTGATTTCCGGGTGGGGTCCACGTGATTTCCCCGTGGGGCCCACGTGATTTCCCCGTGGCGCCCACGTGATTTCCGGGTGGGGCCCACGTGATTTCCGGGTGGGGCCCACGTGATTTCCGGGTGGGGCCCACGTGATTTCCGGGTGGGGCCCACGTGATTTCCCCGTGGGGCCCACGTGATTTCCCCGTGGGGCCCACGTGATTTCCGGGTGGGGCCCACGTGATTTCCGGGTGGGGCCCACGTGATTTCCGGGTGGGGCCCACGTGATTTCCGGGTGGGGCCCACGTGATTTCCGGGTGGGGCCCACGTGATTTCCGGGTGGGGCCCACGTGATTTCCGGGTGGGGCCCACGTGATTTCCCCTGGGGTCCCACGTGATTTCCGGGTGGAGCCCACGTGATTTCCGGGTGGGGCCCACGTGATTTCCGGGTGGGGCCCACGTGATTTCAGGGTGGGGCCCACGTGATTTCCCCTGGGGGCCCACGTGATTTCCGGGTGGGGCCCACGTGATTTCCGGGTGGGGCCCACGTGATTTCCGGGTGGGGCCCACGTGATTTCCCCGTGGGGCCCACGTGATTTCCGGGTGGGGCCCACGTGATTTCCGGGTGGGGCCCACGTGATTTCCGGGTGGGGCCCACGTGATTTCCGGGTGGGGCCCACGTGATTTCCCCGTGGGGCCCACGTGATTTCCGGGTGGGGCCCACGTGATTTCCGGGTGGGGCCCACGTGATTTCCGGGTGGGTCCCACGTGATTTCCGGGTGGGGCCCACGTGATTTCCGGGTGGGGCCCACGTGATTTCCGGGTGGGGCCCACGTGATTTCCGGGTGGGGCCCACGTGATTTCCCCGTGGGGCCCACGTGATTTCCGGGTGGGGCCCACGTGATTTCCCCGTGGGGCCCACGTGATTTCCGGGTGGGGCCCACGTGATTTCCGGGTGGGGCCCACGTGATTTCCGGGTGGGGCCCACGTGATTTCCGGGTGGGGCCCACGTGATTTCCGGGTGGGGCCCACGTGATTTCCGGGTGGGGCCCACGTGATTTCCAGGTGGGGCCCACGTGATTTCCGGGTGGGGCCCACGTGATTTCCCCGTGGGGCCCACGTGATTTCCGGGTGGGGCCCACGTGATTTCCGGGTGGGGCCCACGTGATTTCCGGGTGGGGCCCACGTGATTTCCCCTGGGGGCCCACGTGATTTCCGGGTGGGGCCCACGTGATTTCCGGGTGGGGCCCACGTGATTTCCGGGTGGGGCCCACGTGATTTCCGGGTGGGGCCCACGTGATTTCCGGGTGGGGCCCACGTGATTTCCGGGTGGGGCCCACGTGATTTCCGGGTGGGGCCCACGTGATTTCCGGGTGGGGCCCACGTGATTTCCGGGTGGGGCCCACGTGATTTCCGGGTGGGGCCCACGTGATTTCCGGGTGGGGCCCACGTGATTTCCGGGTGGGGCCCACGTGATTTCCGGGTGGGGCCCACGTGATTTCCGGGTGGGGCCCACGTGATTTCCGGGTGGGGCCCACGTGATTTCCGGGTGGGGCCCACGTGATTTCCGGGTGGGGCCCACGTGATTTCCGGGTGGGGCCCACGTGATTTCCCCTGGGGGCCCACGTGATTTCCGGGTGGGGCCCACGTGATTTCCGGGTGGGGCCCACGTGATTTCCGGGTGGGGCCCACGTGATTTCCGGGTGGGGCCCACGTGATTTCCGGGTGGGGCCCACGTGATTTCCGGGTGGGGCCCACGTGATTTCCGGGTGGGGCCCACGTGATTTCCGGGTGGGGCCCACGTGATTTCCCCTGGGGGCCCACGTGATTTCCGGGTGGGGCCCTCGTGATTTCCGGGTGGGGCCCACGTGATTTCCGGGTGGGGCCCACGTGATTTCCGGGTGGGGCCCACGTGATTTCCGGGTGGGGCCCACGTGATTTCCGGGTGGGGCCCACGTGATTTCCGGGTGGGGCCCACGTGATTTCCGGGTGGGGCCCACGTGATTTCCGGGTGGGGCCCACGTGATTTCCAGGTGGGGCCCACGTGATTTCCCCGTGGGGCCCACGTGATTTCCCCGTGGGGCCCACGTGATTTCCGGGTGGGGCCCACGTGATTTCCGGGTGGGGCCCACGTGATTTCCGGGTGGGGCCCACGTGATTTCCGGGTGGGGCCCACGTGATTTCCGGGTGGGACCCACGTGATTTCCCCGTGGGGCCCACGTGATTTCCGGGTGGGGCCCACGTGTTTTCCGGGTGGGGCCCACGTGATATCCGGGTGGGGCCCACGTGATTTCCCCTGGGGGCCCACGTGATTTCCGGGTGGGGCCCACGTGATTTCCCCTGGGGGCCCACGTGATTTCCGGGTAGGGCCCACGTGATTTCCGGGTGGGGCCCACGTGATTTCCGGATGGGGCCCACGTGATTTCCGGGTGGGGCCCACGTGATTTCCGGATGGGGCCCACGTGATTTCCGGGTCGGGCCCACGTGATTTCCGGGTGGGGCCCACGTGATTTCCGGGTGGGGCCCACGTGATTTCCGGGTGGGGCCCACGTGATTTCCCCTGGGGGCCCACGTGATTTCCGGGTGGGGCCCACGTGATTTCCGGGTGGGGCCCACGTGATTTCCGGGTGGGGCCCACGTGATTTCCGGGTGGGGCCCACGTGATTTCCGGGTGGGGCCCACGTGATTTCCGGGTGGGGCCCACGTGATTTCCGGGTGGGGCCCACGTGATTTCCGGGTGGGGCCCACGTGATTTCCGGGTGGGGCCCACGTGATTTCCGGGTGGGGCCCACGTGATTTCCGGGTGGGGCCCACGTGATTTCCGGGTGGGGCCCACGTGATTTCCGGGTGGGGCCCACGTGATTTCCCCTGGGGTCCCACGTGATTTCCGGGTGGGGCCCACGTGATTTCCGGGTGGGGCCCACGTGATTTCCGGGTGGGGCCCACGTGATTTCAGGGTGGGGCCCACGTGATTTCCCCTGGGGGCCCTCGTGATTTCCGGGTGGGGCCCACGTGATTTCCGGGTGGGGCCCACGTGATTTCCGGGTGGGGCCCACGTGATTTCCCCGTGGGGCCCACGTGATTTCCGGGTGGGGCCCACGTGATTTCCGGGTGGGGCCCACGTGATTTCCGGGTGGGGCCCACGTGATTTCCGGGTGGGGCCCACGTGATTTCCCCGTGGGGCCCACGTGATTTCCGGGTGGGGCCCACGTGATTTCCGGGTGGGGCCCACGTGATTTCCGGGTGGGGCCCACGTGATTTCCGGGTGGGGCCCACGTGATTTCCGGGTGGGGCCCACGTGATTTCCGGGTGGGGCCCACGTGATTTCCCCGTGGGGCCCACGTGATTTCCGGGTGGGGCCCACGTGATTTCCCCGTGGGGCCCACGTGATTTCCGGGTGGGGCCCACGTGATTTCCGGGTGGGGCCCACGTGATTTCCGGGTGGGGCCCACGTGATTTCCGGGTGGGGCCCACGTGATTTCCGGGTGGGGCCCACGTGATTTCCGGGTGGGGCCCACGTGATTTCCCCTGGGGGCCCACGTGATTTCCCCTGGGGGCCCACGTGATTTCCGGGTGGGGCCCACGTGATTTCCCCTGGGGGCCCACGTGATTTCCGGGTAGGGCCCACGTGATTTCCGGGTGGGGCCCACGTGATTTCCGGGTGGGGCCCACGTGATTTCCGGTTGGGGCCCACGTGATTTCCGGGTGGGGCCCACGTGATTTCCGGGTGGGGCCCACGTGATTTCCGGGTGGGGCCCACGTGATTTCCGGGTGGTGCCCACGTGATTTCCGGGTGGGGCCCACGTGATTTCCGGGTGGGGCCCACGTGATTTCCCCTGGGGGCCTACGTGATTTCCGGGTGGGGCCCACGTGATTTCCGGGTGGGGCCCACGTGATTTCCGGGTGGGGCCCACGTGATTTCCGGGTGGGGCCCACGTGATTTCCGGGTGGGGCCCACGTGATTTCCGGGTGGGGCCCACGTGATTTCCGGGTGGGGCCCACGTGATTTCCGGGTGGGGCCCACGTGATTTCCGGGTGGGGCCCACGTGATTTCCGGGTGGGGCCCACGTGATTTCCGGGTGGGGCCCACGTGATTTCCGGGTGGGGCCCACGTGATTTCCGGGTGGGGCCCACGTGATTTCCGGGTGGGGCCCACGTGATTTCCGGGTGGGGCCCACGTGATTTCCAGGTGGGGCCCACGTGATTTCCCCGTGGGGCCCACGTGATTTCCCCGTGGGGCCCACGTGATTTCCGGGTGGGGCCCACGTGATTTCCGGGTGGGGCCCACGTGATTTCCGGGTGGGGCCCACGTGATTTCCGGGTGGGGCCCACGTGATTTCCGGGTGGGACCCACGTGATTTCCCCGTGGGGCCCACGTGATTTCCGGGTGGGGCCCACGTGTTTTCCGGGTGGGGCCCACGTGATATCCGGGTGGGGCCCACGTGATTTCCCCTGGGGGCCCACGTGATTTCCGGGTGGGGCCCACGTGATTTCCCCTGGGGGCCCACGTGATTTCCGGGTAGGGCCCACGTGATTTCCGGGTGGGGCCCACGTGATTTCCGGATGGGGCCCACGTGATTTCCGGGTGGGGCCCACGTGATTTCCGGATGGGGCCCACGTGATTTCCGGGTCGGGCCCACGTGATTTCCGGGTGGGGCCCACGTGATTTCCGGGTGGGGCCCACGTGATTTCCGGGTGGGGCCCACGTGATTTCCCCTGGGGGCCCACGTGATTTCCGGGTGGGGCCCACGTGATTTCCGGGTGGGGCCCACGTGATTTCCGGGTGGGGCCCACGTGATTTCCGGGTGGGGCCCACGTGATTTCCGGGTGGGGCCCACGTGATTTCCGGGTGGGGCCCACGTGATTTCCGGGTGGGGCCCACGTGATTTCCGGGTGGGGCCCACGTGATTTCCGGGTGGGGCCCACGTGATTTCCGGGTGGGGCCCACGTGATTTCCGGGTGGGGCCCACGTGATTTCCGGGTGGGGCCCACGTGATTTCCGGGTGGGGCCCACGTGATTTCCCCTGGGGTCCCACGTGATTTCCGGGTGGGGCCCACGTGATTTCCGGGTGGGGCCCACGTGATTTCCGGGTGGGGCCCACGTGATTTCAGGGTGGGGCCCACGTGATTTCCCCTGGGGGCCCACGTGATTTCCGGGTGGGGCCCACGTGATTTCCGGGTGGGGCCCACGTGATTTCCGGGTGGGGCCCACGTGATTTCCGGGTGGGGCCCACGTGATTTCCCCGTGGGGCCCACGTGATTTCCGGGTGGGGCCCACGTGATTTCCGGGTGGGGCCCACGTGATTTCCGGGTGGGGCCCACGTGATTTCCGGGTGGGGCCCACGTGATTTCCCCGTGGGGCCCACGTGATTTCCGGGTGGGGCCCACGTGGTTTCCGGGTGGGGCCCACGTGATTTCCGGGTGGGGCCCACGTGATTTCCGGGTGGGGCCCACGTGATTTCCGGGTGGGGCCCACGTGATTTCCGGGTGGGGCCCACGTGATTTCCCCGTGGGGCCCACGTGATTTCCGGGTGGGGCCCACGTGATTTCCCCGTGGGGCCCACGTGATTTCCGGGTGGGGCCCACGTGATTTCCGGGTGGGGCCCACGTGATTTCCGGGTGGGGCCCTCGTGATTTCCGGGTGGGGCCCACGTGATTTCCGGGTGGGGCCCACGTGATTTCCGGGTGGGGCCCACGTGATTTCCGGGTGGGGCCCACGTGATTTCCCCTGGGGGCCCACGTGATTTCCCCTGGGGGCCCACGTGATTTCCGGGTGGGGCCCACGTGATTTCCCCTGGGGGCCCACGTGATTTCCGGGTAGGGCCCACGTGATTTCCGGGTGGGGCCCACGTGATTTCCGGGTGGGGCCCACGTGATTTCCGGTTGGGGCCCACGTGATTTCCGGGTGGGGCCCACGTGATTTCCGGGTGGGGCCCACGTGATTTCCGGGTGGGGCCCACGTGATTTCCGGGTGGTGCCCACGTGATTTCCGGGTGGGGCCCACGTGATTTCCGGGTGGGGCCCACGTGATTTCCCCTGGGGGCCTACGTGATTTCCGGGTGGGGCCCACGTGATTTCCGGGTGGGGCCCACGTGATTTCCGGGTGGGGCCCACGTGATTTCCGGGTGGGGCCCACGTGATTTCCGGGTGGGGCCCACGTGATTTCCGGGTGGGGCCCACGTGATTTCCGGGTGGGGCCCACGTGATTTCCGGGTGGGGCCCACGTGATTTCCGGGTGGGGCCCACGTGATTTCCGGGTGGGGCCCACGTGATTTCAGGGTGGGGCCCACGTGATTTCCGGGTGGGGCCCACGTGATTTCCGGGTGGGGCCCACGTGATTTCTGGGTGGGGCCCACGTGATTTCCCCGTGGGGCCCACGTGATTTCCGGGTGGGCCCCACGTGATTTCCGGGTGGGGCCCACGTGATTTCCGGGTGGGGCCCACGTGATTTCCGGGTGGGGCCCACGTGATTTCCGGGTGGGACCCACGTGATTTCCCCGTGGGGCCCACGTGATTTCCGGGTGGGGCCCACGTGTTTTCCGGGTGGGGCCCACGTGATATCCGGGTGGGGCCCACGTGATTTCCCCTGGGGGCCCACGTGATTTCCGGGTGGGGCCCACGTGATTTCCCCTGGGGGCCCACGTGATTTCCGGGTAGGGCCCACGTGATTTCCGGGTGGGGCCCACGTGATTTCCGGATGGGGCCCACGTGATTTCCGGGTGGGGCCCACGTGATTTCCGGATGGGGCCCACGTGATTTCCGGGTCGGGCCCACGTGATTTCCGGGTGGGGCACACGTGATTTCCGGGTGGGGCCCAAGTGATTTCCGGGTGGGGCCCACGTGATTTCCCCTGGGGGCCCACGTGATTTCCGGGTGGGGCCCACGTGATTTCCGGGTGGGGCCCACGTGATTTCCGGGTGGGGCCCACGTGATTTCCGGGTGGGGCCCACGTGATTTCCGGGTGGGGCCCACGTGATTTCCGGGTGGGGCCCACGTGATTTCCGGGTGGGGCCCACGTGATTTCCGGGTGGGGCCCACGTGATTTCCGGGTGGGGCCCACGTGATTTCCGGGTGGGGCCCACGTGATTTCCGGGTGGGGCCCACGTGATTTCCGGGTGGGGCCCACGTGATTTCCGGGTGGGGCCCACGTGATTTCCCCTGGGGTCCCACGTGATTTCCGGGTGGGGCCCACGTGATTTCCGGGTGGGGCCCACGTGATTTCCGGGTGGGGCCCACGTGATTTCAGGGTGGGGCCCACGTGATTTCCCCTGGGGGCCCACGTGATTTCCGGGTGGGGCCCACGTGATTTCCGGGTGGGGCCCACGTGATTTCCGGGTGGGGCCCACGTGATTTCCGGGTGGGGCCCACGTGATTTCCCCGTGGGGCCCACGTGATTTCCGGGTGGGGCCCACGTGATTTCCGGGTGGGGCCCACGTGATTTCCGGGTGGGGCCCACGTGATTTCCGGGTGGGGCCCACGTGATTTCCCCGTGGGGCCCACGTGATTTCCGGGTGGGGCCCACGTGGTTTCCGGGTGGGGCCCACGTGATTTCCGGGTGGGGCCCACGTGATTTCCGGGTGGGGCCCACGTGATTTCCGGGTGGGGCCCACGTGATTTCCGGGTGGGGCCCACGTGATTTCCCCGTGGGGCCCACGTGATTTCCGGGTGGGGCCCACGTGATTTCCCCGTGGGGCCCACGTGATTTCCGGGTGGGGCCCACGTGATTTCCGGGTGGGGCCCACGTGATTTCCGGGTGGGGCCCTCGTGATTTCCGGGTGGGGCCCACGTGATTTCCGGGTGGGGCCCACGTGATTTCCGGGTGGGGCCCACGTGATTTCCGGGTGGGGCCCACGTGATTTCCCCTGGGGGCCCACGTGATTTCCCCTGGGGGCCCACGTGATTTCCGGGTGGGGCCCACGTGATTTCCCCTGGGGGCCCACGTGATTTCCGGGTAGGGCCCACGTGATTTCCGGGTGGGGCCCACGTGATTTCCGGGTGGGGCCCACGTGATTTCCGGTTGGGGCCCACGTGATTTCCGGGTGGGGCCCACGTGATTTCCGGGTGGGGCCCACGTGATTTCCGGGTGGGGCCCACGTGATTTCCGGGTGGTGCCCACGTGATTTCCGGGTGGGGCCCACGTGATTTCCGGGTGGGGCCCACGTGATTTCCCCTGGGGGCCTACGTGATTTCCGGGTGGGGCCCACGTGATTTCCGGGTGGGGCCCACGTGATTTCCGGGTGGGGCCCACGTGATTTCCGGGTGGGGCCCACGTGATTTCCGGGTGGGGCCCACGTGATTTCCGGGTGGGGCCCACGTGATTTCCGGGTGGGGCCCACGTGATTTCCGGGTGGGGCCCACGTGATTTCCGGGTGGGGCCCACGTGATTTCCGGGTGGGGCCCACGTGATTTCAGGGTGGGGCCCACGTGATTTCCGGGTGGGGCCCACGTGATTTCCGGGTGGGGCCCACGTGATTTCTGGGTGGGGCCCACGTGATTTCCCCGTGGGGCCCACGTGATTTCCGGGTGGGCCCCACGTGATTTCCGGGTGGGCCCCACGTGATTTCCGGGTGGGGCCCACGTGATTTCCGGGTGGGGCCCACGTGATTTCCGGGTGGGGCCCACGTGATTTCCGGGTGGGGCCCACGTGATTTCCGGGTGGGGCCCACGTGATTTCCGGGTGGGGCCCACGTGATTTCCGGGTGGGGCCCACGTGATTTCCGGGTGGGGCCCACGTGATTTCCGGGTGGGGCCCACGTGATTTCCGGGTGGGGCCCACGTGATTTCCGGGTGGGGCCCACGTGATTTCCGGGTGGGGCCCACGTGATTTCCGGGTGGGGCCCACGTGATTTCCGGGTGGGGCCCACGTGATTTCCCCTGGGGTCCCACGTGATTTCCGGGTGGGGCCCACGTGATTTCCGGGTGGGGCCCACGTGATTTCCCCTGGGGTCCCACGTGATTTCCGGGTGGGGCCCACGTGATTTCCGGGTGGGGCCCACGTGATTTCCGGGTGGGGCCCACGTGATTTCCCCGTGGGGCCCACGTGATTTCCGGGTGGGGCCCACGTGATTTCCGGGTGGGGCCCACGTGATTTCAGGGTGGGGCCCACGTGATTTCCGGGTGGGGCCCACGTGATTTCCGGGTGGGGCCCACGTGATTTCCGGGTGGGGCCCACGTGACTTCCGGGTGGGGCCCACGTGATTTCCGGGTGGGGCCCACGTGATTTCCGGGTGGGGCCCACGTGATTTCCCCGTGGGGCCCACGTGATTTCCGGGTGGGGCCCACGAGATTTCCGGGTGGGGCCCACGTGATTTCCGGGTGGGGCCCACGTGATTTCCGTGTGGGGCCCACGTGATTTCCGGGTGGGGCCCACGTGATTTCCGGGTGGGGCCCACGTGATTTCCGGGTGGGGCCCACGTGATTTCCGGGTGGGGCCCACGTGATTTCCCCGTGGGGCCCACGTGATTTCCGGGTGGGGCCCACGTGATTTCCGGGTGGGGCCCACGTGATTTCCGGGTGGGGCCCACGTGATTTCCGTGTGGGGCCCACGTGATTTCCGGGTGGGGCCCACGTGATTTCCGTGTGGGGCCCACGTGATTTCCGGGTGGGGCCCACGTGATTTCCGGGTGGGGCCCACGTTTTTTCCCCGTGGGGCCCACGTGATTTCCGGGTGGGGCCCACGTGATTTCCGGGTGGGCCCCACGTGATTTCCGGGTGGGGCCCATGTGATTTCCGGGTGGGGCCCACGTGATTTCCGGGTGGGGCCCACGTGATTTCCGGGTGGGGCCCACGTGATTTGCAGGTGGGGCCCACGTGATTTCCCCTGGGGGCCCACGTGATTTCAGGGTGGGGCCCACGTGATTTCCGGGTGGGGCCCACGTGATTTCCGGGTGGGGCCCACGTGATTTCCGGGTGGGGCCCACGTGATTTCCGGGTGGGGCCCATGTGATTTCCGGGTGGGGCCCACGTGATTTCCGGGTGGGGCCCACGTGATTTGCGGGTGGGGCCCACGTGATTTCCCCTGGGGGCCCACGTGATTTCAGGGTGGGGCCCACGTGATTTCCGGGTGGGGCCCACGTGATTTCCGGGTGGGGCCCACGTGATTTCCGGGTGGGGCCCACGTGATTTCCGGGTGGGGCCCACGTGATTTGCGGGTGGGGCCCACGTGATTTCCCCTGGGGGCCCACGTGATTTCAGGGTGGGGCCCACGTGATTTCCGGGTGGGGCCCACGTGATTTCCGGGTGGGGCCCACGTGATTTCCGGGTGGGGCCCACGTGATTTCCCCGTGGGGCCCACGTGATTTCCCCGTGGGGCCCACGTGATTTCCGGGTGGGGCCAACGTGATTTCCGGGTGGGGCCCACGTGATTTACGGGTGGGGCCCACGTGATTTCCCCGTGGGCCCCACGTGATTTCCGGGTGGGGCCCACGTGATTTACCCGTGGGGCCCACGTGATTTCCGGGTGGGGCCCACGTGATTTCCCCGTGGTGCCCACGTGATTTCCGGGTGGGGCCCACGTGATTTCCGGGTGGGGCCCACGTGATTTCCGGGTGGGGCCCACGTGATTTCCGGGTGGGGCCCACGTGATTTCCGGGTGGGGCCCACGTGATTTCCGGGTGGGGCCCACGTGATTTCCGGGTGGGGCCCACGTGACTTCCGGGTGGGGCCCACGTGATTTCCGGGTGGGGCCCACGTGATTTCCGGGTGGGGCCCACGTGATTTCCCCGTGGGGCCCACGTGATTTCCGGGTGGGGCCCACGTGATTTCCGGGTGGGGCCCACGTGATTTCCGGGTGGGGCCCACGTGATTTCCGGGTGGGGCCCACGTGATTTCCGGGTGGGGCCCACGTGATTTCCGGGTGGGGCCCACGTGATTTCCGGTTGGGGCCCACGTGATTTCCCCGTGGGGCCCACGTGATTTCCGGGTGGGGCCCACGTGATTTCCCCGTGGGGCCCACGTGATTTCCGGGTGGGGCCCACGTGATTTCCGGGTGGGCCCCACGTGATTTCCGGGTGGGGCCCACGTGATTTCCGGGTGGGGCCCACGTGATTTCCGGGTGGGGCCCACGTGATTTCCCCGTGGTGCCCACGTGATTTCCGGGTGGGGCCCACGTGATTTCCGGGTGGGGCCCACGTGATTTCCGGGTGGGGCCCACGTGATTTCCGGGTGGGGCCCACGTGATTTCCGGGTGGGGCCCACGTGATTTCCGGGTGGGGCCCACGTGATTTCCCCTGGGGTCCCACGTGATTTCCGGGTGGGGCCCACGTGATTTCCGGGTGGGGCCCACGTGATTTCCGGGTGGGGCCCACGTGGTTTCCCCGTGGGGTCCACGTGATTTCCGGGTGGGGCCCACGTGATTTCCGGGTGGGTCCCACGTGATTTCCGGGTGGGGCCCACGTGATTTCCGGGTGTGGCCCACGTGATTTCCGTGTGGGGCCCACGTGATTTCCGGGTGGGGCCCACGTGATTTCCGGGTGGGGCCCACGTGATTTCCGGGTGGGGCCCACGTGATTTCCGGGTGGGGCCCACGTGATTTCCCCTGGGGGCCCACGTGATTTCCGGGTAGGGCCCACGTGATTTCCGGGTGGGGCCCACGTGATTTCCGGGTGGGGCCCACGTGATTTCCGGGTGGGGCCCACGTGATTTCCGGGTGGGGCCCACGTGATTTCCGGGTGGGGCCCACGTGATTTCCGGGTGGGGCCCACGTGCTTTCCGGGTGGGGCCCACGTGATTTCCGGGTGGGTCCCACGTGATTTCCGGGTGGGGCCCACGTGATTTCCGGGTGTGGCCCACGTGATTTCCGTGTGGGGCCCACGTGATTTCCGGGTGGGGCCCACGTGATTTCCGTGTGGGGCCCACGTGATTTCCGGGTGGGGCCCACGTGATTTCCGGGTGGGGCCCACGTGATTTCCCCGTGGGGCCCACGTGATTTCCGGGTGGGGCCCACGTGATTTCCGGGTGGGCCCCACGTGATTTCCGGGTGGGGCCCACGTGATTTCCGGGTGGGGCCCACGTGATTTCCGGGTGGGGCCCACGTGATTTCCCCGTGGTGCCCACGTGATTTCCGGGTGGGGCCCACGTGATTTCCGGGTGGGGCCCACGTGATTTCCGGGTGGGGCCCACGTGATTTCCGGGTGGGGCCCACGTGATTTCCGGGTGGGGCCCACGTGATTTCCGGGTGGGGCCCACGTGATTTCCGGGTGGGGCCCACGTGATTTCCGGGTGGGGCCCACGTGATTTCCGGGTGGGGCCCACGTGATTTCCGGGTGGGGCCCACGTGATTTCCGGGTGGGGCCCACGTGATTTCCGGGTGGGGCCCACGTGATTTCCCCTGGGGTCCCACGTGATTTCCGGGTGGGGCCCACGTGATTTCCGGGTGGGGCCCACGTGATTTCCGGGTGGGGCCCACGTGATTTCAGGGTGGGGCCCACGTGATTTCCCCTGGGGGCCCACGTGATTTCCGGGTGGGGCCCACGTGATTTCCGGGTGGGGCCCACGTGATTTCCGGGTGGGGCCCACGTGATTTCCCCGTGGGGCCCACGTGATTTCCGGGTGGGGCCCACGTGATTTCCGGGTGGGGCCCACGTGATTTCCGGGTGGGGCCCACGTGATTTCCGGGTGGGGCCCACGTGATTTCCCCGTGGGGCCCACGTGATTTCCGGGTGGGGCCCACGTGATTTCCGGGTGGGGCCCACGTGATTTCCGGGTGGGGCCCACGTGATTTCCGGGTGGGGCCCACGTGATTTCCGGGTGGGGCCCACGTGATTTCCGGGTGGGGCCCACGTGATTTCCCCGTGGGGCCCACGTGATTTCCGGGTGGGGCCCACGTGATTTCCCCGTGGGGCCCACGTGATTTCCGGGTGGGGCCCACGTGATTTCCGGGTGGGGCCCACGTGATTTCCGGGTGGGGCCCACGTGATTTCCGGGTGGGGCCCACGTGATTTCCGGGTGGGGCCCACGTGATTTCCGGGTGGGGCCCACGTGATTTCCGGGTGGGGCCCACGTGATTTCCCCTGGGGGCCCACGTGATTTCCCCTGGGGGCCCACGTGATTTCCGGGTGGGGCCCACGTGATTTCCGGGTGGGGCCCACGTGATTTCCGGGTGGGGCCCACGTGATTTCCGGGTGGGGCCCACGTGATTTCCGGGTGGGGCCCACGTGATTTCCGGGTGGGGCCCACGTGATTTCCGGGTGGGGCCCACGTGATTTCCGGGTGGGGCCCACGTGATTTCAGGGTGGGGCCCACGTGATTTCCGGGTGGGGCCCACGTGATTTCCGGGTGGGGCCCACGTGATTTCTGGGTGGGGCCCACGTGATTTCCCCGTGGGGCCCACGTGATTTCCGGGTGGGCCCCACGTGATTTCCGGGTGCGCCCCACGTGATTTCCGGGTGGGGCCCACGTGATTTCCGGGTGGGGCCCACGTGATTTCCGGGTGGGGCCCACGTGATTTCCGGGTGGGGCCCACGTGATTTCCGGGTGGGGCCCACGTGATTTCCGGGTGGGGCCCACGTGATTTCCGGGTGGGGCCCACGTGATTTCCGGGTGGGGCCCACGTGATTTCCGGGTGGGGCCCACGTGATTTCCGGGTGGGGCCCACGTGATTTCCGGGTGGGGCCCACGTGATTTCCGGGTGGGGCCCACGTGATTTCCGGGTGGGGCCCACGTGATTTCCCCTGGGGTCCCACGTGATTTCCGGGTGGGGCCCACGTGATTTCCGGGTGGGGCCCACGTGATTTCCGGGTGGGGCCCACGTGATTTCCCCGTGGGGCCCACGTGATCTCCGGGTGGGGCCCACGTGATTTCCAGGTGGGTCCCACGTGATTTCCGGGTGGGGCCCACGTGATTTCCGGGTGGGGCCCACGTGATTTCCGTGTGGGGCCCACGTGATTTCCGGGTGGGGCCCACGTGATTTCCGTGTGGGGCCCACGTGATTTCCGGGTGGGGCCCACGTGATTTCCGGGTGGGGCCCACGTGATTTCCGGGTGGGGCCCACGTGATTTCCGGGTGGGGCCCACGTGATTTCCGGGTGGGCCCCACGTGATTTCCGGGTGGGGCCCACGTGATTTCCGGGTGGGGCCCACGTGATTTCCGGGTGGGGCCCACGTGATTTCCCCGTGGTGCCCACGTGATTTCCGGGTGGGGCCCACGTGATTTCCGGGTGGGGCCCACGTGATTTCCGGGTGGGGCCCACGTGATTTCAGGGTGGGGCCCACGTGATTTCCGGGTGGGGCCCACGTGATTTCCGGGTGGGGCCCACGTGATTTCCGGGTGGGGCCCACGTGACTTCCGGGTGGGGCCCACGTGATTTCCGGGTGGGGCCCACGTGATTTCCGGGTGGGGCCCACGTGATTTCCCCGTGGGGCCCACGTGATTTCCGGGTGGGGCCCACGTGATTTCCGGGTGGGGCCCACGTGATTTCCGGGTGGGGCCCACGTGATTTCCGTGTGGGGCCCACGTGATTTCCGGGTGGGGCCCACGTGATTTCCGGGTGGGGCCCACGTGATTTCCGGGTGGGGCCCACGTGATTTCCCCGTGGGGCCCACGTGATTTCCCCGTGGGGCCCACGTGATTTCCGGGTGGGGCCCACGTGATTTCCGGGTGGGGCCCACGTGATTTCCGGGTGGGGCCCACGTGATTTCCGGGTGGGGCCCACGTGATTTCCGGGTGGGGCCCACGTGATTTCCGTGTGGGGCCCACGTGATTTCCGGGTGGGGCCCACGTGATTTCCGGGTGGGGCCCACGTTTTTTCCCCGTGGGGCCCACGTGATTTCCGGGTGGGGCCCACGTGATTTCCGGGTGGGCCCCACGTGATTTCCGGGTGGGGCCCACGTGATTTCCGGGTGGGGCCCACGTGATTTCCGGGTGGGGCCCACGTGATTTCCGGGTGGGGCCCACGTGATTTGCGGGTGGGGCCCACGTGATTTCCCCTGGGGGCCCACGTGATTTCAGGGTGGGGCCCACGTGATTTCCGGGTGGGGCCCACGTGATTTCCGGGTGGGGCCCACGTGATTTCCGGGTGGGGCCCACGTGATTTCCGGGTGGGGCCCACGTGATTTCCGGGTGGGGCCCACGTGATTTCCGGGTGGGGCCCACGTGATTTGCGGGTGGGGCCCACGTGATTTCCCCTGGGGGCCCACGTGATTTCAGGGTGGGGCCCACGTGATTTCCGGGTGGGGCCCACGTGATTTCCGGGTGGGGCCCACGTGATTTCCGGGTGGGGCCCACGTGATTTCCGGGTGGGGCCCACGTGATTTGCGGGTGGGGCCCACGTGATTTCCCCTGGGGGCCCACGTGATTTCAGGGTGGGGCCCACGTGATTTCCGGGTGGGGCCCACGTGATTTCCGGGTGGGGCCCACGTGATTTCCGGGTGGGGCCCACGTGATTTCCCCGTGGGGCCCACGTGATTTCCGGGTGGGGCCCACTTGATTTCCGGGTGGGGCCCACGTGATTTCCCCGTGGGGCCCACGTGATTTCCGGGTGGGGCCCACGTGATTTCCGGGTGGGCCCCACGTGATTTCCGGGTGGGGCCCACGTGATTTCCGGGTGGGGCCCACGTGATTTCCGGGTGGGGCCCACGTGATTTCCCCGTGGTGCCCACGTGATTTCCGGGTGGGGCCCACGTGATTTCCGGGTGGGGCCCACGTGATTTCCGGGTGGGGCCCACGTGATTTCCGGGTGGGGCCCACGTGATTTCCGGGTGGGGCCCACGTGATTTCCGGGTGGGGCCCACGTGATTTCCCCGTGGGGCCCACGTGATTTCCGGGTGGGGCCCACGTGATTTCCGGGTGGGGCCCACGTGATTTCCGGGTGGGGCCCACGTGATTTCCGGGTGGGGCCCACGTGATTTCCGGGTGGGGCCCACGTGATTTCCGGGTGGGGCCCACGTGATTTCCGGGTGGGGCCCACGTGATTTCCGGGTGGGGCCCACGTGATTTCCGGGTGGGGCCCACGTGATTTCCGGTTGGGGCCCACGTGATTTCCCCGTGGGGCCCACGTGATTTCCGGGTGGGGCCCACGTGATTTCCCCGTGGGGCCCACGTGATTTCCGGGTGGGGCCCACGTGATTTCCGGGTGGGCCCCACGTGATTTCCGGGTGGGGCCCACGTGATTTCCGGGTGGGGCCCACGTGATTTCCGGGTGGGGCCCACGTGATTTCCCCGTGGTGCCCACGTGATTTCCGGGTGGGGCCCACGTGATTTCCGGTTGGGGCCCACGTGATTTCCGGGTGGGGCCCACGTGATTTCAGGGTGGGCCCCACGTGATTTCCGGGTGGGGCCCACGTGATTTCCGGGTGGGGCCCACGTGATTTCCGGGTGGGGCCCACGTGATTTCCGGGTGGGGCCCACGTGATTTCCGGGTGGGGCCCACGTGATTTCCGGGTGGGGCCCACGTGATTTCCGGGTGGGGACCACGTGATTTCCGGGTGGGGCCCACGTGATTTCCGGGTGGGGCCCACGTGATTTCCGGGTGGGGCCCACGTGATTTCCGGGTGGGGCCCACGTGATTTCCGGGTGGGGCCCACGTGATTTCCCCTGGGGGCCCACGTGATTTCCGGGTAGGGCCCACGTGATTTCCGGGTGGGGCCCACGTGATTTCCGGGTGGGGCCCACGTGATTTCCGGGTGGGGCCCACGTGATTTCCGGGTGGGGCCCACGTGATTTCCGGGTGGGGCCCACGTGATTTCCGGGTGGGGCCCACGTGATTTCCGGGTGGGGCCCACGTGATTTCCGGGTGGGGCCCACGTGATTTCCCCTGGGGTGCCACGTGATTTCCGGGTGGGGCCCACGTGATTTCCGGGTGGGGCCCACGTGATTTCCGGGTGGGGCCCACGTGGTTTCCCCGTGGGGCCCACGTGATTTCCGGGTGGGGCCCACGTGATTTCCGGGTGGGTCCCACGTGATTTCCGGGTGGGGCCCACGTGATTTCCGGGTGTGGCCCACGTGATTTCCGTGTGGGGCCCACGTGATTTCCGGGTGGGGCCCACGTGATTTCCGTGTGGGGCCCACGTGATTTCCGGGTGGGGCCCACGTGATTTCCGGGTGGGGCCCACGTGATTTCCCCGTGGGGCCCACGTGATTTCCGGGTGGGGCCCACGTGATTTCCGGGTGGGCCCCACGTGATTTCAGGTGGGGCCCACGTGATTTCCGGGTGGGGCCCACGTGATTTCCGGGTGGGGCCCACGTGATTTCCCCGTGGTGCCCACGTGATTTCCGGGTGGGGCCCACGTGATTTCCGGGTGGGGCCCACGTGACTTCCGGGTGGGGCCCACGTGATTTCCGGGTGGGGCCCACGTGATTTCCGGGTGGGGCCCACGTGATTTCCCCGTGGGGCCCACGTGATTTCCGGGTGGGGCCCACGTGATTTCCGGGTGGGGCCCACGTGATTTCCGGGTGGGGCCCACGTGATTTCCGTGTGGGGCCCACGTGATTTCCGGGTGGGGCCCACGTGATTTCCGTGTGGGGCCCAAGTGATTTCCGGGTGGGGCCCACGTTATTTCCGGGTGGGGCCCACGTGATTTCCCCGTGGGGCCCACGTGATTTCCGGGTGGGCCCCACGTGATTTCCGGGTGGGGCCCACGTGATTTCCGGGTGGGGCCCACGTGATTTCCGGGTGGGGCCCACGTGATTTCCGGGTGGGGCCCACGTGATTTCCCCGTGGGGCCCACGTGATTTCCGGTTGGGGCCCAGGTGATTTCAGGGTGGGGCCCACGTGATTTCCGGGTGGGGCCCACGTGATTTCCGGGTTGGGCCCACGTGATTTCCGTGTGGGGCCCACGTGATTTCCCCGTGGGGCCCACGTGATTTCCGGGTGGGCCCCACGTGATTTCCGGGTGGGTCCCACGTGATTTCCGGGTGGGGCCCACGTGATTTCCGGGTTGGGCCCACGTGATTTCCGTGTGGGGCCTACGTGATTTCCGGCTGGGGCCCACGTGATTTCCGTGTGGGGCCCACGTGATTTCCGGGTGGGGCCCACGTGATTTCCGGGTGGGGCCCACGTAATTTCCCCGTGGGGCCCACGTGATTTCCGGGTGGGGCCCACGTGATTTCCGGGTGGGGCCCACGTGATTTCCCCGTGGTGCCCACGTGATTTCCGGGTGGGGCCCACGTGATTTCCGGGTGGGGCCCACGTGATTTCCGGGTGGGGCCCACGTGATTTCAGGGTGGGGCCCACGTGATTTCCGGGTGGGGCCCACGTGATTTCCGGGTGTGGTCCACGTGATTTCCCGTGGGGCCCACGTGATTTCCCCGTGGGGCCCACGTGATTTCCGGGTGGGGCCCACGTGATTTCCGGGTGGGGCCCACGTGATTTCCGGGTGGGGCCCACGTGATTTCCAGGTGGGGCCCACGTGATTTCCCCGTGGGGCCCACGTGATTTCCCCGTGGGGCCCACGTGATTTCCGGGTGGGGCCCACGTGATTTCCGGGTGGGGCCCACGTGATTTCCCCGTGGGGCCCACGTGATTTCCGGGTGGGGCCCACGTGATTTCCGGGTGGGGCCCACGTGATTTCCGGGTGGGGCCCACGTGATTTCCGGGTGGGGCCCACGTGATTTCCGGGTGGGGCCCACGTGATTTCCGGGTGGGGCCCACGTGATTTCCCCTGGGGTCCCACGTGATTTCCGGGTGGGGCCCACGTGATTTCCGGGTGGGGCCCACGTGATTTCCGGGTGGGGCCCACGTGATTTCCGGGTGGGGCCCACGTGATTTCCCCTGGGGGCCCACGTGATTTCCGGGTGGGGCCCACGTGATTTCCGGGTGGGGCCCACGTGATTTCCGGGTGGGGCCCACGTGATTTCCGGGTGGGGCCCACGTGATTTCCGGGTGGGGCCCACGTGATTTCCGGGTGGGGCCCACGTGATTTCCGGGTGGGGCCCACGTGATTTCCGGGTGGGGCCCACGTGATTTCCCCGTGGGGCCCACGTGATTTCCGGGTGGGGCCCACGTGATTTCCGGGTGGGGCCCACGTGATTTCCGGGTGGGGCCCACGTGATTTCCGGGTGGGGCCCACGTGATTTCCGGGTGGGGCCCACGTGATTTCCGGGTGGGGCCCACGTGATTTCCGGGTGGGGCCCACGTGATTTCCCCGTGGGGCCCACGTGATTTCCGGGTGGGGCCCACGTGATTTCCCCGTGGGGCCCACGTGATTTCCGGGTGGGGCCCACGTGATTTCCGGGTGGGGCCCACGTGATTTCCGGGTGGGGCCCACGTGATTTCCGGGTGGGGCCCACGTGATTTCCGGGTGGGGCCCACGTGATTTCCCCTGGGGGCCCACGTGATTTCCGGGTGGGGCCCTCGTGATTTCCGGGTGGGGCCCACGTGATTTCCGGGTGGGGCCCACGTGATTTCCCCTGGGGGCCCACGTGATTTCCGGGTGGGGCCCACGTGATTTCCGGGTGGGGCCCACGTGATTTCCGGGTGGGGCCCACGTGATTTCCCCGTGGGGCCCACGTGATTTCCGGGTGGGGCCCACGTGATTTCCGGGTGGGGCCCACGTGATTTCCGGGTGGGGCCCATGTGATTTCCCCTGGGGGCCCACGTGATTTCCGGGTGGGGCCCACGTGATTTCCGGGTGGGGCCCACGTGATTTCCGGGTGGGGCCCACGTGATTTCCGGGTGGGGCCCACGTGATTTCCGGGTGGGGCCCACGTGATTTCCGGGTGGGGCCCACGTGATTTCTGGGTGGGGCCCACGTGATTTCCCCGTGGGGCCCACGTGATTTCCGGGTGGGCCCCACGTGATTTCCGGGTGGGCCCCACGTGATTTCCGGGTGGGGCCCACGTGATTTCTGGGTGGGGCCCACGTGATTTCCGGGTGGGGCCCACGTGACTTCCGGGTGGGGCCCACGTGATTTCCGGGTGGGGCCCACGTGATTTCCGGGTGGGGCCCACGTGATTTCCGGGTGGGGCCCACGTGATTTCCGGGTGGGGCCCACGTGATTTCCGGGTGGGGCCCACGTGATTTCCCCTGGGGTCCCACGTGATTTCCGGGTGGGGCCCACGTGATTTCCGGGTGGGGCCCACGTGATTTCCGGGTGGGGCCCACGTGATTTCCCCGTGGGGCCCACGTGATTTCCGGGTGGGGCCCACGTGATTTCCGGGTGGGTCCCACGTGATTTCCGGGTGGGGCCCACGTGATTTCCGGGTGGGGCCCACGTGATTTCCGTGTGGGGCCCACGTGATTTCCGGGTGGGGCCCACGTGATTTCCGTGTGGGGCCCACGTGATTTCCGGGTGGGGCCCACGTGATTTCCGGGTGGGGCCCACGTGATTTCCGGGTGGGGCCCACGTGATTTCCGGGTGGGGCCCACGTGATTTCCGGGTGGGCCCCACGTGATTTCCGGGTGGGGCCCACGTGATTTCCGGGTGGGGCCCACGTGATTTCCGGGTGGGGCCCACGTGATTTCCCCGTGGTGCCCAAGTGATTTCCGGGTGGGGCCCACGTGATTTCCGGGTGGGGCCCACGTGATTTCCGGGTGGGGCCCAAGTGATTTCAGGGTGGGGCCCACGTGATTTCCGGGTGGGGCCCACGTGATTTCCGGGTGGGGCCCACGTGACTTCCGGGTGGGGCCCACGTGACTTCCGGGTGGGGCCCACGTGATTTCCGGGTGGGGCCCACGTGATTTCCCCGTGCGGCCCACGTGATTTCCGGGTGGGGCCCACGTGATTTCCGGGTGGGGCCCACGTGATTTCCGGGTGGGGCCCACGTGATTTCCGTGTGGGGCCCACGTGATTTCCGGGTGGGGCCCACGTGATTTCCGTGTGGGGCCCACGTGATTTCCGGGTGGGGCCCACGTGATTTCCGGGTGGGGCCCACGTGATTTCCCCGTGGGGCCCACGTGATTTCCGGGTGGGGCCCACGTGATTTCCGGGTTGGCCCCACGTGATTTCCGGGTGGGGCCCACGTGATTTCCGGGTGGGGCCCACGTGATTTCCGGGTGGGGCCCACGTGATTTCCGGGTGGGGCCCACGTGATTTCCGGGTGGGGCCCACGTGATTTCCCCGTGGTGCCCACGTGATTTCCGGGTGGGGCCCACGTGATTTCCGGGTGGGGCCCACGTGATTTCAGGGTGGGGCCCACGTGATTTCAGGGTGGGGCCCACGTGATTTCCGGGTGGGGCCCACGTGATTTCCGGGTGGGGCCCACTTGACTTCCGGGTGGGGCCCACGTGATTTCCGGGTGGGGCCCACGTGATTTCCGGGTGGGGCCCACGTGATTTCCCCGTGGGGCCCACGTGATTTCCGGGTGGGGCCCACGTGATTTCCGGGTGGGGCCCACGTGATTTCCGGGTGGGGCCCACGTGATTTCCGGGTGGGGCCCACGTGATTTCCGTGTGGGGCCCACGTGATTTCCGGGTGGGGCCCACGTGATTTCCGTGTGGGGCCCACGTGATTTCCGGGTGGGGCCCACGTGATTTCCGGGTGGGGCCCACGTGATTTCCCCGTGGGGCCCACGTGATTTCCGGGTGGGGCCCACGTGATTTCCGGGTGGGCCCCACGTGATTTCCGGGTGGGGCCCACGTGATTTCCGGGTGGGGCCCACGTGATTTCCGGGTGGGGCCCACGTGATTTCCCCGTGGTGCCCACGTGATTTCCGGGTGGGGCCCACGTGATTTCCGGGTGGGGCCCACGTGATTTCCGGGTGGGGCCCACGTGATTTCCCCGTGGGGCCCACGTGATTTCCGGGTGGGGCCCACGTTATTTCCGGGTGGGGCCCACGTGATTTCCGGGTGGGGCCCACGTGATTTCCGGGTGGGGCCCACGTGATTTCCGGGTGGGGCCCACGTGATTTCCCCGTGGGGCCCACGTGATTTCCGGGTGGGGCCCACGTGATTTCCGGGTGGGGCCCACGTGATTTCCGGGTGGGGCCCACGTGATTTCCGGGTGGGGCCCACGTGATTTCCGGGTGGGGCCCACGTGATTTCCGGGTGGGGCCCACGTGATTTCCGGTTGGGGCCCACGTGATTTCCCCTGGGGGCCCACGTGATTTCCGGGTAGGGCCCACGTGATTTCCGGGTGGGGCCCACGTGATTTCCGGGTGGGGCCCACGTGATTTCCGGGTGGGGCCCACGTGATTTCCGGGTGGGGCCCACGTGATTTCCGGGTGGGGCCCACGTGATTTCCGGGTGGGGCCCACGTGATTTCCGGGTGGGGCCCACGTGATTTCCCCGTGGGGCCCACGTGATTTCCGGGTGGGCCCCACGTGATTTCCGGGTGGGGCCCACGTGATTTCCGGGTGGGGCCCACGTGATTTCCGGGTGGGGCCCACGTGATTTCCGGGTGGGGCCCACGTGATTTCCCCGTGGGGCCCACGTGATTTCCGGGTGGGGCCCACGTGATTTCCGGGTGGGGCCCACGTGATTTCCCTGTGGGGCCCACGTGATTTCCGGGTGGGGCCCACGTGATTTCCGGGTGGGGCCCACGTGATTTCCCCTGGGGGCCCACGTGATTTCCGGGTGGGGCCCACGTGATTTCCGGGTGGGGCCCACGTGATTTCCGGGTGGGGCCCACGTGATTTCCGGGTGGGGCCCACGTGATTTCCGGGTGGGGCCCACGTGATTTCCGGGTGGGGTCCACGTGATTTCCCCGTGGGGCCCACGTGATTTCCCCGTGGGGCCCACGTGATTTCCGGGTGGGGCCCACGTGATTTCCGGGTGGGGCCCACGTGATTTCCGGGTGGGGCCCACGTGATTTCCAGGTGGGGCCCACGTGATTTCCCCGTGGGGCCCACGTGATTTCCGGGTGGGGCCCACGTGATTTCCTGGTGGGGCCCACGTGATTTCAGGGTGGGGCCCACGTGATTTCCGGGTGGGGCCCACGTGATTTCCGGGTGGGGCCCACGAGATTTCCCCGTGGGGCCCACGTGATTTCCGGGTGGGGCCCACGTGATTTCAGGGTGGGGCCCACGTGATTTCCGGGTGGGGCCCACGTGATTTCCGGGTGGGGCCCACGTGATTTCCCCTGGGGGCCCACGTGATTTCCGGGTGGGGCCCACGTGATTTCCGGGTGGGGCCCACGTGATTTCCGGGTGGGGCCCACGTGATTTCCGGGTGGGGCCCACGTGATTTCCGGGTGGGGCCCACGTGATTTCCGGGTGGGGCCCACGTGATTTCCCCTGGGGGCCCACGTGATTTCCGGGTGGGGCCCACGTGATTTCCGGGTGGGGCCCACGTGATTTCCGGGTGGGGCCCACGTGATTTCAGGGTGGGGCCCACGTGATTTCCCCGTGGGGCCCACGTGATTTCCGGGTGGGGCCCACGTGATTTCCGGGTGGGGCCCACGTGATTTCCGGGTGGGGCCCACGTGATTTCCGGGTGGGGCCCACGTGATTTCCGGGTGGGGCCCACGTGATTTCCGGGTGGGGCCCACGTGATTTCCGGGTGGGGCCCACGTGATTTCCGGGTGGGGCCCACGTGATTTCCGGGTGGGGCCCACGTGATTTCCGGGTGGGGCCCACGTGATTTCCGGGTGGGGCCCACCTGATTTCCGGGTGGGGCCCACGTGATTTCCGGGTGGGGCCCACGTGATTTCCCCGTGGGGCCCACGTGATTTCCGGGTGGGCCCCACGTGATTTCCGGGTGGGCCCCACGTGATTTCCGGGTGGGGCCCACGTGATTTCCGGGTGGGGCCCACGTGATTTCCGGGTGGGGCCCACGTGATTTCCGGGTGGGGCCCACGTGATTTCCGGGTGGGGCCCACGTGATTTCCGTGTGGGGCCCACGTGATTTCCGGGTGGGGCCCACGTGATTTCCGGGTGGGGCCCACGTGATTTCCGGGTGGGGCCCACGTGATTTCCGGGTGGGGCCCACGTGATTTCCGGGTGGGGCCCACGTGATTTCCGGGTGGGGCCCACGTGATTTCCGGGTGGGGCCCACGTGATTTCCGGGTGGGGCCCACGTGATTTCCGGGTGGGGCCCACGTGATTTCCGGGTGGGGCCCACGTGATTTCCGGGTGGGGCCCACGTGATTTCCGGGTGGGGCCCACGTGATTTCCCATGGGGGCCCACGTGATTTCCGGGTGGGGCCCACGTGATTTCCGGGTGGGGCCCACGTGATTTCCGGGTGGGGCCCACGTGATTTCCGGGTGGGGCCCACGTGATTTCCCATGGGGGCCCACGTGATTTCCGGGTGGGGCCCACGTGATTTCCGGGTGGGGCCCACGTGATTTCCGGGTGGGGCCCACGTGATTTCCGGGTGGGGCCCACGTGATTTCCGGGTGGGGCCCACGTGATTTCCGGGTGGGGCCCACGTGATTTCCGGGTGGGGCCCACGTGATTTCCGGGTGGGGCCCACGTGATTTCCCCGTGGGGCCCACGTGATTTCCGGGTGGGCCCCACGTGATTTCCGGGTGGGCCCCACGTGATTTCCGGGTGGGGCCCACGTGATTTCCGGGTGGGGCCCACGTGATTTCCGGGTGGGGCCCACGTGATTTCCGGGTGGGGCCCACGTGATTTCCGGGTGGGGCCCACGTGATTTCCGGGTGGGGCCCACGTGATTTCCGGGTGGGGCCCACGTGATTTCCGGGTGGGGCCCACGTGATTTCCGTGTGGGGCCCACGTGATTTCCCGGTGGGGCCCACGTGATTTCCGGGTGGGGCCCACGTGATTTCCGGGTGGGGCCCACGTGATTTCCCCTGGGGTCCCAGGTGATTTCCGGGTGGGGCCCACGTGATTTCCGGGTGGGGCCCACGTGATTTCCGGGTGGGTCCCACGTGATTTCCGGGTGGGGCCCACGTGATTTCCGGGTGGGGCCCACGTGATTTCCGGGTGGGTCCCACGTGATTTCCGGGTGGGGCCCACGTGATTTCCGGGTGGGGCCCACGTGATTTCCGTGTGGGGCCTACGTGATTTCCGGGTGGGGCCCACGTGATTTCCGTGTGGGGCCCACGTGATTTCCGGGTGGGGCCCACGTGATTTCCGGGTGGGGCCCACGTGATTTCCCCGTGGGGCCCACGTGATTTCCGGGTGGGTCCCACGTGATTTCCGGGTGGGCCCCACGTGATTTCCGGGTGGGGCCCACGTGATTTCCGGGTGGGGCCCACGTGATTTCCGGGTGGGGCCCACGTGATTTCCCCGTGGGGCCCACGTGATTTCCGGGTGGGGCCCACGTGATTTCCGGGTGGGGCCCACGTGACTTCCGGGTGGGGCCCACGTGACTTCCGGGTGGGGCCCACGTGATTTCCGGGTGGGGCCCACGTGATTTCCGGGTGGGGCCCACGTGATTTCAGGGTGGGGCCCACGTGATTTCCGGGTGGGGCCCACGTGATTTCCGGGTGGGGCCCACGTGATTTCCGTGTGGGGCCCACGTGATTTCCGGGTGGGGCCCACGTGATTTCCGTGTGGGGCCCACGTGATTTCCGGGTGGGGCCCACGTGATTTCCGGGTGGGGCCCACGTGATTTCCCCGTGGGGCCCACGTGATTTCCGGGTGGGGCCCACGTGATTTCCGGGTGGGCCCCACGTGATTTCCGGGTGGGGCCCACGTGATTTCCGGGTGGGGCCCACGTGATTTCCGGGTGGGGCCCACGTGATTTCCGGGTGGGGCCCACGTGATTTCCGGGTGGGGCCCACGTGATTTCCGGGTGGGGCCCACGTGATTTCAGGGTGGGGCCCACGTGATTTCCGGGTGGGGCCCACGTGATTTCCGGGTGGGGCCCACGTGATTTCCGGGTGGGGCCCACGTGATTTCCGGGTGGGGCCCACGTGATTTCCGGGTGGGGCCCACGTGATTTCCGGGTGGGGCCCACGTGATTTCCCCTGGGGGCCCACGTGATTTCCGGGTGGGGCCCACGTGATTTCCGGGTGGGGCCCACGTGATTTCCGGGTGGGGCCCACGTGATTTCCCCGTGGGGCCCACGTGATTTCCGGGTGGGGCACACGTGATTTCCCCGTGGGGCCCACGTGATTTCCGGGTGGGGCCCACGTGATTTCCGGGTGGGGCCCACGTGATTTCCGGGTGGGGCCCATGTGATTTCCGGGTGGGGCCCACGTGATTTCCGGGTGGGGCCCACGTGATTTCCGGGTGGGGCCCACGTGATTTCCGGGTGGGGCCCACGTGATTTCCGGGTGGGTCCCACGTGATTTCCGGGTGGGGCCCACGTGATTTCCGGGTGGGGCCCACGTGATTTCCCCGTGGGGCCCACGTGATTTCCGGGTGGGGCCCACGTGATTTCCGGGTGGGGCCCACGTGATTTCCGGGTGGGGCCCACGTGATTTCCGGGTGGGGCCCACGTGATTTCCGGGTGGGGCCCACGTGATTTCCGGGTGGGGCCCACGTGATTTCCGGGTGGGGCCCACGTGATTTCCGGGTGGGGCCCACGTGATTTCCGGGTGGGGCCCACGTGATTTCCCCGTCGGGCCCACGTGATTTCCGGGTGGGGCCCACGTGATTTCCGGGTGGGGCCCACGTGATTTCCGGGTGGGGCCCACGTGATTTCCCCTGGGGGCCCACGTGATTTCCGGGTGGGGCCCACGTGTTTTCCGGGTGGGGCCCACGTGATTTCCGGGTGGGGCCCACGTGATTTCCGGGTGGGGCCCACGTGATTTCCCCGTGGGGCCCACGTGATTTCCGGGTGGGGCCCACGTGATTTCCGGGTGGGGCCCACGTGATTTCCCCGTGGGGCCCACGTGATTTCCGGGTGGGGCCCACGTGATTTCCGGGTGGGGCCCACGTGATTTCCGGGTGGGGCCCACGTGATTTCCGGGTGGGGCCCCCGTGATTTCCGGGTGGGGCCCACGTGATTTCCGGGTGGGGCCCACGTGATTTCCGGGTGGGACCCACGTGATTTCCCTGTGGGGCCCACGTGATTTCCGGGTGGGGCCCACGTGATTTCCGGGTGGGAGCCACGTGATATCCGGGTGGGGCCCACGTGATTTCCCCTGGGGGCCCACGTGATTTCCGGGTGGGGCCCACGTGATTTCCGGGTGGGAGCCACGTGATATCCGGGTGGGGCCCACGTGATTTCCCCTGGGGGCCCACGTGATTTCCGGGTGGGGCCCACGTGATTTCCCCTGGGGGCCCACGTGATTTATGAGTAGGGCCCACGTGATTTCCGGGTGGGGCCCACGTGATTTCCGGGTGGGGCCCACGTGATTTCCGGGTGGGGCCCACGTGATTTCCGGGTGGGGCCCACGTGATTTCCGGGTGGGGCCCACGTGATTTCCGGGTGGGGCCCACGTGATTTCCGGGTGGGGCCCACGTGATTTCCGGGTGGGGCCCACGTGATTTCCGGGTGGGGCCCACGTGATTTCCGGGTGGGGCCCACGTGATTTCCCATGGGGGCCCACGTGATTTCCGGGTGGGGCCCACGTGATTTCCGGGTGGGGCCCACGTGATTTCCGGGTGGGGCCCACGTGATTTCCGGGTGGGGCCCACGTGATTTCCCATGGGGGCCCACGTGATTTCCGGGTGGGGCCCACGTGATTTCCGGGTGGGGCCCACGTGATTTCCGGGTGGGGCCCACGTGATTTCCGGGTGGGGCCCACGTGATTTCCGGGTGGGGCCCACGTGATTTCCGGGTGGGGCCCACGTGATTTCCGGGTGGGGCCCACGTGATTTCCGGGTGGGGCCCACGTGATTTCCGGGTGGGGCCCACGTGATTTCCGGGTGGGGCCCACGTGATTTCCGGGTGGGGCCCACGTGATTTCCCCGTGGGGCCCACGTGATTTCCGGGTGGGCCCCAAGTGATTTCCGGGTGGGGCCCACGTGATTTCCGGGTGGGGCCCACGTGATTTCCGGGTGGGGCCCACGTGATTTCCGGGTGGGGCCCACGTGATTTCCGGGTGGGGCCCACGTGATTTCCGGGTGGGGCCCACGTGATTTCCGGGTGGGGCCCACGTGATTTCCGGGTGGGGCCCACGTGATTTCCGGGTGGGGCCCACGTGATTTCCGTGTGGGGCCCACGTGATTTCCGGGTGGGGCCCACGTGATTTCCGGGTGGGGCCCACGTGATTTCCGGGTGGGGCCCACGTGATTTCCCCTGGGGTCCCAGGTGATTTCCGGGTGGGGCCCACGTGATTTCCGGGTGGGGCCCACGTGATTTCCGGGTGGGGCCCACGTGATTTCCCCGTGGGGCCCACGTGATTTCCGGGTGGGGCCCACGTGATTTCCGGGTGGGTCCCACGTGATTTCCGGGTGGGGCCCACGTGATTTCCGGGTGGGGCCCACGTGATTTCCGTGTGGGGCCCACGTGATTTCCGGGTGGGGCCCACGTGATTTCCGTGTGGGGCCCACGTGATTTCCGGGTGGGGCCCACGTGATTTCCGGGTGGGGCCCACGTGATTTCCCCGTGGGGCCCACGTGATTTCCGGGTGGGTCCCACGTGATTTCCGGGTGGGCCCCACGTGATTTCCGGGTGGGGCCCACGTGATTTCCGGGTGGGGCCCACATGATTTCCGGGTGGGGCCCACGTGATTTCCCCGTGGTGCCCACGTGATTTCCGGGTGGGGCCCACGTGATTTCCGGGTGGGGCCCACGTGATTTCCGGGTGGGGCCCACGTGATTTCAGGGTGGGGCCCACGTGATTTCCGGGTGGGGCCCACGTGATTTCCGGGTGGGGCCCACGTGATTTCCGGGTGGGGCCCACGTGACTTCCGGGTGGGGCCCACGTGATTTCCGGGTGGGGCCCACGTGATTTCCGGGTGGGGCCCACGTGATTTCCGGGTGGGGCCCACGTGATTTCCGGGTGGGGCCCACGTGATTTCCGGGTGGGGCCCACGTGATTTCCGGGTGGGGCCCACGTGATTTCCGGGTGGGGCCCACGTGATTTCCGTGTGGGGCCCACGTGATTTCCGGGTGGGGCCCACGTGATTTCCGTGTGGGGCCCACGTGATTTCCGGGTGGGGCCCACGTGATTTCCGGGTGGGGCCCACGTGATTTCCGGGTGGGGCCCACGTGATTTCCGGGTGGGGCCCACGTGATTTCCGGGTGGGCCCCACGTGATTTCCGGGTGGGGCCCACGTGATTTCCGGGTGGGGCCCACGTGATTTCCGGGTGGGGCCCACGTGATTTCCGGGTGGGGCCCACGTGATTTCCGGGTGGGGCCCACGTGATTTCCGGGTGGGGCCCACGTGATTTCAGGGTGGGGCCCACGTGATTTCCGGGTGGGGCCCACGTGATTTCCGGGTGGGGCCCACGTGATTTCCGGGTGGGGCCCACGTGATTTCCCCGTGGGGCCCACGTGATTTCCGGGTGGGCCCCACGTGATTTCCGGGTGGGTCCCACGTGATTTCCGGGTGGGCCCACGTGATTTCCGGGTGGGGCCCACGTGATTTCCGTGTGGGGCCTACGTGATTTCCGGGTGGGGCCCACGTGATTTCCGTGTGGGGCCCACGTGATTTCCGGGTGGGGCCCACGTGATTTCCGGGTGGGGCCCACGTGATTTCTCCGTGGGGCCCACGTGATTTCCGGGTGGGGCCCACGTGATTTCCGGGTGGGCCCCACGTGATTTCCGGGTGGGGCCCACGTGATTTCCGGGTGGGGCCCACGTGATTTCCGGGTGGGGCCCACGTGATTTCCGGGTGGGGCCCACGTGATTTCCGGGTGGGGCCCACGTGATTTCCGGGTGGGGCCCACGTGATTTCCGGGTGGGGCCCACGTGATTTCAGGGTGGGGCCCACGTGATTTCCGGGTGGGGCCCACGTGATTTCCGGGTGGGGCCCACGTGATTTCCGGGTGGGGCCCACGTGACTTCCGGGTGGGGCCCACGTGATTTCCGGGTGGGGCCCACGTGATTTCCGGGTGGGGCCCACGTGATTTCCCCGTGGGGCCCACGTGATTTCCGGGTGGGGCCCACGTTATTTCCGGGTGGGGCCCACGTGATTTCCGGGTGGGGCCCACGTGATTTCAGGGTGGGGCCCACGTGATTTCCGTGTGGGGCCCACGTGATTTCCGGGTGGGGCCCACGTGATTTCCGTGTGGGGCCCACGTGATTTCCGGGTGGGGCCCACGTGATTTCCGGGTGGGGCCCACGTGATTTCCGGGTGGGCCCCACGTGATTTCCGGGTGGGGCCCACGTGATTTCCGGGTGGGGCCCACGTGATTTCCGGGTGGGGCCCACGTGATTTCCCCGTGGTGCCCACGTGATTTCCGGGTGGGGCCCACGTGATTTCCGGGTGGGGCCCACGTGATTTCCGGGTGGGGCCCACGTGATTTCAGGGTGGGCCCCACGTGATTTCCGGGTGGGGCCCACGTGATTTCCGGGTGGGGCCCACGTGATTTCCGGGTGGGGCCCACGTGACTTCCGGGTGGGGCCCACGTGATTTCCGGGTGGGGCCCACGTGATTTCCCCGTGGGGCCCACGTGATTTCCGGGTGGGGCCCACGTGATTTCCGGGTGGGGCCCACGTGATTTCCGGGTGGGGCCCACGTGATTTCCCCTGGGGGCCCACGTTATTTCCGGGTGGGGCCCACGTGATTTCCGGGTGGGGCCCACGTGATTTCCGGGTGGGGCCCACGTGATTTCCCCTGGGGTCCCACGTGATTTCCGGGTGGGGCCCACGTGATTTCCGGGTGGGGCCCACGTGATTTCCGGGTGGGGCCCACGTGATTTCCCCGTGGGGCCCACGTGATTTCCGGGTGGGGCCCACGTGATTTCCGGGTGGGTCGCACGTGATTTCCGGGTGGGGCCCACGTGATTTCCGGGTGGGGCCCACGTGATTTCCGTGTGGGGCCTACGTGATTTCCGGGTGGGGCCCACGTGATTTCCGTGTGGGGCCCACGTGATTTCCGGGTGGGGCCCACGTGATTTCCGGGTGGGGCCCACGTGATTTCCCCGTGGGGCCCACGTGATTTCCGGGTGGGGCCCACGTGATTTCCGGGTGGGCCCCACGTGATTTCCGGGTGGGGCCCACGTGATTTCCGGGTGGGGCCCACGTGATTTCCGGGTGGGGCCCACGTGATTTCCGGGTGGGGCCCACGTGATTTCCGGGTGGGGCCCACGTGATTTCCGGGTGGGGCCCACGTGATTTCCGGGTGGGGCCCACGTGATTTCAGGGTGGGGCCCACGTGATTTCCGGGTGGGGCCCACGTGATTTCCGGGTGGGGCCCACGTGATTTCCGGGTGGGGCCCACGTGACTTCCGGGTGGGGCCCACGTGATTTCCGGGTGGGGCCCACGTGATTTCCGGGTGGGGCCCACGTGATTTCCGTGTGGGGCCCACGTGATTTCCGGGTGGGGCCCACGTGTTTTCCGGGTGGGGCCCACGTGATTTCCGGGTGGGGCCCACGTGATTTCCGGGTGGGGCCCACGTGATTTCCCCTGGGGGCCCACGTGATTTCCGGGTGGGGCCCACGTGATTTCCGGGTGGGGCCCACGTGATTTCCGGGTGGGACCCACGTGATTTCCGGGTGGGGCCCACGTGATTTCCGGGTGGGCCCCACGTGATTTCCGGGTGGGGCCCACGTGATTTCCGGGTGGGGCCCACGTGATTTCCCCTGGGGTCCCAGGTGATTTCCGGGTGGGGCCCACGTGATTTCCGGGTGGGGCCCACGTGATTTCCGGGTGGGGCCCACGTGATTTCCCCGTGGGGCCCACGTGATTTCCGGGTGGGGCCCACGTGATTTCCGGGTGGGTCCCACGTGATTTCCGGGTGGGGCCCACGTGATTTCCGGGTGGGGCCCACGTGATTTCCGTGTGGGGCCTACGTGATTTCCGGGTGGGGCCCACGTGATTTCCGTGTGGGGCCCACGTGATTTCCGGGTGGGGCCCACGTGATTTCCGGGTGGGGCCCACGTGATTTCCCCGTGGGGCCCACGTGATTTCCGGGTGGGTCCCACGTGATTTCCGGGTGGGCCCCACGTGATTTCCGGGTGGGGCCCACGTGATTTCCGGGTGGGGCCCACATGATTTCCGGGTGGGGCCCACGTGATTTCCCCGTGGTGCCCACGTGATTTCCGGGTGGGGCCCACGTGATTTCCGGGTGGGGCCCACGTGATTTCCGGGTGGGGCCCACGTGATTTCAGGGTGGGGCCCACGTGATTTCCGGGTGGGGCCCACGTGATTTCCGGGTGGGGCCCACGTGATTTCCGGGTGGGGCCCACGTGACTTCCGGGTGGGGCCCACGTGATTTCCGGGTGGGGCCCACGTGATTTCCGGGTGGGGCCCACGTGATTTCCCCGTGGGGCCCACGTGATTTCCGGGTGGGGCCCACGTGATTTCCGGGTGGGGCCCACGTGATTTCCGGGTGGGGCCCACGTGATTTCCGGGTGGGGCCCACGTGATTTCCGTGTGGGGCCCACGTGATTTCCGGGTGGGGCCCACGTGATTTCCGTGTGGGGCCCACGTGATTTCCGGGTGGGGCCCACGTGATTTCCGGGTGGGGCCCACGTGATTTCCCCGTGGGGCCCACGTGATTTCCGGGTGGGGCCCACGTGATTTCCGGGTGGGCCCCACGTGATTTCCGGGTGGGGCCCACGTGATTTCCGGGTGGGGCCCACGTGATTTCCGGGTGGGGCCCACGTGATTTCCGGGTGGGGCCCACGTGATTTCCGGGTGGGGCCCACGTGATTTCCGGGTGGGGCCCACGTGATTTCAGGGTGGGGCCCACGTGATTTCCGGGTGGGGCCCACGTGATTTCCGGGTGGGGCCCACGTGATTTCCGGGTGGGGCCCACGTGATTTCCCCGTGGGGCCCACGTGATTTCCGGGTGGGCCCCACGTGATTTCCGGGTGGGTCCCACGTGATTTCCGGGTGGGGCCCACGTGATTTCCGGGTGGGGCCCACGTGATTTCCGTGTGGGGCCTACGTGATTTCCGGGTGGGGCCCACGTGATTTCCGTGTGGGGCCCACGTGATTTCCGGGTGGGGCCCACGTGATTTCCGGGTGGGGCCCACGTGATTTCTCCGTGGGGCCCACGTGATTTCCGGGTGGGGCCCACGTGATTTCCGGGTGGGCCCCACGTGATTTCCGGGTGGGGCCCACGTGATTTCCGGGTGGGGCCCACGTGATTTCCGGGTGGGGCCCACGTGATTTCCGGGTGGGGCCCACGTGATTTCCGGGTGGGGCCCACGTGATTTCCGGGTGGGGCCCACGTGATTTCCGGGTGGGGCCCACGTGATTTCAGGGTGGGGCCCACGTGATTTCCGGGTGGGGCCCACGTGATTTCCGGGTGGGGCCCACGTGATTTCCGGGTGGGGCCCACGTGACTTCCGGGTGGGGCCCACGTGATTTCCGGGTGGGGCCCACGTGATTTCCGGGTGGGGCCCACGTGATTTCCCCGTGGGGCCCACGTGATTTCCGGGTGGGGCCCACGTTATTTCCGGGTGGGGCCCACGTGATTTCCGGGTGGGGCCCACGTGATTTCAGGGTGGGGCCCACGTGATTTCCGTGTGGGGCCCACGTGATTTCCGGGTGGGGCCCACGTGATTTCCGTGTGGGGCCCACGTGATTTCCGGGTGGGGCCCACGTGATTTCCGGGTGGGGCCCACGTGATTTCCCCGTGGGGCCCACGTGATTTCCGGATGGGGCCCACGTGATTTCCGGGTGGGCCCCACGTGATTTCCGGGTGGGGCCCACGTGATTTCCGGGTGGGGCCCACGTGATTTCCGGGTGGGGCCCACGTGATTTCCCCGTGGTGCCCACGTGATTTCCGGGTGGGGCCCACGTGATTTCCGGGTGGGGCCCACGTGATTTCCGGGTGGGGCCCACGTGATTTCAGGGTGGGCCCCACGTGATTTCCGGGTGGGGCCCACGTGATTTCCGGGTGGGGCCCACGTGATTTCCGGGTGGGGCCCACGTGACTTCCGGGTGGGGCCCACGTGATTTCCGGGTGGGGCCCACGTGATTTCCCCGTGGGGCCCACGTGATTTCCGGGTGGGGCCCACGTGATTTCCGGGTGGGGCCCACGTGATTTCCGGGTGGGGCCCACGTGATTTCCCCTGGGGGCCCACGTTATTTCCGGGTGGGGCCCACGTGATTTCCGGGTGGGGCCCACGTGATTTCCGGGTGGGGCCCACGTGATTTCCCCTGGGGTCCCACGTGATTTCCGTGTGGGGCCCACGTGATTTCCGGGTGGGGCCCACGTGATTTCCGGGTGGGGCCCACGTGATTTCCCCGTGGGGCCCACGTGATTTCCGGATGGGGCCCACGTGATTTCCGGGTGGGCCCCACGTGATTTCCGGGTGGGGCCCACGTGATTTCCGGGTGGGGCCCACGTGATTTCCGGGTGGGGCCCACGTGATTTCCCCGTGGTGCCCACGTGATTTCCGGGTGGGGCCCACGTGATTTCCGGGTGGGGCCCACGTGATTTCCGGGTGGGGCCCACGTGATTTCAGGGTGGGCCCCACGTGATTTCCGGGTGGGGCCCACGTGATTTCCGGGTGGGGCCCACGTGATTTCCGGGTGGGGCCCACGTGACTTCCGGGTGGGGCCCACGTGATTTCCGGGTGGGGCCCACGTGATTTCAGGGTGGGGCCCACGTGATTTCCGGGTGGGGCCCACGTGATTTCCGGGTGGGGCCCACGTGATTTCCGGGTGGGGCCCACGTGATTTCCCCTGGGGGCCCACGTTATTTCCGGGTGGGGCCCACGTGATTTCCGGGTGGGGCCCACGTGATTTCCGGGTGGGGCCCACGTGATTTCCCCTGGGGTCCCACGTGATTTCCGGGTGGGGCCCACGTGATTTCCGGGTGGGGCCCACGTGATTTCCGGGTGGGGCCCACGTGATTTCCCCGTGGGGCCCACGTGATTTCCGGGTGGGGCCCACGTGATTTCCGGGTGGGTCCCACGTGATTTCCGGGTGGGGCCCACGTGATTTCCGGGTGGGGCCCACGTGATTTCCGTGTGGGGCCTACGTGATTTCCGGGTGGGGCCCACGTGATTTCCGTGTGGGGCCCACGTGATTTCCGGGTGGGGCCCACGTGATTTCCGGGTGGGGCCCACGTGATTTCCCCGTGGGGCCCACGTGATTTCCGGGTGGGGCCCACGTGATTTCCGGGTGGGCCCCACGTGATTTCCGGGTGGGGCCCACGTGATTTCCGGGTGGGGCCCACGTGATTTCCGGGTGGGGCCCACGTGATTTCCGGGTGGGGCCCACGTGATTTCCGGGTGGGCCCACGTGATTTCCGGGTGGGGCCCACGTGATTTCCGGGTGGGGCCCACGTGATTTCAGGGTGGGGCCCACGTGATTTCCGGGTGGGGCCCACGTGATTTCCGGGTGGGGCCCACGTGATTTCCGGGTGGGGCCCACGTGATTTCCGGGTGGGGCCCACGTGATTTCCCCTGGGGGCCCACGTGATTTCCGGGTGGGGCCCACGTGATTTCCGGGTGGGGCCCACGTGATTTCCGGGTGGGACCCACGTGATTTCCGGGTGGGGCCCACGTGATTTCCGGGTGGGGCCCACGTGATTTCCGGGTGGGGCCCACGTGATTTCCGGGTGGGGCCCACGTGATTTCCCCTGGGGGCCCACGTGATTTCCGGGTGGGGCCCACGTGATTTCCGGGTGGGGCCCACGTGATTTCCGGGTGGGGCCCACGTGATTTCCGGGTGGGGCCCACGTGATTTCCGGGTGGGGCCCACGTGATTTCCGGGTGGGGCCCACGTGATTTCCGGGTGGGGCCCACGTGATTTCCCCGTGGGGCCCACGTGATTTCCGGGTGGGGCACACGTGATTTCCCCGTGGGGCCCACGTGATTTCCGGGTGGGGCCCACGTGATTTCCGGGTGGGGCCCACGTGATTTCCGGGTGGGGCCCACGTGATTTCCGGGTGGGGCCCACGTGATTTCCGGGTGGGGCCCACGTGATTTCCGGGTGGGGCCCACGTGATTTCCGGGTGGGGCCCACGTGATTTCCGGGTGGGGCCCACGTGATTTCCCCGTGGGGCCCACGTGATTTCCGGGTGGGGCCCACGTGATTTCCGGGTGGGGCCTACGTGATTTCCGGGTGGGGCCCACGTGATTTCCGTGTGGGGCCCACGTGATTTCCGGGTGGGGCCCACGTGATTTCCGGGTGGGGCCCACGTGATTTCCCCTGGGGTCCCACGTGATTTCCGGGTGGGGCCCACGTGATTTCCGGGTGGGGCCCACGTGATTTCCGGGTGGGGCCCACGTGGTTTCCCCGTGGGGCCCACGTGATTTCCGGGTGGGGCCCACGTGATTTCCGGGTGGGTCCCACGTGATTTCCGGGTGGGGCCCACGTGATTTCCGGGTGTGGCCCACGTGATTTCCGTGTGGGGCCTACGTGATTTCCGGGTGGGGCCCACGTGATTTCCGTGTGGGGCCCACGTGATTTCCGGGTGGGGCCCACGTGATTTCCGGGTGGGGCCCACGTGATTTCCCCTGGGGTCCCACGTGATTTCCGGGTGGGGCCCACGTGATTTCCGGGTGGGGCCCACGTGATTTCCGGGTGGGGCCCACGTGGTTTCCCCGTGGGGCCCACGTGATTTCCGGGTGGGGCCCACGTGATTTCCGGGTGGGTCCCACGTGATTTCCGGGTGGGGCCCACGTGATTTCCGGGTGTGGCCCACGTGATTTCCGTGTGGGGCCTACGTGATTTCCGGGTGGGGCCCACGTGATTTCCGTGTGGGGCCCACGTGATTTCCGGGTGGGGCCCACGTGATTTCCGGGTGGGGCCCACGTGATTTCCCCGTGGGGCCCACGTGATTTCCGGGTGGGGCCCACGTGATTTCCGGGTGGGGCCCACGTGACTTCCGGGTGGGGCCCACGTGATTTCCGGGTGGGGCCCACGTGATTTCCCCGTGGGGCCCACGTGATTTCCGGGTGGGGCCCACGTGATTTCCGGGTGGGGCCCACGTGATTTCCGGGTGGGGCCCACGTGATTTCCCCTGGGGGCCCACGTTATTTCCGGGTGGGGCCCACGTGATTTCCGGGTGGGGCCCACGTGATTTCCGGGTGGGGCCCACGTGATTTCCCCTGGGGTCCCACGTGATTTCCGGGTGGGGCCCACGTGATTTCCGGGTGGGGCCCACGTGATTTCCGGGTGGGGCCCACGTGATTTCCCCGTGGGGCCCACGTGATTTCCGGGTGGGGCCCACGTGATTTCCGGGTGGGTCCCACGTGATTTCCGGGTGGGGCCCACGTGATTTCCGGGTGGGGCCCACGTGATTTCCGGGTGGGGCCCACGTGATTTCCGGGTGGGGCCCACGTGATTTCCGGGTGGGGTCACGTGATTTCCCCGTGGGGCCCACGTGATTTCCGGGTGGGGCACACGTGATTTCCCCGTGGGGCCCACGTGATTTCCGGGTGGGGCCCACGTGATTTCCGGGTGGGCCCCACGTGATTTCCGGGTGGGGCCCACGTGATTTCCGGGTGGGGCCCACGTGATTTCCGGGTGGGGCCCACGTGATTTCCGGGTGGGGCCCACGTGATTTCCGGGTGGGCCCACGTGATTTCCGGGTGGGGCCCACGTGATTTCAGGGTGGGGCCCACGTGATTTCCGGGTGGGGCCCACGTGATTTCCGGGTGGGGCCCACGTGATTTCCGGGTGGGGCCCACGTGACTTCCGGGTGGGGCCCACGTGATTTCCGGGTGGGGCCCACGTGATTTCCGGGTGGGGCCCACGTGATTTCCGTGTGGGGCCCACGTGATTTCCGGGTGGGGCCCACGTGTTTTCCGGGTGGGGCCCACGTGATTTCCGGGTGGGGCCCACGTGATTTCCGGGTGGGGCCCACGTGATTTCCCCTGGGGGCCCACGTGATTTCCGGGTGGGGCCCACGTGATTTCCGGGTGGGGCCCACGTGATTTCCGGGTGGGACCCACGTGATTTCCGGGTGGGGCCCACGTGATTTCCGGGTGGGGCCCACGTGATTTCCGGGTGGGGCCCACGTGATTTCCGGGTGGGGCCCACGTGATTTCCCCTGGGGGCCCACGTGATTTCCGGGTGGGGCCCACGTGATTTCCGGGTGGGGCCCACGTGATTTCCGGGTGGGGCCCACGTGATTTCCGGGTGGGTCCCACGTGATTTCCGGGTGGGGCCCACGTGATTTCCGGGTGGGGCCCACGTGATTTCCGGGTGGGGCCCACGTGATTTCCCCGTGGGGCCCACGTGATTTCCGGGTGGGGCACACGTGATTTCCCCGTGGGGCCCACGTGATTTCCGGGTGGGGCCCACGTGATTTCCGGGTGGGGCCCACGTGATTTCCGGGTGGGGCCCACGTGATTTCCGGGTGGGGCCCACGTGATTTCCGGGTGGGGCCCACGTGATTTCCGGGTGGGGCCCACGTGATTTCCGGGTGGGGCCCACGTGATTTCCCCGTGGGGCCCACGTGATTTCCGGGTGGGGCCCACGTGATTTCCGGGTGGGGCCCACGTGATTTCCGGGTGGGGCCCACGTGATTTCCCCTGGGGGCCCACGTGATTTCCGGGTGGGGCCCACGTGATTTCCGGGTGGGGCCCACGTGATTTCCCCTGGGGTCCCACGTGATTTCCGGGTGGGGCCCACGTGATTTCCGGGTGGGGCCCACGTGATTTCCGGGTGGGGCCCACGTGGTTTCCCCGTGGGGCCCACGTGATTTCCGGGTGGGGCCCACGTGATTTCCGGGTGGGTCCCACGTGATTTCCGGGTGGGGCCCACGTGATTTCCGGGTGTGGCCCACGTGATTTCCGTGTGGGGCCTACGTGATTTCCGGGTGGGGCCCACGTGATTTCCGTGTGGGGCCCACGTGATTTCCGGGTGGGGCCCACGTGATTTCCGGGTGGGGCCCACGTGATTTCCCCGTGGGGCCCACGTGATTTCCGGGTGGGGCCCACGTGATTTCCGGGTGGGCCCCACGTGATTTCCGGGTGGGGCCCACGTGATTTCCGGGTGGGGCCCACGTGATTTCCGGGTGGGGCCCACGTGATTTCCCCGTGGTGCCCACGTGATTTCCGGGTGGGGCCCACGTGATTTCCGGGTGGGGCCCACGTGATTTCCGGGTGGGGCCCACGTGATTTCAGGGTGGGGCCCACGTGATTTCCGGGTGGGGCCCACGTGATTTCCGGGTGGGGCCCACGTGATTTCCGGGTGGGGCCCACGTGATTTCCGGGTGGGGCCCACGTGATTTCCGGGTGGGGCCCACGTGATTTCCCCTGGGGTCCCACGTGATTTCCGGGTGGGGCCCACGTGATTTCCGGGTGGGTCCCACGTGATTTCCGGGTGGGGCCCACGTGATTTCCCCGTGGGGCCCACGTGATTTCCGGGTGGGGCCCACGTGATTTCCGGGTGGGTCCCACGTGATTTCCGGGTGGGGCCCACGTGATTTCCGGGTGGGGCCCACGTGATTTCCGTGTCGGGCCTACGTGATTTCCGGGTGGGGCCCACGTGATTTCCGTGTGGGGCCCACGTGATTTCCGGGTGGGGCCCACGTGATTTCCGGGTGGGGCCCACGTGATTTCCCCGTGGGGCCCACGTGATTTCCGGGTGGGGCCCACGTGATTTCCGGGTGGGCCCCACGTGATTTCCGGGTGGGGCCCACGTGATTTCCGGGTGGGGCCCACGTGATTTCCGGGTGGGGCCCACGTGATTTCCCCGTGGTGCCCACGTGATTTCCGGGTGGGGCCCACGTGATTTCCGGGTGGGGCCCACGTGATTTCCGGGTGGGGCCCAAGTGATTTCAGGGTGGGGCCCACGTGATTTCCGGGTGGGGCCCACGTGATTTCCGGGTGGGGCCCACGTGACTTCCGGGTGGGGCCCACGTGACTTCCGGGTGGGGCCCACGTGATTTCCGGGTGGGGCCCACGTGATTTCCCCGTGGGGCCCACGTGATTTCCGGGTGGGGCCCACGTGATTTCCGGGTGGGGCCCACGTGATTTCCGGGTGGGGCCCACGTGATTTCCGTGTGGGGCCCACGTGATTTCCGGGTGGGGCCCACGTGATTTCCGTGTGGGGCCCACGTGATTTCCGGGTGGGGCCCACGTGATTTCCGGGTGGGGCCCACGTGATTTCCCCGTGGGGCCCACGTGATTTCCGGGTGGGGCCCACGTGATTTCCGGGTTGGCCCCACGTGATTTCCGGGTGGGGCCCACGTGATTTCCGGGTGGGGCCCACGTGATTTCCGGGTGGGGCCCACGTGATTTCCGGGTGGGGCCCACGTGATTTCCGGGTGGGGCCCACGTGATTTCCGGGTGGGGCCCACGTGATTTCAGGGTTGGGCCCACGTTATTTCCGGGTGGGGCCCACGTGATTTCCGGGTGGGGCCCACGTGATTTCCGGGTGGGGCCCACGTGATTTCCCCGTGGGGCCCACGTGATTTCCGGGTGGGCCCCACGTGATTTCCGGGTGGGCCCCACGTGATTTCCGGGTGGGGCCCACGTGATTTCCGGGTGGGGCCCACGTGATTTCCGTGTGGGGCCTACGTGATTTCCGGGTGGGGCCCACGTGATTTCCGTGTGGGGCCCACGTGATTTCCGGGTGGGGCCCACGTGATTTCCGGGTGGGGCCCACGTGATTTCCCCGTGGAGCCCACGTGATTTCCGGGTGGGGCCCACGTGATTTCCGGGTGGGCCCCACGTGATTTCCGGGTGGGGCCCACGTGATTTCCGGGTGGGGCCCACGTGATTTCCGGGTGGGCCCCACGTGATATCCCCGTGGTGCCCACGTGATTTCCGGGTGGGGCCCACGTGATTTCCGGGTGGGGCCCACGTGATTTCAGGGTGGGGCCCACGTGATTTCAGGGTGGGGCCCACGTGATTTCCGGGTGGGGCCCACGTGATTTCCGGGTGGGGCCCACGTGACTTCCGGGTGGGGCCCACGTGATTTCCGGGTGGGGCCCACGTGATTTCCGGGTGGGGCCCACGTGATTTCCCCGTGGGGCCCACGTGATTTCCGGGTGGGGCCCACGTGATTTCCGGGTGGGGCCCACGTGATTTCAGGGTGGGGCCCACGTGATTTCCGGGTGGGGCCCACGTGATTTCCGTGTGGGGCCCACGTGATTTCCGGGTGGGGCCCACGTGATTTCCGTGTGGGGCCCACGTGATTTCCGGGTGGGGCCCACGTGATTTCCGGGTGGGGCCCACGTGATTTCCCCGTGGGGCCCACGTGATTTCCGGGTGGGGCCCACGTGATTTCCGGGTGGGCCCCACGTGATTTCCGGTTGGGGCCCACGTGATTTCCGGGTGGGGCCCACGTGATTTCCGGGTGGGGCCCACGTGATTTCCCCGTGGTGCCCACGTGATTTCCGGGTGGGGCCCACGTGATTTCCGGGTGGGGCCCACGTGATTTCCGGGTGGGGCCCACGTGATTTCAGGGTGGGCCCCACGTGATTTCCGGGTGGGGCCCACGTGATTTCCGGGTGGGGCCCACGTGATTTCCGGGTGGGGCCCACGTGATTTCCGGGTGGGGCCCACGTGATTTCCGGGTGGGGCCCACGTGATTTCCCCGTGGGGCCCACGTGATTTCCGGGTGGGGCCCACGTGATTTCCGGGTGGGGCCCACGTGATTTCCGGGTGGGGCCCACGTGATTTCCGGGTGGGGCCCACGTGATTTCCGGGTGGGGCCCACGTGATTTCCGGGTGGGGCCCACGTGATTTCCGGGTGGGGCCCACGTGATTTCCCCTGGGGGCCCACGTGATTTCCGGGTAGGGCCCACGTGATTTCCGGGTGGGGCCCACGTGATTTCCGGGTGGGGCCCACGAGATTTCCCCGTGGGGCCCACGTGATTTCCGGGTGGGGCCCACGTGATTTCAGGGTGGGGCCCACGTGATTTCCGGGTGGGGCCCACGTGATTTCCGGGTGGGGCCCACGTGATTTCCCCTGGGGGCCCACGTGATTTCCGGGTGGGGCCCACGTGATTTCCGGGTGGGGCCCACGTGATTTCCGGGTGGGGCCCACGTGATTTCAGGGTGGGGCCCACGTGATTTCCGGGTGGGGCCCACGTGATTTCCGGGTGGGGCCCACGTGATTTCCCCTGGGGGCCCACGTGATTTCCGGGTGGGGCCCACGTGATTTCCGGGTGGGGCCCACGTGATTTCCGGGTGGGGCCCACGTGATTTCAGGGTGGGGCCCACGTGATTTGCCCGTGGGGCCCACGTGATTTCCGGGTGGGGCCCACGTGATTTCCGGGTGGGGCCCACGTGATTTCCGGGTGGGGCCCACGTGATTTCCGGGTGGGGCCCACGTGATTTCCGGGTGCGGCCCACGTGATTTCCGGGTGGGGCCCACGTGATTTCCCCTGGGGGCCCACGTGATTTCCGGGTGGGCCCACGTGATTTCCGGGTGGGGCCCACGTGATTTCCGGGTGGGGCCCACGTGATTTCCGGGTGGGGCCCACGTGATTTCCCCGTGGGGCCCACGTGATTTCCGGGTGGGGCCCACGTGATTTCCGGGTGGGGCCCACGTGATTTCCGGGTGGGGCCCACGTGATTTCCGGGTGGGGCCCACGTGATTTCCGGGTGGGGCCCACGTGATTTCCGGGTGGGGCCCACGTGATTTCCGGGTGGGGCCCACGTGATTTCCGGGTGGGGCCCACGTGATTTCCGGGTGGGGCCCACGTGATTTCCGGGTGGGGCCCACGTGATTTCCGGGTGGGGCCCACGTGATTTCCGGGTGGGGCCCACGTGATTTCCCCGTCGGGCCCACGTGATTTCCGAGTGGGGCCCACGTGATTTCCGGGTGGGGCCCACGTGATTTCCGGGTGGGGCCCACGTGATTTCCGGGTGGGGCCCACGTGATTTCCGGGTGGGGCCCACGTGATTTCCGGGTGGGGCCCACGTGATTTCCGGGTGGGGCCCACGTGATTTCCCCGTGGGGCCCACGTGATTTCCGGGTGGGGCCCACGTGATTTCCGGGTGGGGCCCACGTGATTTCCGGGTGGGGCCCACGTGATTTCCCCTGGGGGCCCACGTGATTTCCGGGTGGGGCCCTCGTGATTTCCGGGTGGGGCCCACGTGATTTCCGGGTGGGGCCCACGTGATTTCCGTGTGGGGCCCACGTGATTTCCGGGTGGGGCCCACGTGATTTCCGGGTGGGGCCCACGTGATTTCCGGGTGGGGCCCACGTGATTTCCGGGTGGGGCCCACGTGATTTCCGGGTGGGGCCCACGTGATTTCCCCGTGGGGCCCACGTGATTTCCGGGTGGGGCCCACGTGATTTCCGGGTGGGGCCCACGTGATTTCCGGGTGGGGCCCACGTGATTTCCGGGTGGGGCCCACGTGATTTCCGGGTGGGGCCCACGTGATTTCCGGGTGGGGCCCACGTGATTTCCGGGTGGGACCCACGTGATTTCCCTGTGGGGCCCACGTGATTTCCGGGTGGGGCCCACGTGATTTCCGGGTGGGGCCCACGTGATATCCGGGTGGGGCCCACGTGATTTCCCCTGGGGGCCCACGTGATTTCCGGGTGGGGCCCACGTGATTTCCCCTGGGGGCCCACGTGATTTCCGGGTAGGGCCCACGTGATTTCCGGGTGGGGCCCACGTGATTTCCCCTGGGGGCCCACGTGATTTCCGGGTGGGGCCCACGTGATTTCCGGGTGGGGCCCACGTGATTTCCGGGTGGGGCCCACGTGATTTCCGGGTGGGGCCCACGTGATTTCCGGGTGGGGCCCACGTGATTTCCGGGTGGGGCCCACGTGATTTCCGGGTGGGGCCCACGTGATTTCCGGGTGGGGCCCACCTGATTTCCCCTGGGGGCCCACGTGATTTCCGGGTGGGGCCCACGTGATTTCCGGGTGGGGCCCACGTGATTTCCGGGTGGGGCCTACGTGATTTCCGAGTGGGGCCCACGTGATTTCCGGGTGGGGCCCACGTGATTTCCGGGTGGGGCCCACGTGATTTCCGGGTGGGGCCCACGTGATTTCCGGGTGGGGCCCACGTGATTTCCGGGTGGGGCCCACGTGATTTCCGGGTGGGGCCCACGTGATTTCCCCGTGGGGCCCACGTGATTTCCGGGTGGGGCCCACGTGATTTCCGGGTGGGGCCCACGTGATTTCCCCGTGGGGCCCACGTGATTTCCGGGTGGGCCCCACGTGATTTCCGGGTGGGCCCCACGTGATTTCCGGGTGGGGCCCACGTGATTTCCGGGTGGGGCCCACGTGATTTCCGGGTGGGGCCCACGTGATTTCCGGGTGGGGCCCACGTGATTTCCGGGTGGGGCCCACGTGATTTCCGGGTGGGGCCCACGTGATTTCCGGGTGGGGCCCACGTGATTTCCGGGTGGGGCCCACGTGATTTCCGGGTGGGGCCCACGTGATTTCCGGGTGGGGCCCACGTGATTTCCCCTGGGGTCCCAGGTGATTTCCGGGTGGGGCCCACGTGATTTCCGGGTGGGGCCCACGTGATTTCCGGGTTGGGCCCACGTGATTTCCCCGTGGGGCCCACGTGATTTCCGGGTGGGGCCCACGTGATTTCCGGGTGGGTCCCACGTGATTTCCGGGTGGGGCCCACGTGATTTCCGGGTGGGGCCCACGTGATTTCCGTGTGGGGCCTACGTGATTTCCGGGTGGGGCCCACGTGATTTCCGTGTGGGGCCCACGTGATGTCCGGGTGGGGCCCACGTGATTTCCGGGTGGGGCCCACGTGATTTCCCCGTGGGGCCCACGTGATTTCCGGGTGGGGCCCACGTGATTTCCGGGTGGGCCCCACGTGATTTCCGGGTGGGGCCCACGTGATTTCCGGGTGGGGCCCACGTGATTTCCGGGTGGGGCCCACGTGATTTCCCCGTGGTGCCCACGTGATTTCCGGGTGGGGCCCACGTGATTTCCGGGTGGGGCCCACGTGATTTCCGGGTGGGGCCCACGTGATTTCAGGGTGGGGCCCACGTGATTTCCGGGTGGGGCCCACGTGATTTCCGGGTGGGGCCCACGTGACTTCCGGGTGGGGCCCACGTGATTTCCGGGTGGGGCCCACGTGATTTCCGGGTGGGGCCCACATGATTTCCCCGTGGGGCCCACGTGATTTCCGGGTGGGGCCCACGTGATTTCCGGGTGGGGCCCACGTGATTTCCGGGTGGGGCCCACGTGATTTCCGGGTGGGGCCCACGTGATTTCCGTGTGGGGCCCACGTGATTTCCGGGTGGGGCCCACGTGATTTCCCTGTGGGGCCCACGTGATTTCCGGGTGGGGCCCACGTGATTTCCGGGTGGGGCCCACGTGATTTCCCCGTGGGGCCCACGTGATTTCCGGGTGGGGCCCACGTGATTTCCGGGTGGGCCCCACGTGATTTCCGGGTGGGGCCCACGTGATTTCCGGGTGGGGCCCACGTGATTTCCGGGTGGGGCCCACGTGATTTCCGGGTGGGGCCCACGTGATTTCCGGGTGGGGCCCACGTGATTTCCGGGTGGGGCCCACGTGATTTCAGGGTGGGGCCCACGTGATTTCCGGGTGGGGCCCACGTGATTTCCGGGTGGGGCCCACGTGATTTCCGGGTGGGGCCCACGTGATTTCCCCGTGGGGCCCACGTGATTTCCGGGTGGGCCCCACGTGATTTCCGGGTGGGTCCCACGTGATTTCCGGGTGGGGCCCACGTGATTTCCGGGTGGGGCCCACGTGATTTCCGTGTGGGGCCCACGTGATTTCCGGGTGGGGCCCACGTGATTTCCGTGTGGGGCCCACGTGATTTCCGGGTGGGGCCCACGTGATTTCCGGGTGGGGCCCACGTGATTTCTCCGTGGGGCCCACGTGATTTCCGGGTGGGGCCCACGTGATTTCCGGGTGGGCCCCACGTGATTTCCGGGTGGGGCCCACGTGATTTCCGGGTGGGGCCCACGTGATTTCCGGGTGGGGCCCACGTGATTTCCGGGTGGGGCCCACGTGATTTCCGGGTGGGGCCCACGTGATTTCCGGGTGGGGCCCACGTGATTTCAGGGTGGGGCCCACGTGATTTCCGGGTGGGGCCCACGTGATTTCCGGGTGAGGCCCACGTGACTTCCGGGTGGGGCCCACGTGACTTCCGGGTGGGGCCCACGTGATTTCCGGGTGGGGCCCACGTGATTTCCGGGTGGGGCCCACGTGATTTCCCCGTGGGGCCCACGTGATTTCCGGGTGGGGCCCACGTTATTTCCGGGTGGGGCCCACGTGATTTCCGGGTGGGGCCCACGTGATTTCAGGGTGGGGCCCACGTGATTTCCGTGTGGGGCCCACGTGATTTCCGGGTGGGGCCCACGTTATTTCCGTGTGGGGCCCACGTGATTTCCGGGTGGGGCCCACGTGATTTCCGGGTGGGGCCCACGTGATTTCCCCGTGGGGCCCACGTGATTTCCGGGTGGGGCCCACGTGATTTCCGGGTGGGGCCCACGTGATTTCCGGGTGGGGCCCACGTGATTTCCGGGTGGGGCCCACGTGATTTCCGGGTGGGGCCCACGTGATTTCCGGGTGGGGCCCACGTGATTTCCGGGTGGGGCCCACGTGATTTCCCCTGGGGTCCCACGTGATTTCCGGGTGGGGCCCACATGATTTCCGGGTGGGGCCCACGTGATTTCCGGGTGGGGCCCACGTGATTTCCCCGTGGGGCCCACGTGATTTCCGGGTGGGGCCCACGTGATTTCCGGGTGGGTCCCACGTGATTTCCGGGTGGGGCCCACGTGATTTCCGGGTGGGGCCCACGTGATTTCCGTGTGGGGCCTACGTGATTTCCGGGTGGGGCCCACGTGATTTCCGTGTGGGGCCCACGTGATTTCCGGGTGGGGCCCACGTGATTTCCGGGTGGGGCCCACGTGATTTCCCCGTGGGGCCCACGTGATTTCCGGGTGGGGCCACGTGATTTCCGGGTGGGCCCCACGTGATTTCCGGGTGGGGCCCACGTGATTTCCGGGTGGGGCCCACGTGATTTCCGGGTGGGGCCCACGTGATTTCCGGGTGGGGCCCACGTAACTTCCGGGTGGGGCCCACGTGATTTCCGGGTGGGGCCCACGTGATTTCCGGGTGGGGCCCACGTGATTTCCCCGTGGGGCCCACGTGATTTCCGGGTGGGGCCCACGTGATTTCCGGGTGGGGACCACGTGATTTCCGGGTGGGGCCCACGTGATTTCCGGGTGGGGCCCACGTGATTTCCGTGTGGGGCCCACGTGATTTCCGTGTGGGGCCCACGTGATTTCCGTGTGGGGCCCAAGTGATTTCCGGGTGGGGCCCACGTGATTTCCGGGTGGGGCCCACGTGATTTCCCCGTGGGGCCCACGTGATTTCCGGGTGGGGCCCACGTGATTTCCGGGTGGGCCCCACGTGATTTCCGGGTGGGGCCCACGTGATTTCCGGGTGGGGCCCACGTGATTTCCGGGTGGGGCCCACGTGATTTCCCCGTGGTGCCCACGTGATTTCCGGGTGGGGCCCACGTGATTTCCGGGTGGGGCCCACGTGATTTCCGGGTGGGGCCCACGTGATTTCCGGGTGGGGCCCACGTGACTTCCGGGTGGGGCCCACGTGATTTCCGGGTGGGGCCCACGTGATTTCCCCGTGGGGCCCACGTGATTTCCGGGTGGGGCCCACGTGATTTCCGGGTGGGGCCCACGTGATTTCCGGGTGGGGCCCACGTGATTTCCGGGTGGGGCCCACGTGATTTCCCCGTCGGGCCCACGTGATTTCCGAGTGGGGCCCACGTGATTTCCGGGTGGGGCCCACGTGATTTCCGGGTGGGGCCCACGTGATTTCCGGGTGGGGCCCACGTGATTTCCGGGTGGGGCCCACGTGATTTCCGGGTGGGGCCCACGTGATTTCCCCGTGGGGCCCACGTGATTTCCGGGTGGGGCCCACGTGATTTCCGGGTGGGGCCCACGTGATTTCCGGGTGGGGCCCACGTGATTTCCCCTGGGGGCCCACGTGATTTCCGGGTGGGGCCCTCGTGATTTCCGGGTGGGGCCCACGTGATTTCCGGGTGGGGCCCACGTGATTTCCGTGTGGGGCCCACGTGATTTCCGGGTGGGGCCCACGTGATTTCCGGGTGGGGCCCACGTGATTTCCGGGTGGGGCCCACGTGATTTCCGGGTGGGGCCCACGTGATTTCCGGGTGGGGCCCACGTGATTTCCCCGTGGGGCCCACGTGATTTCCGGGTGGGGCCCACGTGATTTCCGGGTGGGGCCCACGTGATTTCCGGGTGGGGCCCACGTGATTTCCGGGTGGGGCCCACGTGATTTCCGGGTGGGGCCCACGTGATTTCCGGGTGGGGCCCACGTGATTTCCGGGTGGGACCCACGTGATTTCCCTGTGGGGCCCACGTGATTTCCGGGTGGGGCCCACGTGATTTCCGGGTGGGGCCCACGTGATATCCGGGTGGGGCCCACGTGATTTCCCCTGGGGGCCCACGTGATTTCCGGGTGGGGCCCACGTGATTTCCCCTGGGGGCCCACGTGATTTCCGGGTAGGGCCCACGTGATTTCCGGGTGGGGCCCACGTGATTTCCCCTGGGGGCCCACGTGATTTCCGGGTGGGGCCCACGTGATTTCCGGGTGGGGCCCACGTGATTTCCGGGTGGGGCCCACGTGATTTCCGGGTGGGGCCCACGTGATTTCCGGGTGGGGCCCACGTGATTTCCGGGTGGGGCCCACGTGATTTCCGGGTGGGGCCCACCTGATTTCCCCTGGGGGCCCACGTGATTTCCGGGTGGGGCCCACGTGATTTCCGGGTGGGGCCCACGTGATTTCCGGGTGGGGCCTACGTGATTTCCGAGTGGGGCCCACGTGATTTCCGGGTGGGGCCCACGTGATTTCCGGGTGGGGCCCACGTGATTTCCGGGTGGGGCCCACGTGATTTCCGGGTGGGGCCCACGTGATTTCCGGGTGGGGCCCACGTGATTTCCGGGTGGGGCCCACGTGATTTCCCCGTGGGGCCCACGTGATTTCCGGGTGGGGCCCACGTGATTTCCGGGTGGGGCCCACGTGATTTCCCCGTGGGGCCCACGTGATTTCCGGGTGGGCCCCACGTGATTTCCGGGTGGGCCCCACGTGATTTCCGGGTGGGGCCCACGTGATTTCCGGGTGGGGCCCACGTGATTTCCGGGTGGGGCCCACGTGATTTCCGGGTGGGGCCCACGTGATTTCCGGGTGGGGCCCACGTGATTTCCGGGTGGGGCCCACGTGATTTCCGGGTGGGGCCCACGTGATTTCCGGGTGGGGCCCACGTGATTTCCGGGTGGGGCCCACGTGATTTCCGGGTGGGGCCCACGTGATTTCCCCTGGGGTCCCAGGTGATTTCCGGGTGGGGCCCACGTGATTTCCGGGTGGGGCCCACGTGATTTCCGGGTTGGGCCCACGTGATTTCCCCGTGGGGCCCACGTGATTTCCGGGTGGGGCCCACGTGATTTCCGGGTGGGTCCCACGTGATTTCCGGGTGGGGCCCACGTGATTTCCGGGTGGGGCCCACGTGATTTCCGTGTGGGGCCTACGTGATTTCCGGGTGGGGCCCACGTGATTTCCGTGTGGGGCCCACGTGATGTCCGGGTGGGGCCCACGTGATTTCCGGGTGGGGCCCACGTGATTTCCCCGTGGGGCCCACGTGATTTCCGGGTGGGGCCCACGTGATTTCCGGGTGGGCCCCACGTGATTTCCGGGTGGGGCCCACGTGATTTCCGGGTGGGGCCCACGTGATTTCCGGGTGGGGCCCACGTGATTTCCCCGTGGTGCCCACGTGATTTCCGGGTGGGGCCCACGTGATTTCCGGGTGGGGCCCACGTGATTTCCGGGTGGGGCCCACGTGATTTCAGGGTGGGGCCCACGTGATTTCCGGGTGGGGCCCACGTGATTTCCGGGTGGGGCCCACGTGACTTCCGGGTGGGGCCCACGTGATTTCCGGGTGGGGCCCACGTGATTTCCGGGTGGGGCCCACATGATTTCCCCGTGGGGCCCACGTGATTTCCGGGTGGGGCCCACGTGATTTCCGGGTGGGGCCCACGTGATTTCCGGGTGGGGCCCACGTGATTTCCGGGTGGGGCCCACGTGATTTCCGTGTGGGGCCCACGTGATTTCCGGGTGGGGCCCACGTGATTTCCCTGTGGGGCCCACGTGATTTCCGGGTGGGGCCCACGTGATTTCCGGGTGGGGCCCACGTGATTTCCCCGTGGGGCCCACGTGATTTCCGGGTGGGGCCCACGTGATTTCCGGGTGGGCCCCACGTGATTTCCGGGTGGGGCCCACGTGATTTCCGGGTGGGGCCCACGTGATTTCCGGGTGGGGCCCACGTGATTTCCGGGTGGGGCCCACGTGATTTCCGGGTGGGGCCCACGTGATTTCCGGGTGGGGCCCACGTGATTTCAGGGTGGGGCCCACGTGATTTCCGGGTGGGGCCCACGTGATTTCCGGGTGGGGCCCACGTGATTTCCGGGTGGGGCCCACGTGATTTCCCCGTGGGGCCCACGTGATTTCCGGGTGGGCCCCACGTGATTTCCGGGTGGGTCCCACGTGATTTCCGGGTGGGGCCCACGTGATTTCCGGGTGGGGCCCACGTGATTTCCGTGTGGGGCCCACGTGATTTCCGGGTGGGGCCCACGTGATTTCCGTGTGGGGCCCACGTGATTTCCGGGTGGGGCCCACGTGATTTCCGGGTGGGGCCCACGTGATTTCTCCGTGGGGCCCACGTGATTTCCGGGTGGGGCCCACGTGATTTCCGGGTGGGCCCCACGTGATTTCCGGGTGGGGCCCACGTGATTTCCGGGTGGGGCCCACGTGATTTCCGGGTGGGGCCCACGTGATTTCCGGGTGGGGCCCACGTGATTTCCGGGTGGGGCCCACGTGATTTCCGGGTGGGGCCCACGTGATTTCAGGGGGGGGCCCACGTGATTTCCGGGTGGGGCCCACGTGATTTCCGGGTGGGGCCCACGTGACTTCCGGGTGGGGCCCACGTGACTTCCGGGTGGGGCCCACGTGATTTCCGGGAGGGGCCCACGTGATTTCCGGGTGGGGCCCACGTGATTTCCCCGTGGGGCCCACGTGATTTCCGGGTGGGGCCCACGTTATTTCCGGGTGGGGCCCACGTGATTTCCGGGTGGGGCCCACGTGATTTCAGGGTGGGGCCCACGTGATTTCCGTGTGGGGCCCACGTGATTTCCGGGTGGGGCCCACGTTATTTCCGGGTGGGGCCCACGTGATTTCAGGGTGGGGCCCACGTGATTTCCGGGTGGGGCCCACGTGATTTCCGGGTGGGGCCCACGTGATTTCCGGGTGGGGCCCACGTGATTTCCCCGTGGGGCCCACGTGATTTCCGGGTGGGCCCCACGTGATTTCCGGGTGGGTCCCACGTGATTTCCGGGTGGGGCCCACGTGATTTCCGGGTGGGGCCCACGTGATTTCCGTGTGGGGCCCACGTGATTTCCGGGTGGGGCCCACGTGATTTCCGTGTGGGGCCCACGTGATTTCCGGGTGGGGCCCACGTGATTTCCGGGTGGGGCCCACGTGATTTCTCCGTGGGGCCCACGTGATTTCCGGGTGGGGCCCACGTGATTTCCGGGTGGGCCCCACGTGATTTCCGGGTGGGGCCCACGTGATTTCCGGGTGGGGCCCACGTGATTTCCGGGTGGGGCCCACGTGATTTCCGGGTGGGGCCCACGTGATTTCCGGGTGGGGCCCACGTGATTTCCGGGTGGGGCCCACGTGATTTCAGGGTGGGGCCCACGTGATTTCCGGGTGGGGCCCACGTGATTTCCGGGTGGGGCCCACGTGACTTCCGGGTGGGGCCCACGTGACTTCCGGGTGGGGCCCACGTGATTTCCGGGTGGGGCCCACGTGATTTCCGGGTGGGGCCCACGTGATTTCCCCGTGGGGCCCACGTGATTTCCGGGTGGGGCCCACGTTATTTCCGGGTGGGGCCCACGTGATTTCCGGGTGGGGCCCACGTGATTTCAGGGTGGGTCCCACGTGATTTCCGTGTGGGGCCCACGTGATTTCCGGGTGGGGCCCACGTTATTTCCGTGTGGGGCCCACGTGATTTCCGGGTGGGGCCCACGTGATTTCCGGGTGGGGCCCACTTGATTTCCCCGTGGGGCCCACGTGATTTCCGGGTGGGGCCCACGTGATTTCCGGGTGGGGCCCACGTGATTTCCGGGTGGGGCCCACGTGATTTCCGGGTGGGGCCCACGTGATTTCCGGGTGGGGCCCACGTGATTTCCGGGTGGGGCCCACGTGATTTCCCCTGGGGTCCCACGTGATTTCCGGGTGGGGCCCACGTGATTTCCGGGTGGGGCCCACGTGATTTCCGGGTGGGGCCCACGTGATTTCCCCGTGGGGCCCACGTGATTTCCGGGTGGGGCCCACGTGATTTCCGGGTGGGTCCCACGTGATTTCCGGGTGGGGCCCACGTGATTTCCGGGTGGGGCCCACGTGATTTCCGTGTGGGGCCTACGTGATTTCCGGGTGGGGCCCACGTGATTTCCGTGTGGGGCCCACGTGATTTCCGGGTGGGGCCCACGTGATTTCCGGGTGGGGCCCACGTGATTTCCCCGTGGGGCCCACGTGATTTCCGGGTGGGGCCACGTGATTTCCGGGTGGGCCCCACGTGATTTCCGGGTGGGGCCCACGTGATTTCCGGGTGGGGCCCACGTGATTTCCGGGTGGGGCCCACGTGATTTCTCCGTGGTGCCCACGTGATTTCCGGGTGGGGCCCACGTGATTTCCGGGTGGGGCCCACGTGATTTCCGGGTGGGGCCCACGTGATTTCAGGGTGGGGCCCACGTGATTTCCGGGTGGGGCCCACGTGATTTCCGGGTGGGGCCCACGTGATTTCCGGGTGGGGCCCACGTAACTTCCGGGTGGGGCCCACGTGATTTCCGGGTGGGGCCCACGTGATTTCCGGGTGGGGCCCACGTGATTTCCCCGTGGGGCCCACGTGATTTCCGGGTGGGGCCCACGTGATTTCCGGGTGGGGACCACGTGATTTCCGGGTGGGGCCCACGTGATTTCCGGGTGGGGCCCACGTGATTTCCGTGTGGGGCCCACGTGATTTCCGTGTGGGGCCCACGTGATTTCCGTGTGGGGCCCAAGTGATTTCCGGGTGGGGCCCACGTGATTTCCGGGTGGGGCCCACGTGATTTCCGGGTGGGACCCACGTGATTTCCGGGTGGGGCCCACGTGATTTCCGGGTGGGGCCCACGTGATTTCCGGGTGGGGCCCACGTGACTTCCGGGTGGGGCCCACGTGATTTCCGGGTGGGGCCCACGTGATTTCCCCGTGGTGCCCACGTGATTTCCGGGTGGGGCCCACGTGATTTCCGGGTGGGGCCCACGTGATTTCCGGGTGGGGCCCACGTGATTTCCGGGTGGGCCCCACGTGATTTCCGGGTGGGACCCACGTGATTTCCGGGTGGGGCCCACGTGATTTCCGGGTGGGGCCCACGTGATTTCCCCGTGGTGCCCACGTGATTTCCGGGTGGGGCCCACGTGATTTCCGGGTGGGGCCCACGTGATTTCCGGGTGGGGCCCACGTGATTTCCGGGTGGGGCCCACGTGACTTCCGGGTGGGGCCCACGTGATTTCCGGGTGGGGCCCACGTGATTTCCCCGTGGGGCCCACGTGATTTCCGGGTGGGGCCCACGTGATTTCCGGGTGGGGCCCACGTGATTTCCGGGTGGGGCCCACGTGATTTCCGGGTGGGGCCCACGTGATTTCCCCGTCGGGCCCACGTGATTTCCGAGTGGGGCCCACGTGATTTCCGGGTGGGGCCCACGTGATTTCCGGGTGGGGCCCACGTGATTTCCGGGTGGGGCCCACGTGATTTCCGGGTGGGGCCCACGTGATTTCCGGGTGGGGCCCACGTGATTTCCGGGTGGGGCCCACGTGATTTCCCCGTGGGGCCCACGTGATTTCCGGGTGGGGCCCACGTGATTTCCGGGTGGGGCCCACGTGATTTCCGGGTGGGGCCCACGTGATTTCCCCTGGGGGCCCACGTGATTTCCGGGTGGGGCCCTCGTGATTTCCGGGTGGGGCCCACGTGATTTCCGGGTGGGGCCCACGTGATTTCCGTGTGGGGCCCACGTGATTTCCGGGTGGGGCCCACGTGATTTCCGGGTGGGGCCCACGTGATTTCCGGGTGGGGCCCACGTGATTTCCGGGTGGGGCCCACGTGATTTCCGGGTGGGGCCCACGTGATTTCCCCGTGGGGCCCACGTGATTTCCGGGTGGGGCCCACGTGATTTCCGGGTGGGGCCCACGTGATTTCCGGGTGGGGCCCACGTGATTTCCGGGTGGGGCCCACGTGATTTCCGGGTGGGGCCCACGTGATTTCCGGGTGGGGCCCACGTGATTTCCGGGTGGGACCCACGTGATTTCCCTGTGGGGCCCACGTGATTTCCGGGTGGGGCCCACGTGATTTCCGGGTGGGGCCCACGTGATATCCGGGTGGGGCCCACGTGATTTCCCCTGGGGGCCCACGTGATTTCCGGGTGGGGCCCACGTGATTTCCCCTGGGGGCCCACGTGATTTCCGGGTAGGGCCCACGTGATTTCCGGGTGGGGCCCACGTGATTTCCCCTGGGGGCCCACGTGATTTCCGGGTGGGGCCCACGTGATTTCCGGGTGGGGCCCACGTGATTTCCGGGTGGGGCCCACGTGATTTCCGGGTGGGGCCCACGTGATTTCCGGGTGGGGCCCACGTGATTTCCGGGTGGGGCCCACGTGATTTCCGGGTGGGGCCCACGTGATTTCCGGGTGGGGCCCACCTGATTTCCCCTGGGGGCCCACGTGATTTCCGGGTGGGGCCCACGTGATTTCCGGGTGGGGCCCACGTGATTTCCGGGTGGGGCCTACGTGATTTCCGAGTGGGGCCCACGTGATTTCCGGGTGGGGCCCACGTGATTTCCGGGTGGGGCCCACGTGATTTCCGGGTGGGGCCCACGTGATTTCCGGGTGGGGCCCACGTGATTTCCGGGTGGGGCCCACGTGATTTCCGGGTGGGGCCCACGTGATTTCCCCGTGGGGCCCACGTGATTTCCGGGTGGGGCCCACGTGATTTCCGGGTGGGGCCCACGTGATTTCCCCGTGGGGCCCACGTGATTTCCGGGTGGGCCCCACGTGATTTCCGGGTGGGCCCCACGTGATTTCCGGGTGGGGCCCACGTGATTTCCGGGTGGGGCCCACGTGATTTCCGGGTGGGGCCCACGTGATTTCCGGGTGGGGCCCACGTGATTTCCCCGTGGGGCCCACGTGATTTCCGGGTGGGGCCCACGTGATTTCCGGGTGGGGCCCACGTGATTTCCGGGTGGGGCCCACGTGATTTCCGGGTGGGGCCCACGTGATTTCCGGGTGGGGCCCACGTGATTTCCCCTGGGGTCCCAGGTGATTTCCGGGTGGGGCCCACGTGATTTCCGGGTGGGGCCCACGTGATTTCCGGGTTGGGCCCACGTGATTTCCCCGTGGGGCCCACGTGATTTCCGGGTGGGGCCCACGTGATTTCCGGGTGGGTCCCACGTGATTTCCGGGTGGGGCCCACGTGATTTCCGGGTGGGGCCCACGTGATTTCCGTGTGGGGCCTACGTGATTTCCGGGTGGGGCCCACGTGATTTCCGTGTGGGGCCCACGTGATGTCCGGGTGGGGCCCACGTGATTTCCGGGTGGGGCCCACGTGATTTCCCCGTGGGGCCCACGTGATTTCCGGGTGGGGCCCACGTGATTTCCGGGTGGGCCCCACGTGATTTCCGGGTGGGGCCCACGTGATTTCCGGGTGGGGCCCACGTGATTTCCGGGTGGGGCCCACGTGATTTCCCCGTGGTGCCCACGTGATTTCCGGGTGGGGCCCACGTGATTTCCGGGTGGGGCCCACGTGATTTCCGGGTGGGGCCCACGTGATTTCAGGGTGGGGCCCACGTGATTTCCGGGTGGGGCCCACGTGATTTCCGGGTGGGGCCCACGTGACTTCCGGGTGGGGCCCACGTGATTTCCGGGTGGGGCCCACGTGATTTCCGGGTGGGGCCCACATGATTTCCCCGTGGGGCCCACGTGATTTCCGGGTGGGGCCCACGTGATTTCCGGGTGGGGCCCACGTGATTTCCGGGTGGGGCCCACGTGATTTCCGGGTGGGGCCCACGTGATTTCCGTGTGGGGCCCACGTGATTTCCGGGTGGGGCCCACGTGATTTCCCTGTGGGGCCCACGTGATTTCCGGGTGGGGCCCACGTGATTTCCGGGTGGGGCCCACGTGATTTCCCCGTGGGGCCCACGTGATTTCCGGGTGGGGCCCACGTGATTTCCGGGTGGGCCCCACGTGATTTCCGGGTGGGGCCCACGTGATTTCCGGGTGGGGCCCACGTGATTTCCGGGTGGGGCCCACGTGATTTCCGGGTGGGGCCCACGTGATTTCCGGGTGGGGCCCACGTGATTTCCGGGTGGCGCCCACGTGATTTCAGGGTGGGGCCCACGTGATTTCCGGGTGGGGCCCACGTGATTTCCGGGTGGGGCCCACGTGATTTCCGGGTGGGGCCCACGTGATTTCCCCGTGGGGCCCACGTGATTTCCGGGTGGGCCCCACGTGATTTCCGGGTGGGTCCCACGTGATTTCCGGGTGGGGCCCACGTGATTTCCGGGTGGGGCCCACGTGATTTCCGTGTGGGGCCCACGTGATTTCCGGGTGGGGCCCACGTGATTTCCGTGTGGGGCCCACGTGATTTCCGGGTGGGGCCCACGTGATTTCCGGGTGGGGCCCACGTGATTTCTCCGTGGGGCCCACGTGATTTCCGGGTGGGGCCCACGTGATTTCCGGGTGGGCCCCACGTGATTTCCGGGTGGGGCCCACGTGATTTCCGGGTGGGGCCCACGTGATTTCCGGGTGGGGCCCACGTGATTTCCGGGTGGGGCCCACGTGATTTCCGGGTGGGGCCCACGTGATTTCCGGGTGGGGCCCACGTGATTTCAGGGTGGGGCCCACGTGATTTCCGGGTGGGGCCCACGTGATTTCCGGGTGGGGCCCACGTGACTTCCGGGTGGGGCCCACGTGACTTCCGGGTGGGGCCCACGTGATTTCCGGGTGGGGCCCACGTGATTTCCGGGTGGGGCCCACGTGATTTCCCCGTGGGGCCCACGTGATTTCCGGGTGGGGCCCACGTTATTTCCGGGTGGGGCCCACGTGATTTCCGGGTGGGGCCCACGTGATTTCAGGGTGGGGCCCACGTGATTTCCGTGTGGGGCCCACGTGATTTCCGGGTGGGGCCCACGTTATTTCCGTGTGGGGCCCACGTGATTTCCGGGTGGGGCCCACGTGATTTCCGGGTGGGGCCCACGTGATTTCCCCGTGGGGCCCACGTGATTTCCGGGTGGGGCCCACGTGATTTCCGGGTGGGGCCCACGTGATTTCCGGGTGGGGCCCACGTGATTTCCGGGTGGGGCCCACGTGATTTCCGGGTGGGGCCCACGTGATTTCCGGGTGGGGCCCACGTGATTTCCGGGTGGGGCCCACGTGATTTCCCCTGGGGTCCCACGTGATTTCCGGGTGGGGCCCACGTGATTTCCGGGTGGGGCCCACGTGATTTCCGGGTGGGGCCCACGTGATTTCCCCGTGGGGCCCACGTGATTTCCGGGTGGGGCCCACGTGATTTCCGGGTGGGTCCCACGTGATTTCCGGGTGGGGCCCACGTGATTTCCGGGTGGGGCCCACGTGATTTCCGTGTGGGGCCTACGTGATTTCCGGGTGGGGCCCACGTGATTTCCGTGTGGGGCCCACGTGATTTCCGGGTGGGGCCCACGTGATTTCCGGGTGGGGCCCACGTGATTTCCCCGTGGGGCCCACGTGATTTCCGGGTGGGGCCACGTGATTTCCGGGTGGGCCCCACGTGATTTCCGGGTGGGGCCCACGTGATTTCCGGGTGGGGCCCACGTGATTTCCGGGTGGGGCCCACGTGATTTCTCCGTGGTGCCCACGTGATTTCCGGGTGGGGCCCACGTGATTTCCGGGTGGGGCCCACGTGATTTCCGGGTGGGGCCCACGTGATTTCAGGGTGGGGCCCACGTGATTTCCGGGTGGGGCCCACGTGATTTCCGGGTGGGGCCCACGTGATTTCCGGGTGGGGCCCACGTAACTTCCGGGTGGGGCCCACGTGATTTCCGGGTGGGGCCCACGTGATTTCCGGGTGGGGCCCACGTGATTTCCCCGTGGGGCCCACGTGATTTCCGGGTGGGGCCCACGTGATTTCCGGGTGGGGACCACGTGATTTCCGGGTGGGGCCCACGTGATTTCCGGGTGGGGCCCACGTGATTTCCGTGTGGGGCCCACGTGATTTCCGTGTGGGGCCCACGTGATTTCCGTGTGGGGCCCAAGTGATTTCCGGGTGGGGCCCACGTGATTTCCGGGTGGGGCCCACGTGATTTCCCCGTGGGGCCCACGTGATTTCCGGGTGGGGCCCACGTGATTTCCGGGTGGGCCCCACGTGATTTCCGGGTGGGGCCCACGTGATTTCCGGGTGGGGCCCACGTGATTTCCGGGTGGGGCCCACGTGATTTCCCCGTGGTGCCCACGTGATTTCCGGGTGGGGCCCACGTGATTTCCGGGTGGGGCCCACGTGATTTCCGGGTGGGGCCCACGTGATTTCCGGGTGGGGCCCACGTGACTTCCGGGTGGGGCCCACGTGATTTCCGGGTGGGGCCCACGTGATTTCCCCGTGGGGCCCACGTGATTTCCGGGTGGGGCCCACGTGATTTCCGGGTGGGGCCCACGTGATTTCCGGGTGGGGCCCACGTGATTTCCCCTGGGGGCCCACGTGATTTCCGGGTGGGGCCCACGTGATTTCCGGGTGGGGCCCACGTGATTTCCGGGTGGGGCCCACGTGATTTCCGGGTGGGGCCCACGTGATTTCCCCTGGGGTCCCACGTGATTTCCGGGTGGGGCCCACGTGATTTCCGGGTGGGGCCCACGTGATTTCCGGGTGGGGCCCACGTGATTTCCGGGTGGGGCCCTCGTGATTTCCGGGTGGGGCCCACGTGATTTCCGGGTGGGGCCCACGTGATTTCCGGGTGGGGCCCACGTGATTTCCGGGTGGGGCCCACGTGATTTCCGTGTGGGGCCTACGTGATTTCCGGGTGGGGCCCACGTGATTTCCGGGTGGGGCCCACGTGATTTCCGGGTGGGGCCCACGTGATTTCCGGGTGGGGTCCACGTGATTTCCGGGTGGGGCCCACGTGATTTCCGGGTGGGGCCCATGTGATTTCCCCGTGGGGCCCACGTGATTTCCCCGTGGGGCCCACGTGATTTCCGGGTGGGGCCCACGTGATTTCCGGGTGGGGCCCACGTGATTTCCGGGTGGGGCCCACGTGATTTCCTTGTGGGGCCCACGTGATTTCCCCTGGGGGCCCACGTGATTTCCGGGTGGGCCCCACGTGATTTCCGGGTGGGGCCCACGTGATTTCCGGGTGGAGCGCACGTGATTTCCGGGTGGGGCCCACGTGATTTCCGGGTGGGGCCCACGTGATTTCCGGGTGGGGCCCACGTGATTTCCGGGTGGGGCCCACGTGATTTCCGGGTGGGGCCCACGTGATTTCCGGGTGGGGCCCACGTGATTTCCGGGTGGGGCCCACGTGATTTCCCCTGGGGGCCCACGTGATTTCCGGGTGGGGCCCACGTGATTTCCGGGTGGGGCCCACGTGATTTCCGGGTGGGGCCCACGTGTTTTCCGGGTGGGGCCAACGTGATTTCCGGGTGGGGCCCACGTGATTTCCGGGTGGGGCCCATGTGATTTCCCCTGGGGGCCCACGTGATTTCCGGGTGGGGCCCACGTGATTTCCGGGTGGGGCCCACGTGATTTCCGGGTGGGACCCACGTGATTTCCGGGTGGGGCCCACGTGATTTCCGGGTGGGGCCCACGTGATATCCGGGTGGGGCCCACGTGATTTCCCCTGGGGGCCCACGTGATTTCCGGGTGGGGCCCACGTGATTTCCGGGTGGGGCCCACGTGATTTCCGGGTGGGGCCCACGTGATTTCCGGGTGGGGCCCACGTGATTTCCGGGTGGGGCCCACGTGATTTCCGGGTGGGGCCCACGTGATTTCCGGGTGGGGCCCACGTGATTTCCCCGTGGGGCCCACGTGATTTCCGGGTGGGGCACACGTGATTTCCCCGTGGGGCCCACGTGATTTCCGGGTGGGGCCCACGTGATTTCCGGGTGGGGCCCACGTGATTTCCGGGTGGGGCCCACGTGATTTCCGGGTGGGGCCCACGTGATTTCCGGGTGGGGCCCACGTGATTTCCGGGTGGGGCCCACGTGATTTCCGGGTGGGGCCCACGTGATTTCCCCGTGGGGCCCACGTGATTTCCGGGTGGGGCCCACGTGATTTCCGGGTGGGGCCCACGTGATTTCCGGGTGGGGCCCTCGTGATTTCCCCTGGGGGCCCACGTGATTTCCGGGTGGGGCCCTCGTGATTTCCGGGTGGGGCCCACGTGATTTCCGGGTGGGGCCCACGTGATTTCCGGGTGGGGCCCACGTGATTTCCGGGTGGGGCCCACGTGATTTCCGGGTGGGGCCCACGTGATTTCCGGGTGGGGCCCACGTGATTTCCGGGTGGGGCCCACGTGATTTCCGGGTGGGGCCCACGTGATTTCCACGTGGGGCCCACGTGATTTCCGGGTGGGGCCCACGTGATTTCCGGGTGGGGCCCACGTGATTTCCGGGTGGGGCCCACGTGATTTCCGGGTGGGGCCCACGTGATTTCCGGGTGGGGCCCACGTGATTTCCGTGTGGGGCCCACGTGATTTCCGGGTGGGGCCCACGTTATTTCCGTGTGGGGCCCACGTGATTTCCGGGTGGGGCCCACGTGATTTCCGGGTGGGGCCCACGTGATTTCCCCGTGGGGCCCACGTGATTTCCGGGTGGGGCCCACGTGATTTCAGGGTGGGCCCCACGTGATTTCCGGGTGGGGCCCACGTGATTTCCGGGTGGGGCCCACGTGATTTCCCCGTGGGGCCCACGTGATTTCCGGGTGGGGCCCACGTGATTTCCGGGTGGGGCCCACGTGATTTCCGGGTGGGGCCCACGTGATTTCCCCTGGGGGCCCACGTGATTTCCGGGTGGGGCCCACGTGATTTCCGGGTGGGGCCCACGTGATTTCCGGGTGGGGCCCACGTGATTTCCCCTGGGGTCCCACGTGATTTCCGGGTGGGGCCCACGTGATTTCCGGGTGGGGCCCACGTGATTTCCGGGTGGGGCCCACGTGATTTCCCCGTGGGGCCCACGTGATTTCCGGGTGGGGCCCACGTGATTTCCGGGTGGGTCCCACGTGATTTCCGGGTGGGGCCCACGTGATTTCCGGGTGGGGCCCACGTGATTTCCGGGTGGGGCCCACGTGATTTCCGGGTGGGGCCCACGTGATTTCCGTGTGGGGCCCACGTGATTTCCGGGTGGGGCCCACGTGATTTCCGGGTGGGGCCCACGTGATTTCCCCGTGGGGCCCACGTGATTTCCGGGTGGGGCCACGTGATTTCCGGGTGGGCCCCACGTGATTTCCGGGTGGGGCCCACGTGATTTCCGGGTGGGGCCCACGTGATTTCCGGGTGGGGCCCACGTGATTTCTCCGTGGTGCCCACGTGATTTCCGGGTGGGGCCCACGTGATTTCCGGGTGGGGCCCACGTGATTTCCGGGTGGGGCCCACGTGATTTCAGGGTGGGGCCCACGTGATTTCCGGGTGGGGCCCACGTGATTTCCGGGTGGGGCCCACGTGATTTCCGGGTGGGGCCCACGTGACTTCCGGGTGGGGCCCACGTGATTTCCGGGTGGGGCCCACGTGATTTCCGGGTGGGGCCCACGTGATTTCCCCGTGGGGCCCACGTGATTTCCGGGTGGGGCCCACGTGATTTCCGGGTGGGGACCACGTGATTTCCCCTGGGGGCCCACGTGATTTCCGGGTGGGGCCCACGTGATTTCCGGGTGGGGCCCACGTGATTTCCGGGTGGGGCCCACGTGATATCCGGGTGGGGCCCACGTGATTTCCCCTGGGGGCCCACGTGATTTCCGGGTGGGGCCCACGTGATTTCCGGGTGGGGCCCACGTGATTTCCGGGTGGGGCCCACGTGATTTCCCCGTGGGGCCCACGTGATTTCCGGGTGGGGCCCACGTGATTTCCGGGTGAGGCCCACGTGATTTCCGGGTGGGGCCCACGTGATTTCCGGGTGGGGCCCACGTGATTTCCGTGTGGGGCCTACGTGATTTCCGGGTGGGGCCCACGTGATTTCCGGGTGGGGCCCACGTGATTTCCGGGTGGGGCCCACGTGATTTCCGGGTGGGGTCCACTTGATTTCCGGGTGGGGCCCACGTGATTTCCGGGTGGGGCCCATGTGATTTCCCCGTGGGGCCCACGTGATTTCCCCGTGGGGCCCACGTGATTTCCGGGTGGGGCCCACGTGATTTCCGGGTGGGGCCCACGTGATTTCCGGGTGGGGCCCACGTGATTTCCTTGTGGGGCCCACGTGATTTCCCCTGGGGGCCCACGTGATTTCCGGGTGGGCCCCACGTGATTTCCGGGTGGGGCCCACGTGATTTCCGGGTGGAGCCCACGTGATTTCCGGGTGGGGCCCACGTGATTTCCGGGTGGGGCCCACGTGATTTCCGGGTGGGGCCCACGTGATTTCCGTGTGGGGCCTACGTGATTTCCGGGTGGGGCCCACGTGATTTCCGGGTGGGGCCCACGTGATTTCCGGGTGGGGCCCACGTGATTTCCGGGTGGGGTCCTCTTGATTTCCGGGTGGGGCCCACGTGATTTCCGGGTGGGGCCCATGTGATTTCCCCGTGGGTCCCACGTGATTTCCCCGTGGGGCCCACGTGATTTCCGGGTGGGGCCCACGTGATTTCCGGGTGGGGCCCACGTGATTTCCGGGTGGGGCCCACGTGATTTCCTTGTGGGGCCCACGTGATTTCCCCTGGGGGCCCACGTGATTTCCGGGTGGGCCCCACGTGATTTCCGGGTGGGGCCCACGTGATTTCCGGGTGGAGCCCACGTGATTTCCGGGTGGGGCCCACGTGATTTCCGGGTGGGGCCCACGTGATTTCCGGGTGGGGCCCACGTGATTTCCGGGTGGGGCCCACGTGATTTCCGGGTGGGGCCCACGTGATTTCCGGGTGGGGCCCACGTGATTTCCGGGTGGGGCCCACGTGATTTCCCCTGGGGGCCCACGTGATTTCCGGGTGGGGCCCACGTGATTTCCGGGTGGGGCCCACGTGATTTCCGGGTGGGGCCCACGTGTTTTCCGGGTGGGGCCCACGTGATTTCCGGGTGGGGCCCACGTGATTTCCGGGTGGGGCCCACGTGATTTCCGGGTGGGGCCCACGTGATTTCCGGGTGGGGCCCACGTGATTTCCCCGTGGGGCCCACGTGATTTCCGGGTGGGGCCCACGTGATTTCCGGGTGAGGCCCACGTGATTTCCGGGTGGGGCCCACGTGATTTCCGAGTGGGGCCCACGTGATTTCCGTGTGGGGCCTACGTGATTTCCGGGTGGGGCCCACGTGATTTCCGGGTGGGGCCCACGTGATTTCCGGGTGGGGCCCACGTGATTTCCGGGTGGGGTCCACTTGATTTCCGGGTGGGGCCCACGTGATTTCCGGGTGGGGCCCATGTGATTTCCCCGTGGGGCCCACGTGATTTCCCCGTGGGGCCCACGTGATTTCCGGGTGGGGCCCACGTGATTTCCGGGTGGGGCCCACGTGATTTCCGGGTGGGGCCCACGTGATTTCCTTGTGGGGCCCACGTGATTTCCCCTGGGGGCCCACGTGATTTCCGGGTGGGCCCCACGTGATTTCCGGGTGGGGCCCACGTGATTTCCGGGTGGAGCCCACGTGATTTCCGGGTGGGGCCCACGTGATTTCCGGGTGGGGCCCACGTGATTTCCGGGTGGGGCCCACGTGATTTCCGGGTGGGGCCCACGTGATTTCCGGGTGGGGCCCACGTGATTTCCGGGTGGGGCCCACGTGATTTCCCCTGGGGGCCCACGTGATTTCCGGGTGGGGCCCACGTGATTTCCGGGTGGGGCCCACGTGATTTCCGGGTGGGGCCCACGTGATTTCCCCGTGGGGCCCACGTGATTTCCGGGTGGGGCCCACGTGATTTCCGGGTGGGTCCCACGTGATTTCCGGGTGGAGCCCACGTGATTTCCGGGTGGGGCCCACGTGATTTCCGGGTGGGGCCCACGTGATTTCCGGGTGGGGCCCACGTGATTTCCGTGTGGGGCCCACGTGATTTCCGGGTGGGGCCCACGTGATTTCCCCGTGGGGCCCACGTGATTTCCCCGTGGGGCCCACGTGATTTCCGGGTGGGGCCACGTGATTTCCGGGTGGGCCCCACGTGATTTCCGGGTGGGGCCCACGTGATTTCTGGGTGGGACCCACGTGATTTCCCCGTGGGGCCCACGTGATTTCCGGGTGGGGCCCACGTGATTTCCGGGTGGGGCCCACGTGATTTCCGGGTGGGGCCCACGTGATTTCTGGGTGGGACCCACGTGATTTCCCCGTGGGGCCCACGTGATTTCCGGGTGGGGCCCACGTGTTTTCCGGGTGGGGCCCACGTGATATCCGGGTGGGGCCCACGTGATTTCCCCTGGGGGCCCACGTGATTTCCGGGTGGGGCCCACGTGATTTCCCCTGGGGGCCCACGTGATTTCCGGGTGGGGCCCACGTGATTTCCGGGTGGGGCCCACGTGATTTCTCCGTGGTGCCCACGTGATTTCCGGGTGGGGCCCACGTGATTTCCGGGTGGGGCCCACGTGATTTCCGGGTGGGGCCCACGTGATTTCAGGGTGGGGCCCACGTGATTTCCGGGTGGGGCCCACGTGATTTCCGGGTGGGGCCCACGTGATTTCCGGGTGGGGCCCACGTGACTTCCGGGTGGGGCCCACGTGATTTCCGGGTGGGGCCCACGTGATTTCCGGGTGGGGCCCACGTGATTTCCCCGTGGGGCCCACGTGATTTCCGGGTGGGGCCCACGTGATTTCCGGGTGGGGACCACGTGATTTCCCCTGGGGGCCCACGTGATTTCCGGGTGGGGCCCACGTGATTTCCGGGTGGGGCCCACGTGATTTCCGGGTGGGGCCCACGTGATATCCGGGTGGGGCCCACGTGATTTCCCCTGGGGGCCCACGTGATTTCCGGGTGGGGCCCACGTGATTTCCGGGTGGGGCCCACGTGATTTCCGGGTGGGGCCCACGTGATTTCCGGGTGGGGCCCACGTGATTTCCGGGTGGGGCCCACGTGATTTCCGGGTGGGGCCCACGTGATTTCCGGGTGGGGCCCACGTGATTTCCGGGTGGGGCCCACGTGATTTCCGGGTGGGGCCCACGTGATTTCCAGGTGGGGCCCACGTGATTTCCCCGTGGGGCCCACGTGATTTCCGGGTGGGGCCCACGTGATTTCCGGGTGGGGCCCACGTGATTTCCCCTGGGGGCCCACGTGATTTCCGGGTGGGGCCCTCGTGATTTCCGGGTGGGGCCCACGTGATTTCCGGGTGGGGCCCACGTGATTTCCGGGTGGGGCCCACGTGATTTCCGGGTGGGGCCCACGTGATTTCCGGGTGGGGCCCACGTGATTTCCGGGTGGGGCCCACGTGATTTCCGGGTGGGGCCCACGTGATTTCCGGGTGGGGCCCACGTGATTTCCGGGTGGGGCCCACGTGATTTCCGGGTGGGGCCCACGTGATTTCCAGGTGGGGCCCACGTGATTTCCCCGTGGGGCCCACGTGATTTCCGGGTGGGGCCCACGTGATTTCCGGGTGGGGCCCACGTGATTTCCCCGTGGGGCCCACGTGATTTCCGGGTGGGGCCCACGTGATTTCCGGGTGGGGCCCACGTGATTTCTGGGTGGGACCCACGTGATTTCCCCGTGGGGCCCACGTGATTTCCGGGTGGGGCCCACGTGTTTTCCGGGTGGGGCCCACGTGATATCCGGGTGGGGCCCACGTGATTTCCCCTGGGGGCCCACGTGATTTCCGGGTGGGGCCCACGTGATTTCCCCTGGGGGCCCACGTGATTTCCGGGTGGGGCCCACGTGATTTCCGGGTGGGGCCCACGTGATTTCTCCGTGGTGCCCACGTGATTTCCGGGTGGGGCCCACGTGATTTCCGGGTGGGGCCCACGTGATTTCCGGGTGGGGCCCACGTGATTTCAGGGTGGGGCCCACGTGATTTCCGGGTGGGGCCCACGTGATTTCCGGGTGGGGCCCACGTGATTTCCGGGTGGGGCCCACGTGACTTCCGGGTGGGGCCCACGTGATTTCCGGGTGGGGCCCACGTGATTTCCGGGTGGGGCCCACGTGATTTCCCCGTGGGGCCCACGTGATTTCCGGGTGGGGCCCACGTGATTTCCGGGTGGGGACCACGTGATTTCCCCTGGGGGCCCACGTGATTTCCGGGTGGGGCCCACGTGATTTCCGGGTGGGGCCCACGTGATTTCCGGGTGGGGCCCACGTGATATCCGGGTGGGGCCCACGTGATTTCCCCTGGGGGCCCACGTGATTTCCGGGTGGGGCCCACGTGATTTCCGGGTGGGGCCCACGTGATTTCCGGGTGGGGCCCACGTGATTTCCGGGTGGGGCCCACGTGATTTCCGGGTGGGGCCCACGTGATTTCCGGGTGGGGCCCACGTGATTTCCGGGTGGGGCCCACGTGATTTCCGGGTGGGGCCCACGTGATTTCCGGGTGGGGCCCACGTGATTTCCAGGTGGGGCCCACGTGATTTCCCCGTGGGGCCCACGTGATTTCCGGGTGGGGCCCACGTGATTTCCGGGTGGGGCCCACGTGATTTCCGGGTGGGGCCCACGTGATTTCCGGGTGGGGCCCACGTGATTTCCGGGTGGGGCCCACGTGATTTCTGGGTGGGACCCACGTGATTTACCCGTGGGGCCCACGTGATTTCCGGGTGGGGCCCACGTGTTTTCCGGGTGGGGCCCACGTGATATCCGGGTGGGGCCCACGTGATTTCCCCTGGGGGCCCACGTGATTTCCGGGTGGGGCCCACGTGATTTCCCCTGGGGGCCCACGTGATTTCCGGGTGGGGCCCACGTGATTTCCGGGTGGGGCCCACGTGATTTCTCCGTGGTGCCCACGTGATTTCCGGGTGGGGCCCACGTGATTTCCGGGTGGGGCCCACGTGATTTCCGGGTGGGGCCCACGTGATTTCAGGGTGGGGCCCACGTGATTTCCGGGTGGGGCCCACGTGATTTCCGGGTGGGGCCCACGTGATTTCCGGGTGGGGCCCACGTGACTTCCGGGTGGGGCCCACGTGATTTCCGGGTGGGGCCCACGTGATTTCCGGGTTTGGCCCACGTGATTTCCCCGTGGGGCCCACGTGATTTCCGGGTGGGGCCCACGTGATTTCCGGGTGGGGACCACGTGATTTCCCCTGGGGGCCCACGTGATTTCCGGGTGGGGCCCACGTGATTTCCGGGTGGGGCCCACGTGATTTCCGGGTGGGGCCCACGTGATATCCGGGTGGGGCCCACGTGATTTCCCCTGGGGGCCCACGTGATTTCCGGGTGGGGCCCACGTGATTTCCGGGTGGGGCCCACGTGATTTCCGGGTGGGGCCCACGTGATTTCCCCGTGGGGCCCACGTGATTTCCGGGTGGGGCCCACGTGATTTCCGGGTGAGGCCCACGTGATTTCCGGGTGGGGCCCACGTGATTTCCGGGTGGGGCCCACGTGATTTCCGTGTGGGGCCTACGTGATTTCCGGGTGGGGCCCACGTGATTTCCGGGTGGGGCCCACGTGATTTCCGGGTGGGGCCCACGTGATTTCCGGGTGGGGTCCACTTGATTTCCGGGGGGGGCCCACGTGATTTCCGGGTGGGGCCCATGTGATTTCCCCGTGGGGCCCACGTGATTTCCCCGTGGGGCCCACGTGATTTCCGGGTGGGGCCCACGTGATTTCCGGGTGGGGCCCACGTGATTTCCGGGTGGGGCCCACGTGATTTCCTTGTGGGGCCCACGTGATTTCCCCTGGGGGCCCACGTGATTTCCGGGTGGGCCCCACGTGATTTCCGGGTGGGGCCCACGTGATTTCCGGGTGGAGCCCACGTGATTTCCGGGTGGGGCCCACGTGATTTCCGGGTGGGGCCCACGTGATTTCCGGGTGGGGCCCACGTGATTTCCGGGTGGGGCCCACGTGATTTCCGGGTGGGGCCCACGTGATTTCCGGGTGGGGCCCACGTGATTTCCGGGTGGGGCCCACGTGATTTCCCCTGGGGGCCCACGTGATTTCCGGGTGGGGCCCACGTGATTTCCGGGTGGGGCCCACGTGATTTCCGGGTGGGGCCCACGTGTTTTCCGGGTGGGGCCCACGTGATTTCCGGGTGGGGCCCACGTGATTTCCGGGTGGGGCCCACGTGATTTCCCCTGGGGGCCCACGTGATTTCCGGGTGGGGCCCACGTGATTTCCGGGTGGGGCCCACGTGATTTCCGGGTGGGACCCACGTGATTTCCAGGTGGGGCCCACGTGATTTCCGGGTGGGGCCCACGTGATATCCGGGTGGGGCCCACGTGATTTCCCCTGGGGGCCCACGTGATTTCCGGGTGGGGCCCACGTGATTTCCGGGTGGGGCCCACGTGATTTCCGGGTGGGGCCCACGTGATTTCCGGGTGGGGCCCACGTGATTTCCGGGTGGGGCCCACGTGATTTCCGGGTGGGGCCCACGTGATTTCCCCGTGGGGCCCACGTGATTTCCCCGTGGGGCCCACGTGATTTCCGGGTGGGGCCCACGTGATTTCCGGGTGGGGCCCACGTGATTTCCGGGTGGGGCCCACGTGATTTCCCCTGGGGGCCCACGTGATTTCCGGGTGGGGCCCACGTGATTTCCGGGTGGGGCCCACGTGATTTCCCCGTGGGGCCCACGTGATTTCCGGGTGGGGCCCACGTGATTTCCGGGTGGGGCCCACGTGATTTCCGGGTGGGGCCCACGTGATTTCCGGGTGGGGCCCACGTGATTTCCGGGTGGGGCCCACGTGATTTCCGGGTTGGGCCCACGTGATTTCCGGGTGGGGCCCACGTGATTTCCGGGTGGGGCCCACGTGATTTCCGGGTGGGGCCCACGTGATTTCCGGGTGGGGCCCACGTGATTTCCGGGTGGGGCCCACGTGATTTCCGGGTAGGGCCCACGTGATTTCCGGGTGGGGCCCACGTGATTTCCCCGTCGGTCCCACGTGATTTCCGGGTGGGGCCCACGTGATTTCCGGGTGGGGCCCACGTGATTTCCGGGTGGGGCCCACGTGATTTCCCCTGGGGGCCCACGTGATTTCCGGGTGGGGCCCACGTGATTTCCGGGTGGGGCCCACGTGATTTCCGGGTGGGGCCCACGTGATTTCCGGGTGGGGCCCACGTGATTTCCCCGTGGGGCCCACGAGATTTCCGGGTGGGGCCCACGTGATTTCCGGGTGGGGCCCACGTGATTTCCGGGTGGGGCCCACGTGATTTCCCCTGGGGGCCCACGTGATTTCCGGGTGGGGCCCTCGTGATTTCCGGGTGGGGCCCACGTGATTTCCGGGTGGGGCCCACGTGATTTCCGGGTGGGGCCCACGTGATTTCCGGGTGGGGCCCACGTGATTTCCGGGTGGGGCCCACGTGATTTCCGGGTGGGGCCCACGTGATTTCCGGGTGGGGCCCACGTGATTTCCGGGTGGGGCCCACGTGATTTCCACGTGGGGCCCACGTGATTTCCGGGTGGGGCCCACGTGATTTCCGGGTGGGGCCCACGTGATTTCCGGGTGGGGCCCATGTGATTTCCGGGTGGGGCCCACGTGATTTCCGGGTGGGGCCCACGTGATTTCCGGGTGGGGCCCACGTGATTTCCGGGTGGGACCCACGTGATTTCCCTGTGGGGCCCACGTGATTTCCGGGTGGGGCCCACGTGATTTCCGGGTGGGGCCCACGTGATATCCGGGTGGGGCCCACGTGATTTCCCCTGGGGGCCCACGTGATTTCCGGGTGGGGCCCACGTGATTTCCCCTGGGGGCCCACGTGATTTCCGGGTAGGGCCCACGTGATTTCCGGGTGGGGCCCACGTGATTTCCGGGTGGGGCCCACGTGATTTCCGGGTGGGGCCCACGTGATTTCCGGGTAGGGCCCACGTGATTTCCGGGTGGGGCCCACGTGATTTCCGGGTGGGGCCCACGTGATTTCCGGGTGGGGCCCACGTGATTTCCGGGTGGGGCCCACGTGATTTCCGGGTGGGGCCCACGTGATTTCCGGGTGGGGCCCACGTGATTTCCCCTGGGGTCCCACGTGATTTCCGGGTGGGGCCCACGTGATTTCCGGGTGGGGCCCACGGGATTTCCGGGTGGGGCCCACGTGATTTCCCCGTGGGGCCCACGTGATTTCCGGGTGGGGCCCACGTGATTTCCGGGTGGGTCCCACGTGATTTCCGGGTGGGGCCCACGTGATTTCCGGGTGGGGCCCACGTGATTTCCGTGTGGGGCCTACGTGATTTCCGGGTGGGGCCCACGTGATTTCCGTGTGGGGCCCACGTGATTTCCGGGTGGGGCCCACGTGATTTCCGGGTGGGGCCCACGTGATTTCCCCGTGGGGCCCACGTGATTTCCGGGTGGGGCCCACGTGATTTCCGGGTGGGCCCCACGTGATTTCCGGGTGGGGCCCACGTGATTTCCGGGTGGGGCCCACGTGATTTCCGGGTGGGGCCCACGTGATTTCCGCGTGGTGCCCACGTGATTTCCGGGTGGGGCCCACGTGATTTCCGGGTGGGGCCCACGTGATTTCCGGGTGGGGCCCACGTGATTTCAGGGTGGGGCCCACGTGATTTCCGGGTGGGGCCCACGTGATTTCCGGGTGGGGCCCACGTGATTTCCGGGTGGGGCCCACGTGACTTCCGGGTGGGGCCCACGTGATTTCCGGGTTGGGCCCACGTGATTTCCGGGTGGGGCCCACGTGATTTCCCCGTGGGGCCCACGTGATTTCCGGGTGGGGCCCACGTGATTTCCGGGTGGGGCCCACGTGATTTCCGTGTGGGGCCCACGTGATTTCCGGGTGGGGCCCACGTGATTTCCGTGTGGGGCCCACGTGATTTCCGGGTGGGGCCCACGTGATTTCCGGGTGGGGCCCACGTGATTTCCCCGTGGGGCCCACGTGATTTCCGGGTGGGGCCCACGTGATTTCCGGGTGGGCCCCACGTGATTTCCGGGTGGGGCCCACGTGATTTCCGGGTGGGGCCCACGTGATTTCCGGGTGGGGCCCACGTGATTTCCGGGTGGGGCCCACGTGATTTCCACGTGGGGCCCACGTGATTTCCGGGTGGGGCCCACGTGATTTCAGGGTGGGGCCCACGTGATTTCCAGGTGGGGCCCACGTGATTTCCGGGTGGGGCCCACGTGATTTCCGGGTGGGGCCCACGTGATTTTCCCGTGGGGCCCACGTGATTTCCGGGTGGGCCCCACGTGATTTCCGGGTGGGTCCCACGTGATTTCCGGGTGGGGCCCACGTGATTTCCGGGTGGGGCCCACGTGATTTCCGTGTGGGGCCTACGTGATTTCCGGGTGGGGCCCACGTGATTTCCGTGTGGGGCCCACGTGATTTCCGGGTGGGGCCCACGTGATTTCCGGGTGGGGCCCACGTGATTTCCCCGTGGGGCCCACGTGATTTCCGGGTGGGGCCCACGTGATTTCCGGGTGGGGCCCACGTGATTTCCCCGTGGGGCCCACGTGATTTCCGGGTGGGGCCCACGTGATTTCCGGGTGGGGCCCACGTGATTTCCGGGTGGGGCCCACGTGATTTCCGGGTGGGGCCCACGTGATTTCCGGGTGGGGCCCACGTGATTTCCGGGTTGGGCCCACGTGATTTCCGGGTGGGGCCCACGTGATTTCCGGGTGGGGCCCACGTGATTTCCGGGTGGGGCCCACGTGATTTCCGGGTGGGGCCCACGTGATTTCCCCGTCGGGCCCACGTGATTTCCGGGTGGGGCCCACGTGATTTCCGGGTGGGGCCCACGTGATTTCCGGGTGGGGCCCACGTGATTTCCCCTGGGGGCCCACGTGATTTCCCCGTGGGGCCCACGTGATTTCCGGGTGGGGCCCACGTGATTTCCGGGTGGGGCCCACGTGATTTCCGGGTGGGGCCCACGTGATTTCCCCTGGGGGCCCACGTGATTTCCGGGTGGGGCCCTCGTGATTTCCGGGTGGGGCCCACGTGATTTCCGGGTGGGGCCCACGTGATTTCCGGGTGGGGCCCACGTGATTTCCGGGTGGGGCCCACGTGATTTCCGGGTGGGGCCCACGTGATTTCCGGGTGGGGCCCACGTGATTTCCGGGTGGGGCCCACGTGATTTGCACGTGGGGCCCACGTGATTTCCGGGTGGGGCCCACGTGATTTCCGGGTGGGGCCCACGTGATTTCCGGGTGGGGCCCATGTGATTTCCGGGTGGGGCCCACGTGATTTCCGGGTGGGGCCCACGTGATTTCCGGGTGGGGCCCACGTGATTTCCGGGTGGGACCCACGTGATTTCCCTGTGGGGCCCACGTGATTTCCGGGTGGGGCCCACGTGATTTCCGGGTGGGGCCCACGTGATATCCGGGTGGGGCCCACGTGATTTCCCCTGGGGGCCCACGTGATTTCCGGGTGGGGCCCACGTGATTTCCCCTGGGGGCCCACGTGATTTCCGGGTAGGGCCCACGTGATTTCCGGGTGGGGCCCACGTGATTTCCGGGTGGGGCCCACGTGATTTCCGGGTGGGGCCCACGTGATTTCCGGGTGGGGCCCACGTGATTTCCGGGTGGGGCCCACGTGATTTCCGGGTGGGGCCCACGTGATTTCCGGGTGGGGCCCACGTGATTTCCGGGTGGGGCCCACGTGATTTCCGGGTGGGGCCCACGTGATTTCCGGGTGGGGCCCACGTGATTTCCGGGTGGGGCCCACGTGATTTCCGGGTGGGGCCCACGTGATTTCCGGGTGGGGCCCACGTGATTTCCGGGTGGGGCCCACGTGATTTCCGGGTGGGGCCCACGTGATTTCCCCATGGGGCCCACGTGATTTCCGGGTGGGCCCCACGTGATTTCCGGGTGGGCCCCACGTGATTTCCGGGTGGGGCCCACGTGATTTCCGGGTGGGGCCCACGTGATTTCCGGGTGGGGCCCACGTGATTTCCGGGTGGGGCCCACGTGATTTCCGGGTGGGGCCCACGTGATTTCCGGGTCTGGCCCACGTGATTTCCGGGTGGGGCCCACGTGATTTCCGGGTGGGGCCCACGTGATTTCCGGGTGGGGCCCACGTGATTTCCGGGTGGGGCCCACGTGATTTCCGGGTGGGGCCCACGTGATTTCCGGGTGGGGCCCACGTGATTTCCCCTGGGGTCCCACGTGATTTCCGGGTGGGGCCCACGGGATTTCCGGGTGGGGCCCACGGGATTTCCGGGTGGGGCCCACGTGATTTCCCCGTGGGGGCCACGTGATTTCCCCGGTGGGGCCCACGTGATTTCCGGGTGGGTCCCACGTGATTTCCGGGTGGGGCCCTCGTGATTTCCGGGTGGGGCCCACGTGATTTCCGTGTGGGGCCTACGTGATTTCCGGGTGGGGCCCACGTGATTTCCGTGTGGGGCCCACGTGATTTCCGGGTGGGGCCCACGTGATTTCCGGGTGGGGCCCACGTGATTTCCCCGTGGGGCCCACGTGATTTCCGGGTGGGGCCCACGTGATTTCCGGGTGGGCCCCACGTGATTTCCGGGTGGGGCCCACGTGATTTCCGGGTGGGGCCCACGTGATTTCCGGGTGGGGCCCACGTGATTTCCCCGTGGTGCCCACGTGATTTCCGGGTGGGGCCCACGTGATTTCCGGGTGGGGCCCACGTGATTTCCGGGTGGGGCCCACGTGACTTCCGGGTGGGGCCCACGTGATTTCCGGGTGGGGCCCACGTGATTTCCGGGTGGGGCCCACGTGATTTCCCCGTGGGGCCCACGTGATTTCCGGGTGGGGCCCACGTGATTTCCGGGTGGGGCCCACGTGATTTCCGTGTGGGGCCCACGTGATTTCCGGGTGGGGCCCACGTGATTTCCGTGTGGGGCCCACGTGATTTCCGGGTGGGGCCCACGTGATTTCCGGGTGGGGCCCACGTGATTTCCCCGTGGGGCCCACGTGATTTCCGGGTGGGGCCCACGTGATTTCCGGGTGGGGCCCACGTGATTTCCGGGTGGGGCCCACGTGATTTCCGGGTGGGGCCCACGTGATTTCCGGGTGGGGCCCACGTGATTTCCGGGTGGGGCCCACGTGATTTCAGGGTGGGGCCCACGTGATTTCCGGGTGGGGCCCACGTGATTTCCGGGTGGGGCCCACGTGATTTCCCCGTGGGGCCCACGTGATTTCCGGGTGGGGCCCACGTGATTTCCGGGTGGGGCCCACGTGATTTCCGGGTGGGGCCCACGTGATTTCCGGGTGGGGCCCACGTGATTTCCGGGTGGGGCCCACGTGATTTCCGGGTGGGGCCCACGTGATTTCAGGGTGGGGCCCACGTGATTTCCGGGTGGGGCCCACGTGATTTCCGGGTGGGGCCCACGTGATTTCCGGGTGGGGCCCACGTGATTTCCCCGTGGGGCCCACGTGATTTCCCCGTGGGGCCCACGTGATTTCCGGGTGGGTCCCACGTGATTTCCGGGTGGGGCCCACGTGATTTCCGGGTGGGGCCCACGTGATTTCCGTGTGGGGCCTACGTGATTTCCGGGTGGGGCCCACGTGATTTCCGTGTGGGGCCCACGTGATTTCCGGGTGGGGCCCACGTGATTTCCGGGTGGGGCCCACGTGATTTCCCCGTGGGGCCCACGTGATTTCCGGGTGGGGCCCACGTGATTTCCGGGTGGGCCCCACGTGATTTCCGGGTGGGGCCCACGTGATTTCCGGGTGGGGCCCACGTGATTTCCGGGTGGGGCCCACGTGATTTCCGGGTGGGGCCCACGTGATTTCCGGGTGGGGCCCACGTGATTTCCGGGTGGGGCCCACGTGATTTCAGGGTGGGGCCCACGTGATTTCCGGGTGGGGCCCACGTGATTTCCGGGTGGGGCCCACGTGATTTCCGGGTGGGGCCCACGTGATTTCCGGGTGGGGCCCACGTGATTTCCGGGTGGGGCCCACGTGATTTCAGGGTGGGGCCCACGTGATTTCCGGGTGGGGCCCACGTGATTTCCGGGTGGGGCCCACGTGATTTCCGGGTGGGGCCCACGTGACTTCCGGGTGGGGCCCACGTGATTTCCGGGTGGGGCCCACGTGATTTCCCCGTGGGGCCCACGTGATTTCCGGGTGGGGCCCACGTTTTTTCCGGGTGGGGCCCACGTGATTTCCGGGTGGGGCCCACGTGATTTCCGGGTGGGGCCCACGTGATTTCCGTGTGGGGCCCACGTGATTTCCGGGTGGGGCCCACGTGATTTCCGGGTGGGGCCCACGTGATTTCCCCGTGGGGCCCACGTGATTTCCGGGTGGGGCCCACGTGATTTCCGGGTGGGCCCCACGTGATTTCCGGGTGGGGCCCACGTGATTTCCGGGTGGGGCCCACGTGATTTCCGGGTGGGGCCCACGTGATTTCCCCGTGGTGCCCACGTGATTTCCGGGTGGGGCCCACGTGATTTCCGGGTGGGGCCCACGTGATTTCCGGGTGGGGCCCACGTGATTTCAGGGTGGGGCCCACGTGATTTCCGGGTGGGGCCCACGTGATTTCCGGGTGGGGCCCACGTGATTTCCGGGTGGGGCCCACGTGACTTCCGGGTGGAGCCCACGTGATTTCCGGGTGGGGCCCACGTGATTTCCCCGTGGGGCCCACGTGATTTCCGGGTGGGGCCCACGTGATTTCCGGGTGGGGCCCACGTGATTTCCGGGTGGGGCCCACGTGATTTCCCCTGGGGGCCCACGTGATTTCCGGGTGGGGCCCACGTGATTTCCGGGTGGGGCCCACGTGATTTCCGGGTGGGGCCCACGTGATTTCCGGGTGGGGCCCACGTGATTTCCCCTGGGGTCCCACGTGATTTCCGGGTGGGGCCCACGTGATTTCCGGGTGGGGCCCACGTGATTTCCGGGTGGGGCCCACGTGATTTCCGGGTGGGGCCCACGTGATTTCCGGGTGGGGCCCACGTGATTTCCGGGTGGGGCCCACGTGATTTCCGGGTGGGGCCCACGTGATTTCCGGGTGGGGCCCACGTGATTTCCGGGTGGGGCCCACGTGATTTCCGGGTGGGGCCCACGTGATTTCCGGGTGGGGTCCACGTGATTTCCGGGTGGGGCCCACGTGATTTCCGGGTGGGGCCCATGTGATTTCTCCGTGGGGCCCACGTGATTTCCCCGTGGGGCCCACGTGATTTCCGGGTGGGGCCCACGTGATTTCCGGGTGGGGCCCACGTGATTTCCGGGTGGGGCCCACGTGATTTCCTTGTGGGGCCCACGTGATTTCACCTGGGGGCCGACGTGATTTCCGGGTGGGCCCCACGTGATTTCCGGGTGGGGCCCACGTGATTTCCGGGTGGAGCCCACGTGATTTCCGGGTGGTGCCCACGTGATTTCCGGGTGGGGCCCACGTGATTTCCGGGTGGGGCCCACGTGATTTCCGGGTGGGGCCCACGTGATTTCCGGGTGGGGCCCACGTGATTTCCGGGTGGGGCCCACGTGATTTCCGGGTGGGGCCCACGTGATTTCCCCTGGGGGCCCACGTGATTTCCGGGTGGGGCCCACGTGATTTCCGGGTGGGGCCCACGTGATTTCCGGGTGGGGCCCACGTGATTTCCGGGTGGGGCCCACGTGATTTCCGGGTGGGGCCCACGTGATTTCCGGGTGGGGCCCACGTGATTTCCGGGTGGGGCCCACGTGTTTTCCGGGTGGGGCCCACGTGATTTCCGGGTGGGGCCCACGTGATTTCCGGGTGGGGCCCACGTGATTTCCCCTGGGGGCCCACGTGATTTCCGGGTGGGGCCCACGTGATTTCCGGGTGGGGCCCACGTGATTTCCGGGTGGGGCCCACGTGATTTCCGGGTGGGGCCCACGTGATTTCCGGGTGGGGCCCACGTGATATCCGGGTGGGGCCCACGTGATTTCCCCTGGGGGCCCACGTGATTTCCTGGTGGGGCCCACGTGATTTCCGGGTGGGGCCCACGTGATTTCCGGGTGGGGCCCACGTGATTTCCGGGTGGGGCCCACGTGATTTCCGGGTGGGGCCCACGTGATTTCCCCGTGGGGCCCACGTGATTTCCGGGTGGGCCCCACGTGATTTCCGGGTGGGGCCCACGTGATTTCCCCGTGGGGCCCACGTGATTTCCGGATGGGGCCCACGTGATTTCCGGGTGGGGCCCACGTGATTTCCGGGTGGGGCCCACGTGATTTCCGGGTGGGGCCCACGTGATTTCCGGGTGGGTCCCACGTGATTTCCGGGTGGGGCCCACGTGATTTCCCCTGGGGGCCCACGTGATTTCCGGGTGGGGCCCACGTGATTTCCGGGTGGGGCCCACGTGATTTCCGGGTGGGGCCCACGTGATTTCCCCGTGGGGCCCACGTGATTTCCGGGTGGGGCCCACGTGATTTCCGGGTGGGCCCCACGTGATTTCCCCTGGGGGCCCAGGTGATTTCCGGGTGGGGCCCACGTGATTTCCGGGTGGGGCCCACGTGATTTCCGGGTGGGGTCCACGTGATTTCCCCGTGGGGCCCACGTGATTTCCCCGTGGGGCCCACGTGATTTCCGGGTGGGGCCCACGTGATTTCCGGGTGGGGCCCACGTGATTTCCGGGTGGGGCCCACGTGATTTCCCCATGGGGCCCACGTGATTTCCGGGTGGGCCCCACGTGATTTCCGGGTGGGCCCCACGTGATTTCCGGGTGGGGCCCACGTGATTTCCGGGTGGGGCCCACGTGATTTCCGGGTGGGGCCCACGTGATTTCCGGGTGGGGCCCACGTGATTTCCGGGTGGGGCCCACGTGATTTCCGGGTGGGGCCCACGTGATTTCCGGGTGGGGCCCACGTGATTTCCGGGTGGGGCCCACGTGATTTCCGGGTGGGGCCCACGTGATTTCCGGGTGGGGCCCACGTGATTTCCGGGTGGGGCCCACGTGATTTCCGGGTGGGGCCCACGTGATTTCCCCTGGGGTCCCACGTGATTTCCGGGTGGGGCCCACGTGATTTCCCGGTGGGGCCCACGTGATTTCCGTGTGGGGCCCACGTGATTTCCCCGTGGGGCCCACGTGTTTTCCGGGTGGGGCCCACGTGATTTCCCCGTGGGGCCCACGTGATTTCCGGGTGGGGCCCACGTGATTTCCGGGTGGGCCCCACGTGATTTCCGAGTGGGGCCCACGTGATTTCCGGGTGGGGCCCACGTGATTTCCGGGTGGGGCCCACGTGATTTCCGGGTGGGGCCCACGTGATTTCCGGGTGGGGCCCACGTGATTTCCGGGTGAGGCCCACGTGATTTCCGGGTGGGGCCCACGTGATTTCAAGGTGGGGCCCACGTGATTTCCGGGTGGGGCCCACGTGATTTCCGGGTGGGGCCCACGTGATTTCCGGGTGGGGCCCACGTGACTTCCGGGTGGGGCCCACGTGATTTCCGGGTGGGGCCCACGTGATTTCCGGGTGGGGCCCACGTGATTTCCCCGTGGGGCCCACGTGATTTCCGGGTGGGGCCCACGTTTTTTCCGGGTGGGGCCCACGTGATTTCCGGGTGGGGCCCACGTGATTTCCGGGTGGGGCCCACGTGATTTCCGTGTGGGGCCCACGTGATTTCTGGGTGGGGCCCACGTGATTTCCGTGTGCGGCCCACGTGATTTCCGGGTGGGGCCCACGTGATTTCCGGGTGGGGCCCACGTGATTTCCCCGTGGGGCCCACGTGATTTCCGGGTGGGGCCCACGTGATTTCAGGGTGGGCCCCACGTGATTTCCGGGTGGGGCCCACGTGATTTCCGGGTGGGGCCCACGTGATTTCCGGGTGGGGCCCACGTGACTTCCGGGTGGGGCCCACGTGATTTCCGGGTGGGGCCCACGTGATTTCCCCGTGGGGCCCACGTGATTTCCGGGTGGGGCCCACGTGATTTCCGGGTGGGGCCCACGTGATTTCCGGGTGGGGCCCACGTGATTTCCCCTGGGGGCCCACGTGATTTCCGGGTGGGGCCCACGTGATTTCCGTGTGGGGCCCACGTGATTTCCGGGTGGGGCCCACGTGATTTCCGGGTGGGGCCCACGTGATTTCCCCGTGGGGCCCACGTGATTTCCGGGTGGGGCCCACGTGATTTCCGGGTGGGCCCCACGTGATTTCCGGGTGGGGCCCACGTGATTTCCGGGTGGGGCCCACGTGATTTCCGGGTGGGGCCCACGTGATTTCCGGGTGGGGCCCACGTGATTTCCCCGTGGGGCCCACGTGATTTCCGGGTGGGGCCCACGTGATTTCCGGGTGGGCCCCACGTGATTTCCGGGTGGGGCCCACGTGATTTCCGGGTGGGGCCCACGTGATTTCCGGGTGGGGCCCACGTGATTTCCCCGTGGTGCCCACGTGATTTCCGGGTGGGGCCCACGTGATTTCCGGGTGGGGCCCACGTGATTTCCGGGTGGGGCCCACGTGATTTCAGGGTGGGGCCCACGTGATTTCCGGGTGGGGCCCACGTGATTTCCGGGTGGGGCCCACGTGATTTCCGGGTGGGGCCCACGTGATTTCCGGGTGGGGCCCACGTGATTTCCGGGTGGGGCCCACGTGATTTCCGGGTGGGGCCCACGTGATTTCCGGGTGGGGCCCACGTGATTTCCGGGTGGGGCCCACGTGATTTCCGGGTGGGGCCCACGTGATTTCCGGGTGGGGCCCACGTGATTTCCCCGTGGGGCCCACGTGATTTCCCCGTGGGGCCCCCGTGATTTCCGGGTGGGGCCCACGTGATTTCCGGGTGGGGCCCACGTGATTTCCGGGTGGGGCCCACGTGATTTCCTTGTGGGGCCCACGTGATTTCCCCTGGGGGCCCACGTGATTTCCGGGTGGGGCCCACGTGATTTCCGGGTGGGGCCCACGTGATTTCCGGGTGGGGCCCACGTGATTTCCGGGTGGGGCCCACGTGATTTCCTTGTGGGGCCCACGTGATTTCCCCTGGGGGCCCACGTGATTTCCGGGTGGGGCCCACGTGATTTCCGGGTGGGGCCCACGTGATATCCGGGTGGGGCCCACGTGATTTCCGGGTGGGGCCCACGTGATTTCCGGGTGGGGCCCACGTGATTTCCGGGTGGGGCCCACGTGATTTCCGGGTGGGGCCCACGTGATTTCCGGGTGGGGCCCACGTGATTTCCCCGTGGGGCCCCCGTGATTTCCCCGTGGGGCCCACGTGATTTCCGGGTGGGGCCCACGTGATTTCCGGGTGGGGCCCACGTGATTTCCCCTGGGGGCCCACGTGATTTCCGGGTGGGGCCCACGTGATTTCCGGGTGGGGCCCACGTGATTTCCGGGTGGGGCCCACGTGATTTCCGGGTGGGGCCCACGTGATTTCCGGGTGGGGCCCACGTGATTTCCGGGTGGGGTCCACGTGATTTCCCCGTGGGGCCCACGTGATTTCCCCGTGGGGCCCACGTGATTTCCCCGTGGGGCCCACGTGATTTCCGGGTGGGGCCCACGTGATTTCCGGGTGGGGCCCACGTGATTTCCAGGTGGGGCCCACGTGATTTCCCCGTGGGGCCCACGTGATTTCCGGGTGGGGCCCACGTGATTTCCGGGTGGGGCCCACGTGATTTCCGGGTGGGGCCCACGTGATTTCCGGGTGGGGCCCACGTGATTTCCGGGTGGGGCCCACGTGATTTCCGGGTGGGGCCCACGTGATTTCCGGGTGGGGCCCACGTGATTTCCCCGTGGGGCCCACGTGATTTCCGGGTGGGGCCCACGTGATTTCCGGGTGGGGCCCACGTGATTTCCGGGTGGGGCCCACGTGATTTCCTTGTGGGGCCCACGTGATTTCCCCTGGGGGCCCACGTGATTTCCGGGTGGGGCCCACGTGATTTCCGGGTGGGGCCCACGTGATTTCCCCGTGGGGCCCACGTGATTTCCGGGTGGGGCCCACGTGATTTCCGGGTGGGGCCCACGTGATTTCCGGGTGGGGCCCACGTGATTTCCCCTGGGGGCCCACGTGATTTCCGGGTGGGGCCCATGTGATTTCCGGGTGGGGCCCACGTGATTTCCGGGTGGGGCCCACGTGATTTCCGGGTGGGGCCCACGTGATTTCCGGGTGGGGCCCACGTGATTTCCGGGTGGGGCCCACGTGATTTCCGGGTGGGGCCCACGTGATTTCCGGGTGGGGCCCACGTGATTTCCCCTGGGGGCCCACGTGATTTCCGGGTAGGGCCCACGTGATTTCCGGGTGGGGCCCACGTGATTTCCTGGTGGGGCCCACGTGATTTCCGGGTGGGGCCCACGTGATTTCCGGGTGGGGCCCACGTGATTTCCGGGTGGGGCCCACGTGATTTCCGGGTGGGGCCCACGTGATTTCCCCGTGGGGCCCACGTGATTTCCGGGTGGGCCCCACGTGATTTCCGGGTGGGGCCCACGTGATTTCTGGGTGGGGCCCACGTGATTTCCGGGTGGGGCCCACGTGATTTCCGGGTGGGGCCCACGTGATTTCAGGGTGGGGCCCACGTGATTTCCGGGTGGGGCCCACGTGATTTCCCCTGGGGGCCCACGTGATTTCCGGGTGGGGCCCACGTGATTTCCGGGTGGGGCCCACGTGATTTCCGGGTGGGGCCCACGTGATTTCCGGGTGGGGCCCACGTGATTTCCGGGTGGGGCCCACGTGATTTCCGGGTGGGGCCCACGTGATTTCCGGGTGGGGCCCACGTGATTTCCGGGTGGGGCCCACGTGATTTCCGGGTGGGGCCCACGTGATTTCCCCGTGGGGCCCACGTGATTTCCGGGTGGGGCCCACGTGATTTCCGGGTGGGGCCCACGTGATTTCCGGGTGGGGCCCACGTGATTTCCTTGTGGGGCCCACGTGATTTCCCCTGGGGGCCCACGTGATTTCCGGGTGGGGCCCACGTGATTTCCGGGTGGGGCCCACGTGATTTCCCCGTGGGGCCCACGTGATTTCCGGGTGGGGCCCACGTGATTTCCGGGTGGGGCCCACGTGATTTCCGGGTGGGGCCCACGTGATTTCCCCTGGGGGCCCACGTGATTTCCGGGTGGGGCCCATGTGATTTCCGGGTGGGGCCCACGTGATTTCCGGGTGGGGCCCACGTGATTTCCGGGTGGGGCCCACGTGATTTCCGGGTGGAGCCCACGTGATTTCCCCGTGGGGCCCACGTGATTTCCGGGGGGGCCCCACGTGATTTCCGGGTGGGGCCCACGTGATTTCCGGGTGGGGCCCACGTGATTTCCGGGTGGGGCCCACGTGATTTCCGGGTGGGGCCCACGTGATTTCCGGGTGGGGCCCACGTGATTTCCGGGTGGGGCCCACGTGATTTCCCCTGGGGGCCCACGTGATTTCCGGGTAGGGCCCACGTGATTTCCGGGTGGGGCCCACGTGATTTCCTGGTGGGGCCCACGTGATTTCCGGGTGGGGCCCACGTGATTTCCGGGTGGGGCCCACGTGATTTCCGGGTGGGGCCCACGTGATTTCCGGGTGGGGCCCACGTGATTTCCCCGTGGGGCCCACGTGATTTCCGGGTGGGCCCCACGTGATTTCCGGGTGGGGCCCACGTGATTTCTGGGTGGGGCCCACGTGATTTCCGGGTGGGGCCCACGTGATTTCCGGGTGGGGCCCACGTGATTTCAGGGTGGGGCCCACGTGATTTCCGGGTGGGGCCCACGTGATTTCCCCTGGGGGCCCACGTGATTTCCGGGTGGGGCCCACGTGATTTCCGGGTGGGGCCCACGTGATTTCCGGGTGGGGCCCACGTGATTTCCGGGTGGGGCCCACGTGATTTCCGGGTGGGGCCCACGTGATTTCCGGGTGGGGCCCACGTGATTTCCGGGTGGGGCCCACGTGATTTCCCCGTGGGGCCCGCGTGATTTCCGGGTGGGGCCCGCGTGATTTCCGGGTGGGGCCCGCGTGATTTCCGGGTGGGGCCCGCGTGATTTCCGGGTGGGGCCCGCGTGATTTCCGGGTGGGGCCCGCGTGATTTCCGGGTGGGGCCCACGTGATTTCCCCGTGGGGCCCATGTGATTTCCGGGTGGGCCCCACGAGATTTCCGGGTGGGGCCCACGTGATTTCCGGGTGGGGCCCACGTGATTTCCGGGTGGGGCCCACGTGATTTCCGGGTGGGGCCCACGTGATTTCCGGGTGGGGCCCACGTGATTTCCGGGTGGGGCCCACGTGATTTCCGGGTGGGGCCCACGTGATTTCCGGGTGGGGCCCACGTGATTTCCCCGTGGGGCCCACGTGATTTCCGGGTGGGGCCCACGTGATTTCCGGGTGGGGCCCACGTGATTTCCGGGTGGGGCCCACGTGATTTCCCCTGGGGGCCCACGTGATTTCCGGGTGGGGCCCACGTGATTTCCGGGTGGGGCCCACGTGATTTCCGGGTGGGGCCCACGTGATTTCCGGGTGGGGCCCACGTGATTTCCGGGTGGGGCCCACGTGATCCGGGTGGGGCCCACGTGATTTCCCCGTGGGGCCCACGTGATTTCCGGGTGGGGCCCACGTGATTTCCGGGTGGGGCCCACGTGATTTCCGGGTGGGGCCCACGTGATTTCCGGGTGGGGCCCACGTGATTTCCGGGTGGGGCCCACGTGATTTCCGGGTGGGGCCCACGTGATTTCCGGGTGGGGCCCACGTGATTTCCGGGTGGGGCCCACGTGATTTCCGGGTGGGGCCCACGTGATTTCCGGGTGGGGCCCACGTGATTTCCGGGTGGGGCCCACGTGATTTCCCCGTGGGGCCCACGTGATTTCCGGGTGGGGCCCACGTGATTTCCCCGTGGGGCCCACGTGATTTCCGGGTGGGGCCCACGTGATTTCCCCGTGGGGCCCACGTGATTTCCGGGTGGGGCCCACGTGATTTCCGGGTGGGGCCCACGTGATTTCCGGGTGGGGCCCACGTGATTTCCGGGTGGGGCCCACGTGATTTACCCGTGGGGCCCACGTGATTTCCGGGTGGGCCCCACGTGATTTCCCCGTGGGGCCCGCGTGATTTCCCCGTGGGGCCCGCGTGATTTCCGGGTGGGGCCCGCGTGATTTCCGTGTGGGGCCCGCGTGATTTCCGGGTGGGGCCCGCGTGATTTCCGGGTGGGGCCCGCGTGATTTCCGGGTGGGGCCCGCGTGATTTCCGGGTGGGGCCCGCGTGATTTCCGGGTGGGGCCCGCGTGATTTCCGGGTGGGGCCCGCGTGATTTCCGGCTGGGGCCCACGTGATTTCCGGGTGGGGCCCACGTGATTTCCGGGTGGGGCCCACGTGATTTCCCGGTGGGCCCCACGTGATTTCCGAGTGGGGCACACGTGATTTCCCCGTGGGGCCCACGTGATTTCCCCGTGGGGCCCACGTGATTTCCGGGTGTGGCCCACGTGATATCCGGGTGGGGCCCACGTGATTTCCCCTGGGGGCCCACGTGATTTCCGGGTGGGGCCCACGTGATTTCCGGGTGGGGCCCACGTGATTTCCGGGTGGGGCCCACGTGATTTCCGGGTGGGGCCCACGTGATTTCCGGGTGGGGCCCACGTGATTTCCGGGTGGGGCCCACGTGATTTCCGGGTGGGGCCCACGTGATTTCCGGGTGGGGCCCACGTGATTTCCGGGTGGGGCCCACGTGATTTCCGGGTGGGCCCCACGTGATTTCCGGGTGGGGCCCACGTGATTTCCGGGTGCGGTCCACGTGATTTCCGGGTGGGGCCCACGTGATTTCCGGGTGGGGCCCACGTGATTTCCGGGTGGGGCCCACGTGATTTCCGGGTGGGGCCCACGTGATTTCCGGGTGGGGCCCACGTGATCCGGGTGGGGCCTACGTGATTTCCCCGTGGGGCCCACGTGATTTCCGGGTGGGCCCACGTGATTTCCTGGTGGGGCCCACGTGATTTCCGGGTGGGGCCCACGTGATTTCCGGGTGGGGCCCACGTGATTTCCGGGTGGGGCCCACGTGATTTCCGGGTTGGGCCCACGTGATTTCCGGGTGGGGCCCACGTGATTTCCGGGTGGGGCCCACGTGATTTCCGGGTGGGGCCCACGTGATTTCCGGGTGGGGCCCACGTGATTTCCGGGTGGGGCCCACGTGATTTCCCCGTGGGGCCCACGTGATTTCCCCGTGGGGCCCCCGTGATTTCCGGGTGGGGCCCACGTGATTTCCGGGTGGGGCCCACGTGATTTCCGGGTGGGGCCCACGTGATTTCCTTGTGGGGCCCACGTGATTTCCCCTGGGGGCCCACGTGATTTCCGGGTGGGGCCCACGTGATTTCCGGGTGGGGCCCACGTGATTTCCGGGTGGGGCCCACGTGATTTCCGGGTGGGGCCCACGTGATATCCGGGTGGGGCCCACGTGATTTCCGGGTGGGGCCCCCGTGATTTCCGGGTGGGGCCCACGTGATTTCCGGGTGGGGCCCACGTGATTTCAGGGTGGGGCCCACGTGATTTCCGGGTGGGGCCCACGTGATTTCCGGGTGGGGCCCACGTGATTTCCGGGTGGGGCCCACGTGATTTCCGGGTGGGGCCCACGTGATTTCAGGGTGGGGCCCACGTGATTTCAGGGTGGGGCCCACGTGATTTCCGGGTGGGGCCCACGTGATTTCCGGGTGGGGCCCACGTGATTTCCGGGTGGGGCCCACGTGATTTCCGGGTGGGGCCCACGTGATTTCCGGGTGGGGCCCACGTGATTTCCGGGTGGGGCCCACGTGATTTCCGGGGGGGCCCACGTGATTTCCGGGTGGGGCCCACGTGATTTCCGGGTGGGGCCCACGTGATTTCCGGGTGGGGCCCACGTGATTTCCGGGTGGGGCCCACGTGATTTCCGGGTGGGGCCCACGTGATTTCCGGGTGGGGCCCACGTGATTTCCGGGTGGGGCCCACGTGATTTCCCCTGGGGGCCCACGTGATTTCCGGGTGGGGCCTACGTGATTTCCGGGTGGGGCCCACGTGATTTCCGGGTGGGGCCCACGTGATTTCCGGGTGGGGCCCACGTGATTTCCGGGTGGGGCCCACGTGATATCCGGGTGGGGCCCACGTGATTTCCGGGTGGGGCCCACGTGATTTCCGGGTGGGGCCCACGTGATATCCGGGTGGGGCCCACGTGATTTCCGGGTGGGGCCCACGTGATTTCCGGGTGGGGCCCACGTGATTTCCGGGTGGGGCCCACGTGATTTCCGGGTGGGGCCCACGTGATTTCCGGGTGGGCCCACGTGATTTCCGGGTGGGGCCCACGTGATTTCCCCGTGGGGCCCACGTGATTTCCGGGTGGGGCCCACGTGATTTCCGGGTGGGGCCCACGTGATTTCCGGGTGGGGCCCACGTGATTTCCGGGTGGGGCCCACGTGATTTCCGGGTGGGGCCCACGTGATTTCCGGGTGGGGCCCACGTGATTTCCGGGTGGGGCCCACGTGATTTCCGGGTGGGGCCCACGTGATTTCCCCTGGGGGCCCACGTGATTTCCGGGTGGGGCCTACGTGATTGCCGGGTGGGGCCCACGTGATTTCCGGGTGGGGCCCACGTGATTTCCGGGTGGGGCCCACGTGATTTCCGGGTGGGGCTCACGTGATATCCGGGTGGGGCCCACGTGATTTCCCCTGGGGGCCCACGTGATTTCCGGGTGGGGCCCACGTGATTTCCGGGTGGGGCCCACGTGATTTCCGGGTGGGGCCCACGTGATTTCCGGGTGGGGCCCACGTGATTTCCGGGTGGGGCCCACGTGATTTCCCCTGGGGGCCCACGTGATTTCCGGGTAGGGCCCACGTGATTTCCGGGTGGGGCCCACGTGATTTCCGGGTGGGGCCCACGTGATTTCCGGGTGGGGCCCACGTGATTTCCGGGTGGGGCCCACGTGATTTCCGGGTGGGGCCCACGTGATTTCCGGGTGGGGCCCACGTGATTTCCGGGTGGGGCCCACGTGATTTCCCCGTGGGGCCCACGTGATTTCCGGGTGGGCCCCACGTGATTTCCGGGTGGGGCCCACGTGATTTCCGGGTGGGGCCCACGTGATTTCCGGGTGGGGCCCACGTGATTTCCGGGTGGGGCCCACGTGATTTCCGGGTGGGGCCCTCGTGATTTCCGGGTGGGGCCCACGTGATTTCCCCGTGGGGCCCACGTGATTTCCCCGTGGGGCCCACGTGATTTCCGGGTGGGGCCCACGTGATTTCCGGGTGGGGCCCACGTGATTTCCCCTGGGGGCCCACGTGATTTCCGGGTGGGGCCCACGTGATTTCCGGGTGGGGCCCACGTGATTTCCGGGTGGGGCCCACGTGATTTCCGGGTGGGGCCCACGTGATTTCCGGGTGGGGCCCACGTGATTTCCGGGTGGGGTCCACGTGATTTCCCCGTGGGGCCCACGTGATTTCCCCGTGGGGCCCACGTGATTTCCCCGTGGGGCCCACGTGATTTCCGGGTGGGGCCCACGTGATTTCCGGGTGGGGCCCACGTGATTTCCAGGTGGGGCCCACGTGATTTCCGGGTGGGGCCCACGTGATTTCCGGGTGGGGCCCACGTGATTTCCGGGTGGGGCCCACGTGATTTCCGGGTGGGGCCCACGTGATTTCCGGGTGGGGCCCACGTGATTTCCGGGTGGGGCCCACGTGATTTCCGGGTGGGGCCCACGTGATTTCCGGGTGGGGCCCACGTGATTTCCCCGTGGGGCCCACGTGATTTCCCCGTGGGGCCCACGTGATTTCCGGGTGGGGCCCACGTGATTTCCGGGTGGGGCCCACGTGATTTCCGGGTGGGGCCCACGTGATTTCCTTGTGGGGCCCACGTGATTTCCCCTGGGGGCCCACGTGATTTCCGGGTGGGGCCCACGTGATTTCCGGTTGGGGCCCACGTGATTTCCCCGTGGGGCCCTCGTGATTTCCGGGTGGGGCCCACGTGATTTCCGGGTGGGGCCCACGTGATTTCCGGGTGGGGCCCACGTGATTTCCCCTGGGGGCCCACGTGATTTCCGGGTGGGGCCCACGTGATTTCCGGGTGGGGCCCACGTGATTTCCGGGTGGGGCCCACGTGATTTCCGGGTGGGGCCCACGTGATTTCCGGGTGGAGCCCACGTGATTTCCCCGTGGGGCCCACGTGATTTCCGGGTGGGCCCCACGTGATTTCCGGGTGGGGCCCACGTGATTTCCGGGTGGGGCCCACGTGATTTCCGGGTGGGGCCCACGTGATTTCCGGGTGGGGCCCACGTGATTTCCGGGTGGGGCCCACGTGATTTCCGGGTGGGGCCCACGTGATTTCCCCTGGGGGCCCACGTGATTTCCGGGTAGGGCCCACGTGATTTCCGGGTGGGGCCCACGTGATTTCCGGGTGGGGCCCACGTGATTTCCGGGTGGGGCCCACGTGATTTCCGGGTGGGGCCCACGTGATTTCCGGGTGGGGCCCACGTGATTTCCGGGTGGGGCCCACGTGATTTCCCCGTGGGGCCCACGTGATTTCCGGGTGGGCCCCACGTGATTTCCGGGTGGGGCCCACGTGATTTCAGGGTGGGGCCCACGTGATTTCCGGGTGGGGCCCACGTGATTTCCGGGTGGGGCCCACGTGATTTCCGGGTGGGGCCCACGTGATTTCCGGGTGGGGCCCACGTGATTTCCGGGTGGGGCCCACGTGATTTCCCCGTGGGGCCCACGTGATTTCCGGGTGGGGCCCACGTGATTTCCGGGTGGGGCCCACGTGATTTCCCCTGGGGGCCCACGTGATTTCCGGGTGGGGCCCACGTGATTTCCGGGTGGGGCCCACGTGATTTCCCCTGGGGGCCCACGTGATTTCCCCTGGGGGCCCACGTGATTTCCGGGTGGGGCCCACATGATTTCCCCGTGGGGCCCCCGTGATTACCCCGTGGGGCCCACGTGATTTCCCCTGGGGGCCCACGTGATTTTCCCGGGGGGCCCACGTGATTTCCCCAGGGGGCCCACGTGATTTCCCCGTGGGGCCCACGTGATTTCCCCGGGGGGCCCACGTGATTTCCCCGTGGGGCCCACGTGATTTCCCCGTAGGGCCCACGTGATTTCCCCGTGGGGCCCATGTCATTTCCCCGTGGGGCCCACGTGATTTCTCCTGGGGGCCCACGTGATTTCCCCTGGGGGCCCACGTGATTTCCCCTGGGGGCCCACGTGATTTCCTCGTGGAGCCCGAGTTATTTCCCCTTCGGGCCCGCGTGATTTCCCCGTGGAGCCCACGTGATTTCCCGTGGGGACCCGGGTGATTTCCCCGGGGGCCCGCGTGATTTCCCAGTGGGGCCCGCGTGATTTCCCGGGGGCCCACGTGATTTCCCCTGGGGGCCCGCGTGATTTTCACGGGGGGCCCACCTGATTTCCCCTGGGGGCCCATGTGATTTCCCCGTGGGGCACTCATGATTTCCCCTGATGGACCACGTGTTTTACCCGTGGGGCCCACGTGAATTCCCCGTAGGGCCCAGGTGATTTGCACTGGGGGCCCTCGTGATTTCCCCTGGGGGCTCACGTGATTTCCCCGTGGGGCCCACGTGAATCCCCGTCGGGCCCACGTGATTTCCCATGGGGGCCCACGTGATTTCCCCCTGGGGCCCACGTGATTTCCCCCGGGGGGCCCCGTGATTTCCCCCGGGGGCCGACGTGATTTCCCCGTGGGGCCCACGTGATTTCCCCGTGGGGCCCACGTGATTTCCCGTGGGGGCCCGGGTGATTTCCACTTGGGCCCCGCGTGATTTCACCGTGGGGCCCGCGTGATTTCCCATGGGGCCCACGTGATTTCCCCTGGGGGCCCACGTGATTTCCCTGGGGGCCGAGGTGATTTCCCTGTGGGGCCCATGTGATTACCCCGTGGGGCCCACGTGATTTCCCCTGGGGGCCCACGAGATTTCCCGTGGGGGCCCGCGTAATTTCACCTGGGGGCCCTCGTGATTTCCCCTGGGGGCCCCCGTGATTTCCCCAGGGGGCCCACGTGATTTCCCATGGGGGCCCGGGTGATTTCCCCGTGGGGCCCGCGTGATTTCCCATGGGGCCCAAGTGATTTCCCCTGGGGGCCCACGTGATTTCCCCTGGGGGCCCACGTGATTTCCCCGTGGGGCCCAAGTGATTACCCCGTGGGGCCCACGTGATTTACCCTGGGGGCCCACGTGAAATACCCGTGGGGCCCACGTGATGTCCCCTGGGGGCCCACGAGATTTCCCCGTGGGGCCGACGTGATTTCCCCATGGGGCCCACGTGATTTCCCCTAGGGGCCCACGTGATTTCCCCTAGGGGCCCACGTGATTTCCCCGTGGGGCCCACGTGTTTTCCCCTGGGGGCCGACGTGATTTCCCCGTGGGGCCCACGTGATTTCCCCGTGGGGCCCACGTGATTCCCCTGGGGGCCCCCGTGATTTCCAATGGGGGCCCACGTGATTTCCCCGTGGGGCCCACGTGAATCCCCATCGGGCCCACGTGATTTCCCATTGGGGCCCACGTGATTTCCCCCTGGGGCCCACGTGATTTCCCCCGGGGGGCCCCGTGATTTCCCCCGGGGGCCGACGTGATTTCCCCGTGGGGCCCACGTGATTTCCCCGTGGGGCCCACGTGATTTCCCCGTAGGGCCCACGTGATTTCCCCGTGGGGCACACGTGATTTCCGGGTGGGGCCCACGTGATTTCCGGGTGGGGCCCACGTGATTTCCCCTGGGGGCCCACGTGATTTCCGGGTGGGGCCCACGTGATTTCCGGGTGGGGCCCACGTGATTTCCGGGTGGGACCCACGTGATTTCCGGGTGGGGCCCACGTGATTTCCGGGTGGGGCCCACGTGATATCCGGGTGGGGCCCACGTGATTTCCCCTGGGGGCCCACGTGATTTCCGGGTGGGGCCCACGTGATTTCCGGGTGGGGCCCACGTGATTTCCGGGTGGGGCCCACGTGATTTCCGGGTGGGGCCCACGTGATTTCCGGGTGGGGCCCACGTGATTTCCGGGTGGGGCCCACGTGATTTCCCCGTGGGGCCCGCGTGATTTCCGGGTGGGGCCCGCGTGATTTCCGGGTGGGGCCCGCGTGATTTCCGGGTGGGGCCCGCGTGATTTCCGGGTGGGGCCCGCGTGATTTCCGGGTGGGGCCCGCGTGATTTCCGGGTGGGGCCCACGTGATTTCCCCGTGGGGCCCATGTGATTTCCGGGTGGGCCCCACGTGATTTCCGGGTGGGGCCCACGTGATTTCCGGGTGGGGCCCACGTGATTTCCGGGTGGGGCCCACGTGATTTCCGGGTGGGGCCCACGTGATTTCCGGGTGGGGCCCACGTGATTTCCGGGTGGGGCCCACGTGATTTCCGGGTGGGGCCCACGTGATTTCCGGGTGGGGCCCACGTGATTTCCCCGTGGGGCCCACGTGATTTCCGGGTGGGGCCCACGTGATTTCCGGGTGGGGCCCACGTGATTTCCGGGTGGGGCCCACGTGATTTCCCCTGGGGGCCCACGTGATTTCCGGGTGGGGCCCACGTGATTTCCGGGTGGGGCCCACGTGATTTCCGGGTGGGGCCCACGTGATTTCCGGGTGGGGCCCACGTGATTTCCGGGTGGGGCCCACGTGATCCGGGTGGGGCCCACGTGATTTCCCCGTGGGGCCCACGTGATTTCCGGGTGGGGCCCACGTGATTTCCGGGTGGGGCCCACGTGATTTCCGGGTGGGGCCCACGTGATTTCCGGGTGGGGCCCACGTGATTTCCGGGTGGGGCCCACGTGATTTCCGGGTGGGGCCCACGTGATTTCCGGGTGGGGCCCACGTGATTTCCGGGTGGGGCCCACGTGATTTCCGGGTGGGGCCCACGTGATTTCCGGGTGGGGCCCACGTGATTTCCGGGTGGGGCCCACGTGATTTCCCCGTGGGGCCCACGTGATTTCCGGGTGGGGCCCACGTGATTTCCCCGTGGGGCCCACGTGATTTCCGGGTGGGGCCCACGTGATTTCCCCGTGGGGCCCACGTGATTTCCGGGTGGGGCCCACGTGATTTCCGGGTGGGGCCCACGTGATTTCCGGGTGGGGCCCACGTGATTTCCGGGTGGGGCCCACGTGATTTACCCGTGGGGCCCACGTGATTTCCGGGTGGGCCCCACGTGATTTCCCCGTGGGGCCCGCGTGATTTCCCCGTGGGGCCCGCGTGATTTCCGGGTGGGGCCCGCGTGATTTCCGTGTGGGGCCCGCGTGATTTCCGGGTGGGGCCCGCGTGATTTCCGGGTGGGGCCCGCGTGATTTCCGGGTGGGGCCCGCGTGATTTCCGGGTGGGGCCCGCGTGATTTCCGGGTGGGGCCCGCGTGATTTCCGGGTGGGGCCCGCGTGATTTCCGGGTGGGGCCCACGTGATTTCCGGGTGGGGCCCACGTGATTTCCGGGTGGGGCCCACGTGATTTCCGGGTGGGGCACACGTGATTTCCGAGTGGGGCACACGTGATTTCCCCGTGGGGCCCACGTGATTTCCCCGTGGGGCCCACGTGATTTCCGGGTGTGGCCCACGTGATATCCGGGTGGGGCCCACGTGATTTCCCCTGGGGGCCCACGTGATTTCCGGGTGGGGCCCACGTGATTTCCGGGTGGGGCCCACGTGATTTCCGGGTGGGGCCCACGTGATTTCCGGGTGGGGCCCACGTGATTTCCGGGTGGGGCCCACGTGATTTCCGGGTGGGGCCCACGTGATTTCCGGGTGGGGCCCACGTGATTTCCGGGTGGGGCCCACGTGATTTCCGGGTGGGGCCCACGTGATTTCCGGGTGGGCCCCACGTGATTTCCGGGTGGGGCCCACGTGATTTCCGGGTGCGGTCCACGTGATTTCCGGGTGGGGCCCACGTGATTTCCGGGTGGGGCCCACGTGATTTCCGGGTGGGGCCCAGGTGATTTCCGGGTGGGGCCCCCGTGATTTCCGGGTGGGGCCCACGTGATCCGGGTGGGGCCTACGTGATTTCCCCGTGGGGCCCACGTGATTTCCGGGTGGGCCCACGTGATTTCCTGGTGGGGCCCACGTGATTTCCGGGTGGGGCCCACGTGATTTCCGGGTGGGGCCCACGTGATTTCCGGGTGGGGCCCACGTGATTTCCGGGTTGGGCCCACGTGATTTCCGGGTGGGGCCCACGTGATTTCCGGGTGGGGCCCACGTGATTTCCGGGTGGGGCCCACGTGATTTCCGGGTGGGGCCCACGTGATTTCCGGGTGGGGCCCACGTGATTTCCCCGTGGGGCCCACGTGATTTCCCCGTGGGGCCCCCGTGATTTCCGGGTGGGGCCCACGTGATTTCCGGGTGGGGCCCACGTGATTTCCGGGTGGGGCCCACGTGATTTCCTTGTGGGGCCCACGTGATTTCCCCTGGGGGCCCACGTGATTTCCGGGTGGGGCCCACGTGATTTCCGGGTGGGGCCCACGTGATTTCCGGGTGGGGCCCACGTGATTTCCGGGTGGGGCCCACGTGATATCCGGGTGGGGCCCACGTGATTTCCGGGTGGGGCCCCCGTGATTTCCGGGTGGGGCCCACGTGATTTCCGGGTGGGGCCCACGTGATTTCAGGGTGGGGCCCACGTGATTTCCGGGTGGGGCCCACGTGATTTCCGGGTGGGGCCCACGTGATTTCCGGGTGGGGCCCACGTGATTTCCGGGTGGGGCCCACGTGATTTCAGGGTGGGGCCCACGTGATTTCAGGGTGGGGCCCACGTGATTTCCGGGTGGGGCCCACGTGATTTCCGGGTGGGGCCCACGTGATTTCCGGGTGGGGCCCACGTGATTTCCGGGTGGGGCCCACGTGATTTCCGGGTGGGGCCCACGTGATTTCCGGGTGGGGCCCACGTGATTTCCGGGGGGGCCCACGTGATTTCCGGGTGGGGCCCACGTGATTTCCGGGTGGGGCCCACGTGATTTCCGGGTGGGGCCCACGTGATTTCCGGGTGGGGCCCACGTGATTTCCGGGTGGGGCCCACGTGATTTCCGGGTGGGGCCCACGTGATTTCCGGGTGGGGCCCACGTGATTTCCCCTGGGGGCCCACGTGATTTCCGGGTGGGGCCCACGTGATTTCCGGGTGGGGCCCACGTGATTTCCGGGTGGGGCCCACGTGATTTCCGGGTGGGGCCCACGTGATTTCCGGGTGGGGCCCACGTGATATCCGGGTGGGGCCCACGTGATTTCCGGGTGGGGCCCACGTGATTTCCGGGTGGGGCCCACGTGATATCCGGGTGGGGCCCACGTGATTTCCGGGTGGGGCCCACGTGATTTCCGGGTGGGGCCCACGTGATTTCCGGGTGGGGCCCACGTGATTTCCGGGTGGGGCCCACGTGATTTCCGGGTGGGCCCACGTGATTTCCGGGTGGGGCCCACGTGATTTCCCCGTGGGGCCCACGTGATTTCCGGGTGGGGCCCACGTGATTTCCGGGTGGGGCCCACGTGATTTCCGGGTGGGGCCCACGTGATTTCCGGGTGGGGCCCACGTGATTTCCGGGTGGGGCCCACGTGATTTCCGGGTGGGGCCCACGTGATTTCCGGGTGGGGCCCACGTGATTTCCGGGTGGGGCCCACGTGATTTCCCCTGGGGGCCCACGTGATTTCCGGGTGGGGCCTACGTGATTGCCGGGTGGGGCCCACGTGATTTCCGGGTGGGGCCCACGTGATTTCCGGGTGGGGCCCACGTGATTTCCGGGTGGGGCTCACGTGATATCCGGGTGGGGCCCACGTGATTTCCCCTGGGGGCCCACGTGATTTCCGGGTGGGGCCCACGTGATTTCCGGGTGGGGCCCACGTGATTTCCGGGTGGGGCCCACGTGATTTCCGGGTGGGGCCCACGTGATTTCCGGGTGGGGCCCACGTGATTTCCCCTGGGGGCCCACGTGATTTCCGGGTAGGGCCCACGTGATTTCCGGGTGGGGCCCACGTGATTTCCGGGTGGGGCCCACGTGATTTCCGGGTGGGGCCCACGTGATTTCCGGGTGGGGCCCACGTGATTTCCGGGTGGGGCCCACGTGATTTCCGGGTGGGGCCCACGTGATTTCCGGGTGGGGCCCACGTGATTTCCCCGTGGGGCCCACGTGATTTCCGGGTGGGCCCCACGTGATTTCCGGGTGGGGCCCACGTGATTTCCGGGTGGGGCCCACGTGATTTCCGGGTGGGGCCCACGTGATTTCCGGGTGGGGCCCACGTGATTTCCGGGTGGGGCCCTCGTGATTTCCGGGTGGGGCCCACGTGATTTCCCCGTGGGGCCCACGTGATTTCCCCGTGGGGCCCACGTGATTTCCGGGTGGGGCCCACGTGATTTCCGGGTGGGGCCCACGTGATTTCCCCTGGGGGCCCACGTGATTTCCGGGTGGGGCCCACGTGATTTCCGGGTGGGGCCCACGTGATTTCCGGGTGGGGCCCACGTGATTTCCGGGTGGGGCCCACGTGATTTCCGGGTGGGGCCCACGTGATTTCCGGGTGGGGTCCACGTGATTTCCCCGTGGGGCCCACGTGATTTCCCCGTGGGGCCCACGTGATTTCCCCGTGGGGCCCACGTGATTTCCGGGTGGGGCCCACGTGATTTCCGGGTGGGGCCCACGTGATTTCCAGGTGGGGCCCACGTGATTTCCGGGTGGGGCCCACGTGATTTCCGGGTGGGGCCCACGTGATTTCCGGGTGGGGCCCACGTGATTTCCGGGTGGGGCCCACGTGATTTCCGGGTGGGGCCCACGTGATTTCCGGGTGGGGCCCACGTGATTTCCGGGTGGGGCCCACGTGATTTCCGGGTGGGCCCACGTGATTTCCCCGTGGGGCCCACGTGATTTCCCCGTGGGGCCCACGTGATTTCCGGGTGGGGCCCACGTGATTTCCGGGTGGGGCCCACGTGATTTCCGGGTGGGGCCCACGTGATTTCCTTGTGGGGCCCACGTGATTTCCCCTGGGGGCCCACGTGATTTCCGGGTGGGGCCCACGTGATTTCCGGTTGGGGCCCACGTGATTTCCCCGTGGGGCCCACGTGATTTCCGGGTGGGGCCCACGTGATTTCCGGGTGGGGCCCACGTGATTTCCGGGTGGGGCCCACGTGATTTCCCCTGGGGGCCCACGTGATTTCCGGGTGGGGCCCACGTGATTTCCGGGTGGGGCCCACGTGATTTCCGGGTGGGGCCCACGTGATTTCCGGGTGGGGCCCACGTGATTTCCGGGTGGAGCCCACGTGATTTCCCCGTGGGGCCCACGTGATTTCCGGGTGGGCCCCACGTGATTTCCGGGTGGGGCCCACGTGATTTCCGGGTGGGGCCCACGTGATTTCCGGGTGGGGCCCACGTGATTTCCGGGTGGGGCCCACGTGATTTCCGGGTGGGGCCCACGTGATTTCCGGGTGGGGCCCACGTGATTTCCCCTGGGGGCCCACGTGATTTCCGGGTAGGGCCCACGTGATTTCCGGGTGGGGCCCACGTGATTTCCGGGTGGGGCCCACGTGATTTCCGGGTGGGGCCCACGTGATTTCCGGGTGGGGCCCACGTGATTTCCGGGTGGGGCCCACGTGATTTCCGGGTGGGGCCCACGTGATTTCCCCGTGGGGCCCACGTGATTTCCGGGTGGGCCCCACGTGATTTCCGGGTGGGGCCCACGTGATTTCAGGGTGGGGCCCACGTGATTTCCGGGTGGGGCCCACGTGATTTCCGGGTGGGGCCCACGTGATTTCCGGGTGGGGCCCACGTGATTTCCGGGTGGGGCCCACGTGATTTCCGGGTGGGGCCCACGTGATTTCCCCGTGGGGCCCACGTGATTTCCGGGTGGGGCCCACGTGATTTCCGGGTGGGGCCCACGTGATTTCCCCTGGGGGCCCACGTGATTTCCGGGTGGGGCCCACGTGATTTCCGGGTGGGGCCCACGTGATTTCCCCTGGGGGCCCACGTGATTTCCCCTGGGGGCCCACGTGATTTCCGGGTGGGGCCCACATGATTTCCCCGTGGGGCCCCCGTGATTACCCCGTGGGGCCCACGTGATTTCCCCTGGGGGCCCACGTGATTTTCCCGGGGGGCCCACGTGATTTCCCCAGGGGGCCCACGTGATTTCCCCGTGGGGCCCACGTGATTTCCCCTGGGGGCCCACGTGATTTCCCCGTGGGGCCCACGTGATTTCCCCGTAGGGCCCACGTGATTTCCCCGTGGGGCCCATGTCATTTCCCCGTGGGGCCCACGTGATTTCTCCTGGGGGCCCACGTGATTTCCCCTGGGGGCCCACGTGATTTCCCCTGGGGGCCCACGTGATTTCCTCGTGGAGCCCGAGTTATTTCCCCTTCGGGCCCGCGTGATTTCCCCGTGGAGCCCACGTGATTTCCCGTGGGGACCCGGGTGATTTCCCCGGGGGCCCGCGTGATTTCCCAGTGGGGCCCGCGTGATTTCCCGGGGGCCCACGTGATTTCCCCTGGGGGCCCGCGTGATTTTCACGGGGGGCCCACCTGATTTCCCCTGGGGGCCCATGTGATTTCCCCGTGGGGCACTCATGATTTCCCCTGATGGACCACGTGTTTTACCCGTGGGGCCCACGTGAATTCCCCGTAGGGCCCAGGTGATTTGCACTGGGGGCCCTCGTGATTTCCCCTGGGGGCTCACGTGATTTCCCCGTGGGGCCCACGTGAATCCCCGTCGGGCCCACGTGATTTCCCATGGGGGCCCACGTGATTTCCCCCTGGGGCCCACGTGATTTCCCCCGGGGGGCCCCGTGATTTCCCCCGGGGGCCGACGTGATTTCCCCGTGGGGCCCACGTGATTTCCCCGTGGGGCCCACGTGATTTCCCGTGGGGGCCCGGGTGATTTCCACTTGGGCCCCGCGTGATTTCACCGTGGGGCCCGCGTGATTTCCCATGGGGCCCACGTGATTTCCCCTGGGGGCCCACGTGATTTCCCTGGGGGCCGAGGTGATTTCCCTGTGGGGCCCATGTGATTACCCCGTGGGGCCCACGTGATTTCCCCTGGGGGCCCACGAGATTTCCCGTGGGGGCCCGCGTAATTTCACCTGGGGGCCCTCGTGATTTCCCCTGGGGGCCCCCGTGATTTCCCCAGGGGGCCCACGTGATTTCCCATGGGGGCCCGGGTGATTTCCCCGTGGGGCCCGCGTGATTTCCCATGGGGCCCAAGTGATTTCCCCTGGGGGCCCCCGTGATTTCCCCTGGGGGCCCACGTGATTTCCCCGTGGGGCCCAAGTGATTACCCCGTGGGGCCCACGTGATTTACCCTGGGGGCCCACGTGAAATACCCGTGGGGCCCACGTGATGTCCCCTGGGGGCCCACGAGATTTCCCCGTGGGGCCGACGTGATTTCCCCATGGGGCCCACGTGATTTCCCCTAGGGGCCCACGTGATTTCCCCTAGGGGCCCACGTGATTTCCCCGTGGGGCCCACGTGTTTTCCCCTGGGGGCCGACGTGATTTCCCCGTGGGGCCCACGTGATTTCCCCGTGGGGCCCACGTGATTCCCCTGGGGGCCCCCGTGATTTCCAATGGGGGCCCACGTGATTTCCCCGTGGGGCCCACGTGAATCCCCATCGGGCCCACGTGATTTCCCATTGGGGCCCACGTGATTTCCCCCTGGGGCCCACGTGATTTCCCCCGGGGGGCCCCGTGATTTCCCCCGGGGGCCGACGTGATTTCCCCGTGGGGCCCACGTGATTTCCCCGTGGGGCCCACGTGATTTCCCCGTAGGGCCCACGTGATTTCCCCGTGGGGCACACGTGATTTCCGGGTGGGGCCCACGTGATTTCCGGGTGGGGCCCACGTGATTTCCCCTGGGGGCCCACGTGATTTCCGGGTGGGGCCCACGTGATTTCCGGGTGGGGCCCACGTGATTTCCGGGTGGGACCCACGTGATTTCCGGGTGGGGCCCACGTGATTTCCGGGTGGGGCCCACGTGATATCCGGGTGGGGCCCACGTGATTTCCCCTGGGGGCCCACGTGATTTCCGGGTGGGGCCCACGTGATTTCCGGGTGGGGCCCACGTGATTTCCGGGTGGGGCCCACGTGATTTCCGGGTGGGGCCCACGTGATTTCCGGGTGGGGCCCACGTGATTTCCGGGTGGGGCCCACGTGATTTCCGGGTGGGGCCCACGTGATTTCCCCGTGGGGCCCACGTGATTTCCGGGTGGGGCACACGTGATTTCCCCGTGGGGCCCACGTGATTTCCGGGTGGGGCCCACGTGATTTCCGGGTGGGGCCCACGTGATTTCCGGGTGGGGCCCACGTGATTTCCGGGTGGGGCCCACGTGATTTCCGGGTGGGGCCCACGTGATTTCCGGGTGGGGCCCACGTGATTTCCGGGTGGGGCCCACGTGATTTCCGGGTGGGGCCCACGTGATTTCCCCGTGGGGCCCACGTGATTTCCGGGTGGGGCCCACGTGATTTCCGGGTGGGGCCCACGTGATTTCCGGGTGGGGCCCACGTGATTTCTCCGTGGTGCCCACGTGATTTCCGGGTGGGGCCCACGTGATTTCCGGGTGGGGCCCACGTGATTTCCGGGTGGGGCCCACGTGATTTCAGGGTGGGGCCCACGTGATTTCCGGGTGGGGCCCACGTGATTTCCGGGTGGGGCCCACGTGATTTCCGGGTGGGGCCCACGTGACTTCCGGGTGGGGCCCACGTGATTTCCGGGTGGGGCCCACGTGATTTCCGGGTGGGGCCCACGTGATTTCCCCGTGGGGCCCACGTGATTTCCGGGTGGGGCCCACGTGATTTCCGGGTGGGGACCACGTGATTTCCCCTGGGGGCCCACGTGATTTCCGGGTGGGGCCCACGTGATTTCCGGGTGGGGCCCACGTGATTTCCGGGTGGGGCCCACGTGATATCCGGGTGGGGCCCACGTGATTTCCCCTGGGGGCCCACGTGATTTCCGGGTGGGGCCCACGTGATTTCCGGGTGGGGCCCACGTGATTTCCGGGTGGGGCCCACGTGATTTCCCCGTGGGGCCCACGTGATTTCCGGGTGGGGCCCACGTGATTTCCGGGTGGGGCCCACGTGATTTCCGGGTGGGGCCCACGTGATTTCCGGGTGGGGCCCACGTGATTTCCGTGTGGGGCCTACGTGATTTCCGGGTGGGGCCCACGTGATTTCCGGGTGGGGCCCACGTGATTTCCGGGTGGGGCCCACGTGATTTCCGGGTGGGGTCCACTTGATTTCCGGGTGGGGCCCACGTGATTTCCGGGTGGGGCCCATGTGATTTCCCCGTGGGGCCCACGTGATTTCCCCGTGGGGCCCACGTGATTTCCGGGTGGGGCCCACGTGATTTCCGGGTGGGGCCCACGTGATTTCCGGGTGGGGCCCACGTGATTTCCGGGTGGGGCCCACGTGATTTCCGGGTGGGGCCCACGTGATTTCCCCTGGGGGCCCACGTGATTTCCGGGTGGGGCCCACGTGATTTCCGGGTGGGGCCCACGTGATTTCCGGGTGGGGCCCACGTGTTTTCCGGGTGGGGCCCACGTGATTTCCGGGTGGGGCCCACGTGATTTCCGGGTGGGGCCCACGTGATTTCCCCTGGGGGCCCACGTGATTTCCGGGTGGGGCCCACGTGATTTCCGGGTGGGGCCCACGTGATTTCCGGGTGGGACCCACGTGATTTCCGGGTGGGGCCCACGTGATTTCCGGGTGGGGCCCACGTGATATCCGGGTGGGGCCCACGTGATTTCCCCTGGGGGCCCACGTGATTTCCGGGTGGGGCCCACGTGATTTCCGGGTGGGGCCCACGTGATTTCCGGGTGGGGCCCACGTGATTTCCGGGTGGGGCCCACGTGATTTCCGGGTGGGGCCCACGTGATTTCCGGGTGGGGCCCACGTGATTTCCGGGTGGGGCCCACGTGATTTCCCCGTGGGGCCCACGTGATTTCCCCGTGGGGCCCACGTGATTTCCGGGTGGGGCCCACGTGATTTCCGGGTGGGGCCCACGTGATTTCCGGGTGGGGCCCACGTGATTTCCCCTGGGGGCCCACGTGATTTCCGGGTGGGGCCCACGTGATTTCCGGGTGGGGCCCACGTGATTTCCCCGTGGGGCCCACGTGATTTCCGGGTGGGGCCCACGTGATTTCCGGGTGGGGCCCACGTGATTTCCGGGTGGGGCCCACGTGATTTCCGGGTGGGGCCCACGTGATTTCCGGGTGGGGCCCACGTGATTTCCGGGTTGGGCCCACGTGATTTCCGGGTGGGGCCCACGTGATTTCCGGGTGGGGCCCACGTGATTTCCGGGTGGGGCCCACGTGATTTCCGGGTGGGGCCCACGTGATTTCCGGGTGGGGCCCACGTGATTTCCGGGTGGGGCCCACGTGATTTCCCCGTGGGGCCCACGAGATTTCCGGGTGGGGCCCACGTGATTTCCGGGTGGGGCCCACGTGATTTCCGGGTGGGGCCCACGTGATTTCCCCTGGGGGCCCACGTGATTTCCGGGTGGGGCCCTCGTGATTTCCGGGTGGGGCCCACGTGATTTCCGGGTGGGGCCCACGTGATTTCCGGGTGGGGCCCACGTGATTTCCGGGTGGGGCCCACGTGATTTCCGGGTGGGGCCCACGTGATTTCCGGGTGGGGCCCACGTGATTTCCGGGTGGGGCCCACGTGATTTCCGGGTGGGGCCCACGTGATTTCCACGTGGGGCCCACGTGATTTCCGGGTGGGGCCCACGTGATTTCCGGGTGGGGCCCACGTGATTTCCGGGTGGGGCCCACGTGATTTCCGGGTGGGGCTCACGTGATTTCCGGGTGGGGCCCACGTGATTTCCGGGTGGGGCCCACGTGATTTCCGGGTGGGACCCACGTGATTTCCCTGTGGGGCCCACGTGATTTCCGGGTGGGGCCCACGTGATTTCCGGGTGGGGCCCACGTGATATCCGGGTGGGGCCCACGTGATTTCCCCTGGGGGCCCACGTGATTTCCGGGTGGGGCCCACGTGATTTCCCCTGGGGGCCCACGTGATTTCCGGGTAGGGCCCACGTGATTTCCGGGTGGGGCCCACGTGATTTACGGGTGGGGCCCACGTGATTTCCGGGTGGGGCCCACGTGATTTCCGGGTGGGGCCCACGTGATTTCCGGGTGGGGCCCACGTGATTTCCGGGTGGGGCCCACGTGATTTCCGGGTGGGGCCCACGTGATTTCCGGGTGGGGCCCACGTGATTTCCGGGTGGGGCCCACGTGATTTCCGGGTGGGGCCCACGTGATTTCCGGGTGGGGCCCACGTGATTTCCGGGTGGGGCCCACGTGATTTCCGGGTGGGGCCCACGTGATTTCCGGGTGGGGCCCACGTGATTTCCGGGTGGGGCCCACGTGATTTCCGGGTGGGGCCCACGTGATTTCCGGGTGGGGCCCACGTGATTTCCGGGTGGGGCCCACGTGATTTCCGGGTGGGGCCCACGTGATTTCCGGGTGGGGCCCACGTGATTTCCCCTGGGGTCCCACGTGATTTCCGGGTGGGGCCCACGTGATTTCCGGGTGGGGCCCACGGGATTTCCGGGTGGGGCCCACGTGATTTCCCCGTGGGGCCCACGTGATTTCCGGGTGGGGCCCACGTGATTTCCGGGTGGGTCCCACGTGATTTCCGGGTGGGGCCCACGTGATTTCCGGGTGGGGCCCACGGGATTTCCGGGTGGGGCCCACGTGATTTCCCCGTGGGGCCCACGTGATTTCCGGGTGGGGCCCACGTGATTTCCGGGTGGGTCCCACGTGATTTCCGGGTGGGGCCCACGTGATTTCCGGGTGGGGCCCACGGGATTTCCGGGTGGGGCCCACGTGATTTCCCCGTGGGGCCCACGTGATTTCCGGGTGGGGCCCACGTGATTTCCGGGTGGGGCCCACGTGATTTCCGGGTGGGGTCCACGTGATTTCCCCGTGGGGCCCACGTGATTTCCCCGTGGGGCCCACGTGATTTCCCCGTGGGGCCCACGTGATTTCCGGGTGGGGCCCACGTGATTTCCGGGTGGGGCCCACGTGATTTCCAGGTGGGGCCCACGTGATTTCCGGGTGGGGCCCACGTGATTTCCGGGTGGGGCCCACGTGATTTCCGGGTGGGGCCCACGTGATTTCCGGGTGGGGCCCACGTGATTTCCGGGTGGGGCCCACGTGATTTCCGGGTGGGGCCCACGTGATTTCCGGGTGGGGCCCACGTGATTTCCGGGTGGGCCCACGTGATTTCCCCGTGGGGCCCACGTGATTTCCCCGTGGGGCCCACGTGATTTCCGGGTGGGGCCCACGTGATTTCCGGGTGGGGCCCACGTGATTTCCGGGTGGGGCCCACGTGATTTCCTTGTGGGGCCCACGTGATTTCCCCTGGGGGCCCACGTGATTTCCGGGTGGGGCCCACGTGATTTCCGGTTGGGGCCCACGTGATTTCCCCGTGGGGCCCACGTGATTTCCGGGTGGGGCCCACGTGATTTCCGGGTGGGGCCCACGTGATTTCCGGGTGGGGCCCACGTGATTTCCCCTGGGGGCCCACGTGATTTCCGGGTGGGGCCCACGTGATTTCCGGGTGGGGCCCACGTGATTTCCGGGTGGGGCCCACGTGATTTCCGGGTGGGGCCCACGTGATTTCCGGGTGGAGCCCACGTGATTTCCCCGTGGGGCCCACGTGATTTCCGGGTGGGCCCCACGTGATTTCCGGGTGGGGCCCACGTGATTTCCGGGTGGGGCCCACGTGATTTCCGGGTGGGGCCCACGTGATTTCCGGGTGGGGCCCACGTGATTTCCGGGTGGGGCCCACGTGATTTCCGGGTGGGGCCCACGTGATTTCCCCTGGGGGCCCACGTGATTTCCGGGTAGGGCCCACGTGATTTCCGGGTGGGGCCCACGTGATTTCCGGGTGGGGCCCACGTGATTTCCGGGTGGGGCCCACGTGATTTCCGGGTGGGGCCCACGTGATTTCCGGGTGGGGCCCACGTGATTTCCGGGTGGGGCCCACGTGATTTCCCCGTGGGGCCCACGTGATTTCCGGGTGGGCCCCACGTGATTTCCGGGTGGGGCCCACGTGATTTCAGGGTGGGGCCCACGTGATTTCCGGGTGGGGCCCACGTGATTTCCGGGTGGGGCCCACGTGATTTCCGGGTGGGGCCCACGTGATTTCCGGGTGGGGCCCACGTGATTTCCGGGTGGGGCCCACGTGATTTCCCCGTGGGGCCCACGTGATTTCCGGGTGGGGCCCACGTGATTTCCGGGTGGGGCCCACGTGATTTCCCCTGGGGGCCCACGTGATTTCCGGGTGGGGCCCACGTGATTTCCGGGTGGGGCCCACGTGATTTCCCCTGGGGGCCCACGTGATTTCCCCTGGGGGCCCACGTGATTTCCGGGTGGGGCCCACATGATTTCCCCGTGGGGCCCCCGTGATTACCCCGTGGGGCCCACGTGATTTCCCCTGGGGGCCCACGTGATTTTCCCGGGGGGCCCACGTGATTTCCCCAGGGGGCCCACGTGATTTCCCCGTGGGGCCCACGTGATTTCCCCTGGGGGCCCACGTGATTTCCCCGTGGGGCCCACGTGATTTCCCCGTAGGGCCCACGTGATTTCCCCGTGGGGCCCATGTCATTTCCCCGTGGGGCCCACGTGATTTCTCCTGGGGGCCCACGTGATTTCCCCTGGGGGCCCACGTGATTTCCCCTGGGGGCCCACGTGATTTCCTCGTGGAGCCCGAGTTATTTCCCCTTCGGGCCCGCGTGATTTCCCCGTGGAGCCCACGTGATTTCCCGTGGGGACCCGGGTGATTTCCCCGGGGGCCCGCGTGATTTCCCAGTGGGGCCCGCGTGATTTCCCGGGGGCCCACGTGATTTCCCCTGGGGGCCCGCGTGATTTTCACGGGGGGCCCACCTGATTTCCCCTGGGGGCCCATGTGATTTCCCCGTGGGGCACTCATGATTTCCCCTGATGGACCACGTGTTTTACCCGTGGGGCCCACGTGAATTCCCCGTAGGGCCCAGGTGATTTGCACTGGGGGCCCTCGTGATTTCCCCTGGGGGCTCACGTGATTTCCCCGTGGGGCCCACGTGAATCCCCGTCGGGCCCACGTGATTTCCCATGGGGGCCCACGTGATTTCCCCCTGGGGCCCACGTGATTTCCCCCGGGGGGCCCCGTGATTTCCCCCGGGGGCCGACGTGATTTCCCCGTGGGGCCCACGTGATTTCCCCGTGGGGCCCACGTGATTTCCCGTGGGGGCCCGGGTGATTTCCACTTGGGCCCCGCGTGATTTCACCGTGGGGCCCGCGTGATTTCCCATGGGGCCCACGTGATTTCCCCTGGGGGCCCACGTGATTTCCCTGGGGGCCGAGGTGATTTCCCTGTGGGGCCCATGTGATTACCCCGTGGGGCCCACGTGATTTCCCCTGGGGGCCCACGAGATTTCCCGTGGGGGCCCGCGTAATTTCACCTGGGGGCCCTCGTGATTTCCCCTGGGGGCCCCCGTGATTTCCCCAGGGGGCCCACGTGATTTCCCATGGGGGCCCGGGTGATTTCCCCGTGGGGCCCGCGTGATTTCCCATGGGGCCCAAGTGATTTCCCCTGGGGGCCCACGTGATTTCCCCTGGGGGCCCACGTGATTTCCCCGTGGGGCCCAAGTGATTACCCCGTGGGGCCCACGTGATTTACCCTGGGGGCCCACGTGAAATACCCGTGGGGCCCACGTGATGTCCCCTGGGGGCCCACGAGATTTCCCCGTGGGGCCGACGTGATTTCCCCATGGGGCCCACGTGATTTCCCCTAGGGGCCCACGTGATTTCCCCTAGGGGCCCACGTGATTTCCCCGTGGGGCCCACGTGTTTTCCCCTGGGGGCCGACGTGATTTCCCCGTGGGGCCCACGTGATTTCCCCGTGGGGCCCACGTGATTCCCCTGGGGGCCCCCGTGATTTCCAATGGGGGCCCACGTGATTTCCCCGTGGGGCCCACGTGAATCCCCATCGGGCCCACGTGATTTCCCATTGGGGCCCACGTGATTTCCCCCTGGGGCCCACGTGATTTCCCCCGGGGGGCCCCGTGATTTCCCCCGGGGGCCGACGTGATTTCCCCGTGGGGCCCACGTGATTTCCCCGTGGGGCCCACGTGATTTCCCCGTAGGGCACACGTGATTTCCCCGTGGGGCACACGTGATTTCCGGGTGGGGCCCACGTGATTTCCGGGTGGGGCCCACGTGATTTCCCCTGGGGGCCCACGTGATTTCCGGGTGGGGCCCACGTGATTTCCGGGTGGGGCCCACGTGATTTCCGGGTGGGACCCACGTGATTTCCGGGTGGGGCCCACGTGATTTCCGGGTGGGGCCCACGTGATATCCGGGTGGGGCCCACGTGATTTCCCCTGGGGGCCCACGTGATTTCCGGGTGGGGCCCACGTGATTTCCGGGTGGGGCCCACGTGATTTCCGGGTGGGGCCCACGTGATTTCCGGGTGGGGCCCACGTGATTTCCGGGTGGGGCCCACGTGATTTCCGGGTGGGGCCCACGTGATTTCCGGGTGGGGCCCACGTGATTTCCCCGTGGGGCCCACGTGATTTCCGGGTGGGGCACACGTGATTTCCCCGTGGGGCCCACGTGATTTCCGGGTGGGGCCCACGTGATTTCCGGGTGGGGCCCACGTGATTTCCGGGTGGGGCCCACGTGATTTCCGGGTGGGGCCCACGTGATTTCCGGGTGGGGCCCACGTGATTTCCGGGTGGGGCCCACGTGATTTCCGGGTGGGGCCCACGTGATTTCCGGGTGGGGCCCACGTGATTTCCCCGTGGGGCCCACGTGATTTCCGGGTGGGGCCCACGTGATTTCCGGGTGGGGCCCACGTGATTTCCGGGTGGGGCCCACGTGATTTCTCCGTGGTGCCCACGTGATTTCCGGGTGGGGCCCACGTGATTTCCGGGTGGGGCCCACGTGATTTCCGGGTGGGGCCCACGTGATTTCAGGGTGGGGCCCACGTGATTTCCGGGTGGGGCCCACGTGATTTCCGGGTGGGGCCCACGTGATTTCCGGGTGGGGCCCACGTGACTTCCGGGTGGGGCCCACGTGATTTCCGGGTGGGGCCCACGTGATTTCCGGGTGGGGCCCACGTGATTTCCCCGTGGGGCCCACGTGATTTCCGGGTGGGGCCCACGTGATTTCCGGGTGGGGACCACGTGATTTCCCCTGGGGGCCCACGTGATTTCCGGGTGGGGCCCACGTGATTTCCGGGTGGGGCCCACGTGATTTCCGGGTGGGGCCCACGTGATATCCGGGTGGGGCCCACGTGATTTCCCCTGGGGGCCCACGTGATTTCCGGGTGGGGCCCACGTGATTTCCGGGTGGGGCCCACGTGATTTCCGGGTGGGGCCCACGTGATTTCCCCGTGGGGCCCACGTGATTTCCGGGTGGGGCCCACGTGATTTCCGGGTGGGGCCCACGTGATTTCCGGGTGGGGCCCACGTGATTTCCGGGTGGGGCCCACGTGATTTCCGTGTGGGGCCTACGTGATTTCCGGGTGGGGCCCACGTGATTTCCGGGTGGGGCCCACGTGATTTCCGGGTGGGGCCCACGTGATTTCCGGGTGGGGTCCACTTGATTTCCGGGTGGGGCCCACGTGATTTCCGGGTGGGGCCCATGTGATTTCCCCGTGGGGCCCACGTGATTTCCCCGTGGGGCCCACGTGATTTCCGGGTGGGGCCCACGTGATTTCCGGGTGGGGCCCACGTGATTTCCGGGTGGGGCCCACGTGATTTCCGGGTGGGGCCCACGTGATTTCCGGGTGGGGCCCACGTGATTTCCCCTGGGGGCCCACGTGATTTCCGGGTGGGGCCCACGTGATTTCCGGGTGGGGCCCACGTGATTTCCGGGTGGGGCCCACGTGTTTTCCGGGTGGGGCCCACGTGATTTCCGGGTGGGGCCCACGTGATTTCCGGGTGGGGCCCACGTGATTTCCCCTGGGGGCCCACGTGATTTCCGGGTGGGGCCCACGTGATTTCCGGGTGGGGCCCACGTGATTTCCGGGTGGGACCCACGTGATTTCCGGGTGGGGCCCACGTGATTTCCGGGTGGGGCCCACGTGATATCCGGGTGGGGCCCACGTGATTTCCCCTGGGGGCCCACGTGATTTCCGGGTGGGGCCCACGTGATTTCCGGGTGGGGCCCACGTGATTTCCGGGTGGGGCCCACGTGATTTCCGGGTGGGGCCCACGTGATTTCCGGGTGGGGCCCACGTGATTTCCGGGTGGGGCCCACGTGATTTCCGGGTGGGGCCCACGTGATTTCCCCGTGGGGCCCACGTGATTTCCCCGTGGGGCCCACGTGATTTCCGGGTGGGGCCCACGTGATTTCCGGGTGGGGCCCACGTGATTTCCGGGTGGGGCCCACGTGATTTCCCCTGGGGGCCCACGTGATTTCCGGGTGGGGCCCACGTGATTTCCGGGTGGGGCCCACGTGATTTCCCCGTGGGGCCCACGTGATTTCCGGGTGGGGCCCACGTGATTTCCGGGTGGGGCCCACGTGATTTCCGGGTGGGGCCCACGTGATTTCCGGGTGGGGCCCACGTGATTTCCGGGTGGGGCCCACGTGATTTCCGGGTTGGGCCCACGTGATTTCCGGGTGGGGCCCACGTGATTTCCGGGTGGGGCCCACGTGATTTCCGGGTGGGGCCCACGTGATTTCCGGGTGGGGCCCACGTGATTTCCGGGTGGGGCCCACGTGATTTCCGGGTGGGGCCCACGTGATTTCCCCGTGGGGCCCACGAGATTTCCGGGTGGGGCCCACGTGATTTCCGGGTGGGGCCCACGTGATTTCCGGGTGGGGCCCACGTGATTTCCCCTGGGGGCCCACGTGATTTCCGGGTGGGGCCCTCGTGATTTCCGGGTGGGGCCCACGTGATTTCCGGGTGGGGCCCACGTGATTTCCGGGTGGGGCCCACGTGATTTCCGGGTGGGGCCCACGTGATTTCCGGGTGGGGCCCACGTGATTTCCGGGTGGGGCCCACGTGATTTCCGGGTGGGGCCCACGTGATTTCCGGGTGGGGCCCACGTGATTTCCACGTGGGGCCCACGTGATTTCCGGGTGGGGCCCACGTGATTTCCGGGTGGGGCCCACGTGATTTCCGGGTGGGGCCCACGTGATTTCCGGGTGGGGCTCACGTGATTTCCGGGTGGGGCCCACGTGATTTCCGGGTGGGGCCCACGTGATTTCCGGGTGGGACCCACGTGATTTCCCTGTGGGGCCCACGTGATTTCCGGGTGGGGCCCACGTGATTTCCGGGTGGGGCCCACGTGATATCCGGGTGGGGCCCACGTGATTTCCCCTGGGGGCCCACGTGATTTCCGGGTGGGGCCCACGTGATTTCCCCTGGGGGCCCACGTGATTTCCGGGTAGGGCCCACGTGATTTCCGGGTGGGGCCCACGTGATTTACGGGTGGGGCCCACGTGATTTCCGGGTGGGGCCCACGTGATTTCCGGGTGGGGCCCACGTGATTTCCGGGTGGGGCCCACGTGATTTCCGGGTGGGGCCCACGTGATTTCCGGGTGGGGCCCACGTGATTTCCGGGTGGGGCCCACGTGATTTCCGGGTGGGGCCCACGTGATTTCCGGGTGGGGCCCACGTGATTTCCGGGTGGGGCCCACGTGATTTCCGGGTGGGGCCCACGTGATTTCCGGGTGGGGCCCACGTGATTTCCGGGTGGGGCCCACGTGATTTCCGGGTGGGGCCCACGTGATTTCCGGGTGGGGCCCACGTGATTTCCGGGTGGGGCCCACGTGATTTCCGGGTGGGGCCCACGTGATTTCCGGGTGGGGCCCACGTGATTTCCGGGTGGGGCCCACGTGATTTCCCCTGGGGTCCCACGTGATTTCCGGGTGGGGCCCACGTGATTTCCGGGTGGGGCCCACGGGATTTCCGGGTGGGGCCCACGTGATTTCCCCGTGGGGCCCACGTGATTTCCGGGTGGGGCCCACGTGATTTCCGGGTGGGTCCCACGTGATTTCCGGGTGGGGCCCACGTGATTTCCGGGTGGGGCCCACGTGATTTCCGTGTGGGGCCTACGTGATTTCCGGGTGGGGCCCACGTGATTTCCGGGTGGGGCCCACGTGATTTCCCCGTGGTTCCCACGTGATTTCCGGGTGGGGCCCACGTGATTTCCGGGTGGGGCCCACGTGATTTCCGGGTGGGGCCCACGTGATTTCAGGGTGGGGCCCACGTGATTTCCGGGTGGGGCCCACGTGATTTCCGGGTGGGGCCCACGTGATTTCCGGGTGGGGCCCACGTGATTTCCCCTGGGGGCCCACGTGATTTCCGGGTGGGGCCCACGTGATTTCCGGGTGGGGCCCACGTGATTTCCCCGTGGGGCCCACGTGATTTCCGGGTGGGGCCCACGTGATTTCCGGGTGGGGCCCACGTGATTTCCGTGTGGGGCCCACGTGATTTCCGGGTGGGGCCCACGTGATTTCCGTGTGGGGCCCACGTGATTTCCGGGTGGGGCCCACGTGATTTCCGGGTGGGGCCCACGTGATTTCCCCGTGGGGCCCACGTGATTTCCGGGTGGGGCCCACGTGATTTCCGGGTGGGCCCCACGTGATTTCCGGGTGGGGCCCACGTGATTTCCGGGTGGGGCCCACTTGATTTCCGGGTGGGGCCCACGTGATTTCCGGGTGGGGCCCACGTGATTTCCGGGTGGGGCCCACGTGATTTCCGGGTGGGGCCCACGTGATTTCAGGGTGGGGCCCACGTGATTTCCGGGTGGGGCCCACGTGATTTCCGGGTGGGGCCCACGTGATTTCCGGGTGGGGCCCACGTGATTTCCCCGTGGGGCCCACGTGATTTCCGGGTGGGCCCCACGTGATTTCCGGGTGGGTCCCACGTGATTTCCGGGTGGGGCCCACGTGATTTCCGGGTGGGGCCCACGTGATTTCCGTGTGGGGCCTACGTGATTTCCGGGTGGGGCCCACGTGATTTCCGTGTGGGGCCCACGTGATTTCCGGGTGGGGCCCACGTGATTTCCGGGTGGGGCCCACGTGATTTCCCCGTGGGGCCCACGTGATTTCCGGGTGGGGCCCACGTGATTTCCGGGTGGGGCCCACGTGATTTCCCCGTGGGGCCCACGTGATTTCCGGGTGGGGCCCACGTGATTTCCGGGTGGGGCCCACGTGATTTCCGGGTGGGGCCCACGTGATTTCCGGGTGGGGCCCACGTGATTTCCGGGTTGGGCCCACATGATTTCCGGGTGGGGCCCTCGTGATTTCCGGGTGGGGCCCACGTGATTTCCGGGTGGGGCCCACGTGATTTCCGGGTGGGGCCCACGTGATTTCCGGGTGGGGCCCACGTGATTTCCCCGTGGGGCCCACGTGATTTCCGGGTGGGGCCCACGTGATTTCCGGGTGGGGCCCACGTGATTTCCGGGTGGGGCCCACGTGATTTCCCCTGGGGGCCCACGTGATTTCCCCGTGGGGCCCACGTGATTTCCGGGTGGGGCCCACGTGATTTCCGGGTGGGGCCCACGTGATTTCCGGGTGGGGCCCACGTGATTTCCCCTGGGGGCCCACGTGATTTCCGGGTGGGGCCCTCGTGATTTCCGGGTGGGGCCCACGTGATTTCCGGGTGGGGCCCACGTGATTTCCGGGTGGGGCCCACGTGATTTCCGGGTGGGGCCCACGTGATTTCCGGGTGGGGCCCACGTGATTTCCGGGTGGGGCCCACGTGATTTCCGGGTGGGGCCCACGTGATTTCCACGTGGGGCCCACGTGATTTCCGGGTGGGGCCCACGTGATTTCCGGGTGGGGCCCACGTGATTTCCGGGTGGGGCCCACGTGATTTCCGGGTGGGGCCCACGTGATTTCCGGGTGGGGCCCACGTGATTTCCGGGTGGGGCCCACGTGATTTCCGGGTGGGACCCACGTGATTTCCCTGTGGGGCCCACGTGATTTCCGGGTGGGGCCCACGTGATTTCCGGGTGGGGCCCACGTGATATCCGGGTGGGGCCCACGTGATTTCCCCTGGGGGCCCACGTGATTTCCGGGTGGGGCCCACGTGATTTCCCCTGGGGGCCCACGTGATTTCCGGGTAGGGCCCACGTGATTTCCGGGTGGGGCCCACGTGATTTCCGGGTGGGGCCCACGTGATTTCCGGGTGGGGCCCACGTGATTTCCGGGTAGGGCCCACGTGATTTCCGGGTGGGGCCCACGTGATTTCCGGGTGGGGCCCACGTGATTTCCGGGTGGGGCCCACGTGATTTCCGGGTGGGGCCCACGTGATTTCCGGGTGGGGCCCACGTGATTTCCGGGTGGGGCCCACGTGATTTCCGGGTGGGGCCCACGTGATTTCCGGGTGGGGCCCACGTGATTTCCCCATGGGGCCCACGTGATTTCCGGGTGGGCCCCACGTGATTTCCGGGTGGGCCCCACGTGATTTCCGGGTGGGGCCCACGTGATTTCCGGGTGGGGCCCACGTGATTTCCGGGTGGGGCCCACGTGATTTCCCCGTGGGGCCCACGTGATTTCCGGGTGGGGCCCACGTGATTTCCGGGTGGGGCCCACGTGATTTCCGGGTGGGGCCCACGTGATTTCCGGGTGGGGCCCACGTGATTTCCGGGTGGGGCACACGTGATTTCCGGGTGGGGCCCACGTGATTTCCGGGTGGGGCCCACGTGATTTCCGGGTGGGGCCCACGTGATTTCCGGGTGGGGCCCACGTGATTTCCGGGTGGGGCCCACGTGATTTCCCCTGGGGTCCCACGTGATTTCCGGGTGGGGCCCACGTGATTTCCGGGTGGGGCCCACGGGATTTCCGGGTGGGGCCCACGTGATTTCCCCGTGGGGCCCACGTGATTTCCGGGTGGGGCCCACGTGATTTCCGGGTGGGTCCCACGTGATTTCCGGGTGGGGCCCACGTGATTTCCGGGTGGGGCCCACGTGAATTCCGTGTGGGGCCTACGTGATTTCCGGGTGGGGCCCACGTGATTTCCGTGTGGGGCCCACGTGATTTCCGGGTGGGGCCCACGTGATTTCCGGGTGGGGCCCACGTGATTTCCCCGTGGGGCCCACGTGATTTCCGGGTGGGGCCCACGTGATTTCCGGGTGGGCCCCACGTGATTTCCGGGTGGGGCCCACGTGATTTCCGGGTGGGGCCCACGTGATTTCCGGGTGGGGCCCACGTGATTTCCCCGTGGTGCCCACGTGATTTCCGGGTGGGGCCCACGTGATTTCCGGGTGGGGCCCACGTGATTTCCGGGTGGGGCCCACGTGATTTCAGGGTGGGGCCCACGTGATTTCCGGGTGGGGCCCACGTGATTTCCGGGTGGGGCCCACGTGATTTCCGGGTGGGGCCCACGTGACTTCCGGGTGGGGCCCACGTGATTTCCGGGTGGGGCCCACGTGATTTCCGGGTGGGGCCCACGTGATTTCCCCGTGGGGCCCACGTGATTTCCGGGTGGGGCCCACGTGATTTCCGGGTGGGGCCCACGTGATTTCAGGGTGGGGCCCACGTGATTTCCGGGTGGGGCCCACGTGATTTCCGGGTGGGGCCCACGTGATTTCCGGGTGGGGCCCACGTGATTTCCGGGTGGGGCCCACGTGATTTCCTTGTGGGGCCCACGTGATTTCCCCTGGGGGCCCACGTGATTTCCGGGTGGGGCCCACGTGATTTCCGGTTGGGGCCCACGTGATTTCCCCGTGGGGCCCACGTGATTTCCGGGTGGGGCCCACGTGATTTCCGGGTGGGGCCCACGTGATTTCCGGGTGGGGCCCACGTGATTTCCCCTGGGGGCCCACGTGATTTCCGGGTGGGGCCCACGTGATTTCCGGGTGGGGCCCACGTGATTTCCGGGTGGGGCCCACGTGATTTCCGGGTGGGGCCCACGTGATTTCCGGGTGGAGCCCACGTGATTTCCCCGTGGGGCCCACGTGATTTCCGGGTGGGCCCCACGTGATTTCCGGGTGGGGCCCACGTGATTTCCGGGTGGGGCCCACGTGATTTCCGGGTGGGGCCCACGTGATTTCCGGGTGGGGCCCACGTGATTTCCGGGTGGGGCCCACGTGATTTCCGGGTGGGGCCCACGTGATTTCCCCTGGGGGCCCACGTGATTTCCGGGTAGGGCCCACGTGATTTCCGGGTGGGGCCCACGTGATTTCCGGGTGGGGCCCACGTGATTTCCGGGTGGGGCCCACGTGATTTCCGGGTGGGGCCCACGTGATTTCCGGGTGGGGCCCACGTGATTTCCGGGTGGGGCCCACGTGATTTCCCCGTGGGGCCCACGTGATTTCCGGGTGGGCCCCACGTGATTTCCGGGTGGGGCCCACGTGATTTCAGGGTGGGGCCCACGTGATTTCCGGGTGGGGCCCACGTGATTTCCGGGTGGGGCCCACGTGATTTCCGGGTGGGGCCCACGTGATTTCCGGGTGGGGCCCACGTGATTTCCGGGTGGGGCCCACGTGATTTCCCCGTGGGGCCCACGTGATTTCCGGGTGGGGCCCACGTGATTTCCGGGTGGGGCCCACGTGATTTCCCCTGGGGGCCCACGTGATTTCCGGGTGGGGCCCACGTGATTTCCGGGTGGGGCCCACGTGATTTCCCCTGGGGGCCCACGTGATTTCCCCTGGGGGCCCACGTGAGTTCCGGGTGGGGCCCACATGATTTCCCCGTGGGGCCCCCGTGATTACCCCGTGGGGCCCACGTGATTTCCCCTGGGGGCCCACGTGATTTTCCCGGGGGGCCACGTGATTTCCCCTGGGGGCCCACGTGATTTCCCCGTGGGGCCCACGTGATTTCCCCTGGGGGCCCACGTGATTTCCCCGTGGGGCCCACGTGATTTCCCCGTAGGGCCCACGTGATTTCCCCGTGGGGCCCATGTCATTTCCCCGTGGGGCCCACGTGATTTCTCCTGGGGGCCCACGTGATTTCCCCTGGGGGCCCACGTGATTTCCCCTGGGGGCCCACGTGATTTCCTCGTGGAGCCCGAGTTATTTCCCCTTCGGGCCCGCGTGATTTCCCCGTGGAGCCCACGTGATTTCCCGTGGGGACCCGGGTGATTTCCCCGGGGGCCCGCGTGATTTCCCAGTGGGGCCCGCGTGATTTCCCGGGGGCCCACGTGATTTCCCCTGGGGGCCCGCGTGATTTTCACGGGGGGCCCACCTGATTTCCCCTGGGGGCCCATGTGATTTCCCCGTGGGGCACTCATGATTTCCCCTGATGGACCACGTGTTTTACCCGTGGGGCCCACGTGAATTCCCCGTAGGGCCCAGGTGATTTGCACTGGGGGCCCTCGTGATTTCCCCTGGGGGCTCACGTGATTTCCCCGTGGGGCCCACGTGAATCCCCGTCGGGCCCACGTGATTTCCCATGGGGGCCCACGTGATTTCCCCCTGGGGCCCACGTGATTTCCCCCGGGGGGCCCCGTGATTTCCCCCGGGGGCCGACGTGATTTCCCTGTGGGGCCCACGTGATTTCCCCGTGGGGCCCACGTGATTTCCCGTGGGGGCCCGGGTGATTTCCACTTGGGCCCCGCGTGATTTCACCGTGGGGCCCGCGTGATTTCCCATGGGGCCCACGTGATTTCCCCTGGGGGCCCACGTGATTTCCCTGGGGGCCGAGGTGATTTCCCTGTGGGGCCCATGTGATTACCCCGTGGGGCCCACGTGATTTCCCCTGGGGGCCCACGAGATTTCCCGTGGGGGCCCGCGTAATTTCACCTGGGGGCCCTCGTGATTTCCCCTGGGGGCCCCCGTGATTTCCCCAGGGGGCCCACGTGATTTCCCATGGGGGCCCGGGTGATTTCCCCGTGGGGCCCGCGTGATTTCCCATGGGGCCCAAGTGATTTCCCCTGGGGGCCCACGTGATTTCCCCTGGGGGCCCACGTGATTTCCCCGTGGGGCCCAAGTGATTACCCCGTGGGGCCCACGTGATTTACCCTGGGGGCCCACGTGAAATACCCGTGGGGCCCACGTGATGTCCCCTGGGGGCCCACGAGATTTCCCCGTGGGGCCGACGTGATTTCCCCATGGGGCCCACGTGATTTCCCCTAGGGGCCCACGTGATTTCCCCTAGGGGCCCACGTGATTTCCCCGTGGGGCCCACGTGTTTTCCCCTGGGGGCCGACGTGATTTCCCCGTGGGGCCCACGTGATTTCCCCGTGGGGCCCACGTGATTCCCCTGGGGGCCCCCGTGATTTCCAATGGGGGCCCACGTGATTTCCCCGTGGGGCCCACGTGAATCCCCATCGGGCCCACGTGATTTCCCATTGGGGCCCACGTGATTTCCCCCTGGGGCCCACGTGATTTCCCCCGGGGGGCCCCGTGATTTCCCCCGGGGGCCGACGTGATTTCCCCGTGGGGCCCACGTGATTTCCCCGTGGGGCCCACGTGATTTCCCCGTAGGGCACACGTGATTTCCCCGTGGGGCACACGTGATTTCCGGGTGGGGCCCACGTGATTTCCGGGTGGGGCCCACGTGATTTCCCCTGGGGGCCCACGTGATTTCCGGGTGGGGCCCACGTGATTTCCGGGTGGGGCCCACGTGATTTCCGGGTGGGACCCACGTGATTTCCGGGTGGGGCCCACGTGATTTCCGGGTGGGGCCCACGTGATATCCGGGTGGGGCCCACGTGATTTCCCCTGGGGGCCCACGTGATTTCCGGGTGGGGCCCACGTGATTTCCGGGTGGGGCCCACGTGATTTCCGGGTGGGGCCCACGTGATTTCCGGGTGGGGCCCACGTGATTTCCGGGTGGGGCCCACGTGATTTCCGGGTGGGGCCCACGTGATTTCCGGGTGGGGCCCACGTGATTTCCCCGTGGGGCCCACGTGATTTCCGGGTGGGGCACACGTGATTTCCCCGTGGGGCCCACGTGATTTCCGGGTGGGGCCCACGTGATTTCCGGGTGGGGCCCACGTGATTTCCGGGTGGGGCCCACGTGATTTCCGGGTGGGGCCCACGTGATTTCCGGGTGGGGCCCACGTGATTTCCGGGTGGGGCCCACGTGATTTCCGGGTGGGGCCCACGTGATTTCCGGGTGGGGCCCACGTGATTTCCCCGTGGGGCCCACGTGATTTCCGGGTGGGGCCCACGTGATTTCCGGGTGGGGCCCACGTGATTTCCGGGTGGGGCCCACGTGATTTCTCCGTGGTGCCCACGTGATTTCCGGGTGGGGCCCACGTGATTTCCGGGTGGGGCCCACGTGATTTCCGGGTGGGGCCCACGTGATTTCAGGGTGGGGCCCACGTGATTTCCGGGTGGGGCCCACGTGATTTCCGGGTGGGGCCCACGTGATTTCCGGGTGGGGCCCACGTGACTTCCGGGTGGGGCCCACGTGATTTCCGGGTGGGGCCCACGTGATTTCCGGGTGGGGCCCACGTGATTTCCCCGTGGGGCCCACGTGATTTCCGGGTGGGGCCCACGTGATTTCCGGGTGGGGACCACGTGATTTCCCCTGGGGGCCCACGTGATTTCCGGGTGGGGCCCACGTGATTTCCGGGTGGGGCCCACGTGATTTCCGGGTGGGGCCCACGTGATATCCGGGTGGGGCCCACGTGATTTCCCCTGGGGGCCCACGTGATTTCCGGGTGGGGCCCACGTGATTTCCGGGTGGGGCCCACGTGATTTCCGGGTGGGGCCCACGTGATTTCCCCGTGGGGCCCACGTGATTTCCGGGTGGGGCCCACGTGATTTCCGGGTGGGGCCCACGTGATTTCCGGGTGGGGCCCACGTGATTTCCGGGTGGGGCCCACGTGATTTCCGTGTGGGGCCTACGTGATTTCCGGGTGGGGCCCACGTGATTTCCGGGTGGGGCCCACGTGATTTCCGGGTGGGGCCCACGTGATTTCCAGGTGGGGTCCACTTGATTTCCGGGTGGGGCCCACGTGATTTCCGGGTGGGGCCCATGTGATTTCCCCGTGGGGCCCACGTGATTTCCCCGTGGGGCCCACGTGATTTCCGGGTGGGGCCCACGTGATTTCCGGGTGGGGCCCACGTGATTTCCGGGTGGGGCCCACGTGATTTCCGGGTGGGGCCCACGTGATTTCCGGGTGGGGCCCACGTGATTTCCCCTGGGGGCCCACGTGATTTCCGGGTGGGGCACACGTGATTTCCGGGTGGGGCCCACGTGATTTCCGGGTGGGGCCCACGTGTTTTCCGGGTGGGGCCCACGTGATTTCCGGGTGGGGCCCACGTGATTTCCGGGTGGGGCCCACGTGATTTCCCCTGGGGGCCCACGTGATTTCCGGGTGGGGCCCACGTGATTTCCGGGTGGGGCCCACGTGATTTCCGGGTGGGACCCACGTGATTTCCGGGTGGGGCCCACGTGATTTCCGGGTGGGGCCCACGTGATATCCGGGTGGGGCCCACGTGATTTCCCCTGGGGGCCCACGTGATTTCCGGGTGGGGCCCACGTGATTTCCGGGTGGGGCCCACGTGATTTCCGGGTGGGGCCCACGTGATTTCCGGGTGGGGCCCACGTGATTTCCGGGTGGGGCCCACGTGATTTCCGGGTGGGGCCCACGTGATTTCCGGGTGGGGCCCACGTGATTTCCCCGTGGGGCCCACGTGATTTCCCCGTGGGGCCCACGTGATTTCCGGGTGGGGCCCACGTGATTTCCGGGTGGGGCCCACGTGATTTCCGGGTGGGGCCCACGTGATTTCCCCTGGGGGCCCACGTGATTTCCGGGTGGGGCCCACGTGATTTCCGGGTGGGGCCCACGTGATTTCCCCGTGGGGCCCACGTGATTTCCGGGTGGGGCCCACGTGATTTCCGGGTGGGGCCCACGTGATTTCCGGGTGGGGCCCACGTGATTTCCGGGTGGGGCCCACGTGATTTCCGGGTGGGGCCCACGTGATTTCCGGGTTGGGCCCACGTGATTTCCGGGTGGGGCCCACGTGATTTCCGGGTGGGGCCCACGTGATTTCCGGGTGGGGCCCACGTGATTTCCGGGTGGGGCCCACGTGATTTCCGGGTGGGGCCCACGTGATTTCCGGGTGGGGCCCACGTGATTTCCCCGTGGGGCCCACGAGATTTCCGGGTGGGGCCCACGTGATTTCCGGGTGGGGCCCACGTGATTTCCGGGTGGGGCCCAAGTGATTTCCCCTGGGGGCCCACGTGATTTCCGGGTGGGGCCCTCGTGATTTCCGGGTGGGGCCCACGTGATTTCCGGGTGGGGCCCACGTGATTTCCGGGTGGGGCCCACGTGATTTCCGGGTGGGGCCCACGTGATTTCCGGGTGGGGCCCACGTGATTTCCGGGTGGGGCCCACGTGATTTCCGGGTGGGGCCCACGTGATTTCCAGGTGGGGCCCACGTGATTTCCACGTGGGGCCCACGTGATTTCCGGGTGGGGCCCACGTGATTTCCGGGTGGGGCCCACGTGATTTCCGGGTGGGGCCCACGTGATTTCCGGGTGGGGCTCACGTGATTTCCGGGTGGGGCCCACGTGATTTCCGGGTGGGGCCCACGTGATTTCCGGGTGGGACCCACGTGATTTCCCTGTGGGGCCCACGTGATTTCCGGGTGGGGCCCACGTGATTTCCGGGTGGGGCCCACGTGATATCCGGGTGGGGCCCACGTGATTTCCCCTGGGGGCCCACGTGATTTCCGGGTGGGGCCCACGTGATTTCCCCTGGGGGCCCACGTGATTTCCGGGTAGGGCCCACGTGATTTCCGGGTGGGGCCCACGTGATTTACGGGTGGGGCCCACGTGATTTCCGGGTGGGGCCCACGTGATTTCCGGGTGGGGCCCACGTGATTTCCGGGTGGGGCCCACGTGATTTCCGGGTGGGGCCCACGTGATTTCCGGGTGGGGCCCACGTGATTTCCGGGTGGGGCCCACGTGATTTCCGGGTGGGGCCCACGTGATTTCCGGGTGGGGCCCACGTGATTTCCGGGTGGGGCCCACGTGATTTCCGGGTGGGGCCCACGTGATTTCCGGGTGGGGCCCACGTGATTTCCGGGTGGGGCCCACGTGATTTCCGGGTGGGGCCCACGTGATTTCCGGGTGGGGCCCACGTGATTTCCGGGTGGGGCCCACGTGATTTCCGGGTGGGGCCCACGTGATTTCCGGGTGGGGCCCACGTGATTTCCCCTGGGGTCCCACGTGATTTCCGGGTGGGGCCCACGTGATTTCCGGGTGGGGCCCACGGGATTTCCGGGTGGGGCCCACGTGATTTCCCCGTGGGGCCCACGTGATTTCCGGGTGGGGCCCACGTGATTTCCGGGTGGGTCCCACGTGATTTCCGGGTGGGGCCCACGTGATTTCCGGGTGGGGCCCACGTGATTTCCGTGTGGGGCCTACGTGATTTCCGGGTGGGGCCCACGTGATTTCCGTGTGGGGCCCACGTGATTTCCGTGTGGGGCCCACGTGATTTCCGGGTGGGGCCCACGTGATTTCCCCGTGGGGCCCACGTGATTTCCGGGTGGGGCCCACGTGATTTCAGGGTGGGCCCCACGTGATTTCCGGGTGGGGCCCACGTGATTTCCGGGTGGGGCCCACGTGATTTCCGGGTGGGGCCCACGTGATTTCCCCGTGGTTCCCACGTGATTTCCGGGTGGGGCCCACGTGATTTCCGGGTGGGGCCCACGTGATTTCCGGGTGGGGCCCACGTGATTTCAGGGTGGGGCCCACGTGATTTCCGGGTGGGGCCCACGTGATTTCCGGGTGGGGCCCACGTGATTTCCGGGTGGGGCCCACGTGATTTCCCCTGGGGGCCCACGTGATTTCCGGGTGGGGCCCACGTGATTTCCGGGTGGGGCCCACGTGATTTCCCCGTGGGGCCCACGTGATTTCCGGGTGGGGCCCACGTGATTTCCGGGTGGGGCCCACGTGATTTCCGTGTGGGGCCCACGTGATTTCCGGGTGGGGCCCACGTGATTTCCGTGTGGGGCCCACGTGATTTCCGGGTGGGGCCCACGTGATTTCCGGGTGGGGCCCACGTGATTTCCCCGTGGGGCCCACGTGATTTCCGGGTGGGGCCCACGTGATTTCCGGGTGGGCCCCACGTGATTTCCGGGTGGGGCCCACGTGATTTCCGGGTGGGGCCCACTTGATTTCCGGGTGGGGCCCACGTGATTTCCGGGTGGGGCCCACGTGATTTCCGGGTGGGGCCCACGTGATTTCCGGGTGGGGCCCACGTGATTTCAGGGTGGGGCCCACGTGATTTCCGGGTGGGGCCCACGTGATTTCCGGGTGGGGCCCACGTGATTTCCGGGTGGGGCCCACGTGATTTCCCCGTGGGGCCCACGTGATTTCCGGGTGGGCCCCACGTGATTTCCGGGTGGGTCCCACGTGATTTCCGGGTGGGGCCCACGTGATTTCCGGGTGGGGCCCACGTGATTTCCGTGTGGGGCCTACGTGATTTCCGGGTGGGGCCCACGTGATTTCCGTGTGGGGCCCACGTGATTTCCGGGTGGGGCCCACGTGATTTCCGGGTGGGGCCCACGTGATTTCCCCGTGGGGCCCACGTGATTTCCGGGTGGGGCCCACGTGATTTCCGGGTGGGGCCCACGTGATTTCCCCGTGGGGCCCACGTGATTTCCGGGTGGGGCCCACGTGATTTCCGGGTGGGGCCCACGTGATTTCCGGGTGGGGCCCACGTGATTTCCGGGTGGGGCCCACGTGATTTCCGGGTGGGGCCCACGTGATTTCCGGGTTGGGCCCACATGATTTCCGGGTGGGGCCCTCGTGATTTCCGGGTGGGGCCCACGTGATTTCCGGGTGGGGCCCACGTGATTTCCGGGTGGGGCCCACGTGATTTCCGGGTGGGGCCCACGTGATTTCCCCGTGGGGCCCACGTGATTTCCGGGTGGGGCCCACGTGATTTCCGGGTGGGGCCCACGTGATTTCCGGGTGGGGCCCACGTGATTTCCCCTGGGGGCCCACGTGATTTCCCCGTGGGGCCCACGTGATTTCCGGGTGGGGCCCACGTGATTTCCGGGTGGGGCCCACGTGATTTCCGGGTGGGGCCCACGTGATTTCCCCTGGGGGCCCACGTGATTTCCGGGTGGGGCCCTCGTGATTTCCGGGTGGGGCCCACGTGATTTCCGGGTGGGGCCCACGTGATTTCCGGGTGGGGCCCACGTGATTTCCGGGTGGGGCCCACGTGATTTCCGGGTGGGGCCCACGTGATTTCCGGGTGGGGCCCACGTGATTTCCGGGTGGGGCCCACGTGATTTCCACGTGGGGCCCACGTGATTTCCGGGTGGGGCCCACGTGATTTCCGGGTGGGGCCCACGTGATTTCCGGGTGGGGCCCACGTGATTTCCGGGTGGGGCCGACGTGATTTCCGGGTGGGGCCCACGTGATTTCCGGGTGGGGCCCACGTGATTTCCGGGTGGGACCCACGTGATTTCCCTGTGGGGCCCACGTGATTTCCGGGTGGGGCCCACGTGATTTCCGGGTGGGGCCCACGTGATATCCGGGTGGGGCCCACGTGATTTCCCCTGGGGGCCCACGTGATTTCCGGGTGGGGCCCACGTGATTTCCCCTGGGGGCCCACGTGATTTCCGGGTAGGGCCCACGTGATTTCCGGGTGGGGCCCACGTGATTTCCGGGTGGGGCCCACGTGATTTCCGGGTGGGGCCCACGTGATTTCCGGGTAGGGCCCACGTGATTTCCGGGTGGGGCCCACGTGATTTCCGGGTGGGGCCCACGTGATTTCCGGGTGGGGCCCACGTGATTTCCGGGTGGGGCCCACGTGATTTCCGGGTGGGGCCCACGTGATTTCCGGGTGGGGCCCACGTGATTTCCGGGTGGGGCCCACGTGATTTCCGGGTGGGGCCCACGTGATTTCCCCATGGGGCCCACGTGATTTCCGGGTGGGCCCCACGTGATTTCCGGGTGGGCCCCACGTGATTTCCGGGTGGGGCCCACGTGATTTCCGGGTGGGGCCCACGTGATTTCCGGGTGGGGCCCACGTGATTTCCCCGTGGGGCCCACGTGATTTCCGGGTGGGGCCCACGTGATTTCCGGGTGGGGCCCACGTGATTTCCGGGTGGGGCCCACGTGATTTCCGGGTGGGGCCCACGTGATTTCCGGGTGGGGCACACGTGATTTCCGGGTGGGGCCCACGTGATTTCCGGGTGGGGCCCACGTGATTTCCGGGTGGGGCCCACGTGATTTCCGGGTGGGGCCCACGTGATTTCCGGGTGGGGCCCACGTGATTTCCCCTGGGGGCCCACGTGATTTCCGGGTGGGGCCCACGTGATTTCCGGGTGGGGCCCACGGGATTTCCGGGTGGGGCCCACGTGATTTCCCCGTGGGGCCCACGTGATTTCCGGGTGGGGCCCACGTGATTTCCGGGTGGGTCCCACGTGATTTCCGGGTGGGGCCCACGTGATTTCCGGGTGGGGCCCACGTGAATTCCGTGTGGGGCCCACGTGATTTCCGGGTGGGGCCCACGTGATTTCCGTGTGGGGCCCACGTGATTTCCGGGTGGGGCCCACGTGATTTCCGGGTGGGGCCCACGTGATTTCCCCGTGGGGCCCACGTGATTTCCGGGTGGGGCCCACGTGATTTCCGGGTGGGCCCCACGTGATTTCCGGGTGGGGCCCACGTGATTTCCGGGTGGGGCCCACGTGATTTCCGGGTGGGGCCCACGTGATTTCCCCGTGGTGCCCACGTGATTTCCGGGTGGGGCCCACGTGATTTCCGGGTGGGGCCCACGTGATTTCCGGGTGGGGCCCACGTGATTTCAGGGTGGGGCCCACGTGATTTCCGGGTGGGGCCCACGTGATTTCCGGGTGGGGCCCACGTGATTTCCGGGTGGGGCCCACGTGACTTCCGGGTGGGGCCCACGTGATTTCCGGGTGGGGCCCACGTGATTTCCGGGTGGGGCCCACGTGATTTCCCCGTGGGGCCCACGTGATTTCCGGGTGGGGCCCACGTGATTTCCGGGTGGGGCCCACGTGATTTCCGTGTGGGGCCCACGTGATTTCCGGGTGGGGCCCACGTGATTTCCGTGTGGGGCCCACGTGATTTCCGGGTGGGGCCCACGTGATTTCCGGGTGGGGCCCACGTGATTTCCCCGTGGGGCCCACGTGATTTCCGGGTGGGGCCCACGTGATTTCCGGGTGGGCCCCACGTGATTTCCGGGTGGGGCCCACGTGATTTCCGGGTGGGGCCCACGTGATTTCCGGGTGGGGCCCACGTGATTTCCGGGTGGGGCCCACGTGATTTCCGGGTGGGGCCCACGTGATTTCCGGGTGGGGCCCACGTGATTTCAGGGTGGGGCCCACGTGATTTCCGGGTGGGGCCCACGTGATTTCCGGGTGGGGCCCACGTGATTTCCGGGTGGGGCCCACGTGATTTCCCCGTTGGGCCCACGTGATTTCCGGGTGGGGCCCACGTGATTTCCGTGTGGGGCCCACGTGATTTCCGGGTGGGGCCCAGGTGATTTCAGGGTGGGGCCCACGTGATTTCCGGGTGGGGCCCACGTGATTTCCGGGTTGGGCCCACGTCATTTCCGTGTGGGGCCCACGTGATTTCTCCGTGGGGCCCACGTGATTTCCGGGTGGGCCCCACGTGATTTCCGGGTGGGTCCCACGTGATTTCCGGGTGGGGCCCACGTGATTTCCGGGTGGGGCCCACGTGATTTCCGTGTGGGGCCCACGTGATTTCCGGGTGGGGCCCACGTGATTTCCGGGTGGGGCCCACGTGATTTCCGGGTGGGGCCCACGTGATTTCCGGGTGGGGCCCACGTGATTTCCGGGTGGGGCCCACGTGATTTCCGGGTGGGGCCCACGTGATTTCCGGGTGGGGCCCACGTGATTTCCGGGTGGGGCCCACGTGATTTCCGGGTGGGGCCCACGTGATTTCCGGGTGGGGCCCACGTGATTTCCCCTGGGGTCCCACGTGATTTCCGGGTGGGGCCCACGTGATTTCCGGGTGGGGCCCACGTGATTTCCGGGTGGGGCCCACGTGATTTCCCCGTGGGGCCCACGTGATTTCCGGGTGGGGCCCACGTGATTTCCGGGTGGGGCCCACGTGATTTCCGGGTGGGGCCCACGTGATTTCCGGGTGGGGCCCACGTGACTTCCGGGTGGGGCCCACGTGATTTCCGGGTGGGGCCCACGTGATTTCCGGGTGGGGCCCACGTTATTTCCGGGTGGGGCCCACGTGATTTCCCCGTGGGGCCCACGTGATTTCCGGGTGGGCCCCACGTGATTTCCGGGTGGGGCCCACGTGATTTCCCCTGGGGGCCCACGTGATTTCCGGGTGGGGCCCACGTGATTTCCGGTTGGGTCCCACGTGATTTCCGGGTGGGGCCCACGTGATTTCCGGGTGGGGCCCACGTGATTTCCGGGTGGGGCCCACGTGATTTCCGGGTGGGGCCCACGTGATTTCCGGGTGGGGCCCACGTGATTTCCGGGTGGGGCCCACGTGATTTCCCCTGGGGGCCCACGTGATTTCCGGGTGGGGCCCTCGTGATTTCCGGGTGGGGCCCACGTGATTTCCGGGTGGGGCCCACGTGATTTCCGGGTGGGGCCCACGTGATTTCCGGGTGGGGCCCACGTGATTTCCGGGTGGGGCCCACGTGATTTCCGGGTGGGGCCCACGTGATTTCCGGGTGGGGCCCACGTGATTTCCGGGTGGGGCCCACGTGATTTCCGGGTGGGGCCCACGTGATTTCCGGGTGGGGCCCACGTGATTTCCAGGTGGGGCCCACGTGATTTCCCCGTGGGGCCCACGTGATTTCCGGGTGGGGCCCACGTGATTTCCGGGTGGGGCCCACGTGATTTCCGGGTGGGGCCCACGTGATTTCCGGGTGGGGCCCACGTGATTTCCGGGTGGGGCCCACGTGATTTCTGGGTGGGACCCACGTGATTTCCCCGTGGGGCCCACGTGATTTCCGGGTGGGGCCCACGTGTTTTCCGGGTGGGGCCCACGTGATATCCGGGTGGGGCCCACGTGATTTCCCCTGGGGGCCCACGTGATTTCCGGGGGGGGCCCACGTGATTTCCCCTGGGGGCCCACGTGATTTCCGGGTAGGGCCCACGTGATTTCCGGGTGGGGCCCACGTGATTTCCGGGTGGGGCCCACGTGATTTCCGGATGGGGCCCACGTGATTTCCGGGTGGGGCCCACGTGATTTCCGGGTGGGGCCCACGTGATTTCCGGGTGGGGCCCACGTGATTTCCCCGTGGGGCCCACGTGATTTCCGGGTGGGGCCCACGTGATTTCCGGGTGGGTCCCACGTGATTTCCAGGTGGGGCCCACGTGATTTCCGGGTGGGGCCCACGTGATTTCCGGGTGGGGCCCACGTGATTTCCGGGTGGGGCCTACGTGATTTCCGGGTGGGGCCCACGTGATTTCCGGGTGGGGCCCACGTGATTTCCGGGTGGGGCCCACGTGATTTCCGGGTGGGGCCCACGTGATTTCCCCGTGGGGCCCACGTGATTTCCGGGTGGGGCCCACGTGATTTCCGGGTGGGGCCCACGTGATTTCCGGGTGGGGCCCACGTGATTTCAGGGTGGGGCCCACGTGATTTCCCCTGGGGGCCCACGTGATTTCCGGGTGGGACCCACGTGATTTCCGGGTGGGGCCCACGTGATTTCCGGGTGGGGCCCACGTGATTTCCGGGTGGGGCCCACGTGATTTCCGGGTGGGGCCCACGTGATTTCCGGGTGGGGCCCACGTGATTTCCGGGTGGGGCCCACGTGATTTCCCCGTGGGGCCCACGTGATTTCCGGGTAGGGCCCACGTGATTTCCGGGTGGGGCCCACGTGATTTCCGGGTGGGGCCCACGTGATTTCCGGGTGGGGCCCACGTGATTTCCGGGTGGGGACCACGTGATTTCCCCGTGGGGCCCACGTGATTTCCGGGTGGGGCCCACGTGATTTCCGGGTGGGGCCCACGTGATTTCCGGGTGGGGCCCACGTGATTTCCGGGTGGGGCCCACGTGATTTCCGGGTGGGGCCCACGTGATTTCCGGGTGGGGCCCACGTGATTTCCGGGTGGGGCCCACGTGATTTCCGGGTGGGGCCCACGTGATTTCCGGGTGGGGCCCACGTGATTTCCGGGTGGGGCCCACGTGATTTCCCCGTGGGGCCCACGTGATTTCCGGGTGGGGCCCACGTGATTTCCGGGTGGGGCCCACGTGATTTCCGGGTGGGGCCCACGTGATTTCCGGGTGGGGCCCACGTGATTTCCGGGTGGGCCCCACGTGATTTCAGGGTGGGGCCCACGTGATTTCCGGGTGGGGCCCACGTGATTTCCGGGTGGGGCCCACGTGATTTCCGGGTGGGGCCCACGTGATTTCCCCGTCGGGCCCACGTGATTTCCGGGTGGGGCCCACGTGATTTCCGGGTGGGGCCCACGTGATTTCCGGGTGGGGCCCACGTGATTTCCCCTGGGGGCCCACGTGATTTCCGGGTGGGGCCCACGTGATTTCCGGGTGGGGCCCACGTGATTTCCGGGTGGGGCCCACGTGATTTCCGGGTGGGGCCCACGTGATTTCCGGGTGGGGCCCACGTGATTTCCGGGTGGGGCCCACGTGATTTCCGGGTGGGGCCCACGTGATTTCCCCTGGGGGCCCACGTGATTTCCGGGTGGGGCCCTCGTGATTTCCGGGTGGGGCCCACGTGATTTCCAGGTGGGGCCCACGTGATTTCCGGGTGGGGCCCACGTGATTTCCGGGTGGGGCCCACGTGATTTCCGGGTGGGGCCCACGTGATTTCCGGGTGGGGCCCACGTGATTTCCGGGTGGGGCCCACGTGATTTCCAGGTGGGGCCCACGTGATTTCCCCGTGGGGCCCACGTGATTTCCGGGTGGGGCCCACGTGATTTCCGGGTGGGGCCCACGTGATTTCCGGGTGGGGCCCACGTGATTTCCGGGTGCGGCCCACGTGATTTCCGGGTGGGACCCACGTGATTTCCCCGTGGGGCCCACGTGATTTCCGGGTGGGGCCCACGTGATTTCCGGGTGGGGCCCACGTGATATCCGGGTGGGGCCCACGTGATTTCCCCTGGGGGCCCACGTGATTTCCGGGTGGGGCCCACGTGATTTCCCCTGGGGGCCCACGTGATTTCCGGGTAGGGCCCACGTGATTTCCGGGTGGGGCCCACGTGATTTCCGGGTGGGGCCCACGTGATTTCCGGGTGGGGCCCACGTGATTTCCGGGTGGGGCCCACGTGATTTCCGGGTGGGGCCCACGTGATTTCCGGGTGGGGCCCACGTGATTTCCGGGTGGGGCCCACGTGATTTCCGGGTGGGGCCCACGTGATTTCCCCTGGGGGCCCACGTGATTTCCGGGTGGGGCCCACGTGATTTCCGGGTGGGGCCCACGTGATTTCCGGGTGGGGCCCACGTGATTTCCGGGTGGGGCCCACGTGATTTCCGTGTGGGGCCCACGTGATTTCCGGGTGGGGCCCACGTGATTTCCGGGTGGGGCCCACGTGATTTCCGGGTGGGGCCCACGTGATTTCCGGGTGGGGCCCACGTGATTTCCGGGTGGGGCCCACGTGATTTCCGGGTGGGGCCCACGTGATTTCCGGGTGAGGCCCACGTGATTTCTGGGTGGGGCCCACGTGATTTCCCCGTGGGGCCCACGTGATTTCCGGGTGGGCCCCACGTGATTTCCGGGTGGGCCCCACGTGATTTCCGGGTGGGCCCCACGTGATTTCCGGGTGGGGCCCACGTGATTTCCGGGTGGGGCCCACGTGATTTCCGGGTGGGGCCCACGTGATTTCCGGGTGGGGCCCACGTGATTTCCGGGTGGGGCCCACGTGATTTCCGGGTGGGGCCCACGTGATTTCCGGGTGGGGCCCACGTGTTTTCCGGGTGGGGCCCACGTGATTTCCGGGTGGGGCCCACGTGATTTCCGGGTGGGGCCCACGTGATTTCCGGGTGGGGCCCACGTGATTTCCGGGTGGGGCCCACGTGATTTCCCCTGGGGTCCCACGTGATTTCCGGGTGGGGCCCACGTGATTTCCGGGTGGGGCCCACGTGATTTCCGGGTGGGGCCCACGTGATTTCCCCGTGGGGCCCACGTGATTTCCGGGTGGGGCCCACGTGATTTCCGGGTGGGTCCCACGTGATTTCCAGGTGGGGCCCACGTGATTTCCGGGTGGGGCCCACGTGATTTCCGGGTGGGGCCCACGTGATTTCCGGGTGGGGCCTACGTGATTTCCGGGTGGGGCCCACGTGATTTCCGTGTGGGGCCCACGTGATTTCCGGGTGGGGCCCACGTGATTTCCGGGTGGGGCCCACGTGATTTCCCCGTGGGGCCCACGTGATTTCCGGGTGGGGCCCACGTGATTTCCGGGTGGGCCCCACGTGATTTCCGGGTGGGGACACGTGATTTCCGGGTGGGGCCCACGTGATTTCCGGGTGGGGCCCACGTGATTTCCCCGTGGGGCCCACGTGATTTCCGGGTGGGGCCCACGTCATTTCCGGGTGGGCCCCACGTGATTTCCGGGTGGGCCCCACGTGATTTCCGGGTGGGGCCCACGTGATTTCCGGGTGGGGCCCACGTGATTTCCGGGTGGGGCCCACGTGATTTCCCCGTGGGGCCCACGTGATTTCCGGGTGGGGCCCACGTCATTTCCGGGTGGGCCCCACGTGATTTCCGGGTGGGGCCCACGTGATTTCCGGGTGGGGCCCACGTGATTTCCGGGTGGGGCCCACGTGATTTCCGGGTGGGGCCCACGTGATTTCCGGGTGGGGCCCACGTGATTTCCGGGTGGGGCCCACGTGATTTCAGGGTGGGGCCCACGTGATTTCCGGGTGGGGCCCACGTGATTTCCGGGTGGGGCCCACGTGATTTCCGGGTGGGGCCCACGTGATTTCCGGGTGGGGCCCACGTGATTTCCGGGTGGTGCCCACGTGATTTCCGGGTGGGGCCCACGTGATTTCCGGGTGGGGCCCACGTGATTTCCGGGTGGGGCCCACGTGATTTCCGGGTGGGCCCCACGTGATTTCCGGGTGGGGCCCACGTGATTCCGGGTGGGGCCCACGTGATTTCCGGGTGGGGCCCACGTGATTTCCCCGTGGGGCCCACGTGATTTCCGGGTGGGGCCCACGTGATTTCCGGGTGGGGCCCACGTGATTTCCGGGTGGGGCCCACGTGATTTCCCCTGGGGGCCCACGTGATTTCCGGGTGGGGCCCACGTGATTTCCGGGTGGGGCCCACGTGATTTCCGGGTGGGGCCCACGTGATTTCCGGGTGGGGCCCACGTGATTTCCCCTGGGGTCCCACGTGATTTCCGGGTGGGGCCCACGTGATTTCCGGGTGGGGCCCACGTGATTTCCGGGTGGGGCCCACGTGATTTCCCCGTGGGGCCCACGTGATTTCCGGGTGGGGCCCACGTGATTTCCGGGTGGGGCCCACGTGATTTCCGGGTGGGGCCCACGTGATTTCCGGGTGGGGCCCACGTGGTTTCCGTGTGGGGCCTACGTGATTTCCGGGTGGGGCCCACGTGATTTCCGGGTGGGGCCCACGTGATTTCCGGGTGGGGCCCACGTGATTTCCGGGTGGGGCCCACCTGCTTTCTGGGTGGGGCCCACGTGATTTCCGGGTGGGGCCCATGTGATTTCCCCGTGGGGCCCACGTGATTTCCCCGTGGGGCCCATGTGATTTCCGGGTGGGGCCCACGTGATTTCCGGGTGGGGCCCACGTGATTTCCGGGTGGGGCCCACGTGATTTCCTTGTGGGGCCCACGTGATTTCCCCTGGGGGCCCACGTGATTTCCGGGTGGGCCCCACGTGATTTCCGGGTGGGGCCCACGTGATTTCCGGGTGGAGCCCACGTGATTTCCGGGTGGGGCCCGCGTGATTTCCGGGTGGGGCCCACGTGATGTCCGGGTGGGGCCCACGTGATTTCCGGGTGGGGCCCACGTGATTTCCGGGTGGGGCCCACGTGATTTCCGGGTGGGGCCCACGTGATTTCCGGGTGGGGCCCACGTGATTTCCCCTGGGGGCCCACGTGATTTCCGGGTGGGGCCCACGTGATTTCCGGGTGGGGCCCACGTGATTTCCGGGTGGGGCCCACGTGATTTCCGGGTGGGGCCCACGTGATTTCCGGGTGGGGCCCACGTGATTTCCGGGTGGGGCCCACGTGTTTTCCGGGTGGGGCCCACGTGATTTCCGGGTGGGGCCCACGTGATTTCCGGGTGGGGCCCACGTGATTTCCCCTGGGGGCCCACGTGATTTCCGGGTGGGGCCCACGTGATTTCCGGGTGGGGCCCACGTGATTTCCGGGTGGGGCCCACGTGATTTCCGGGTGGGGCCCACGTGATTTCCGGGTGGGGCCCACGTGATATCCGGGTGGGGCCCACGTGATTTCCCCTGGGGGCCCACGTGATTTCCGGGTGGGGCCCACGTGATTTCCGGGTGGGGCCCACGTGATTTCCGGGTGGGGCCCACGTGATTTCCGGGTGGGGCCCACGTGATTTCCGGGTGGGGCCCACGTGATTTCCCCGTGGGGCCCACGTGATTTCCGGGTGGGCCCCACGTGATTTCCGGGTGGGGCCCACGTGATTTCCCCGTGGGGCCCACGTGATTTCCGGATGGGGCCCACGTGATTTCCGGGTGGGGCCCACGTGATTTCCGGGTGGGGCCCACGTGATTTCCGGGTGGGGCCCACGTGATTTCCGGGTGGGGCCCACGTGATTTCCGGGTGGGGCCCACGTGATTTCCGGGTGGGGCCCACGTGATTTCCGGGTGGGGCCCACGTGATTTCCCCGTGGGGCCCACGTGATTTCCCCTGGGGGCCCACGTTATTTCCGGGTGGGGCCCACGTGATTTCCGGGTGGGGCCCACGTCAATTCCGGGTGGGGCCCACGTGATTTCCGGGTGGGGCCCACGTGATTTCCGGGTGGGGCCCACGTGATTTCCGGGTGGGGCCCACGTGATTTCCGGGTGGGGCCCACGTGATTTCCCCGTGGGGCCCACGTGATTTCCCCGTGGGGCCCACGTGATTTCCGGGTGGGGCCCACGTGATTTCCCCGTGGGGCCCACGTGATTTCCGGGTGGGGCCCACGTGATTTCCGGGTGGGGCCCACGTGATTTCCGGGTGGGGCCCACGTGATTTCCGGGTGGGGCCCACGTGATTTCCGGGTGGGACCCACGTGATTTCCCCGTGGGGCCCACGTGATTTCCGGGTGGGGCCCACGTGATTTCCGGGTGGGGCCCACGTGATATCCGGGTGGGGCCCACGTGATTTCCCCTGGGGGCCCACGTGATTTCCGGGTGGGGCCCACGTGATTTCCCCTGGGGGCCCACGTGATTTCCGGGTAGGGCCCACGTGATTTCCGGGTGGGGCCCACGTGATTTCCGGGTGGGGCCCACGTGATTTCCGGGTGGGGCCCACGTGATTTCCGGGTGGGGCCCACGTGATTTCCGGGTGGGGCCCACGTGATTTCCGGGTGGGGCCCACGTGATTTCCGGGTGGGGCCCACGTGATTTCCGGGTGGGGCCCACGTGATTTCCGGGTGGGGCCCACGTGATTTCCGGGTGGGGCCCACGTGATTTCCCCTGGGGGCCCACGTGATTTCCCCGTGGGGCCCACGTGATTTCCCCGTGGGGCCCACGTGATTTCCGGGTGGGGCCCACGTGATTTCCGGGTGGGGACCACGTGATTTCCGGGTGGGGCCCACTTGATTTCCGGGTGGGGCCCACGTGATTTCCCCGTGGGGCCCACGTGATTTCCGGGTGGGGCCCACGTGATTTCCGGGTGGGGCCCACGTGATTTCCGGTTGGGGCCCACGTGATTTCCGGTTGGGGCCCACGTGATTTCCGGGTGGGGCCCACGTGATTTCCCCGTGGGGCCCACGTGATTTCCCCGTGGGGCCCACGTGATTTCCGGGTTGGGCCCACGTGATTTCCGGGTGGGGCCCACGTGATTTCCGGGTGGGGCCCACGTGATTTCCTTGTGGGGCCCACGTGATTTCCCCTGGGGGCCCACGTGATTTCCGGGTGGGGCCCACGTGATTTCCGGGTGGGGCCCACGTGATTTCCGGGTGGGGCCCACGTGATTTCCCCGTGGGGCCCACGTGATTTCCGGGTGGGGCCCACGTGATTTCCGGGTGGGCCCCACGTGATTTCCGGGTGGGGCCCACGTGATTTCCCCGTGGGGCCCACGTGATTTCCGGATGGGGCCCACGTGATTTCCGGGTGGGGCCCACGTGATTTCCGGGTGGGGCCCACGTGATTTTCGGGTGGGGCCCACGTGATTTCCGGGTGGGGCCCACGTGATTTCCGGGTGGGGCCCACGTGATTTCCGGGTGGGGCCCACGTGATTTCCCCGTGGGGCCCACGTGATTTCCGGGTTGGGCCCACGTGATTTCCGGGTGGAGCCCACGTGATTTCCGGGTGGGGCCCACGTGATTTCCTTGTGGGGCCCACGTGATTTCCCCTGGGGGCCCACGTGATTTCCGGGTGGGGCCCACGTGATTTCCGGGTGGGGCCCACGTGATTTCAGGGTGGGGCCCACGTGATTTCCGGGTGGGGCCCACGTGATTTCCGGGTGGGGCCCACGTGATTTCCGGGTGGGCCCCACGTGATTTCCGGGTGGGGCCCACGTGATTTCCCCGTGGGGCCCACGTGATTTCCGGATGGGGCCCACGTGATTTCCGGGTGGGGCCCACGTGATTTCCGGGTGGGGCCCACGTGATTTTCGGGTGGGGCCCACGTGATTTCCGGGTGGGGCCCACGTGATTTCCGGGTGGGGCCCACGTGATTTCCCCTGGGGGCCCACGTGATTTCCGGGTGGGGCCCACGTGATTTCCGGGTGGGGCCCACGTGATTTCCGGGTGGGGCCCACATGATTTCCGGGTGGGGCCCACGTGATTTCCGGGTGGGGCCCACGTGATTTCCGGGTGGGGCCCACGTGATTTCCGGGTGGGGCCCACGTGATTTCCGGGTGGGGCCCACGTGATTTCAGGGTGGGGCCCACGTGATTTCCCCTGGGGGCCCACGTGATTTCCGGGTGGGGCCCACGTGATTTCCGGGTGGGGCCCACGTGATTTCCGGGTGGGGCCCACGTGATTTCCGGGTGGGGCCCACGTGATTTCCGGGTGGGGCCCACGTGATTTCCGGGTGGGGCCCACGTGATTTCCGGGTGGGGCCCACGTGATTTCCGGGTGGGGCCCACGTGATTTCCCCTGGGGGCCCACGTGATTTCCGGGTGGGGCCCACGTGATTTCCGGGTGGGGCCCACGTGATTTCCGGGTGGGGCCCACGTGATTTCCGGGTGGGGCCCACGTGATTTCCGGGTGGGGCCCACGTGATTTCCGGGTGGGGCCCACGTGATTTCCCCGTGGGGCCCACGTGATTTCCGGGTGGGGCCCACGTGATTTCCGGGTGGGGCCCACGTGATTTCCGGGTGGGGCCCACGTGATTTCCGGGTGGGGCCCACGTGATTTCCGGGTGGGGCCCACGTGATTTCCGGGTGGGGCCCACGTGATTTCCGGGTGGGGCCCACGTGATTTCCGGGTGGGGCCCACGTGATTTCCGGGTGGGGCCCACGTGATTTCCGGGTGGGGCCCACGTGATTTCCGGGTGGGGCCCACGTGATTTCCGGGTGGGGCCCACGTGATTTCCCCGTGGGGCCCACGTGATTTCCCCGTGGGGCCCACGTGATTTCCGGGTTGGGCCCACGTGATTTCCGGGTGGGGCCCACGTGATTTCCGGGTGGGGCCCACGTGATTTCCTTGTGGGGCCCACGTGATTTCCCCTGGGGGCCCACGTGATTTCCGGGTGGGGCCCACGTGATTTCCGGGTGGGGCCTACGTGATTTCCGGGTGGGGCCCACGTGATTTCCGGGTGGGGCCCACGTGATTTCCGGGTGGGGCCCACGTGATTTCCGGGTGGGCCCCACGTGATTTCCGGGTGGGGCCCACGTGATTTCCCCGTGGGGCCCACGTGATTTCCCCTGGGGGCCCACGTGATTTCCGGGTGGGGCCCACGTGATTTCCGGGTGGGGCCCACGTGATTTCCGGGTGGGGCCCACGTGATTTCCGGGTGGGGCCCACGTGATTTCCGGGTGGGGCCCACGTGATTTCCGGGTGGGGCCCACGTGATTTCCGGGTGGGGCCCACGTGATTTCAGGGTGGGGCCCACGTGATTTCCCCTGGGGGCCCACGTGATTTCCGGGTGGGGCCCACGTGATTTCCGGGTGGGGCCCACGTGATTTCCGGGTGGGGCCCACGTGATTTCCGGGTGGGGCCCACGTGATTTCCGGGTGGGGCCCACGTGATTTCCGGGTGGGGCCCACGTGATTTCCCCGTGGGGCCCACGTGATTTCCGGGTGGGGCCCACGTGATTTCCGGGTGGGGCCCACGTGATTTCCGGGTGGGGCCCACGTGATTTCCGGGTGGGGCCCACGTGATTTCCGGGTGGGGCCCACGTGATTTCCCCGTGGGGCCCACGTGATTTCCGGGTGGGGCCCACGTGATTTCCCCGTGGGGCATACGTGATTTCCGGGTGGGGCCCACGTGATTTCCCCGTGGGGCCCACGTGATTTCCGGGTGGGGCCCACGTGATTTCCGGGTGGGGCCCACGTGATTTCCGGGTGGGCCCCACGTGATTTCCGGGTGGGGCCCACGTGATTTCCGGGTGGGGCCCACGTGATTTCCGGGTGGGGCCCACGTGATTTCCGGGTGGGGCCCACGTGATTTCCGGGTGGGGCCCACGTGATTTCCGGGTGGGGCCCACGTGATTTCCGGGTGGGGCCCACGTGATTTCCCCTGGGGGCCCACGTAATTTCCGGGTGGGGCCCACGTGATTTCCGGGTGGGGCCCACGTGATTTCCCCGTGGGGCCCACGTGATTTCCGGGTGGGGCCCACGTGATTTCCGGGTGGGGCCCACGTGATTTCCGGGTGGGGCCCACGTGATTTCCCCTGGGGGCCCACGTGATTTCCGGGTGGGGCCCACGTGATTTCCGGGTGGGGCCCACGTGATTTCCGGGTGGGGCCCACGTGATTTCCGGGTGGGGCCCACGTGATTTCCGGGTGGGGCCCACGTGATTTCCGGGTGGGGCCCACGTGATTTCCGGGTGGGGCCCACGTGATTTCCGGGTGGGGCCCACGTGATTTCCGGGTGGGGCCCACGTGATTTCCGGGTGGGGCCCACGTGATTTCCGGGTGGGGCCCACGGGATTTCCGGGTGGGGCCCACGTGATTTCCGGGTGGGGCCCACGTGATTTCCGGGTGGGGCCCACGTGATTTCCGGGTGGGGCCCACGTGATTTCCCCGTGGGGCCCACGTGATTTCCGGGTGGGGCCCACGTGATTTCCGGGTGGGGCCCACGTGATTTCCGGGTGGGGCCCACGTGATTTCCGGGTGGGGCCCACGTGATTTCCGGGTGGGACCCACGTGATTTCCCCGTGGGGCCCACGTGATTTCCGGGTGGGGCCCACGTGATTTCCGGGTGGGGCCCACGTGATATCCGGGTGGGGCCCACGTGATTTCCGGGTGGGGCCCACGTGATTTCCGGGTGGGGCCCACGTGATTTCCGGGTGGGGCCCACGTGATTTCCGGGTGGGCCCCACGTGATTTCCGGGTGGGCCCCACGTGATTTCCGGGTGGGTCCCACGTGATTTCCGGGTGGGGCCCACGTGATTTCCCCTGGGGGCCCACGTGATTTCCGGGTGGGGCCCACGTGATTTCCGGGTGGGGCCCACGTGATTTCCCCGTGGGGCCCACGTGATTTCCGGGTGGGGCCCACGTGATTTCCGGGTGGGGCCCACGTGATTTCCGGGTGGGGCCCACGTGATTTCCCCTGGGGGCCCACGTGATTTCCGGGTGGGGCCCACGTGATTTCCGGGTGGGGCCCACGTGATTTCCGGGTGGGGCCCACGTGATTTCCGGGTGGGGCCCACGTGATTTCCGGGTGGGGCCCACGTGATTTCCGGGTGGGGCCCACGTGATTTCCGGGTGGGGCCCACGTGATTTCCGGGTGGGGCCCACGTGATTTCCGGGTGGGGCCCACGTGATTTCCCCGTCGGGCCCACGTGATTTCCGGGTGGGGCCCACGTGATTTCCGGGTGGGGCCCACGTGATTTCCGGGTGGGGCACACGTGATTTCCCCTGGGGGCCCACGTGATTTCCGGGTGGGGCCCACGTGATTTCCGGGTGGGGCCCACGTGATTTCAGGGTGGGGCCCACGTGATATCCGGGTGGGGCCCACGTGATTTCCGGTTGGGGCCCACGTGATTTCCCCGTGGGGCCCACGTGATTTCCGGGTGGGGCCCACGTGATTTCAGGGTGGGGCCCACGTGATTTCCGGGTGGGGCCCACGTGATTTCCGGGTGGGGCCCACGTAATTTCCCCTGGGGGCCCACGTGATTTCCGGGTGGGGCCCACGTGATTTCCGGGTGGGGCCCACGTGATTTCCCCGTGGGGCCCACGTGATTTCCGGGTGGGGCCCACGTGATTTCCGCGTGGGGCCCACGTGATTTCCGGGTGGGGCCCACGTGATTTCCCCTGGGGGCCCACGTGATTTCCGGGTGGGGCCCACGTGATTTCCGGGTGGGGCCCACGTGATTTCCGGGTGGGGCCCACGTGATTTCCGGGTGGGGCCCACGTGATTTCCGGGTGGGGCCCACGTGATTTCCGGGTGGGGCCCACGTGATTTCCCCGTGGGGCCCACGTGATTTCCGGGTGGGGCCCACGTGATTTCCGGGTGGGGCCCACGTGATTTCCAGGTGGGGCCCACGTGATTTCCCCGTGGGGCCCACGTGATTTCCGGGTGGGGCCCACGTGATTTCCGGGTGGGGCCCACGTGATTTCCGGGTGGGGCCCACGTGATTTCCGGGTGGGCCCCACGTGATTTCCCCGTGGGGCCCACGTGATTTCCGGGTGGGGCCCACGTGATTTCCGGGTGGGGCCCACGTGATATCCGGGTGGGGCCCACGTGATTTCCGGGTGGGGCCCACGTGATTTCCGGGTGGGGCCCACGTGATTTCCGGGTGGGGCCCACGTGATTTCCGGGTGGGGCCCACGTGATTTCCGGGTGGGGCCCACGTGATTTCCGGGTGGGGCCCACGTGATTTCCGGGTGGGGCCCACGTGATTTCCGGGTGGGGCCCACGTGATTTCCGGGTGGGGCCCACGTGATTTCCGGGTGGGGCCCACGTGATTTCCCCGTCGGGCCCACGTGATTTCCGGGTGGGGCCCACGTGATTTCCGTGTGGGGCCCACGTGATTTCAGGGTGGGGCCCACGTGATTTCCCCTGGGGGCCCACGTGATTTCAGGGTGGGGCCCACGTGATTTCCGGGTGGGGCCCACGTGATTTCCCCTGGGGGCCCACGTGATTTCCGGGTGGGGCCCACGTGATTTCCGGGTGGGGCCCACGTGATTTCCGGGTGGGCCCCACGTGATTTCCGGGTGGGGCCCACGTGATTTCCGGGTGGGGCCCACGTGATTTCCGGGTGGGGCCCACGTGATTTCCGGGTGGGGCCCACGTGATTTCCGGGTGGGGCCCACGTGATTTCCGGGTGGGGCCCACGTGATTTCCGGGTGGGGCCCACGTGAATTCCGGGTGGGGCCCACGTGATTTCCGGGTGGGGCCCACGTGATTTCCGGGTGGGGCCCACGTGATTTCCGGGTGGGGCCCACGTGATTTCCGGGTGGGGCCCACGTGATTTCCCCGTGGGGCCCACGTGATTTCCCCGTGGGGCCCACGTGATTTCCGGGTGGGGCCCACGTGATTTCCGGGTGGGGCCCACGTGATTTCCGGGGGGGGCCCACGTGATTTCCGGGTGGGGCCCACGTGATTTCCGGGTGGGGCCCACGTGATTTCCGGGTGGGGCCCACGTGATTTCCGGGTGGGGCCCACGTGATTTCCCCTGGGGGCCCACGTGATTTCCGGGTAGGGCCCACGTGATTTCCGGGTGGGACCCACGTGATTTCCGGGTGGGGCCCACGTGATTTCCGGGTGGGGCCCACGTGATTTCCGGGTGGGGCCCACGTGATTTCCCCGTGGGGCCCACGTGATTTCCGGGTGGGGCCCACGTGATTTCCCCGTGGGGCTCACGTGATTTCCGGGTGGGGCCCACGTGATTTCCCCGTGGGGCCCACGTGACTTCCGGGTGGGGCCCACGTGATTTCTGGGTGGGGCCCACGTGATTTCCGGGTGGGGCCCACGTGATTTCCGGGTGGGGCCCACGTGATTTCCGGGTGGGGCCCACGTGATTTCCGGGTGGGGCCCACGTGATTTCCGGGTGGGGCCCACGTGATTTCCGGGTGGGGCCCACGTGATTTCCGGGTGGGGCCCACGTGATTTCCCCGTGGGGCCCACGTGATTTCCGGGTGGGACCCACGTGATTTCCCCGTGGGGCCCACGTGATTTCCGGGTGGGGCCCACGTGATTTCCGGGTGGGGCCCACATGATTTCCGGGTGGGGCCCACGTGATTTCCGGGTGGGGCCCACGTGATTTCCTTGTGGGGCCCACGTGATTTCCCCTGGGGGCCCACGTGATTTCCGGGTGGGGCCCACGTGATTTCCGGGTGGGGCCCACGTGATTTCCGGGTGGGGCCCACGTGATTTCCGGGTGGGGCCCACGTGATTTCCGGGTGGGGCCCACGTGATTTCCGGGTGGGGCCCACGTGATTTCCGGGTGGGGCCCACGTGATTTCCGGGTGGGGCCTACGTGATTTCCGGGTGGGGCCCACGTGATTTCCGGGTGGGGCCCACGTGATTTCCCCGTGGGGCCCACGTGATTTCCGGGTGGGCCCCACGTGATTTCCGGGTGGGGCCCACGTGATTTCCGGGTGGGGCCCACGTGATTTCCGGGTGGGGCCCACGTGATTTCCCGGTTGGGCCCACGTGATTTCCGGGTGGGGCCCACGTGATTTCCGGGTGGGGCCCACGTGATTTCCGGGTGGGGCCCACGTGATTTCCGGGTGGGGCCCACGTGATTTCCGGGTGGGGCCCACGTGATTTCCCCGTGGGGCCCACGTGATTTCCGGGTGGGCCCCACGTGATTTCCGCGTGGGGCCCACGTGATTTCCGGGTGGGGCCCACGTGATTTCCCCGTGGGGCCCACGTGATTTCCGGGTGGGCCCCACGTGATTTCCGGGTGGGGCCCACGTGATTTCCCCGTGGGGCCCACGTGATTTCCGGATGGGGCCCACGTGATTTCCGGGTGGGGCCCACGTGATTTCCGGGTGGGGCCCACGTGATTTCCGGGTGGGGCCCACGTGATTTCCGGGTGGGGCCCACGTGATTTCCGGGTGGGGCCCACGTGATTTCCGGGTGGGGCCCACGTGATTTCCGGGTGGGGCCCACGTGATTTCCGGGTGGGGCCCACGTGATTTCCCCTGGGGGCCCACGTGATTTCCGGGTGGGGCCCACGTGATTTCCGGGTGGGGCCCACGTGATTTCCGGGTGGGGCCCACGTGATTTCCGGGTGGGGCCCACGTGATTTCCGGGTGGGGCCCACGTGATTTCCGGGTGGGGCCCACGTGATTTCCCCGTGGGGCCCACGTGATTTCCGGGTGGGGCCCACGTGATTTCCGGGTGGGGCCCACGTGATTTCCGGGTGGGGCCCACGTGATTTCCGGGTGGGGCCCACGTGATTTCCGGGTGGGCCCCACGTGATTTCCGGGTGGGGCCCACGTGATTTCCGGGTGGGGCCCACGTGATTTCCGGGTGGGGCCCACGTGATTTCCGGGTGGGGCCCACGTGATTTCCGGGTGGGGCCCACGTGATTTCCCCGTGGGGCCCACGTGATTTCCGGGTGGGGCCCACGTGATTTCCCCGTGGGGCCCACATGATTTCCGGGTGGGGCCCACGTGATTTCCCCTGGGGGCCCACGTGATTTCCGGGTGGGGCCCACGTGATTTCCGGGTGGGGCCCACGTGATTTCCGGGTGGGGCCCACGTGATTTTCGGGTGGGGCCCACGTGATTTCCGGGTGGGCCCCACGTGATTTCCGGGTGGGGCCCACGTGATTTCCGGGTGGGGCCCACGTGATTTCCGGGTGGGGCCCACGTGATTTCCGGGTGGGGCCCACGTGATTTCCGGGTGGGGCCCACGTGATTTCCGGGTGGGGCCCACGTGATTTCCGGGTGGGGCCCACGTGAATTCCGGGTGGGGCCCACGTGATTTCCGGGTGGGGCCCACGTGATTTCCGGGTGGGGCCCACGTGATTTCCGGGTGGGGCCCACGTGATTTCCGGGTGGGGCCCACGTGATTTCCGGGTGGGGCCCACGTGATTTCCGGGTGGGGCCCACGTGATTTCCGGGTGGGGCCCACGTGATTTCCGGGTGGGGCCCACGTGATTTCCCCGTGGGGCCCACGTGATTTCCCCGTGGGGCCCACGTGATTTCCGGGTGGGGCCCACGTGATTTCCGGGTGGGGCCCACGTGATTTCCGGGTGGGGCCCACGTGATTTCCGGGTGGGGCCCACGTGATTTCCGGGGGGGGCCCACGTGATTTCCGGGTGGGGCCCACGTGATTTCCGGGTGGGGCCCACGTGATTTCCGGGTGGGGCCCACGTGATTTCCGGGTGGGGCCCACGTGATTTCCCCTGGGGGCCCACGTGATTTCCGGGTAGGGCCCACGTGATTTCCGGGTGGGACCCACGTGATTTCCGGGTGGGGCCCACGTGATTTCCGGGTGGGGCCCACGTGATTTCCGGGTGGGGCCCACGTGATTTCCCCGTGGGGCCCACGTGATTTCCGGGTGGGGCCCACGTGATTTCCCCGTGGGGCCCACGTGATTTCCGGGTGGGGCCCACGTGATTTCCCCGTGGGGCCCACGTGACTTCCGGGTGGGGCCCACGTGACTTCCGGGTGGGGCCCACGTGATTTCCGGGTGGGGCCCACGTGATTTCCGGGTGGGGCCCACGTGATTTCCGGGTGGGGCCCACGTGATTTCCGGGTGGGGCCCACGTGATTTCCGGGTGGGGCCCACGTGATTTCCGGGTGGGGCCCACGTGATTTCCCCGTGGGGCCCACGTGATTTCCGGGTGGGACCCACGTGATTTCCCCGTGGGGCCCACGTGATTTCCGGGTGGGGCCCACGTGATTTCCGGGTGGGGCCCACGTGATTTCCGGGTGGGGCCCACGTGATTTCCGGGTGGGGCCCACGTGATTTCCTTGTGGGGCCCACGTGATTTCCCCTGGGGGCCCACGTGATTTCCGGGTGGTGCCCACGTGATTTCCGGGTGGGGCCCACGTGATTTCCGGGTGGGGCCCACGTGATTTCCGGGTGGGGCCCACGTGATTTCCGGGTGGGGCCCACGTGATTTCCGGGTGGGGCCCACGTGATTTCCGGGTGGGGCCCACGTGATTTCCGGGTGGGGCCCACGTGATTTCCGGGTGGGGCCCACGTGATTTCCCCGTGGGGCCCACGTGATTTCCGGGTGGGCCCCACGTGATTTCCGGGTGGGGCCCACGTGATTTCCGGGTGGGGCCCACGTGATTTCCGGGTGGGGCCCACGTGATTTCCCGGTGGGGCCCACGTGATTTCCGGGTGGGGCCCACGTGATTTCCGGGTGGGGCCCACGTGATTTCCGGGTGGGGCCCACGTGATTTCCGGGTGGGGCCCACGTGATTTCCGGGTGGGGCCCACGTGATTTCCGGGTGGGGCCCACGTGATTTCCGGGTGGGCCCCACGTGATTTCCGGGTGGGGCCCACGTGATTTCCGGGTGGGGCCCACGTGATTTCCCCGTGGGGCCCACGTGATTTCCGGGTGGGCCCCACGTGATTTCCGGGTGGGGCCCACGTGATTTCCCCGTGGGGCCCACGTGATTTCCGGATGGGGCCCACGTGATTTCCGGGTGGGGCCCACGTGATTTCCGGGTGGGGCCCACGTGATTTCCGGGTGGGGCCCACGTGATTTCCGGGTGGGGCCCACGTGATTTCCGGGTGGGGCCCACGTGATTTCCGGGTGGGGCCCACGTGATTTCCCCTGGGGGCCCACGTGATTTCCGGGTGGGGCCCACGTGATTTCCGGGTGGGGCCCACGTGATTTCCGGGTGGGGCCCACGTGATTTCCGGGTGGGCCCCACGTGATTTCCGGGTGGGCCCCACGTGATTTCCGGGTGGGGCCCACGTGATTTCCGGGTGGGGCCCACGTGATTTCCGGGTGGGGCCCACGTGATTTCCGGGTGGGGCCCACGTGATTTCCGGGTGGGGCCCACGTGATATCCGGGTGGGGCCCCCGTGATTTCCCCTGGGGGCCCACGTGATTTCCGGGTGGGGCCCACGTGATTTCCGGGTGGGGCCCACGTGATTTCCGGGTGGGGCCCACGTGATTTCCGGGTGGGGCCCACGTGATTTCCGGGTGGGGCCCACGTGATTTCCGGGTGGGCCCCACGTGATTTCCGGGTGGGGCCCACGTGATTTCCCCGTGGGGCCCACGTGATTTCCGGATGGGGCCCACGTGATTTCCGGGTGGGGCCCACGTGATTTCCGGGTGGGGCCCACGTGATTTCCGGGTGGGGCCCATGTGATTTCCGGGTGGGGCCCACGTGATTTCCGAGTGGGGCCCACGTGATTTCCCCTGGGGGCCCACGTGATTTCCGGGTGGGGCCCACGTGATTTCCGGGTGGGGCCCAGGTGATTTCCGGGTGGGGCCCACGTGATTTCCGGGTGGGGCCCACGTGATTTCCGGGTGGGGCCCACGTGATTTCCGGGTGGGGCCCACGTGATTTCCGGGTGGGGCCCACGTGATTTCCGGGTGGGGCCCACGTGATTTCCGGGTGGGGCCCACGTGATTTCCGGGTGGGGCCCACGTGATTTCCGGGTGGGGCCCACGTGAATTCCGGGTGGGGCCCACGTGATTTCCGGGTGGGGCCCACGTGATTTCCGGGTGGGGCCCACGTGATTTCCGGGTGGGGCCCACGTGATTTCCGGGTGGGGCCCACGTGATTTCCGGGTGGGGCCCACGTGATTTCCGGGTGGGGCCCACGTGATTTCCGGGTGGGGCCCACGAGATTTCCCCGTGGGGCCCACGTGATTTCCGGGTGGGGCCCACGTGATTTCCGGGTGGGGCCCACGTGATTTCCGGGTGGGGCCCACGTGATTTCCCCTGGGGGCCCACGTTATTTCCGGGTGGGGCCCACGTGATTTCCGGGTGGGGCCCACGTGATTTCCGGGTGGGTCCCACGTGATTTCCGGGTGGGGCCCACGTGATTTCCGGGTGGGGCCCACGTGATTTCCGGGTGGGGCCCACGTGATTTCCGGGTGGGGCCCACGTGATTTCCCCGTGGGGCCCACGTGATTTCCCCGTGGGGCCCACGTGATTTCCGGGTGGGGCCCACGTGATTTCCCCGTGGGGCCCACGTGATTTCCGGGTGGGGCCCACGTGATTTCCGGGTGGGGCCCACGTGATTTCCGGGTGGGGCCCACGTGATTTCCGGGTGGGGCCCACGTGATTTCCGGGTGGGGCCCACGTGATTTCCGGGTGGGGCCCACGTGATTTCCGGGTGGGGCCCACGTGATTTCCGGGTGGGGCCCACGTGATTTCCCCTGGGGGCCCACGTGATTTCCGGGTAGGGCCCACGTGATTTCCGGGTGGGGCCCACGTGATTTCCGGGTGGGGCCCACGTGATTTCCGGGTGGGGCCCACGTGATTTCCGGGTGGGGCCCACGTGATTTCCGGGTGGGGCCCACGTGATTTCCCCGTGGGGCCCACGTGATTTCCGGGTGGGGCCCACGTGATTTCCGGGTGGGGCCCACGTGATTTCCGGGTGGGGCCCACGTGATTTCCCCGTGGGGCCCACGTGATTTCCGGGTGGGCCCCACGTGATTTCCGGGTGGGGCCCACGTGATTTCCCCGTGGGGCCCACGTGATTTCCGGATGGGGCCCACGTGATTTCCGGGTGGGGCCCACGTGATTTCCGGGTGGGGCCCACGTGATTTCCGGGTGGGGCCCACGTGATTTCCGGGTGGGGCCCACGTGATTTCCGGGTGGGGCCCACGTGATTTCCGGGTGGGGCCCACGTGATTTCCGGGTGGGGCCCACGTGATTTCCCCTGGGGGCCCACGTGATTTCCGGGTGGGGCCCACGTGATTTCCGGGTGGGGCCCACGTGATTTCCGGGTGGGGCCCACGTGATTTCCGGGTGGGGCCCACGTGATTTCCGGGTGGGGCCCACGTGATTTCCGGGTGGGGCCCACGTGATTTCCGGGTGGGGCCCACGTGATTTCCGGGTGGGGCCCACGTGATTTCCGGGTGGGGCCCACGTGATTTCCGGGTGGGGCCCACGTGATTTCCGGGTGGGCCCCACGTGATTTCCGGGTGGGGCCCACGTGATTTCCGGGTGGGGCCCACGTGATTTCCGGGTGGGGCCCACGTGATTTCCGGGTGGGGCCCACGTGATTTCCGGGTGGGGCCCACGTGATTTCCGGGTGGGGCCCACGTGATTTCCCCGTGGGGCCCACGTGATTTCCGGGTGGGGCCCACGTGATTTCCCCGTGGGGCCCACGTGATTTCAGGGTGGGGCCCACGTGATTTCCCCTGGGGGCCCACGTGATTTCCGGGTGGGGCCCACGTGATTTCCGGGTGGGGCCCACGTGATTTCCGGGTGGGCCCCACGTGATTTCCGGGTGGGCCCCACGTGATTTCCGGGTGGGGCCCACGTGATTTCCGGGTGGGGCCCACGTGATTTCCGGGTGGGGCCCACGTGATTTCCGGGTGGGGCCCACGTGATTTCCGGGTGGGGCCCACGTGATATCCGGGTGGGGCCCCCGTGATTTCCCCTGGGGGCCCACGTGATTTCCGGGTGGGGCCCACGTGATTTCCGGGTGGGGCCCACGTGATTTCCGGGTGGGGCCCACGTGATTTCCGGGTGGGGCCCACGTGATTTCCGGGTGGGGCCCACGTGATTTCCGGGTGGGCCCCACGTGATTTCCGGGTGGGGCCCACGTGATTTCCCCGTGGGGCCCACGTGATTTCCGGATGGGGCCCACGTGATTTCCGGGTGGGGCCCACGTGATTTCCGGGTGGGGCCCACGTGATTTCCGGGTGGGGCCCATGTGATTTCCGGGTGGGGCCCACGTGATTTCCGGGTGGGGCCCACGTGATTTCCCCTGGGGGCCCACGTGATTTCCGGGTGGGGCCCACGTGATTTCCGGGTGGGGCCCAGGTGATTTCCGGGTGGGGCCCACGTGATTTCCGGGTGGGGCCCACGTGATTTCCGGGTGGGGCCCACGTGATTTCCGGGTGGGGCCCACGTGATTTCCGGGTGGGGCCCACGTGATTTCCGGGTGGGGCCCACGTGATTTCCGGGTGGGGCCCACGTGATTTCCGGGTGGGGCCCACGTGATTTCCGGGTGGGGCCCACGTGAATTCCGGGTGGGGCCCACGTGATTTCCGGGTGGGGCCCACGTGATTTCCGGGTGGGGCCCACGTGATTTCCGGGTGGGGCCCACGTGATTTCCGGGTGGGGCCCACGTGAATTCCGGGTGGGGCCCACGTGATTTCCGGGTGGGGCCCACGTGATTTCCGGGTGGGGCCCACGTGATTTCCCCGTGGGGCCCACGTGATTTCCGGGTGGGGCCCACGTGATTTCCGGGTGGGGCCCACGTGATTTCCGGGTGGGGCCCACGTGATTTCCCCTGGGGGCCCACGTTATTTCCGGGTGGGGCCCACGTGATTTCCGGGTGGGGCCCACGTGATTTCCGGGTGGGGCCCACGTGATTTCCGGGTGGGTCCCACGTGATTTCCGGGTGGGGCCCACGTGATTTCCGGGTGGGGCCCACGTGATTTCCGGGTGGGGCCCACGTGATTTCCGGGTGGGGCCCACGTGATTTCCCCGTGGGGCCCACGTGATTTCCCCGTGGGGCCCACGTGATTTCCGGGTGGGGCCCACGTGATTTCCCCGTGGGGCCCACGTGATTTCCGGGTGGGGCCCACGTGATTTCCGGGTGGGGCCCACGTGATTTCCGGGTGGGGCCCACGTGATTTCCGGGTGGGGCCCACGTGATTTCCGGGTGGGGCCCACGTGATTTCCGGGTGGGGCCCACGTGATTTCCGGGTGGGGCCCACGTGATTTCCGGGTGGGGCCCACGTGATTTCCGGGTGGGGCCCACGTGATTTCCGGGTGGGGCCCACGTGATTTCCCCGTGGGGCCCACGTGATTTCCGGGTGGGGCCCACGTGATTTCCGGGTGGGGCCCACGCGATTTCCGGGTGGGGCCCACGTGATTTCCGGGTGGGGCCCACGTGATTTCCGGGTGGGGCCCACGTGATTTCCGGGTGGGGCCCACGTGAGGTCCGGGTGGGGCCCACGTGATTTCCGGGTGGGGCCCACGTGATGTCCGGGTGGGGCCCACGTGATTTCCGGGTGGGGCCCACGTGACTTCCGGGTGGGGCCCACGTGACTTCCGGGTGGGGCCCACGTGACTTCCGGGTGGGGCCCACGTGACTTCCGGGTGGGGCCCACGTGACTTCCGGGTGGGGCCCACGTGATTTCCGGGTGGGGCCCACGTGATTTCCGGGTGGGGCCCACGTGATTTCCGGGTGGGGCCCACGTGATTTCCCCGTGGGGCCCACGTGATTTCCGGGTGGGGCCCACGTGATTTCCCCGTGGGGCCCACGTGATTTCCGGGTGGGGCCCACGTGATTTCCGGGTGGGGCCCACGTGATTTCCCCTGGGGGCCCACGTGATTTCCGGGTGGGGCCCACGTGATTTCCGGGTGGGCCCCACGTGATTTCTGGGTGGGGCCCACGTGATTTCCCCGTGGGGCCCACGTGATTTCCGGATGGGGCCCACGTGATTTCCGGGTGGGGCCCACGTGATTTCCGGGTGGGGCCCACGTGATTTCCGGGTGGGGCCCACGTGACTTCCGGGTGGGGCCCACGTGATTTCCGGGTGGGGCCCACGTGATTTCCGGGTGGGGCCCACGTGATTTCCCCTGGGGGCCCACGTGATTTCCGGGTGGGGCCCACGTGATTTCCGGGTGGGGCCCACGTGATTTCCCCGTGGGGCCCACGTTATTTCCGGGTGGGGCCCACGTGATTTCCGGGTGGGGCCCACGTGATATCCGGGTGGGGCCCACGTGATTTCCCCTGGGGGCCCACGTGATTTCCGGGTGGGGCCCACGTGATTTCCGGGTGGGGCCCACGTGATTTCCGGGTGGGGCCCACGTGATTTCCGGGTGGGGCCCACGTGATTTCCGGGTGGGGCCCACGTGATTTCCCCTGGGGGCCCACGTGATTTCCGGGTGGGGCCCACGTGATTTCCGTGTGGGGCCCACGTGATTTCCGGGTGGGGCCCACGTGATTTCCGGGTGGGGCCCACGTGATTTCCCCGTGGGGCCCATGTGATTTCCGGGTGGGGCCCACGTGATTTCCGGGTGGGCCCCACGTGATTTCCGGGTGGGGCCCACGTGATTTCCGGGTGAGGCCCACGTGATTTCCGGGTGGGGCCCACGTGATTTCCCCGTGGTGCCCACGTGATTTCCGGGTGGGGCCCACGTGATTTCCGGGTGGGGCCCACGTGATTTCAGGGTGGGGCCCACGTGATTTCCGGGTGGGGCCCACGTGATTTCCGGGTGGGGCCCACGTGATTTCCGGGTGGGGCCCACGTGACTTCCGGGTGGGGCCCACGTGATTTCCGGGTGGGGCCCACGTGATTTCCCCGTGGGGCCCACGTGATTTCCGGGTGGGGCCCACGTGATTTCCGGGTGGGGCCCACGTGATTTCCGGGTGGGGCCCACGTGATTTCCCCTGGGGGCCCACGTGATTTCCGGGTGGGGCCCACGTGATTTCCGGGTGGGGCCCACGTGATTTCCGGGTGGGGCCCACGTGATTTCCCCTGGGGTCCCACGTGATTTCCGGGTGGGGCCCACGTGATTTCCGGGTGGGGCCCACGTGATTTCCGGGTGGGGCCCACGTGATTTCCCCGTGGGGCCCACGTGATTTCCGGGTGGGGCCCACGTGATTTTCGGGTGGGGCCCTCGTGATTTCCGGGTGGGGCCCACGTTATTTCCGGGTGGGGCCCACGTGATTTCCGGGTGGGGCCCATGTGATTTCCCCGTGGGGCCCACGTGATTTCCCCGTGGGGCCCACGTGATTTCCGGGTGGGGCCCACGTGATTTCCGGGTGGGGCCCACGTGATTTCCGGGTGGGGCCCACGTGATTTCCTTGTGGGGCCCACGTGATTTCCCCTGGGGGCCCACGTGATTTCCGGGTGGGCCCCACGTGATTTCCGGGTGGGGCCCACGTGATTTCCGGGTGGAGCCCACGTGATTTCCGGGTGGGGCCCACGTGATTTCCGGGTGGGGCCCACGTGATTTCCGGGTGGGGCCCACGTGATTTCCGGGTGGGGCCCACGTGATTTCCGGGTGGGGCCCAAGTGATTTCCGGGTGGGGCCCACGTGATTTCCGGGTGGGGCCCACGTGATTTCCGGGTGGGGCCCACGTGATTTCCCCGTGGGGCCCACGTGATTTCCGGGTGGGGCCCACGTGATTTCCGGGTGGGGCCCACGTGATTTCCCCTGGGGGCCCACGTGATTTCCGGGTGGGGCCCACGTGATTTCCGGGTGGGGCCCACGTGATTTCCGGGTGGGGCCCACGTGATTTCCCCGTGGGGCCCACGTGATTTCCGGGTGGGGCCCACGTGATTTCCGGGTGGGGCCCACGTGATTTCCGGGTGGGGCCCACGTGATTTCCCCTGGGGGCCCACGTGATTTCCGGGTGGGGCCCACGTGATTTCCGTGTGGGGCCCACGTGATTTCCGGGTGGGGCCCACGTGATTTCCGGGTGGGGCCCACGTGATTTCCCCGTGGGGCCCACGTGATTTCCGGGTGGGGCCCACGTGATTTCCGGGTGGGCCCCACGTGATTTCCGGGTGGGGCCCACGTGATTTCCGGGTGGGGCCCACGTGATTTCCGGGTGGGGCCCACGTGATTTCCCCGTGGTGCCCACGTGATTTCCGGGTGGGGCCCACGTGATTTCCGGGTGGGGCCCACGTGATTTCAGGGTGGGGCCCACGTGATTTCCGGGTGGGGCCCACGTGATTTCCGGGTGGGGCCCACGTGATTTCCGGGTGGGGCCCACGTGACTTCCGGGTGGGGCCCACGTGATTTCCGGGTGGGGCCCACGTGATTTCCCCGTGGGGCCCACGTGATTTCCGGGTGGGGCCCACGTGATTTCCGGGTGGGGCCCACGTGATTTCCGGGTGGGGCCCACGTGATTTCCCCTGGGGTCCCACGTGATTTCCGGGTGGGGCCCACGTGATTTCCGGGTGGGGCCCACGTGATTTCCGGGTGGGGCCCACGTGATTTCCCCGTGGGGCCCACGTGATTTCCCCGTTGGGCCCACGTGATTTCCGGGTGGGGCCCACGTGATTTCCCCGTGGGGCCCACGTGATTTCCGGGTGGGGCCCACGTGATTTCCGGGTGGGGCCCACGTGATTTCCGGGTGGGGCCCACGTGACTTCCGGGTGGGGCCCACGTGATTTCCGGGTGGGGCCCACGTGATTTCCGGGTGGGGCCCACGTGATTTCCGGGTGGGGCCCACGTGATATCTGGGTGGGGCCCACGTGATTTCCCCTGGGGGCCCACGTGATTTCCGGGTGGGGCCCACGTGATTTCCGGGTGGGGCCCACGTGATTTCCCCGTGGGGCCCACGTGATTTCCGGGTGGGCCCCACGTGATTTCTGGGTGGGGCCCACGTGATTTCCCCGTGGGGCCCACGTGATTTCCGGATGGGGCCCACGTGATTTCCGGGTGGGGCCCACGTGATTTCCGGGTGGGGCCCACGTGATTTCCGGGTGGGGCCCACGTGATTTCCGGGTGGGGCCCACGTGATTTCCGGGTGGGGCCCACGTGATTTCCCCTGGGGGCCCACGTGATTTCCGGGTGGGGCCCACGTGATTTCCGGGTGGGGCCCACGTGATTTCCGGGTGGGGCCCACGTGATTTCCGGGTGGGGCCCACGTGATTTCCGGGTGGGGCCCACGTGATTTCCGGGTGGGGCCCACGTGATTTCCGGGTGGGGCCCACGTGATTTCCCCGTGGTGCCCACGTGATTTCCGGGTGGGGCCCACGTGATTTCCGGGTGGGGCCCACGTGATTTCCGGGTGGGGCCCACGTGATTTCCGGGTGGGGCCCACGTGATTTCCCCTGGGGGCCCACGTGATTTCCGGGTGGGGCCCACGTGATTTCCGGGTGGGGCCCACGTGATTTCCCCGTGGGGCCCACGTTATTTCCGGGTGGGGCCCACGTGATTTCCGGGTGGGGCCCACGTGATATCCGGGTGGGGCCCACGTGATTTCCCCTGGGGGCCCACGTGATTTCCGGGTGGGGCCCACGTGATTTCCGGGTGGGGCCCACGTGATTTCCGGGTGGGGCCCACGTGATTTCCGGGTGGGGCCCACGTGATTTCCGGGTGGGGCCCACGTGATTTCCCCTGGGGGCCCACGTGATTTCCGGGTGGGGCCCACGTGATTTCCGTGTGGGGCCCACGTGATTTCCGGGTGGGGCCCACGTGATTTCCGGGTGGGGCCCACGTGATTTCCCCGTGGGGCCCACGTGATTTCCGGGTGGGGCCCACGTGATTTCCGGGTGGGCCCCACGTGATTTCCGGGTGGGGCCCACGTGATTTCCGGGTGAGGCCCACGTGATTTCCGGGTGGGGCCCACGTGATTTCCCCGTGGTGCCCACGTGATTTCCGGGTGGGGCCCACGTGATTTCCGGGTGGGGCCCACGTGATTTCAGGGTGGGGCCCACGTGATTTCCGGGTGGGGCCCACGTGATTTCCGGGTGGGGCCCACGTGATTTCCGGGTGGGGCCCACGTGACTTCCGGGTGGGGCCCACGTGATTTCCGGGTGGGGCCCACGTGATTTCCCCGTGGGGCCCACGTGATTTCCGGGTGGGGCCCACGTGATTTCCGGGTGGGGCCCACGTGATTTCCGGGTGGGGCCCACGTGATTTCCCCTGGGGGCCCACGTGATTTCCAGGTGGGGCCCACGTGATTTCCGGGTGGGGCCCACTTGATTTCCGGGTGGGGCCCACGTGATTTCCCCTGGGGTCCCACGTGATTTCCGGGTGGGGCCCACGTGATTTCCGGGTGGGGCCCACGTGATTTCCGGGTGGGGCCCACGTGATTTCCCCGTGGGGCCCACGTGATTTCCGGGTGGGGCCCACGTGATTTTCGGGTGGGGCCCTCGTGATTTCCGGGTGGGGCCCACGTGATTTCCGGGTGGGGCCCACGTGATTTCCGGGTGGGGCCCATGTGATTTCCCCGTGGGGCCCACGTGATTTCCCCGTGGGGCCCACGTGATTTCCGGGTGGGGCCCACGTGATTTCCGGGTGGGGCCCACGTGATTTCCGGGTGGGGCCCACGTGATTTCCTTGTGGGGCCCACGTGATTTCCCCTGGGGGCCCACGTGATTTCCGGGTGGGCCCCACGTGATTTCCGGGTGGGGCCCACGTGATTTCCGGGTGGAGCCCACGTGATTTCCGGGTGGGGCCCACGTGATTTCCGGGTGGGGCCCACGTGATTTCCGGGTGGGGCCCACGTGATTTCCGGGTGGGGCCCACGTGATTTCCGGGTGGGGCCCACGTGATTTCCGGGTGGGGCCCACGTGATTTCCCCGTGGGGCCCACGTGATTTCCGGGTGGGGCCCACGTGATTTCCCCGTGGGGCCCACGTGATTTCCGGGTGGGGCCCACGTGATTTCCGGGTGGGGCCCACGTGATTTCCCCTGGGGGCCCACGTGATTTCCGGGTGGGGCCCACGTGATTTCCGTGTGGGGCCCACGTGATTTCCGGGTGGGGCCCACGTGATTTCCGGGTGGGGCCCACGTGATTTCCCCGTGGGGCCCACGTGATTTCCGGGTGGGGCCCACGTGATTTCCGGGTGGGCCCCACGTGATTTCCGGGTGGGGCCCACGTGATTTCCGGGTGGGGCCCACGTGATTTCCTTGTGGGGCCCACGTGATTTCCCCTGGGGGCCCACGTGATTTCCGGGTGGGCCCCACGTGATTTCCGGGTGGGGCCCACGTGATTTCCGGGTGGGGCCCAGGTGATTTCCCCGTGGGGCCCACGTGATTTCCGGGTGGGGCCCACGTGATTTCCGGGTGGGGCCCACGTGATTTCCGGGTGGGGCCCACGTGATTTCCCCGTGGGGCCCACGTGATTTCCGGGTGGGGCCTACGTGATTTCCCCGTGGGGCCCACGTGATTTCCGGGTGGGGCCCACGTGATTTCCGGGTGGGGACCACGTGATTTCCGGGTGGGGCCCACGTGATTTCCCCGTGGTGCCCACGTGATTTCCGGGTGGGGCCCACGTGATTTCCGGGTGGGGCCCACGTGATTTCCGGGTGGGGCCCACGTGATTTCAGGGTGGGGCCCACGTGATTTCCGGGTGGGGCCCACGTGATTTCCGGGTGGGGCCCACGTGATTTCCGGGTGGGGCCCACGTGATTTCCGGGTGGGGCCCACGTGATTTCCGGGTGGGGCCCACGTGATTTCCGGGTGGGGCCCACGTGATTTCCGTGTGGGGCCCACGTGATTTCCGGGTGGGGCCCACGTGACTTCCGTGTGGGGCCCACGTGATTTCCGGGTGGGGCCCACGGGATTTCCGGGTGGGGCCCACGTGATTTCCCCGTGGGGCCCACGTGATTTCCGGGTGGGGCCCACGTGATTTCCGGGTGGGCCCCACGTGATTTCCGGGTGGGGCCCACGTGATTTCCGGGTGGGGCCCACGTGATTTCCGGGTGGGGCCCACGTGATTTCCCCGTGGTGCCCACGTGATTTCCGGGTGGGGCCCACGTGATTTCCGGGTGGGGCCCACGTGATTTCCCCTGGGGGCCCTCGTGATTTCCGGGTGGGGCCCACGTGATTTCAGGGTGGGGCCCACGTGATTTCCGGGTGGGGCCCACGTGACTTCCGGGTGGGGCCCACGTGATTTCCGGGTGGGGCCCACGTGATTTCCCCGTGGGGCCCACGTGATTTCCGGGTGGGGCCCACGTGATTTCCGGGTGGGGCCCACGTGACTTCCGGGTGGGGCCCACGTGATTTCCCCTGGGGGCCCACGTGATTTCCGGGTGGGGCCCACGTGATTTCCGGGTGGGGCCCACGTGATTTCCGGGTGGGGCCCACGTGATTTCCGGGTGGGGCCCACGTGATTTCCCCTGGGGGCCCACGTGATTTCCGGGTGGGGCCCACGTGATTTCCGGGTGGGGCCCACGTGATTTCCCCGTGGGGCCCACGTGATTTCCGGGTGGGGCCAACGTGATTTCCGGGTGGGGCCCACGTGATTTCCCCGTGGGGCCCACGTGATTTCCGGGTGGGGCCCACGTGATTTCCGGGTGGGGCCCACGTGATTTCCGGGTGGGGCCCACGTGATTTCCGGGTGGGGCCCACGTGATTTCCGGGTGGGGCCCACGTGATTTCCGGGTGGGGCCCACGTGATTTCCCCGTGGGGCCCACGTGATTTCCGGGTGGGGCCTACGTGATTTCCCCGTGGGGCCCACGTGATTTCCGGGTGGGGCCCACGTGATTTCCGGGTGGGGACCACGTGATTTCCGGGTGGGGCCCACGTGATTTCCCCGTGGTGCCCACGTGATTTCCGGGTGGGGCCCACGTGATTTCCGGGTGGGGCCCACGTGATTTCCCCTGGGGGGCCACGTGATTTCCGGGTGGGGCCCACGTGATTTCCGGGTGGGGCCCACGTGATTTCCGGGTGGGGCCCACGTGATTTCCCCGTGGGGCCCACGTGATTTCCGGGTGGGCCCCACGTGATTTCCGGGTGGGGCCCACGTGATTTCCGGGTGGGGCCCACGTGATTTCCGGGTGGGGCCCACGTGATTTCCGGGTGGGGCCCACGTGATTTCCGGGTGGGGCCCACGTGATTTCCGGGTGGGGCCCACGTGATTTCCAGGTGGGGCCCACGTGATTTCCCCGTGGGGCCCACGTGATTTCCGGGTGGGGCCCACGTGATTTCCGGGTGGGGCCCACGTGATTTCCGGGTGGGGCCCACGTGATTTCCGGGTGGGGCCCACGTGATTTCCCCGTGGGGCCCACGTGATTTCCCCGTGGGGCCCACGTGATTTCCCCGTGGGGCCCACGTGATTTCCGGGTGGGGCCCACGTGATTTCCCCGTGGGGCCCACGTGATTTCCGGGTGGGGCCCACGTGATTTCCGGGTGGGGCCCACGTGATTTCCGGGTGGGGCCCACGTGATTTCCGGGTGGGGCCCACGTGACTTCCGGGTGGGGCCCACGTGATTTCCGGGTGGGGCCCACGTGATTTCCGGGTGGGGCCCACGTGATTTCCGGGTGGGGCCCACGTGATATCTGGGTGGGGCCCACGTGATTTCCCCTGGGGGCCCACGTGATTTCCGGGTGGGGCCCACGTGATTTCCCCTGGGGCCCACGTGATTTCCGGGTGGGGCCCACGTGATTTCCGGGTGGGGCCCACGTGATTTCCGGGTGGGGCCCACGTGATTTCCGGGTGGGGCCCACGTGATTTCCCCTGGGGCCCACGTGATTTCCGGGTGGGGCCCACGTGATTTCCGGGTGGGGCCCACGTGATTTCCGGGTGGGGCCCACGTGATTTCCGGGTGGGGCCCACGTGATTTCCGGGTGGGGCCCACGTGATTTCCGGGTGGGGCCCACGTGATTTCCGGGTGGGGCCCACGTGATTTCCGGGTGGGGCCCACGTGATTTCCCCGTGGGGCCCACGTGATTTCCCCGTGGGGCCCACGTGATTTCCGGGTGGGGCCCACGTGATTTCCGGGTGGGGCCCACGTGATTTCCGGGTGGGGTCCACGTGATTTCCGGGTGGGGCCCAAGTGATTTCCGGTGGGGCCCACGTGATTTCCGGGTGGGGCCCATGTGATTTCCCCGTGGGGCCCACGTGATTTCCCCGTGGGGCCCACGTGATTTCCGGGTGGGGCCCACTTGATTTCCGGGTGGGGCCCACGTGATTTCCGTGTGGGGCCCACGTGATTTCCGGGTGGGGCCCACGTGATTTCCGGGTGGGGCCCACGTGATTTCCGGGTGGGGCCCACGTGATTTCCCCGTGGGGCCCACGTGATTTCCGGGTGGGCCCCACGTGATTTCCGGGTGGGGCCCACGTGATTTCCGGGTGGGGCCCACGTGATTTCCGGGTGGGGCCCACGTGATTTCCGGGTGGGGCCCACGTGATTTCCGGGTGGGGCCCACGTGATTTCCGGGTGGGGCCCACGTGATTTCCAGGTGGGGCCCACGTGATTTCCCCGTGGGGCCCACGTGATTTCCGGGTGGGGCCCACGTGATTTCCGGGTGGGGCCCACGTGATTTCCGGGTGGGGCCCACGTGATTTCCGGGTGGGGCCCACGTGATTTCCGGGTGGGGCCCACGTGATTTCCCCGTGGGGCCCACGTGATTTCCCCGTGGGGCCCACGTGATTTCCGGGTGGGGCCCACGTGATTTCCCCGTGGGGCCCACGTGATTTCCGGGTGGGGCCCACGTGATTTCCGGGTGGGGCCCACGTGATTTCCGGGTGGGGCCCACGTGACTTCCGGGTGGGGCCCACGTGATTTCCGGGTGGGGCCCACGTGATTTCCGGGTGGGGCCCACGTGATTTCCGGGTGGGGCCCACGTGATATCTGGGTGGGGCCCACGTGATTTCCCCTGGGGGCCCACGTGATTTCCGGGTGGGGCCCACGTGATTTCCGGGTGGGGCCCACGTGATTTCCCCGTGGGGCCCACGTGATTTCCCCGTGGGGCCCACGTGATTTCCGGGTGGGGCCCACGTGATTTCCCCGTGGGGCCCACGTGATTTCCGGGTGGGGCCCACGTGATTTCCGGGTGGGGCCCACGTGATTTCCGGGTGGGGTCCACGTGATTTCCGGGTGGGGCCCACGTGATTTCCGGTGGGGCCCACGTGATTTCCGGGTGGGGCCCATGTGATTTCCCCGTGGGGCCCACGTGATTTCCCCGTGGGGCCCACGTGATTTCCGGGTGGGGCCCACTTGATTTCCGGGTGGGGCCCACGTGATTTCCGTGTGGGGCCCACGTGATTTCCGGGTGGGGCCCACGTGATTTCCCCTGGGGGGCCACGTGATTTCCGGGTGGGGCCCACGTGATTTCCGGGTGGGGCCCACGTGATTTCCGGGTGGGGCCCACGTGATTTCCCCGTGGGGCCCACGTGATTTCCGGATGGGCCCCACGTGATTTCCGGGTGGGGCCCACGTGATTTCCGGGTGGGGCCCACGTGATTTCCGGGTGGGGCCCACGTGATTTCCGGGTGGGGCCCACGTGATTTCCGGGTGGGGCCCACGTGATTTCCGGGTGGGGCCCACGTGATTTCCAGGTGGGGCCCACGTGATTTCCCCGTGGGGCCCACGTGATTTCCGGGTGGGGCCCACGTGATTTCCGGGTGGGGCCCACGTGATTTCCGGGTGGGGCCCACGTGATTTCCGGGTGGGGCCCACGTGATTTCCGGGTGGGGCCCACGTGATTTCCCCGTGGGGCCCACGTGATTTCCCCGTGGGGCCCACGTGATTTCCGGGTGGGGCCCACGTGATTTCCCCGTGGGGCCCACGTGATTTCCGGGTGGGGCCCACGTGATTTCCGGGTGGGGCCCACGTGATTTCCGGGTGGGGCCCACGTGACTTCCGGGTGGGGCCCACGTGATTTCCGGGTGGGGCCCACGTGATTTCCGGGTGGGGCCCACGTGATTTCCGGGTGGGGCCCACGTGATATCTGGGTGGGGCCCACGTGATTTCCCCTGGGGGCCCACGTGATTTCCGGGTGGGGCCCACGTGATTTCCGGGTGGGGCCCACGTGATTTCCCCGTGGGGCCCACGTGATTTCCCCGTGGGGCCCACGTGATTTCCGGGTGGGGCCCACGTGATTTCCCCGTGGGGCCCACGTGATTTCCGGGTGGGGCCCACGTGATTTCCGGGTGGGGCCCACGTGATTTCCGGGTGGGGCCCACGTGATTTCCGGGTGGGGCCCACGTGATTTCCCCTGGGGGCCCACGTGATTTCCGGGTGGGGCCCACGTGATTTCCGGGTGGGGCCCACGAGATTTCCCCGTGGGGCCCACGTTATTTCCGGGTGGGGCCCACGTGATTTCCGGGTGGGGCCCACGTGATATCCGGGTGGGGCCCACGTGATTTCCCCTGGGGGCCCACGTGATTTCCGGGTGGGGCCCACGTGATTTCCGGGTGGGGCCCACGTGATTTCCGGGTGGGGCCCACGTGATATCCGGGTGGGGCCCACGTGATTTCCCCTTGGGGCCCACGTGATTTCCGGGTGGGGCCCACGTGATTTCCCCGTGGGGCCCACGTGATTTCCGGGTGGGGCCCACGTGATTTCCGGGTGGGGCCCACGTGATTTCCGGGTGGGGCCCACGTGATTTCCGGGTGGGGCCCACGTGATTTCCCCGTGGGGCCCACGTGATTTCCCCGTGGGGCCCACGTGATTTCCCCGTGGGGCCCACGTGATTTCCGGGTGGGGCCCACGTGATTTCCCCGTGGGGCCCACGTGATTTCCGGGTGGGGCCCACGTGATTTCCGGGTGGGGCCCACGTGATTTCCGGGTGGGGCCCACGTGATTTCCGGGTGGGGCCCACGTGACTTCCGGGTGGGGCCCACGTGATTTCCGGGTGGGGCCCACGTGATTTCCGGGTGGGGCCCACGTGATTTCCGGGTGGGGCCCACGTGATATCTGGGTGGGGCCCACGTGATTTCCCCTGGGGGCCCACGTGATTTCCGGGTGGGGCCCACGTGATTTCCCCTGGGGCCCACGTGATTTCCGGGTGGGGCCCACGTGATTTCCGGGTGGGGCCCACGTGATTTCCGGGTGGGGCCCACGTGATTTCCGGGTGGGGCCCACGTGATTTCCCCTGGGGCCCACGTGATTTCCGGGTGGGGCCCACGTGATTTCCGGGTGGGGCCCACGTGATTTCCGGGTGGGGCCCACGTGATTTCCGGGTGGGGCCCACGTGATTTCCGGGTGGGGCCCACGTGATTTCCGGGTGGGGCCCACGTGATTTCCGGGTGGGGCCCACGTGATTTCCGGGTGGGGCCCACGTGATTTCCCCGTGGGGCCCACGTGATTTCCCCGTGGGGCCCACGTGATTTCCGGGTGGGGCCCACGTGATTTCCGGGTGGGGCCCACGTGATTTCCGGGTGGGGTCCACGTGATTTCCGGGTGGGGCCCAAGTGATTTCCGGTGGGGCCCACGTGATTTCCGGGTGGGGCCCATGTGATTTCCCCGTGGGGCCCACGTGATTTCCCCGTGGGGCCCACGTGATTTCCGGGTGGGGCCCACTTGATTTCCGGGTGGGGCCCACGTGATTTCCGTGTGGGGCCCACGTGATTTCCGGGTGGGGCCCACGTGATTTCCGGGTGGGGCCCACGTGATTTCCGGGTGGGGCCCACGTGATTTCCCCGTGGGGCCCACGTGATTTCCGGGTGGGCCCCACGTGATTTCCGGGTGGGGCCCACGTGATTTCCGGGTGGGGCCCACGTGATTTCCGGGTGGGGCCCACGTGATTTCCGGGTGGGGCCCACGTGATTTCCGGGTGGGGCCCACGTGATTTCCGGGTGGGGCCCACGTGATTTCCAGGTGGGGCCCACGTGATTTCCCCGTGGGGCCCACGTGATTTCCGGGTGGGGCCCACGTGATTTCCGGGTGGGGCCCACGTGATTTCCGGGTGGGGCCCACGTGATTTCCGGGTGGGGCCCACGTGATTTCCGGGTGGGGCCCACGTGATTTCCCCGTGGGGCCCACGTGATTTCCCCGTGGGGCCCACGTGATTTCCGGGTGGGGCCCACGTGATTTCCCCGTGGGGCCCACGTGATTTCCGGGTGGGGCCCACGTGATTTCCGGGTGGGGCCCACGTGATTTCCGGGTGGGGCCCACGTGACTTCCGGGTGGGGCCCACGTGATTTCCGGGTGGGGCCCACGTGATTTCCGGGTGGGGCCCACGTGATTTCCGGGTGGGGCCCACGTGATATCTGGGTGGGGCCCACGTGATTTCCCCTGGGGGCCCACGTGATTTCCGGGTGGGGCCCACGTGATTTCCGGGTGGGGCCCACGTGATTTCCCCGTGGGGCCCACGTGATTTCCCCGTGGGGCCCACGTGATTTCCGGGTGGGGCCCACGTGATTTCCCCGTGGGGCCCACGTGATTTCCGGGTGGGGCCCACGTGATTTCCGGGTGGGGCCCACGTGATTTCCGGGTGGGGTCCACGTGATTTCCGGGTGGGGCCCACGTGATTTCCGGTGGGGCCCACGTGATTTCCGGGTGGGGCCCATGTGATTTCCCCGTGGGGCCCACGTGATTTCCCCGTGGGGCCCACGTGATTTCCGGGTGGGGCCCACTTGATTTCCGGGTGGGGCCCACGTGATTTCCGTGTGGGGCCCACGTGATTTCCGGGTGGGGCCCACGTGATTTCCCCTGGGGGGCCACGTGATTTCCGGGTGGGGCCCACGTGATTTCCGGGTGGGGCCCACGTGATTTCCGGGTGGGGCCCACGTGATTTCCCCGTGGGGCCCACGTGATTTCCGGATGGGCCCCACGTGATTTCCGGGTGGGGCCCACGTGATTTCCGGGTGGGGCCCACGTGATTTCCGGGTGGGGCCCACGTGATTTCCGGGTGGGGCCCACGTGATTTCCGGGTGGGGCCCACGTGATTTCCGGGTGGGGCCCACGTGATTTCCAGGTGGGGCCCACGTGATTTCCCCGTGGGGCCCACGTGATTTCCGGGTGGGGCCCACGTGATTTCCGGGTGGGGCCCACGTGATTTCCGGGTGGGGCCCACGTGATTTCCGGGTGGGGCCCACGTGATTTCCGGGTGGGGCCCACGTGATTTCCCCGTGGGGCCCACGTGATTTCCCCGTGGGGCCCACGTGATTTCCGGGTGGGGCCCACGTGATTTCCCCGTGGGGCCCACGTGATTTCCGGGTGGGGCCCACGTGATTTCCGGGTGGGGCCCACGTGATTTCCGGGTGGGGCCCACGTGACTTCCGGGTGGGGCCCACGTGATTTCCGGGTGGGGCCCACGTGATTTCCGGGTGGGGCCCACGTGATTTCCGGGTGGGGCCCACGTGATATCTGGGTGGGGCCCACGTGATTTCCCCTGGGGGCCCACGTGATTTCCGGGTGGGGCCCACGTGATTTCCGGGTGGGGCCCACGTGATTTCCCCGTGGGGCCCACGTGATTTCCCCGTGGGGCCCACGTGATTTCCGGGTGGGGCCCACGTGATTTCCCCGTGGGGCCCACGTGATTTCCGGGTGGGGCCCACGTGATTTCCGGGTGGGGCCCACGTGATTTCCGGGTGGGGCCCACGTGATTTCCGGGTGGGGCCCACGTGATTTCCCCTGGGGGCCCACGTGATTTCCGGGTGGGGCCCACGTGATTTCCGGGTGGGGCCCACGTGATTTCCCCGTGGGGCCCACGTTATTTCCGGGTGGGGCCCACGTGATTTCCGGGTGGGGCCCACGTGATATCCGGGTGGGGCCCACGTGATTTCCCCTGGGGGCCCACGTGATTTCCGGGTGGGGCCCACGTGATTTCCGGGTGGGGCCCACGTGATTTCCGGGTGGGGCCCACGTGATTTCCGGGTGGGGCCCACGTGATTTCCGGGTGGGGCCCACGTGATTTCCCCTGGGGGCCCACGTGATTTCCGGGTGGGGCCCACGTGATTTCCGTGTGGGGCCCACGTGATTTCCGGGTGGGGCCCACGTGATTTCCGGGTGGGGCCCACGTGATTTCCCCGTGGGGACCACGTGATTTCCGGGTGGGGCCCACGTGATTTCCGGGTGGGCCCCACGTGATTTCCGGGTGGGGCCCACGTGATTTCCGGGTGGGGCCCACGTGATTACCGGGTGGGGCCCACGTGATTTCCCCGTGGTGCCCACGTGATTTCCGGGTGGGGCCCACGTGATTTCCGGGTGGGGCCCACGTGATTTCAGGGTGGGGCCCACGTGATTTCCGGGTGGGGCCCACGTGATTTCCGGGTGGGGCCCACGTGATTTCCGGGTGGGGCCCACGTGACTTCCGGGTGGGGCCCACGTGATTTCCGGGTGGGGCCCACGTGATTTCCCCGTGGGGCCCACGTGATTTCCGGGTGGGGCCCACGTGATTTCCGGGTGGGGCCCACGTGATTTCCGGGTGGGGCCCACGTGATTTCCCCTGGGGGCCCACGTGATTTCCGGGTGGGGCCCACGTGATTTCCGGGTGGGGCCCACGTGATTTCCAGGTGGGGCCCACGTGATTTCCCCGTGGGGCCCACGTGATTTCCGGGTGGGGCCCACGTGATTTCCGGGTGGGGCCCACGTGATTTCCGGGTGGGGCCCACGTGATTTCCGGGTGGGGCCCACGTGATTTCCGGGTGGGGCCCACGTGATTTCCCCGTGGGGCCCACGTGATTTCCCCGTGGGGCCCACGTGATTTCCGGGTGGGGCCCACGTGATTTCCCCGTGGGGCCCACGTGATTTCCGGGTGGGGCCCACGTGATTTCCGGGTGGGGCCCACGTGATTTCCGGGTGGGGCCCACGTGACTTCCGGGTGGGGCCCACGTGATTTCCGGGTGGGGCCCACGTGATTTCCGGGTGGGGCCCACGTGATTTCCGGGTGGGGCCCACGTGATATCTGGGTGGGGCCCACGTGATTTCCCCTGGGGGCCCACGTGATTTCCGGGTGGGGCCCACGTGATTTCCGGGTGGGGCCCACGTGATTTCCCCGTGGGGCCCACGTGATTTCCCCGTGGGGCCCACGTGATTTCCGGGTGGGGCCCACGTGATTTCCCCGTGGGGCCCACGTGATTTCCGGGTGGGGCCCACGTGATTTCCGGGTGGGGCCCACGTGATTTCCGGGTGGGGTCCACGTGATTTCCGGGTGGGGCCCACGTGATTTCCGGTGGGGCCCACGTGATTTCCGGGTGGGGCCCATGTGATTTCCCCGTGGGGCCCACGTGATTTCCCCGTGGGGCCCACGTGATTTCCGGGTGGGGCCCACTTGATTTCCGGGTGGGGCCCACGTGATTTCCGTGTGGGGCCCACGTGATTTCCGGGTGGGGCCCACGTGATTTCCCCTGGGGGGCCACGTGATTTCCGGGTGGGGCCCACGTGATTTCCGGGTGGGGCCCACGTGATTTCCGGGTGGGGCCCACGTGATTTCCCCGTGGGGCCCACGTGATTTCCGGGTGGGCCCCACGTGATTTCCGGGTGGGGCCCACGTGATTTCCGGGTGGGGCCCACGTGATTTCCGGGTGGGGCCCACGTGATTTCCGGGTGGGGCCCACGTGATTTCCGGGTGGGGCCCACGTGATTTCCGGGTGGGGCCCACGTGATTTCCAGGTGGGGCCCACGTGATTTCCCCGTGGGGCCCACGTGATTTCCGGGTGGGGCCCACGTGATTTCCGGGTGGGGCCCACGTGATTTCCGGGTGGGGCCCACGTGATTTCCGGGTGGGGCCCACGTGATTTCCGGGTGGGGCCCACGTGATTTCCCCGTGGGGCCCACGTGATTTCCCCGTGGGGCCCACGTGATTTCCGGGTGGGGCCCACGTGATTTCCCCGTGGGGCCCACGTGATTTCCGGGTGGGGCCCACGTGATTTCCGGGTGGGGCCCACGTGATTTCCGGGTGGGGCCCACGTGACTTCCGGGTGGGGCCCACGTGATTTCCGGGTGGGGCCCACGTGATTTCCGGGTGGGGCCCACGTGATTTCCGGGTGGGGCCCACGTGATATCTGGGTGGGGCCCACGTGATTTCCCCTGGGGGCCCACGTGATTTCCGGGTGGGGCCCACGTGATTTCCGGGTGGGGCCCACGTGATTTCCCCGTGGGGCCCACGTGATTTCCCCGTGGGGCCCACGTGATTTCCGGGTGGGGCCCACGTGATTTCCCCGTGGGGCCCACGTGATTTCCGGGTGGGGCCCACGTGATTTCCGGGTGGGGCCCACGTGATTTCCGGGTGGGGCCCACGTGATTTCCGGGTGGGGCCCACGTGATTTCCCCTGGGGGCCCACGTGATTTCCGGGTGGGGCCCACGTGATTTCCGGGTGGGGCCCACGTGATTTCCCCGTGGGGCCCACGTTATTTCCGGGTGGGGCCCACGTGATTTCCGGGTGGGGCCCACGTGATATCCGGGTGGGGCCCACGTGATTTCCCCTGGGGGCCCACGTGATTTCCGGGTGGGGCCCACGTGATTTCCGGGTGGGGCCCACGTGATTTCCGGGTGGGGCCCACGTGATTTCCGGGTGGGGCCCACGTGATTTCCGGGTGGGGCCCACGTGATTTCCCCTGGGGGCCCACGTGATTTCCGGGTGGGGCCCACGTGATTTCCGTGTGGGGCCCACGTGATTTCCGGGTGGGGCCCACGTGATTTCCGGGTGGGGCCCACGTGATTTCCCCGTGGGGACCACGTGATTTCCGGGTGGGGCCCACGTGATTTCCGGGTGGGCCCCACGTGATTTCCGGGTGGGGCCCACGTGATTTCCGGGTGGTGCCCACGTGATTACCGGGTGGGGCCCACGTGATTTCCCCGTGGTGCCCACGTGATTTCCGGGTGGGGCCCACGTGATTTCCGGGTGGGGCCCACGTGATTTCAGGGTGGGGCCCACGTGATTTCCGGGTGGGGCCCACGTGATTTCCGGGTGGGGCCCACGTGATTTCCGGGTGGGCCCCACGTGACTTCCGGGTGGGGCCCACGTGATTTCCGGGTGGGGCCCACGTGATTTCCCCGTGGGGCCCACGTGATTTCCGGGTGGGGCCCACGTGATTTCCGGGTGGGGCCCACGTGATTTCCGGGTGGGGCCCACGTGATTTCCCCTGGGGGCCCACGTGATTTCCGGGTGGGGCCCACGTGATTTCCGGGTTGGGCCCACGTGATTTCCGGGTGGGGCCCACGTGATTTCCCCTGGGGTCCCACGTGATTTCCGGGTGGGGCCCACGTGATTTCCGGGTGGGGCCCACGTGATTTCCGGGTGGGGCCCACGTGATTTCCCCGTGGGGCCCACGTGATTTCCGGGTGGGGCCCACGTGATTTTTGGGTGGGGCCCTCGTGATTTCCGGGTGGGGCCCACGTGATTTCCGGGTGGGGCCCACGTGATTTCCGGGTGGGGCCCATGTGATTTCCCCGTGGGGCCCACGTGATTTCCCCGTGGGGCCCACGTGATTTCCGGGTGGGGCCCACGTGATTTCCGGGTGGGGCCCACGTGATTTCCGGGTGGGGCCCACGTGATTTCCTTGTGGGGCCCACGTGATTTCCCCTGGGGGCCCACGTGATTTCCGGGTGGGCCCCACGTGATTTCCGGGTGGGGCCCACGTGATTTCCGGGTGGAGCCCACGTGATTTCCGGGTGGGGCCCACGTGATTTCCGGGTGGGGCCCACGTGATTTCCGGGTGGGGCCCACGTGATTTCCGGGTGGGGCCCACGTGATTTCCGGGTGGGGCCCACGTGATTTCCGGGTGGGGCCCACGTGATTTCCGGGTGGGGCCCACGTGATTTCCGGGTGGGGCCCACGTGATTTCCGGGTGGGGCCCACGTGATTTCCCCGTGGGGCCCACGTGATTTCCGGGTGGGGCCCACGTGATTTCCGGGTGGGGCCCACGTGATTTCCCCTGGGGGCCCACGTGATTTCCGGGTGGGGCCCACGTGATTTCCGGGTGGGGCCCACGTGATTTCCGGGTGGGGCCCACGTGATTTCCGGGTGGGGCCCACGTGATTTCCGGGTGGGGCCCACGTGATTTCCCCGTGGGGCCCACGTGATTTCCGGGTGGGGCCCACGTGATTTCCGGGTGGGGCCCACGTGATTTCCGGGTGGGGCCCACGTGATTTCCCCGTGGGGCCCACGTGATTTCCGGGTGGGGCCTACGTGATTTCCCCGTGGGGCCCACGTGATTTCCGGGTGGGGCCCACGTGATTTCCGGGTGGGGACCACGTGATTTCCGGGTGGGGCCCACGTGATTTCCCCGTGGTGCCCACGTGATTTCCGGGTGGGGCCCACGTGATTTCCGGGTGGGGCCCACGTGATTTCCGGGTGGGGCCCACGTGATTTCAGGGTGGGGCCCACGTGATTTCCGGGTGGGGCCCACGTGATTTCCGGGTGGGGCCCACGTGATTTCCGGGTGGGGCCCACGTGATTTCCGGGTGGGGCCCACGTGATTTCCGGGTGGGGCCCACGTGATTTCCGGGTGGGGCCCACGTGATTTCCGTGTGGGGCCCACGTGATTTCCGGGTGGGGCCCACGTGATTTCCGTGTGGGGCCCACGTGATTTCCGGGTGGGGCCCACGGGATTTCCGGGTGGGGCCCACGTGATTTCCCCGTGGGGCCCACGTGATTTCCGGGTGGGGCCCACGTGATTTCCGGGTGGGCCCCACGTGATTTCCGGGTGGGGCCCACGTGATTTCCGGGTGGGGCCCACGTGATTTCAGGGTGGGGCCCACGTGATTTCCCCGTGGTGCCCACGTGATTTCCGGGTGGGGCCCACGTGATTTCCGGGTGGGGCCCACGTGATTTCCCCTGGGGGCCCACGTGATTTCCGGGTGGGGCCCACGTGATTTCCGGGTGGGGCCCACGTGATTTCCGGGTGGGGCCCACGTGATTTCCGGGTGGGGCCCACGTGATTTCCCCGTGGGGCCCACGTGATTTCCGGGTGGGGCCCACGTGATTTCCGGGTGGGGCCCACGTGATTTCCCCGTGGGGCCCTCGTGATTTCCCCGTGGGGCCCACGTGATTTCCGGGTGGGGCCCACGTGATTTCCAGGTGGGGCCCACGTGATTTCCCCGGGGGGCCCACGTGATTTCAGGGTGGGGCCCACGTGATTTCCGGGTGGGGCCCACGTGATTGCCGGGTGGGGCCCACGTGATTTCCGGGTGGAGCCCACGTGATTTCCCCGTGGGGCCCACGTGATTTCCGGGTGGGGCCCACGTGATTTCCGGGTGGGGCCCACGTGACTTCCGGGTGGGGCCCACGTGATTTCCGCTGGGGGCCCACGTGATTTCCGGGTGGGGCCCACGTGATTTCCGGGTGGGGCCCACGTGAATTCCGGGTGGGGCCCACGTGATTTCCGGGTGGGGCCCACGTGATTTCCCCTGGGGGCCCACGTGATTTCCGGGTGGGGCCCACGTGATTTCCGGGTGGGGCCCACGTGATTTCCGGGTGGGGCCCACGTGATTTCCGGGTGGGGCCCACGTGATTTCCCCGTGGGGCCCACGTGATTTCCCCGTGGGGCCCACGTGATTTCCGGGTGGGGCCCACGTGATTTCCCCGTGGGGCCCACGTGATTTCCGGGTGGGGCCCACGTGATTTCCGGGTGGGGCCCACGTGATTTCCGGGTGGGGCCCACGTGACTTCCGGGTGGGGCCCACGTGATTTCCGGGTGGGGCCCACGTGATTTCCGGGTGGGGCCCACGTGATTTCCGGGTGGGGCCCACGTGATATCTGGGTGGGGCCCACGTGATTTCCCCTGGGGGCCCACGTGATTTCCGGGTGGGGCCCACGTGATTTCCGGGTGGGGCCCACGTGATTTCCCCGTGGGGCCCACGTGATTTCCCCGTGGGGCCCACGTGATTTCCGGGTGGGGCCCACGTGATTTCCCCGTGGGGCCCACGTGATTTCCGGGTGGGGCCCACGTGATTTCCGGGTGGGGCCCACGTGATTTCCGGGTGGGGCCCACGTGATTTCCGGGTGGGGCCCACGTGATTTCCCCTGGGGGCCCACGTGATTTCCGGGTGGGGCCCACGTGATTTCCGGGTGGGGCCCACGTGATTTCCCCGTGGGGCCCACGTTATTTCCGGGTGGGGCCCACGTGATTTCCGGGTGGGGCCCACGTGATATCCGGGTGGGGCCCACGTGATTTCCCCTGGGGGCCCACGTGATTTCCGGGTGGGGCCCACGTGATTTCCGGGTGGGGCCCACGTGATTTCCGGGTGGGGCCCACGTGATTTCCGGGTGGGGCCCACGTGATTTCCGGGTGGGGCCCACGTGATTTCCCCTGGGGGCCCACGTGATTTCCGGGTGGGGCCCACGTGATTTCCGTGTGGGGCCCACGTGATTTCCGGGTGGGGCCCACGTGATTTCCGGGTGGGGCCCACGTGATTTCCCCGTGGGGACCACGTGATTTCCGGGTGGGGCCCACGTGATTTCCGGGTGGGCCCCACGTGATTTCCGGGTGGGGCCCACGTGATTTCCGGGTGGGGCCCACGTGATTACCGGGTGGGGCCCACGTGATTTCCCCGTGGTGCCCACGTGATTTCCGGGTGGGGCCCACGTGATTTCCGGGTGGGGCCCACGTGATTTCAGGGTGGGGCCCACGTGATTTCCGGGTGGGGCCCACGTGATTTCCGGGTGGGGCCCACGTGATTTCCGGGTGGGGCCCACGTGACTTCCGGGTGGGGCCCACGTGATTTCCGGGTGGGGCCCACGTGATTTCCCCGTGGGGCCCACGTGATTTCCGGGTGGGGCCCACGTGATTTCCGGGTGGGGCCCACGTGATTTCCGGGTGGGGCCCACGTGATTTCCCCTGGGGGCCCACGTGATTTCCGGGTGGGGCCCACGTGATTTCCGGGTGGGGCCCACGTGATTTCCAGGTGGGGCCCACGTGATTTCCCCGTGGGGCCCACGTGATTTCCGGGTGGGGCCCACGTGATTTCCGGGTGGGGCCCACGTGATTTCCGGGTGGGGCCCACGTGATTTCCGGGTGGGGCCCACGTGATTTCCGGGTGGGGCCCACGTGATTTCCCCGTGGGGCCCACGTGATTTCCCCGTGGGGCCCACGTGATTTCCGGGTGGGGCCCACGTGATTTCCCCGTGGGGCCCACGTGATTTCCGGGTGGGGCCCACGTGATTTCCGGGTGGGGCCCACGTGATTTCCGGGTGGGGCCCACGTGACTTCCGGGTGGGGCCCACGTGATTTCCGGGTGGGGCCCACGTGATTTCCGGGTGGGGCCCACGTGATTTCCGGGTGGGGCCCACGTGATATCTGGGTGGGGCCCACGTGATTTCCCCTGGGGGCCCACGTGATTTCCGGGTGGGGCCCACGTGATTTCCGGGTGGGGCCCACGTGATTTCCCCGTGGGGCCCACGTGATTTCCCCGTGGGGCCCACGTGATTTCCGGGTGGGGCCCACGTGATTTCCCCGTGGGGCCCACGTGATTTCCGGGTGGGGCCCACGTGATTTCCGGGTGGGGCCCACGTGATTTCCGGGTGGGGTCCACGTGATTTCCGGGTGGGGCCCACGTGATTTCCGGTGGGGCCCACGTGATTTCCGGGTGGGGCCCATGTGATTTCCCCGTGGGGCCCACGTGATTTCCCCGTGGGGCCCACGTGATTTCCGGGTGGGGCCCACTTGATTTCCGGGTGGGGCCCACGTGATTTCCGTGTGGGGCCCACGTGATTTCCGGGTGGGGCCCACGTGATTTCCCCTGGGGGGCCACGTGATTTCCGGGTGGGGCCCACGTGATTTCCGGGTGGGGCCCACGTGATTTCCGGGTGGGGCCCACGTGATTTCCCCGTGGGGCCCACGTGATTTCCGGGTGGGCCCCACGTGATTTCCGGGTGGGGCCCACGTGATTTCCGGGTGGGGCCCACGTGATTTCCGGGTGGGGCCCACGTGATTTCCGGGTGGGGCCCACGTGATTTCCGGGTGGGGCCCACGTGATTTCCGGGTGGGGCCCACGTGATTTCCAGGTGGGGCCCACGTGATTTCCCCGTGGGGCCCACGTGATTTCCGGGTGGGGCCCACGTGATTTCCGGGTGGGGCCCACGTGATTTCCGGGTGGGGCCCACGTGATTTCCGGGTGGGGCCCACGTGATTTCCGGGTGGGGCCCACGTGATTTCCCCGTGGGGCCCACGTGATTTCCCCGTGGGGCCCACGTGATTTCCGGGTGGGGCCCACGTGATTTCCCCGTGGGGCCCACGTGATTTCCGGGTGGGGCCCACGTGATTTCCGGGTGGGGCCCACGTGATTTCCGGGTGGGGCCCACGTGACTTCCGGGTGGGGCCCACGTGATTTCCGGGTGGGGCCCACGTGATTTCCGGGTGGGGCCCACGTGATTTCCGGGTGGGGCCCACGTGATATCTGGGTGGGGCCCACGTGATTTCCCCTGGGGGCCCACGTGATTTCCGGGTGGGGCCCACGTGATTTCCGGGTGGGGCCCACGTGATTTCCCCGTGGGGCCCACGTGATTTCCCCGTGGGGCCCACGTGATTTCCGGGTGGGGCCCACGTGATTTTCCCGTGGGGCCCACGTGATTTCCGGGTGGGGCCCACGTGATTTCCGGGTGGGGCCCACGTGATTTCCGGGTGGGGCCCACGTGATTTCCGGGTGGGGCCCACGTGATTTCCCCTGGGGGCCCACGTGATTTCCGGGTGGGGCCCACGTGATTTCCGGGTGGGGCCCACGTGATTTCCCCGTGGGGCCCACGTTATTTCCGGGTGGGGCCCACGTGATTTCCGGGTGGGGCCCACGTGATATCCGGGTGGGGCCCACGTGATTTCCCCTGGGGGCCCACGTGATTTCCGGGTGGGGCCCACGTGATTTCCGGGTGGGGCCCACGTGATTTCCGGGTGGGGCCCACGTGATTTCCGGGTGGGGCCCACGTGATTTCCGGGTGGGGCCCACGTGATTTCCCCTGGGGGCCCACGTGATTTCCGGGTGGGGCCCACGTGATTTCCGTGTGGGGCCCACGTGATTTCCGGGTGGGGCCCACGTGATTTCCGGGTGGGGCCCACGTGATTTCCCCGTGGGGACCACGTGATTTCCGGGTGGGGCCCACGTGATTTCCGGGTGGGCCCCACGTGATTTCCGGGTGGGGCCCACGTGATTTCCGGGTGGGGCCCACGTGATTACCGGGTGGGGCCCACGTGATTTCCCCGTGGTGCCCACGTGATTTCCGGGTGGGGCCCACGTGATTTCCGGGTGGGGCCCACGTGATTTCAGGGTGGGGCCCACGTGATTTCCGGGTGGGGCCCACGTGATTTCCGGGTGGGGCCCACGTGATTTCCGGGTGGGGCCCACGTGACTTCCGGGTGGGGCCCACGTGATTTCCGGGTGGGGCCCACGTGATTTCCCCGTGGGGCCCACGTGATTTCCGGGTGGGGCCCACGTGATTTCCGGGTGGGGCCCACGTGATTTCCGGGTGGGGCCCACGTGATTTCCCCTGGGGGCCCACGTGATTTCCGGGTGGGGCCCACGTGATTTCCGGGTGGGGCCCACGTGATTTCCGGGTGGGGCCCACGTGATTTCCCCTGGGGTCCCACGTGATTTCCGGGTGGGGCCCACGTGATTTCCGGGTGGGGCCCACGTGATTTCCGGGTGGGGCCCACGTGATTTCCCCGTGGGGCCCACGTGATTTCCGGGTGGGGCCCACGTGATTTTCGGGTGGGGCCCTCGTGATTTCCGGGTGGGGCCCACGTGATTTCCGGGTGGGGCCCACGTGATTTCCGGGTGGGGCCCATGTGATTTCCCCGTGGGGCCCACGTGATTTCCCCGTGGGGCCCACGTGATTTCCGGGTGGGGCCCACGTGATTTCCGGGTGGGGCCCACGTGATTTCCGGGTGGGGCCCACGTGATTTCCTTGTGGGGCCCACGTGATTTCCCCTGGGGGCCCACGTGATTTCCGGGTGGGCCCCACGTGATTTCCGGGTGGGGCCCACGTGATTTCCGGGTGGAGCCCACGTGATTTCCGGGTGGGGCCCACGTGATTTCCGGGTGGGGCCCACGTGATTTCCGGGTGGGGCCCACGTGATTTCCGGGTGGGGCCCACGTGATTTCCGGGTGGGGCCCACGTGATTTCCGGGTGGGGCCCACGTGATTTCCGGGTGGGGCCCACGTGATTTCCGGGTGGGGCCCACGTGATTTCCGGGTGGGGCCCACGTGATTTCCCCGTGGGGCCCACGTGATTTCCGGGTGGGGCCCACGTGATTTCCGGGTGGGGCCCACGTGATTTCCCCTGGGGGCCCACGTGATTTCCGGGTGTGGCCCACGTGATTTCCGGGTGGGGCCCACGTGATTTCCGGGTGGGGCCCACGTGATTTCCGGGTGGGGCCCACGTGATTTCCGGGTGGGGCCCACGTGATTTCCCCGTGGGGCCCACGTGATTTCCGGGTGGGGCCCACGTGATTTCCGGGTGGGGCCCACGTGATTTCCGGGTGGGGCCCACGTGATTTCCCCGTGGGGCCCACGTGATTTCCGGGTGGGGCCTACGTGATTTCCCCGTGGGGCCCACGTGATTTCCGGGTGGGGCCCACGTGATTTCCGGGTGGGGACCACGTGATTTCCGGGTGGGGCCCACGTGATTTCCCCGTGGTGCCCACGTGATTTCCGGGTGGGGCCCACGTGATTTCCGGGTGGGGCCCACGTGATTTCCGGGTGGGGCCCACGTGATTTCAGGGTGGGGCCCACGTGATTTCCGGGTGGGGCCCACGTGATTTCCGGGTGGGGCCCACGTGATTTCCGGGTGGGGCCCACGTGATTTCCGGGTGGGGCCCACGTGATTTCCGGGTGGGGCCCACGTGATTTCCGGGTGGGGCCCACGTGATTTCCGTGTGGGGCCCACGTGATTTCCGGGTGGGGCCCACGTGATTTCCGTGTGGGGCCCACGTGATTTCCGGGTGGGGCCCACGGGATTTCCGGGTGGGGCCCACGTGATTTCCCCGTGGGGCCCACGTGATTTCCGGGTGGGGCCCACGTGATTTCCGGGTGGGCCCCACGTGATTTCCGGGTGGGGCCCACGTGATTTCCGGGTGGGGCCCACGTGATTTCAGGGTGGGGCCCACGTGATTTCCCCGTGGTGCCCACGTGATTTCCGGGTGGGGCCCACGTGATTTCCGGGTGGGGCCCACGTGATTTCCCCTGGGGGCCCACGTGATTTCCGGGTGGGGCCCACGTGATTTCCGGGTGGGGCCCACGTGATTTCCGGGTGGGGCCCACGTGATTTCCGGGTGGGGCCCACGTGATTTCCCCGTGGGGCCCACGTGATTTCCGGGTGGGGCCCACGTGATTTCCGGGTGGGGCCCACGTGATTTCCCCGTGGGGCCCACGTGATTTCCCCGTGGGGCCCACGTGATTTCCGGGTGGGGCCCACGTGATTTCCAGGTGGGGCCCACGTGATTTCCCCGGGGGGCCCACGTGATTTCAGGGTGGGGCCCACGTGATTTCCGGGTGGGGCCCACGTGACTTCCGGGTGGGGCCCACGTGATTTCCGGGCGGAGCCCACGTGATTTCCCCGTGGGGCCCACGTGATTTCCGGGTGGGGCCCACGTGATTTCCGGGTGGGGCCCACGTGACTTCCGGGTGGGGCCCACGTGATTTCCCCTGGGGGCCCACGTGATTTCCGGGTGGGGCCCACGTGATTTCCGGGTGGGGCCCACGTGAATTCCGGGTGGGGCCCACGTGATTTCCGGGTGGGGCCCACGTGATTTCCCCTGGGGGCCCACGTGATTTCCGGGTGGGGCCCACGTGATTTCCGGGTGGGGCCCACGTGATTTCCCCGTGGGGCCCACGTGATTTCCGGGTGGGGCCAACGTGATTTCCGGGTGGGGCCCACGTGATTTCCCCGTGGGGCCCACGTGATTTCCGGGTGGGGCCCACGTGATTTCCCCTGGGGCCCACGTGATTTCCGGGTGGGGCCCACGTGATTTCCGGGTGGGGCCCACGTGATTTCCGGGTGGGGCCCACGTGATTTCCGGGTGGGGCCCACGTGATTTCCGGGTGGGGCCCACGTGATTTCCGGGTGGGGCCCACGTGATTTCCGGGTGGGGCCCACGTGATTTCCCCGTGGGGCCCACGTGATTTCCGGGTGGGGCCCACGTGATTTCCGGGTGGGGCCCACGTGATTTCCGGGTGGGGCCCACGTGATTTCCGGGTGGGGCCCACGTGATTTCCGGGTGGGGCCCACGTGATATTCGGGTGGGGCCCACGTGATTTCCGGGTGGGGCCCACGTGATTTCCGGGTGGGGCCCACGTGATTTCCGGGTGGGGCCCACGTGATTTCCGGGTGGGGCCCACGTGATTTCCCCGTGGGGCCCACGTGATTTCCGGGTGGGGCCCACGTGATTTCCGGGTGGGGCCCACGTGATTTCCGGGTGGGGCCCACGTGATTTCCGGGTGGGGCCCACGTGATTTCCGGGTGGGGTCCACGTGATTTCCGGGTGGGGCCCACGTGATTTCCGGGTGGGGCCGACGTGATTTCCGGGTGGGGCCCATGTGATTTCCCCGTGGGGCCCACGTGATTTCCCCGTGGGGCCCACGTGATTTCCGGGTGGGGCCCACGTGATTTCCGGGTGGGGCCCACGTGATTTCCGGGTGGGGCCCACGTGATTTCCCCGTGGGGCCCACGTGATTTCCGGGTGGGGCCCACGTGATTTCCGGGTGGGGCCCACGTGATTTCCGGGTGGGGCCCACGTGATTTCCGGGTGGGGCCCACGTGATTTCCGGGTGGGGCCCACGTGATTTCCAGGTGGGGTCCACGTGATTTCCGGGTGGGGCCCACGTGATTTCCGGGTGGGGCCCACGTGATTTCCGGGTGGGGCCCATGTGATTTCCCCGTGGGGCCCACGTGTTTTCCCCGTGGGGCCCACGTGATTTCCGGGTGGGGCCCACGTGATTTCCGGGTGGGGCCCACGTGATTTCCGGGTGGGGCCCACGTGATTTCCGGGTGGGGCCCACGTGATTTCCCCTGGGGGGCCACGTGATTTCCGGGTGGGGCCCACGTGATTTCCGGGTGGGGCCCACGTGATTTCCGGGTGGGGCCCACGTGATTTCCGGGAGGGGCCCACGTGATTTCCGGGTGGGCCCCACGTGATTTCCGGGTGGGGCCCACGTGATTTCCGGGTGGGGCCCACGTGATTTCCGGGTGGGGCCCACGTGATTTCCGGGTGGGGCCCACGTGATTTCCGGGTGGGGCCCACGTGATTTCCGGGTGGGGCCCACGTGATTTCCAGGTGGGGCCCACGTGATTTCCCCGTGGGGCCCACGTGATTTCCGGGTGGGGCCCACGTGATTTCCGGGTGGGGCCCACGTGATTTCCGGGTGGGGCCCACGTGATTTCCGGGTGGGGCCCACGTGATTTCCGGGTGGGGCCCACGTGATTTCCCCGTGGGGCCCACGTGATTTCCCCGTGGGGCCCACGTGATTTCCGGGTGGGGCCCACGTGATTTCCCCGTGGGGCCCACGTGATTTCCGGGTGGGGCCCACGTGATTTCCGGGTGGGGCCCACGTGATTTCCCCTGGGGGCCCACGTGATTTCCGGGTGGGGCCCACGTGATTTCCGGGTGGGGCCCACGTGATTTCCCCGTGGGGCCCACGTTATTTCCGGGTGGGGCCCACGTGATTTCCGGGTGGGGCCCACGTGATATCCGGGTGGGGCCCACGTGATTTCCCCTGGGGGCCCACGTGATTTCCGGGTGGGGCCCACGTGATTTCCGGGTGGGGCCCACGTGATTTCCGGGTGGGGCCCACGTGATTTCCGGGTGGGGCCCACGTGATTTCCGGGTGGGGCCCACGTGATTTCCGGGTGGGGCCCACGTGATTTCCCCGTGGGGCCCACGTGATTTCCGGGTGGGGCCCACGTGATTTCCGGGTGGGGCCCACGTGATTTCCCCGTGGGGCCCACGTGATTTCCCCGTGGGGCCCACGTGATTTCCGGGTGGGGCCCACGTGATTTCCAGGTGGGGCCCACGTGATTTCCCCGTGGGGCTCACGTGATTTCAGGGTGGGGCCCACGTGATTTCCGGGTGGGGCCCACGTGACTTCCGGGTGGGGCCCACGTGATTTCCGGGTGGGGCCCACGTGATTTCCCCGTGGGGCCCACGTGATTTCCGGGTGGGGCCCACGTGATTTCCGGGTGGGGCCCACGTGACTTCCGGGTGGGGCCCACGTGATTTCCCCTGGGGGCCCACGTGATTTCCGGGTGGGGCCCACGTGATTTCCGGGTGGGGCCCACGTGAATTCCGGGTGGGGCCCACGTGATTTCCGGGTGGGGCCCACGTGATTTCCCCTGGGGGCCCACGTGATTTCCGGGTGGGGCCCACGTGATTTCCGGGTGGGGCCCACGTGATTTCCCCGTGGGGCCCACGTGATTTCCGGGTGGGGCCAACGTGATTTCCGGGTGGGGCCCACGTGATTTCCCCGTGGGGCCCACGTGATTTCCGGGTGGGGCCCACGTGATTTCCCCTGGGGCCCACGTGATTTCCGGGTGGGGCCCACGTGATTTCCGGGTGGGGCCCATGTGATTTCCGGGTGGGGCCCACGTGATTTCCGGGTGGGGCCCACGTGATTTCCGGGTGGGGCCCACGTGATTTCCGGGTGGGGCCCACGTGATTTCCGGGTGGGGCCCACGTGATTTCCGGGTGGGGCCCACGTGATTTCCGGGTGGGGCCCACGTGATTTCCCCGTGGGGCCCACGTGATTTCCGGGTGGGGCCCACGTGATTTCCGGGTGGGGCCCACGTGATTTCCGGGTGGGGCCCACGTGATTTCCGGGTGGGGCCCACGTGATTTCCGGGTGGGGCCCACGTGATATTCGGGTGGGGCCCACGTGATTTCCGGGTGGGGCCCACGTGATTTACGGGTGGGGCCCACGTGATTTCCGGGTGGGGCCCACGTGATTTCCGGGTGGGGCCCACGTGATTTCCCCGTGGGGCCCACGTGATTTCCGGGTGGGGCCCACGTGATTTCCGGGTGGGGCCCACGTGATTTCCGGGTGGGGCCCACGTGATTTCCGGGTGGGGCCCACGTGATTTCCGGGTGGGGCCCACGTGATTTCCGGGTGGGGTCCACGTGATTTCCGGGTGGGGCCCACGTGATTTCCGGGTGGGGCCCACGTGATTTCCGGGTGGGGCCCATGTGATTTCCCCGTGGGGCCCACGTGATTTCCCCGTGGGGCCCACGTGATTTCCGGGTGGGGCCCACGTGATTTCCGGGTGGGGCCCACGTGATTTCCGGGTGGGGCCCACGTTATTTCCCCGTGGGGCCCACGTGATTTCCGGGTGGGGCCCACGTGATTTCCGGGTGGGGCCCACGTGATTTCCCCTGGGGGCCCACGTGATTTCCGGGTGGGGCCCACGTGATTTCCGGGTGGGGCCCACGTGATTTCCCCGTGGGGCCCACGTTATTTCCGGGTGGGGCCCACGTGATTTCCGGGTGGGGCCCACGTGATATCCGGGTGGGGCCCACGTGATTTCCCCTGGGGGCCCACGTGATTTCCGGGTGGGGCCCACGTGATTTCCGGGTGGGGCCCACGTGATTTCCGGGTGGGGCCCACGTGATTTCCGGGTGGGGCCCACGTGATTTCCGGGTGGGGCCCACGTGATTTCCGGGTGGGGCCCACGTGATTTCCCCGTGGGGCCCACGTGATTTCCGGGTGGGGCCCACGTGATTTCCGGGTGGGGCCCACGTGATTTCCCCGTGGGGCCCACGTGATTTCCCCGTGGGGCCCACGTGATTTCCGGGTGGGGCCCACGTGATTTCCAGGTGGGGCCCACGTGATTTCCCCGTGGGGCTCACGTGATTTCAGGGTGGGGCCCACGTGATTTCCGGGTGGGGCCCACGTGACTTCCGGGTGGGGCCCACGTGATTTCCGGGTGGGGCCCACGTGATTTCCCCGTGGGGCCCACGTGATTTCCGGGTGGGGCCCACGTGATTTCCGGGTGGGGCCCACGTGACTTCCGGGTGGGGCCCACGTGATTTCCCCTGGGGGCCCACGTGATTTCCGGGTGGGGCCCACGTGATTTCCGGGTGGGGCCCACGTGAATTCCGGGTGGGGCCCACGTGATTTCCGGGTGGGGCCCACGTGATTTCCCCTGGGGGCCCACGTGATTTCCGGGTGGGGCCCACGTGATTTCCGGGTGGGGCCCACGTGATTTCCCCGTGGGGCCCACGTGATTTCCGGGTGGGGCCAACGTGATTTCCGGGTGGGGCCCACGTGATTTCCCCGTGGGGCCCACGTGATTTCCGGGTGGGGCCCACGTGATTTCCCCTGGGGCCCACGTGATTTCCGGGTGGGGCCCACGTGATTTCCGGGTGGGGCCCATGTGATTTCCGGGTGGGGCCCACGTGATTTCCGGGTGGGGCCCACGTGATTTCCGGGTGGGGCCCACGTGATTTCCGGGTGGGGCCCACGTGATTTCCGGGTGGGGCCCACGTGATTTCCGGGTGGGGCCCACGTGATTTCCGGGTGGGGCCCACGTGATTTCCCCGTGGGGCCCACGTGATTTCCGGGTGGGGCCCACGTGATTTCCGGGTGGGGCCCACGTGATTTCCGGGTGGGGCCCACGTGATTTCCGGGTGGGGCCCACGTGATTTCCGGGTGGGGCCCACGTGATATTCGGGTGGGGCCCACGTGATTTCCGGGTGGGGCCCACGTGATTTACGGGTGGGGCCCACGTGATTTCCGGGTGGGGCCCACGTGATTTCCGGGTGGGGCCCACGTGATTTCCCCGTGGGGCCCACGTGATTTCCGGGTGGGGCCCACGTGATTTCCGGGTGGGGCCCACGTGATTTCCGGGTGGGGCCCACGTGATTTCCGGGTGGGGCCCACGTGATTTCCGGGTGGGGCCCACGTGATTTCCGGGTGGGGTCCACGTGATTTCCGGGTGGGGCCCACGTGATTTCCGGGTGGGGCCCACGTGATTTCCGGGTGGGGCCCATGTGATTTCCCCGTGGGGCCCACGTGATTTCCCCGTGGGGCCCACGTGATTTCCGGGTGGGGCCCACGTGATTTCCGGGTGGGGCCCACGTGATTTCCGGGTGGGGCCCACGTTATTTCCCCGTGGGGCCCACGTGATTTCCGGGTGGGGCCCACGTGATTTCCGGGTGGGGCCCACGTGATTTCCGGGTGGGGCCCACGTGATTTCCGGGTGGGGCCCACGTGATTTCCGGGTGGGGCCCACGTGATTTCCGGGTGGGGTCCACGTGATTTCCGGGTGGGGCCCACGTGATTTCCGGGTGGGGCCCACGTGATTTCCGGGTGGGGCCCACGTGATTTCCGGGTGGGGCCCACGTGATTTCCGGGTGGGGCCCACGTGATTTCCGGGTGGGGCCCACGTGATATTCGGGTGGGGCCCACGTGATTTCCGGGTGGGGCCCACGTGATTTCCCCGTGGGGCCCACGTCATTTCCGGGTGGGGCCCACGTGATTTCCGGGTGGGGCCCACGTGATTTCCCCGTGGGGCCCACGTGATTTCCGGGTGGGGCCCACGTGATTTCCGGGTGGGGCCCACGTGATTTCCGGGTGGGTCCCACGTGATTTCCGGGTGGGGCCCACGTGATTTCCGGGTGGGGCCCACGTGATTTCCGGGTGGGGTCCACGTGATTTCCGGGTGGGGCCCACGTGATTTCCGGGTGGGGCCCACGTGATTTCCGGGTGGGGCCCATGTGATTTCCCCGTGGGGCCCACGTGATTTCCCCGTGGGGCCCACGTGATTTCCGGGTGGGGCCCACGTGATTTCCGGGTGGGGCCCACGTGATTTCCGGGTGGGGCCCACGTGATTTCCCCGTGGGGCCCACGTGATTTCCGGGTGGGGCCCACGTGATTTCCGGGTGGGGCCCACGTGATTTCCGGGTGGGGCCCCTGTGATTTCCCCGTGGGGCCCACGTGATTTCCCCGTGGGGCCCACGTGATTTCCGGGTGGGGCCCACGTGATTTCCGGGTGGGGCCCACGTGATTTCCGTGTGGGGCCCACGTGATTTCCGGGTGGGGCCCACGTGATTTCCCCTGGGGGGCCACGTGATTTCCGGGTGGGGCCCACGTGATTTCCGGGTGGGGCCCACGTGATTTCCGGGTGGGGCCCACGTGATTTCCCCGTGGGGCCCACGTGATTTCCGGGTGGGCCCCACGTGATTTCCGGGTGGGGCCCACGTGATTTCCGGGTGGGGCCCACGTGATTTCCGGGTGGGGCCCACGTGATTTCCGGGTGGGGCCCACGTGATTTCCGGGTGGGGCCCACGTGATTTCCGGGTGGGGCCCACGTGATTTCCAGGTGGGGCCCACGTGATTTCCCCGTGGGGCCCACGTGATTTCCGGGTGGGGCCCACGTGATTTCCGGGTGGGGCCCACGTGATTTCCGGGTGGGGCCCACGTGATTTCCGGGTGGGGCCCACGTGATTTCCGGGTGGGGCCCACGTGATTTCCGGGTGGGGCCCACGTGATTTCCCCGTGGGGGGCCCACGTGATTTCCGGGTGGGGCCCACGTGATTTCCGGGTGGGGCCCACGTGATTTCCGGGTGGGGCCCACGTGACTTCCGGGTGGGGCCCACGTGATTTCCGGGTGGGGCCCACGTGATTTCCGGGTGGGGCCCACGTGATTTCCGGGTGGGGCCCACGTGATATCTGGGTGGGGCCCACGTGATTTCCCCTGGGGGCCCACGTGATTTCCGGGTGGGGCCCACGTGATTTCCCCTGGGGCCCACGTGATTTCCGGGTGGGGCCCACGTGATTTCCGGGTGGGGCCCACGTGATTTCCGGGTGGGGCCCACGTGATTTCCGGGTGGGGCCCACGTGATTTCCCCTGGGGCCCACGTGATTTCCGGGTGGGGCCCACGTGATTTCCGGGTGGGGCCCACGTGATTTCCGGGTGGGGCCCACGTGATTTCCGGGTGGGGTCCACGTGATTTCCGGGTGGGGCCCACGTGATTTCCGGGTGGGGCCCACGTGATTTCCGGGTGGGGCCCATGTGATTTCCCCGTGGGGCCCACGTGATTTCCCCGTGGGGCCCACGTGATTTCCGGGTGGGGCCCACGTGATTTCCGGGTGGGGCCCACGTGATTTCCGGGTGGGGCCCACGTGATTTCCCCGTGGGGCCCACGTGATTTCCGGGTGGGGCCCACGTGATTTCCGGGTGGGGCCCACGTGATTTCCGGGTGGGGCCCATGTGATTTCCCCGTGGGGCCCACGTGATTTCCCCGTGGGGCCCACGTGATTTCCGGGTGGGGCCCACGTGATTTCCGGGTGGGGCCCACGTGATTTCCGTGTGGGGCCCACGTGATTTCCGGGTGGGGCCCACGTGATTTCCCCTGGGGGGCCACGTGATTTCCGGGTGGGGCCCACGTGATTTCCGGGTGGGGCCCACGTGATTTCCGGGTGGGGCCCACGTGATTTCCCCGTGGGGCCCACGTGATTTCCGGGTGGGCCCCACGTGATTTCCGGGTGGGGCCCACGTGATTTCCGGGTGGGGCCCACGTGATTTCCGGGTGGGGCCCACGTGATTTCCGGGTGGGGCCCACGTGATTTCCGGGTGGGGCCCACGTGATTTCCGGGTGGGGCCCACGTGATTTCCAGGTGGGGCCCACGTGATTTCCCCGTGGGGCCCACGTGATTTCCGGGTGGGGCCCACGTGATTTCCGGGTGGGGCCCACGTGATTTCCGGGTGGGGCCCACGTGATTTCCGGGTGGGGCCCACGTGATTTCCGGGTGGGGCCCACGTGATTTCCCCGTGGGGCCCACGTGATTTCCCCGTGGGGCCCACGTGATTTCCGGGTGGGGCCCACGTGATTTCCCCGTGGGGCCCACGTGATTTCCGGGTGGGGCCCACGTGATTTCCGGGTGGGGCCCACGTGATTTCCGGGTGGGGCCCACGTGACTTCCGGGTGGGGCCCACGTGATTTCCGGGTGGGGCCCACGTGATTTCCGGGTGGGGCCCACGTGATTTCCGGGTGGGGCCCACGTGATTTCCGGGTGGGGCCCACGTGATTTCCGGGTGGGGCCCACGTGATTTCTGGGTGGGGCCCACGTGATTTCCGGGTGGGGCCCACGTGATTTCCCCGTGGGGCCCACGTGATTTCCGGGTGGGGCCCACGTGATTTCCCCGTGGGGCCCACGTGATTTCCGGGTGGGGCCCACGTGATTTCCGGGTGGGGCCCACGTGATTTCCGGGTGGGGCCCACGTGATTTCCGGGTGGGGCCCACGTGATTTCCGGGTGGGGCCCACGTGATTTCCGGGTGGGGCCCACGTGATTTCCGGGTGGGGCCCACGTGATTTCCCCGTGGGGCCCACGTTATTTCCGGGTGGGGCCCACGTGATTTCCGGGTGGGGCCCACGTGATATCCGGGTGGGGCCCACGTGATTTCCCCTGGGGGCCCACGTGATTTCCGGGTGGGGCCCACGTGATTTCCGGGTGGGGCCCACGTGATTTCCGGGTGGGGCCCACGTGATTTCCGGGTGGGGCCCACGTGATTTCCGGGTGGGGCCCACGTGATTTCCCCTGGGGGCCCACGTGATTTCCGGGTGGGGCCCACGTGATTTCCGTGTGGGGCCCACGTGATTTCCGGGTGGGGCCCACGTGATTTCCGGGTGGGGCCCACGTGATTTCCCCGTGGGGACCACGTGATTTCCGGGTGGGGCCCACGTGATTTCCGGGTGGGCCCCACGTGATTTCCGGGTGGGGCCCACGTGATTTCCGGGTGGGGCCCACGTGATTACCGGGTGGGGCCCACGTGATTTCCCCGTGGTGCCCACGTGATTTCCGGGTGGGGCCCACGTGATTTCCGGGTGGGGCCCACGTGATTTCAGGGTGGGGCCCACGTGATTTCCGGGTGGGGCCCACGTGATTTCCGGGTGGGGCCCACGTGATTTCCGGGTGGGGCCCACGTGACTTCCGGGTGGGGCCCACGTGATTTCCGGGTGGGGCCCACGTGATTTCCCCGTGGGGCCCACGTGATTTCCGGGTGGGGCCCACGTGATTTCCGGGTGGGGCCCACGTGATTTCCGGGTGGGGCCCACGTGATTTCCCCTGGGGGCCCACGTGATTTCCGGGTGGGGCCCACGTGATTTCCGGGTGGGGCCCACGTGATTTCCGGGTGGGGCCCACGTGATTTCCCCTGGGGTCCCACGTGATTTCCGGGTGGGGCCCACGTGATTTCCGGGTGGGGCCCACGTGATTTCCGGGTGGGGCCCACGTGATTTCCCCGTGGGGCCCACGTGATTTCCGGGTGGGGCCCACGTGATTTTCGGGTGGGGCCCTCGTGATTTCCGGGTGGGGCCCACGTGATTTCCGGGTGGGGCCCACGTGATTTCCGGGTGGGGCCCATGTGATTTCCCCGTGGGGCCCACGTGATTTCCCCGTGGGGCCCACGTGATTTCCGGGTGGGGCCCACGTGATTTCCGGGTGGGGCCCACGTGATTTCCGGGTGGGGCCCACGTGATTTCCTTGTGGGGCCCACGTGATTTCCCCTGGGGGCCCACGTGATTTCCGGGTGGGCCCCACGTGATTTCCGGGTGGGGCCCACGTGATTTCCGGGTGGAGCCCACGTGATTTCCGGGTGGGGCCCACGTGATTTCCGGGTGGGGCCCACGTGATTTCCGGGTGGGGCCCACGTGATTTCCGGGTGGGGCCCACGTGATTTCCGGGTGGGGCCCACGTGATTTCCGGGTGGGGCCCACGTGATTTCCGGGTGGGGCCCACGTGATTTCCGGGTGGGGCCCACGTGATTTCCGGGTGGGGCCCACGTGATTTCCCCGTGGGGCCCACGTGATTTCCGGGTGGGGCCCACGTGATTTCCGGGTGGGGCCCACGTGATTTCCCCTGGGGGCCCACGTGATTTCCGGGTGGGGCCCACGTGATTTCCGGGTGGGGCCCACGTGATTTCCGGGTGGGGCCCACGTGATTTCCGGGTGGGGCCCACGTGATTTCCGGGTGGGGCCCACGTGATTTCCGGGTGGGGCCCACGTGATTTCCCCGTGGGGCCCACGTGATTTCCGGGTGGGGCCCACGTGATTTCCGGGTGGGGCCCACGTGATTTCCGGGTGGGGCCCACGTGATTTCCCCGTGGGGCCCACGTGATTTCCGGGTGGGGCCTACGTGATTTCCCCGTGGGGCCCACGTGATTTCCGGGTGGGGCCCACGTGATTTCCGGGTGGGGACCACGTGATTTCCGGGTGGGGCCCACGTGATTTCCCCGTGGTGCCCACGTGATTTCCGGGTGGGGCCCACGTGATTTCCGGGTGGGGCCCACGTGATTTCCGGGTGGGGCCCACGTGATTTCAGGGTGGGGCCCACGTGATTTCCGGGTGGGGCCCACGTGATTTCCGGGTGGGGCCCACGTGATTTCCGGGTGGGGCCCACGTGATTTCCGGGTGGGGCCCACGTGATTTCCGGGTGGGGCCCACGTGATTTCCGGGTGGGGCCCACGTGATTTCCGTGTGGGGCCCACGTGATTTCCGGGTGGGGCCCACGTGATTTCCGTGTGGGGCCCACGTGATTTCCGGGTGGGGCCCACGGGATTTCCGGGTGGGGCCCACGTGATTTCCCCGTGGGGCCCACGTGATTTCCGGGTGGGGCCCACGTGATTTCCGGGTGGGCCCCACGTGATTTCCGGGTGGGGCCCACGTGATTTCCGGGTGGGGCCCACGTGATTTCAGGGTGGGGCCCACGTGATTTCCCCGTGGTGCCCACGTGATTTCCGGGTGGGGCCCACGTGATTTCCGGGTGGGGCCCACGTGATTTCCCCTGGGGGCCCACGTGATTTCCGGGTGGGGCCCACGTGATTTCCGGGTGGGGCCCACGTGATTTCCGGGTGGGGCCCACGTGATTTCCGGGTGGGGCCCACGTGATTTCCCCGTGGGGCCCACGTGATTTCCGGGTGGGGCCCACGTGATTTCCGGGTGGGGCCCACGTGATTTCCCCGTGGGGCCCACGTGATTTCCCCGTGGGGCCCACGTGATTTCCGGGTGGGGCCCACGTGATTTCCAGGTGGGGCCCACGTGATTTCCCCGTGGGGCCCACGTGATTTCAGGGTGGGGCCCACGTGATTTCCGGGTGGGGCCCACGTGACTTCCGGGTGGGGCCCACGTGATTTCCGGGTGGAGCCCACGTGATTTCCCCGTGGGGCCCACGTGATTTCCGGGTGGGGCCCACGTGATTTCCGGGTGGGGCCCACGTGACTTCCGGGTGGGGCCCACGTGATTTCCCCTGGGGGCCCACGTGATTTCCGGGTGGGGCCCACGTGATTTCCGGGTGGGGCCCACGTGAATTCCGGGTGGGGCCCACGTGATTTCCGGGTGGGGCCCACGTGATTTCCCCTGGGGGCCCACGTGATTTCCGGGTGGGGCCCACGTGATTTCCGGGTGGGGCCCACGTGATTTCCCCGTGGGGCCCACGTGATTTCCGGGTGGGGCCAACGTGATTTCCGGGTGGGGCCCACGTGATTTCCCCGTGGGGCCCACGTGATTTCCGGGTGGGGCCCACGTGATTTCCCCTGGGGCCCACGTGATTTCCGGGTGGGGCCCACGTGATTTCCGGGTGGGGCCCACGTGATTTCCGGGTGGGGCCCACGTGATTTCCGGGTGGGGCCCACGTGATTTCCGGGTGGGGCCCACGTGATTTCCGGGTGGGGCCCACGTGATTTCCGGGTGGGGCCCACGTGATTTCCCCGTGGGGCCCACGTGATTTCCGGGTGGGGCCCACGTGATTTCCGGGTGGGGCCCACGTGATTTCCGGGTGGGGCCCACGTGATTTCCGGGAGGGGCCCACGTGATTTCCGGGTGGGGCCCACGTGATATTCGGGTGGGGCCCACGTGATTTCCGGGTGGGGCCCACGTGATTTCCGGGTGGGGCCCACGTGATTTCCGGGTGGGGCCCACGTGATTTCCCGGTGGGGCCCACGTGATTTCCCCGTGGGGCCCACGTGATTTCCGGGTGGGGCCCACGTGATTTCCGGGTGGGGCCCACGTGATTTCCGGGTGGGGCCCACGTGATTTCCGGGTGGGGCCCACGTGATTTCCGGGTGGGGCCCACGTGATTTCCGGGTGGGGTCCACGTGATTTCCGGGTGGGGCCCACGTGATTTCCGGGTGGGGCCGACGTGATTTCCGGGTGGGGCCCATGTGATTTCCCCGTGGGGCCCACGTGATTTCCCCGTGGGGCCCACGTGATTTCCGGGTGGGGCCCACGTGATTTCCGGGTGGGGCCCACGTGATTTCCGGGTGGGGCCCACGTGATTTCCCCGTGGGGCCCACGTGATTTCCGGGTGGGGCCCACGTGATTTCCGGGTGGGGCCCACGTGATTTCCGGGTGGGGCCCACGTGATTTCCGGGTGGGGCCCACGTGATTTCCGGGTGGGGCCCACGTGATTTCCAGGTGGGGTCCACGTGATTTCCGGGTGGGGCCCACGTGATTTCCGGGTGGGGCCCACGTGATTTCCGGGTGGGGCCCATGTGATTTCCCCGTGGGGCCCACGTGTTTTCCCCGTGGGGCCCACGTGATTTCCGGGTGGGGCCCACGTGATTTCCGGGTGGGGCCCACGTGATTTCCGTGTGGGGCCCACGTGATTTCCGGGTGGGGCCCACGTGATTTCCCCTGGGGGGCCACGTGATTTCCGGGTGGGGCCCACGTGATTTCCGGGTGGGGCCCACGTGATTTCCGGGTGGGGCCCACGTGATTTCCGGGTGGGGCCCACGTGATTTCCGGGTGGGCCCCACGTGATTTCCGGGTGGGGCCCACGTGATTTCCGGGTGGGGCCCACGTGATTTCCGGGTGGGGCCCACGTGATTTCCGGGTGGGGCCCACGTGATTTCCGGGTGGGGCCCACGTGATTTCCGGGTGGGGCCCACGTGATTTCCAGGTGGGGCCCACGTGATTTCCCCGTGGGGCCCACGTGATTTCCGGGTGGGGCCCACGTGATTTCCGGGTGGGGCCCACGTGATTTCCGGGTGGGGCCCACGTGATTTCCGGGTGGGGCCCACGTGATTTCCCCGTGGGGCCCACGTGATTTCCCCGTGGGGCCCACGTGATTTCCGGGTGGGGCCCACGTGATTTCCCCGTGGGGCCCACGTGATTTCCGGGTGGGGCCCACGTGATTTCCGGGTGGGGCCCACGTGATTTCCGGGTGGGGCCCACGTGACTTCCGGGTGGGGCCCACGTGATTTCCGGGTGGGGCCCACGTGATTTCCGGGTGGGGCCCACGTGATTTCCGGGTGGGGCCACGTGATATCTGGGTGGGGCCCACGTGATTTCCCCTGGGGGCCCACGTGATTTCCGGGTGGGGCCCACGTGATTTCCGGGTGGGGCCCACGTGATTTCCCCGTGGGGCCCACGTGATTTCCGGGTGGGCCCCACGTGATTTCTGGTTGGGGCCCACGTGATTTCCCCGTGGGGCCCACGTGATTTCCGGATGGGGCCCACGTGATTTCCGGGTGGGGCCCACGTGATTTCCGGGTGGGCCCCACGTGATTTCCGGGTGGGGCCCACGTGATTTCCGGGTGGGGCCCACGTGATTTCCGGGTGGGGCCCACGTGATTTCCGGGTGGGGCCCACGTGATTTCCGGGTGGGGCCCACGTGATTTCCGGGTGGGGCCCACGTGATTTCCAGGTGGGGCCCACGTGATTTCCCCGTGGGGCCCACGTGATTTCCGGGTGGGGCCCACGTGATTTCCGGGTGGGGCCCACGTGATTTCCGGGTGGGGCCCACGTGATTTCCGGGTGGGGCCCACGTGATTTCCGGGTGGGGCCCACGTGATTTCCCCGTGGGGCCCACGTGATTTCCGGATGGGGCCCACGTGATTTCCGGGTGGGGCCCACGTGATTTCCCCTGGGGGCCCACGTGATTTCCGGGTGGGGCCCACGTGATTTCCGTGTGGGGCCCACGTGATTTCCGGGTGGGGCCCACGTTATTTCCGGGTGGGGCCCACGTGATTTCCGGGTGGGGCCCACGTGATATCCGGGTGGGGCCCACGTGATTTCCCCTGGGGGCCCACGTGATTTCCGGGTGGGGCCCACGTGATTTCCGGGTGGGGCCCACGTGATTTCCGGGTGGGGCCCACGTGATTTCCGGGTGGGGCCCACGTGATTTCCGGGTGGGGCCCACGTGATTTCCCCTGGGGGCCCACGTGATTTCCGGGTGGGGCACACGTGATTTCCGTGTGGGGCCCACGTGATTTCCGGGTGGGGCCCACGTGATTTCCGGGTGGGGCCCACGTGATTTCCCCGTGGTGCCCACGTGATTTCCGGGTGGGGCCCACGTGATTTCCGGGTGGGGCCCACGTGATTTCAGGGTGGGGCCCACGTGATTTCCGGGTGGGGCCCACGTGATTTCCGGGTGGGGCCCACGTGATTTCCGGGTGGGGCCCACGTGACTTCCGGGTGGGGCCCACGTGATTTCCGGGTGGGGCCCACGTGATTTCCCCGTGGGGCCCACGTGATTTCCGGGTGGGGCCCACGTGATTTCCGGGTGGGGCCCACGTGATTTCCGGGTGGGGCCCACGTGATTTCCCCTGGGGGCCCACGTGATTTCCGGGTGGGGCCCACGTGATTTCCGGGTGGGGCCCACGTGATTTCCGGGTGGGGCCCACGTGATTTCCCCTGGGGTCCCACGTGATTTCCGGGTGGGGCCCACGTGATTTCCGGGTGGGGCCCACGTGATTTCCGGGTGGGGCCCACGTGATTTCCCCGTGGGGCCCACGTGATTTCCGGGTGGGGCCCACGTGATTTTCGGGTGGGGCCCTCGTGATTTCCGGGTGGGGCCCACGTGATTTCCGGGTGGGGCCCACGTGATTTCCGGGTGGGGCCCATGTGATTTCCCCGTGGGGCCCACGTGATTTCCCCGTGGGGCCCACGTGATTTCCGGGTGGGGCCCACGTGATTTCCGGGTGGGGCCCACGTGATTTCCGGGTGGGGCCCACGTGATTTCCTTGTGGGGCCCACGTGATTTCCCCTGGGGGCCCACGTGATTTCCGGGTGGGCCCCACGTGATTTCCGGGTGGGGCCCACGTGATTTCCGGGTGGAGCCCACGTGATTTCCGGGTGGGGCCCACGTGATTTCCGGGTGGGGCCCACGTGATTTCCGGGTGGGGCCCACGTGATTTCCGGGTGGGGCCCACGTGATTTCCGGGTGGGGCCCACGTGATTTCCGGGTGGGGCCCACGTGATTTCCGGGTGGGGCCCACGTGATTTCCGGGTGGGGCCCACGTGATTTCCGGGTGGGGCCCACGTGATTTCCCCGTGGGGCCCACGTGATTTCCGGGTGGGGCCCACGTGATTTCCGGGTGGGGCCCACGTGATTTCCCCTGGGGGCCCACGTGATTTCCGGGTGGGGCCCACGTGATTTCCGGGTGGGGCCCACGTGATTTCCGGGTGGGGCCCACGTGATTTCCGGGTGGGGCCCACGTGATTTCCGGGTGGGGCCCACGTGATTTCCGGGTGGGGCCCACGTGATTTCCCCGTGGGGCCCACGTGATTTCCGGGTGGGGCCCACGTGATTTCCGGGTGGGGCCCACGTGATTTCCGGGTGGGGCCCACGTGATTTCCCCGTGGGGCCCACGTGATTTCCGGGTGGGGCCTACGTGATTTCCCCGTGGGGCCCACGTGATTTCCGGGTGGGGCCCACGTGATTTCCGGGTGGGGACCACGTGATTTCCGGGTGGGGCCCACGTGATTTCCCCGTGGTGCCCACGTGATTTCCGGGTGGGGCCCACGTGATTTCCGGGTGGGGCCCACGTGATTTCCGGGTGGGGCCCACGTGATTTCAGGGTGGGGCCCACGTGATTTCCGGGTGGGGCCCACGTGATTTCCGGGTGGGGCCCACGTGATTTCCGGGTGGGGCCCACGTGATTTCCGGGTGGGGCCCACGTGATTTCCGGGTGGGGCCCACGTGATTTCCGGGTGGGGCCCACGTGATTTCCGTGTGGGGCCCACGTGATTTCCGGGTGGGGCCCACGTGATTTCCGTGTGGGGCCCACGTGATTTCCGGGTGGGGCCCACGGGATTTCCGGGTGGGGCCCACGTGATTTCCCCGTGGGGCCCACGTGATTTCCGGGTGGGGCCCACGTGATTTCCGGGTGGGCCCCACGTGATTTCCGGGTGGGGCCCACGTGATTTCCGGGTGGGCCCACGTGATTTCAGGGTGGGGCCCACGTGATTTCCCCGTGGTGCCCACGTGATTTCCGGGTGGGGCCCACGTGATTTCCGGGTGGGGCCCACGTGATTTCCCCTGGGGGCCCACGTGATTTCCGGGTGGGGCCCACGTGATTTCCGGGTGGGGCCCACGTGATTTCCGGGTGGGGCCCACGTGATTTCCGGGTGGGGCCCACGTGATTTCCCCGTGGGGCCCACGTGATTTCCGGGTGGGGCCCACGTGATTTCCGGGTGGGGCCCACGTGATTTCCCCGTGGGGCCCACGTGATTTCCCCGTGGGGCCCACGTGATTTCCGGGTGGGGCCCACGTGATTTCCAGGTGGGGCCCACGTGATTTCCCCGTGGGGCCCACGTGATTTCAGGGTGGGGCCCACGTGATTTCCGGGGGGGGCCCACGTGATTTCCGGGTGGGGCCCACGTGATTTCCGGGTGGAGCCCACGTGATTTCCCCGTGGGGCCCACGTGATTTCCGGGTGGGGCCCACGTGATTTCCGGGTGGGGCCCACGTGACTTCCGGGTGGGGCCCACGTGACTTCCGGGTGGGGGCCCACGTGATTTCCGGGTGGGGCCCACGTGATTTCCGGGTGGGGCCCACGTGAATTCCGGGTGGGGCCCACGTGATTTCCGGGTGGGGCCCACGTGATTTCCCCTGGGGGCCCACGTGATTTCCGGGTGGGGCCCACGTGATTTCCGGGTGGGGCCCACGTGATTTCCCCGTGGGGCCCACGTGATTTCCGGGTGGGGCCAACGTGATTTCCGGGTGGGGCCCACGTGATTTCCGGGTGGGGCCCACGTGATTTCCGGGTGGGGCCCACGTGATTTCCCCTGGGGCCCACGTGATTTCCGGGTGGGCCCCACGTGATTTCCGGGTGGGGCCCACGTGATTTCCGGGTGGGGCCCACGTGATTTCCGGGTGGGGCCCACGTGATTTCCGGGTGGGGCCCACGTGATTTCCGGGTGGGGCCCACGTGATTTCCGGGTGGGGCCCACGTGATTTCCCCGTGGGGCCCACGTGATTTCCGGGTGGGGCCCACGTGATTTCCGGGTGGGGCCCACGTGATTTCCGGGTGGGGCCCACGTGATTTCCGGGTGGGGCCCACGTGATTTCCGGGTGGGGCCCACGTGATATTCGGGTGGGGCCCACGTGATTTCCGGGTGGGGCCCACGTGATTTCCGGGTGGGGCCCACGTGATTTCCGGGTGGGGCCCACGTGATTTCCCGGTGGGGCCCACGTGATTTCCCCGTGGGGCCCACGTGATTTCCGGGTGGGGCCCACGTGATTTCCGGGTGGGGCCCACGTGATTTCCGGGTGGGGCCCACGTGATTTCCGGGTGGGGCCCACGTGATTTCCGGGTGGGGCCCACGTGATTTCCGGGTGGGGTCCACGTGATTTCCGGGTGGGGCCCACGTGATTTCCGGGTGGGGCCGACGTGATTTCCGGGTGGGGCCCATGTGATTTCCCCGTGGGGCCCACGTGATTTCCCCGTGGGGCCCACGTGATTTCCGGGTGGGGCCCACGTGATTTCCGGGTGGGGCCCACGTGATTTCCGGGTGGGGCCCACGTGATTTCCCCGTGGGGCCCACGTGATTTCCGGGTGGGGCCCACGTGATTTCCGGGTGGGGCCCACGTGATTTCCGGGTGGGGCCCACGTGATTTCCGGGTGGGGCCCACGTGATTTCCGGGTGGGGCCCACGTGATTTCCAGGTGGGGTCCACGTGATTTCCGGGTGGGGCCCACGTGATTTCCGGGTGGGGCCCACGTGATTTCCGGGTGGGGCCCATGTGATTTCCCCGTGGGGCCCACGTGTTTTCCCCGTGGGGCCCACGTGATTTCCGGGTGGGGCCCACGTGATTTCCGGGTGGGGCCCACGTGATTTCCGTGTGGGGCCCACGTGATTTCCGGGTGGGGCCCACGTGATTTCCCCTGGGGGGCCACGTGATTTCCGGGTGGGGCCCACGTGATTTCCGGGTGGGGCCCACGTGATTTCCGGGTGGGGCCCACGTGATTTCCGGGTGGGGCCCACGTGATTTCCGGGTGGGCCCCACGTGATTTCCGGGTGGGGCCCACGTGATTTCCGGGTGGGGCCCACGTGATTTCCGGGTGGGGCCCACGTGATTTCCGGGTGGGGCCCACGTGATTTCCGGGTGGGGCCCACGTGATTTCCGGGTGGGGCCCACGTGATTTCCAGGTGGGGCCCACGTGATTTCCCCGTGGGGCCCACGTGATTTCCCCGTGGGGCCCACGTGATTTCCGGGTGGGGCCCACGTGATTTCCGGGTGGGGCCCACGTGATTTCCGGGTGGGGCCCACGTGATTTCCGGGTGGGGCCCACGTGATTTCCCCGTGGGGCCCACGTGATTTCCCCGTGGGGCCCACGTGATTTCCGGGTGGGGCCCACGTGATTTCCCCGTGGGGCCCACGTGATTTCCGGGTGGGGCCCACGTGATTTCCGGGTGGGGCCCACGTGATTTCCGGTTGGGGCCCACGTGACTTCCGGGTGGGGCCCACGTGATTTCCGGGTGGGGCCCACGTGATTTCCGGGTGGGGCCCACGTGATTTCCGGGTGGGGCCACGTGATATCTGGGTGGGGCCCACGTGATTTCCCCTGGGGGCCCACGTGATTTCCGGGTGGGGCCCACGTGATTTCCGGGTGGGGCCCACGTGATTTCCCCGTGGGGCCCACGTGATTTCCGGGTGGGCCCCACGTGATTTCTGGTTGGGGCCCACGTGATTTCCCCGTGGGGCCCACGTGATTTCCGGATGGGGCCCACGTGATTTCCGGGTGGGGCCCACGTGATTTCCGGGTGGGCCCCACGTGATTTCCGGGTGGGGCCCACGTGATTTCCGGGTGGGGCCCACGTGATTTCCGGGTGGGGCCCACGTGATTTCCGGGTGGGGCCCACGTGATTTCCGGGTGGGGCCCACGTGATTTCCGGGTGGGGCCCACGTGATTTCCAGGTGGGGCCCACGTGATTTCCCCGTGGGGCCCACGTGATTTCCGGGTGGGGCCCACGTGATTTCCGGGTGGGGCCCACGTGATTTCCGGGTGGGGCCCACGTGATTTCCGGGTGGGGCCCACGTGATTTCCGGGTGGGGCCCACGTGATTTCCCCGTGGGGCCCACGTGATTTCCGGATGGGGCCCACGTGATTTCCGGGTGGGGCCCACGTGATTTCCCCTGGGGGCCCACGTGATTTCCGGGTGGGGCCCACGTGATTTCCGTGTGGGGCCCACGTGATTTCCGGGTGGGGCCCACGTGATTTCCGGGTGGGGCCCACGTGATTTCCCCGTGGGGCCCACGTGATTTCCGGGTGGGGCCCACGTGATTTCCGGGTGGGGCCCACGTGATATCTGGGTGGGGCCCACGTGATTTCCCCTGGGGGCCCACGTGATTTCCGGGTGGGGCCCACGTGATTTCCGGGTGGGGCCCACGTGATTTCCCCGTGGGGCCCACGTGATTTCCGGGTGGGCCCCACGTGATTTCTGGGTGGGGCCCACGTGATTTCCCCGTGGGGCCCACGTGATTTCCGGATGGGGCCCACGTGATTTCCGGGTGGGGCCCACGTGATTTCCGGGTGGGGCCCACGTGATTTCCGGGTGGGGCCCACGTGATTTCCGGGTGGGGCCCACGTGATTTCCGGGTGGGGCCCACGTGATTTCCGGGTGGGGCCCACGTGATTTCCGGGTGGGGCCCACGTGATTTCCAGGTGGGGCCCACGTGATTTCCCCGTGGGGCCCACGTGATTTCCCCGTGGGGCCCACGTGATTTCCGGGTGGGGCCCACGTGATTTCCGGGTGGGGCCCACGTGATTTCCGGGTGGGGCCCACGTGATTTCCGGGTGGGGCCCACGTGATTTCCCCGTGGGGCCCACGTGATTTCCCCGTGGGGCCCACGTGATTTCCGGGTGGGGCCCACGTGATTTCCCCGTGGGGCCCACGTGATTTCCGGGTGGGGCCCACGTGATTTCCGGGTGGGGCCCACGTGATTTCCGGGTGGGGCCCACGTGACTTCCGGGTGGGGCCCACGTGATTTCCGGGTGGGGCCCACGTGATTTCCGGGTGGGGCCCACGTGATTTCCGGGTGGGGCCACGTGATATCTGGGTGGGGCCCACGTGATTTCCCCTGGGGGCCCACGTGATTTCCGGGTGGGGCCCACGTGATTTCCGGGTGGGGCCCACGTGATTTCCCCGTGGGGCCCACGTGATTTCCGGGTGGGCCCCACGTGATTTCTGGTTGGGGCCCACGTGATTTCCCCGTGGGGCCCACGTGATTTCCGGATGGGGCCCACGTGATTTCCGGGTGGGGCCCACGTGATTTCCGGGTGGGCCCCACGTGATTTCCGGGTGGGGCCCACGTGATTTCCGGGTGGGGCCCACGTGATTTCCGGGTGGGGCCCACGTGATTTCCGGGTGGGGCCCACGTGATTTCCGGGTGGGGCCCACGTGATTTCCGGGTGGGGCCCACGTGATTTCCAGGTGGGGCCCACGTGATTTCCCCGTGGGGCCCACGTGATTTCCGGGTGGGGCCCACGTGATTTCCGGGTGGGGCCCACGTGATTTCCGGGTGGGGCCCACGTGATTTCCGGGTGGGGCCCACGTGATTTCCGGGTGGGGCCCACGTGATTTCCCCGTGGGGCCCACGTGATTTCCGGATGGGGCCCACGTGATTTCCGGGTGGGGCCCACGTGATTTCCCCTGGGGGCCCACGTGATTTCCGGGTGGGGCCCACGTGATTTCCGTGTGGGGCCCACGTGATTTCCGGGTGGGGCCCACGTGATTTCCGGGTGGGGCCCACGTGATTTCCCCGTGGGGCCCACGTGATTTCCGGGTGGGGCCCACGTGATTTCCGGGTGGGGCCCACGTGATATCTGGGTGGGGCCCACGTGATTTCCCCTGGGGGCCCACGTGATTTCCGGGTGGGGCCCACGTGATTTCCGGGTGGGGCCCACGTGATTTCCCCGTGGGGCCCACGTGATTTCCGGGTGGGCCCCACGTGATTTCTGGGTGGGGCCCACGTGATTTCCCCGTGGGGCCCACGTGATTTCCGGATGGGGCCCACGTGATTTCCGGGTGGGGCCCACGTGATTTCCGGGTGGGGCCCACGTGATTTCCGGGTGGGGCCCACGTGATTTCCGGGTGGGGCCCACGTGATTTCCGGGTGGGGCCCACGTGATTTCCGGGTGGGGCCCACGTGATTTCCGGGTGGGGCCCACGTGATTTCCGGGTGGGGCCCACGTGATTTCCGGGTGGGGCCCACGTGATTTCCCCGTGGGGCCCACGTGATTTCCGGGTGGGGCCCACGTGATTTCCGGGTGGGGCCCACGTGATTTCCCCTGGGGGCCCACGTGATTTCCGGGTGGGGCCCACGTGATTTCCGGGTGGGGCCCACGTGATTTCCGGGTGGGGCCCACGTGATTTCCGGGTGGGGCCCACGTGATTTCCGGGTGGGGCCCACGTGATTTCCGGGTGGGGCCCACGTGATTTCCGGGTGGGGCCCACGTGATTTCCCCGTGGTGCCCACGTGATTTCCGGGTGGGGCCCACGTGATTTCCGGGTGGGGCCCAAGTGATTTCCGGGTGGGGCCCACGTGATTTCCGGGTGGGGCCCACGTGATTTCCCCTGGGGGCCCACGTGATTTCCGGGTGGGGCCCACGTGATTTCCGGGTGGGGCCCACGTGATTTCCCCGTGGGGCCCACGTTATTTCCGGGTGGGGCCCACGTGATTTCCGGGTGGGGCCCACGTGATATCCGGGTGGGGCCCACGTGATTTCCCCTGGGGGCCCACGTGATTTCCGGGTGGGGCCCACGTGATTTCCGGGTGGGGCCCACGTGATTTCCGGGTGGGGCCCACGTGATTTCCGGGTGGGGCCCACGTGATTTCCGGGTGGGGCCCACGTGATTTCCCCTGGGGGCCCACGTGATTTCCGGGTGGGGCCCACGTGATTTCCGTGTGGGGCCCACGTGATTTCCGGGTGGGGCCCACGTGATTTCCGGGTGGGGCCCACGTGATTTCCCCGTGGGGCCCACGTGATTTCCGGGTGGGGCCCACGTGATTTCCGGGTGGGCCCCACGTGATTTCCGGGTGGGGCCCACGTGATTTCCGGGTGGGGCCCACGTGATTTCCGGGTGGGGCCCACGTGATTTCCCCGTGGTGCCCACGTGATTTCCGGGTGGGGCCCACGTGATTTCCGGGTGGGGCCCACGTGATTTCAGGGTGGGGCCCACGTGATTTCCGGGTGGGGCCCACGTGATTTCCGGGTGGGGCCCACGTGATTTCCGGGTGGGGCCCACGTGACTTCCGGGTGGGGCCCACGTGATTTCCGGGTGGGGCCCACGTGATTTCCCCGTGGGGCCCACGTGATTTCCGGGTGGGGCCCACGTGATTTCCGGGTGGGGCCCACGTGATTTCCGGTTGGGGCCCACGTGATTTCCCCTGGGGGCCCACGTGATTTCCGGGTGGGGCCCACGTGATTTCCGGGTGGGGCCCACGTGATTTCCGGGTGGGGCCCACGTGATTTCCCCTGGGGTCCCACGTGATTTCCAGGTGGGGCCCACGTGATTTCCGGGTGGGGCCCACGTGATTTCCGGGTGGGGCCCACGTGATTTCCCCGTGGGGCCCACGTGATTTCCGGGTGGGGCCCACGTGATTTTCGGGTGGGGCCCTCGTGATTTCCGGGTGGGGCCCACGTGATTTCCGGGTGGGGCCCACGTGATTTCCGGGTGGGGCCCATGTGATTTCCCCGTGGGGCCCACGTGATTTCCCCGTGGGGCCCACGTGATTTCCGGGTGGGGCCCACGTGATTTCCGGGTGGGGCCCACGTGATTTCCGGGTGGGGCCCACGTGATTTCCTTGTGGGGCCCACGTGATTTCCCCTGGGGGCCCACGTGATTTCCGGGTGGGCCCCACGTGATTTCCGGGTGGGGCCCACGTGATTTCCGGGTGGAGCCCACGTGATTTCCGGGTGGGGCCCACGTGATTTCCGGGTGGGGCCCACGTGATTTCCGGGTGGGGCCCACGTGATTTCCGGGTGGGGCCCACGTGATTTCCGGGTGGGGCCCACGTGATTTCCGGGTGGGGCCCACGTGATTTCCGGGTGGGGCCCACGTGATTTCCGGGTGGGGCCCACGTGATTTCCGGGTGGGGCCCACGTGATTTCCGGATGGGGCCCACGTGATTTCCGGGTGGGGCCCACGTGATTTCCCCTGGGGGCCCACGTGATTTCCGGGTGGGGCCCACGTGATTTCCGTGTGGGGCCCACGTGATTTCCGGGTGGGGCCCACGTGATTTCCGGGTGGGGCCCACGTGATTTCCCCGTGGGGCCCACGTGATTTCCGGGTGGGGCCCACGTGATTTCCGGGTGGGCCCCACGTGATTTCCGGGTGGGGCCCACGTGATTTCCGGGTGGGGCCCACGTGATTTCCGGGTGGGGCCCACGTGATTTCCCCGTGGTGCCCACGTGATTTCCGGGTGGGGCCCACGTGATTTCCGGGTGGGGCCCACGTGATTTCAGGGTGGGGCCCACGTGATTTCCGGGTGGGGCCCACGTGATTTCCGGGTGGGGCCCACGTGATTTCCGGGTGGGGCCCACGTGACTTCCGGGTGGGGCCCACGTGATTTCCGGGTGGGGCCCACGTGATTTCCCCGTGGGGCCCACGTGATTTCCGGGTGGGGCCCACGTGATTTCCGGGTGGGGCCCACGTGATTTCCGGGTGGGGCCCACGTGATTTCCCCTGGGGGCCCACGTGATTTCCGGGTGGGGCCCACGTGATTTCCGGGTGGGGCCCACGTGATTTCCGGGTGGGGCCCACGTGATTTCCGGGTGGGGCCCACGTGATTTCCCCTGGGGTCCCACGTGATTTCCGGGTGGGGCCCACGTGATTTCCGGGTGGGGCCCATGTGATTTCCGGGTGGGGCCCATGTGATTTCCGGGTGGGGCCCACGTGATTTCCGGGTGGGGCCCACGTGATTTCCCCGTGGTGCCCACGTGATTTCCGGGTGGGGCCCACGTGATTTCCGGGTGGGGCCCACGTGATTTCAGGGTGGGGCCCACGTGATTTCCGGGTGGGGCCCACGTGATTTCCGGGTGGGGCCCACGTGATTTCCGGGTGGGGCCCACGTGACTTCCGGGTGGGGCCCACGTGATTTCCGGGTGGGGCCCACGTGATTTCCCCGTGGGGCCCACGTGATTTCCGGGTGGGGCCCACGTGATTTCCGGGTGGGGCCCACGTGATTTCCGGTTGGGGCCCACGTGATTTCCCCTGGGGGCCCACGTGATTTCCGGGTGGGGCCCACGTGATTTCCGGGTGGGGCCCACGTGATTTCCGGGTGGGGCCCACGTGATTTCCCCTGGGGTCCCACGTGATTTCCAGGTGGGGCCCACGTGATTTCCGGGTGGGGCCCACGTGATTTCCGGGTGGGGCCCACGTGATTTCCCCGTGGGGCCCACGTGATTTCCGGGTGGGGCCCACGTGATTTTCGGGTGGGGCCCTCGTGATTTCCGGGTGGGGCCCACGTGATTTCCGGGTGGGGCCCACGTGATTTCCGGGTGGGGCCCATGTGATTTCCCCGTGGGGCCCACGTGATTTCCCCGTGGGGCCCACGTGATTTCCGGGTGGGGCCCACGTGATTTCCGGGTGGGGCCCACGTGATTTCCGGGTGGGGCCCACGTGATTTCCTTGTGGGGCCCACGTGATTTCCCCTGGGGGCCCACGTGATTTCCGGGTGGGCCCCACGTGATTTCCGGGTGGGGCCCACGTGATTTCCGGGTGGGGCCCACGTGATTTCCGGGTGGGGCCCACGTGATTTCCGGGTGGGGCCCACGTGATTTCCGGGTGGGGCCCACGTGATTTCCGGGTGGGGCCCACGTGATTTCCGGGTGGGGCCCACGTGATTTCCGGGTGGGGCCCACGTGATTTCCCCGTGGGGCCCACGTGATTTCCGGGTGGGGCCGACGTGATTTCCGGGTGGGGCCCACGTGATTTCCCCTGGGGGCCCACGTGATTTCCGGGTGGGGCCCACGTGATTTCCGGGTGGGGCCCACGTGATTTCCGGGTGGGGCCCACGTGATTTCCGGGTGGGGCCCACGTGATTTCCGGGTGGGGCCCACGTGATTTCCGGATGGGGCCCACGTGATTTCCGGGTGGGGCCCACGTGATTTCCCCTGGGGGCCCACGTGATTTCCGGGTGGGGCCCACGTGATTTCCGTGTGGGGCCCACGTGATTTCCGGGTGGGGCCCACGTGATTTCCGGGTGGGGCCCACGTGATTTCCCCGTGGGGCCCACGTGATTTCCGGGTGGGGCCCACGTGATTTCCGGGTGGGCCCCACGTGATTTCCGGGTGGGGCCCACGTGATTTCCGGGTGGGGCCCACGTGATTTCCGGGTGGGGCCCACGTGATTTCCCCGTGGTGCCCACGTGATTTCCGGGTGGGGCCCACGTGATTTCCGGGTGGGGCCCACGTGATTTCAGGGTGGGGCCCACGTGATTTCCGGGTGGGGCCCACGTGATTTCCGGGTGGGGCCCACGTGATTTCCGGGTGGGGCCCACGTGACTTCCGGGTGGGGCCCACGTGATTTCCGGGTGGGGCCCACGTGATTTCCCCGTGGGGCCCACGTGATTTCCGGGTGGGGCCCACGTGATTTCCGGGTGGGGCCCACGTGATTTCCGGGTGGGGCCCACGTGATTTCCCCTGGGGGCCCACGTGATTTCCGGGTGGGGCCCACGTGATTTCCGGGTGGGGCCCACGTGATTTCCGGGTGGGGCCCACGTGATTTCCGGGTGGGGCCCACGTGATTTCCCCTGGGGTCCCACGTGATTTCCGGGTGGGGCCCACGTGATTTCCGGGTGGGGCCCATGTGATTTCCGGGTGGGGCCCACGTGATTTCCCCGTGGGGCCCACGTGATTTCCGGGTGGGGCCCACGTGATTTTCGGGTGGGGCCCTCGTGATTTCCGGGTGGGGCCCACGTGATTTCCGGGTGGGGCCCACGTGATTTCCGGGTGGGGCCCATGTGATTTCCCCGTGGGGCCCACGTGATTTCCCCGTGGGGCCCACGTGATTTCCGGGTGGGGCCCACGTGATTTCCGGGTGGGGCCCACGTGATTTCCGGGTGGGGCCCACGTGATTTCCTTGTGGGGCCCACGTGATTTCCCCTGGGGGCCCACGTGATTTCCGGGTGGGCCCCACGTGATTTCCGGGTGGGGCCCACGTGATTTCCGGGTGGAGCCCACGTGATTTCCGGGTGGGGCCCACGTGATTTCCGGGTGGGGCCCACGTGATTTCCGGGTGGGGCCCACGTGATTTCCGGGTGGGGCCCACGTGATTTCCGGGTGGGGCCCTCGTGATTTCCGGGTGGGGCCCACGTGATTTCCGGGTGGGGCCCACGTGATTTCCGGGTGGGGCCCACGTGATTTCCCCGTGGGGCCCACGTGATTTCCGGGTGGGGCCCACGTGATTTCCGGGTGGGGCCCACGTGATTTCCCCTGGGGGCCCACGTGATTTCCGGGTGGGGCCCACGTGATTTCCGGGTGGGTCCCACGTGATTTCCGGGTGGGGCCCACGTGATTTCCGGGTGGGGCCCACGTGATTTCCGGGTGGGGCCCACGTGATTTCCGGGTGGGGCCCACGTGATTTCCCCGTGGTGCCCACGTGATTTCCGGGTGGGGCCCACGTGATTTCCGGGTGGGGCCCACGTGATTTCCGGGTGGGGCCCACGTGATTTCCCCGTGGGGCCCACGTGATTTCCGGGTGGGGCCTACGTGATTTCCCCGTGGGGCCCACGTGATTTCCGGGTGGGGCCCACGTGATTTCCGGGTGGGGACCACGTGATTTCCGGGTGGGGCCCACGTGATTTCCCCGTGGTGCCCACGTGATTTCCGGGTGGGGCCCACGTGATTTCCGGGTGGGGCCCACGTGATTTCCGGGTGGGGCCCACGTGATTTCAGGGTGGGACCCACGTGATTTCCGGGTGGGGCCCACGTGATTTCCGGGTGGGGCCCACGTGATTTCCGGGTGGGGCCCACGTGATTTCCGGGTGGGGCCCACGTGATTTCCGGGTGGGGCCCACGTGATTTCCGGGTGGGGCCCACGTGATTTCCGTGTGGGGCCCACGTGATTTCCGGGTGGGGCCCACGTGATTTCCGGGTGGGGCCCACGTGATTTCCGGGTGGGGCCCACGGGATTTCCGGGTGGGGCCCACGTGATTTCCCCGTGGGGCCCACGTGATTTCCGGGTGGGGCCCACGTGATTTCCGGGTGGGCCCCACGTGATTTCCGGGTGGGGCCCACGTGATTTCCGGGTGGGGCCCACGTGATTTCCGGGTGGGGCCCACGTGATTTCCCCGTAGTGCCCACGTGATTTCCGGGTGGGGCCCACGTGATTTCCGGGTGGGGCCCACGTGATTTCCCCTGGGGGCCCACGTGATTTCCGGGTGGGGCCCACGTGATTTCCGGGTGGGGCCCACGTGATTTCCGGGTGGGGCCCACGTGATTTCCGGGTGGGGCCCACGTGATTTCCCCGTGGGGCCCACGTGATTTCCGGGTGGGGCCCACGTGATTTCCGGGTGGGGCCCACGTGATTTCCCCGTGGGGCCCACGTGATTTCCCCGTGGGGCCCACGTGATTTCCGGGTGGGGCCCACGTGATTTCCAGGTGGGGCCCACGTGATTTCCCCGTGGGGCCCACGTGATTTCAGGGTGGGGCCCACGTGATTTCCGGGTGGGGCCCACGTGACTTCCGGGTGGGGCCCACGTGATTTCCGGGTGGGGCCCACGTGATTTCCCCGTGGGGCCCACGTGATTTCCGGGTGGGGCCCACGTGATTTCCGGGTGGGGCCCACGTGACTTCCGGGTGGGGCCCACGTGATTTCCCCTGGGGGCCCACGTGATTTCCGGGTGGGGCCCACGTGATTTCCGGGTGGGGCCCACGTGATTTCCGGGTGGGGCCCACGTGATTTCCGGGTGGGGCCCAAGTGATTTCCCCTGGGGGCCCACGTGATTTCCGGGTGGGGCCCACGTGATTTCCGGGTGGGGCCCACGTGATTTCCCCGTGGGGCCCACGTGATTTCCGGGTGGGGCCAACGTGATTTCCGGGTGGGGCCCACGTGATTTCCCCGTGGGGCCCACGTGATTTCCGGGTGGGGCCCACGTGATTTCCCCTGGGGCCCACGTGATTTCCGGGTGGGGCCCACGTGATTTCCGGGTGGGGCCCACGTGATTTCCGGGTGGGGCCCACGTGATTTCCGGGTGGGGCCCACGTGATTTCCGGGTGGGGCCCACGTGACTTCCGGGTGGGGCCCACGTGATTTCCGGGTGGGGCCCACGTGATTTCCCCGTGGGGCCCACGTGATTTCCGGGTGGGGCCCACGTGATTTTCGGGTTGGGCCCACGTGATTTCCGGGTGGGGCCCACGTGATTTCCGGGTGGGGCCCACGTGATTTCCGGGTGGGGCCCACGTGATTTCCGGGTGGGGCCCACGTGATTTCCCCGTGGGGCCCACGTGATTTCCCCGTGGGGCCCACGTGATTTCCGGGTGGGGCCCACGTGATTTCCGGGTGGGGCCCACGTGATTTCCGGGTGGGGCCCACGTGATTTCCTTGTGAGGCCCACGTGATTTCCCCGGGGGGCCCACGTGATTTCCGGGTGGGGCCCACGTGATTTCCGGGTGGGGCCCACGTGATTTCCGGGTGGGGCCCACGTGATTTCCGGGTGGGGCCCACGTGATTTCCGGGTGGGGCCCACGTGATTTCCGGGTGGGGCCCACGTGATTTCCGGGTGGGGCCCACGTGATTTCCCCGTGGGGCCCACGTGATTTCCGGATGGGGCCCACGTGATTTCCGGGTGGGGCCCACGTGATTTCCGGGTGGGGCCCACGTGATTTCCGGGTGGGGCCCACGTGATTTCCGGGTGGGGCCCACGTGATTTCCGGGTGGGGCCCACGTGATTTCCCCTGGGGGCCCACGTGATTTCCGGGTGGGGCCCACGTGATTTCCGGGTGGGGCCCACGTGATTTCCGGGTGGGGCCCACGTGATATCCGGGTGGGGCCCACGTGATTTCCCCTGGGGGCCCACGTGATTTCCGGGTGGGGCCCACGTGATTTCCGGGTGGGGCCCACGTGATTTCCGGGTGGGGCCCACGTGATTTCCGGGTGGGGCCCACGTGATTTCCGGGTGGGGCCCACGTTATTTTCCCGTGGGGCCCACGTGATTTCCGGGTGGGCCCCACGTGATTTCCGGGTGGGGCCCACGTGATTTCCCCGTGGGGCCCACGTGATTTCCGGGTGGGCCCCACGTGATTTCCGGGTGGGGCCCACGTGATTTCTAGGTGGGGCCCACGTGATTTCCGGGTGGGGCCCACGTGATTTCCGGGTGGGGCCCACGTGATTTCCGGGTGGGGCCCACGTGATTTCCGGGTGGGGCCCACGTGATTTCCGGGTGGGGCCCACGTGATTTCCCCGTGGGGCCCACGTGATTTCCGGGTGGGGCCCACGTGATTTCCGGGTGGGGCCCACGTGATTTCCGGGTGGGGCCCACGTGATTTCCGGGTGGGGCCCACGTGATTTCCGGGTGGGGCCCACGTGATATTCGGGTGGGGCCCACGTGATTTCCGGGTGGGGCCCACGTGATTTCCGGGTGGGGCCCACGTGATTTCCGGGTGGGGCCCACGTGATTTCCGGGTGGGGCCCACGTGATTTCCCCGTGGGGCCCACGTGATTTCCGGGTGGGGCCCACGTGATTTCCCCTGGGGCCCACGTGATTTCCGGGTGGGGCCCACGTGATTTCCGGGTGGGGCCCACGTGATTTCCGGGTGGGGCCCACGTGATTTCCGGGTGGGGCCCACGTGATTTCCGGGTGGGGCCCACGTGACTTCCGGGTGGGGCCCACGTGATTTCCGGGTGGGGCCCACGTGATTTCCCCGTGGGGCCCACGTGATTTCCGGGTGGGGCCCACGTGATTTTCGGGTTGGGCCCACGTGATTTCCGGGTGGGGCCCACGTGATTTCCGGGTGGGGCCCACGTGATTTCCGGGTGGGGCCCACGTGATTTCCGGGTGGGGCCCACGTGATTTCCCCGTGGGGCCCACGTGATTTCCCCGTGGGGCCCACGTGATTTCCGGGTGGGGCCCACGTGATTTCCGGGTGGGGCCCACGTGATTTCCGGGTGGGGCCCACGTGATTTCCTTGTGAGGCCCACGTGATTTCCCCGGGGGGCCCACGTGATTTCCGGGTGGGGCCCACGTGATTTCCGGGTGGGGCCCACGTGATTTCCGGGTGGGGCCCACGTGATTTCCGGGTGGGGCCCACGTGATTTCCGGGTGGGGCCCACGTGATTTCCGGGTGGGGCCCACGTGATTTCCGGGTGGGGCCCACGTGATTTCCCCGTGGGGCCCACGTGATTTCCGGATGGGGCCCACGTGATTTCCGGGTGGGGCCCACGTGATTTCCGGGTGGGGCCCACGTGATTTCCGGGTGGGGCCCACGTGATTTCCGGGTGGGGCCCACGTGATTTCCGGGTGGGGCCCACGTGATTTCCCCTGGGGGCCCACGTGATTTCCGGGTGGGGCCCACGTGATTTCCGGGTGGGGCCCACGTGATTTCCGGGTGGGGCCCACGTGATATCCGGGTGGGGCCCACGTGATTTCCCCTGGGGGCCCACGTGATTTCCGGGTGGGGCCCACGTGATTTCCGGGTGGGGCCCACGTGATTTCCGGGTGGGGCCCACGTGATTTCCGGGTGGGGCCCACGTGATTTCCGGGTGGGGCCCACGTTATTTTCCCGTGGGGCCCACGTGATTTCCGGGTGGGCCCCACGTGATTTCCGGGTGGGGCCCACGTGATTTCCCCGTGGGGCCCACGTGATTTCCGGGTGGGCCCCACGTGATTTCCGGGTGGGGCCCACGTGATTTCTAGGTGGGGCCCACGTGATTTCCGGGTGGGGCCCACGTGATTTCCGGGTGGGGCCCACGTGATTTCCGGGTGGGGCCCACGTGATTTCCGGGTGGGGCCCACGTGATTTCCGGGTGGGGCCCACGTGATTTCCCCGTGGGGCCCACGTGATTTCCGGGTGGGGCCCACGTGATTTCCGGGTGGGGCCCACGTGATTTCCGGGTGGGGCCCACGTGATTTCCGGGTGGGGCCCACGTGATTTCCGGGTGGGGCCCACGTGATATTCGGGTGGGGCCCACGTGATTTCCGGGTGGGGCCCACGTGATTTCCGGGTGGGGCCCACGTGATTTCCGGGTGGGGCCCACGTGATTTCCGGGTGGGGCCCACGTGATTTCCCCGTGGGGCCCACGTGATTTCCGGGTGGGGCCCACGTGATTTCCGGGTGGGGCCCACGTGATTTCCGGGTGGGGCCCACGTGATTTCCGGGTGGGGCCCACGTGATTTCCGGGTGGGGCCCACGTGATTTCCGGGTGGGGTCCACGTGATTTCCGGGTGGGGCCCACGTGATTTCCGGGTGGGGCCCACGTGATTTCCGGGTGGGGCCCATGTGATTTCCCCGTGGGGCCCACGTGATTTCCCCGTGGGGCCCACGTGATTTCCGGGTGGGGCCCACGTGATTTCCGGGTGGGGCCCACGTGATTTCCGGGTGGGGCCCACGTGATTTCCCCGTGGGGCCCACGTGATTTCCGGGTGGGGCCCACGTGATTTCCGGGTGGGGCCCACGTGATTTCCGGGTGGGGCCCATGTGATTTCCCCGTGGGGCCCACGTGATTTCCCCGTGGGGCCCACGTGATTTCCGGGTGGGGCCCACGTGATTTCCGGGTGGGGCCCACGTGATTTCCGTGTGGGGCCCACGTGATTTCCGGGTGGGGCCCACGTGATTTCCCCTGGGGGGCCACGTGATTTCCGGGTGGGGCCCACGTGATTTCCAGGTGGGGCCCACGTGATTTCCGGGTGGGGCCCACGTGATTTCCCCGTGGGGCCCACGTGATTTCCGGGTGGGCCCCACGTGATTTCCGGGTGGGGCCCACGTGATTTCCGGGTGGGGCCCACGTGATTTCCGGGTGGGGCCCACGTGATTTCCGGGTGGGGCCCACGTGATTTCCGGGTGGGGCCCACGTGATTTCCGGGTGGGGCCTACGTGATTTCCAGGTGGGGCCCACGTGATTTCCCCGTGGGGCCCACGTGATTTCCGGGTGGGGCCCACGTGATTTCCGGGTGGGGCCCACGTGATTTCCGGGTGGGGCCCACGTGATTTCCGGGTGGGGCCCACGTGATTTCCGGGTGGGGCCCACGTGATTTCCGGGTGGGGCCCACGTGATTTCCCCGTGGGGCCCACGTGATTTCCCCGTGGGGCCCACGTGATTTCCGGGTGGGTCCCACGTGATTTCCCCGTGGGGCCCACGTGATTTCCGGGTGGGGCCCACGTGATTTCCGGGTGGGGCCCACGTGATTTCCGGGTGGGGCCCACGTGACTTCCAGGTGGGGCCCACGTGATTTCCGGGTGGGGCCCACGTGATTTCCGGGTGGGGCCCACGTGATTTCCGGGTGGGGCCCACGTGATATCTGGGTGGGGCCCACGTGATTTCCCCTGGGGGCCCACGTGATTTCCGGGTGGGGCCCACGTGATTTCCGGGTGGGGCCCACGTGATTTCCCCGTGGGGCCCACGTGATTTCCGGGTGGGCCCCACGTGATTTCTGGGTGGGGCCCACGTGATTTCCCCGTGGGGCCCACGTGATTTCCGGATGGGGCCCACGTGATTTCCGGGTGGGGCCCACGTGATTTCCGGGTGGGCCCCACGTGATTTCCGGGTGGGGCCCACGTGATTTCCGGGTGGGGCCCACGTGATTTCCGGGTGGGGCCCACGTGATTTCCGGGTGGGGCCCACGTGATTTCCGGGTGGGGCCCACGTGATTTCCGGGTGGGGCCCACGTGATTTCCAGGTGGGGCCCACGTGATTTCCCCGTGGGGCCCACGTGATTTCCGGGTGGGGCCCACGTGATTTCCACTGGGGGCCCACGTGATTTCCGGGTGGGGCCCACGTGATTTCCGGGTGGGGCCCACGTGATTTCCGGGTGGGGCCCACGTGATTTCCGGGTGGGGCCCACGTGATTTCCGGGTGGGGCCCACGTGATTTCCGGGTGGGGCCCACGTGATTTCCGGGTGGGGCCCACGTGATTTCCCCGTGGTGCCCACGTGATTTCCGGGTGGGGCCCACGTGATTTCCGGGTGGGGCCCACGTGATTTCCGGGTGGGGCCCACGTGATTTCCGGGTGGGGCCCACGTGATTTCCCCTGGGGGCCCACGTGATTTCCGGGTGGGGCCCACGTGATTTCCGGGTGGGGCGCACGTGATTTCCCCGTGGGGCCCACGTTATTTCCGGGTGGGGCCCACGTGATTTCCGGGTGGGGCCCACGTGATATCCGGGTGGGGCCCACGTGATTTCCCCTGGGGGCCCACGTGATTTCCGGGTGGGGCCCACGTGATTTCCGGGTGGGGCCCACGTGATTTCCGGGTGGGGCCCACGTGATTTCCGGGTGGGGCCCACGTGATTTCCGGGTGGGGCCCACGTGATTTCCCCTGGGGGCCCACGTGATTTCCGGGTGGGGCCCACGTGATTTCCGTGTGGGGCCCACGTGATTTCCGGGTGGGGCCCACGTGATTTCCGGGTGGGGCCCACGTGATTTCCCCGTGGGGCCCACGTGATTTCCGGGTGGGGCCCACGTGATTTCCGGGTGGGCCCCACGTGATTTCCCCGTGGGGCCCACGTGATTTCCGGGTGAGGCCCACGTGATTTCCGGGTGGGGCCCACGTGATTTCCCCGTGGTGCCCACGTGATTTCCGGGTGGGGCCCACGTGATTTCCGGGTGGGGCCCACGTGATTTCAGGGTGGGGCCCACGTGATTTCCGGGTGGGGCCCACGTGATTTCCGGGTGGGGCCCACGTGATTTCCGGGTGGGGCCCACGTGACTTCCGGGTGGGGCCCACGTGATTTCCGGGTGGGGCCCACGTGATTTCCCCGTGGGGCCCACGTGATTTCCGGGTGGTGCCCACGTGATTTCCGGGTGGGGCCCACGTGATTTCCGGGTGGGGCCCACGTGATTTCCCCTGGGGGCCCACGTGATTTCCGGGTGGGGCCCACGTGATTTCCGGGTGGGGCCCACGTGATTTCCGGGTGGGGCCCACGTGATTTCCGGGTGGGGCCCACGTGATTTCCGGGTGGGGCCCACGTGATTTCCGGGTGGGGCCCACGTGATTTCCGGGTGGGGCCCACGTGATTTCCCCGTGGGGCCCACGTGATTTCCGGGTGGGGCCCACGTGATTTTCGGGTGGGGCCCTCGTGATTTCCGGGTGGGGCCCACGTGATTTCCGTGTGGGGCCCACGTGATTTCCGGGTGGGGCCCATGTGATTTCCCCGTGGGGCCCACGTGATTTCCCCGTGGGGCCCACGTGATTTCCGGGTGGGGCCCACGTGATTTCCGGGTGGGGCCCACGTGATTTCCGGGTGGGGCCCACGTGATTTCCTTGTGGGGCCCACGTGATTTCCCCTGGGGGCCCACGTGATTTCCGGGTGGGCCCCACGTGATTTCCGGGTGGGGCCCACGTGATTTCCGGGTGGAGCCCACGTGATTTCCGGGTGGGGCCCACGTGATTTCCGGGTGGGGCCCACGTGATTTCCGGGTGGGGCCCACGTGATTTCCGGGTGGGGCCCACGTGATTTCCGGGTGGGGCCCACGTGATTTCCGGGTGGGGCCCACGTGATTTCCCCGTGGGGCCCACGTGATTTCCGGGTGGGGCCCACGTGATTTCCGGGTGGGGCCCACGTGATTTCCCCTGGGGGCCCACGTGATTTCCGGGTGGGGCCCACGTGATTTCCGGGTGGGGCCCACGTGATTTCCGGGTGGGGCCCACGTGATTTCCGGGTGGGGCCCACGTGATTTCCGGGTGGGGCCCACGTGATTTCCGGGTGGGGCCCACGTGATTTCCGGGTGGGGCCCACGTGATTTCCCCTGGGGGCCCACGTGATTTCCGGGTGGGGCCCACGTGATTTCCGTGTGGGGCCCACGTGATTTCCGGGTGGGGCCCACGTGATTTCCGGGTGGGGCCCACGTGATTTCCCCGTGGGGCCCACGTGATTTCCGGGTGGGGCCCACGTGATTTCCGGGTGGGCCCCACGTGATTTCCGGGTGGGGCCCACGTGATTTCCGGGTGGGGCCCACGTGATTTCCTGGTGGGGCCCACGTGATTTCCCCGTGGTGCCCACGTGATTTCCGGGTGGGGCCCACGTGATTTCCGGGTGGGGCCCACGTGATTTCAGGGTGGGGCCCACGTGATTTCCGGGTGGGGCCCACGTGATTTCCGGGTGGGGCCCACGTGATTTCCGGGTGGGGCCCACGTGACTTCCGGGTGGGGCCCACGTGATTTCCGGGTGGGGCCCACGTGATTTCCCCGTGGGGCCCACGTGATTTCCGGGTGGGGCCCACGTGATTTCCGGGTGGGGCCCACGTGATTTCCGGGTGGGGCCCACGTGATTTCCCCTGGGGGCCCACGTGATTTCCGGGTGGGGCCCACGTGATTTCCGGGTGGGGCCCACGTGATTTCCGGGTGGGGCCCACGTGATTTCCGGGTGGGGCCCACGTGATTTCCCCTGGGGTCCCACGTGATTTCCGGGTGGGGCCCACGTGATTTCCGGGTGGGGCCCACGTGATTTCCGGGTGGGGCCCACGTGATTTCCCCGTGGGGCCCACGTGATTTCCGGGTGGGGCCCACGTGATTTTCGGGTGGGGCCCTCGTGATTTCCGGGTGGGGCCCACGTGATTTCCGGGTGGGGCCCACGTGATTTCCGGGTGGGGCCCATGTGATTTCCCCGTGGGGCCCACGTGATTTCCCCGTGGGGCCCACGTGATTTCCGGGTGGGGCCCACGTGATTTCCGGGTGGGGCCCACGTGATTTCCGGGTGGGGCCCACGTGATTTCCTTGTGGGGCCCACGTGATTTCCCCTGGGGGCCCACGTGATTTCCGGGTGGGCCCCACGTGATTTCCGGGTGGGGCCCACGTGATTTCCGGGTGGAGCCCACGTGATTTCCGGGTGGGGCCCACGTGATTTCCGGGTGGGGCCCACGTGATTTCCGGGTGGGGCCCACGTGATTTCCGGGTGGGGCCCACGTGATTTCCGGGTGGGGTCCACGTGATTTCCGGGTGGGGCCCACGTGATTTCCGGGTGGGGCCCACGTGATTTCCGGGTGGGGCCCATGTGATTTCCCCGTGGGGCCCACGTGATTTCCCCGTGGGGCCCACGTGATTTCCGGGTGGGGCCCACGTGATTTCCGGGTGGGGCCCACGTGATTTCCGGGTGGGGCCCACGTGATTTCCCCGTGGGGCCCACGTGATTTCCGGGTGGGGCCCACGTGATTTCCGGGTGGGGCCCACGTGATTTCCGGGTGGGGCCCATGTGATTTCCCCGTGGGGCCCACGTGATTTCCCCGTGGGGCCCACGTGATTTCCGGGTGGGGCCCACGTGATTTCCGGGTGGGGCCCACGTGATTTCCGTGTGGGGCCCACGTGATTTCCGGGTGGGGCCCACGTGATTTCCCCTGGGGGGCCACGTGATTTCCGGGTGGGGCCCACGTGATTTCCGGGTGGGGCCCACGTGATTTCCCCGTGGGGCCCACGTGATTTCCGGGTGGGCCCCACGTGATTTCCGGGTGGGGCCCACGTGATTTCCGGGTGGGGCCCACGTGATTTCCGGGTGGGGCCCACGTGATTTCCGGGTGGGGCCCACGTGATTTCCGGGTGGGGCCCACGTGATTTCCGGGTGGGGCCTACGTGATTTCCAGGTGGGGCCCACGTGATTTCCCCGTGGGGCCCACGTGATTTCCGGGTGGGGCCCACGTGATTTCCGGGTGGGGCCCACGTGATTTCCGGGTGGGGCCCACGTGATTTCCGGGTGGGGCCCACGTGATTTCCCGGTGGGGCCCACGTGATTTCCGGGTGGGGCCCACGTGATTTCCCCGTGGGGCCCACGTGATTTCCCCGTGGGGCCCACGTGATTTCCGGGTGGGTCCCACGTGATTTCCCCGTGGGGCCCACGTGATTTCCGGGTGGGGCCCACGTGATTTCCGGGTGGGGCCCACGTGATTTCCGGGTGGGGCCCACGTGACTTCCAGGTGGGGCCCACGTGATTTCCGGGTGGGGCCCACGTGATTTCCGGGTGGGGCCCACGTGATTTCCGGGTGGGGCCCACGTGATATCTGGGTGGGGCCCACGTGATTTCCCCTGGGGGCCCACGTGATTTCCGGGTGGGGCCCACGTGATTTCCGGGTGGGGCCCACGTGATTTCCCCGTGGGGCCCACGTGATTTCCGGGTGGGCCCCACGTGATTTCTGGGTGGGGCCCACGTGATTTCCCCGTGGGGCCCACGTGATTTCCGGATGGGGCCCACGTGATTTCCGGGTGGGGCCCACGTGATTTCCGGGTGGGCCCCACGTGATTTCCGGGTGGGGCCCACGTGATTTCCGGGTGGGGCCCACGTGATTTCCGGGTGGGGCCCACGTGATTTCCGGGTGGGGCCCACGTGATTTCCGGGTGGGGCCCACGTGATTTCCGGGTGGGGCCCACGTGATTTCCAGGTGGGGCCCACGTGATTTCCCCGTGGGGCCCACGTGATTTCCGGGTGGGGCCCACGTGATTTCCACTGGGGGCCCACGTGATTTCCGGGTGGGGCCCACGTGATTTCCGGGTGGGGCCCACGTGATTTCCGGGTGGGGCCCACGTGATTTCCGGGTGGGGCCCACGTGATTTCCGGGTGGGGCCCACGTGATTTCCGGGTGGGGCCCACGTGATTTCCGGGTGGGGCCCACGTGATTTCCCCGTGGTGCCCACGTGATTTCCGGGTGGGGCCCACGTGATTTCCGGGTGGGGCCCACGTGATTTCCGGGTGGGGCCCACGTGATTTCCGGGTGGGGCCCACGTGATTTCCCCTGGGGGCCCACGTGATTTCCGGGTGGGGCCCACGTGATTTCCGGGTGTGGCCCACGTGATTTCCCCGTGGGGCCCACGTGATTTCCGGGTGGGGCCCACGTGATTTCCGGGTGGGGCCCACGTGATATCCGGGTGGGGCCCACGTGATTTCCCCTGGGGGCCCACGTGATTTCCGGGTGGGGCCCACGTGATTTCCGGGTGGGGCCCACGTGATTTCCGGGTGGGGCCCACGTGATTTCCGGGTGGGGCCCACGTGATTTCCGGGTGGGGCCCACGTGATTTCCCCTGGGGGCCCACGTGATTTCCGGGTGGGGCCCACGTGATTTCCGTGTGGGGCCCACGTGATTTCCGGGTGGGGCCCACGTGATTTCCGGGTGGGGCCCACGTGATTTCCCCGTGGGGCCCACGTGATTTCCGGGTGGGGCCCACGTGATTTCCGGGTGGGCCCCACGTGATTTCCCCGTGGGGCCCACGTGATTTCCGGGTGAGGCCCACGTGATTTCCGGGTGGGGCCCACGTGATTTCCCCGTGGTGCCCACGTGATTTCCGGGTGGGGCCCACGTGATTTCCGGGTGGGGCCCACGTGATTTCAGGGTGGGGCCCACGTGATTTCCGGGTGGGGCCCACGTGATTTCCGGGTGGGGCCCACGTGATTTCCGGGTGGGGCCCACGTGACTTCCGGGTGGGGCCCACGTGATTTCCGGGTGGGGCCCACGTGATTTCCCCGTGGGGCCCACGTGATTTCCGGGTGGTGCCCACGTGATTTCCGGGTGGGGCCCACGTGATTTCCGGGTGGGGCCCACGTGATTTCCCCTGGGGGCCCACGTGATTTCCGGGTGGGGCCCACGTGATTTCCGGGTGGGGCCCACGTGATTTCCGGGTGGGGCCCACGTGATTTCCCCTGGGGTCCCACGTGATTTCCGAGTGGGGCCCACGTGATTTCCGGGTGGGGCCCACGTGATTTCCGGGTGGGGCCCACGTGATTTCCCCGTGGGGCCCACGTGATTTCCGGGTGGGGCCCACGTGATTTTCGGGTGGGGCCCTCGTGATTTCCGGGTGGGGCCCACGTGATTTCCGGGTGGGGCCCACGTGATTTCCGGGTGGGGCCCATGTGATTTCCCCGTGGGGCCCACGTGATTTCCCCGTGGGGCCCACGTGATTTCCGGGTGGGGCCCACGTGATTTCCGGGTGGGGCCCACGTGATTTCCGGGTGGGGCCCACGTGATTTCCTTGTGGGGCCCACGTGATTTCCCCTGGGGGCCCACGTGATTTCCGGGTGGGCCCCACGTGATTTCCGGGTGGGGCCCACGTGATTTCCGGGTGGAGCCCACGTGATTTCCGGGTGGGGCCCACGTGATTTCCGGGTGGGGCCCACGTGATTTCCGGGTGGGGCCCACGTGATTTCCGGGTGGGGCCCACGTGATTTCCGGGTGGGGCCCACGTGATTTCCGGGTGGGGCCCACGTGATTTCCCCGTGGGGCCCACGTGATTTCCGGGTGGGGCCCACGTGATTTCCGGGTGGGGCCCACGTGATTTCCCCTGGGGGCCCACGTGATTTCCGGGTGGGGCCCACGTGATTTCCGGGTGGGGCCCACGTGATTTCCGGGTGGGGCCCACGTGATTTCCGGGTGGGGCCCACGTGATTTCCGGGTGGGGCCTACGTGATTTCCGGGTGGGGCCCACGTGATTTCCGGGTGGGGCCCACGTGATTTCCCCTGGGGGCCCACGTGATTTCCGGGTGGGGCCCACGTGATTTCCGTGTGGGGCCCACGTGATTTCCGGGTGGGGCCCACGTGATTTCCGGGTGGGGCCCACGTGATTTCCCCGTGGGGCCCACGTGATTTCCGGGTGGGGCCCACGTGATTTCCGGGTGGGCCCCACGTGATTTCCGGGTGGGGCCCACGTGATTTCCGGGTGGGGCCCACGTGATTTCCTGGTGGGGCCCACGTGATTTCCCCGTGGTGCCCACGTGATTTCCGGGTGGGGCCCACGTGATTTCCGGGTGGGGCCCACGTGATTTCAGGGTGGGGCCCACGTGATTTCCGGGTGGGGCCCACGTGATTTCCGGGTGGGGCCCACGTGATTTCCGGGTGGGGCCCATGTGATTTCCCCGTGGGGCCCACGTGATTTCCCCGTGGGGCCCACGTGATTTCCGGGTGGGGCCCACGTGATTTCCGGGTGGGGCCCACGTGATTTCCGGGTGGGGCCCACGTGATTTCCTTGTGGGGCCCACGTGATTTCCCCTGGGGGCCCACGTGATTTCCGGGTGGGCCCCACGTGATTTCCGGGTGGAGCCCACGTGATTTCCGGGTGGGGCCCACGTGATTTCCGGGTGGGGCCCACGTGATTTCCGGGTGGGGCCCACGTGATTTCCGGGTGGGGCCCACGTGATTTCCGGGTGGGGCCCACGTGATTTCCGGGTGGGGCCCACGTGATTTCCGGGTGGGGCCCACGTGATTTCCGGGTGGGGCCCACGTGATTTCCGGGTGGGGCCCACGTGATTTCCGGGTGGGGCCCACGTGATTTCCCCGTGGGGCCCACGTGATTTCCGGGTGGGGCCCACGTGATTTCCGGGTGGGGCCCACGTGATTTCCCCTGGGGGCCCACGTGATTTCCGCGTGGGGCCCACGTGATTTCCGGGTGGGGCCCACGTGATTTCCGGGTGGGGCCCACGTGATTTCCGGGTGGGGCACACGTGATTTCCGGGTGGGGCCCACGTGATTTCCGGGTGGGGCCCACGTGATTTCCCCGTGGGGCCCACGTGATTTCCGGGTGGGGCCCACGTGATTTCCGGGTGGGGCCCACGTGATTTCCGGGTGGGGCCCACGTGATTTCCCCGTGGGGCCCACGTGATTTCCGGGTGGGGCCTACGTGATTTCCCCGTGGGGCCCACGTGATTTCCGGGTGGGGCCCACGTGATTTCCGGGTGGGGACCACGTGATTTCCGGGTGGGGCCCACGTGATTTCCCCGTGGTGCCCACGTGATTTCCGGGTGGGGCCCACGTGATTTCCGGGTGGGGCCCACGTGATTTCCGGGTGGGGCCCACGTGATTTCAGGGTGGGGCCCACGTGATTTCCGGGTGGGGCCCACGTGATTTCCGGGTGGGGCCCAAGTGATTTCCGGGTGGGGCCCACGTGATTTCCGGGTGGGGCCCACGTGATTTCCGGGTGGGGCCCACGTGATTTCCGGGTGGGGCCCACGTGATTTCCGTGTGGGGCCCACGTGATTTCCGGGTGGGGCCCACGTGATTTCCGTGTGGGGCCCACGTGATTTCCGGGTGGGGCCCACGGGATTTCCGGGTGGGGCCCACGTGATTTCCGGGTGGGGCCCACGTGATTTCCGGGTGGGGCCCACGTGATTTCCGGGTGGGCCCCACGTGATTTCCGGGTGGGGCCCACGTGATTTCCGGGTGGGGCCCACGTGATTTCCCCTGGGGGCCCACGTGATTTCCGGGTGGGGCCCACGTGATTTCCGGGTGGGGCCCACGTGATTTCCCCGTGGGGCCCACGTGATTTCCGGATGGGGCCCACGTGATTTCCGGGTGGGGCCCACGTGATTTCCGGGTGGGCCCCACGTGATTTCCGGGTAGGGCCCACGTGATTTCCGGGTGGGGCCCACGTGATTTCCGGGTGGGGCCCACGTGATTTCCGGGTGGGGCCCACGTGATTTCCGGGTGGGGCCCACGTGATTTCCGGGTGGGGCCCACGTGATTTCCGGGTGGGGCCCACGTGATTTCCCCGTGGGGCCCACGTGATTTCCGGGTGGGGCCCACGTGATTTCCCCTGGGGGCCCACGTGATTTCCGGGTGGGGCCCACGTGATTTCCGGGTGGGGCCCACGTGATTTCCGGGTGGGGCCCACGTGATTTCCGGGTGGGGCCCACGTGATTTCCGGGTGGGGCCCACGTGATTTCCGGGTGGGGCCCACGTGATTTCCGGGTGGGGCCCACGTGATTTCCCCGTGGTGCCCACGTGATTTCCGGGTGGGGCCCACGTGATTTCCGGGTGGGGCCCACGTGATTTCCGGGTGGGGCCCACGTGATTTCCGGGTGGGGCCCACGTGATTTCCCCTGGGGGCCCACGTGATTTCCGGGTGGGGCCCACGTGATTTCCGGGTGGGGCCCACGTGATTTCCCCGTGGGGCCCACGTTATTTCCGGGTGGGGCCCACGTGATTTCCGGGTGGGGCCCACGTGATATCCGGGTGGGGCCCACGTGATTTCCCCTGGGGGCCCACGTGATTTCCGGGTGGGGCCCACGTGATTTCCGGGTGGGGCCCACGTGATTTCCGGGTGGGGCCCACGTGATTTCCGGGTGGGGCCCACGTGATTTCCGGGTGGGGCCCACGTGATTTCCCCTGGGGGCCCACGTGATTTCCGGGTGGGGCCCACGTGATTTCCGTGTGGGGCCCACGTGATTTCTGGGTGGGGCCCACGTGATTTCCGGGTGGGGCCCACGTGATTTCCCCGTGGGGCCCACGTGATTTCCGGGTGGGGCCCACGTGATTTCCGGGTGGGCCCCACGTGATTTCCGGGTGGGGCCCACGTGATTTCCGGGTGAGGCCCACGTGATTTCCGGGTGGGGCCCACGTGATTTCCCCGTGGTGCCCACGTGATTTCCGGGTGGGGCCCACGTGATTTCCGGGTGGGGCCCACGTGATTTCAGGGTGGGGCCCACGTGATTTCCGGGTGGGGCCCACGTGATTTCCGGGTGGGGCCCACGTGATTTCCGGGTGGGGCCCACGTGACTTCCGGGTGGGGCCCACGTGATTTCCGGGTGGGGCCCACGTGATTTCCCCGTGGGGCCCACGTGATTTCCGGGTGGGGCCCACGTGATTTCCGGGTGGGGCCCACGTGATTTCCGGGTGGGGCCCACGTGATTTCCCCTGGGGGCCCACGTGATTTCCGGGTGGGGCCCACGTGATTTCCGGGTGGGGCCCACGTGATTTCCGGGTGGGGCCCACGTGATTTCCCCTGGGGTCCCACGTGATTTCCGGGTGGGGCCCACGTGATTTCCGGGTGGGGCCCACGTGATTTCCGGGTGGGGCCCACGTGATTTCCCCGTGGGGCCCACGTGATTTCCGGGTGGGGCCCACGTGATTTTCGGGTGGGGCCCTCGTGATTTCCGGGTGGGGCCCACGTGATTTCCGGGTGGGGCCCACGTGATTTCCGGGTGGGGCCCATGTGATTTCCCCGTGGGGCCCACGTGATTTCCCCGTGGGGCCCACGTGATTTCCGGGTGGGGCCCACGTGATTTCCGGGTGGGGCCCACGTGATTTCCGGGTGGGGCCCACGTGATTTCCTTGTGGGGCCCACGTGATTTCCCCTGGGGGCCCACGTGATTTCCGGGTGGGCCCCACGTGATTTCCGGGTGGGGCCCACGTGATTTCCGGGTGGAGCCCACGTGATTTCCGGGTGGGGCCCACGTGATTTCCGGGTGGGGCCCACGTGATTTCCGGGTGGGGCCCACGTGATTTCCGGGTGGGGCCCACGTGATTTCCGGGTGGGGCCCACGTGATTTCCGGGTGGGGCCCACGTGATTTCCGGGTGGGGCCCACGTGATTTCCCCGTGGGGCCCACGTGATTTCCGGGTGGGGCCCACGTGATTTCCGGGTGGGGCCCACGTGATTTCCCCTGGGGGCCCACGTGATTTCCGGGTGGGGCCCACGTGATTTCCGGGTGGGGCCCACGTGATTTCCGGGTGGGGCCCACGTGATTTCCGGGTGGGGCCCACGTGATTTCCGGGTGGGGCCCACGTGATTTCCGGGTGGGGCCCACGTGATTTCCGGGTGGGGCCCACGATTTCCCCTGGGGGCCCACGTGATTTCCGGGTGGGGCCCATGTGATTTCCGTGTGGGGCCCACGTGATTTCCGGGTGGGGCCCACGTGATTTCCGGGTGGGGCCCACGTGATTTCCCCGTGGTGCCCACGTGATTTCCGGGTGGGGCCCACGTGATTTCCGGGTGGGCCCCACGTGATTTCCGGGTGGGGCCCACGTGATTTCCGGGTGGGGCCCACGTGATTTCCGGGTGGGGCCCACGTGATTTCCCCGTGGTGCCCACGTGATTTCCGGGTGGGGCCCACGTGATTTCCGGGTGGGGCCCACGTGATTTCAGGGTGGGGCCCACGTGATTTCCGGGTGGGGCCCACGTGATTTCCGGGTGGGGCCCACGTGATTTCCGGGTGGGGCCCACGTGATTTCCCCTGGGGTCCCACGTGATTTCCGGGTGGGGCCCACGTGATTTCCGGGTGGGGCCCACGTGATTTCCGGGTGGGGCCCACGTGATTTCCCCGTGGGGCCCACGTGATTTCCGGGTGGGGCCCACGTGATTTTCGGGTGGGGCCCTCGTGATTTCCGGGTGGGGCCCACGTGATTTCCGGGTGGGGCCCACGTGATTTCCGGGTGGGGCCCATGTGATTTCCCCGTGGGGCCCACGTGATTTCCCCGTGGGGCCCACGTGATTTCCGGGTGGGGCCCACGTGATTTCCGGGTGGGGCCCACGTGATTTCCGGGTGGGGCCCACGTGATTTCCTTGTGGGGCCCACGTGATTTCCCCTGGGGGCCCACGTGATTTCCGGGTGGGCCCCACGTGATTTCCGGGTGGGGCCCACGTGATTTCCGGGTGGAGCCCACGTGATTTCCGGGTGGGGCCCACGTGATTTCCGGGTGGGGCCCACGTGATTTCCGGGTGGGGCCCACGTGATTTCCGGGTGGGGCCCACGTGATTTCCGGGTGGGGCCCACGTGATTTCCGGGTGGGGCCCACGTGATTTCCGGGTGGGGCCCACGTGATTTCCGGGTGGGGCCCACGTGATTTCCGGGTGGGGCCCACGTGATTTCCCCGTGGGGCCCACGTGATTTCCGGGTGGGGCCCACGTGATTTCCGGGTGGGGCCCACGTGATTTCCCCTGGGGGCCCACGTGATTTCCGCGTGGGGCCCACGTGATTTCCGGGTGGGGCCCACGTGATTTCCGGGTGGGGCCCACGTGATTTCCGGGTGGGGCCCACGTGATTTCCGGGTGGGGCCCACGTGATTTCCGGGTGGGGCCCACGTGATTTCCCCGTGGGGCCCACGTGATTTCCGGGTGGGGCCCACGTGATTTCCGGGTGGGGCCCACGTGATTTCCGGGTGGGGCCCACGTGATTTCCCCGTGGGGCCCACGTGATTTCCGGGTGGGGCCTACGTGATTTCCCCGTGGGGCCCACGTGATTTCCGGGTGGGGCCCACGTGATTTCCGGGTAGGGACCACGTGATTTCCGGGTGGGGCCCACGTGATTTCCCCGTGGTGCCCACGTGATTTCCGGGTGGGGCCCACGTGATTTCCGGGTGGGGCCCACGTGATTTCCGGGTGGGGCCCACGTGATTTCAGGGTGGGGCCCACGTGATTTCCGGGTGGGGCCCACGTGATTTCCGGGTGGGGCCCACGTGATTTCCGGGTGGGGCCCACGTGATTTCCGGGTGGGGCCCACGTGATTTCCGGGTGGGGCCCACGTGATTTCCGGGTGGGGCCCACGTGATTTCCGTGTGGGGCCCACGTGATTTCCGGGTGGGGCCCACGTGATTTCCGTGTGGGGCCCACGTGATTTCCGGGTGGGGCCCACGGGATTTCCGGGTGGGGCCCACGTGATTTCCGGGTGGGGCCCACGTGATTTCCGGGTGGGGCCCACGTGATTTCCGGGTGGGCCCCACGTGATTTCCGGGTGGGGCCCACGTGATTTCCGGGTGGGGCCCACGTGATTTCCGGGTGGGGCCCACGTGATTTCCCCGTGGTGCCCACGTGATTTCCGGGTGGGGCCCACGTGATTTCCGGGTGGGGCCCACGTGATTTCCCCTGGGGGCCCTCGTGATTTCCGGGTGGGGCCCACGTGATTTCAGGGTGGGGCCCACGTGATTTCCGGGTGGGGCCCACGTGACTTCCGGGTGGGGCCCACGTGATTTCCGGGTGGGGCCCACGTGATTTCCCCGTGGGGCCCACGTGATTTCCGGGTGGGGCCCACGTGATATCTGGGTGGGGCCCACGTGATTTCCCCTGGGGGCCCACGTGATTTCCGGGTGGGGCCCACGTGATTTCCGGGTGGGGCCCACGTGATTTCCCCGTGGGGCCCACGTGATTTCCGGGTGGGCCCCACGTGATTTCTGGGTGGGGCCCACGTGATTTCCCCGTGGGGCCCACGTGATTTCCGGATGGGGCCCACGTGATTTCCGGGTGGGGCCCACGTGATTTCCGGGTGGGGCCCACGTGATTTCCGGGTGGGGCCCACGTGATTTCCGGGTGGGGCCCACGTGATTTCCGGGTGGGGCCCACGTGATTTCCGGGTGGGGCCCACGTGATTTCCGGGTGGGGCCCACGTGATTTCCGGGTGGGGCCCACGTGATTTCCGGGTGGGGCCCACGTGATTTCCCCGTGGGGCCCACGTGATTTCCGGGTGGGGCCCACGTGATTTCCGGGTGGGGCCCACGGGATTTCCCCTGGGGGCCCACGTGATTTCCGGGTGGGGCCCACGTGATTTCCGGGTGGGGCCCACGTGATTTCCGGGTGGGGCCCACGTGATTTCCGGGTGGGGCCCACGTGATTTCCGGGTGGGGCCCACGTGATTTCCGGGTGGGGCCCACGTGATTTCCGGGTGGGGCCCACGTGATTTCCCCGTGGTGCCCACGTGATTTCCGGGTGGGGCCCACGTGATTTCCGGGTGGGGCCCAAGTGATTTCCGGGTGGGGCCCACGTGATTTCCGGGTGGGGCCCACGTGATTTCCCCTGGGGGCCCACGTGATTTCCGGGTGGGGCCCACGTGATTTCCGGGTGGGGCCCACGTGATTTCCCCGTGGGGCCCACGTTATTTCCGGGTGGGGCCCACGTGATTTCCGGGTGGGGCCCACGTGATATCCGGGTGGGGCCCACGTGATTTCCCCTGGGGGCCCACGTGATTTCCGGGTGGGGCCCACGTGATTTCCGGGTGGGGCCCACGTGATTTCCGGGTGGGGCCCACGTGATTTCCGGGTGGGGCCCACGTGATTTCCGGGTGGGGCCCACGTGATTTCCCCTGGGGGCCCACGTGATTTCCGGGTGGGGCCCACGTGATTTCCGTGTGGGGCCCACGTGATTTCCGGGTGGGGCCCACGTGATTTCCGGGTGGGGCCCACGTGATTTCCCCGTGGGGCCCACGTGATTTCCGGGTGGGGCCCACGTGATTTCCGGGTGGGCCCCACGTGATTTCCGGGTGGGGCCCACGTGATTTCCGGGTGGGGCCCACGTGATTTCCGGGTGGGGCCCACGTGATTTCCCCGTGGTGCCCACGTGATTTCCGGGTGGGGCCCACGTGATTTCCGGGTGGGGCCCACGTGATTTCAGGGTGGGGCCCACGTGATTTCCGGGTGGGGCCCACGTGATTTCCGGGTGGGGCCCACGTGATTTCCGGGTGGGGCCCACGTGACTTCCGGGTGGGGCCCACGTGATTTCCGGGTGGGGCCCACGTGATTTCCCCGTGGGGCCCACGTGATTTCCGGGTGGGGCCCACGTGATTTCCGGGTGGGGCCCACGTGATTTCCGGTTGGGGCCCACGTGATTTCCCCTGGGGGCCCACGTGATTTCCGGGTGGGGCCCACGTGATTTCCGGGTGGGGCCCACGTGATTTCCGGGTGGGGCCCACGTGATTTCCCCTGGGGTCCCACGTGATTTCCAGGTGGGGCCCACGTGATTTCCGGGTGGGGCCCACGTGATTTCCGGGTGGGGCCCACGTGATTTCCCCGTGGGGCCCACGTGATTTCCGGGTGGGGCCCACGTGATTTTCGGGTGGGGCCCTCGTGATTTCCGGGTGGGGCCCACGTGATTTCCGGGTGGGGCCCACGTGATTTCCGGGTGGGGCCCATGTGATTTCCCCGTGGGGCCCACGTGATTTCCCCGTGGGGCCCACGTGATTTCCGGGTGGGGCCCACGTGATTTCCGGGTGGGGCCCACGTGATTTCCGGGTGGGGCCCACGTGATTTCCTTGTGGGGCCCACGTGATTTCCCCTGGGGGCCCACGTGATTTCCGGGTGGGCCCCACGTGATTTCCGGGTGGGGCCCACGTGATTTCCGGGTGGAGCCCACGTGATTTCCGGGTGGGGCCCACGTGATTTCCGGGTGGGGCCCACGTGATTTCCGGGTGGGGCCCACGTGATTTCCGGGTGGGGCCCACGTGATTTCCGGGTGGGGCCCACGTGATTTCCGGGTGGGGCCCACGTGATTTCCGGGTGGGGCCCACGTGATTTCCGGGTGGGGCCCACGTGATTTCCCCGTGGGGCCCACGTGATTTCCGGGTGGGGCCGACGTGATTTCCGGGTGGGGCCCACGTGATTTCCCCTGGGGGCCCACGTGATTTCCGGGTGGGGCCCACGTGATTTCCGGGTGGGGCCCACGTGATTTCCGGGTGGGGCCCACGTGATTTCCGGGTGGGGCCCACGTGATTTCCGGGTGGGGCCCACGTGATTTCCGGATGGGGCCCACGTGATTTCCGGGTGGGGCCCACGTGATTTCCCCTGGGGGCCCACGTGATTTCCGGGTGGGGCCCACGTGATTTCCGTGTGGGGCCCACGTGATTTCCGGGTGGGGCCCACGTGATTTCCGGGTGGGGCCCACGTGATTTCCCCGTGGGGCCCACGTGATTTCCGGGTGGGGCCCACGTGATTTCCGGGTGGGCCCCACGTGATTTCCGGGTGGGGCCCACGTGATTTCCGGGTGGGGCCCACGTGATTTCCGGGTGGGGCCCACGTGATTTCCCCGTGGTGCCCACGTGATTTCCGGGTGGGGCCCACGTGATTTCCGGGTGGGGCCCACGTGATTTCAGGGTGGGGCCCACGTGATTTCCGGGTGGGGCCCACGTGATTTCCGGGTGGGGCCCACGTGATTTCCGGGTGGGGCCCACGTGACTTCCGGGTGGGGCCCACGTGATTTCCGGGTGGGGCCCACGTGATTTCCCCGTGGGGCCCACGTGATTTCCGGGTGGGGCCCACGTGATTTCCGGGTGGGGCCCACGTGATTTCCGGGTGGGGCCCACGTGATTTCCCCTGGGGGCCCACGTGATTTCCGGGTGGGGCCCACGTGATTTCCGGGTGGGGCCCACGTGATTTCCGGGTGGGGCCCACGTGATTTCCGGGTGGGGCCCACGTGATTTCCCCTGGGGTCCCACGTGATTTCCGGGTGGGGCCCACGTGATTTCCGGGTGGGGCCCATGTGATTTCCGGGTGGGGCCCACGTGATTTCCCCGTGGGGCCCACGTGATTTCCGGGTGGGGCCCACGTGATTTTCGGGTGGGGCCCTCGTGATTTCCGGGTGGGGCCCACGTGATTTCCGGGTGGGGCCCACGTGATTTCCGGGTGGGGCCCATGTGATTTCCCCGTGGGGCCCACGTGATTTCCCCGTGGGGCCCACGTGATTTCCGGGTGGGGCCCACGTGATTTCCGGGTGGGGCCCACGTGATTTCCGGGTGGGGCCCACGTGATTTCCTTGTGGGGCCCACGTGATTTCCCCTGGGGGCCCACGTGATTTCCGGGTGGGCCCCACGTGATTTCCGGGTGGGGCCCACGTGATTTCCGGGTGGAGCCCACGTGATTTCCGGGTGGGGCCCACGTGATTTCCGGGTGGGGCCCACGTGATTTCCGGGTGGGGCCCACGTGATTTCCGGGTGGGGCCCACGTGATTTCCGGGTGGGGCCCACGTGATTTCCGGGTGGGGCCCACGTGATTTCCGGGTGGGGCCCACGTGATTTCCGGGTGGGGCCCACGTGATATCCCCGTGGGGCCCACGTGATTTCCGAGTGGGGCCCACGTGATTTCCGGGTGGGGCCCACGTGATTTCCCCTGGGGGCCCACGTGATTTCCGGGTGGGGCCCACGTGATTTCCGGGTGGGTCCCACGTGATTTCCGGGTGGGGCCCACGTGATTTCCGGGTGGGGCCCACGTGATTTCCGGGTGGGGCCCACGTGATTTCCGGGTGGGGCCCACGTGATTTCCGGGTGGGGCCCACGTGATTTCCGGGTGGGGCCCACGTGATTTCCGTGTGGGGCCCACGTGATTTCCGGGTGGGGCCCACGTGATTTCCGGGTGGGGCCCACGTGATTTCCGGGTGGGGCCCACGGGATTTCCGGGTGGGGCCCACGTGATTTCCCCGTGGGGCGCACGTGATTTCCGGGTGGGGCCCACGTGATTTCCCCTGGGGGCCCACGTGATTTCCGGGTGGGGCCCACGTGATTTCCGTGTGGGGCCCACGTGATTTCCGGGTGGGGCCCACGTGATTTCCGGGTGGGGCCCACGTGATTTCCCCGTGGGGCCCACGTGATTTCCGGGTGGGGCCCACGTGATTTCCGGGTGGGCCCCACGTGATTTCCGGGTGGGGCCCACGTGATTTCCGGGTGGGGCCGACGTGATTTCCGGGTGGGGCCCACGTGATTTCCCCGTGGTGCCCACGTGATTTCCGGGTGGGGCCCACGTGATTTCCGGGTGGGGCCCACGTGATTTCAGGGTGGGGCCCACGTGATTTCCGGGTGGGGCCCACGTGATTTCCGGGTGGGGCCCACGTGATTTCCGGGTGGGGCCCACGTGACTTCCGGGTGGGGCCCACGTGATTTCCGGGTGGGGCCCACGTGATTTCCCCGTGGGGCCCACGTGATTTCCGGGTGGGGCCCACGTGATTTCCGGGTGGGGCCCACGTGATTTCCGGGTGGGGCCCACGTGATTTCCCCTGGGGGCCCACGTGATTTCCGGGTGGGGCCCACGTGATTTCCGGGTGGGGCCCACGTGATTTCCGGGTGGGGCCCACGTGATTTCCGGGTGGGGCCCACGTGATTTCCCCTGGGGTCCCACGTGATTTCCGGGTGGGGCCCACGTGATTTCCGGGTGGGGCCCACGTGATTTCCGGGTGGGGCCCACGTGATTTCCCCGTGGGGCCCACGTGATTTCCGGGTGGGGCCCACGTGATTTTCGGGTGGGGCCCTCGTGATTTCCGGGTGGGGCCCACGTGATTTCAGGGTGGGGCCCACGTGATTTCCGGGTGGGGCCCATGTGATTTCCCCGTGGGGCCCACGTGATTTCCCCGTGGGGCCCACGTGATTTCCGGGTGGGGCCCACGTGATTTCCGGGTGGGGCCCACGTGATTTCCCCTGGGGGCCCACGTGATTTCCGGGTGGGGCCCACGTGATTTCCGGGTGGGGCCCACGTGATTTCCGGGTGGGGCCCACGTGATTTCCGGGTGGGGCCCACGTGATTTCCGGGTGGGGCCCACGTGATTTCCGGGTGGGGCCCACGTGATTTCCGGGTGGGGCCCACGTGATTTCCCCGTGGTGCCCACGTGATTTTCGGGTGGGGCCCACGTGATTTCCGGGTGGGGCCCAAGTGATTTCCGGGTGGGGCCCACGTGATTTCCGGGTGGGGCCCACGTGATTTCCCCTGGGGGCCCACGTGATTTCCGGGTGGGGCCCACGTGATTTCCGGGTGGGGCCCACGTGATTTCCCCGTGGGGCCCACGTTATTTCCGGGTGGGGCCCACGTGATTTCCGGGTGGGGCCCACGTGATATCCGGGTGGGGCCCACGTGATTTCCCCTGGGGGCCCACGTGATTTCCGGGTGGGGCCCACGTGATTTCCGGGTGGGGCCCACGTGATTTCCGGGTGGGGCCCACGTGATTTCCGGGTGGGGCCCACGTGATTTCCGGGTGGGGCCCACGTGATTTCCCCTGGGGGCCCACGTGATTTCCGGGTGGGGCCCACGTGAATTCCGTGTGGGGCCCACGTGATTTCCGGGTGGGGCCCACGTGATTTCCGGGTGGGGCCCACGTGATTTCCCCGTGGGGCCCACGTGATTTCCGGGTGGGGCCCACGTGATTTCCGGGTGGGCCCCACGTGATTTCCGGGTGGGGCCCACGTGATTTCCGGGTGGGGCCCACGTGATTTCCGGGTGGGGCCCACGTGATTTCCCCGTGGTGCCCACGTGATTTCCTGGTGCGGCCCACGTGATTTCCGGGTGGGGCCCACGTGATTTCAGGGTGGGGCCCACGTGATTTCCGGGTGGGGCCCACGTGATTTCCGGGTGGGGCCCACGTGATTTCCGGGTGGGGCCCACGTGATTTCCCCTGGGGGCCCACGTGATTTCCGGGTGGGGCCCACGTGATTTCCGGGTGGGGCCCACGTGATTTCCGGGTGGGGCCCACGTGATTTCCCCTGGGGTCCCACGTGATTTCCGGGTGGGGCCCACGTGATTTCCGGGTGGGGCCCATGTGATTTCCGGGTGGGGCCCACGTGATTTCCCCGTGGGGCCCACGTGATTTCCGGGTGGGGCCCACGTGATTTTCGGGTGGGGCCCTCGTGATTTCCGGGTGGGGCCCACGTGATTTCCGGGTGGGGCCCACGTGATTTCCGGGTGGGGCCCATGTGATTTCCCCGTGGGGCCCACGTGATTTCCCCGTGGGGCCCACGTGATTTCCGGGTGGGGCCCACGTGATTTCCGGGTGGGGCCCACGTGATTTCCGGGTGGGGCCCACGTGATTTCCTTGTGGGGCCCACGTGATTTCCCCTGGGGGCCCACGTGATTTCCGGGTGGGCCCCACGTGATTTCCGGGTGGGGCCCACGTGATTTCCGGGTGGAGCCCACGTGATTTCCGGGTGGGGCCCACGTGATTTCCGGGTGGGGCCCACGTGATTTCCGGGTGGGGCCCACGTGATTTCCGGGTGGGGCCCACGTGATTTCCGGGTGGGGCCCACGTGATTTCCGGGTGGGGCCCACGTGATTTCCGGGTGGGGCCCACGTGATTTCCGGGTGGGGCCCACGTGATTTCCCCGTGGGGCCCACGTGATTTCCGGGTGGGGCCCACGTGATTTCCGGGTGGGGCCCACGTGATTTCCCCTGGGGGCCCACGTGATTTCCGGGTGGGGCCCACGTGATTTCCGGGTGGGTCCCACGTGATTTCCGGGTGGGGCCCACGTGATTTCCGGGTGGGGCCCACGTGATTTCCGGGTGGGGCCCACGTGATTTCCGGGTGGGGCCCACGTGATTTCCCCGTGGGGCCCACGTGATTTCCGGGTGGGGCCCACGTGATTTCCGGGTGGGGCCCACGTGATTTCCCCGTGGGGCCCACGTGATTTCCGGGTGGGGCCCACGTGATTTCCGGGTGGGCCCCACGTGATTTCCGGGTGGGGCCCACGTGATTTCCGGGTGGGGCCCACGTGATTTCCGGGTGGGGCCCACGTGATTTCCCCGTGGTGCCCACGTGATTTCCGGGTGGGGCCCACGTGATTTCCGGGTGGGGCCCACGTGATTTCAGGGTGGGGCCCACGTGATTTCCGGGTGGGGCCCACGTGATTTCCGGGTGGGGCCCACGTGATTTCCGGGTGGGGCCCACGTGACTTCCGGGTGGGGCCCACGTGATTTCCGGGTGGGGCCCACGTGATTTCCCCGTGGGGCCCACGTGATTTCCGGGTGGGGCCCACGTGATTTCCGGGTGGGGCCCACGTGATTTCCGGGTGGGGCCCACGTGATTTCCCCTGGGGGCCCACGTGATTTCCGGGTGGGGCCCACGTGATTTCCGGGTGGGGCCCACGTGATTTCCGGGTGGGGCCCACGTGATTTCCCCTGGGGTCCCACGTGATTTCCGGGTGGGGCCCACGTGATTTCCGGGTGGGGCCCATGTGATTTCCGGGTGGGGCCCACGTGATTTCCCCGTGGGGCCCACGTGATTTCCGGGTGGGGCCCACGTGATTTTCGGGTGGGGCCCTCGTGATTTCCGGGTGGGGCCCACGTGATTTCCGGGTGGGGCCCACGTGATTTCCGGGTGGGGCCCATGTGATTTCCCCGTGGGGCCCACGTGATTTCCCCGTGGGGCCCACGTGATTTCCGGGTGGGGCCCACGTGATTTCCGGGTGGGGCCCACGTGATTTCCGGGTGGGGCCCACGTGATTTCCTTGTGGGGCCCACGTGATTTCCCCTGGGGGCCCACGTGATTTCCGGGTGGGCCCCACGTGATTTCCGGGTGGGGCCCACGTGATTTCCGGGTGGAGCCCACGTGATTTCCGGGTGGGGCCCACGTGATTTCCGGGTGGGGCCCACGTGATTTCCGGGTTGGGCCCACGTGATTTCCGGGTGGGGCCCACGTGATTTCCGGGTGGGGCCCACGTGATTTCCGGGTGGGGCCCACGTGATTTCCGGGTGGGGCCCACGTGATTTCCGGGTGGGGCCCACGTGATTTCCCCGTGGGGCCCACGTGATTTCCGGGTGGGGCCCACGTGATTTCCGGGTGGGGCCCACGTGATTTCCCCTGGGGGCCCACGTGATTTCCGGGTGGGGCCCACGTGATTTCCGGGTGGGTCCCACGTGATTTCCGGGTGGGGCCCACGTGATTTCCGGGTGGGGCCCACGTGATTTCCGGGTGGGGCCCACGTGATTTCCGGGTGGGGCCCACGTGATTTCCCCGTGGTGCCCACGTGATTTCCGGGTGGGGCCCACGTGATTTCCGGGTGGGGCCCACGTGATTTCCGGGTGGGGCCCACGTGATTTCCCCGTGGGGCCCACGTGATTTCCGGGTGGGGCCTACGTGATTTCCCCGTGGGGCCCACGTGATTTCCGGGTGGGGCCCACGTGATTTCCGGGTGGGGACCACGTGATTTCCGGGTGGGGCCCACGTGATTTCCCCGTGGTGCCCACGTGATTTCCGGGTGGGGCCCACGTGATTTCCGGGTGGGGCCCACGTGATTTCCGGGTGGGGCCCACGTGATTTCAGGGTGGGGCCCACGAGATTTCCGGGTGGGGCCCACGTGATTTCCGGGTGGGGCCCACGTGATTTCCGGGTGGGGCCCACGTGATTTCCGGGTGGGGCCCACGTGATTTCCGGGTGGGGCCCACGTGATTTCCGGGTGGGGCCCACGTGATTTCCGTGTGGGGCCCACGTGATTTCCGGGTGGGGCCCACGTGATTTCCGGGTGGGGCCCACGTGATTTCCGGGTGGGGCCCACGGGATTTCCGGGTGGGGCCCACGTGATTTCCCCGTGGGGCCCACGTGATTTCCGGGTGGGGCCCACGTGATTTCCGGGTGGGCCCCACGTGATTTCCGGGTGGGGCCCACGTGATTTCCGGGTGGGGCCCACGTGATTTCCGGGTGGGGCCCACGTGATTTCCCCGTAGTGCCCACGTGATTTCCGGGTGGGGCCCACGTGATTTCCGGGTGGGGCCCACGTGATTTCCCCTGGGGGCCCACGTGATTTCCGGGTGGGGCCCACGTGATTTCCGGGTGGGGCCCACGTGATTTCCGGGTGGGGCCCACGTGATTTCCGGGTGGGGCCCACGTGATTTCCCCGTGGGGCCCACGTGATTTCCGGGTGGGGCCCACGTGATTTCCGGGTGGGGCCCACGTGATTTCCCCGTGGGGCCCACGTGATTTCCCCGTGGGGCCCACGTGATTTCCGGGTGGGGCCCACGTGATTTCCAGGTGGGGCCCACGTGATTTCCCCGTGGGGCCCACGTGATTTCAGGGTGGGGCCCACGTGATTTCCGGGTGGGGCCCACGTGACTTCCGGGTGGGGCCCACGTGATTTCCGGGTGGGGCCCACGTGATTTCCCCGTGGGGCCCACGTGATTTCCGGGTGGGGCCCACGTGATTTCCGGGTGGGGCCCACGTGACTTCCGGGTGGGGCCCACGTGATTTCCCCTGGGGGCCCACGTGATTTCCGGGTGGGGCCCACGTGATTTCCGGGTGGGGCCCACGTGATTTCCGGGTGGGGCCCACGTGATTTCCGGGTGGGGCCCACGTGATTTCCCCTGGGGGCCCACGTGATTTCCGGGTGGGGCCCACGTGATTTCCGGGTGGGGCCCACGTGATTTCCCCGTGGGGCCCACGTGATTTCCGGGTGGGGCCAACGTGATTTCCGGGTGGGGCCCACGTGATTTCCCCGTGGGGCCCACGTGATTTCCGGGTGGGGCCCACGTGATTTCCCCTGGGGCCCACGTGATTTCCGGGTGGGGCCCACGTGATTTCCGGGTGGGGCCCACGTGATTTCCGGGTGGGGCCCACGTGATTTCCGGGTGGGGCCCACGTGATTTCCGGGTGGGGCCCACGTGACTTCCGGGTGGGGCCCACGTGATTTCCGGGTGGGGCCCACGTGATTTCCCCGTGGGGCCCACGTGATTTCCGGGTGGGGCCCACGTGATTTTCGGGTTGGGCCCACGTGATTTCCGGGTGGGGCCCACGTGATTTCCGGGTGGGGCCCACGTGATTTCCGGGTGGGGCCCACGTGATTTCCGGGTGGGGCCCACGTGATTTCCCCGTGGGGCCCACGTGATTTCCCCGTGGGGCCCACGTGATTTCCGGGTGGGGCCCACGTGATTTCCGGGTGGGGCCCACGTGATTTCCGGGTGGGGCCCACGTGATTTCCTTGTGAGGCCCACGTGATTTCCCCGGGGGGCCCACGTGATTTCCGGGTGGGGCCCACGTGATTTCCGGGTGGGGCCCACGTGATTTCCGGGTGGGGCCCACGTGATTTCCGGGTGGGGCCCACGTGATTTCCGGGTGGGGCCCACGTGATTTCCGGGTGGGGCCCACGTGATTTCCGGGTGGGGCCCACGTGATTTCCCCGTGGGGCCCACGTGATTTCCGGATGGGGCCCACGTGATTTCCGGGTGGGGCCCACGTGATTTCCGGGTGGGGCCCACGTGATTTCCGGGTGGGGCCCACGTGATTTCCGGGTGGGGCCCACGTGATTTCCGGGTGGGGCCCACGTGATTTCCCCTGGGGGCCCACGTGATTTCCGGGTGGGGCCCACGTGATTTCCGGGTGGGGCCCACGTGATTTCCGGGTGGGGCCCACGTGATATCCGGGTGGGGCCCACGTGATTTCCCCTGGGGGCCCACGTGATTTCCGGGTGGGGCCCACGTGATTTCCGGGTGGGGCCCACGTGATTTCCGGGTGGGGCCCACGTGATTTCCGGGTGGGGCCCACGTGATTTCCGGGTGGGGCCCACGTTATTTTCCCGTGGGGCCCACGTGATTTCCGGGTGGGCCCCACGTGATTTCCGGGTGGGGCCCACGTGATTTCCCCGTGGGGCCCACGTGATTTCCGGGTGGGCCCCACGTGATTTCCGGGTGGGGCCCACGTGATTTCTAGGTGGGGCCCACGTGATTTCCGGGTGGGGCCCACGTGATTTCCGGGTGGGGCCCACGTGATTTCCGGGTGGGGCCCACGTGATTTCCGGGTGGGGCCCACGTGATTTCCGGGTGGGGCCCACGTGATTTCCCCGTGGGGCCCACGTGATTTCCGGGTGGGGCCCACGTGATTTCCGGGTGGGGCCCACGTGATTTCCGGGTGGGGCCCACGTGATTTCCGGGTGGGGCCCACGTGATTTCCGGGTGGGGCCCACGTGATATTCGGGTGGGGCCCACGTGATTTCCGGGTGGGGCCCACGTGATTTCCGGGTGGGGCCCACGTGATTTCCGGGTGGGGCCCACGTGATTTCCGGGTGGGGCCCACGTGATTTCCCCGTGGGGCCCACGTGATTTCCGGGTGGGGCCCACGTGATTTCCGGGTGGGGCCCACGTGATTTCCGGGTGGGGCCCACGTGATTTCCGGGTGGGGCCCACGTGATTTCCGGGTGGGGCCCACGTGATTTCCGGGTGGGGTCCACGTGATTTCCGGGTGGGGCCCACGTGATTTCCGGGTGGGGCCCACGTGATTTCCGGGTGGGGCCCATGTGATTTCCCCGTGGGGCCCACGTGATTTCCCCGTGGGGCCCACGTGATTTCCGGGTGGGGCCCACGTGATTTCCGGGTGGGGCCCACGTGATTTCCGGGTGGGGCCCACGTGATTTCCCCGTGGGGCCCACGTGATTTCCGGGTGGGGCCCACGTGATTTCCGGGTGGGGCCCACGTGATTTCCGGGTGGGGCCCATGTGATTTCCCCGTGGGGCCCACGTGATTTCCCCGTGGGGCCCACGTGATTTCCGGGTGGGGCCCACGTGATTTCCGGGTGGGGCCCACGTGATTTCCGTGTGGGGCCCACGTGATTTCCGGGTGGGGCCCACGTGATTTCCCCTGGGGGGCCACGTGATTTCCGGGTGGGGCCCACGTGATTTCCGGGTGGGGCCCACGTGATTTCCGGGTGGGGCCCACGTGATTTCCCCGTGGGGCCCACGTGATTTCCGGGTGGGCCCCACGTGATTTCCGGGTGGGGCCCACGTGATTTCCGGGTGGGGCCCACGTGATTTCCGGGTGGGGCCCACGTGATATCTGGGTGGGGCCCACGTGATTTCCCCGTGGGGCCCACGTGATTTCCGGGTGGGTCCCACGTGATTTCCCCTGGGGGCCCACGTGATTTCCGGGTGGGGCCCACGTGATTTCCGGGTGGGGCCCACGTGATTTCCGGGTGGGGCCCACGTGATTTCCCCTGGGGTCCCACGTGATTTCCGGGTGGGGCCCACGTGATTTCCGGGTGGGGCCCACGTGATTTCCGGGTGGGGCCCACGTGATTTCCCCGTGGGGCCCACGTGATTTCCGGGTGGGGCCCACGTGATTTTCGGGTGGGGCCCTCGTGATTTCCGGGTGGGGCCCACGTGATTTCCGTGTGGGGCCCACGTGATTTCCGGGTGGGGCCCATGTGATTTCCCCGTGGGGCCCACGTGATTTCCCCGTGGGGCCCACGTGATTTCCGGGTGGGGCCCACGTGATTTCCGGGTGGGGCCCACGTGATTTCCGGGTGGGGCCCACGTGATTTCCTTGTGGGGCCCACGTGATTTCCCCTGGGGGCCCACGTGATTTCCGGGTGGGCCCCACGTGATTTCCGGGTGGGGCCCACGTGATTTCCGGGTGGAGCCCACGTGATTTCCGGGTGGGGCCCACGTGATTTCCGGGTGGGGCCCACGTGATTTCCGGGTGGGGCCCACGTGATTTCCGGGTGGGGCCCACGTGATTTCCGGGTGGGGCCCACGTGATTTCCGGGTGGGGCCCACGTGATTTCCCCGTGGGGCCCACGTGATTTCCGGGTGGGGCCCACGTGATTTCCGGGTGGGGCCCACGTGATTTCCCCTGGGGGCCCACGTGATTTCCTGGTGGGGCCCACGTGATTTCCGGGTGGGGCCCACGTGATTTCCGGGTGGGGCCCACGTGATTTCCGGGTGGGGCCCACGTGATTTCCGGGTGGGGCCCACGTGATTTCCGGGTGGGGCCCACGTGATTTCCGGGTGGGGCCCACGTGATTTCCCCTGGGGGCCCACGTGATTTCCGGGTGGGGCCCACGTGATTTCCGTGTGGGGCCCACGTGATTTCCGGGTGGGGCCCACGTGATTTCCGGGTGGGGCCCACGTGATTTCCCCGTGGGGCCCACGTGATTTCCGGGTGGGGCCCACGTGATTTCCGGGTGGGCCCCACGTGATTTCCGGGTGGGGCCCACGTGATTTCCGGGTGGGGCCCACGTGATTTCCTGGTGGGGCCCACGTGATTTCCCCGTGGTGCCCACGTGATTTCCGGGTGGGGCCCACGTGATTTCCGGGTGGGGCCCACGTGATTTCAGGGTGGGGCCCACGTGATTTCCGGGTGGGGCCCACGTGATTTCCGGGTGGGGCCCACGTGATTTCAGGGTGGGGCCCACGTGACTTCCGGGTGGGGCCCACGTGATTTCCGGGTGGGGCCCACGTGATTTCCCCGTGGGGCCCACGTGATTTCCGGGTGGGGCCCACGTGATTTCCGGGTGGGGCCCACGTGATTTCCGGGTGGGGCCCACGTGATTTCCCCTGGGGGCCCACGTGATTTCCGGGTGGGGCCCACGTGATTTCCGGGTGGGGCCCACGTGATTTCCGGGTGGGGCCCACGTGATTTCCGGGTGGGGCCCACGTGATTTCCCCTGGGGTCCCACGTGATTTCCGGGTGGGGCCCACGTGATTTCCGGGTGGGGCCCACGTGATTTCCGGGTGGGGCCCACGTGATTTCCCCGTGGGGCCCACGTGATTTCCGGGTGGGGCCCACGTGATTTTCGGGTGGGGCCCTCGTGATTTCCGGGTGGGGCCCACGTGATTTCCGGGTGGGGCCCACGTGATTTCCGGGTGGGGCCCATGTGATTTCCCCGTGGGGCCCACGTGATTTCCCCGTGGGGCCCACGTGATTTCCGGGTGGGGCCCACGTGATTTCCGGGTGGGGCCCACGTGATTTCCGGGTGGGGCCCACGTGATTTCCTTGTGGGGCCCACGTGATTTCCCCTGGGGGCCCACGTGATTTCCGGGTGGGCCCCACGTGATTTCCGGGTGGGGCCCACGTGATTTCCGGGTGGAGCCCACGTGATTTCCGGGTGGGGCCCACGTGATTTCCGGGTGGGGCCCACGTGATTTCCGGGTGGGGCCCACGTGATTTCCGGGTGGGGCCCACGTGATTTCCGGGTGGGGTCCACGTGATTTCCGGGTGGGGCCCACGTGATTTCCGGGTGGGGCCCACGTGATTTCCGGGTGGGGCCCATGTGATTTCCCCGTGGGGCCCACGTGATTTCCCCGTGGGGCCCACGTGATTTCCGGGTGGGGCCCACGTGATTTCCGGGTGGGGCCCACGTGATTTCCGGGTGGGGCCCACGTGATTTCCCCGTGGGGCCCACGTGATTTCCGGGTGGGGCCCACGTGATTTCCGGGTGGGGCCCACGTGATTTCCGGGTGGGGCCCATGTGATTTCCCCGTGGGGCCCACGTGATTTCCCCGTGGGGCCCACGTGATTTCCGGGTGGGGCCCACGTGATTTCCGGGTGGGGCCCACGTGATTTCCGTGTGGGGCCCACGTGATTTCCGGGTGGGGCCCACGTGATTTCCCCTGGGGGGCCACGTGATTTCCGGGTGGGGCCCACGTGATTTCCGGGTGGGGCCCACGTGATTTCCGGGTGGGGCCCACGTGATTTCCCCGTGGGGCCCACGTGATTTCCGGGTGGGCCCCACGTGATTTCCGGGTGGGGCCCACGTGATTTCCGGGTGGGGCCCACGTGATTTCCGGGTGGGGCCCACGTGATTTCCGGGTGGGGCCCACGTGATTTCCGGGTGGGGCCCACGTGATTTCCGGGTGGGGCCTACGTGATTTCCAGGTGGGGCCCACGTGATTTCCCCGTGGGGCCCACGTGATTTCCGGGTGGGGCCCACGTGATTTCCGGGTGGGGCCCACGTGATTTCCGGGTGGGGCCCACGTGATATCCGGGTGGGGCCCACGTGATTTCCCGGTGGGGCCCACGTGATTTCCGGGTGGGGCCCACGTGATTTCCCCGTGGGGCCCACGTGATTTCCCCGTGGGGCCCACGTGATTTCCGGGTGGGTCCCACGTGATTTCCCCGTGGGGCCCACGTGATTTCCGGGTGGGGCCCACGTGATTTCCGGGTGGGGCCCACGTGATTTCCGGGTGGGGCCCACGTGACTTCCAGGTGGGGCCCACGTGATTTCCGGGTGGGGCCCACGTGATTTCCGGGTGGGGCCCACGTGATTTCCGGGTGGGGCCCACGTGATATCTGGGTGGGGCCCACGTGATTTCCCCTGGGGGCCCACGTGATTTCCGGGTGGGGCCCACGTGATTTCCGGGAGGGGCCCACGTGATTTCCCCGTGGGGCCCACGTGATTTCCGGGTGGGCCCCACGTGATTTCTGGGTGGGGCCCACGTGATTTCCCCGTGGGGCCCACGTGATTTCCGGATGGGGCCCACGTGATTTCCGGGTGGGGCCCACGTGATTTCCGGGTGGGCCCCACGTGATTTCCGGGTGGGGCCCACGTGATTTCCGGGTGGGGCCCACGTGATTTCCGGGTGGGGCCCACGTGATTTCCGGGTGGGGCCCACGTGATTTCCGGGTGGGGCCCACGTGATTTCCGGGTGGGGCCCACGTGATTTCCAGGTGGGGCCCACGTGATTTCCCCGTGGGGCCCACGTGATTTCCGGGTGGGGCCCACGTGATTTCCACTGGGGGCCCACGTGATTTCCGGGTGGGGCCCACGTGATTTCCGGGTGGGGCCCACGTGATTTCCGGGTGGGGCCCACGTGATTTCCGGGTGGGGCCCACGTGATTTCCGGGTGGGGCCCACGTGATTTCCGGGTGGGGCCCACGTGATTTCCGGGTGGGGCCCACGTGATTTCCCCGTGGTGCCCACGTGATTTCCGGGTGGGGCCCACGTGATTTCCGGGTGGGGCCCACGTGATTTCCCCTGGGGGCCCACGTGATTTCCGGGTGGGGCCCACGTGATTTCCGGGTGGGGCCCACGTGATTTCCCCGTGGGGCCCACGTTATTTCCGGGTGGGGCCCACGTGATTTCCGGGTGGGGCCCACGTGATATCCGGGTGGGGCCCACGTGATTTCCCCTGGGGGCCCACGTGATTTCCGGGTGGGGCCCACGTGATTTCCGGGTGGGGCCCACGTGATTTCCGGGTGGGGCCCACGTGATTTCCGGGTGGGGCCCACGTGATTTCCGGGTGGGGCCCACGTGATTTCCCCTGGGGGCCCACGTGATTTCCGGGTGGGGCCCACGTGATTTCCGTGTGGGGCCCACGTGATTTCCGGGTGGGGCCCACGTGATTTCCGGGTGGGGCCCACGTGATTTCCCCGTGGGGCCCACGTGATTTCCGGGTGGGGCCCACGTGATTTCCGGGTGGGCCCCACGTGATTTCCCCGTGGGGCCCACGTGATTTCCGGGTGAGGCCCACGTGATTTCCGGGTGGGGCCCACGTGATTTCCCCGTGGTGCCCACGTGATTTCCGGGTGGGGCCCACGTGATTTCCGGGTGGGGCCCACGTGATTTCAGGGTGGGGCCCACGTGATTTCCGGGTGGGGCCCACGTGATTTCCGGGTGGGGCCCACGTGATTTCCGGGTGGGGCCCACGTGACTTCCGGGTGGGGCCCACGTGATTTCCGGGTGGGGCCCACGTGATTTCCCCGTGGGGCCCACGTGATTTCCGGGTGGTGCCCACGTGATTTCCGGGTGGGGCCCACGTGATTTCCGGGTGGGGCCCACGTGATTTCCCCTGGGGGCCCACGTGATTTCCGGGTGGGGCCCACGTGATTTCCGGGTGGGGCCCACGTGATTTCCGGGTGGGGCCCACGTGATTTCCCCTGGGGTCCCACGTGATTTCCGGGTGGGGCCCACGTGATTTCCGGGTGGGGCCCACGTGATTTCCGGGTGGGTGCCCACGTGATTTCCCCGTGGGGCCCACGTGATTTCCGGGTGGGGCCCACGTGATTTTCGGGTGGGGCCCTCGTGATTTCCGGGTGGGGCCCACGTGATTTCCGGGTGGGGCCCACGTGATTTCCGGGTGGGGCCCATGTGATTTCCCCGTGGGGCCCACGTGATTTCCCCGTGGGGCCCACGTGATTTCCGGGTGGGGCCCACGTGATTTCCGGGTGGGGCCCACGTGATTTCCGGGTGGGGCCCACGTGATTTCCTTGTGGGGCCCACGTGATTTCCCCTGGGGGCCCACGTGATTTCCGGGTGGGCCCCACGTGATTTCCGGGTGGGGCCCACGTGATTTCCGGGTGGAGCCCACGTGATTTCCGGGTGGGGCCCACGTGATTTCCGGGTGGGGCCCACGTGATTTCCGGGTGGGGCCCACGTGATTTCCGGGTGGGGCCCACGTGATTTCCGGGTGGGGCCCACGTGATTTCCGGGTGGGGCCCACGTGATTTCCCCGTGGGGCCCACGTGATTTCCGGGTGGGGCCCACGTGATTTCCGGGTGGGGCCCACGTGATTTCCCCTGGGGGCCCACGTGATTTCCGGGTGGGGCCCACGTGATTTCCGGGTGGGGCCCACGTGATTTCCGGGTGGGGCCCACGTGATTTCCGGGTGGGGCCCACGTGATTTCCGGGTGGGGCCTACGTGATTTCCGGGTGGGGCCCACGTGATTTCCGGGTGGGGCCCACGTGATTTCCCCTGGGGGCCCACGTGATTTCCGGGTGGGGCCCACGTGATTTCCGTGTGGGGCCCACGTGATTTCCGGGTGGGGCCCACGTGATTTCCGGGTGGGGCCCACGTGATTTCCCCGTGGGGCCCACGTGATTTCCGGGTGGGGCCCACGTGATTTCCGGGTGGGCCCCACGTGATTTCCGGGTGGGGCCCACGTGATTTCCGGGTGGGGCCCACGTGATTTCCCGGTGGGGCCCACGTGATTTCCCCGTGGTGCCCACGTGATTTCCGGGTGGGGCCCACGTGATTTCCGGGTGGGGCCCACGTGATTTCAGGGTGGGGCCCACGTGATTTCCGGGTGGGGCCCACGTGATTTCCGGGTGGGGCCCACGTGATTTCCGGGTGGGGCCCACGTGACTTCCGGGTGGGGCCCACGTGATTTCCGGGTGGGGCCCACGTGATTTCCCCGTGGGGCCCACGTGATTTCCGGGTGGGGCCCACGTGATTTCCGGGTGGGGCCCACGTGATTTCCGGGTGGGGCCCACGTGATTTCCCCTGGGGGCCCACGTGATTTCCGGGTGGGGCCCACGTGATTTCCGGGTGGGGCCCACGTGATTTCCGGGTGGGGCCCACGTGATTTCCGGGTGGGGCCCACGTGATTTCCCCTGGGGTCCCACGTGATTTCCGGGTGGGGCCCACGTGATTTCCGGGTGGGGCCCACGTGATTTTCGGGTGGGGCCCTCGTGATTTCCGGGTGGGGCCCACGTGATTTCCGGGTGGGGCCCACGTGATTTCCGGGTGGGGCCCATGTGATTTCCCCGTGGGGCCCACGTGATTTCCCCGTGGGGCCCACGTGATTTCCGGGTGTGGCCCACGTGATTTCCGGGTGGGGCCCACGTGATTTCCGGGTGGGGCCCACGTGATTTCCTTGTGGGGCCCACGTGATTTCCCCTGGGGGCCCACGTGATTTCCGGGTGGGCCCCACGTGATTTCCGGGTGGGGCCCACGTGATTTCCGGGTGGAGCCCACGTGATTTCCGGGTGGGGCCCACGTGATTTCCGGGTGGGGCCCACGTGATTTCCGGGTGGGGCCCACGTGATTTCCGGGTGGGGCCCACGTGATTTCCGGGTGGGGCCCACGTGATTTCCGGGTGGGGCCCACGTGATTTCCGGGTGGGGCCCACGTGATTTCCGGGTGGGGCCCACGTGATTTCCGGGTGGGGCCCACGTGATTTCCCCGTGGGGCCCACGTGATTTCCGGGTGGGGCCCACGTGATTTCCGGGTGGGGCCCACGTGATTTCCCCTGGGGGCCCACGTGATTTCCGCGTGGGGCCCACGTGATTTCCAGGTGGGGCCCACGTGATTTCCGGGTGGGGCCCACGTGATTTCCGGGTGGGGCCCACGTGATTTCCGGGTGGGGCCCACGTGATTTCCGGGTGGGGCCCACGTGATTTCCCCGTGGGGCCCACGTGATTTCCGGGTGGGGCCCACGTGATTTCCGGGTGGGGCCCACGTGATTTCCGGGTGGGGCCCACGTGATTTCCCCGTGGGGCCCACGTGATTTCCGGGTGGGGCCTACGTGATTTCCCCGTGGGGCCCACGTGATTTCCGGGTGGGGCCCACGTGATTTCCGGGTGGGGACCACGTGATTTCCGGGTGGGGCCCACGTGATTTCCCCGTGGTGCCCACGTGATTTCCGGGTGGGGCCCACGTGATTTCCGGGTGGGGCCCACGTGATTTCCGGGTGGGGCCCACGTGATTTCAGGGTGGGGCCCACGTGATTTCCGGGTGGGGCCCACGTGATTTCCGGGTGGGGCCCAAGTGATTTCCGGGTGGGGCCCACGTGATTTCCGGGTGGGGCCCACGTGATTTCCGGGTGGGGCCCACGTGATTTCCGGGTGGGGCCCACGTGATTTCCGTGTGGGGCCCACGTGATTTCCGGGTGGGGCCCACGTGATTTCCGTGTGGGGCCCACGTGATTTCCGGGTGGGGCCCACGGGATTTCCGGGTGGGGCCCACGTGATTTCCGGGTGGGGCCCACGTGATTTCCGGGTGGGGCCCACGTGATTTCCGGGTGGGCCCCACGTGATTTCCGGGTGGGGCCCACGTGATTTCCGGGTGGGGCCCACGTGATTTCCCCTGGGGGCCCACGTGATTTCCGGGTGGGGCCCACGTGATTTCCGGGTGGGGCCCACGTGATTTCCCCGTGGGGCCCACGTGATTTCCGGATGGGGCCCACGTGATTTCCGGGTGGGGCCCACGTGATTTCCGGGTGGGCCCCACGTGATTTCCGGGTGGGGCCCACGTGATTTCCGGGTGGGGCCCACGTGATTTCCGGGTGGGGCCCACGTGATTTCCGGGTGGGGCCCACGTGATTTCCGGGTGGGGCCCACGTGATTTCCGGGTGGGGCCCACGTGATTTCCAGGTGGGGCCCACGTGATTTCCCCGTGGGGCCCACGTGATTTCCGGGTGGGGCCCACGTGATTTCCCCTGGGGGCCCACGTGATTTCCGGGTGGGGCCCACGTGATTTCCGGGTGGGGCCCACGTGATTTCCGGGTGGGGCCCACGTGATTTCCGGGTGGGGCCCACGTGATTTCCGGGTGGGGCCCACGTGATTTCCGGGTGGGGCCCACGTGATTTCCGGGTGGGGCCCACGTGATTTCCCCGTGGTGCCCACGTGATTTCCGGGTGGGGCCCACGTGATTTCCGGGTGGGGCCCACGTGATTTCCGGGTGGGGCCCACGTGATTTCCGGGTGGGGCCCACGTGATTTCCCCTGGGGGCCCACGTGATTTCCGGGTGGGGCCCACGTGATTTCCGGGTGGGGCCCACGTGATTTCCCCGTGGGGCCCACGTTATTTCCGGGTGGGGCCCACGTGATTTCCGGGTGGGGCCCACGTGATATCCGGGTGGGGCCCACGTGATTTCCCCTGGGGGCCCACGTGATTTCCGGGTGGGGCCCACGTGATTTCCGGGTGGGGCCCACGTGATTTCCGGGTGGGGCCCACGTGATTTCCGGGTGGGGCCCACGTGATTTCCGGGTGGGGCCCACGTGATTTCCCCTGGGGGCCCACGTGATTTCCGGGTGGGGCCCACGTGATTTCCGTGTGGGGCCCACGTGATTTCCGGGTGGGGCCCACGTGATTTCCGGGTGGGCCCCACGTGATTTCCGGGTGGGGCCCACGTGATTTCCGGGTGAGGCCCACGTGATTTCCGGGTGGGGCCCACGTGATTTCCCCGTGGTGCCCACGTGATTTCCGGGTGGGGCCCACGTGATTTCCGGGTGGGGCCCACGTGATTTCAGGGTGGGGCCCACGTGATTTCCGGGTGGGGCCCACGTGATTTCCGGGTGGGGCCCACGTGATTTCCGGGTGGGGCCCACGTGACTTCCGGGTGGGGCCCACGTGATTTCCGGGTGGGGCCCACGTGATTTCCCCGTGGGGCCCACGTGATTTCCGGGTGGGGCCCACGTGATTTCCGGGTGGGGCCCACGTGATTTCCGGGTGGGGCCCACGTGATTTCCCCTGGGGGCCCACGTGATTTCCGGGTGGGGCCCACGTGATTTCCGGGTGGGGCCCACGTGATTTCCGGGTGGGGCCCACGTGATTTCCCCTGGGGTCCCACGTGATTTCCGGGTGGGGCCCACGTGATTTCCGGGTGGGGCCCACGTGATTTCCGGGTGGGGCCCACGTGATTTCCCCGTGGGGCCCACGTGATTTCCGGGTGGGGCCCACGTGATTTTCGGGTGGGGCCCTCGTGATTTCCGGGTGGGGCCCACGTGATTTCCGGGTGGGGCCCACGTGATTTCCGGGTGGGGCCCATGTGATTTCCCCGTGGGGCCCACGTGATTTCCCCGTGGGGCCCACGTGATTTCCGGGTGGGGCCCACGTGATTTCCGGGTGGGGCCCACGTGATTTCCGGGTGGGGCCCACGTGATTTCCTTGTGGGGCCCACGTGATTTCCCCTGGGGGCCCACGTGATTTCCGGGTGGGCCCCACGTGATTTCCGGGTGGGGCCCACGTGATTTCCGGGTGGAGCCCACGTGATTTCCGGGTGGGGCCCACGTGATTTCCGGGTGGGGCCCACGTGATTTCCGGGTGGGGCCCACGTGATTTCCGGGTGGGGCCCACGTGATTTCCGGGTGGGGCCCACGTGATTTCCGGGTGGGGCCCACGTGATTTCCGGGTGGGGCCCACGTGATTTCCCCGTGGGGCCCACGTGATTTCCGGGTGGGGCCCACGTGATTTCCGGGTGGGGCCCACGTGATTTCCCCTGGGGGCCCACGTGATTTCCGGGTGGGGCCCACGTGATTTCCGGGTGGGGCCCACGTGATTTCCGGGTGGGGCCCACGTGATTTCCGGGTGGGGCCCACGTGATTTCCGGGTGGGGCCCACGTGATTTCCGGGTGGGGCCCACGTGATTTCCGGGTGGGGCCCACGTGATTTCCCCTGGGGGCCCACGTGATTTCCGGGTGGGGCCCACGTGATTTCCGTGTGGGGCCCACGTGATTTCCGGGTGGGGCCCACGTGATTTCCGGGTGGGGCCCACGTGATTTCCCCGTGGGGCCCACGTGATTTCCGGGTGGGGCCCACGTGATTTCCGGGTGGGCCCCACGTGATTTCCGGGTGGGGCCCACGTGATTTCCGGGTGGGGCCCACGTGATTTCCGGGTGGGGCCCACGTGATTTCCCCGTGGTGCCCACGTGATTTCCGGGTGGGGCCCACGTGATTTCCGGGTGGGGCCCACGTGATTTCAGGGTGGGGCCCACGTGATTTCCGGGTGGGGCCCACGTGATTTCCGGGTGGGGCCCACGTGATTTCCGGGTGGGGCCCACGTGACTTCCGGGTGGGGCCCACGTGATTTCCGGGTGGGGCCCACGTGATTTCCCCGTGGGGCCCACGTGATTTCCGGGTGGGGCCCACGTGATTTCCGGGTGGGGCCCACGTGATTTCCGGGTGGGGCCCACGTGATTTCCCCTGGGGGCCCACGTGATTTCCGGGTGGGGCCCACGTGATTTCCGGGTGGGGCCCACGTGATTTCCGGGTGGGGCCCACGTGATTTCCGGGTGGGGCCCACGTGATTTCCCCTGGGGTCCCACGTGATTTCCGGGTGGGGCCCACGTGATTTCCGGGTGGGGCCCACGTGATTTCCGGGTGGGGCCCACGTGATTTCCCCGTGGGGCCCACGTGATTTCCGGGTGGGGCCCACGTGATTTTCGGGTGGGGCCCTCGTGATTTCCGGGTGGGGCCCACGTGATTTCCGGGTGGGGCCCACGTGATTTCCGGGTGGGGCCCATGTGATTTCCCCGTGGGGCCCACGTGATTTCCCCGTGGGGCCCACGTGATTTCCGGGTGGGGCCCACGTGATTTCCGGGTGGGGCCCACGTGATTTCCGGGTGGGGCCCACGTGATTTCCTTGTGGGGCCCACGTGATTTCCCCTGGGGGCCCACGTGATTTCCGGGTGGGCCCCACGTGATTTCCGGGTGGGGCCCACGTGATTTCCGGGTGGAGCCCACGTGATTTCCGGGTGGGGCCCACGTGATTTCCGGGTGGGGCCCACGTGATTTCCGGGTGGGGCCCACGTGATTTCCGGGTGGGGCCCACGTGATTTCCGGGTGGGGCCCACGTGATTTCCGGGTGGGGCCCACGTGATTTCCGGGTGGGGCCCACGTGATTTCCGGGTGGGGCCCACGTGATTTCCGGGTGGGGCCCACGTGATTTCCCCGTGGGGCCCACGTGATTTCCGGGTGGGGCCCACGTGATTTCCGGGTGGGGCCCACGTGATTTCCCCTGGGGGCCCACGTGATTTCCGCGTGGGGCCCACGTGATTTCCGGGTGGGGCCCACGTGATTTCCGGGTGGGGCCCACGTGATTTCCGGGTGGGGCCCACGTGATTTCCGGGTGGGGCCCACGTGATTTCCGGGTGGGGCCCACGTGATTTCCCCGTGGGGCCCACGTGATTTCCGGGTGGGGCCCACGTGATTTCCGGGTGGGGCCCACGTGATTTCCGGGTGGGGCCCACGTGATTTCCCCGTGGGGCCCACGTGATTTCCGGGTGGGGCCTACGTGATTTCCCCGTGGGGCCCACGTGATTTCCGGGTGGGGCCCACGTGATTTCCGGGTGGGGACCACGTGATTTCCGGGTGGGGCCCACGTGATTTCCCCGTGGTGCCCACGTGATTTCCGGGTGGGGCCCACGTGATTTCCGGGTGGGGCCCACGTGATTTCCGGGTGGGGCCCACGTGATTTCAGGGTGGGGCCCACGTGATTTCCGGGTGGGGCCCACGTGATTTCCGGGTGGGGCCCACGTGATTTCCGGGTGGGGCCCACGTGATTTCCGGGTGGGGCCCACGTGATTTCCGGGTGGGGCCCACGTGATTTCCGGGTGGGGCCCACGTGATTTCCGTGTGGGGCCCACGTGATTTCCGGGTGGGGCCCACGTGATTTCCGTGTGGGGCCCACGTGATTTCCGGGTGGGGCCCACGGGATTTCCGGGTGGGGCCCACGTGATTTCCGGGTGGGGCCCACGTGATTTCCGGGTGGGGCCCACGTGATTTCCGGATGGGCCCCACGTGATTTCCGGGTGGGGCCCACGTGATTTCCGGGTGGGGCCCACGTGATTTCCGGGTGGGGCCCACGTGATTTCCCCGTGGTGCCCACGTGATTTCCGGGTGGGGCCCACGTGATTTCCGGGTGGGGCCCACGTGATTTCCCCTGGGGGCCCTCGTGATTTCCGGGTGGGGCCCACGTGATTTCAGGGTGGGGCCCACGTGATTTCCGGGTGGGGCCCACGTGACTTCCGGGTGGGGCCCACGTGATTTCCGGGTGGGGCCCACGTGATTTCCCCGTGGGGCCCACGTGATTTCCGGGTGGGGCCCACGTGATTTCCGGGTGGGGCCCACGTGACTTCCGGGTGGGGCCCACGTGATTTCCCCTGGGGGCCCACGTGATTTCCGGGTGGGGCCCACGTGATTTCCGGGTGGGGCCCACGTGATTTCCGGGTGGGGCCCACGTGATTTCCGGGTGGGGCCCACGTGATTTCCCCTGGGGGCCCACGTGATTTCCGGGTGGGGCCCACGTGATTTCCGGGTGGGGCCCACGTGATTTCCCCGTGGGGCCCACGTGATTTCCGGGTGGGGCCTACGTGATTTCCGGGTGGGGCCCACGTGATTTTCCCGTGGGGCCCACGTGATTTCCGGGTGGGGCCCACGTGATTTCCCCTGGGGCCCACGTGATTTCCGGGTGGGGCCCACGTGATTTCCGGGTGGGCCCCACGTGATTTCCGGGTGGGTCCCACGTGATTTCCGGGTGGGGCCCACGTGATTTCCGGGTGGGGCCCACGTGACTTCCGGGTGGGGCCCACGTGATTTCCGGGTGGGGCCCACGTGATTTCCCCGTGGGGCCCACGTGATTTCCGGGTGGGGCCCACGTGATTTTCGGGTTGGGCCCACGTGATTTCCGGGTGGGGCCCACGTGATTTCCGGGTGGGGCCCACGTGATTTCCGGGTGGGGCCCACGTGATTTCCGGGTGGGGCCCACGTGATTTCCCCGTGGGGCCCACGTGATTTCCCCGTGGGGCCCACGTGATTTCCGGGTGGGGCCCACGTGATTTCCGGGTGGGGCCCACGTGATTTCCTTGTGAGGCCCACGTGATTTCCCCTGGGGGCCCACGTGATTTCCGGGTGGGGCCCACGTGATTTCCGGGTGGGGCCCACGTGATTTCCGGGTGGGGCCCACGTGATTTCCGGGTGGGGCCCACGTGATTTCCGGGTGGGGCCCACGTGATTTCCGGGTGGGGCCCACGTGATTTCCGGGTGGGGCCCACGTGATTTCCCCGTGGGGCCCACGTGATTTCCGGATGGGGCCCACGTGATTTCCGGGTGGGGCCCACGTGATTTCCGGGTGGGGCCCACGTGATTTCCGGGTGGGGCCCACGTGATTTCCGGGTGGGGCCCACGTGATTTCCGGGTGGGGCCCACGTGATTTCCCCGTGGGGCCCACGTGATTTCCGGGTGGGGCCTACGTGATTTCCCCGTGGGGCCCACGTGATTTCCGGGTGGGGCCCACGTGATTTCCGGGTGGGGACCACGTGATTTCCGGGTGGGGCCCACGTGATTTCCCCGTGGTGCCCACGTGATTTCCGGGTGGGGCCCACGTGATTTCCGGGTGGGGCCCACGTGATTTCCGGGTGGGGCCCACGTGATTTCAGGGTGGGGCCCACGTGATTTCCGGGTGGGGCCCACGTGATTTCCGGGTGGGGCCCACGTGATTTCCGGGTGGGGCCCACGTGATTTCCGGGTGGGGCCCACGTGATTTCCGGGTGGGGCCCACGTGATTTCCGGGTGGGGCCCACGTGATTTCCGTGTGGGGCCCACGTGATTTCCGGGTGGGGCCCACGTGATTTCCGTGTGGGGCCCACGTGATTTCCGGGTGGGGCCCACGGGATTTCCGGGTGGGGCCCACGTGATTTCCCCGTGGGGCCCACGTGATTTCCGGGTGGGGCCCACGTGATTTCCGGGTCGGCCCCACGTGATTTCCGGGTGGGGCCCACGTGATTTCCGGGTGGGGCCCACGTGATTTCCGGGTGGGGCCCACGTGATTTCCCCGTGGTGCCCACGTGATTTCCGGGTGGGGCCCACGTGATTTCCGGGTGGGGCCCACGTGATTTCCCCTGGGGGCCCACGTGATTTCCGGGTGGGGCCCACGTGATTTCCGGGTGGGGCCCACGTGACTTCCGGGTGGGGCCCACGTGATTTCCGGGTGGGGCCCACGTGATTTCCCCGTGGGGCCCACGTGATTTCCGGGTGGGGCCCACGTGATTTCCGGGTGGGGCCCACGTGATTTCCCCGTGGGGCCCACGTGATTTCCCCGTGGGGCCCACGTGATTTCCGGGTGGGGCCCACGTGATTTCCGGGTGGGGCCCACGTGATTTCCGGGTGGGGCCCACGTGATATTCGGGTGGGGCCCACGTGATTTCCGGGTGGGGCCCACGTGATTTCCGGGTGGGGCCCACGTGATTTCCGGGTGGGGCCCACGTGATTTCCGGGTGGGGCCCACGTGATTTCCCCGTGGGGCCCACGTGATTTCCGGGTGGGGCCCACGTGATTTCCGGGTGGGGCCCACGTGATTTCCGGGTGGGGCCCACGTGATTTCCGGGTGGGGCCCACGTGATTTCCGGGTGGGGCCCACGTGATTTCCGGGTGGGGTCCACGTGATTTCCGGGTGGGGCCCACGTGATTTCCGGGTGGGGCCCACGTGATTTCCGGGTGGGGCCCACGTGATTTCCCCGTGGGGCCCACGTGATTTCCGGGTGGGGCCCACGTGATTTCCGGGTGGGGCCCACGTGATTTCCGGGTGGGGCCCACGTGATTTCCGGGTGGGGCCCACGTGATTTCCCCGTGGGGCCCACGTGATTTCCGGGTGGGGCCCACGTGATTTCCGGGTGGGGCCCACGTGATTTCCGGGTGGGGCCCACGTGATTTCCGGGTGGGGCCCACGTGATTTCCGGGTGGGGCCCACGTGATTTCCGGGTGGGGTCCACGTGATTTCCGGGTGGGGCCCACGTGATTTCCGGGTGGGGCCCACGTGATTTCCGGGTGGGGCCCACGTGATTTCCGGGTGGGGCCCACGTGATTTCCAGGTGGGGCCCACGTGATTTCCCCGTGGGGCCCACGTGATTTCCGGGTGGGGCCCACGTGATTTCCGGGTGGGGCCCACGTGATTTCCGGGTGGGGCCCACGTGATTTCCGGGTGGGGCCCACGTGATTTCCGGGTGGGGCCCACGTGATTTCCCCGTGGGGCCCACGTGATTTCCCCGTGGGGCCCACGTGATTTCCGGGTGGGGCCCACGTGATTTCCCCGTGGGGCCCACGTGATTTCCCCGTGGGGCCCACGTGATTTCCGGGTGGGGCCCACGTGATTTCCGGGTGGGGCCCACGTGATTTCCTTGTGAGGCCCACGTGATTTCCCCTGGGGGCCCACGTGATTTCCGGGTGGGGCCCACGTGATTTCCGGGTGGGGCCCACGTGATTTCCGGGTGGGGCCCACGTGATTTCCGGGTGGGGCCCACGTGATTTCCGGGTGGGGCCCACGTGATTTCCGGGTGGGGCCCACGTGATTTCCGGGTGGGGCCCACGTGATTTCCCCGTGGGGCCCACGTGATTTCCGGATGGGGCCCACGTGATTTCCGGGTGGGGCCCACGTGATTTCCGGGTGGGGCCCACGTGATTTCCGGGTGGGGCCCACGTGATTTCCGGGTGGGGCCCACGTGATTTCCGGGTGGGGCCCACGTGATTTCCCCGTGGGGCCCACGTGATTTCCGGGTGGGGCCTACGTGATTTCCCCGTGGGGCCCACGTGATTTCCGGGTGGGGCCCACGTGATTTCCGGGTGGGGACCACGTGATTTCCGGGTGGGGCCCACGTGATTTCCCCGTGGTGCCCACGTGATTTCCGGGTGGGGCCCACGTGATTTCCGGGTGGGGCCCACGTGATTTCCGGGTGGGGCCCACGTGATTTCAGGGTGGGGCCCACGTGATTTCCGGGTGGGGCCCACGTGATTTCCGGGTGGGGCCCACGTGATTTCCGGGTGGGGCCCACGTGATTTCCGGGTGGGGCCCACGTGATTTCCGGGTGGGGCCCACGTGATTTCCGGGTGGGGCCCACGTGATTTCCGTGTGGGGCCCACGTGATTTCCGGGTGGGGCCCACGTGATTTCCGTGTGGGGCCCACGTGATTTCCGGGTGGGGCCCACGGGATTTCCGGGTGGGGCCCACGTGATTTCCCCGTGGGGCCCACGTGATTTCCGGGTGGGGCCCACGTGATTTCCGGGTCGGCCCCACGTGATTTCCGGGTGGGGCCCACGTGATTTCCGGGTGGGGCCCACGTGATTTCCGGGTGGGGCCCACGTGATTTCCCCGTGGTGCCCACGTGATTTCCGGGTGGGGCCCACGTGATTTCCGGGTGGGGCCCACGTGATTTCCCCTGGGGGCCCACGTGATTTCCGGGTGGGGCCCACGTGATTTCCGGGTGGGGCCCACGTGACTTCCGGGTGGGGCCCACGTGATTTCCGGGTGGGGCCCACGTGATTTCCCCGTGGGGCCCACGTGATTTCCGGGTGGGGCCCACGTGATTTCCGGGTGGGGCCCACGTGATTTCCCCGTGGGGCCCACGTGATTTCCCCGTGGGGCCCACGTGATTTCCGGGTGGGGCCCACGTGATTTCCGGGTGGGGCCCACGTGATTTCCGGGTGGGGCCCACGTGATATTCGGGTGGGGCCCACGTGATTTCCGGGTGGGGCCCACGTGATTTCCGGGTGGGGCCCACGTGATTTCCGGGTGGGGCCCACGTGATTTCCGGGTGGGGCCCACGTGATTTCCCCGTGGGGCCCACGTGATTTCCGGGTGGGGCCCACGTGATTTCCGGGTGGGGCCCACGTGATTTCCGGGTGGGGCCCACGTGATTTCCGGGTGGGGCCCACGTGATTTCCGGGTGGGGCCCACGTGATTTCCGGGTGGGGTCCACGTGATTTCCGGGTGGGGCCCACGTGATTTCCGGGTGGGGCCCACGTGATTTCCGGGTGGGGCCCACGTGATTTCCCCGTGGGGCCCACGTGATTTCCGGGTGGGGCCCACGTGATTTCCGGGTGGGGCCCACGTGATTTCCGGGTGGGGCCCACGTGATTTCCGGGTGGGGCCCACGTGATTTCCCCGTGGGGCCCACGTGATTTCCGGGTGGGGCCCACGTGATTTCCGGGTGGGGCCCACGTGATTTCCGGGTGGGGCCCACGTGATTTCCGGGTGGGGCCCACGTGATTTCCGGGTGGGGCCCACGTGATTTCCGGGTGGGGTCCACGTGATTTCCGGGTGGGGCCCACGTGATTTCCGGGTGGGGCCCACGTGATTTCCGGGTGGGGCCCACGTGATTTCCGGGTGGGGCCCACGTGATTTCCAGGTGGGGCCCACGTGATTTCCCCGTGGGGCCCACGTGATTTCCGGGTGGGGCCCACGTGATTTCCGGGTGGGGCCCACGTGATTTCCGGGTGGGGCCCACGTGATTTCCGGGTGGGGCCCACGTGATTTCCGGGTGGGGCCCACGTGATTTCCCCGTGGGGCCCACGTGATTTCCCCGTGGGGCCCACGTGATTTCCGGGTGGGGCCCACGTGATTTCCCCGTGGGGCCCACGTGATTTCCCCGTGGGGCCCACGTGATTTCCGGGTGGGGCCCACGTGATTTCCGGGTGGGGCCCACGTGATTTCCTTGTGAGGCCCACGTGATTTCCCCTGGGGGCCCACGTGATTTCCGGGTGGGGCCCACGTGATTTCCGGGTGGGGCCCACGTGATTTCCGGGTGGGGCCCACGTGATTTCCGGGTGGGGCCCACGTGATTTCCGGGTGGGGCCCACGTGATTTCCGGGTGGGGCCCACGTGATTTCCGGGTGGGGCCCACGTGATTTCCCCGTGGGGCCCACGTGATTTCCGGATGGGGCCCACGTGATTTCCGGGTGGGGCCCACGTGATTTCCGGGTGGGGCCCACGTGATTTCCGGGTGGGGCCCACGTGATTTCCGGGTGGGGCCCACGTGATTTCCGGGTGGGGCCCACGTGATTTCCCCGTGGGGCCCACGTGATTTCCGGGTGGGGCCTACGTGATTTCCCCGTGGGGCCCACGTGATTTCCGGGTGGGGCCCACGTGATTTCCGGGTGGGGACCACGTGATTTCCGGGTGGGGCCCACGTGATTTCCCCGTGGTGCCCACGTGATTTCCGGGTGGGGCCCACGTGATTTCCGGGTGGGGCCCACGTGATTTCCGGGTGGGGCCCACGTGATTTCAGGGTGGGGCCCACGTGATTTCCGGGTGGGGCCCACGTGATTTCCGGGTGGGGCCCACGTGATTTCCGGGTGGGGCCCACGTGATTTCCGGGTGGGGCCCACGTGATTTCCGGGTGGGGCCCACGTGATTTCCGGGTGGGGCCCACGTGATTTCCGTGTGGGGCCCACGTGATTTCCGGGTGGGGCCCACGTGATTTCCGTGTGGGGCCCACGTGATTTCCGGGTGGGGCCCACGGGATTTCCGGGTGGGGCCCACGTGATTTCCCCGTGGGGCCCACGTGATTTCCGGGTGGGGCCCACGTGATTTCCGGGTCGGCCCCACGTGATTTCCGGGTGGGGCCCACGTGATTTCCGGGTGGGGCCCCCGTGATTTCCGGGTGGGGCCCACGTGATTTCCCCGTGGTGCCCACGTGATTTCCGGGTGGGGCCCACGTGATTTCCGGGTGGGGCCCACGTGATTTCCCCTGGGGGCCCACGTGATTTCCGGGTGGGGCCCACGTGATTTCCGGGTGGGGCCCACGTGACTTCCGGGTGGGGCCCACGTGATTTCCGGGTGGGGCCCACGTGATTTCCCCGTGGGGCCCACGTGATTTCCGGGTGGGGCCCACGTGATTTCCGGGTGGGGCCCACGTGATTTCCCCGTGGGGCCCACGTGATTTCCCCGTGGGGCCCACGTGATTTCCGGGTGGGGCCCACGTGATTTCCGGGTGGGGCCCACGTGATTTCCGGGTGGGGCCCACGTGATATTCGGGTGGGGCCCACGTGATTTCCGGGTGGGGCCCACGTGATTTCCGGGTGGGGCCCACGTGATTTCCGGGTGGGGCCCACGTGATTTCCGGGTGGGGCCCACGTGATTTCCCCGTGGGGCCCACGTGATTTCCGGGTGGGGCCCACGTGATTTCCGGGTGGGGCCCACGTGATTTCCGGGTGGGGCCCACGTGATTTCCGGGTGGGGCCCACGTGATTTCCGGGTGGGGCCCACGTGATTTCCGGGTGGGGTCCACGTGATTTCCGGGTGGGGCCCACGTGATTTCCGGGTGGGGCCCACGTGATTTCCGGGTGGGGCCCACGTGATTTCCCCGTGGGGCCCACGTGATTTCCGGGTGGGGCCCACGTGATTTCCGGGTGGGGCCCACGTGATTTCCGGGTGGGGCCCACGTGATTTCCGGGTGGGGCCCACGTGATTTCCCCGTGGGGCCCACGTGATTTCCGGGTGGGGCCCACGTGATTTCCGGGTGGGGCCCACGTGATTTCCGGGTGGGGCCCACGTGATTTCCGGGTGGGGCCCACGTGATTTCCGGGTGGGGCCCACGTGATTTCCGGGTGGGGTCCACGTGATTTCCGGGTGGGGCCCACGTGATTTCCGGGTGGGGCCCACGTGATTTCCGGGTGGGGCCCACGTGATTTCCCCGTGGGGCCCACGTGATTTCCCCGTGGGGCCCACGTGATTTCCGGGTGGGGCCCACGTGATTTCCGGGTGGGGCCCACGTGATTTCCGTGTGGGGCCCACGTGATTTCCGGGTGGGGCCCACGTGATTTCCCCTGGGGGGCCACGTGATTTCCGGGTGGGGCCCACGTGATTTCCGGGTGGGGCCCACGTGATTTCCGGGTGGGGCCCACGTGATTTCCCCGTGGGGCCCACGTGATTTCCGGGTGGGCCCCACGTGATTTCCGGGTGGGGCCCACGTGATTTCCGGGTGGGGCCCACGTGATTTCCGGGTGGGGCCCACGTGATTTCCGGGTGGGGCCCACGTGATTTCCGGGTGGGGCCCACGTGATTTCCGGGTGGGGCCCACGTGATTTCCCCGTGGGGCCCACGTGATTTCCGGGTGGGGCCCACGTGATTTCCGGGTGGGGCCCACGTGATTTCCGGGTGGGGCCCACGTGATTTCCGGGTGGGGCCCACGTGATTTCCAGGTGGGGCCCACGTGATTTCCCCGTGGGGCCCACGTGATTTCCGGGTGGGGCCCACGTGATTTCCGGGTGGGGCCCACGTGATTTCCGGGTGGGGCCCACGTGATTTCCGGGTGGGGCCCACGTGATTTCCGGGTGGGGCCCACGTGATTTCCCCGTGGGGCCCACGTGATTTCCCCGTGGGGCCCACGTGATTTCCGGGTGGGGCCCACGTGATTTCCCCGTGGGGCCCACGTGATTTCCGGGTGGGGCCCACGTGATTTCCGGGTGGGGCCCACGTGATTTCCGGGTGGGGCCCACGTGATTTCCGGGTGGGGCCCACGTGACTTCCGGGTGGGGCCCACGTGATTTCCGGGTGGGGCCCACGTGATTTCCGGGTGGGGCCCACGTGATTTCCGGGTGGGGCCCACGTGATTTCCAGGTGGGGCCCACGTGATTTCCCCGTGGGGCCCACGTGATTTCCGGGTGGGGCCCACGTGATTTCCGGGTGGGGCCCACGTGATTTCCGGGTGGGGCCCACGTGATTTCCGGGTGGGACCCACGTGATTTCCGGGTGGGGCCCACGTGATTTCCCCGTGGGGCCCACGTGATTTCCCCGTGGGGCCCACGTGATTTCCGGGTGGGGCCCACGTGATTTCCCCGTGGGGCCCACGTGATTTCCGGGTGGGGCCCACGTGATTTCCGGGTGGGGCCCACGTGATTTCCGGGTGGGGCCCACGTGATTTCCGGGTGGGGCCCACGTGACTTCCGGGTGGGGCCCACGTGATTTCCGGGTGGGGCCCACGTGATTTCCGGGTGGGGCCCACGTGATTTCCGGGTGGGGCCCACGTGATATCTGGGTGGGGCCCACGTGATTTCCCCTGGGGGCCCACGTGATTTCCGGGTGGGGCCCACGTGATTTCCGGGTGGGGCCCACGTGATTTCCCCGTGGGGCCCACGTGATTTCCGGGTGGGGCCAACGTGATTTCCGGGTGGGGCCCACGTGATTTCCCCGTGGGGCCCACGTGATTTCCGGGTGGGGCCCACGTGATTTCCCCTGGGGCCCACGTGATTTCCGGGTGGGGCCCACGTGATTTCCGGGTGGGGCCCACGTGATTTCCGGGTGGGGCCCACGTGATTTCCGGGTGGGGCCCACGTGATTTCCGGGTGGGGCCCACGTGATTTCAGGGTGGGGCCCACGTGATTTCCGGGTGGGGCCCACGTGATTTCCGGGTGGGGCCCACGTGATTTCCCCGTGGGGCCCACGTGATTTCCGGGTGGGGCCCACGTGATTTCCGGGTGGGGCCCACGTGATTTCCGGGTGGGGCCCACGTGATTTCCGGGTGGGGCCCACGTGATTTCCGGGTGGGGCCCACGTGATATTCGGGTGGGGCCCACGTGATTTCCGGGTGGGGCCCACGTGATTTCCGGGTGGGGCCCACGTGATTTCCGGGTGGGGCCCACGTGATTTCCGGGTGGGGCCCACGTGATTTCCGGGTGGGGCCCACGTGATTTCCGGGTGGGGCCCACGTGATTTCCGGGTGGGGCCCACGTGATTTCCGGGTGGGGCCCACGTGATTTCCGGGTGGGGCCCACGTGATTTCCGGGTGGGGCCCACGTGATTTCCGGGTGGGGCCCACGTGATTTCCGGGTGGGGCCCACGTGATTTCCGGGTGGGGCCCACGTGATTTCCCCGTGGGGCCCACGTGATTTCCCCGTGGGGCCCACGTGATTTCCGGGTGGGGCCCACGTGATTTCCGGGTGGGGCCCACGTGATTTCCGGGTGGGGCCCACGTGATTTCCGGGTGGGGCCCACGTGATTTCCGGGTGGGGCCCACGTGATTTCCCCGTGGGGCCCACGTGATTTCCCCGTGGGGCCCACGTGATTTCCGGGTGGGGCCCACGTGATTTCCCCGTGGGGCCCACGTGATTTCCGGGTGGGGCCCACGTGATTTCCGGGTGGGGCCCACGTGATTTCCGGGTGGGGCCCACGTGATTTCCGGGTGGGGCCCACGTGACTTCCGGGTGGGGCCCACGTGATTTCCGGGTGGGGCCCACGTGATTTCCGGGTGGGGCCCACGTGATTTCCGGGTGGGGCCCACGTGATTTCCGGGTGGGGCCCACGTGATTTCCGGGTGGGGCCCACGTGATTTCCGGGTGGGGCCCACGTGATTTCCCCGTGGGGCCCACGTGATTTCCGGGTGGGGCCCACGTGATTTCCGGGTGGGGCCCACGTGATTTCCGGGTGGGGCCCACGTGATTTCCGGGTGGGGCCCACGTGATTTCCGGGTGGGGCCCACGTGATTTCCCCGTGGGGCCCACGTGATTTCCCCGTGGGGCCCACGTGATTTCCGGGTGGGGCCCACGTGATTTCCCCGTGGGGCCCACGTGATTTCCGGGTGGGGCCCACGTGATTTCCGGGTGGGGCCCACGTGATTTCCGGGTGGGGCCCACGTGACTTCCGGGTGGGGCCCACGTGATTTCCGGGTGGGGCCCACGTGATTTCCGGGTGGGGCCCACGTGATTTCCGGGTGGGGCCCACGTGATATCTGGGTGGGGCCCACGTGATTTCCCCTGGGGGCCCACGTGATTTCCGGGTGGGGCCCACGTGATTTCCGGGTGGGGCCCACGTGATTTCCCCGTGGGGCCCACGTGATTTCCGGGTGGGCCCCACGTGATTTCTGGGTGGGGCCCACGTGATTTCACCGTGGGGCCCACGTGATTTCCGGATGGGGCCCACGTGATTTCCGGGTGGGGCCCACGTGATTTCCGGGTGGGCCCCACGTGATTTCCGGGTGGGGCCCACGTGATTTCCGGGTGGGGCCCACGTGATTTCCGGGTGGGGCCCACGTGATTTCCGGGTGGGGCCCACGTGATTTCCGGGTGGGGCCCACGTGATTTCCGGGTGGGGCCCACGTGATTTCCAGGTGGGGCCCACGTGATTTCCCCGTGGGGCCCACGTGATTTCCGGGTGGGGCCCACGTGATTTCCGGGTGGGGCCCACGTGATTTCCGGGTGGGGCCCACGTGATTTCCGGGTGGGGCCCACGTGATTTCCGGGTGGGGCCCACGTGATTTCCCCGTGGGGCCCACGTGATTTCCCCGTGGGGCCCACGTGATTTCCGGGTGGGGCCCACGTGATTTCCCCGTGGGGCCCACTTGATTTCCGGGTGGGGCCCACGTGATTTCCGGGTGGGGCCCACGTGATTTCCGGGTGGGGCCCACGTGACTTCCGGGTGGGGCCCACGTGATTTCCGGGTGGGGCCCACGTGATTTCCGGGTGGGGCCCACGTGATTTCCGGGTGGGGCCCACGTGATATCTGGGTGGGGCCCACGTGATTTCCCCTGGGGGCCCACGTGATTTCCGGGTGGGGCCCACGTGATTTCCGGGTGGGGCCCACGTGATTTCCCCGTGGGGCCCACGTGATTTCCGGGTGGGCCCCACGTGATTTCTGGGTGGGGCCCACGTGATTTCCCCGTGGGGCCCACGTGATTTCCGGATGGGGCCCACGTGATTTCCGGGTGGGGCCCACGTGATTTCCGGGTGGGGCCCACGTGATTTCCGGGTGGGGCCCACGTGATTTCCGGGTGGGGCCCACGTGATTTCCGGGTGGGGCCCACATGATTTCCGGGTGGGGCCCACGTGATATCCGGGTGGGGCCCACGTGATTTCCCCGTGGGGCCCACGTGATTTCCGGGTGGGGCCCACGTGATTTCCGGGTGGGGCCCACGTGATTTCCCCTGGGGGCCCACGTGATTTCCGGGTGGGGCCCACGTGATTTCCGGGTGGGGCCCACGTGATTTCCGGGTGGGGCCCACGTGATTTCCGGGTGGGGCCCACGTGATTTCCGGGTGGGGCCCACGTGATTTCCGGGTGGGGCCCACGTGATTTCCGGGTGGGGCCCACGTGATTTCCCCGTGGTGCCCACGTGATTTCCGGGTGGGGCCCACGTGATTTCCGGGTGGGGCCCAAGTGATTTCCGGGTGGGGCCCACGTGATTTCCGGGTGGGGCCCACGTGATTTCCCCTGGGGGCCCACGTGATTTCCGGGTGGGGCCCACGTGATTTCCGGGTGGGGCCCACGTGATTTCCCCGTGGGGCCCACGTTATTTCCGGGTGGGGCCCACGTGATTTCCGGGTGGGGCCCACGTGATATCCGGGTGGGGCCCACGTGATTTCCCCTGGGGGCCCACGTGATTTCCGGGTGGGGCCCACGTGATTTCCGGGTGGGGCCCACGTGATTTCCGGGTGGGGCCCACGTGATTTCCGGGTGGGGCCCACGTGATTTCCGGGTGGGGCCCACGTGATTTCCCCGTGGGGCCCACGTGATTTCCGGGTGGGGCCCACGTGATTTCCGGGTGGGGCCCACGTGATTTCCGGTTGGGGCCCACGTGATTTCCCCTGGGGGCCCACGTGATTTCCGGGTGGGGCCCACGTGATTTCCGGGTGGGGCCCACGTGATTTCCGGGTGGGGCCCACGTGATTTCCCCTGGGTCCCACGTGATTTCCGGGTGGGGCCCACGTGATTTCCGGGTGGGGCCCACGTGATTTCCGGGTGGGGCCCACGTGATTTCCCCGTGGGGCCCACGTGATTTCCGGGTGGGGCCCACGTGATTTTCGGGTGGGGCCCTCGTGATTTCCGGGTGGGTCCCACGTGATTTCCGGGTGGGGCCCACGTGATTTCCGGGTGGGGCCCATGTGATTTCCCCGTGGGGCCCACGTGATTTCCCCGTGGGGCCCACGTGATTTCCGGGTGGGGCCCACGTGATTTCCGGGTGGGGCCCACGTGATTTCCGGGTGGGGCCCACGTGATTTCCTTGTGGGGCCCACGTGATTTCCCCTGGGGGCCCACGTGATTTCCGGGTGGGCCCCACGTGATTTCCGGGTGGGGCCCACGTGATTTCCGGGTGGAGCCCACGTGATTTCCGGGTGGGGCCCACGTGATTTCCGGGTGGGGCCCACGTGATTTCCGGGTGGGGCCCACGTGATTTCCCCGTGGGGCCCACGTGATTTCCGGGTGGGGCCCACGTGATTTCCGGGTGGGCCCCACGTGATTTCCGGGTGGGGCCCACGTGATTTCCGGGTGGGGCCCACGTGATTTCCGGGTGGGGCCCACGTGATTTCCCCGTGGTGCCCACGTGATTTCCGGGTGGGGCCCACGTGATTTCCGGGTGGGGCCCACGTGATTTCAGGGTGGGGCCCACGTGATTTCCGGGTGGGGCCCACGTGATTTCCGGGTGGGGCCCACGTGATTTCCGGGTGGGGCCCACGTGACTTCCGGGTGGGGCCCACGTGATTTCCGGGTGGGGCCCACGTGATTTCCCCGTGGGGCCCACGTGATTTCCGGGTGGGGCCCACGTGATTTCCGGGTGGGGCCCACGTGATTTCCGGGTGGGGCCCACGTGATTTCCCCTGGGGGCCCACGTGATTTCCGGGTGGGGCCCACGTGATTTCCGGGTGGGGCCCACGTGATTTCCGGGTGGGGCCCACGTGATTTCCGGGTGGGGCCCACGTGATTTCCCCTGGGGTCCCACGTGATTTCCGGGTGGGGCCCACGTGATTTCCGGGTGGGGCCCACGTGATTTCCGGGTGGGGCCCACGTGATTTCCCCGTGGGGCCCACGTGATTTCCGGGTGGGGCCCACGTGATTTTCGGGTGGGGCCCTCGTGATTTCCGGGTGGGGCCCACGTGATTTCCGGGTGGGGCCCACGTGATTTCCGGGTGGGGCCCATGTGATTTCCCCGTGGGGCCCACGTGATTTCCCCGTGGGGCCCACGTGATTTCCGGGTGGGGCCCACGTGATTTCCGGGTGGGGCCCACGTGATTTCCGGGTGGGGCCCACGTGATTTCCTTGTGGGGCCCACGTGATTTCCCCTGGGGGCCCACGTGATTTCCGGGTGGGCCCCACGTGATTTCCGGGTGGGGCCCACGTGATTTCCGGGTGGAGCCCACGTGATTTCCGGGTGGGGCCCACGTGATTTCCGGGTGGGGCCCACGTGATTTCCGGGTGGGGCCCACGTGATTTCCGGGTGGGGCCCACGTGATTTCCGGGTGGGGCCCACGTGATTTCCGGGTGGGGCCCACGTGATTTCCGGGTGGGGCCCACGTGATTTCCGGGTGGGGCCCACGTGATTTCCGGGTGGGGCCCACGTGATTTCCCCGTGGGGCCCACGTGATTTCCGGGTGGGGCCCACGTGATTTCCGGGTGGGGCCCACGTGATTTCCCCTGGGGGCCCACGTGATTTCCGCGTGGGGCCCACGTGATTTCCGGGTGGGGCCCACGTGATTTCCGGGTGGGGCCCACGGGATTTCCGGGTGGGGCCCACGTGATTTCCGGGTGGGGCCCACGTGATTTCCAGGTGGGGCCCACGTGATTTCCCCGTGGGGCCCACGTGATTTCCGGGTGGGGCCCACGTGATTTCCGGGTGGGGCCCACGTGATTTCCGGGTGGGGCCCACGTGATTTCCCCGTGGGGCCCACGTGATTTCCGGGTGGGGCCTACGTGATTTCCCCGTGGGGCCCACGTGATTTCCGGGTGGGGCCCACGTGATTTCCGGGTGGGGACCACGTGATTTCCGGGTGGGGCCCACGTGATTTCCCCGTGGTGCCCACGTGATTTCCGGGTGGGGCCCACGTGATTTCCGGGTGGGGCCCACGTGATTTCCGGGTGGGGCCCACGTGATTTCCCCGTGGGGCCCACGTGATTTCCGGGTGGGGCCCACGAGATTTTCGGGTTGGGCCCACGTGATTTCCGGGTGGGGCCCACGTGATTTCCGGGTGGGGCCCACGTGATTTCCGGGTGGGGCCCACGTGATTTCCGGGTGGGGCCCACGTGATTTCCCCGTGGGGCCCACGTGATTTCCCCGTGGGGCCCACGTGATTTCCGGGTGGGGCCCACGTGATTTCCGGGTGGGGCCCACGTGATTTCCGGGTGGGGCCCACGTGATTTCCTTGTGAGGCCCACGTGATTTCCCCTGGGGGCCCACGTGATTTCCGGGTGGGGCCCACGTGATTTCCGGGTGGGGCCCACGTGATTTCCGGGTGGGGCCCACGTGATTTCCGGGTGGGGCCCACGTGATTTCCGGGTGGGGCCCACGTGATTTCCGGGTGGGGCCCACGTGATTTCCGGGTGGGGCCCACGTGATTTCCCCGTGGGGCCCACGTGATTTCCGGATGGGGCCCACGTGATTTCCGGGTGGGGCCCACGTGATTTCCGGGTGGGGCCCACGTGATTTCCGGGTGGGGCCCACGTGATTTCCGGGTGGGGCCCACGTGATTTCCGGGTGGGGCCCACGTGATTTCCCCGTGGGGCCCACGTGATTTCCGGGTGGGGCCTACGTGATTTCCCCGTGGGGCCCACGTGATTTCCGGGTGGGGCCCACGTGATTTCCGGGTGGGGACCACGTGATTTCCGGGTGGGGCCCACGTGATTTCCCCGTGGTGCCCACGTGATTTCCGGGTGGGGCCCACGTGATTTCCGGGTGGGGCCCACGTGATTTCCGGGTGGGGCCCACGTGATTTCAGGGTGGGGCCCACGTGATTTCCGGGTGGGGCCCACGTGATTTCCGGGTGGGGCCCACGTGATTTCCGGGTGGGGCCCACGTGATTTCCGGGTGGGGCCCACGTGATTTCCGGGTGGGGCCCACGTGATTTCCGGGTGGGGCCCACGTGATTTCCGTGTGGGGCCCACGTGATTTCCGGGTGGGCCCACGTGATTTCCGTGTGGGGCCCACGTGATTTCCGGGTGGGGCCCACGGGATTTCCGGGTGGGGCCCACGTGATTTCAGGGTGGGGCCCACGGGATTTCCGGGTGGGGCCCACGTGATTTCCGGGTGGGGCCCACGTGATTTCCGGGTGGGGCCCACGTGATTTCCGGGTGGGGCCCACGTGATTTCCGGGTGGGGCCCACGTGATTTCCGGGTGGGGCCCACGTGATTTCCGTGTGGGGCCCACGTGATTTCCGGGTGGGGCCCACGTGATTTCCGTGTGGGGCCCACGTGATTTCCGGGTGGGGCCCACGGGATTTCCGGGTGGGGCCCACGTGATTTCCCCGTGGGGCCCACGTGATTTCCGGGTGGGGCCCACGTGATTTCCGGGTGGGCCCCACGTGATTTCCGGGTGGGGCCCACGTGATTTCCGGGTGGGGCCCACGTGATTTCCGGGTGGGGCCCACGTGATTTCCCCGTGGTGCCCACGTGATTTCCGGGTGGGGCCCACGTGATTTCCGGGTGGGGCCCACGTGATTTCCCCTGGGGGCCCACGTGATTTCCGGGTGGGGCCCACGTGATTTCCGGGTGGGGCCCACGTGATTTCCGGGTGGGGCCCACGTGATTTCCGGGTGGGGCCCACGTGATTTCCCCGTGGGGCCCACGTGATTTCCGGGTGGGGCCCACGTGATTTCCGGGTGGGGCCCACGTGATTTCCCCGTGGGGCCCACGTGATTTCCCCGTGGGGCCCACGTGATTTCCGGGTGGGGCCCACGTGATTTCCCCGTGGGGCCCACGTGATTTCCGGGTGGGGCCCACGTGATATTCGGGTGGGGCCCACGTGATTTCCGGGTGGGGCCCACGTGATTTCCGGGTGGGGCCCACGTGATTTCCGGGTGGGGCCCACGTGATTTCCGGGTGGGGCCCACGTGATTTCCCCGTGGGGCCCACGTGATTTCCGGGTGGGGCCCACGTGATTTCCGGGTGGGGCCCACGTGATTTCCGGGTGGGGCCCACGTGATTTCCGGGTGGGGCCCACGTGATTTCCGGGTGGGGCCCACGTGATTTCCGGGTGGGGCCCACGTGATTTCCGGGTGGGGCCCACGTGATTTCCGGGTGGGGCCCACGTGATTTCCGGGTGGGGCCCACGTGATTTCCCCGTGGGGCCCACGTGATTTCCCCGTGGGGCCCACGTGATTTCCGGGTGGGGCCCACGTGATTTCCGGGTGGGGCCCACGTGATTTCCGGGTGGGGCCCACGTGATTTCCTTGTGAGGCCCACGTGATTTCCCCTGGGGGCCCACGTGATTTCCGGGTGGGGCCCACGTGATTTCCGGGTGGGGCCCACGTGATTTCCGGGTGGGGCCCACGTGATTTCCGGGTGGGGCCCACGTGATTTCCGGGTGGGGCCCACGTGATTTCCGGGTGGGGCCCACGTGATTTCCGGGTGGGGCCCACGTGATTTCCCCGTGGGGCCCACGTGATTTCCGGATGAGGCCCACGTGATTTCCGGGTGGGGCCCACGTGATTTCCGGGTGGGGCCCACGTGATTTCCGGGTGGGGCCCACGTGATTTCCGGGTGGGGCCCACGTGATTTCCGGGTGGGGCCCACGTGATTTCCCCTGGGGGCCCACGTGATTTCCGGGTGGGGCCCACGTGATTTCCGGGTGGGGCCCACGTGATTTCCGGGTGGGGCCCACGTGATATCCGGGTGGGGCCCACGTGATTTCCCCTGGGGGCCCATGTGATTTCCGGGTGGGGCCCACGTGATTTCCGGGTGGGGCCCACGTGATTTCCGGGTGGGGCCCACGTGATTTCCGGGTGGGGCCCACGTGATTTCCGGGTGGGGCCCACGTGATTTCCCCGTGGGGCCCACGTGATTTCCGGGTGGGCCCCACGTGATTTCCGGGTGGGGCCCACGTGATTTCCGGGTGGGGCCCACGTGATTTCCGGGTGGGGCCCACGTGATTTCCGGGTGGGGCCCACGTGATTTCCGGGTGGGGCCCACGTGATTTCCGGGTGGGGCCCACGTTATTTTCCCGTGGGGCCCACGTGATTTCCGGGTGGGCCCCACGTGATTTCCGGGTGGGGCCCACGTGATTTCCCCGTGGGGCCCACGTGATTTCCGGGTGGGCCCCACGTGATTTCCGGGTGGGGCCCACGTGATTTCCGGGTGGGGCCCACGTGATTTCCGGGTGGGGCCCACGTGATTTCCGGGTGGGGCCCACGTGATTTCCGGGTGGGGCCCACGTGATTTCCGCGTGGGGCCCACGTGATTTCCGGGTGGGGCCCACGTGATTTCCCCGTGGGGCCCACGTGATTTCCGGGTGGGGCCCACGTGATTTCCGGGTGGGGCCCACGTGATTTCCGGGTGGGGCCCACGTGATTTCCCCGTGGGGCCCACGTGATTTCCCCGTGGGGCCCACGTGATTTCCGGGTGGGGCCCACGTGATTTCCCCGTGGGGCCCACGTGATTTCCGGGTGGGGCCCACGTGATTTCCGGGTGGGGCCCACGTGATTTCCGTGTGGGGCCCACGTGATTTCCGGGTGGGGCCCACGTGATTTCCCCTGGGGGGCCACGTGAATTCCGGGTGGGGCCCACGTGATTTCCGGGTGGGGCCCACGTGATTTCCGGGTGGGGCCCACGTGATTTCCCCGTGGGGCCCACGTGATTTCCGGGTGGGCCCCACGTGATTTCCGGGTGGGGCCCACGTGATTTCCGGGTGGGGCCCACGTGATTTCCGGGTGGGGCCCACGTGATTTCCGGGTGGGGACCACGTGATTTCCGGGTGGGGCCCACGTGATTTCCGGGTGGGGCCTACGTGATTTCCAGGTGGGGCCCACGTGATTTCCCCGTGGGGCCCACGTGATTTCCGGGTGGGGCCCACGTGATTTCCGGGTGGGGCCCACGTGATTTCCGGGTGGGGCCCACGTGATTTCCGGGTGGGGCCCACGTGATTTCCGGGTGGGGCCCACGTGATTTCCCCGTGGGGCCCACGTGATTTCCCCGTGGGGCCCACGTGATTTCCGGGTGGGGCCCACGTGATTTCCCCGTGGGGCCCACGTGATTTCCGGGTGGGGCCCACGTGATTTCCGGGTGGGGCCCACGTGATTTCCGGGTGGGGCCCACGTGACTTCCGGGTGGGGCCCACGTGATTTCCGGGTGGGGCCCACGTGATTTCCGGGTGGGGCCCACGTGATTTCCGGGTGGGGCCCACGTGATATCTGGGTGGGGCCCACGTGATTTCCCCTGGGGGCCCACGTGATTTCCGGGTGGGGCCCACGTGATTTCCGGGTGGGGCCCACGTGATTTCCCCGTGGGGCCCACGTGATTTCCGGGTGGGCCCCACGTGATTTCTGGGTGGGGCCCACGTGATTTCCCCGTGGGGCCCACGTGATTTCCGGATGGGGCCCACGTGATTTCCGGGTGGGGCCCACGTGATTTCCGGGTGGGGCCCACGTGATTTCCGGGTGGGGCCCACGTGACTTCCGGGTGGGGCCCACGTGATTTCCGGGTGGGGCCCACGTGATTTCCCCGTGGGGCCCACGTGATTTCCGGGTGGGGCCCACGTGATTTTCGGGTTGGGCCCACGTGATTTCCGGGTGGGGCCCACGTGATTTCCGGGTGGGGCCCACGTGATTTCCGGGTGGGGCCCACGTGATTTCCGGGTGGGGCCCACGTGATTTCCCCGTGGGGCCCACGTGATTTCCCCGTGGGGCCCACGTGATTTCCGGGTGGGGCCCACGTGATTTCCGGGTGGGGCCCACGTGATTTCCGGGTGGGGCCCACGTGATTTCCTTGTGAGGCCCACGTGATTTCCCCTGGGGGCCCACGTGATTTCCGGGTGGGGCCCACGTGATTTCCGGGTGGGGCCCACGTGATTTCCGGGTGGGGCCCACGTGATTTCCCCGTGGGGCCCACGTGATTTCCGGATGGGGCCCACGTGATTTCCGGGTGGGGCCCACGTGATTTCCGGGTGGGGCCCACGTGATTTCCGGGTGGGGCCCACGTGATTTCCGGGTGGGGCCCACGTGATTTCCGGGTGGGGCCCACGTGATTTCCCCGTGGGGCCCACGTGATTTCCGGGTGGGGCCCACGTGATTTCCCCGTGGGGCCCACGTGATTTCCGGGTGGGGCCCACGTGATTTCCGGGTGGGGACCACGTGATTTCCAGGTGGGGCCCACGTGATTTCCCCGTGGTGCCCACGTGATTTCCGGGTGGGGCCCACGTGATTTCCGGGTGGGGCCCACGTGATTTCCGGGTGGGGCCCACGTGATTTCAGGGTGGGGCCCACGTGATTTCCGGGTGGGGCCCACGTGATTTCCGGGTGGGGCCCACGTGATTTCCGGGTGGGGCCCACGTGATTTCCGGGTGGGGCCCACGTGATTTCCGGGTGGGGCCCACGTGATTTCCCCGTGGGGCCCACGTGATTTCCGGGTGGGGCCCACGTGATTTCCGGGTGGGGCCCACGTGATTTCCGTGTGGGGCCCACGTGATTTCCGGGTGGGGCCCACGGGATTTCCGGGTGGGGCCCACGTGATTTCCCCGTGGGGCCCACGTGATTTCCGGGTGGGGCCCACGTGATTTCCGGGTGGGCCCCACGTGATTTCCGGGTGGGGCCCACGTGATTTCCGGGTCGGGCCCACGTGATTTCCGGGTGGGGCCCACGTGATTTCCCCGTGGTGCCCACGTGATTTCCGGGTGGGGCCCACGTGATTTCCGGGTGGGGCCCACGTGATTTCCCCTGGGGGCCCACGTGATTTCCGGGTGGGGCCCACGTGATTTCCGGGTGGGGCCCACGTGATTTCCGGGTGGGGCCCACGTGATTTCCGGGTGGGGCCCACGTGATTTCCCCGTGGGGCCCACGTGATTTCCGGGTGGGGCCCACGTGATTTCCGTGTGGGGCCCACGTGATTTCCGTGTGGGGCCCACGTGATTTCCGGGTGGGGCCCACGTGATTTCCCCTGGGGGGCCACTTGATTTCCGGGTGGGGCCCACGTGATTTCCGGGTGGGGCCCACGTGATTTCCGGGTGGGGCCCACGTGATTTCCCCGTGGGGCCCACGTGATTTCCGGGTGGGCCCCACGTGATTTCCGGGTGGGGCCCACGTGATTTCCGGGTGGGGCCCACGTGATTTCCGGGTGGGGCCCACGTGATTTCCGGGTGGGGCCCACGTGATTTCCGGGTGGGGCCCACGTGATTTCCGGGTGGGGCCCACGTGATTTCCAGGTGGGGCCCACGTGATTTCCCCGTGGGGCCCACGTGATTTCCGGGTGGGGCCCACGTGATTTCCGGGTGGGGCCCACGTGATTTCCGGGTGGGGCCCACGTGATTTCCGGGTGGGGCCCACGTGATTTCCCCGTGGGGCCCACGTGATTTCCCCGTGGGGCCCACGTGATTTCCCCGTGGGGCCCACGTGATTTCCGGGTGGGGCCCACGTGATTTCCCCGTGGGGCCCACGTGATTTCCGGGTGGGGCCCACGTGATTTCCGGGTGGGGCCCACGTGATTTCCGGGTGGGGCCCACGTGATTTCCGGGTGGGGCCCACGTGACTTCCGGGTGGGGCCCACGTGATTTCCGGGTGGGGCCCACGTGATTTCCGGGTGGGGCCCACGTGATTTCCGGGTGGAGCCCACGTGATATCTGGGTGGGGCCCACGTGATTTCCCCTGGGGGCCCACGTGATTTCCGGGTGGGGCCCACGTGATTTCCGGGTGGGGCCCACGTGATTTCCCCGTGGGGCCCACGTGATTTCCGGGTGGGGCCAACGTGATTTCCGGGTGGGGCCCACGTGATTTCCCCGTGGGGCCCACGTGATTTCCGGGTGGGGCCCACGTGATTTCCCCTGGGGCCCACGTGATTTCCGGGTGGGGCCCACGTGATTTCCGGGTGGGGCCCACGTGATTTCCGGGTGGGGTCCACGTGATTTCCGGGTGGGGCCCACGTGATTTCCGGGTGGGGCCCACGTGATTTCCGGGTGGGGCCCACGTGATTTCCGGGTGGGGCCCACGTGATTTCCCCGTGTGGCCCACGTGATTTCCGGGTGGGGCCCACGTGATTTCCGGGTGGGGCCCACGTGATTTCCGGGTGGGGCCCACGTGATTTCCGGTTGGGGCCCACGTGATATTCGGGTGGGGCCCACGTGATTTCCGGGTGGGGCCCACGTGATTTCCGGGTGGGGCCCACGTGATTTCCGGGTGGGGCCCACGTGATTTCCGGGTGGGGCCCACGTGATTTCCGGGTGGGGCCCACGTGATTTCCGGGTGGGGCCCACGTGATTTCCGGGTGGGGCCCACGTGATTTCCGGGTGGGGCCCACGTGATTTCCGGGTGGGGTCCACGTGATTTCCGGGTGGGGCCCACGTGATTTCCGGGTGGGGCCCACGTGATTTCCGGGTGGGGCCCATGTGATTTCCCCGTGGGGCCCACGTGATTTCCCCGTGGGGCCCACGTGATTTCCGGGTGGGGCCCACGTGATTTCCGGGTGGGGCCCACGTGATTTCCGGGTGGGGCCCACGTGATTTCCCCGTGGGGCCCACGTGATTTCCGGGTGGGGCCCACGTGATTTCCGGGTGGGGCCCACGTGATTTCCGGGTGGGGCCCACGTGATTTCCGGGTGGGGCCCACGTGATTTCCGGGTGGGGCCCACGTGATTTCCGGGTGGGGTCCACGTGATTTCCGGGTGGGGCCCACGTGATTTCCGGGTGGGGCCCACGTGATTTCCGGGTGGGGCCCACGTGATTTCCCCGTGGGGCCCACGTGATTTCCGGGTGGGGCCCACGTGATTTCCGGGTGGGGCCCACGTGATTTCCGGGTGGGGCCCACGTGATTTCCGGGTGGGGCCCACGTGATTTCCCCTGGGGGCCCACGTGATTTCAGGGTGGGGCCCACGTGATTTCCGGGTGGGGCCCACGTGATTTCCGTGTGGGGCCCACGTGATTTCCGGGTGGGGCCCACGTGATTTCCCCTGGGGGGCCACGTGATTTCCGGGTGGGGCCCACGTGATTTCCGGGTGGGGCCCACGTGATTTCCGGGTGGGGCCCACGTGATTTCCGGGTGGGGCCCACGTGATTTCCGGGTGGGGCCCACGTGATTTCCGGGTGGGGCCCAGGTGATTTCCGGGTGGGGCCCACGTGATTTCCGGGTGGGGCCCACGTGATTTCCGGGTGGGGCCCACGTGATTTCCCCTGGGGGCCCACGTGATTTCAGGGTGGGGCCCACGTGATTTCCGGGTGGGGCCCACGTGATTTCCGGGTGGGGCCCACGTGATTTCCGGGTGGGGCCCACGTGATTTCCGGGTGGGGCCCACGTGATTTCCGGGTGGGCCCCACGTGATTTCCGGGTGGGGCCCACGTGATTTCCGGGTGGGCCCACGTGATTTCCGGGTGGGGCCCACGTGATTTCCCCTGGGGGGCCACGTGATTTCCGGGTGGGGCCCACGTGATTTCCGGGTGGGGCCCACGTGATTTCCGGGTGGGGCCCACGTGATTTCCCCGTGGGGCCCACGTGATTTCCGGGTGGGCCCCACGTGATTTCCGGGTGGGGCCCACGTGATTTCCGGGTGGGGCCCACGTGATTTCCGGGTGGGGCCCACGTGATTTCCGGGTGGGGCCCACGTGATTTCCGGGTGGGGCCCACGTGATTTCCGGGTGGGGCCCACGTGATTTCCGGGTGGGGCCCACGTGATTTCCGGGTGGGGTCCACGTGATTTCCGGGTGGGGCCCACGTGATTTCCGGGTGGGGCCCACGTGATTTCCGGGTGGGGCCCACGTGATTTCCGGGTGGGGCCCACGTGATTTCCGGGTGGGGCCCACGTGATTTCCCCGTGGGGCCCACGTGATTTCCCCGTGGGGCCCACGTGATTTCCGGGTGGGGCCCACGTGATTTCCGGGTGGGGCCCACGTGATTTCCGGGTGGGGCCCACGTGATTTCCGGGTGGGGCCCACGTGATTTCCGGGTGGGGCCCACGTGATTTCCGGGTGGGGTCCACGTGATTTCCGGGTGGGGCCCACGTGATTTCCGGGTGGGCCCACGTGATTTCCCCTGGGGGGCCACGTGATTTCCGGGTGGGGCCCACGTGATTTCCGGGTGGGGCCCACGTGATTTCCGGGTGGGGCCCACGTGATTTCCCCGTGGGGCCCACGTGATTTCCGGGTGGGCCCCACGTGATTTCCGGGTGGGGCCCACGTGATTTCCGGGTGGGGCCCACGTGATTTCCGGGTGGGGCCCACGTGATTTCCGGGTGGGGCCCACGTGATTTCCGGGTGGGGCCCACGTGATTTCCGGGTGGGGCCCACGTGATTTCCGGGTGGGGCCCACGTGATTTCCGGGTGGGGCCCACGTGATTTCCGGGTGGGGCCCACGTGATTTCCGGGTGGGGTCCACGTGATTTCCGGGTGGGGCCCACGTGATTTCCGGGTGGGGCCCACGTGATTTCCGGGTGGGGCCCACGTGATTTCCGGGTGGGGCCCACGTGATTTCCGGGTGGGGCCCACGTGATTTCCCCGTGGGGCCCACGTGATTTCCCCGTGGGGCCCACGTGATTTCCGGGTGGGGCCCACGTGATTTCCGGGTGGGGCCCACGTGATTTCCGGGTGGGGCCCACGTGATTTCCGGGTGGGGCCCACGTGATTTCCGGGTGGGGCCCACGTGATTTCCGGGTGGGGCCCACGTGATTTCCGGGTGGGGCCCACGTGATTTCCCCGTGGGGCCCACGTGATTTCCGGGTGGGGCCCACGTGATTTCCGGGTGGGGCCCACGTGATTTCCGGGTGGGGCCCACGTGATTTCCGGGTGGGGCCCACGTGATTTCCGGGTGGGGCCCACGTGATTTCCCCGTGGGGCCCACGTGATTTCCCCGTGGGGCCCACGTGATTTCCGGGTGGGGCCCACGTGATTTCCGGGTGGGGCCCACGTGATTTCCGGGTGGGGCCCACGTGATTTCCGGGTGGGGCCCACGTGATTTCCGGGTGGGGCCCACGTGATTTCCGGGTGGGGTCCACGTGATTTCCGGGTGGGGCCCACGTGATTTCCGGGTGGGGCCCACGTGATTTCCGGGTGGGGCCCATGTGATTTCCCCGTGGGGCCCACGTGATTTCCCCGTGGGGCCCACGTGATTTCCGGGTGGGGCCCACGTGATTTCCGGGTGGGGCCCACGTGATTTCCGGGTGGGGCCCACGTGATTTCCCCGTGGGGCCCACGTGATTTCCGGGTGGGGCCCACGTGATTTCCGGGTGGGGCCCACGTGATTTCCGGGTGGGGCCCACGTGATTTCCGGGTGGGGCCCACGTGATTTCCGGGTGGGGCCCACGTGATTTCCGGGTGGGGTCCACGTGATTTCCGGGTGGGGCCCACGTGATTTCCGGGTGGGGCCCACGTGATTTCCGGGTGGGGCCCACGTGATTTCCCCGTGGGGCCCACGTGATTTCCGGGTGGGGCCCACGTGATTTCCGGGTGGGGCCCACGTGATTTCCGGGTGGGGCCCACGTGATTTCCGGGTGGGGCCCACGTGATTTCCCCTGGGGGCCCACGTGATTTCAGGGTGGGGCCCACGTGATTTCCGGGTGGGGCCCACGTGATTTCCGTGTGGGGCCCACGTGATTTCCGGGTGGGGCCCACGTGATTTCCCCTGGGGGGCCACGTGATTTCCGGGTGGGGCCCACGTGATTTCCGGGTGGGGCCCACGTGATTTCCGGGTGGGGCCCACGTGATTTCCGGGTGGGGCCCACGTGATTTCCGGGTGGGGCCCACGTGATTTCCGGGTGGGGCCCAGGTGATTTCCGGGTGGGGCCCACGTGATTTCCGGGTGGGGCCCACGTGATTTCCGGGTGGGGCCCACGTGATTTCCCCTGGGGGCCCACGTGATTTCAGGGTGGGGCCCACGTGATTTCCGGGTGGGGCCCACGTGATTTCCGGGTGGGGCCCACGTGATTTCCGGGTGGGGCCCACGTGATTTCCGGGTGGGGCCCACGTGATTTCCGGGTGGGCCCCACGTGATTTCCGGGTGGGGCCCACGTGATTTCCGGGTGGGGCCCACGTGATTTCCGGGTGGGGCCCACGTGATTTCCCCTGGGGGGCCACGTGATTTCCGGGTGGGGCCCACGTGATTTCCGGGTGGGGCCCACGTGATTTCCGGGTGGGGCCCACGTGATTTCCCCGTGGGGCCCACGTGATTTCCGGGTGGGCCCCACGTGATTTCCGGGTGGGGCCCACGTGATTTCCGGGTGGGGCCCACGTGATTTCCGGGTGGGGCCCACGTGATTTCCGGGTGGGGCCCACGTGATTTCCGGGTGGGGCCCACGTGATTTCCGGGTGGGGCCCACGTGATTTCCGGGTGGGGCCCACGTGATTTCCCCGTGGGGCCCACGTGATTTCCGGGTGGGGCCCACGTGATTTCCGGGTGGGGCCCACGTGATTTCCGGGTGGGGCCCACGTGATTTCCGGGTGGGGCCCACGTGATTTCCGGGTGGGGCCCACGTGATTTCCCCGTGGGGCCCACGTGATTTCCCCGTGGGGCCCACGTGATTTCCGGGTGGGGCCCACGTGATTTCCGGGTGGGGCCCACGTGATTTCCGGGTGGGGCCCACGTGATTTCCGGGTGGGGCCCACGTGATTTCCGGGTGGGGCCCACGTGATTTCCGGGTGGGGCCCACGTGATTTCCGTGTGGGGCCCGCGTGATTTCCGGGTGGGGCCCACGTGATTTCCGTGTGGGGCCCACGTGATTTCCGGGTGGGGCCCACGGGATTTCCGGGTGGGGCCCACGTGATTTCCCCGTGGGGCCCACGTGATTTCCGGGTGGGGCCCACGTGATTTCCGGGTGGGCCCCACGTGATTTCCGGGTGGGGCCCACGTGATTTCCGGGTGGGGCCCACGTGATTTCCGGGTGGGGCCCACGTGATTTCCCCGTAGTGCCCACGTGATTTCCGGGTGGGGCCCACGTGATTTCCGGGTGGGGCCCACGTGATTTCCCCTGGGGGCCCACGTGATTTCCGGGTGGGGCCCACGTGATTTCCGGGTGGGGCCCACGTGATTTCCGGGTGGGGCCCACGTGATTTCCCCGTGGGGCCCACGTGATTTCCGGGTGGGGCCCACGTGATTTCCGGGTGGGGCCCACGTGATTTCCCCGTGGGGCCCACGTGATTTCCCCGTGGGGCCCACGTGATTTCCGGGTGGGGCCCACGTGATTTCCGGGTGGGGCCCACGTGATTTCCCCGTGGGGCCCACGTGATTTCAGGGTGGGGCCCACGTGATTTCCGGGTGGGGCCCACGTGACTTCCGGGTGGGGCCCACGTGATTTCCGGGTGGGGCCCACGTGATTTCCCCGTGGGGCCCACGTGATTTCCGGGTGGGGCCCACGTGATTTCCGGGTGGGGCCCACGTGACTTCCGGGTGGGGCCCACGTGATTTCCCCTGGGGGCCCACGTGATTTCCGGGTGGGGCCCACGTGATTTCCGGGTGGGGCCCACGTGATTTCCGGGTGGGGCCCACGTGATTTCCGGGTGGGGCCCACGTGATTTCCCCTGGGGGCCCACGTGATTTCCGGGTGGGGCCCACGTGATTTCCGGGTGGGGCCCACGTGATTTCCCCGTGGGGCCCACGTGATTTCCGGGTGGGGCCAACGTGATTTCCGGGTGGGGCCCACGTGATTTCCCCGTGGGGCCCACGTGATTTCCGGGTGGGGCCCACGTGATTTCCCCTGGGGCCCACGTGATTTCCGGGTGGGGCCCACGTGATTTCCGGGTGGGGCCCACGTTATTTCCGGGTGGGGCCCACGTGATTTCCGGGTGGGGCCCACGTGATTTCCGGGTGGGGCCCACGTGACTTCCGGGTGGGGCCCACGTGATTTCCGGGTGGGGCCCACGTGATTTCCCCGTGGGGCCCACGTGATTTCCGGGTGGGGCCCACGTGATTTTCGGGTTGGGCCCACGTGATTTCCGGGTGGGGCCCACGTGATTTCCGGGTGGGGCCCACGTGATTTCCGGATGGGGCCCACGTGATTTCCGGGTGGGGCCCACGTGATTTCCGGGTGGGGCCCACGTGATTTCCGGGTGGGGCCCACGTGATTTCCGGGTGGGGCCCACGTGATTTCCCCGTGGGGCCCACGTGATTTCCCTGTGGGGCCCACGTGATTTCCTGGTGGGGCCCACGTGATTTCCGGGTGGGGCCCACGTGATTTCCGGGTGGGGCCCACGTGATTTCCTTGTGAGGCCCACGTGATTTCCCCTGGGGGCCCACGTGATTTCCGGGTGGGGCCCACGTGATTTCCGGGTGGGGCCCACGTGATTTCCCCGTGGGGCCCACGTGATTTCCGGGTGGGGCCCACGTGATTTTCGGGTTGGGCCCACGTGATTTCCAGGTGGGGCCCACGTGATTTCCGGGTGGGGCCCACGTGATATCCGGGTGGGGCCCACGTGATTTCCCCTGGGGGCCCACGTGATTTCCGGGTGGCGCCCACGTGATTTCCGGGTGGGGCCCACGTGATTTCCGGGTGGGGCCCACGTGATTTCCGGGTGGGGCCCACGTGATTTCCCCGTGGGGCCCACGTGATTTCCGGGTGGGCCCCACGTGATTTCCGGGTGGGGCCCACGTGATTTCTGGGTGGGGCCCACGTGATTTCCGGGTGGGGCCCACGTGATTTCCGGGTGGGGCCCACGTGATTTCCGGGTGGGGCCCACGTGATTTCCGGGTGGGGCCCACGTGATTTCCGGGTGGGGCCCACGTGATTTCCCCGTGGGGCCCACGTGATTTCCGGGTGGGGCCCACGTGATTTCCGGGTGGGGCCCACGTGATTTCCGGGTGGGGCCCACGTGATTTCCGGGTGGGGCCCACGTGATTTCCGGGTGGGGCCCACGTGATTTCCGGGTGGGGCCCACGTGATTTCCGGGTGGGGTCCACGTGATTTCCGGGTGGGGCCCACGTGATTTCCGGGTGGGGCCCACGTGATTTCCGGGTGGGGCCCATGTGATTTCCCCGTGGGGCCCACGTGATTTCCCCGTGGGGCCCACGTGATTTCCGGGTGGGGCCCACGTGATTTCCGGGTGGGGCCCACGTGATTTCCGGGTGGGGCCCACGTGATTTCCCCGTGGGGCCCACGTGATTTCCGGGTGGGGCCCACGTGATTTCCGGGTGGGGCCCACGTGATTTCCGGGTGGGGCCCATGTGATTTCCCCGTGGGGCCCACGTGATTTCCCCGTGGGGCCCACGTGATTTCCGGGTGGGGCCCACGTGATTTCCGGGTGGGGCCCACGTGATTTCCGTGTGGGGCCCACGTGATTTCCGGGTGGGGCCCACGTGATTTCCCCTGGGGGGCCACGTGATTTCCGGGTGGGGCCCACGTGATTTCCGGGTGGGGCCCACGTGATTTCCGGGTGGGGCCCACGTGATTTCCCCGTGGGGCCCACGTGATTTCCGGGTGGGCCCCACGTGATTTCCGGGTGGGGCCCACGTGATTTCCGGGTGGGGCCCACGTGATTTCCGGGTGGGGCCCACGTGATTTCCGGGTGGGGCCCACGTGATTTCCGGGTGGGGCCCACGTGATTTCCGGGTGGGGCCTACGTGATTTCCGGGTGGGGCCCACGTGATTTCCCCGTGGGGCCCACGTGATTTCCGGGTGGGGCCCACGTGATTTCCGGGTGGGGCCCACGTGATTTCCGGGTGGGGCCCACGTGATTTCCGGGTGGGGCCCACGTGATTTCCGGGTGGGGCCCACGTGATTTCCCCGTGGGGCCCACGTGATTTCCCCGTGGGGCCCACGTGATTTCCGGGTGGGGCCCACGTGATTTCCCCGTGGGGCCCACGTGATTTCCGGGTGGGGCCCACGTGATTTCCGGGTGGGGCCCACGTGATTTCCGGGTGGGGCCCACGTGACTTCCGGGTGGGGCCCACGTGATTTCCGGGTGGGGCCCACGTGATTTCCGGGTGGGGCCCACGTGATTTCCGGGTGGGGCCCACGTGATATCTGGGTGGGGCCCACGTGATTTCCCCTGGGGGCCCACGTGATTTCCGGGTGGGGCCCACGTGATTTCCGGGTGGGGCCCACGTGATTTCCCCGTGGGGCCCACGTGATTTCCGGGTGGGCCCCACGTGATTTCTGGGTGGGGCCCACGTGATTTCCCCGTGGGGCCCACGTGATTTCCGGATGGGGCCCACGTGATTTCCGGGTGGGGCCCACGTGATTTCCGGGTGGGGCCCACGTGATTTCCGGGTGGGGCCCACGTGACTTCCGGGTGGGGCCCACGTGATTTCCGGGTGGGGCCCACGTGATTTCCCCGTGGGGCCCACGTGATTTCCGGGTGGGGCCCACGTGATTTTCGGGTTGGGCCCACGTGATTTCCGGGTGGGGCCCACGTGATTTCCGGGTGGGGCCCACGTGATTTCCGGGTGGGGCCCACGTGATTTCCGGGTGGGGCCCACGTGATTTCCCCGTGTGGCCCACGTGATTTCCCCGTGGGGCCCACGTGATTTCCGGGTGGGGCCCACGTGATTTCCGGGTGGGGCCCACGTGATTTCCGGGTGGGGCCCACGTGATTTCCTTGTGAGGCCCACGTGATTTCCCCTGGGGGCCCACGTGATTTCCGGGTGGGGCCCACGTGATTTCCGGGTGGGGCCCACGTGATTTCCGGGTGGGGCCCACGTGATTTCCGGGTGGGGCCCACGTGATTTCCGGGTGGGGCCCACGTGATTTCCGGGTGGGGCCCACGTGATTTCCGGGTGGGGCCCACGTGATTTCCGGGTGGGGCCCACGTGATTTCCGGGTGGGGCCCACGTGATTTCCCCGTGGGGCCCACGTGATTTCCGGGTGGGGCCCACGTGATTTCCGGGTGGGGCCCACGTGATTTCCGGGTGGGGCCCACGTGATTTCCGGGTGGGGCCCACGTGATTTCCGGGTGGGGCCCACGTGATTTCCGGGTGGGGCCCACGTGATTTCCCCGTGGGGCCCACGTGATTTCCGGGTGGGGCCCACGTGATTTCCGGGTGGGGCCCACGTGATTTCCCCGTGGGGCCCACGTGATATCCCCGTGGGGCCCACGTGATTTCCGGGTGGGGCCCACGTGATTTCCAGGTGGGGCCCACGTGATTTCCCCGTGGGGCCCACGTGATTTCAGGGTGGGGCCCACGTGATTTCCGGGTGGGGCCCACGTGACTTCCGGGTGGGGCCCACGTGATTTCCGGGTGGGGCCCACGTGATTTCCCCGTGGGGCCCACGTGATTTCCGGGTGGGGCCCACATGATTTCCGGGTGGGGCCCACGTGACTTCCGGGTGGGGCCCACGTGATTTCCCCTGGGGGCCCACGTGATTTCCGGGTGGGGCCCACGTGATTTCCGGGTGGGGCCCACGTGATTTCCGGGTGGGGCCCACGTGATTTCCGGGTGGGGCCCACGTGATTTCCCCTGGGGGCCCACGTGATTTCCGGGTGGGGCCCACGTGATTTCCGGGTGGGGCCCACGTGATTTCCCCGTGGGGCCCACGTGATTTCCGGGTGGGGCCAACGTGATTTCCGTTTGGGGCCCACGTGATTTCCCCGTGGGGCCCACGTGATTTCCGGGTGGGGCCCACGTGATTTCCCCTGGGGCCCACGTGATTTCCGGGTGGGGCCCACGTGATTTCCGGGTGGGGCCCACGTGATTTCCGGGTGGGGCCCACGTGATTTCCGGGTGGGGCCCACGTGACTTCCGGGTGGGGCCCACGTGATTTCCGGGTGGGGCCCACGTGATTTCCCCGTGGGGCCCACGTGATTTCCGGGTGGGGCCCACGTGATTTTCGGGTTGGGCCCACGTGATTTCCGGGTGGGGCCCACGTGATTTCCGGGTGGGGCCCACGTGATTTCCGGGTGGGGCCCACGTGATTTCCGGGTGGGGCCCACGTGATTTCCCCGTGGGGCCCACGTGATTTCCCCGTGGGGCCCACGTGATTTCCGGGTGGGGCCCACGTGATTTCCGGGTGGGGCCCACGTGATTTCCGGGTGGGGCCCACGTGATTTCCTTGTGAGGCCCACGTGATTTCCCCTGGGGGCCCACGTGATTTCCGGGTGGGGCCCACGTGATTTCCGGGTGGGGCCCACGTGATTTCCGGGTGGGGCCCACGTGATTTCCGGGTGGGGCCCACGTGATTTCCGGGTGGGGCCCACGTGATTTCCGGGTGGGGCCCACGTGATTTCCGGGTGGGGCCCACGTGATTTCCCCGTGGGGCCCACGTGATTTCCGGATGGGGCCCACGTGATTTCCGGGTGGGGCCCACGTGATTTCCGGGTGGGGCCCACGTGATTTCCGGGTGGGGCCCACGTGATTTCCGGGTGGGGCCCACGTGATTTCCGGGTGGGGCCCACGTGATTTCCCCTGGGGGCCCACGTGATTTCCGGGTGGGGCCCACGTGATTTCCGGGTGGGGCCCACGTGATTTCCGGGTGGGGCCCACGTGATATCCGGGTGGGGCCCACGTGATTTCCCCTGGGGGCCCACGTGATTTCCGGGTGGGGCCCACGTGATTTCCGGGTGGGGCCCACGTGATTTCCGGGTGGGGCCCACGTGATTTCCGGGTGGGGCCCACGTGATTTCCGGGTGGGGCCCACGTTATTTTCCCGTGGGGCCCACGTGATTTCCGGGTGGGCCCCACGTGATTTCCGGGTGGGGCCCACGTGATTTCCCCGTGGGGCCCACGTGATTTCCGGGTGGGCCCCACGTGATTTCCGGGTGGGGCCCACGTGATTTCCGGGTGGGGCCCACGTGATTTCCGGGTGGGGCCCACGTGATTTCCGGGTGGGGCCCACGTGATTTCCGGGTGGGGCCCACGTGATTTCCGGGTGGGGCCCACGTGATTTCCGGGTGGGGCCCACGTGATTTCCGGGTGGGGCCCACGTGATTTCCGGGTGGGGCCCACGTGATTTCCGGGTGGGGCCCACGTGATTTCCGGGTGGGGCCCACGTGATTTCCGGGTGGGGCCCACGTGATATTCGGGTGGGGCCCACGTGATTTCCGGGTGGGGCCCACGTGATTTCCGGGTGGGGCCCACGTGATTTCCGGGTGGGGCCCACGTGATTTCCGGGTGGGGCCCACGTGATTTCCCCGTGGGGCCCACGTGATTTCCGGGTGGGGCCCACGTGATTTCCGGGTGGGGCCCACGTGATTTCCGGGTGGGGCCCACGTGATTTCCCCTGGGGGGCCACGTGATTTCCGGGTGGGGCCCACGTGATTTCCGGGTGGGGCCCACGTGATTTCCGGGTGGGGCCCACGTGATTTCCCCGTGGGGCCCACGTGATTTCCGGGTGGGCCCCACGTGATTTCCGGGTGGGGCCCACGTGATTTCCGGGTGGGGCCCACGTGATTTCCGGGTGGGGCCCACGTGATTTCCGGGTGGGGCCCACGTGATTTCCGGGTGGGGCCCACGTGATTTCCGGGTGGGGCCTACGTGATTTCCGGGTGGGGCCCACGTGATTTCCCCGTGGGGCCCACGTGATTTCCGGGTGGGGCCCACGTGATTTCCGGGTGGGGCCCACGTGATTTCCGGGTGGGGCCCACGTGATTTCCGGGTGGGGCCCACGTGATTTCCGGGTGGGACCCACGTGATTTCCCCGTGGGGCCCACGTGATTTCCCCGTGGGGCCCACGTGATTTCCGGGTGGGGCCCACGTGATTTCCCCGTGGGGCCCACGTGATTTCCGGGTGGGGCCCACGTGATTTCCGGGTGGGGCCCACGTGATTTCCGGGTGGGGCCCACGTGACTTCCGGGTGGGGCCCACGTGATTTCCGGGTGGGGCCCACGTGATTTCCGGGTGGGGCCCACGTGATTTCCGGGTGGGGCCCACGTGATATCTGGGTGGGGCCCACGTGATTTCCCCTGGGGGCCCACGTGATTTCCGGGTGGGGCCCACGTGATTTCCGGGTGGGGCCCACGTGATTTCCCCGTGGGGCCCACGTGATTTCCGGGTGGGCCCCACGTGATTTCTGGGTGGGGCCCACGTGATTTCCCCGTGGGGCCCACGTGATTTCCGGATGGGGCCCACGTGATTTCCGGGTGGGGCCCATGTGATTTCCGGGTGGGCCCCACGTGATTTCCGGGTGGGGCCCACGTGATTTCCGGGTGGGGCCCACGTGATTTCCGGGTGGGGCCCACGTGATTTCCGGGTGGGGCCCACGTGATTTCCGGGTGGGGCCCACGTGATTTCCGGGTGGGGCCCACGTGATTTCCAGGTGGGGCCCACGTGATTTCCCCGTGGGGCCCACGTGATTTCCGGGTGGGGCCCACGTGATTTCCCCTGGGGGCCCACGTGATTTCCGGGTGGGGCCCACGTGATTTCCGGGTGGGGCCCACGTGATTTCCGGGTGGGGCCCACGTGATTTCCGGGTGGGGCCCACGTGATTTCCGGGTGGGGCCCACGTGATTTCCGGGTGGGGCCCACGTGATTTCCGGGTGGGGCCCACGTGATTTCCCCGTGGTGCCCACGTGATTTCCGGGTGGGGCCCACGTGATTTCCGGGTGGGGCCCACGTGATTTCCGGGTGGGGCCCACGTGATTTCCGGGTGGGGCCCACGTGATTTCCCCTGGGGGCCCACGTGATTTCCGGGTGGGGCCCACGTGATTTCCGGGTGGGGCCCACGTGATTTCCCCGTGGGGCCCACGTTATTTCCGGGTGGGGCCCACGTGATTTCCGGGTGGGGCCCACGTGATATCCGGGTGGGGCCCACGTGATTTCCCCTGGGGGCCCACGTGATTTCCGGGTGGGGCCCACGTGATTTCCGGGTGGGGCCCACGTGATTTCCCGGTGGGGCCCACGTGATTTCCGGGTGGGGCCCACGTGATTTCCGGGTGGGGCCCACGTGATTTCCCCTGGGGGCCCACGTGATTTCCGGGTGGGGCCCACGTGATTTCCGTGTGGGGCCCACGTGATTTCCGGGTGGGGCCCACGTGATTTCCGGGTGGGGCCCACGTGATTTCCCCGTGGGGCCCACGTGATTTCCGGGTGGGGCCCACGTGATTTCCGGGTGGGCCCCACGTGATTTCCGGGTGGGGCCCACGTGATTTCCGGGTGAGGCCCACGTGATTTCCGGGTGGGGCCCACGTGATTTCCCCGTGGTGCCCACGTGATTTCCGGGTGGGGCCCACGTGATTTCCGGGTGGGGCCCACGTGATTTCAGGGTGGGGCCCACGTGATTTCCGGGTGGGGCCCACGTGATTTCCGGGTGGGGCCCACGTGATTTCCGGGTGGGGCCCACGTGACTTCCGGGTGGGGCCCACGTGATTTCCGGGTGGGGCCCACGTGATTTCCCCGTGGGGCCCACGTGATTTCCGGGTGGGGCCCACGTGATTTCCGGGTGGGGCCCACGTGATTTCCCCTGGGGGCCCACGTGATTTCCGGGTGGGGCCCACGTGATTTCCGGGTGGGGCCCACGTGATTTCCGGGTGGGGCCCACGTGATTTCCCCTGGGGTCCCACGTGATTTCCGGGTGGGGCCCACGTGATTTCCGGGTGGGGCCCACGTGATTTCCGGGTGGGGCCCACGTGATTTCCCCGTGGGGCCCACGTGATTTCCGGGTGGGGCCCACGTGATTTTCGGGTGGGGCCCTCGTGATTTCCGGGTGGGGCCCACGTGATTTCCCCGTGGTGCCCACGTGATTTCCCCGTGGGGCCCACGTGATTTCCGGGTGGGGCCCACGTGATTTCCGGGTGGGGCCCACGTGATTTCCGGGTGGGGCCCACGTGATTTCCTTGTGGGGCCCACGTGATTTCCCCTGGGGGCCCACGTGATTTCCGGGTGGGCCCCACGTGATTTCCGGGTGGGGCCCACGTGATTTCCGGGTGGAGCCCACGTGATTTCCGGGTGGGGCCCACGTGATTTCCGGGTGGGGCCCACGTGATTTCCGGGTGGGGCCCACGTGATTTCCGGGTGGGGCCCACGTGATTTCCGGGTGGGGCCCACGTGATTTCCGGGTGGGGCCCACGTGATTTCCGGGTGGGGCCCACGTGATTTCCCCGTGGGGCCCACGTGATTTCCGGGTGGGGCCCACGTGATTTCCGGGTGGGGCCCACGTGATTTCCCCTGGGGGCCCACGTGATTTCCGGGTGGGGCCCACGTGATTTCCGGGTGGGGCCCACGTGATTTCCGGGTGGGGCCCACGTGATTTCCGGGTGGGGCCCACGTGATTTCCGGGTGGGGCCCACGTGATTTCCGGGTGGGGCCCACGTGATTTCCCCTGGGGGCCCACGTGATTTCCGGGTGGGGCCCACGTGATTTCCGTGTGGGGCCCACGTGATTTCCGGGTGGGGCCCACGTGATTTCCGGGTGGGGCCCACGTGATTTCCCCGTGGGGCCCACGTGATTTCCGGGTGGGGCCCACGTGATTTCCGGGTGGGCCCCACGTGATTTCCGGGTGGGGCCCACGTGATTTCCGGGTGGGGCCCACGTGATTTCCGGGTGGGGCCCACGTGATTTCCCCGTGGTGCCCACGTGATTTCCGGGTGGGGCCCACGTGATTTCCGGGTGGGGCCCACGTGATTTCAGGGTGGGGCCCACGTGATTTCCGGGTGGGGCCCACGTGATTTCCGGGTGGGGCCCACGTGATTTCCGGGTGGGGCCCACGTGACTTCCGGGTGGGGCCCACGTGATTTCCGGGTGGGGCCCACGTGATTTCCCCGTGGGGCCCACGTGATTTCCGGGTGGGGCCCACGTGATTTCCGGGTGGGGCCCACGTGATTTCCGGGTGGGGCCCACGTGATTTCCCCTGGGGGCCCACGTGATTTCCGGGTGGGGCCCACGTGATTTCCGGGTGGGGCCCACGTGATTTCCGGGTGGGGCCCACGTGATTTCCGGGTGGGGCCCACGTGATTTCCCCTGGGGTCCCACGTGATTTCCGGGTGGGGCCCACGTGATTTCCGGGTGGGGCCCACGTGATTTCCGGGTGGGGCCCACGTGATTTCCCCGTGGGGCCCACGTGATTTCCGGGTGGGGCCCACGTGATTTTCGGGTGGGGCCCTCGTGATTTCCGGGTGGGGCCCACGTGATTTCCGGGTGGGGCCCACGTGATTTCCGGGTGGGGCCCATGTGATTTCCCCGTGGGGCCCACGTGATTTCCCCGTGGGGCCCACGTGATTTCCGGGTGGGGCCCACGTGATTTCCGGGTGGGGCCCACGTGATTTCCGGGTGGGGCCCACGTGATTTCCTTGTGGGGCCCACGTGATTTCCCCTGGGGGCCCACGTGATTTCCGGGTGGGCCCCACGTGATTTCCGGGTGGGGCCCACGTGATTTCCGGGTGGAGCCCACGTGATTTCCGGGTGGGGCCCACGTGATTTCCGGGTGGGGCCCACGTGATTTCCGGGTGGGGCCCACGTGATTTCCGGGTGGGGCCCACGTGATTTCCGGGTGGGGCCCACGTGATTTCCGGGTGGGGCCCACGTGATTTCCGGGTGGGGCCCACGTGATTTCCGGGTGGGGCCCACGTGATTTCCGGGTGGGGCCCACGTGATTTCCCCGTGGGGCCCACGTGATTTCCGGGTGGGGCCCACGTGATTTCCGGGTGGGGCCCACGTGATTTCCCCTGGGGGCCCACGTGATTTCCGCGTGGGGCCCACGTGATTTCCGGGTGGGGCCCACGTGATTTCCGGGTGGGGCCCACGTGATTTCCGGGTGGGGCCCACGTGATTTCCGGGTGGGGCCCACGTGATTTCCGGGTGGGGCCCACGTGATTTCCCCGTGGGGCCCACGTGATTTCCGGGTGGGGCCCACGTGATTTCCGGGTGGGGCCCACGTGATTTCCGGGTGGGGCCCACGTGATTTCCCCGTGGGGCCCACGTGATTTCCGGGTGGGGCCTACGTGATTTCCCCGTGGGGCCCACGTGATTTCCGGGTGGGGCCCACGTGATTTCCGGGTGGGGCCCACGTGATTTCCGGGTGGGGCCCACGTGATTTCCGGGTGGGGCCCACGTGATTTCCGGGTGGGGCCCACGTGATTTCCGGGTGGGGCCCACGTGATTTCCGGGTGGGGCCCACGTGATTTCCGGGTGGGGCCCACGTGATTTCCGGGTGGGGCCCACGTGATTTCCGGGTGGGGCCCACGTGATTTCCGGGTGGGGCCCACGTGATTTCCGGGTGGGGCCCACGTGATTTCCGGGTGGGGCCCACGTGATTTCCCCTGGGGGCCCACGTGATTTCCGGGTGGGGCCCACGTGATTTCCGGGTGGGGCCCACGTGATTTCCGGGTGGGGCCCACGTGATTTCCGGGTGGGGCCCACGTGATTTCCCCGTGGGGCCCACGTGATTTCCGGGTGGGGCCCACGTGATTTCCCCGTGGGGCCCACGTGATTTCCGGGTGGGGCCTACGTGATTTCCCCGTGGGGCCCACGTGATTTCCGGGTGGGGCCCACGTGATTTCCGGGTGGGGACCACGTGATTTCCGGGTGGGGCCCACGTGATTTCCCCGTGGTGCCCACGTGATTTCCGGGTGGGGCCCACGTGATTTCCGGGTGGGGCCCACGTGATTTCCGGGTGGGGCCCACGTGATTTCAGGTTGGGGCCCACGTGATTTCCGGGTGGGGCCCACGTGATTTCCGGGTGGGGCCCACGTGATTTCCGGGTGGGGCCCACGTGATTTCCGGGTGGGGCCCACGTGATTTCCGGGTGGGGCCCACGTGATTTCCGGGTGGGGCCCACGTGATTTCCGTGTGGGGCCCACGTGATTTCCGGGTGGGGCCCACGTGATTTCCGTGTGGGGCCCACGTGATTTCCGGGTGGGGCACTCGGGATTTCCGGGTGGGGCCCACGTGATTTCCCCGTGGGGCCCACGTGATTTCCGGGTGGGGCCCACGTGATTTCCGGGTGGGCCCCACGTGATTTCCGGGTGGGGCCCACGTGATTTCCGGGTGGGGCCCACGTGATTTCCGGGTGGGGCCCACGTGATTTCCCCGTGGTGCCCACGTGATTTCCGGGTGGGGCCCACGTGATTTCCGGGTGGGGCCCACGTGATTTCCCCTGGGGGCCCACGTGATTTCCGGGTGGGGCCCACGTGATTTCCGGGTGGGGCCCACGTGATTTCCGGGTGGGGCCCACGTGATTTCCGGGTGGGGCCCACGTGATTTCCGGGTGGGGCCCACGTGATTTCCGGGTGGGGCCCACGTGATTTCCGGGTGGGGCCCACGTGATTTCCGTGTGGGGCCCACGTGATTTCCGGGTGGGGCCCACGTGATTTCCGTGTGGGGCCCACGTGATTTCCGGGTGGGGCACACGGGATTTCCGGGTGGGGCCCACGTGATTTCCCCGTGGGGCCCACGTGATTTCCGGGTGGGGCCCACGTGATTTCCGGGTGGGCCCCACGTGATTTCCGGGTGGGGCCCACGTGATTTCCGGGTGGGGCCCACGTGATTTCCGGGTGGGGCCCACGTGATTTCCCCGTGGTGCCCACGTGATTTCCGGGTGGGGCCCACGTGATTTCCGGGTGGGGCCCACGTGATTTCCCCTGGGGGCCCACGTGATTTCCGGGTGGGGCCCACGTGATTTCCGGGTGGGGCCCACGTGATTTCCGGGTGGGGCCCACGTGATTTCCGGGTGGGGCCCACGTGATTTCCGGGTGGGGCCCACGTGATTTCCGGGTGGGGCCCACGTGATTTCCCCGTGGGGCCCACGTGATTTCCGGGTGGGGCCTACGTGATTTCCCCGTGGGGCCCACGTGATTTCCGGGTGGGGCCCACGTGATTTCCGGGTGGGGACCACGTGATTTCCGGGTGGGGCCCACGTGATTTCCCCGTGGTGCCCACGTGATTTCCGGGTGGGGCCCACGTGATTTCCGGGTGGGGCCCACGTGATTTCCGGGTGGGGCCCACGTGATTTCAGGGTGGGGCCCACGTGATTTCCGGGTGGGGCCCACGTGATTTCCGGGTGGGGCCCACGTGATTTCCGGGTGGGGCCCACGTGATTTCCGGGTGGGGCCCACGTGATTTCCGGGTGGGGCCCACGTGATTTCCGGGTGGGGCCCACGTGATTTCCGGGTGGGGCCCACGTGATTTCCGGGTGGGGCCCACGTGGTTTCCGTGTGGGGCCCACGTGATTTCCGGGTGGGGCACACGGGATTTCCGGGTGGGGCCCACGTGATTTCCCCGTGGGGCCCACGTGATTTCCGGGTGGGGCCCACGTGATTTCCGGGTGGGCCCCACGTGATTTCCGGGTGGGGCCCACGTGATTTCCGGGTGGGGCCCACGTGATTTCCGGGTGGGGCCCACGTGATTTCCCCGTGGTGCCCACGTGATTTCCGGGTGGGGCCCACGTGATTTCCGGGTGGGGCCCACGTGATTTCCCCTGGGGGCCCACGTGATTTCCGGGTGGGGCCCACGTGATTTCCGGGTGGGGCCCACGTGATTTCCGGGTGGGGCCCACGTGATTTCCGGGTGGGGCCCACGTGATTTCCCCGTGGGGCCCACGTGATTTCCGGGTGGGGCCCACGTGATTTCCGGGTGGGGCCCACGTGATTTCCCCGTGGGGCCCACGTGATTTCCCCGTGGGGCCCACGTGATTTCCGGGTGGGGCCCACGTGATTTCCGGGTGGGGCCCACGTGATTTCCGGGTGGGGCCCACGTGATATTCGGGTGGGGCCCACGTGATTTCCGGGTGGGGCCCACGTGATTTCCGGGTGGGGCCCACGTGATTTCCGGGTGGGGCCCACGTGATTTCCGGGTGGGGCCCACGTGATTTCCCCGTGGGGCCCACGTGATTTCCGGGTGGGGCCCACGTGATTTCCGGGTGGGGCCCACGTGATTTCCGGGTGGGGCCCACGTGATTTCCGGGTGGGGCCCACGTGATTTCCGGGTGGGGCCCACGTGATTTCCGGGTGGGGTCCACGTGATTTCCGGGTGGGGCCCACGTGATTTCCGGGTGGGGCCCACGTGATTTCCGGGTGGGGCCCATGTGATTTCCCCGTGGGGCCCACGTGATTTCCCCGTGGGGCCCACGTGATTTCCGGGGGGGGCCCACGTGATTTCCGGGTGGGGCCCACGTGATTTCCGGGTGGGGCCCACGTGATTTCCCCGTGGGGCCCACGTGATTTCCGGGTGGGGCCCACGTGATTTCCGGGTGGGGCCCACGTGATTTCCGGGTGGGGCCCACGTGATTTCCGGGTGTGGCCCACGTGATTTCCGGGTGGGGCCCACGTGATTTCCGGGTGGGGTCCACGTGATTTCCGGGTGGGGCCCACGTGATTTCCGGGTGGGGCCCACGTGATTTCCGGGTGGAGCCCATGTGATTTCCCCGTGGGGCCCACGTGATTTCACCGTGGGGCCCACGTGATTTCCGGGTGGGGCCCACGTGATTTCCGGGTGGGGCCCACGTGATTTCCGTGTGGGGCCCACGTGATTTCCGGGTGGGGCCCACGTGATTTCCCCTGGGGGGCCACGTGATTTCCGGGTGGGGCCCACGTGATTTCCGGGTGGGGCCCACGTGATTTCCGGGTGGGGCCCACGTGATTTCCCCGTGGGGCCCACGTGATTTCCGGGTGGGCCCCACGTGATTTCCGGGTGGGGCCCACGTGATTTCCGGGTGGGGCCCACGTGATTTCCGGGTGGGGCCCACGTGATTTCCGGGTGGGGCCCACGTGATTTCCGGGTGGGGCCCACGTGATTTCCAGGTGGGGCCCACGTGATTTCCCCGTGGGGCCCACGTGATTTCCGGGTGGGGCCCACGTGATTTCCGGGTGGGGCCCACGTGATTTCCGGGTGGGGCCCACGTGATTTCCGGGTGGGGCCCACGTGATTTCCAGGTGGGGCCCACGTGATTTCCCCGTGGGGCCCACGTGATTTCCGGGTGGGGCCCACGTGATTTCCGGGTGGGGCCCACGTGATTTCCGGGTGGGGCCCACGTGATTTCCGGGTGGGGCCCACGTGATTTCCGGGTGGGGCCCACGTGATTTCCCCGTGGGGCCCACGTGATTTCCCCGTGGGGCCCACGTGATTTCCGGGTGGGGCCCACGTGATTTCCCCGTGGGGCCCACGTGATTTCAGGGTGGGGCCCACGTGATTTCCGGGTGGGGCCCACGTGATTTCCGGGTGGGGCCCACGTGATTTCCGGGTGGGGCCCACGTGACTTCCGGGTGGGGCCCACGTGATTTCCGGGTGGGGCCCACGTGATTTCCGGGTGGGGCCCACGTGATTTCCGGGTGGGGCCCACGTGATTTCCAGGTGGGGCCCACGTGATTTCCCCGTGGGGCCCACGGATTTCCGGGTGGGGCCCACGTGATTTCCGGGTGGGGCCCACGTGATTTCCGGGTGGGGCCCACGTGATTTCCGGGTGGGGCCCACGTGATTTCCGGGTGGGGCCCACGTGATTTCCCCGTGGGGCCCACGTGATTTCCCCGTGGGGCCCACGTGATTTCCGGGTGGGGCCCACGTGATTTCCCCGTGGGGCCCACGTGATTTCCGGGTGGGGCCCACGTGATTTCCGGGTGGGGCCCACGTGATTTCCGGGTGGGGCCCACGTGATTTCCGGGTGGGGCCCACGTGACTTCCGGGTGGGGCCCACGTGATTTCCGGGTGGGGCCCACGTGATTTCCGGGTGGGGCCCACGTGATTTCCGGGTGGGGCCCACGTGATATCTGGGTGGGGCCCACGTGATTTCCCCTGGGGGCCCACGTGATTTCCGGGTGGGGCCCACGTGATTTCCGGGTGGGGCCCACGTGATTTCCCCGTGGGGCCCACGTGATTTCCGGGTGGGGCCCACGTGATTTCCCCTGGGGCCCACGTGATTTCCGGGTGGGGCCCACGTGATTTCCGGGTGGGGCCCACGTGATTTCCGGGTGGGGCCCACGTGATTTCCGGGTGGGGCCCACGTGATTTCCGGGTGGGGCCCACGTGATTTCCGGGTGGGGCCCACGTGATTTCCGGGTGGGGCCCACGTGATTTCCGGGTGGGGCCCACGTGATTTCCCCGTGGGGCCCACGTGATTTCCGGGTGGGGCCCACGTGATTTCCGGGTGGGGCCCACGTGATTTCCGGGTGGGGCCCACGTGATTTCCGGGTGGGGCCCACGTGATTTCCGGGTGGGGCCCACGTGATATTCGGGTGGGGCCCACGTGATTTCCGGGTGGGGCCCACGTGATTTCCGGGTGGGGCCCACGTGATTTCCGGGTGGGGCCCACGTGATTTCCCCGTGGGGCCCACGTGATTTCCCCGTGGGGCCCACGTGATTTCCGGGTGGGGCCCACGTGATTTCCGGGTGGGGCCCACGTGATTTCCGGGTGGGGCCCACGTGATTTCCGGGTGGGGCCCACGTGATTTCCGGGTGGGGCCCACGTGATTTCCGGGTGGGGTCCACGTGATTTCCGGGTGGGGCCCACGTGATTTCCGGGTGGGGCCCACGTGATTTCCGGGTGGGGCCCATGTGATTTCCCCGTGGGGCCCACGTGATTTCCCCGTGGGGCCCACGTGATTTCCGGGTGGGGCCCACGTGATTTCCGGGTGGGGCCCACGTGATTTCCGGGTGGGGCCCACGTGATTTCCGGGTGGGGCCCACGTGATTTCCCCGTGGGGCCCACGTGATTTCCCCGTGGGGCCCACGTGATTTCCGGGTGGGGCCCACGTGATTTCCCCGTGGGGCCCACGTGATTTCCGGGTGGGGCCCACGTGATTTCCGGGTGGGGCCCACGTGATTTCCGGGTGGGGCCCACGTGATTTCCGGGTGGGGCCCACGTGACTTCCGGGTGGGGCCCACGTGATTTCCGGGTGGGGCCCACGTGATTTCCGGGTGGGGCCCACGTGATTTCCGGGTGGGGCCCACGTGATTTCCGGGTGGGGCCCACGTGATTTCCGGGTGGGGCCCACGTGATTTCCAGGTGGGGCCCACGTGATTTCCCCGTGGGGCCCACGTGATTTCCGGGTGGGGCCCACGTGATTTCCGGGTGGGGCCCACGTGATTTCCGGGTGGGGCCCACGTGATTTCCGGGTGGGGCCCACGTGATTTCCGGGTGGGGCCCACGTGATTTCCCCGTGGGGCCCACGTGATTTCCGGGTGGGGCCCACGTGATTTCCCCGTGGGGCCCACGTGATTTCCGGGTGGGGCCCACGTGATTTCCGGGTGGGGCCCACGTGATTTCCGGGTGGGGCCCACGTGACTTCCGGGTGGGGCCCACGTGATTTCCGGGTGGGGCCCACGTGATTTCCGGGTGGGGCCCACGTGATTTCCGGGTGGGGCCCACGTGATATCTGCGTGGGGCCCACGTGATTTCCCCTGGGGGCCCACGTGATTTCCGGGTGGGGCCCACGTGATTTCCGGGTGGGGCCCACGTGATTTCCCCGTGGGGCCCACGTGATTTCCGGGTGGGCCCCACGTGATTTCTGGGTGGGGCCCACGTGATTTCCCCGTGGGGCCCACGTGATTTCCGGATGGGGCCCACGTGATTTCCGGGTGGGGCCCACGTGATTTCCGGGTGGGCCCCACGTGATTTCCGGGTGGGGCCCACGTGATTTCCGGGTGGGGCCCACGTGATTTCCGGGTGGGGCCCACGTGATTTCCGGGTGGGGCCCACGTGATTTCCGGGTGGGGCCCACGTGATTTCCGGGTGGGGCCCACGTGATTTCCGGGTGGGGCCCACGTGATTTCCCCGTGGGGCCCACGTGATTTCCGGGTGGGGCCCACGTGATTTCCGGGTGGGGCCCACGTGATTTCCGGGTGGGGCCCACGTGATTTCCGGGTGGGGCCCACGTGATTTCCGGGTGGGGCCCACGTGATTTCCCCGTGGGGCCCACGTGATTTCCCCGTGGGGCCCACGTGATTTCCGGGTGGGGCCCACGTGATTTCCCCGTGGGGCCCACTTGATTTCCGGGTGGGGCCCACGTGATTTCCGGGTGGGGCCCACGTGATTTCCGGGTGGGGCCCACGTGACTTCCGGGTGGGGCCCACGTGATTTCCGGGTGGGGCCCACGTGATTTCCGGGTGGGGCCCACGTGATTTCCGGGTGGGGCCCACGTGATATCTGGGTGGGGCCCACGTGATTTCCCCTGGGGGCCCACGTGATTTCCGGGTGGGGCCCACGTGATTTCCGGGTGGGGCCCACGTGATTTCCCCGTGGGGCCCACGTGATTTCCGGGTGGGCCCCACGTGATTTCTGGGTGGGGCCCACGTGATTTCCCCGTGGGGCCCACGTGATTTCCGGATGGGGCCCACGTGATTTCCGGGTGGGGCCCACGTGATTTCCGGGTGGGGCCCACGTGATTTCCGGGTGGGGCCCACGTGATTTCCGGGTGGGGCCCACGTGATTTCCGGGTGGGGCCCACGTGATTTCCGGGTGGGGCCCACGTGATTTCCGGGTGGGGCCCACGTGATTTCCGGGTGGGGCCCACGTGATTTCCGGGTGGGGCCCACGTGATTTCCCCGTGGGGCCCACGTGATTTCCGGGTGGGGCCCACGTGATTTCCCCGTGGGGCCCACGTGATTTCCCCTGGGGGCCCACGTGATTTCCGGGTGGGGCCCACGTGATTTCCGGGTGGGGCCCACGTGATTTCCGGGTGGGGCCCACGTGATTTCCGGGTGGGGCCCACGTGATTTCCGGGTGGGGCCCACGTGATTTCCGGGTGGGGCCCACGTGATTTCCGGGTGGGGCCCACGTGATTTCCCCGTGGTGCCCACGTGATTTCCGGGTGGGGCCCACGTGATTTCCGGGTGGGGCCCAAGTGATTTCCGGGTGGGGCCCACGTGATTTCCGGGTGGGGCCCACGTGATTTCCCCTGGGGGCCCACGTGATTTCCGGGTGGGGCCCACGTGATTTCCGGGTGGGGCCCACGTGATTTCCCCGTGGGGCCCACGTTATTTCCGGGTGGGGCCCACGTGATTTCCGGGTGGGGCCCACGTGATATCCGGGTGGGGCCCACGTGATTTCCCCTGGGGGCCCACGTGATTTCCGGGTGGGGCCCACGTGATTTCCGGGTGGGGCCCACGTGATTTCCGGGTGGGGCCCACGTGATTTCCGGGTGGGGCCCACGTGATTTCCGGGTGGGGCCCACGTGATTTCCCCTGGGGGCCCACGTGATTTCCGGGTGGGGCCCACGTGATTTCCGTGTGGGGCCCACGTGATTTCCGGGTGGGGCCCACGTGATTTCCGGGTGGGGCCCACGTGATTTCCCCGTGGGGCCCACGTGATTTCCGGGTGGGGCCCACGTGATTTCCGGGTGGGCCCCACGTGATTTCCGGGTGGGGCCCACGTGATTTCCGGGTGGGGCCCACGTGATTTCCGGGTGGGGCCCACGTGATTTCCCCGTGGTGCCCACGTGATTTCCGGGTGGGGCCCACGTGATTTCCGGGTGGGGCCCACGTGATTTCAGGGTGGGGCCCACGTGATTTCCGGGTGGGGCCCACGTGATTTCCGGGTGGGGCCCACGTGATTTCCGGGTGGGGCCCACGTGACTTCCGGGTGGGGCCCACGTGATTTCCGGGTGGGGCCCACGTGATTTCCCCGTGGGGCCCACGTGATTTCCGGGTGGGGCCCACGTGATTTCCGGGTGGGGCCCACGTGATTTCCGGTTGGGGCCCACGTGATTTCCCCTGGGGGCCCACGTGATTTCCGGGTGGGGCCCACGTGATTTCCGGGTGGGGCCCACGTGATTTCCGGGTGGGGCCCACGTGATTTCCCCTGGGGTCCCACGTGATTTCCGGGTGGGGCCCACGTGATTTCCGGGTGGGGCCCACGTGATTTCCGGGTGGGGCCCACGTGATTTCCCCGTGGGGCCCACGTGATTTCCGGGTGGGGCCCACGTGATTTTCGGGTGGGGCCCTCGTGATTTCCGGGTGGGGCCCACGTGATTTCCGGGTGGGGCCCACGTGATTTCCGGGTGGGGCCCATGTGATTTCCCCGTGGGGCCCACGTGATTTCCCCGTGGGGCCCACGTGATTTCCGGGTGGGGCCCACGTGATTTCCGGGTGGGGCCCACGTGATTTCCGGGTGGGGCCCACGTGATTTCCTTGTGGGGCCCACGTGATTTCCCCTGGGGGCCCACGTGATTTCCGGGTGGGCCCCACGTGATTTCCGGGTGGGGCCCACGTGATTTCCGGGTGGGGCCCACGTGATTTCCGGGTGGGGCCCACGTGATTTCCGGGTGGGGCCCACGTGATTTCCGGGTGGGGCCCACGTGATTTCCGGGTGGGGCCCACGTGATTTCCGGGTGGGGCCCACGTGATTTCCCCGTGGGGCCCACGTGATTTCCGGGTGGGGCCCACGTGATTTCCGGGTGGGGCCCACGTGATTTCCCCTGGGGGCCCACGTGATTTCCGGGTGGGGCCCACGTGATTTCCGGGTGGGGCCCACGTGATTTCCGGGTGGGGCCCACGTGATTTCCGGGTGGGGCCCACGTGATTTCCGGGTGGGGCCCACGTGATTTCCGGGTGGGGCCCACGTGATTTCCCCTGGGGGCCCACGTGATTTCCGGGTGGGGCCCACGTGATTTCCGTGTGGGGCCCACGTGATTTCCGGGTGCGGCCCACGTGATTTCCGGGTGGGGCCCACGTGATTTCCCCGTGGGGCCCACGTGATTTCCGGGTGGGGCCCACGTGATTTCCGGGTGGGCCCCACGTGATTTCCGGGTGGGGCCCACGTGATTTCCGGGTGGGGCCCACGTGATTTCCGGGTGGGGCCCACGTGATTTCCCCGTGGTGCCCACGTGATTTCCGGGTGGGGCCCACGTGATTTCCGGGTGGGGCCCACGTGATTTCAGGGTGGGGCCCACGTGATTTCCGGGTGGGGCCCACGTGATTTCCGGGTGGGGCCCACGTGATTTCCGGGTGGGGCCCACGTGACTTCCGGGTGGGGCCCACGTGATTTCCGGGTGGGGCCCACGTGATTTCCCCTGGGGGCCCACGTGATTTCCGGGTGGGGCCCACGTGATTTCCGGGTGGGGCCCACGTGATTTCCGGGTGGGGCCCACGTGATTTCCCCTGGGGGCCCACGTGATTTCCGGGTGGGGCCCACGTGATTTCCGGGTGGGGCCCACGTGATTTCCCCTGGGGTCCCACGTGATTTCCGGGTGGGGCCCACGTGATTTCCGGGTGGGGCCCATGTGATTTCCGGGTGGGGCCCACGTGATTTCCCCGTGGGGCCCACGTGATTTCCGGGTGGGGCCCACGTGATTTTCGGGTGGGGCCCTCGTGATTTCCGGGTGGGGCCCACGTGATTTCCGGGTGGGGCCTACGTGATTTCCGGGTGGGGCCCATGTGATTTCCCCGTGGGGCCCACGTGATTTCCCCGTGGGGCCCACGTGATTTCCGGGTGGGGCCCACGTGATTTCCGGGTGGGGCCCACGTGATTTCCGGGTGGGGCCCACGTGATTTCCTTGTGGGGCCCACGTGATTTCCCCTGGGGGCCCACGTGATTTCCGGGTGGGCCCCACGTGATTTCCGGGTGGGGCCCACGTGATTTCCGGGTGGAGCCCACGTGATTTCCGGGTGGGGCCCACGTGATTTCCGGGTGGGGCCCACGTGATTTCCGGGTGGGGCCCACGTGATTTCCCCTGGGGGCCCACGTGATTTCCGGGTGGGGCCCACGTGATTTCCGGGTGGGTCCCACGTGATTTCCGGGTGGGGCCCACGTGATTTCCGGGTGGGGCCCACGTGATTTCCGGGTGGGGCCCACGTGATTTCCGGGTGGGGCCCACGTGATTTCCGGGTGGGGCCCACGTGATTTCCGGGTGGGGCCCACGTGATTTCCGGGTGGGGCCCACGTGATTTCCGGGTGGGGCCCACGTGATTTCCCCGTGGGGCCCACGTGATTTCCGGGTGGGGCCTACGTGATTTCCCCGTGGGGCCCACGTGATTTCCGGGTGGGGCCCACGTGATTTCCGGGTGGGGACCACGTGATTTCCGGGTGGGGCCCACGTGATTTCCCCGTGGTGCCCACGTGATTTCCGGGTGGGGCCCACGTGATTTCCGGGTGGGGCCCACGTGATTTCCGGGTGCGGCCCACGTGATTTCAGGGTGGGGCCCACGTGATTTCCGGGTGGGGCCCACGTGATTTCCGGGTGGGGCCCACGTGATTTCCGGGTGGGGCCCACGTGATTTCCGGGTGGGGCCCACGTGATTTCCGGGTGGGGCCCACGTGATTTCCCCTGGGGGCCCACGTGATTTCCGGGTGGGGCCCACGTGATTTCCGTGTGGGGCCCACGTGATTTCCGGGTGGGGCCCACGTGATTTCCGGGTGGGGCCCACGTGATTTCCCCGTGGGGCCCACGTGATTTCCGGGTGGGGCCCACGTGATTTCCGGGTGGGCCCCTCGTGATTTCCGGGTGGGGCCCACGTGATTTCCGGGTGGGGCCCACGTGATTTCCGGGTGGGGCCCACGTGATTTCCCCGTGGTGCCCACGTGATTTCCGGGTGGGGCCCACGTGATTTCCGGGTGGGGCCCACGTGATTTAAGGGTGGGGCCCACGTGATTTCCGGGTGGGGCCCACGTGATTTCCGGGTGGGGCCCACGTGATTTCCGGGTGGGGCCCACGTGACTTCCGGGTGGGGCCCACGTGATTTCCGGGTGGGGCCCACGTGATTTCCCCTGGGGGCCCACGTGATTTCCGGGTGGGGCCCACGTGATTTCCGGGTGGGGCCCACGTGATTTCCGGGTGGGGCCCACGTGATTTCCCCTGGGGGCCCACGTGATTTCCGGGTGGGGCCCACGTGATTTCCGGGTGGGGCCCACGTGATTTCCGGGTGGGGCCCACGTGATTTCCGGGTGGGGCCCACGTGATTTCCCCTGGGGTCCCACGTGATTTCCGGGTGGGGCCCACGTGATTTCCGGGTGGGGCCCATGTGATTTCCGGGTGGGGCCCACGTGATTTCCCCGTGGGGCCCACGTGATTTCCGGGTGGGGCCCACGTGATTTTCGGGTGGGGCCCTCGTGATTTCCGGGTGGGGCCCACGTGATTTCCGGGTGGGGCCCACGTGATTTCCGGGTGGGGCCCATGTGATTTCCCCGTGGGGCCCACGTGATTTCCCCGTGGGGCCCACGTGATTTCCGGGTGGGGCCCACGTGATTTCCGGGTGGGGCCCACGTGATTTCCGGGTGGGGCCCACGTGATTTCCTTGTGGGGCCCACGTGATTTCCCCTGGGGGCCCACGTGATTTCCGGGTGGGCCCCACGTGATTTCCGGGTGGGGCCCACGTGATTTCCGGGTGGAGCCCACGTGATTTCCGGGTGGGGCCCACGTGATTTCCGGGTGGGGCCCACGTGATTTCCGGGTGGGGCCCACGTGATTTCCGGGTGGGGCCCACGTGATTTCCGGGTGGGGCCCACGTGATTTCCGGGTGGGGCCCACGTGATTTCCGGGTGGGGCCCACGTGATTTCCGGGTGGGGCCCACGTGATTTCCGGGTGGGGCCCACGTGATTTCCGGGTGGGGCCCACGTGATTTCCGGGTGGGGCCCACGTGATTTCCGGGTGGGGCCCACGTGATTTCCCCTGGGGGCCCACGTGATTTCCGGGTGGGGCCCACGTGATTTCCGGGTGGGGCCCACGTGATTTCCAGGTGGGGCCCACGTGATTTCCCCGTGGGGCCCACGGATTTCCGGGTGGGGCCCACGTGATTTCCGGGTGGGGCCCACGTGATTTCCGGGTGGGGCCCACGTGATTTCCGGGTGGGGCCCACGTGATTTCCGGGTGGGGCCCACGTGATTTCCCCGTGGGGCCCACGTGATTTCCCCGTGGGGCCCACGTGATTTCCGGGTGGGGCCCACGTGATTTCCCCGTGGGGCCCACGTGATTTCCGGGTGGGGCCCACGTGATTTCCGGGTGGGGCCCACGTGATTTCCGGGTGGGGCCCACGTGATTTCCGGGTGGGGCCCACGTGACTTCCGGGTGGGGCCCACGTGATTTCCGGGTGGGGCCCACGTGATTTCCGGGTGGGGCCCACGTGATTTCCGGGTGGGGCCCACGTGATATCTGGGTGGGGCCCACGTGATTTCCCCTGGGGGCCCACGTGATTTCCGGGTGGGGCCCACGTGATTTCCGGGTGGGGCCCACGTGATTTCCCCGTGGGGCCCACGTGATTTCCGGGTGGGGCCCACGTGATTTCCCCTGGGGCCCACGTGATTTCCGGGTGGGGCCCACGTGATTTCCGGGTGGGGCCCACGTGATTTCCGGGTGGGGCCCACGTGATTTCCGGGTGGGGCCCACGTGATTTCCGGGTGGGGCCCACGTGATTTCCGGGTGGGGCCCACGTGATTTCCGGGTGGGGCCCACGTGATTTCCGGGTGGGGCCCACGTGATTTCCCCGTGGGGCCCACGTGATTTCCGGGTGGGGCCCACGTGATTTCCGGGTGGGGCCCACGTGATTTCCGGGTGGGGCCCACGTGATTTCCGGGTGGGGCCCACGTGATTTCCGGGTGGGGCCCACGTGATATTCGGGTGGGGCCCACGTGATTTCCGGGTGGGGCCCACGTGATTTCCGGGTGGGGCCCACGTGATTTCCGGGTGGGGCCCACGTGATTTCCCCGTGGGGCCCACGTGATTTCCCCGTGGGGCCCACGTGATTTCCGGGTGGGGCCCACGTGATTTCCGGGTGGGGCCCACGTGATTTCCGGGTGGGGCCCACGTGATTTCCGGGTGGGGCCCACGTGATTTCCGGGTGGGGCCCACGTGATTTCCGGGTGGGGTCCACGTGATTTCCGGGTGGGGCCCACGTGATTTCCGGGTGGGGCCCACGTGATTTCCGGGTGGGGCCCATGTGATTTCCCCGTGGGGCCCACGTGATTTCCCCGTGGGGCCCACGTGATTTCCGGGTGGGGCCCACGTGATTTCCGGGTGGGGCCCACGTGATTTCCGGGTGGGGCCCACGTGATTTCCGGGTGGGGCCCACGTGATTTCCCCGTGGGGCCCACGTGATTTCCCCGTGGGGCCCACGTGATTTCCGGGTGGGGCCCACGTGATTTCCCCGTGGGGCCCACGTGATTTCCGGGTGGGGCCCACGTGATTTCCGGGTGGGGCCCACGTGATTTCCGGGTGGGGCCCACGTGATTTCCGGGTGGGGCCCACGTGACTTCCGGGTGGGGCCCACGTGATTTCCGGGTGGGGCCCACGTGATTTCCGGGTGGGGCCCACGTGATTTCCGGGTGGGGCCCACGTGATTTCCGGGTGGGGCCCACGTGATTTCCGGGTGGGGCCCACGTGATTTCCAGGTGGGGCCCACGTGATTTCCCCGTGGGGCCCACGTGATTTCCGGGTGGGGCCCACGTGATTTCCGGGTGGGGCCCACGTGATTTCCGGGTGGGGCCCACGTGATTTCCGGGTGGGGCCCACGTGATTTCCGGGTGGGGCCCACGTGATTTCCCCGTGGGGCCCACGTGATTTCCGGGTGGGGCCCACGTGATTTCCCCGTGGGGCCCACGTGATTTCCGGGTGGGGCCCACGTGATTTCCGGGTGGGGCCCACGTGATTTCCGGGTGGGGCCCACGTGACTTCCGGGTGGGGCCCACGTGATTTCCGGGTGGGGCCCACGTGATTTCCGGGTGGGGCCCACGTGATTTCCGGGTGGGGCCCACGTGATATCTGCGTGGGGCCCACGTGATTTCCCCTGGGGGCCCACGTGATTTCCGGGTGGGGCCCACGTGATTTCCGGGTGGGGCCCACGTGATTTCCCCGTGGGGCCCACGTGATTTCCGGGTGGGCCCCACGTGATTTCTGGGTGGGGCCCACGTGATTTCCCCGTGGGGCCCACGTGATTTCCGGATGGGGCCCACGTGATTTCCGGGTGGGGCCCACGTGATTTCCGGGTGGGCCCCACGTGATTTCCGGGTGGGGCCCACGTGATTTCCGGGTGGGGCCCACGTGATTTCCGGGTGGGGCCCACGTGATTTCCGGGTGGGGCCCACGTGATTTCCGGGTGGGGCCCACGTGATTTCCGGGTGGGGCCCACGTGATTTCCGGGTGGGGCCCACGTGATTTCCCCGTGGGGCCCACGTGATTTCCGGGTGGGGCCCACGTGATTTCCGGGTGGGGCCCACGTGATTTCCGGGTGGGGCCCACGTGATTTCCGGGTGGGGCCCACGTGATTTCCGGGTGGGGCCCACGTGATTTCCCCGTGGGGCCCACGTGATTTCCCCGTGGGGCCCACGTGATTTCCGGGTGGGGCCCACGTGATTTCCCCGTGGGGCCCACTTGATTTCCGGGTGGGGCCCACGTGATTTCCGGGTGGGGCCCACGTGATTTCCGGGTGGGGCCCACGTGACTTCCGGGTGGGGCCCACGTGATTTCCGGGTGGGGCCCACGTGATTTCCGGGTGGGGCCCACGTGATTTCCGGGTGGGGCCCACGTGATATCTGGGTGGGGCCCACGTGATTTCCCCTGGGGGCCCACGTGATTTCCGGGTGGGGCCCACGTGATTTCCGGGTGGGGCCCACGTGATTTCCCCGTGGGGCCCACGTGATTTCCGGGTGGGCCCCACGTGATTTCTGGGTGGGGCCCACGTGATTTCCCCGTGGGGCCCACGTGATTTCCGGATGGGGCCCACGTGATTTCCGGGTGGGGCCCACGTGATTTCCGGGTGGGGCCCACGTGATTTCCGGGTGGGGCCCACGTGATTTCCGGGTGGGGCCCACGTGATTTCCGGGTGGGGCCCACGTGATTTCCGGGTGGGGCCCACGTGATTTCCGGGTGGGGCCCACGTGATTTCCGGGTGGGGCCCACGTGATTTCCGGGTGGGGCCCACGTGATTTCCCCGTGGGGCCCACGTGATTTCCGGGTGGGGCCCACGTGATTTCCCCGTGGGGCCCACGTGATTTCCCCTGGGGGCCCACGTGATTTCCGGGTGGGGCCCACGTGATTTCCGGGTGGGGCCCACGTGATTTCCGGGTGGGGCCCACGTGATTTCCGGGTGGGGCCCACGTGATTTCCGGGTGGGGCCCACGTGATTTCCGGGTGGGGCCCACGTGATTTCCGGGTGGGGCCCACGTGATTTCCCCGTGGTGCCCACGTGATTTCCGGGTGGGGCCCACGTGATTTCCGGGTGGGGCCCAAGTGATTTCCGGGTGGGGCCCACGTGATTTCCGGGTGGGGCCCACGTGATTTCCCCTGGGGGCCCACGTGATTTCCGGGTGGGGCCCACGTGATTTCCGGGTGGGGCCCACGTGATTTCCCCGTGGGGCCCACGTTATTTCCGGGTGGGGCCCACGTGATTTCCGGGTGGGGCCCACGTGATATCCGGGTGGGGCCCACGTGATTTCCCCTGGGGGCCCACGTGATTTCCGGGTGGGGCCCACGTGATTTCCGGGTGGGGCCCACGTGATTTCCGGGTGGGGCCCACGTGATTTCCGGGTGGGGCCCACGTGATTTCCGGGTGGGGCCCACGTGATTTCCCCTGGGGGCCCACGTGATTTCCGGGTGGGGCCCACGTGATTTCCGTGTGGGGCCCACGTGATTTCCGGGTGGGGCCCACGTGATTTCCGGGTGGGGCCCACGTGATTTCCCCGTGGGGCCCACGTGATTTCCGGGTGGGGCCCACGTGATTTCCGGGTGGGCCCCACGTGATTTCCGGGTGGGGCCCACGTGATTTCCGGGTGGGGCCCACGTGATTTCCGGGTGGGGCCCACGTGATTTCCCCGTGGTGCCCACGTGATTTCCGGGTGGGGCCCACGTGATTTCCGGGTGGGGCCCACGTGATTTCAGGGTGGGGCCCACGTGATTTCCGGGTGGGGCCCACGTGATTTCCGGGTGGGGCCCACGTGATTTCCGGGTGGGGCCCACGTGACTTCCGGGTGGGGCCCACGTGATTTCCGGGTGGGGCCCACGTGATTTCCCCGTGGGGCCCACGTGATTTCCGGGTGGGGCCCACGTGATTTCCGGTTGGGGCCCACGTGATTTCCCCTGGGGGCCCACGTGATTTCCGGGTGGGGCCCACGTGATTTCCGGGTGGGGCCCACGTGATTTCCGGGTGGGGCCCACGTGATTTCCCCTGGGGTCCCACGTGATTTCCGGGTGGGGCCCACGTGATTTCCGGGTGGGGCCCACGTGATTTCCGGGTGGGGCCCACGTGATTTCCCCGTGGGGCCCACGTGATTTCCGGGTGGGGCCCACGTGATTTTCGGGTGGGGCCCTCGTGATTTCCGGGTGGGGCCCACGTGATTTCCGGGTGGGGCCCACGTGATTTCCGGGTGGGGCCCATGTGATTTCCCCGTGGGGCCCACGTGATTTCCCCGTGGGGCCCACGTGATTTCCGGGTGGGGCCCACGTGATTTCCGGGTGGGGCCCACGTGATTTCCGGGTGGGGCCCACGTGATTTCCTTGTGGGGCCCACGTGATTTCCCCTGGGGGCCCACGTGATTTCCGGGTGGGCCCCACGTGATTTCCGGGTGGGGCCCACGTGATTTCCGGGTGGGGCCCACGTGATTTCCGGGTGGGGCCCACGTGATTTCCGGGTGGGGCCCACGTGATTTCCGGGTGGGGCCCACGTGATTTCCGGGTGGGGCCCACGTGATTTCCGGGTGGGGCCCACGTGATTTCCCCGTGGGGCCCACGTGATTTCCGGGTGGGGCCCACGTGATTTCCGGGTGGGGCCCACGTGATTTCCCCTGGGGGCCCACGTGATTTCCGGGTGGGGCCCACGTGATTTCCGGGTGGGGCCCACGTGATTTCCGGGTGGGGCCCACGTGATTTCCGGGTGGGGCCCACGTGATTTCCGGGTGGGGCCCACGTGATTTCCGGGTGGGGCCCACGTGATTTCCCCTGGGGGCCCACGTGATTTCCGGGTGGGGCCCACGTGATTTCCGTGTGGGGCCCACGTGATTTCCGGGTGCGGCCCACGTGATTTCCGGGTGGGGCCCACGTGATTTCCCCGTGGGGCCCACGTGATTTCCGGGTGGGGCCCACGTGATTTCCGGGTGGGCCCCACGTGATTTCCGGGTGGGGCCCACGTGATTTCCGGGTGGGGCCCACGTGATTTCCGGGTGGGGCCCACGTGATTTCCCCGTGGTGCCCACGTGATTTCCGGGTGGGGCCCACGTGATTTCCGGGTGGGGCCCACGTGATTTCAGGGTGGGGCCCACGTGATTTCCGGGTGGGGCCCACGTGATTTCCGGGTGGGGCCCACGTGATTTCCGGGTGGGGCCCACGTGACTTCCGGGTGGGGCCCACGTGATTTCCGGGTGGGGCCCACGTGATTTCCCCTGGGGGCCCACGTGATTTCCGGGTGGGGCCCACGTGATTTCCGGGTGGGGCCCACGTGATTTCCGGGTGGGGCCCACGTGATTTCCCCTGGGGGCCCACGTGATTTCCGGGTGGGGCCCACGTGATTTCCGGGTGGGGCCCACGTGATTTCCCCTGGGGTCCCACGTGATTTCCGGGTGGGGCCCACGTGATTTCCGGGTGGGGCCCATGTGATTTCCGGGTGGGGCCCACGTGATTTCCCCGTGGGGCCCACGTGATTTCCGGGTGGGGCCCACGTGATTTTCGGGTGGGGCCCTCGTGATTTCCGGGTGGGGCCCACGTGATTTCCGGGTGGGGCCTACGTGATTTCCGGGTGGGGCCCATGTGATTTCCCCGTGGGGCCCACGTGATTTCCCCGTGGGGCCCACGTGATTTCCGGGTGGGGCCCACGTGATTTCCGGGTGGGGCCCACGTGATTTCCGGGTGGGGCCCACGTGATTTCCTTGTGGGGCCCACGTGATTTCCCCTGGGGGCCCACGTGATTTCCGGGTGGGCCCCACGTGATTTCCGGGTGGGGCCCACGTGATTTCCGGGTGGAGCCCACGTGATTTCCGGGTGGGGCCCACGTGATTTCCGGGTGGGGCCCACGTGATTTCCGGGTGGGGCCCACGTGATTTCCCCTGGGGGCCCACGTGATTTCCGGGTGGGGCCCACGTGATTTCCGGGTGGGTCCCACGTGATTTCCGGGTGGGGCCCACGTGATTTCCGGGTGGGGCCCACGTGATTTCCGGGTGGGGCCCACGTGATTTCCGGGTGGGGCCCACGTGATTTCCGGGTGGGGCCCACGTGATTTCCGGGTGGGGCCCACGTGATTTCCGGGTGGGGCCCACGTGATTTCCGGGTGGGGCCCACGTGATTTCCCCGTGGGGCCCACGTGATTTCCGGGTGGGGCCTACGTGATTTCCCCGTGGGGCCCACGTGATTTCCGGGTGGGGCCCACGTGATTTTCGGGTGGGGCCCTCGTGATTTCCGGGTGGGGCCCACGTGATTTCCGGGTGGGGCCCACGTGATTTCCGGGTGGGGCCCATGTGATTTCCCCGTGGGGCCCACGTGATTTCCCCGTGGGGCCCACGTGATTTCCGGGTGGGGCCCACGTGATTTCCGGGTGGGGCCCACGTGATTTCCGGGTGGGGCCCACGTGATTTCCTTGTGGGGCCCACGTGATTTCCCCTGGGGGCCCACGTGATTTCCGGGTGGGCCCCACGTGATTTCCGGGTGGGGCCCACGTGATTTCCGGGTGGAGCCCACGTGATTTCCGGGTGGGGCCCACGTGATTTCCGGGTGGGGCCCACGTGATTTCCGGGTGGGGCCCACGTGATTTCCGGGTGGGGCCCACGTGATTTCCGGGTGGGGCCCACGTGATTTCCGGGTGGGGCCCACGTGATTTCCGGGTGGGGCCCACGTGATTTCCGGGTGGGGCCCACGTGATTTCCGGGTGGGGCCCACGTGATTTCCGGGTGGGGCCCACGTGATTTCCGGGTGGGGCCCACGTGATTTCCGGGTGGGGCCCACGTGATTTCCCCTGGGGGCCCACGTGATTTCCGGGTGGGGCCCACGTGATTTCCGGGTGGGGCCCACGTGATTTCCAGGTGGGGCCCACGTGATTTCCCCGTGGGGCCCACGGATTTCCGGGTGGGGCCCACGTGATTTCCGGGTGGGGCCCACGTGATTTCCGGGTGGGGCCCACGTGATTTCCGGGTGGGGCCCACGTGATTTCCGGGTGGGGCCCACGTGATTTCCCCGTGGGGCCCACGTGATTTCCCCGTGGGGCCCACGTGATTTCCGGGTGGGGCCCACGTGATTTCCCCGTGGGGCCCACGTGATTTCCGGGTGGGGCCCACGTGATTTCCGGGTGGGGCCCACGTGATTTCCGGGTGGGGCCCACGTGATTTCCGGGTGGGGCCCACGTGACTTCCGGGTGGGGCCCACGTGATTTCCGGGTGGGGCCCACGTGATTTCCGGGTGGGGCCCACGTGATTTCCGGGTGGGGCCCACGTGATATCTGGGTGGGGCCCACGTGATTTCCCCTGGGGGCCCACGTGATTTCCGGGTGGGGCCCACGTGATTTCCGGGTGGGGCCCACGTGATTTCCCCGTGGGGCCCACGTGATTTCCGGGTGGGGCCCACGTGATTTCCCCTGGGGCCCACGTGATTTCCGGGTGGGGCCCACGTGATTTCCGGGTGGGGCCCACGTGATTTCCGGGTGGGGCCCACGTGATTTCCGGGTGGGGCCCACGTGATTTCCGGGTGGGGCCCACGTGATTTCCGGGTGGGGCCCACGTGATTTCCGGGTGGGGCCCACGTGATTTCCGGGTGGGGCCCACGTGATTTCCCCGTGGGGCCCACGTGATTTCCGGGTGGGGCCCACGTGATTTCCGGGTGGGGCCCACGTGATTTCCGGGTGGGGCCCACGTGATTTCCGGGTGGGGCCCACGTGATTTCCGGGTGGGGCCCACGTGATATTCGGGTGGGGCCCACGTGATTTCCGGGTGGGGCCCACGTGATTTCCGGGTGGGGCCCACGTGATTTCCGGGTGGGGCCCACGTGATTTCCCCGTGGGGCCCACGTGATTTCCCCGTGGGGCCCACGTGATTTCCGGGTGGGGCCCACGTGATTTCCGGGTGGGGCCCACGTGATTTCCGGGTGGGGCCCACGTGATTTCCGGGTGGGGCCCACGTGATTTCCGGGTGGGGCCCACGTGATTTCCGGGTGGGGTCCACGTGATTTCCGGGTGGGGCCCACGTGATTTCCGGGTGGGGCCCACGTGATTTCCGGGTGGGGCCCATGTGATTTCCCCGTGGGGCCCACGTGATTTCCCCGTGGGGCCCACGTGATTTCCGGGTGGGGCCCACGTGATTTCCGGGTGGGGCCCACGTGATTTCCGGGTGGGGCCCATGTGATTTCCGGGTGGGGCCCACGTGATTTCCCCGTGGGGCCCACGTGATTTCCCCGTGGGGCCCACGTGATTTCCGGGTGGGGCCCACGTGATTTCCCCGTGGGGCCCACGTGATTTCCGGGTGGGGCCCACGTGATTTCCGGGTGGGGCCCACGTGATTTCCGGGTGGGGCCCACGTGATTTCCGGGTGGGGCCCACGTGACTTCCGGGTGGGGCCCACGTGATTTCCGGGTGGGGCCCACGTGATTTCCGGGTGGGGCCCACGTGATTTCCGGGTGGGGCCCACGTGATTTCCGGGTGGGGCCCACGTGATTTCCGGGTGGGGCCCACGTGATTTCCAGGTGGGGCCCACGTGATTTCCCCGTGGGGCCCACGTGATTTCCGGGTGGGGCCCACGTGATTTCCGGGTGGGGCCCACGTGATTTCCGGGTGGGGCCCACGTGATTTCCGGGTGGGGCCCACGTGATTTCCGGGTGGGGCCCACGTGATTTCCCCGTGGGGCCCACGTGATTTCCGGGTGGGGCCCACGTGATTTCCCCGTGGGGCCCACGTGATTTCCGGGTGGGGCCCACGTGATTTCCGGGTGGGGCCCACGTGATTTCCGGGTGGGGCCCACGTGACTTCCGGGTGGGGCCCACGTGATTTCCGGGTGGGGCCCACGTGATTTCCGGGTGGGGCCAACGTGATTTCCGGGTGGGGCCCACGTGATATCTGCGTGGGGCCCACGTGATTTCCCCTGGGGGCCCACGTGATTTCCGGGTGGGGCCCACGTGATTTCCGGGTGGGGCCCACGTGATTTCCCCGTGGGGCCCACGTGATTTCCGGGTGGGCCCCACGTGATTTCTGGGTGGGGCCCACGTGATTTCCCCGTGGGGCCCACGTGATTTCCGGATGGGGCCCACGTGATTTCCGGGTGGGGCCCACGTGATTTCCGGGTGGGCCCCACGTGATTTCCGGGTGGGGCCCACGTGATTTCCGGGTGGGGCCCACGTGATTTCCGGGTGGGGCCCACGTGATTTCCGGGTGGGGCCCACGTGATTTCCGGGTGGGGCCCACGTGATTTCCGGGTGGGGTCCACGTGATTTCCGGGTGGGGCCCACGTGATTTCCCCGTGGGGCCCACGTGATTTCCGGGTGGGGCCCACGTGATTTCCGGGTGGGGCCCACGTGATTTCCGGGTGGGGCCCACGTGATTTCCGGGTGGGGCCCACGTGATTTCCGGGTGGGGCCCACGTGATTTCCCCGTGGGGCCCACGTGATTTCCCCGTGGGGCCCACGTGATTTCCGGGTGGGGCCCACGTGATTTCCCCGTGGGGCCCACTTGATTTCCGGGTGGGGCCCACGTGATTTCCGGGTGGGGCCCACGTGATTTCCGGGTGGGGCCCACGTGACTTCCGGGTGGGGCCCACGTGATTTCCGGGTGGGGCCCACGTGATTTCCGGGTGGGGCCCACGTGATTTCCGGGTGGGGCCCACGTGATATCTGGGTGGGGCCCACGTGATTTCCCCTGGGGGCCCACGTGATTTCCGGGTGGGGCCCACGTGATTTCCGGGTGGGGCCCACGTGATTTCCCCGTGGGGCCCACGTGATTTCCGGGTGGGCCCCACGTGATTTCTGGGTGGGGCCCACGTGATTTCCCCGTGGGGCCCACGTGATTTCCGGATGGGGCCCACGTGATTTCCGGGTGGGGCCCACGTGATTTCCGGGTGGGGCCCACGTGATTTCCGGGTGGGGCCCACGTGATTTCCGGGTGGGGCCCACGTGATTTCCGGGTGGGGCCCACGTGATTTCCGGGTGGGGCCCACGTGATTTCCGGGTGGGGCCCACGTGATTTCCGGGTGGGGCCCACGTGATTTCCGGGTGGGGCCCACGTGATTTCCCCGTGGGGCCCACGTGATTTCCGGGTGGGGCCCACGTGATTTCCCCGTGGGGCCCACGTGATTTCCCCTGGGGGCCCACGTGATTTCCGGGTGGGGCCCACGTGATTTCCGGGTGGGGCCCACGTGATTTCCGGGTGGGGCCCACGTGATTTCCGGGTGGGGCCCACGTGATTTCCGGGTGGGGCCCACGTGATTTCCGGGTGGGGCCCACGTGATTTCCGGGTGGGGCCCACGTGATTTCCCCGTGGTGCCCACGTGATTTCCGGGTGGGGCCCACGTGATTTCCGGGTGGGGCCCAAGTGATTTCCGGGTGGGGCCCACGTGATTTCCGGGTGGGGCCCACGTGATTTCCCCTGGGGGCCCACGTGATTTCCGGGTGGGGCCCACGTGATTTCCGGGTGGGGCCCACGTGATTTCCCCGTGGGGCCCACGTTATTTCCGGGTGGGGCCCACGTGATTTCCGGGTGGGGCCCACGTGATATCCGGGTGGGGCCCACGTGATTTCCCCTGGGGGCCCACGTGATTTCCGGGTGGGGCCCACGTGATTTCCGGGTGGGGCCCACGTGATTTCCGGGTGGGGCCCACGTGATTTCCGGGTGGGGCCCACGTGATTTCCGGGTGGGGCCCACGTGATTTCCCCTGGGGGCCCACGTGATTTCCGGGTGGGGCCCACGTGATTTCCGTGTGGGGCCCACGTGATTTCCGGGTGGGGCCCACGTGATTTCCGGGTGGGGCCCACGTGATTTCCCCGTGGGGCCCACGTGATTTCCGGGTGGGGCCCACGTGATTTCCGGGTGGGCCCCACGTGATTTCCGGGTGGGGCCCACGTGATTTCCGGGTGGGGCCCACGTGATTTCCGGGTGGGGCCCACGTGATTTCCCCGTGGTGCCCACGTGATTTCCGGGTGGGGCCCACGTGATTTCCGGGTGGGGCCCACGTGATTTCAGGGTGGGGCCCACGTGATTTCCGGGTGGGGCCCACGTGATTTCCGGGTGGGGCCCACGTGATTTCCGGGTGGGGCCCACGTGATTTCCGGGTGGGGCCCACGTGATTTCCCCTGGGGTCCCACGTGATTTCCGGGTGGGGCCCACGTGATTTCCGGGTGGGGCCCACGTGATTTCCGGGTGGGGCCCACGTGATTTCCCCGTGGGGCCCACGTGATTTCCGGGTGGGGCCCACGTGATTTTCGGGTGGGGCCCTCGTGATTTCCGGGTGGGGCCCACGTGATTTCCGGGTGGGGCCCACGTGATTTCCGGGTGGGGCCCATGTGATTTCCCCGTGGGGCCCACGTGATTTCCCCGTGGGGCCCACGTGATTTCCGGGTGGGGCCCACGTGATTTCCGGGTGGGGCCCACGTGATTTCCGGGTGGGGCCCACGTGATTTCCTTGTGGGGCCCACGTGATTTCCCCTGGGGGCCCACGTGATTTCCGGGTGGGCCCCACGTGATTTCCGGGTGGGGCCCACGTGATTTCCGGGTGGGGCCCACGTGATTTCCGGGTGGGGCCCACGTGATTTCCGGGTGGGGCCCACGTGATTTCCGGGTGGGGCCCACGTGATTTCCGGGTGGGGCCCACGTGATTTCCGGGTGGGGCCCACGTGATTTCCCCGTGGGGCCCACGTGATTTCCGGGTGGGGCCCACGTGATTTCCGGGTGGGGCCCACGTGATTTCCCCTGGGGGCCCACGTGATTTCCGGGTGGGGCCCACGTGATTTCCGGGTGGGGCCCACGTGATTTCCGGGTGGGGCCCACGTGATTTCCGGGTGGGGCCCACGTGATTTCCGGGTGGGGCCCACGTGATTTCCGGGTGGGGCCCACGTGATTTCCCCTGGGGGCCCACGTGATTTCCGGGTGGGGCCCACGTGATTTCCGTGTGGGGCCCACGTGATTTCCGGGTGCGGCCCACGTGATTTCCGGGTGGGGCCCACGTGATTTCCCCGTGGGGCCCACGTGATTTCCGGGTGGGGCCCACGTGATTTCCGGGTGGGCCCCACGTGATTTCCGGGTGGGGCCCACGTGATTTCCGGGTGGGGCCCACGTGATTTCCGGGTGGGGCCCACGTGATTTCCCCGTGGTGCCCACGTGATTTCCGGGTGGGGCCCACGTGATTTCCGGGTGGGGCCCACGTGATTTCAGGGTGGGGCCCACGTGATTTCCGGGTGGGGCCCACGTGATTTCCGGGTGGGGCCCACGTGATTTCCGGGTGGGGCCCACGTGACTTCCGGGTGGGGCCCACGTGATTTCCGGGTGGGGCCCACGTGATTTCCCCTGGGGGCCCACGTGATTTCCGGGTGGGGCCCACGTGATTTCCGGGTGGGGCCCACGTGATTTCCGGGTGGGGCCCACGTGATTTCCCCTGGGGGCCCACGTGATTTCCGGGTGGGGCCCACGTGATTTCCGGGTGGGGCCCACGTGATTTCCCCTGGGGTCCCACGTGATTTCCGGGTGGGGCCCACGTGATTTCCGGGTGGGGCCCATGTGATTTCCGGGTGGGGCCCACGTGATTTCCCCGTGGGGCCCACGTGATTTCCGGGTGGGGCCCACGTGATTTTCGGGTGGGGCCCTCGTGATTTCCGGGTGGGGCCCACGTGATTTCCGGGTGGGGCCTACGTGATTTCCGGGTGGGGCCCATGTGATTTCCCCGTGGGGCCCACGTGATTTCCCCGTGGGGCCCACGTGATTTCCGGGTGGGGCCCACGTGATTTCCGGGTGGGGCCCACGTGATTTCCGGGTGGGGCCCACGTGATTTCCTTGTGGGGCCCACGTGATTTCCCCTGGGGGCCCACGTGATTTCCGGGTGGGCCCCACGTGATTTCCGGGTGGGGCCCACGTGATTTCCGGGTGGAGCCCACGTGATTTCCGGGTGGGGCCCACGTGATTTCCGGGTGGGGCCCACGTGATTTCCGGGTGGGGCCCACGTGATTTCCCCTGGGGGCCCACGTGATTTCCGGGTGGGGCCCACGTGATTTCCGGGTGGGTCCCACGTGATTTCCGGGTGGGGCCCACGTGATTTCCGGGTGGGGCCCACGTGATTTCCGGGTGGGGCCCACGTGATTTCCGGGTGGGGCCCACGTGATTTCCGGGTGGGGCCCACGTGATTTCCGGGTGGGGCCCACGTGATTTCCGGGTGGGGCCCACGTGATTTCCGGGTGGGGCCCACGTGATTTCCCCGTGGGGCCCACGTGATTTCCGGGTGGGGCCTACGTGATTTCCCCGTGGGGCCCACGTGATTTCCGGGTGGGGCCCACGTGATTTCCGGGTGGGGACCACGTGATTTCCGGGTGGGGCCCACGTGATTTCCCCGTGGTGCCCACGTGATTTCCGGGTGGGGCCCACGTGATTTCCGGGTGGGGCCCACGTGATTTCCGGGTGGGGCCCACGTGATTTCAGGGTGGGGCCCACGTGATTTCCGGGTGGGGCCCACGTGATTTCCGGGTGGGGCCCACGTGATTTCCGGGTGGGGCCCACGTGATTTCCGGGTGGGGCCCACGTGATTTCCGGGTGGGGCCCACGTGATTTCCCCTGGGGGCCCACGTGATTTCCGGGTGGGGCCCACGTGATTTCCGTGTGGGGCCCACGTGATTTCCGGGTGGGGCCCACGTGATTTCCGGGTGGGGCCCACGTGATTTCCCCGTGGGGCCCACGTGATTTCCGGGTGGGGCCCACGTGATTTCCGGGTGGGCCCCTCGTGATTTCCGGGTGGGGCCCACGTGATTTCCGGGTGGGGCCCACGTGATTTCCGGGTGGGGCCCACGTGATTTCCCCGTGGTGCCCACGTGATTTCCGGGTGGGGCCCACGTGATTTCCGGGTGGGGCCCACGTGATTTCAGGGTGGGGCCCACGTGATTTCCGGGTGGGGCCCACGTGATTTCCGGGTGGGGCCCACGTGATTTCCGGGTGGGGCCCACGTGACTTCCGGGTGGGGCCCACGTGATTTCCGGGTGGGGCCCACGTGATTTCCCCTGGGGGCCCACGTGATTTCCGGGTGGGGCCCACGTGATTTCCGGGTGGGGCCCACGTGATTTCCGGGTGGGGCCCACGTGATTTCCCCTGGGGGCCCACGTGATTTCCGGGTGGGGCCCACGTGATTTCCGGGTGGGGCCCACGTGATTTCCGGGTGGGGCCCACGTGATTTCCGGGTGGGGCCCACGTGATTTCCCCTGGGGTCCCACGTGATTTCCGGGTGGGGCCCACGTGATTTCCGGGTGGGGCCCATGTGATTTCCGGGTGGGGCCCACGTGATTTCCCCGTGGGGCCCACGTGATTTCCGGGTGGGGCCCACGTGATTTTCGGGTGGGGCCCTCGTGATTTCCGGGTGGGGCCCACGTGATTTCCGGGTGGGGCCCACGTGATTTCCGGGTGGGGCCCATGTGATTTCCCCGTGGGGCCCACGTGATTTCCCCGTGGGGCCCACGTGATTTCCGGGTGGGGCCCACGTGATTTCCGGGTGGGGCCCACGTGATTTCCGGGTGGGGCCCACGTGATTTCCTTGTGGGGCCCACGTGATTTCCCCTGGGGGCCCACGTGATTTCCGGGTGGGCCCCACGTGATTTCCGGGTGGGGCCCACGTGATTTCCGGGTGGAGCCCACGTGATTTCCGGGTGGGGCCCACGTGATTTCCGGGTGGGGCCCACGTGATTTCCGGGTGGGGCCCACGTGATTTCCGGGTGGGGCCCACGTGATTTCCGGGTGGGGCCCACGTGATTTCCGGGTGGGGCCCACGTGATTTCCGGGTGGGGCCCACGTGATTTCCGGGTGGGGCCCACGTGATTTCCGGGTGGGGCCCACGTGATTTCCGGGTGGGGCCCACGTGATTTCCGGGTGGGGCCCACGTGATTTCCGGGTGGGGCCCACGTGATTTCCCCTGGGGGCCCACGTGATTTCCGGGTGGGGCCCACGTGATTTCCGGGTGGGTCCCACGTGATTTCCGGGTGGGGCCCACGTGATTTCCGGGTGGGGCCCACGTGATTTCCGGGTGGGGCCCACGTGATTTCCGGGTGGGGCCCATGTGATTTCCCCGTGGGGCCCACGTGATTTCCGGGTGGGGCCCACGTGATTTCCGGGTGTGGCCCACGTGATTTCCGGGTGGGGCCCACGTGATTTCCCCGTGGGGCCCACGTGATTTCCGGGTGGGGCCTACGTGATTTCCCCGTGGGGCCCACGTGATTTCCGGGTGGGGCCCACGTGATTTCCGGGTGGGGCCCACGTGATTTCCGGGTGGGGCCCACGTGATTTCCCCGTGGTGCCCACGTGATTTCCGGGTGGGGCCCACGTGATTTCCGGGTGGGGCCCACGTGATTTCCGGGTGGGGCCCACGTGATTTCAGGGTGGGGCCCACGTGATTTCCGGGTGGGGCCCACGTGATTTCCGGGTGGGGCCCACGTGATTTCCGGGTGGGGCCCACGTGATTTCCGGGTAGGGCCCACGTGATTTCCGGGTGGGGCCCACGTGATTTCCGGGTGGGGCCCACGTGATTTCCGTGTGGGGCCCACGTGATTTCCGGGTGGGGCCCACGTGATTTCCGTGTGGGGCCCACGTGATTTCCGGGTGGGGCCCACGGGATTTCCGGGTGGGGCCCACGTGATTTCCCCGTGGGGCCCACGTGATTTCCGGGTGGGGCCCACGTGATTTCCGGGGGGGCCCCACGTGATTTCCGGGTGGGGCCCACGTGATTTCCGGGTGGGGCCCACGTGATTTCCGGGTGGGGCCCACGTGATTTCCCCGTAGTGCCCACGTGATTTCCGGGTGGGGCCCACGTGATTTCCGGGTGGGGCCCACGTGATTTCCGGGTGGGGCCCACGTGATTTCCGGATGGGGCCCACGTGATTTCCCCTGGGGGCCCACGTGATTTCCGGGTGGGGCCCACGTGATTTCCGGGTGGGGCCCACGTGATTTCCCCGTGGGGCCCACGTGATTTCCGGGTGGGGCCAACGTGATTTCCGGGTGGGGCCCACGTGATTTCCCCGTGGGGCCCACGTGATTTCCGGGTGGGGCCCACGTGATTTCCCCTGGGGCCCACGTGATTTCCGGGTGGGGCCCACGTGATTTCCGGGTGGGGCCCACGTGATTTCCGGGTGGGGCCCACGTGATTTCCGGGTGGGGCCCACGTGATTTCCGGGTGGGGCCCACGTGACTTCCGGGTGGGGCCCACGTGATTTCCCCGTGGGGCCCACGTGATTTCCGGGTGGGGCCCACGTGATTTTCGGGTTGGGCCCACGTGATTTCCGGGTGGGGCCCACGTGATTTCCGGGTGGGGCCCACGTGATTTCCGGGTGGGGCCCACGTGATTTCCGGGTGGGGCCCACGTGATTTCCCCGTGGGGCCCACGTGATTTCCCCGTGGGGCCCACGTGATTTCCGGGTGGGGCCCACGTGATTTCCGGGTGGGGCCCACGTGATTTCCGGGTGGGGCCCACGTGATTTCCTTGTGAGGCCCACGTGATTTCCCCTGGGGGCCCACGTGATTTCCGGGTGGGGCCCACGTGATTTCCGGGTGGGGCCCACGTGATTTCCGGGTGGGGCCCACGTGATTTCCGGGTGGGGCCCACGTGATTTCCGGGTGGGGCCCACGTGATTTCCGGGTGGGGCCCACGTGATTTCCGGGTGGGGCCCACGTGATTTCCCCGTGGGGCCCACGTGATTTCCGGATGGGGCCCACGTGATTTCCGGTTGGGGCCCACGTGATTTCCGGGTGGGGCCCACGTGATTTCCGGGTGGGGCCCACGTGATTTCCGGGTGGGGCCCACGTGATTTCCGGGTGGGGCCCACGTGATTTCCCCTGGGGGCCCACGTGATTTCCGGGTGGGGCCCACGTGATTTCCGGGTGGGGCCCACGTGATTTCCGGGTGGGGCCCACGTGATATCCGGGTGGGGCCCACGGGATTTCCCCTGGGGGCCCACGTGATTTCCGGGTGGGGCCCACGTGATTTCCGGGTGGGGCCCACGTGATTTCCGGGTGGGGCCCACGTGATTTCCGGGTGGGGCCCACGTGATTTCCGGGTGGGGCCCACGTTATTTTCCCGTGGGGCCCACGTGATTTCCGGGTGGGCCCCACGTGATTTCCGGGTGGGGCCCACGTGATTTCCCCGTGGGGCCCACGTGATTTCCGGGTGGGCCCCACGTGATTTCCGGGTGGGGCCCACGTGATTTCCGGGTGGGGCCCACGTGATTTCCGGGTGGGGCCCACGTGATTTCCGGGTGGGGCCCACGTGATTTCCGGGTGGGGCCCACGTGATTTCCGGGTGGGGCCCACGTGATTTCCGGGTGGGGCCCACGTGATTTCCCCGTGGGGCCCACGTGATTTCCGGGTGGGGCCCACGTGATTTCCGGGTGGGGCCCACGTGATTTCCGGGTGGGGCCCACGTGATTTCCCCGTGGGGCCCACGTGATTTCCCCGTGGGGCCCACGTGATTTCCGGGTGGGGCCCACGTGATTTCCGGGTGGGGCCCACGTGATTTCCGTGTGGGGCCCACGTGATTTCCGGGTGGGGCCCACGTGATTTCCCCTGGGGGGCCACGTGATTTCCGGGTGGGGCCCACGTGATTTCCGGGTGGGGCCCACGTGATTTCCGGGTGGGGCCCACGTGATTTCCCCGTGGGGCCCACGTGATTTCCGGGTGGGCCCCACGTGATTTCCGGGTGGGGCCCACGTGATTTCCGGGTGGGGCCCACGTGATTTCCGGGTGGGGCCCACGTGATTTCCGGGTGGGGCCCACGTGATTTCCGGGTGGGGCCCACGTGATTTCCGGGTGGGGCCTACGTGATTTCCGGGTGGGGCCCACGTGATTTCCCCGTGGGGCCCACGTGATTTCCGGGTGGGGCCCACGTGATTTCCGGGTGGGGCCCACGTGATTTCCGGGTGGGGCCCACGTGATTTCCGGGTGGGGCCCACGTGATTTCCGGGTGGGGCCCACGTGATTTCCCCGTGGGGCCCACGTGATTTCCCCGTGGGGCCCACGTGATTTCCGGGTGGGGCCCACGTGATTTCCCCGTGGGGCCCACGTGATTTCCGGGTGGGGCCCACGTGATTTCCGGGTGGGGCCCACGTGATTTCCGGGTGGGGCCCACGTGACTTCCGGGTGGGGCCCACGTGATTTCCGGGTGGGGCCCACGTGATTTCCGGGTGGGGCCCACGTGATTTCCGGGTGGGGCCCACGTGATATCTGGGTGGGGCCCACGTGATTTCCCCTGGGGGCCCACGTGATTTCCGGGTGGGTCCCACGTGATTTCCGGGTGGGGCCCACGTGATTTCCCCGTGGGGCCCACGTGATTTCCGGGTGGGCCCCACGTGATTTCTGGGTGGGGCCCACGTGATTTCCCCGTGGGGCCCACGTGATTTCCGGATGGGGCCCACGTGATTTCCGGGTGGGGCCCACGTGATTTCCGGGTGGGGCCCACGTGATTTCCGGGTGGGGCCCACGTGATTTCCCCGTGGGGCCCACGTGATTTCCGGGTGGGGCCCACGTGATTTCCGGGTGGGGCCCACGTGATTTCCGGGTGGGGCCCACGTGATTTCCGGGTGGGGCCCACGTGATTTCCGGGTGGGGCCCACGTGATTTCCGGGTGGGGCCCACGTGATTTCCGGGTGGGGCCTACGTGATTTCCAGGTGGGGCCCACGTGATTTCCCCGTGGGGCCCACGTGATTTCCGGGTGGGGCCCACGTGATTTCCGGGTGGGGCCCACGTGATTTCCGGGTGGGGCCCACGTGATTTCCGGGTGGGGCCCACGTGATTTCCGGGTGAGGCCCACGTGATTTCCCCGTGGGGCCCACGTGATTTCCCCGTGGGGCCCACGTGATTTCCGGGTGGGGCCCACGTGATTTCCCCGTGGGGCCCACGTGATTTCCGGGTGGGGCCCACGTGATTTCCGGGTGGGGCCCACGTGATTTCCGGGTGGGGCCCACGTGACTTCCGGGTGGGGCCCACGTGATTTCCGGGTGGGGCCCACGTGATTTCCGGGTGGGGCCCACGTGATTTCCGGGTGGGGCCCACGTGATATCTGGGTGGGGCCCACGTGATTTCCCCTGGGGGCCCACGTGATTTCCGGGTGGGGCCCACGTGATTTCCGGATGGGGCCCACGTGATTTCCGGGTGGGGCCCACGTGATTTCCGGGTGGGGCCCACGTGATTTCCGGGTGGGGCCCACGTGATTTCCGGGTGGGGCCCACGTGATTTCCGGGTGGGGCCCACGTGATTTCCCCGTGGGGCCCACGTGATTTCCCCGTGGGGCCCACGTGATTTCCGGGTGGGGCCCACGTGATTTCCCCTGGGGGCCCACGTGATTTCCGGGTGGGGCCCACGTGATTTCCGGGTGGGCCCCACGTGATTTCTGGGTGGGGCCCACGTGATTTCCCCGTGGGGCCCACGTGATTTCCGGATGGGGCCCACGTGATTTCCGGGTGGGGCCCACGTGATTTCCGGGTGGGGCCCACGTGATTTCCGGGTGGGGCCCACGTGACTTCCGGGTGGGGCCCACGTGATTTCCGGGTGGGGCCCACGTGATTTCCCCGTGGGGCCCACGTGATTTCCGGGTGGGGCCCACGTGATTTTCGGGTTGGGCCCACGTGATTTCCGGGTGGGGCCCACGTGATTTCCGGGTGGGGCCCACGTGATTTCCGGGTGGGGCCCACGTGATTTCCGGGTGGGGCCCACGTGATTTCCCCGTGGGGCCCACGTGATTTCCCCGAGGGGCCCACGTGATTTCCGGGTGGGGCCCACGTGATTTCCGGGTGGGGCCCACGTGATTTCCGGGTGGGGCCCACGTGATTTCCTTGTGAGGCCCACGTGATTTCCCCTAGGGGCCCACGTGATTTCCGGGTGGGGCCCACGTGATTTCCGGGTGGGGCCCACGTGATTTCCGGGTGGGGCCCACGTGATTTCCGGGTGGGGCCCACGTGATTTCCGGGTGGGGCCCACGTGATTTCCGGGTGGGGCCCACGTGATTTCCGGGTGGGGCCCACGTGATTTCCGGGTGGGGCCCACGTGATTTCCGGGTGGGGCCCACGTGATTTCCCCGTGGGGCCCACGTGATTTCCGGGTGGGGCCTACGTGATTTCCCCGTGGGGCCCACGTGATTTCCGGGTGGGGCCCACGTGATTTCCGGGTGGGGACCACGTGATTTCCGGGTGGGGCCCACGTGATTTCCCCGTGGTGCCCACGTGATTTCCGGGTGGGGCCCACGTGATTTCCGGGTGGGGCCCACGTGATTTCCGGGTGGGGCCCACGTGATTTCAGGGTGGGGCCCACGTGATTTCCGGGTGGGGCCCACGTGATTTCCGGGTGGGGCCCACGTGATTTCCGGGTGGGGCCCACGTGATTTCCGGGTGGGGCCCACGTGATTTCCGGGTGGGGCCCACGTGATTTCCGGGTGGGGCCCACGTGATTTCCGTGTGGGGCCCACGTGATTTCCGGGTGGGGCCCACGTGATTTCCGTGTGGGGCCCTCGTGATTTCCGGGTGGGGCCCACGGGATTTCCGGGTGGGGCCCACGTGATTTCCCCGTGGGGCCCACGTGATTTCCGGGTGGGGCCCACGTGATTTCCGGGTGGGCCCCACGTGATTTCCGGGTGGGGCCCACGTGATTTCCGGGTGGGGCCCACGTGATTTCCGGGTGGGGCCCACGTGATTTCCCCGTGGTGCCCACGTGATTTCCGGGTGGGGCCCACGTGATTTCCGGGTGGGGCCCACGTGATTTCCCCTGGGGGCCCACGTGATTTCCGGGTGGGGCCCACGTGATTTCCGGGTGGGGCCCACGTGATTTCCGGGTGGGGCCCACGTGATTTCCGGGTGGGGCCCATGTGATTTCCCCGTGGGGCCCACGTGATTTCCGGGTGGGGCCCACGTGATTTCCGGGTGGGGCCCACGTGATTTCCCCGTGGGGCCCACGTGATTTCCCCGTGGGGCCCACGTGATTTCCCCGTGGGGCCCACGTGATTTCCGGGTGGGGCCCACGTGATTTCCGGGTGGGGCCCACGTGATATTCGGGTGGGGCCCACGTGATTTCCGGGTGGGGCCCACGTGATTTCCGGGTGGGGCCCACGTGATTTCCGGGTGGGGCCCACGTGATTTCCGGGTGGGGCCCACGTGATTTCCCCGTGGGGCCCACGTGATTTCCGGGTGGGGCCCACGTGATTTCCGGGTGGGGCCCACGTGATTTCCGGGTGGGGCCCACGTGATTTCCGGGTGGGGCCCACGTGATTTCCGGGTGGGGCCCACGTGATTTCCGGGTGGGGCCCACGTGATTTCCGGGTGGGGCCCACGTGATTTCCGGGTGGGGCCCACGTGATTTCTGGGTGGGGCCCACGTGATTTCCCCGTGGGGCCCACGTGATTTCCCCGTGGGGCCCACGTGATTTCCGGGTGGGGCCCACGTGATTTCCGGGTGGGGCCCACGTGATTTCCGGGTGGGGCCCACGTGATTTCCTTGTGAGGCCCACGTGATTTCCCCTGGGGGCCCACGTGATTTCCGGCTGGGGCCCACGTGATTTCCGGGTGGGGCCCACGTGATTTCCGGGTGGGGCCCACGTGATTTCCGGGTGGGGCCCACGTGATTTCCGGGTGGGGCCCACGTGATTTCCGGGTGGGGCCCACGTGATTTCCGGGTGGGGCCCACGTGATTTCCCCGTGGGGCCCACGTGATTTCCGGATGGGGCCCACGTGATTTCCGGGTGGGGCCCACGTGATTTCCGGGTGGGGCCCACGTGATTTCCGGGTGGGGCCCACGTGATTTCCGGGTGGGGCCCACGTGATTTCCGGGTGGGGCCCACGTGATTTCCCCTGGGGGCCCACGTGATTTCCGGGTGGGGCCCACGTGATTTCCGGGTGGGGCCCACGTGATTTCCGGGTGGGGCCCACGTGATATCCGGGTGGGGCCCACGTGATTTCCCCTGGGGGCCCACGTGATTTCCGGGTGGGGCCCACGTGATTTCCGGGTGGGGCCCACGTGATTTCCGGGTGGGGCCCACGTGATTTCCGGGTGGGGCCCACGTGATTTCCGGGTGGGGCCCACGTTATTTTCCCGTGGGGCCCACGTGATTTCCGGGTGGGCCCCACGTGATTTCCGGGTGGGGCCCACGTGATTTCCCCGTGGGGCCCACGTGATTTCCGGGTGGGCCCCACGTGATTTCCGGGTGGGGCCCACGTGATTTCCGGGTGGGGCCCACGTGATTTCCGGGTGGGGCCCACGTGATTTCCGGGTGGGGCCCACGTGATTTCCGGGTGGGGCCCACGTGATTTCCGGGTGGGGCCCACGTGATTTCCGGGTGGGGCCCACGTGATTTCCGGGTGGGGCCCACGTGATTTCCGGGTGGGGCCCACGTGATTTCAGGGTGGGGCCCACGTGATTTCCGGGTGGGGCCCACGTGATTTCCGGGTGGGGCCCACGTGATTTCCGGGTGGGGCCCACGTGACTTCCGGGTGGGGCCCACGTGATTTCCGGGTGGGGCCCACGTGATTTCCCCTGGGGGCCCACGTGATTTCCGGGTGGGGCCCACGTGATTTCCGGGTGGGGCCCACGTGATTTCCGGGTGGGGCCCACGTGATTTCCCCTGGGGGCCCACGTGATTTCCGGGTGGGGCCCACGTGATTTCCGGGTGGGGCCCATGTGATTTCCGGGTGGGGCCCACGTGATTTCCCCGTGGGGCCCACGTGATTTCCGGGTGGGGCCCACGTGATTTTCGGGTGGGGCCCTCGTGATTTCCGGGTGGGGCCCACGTGATTTCCGGGTGGGGCCTACGTGATTTCCGGGTGGGGCCCATGTGATTTCCCCGTGGGGCCCACGTGATTTCCCCGTGGGGCCCACGTGATTTCCGGGTGGGGCCCACGTGATTTCCGGGTGGGCCCACGTGATTTCCGGGTGGGGCCCACGTGATTTCCTTGTGGGGCCCACGTGATTTCCCCTGGGGGCCCACGTGATTTCCGGGTGGGCCCCACGTGATTTCCGGGTGGGGCCCACGTGATTTCCGGGTGGAGCCCACGTGATTTCCGGGTGGGGCCCACGTGATTTCCGGGTGGGGCCCACGTGATTTCCGGGTGGGGCCCACGTGATTTCCGGGTGGGGCCCACGTGATTTCCGGGTGGGGCCCACGTGATTTCCGGGTGGGGCCCACGTGATTTCCGGGTGGGGCCCACGTGATTTCCGGGTGGGGCCCACGTGATTTCCGGGTAGGGCCCACGTGATTTCCGGGTGGGGCCCACGTGATTTCCGGGTGGGGCCCACGTGATTTCCGGGTGGGGCCCACGTGATTTCCCCTGGGGGCCCACGTGATTTCCGGGTGGGGCCCACGTGATTTCCGGGTGGGTCCCACGTGATTTCCGGGTGGGGCCCACGTGATTTCCGGGTGGGGCCCACGTGATTTCCGGGTGGGGCCCACGTGATTTCCGGGTGGGGCCCACGTGATTTCCGGGTGGGGCCCACGTGATTTCCGGGTGGGGCCCACGTGATTTCCGGGTGGGGCCCACGTGATTTCCGGGTGGGGCCCACGTGATTTCCCCGTGGGGCCCACGTGATTTCCGGGTGGGGCCTACGTGATTTCCCCGTGGGGCCCACGTGATTTCCGGGTGGGGCCCACGTGATTTCCGGGTGGGGACCACGTGATTTCCGGGTGGGGCCCACGTGATTTCCCCGTGGTGCCCACGTGATTTCCGGGTGGGGCCCACGTGATTTCCGGGTGGGGCCTACGTGATTTCCGGGTGGGGCCCACGTGATTTCCCCGTGGGGCCCACGTGATTTCCGGGTGGGGCCCACGTGATTTCCGGGTGGGGCCCACGTGATTTCCGGGTGGGGCCCACGTGATTTCCGGGTGGGGCCCACGTGATTTCCGGGTGGGGCCCACGTGATTTCCCCGTGGGGCCCACGTGATTTCCCCGTGGGGCCCACGTGATTTCCGGGTGGGGCCCACGTGATTTCCCCGTGGGGCCCACGTGATTTCCGGGTGGGGCCCACGTGATTTCCGGGTGGGGCCCACGTGATTTCCGGGTGGGGCCCACGTGACTTCCGGGTGGGGCCCACGTGATTTCCGGGTGGGGCCCACGTGATTTCCGGGTGGGGCCCACGTGATTTCCGGGTGGGGCCCACGTGATATCTGGGTGGGGCCCACGTGATTTCCCCTGGGGGCCCACGTGATTTCCGGGTGGGGCCCACGTGATTTCCGGGTGGGGCCCACGTGATTTCCCCGTGGGGCCCACGTGATTTCCGGGTGGGCCCCACGTGATTTCTGGGTGGGGCCCACGTGATTTCCCCGTGGGGCCCACGTGATTTCCGGATGGGGCCCACGTGATTTCCGGGTGGGGCCCACGTGATTTCCGGGTGGGGCCCACGTGATTTCCGGGTGGGGCCCACGTGATTTCCCCGTGGGGCCCACGTGATTTCCGGGTGGGGCCCACGTGATTTCCGGGTGGGGCCCACGTGATTTCCGGGTGGGGCCCACGTGATTTCCGGGTGGGGCCCACGTGATTTCCGGGTGGGGCCCACGTGATTTCCGGGTGGGGCCCACGTGATTTCCGGGTGGGGCCTACGTGATTTCCAGGTGGGGCCCACGTGATTTCCCCGTGGGGCCCACGTGATTTCCGGGTGGGGCCCACGTGATTTCCGGGTGGGGCCCACGTGATTTCCGGGTGGGGCCCACGTGATTTCCGGGTGGGGCCCACGTGATTTCCGGGTGAGGCCCACGTGATTTCCCCGTGGGGCCCACGTGATTTCCCCGTGGGGCCCACGTGATTTCCGGGTGGGGCCCACGTGATTTCCCCGTGGGGCCCACGTGATTTCCGGGTGGGGCCCACGTGATTTCCGGGTGGGGCCCACGTGATTTCCGGGTGGGGCCCACGTGACTTCCGGGTGGGGCCCACGTGATTTCCGGGTGGGGCCCACGTGATTTCCGGGTGGGGCCCACGTGATTTCCGGGTGGGGCCCACGTGATTTCCGGGTGGGGCCTACGTGATTTCCAGGTGGGGCCCACGTGATTTCCCCGTGGGGCCCACGTGATTTCCGGGTGGGGCCCACGTGATTTCCGGGTGGGGCCCACGTGATTTCCGGGTGGGGCCCACGTGATTTCCGGGTGGGGCCCACGTGATTTCCGGGTGAGGCCCACGTGATTTCCCCGTGGGGCCCACGTGATTTCCCCGTGGGGCCCACGTGATTTCCGGGTGGGGCCCACGTGATTTCCCCGTGGGGCCCACGTGATTTCCGGGTGGGGCCCACGTGATTTCCGGGTGGGGCCCACGTGATTTCCGGGTGGGGCCCACGTGACTTCCGGGTGGGGCCCACGTGATTTCCGGGTGGGGCCCACGTGATTTCCGGGTGGGGCCCACGTGATTTCCGGGTGGGGCCCACGTGATATCTGGGTGGGGCCCACGTGATTTCCCCTGGGGGCCCACGTGATTTCCGGGTGGGGCCCACGTGATTTCCGGATGGGGCCCACGTGATTTCCGGGTGGGGCCCACGTGATTTCCGGGTGGGGCCCACGTGATTTCCGGGTGGGGCCCACGTGATTTCCGGGTGGGGCCCACGTGATTTCCGGGTGGGGCCCACGTGATTTCCCCGTGGGGCCCACGTGATTTCCCCGTGGGGCCCACGTGATTTCCGGGTGGGGCCCACGTGATTTCCCCTGGGGGCCCACGTGATTTCCGGGTGGGGCCCACGTGATTTCCGGGTGGGCCCCACGTGATTTCTGGGTGGGGCCCACGTGATTTCCCCGTGGGGCCCACGTGATTTCCGGATGGGGCCCACGTGATTTCCGGGTGGGGCCCACGTGATTTCCGGGTGGGGCCCACGTGATTTCCGGGTGGGGCCCACGTGACTTCCGGGTGGGGCCCACGTGATTTCCGGGTGGGGCCCACGTGATTTCCCCGTGGGGCCCACGTGATTTCCGGGTGGGGCCCACGTGATTTTCGGGTTGGGCCCACGTGATTTCCGGGTGGGGCCCACGTGATTTCCGGGTGGGGCCCACGTGATTTCCGGGTGGGGCCCACGTGATTTCCGGGTGGGGCCCACGTGATTTCCCCGTGGGGCCCACGTGATTTCCCCGAGGGGCCCACGTGATTTCCGGGTGGGGCCCACGTGATTTCCGGGTGGGGCCCACGTGATTTCCGGGTGGGGCCCACGTGATTTCCTTGTGAGGCCCACGTGATTTCCCCTAGGGGCCCACGTGATTTCCGGGTGGGGCCCACGTGATTTCCGGGTGGGGCCCACGTGATTTCCGGGTGGGGCCCACGTGATTTCCGGGTGGGGCCCACGTGATTTCCGGGTGGGGCCCACGTGATTTCCGGGTGGGGCCCACGTGATTTCCGGGTGGGGCCCACGTGATTTCCGGGTGGGGCCCACGTGATTTCCGGGTGGGGCCCACGTGATTTCCCCGTGGGGCCCACGTGATTTCCGGGTGGGGCCTACGTGATTTCCCCGTGGGGCCCACGTGATTTCCGGGTGGGGCCCACGTGATTTCCGGGTGGGGACCACGTGATTTCCGGGTGGGGCCCACGTGATTTCCCCGTGGTGCCCACGTGATTTCCGGGTGGGGCCCACGTGATTTCCGGGTGGGGCCCACGTGATTTCCGGGTGGGGCCCACGTGATTTCAGGGTGGGGCCCACGTGATTTCCGGGTGGGGCCCACGTGATTTCCGGGTGGGGCCCACGTGATTTCCGGGTGGGGCCCACGTGATTTCCGGGTGGGGCCCACGTGATTTCCGGGTGGGGCCCACGTGATTTCCGGGTGGGGCCCACGTGATTTCCGTGTGGGGCCCACGTGATTTCCGGGTGGGGCCCACGTGATTTCCGTGTGGGGCCCTCGTGATTTCCGGGTGGGGCCCACGGGATTTCCGGGTGGGGCCCACGTGATTTCCCCGTGGGGCCCACGTGATTTCCGGGTGGGGCCCACGTGATTTCCGGGTGGGCCCCACGTGATTTCCGGGTGGGGCCCACGTGATTTCCGGGTGGGGCCCACGTGATTTCCGGGTGGGGCCCACGTGATTTCCCCGTGGTGCCCACGTGATTTCCGGGTGGGGCCCACGTGATTTCCGGGTGGGGCCCACGTGATTTCCCCTGGGGGCCCACGTGATTTCCGGGTGGGGCCCACGTGATTTCCGGGTGGGGCCCACGTGATTTCCGGGTGGGGCCCACGTGATTTCCGGGTGGGGCCCACGTGATTTCCCCGTGGGGCCCACGTGATTTCCGGGTGGGGCCCACGTGATTTCCGGGTGGGGCCCACGTGATTTCCCCGTGGGGCCCACGTGATTTCCCCGTGGGGCCCACGTGATTTCCGGGTGGGGCCCACGTGATTTCCGGGTGGGGCCCACGTGATTTCCGGGTGGGGCCCACGTGATTTCCGGGTGGGGCCCACGTGATATTCGGGTGGGGCCCACGTGATTTCCGGGTGGGGCCCACGTGATTTCCGGGTGGGGCCCACGTGATTTCCGGGTGGGGCCCACGTGATTTCCGGGTGGGGCCCACGTGATTTCCCCGTGGGGCCCACGTGATTTCCGGGTGGGGCCCACGTGATTTCCGGGTGGGGCCCACGTGATTTCCGGGTGGGGCCCACGTGATTTCCGGGTGGGGCCCACGTGATTTCCGGGTGGGGCCCACGTGATTTCCGGGTGGGGCCCACGTGATTTCCGGGTGGGGCCCACGTGATTTCCGGGTGGGGCCCACGTGATTTCTGGGTGGGGCCCACGTGATTTCCCCGTGGGGCCCACGTGATTTCCCCGTGGGGCCCACGTGATTTCCGGGTGGGGCCCACGTGATTTCCGGGTGGGGCCCACGTGATTTCCGGGTGGGGCCCACGTGATTTCCTTGTGAGGCCCACGTGATTTCCCCTGGGGGCCCACGTGATTTCCGGGTGGGGCCCACGTGATTTCCGGGTGGGGCCCACGTGATTTCCGGGTGGGGCCCACGTGATTTCCGGGTGGGGCCCACGTGATTTCCGGGTGGGGCCCACGTGATTTCCGGGTGGGGCCCACGTGATTTCCGGGTGGGGCCCACGTGATTTCCCCGTGGGGCCCACGTGATTTCCGGATGGGGCCCACGTGATTTCCGGGTGGGGCCCACGTGATTTCCGGGTGGGGCCCACGTGATTTCCGGGTGGGGCCCACGTGATTTCCGGGTGGGGCCCACGTGATTTCCGGGTGGGGCCCACGTGATTTCCCCTGGGGGCCCACGTGATTTCCGGGTGGGGCCCACGTGATTTCCGGGTGGGGCCCACGTGATTTCCGGGTGGGGCCCACGTGATATCCGGGTGGGGCCCACGTGATTTCCCCTGGGGGCCCACGTGATTTCCGGGTGGGGCCCACGTGATTTCCGGGTGGGGCCCACGTGATTTCCGGGTGGGGCCCACGTGATTTCCGGGTGGGGCCCACGTGATTTCCGGGTGGGGCCCACGTTATTTTCCCGTGGGGCCCACGTGATTTCCGGGTGGGCCCCACGTGATTTCCGGGTGGGGCCCACGTGATTTCCCCGTGGGGCCCACGTGATTTCCGGGTGGGCCCCACGTGATTTCCGGGTGGGGCCCACGTGATTTCCGGGTGGGGCCCACGTGATTTCCGGGTGGGGCCCACGTGATTTCCGGGTGGGGCCCACGTGATTTCCGGGTGGGGCCCACGTGATTTCCGGGTGGGGCCCACGTGATTTCCGGGTGGGGCCCACGTGATTTCCCCGTGGGGCCCACGTGATTTCCGGGTGGGGCCCACGTGATTTCCGGGTGGGGCCCACGTGATTTCCGGGTGGGGCCCACGTGATTTCCCCGTGGGGCCCACGTGATTTCCCCGTGGGGCCCACGTGATTTCCGGGTGGGGCCCACGTGATTTCCCCGTGGGGCCCACGTGATTTCCGGGTGGGGCCCACGTGATTTCCGGGTGGGGCCCACGTGATTTCCGTGTGGGGCCCACGTGATTTCCGGGTGGGGCCCACGTGATTTCCCCTGGGGGGCCACGTGATTTCCGGGTGGGGCCCACGTGATTTCCGGGTGGGGCCCACGTGATTTCCGGGTGGGGCCCACGTGATTTCCCCGTGGGGCCCACGTGATTTCCGGGTGGGCCCCACGTGATTTCCGGGTGGGGCCCACGTGATTTCCGGGTGGGGCCCACGTGATTTCCGGGTGGGGCCCACGTGATTTCCGGGTGGGGCCCACGTGATTTCCGGGTGGGGCCTACGTGATTTCCAGGTGGGGCCCACGTGATTTCCCCGTGGGGCCCACCTGATTTCCGGGTGGGGCCCACGTGATTTCCGGGTGGGGCCCACGTGATTTCCGGGTGGGGCCCACGTGATTTCCGGGTGGGGCCCACGTGATTTCCGGGTGGGGCCCACGTGATTTCCCCGTGGGGCCCACGTGATTTCCCCGTGGGGCCCACGTGATTTCCGGGTGGGGCCCACGTGATTTCCCCGTGGGGCCCACGTGATTTCCGGGTGGGGCCCACGTGATTTCCGGGTGGGGCCCACGTGATTTCCGGGTGGGGCCCACGTGACTTCCGGGTGGGGCCCACGTGATTTCCGGGTGGGGCCCACGTGATTTCCGGGTGGGGCCCACGTGATTTCCGGGTGGGGCCCACGTGATATCTGGGTGGGGCCCACGTGATTTCCCCTGGGGGCCCACGTGATTTCCGGGTGGGGCCCACGTGATTTCCGGGTGGGGCCTACGTGATTTCCCCGTGGGGCCCACGTGATTTCCGGGTGGGCCCCACGTGATTTCTGGGTGGGGCCCACGTGATTTCCCCGTGGGGCCCACGTGATTTCCGGATGGGGCCCACGTGATTTCCGGGTGGGGCCCACGTGATTTCCGGGTGGGGCCCACGTGATTTCCGGGTGGGGCCCACGTGACTTCCGGGTGGGGCCCACGTGATTTCCGGGTGGGGCCCACGTGATTTCCCCGTGGGGCCCACGTGATTTCCGGGTGGGGCCCACGTGATTTTCGGGTTGGGCCCACGTGATTTCCGGGTGGGGCCCACGTGATTTCCGGGTGGGGCCCACGTGATTTCCGGGTGGGGCCCACGTGATTTCCGGGTGGGGCCCACGTGATTTCCCCGTGGGGCCCACGTGATTTCCCCGTGGGGCCCACGTGATTTCCGGGTGGGGCCCACGTGATTTCCGGGTGGGGCCCACGTGATTTCCGGGTGGGGCCCACGTGATTTCCTTGTGAGGCCCTCGTGATTTCCCCTGGGGGCCCACGTGATTTCCGGGTGGGGCCCACGTGATTTCCGGGTGGGGCCCACGTGATTTCCGGGTGGGGCCCACGTGATTTCCCCGTGGGGCCCACGTGATTTCCGGATGGGGCCCACGTGATTTCCGGGTGGGGCCCACGTGATTTCCGGGTGGGGCCCACGTGATTTCCGGGTGGGGCCCACGTGATTTCCGGGTGGGGAGCACGTGATTTCCGGGTGGGGCCCACGTGATTTCCCCGTGGGGCCCACGTGATTTCCGGGTGGGGCCTACGTGATTTCCCCGTGGGGCCCACGTGATTTCCGGGTGGGGCCCACGTGATTTCCGGGTGGGGACCACGTGATTTCCGGGTGGGGCCCACGTGATTTCCCCGTGGTGCCCACGTGATTTCCGGGTGGGGCCCACGTGATTTCCGGGTGGGGCCCACGTGATTTCCGGGTGGGGCCCACGTGATTTCAGGGTGGGGCCCACGTGATTTCCGGGTGGGGCCCACGTGATTTCCGGGTGGGGCCCACGTGATTTCCGGGTGGGGCCCACGTGATTTCCGGGTGGGGCCCACGTGATTTCCGGGTGGGGCCCACGTGATTTCCGTGTGGGGCCCACGTGATTTCCGGGTGGGGCCCACGTGATTTCCGTGTGGGGCCCACGTGATTTCCGGGTGGGGCCCACGGGATTTCCGGGTGGGGCCCACGTGATTTCCCCGTGGGGCCCACGTGATTTCCGGGTGGGGCCCACGTGATTTCCGGGTGGGCCCCACGTGATTTCCGGGTGGGGCCCACGTGATTTCCGGGTGGGGCCCACGTGATTTCCCCGTGGGGCCCCCGTGATTTCCGGGTGGGGCCCACGTGATTTCCGTGTGGGGCCCACGTGATTTCCGGGTGGGGCCCACGTGATTTCCCCGTGGTGCCCACGTGATTTCCGGGTGGGGCCCACGTGATTTCCGGGTGGGGCCCACGTGATTTCCGGGTGGGGCCCACGTGATTTCAGGGTGGGGCCCACGTGATTTCCGGGTGGGGCCCACGTGATTTCCGGGTGGGGCCCACGTGATTTCCGGGTGGGGCCCACGTGATTTCCGGGTGGGGCCCACGTGATTTCCGGGTGGGGCCCACGTGATTTCCGGGTGGGGCCCACGTGATTTCCGTGTGGGGCCCACGTGATTTCCGGGTGGGGCCCACGTGATTTCCGTGTGGGGCCCTCGTGATTTCCGGGTGGGGCCCACGGGATTTCCGGGTGGGGCCCACGTGATTTCCCCGTGGGGCCCACGTGATTTCCGGGTGGGGCCCACGTGATTTCCGGGTGGGCCCCACGTGATTTCCGGGTGGGGCCCACGTGATTTCCGGGTGGGGCCCACGTGATTTCCGGGTGGGGCCCACGTGATTTCCCCGTGGTGCCCACGTGATTTCCGGGTGGGGCCCACGTGATTTCCGGGTGGGGCCCACGTGATTTCCCCTGGGGGCCCACGTGATTTCCGGGTGGGGCCCACGTGATTTCCGGGTGGGGCCCACGTGATTTCCGGGTGGGGCCCACGTGATTTCCGGGTGGGGCCCATGTGATTTCCCCGTGGGGCCCACGTGATTTCCGGGTGGGGCCCACGTGATTTCCGGGTGGGGCCCACGTGATTTCCCCGTGGGGCCCACGTGATTTCCCCGTGGGGCCCACGTGATTTCCCCGTGGGGCCCACGTGATTTCCGGGTGGGGCCCACGTGATTTCCGGGTGGGGCCCACGTGATATTCGGGTGGGGCCCACGTGATTTCCGGGTGGGGCCCACGTGATTTCCGGGTGGGGCCCACGTGATTTCCGGGTGGGGCCCACGTGATTTCCGGGTGGGGCCCACGTGATTTCCCCGTGGGGCCCACGTGATTTCCGGGTGGGGCCCACGTGATTTCCGGGTGGGGCCCACGTGATTTCCGGGTGGGGCCCACGTGATTTCCGGGTGGGGCCCACGTGATTTCCGGGTGGGGCCCACGTGATTTCCGGGTGGGGCCCACGTGATTTCCGGGTGGGGCCCACGTGATTTCCGGGTGGGGCCCACGTGATTTCTGGGTGGGGCCCACGTGATTTCCCCGTGGGGCCCACGTGATTTCCCCGTGGGGCCCACGTGATTTCCGGGTGGGGCCCACGTGATTTCCGGGTGGGGCCCACGTGATTTCCGGGTGGGGCCCACGTGATTTCCTTGTGAGGCCCACGTGATTTCCCCTGGGGGCCCACGTGATTTCCGGCTGGGGCCCACGTGATTTCCGGGTGGGGCCCACGTGATTTCCGGGTGGGGCCCACGTGATTTCCGGGTGGGGCCCACGTGATTTCCGGGTGGGGCCCACGTGATTTCCGGGTGGGGCCCACGTGATTTCCGGGTGGGGCCCACGTGATTTCCCCGTGGGGCCCACGTGATTTCCGGATGGGGCCCACGTGATTTCCGGGTGGGGCCCACGTGATTTCCGGGTGGGGCCCACGTGATTTCCGGGTGGGGCCCACGTGATTTCCGGGTGGGGCCCACGTGATTTCCGGGTGGGGCCCACGTGATTTCCCCTGGGGGCCCACGTGATTTCCGGGTGGGGCCCACGTGATTTCCGGGTGGGGCCCACGTGATTTCCGGGTGGGGCCCACGTGATATCCGGGTGGGGCCCACGTGATTTCCCCTGGGGGCCCACGTGATTTCCGGGTGGGGCCCACGTGATTTCCGGGTGGGGCCCACGTGATTTCCGGGTGGGGCCCACGTGATTTCCGGGTGGGGCCCACGTGATTTCCGGGTGGGGCCCACGTTATTTTCCCGTGGGGCCCACGTGATTTCCGGGTGGGCCCCACGTGATTTCCGGGTGGGGCCCACGTGATTTCCCCGTGGGGCCCACGTGATTTCCGGGTGGGCCCCACGTGATTTCCGGGTGGGGCCCACGTGATTTCCGGGTGGGGCCCACGTGATTTCCGGGTGGGGCCCACGTGATTTCCGGGTGGGGCCCACGTGATTTCCGGGTGGGGCCCACGTGATTTCCGGGTGGGGCCCACGTGATTTCCGGGTGGGGCCCACGTGATTTCCGGGTGGGGCCCACGTGATTTCCGGGTGGGGCCCACGTGATTTCCGGGTGGGGCCCACGTGATTTCAGGGTGGGGCCCACGTGATTTCCGGGTGGGGCCCACGTGATTTCCGGGTGGGGCCCACGTGATTTCCGGGTGGGGCCCACGTGACTTCCGGGTGGGGCCCACGTGATTTCCGGGTGGGGCCCACGTGATTTCCCCTGGGGGCCCACGTGATTTCCGGGTGGGGCCCACGTGATTTCCGGGTGGGGCCCACGTGATTTCCGGGTGGGGCCCACGTGATTTCCCCTGGGGGCCCACGTGATTTCCGGGTGGGGCCCACGTGATTTCCGGGTGGGGCCCATGTGATTTCCGGGTGGGGCCCACGTGATTTCCCCGTGGGGCCCACGTGATTTCCGGGTGGGGCCCACGTGATTTTCGGGTGGGGCCCTCGTGATTTCCGGGTGGGGCCCACGTGATTTCCGGGTGGGGCCTACGTGATTTCCGGGTGGGGCCCATGTGATTTCCCCGTGGGGCCCACGTGATTTCCCCGTGGGGCCCACGTGATTTCCGGGTGGGGCCCACGTGATTTCCGGGTGGGGCCCACGTGATTTCCGGGTGGGGCCCACGTGATTTCCTTGTGGGGCCCACGTGATTTCCCCTGGGGGCCCACGTGATTTCCGGGTGGGCCCCACGTGATTTCCGGGTGGGGCCCACGTGATTTCCGGGTGGAGCCCACGTGATTTCCGGGTGGGGCCCACGTGATTTCCGGGTGGGGCCCACGTGATTTCCGGGTGGGGCCCACGTGATTTCCGGGTGGGGCCCACGTGATTTCCGGGTGGGGCCCACGTGATTTCCGGGTGGGGCCCACGTGATTTCCGGGTGGGGCCCACGTGATTTCCGGGTGGGGCCCACGTGATTTCCGGGTAGGGCCCACGTGATTTCCGGGTGGGGCCCACGTGATTTCCGGGTGGGGCCCACGTGATTTCCGGGTGGGGCCCACGTGATTTCCCCTGGGGGCCCACGTGATTTCCGGGTGGGGCCCACGTGATTTCCGGGTGGGTCCCACGTGATTTCCGGGTGGGGCCCACGTGATTTCCGGGTGGGGCCCACGTGATTTCCGGGTGGGGCCCACGTGATTTCCGGGTGGGGCCCACGTGATTTCCGGGTGGGGCCCACGTGATTTCCGGGTGGGGCCCACGTGATTTCCGGGTGGGGCCCACGTGATTTCCGGGTGGGGCCCACGTGATTTCCCCGTGGGGCCCACGTGATTTCCGGGTGGGGCCTACGTGATTTCCCCGTGGGGCCCACGTGATTTCCGGGTGGGGCCCACGTGATTTCCGGGTGGGGACCACGTGATTTCCGGGTGGGGCCCACGTGATTTCCCCGTGGTGCCCACGTGATTTCCGGGTGGGGCCCACGTGATTTCCGGGTGGGGCCTACGTGATTTCCGGGTGGGGCCCACGTGATTTCCCCGTGGGGCCCACGTGATTTCCGGGTGGGGCCCACGTGATTTCCGGGTGGGGCCCACGTGATTTCCGGGTGGGGCCCACGTGATTTCCGGGTGGGGCCCACGTGATTTCCGGGTGGGGCCCACGTGATTTCCCCGTGGGGCCCACGTGATTTCCCCGTGGGGCCCACGTGATTTCCGGGTGGGGCCCACGTGATTTCCCCGTGGGGCCCACGTGATTTCCGGGTGGGGCCCACGTGATTTCCGGGTGGGGCCCACGTGATTTCCGGGTGGGGCCCACGTGACTTCCGGGTGGGGCCCACGTGATTTCCGGGTGGGGCCCACGTGATTTCCGGGTGGGGCCCACGTGATTTCCGGGTGGGGCCCACGTGATATCTGGGTGGGGCCCACGTGATTTCCCCTGGGGGCCCACGTGATTTCCGGGTGGGGCCCACGTGATTTCCGGGTGGGGCCCACGTGATTTCCCCGTGGGGCCCACGTGATTTCCGGGTGGGCCCCACGTGATTTCTGGGTGGGGCCCACGTGATTTCCCCGTGGGGCCCACGTGATTTCCGGATGGGGCCCACGTGATTTCCGGGTGGGGCCCACGTGATTTCCGGGTGGGGCCCACGTGATTTCCGGGTGGGGCCCACGTGATTTCCCCGTGGGGCCCACGTGATTTCCGGGTGGGGCCCACGTGATTTCCGGGTGGGGCCCACGTGATTTCCGGGTGGGGCCCACGTGATTTCCGGGTGGGGCCCACGTGATTTCCGGGTGGGGCCCACGTGATTTCCGGGTGGGGCCCACGTGATTTCCGGGTGGGGCCTACGTGATTTCCAGGTGGGGCCCACGTGATTTCCCCGTGGGGCCCACGTGATTTCCGGGTGGGGCCCACGTGATTTCCGGGTGGGGCCCACGTGATTTCCGGGTGGGGCCCACGTGATTTCCGGGTGGGGCCCACGTGATTTCCGGGTGAGGCCCACGTGATTTCCCCGTGGGGCCCACGTGATTTCCCCGTGGGGCCCACGTGATTTCCGGGTGGGGCCCACGTGATTTCCCCGTGGGGCCCACGTGATTTCCGGGTGGGGCCCACGTGATTTCCGGGTGGGGCCCACGTGATTTCCGGGTGGGGCCCACGTGACTTCCGGGTGGGGCCCACGTGATTTCCGGGTGGGGCCCACGTGATTTCCGGGTGGGGCCCACGTGATTTCCGGGTGGGGCCCACGTGATTTCCGGGTGGGGCCTACGTGATTTCCAGGTGGGGCCCACGTGATTTCCCCGTGGGGCCCACGTGATTTCCGGGTGGGGCCCACGTGATTTCCGGGTGGGGCCCACGTGATTTCCGGGTGGGGCCCACGTGATTTCCGGGTGGGGCCCACGTGATTTCCGGGTGAGGCCCACGTGATTTCCCCGTGGGGCCCACGTGATTTCCCCGTGGGGCCCACGTGATTTCCGGGTGGGGCCCACGTGATTTCCCCGTGGGGCCCACGTGATTTCCGGGTGGGGCCCACGTGATTTCCGGGTGGGGCCCACGTGATTTCCGGGTGGGGCCCACGTGACTTCCGGGTGGGGCCCACGTGATTTCCGGGTGGGGCCCACGTGATTTCCGGGTGGGGCCCACGTGATTTCCGGGTGGGGCCCACGTGATATCTGGGTGGGGCCCACGTGATTTCCCCTGGGGGCCCACGTGATTTCCGGGTGGGGCCCACGTGATTTCCGGATGGGGCCCACGTGATTTCCGGGTGGGGCCCACGTGATTTCCGGGTGGGGCCCACGTGATTTCCGGGTGGGGCCCACGTGATTTCCGGGTGGGGCCCACGTGATTTCCGGGTGGGGCCCACGTGATTTCCCCGTGGGGCCCACGTGATTTCCCCGTGGGGCCCACGTGATTTCCGGGTGGGGCCCACGTGATTTCCCCTGGGGGCCCACGTGATTTCCGGGTGGGGCCCACGTGATTTCCGGGTGGGCCCCACGTGATTTCTGGGTGGGGCCCACGTGATTTCCCCGTGGGGCCCACGTGATTTCCGGATGGGGCCCACGTGATTTCCGGGTGGGGCCCACGTGATTTCCGGGTGGGGCCCACGTGATTTCCGGGTGGGGCCCACGTGACTTCCGGGTGGGGCCCACGTGATTTCCGGGTGGGGCCCACGTGATTTCCCCGTGGGGCCCACGTGATTTCCGGGTGGGGCCCACGTGATTTTCGGGTTGGGCCCACGTGATTTCCGGGTGGGGCCCACGTGATTTCCGGGTGGGGCCCACGTGATTTCCGGGTGGGGCCCACGTGATTTCCGGGTGGGGCCCACGTGATTTCCCCGTGGGGCCCACGTGATTTCCCCGAGGGGCCCACGTGATTTCCGGGTGGGGCCCACGTGATTTCCGGGTGGGGCCCACGTGATTTCCGGGTGGGGCCCACGTGATTTCCTTGTGAGGCCCACGTGATTTCCCCTAGGGGCCCACGTGATTTCCGGGTGGGGCCCACGTGATTTCCGGGTGGGGCCCACGTGATTTCCGGGTGGGGCCCACGTGATTTCCGGGTGGGGCCCACGTGATTTCCGGGTGGGGCCCACGTGATTTCCGGGTGGGGCCCACGTGATTTCCGGGTGGGGCCCACGTGATTTCCGGGTGGGGCCCACGTGATTTCCGGGTGGGGCCCACGTGATTTCCGGGTGGGGCCCACGTGATTTCCGGGTGGGGCCCACGTGATTTCCGGGTGGGGCCCACGTGATTTCCGGGTGGGGCCCACGTGATTTCCCCGTGGGGCCCACGTGATTTCCGGGTGGGGCCTACGTGATTTCCCCGTGGGGCCCACGTGATTTCCGGGTGGGGCCCACGTGATTTCCGGGTGGGGACCACGTGATTTCCGGGTGGGGCCCACGTGATTTCCCCGTGGTGCCCACGTGATTTCCGGGTGGGGCCCACGTGATTTCCGGGTGGGGCCCACGTGATTTCCGGGTGGGGCCCACGTGATTTCAGGGTGGGGCCCACGTGATTTCCGGGTGGGGCCCACGTGATTTCCGGGTGGGGCCCACGTGATTTCCGGGTGGGGCCCACGTGATTTCCGGGTGGGGCCCACGTGATTTCCGGGTGGGGCCCACGTGATTTCCGGGTGGGGCCCACGTGATTTCCGTGTGGGGCCCACGTGATTTCCGGGTGGGGCCCACGTGATTTCCGTGTGGGGCCCTCGTGATTTCCGGGTGGGGCCCACGGGATTTCCGGGTGGGGCCCACGTGATTTCCCCGTGGGGCCCACGTGATTTCCGGGTGGGGCCCACGTGATTTCCGGGTGGGCCCCACGTGATTTCCGGGTGGGGCCCACGTGATTTCCGGGTGGGGCCCACGTGATTTCCGGGTGGGGCCCACGTGATTTCCCCGTGGTGCCCACGTGATTTCCGGGTGGGGCCCACGTGATTTCCGGGTGGGGCCCACGTGATTTCCCCTGGGGGCCCACGTGATTTCCGGGTGGGGCCCACGTGATTTCCGGGTGGGGCCCACGTGATTTCCGGGTGGGGCCCACGTGATTTCCGGGTGGGGCCCACGTGATTTCCCCGTGGGGCCCACGTGATTTCCGGGTGGGGCCCACGTGATTTCCGGGTGGGGCCCACGTGATTTCCCCGTGGGGCCCACGTGATTTCCCCGTGGGGCCCACGTGATTTCCGGGTGGGGCCCACGTGATTTCCGGGTGGGGCCCACGTGATTTCCGGGTGGGGCCCACGTGATTTCCGGGTGGGGCCCACGTGATATTCGGGTGGGGCCCACGTGATTTCCGGGTGGGGCCCACGTGATTTCCGGGTGGGGCCCACGTGATTTCCGGGTGGGGCCCACGTGATTTCCGGGTGGGGCCCACGTGATTTCCCCGTGGGGCCCACGTGATTTCCGGGTGGGGCCCACGTGATTTCCGGGTGGGGCCCACGTGATTTCCGGGTGGGGCCCACGTGATTTCCGGGTGGGGCCCACGTGATTTCCGGGTGGGGCCCACGTGATTTCCGGGTGGGGCCCACGTGATTTCCGGGTGGGGCCCACGTGATTTCCGGGTGGGGCCCACGTGATTTCTGGGTGGGGCCCACGTGATTTCCCCGTGGGGCCCACGTGATTTCCCCGTGGGGCCCACGTGATTTCCGGGTGGGGCCCACGTGATTTCCGGGTGGGGCCCACGTGATTTCCGGGTGGGGCCCACGTGATTTCCTTGTGAGGCCCACGTGATTTCCCCTGGGGGCCCACGTGATTTCCGGGTGGGGCCCACGTGATTTCCGGGTGGGGCCCACGTGATTTCCGGGTGGGGCCCACGTGATTTCCGGGTGGGGCCCACGTGATTTCCGGGTGGGGCCCACGTGATTTCCGGGTGGGGCCCACGTGATTTCCGGGTGGGGCCCACGTGATTTCCCCGTGGGGCCCACGTGATTTCCGGATGGGGCCCACGTGATTTCCGGGTGGGGCCCACGTGATTTCCGGGTGGGGCCCACGTGATTTCCGGGTGGGGCCCACGTGATTTCCGGGTGGGGCCCACGTGATTTCCGGGTGGGGCCCACGTGATTTCCCCTGGGGGCCCACGTGATTTCCGGGTGGGGCCCACGTGATTTCCGGGTGGGGCCCACGTGATTTCCGGGTGGGGCCCACGTGATATCCGGGTGGGGCCCACGTGATTTCCCCTGGGGGCCCACGTGATTTCCGGGTGGGGCCCACGTGATTTCCGGGTGGGGCCCACGTGATTTCCGGGTGGGGCCCACGTGATTTCCGGGTGGGGCCCACGTGATTTCCGGGTGGGGCCCACGTTATTTTCCCGTGGGGCCCACGTGATTTCCGGGTGGGCCCCACGTGATTTCCGGGTGGGGCCCACGTGATTTCCCCGTGGGGCCCACGTGATTTCCGGGTGGGCCCCACGTGATTTCCGGGTGGGGCCCACGTGATTTCCGGGTGGGGCCCACGTGATTTCCGGGTGGGGCCCACGTGATTTCCGGGTGGGGCCCACGTGATTTCCGGGTGGGGCCCACGTGATTTCCGGGTGGGGCCCACGTGATTTCCGGGTGGGGCCCACGTGATTTCCCCGTGGGGCCCACGTGATTTCCGGGTGGGGCCCACGTGATTTCCGGGTGGGGCCCACGTGATTTCCGGGTGGGGCCCACGTGATTTCCCCGTGGGGCCCACGTGATTTCCCCGTGGGGCCCACGTGATTTCCGGGTGGGGCCCACGTGATTTCCCCGTGGGGCCCACGTGATTTCCGGGTGGGGCCCACGTGATTTCCGGGTGGGGCCCACGTGATTTCCGTGTGGGGCCCACGTGATTTCCGGGTGGGGCCCACGTGATTTCCCCTGGGGGGCCACGTGATTTCCGGGTGGGGCCCACGTGATTTCCGGGTGGGGCCCACGTGATTTCCGGGTGGGGCCCACGTGATTTCCCCGTGGGGCCCACGTGATTTCCGGGTGGGCCCCACGTGATTTCCGGGTGGGGCCCACGTGATTTCCGGGTGGGGCCCACGTGATTTCCGGGTGGGGCCCACGTGATTTCCGGGTGGGGCCCACGTGATTTCCGGGTGGGGCCTACGTGATTTCCAGGTGGGGCCCACGTGATTTCCCCGTGGGGCCCACCTGATTTCCGGGTGGGGCCCACGTGATTTCCGGGTGGGGCCCACGTGATTTCCGGGTGGGGCCCACGTGATTTCCGGGTGGGGCCCACGTGATTTCCGGGTGGGGCCCACGTGATTTCCCCGTGGGGCCCACGTGATTTCCCCGTGGGGCCCACGTGATTTCCGGGTGGGGCCCACGTGATTTCCCCGTGGGGCCCACGTGATTTCCGGGTGGGGCCCACGTGATTTCCGGGTGGGGCCCACGTGATTTCCGGGTGGGGCCCACGTGACTTCCGGGTGGGGCCCACGTGATTTCCGGGTGGGGCCCACGTGATTTCCGGGTGGGGCCCACGTGATTTCCGGGTGGGGCCCACGTGATATCTGGGTGGGGCCCACGTGATTTCCCCTGGGGGCCCACGTGATTTCCGGGTGGGGCCCACGTGATTTCCGGGTGGGGCCTACGTGATTTCCCCGTGGGGCCCACGTGATTTCCGGGTGGGCCCCACGTGATTTCTGGGTGGGGCCCACGTGATTTCCCCGTGGGGCCCACGTGATTTCCGGATGGGGCCCACGTGATTTCCGGGTGGGGCCCACGTGATTTCCGGGTGGGGCCCACGTGATTTCCGGGTGGGGCCCACGTGACTTCCGGGTGGGGCCCACGTGATTTCCGGGTGGGGCCCACGTGATTTCCCCGTGGGGCCCACGTGATTTCCGGGTGGGGCCCACGTGATTTTCGGGTTGGGCCCACGTGATTTCCGGGTGGGGCCCACGTGATTTCCGGGTGGGGCCCACGTGATTTCCGGGTGGGGCCCACGTGATTTCCGGGTGGGGCCCACGTGATTTCCCCGTGGGGCCCACGTGATTTCCCCGTGGGGCCCACGTGATTTCCGGGTGGGGCCCACGTGATTTCCGGGTGGGGCCCACGTGATTTCCGGGTGGGGCCCACGTGATTTCCTTGTGAGGCCCTCGTGATTTCCCCTGGGGGCCCACGTGATTTCCGGGTGGGGCCCACGTGATTTCCGGGTGGGGCCCACGTGATTTCCGGGTGGGGCCCACGTGATTTCCCCGTGGGGCCCACGTGATTTCCGGATGGGGCCCACGTGATTTCCGGGTGGGGCCCACGTGATTTCCGGGTGGGGCCCACGTGATTTCCGGGTGGGGCCCACGTGATTTCCGGGTGGGGCCCACGTGATTTCCGGGTGGGGCCCACGTGATTTCCCCGTGGGGCCCACGTGATTTCCGGGTGGGGCCTACGTGATTTCCCCGTGGGGCCCACGTGATTTCCGGGTGGGGCCCACGTGATTTCCGGGTGGGGACCACGTGATTTCCGGGTGGGGCCCACGTGATTTCCCCGTGGTGCCCACGTGATTTCCGGGTGGGGCCCACGTGATTTCCGGGTGGGGCCCACGTGATTTCCGGGTGGGGCCCACGTGATTTCAGGGTGGGGCCCACGTGATTTCCGGGTGGGGCCCACGTGATTTCCGGGTGGGGCCCACGTGATTTCCGGGTGGGGCCCACGTGATTTCCGGGTGGGGCCCACGTGATTTCCGGGTGGGGCCCACGTGATTTCCGTGTGGGGCCCACGTGATTTCCGGGTGGGGCCCACGTGATTTCCGTGTGGGGCCCACGTGATTTCCGGGTGGGGCCCACGGGATTTCCGGGTGGGGCCCACGTGATTTCCCCGTGGGGCCCACGTGATTTCCGGGTGGGGCCCACGTGATTTCCGGGTGGGCCCCACGTGATTTCCGGGTGGGGCCCACGTGATTTCCGGGTGGGGCCCACGTGATTTCCCCGTGGGGCCCCCGTGATTTCCGGGTGGGGCCCACGTGATTTCCGTGTGGGGCCCACGTGATTTCCGTGTGGGGCCCACGTGATTTCCGGGTGGGGCCCACGTGATTTCCCCTGGGGGGCCACGTGATTTCCGGGTGGGGCCCACGTGATTTCCGGGTGGGGCCCACGTGATTTCCGGGTGGGGCCCACGTGATTTCCCCGTGGGGCCCACGTGATTTCCGGGTGGGCCCCACGTGATTTCCGGGTGGGGCCCACGTGATTTCCGGGTGGGGCCCACGTGATTTCCGGGTGGGGCCCACGTGATTTCCGGGTGGGGCCCACGTGATTTCCGGGTGGGGCCCACGTGATTTCCGGGTGGGGCCCACGTGATTTCAGGGTGGGGCCCACGTGATTTCCGGGTGGGGCCCACGTGATTTCCGGGTGGGGCCCACGTGATTTCCGGGTGGGGCCCACGTGATTTCCGGGTGGGGCCCACGTGATTTCCGGGTGGGGCCCACGTGATTTCCCCTGGGGGCCCACGTGATTTCCGGGTGGGGCCCACGTGATTTCCGTGTGGGGCCCACGTGATTTCCGGGTGGGGCCCACGTGATTTCCGGGTGGGGCCCACGTGATTTCCCCGTGGGGCCCACGTGATTTCCGGGTGGGGCCCACGTGATTTCCGGGTGGGCCCCTCGTGATTTCCGGGTGGGGCCCACGTGATTTCCGGGTGGGGCCCACGTGATTTCCGGGTGGGGCCCACGTGATTTCCCCGTGGTGCCCACGTGATTTCCGGGTGGGGCCCACGTGATTTCCGGGTGGGGCCCACGTGATTTCAGGGTGGGGCCCACGTGATTTCCGGGTGGGGCCCACGTGATTTCCGGGTGGGGCCCACGTGATTTCCGGGTGGGGCCCACGTGACTTCCGGGTGGGGCCCACGTGATTTCCGGGTGGGGCCCACGTGATTTCCCCTGGGGGCCCACGTGATTTCCGGGTGGGGCCCACGTGATTTCCGGGTGGGGCCCACGTGATTTCCGGGTGGGGCCCACGTGATTTCCCCTGGGGGCCCACGTGATTTCCGGGTGGGGCCCACGTGATTTCCGGGTGGGGCCCACGTGATTTCCGGGTGGGGCCCACGTGATTTCCGGGTGGGGCCCACGTGATTTCCCCTGGGGTCCCACGTGATTTCCGGGTGGGGCCCACGTGATTTCCGGGTGGGGCCCATGTGATTTCCGGGTGGGGCCCACGTGATTTCCCCGTGGGGCCCACGTGATTTCCGGGTGGGGCCCACGTGATTTTCGGGTGGGGCCCTCGTGATTTCCGGGTGGGGCCCACGTGATTTCCGGGTGGGGCCCACGTGATTTCCGGGTGGGGCCCATGTGATTTCCCCGTGGGGCCCACGTGATTTCCCCGTGGGGCCCACGTGATTTCCGGGTGGGGCCCACGTGATTTCCGGGTGGGGCCCACGTGATTTCCGGGTGGGGCCCACGTGATTTCCTTGTGGGGCCCACGTGATTTCCCCTGGGGGCCCACGTGATTTCCGGGTGGGCCCCACGTGATTTCCGGGTGGGGCCCACGTGATTTCCGGGTGGAGCCCACGTGATTTCCGGGTGGGGCCCACGTGATTTCCGGGTGGGGCCCACGTGATTTCCGGGTGGGGCCCACGTGATTTCCGGGTGGGGCCCACGTGATTTCCGGGTGGGGCCCACGTGATTTCCGGGTGGGGCCCACGTGATTTCCGGGTGGGGCCCACGTGATTTCCGGGTGGGGCCCACGTGATTTCCGGGTGGGGCCCACGTGATTTCCGGGTGGGGCCCACGTGATTTCCGGGTGGGGCCCACGTGATTTCCCCTGGGGGCCCACGTGATTTCCGGGTGGGGCCCACGTGATTTCCGGGTGGGTCCCACGTGATTTCCGGGTGGGGCCCACGTGATTTCCGGGTGGGGCCCACGTGATTTCCGGGTGGGGCCCACGTGATTTCCGGGTGGGGCCCATGTGATTTCCCCGTGGGGCCCACGTGATTTCCGGGTGGGGCCCACGTGATTTCCGGGTGTGGCCCACGTGATTTCCGGGTGGGGCCCACGTGATTTCCCCGTGGGGCCCACGTGATTTCCGGGTGGGGCCTACGTGATTTCCCCGTGGGGCCCACGTGATTTCCGGGTGGGGCCCACGTGATTTCCGGGTGGGGACCACGTGATTTCCGGGTGGGGCCCACGTGATTTCCCCGTGGTGCCCACGTGATTTCCGGGTGGGGCCCACGTGATTTCCGGGTGGGGCCCACGTGATTTCCGGGTGGGGCCCACGTGATTTCAGGGTGGGGCCCACGTGATTTCCGGGTGGGGCCCACGTGATTTCCGGGTGGGGCCCACGTGATTTCCGGGTGGGGCCCACGTGATTTCCGGGTAGGGCCCACGTGATTTCCGGGTGGGGCCCACGTGATTTCCGGGTGGGGCCCACGTGATTTCCGTGTGGGGCCCACGTGATTTCCGGGTGGGGCCCACGTGATTTCCGTGTGGGGCCCACGTGATTTCCGGGTGGGGCCCACGGGATTTCCGGGTGGGGCCCACGTGATTTCCCCGTGGGGCCCACGTGATTTCCGGGTGGGGCCCACGTGATTTCCGGGTGGGCCCCACGTGATTTCCGGGTGGGGCCCACGTGATTTCCGGGTGGGGCCCACGTGATTTCCGGGTGGGGCCCACGTGATTTCCCCGTAGTGCCCACGTGATTTCCGGGTGGGGCCCACGTGATTTCCGGGTGGGGCCCACGTGATTTCCGGGTGGGGCCCACGTGATTTCCGGGTGGGGCCCACGTGATTTCCCCTGGGGGCCCACGTGATTTCCGGGTGGGGCCCACGTGATTTCCGGGTGGGGCCCACGTGATTTCCCCGTGGGGCCCACGTGATTTCCGGGTGGGGCCAACGTGATTTCCGGGTGGGGCCCACGTGATTTCCCCGTGGGGCCCACGTGATTTCCGGGTGGGGCCCACGTGATTTCCCCTGGGGCCCACGTGATTTCCGGGTGGGGCCCACGTGATTTCCGGGTGGGGCCCACGTGATTTCCGGGTGGGGCCCACGTGATTTCCGGGTGGGGCCCACGTGATTTCCGGGTGGGGCCCACGTGACTTCCGGGTGGGGCCCACGTGATTTCCCCGTGGGGCCCACGTGATTTCCGGGTGGGGCCCACGTGATTTTCGGGTTGGGCCCACGTGATTTCCGGGTGGGGCCCACGTGATTTCCGGGTGGGGCCCACGTGATTTCCGGGTGGGGCCCACGTGATTTCCGGGTGGGGCCCACGTGATTTCCCCGTGGGGCCCACGTGATTTCCCCGTGGGGCCCACGTGATTTCCGGGTGGGGCCCACGTGATTTCCGGGTGGGGCCCACGTGATTTCCGGGTGGGGCCCACGTGATTTCCTTGTGAGGCCCACGTGATTTCCCCTGGGGGCCCACGTGATTTCCGGGTGGGGCCCACGTGATTTCCGGGTGGGGCCCACGTGATTTCCGGGTGGGGCCCACGTGATTTCCGGGTGGGGCCCACGTGATTTCCGGGTGGGGCCCACGTGATTTCCGGGTGGGGCCCACGTGATTTCCGGGTGGGGCCCACGTGATTTCCCCGTGGGGCCCACGTGATTTCCGGATGGGGCCCACGTGATTTCCGGTTGGGGCCCACGTGATTTCCGGGTGGGGCCCACGTGATTTCCGGGTGGGGCCCACGTGATTTCCGGGTGGGGCCCACGTGATTTCCGGGTGGGGCCCACGTGATTTCCCCTGGGGGCCCACGTGATTTCCGGGTGGGGCCCACGTGATTTCCGGGTGGGGCCCACGTGATTTCCGGGTGGGGCCCACGTGATATCCGGGTGGGGCCCACGTGATTTCCCCTGGGGGCCCACGTGATTTCCGGGTGGGGCCCACGTGATTTCCGGGTGGGGCCCACGTGATTTACGGGTGGGGCCCACGTGATTTCCGGGTGGGGCCCACGTGATTTCCGGGTGGGGCCCACGTTATTTTCCCGTGGGGCCCACGTGATTTCCGGGTGGGCCCCACGTGATTTCCGGGTGGGGCCCACGTGATTACCCCGAGGGGCCCACGTGATTTCCGGGTGGGCCCCACGTGATTTCCGGGTGGGGCCCACGTGATTTCCGGGTGGGGCCCACGTGATTTCCGGGTGGGGCCCACGTGATTTCCGGGTGGGGCCCACGTGATTTCCGGGTGGGGCCCACGTGATTTCCGGGTGGGGCCCACGTGATTTCCGGGTGGGGCCCACGTGATTTCCCCGTGGGGCCCACGTGATTTCCGGGTGGGGCCCACGTGATTTCCGGGTGGGGCCCACGTGATTTCCGGGTGGGGCCCATGTGATTTCCCCGTGGGGCCCACGTGATTTCCCCGTGGGGCCCACGTGATTTCCGGGTGGGGCCCACGTGATTTCCGGGTGGGGCCCACGTGATTTCCGTGTGGGGCCCACGTGATTTCCGGGTGGGGCCCACGTGATTTCCCCTGGGGGGCCACGTGATTTCCGGGTGGGGCCCACGTGATTTCCGGGTGGGGCCCACGTGATTTCCGGGTGGGGCCCACGTGATTTCCCCGTGGGGCCCACGTGATTTCCGGGTGGGCCCCACGTGATTTCCGGGTGGGGCCCACGTGATTTCCGGGTGGGGCCCACGTGATTTCCGGGTGGGGCCCACGTGATTTCCGGGTGGGGCCCACGTGATTTCCGGGTGGGGCCCACGTGATTTCCGGGTGGGGCCTACGTGATTTCCGGGTGGGGCCCACGTGATTTCCCCGTGGGGCCCACGTGATTTCCGGGTGGGGCCCACGTGATTTCCGGGTGGGGCCCACGTGATTTCCGGGTGGGGCCCACGTGATTTCCGGGTGGGGCCCACGTGATTTCCGGGTGGGGCCCACGTGATTTCCCCGTGGGGCCCACGTGATTTCCCCGTGGGGCCCACGTGATTTCCGGGTGGGGCCCACGTGATTTCCCCGTGGGGCCCACGTGATTTCCGGGTGGGGCCCACGTGATTTCCGGGTGGGGCCCACGTGATTTCCGGGTGGGGCCCACGTGACTTCCGGGTGGGGCCCACGTGATTTCCGGGTGGGGCCCACGTGATTTCCGGGTGGGGCCCACGTGATTTCCGGGTGGGGCCCACGTGATATCTGGGTGGGGCCCACGTGATTTCCCCTGGGGGCCCACGTGATTTCCGGGTGGGGCCCACGTGATTTCCGGGTGGGGCCCACGTGATTTCCCCGTGGGGCCCACGTGATTTCCGGGTGGGCCCCACGTGATTTCTGGGTGGGGCCCACGTGATTTCCCCGTGGGGCCCACGTGATTTCCGGATGGGGCCCACGTGATTTCCGGGTGGGGCCCACGTGATTTCCGGGTGGGGCCCACGTGATTTCCGGGTGGGGCCCACGTGATTTCCCCGTGGGGCCCACGTGATTTCCGGGTGGGGCCCACGTGATTTCCGGGTGGGGCCCACGTGATTTCCGGGTGGGGCCCACGTGATTTCCGGGTGGGGCCCACGTGATTTCCGGGTGGGGCCCACGTGATTTCCGGGTGGGGCCCACGTGATTTCCGGGTGGGGCCTACGTGATTTCCAGGTGGGGCCCACGTGATTTCCCCGTGGGGCCCACGTGATTTCCGGGTGGGGCCCACGTGATTTCCGGGTGGGGCCCACGTGATTTCCGGGTGGGGCCCACGTGATTTCCGGGTGGGGCCCACGTGATTTCCGGGTGAGGCCCACGTGATTTCCCCGTGGGGCCCACGTGATTTCCCCGTGGGGCCCACGTGATTTCCGGGTGGGGCCCACGTGATTTCCCCGTGGGGCCCACGTGATTTCCGGGTGGGGCCCACGTGATTTCCGGGTGGGGCCCACGTGATTTCCGGGTGGGGCCCACGTGACTTCCGGGTGGGGCCCACGTGATTTCCGGGTGGGGCCCACGTGATTTCCGGGTGGGGCCCACGTGATTTCCGGGTGGGGCCCACGTGATATCTGGGTGGGGCCCACGTGATTTCCCCTGGGGGCCCACGTGATTTCCGGGTGGGGCCCACGTGATTTCCGGATGGGGCCCACGTGATTTCCGGGTGGGGCCCACGTGATTTCCGGGTGGGGCCCACGTGATTTCCGGGTGGGGCCCACGTGATTTCCGGGTGGGGCCCACGTGATTTCCGGGTGGGGCCCACGTGATTTCCCCGTGGGGCCCACGTGATTTCCCCGTGGGGCCCACGTGATTTCCGGGTGGGGCCCACGTGATTTCCCCTGGGGGCCCACGTGATTTCCGGGTGGGGCCCACGTGATTTCCGGGTGGGCCCCACGTGATTTCTGGGTGGGGCCCACGTGATTTCCCCGTGGGGCCCACGTGATTTCCGGATGGGGCCCACGTGATTTCCGGGTGGGGCCCACGTGATTTCCGGGTGGGGCCCACGTGATTTCCGGGTGGGGCCCACGTGACTTCCGGGTGGGGCCCACGTGATTTCCGGGTGGGGCCCACGTGATTTCCCCGTGGGGCCCACGTGATTTCCGGGTGGGGCCCACGTGATTTTCGGGTTGGGCCCACGTGATTTCCGGGTGGGGCCCACGTGATTTCCGGGTGGGGCCCACGTGATTTCCGGGTGGGGCCCACGTGATTTCCGGGTGGGGCCCACGTGATTTCCCCGTGGGGCCCACGTGATTTCCCCGAGGGGCCCACGTGATTTCCGGGTGGGGCCCACGTGATTTCCGGGTGGGGCCCACGTGATTTCCGGGTGGGGCCCACGTGATTTCCTTGTGAGGCCCACGTGATTTCCCCTAGGGGCCCACGTGATTTCCGGGTGGGGCCCACGTGATTTCCGGGTGGGGCCCACGTGATTTCCGGGTGGGGCCCACGTGATTTCCGGGTGGGGCCCACGTGATTTCCGGGTGGGGCCCACGTGATTTCCGGGTGGGGCCCACGTGATTTCCGGGTGGGGCCCACGTGATTTCCGGGTGGGGCCCACGTGATTTCCGGGTGGGGCCCACGTGATTTCCCCGTGGGGCCCACGTGATTTCCGGGTGGGGCCTACGTGATTTCCCCGTGGGGCCCACGTGATTTCCGGGTGGGGCCCACGTGATTTCCGGGTGGGGACCACGTGATTTCCGGGTGGGGCCCACGTGATTTCCCCGTGGTGCCCACGTGATTTCCGGGTGGGGCCCACGTGATTTCCGGGTGGGGCCCACGTGATTTCCGGGTGGGGCCCACGTGATTTCAGGGTGGGGCCCACGTGATTTCCGGGTGGGGCCCACGTGATTTCCGGGTGGGGCCCACGTGATTTCCGGGTGGGGCCCACGTGATTTCCGGGTGGGGCCCACGTGATTTCCGGGTGGGGCCCACGTGATTTCCGGGTGGGGCCCACGTGATTTCCGTGTGGGGCCCACGTGATTTCCGGGTGGGGCCCACGTGATTTCCGTGTGGGGCCCTCGTGATTTCCGGGTGGGGCCCACGGGATTTCCGGGTGGGGCCCACGTGATTTCCCCGTGGGGCCCACGTGATTTCCGGGTGGGGCCCACGTGATTTCCGGGTGGGCCCCACGTGATTTCCGGGTGGGGCCCACGTGATTTCCGGGTGGGGCCCACGTGATTTCCGGGTGGGGCCCACGTGATTTCCCCGTGGTGCCCACGTGATTTCCGGGTGGGGCCCACGTGATTTCCGGGTGGGGCCCACGTGATTTCCCCTGGGGGCCCACGTGATTTCCGGGTGGGGCCCACGTGATTTCCGGGTGGGGCCCACGTGATTTCCGGGTGGGGCCCACGTGATTTCCGGGTGGGGCCCACGTGATTTCCCCGTGGGGCCCACGTGATTTCCGGGTGGGGCCCACGTGATTTCCGGGTGGGGCCCACGTGATTTCCCCGTGGGGCCCACGTGATTTCCCCGTGGGGCCCACGTGATTTCCGGGTGGGGCCCACGTGATTTCCGGGTGGGGCCCACGTGATTTCCGGGTGGGGCCCACGTGATATTCGGGTGGGGCCCACGTGATTTCCGGGTGGGGCCCACGTGATTTCCGGGTGGGGCCCACGTGATTTCCGGGTGGGGCCCACGTGATTTCCGGGTGGGGCCCACGTGATTTCCCCGTGGGGCCCACGTGATTTCCGGGTGGGGCCCACGTGATTTCCGGGTGGGGCCCACGTGATTTCCGGGTGGGGCCCACGTGATTTCCGGGTGGGGCCCACGTGATTTCCGGGTGGGGCCCACGTGATTTCCGGGTGGGGCCCACGTGATTTCCGGGTGGGGCCCACGTGATTTCCGGGTGGGGCCCACGTGATTTCCGGGTGGGGCCCACGTGATTTCCCCGTGGGGCCCACGTGATTTCCCCGTGGGGCCCACGTGATTTCCGGGTGGGGCCCACGTGATTTCCGGGTGGGGCCCACGTGATTTCCGGGTGGGGCCCACGTGATTTCCTTGTGAGGCCCACGTGATTTCCCCTGGGGGCCCACGTGATTTCCGGGTGGGGCCCACGTGATTTCCGGGTGGGGCCCACGTGATTTCCGGGTGGGGCCCACGTGATTTCCGGGTGGGGCCCACGTGATTTCCGGGTGGGGCCCACGTGATTTCCGGGTGGGGCCCACGTGATTTCCGGGTGGGGCCCACGTGATTTCCCCGTGGGGCCCACGTGATTTCCGGATGGGGCCCACGTGATTTCCGGGTGGGGCCCACGTGATTTCCGGGTGGGGCCCACGTGATTTCCGGGTGGGGCCCACGTGATTTCCGGGTGGGGCCCACGTGATTTCCGGGTGGGGCCCACGTGATTTCCCCTGGGGGCCCACGTGATTTCCGGGTGGGGCCCACGTGATTTCCGGGTGGGGCCCACGTGATTTCCGGGTGGGGCCCACGTGATATCCGGGTGGGGCCCACGTGATTTCCCCTGGGGGCCCACGTGATTTCCGGGTGGGGCCCACGTGATTTCCGGGTGGGGCCCACGTGATTTCCGGGTGGGGCCCACGTGATTTCCGGGTGGGGCCCACGTGATTTCCGGGTGGGGCCCACGTTATTTTCCCGTGGGGCCCACGTGATTTCCGGGTGGGCCCCACGTGATTTCCGGGTGGGGCCCACGTGATTTCCCCGTGGGGCCCACGTGATTTCCGGGTGGGCCCCACGTGATTTCCGGGTGGGGCCCACGTGATTTCCGGGTGGGGCCCACGTGATTTCCGGGTGGGGCCCACGTGATTTCCGGGTGGGGCCCACGTGATTTCCGGGTGGGGCCCACGTGATTTCCGGGTGGGGCCCACGTGATTTCCGGGTGGGGCCCACGTGATTTCCGGGTGGGGCCCACGTGATTTCCGGGTGGGGCCCACGTGATTTCAGGGTGGGGCCCACGTGATTTCCGGGTGGGGCCCACGTGATTTCCGGGTGGGGCCCACGTGATTTCCGGGTGGGGCCCACGTGACTTCCGGGTGGGGCCCACGTGATTTCCGGGTGGGGCCCACGTGATTTCCCCTGGGGGCCCACGTGATTTCCGGGTGGGGCCCACGTGATTTCCGGGTGGGGCCCACGTGATTTCCGGGTGGGGCCCACGTGATTTCCCCTGGGGGCCCACGTGATTTCCGGGTGGGGCCCACGTGATTTCCGGGTGGGGCCCATGTGATTTCCGGGTGGGGCCCACGTGATTTCCCCGTGGGGCCCACGTGATTTCCGGGTGGGGCCCACGTGATTTTCGGGTGGGGCCCTCGTGATTTCCGGGTGGGGCCCACGTGATTTCCGGGTGGGGCCTACGTGATTTCCGGGTGGGGCCCATGTGATTTCCCCGTGGGGCCCACGTGATTTCCCCGTGGGGCCCACGTGATTTCCGGGTGGGGCCCACGTGATTTCCGGGTGGGGCCCACGTGATTTCCGGGTGGGGCCCACGTGATTTCCTTGTGGGGCCCACGTGATTTCCCCTGGGGGCCCACGTGATTTCCGGGTGGGCCCCACGTGATTTCCGGGTGGGGCCCACGTGATTTCCGGGTGGAGCCCTCGTGATTTCCGGGTGGGGCCCACGTGATTTCCGGGTGGGGCCCACGTGATTTCCGGGTGGGGCCCACGTGATTTCCGGGTGGGGCCCACGTGATTTCCGGGTGGGGCCCACGTGATTTCCGGGTGGGGCCCACGTGATTTCCGGGTGGGGCCCACGTGATTTCCGGGTGGGGCCCACGTGATTTCCGGGTGGGGCCCACGTGATTTCCGGGTGGGGCCCACGTGATTTCCGGGTGGGGCCCACGTGATTTCCGGGTGGGGCCCACGTGATTTCCCCTGGGGGCCCACGTGATTTCCGGGTGGGTCCCACGTGATTTCCGGGTGGGGCCCACGTGATTTCCGGGTGGGGCCCACGTGATTTCCGGGTGGGGCCCACGTGATTTCCGGGTGGGGCCCACGTGATTTCCGGGTGGGGCCCACGTGATTTCCGGGTGGGGCCCACGTGATTTCCGGGTGGGGCCCACGTGATTTCCGGGTGGGGCCCACGTGATTTCCCCGTGGGGCCCACGTGATTTCCGGGTGGGGCCTACGTGATTTCCCCGTGGGGCCCACGTGATTTCCGGGTGGGGCCCACGTGATTTCCGGGTGGGGACCACGTGATTTCCGGGTGGGGCCCACGTGATTTCCCCGTGGTGCCCACGTGATTTCCGGGTGGGGCCCACGTGATTTCCGGGTGGGGCCTACGTGATTTCCGGGTGGGGCCCACGTGATTTCCCCGTGGGGCCCACGTGATTTCCGGGTGGGGCCCACGTGATTTCCGGGTGGGGCCCACGTGATTTCCGGGTGGGGCCCACGTGATTTCCGGGTGGGGCCCACGTGATTTCCCCGTGGGGCCCACGTGATTTCCCCGTGGGGCCCACGTGATTTCCGGGTGGGGCCCACGTGATTTCCCCGTGGGGCCCACGTGATTTCCGGGTGGGGCCCACGTGATTTCCGGGTGGGGCCCACGTGATTTCCGGGTGGGGCCCACGTGACTTCCGGGTGGGGCCCACGTGATTTCCGGGTGGGGCCCACGTGATTTCCGGGTGGGGCCCACGTGATTTCCGGGTGGGGCCCACGTGATATCTGGGTGGGGCCCACGTGATTTCCCCTGGGGGCCCACGTGATTTCCGGGTGGGGCCCACGTGATTTCCGGGTGGGGCCCACGTGATTTCCCCGTGGGGCCCACGTGATTTCCGGGTGGGCCCCACGTGATTTCTGGGTGGGGCCCACGTGATTTCCCCGTGGGGCCCACGTGATTTCCGGATGGGGCCCACGTGATTTCCGGGTGGGGCCCACGTGATTTCCGGGTGGGGCCCACGTGATTTCCGGGTGGGGCCCACGTGATTTCCCCGTGGGGCCCACGTGATTTCCGGGTGGGGCCCACGTGATTTCCGGGTGGGGCCCACGTGATTTCCGGGTGGGGCCCACGTGATTTCCGGGTGGGGCCCACGTGATTTCCGGGTGGGGCCCACGTGATTTCCGGGTGGGGCCCACGTGATTTCCGGGTGGGGCCTACGTGATTTCCAGGTGGGGCCCACGTGATTTCCCCGTGGGGCCCACGTGATTTCCGGGTGGGGCCCACGTGATTTCCGGGTGGGGCCCACGTGATTTCCGGGTGGGGCCCACGTGATTTCCGGGTGGGGCCCACGTGATTTCCGGGTGAGGCCCACGTGATTTCCCCGTGGGGCCCACGTGATTTCCCCGTGGGGCCCACGTGATTTCCGGGTGGGGCCCACGTGATTTCCCCGTGGGGCCCACGTGATTTCCGGGTGGGGCCCACGTGATTTCCGGGTGGGGCCCACGTGATTTCCGGGTGGGGCCCACGTGACTTCCGGGTGGGGCCCACGTGATTTCCGGGTGGGGCCCACGTGATTTCCGGGTGGGGCCCACGTGATTTCCGGGTGGGGCCCACGTGATATCTGGGTGGGGCCCACGTGATTTCCCCTGGGGGCCCACGTGATTTCCGGGTGGGGCCCACGTGATTTCCGGATGGGGCCCACGTGATTTCCGGGTGGGGCCCACGTGATTTCCGGGTGGGGCCCACGTGATTTCCGGGTGGGGCCCACGTGATTTCCGGGTGGGGCCCACGTGATTTCCGGGTGGGGCCCACGTGATTTCCCCGTGGGGCCCACGTGATTTCCCCGTGGGGCCCACGTGATTTCCGGGTGGGGCCCACGTGATTTCCCCTGGGGGCCCACGTGATTTCCGGGTGGGGCCCACGTGATTTCCGGGTGGGCCCCACGTGATTTCTGGGTGGGGCCCACGTGATTTCCCCGTGGGGCCCACGTGATTTCCGGATGGGGCCCACGTGATTTCCGGGTGGGGCCCACGTGATTTCCGGGTGGGGCCCACGTGATTTCCGGGTGGGGCCCACGTGACTTCCGGGTGGGGCCCACGTGATTTCCGGGTGGGGCCCACGTGATTTCCCCGTGGGGCCCACGTGATTTCCGGGTGGGGCCCACGTGATTTTCGGGTTGGGCCCACGTGATTTCCGGGTGGGGCCCACGTGATTTCCGGGTGGGGCCCACGTGATTTCCGGGTGGGGCCCACGTGATTTCCGGGTGGGGCCCACGTGATTTCCCCGTGGGGCCCACGTGATTTCCCCGAGGGGCCCACGTGATTTCCGGGTGGGGCCCACGTGATTTCCGGGTGGGGCCCACGTGATTTCCGGGTGGGGCCCACGTGATTTCCTTGTGAGGCCCACGTGATTTCCCCTAGGGGCCCACGTGATTTCCTGGTGGGGCCCACGTGATTTCCGGGTGGGGCCCACGTGATTTCCGGGTGGGGCCCACGTGATTTCCGGGTGGGGCCCACGTGATTTCCGGGTGGGGCCCACGTGATTTCCGGGTGGGGCCCACGTGATTTCCGGGTGGGGCCCACGTGATTTCCGGGTGGGGCCCACGTGATTTCCGGGTGGGGCCCACGTGATTTCCCCGTGGGGCCCACGTGATTTCCGGGTGGGGCCTACGTGATTTCCCCGTGGGGCCCACGTGATTTCCGGGTGGGGCCCACGTGATTTCCGGGTGGGGACCACGTGATTTCCGGGTGGGGCCCACGTGATTTCCCCGTGGTGCCCACGTGATTTCCGGGTGGGGCCCACGTGATTTCCGGGTGGGGCCCACGTGATTTCAGGGTGGGGCCCACGTGATTTCAGGGTGGGGCCCACGTGATTTCCGGGTGGGGCCCACGTGATTTCCGGGTGGGGCCCACGTGATTTCCGGGTGGGGCCCACGTGATTTCCGGGTGGGGCCCACGTGATTTCCGGGTGGGGCCCACGTGATTTCCGGGTGGGGCCCACGTGATTTCCGTGTGGGGCCCACGTGATTTCCGGGTGGGGCCCACGTGATTTCCGTGTGGGGCCCTCGTGATTTCCGGGTGGGGCCCACGGGATTTCCGGGTGGGGCCCACGTGATTTCCCCGTGGTGCCCACGTGATTTCCGGGTGGGGCCCACGTGATTTCCGGGTGGGGCCCACGTGATTTCCGGGTGGGGCCCACGTGATTTCAGGGTGGGGCCCACGTGATTTCCGGGTGGGGCCCACGTGATTTCCGGGTGGGGCCCACGTGATTTCCGGGTGGGGCCCACGTGATTTCCGGGTGGGGCCCACGTGATTTCCGGGTGGGGCCCACGTGATTTCCGTGTGGGGCCCACGTGATTTCCGGGTGGGGCCCACGTGATTTCCGTGTGGGGCCCACGTGATTTCCGGGTGGGGCCCACGGGATTTCCGGGTGGGGCCCACGTGATTTCCCCGTGGGGCCCACGTGATTTCCGGGTGGGGCCCACGTGATTTCCGGGTGGGCCCCACGTGATTTCCGGGTGGGGCCCACGTGATTTCCGGGTGGGGCCCACGTGATTTCCCCGTGGGGCCCCCGTGATTTCCGGGTGGGGCCCACGTGATTTCCGTGTGGGGCCCACGTGATTTCCGTGTGGGGCCCACGTGATTTCCGGGTGGGGCCCACGTGATTTCCCCTGGGGGGCCACGTGATTTCCGGGTGGGGCCCACGTGATTTCCGGGTGGGGCCCACGTGATTTCCGGGTGGGGCCCACGTGATTTCCCCGTGGGGCCCACGTGATTTCCGGGTGGGCCCCACGTGATTTCCGGGTGGGGCCCACGTGATTTCCGGGTGGGGCCCACGTGATTTCCGGGTGGGGCCCACGTGATTTCCGGGTGGGGCCCACGTGATTTCCGGGTGGGGCCCACGTGATTTCCGGGTGGGGCCCACGTGATTTCAGGGTGGGGCCCACGTGATTTCCGGGTGGGGCCCACGTGATTTCCGGGTGGGGCCCACGTGATTTCCGGGTGGGGCCCACGTGATTTCCGGGTGGGGCCCACGTGATTTCCGGGTGGGGCCCACGTGATTTCCCCTGGGGGCCCACGTGATTTCCGGGTGGGGCCCACGTGATTTCCGTGTGGGGCCCACGTGATTTCCGGGTGGGGCCCACGTGATTTCCGGGTGGGGCCCACGTGATTTCCCCGTGGGGCCCACGTGATTTCCGGGTGGGGCCCACGTGATTTCCGGGTGGGCCCCTCGTGATTTCCGGGTGGGGCCCACGTGATTTCCGGGTGGGGCCCACGTGATTTCCGGGTGGGGCCCACGTGATTTCCCCGTGGTGCCCACGTGATTTCCGGGTGGGGCCCACGTGATTTCCGGGTGGGGCCCACGTGATTTCAGGGTGGGGCCCACGTGATTTCCGGGTGGGGCCCACGTGATTTCCGGGTGGGGCCCACGTGATTTCCGGGTGGGGCCCACGTGACTTCCGGGTGGGGCCCACGTGATTTCCGGGTGGGGCCCACGTGATTTCCCCTGGGGGCCCACGTGATTTCCGGGTGGGGCCCACGTGATTTCCGGGTGGGGCCCACGTGATTTCCGGGTGGGGCCCACGTGATTTCCCCTGGGGGCCCACGTGATTTCCGGGTGGGGCCCACGTGATTTCCGGGTGGGGCCCACGTGATTTCCGGGTGGGGCCCACGTGATTTCCGGGTGGGGCCCACGTGATTTCCCCTGGGGTCCCACGTGATTTCCGGGTGGGGCCCACGTGATTTCCGGGTGGGGCCCATGTGATTTCCGGGTGGGGCCCACGTGATTTCCCCGTGGGGCCCACGTGATTTCCGGGTGGGGCCCACGTGATTTCCGGGTGGGGCCCTCGTGATTTCCGGGTGGGGCCCACGTGATTTCCGGGTGGGGCCCACGTGATTTCCGGGTGGGGCCCATGTGATTTCCCCGTGGGGCCCACGTGATTTCCCCGTGGGGCCCACGTGATTTCCGGGTGGGGCCCACGTGATTTCCGGGTGGGGCCCACGTGATTTCCGGGTGGGGCCCACGTGATTTCCTTGTGGGGCCCACGTGATTTCCCCTGGGGGCCCACGTGATTTCCGGGTGGGCCCCACGTGATTTCCGGGTGGGGCCCACGTGATTTCCGGGTGGAGCCCACGTGATTTCCGGGTGGGGCCCACGTGATTTCCGGGTGGGGCCCACGTGATTTCCGGGTGGGGCCCACGTGATTTCCGGGTGGGGCCCACGTGATTTCCGGGTGGGGCCCACGTGATTTCCGGGTGGGGCCCACGTGATTTCCGGGTGGGGCCCACGTGATTTCCGGGTGGGGCCCACGTGATTTCCGGGTGGGGCCCACGTGATTTCCGGGTGGGGCCCACGTGATTTCCGGGTGGGGCCCACGTGATTTCCCCTGGGGGCCCACGTGATTTCCGGGTGGGGCCCACGTGATTTCCGGGTGGGTCCCACGTGATTTCCGGGTGGGGCCCACGTGATTTCCGGGTGGGGCCCACGTGATTTCCGGGTGGGGCCCACGTGATTTCCGGGTGGGGCCCATGTGATTTCCCCGTGGGGCCCACGTGATTTCCGGGTGGGGCCCACGTGATTTCCGGGTGTGGCCCACGTGATTTCCGGGTGGGGCCCACGTGATTTCCCCGTGGGGCCCACGTGATTTCCGGGTGGGGCCTACGTGATTTCCCCGTGGGGCCCACGTGATTTCCGGGTGGGGCCCACGTGATTTCCGGGTGGGGACCACGTGATTTCCGGGTGGGGCCCACGTGATTTCCCCGTGGTGCCCACGTGATTTCCGGGTGGGGCCCACGTGATTTCCGGGTGGGGCCCACGTGATTTCCGGGTGGGGCCCACGTGATTTCAGGGTGGGGCCCACGTGATTTCCGGGTGGGGCCCACGTGATTTCCGGGTGGGGCCCACGTGATTTCCGGGTGGGGCCCACGTGATTTCCGGGTAGGGCCCACGTGATTTCCGGGTGGGGCCCACGTGATTTCCGGGTGGGGCCCACGTGATTTCCGTGTGGGGCCCACGTGATTTCCGGGTGGGGCCCACGTGATTTCCGTGTGGGGCCCACGTGATTTCCGGGTGGGGCCCACGGGATTTCCGGGTGGGGCCCACGTGATTTCCCCGTGGGGCCCACGTGATTTCCGGGTGGGGCCCACGTGATTTCCGGGTGGGCCCCACGTGATTTCCGGGTGGGGCCCACGTGATTTCCGGGTGGGGCCCACGTGATTTCCGGGTGGGGCCCACGTGATTTCCCCGTAGTGCCCACGTGATTTCCGGGTGGGGCCCACGTGATTTCCGGGTGGGGCCCACGTGATTTCCGGGTGGGGCCCACGTGATTTCCGGGTGGGGCCCACGTGATTTCCCCTGGGGGCCCACGTGATTTCCGGGTGGGGCCCACGTGATTTCCGGGTGGGGCCCACGTGATTTCCCCGTGGGGCCCACGTGATTTCCGGGTGGGGCCAACGTGATTTCCGGGTGGGGCCCACGTGATTTCCCCGTGGGGCCCACGTGATTTCCGGGTGGGGCCCACGTGATTTCCCCTGGGGCCCACGTGATTTCCGGGTGGGGCCCACGTGATTTCCGGGTGGGGCCCACGTGATTTCCGGGTGGGGCCCACGTGATTTCCGGGTGGGGCCCACGTGATTTCCGGGTGGGGCCCACGTGACTTCCGGGTGGGGCCCACGTGATTTCCCCGTGGGGCCCACGTGATTTCCGGGTGGGGCCCACGTGATTTTCGGGTTGGGCCCACGTGATTTCCGGGTGGGGCCCACGTGATTTCCGGGTGGGGCCCACGTGATTTCCGGGTGGGGCCCACGTGATTTCCGGGTGGGGCCCACGTGATTTCCCCGTGGGGCCCACGTGATTTCCCCGTGGGGCCCACGTGATTTCCGGGTGGGGCCCACGTGATTTCCGGGTGGGGCCCACGTGATTTCCGGGTGGGGCCCACGTGATTTCCTTGTGAGGCCCACGTGATTTCCCCTGGGGGCCCACGTGATTTCCGGGTGGGGCCCACGTGATTTCCGGGTGGGGCCCACGTGATTTCCGGGTGGGGCCCACGTGATTTCCGGGTGGGGCCCACGTGATTTCCGGGTGGGGCCCACGTGATTTCCGGGTGGGGCCCACGTGATTTCCGGGTGGGGCCCACGTGATTTCCCCGTGGGGCCCACGTGATTTCCGGATGGGGCCCACGTGATTTCCGGTTGGGGCCCACGTGATTTCCGGGTGGGGCCCACGTGATTTCCGGGTGGGGCCCACGTGATTTCCGGGTGGGGCCCACGTGATTTCCGGGTGGGGCCCACGTGATTTCCCCTGGGGGCCCACGTGATTTCCGGGTGGGGCCCACGTGATTTCCGGGTGGGGCCCACGTGATTTCCGGGTGGGGCCCACGTGATATCCGGGTGGGGCCCACGTGATTTCCCCTGGGGGCCCACGTGATTTCCGGGTGGGGCCCACGTGATTTCCGGGTGGGGCCCACGTGATTTCCGGGTGGGGCCCACGTGATTTCCGGGTGGGGCCCACGTGATTTCCGGGTGGGGCCCACGTTATTTTCCCGTGGGGCCCACGTGATTTCCGGGTGGGCCCCACGTGATTTCCGGGTGGGGCCCACGTGATTTCCCCGTGGGGCCCACGTGATTTCCGGGTGGGCCCCACGTGATTTCCGGGTGGGGCCCACGTGATTTCCGGGTGGGGCCCACGTGATTTCCGGGTGGGGCCCACGTGATTTCCGGGTGGGGCCCACGTGATTTCCGGGTGGGGCCCACGTGATTTCCGGGTGGGGCCCACGTGATTTCCGGGTGGGGCCCACGTGATTTCCCCGTGGGGCCCACGTGATTTCCGGGTGGGGCCCACGTGATTTCCGGGTGGGGCCCACGTGATTTCCGGGTGGGGCCCATGTGATTTCCCCGTGGGGCCCACGTGATTTCCCCGTGGGGCCCACGTGATTTCCGGGTGGGGCCCACGTGATTTCCGGGTGGGGCCCACGTGATTTCCGTGTGGGGCCCACGTGATTTCCGGGTGGGGCCCACGTGATTTCCCCTGGGGGGCCACGTGATTTCCGGGTGGGGCCCACGTGATTTCCGGGTGGGGCCCACGTGATTTCCGGGTGGGGCCCACGTGATTTCCCCGTGGGGCCCACGTGATTTCCGGGTGGGCCCCACGTGATTTCCGGGTGGGGCCCACGTGATTTCCGGGTGGGGCCCACGTGATTTCCGGGTGGGGCCCACGTGATTTCCGGGTGGGGCCCACGTGATTTCCGGGTGGGGCCCACGTGATTTCCGGGTGGGGCCTACGTGATTTCCGGGTGGGGCCCACGTGATTTCCCCGTGGGGCCCACGTGATTTCCGGGTGGGGCCCACGTGATTTCCGGGTGGGGCCCACGTGATTTCCGGGTGGGGCCCACGTGATTTCCGGGTGGGGCCCACGTGATTTCCGGGTGGGGCCCACGTGATTTCCCCGTGGGGCCCACGTGATTTCCCCGTGGGGCCCACGTGATTTCCGGGTGGGGCCCACGTGATTTCCCCGTGGGGCCCACGTGATTTCCGGGTGGGGCCCACGTGATTTCCGGGTGGGGCCCACGTGATTTCCGGGTGGGGCCCACGTGACTTCCGGGTGGGGCCCACGTGATTTCCGGGTGGGGCCCACGTGATTTCCGGGTGGGGCCCACGTGATTTCCGGGTGGGGCCCACGTGATATCTGGGTGGGGCCCACGTGATTTCCCCTGGGGGCCCACGTGATTTCCGGGTGGGGCCCACGTGATTTCCGGGTGGGGCCCACGTGATTTCCCCGTGGGGCCCACGTGATTTCCGGGTGGGCCCCACGTGATTTCTGGGTGGGGCCCACGTGATTTCCCCGTGGGGCCCACGTGATTTCCGGATGGGGCCCACGTGATTTCCGGGTGGGGCCCACGTGATTTCCGGGTGGGGCCCACGTGATTTCCGGGTGGGGCCCACGTGATTTCCCCGTGGGGCCCACGTGATTTCCGGGTGGGGCCCACGTGATTTCCGGGTGGGGCCCACGTGATTTCCGGGTGGGGCCCACGTGATTTCCGGGTGGGGCCCACGTGATTTCCGGGTGGGGCCCACGTGATTTCCGGGTGGGGCCCACGTGATTTCCGGGTGGGGCCTACGTGATTTCCAGGTGGGGCCCACGTGATTTCCCCGTGGGGCCCACGTGATTTCCGGGTGGGGCCCACGTGATTTCCGGGTGGGGCCCACGTGATTTCCGGGTGGGGCCCACGTGATTTCCGGGTGGGGCCCACGTGATTTCCGGGTGAGGCCCACGTGATTTCCCCGTGGGGCCCACGTGATTTCCCCGTGGGGCCCACGTGATTTCCGGGTGGGGCCCACGTGATTTCCCCGTGGGGCCCACGTGATTTCCGGGTGGGGCCCACGTGATTTCCGGGTGGGGCCCACGTGATTTCCGGGTGGGGCCCACGTGACTTCCGGGTGGGGCCCACGTGATTTCCGGGTGGGGCCCACGTGATTTCCGGGTGGGGCCCACGTGATTTCCGGGTGGGGCCCACGTGATATCTGGGTGGGGCCCACGTGATTTCCCCTGGGGGCCCACGTGATTTCCGGGTGGGGCCCACGTGATTTCCGGATGGGGCCCACGTGATTTCCGGGTGGGGCCCACGTGATTTCCGGGTGGGGCCCACGTGATTTCCGGGTGGGGCCCACGTGATTTCCGGGTGGGGCCCACGTGATTTCCGGGTGGGGCCCACGTGATTTCCCCGTGGGGCCCACGTGATTTCCCCGTGGGGCCCACGTGATTTCCGGGTGGGGCCCACGTGATTTCCCCTGGGGGCCCACGTGATTTCCGGGTGGGGCCCACGTGATTTCCGGGTGGGCCCCACGTGATTTCTGGGTGGGGCCCACGTGATTTCCCCGTGGGGCCCACGTGATTTCCGGATGGGGCCCACGTGATTTCCGGGTGGGGCCCACGTGATTTCCGGGTGGGGCCCACGTGATTTCCGGGTGGGGCCCACGTGACTTCCGGGTGGGGCCCACGTGATTTCCGGGTGGGGCCCACGTGATTTCCCCGTGGGGCCCACGTGATTTCCGGGTGGGGCCCACGTGATTTTCGGGTTGGGCCCACGTGATTTCCGGGTGGGGCCCACGTGATTTCCGGGTGGGGCCCACGTGATTTCCGGGTGGGGCCCACGTGATTTCCGGGTGGGGCCCACGTGATTTCCCCGTGGGGCCCACGTGATTTCCCCGAGGGGCCCACGTGATTTCCGGGTGGGGCCCACGTGATTTCCGGGTGGGGCCCACGTGATTTCCGGGTGGGGCCCACGTGATTTCCTTGTGAGGCCCACGTGATTTCCCCTAGGGGCCCACGTGATTTCCGGGTGGGGCCCACGTGATTTCCGGGTGGGGCCCACGTGATTTCCGGGTGGGGCCCACGTGATTTCCGGGTGGGGCCCACGTGATTTCCGGGTGGGGCCCACGTGATTTCCGGGTGGGGCCCACGTGATTTCCGGGTGGGGCCCACGTGATTTCCGGGTGGGGCCCACGTGATTTCCGGGTGGGGCCCACGTGATTTCCCCGTGGGGCCCACGTGATTTCCGGGTGGGGCCTACGTGATTTCCCCGTGGGGCCCACGTGATTTCCGGGTGGGGCCCACGTGATTTCCGGGTGGGGACCACGTGATTTCCGGGTGGGGCCCACGTGATTTCCCCGTGGTGCCCACGTGATTTCCGGGTGGGGCCCACGTGATTTCCGGGTGGGGCCCACGTGATTTCCGGGTGGGGCCCACGTGATTTCAGGGTGGGGCCCACGTGATTTCCGGGTGGGGCCCACGTGATTTCCGGGTGGGGCCCACGTGATTTCCGGGTGGGGCCCACGTGATTTCCGGGTGGGGCCCACGTGATTTCCGGGTGGGGCCCACGTGATTTCCGGGTGGGGCCCACGTGATTTCCGTGTGGGGCCCACGTGATTTCCGGGTGGGGCCCACGTGATTTCCGTGTGGGGCCCTCGTGATTTCCGGGTGGGGCCCACGGGATTTCCGGGTGGGGCCCACGTGATTTCCCCGTGGGGCCCACGTGATTTCCGGGTGGGGCCCACGTGATTTCCGGGTGGGCCCCACGTGATTTCCGGGTGGGGCCCACGTGATTTCCGGGTGGGGCCCACGTGATTTCCGGGTGGGGCCCACGTGATTTCCCCGTGGTGCCCACGTGATTTCCGGGTGGGGCCCACGTGATTTCCGGGTGGGGCCCACGTGATTTCCCCTGGGGGCCCACGTGATTTCCGGGTGGGGCCCACGTGATTTCCGGGTGGGGCCCACGTGATTTCCGGGTGGGGCCCACGTGATTTCCGGGTGGGGCCCACGTGATTTCCCCGTGGGGCCCACGTGATTTCCGGGTGGGGCCCACGTGATTTCCGGGTGGGGCCCACGTGATTTCCCCGTGGGGCCCACGTGATTTCCCCGTGGGGCCCACGTGATTTCCGGGTGGGGCCCACGTGATTTCCGGGTGGGGCCCACGTGATTTCCGGGTGGGGCCCACGTGATATTCGGGTGGGGCCCACGTGATTTCCGGGTGGGGCCCACGTGATTTCCGGGTGGGGCCCACGTGATTTCCGGGTGGGGCCCACGTGATTTCCGGGTGGGGCCCACGTGATTTCCCCGTGGGGCCCACGTGATTTCCGGGTGGGGCCCACGTGATTTCCGGGTGGGGCCCACGTGATTTCCGGGTGGGGCCCACGTGATTTCCGGGTGGGGCCCACGTGATTTCCGGGTGGGGCCCACGTGATTTCCGGGTGGGGCCCACGTGATTTCCGGGTGGGGCCCACGTGATTTCCGGGTGGGGCCCACGTGATTTCTGGGTGGGGCCCACGTGATTTCCCCGTGGGGCCCACGTGATTTCCCCGTGGGGCCCACGTGATTTCCGGGTGGGGCCCACGTGATTTCCGGGTGGGGCCCACGTGATTTCCGGGTGGGGCCCACGTGATTTCCTTGTGAGGCCCACGTGATTTCCCCTGGGGGCCCACGTGATTTCCGGGTGGGGCCCACGTGATTTCCGGGTGGGGCCCACGTGATTTCCGGGTGGGGCCCACGTGATTTCCGGGTGGGGCCCACGTGATTTCCGGGTGGGGCCCACGTGATTTCCGGGTGGGGCCCACGTGATTTCCGGGTGGGGCCCACGTGATTTCCCCGTGGGGCCCACGTGATTTCCGGATGGGGCCCACGTGATTTCCGGGTGGGGCCCACGTGATTTCCGGGTGGGGCCCACGTGATTTCCGGGTGGGGCCCACGTGATTTCCGGGTGGGGCCCACGTGATTTCCGGGTGGGGCCCACGTGATTTCCCCTGGGGGCCCACGTGATTTCCGGGTGGGGCCCACGTGATTTCCGGGTGGGGCCCACGTGATTTCCGGGTGGGGCCCACGTGATATCCGGGTGGGGCCCACGTGATTTCCCCTGGGGGCCCACGTGATTTCCGGGTGGGGCCCACGTGATTTCCGGGTGGGGCCCACGTGATTTCCGGGTGGGGCCCACGTGATTTCCGGGTGGGGCCCACGTGATTTCCGGGTGGGGCCCACGTTATTTTCCCGTGGGGCCCACGTGATTTCCGGGTGGGCCCCACGTGATTTCCGGGTGGGGCCCACGTGATTTCCCCGTGGGGCCCACGTGATTTCCGGGTGGGCCCCACGTGATTTCCGGGTGGGGCCCACGTGATTTCCGGGTGGGGCCCACGTGATTTCCGGGTGGGGCCCACGTGATTTCCGGGTGGGGCCCACGTGATTTCCGGGTGGGGCCCACGTGATTTCCGGGTGGGGCCCACGTGATTTCCGGGTGGGGCCCACGTGATTTCCGGGTGGGGCCCACGTGATTTCCGGGTGGGGCCCACGTGATTTCAGGGTGGGGCCCACGTGATTTCCGGGTGGGGCCCACGTGATTTCCGGGTGGGGCCCACGTGATTTCCGGGTGGGGCCCACGTGACTTCCGGGTGGGGCCCACGTGATTTCCGGGTGGGGCCCACGTGATTTCCCCTGGGGGCCCACGTGATTTCCGGGTGGGGCCCACGTGATTTCCGGGTGGGGCCCACGTGATTTCCGGGTGGGGCCCACGTGATTTCCCCTGGGGGCCCACGTGATTTCCGGGTGGGGCCCACGTGATTTCCGGGTGGGGCCCATGTGATTTCCGGGTGGGGCCCACGTGATTTCCCCGTGGGGCCCACGTGATTTCCGGGTGGGGCCCACGTGATTTTCGGGTGGGGCCCTCGTGATTTCCGGGTGGGGCCCACGTGATTTCCGGGTGGGGCCTACGTGATTTCCGGGTGGGGCCCATGTGATTTCCCCGTGGGGCCCACGTGATTTCCCCGTGGGGCCCACGTGATTTCCGGGTGGGGCCCACGTGATTTCCGGGTGGGGCCCACGTGATTTCCGGGTGGGGCCCACGTGATTTCCTTGTGGGGCCCACGTGATTTCCCCTGGGGGCCCACGTGATTTCCGGGTGGGCCCCACGTGATTTCCGGGTGGGGCCCACGTGATTTCCGGGTGGAGCCCTCGTGATTTCCGGGTGGGGCCCACGTGATTTCCGGGTGGGGCCCACGTGATTTCCGGGTGGGGCCCACGTGATTTCCGGGTGGGGCCCACGTGATTTCCGGGTGGGGCCCACGTGATTTCCGGGTGGGGCCCACGTGATTTCCGGGTGGGGCCCACGTGATTTCCGGGTGGGGCCCACGTGATTTCCGGGTGGGGCCCACGTGATTTCCGGGTGGGGCCCACGTGATTTCCGGGTGGGGCCCACGTGATTTCCGGGTGGGGCCCACGTGATTTCCCCTGGGGTCCCACGTGATTTCCGGGTGGGGCCCACGTGATTTCCGGGTGGGGCCCACGTGATTTCCGGGTGGGGCCCACGTGATTTCCGGGTGGGGCCCACGTGATTTCCGGGTGGGGCCCACGTGATTTCCGGGTGGGGCCCACGTGATTTCCGGGTGGGGCCCACGTGATTTCCGGGTGGGGCCCACGTGATTTCCCCGTGGGGCCCACGTGATTTCCGGGTGGGGCCTACGTGATTTCCCCGTGGGGCCCACGTGATTTCCGGGTGGGGCCCACGTGATTTCCGGGTGGGGACCACGTGATTTCCGGGTGGGGCCCACGTGATTTCCCCGTGGTGCCCACGTGATTTCCGGGTGGGGCCCACGTGATTTCCGGGTGGGGCCTACGTGATTTCCGGGTGGGGCCCACGTGATTTCCCCGTGGGGCCCACGTGATTTCCGGGTGGGGCCCACGTGATTTCCGGGTGGGGCCCACGTGATTTCCGGGTGGGGCCCACGTGATTTCCGGGTGGGGCCCACGTGATTTCCCCGTGGGGCCCACGTGATTTCCCCGTGGGGCCCACGTGATTTCCGGGTGGGGCCCACGTGATTTCCCCGTGGGGCCCACGTGATTTCCGGGTGGGGCCCACGTGATTTCCGGGTGGGGCCCACGTGATTTCCGGGTGGGGCCCACGTGACTTCCGGGTGGGGCCCACGTGATTTCCGGGTGGGGCCCACGTGATTTCCGGGTGGGGCCCACGTGATTTCCGGGTGGGGCCCACGTGATATCTGGGTGGGGCCCACGTGATTTCCCCTGGGGGCCCACGTGATTTCCGGGTGGGGCCCACGTGATTTCCGGGTGGGGCCCACGTGATTTCCCCGTGGGGCCCACGTGATTTCCGGGTGGGCCCCACGTGATTTCTGGGTGGGGCCCACGTGATTTCCCCGTGGGGCCCACGTGATTTCCGGATGGGGCCCACGTGATTTCCGGGTGGGGCCCACGTGATTTCCGGGTGGGGCCCACGTGATTTCCGGGTGGGGCCCACGTGATTTCCCCGTGGGGCCCACGTGATTTCCGGGTGGGGCCCACGTGATTTCCGGGTGGGGCCCACGTGATTTCCGGGTGGGGCCCACGTGATTTCCGGGTGGGGCCCACGTGATTTCCGGGTGGGGCCCACGTGATTTCCGGGTGGGGCCCACGTGATTTCCGGGTGGGGCCTACGTGATTTCCGGGTGGGGCCCACGTGATTTCCCCGTGGGGCCCACGTGATTTCCGGGTGGGGCCCACGTGATTTCCGGGTGGGGCCCACGTGATTTCCGGGTGGGGCCCACGTGATTTCCGGGTGGGGCCCACGTGATTTCCGGGTGAGGCCCACGTGATTTCCCCGTGGGGCCCACGTGATTTCCCCGTGGGGCCCACGTGATTTCCGGGTGGGGCCCACGTGATTTCCCCGTGGGGCCCACGTGATTTCCGGGTGGGGCCCACGTGATTTCCGGGTGGGGCCCACGTGATTTCCGGGTGGGGCCCACGTGACTTCCGGGTGGGGCCCACGTGATTTCCGGGTGGGGCCCACGTGATTTCCGGGTGGGGCCCACGTGATTTCCGGGTGGGGCCCACGTGATATCTGGGTGGGGCCCACGTGATTTCCCCTGGGGGCCCACGTGATTTCCGGGTGGGGCCCACGTGATTTCCGGATGGGGCCCACGTGATTTCCGGGTGGGGCCCACGTGATTTCCGGGTGGGGCCCACGTGATTTCCGGGTGGGGCCCACGTGATTTCCGGGTGGGGCCCACGTGATTTCCGGGTGGGGCCCACGTGATTTCCCCGTGGGGCCCACGTGATTTCCCCGTGGGGCCCACGTGATTTCCGGGTGGGGCCCACGTGATTTCCCCTGGGGGCCCACGTGATTTCCGGGTGGGGCCCACGTGATTTCCGGGTGGGCCCCACGTGATTTCTGGGTGGGGCCCACGTGATTTCCCCGTGGGGCCCACGTGATTTCCGGATGGGGCCCACGTGATTTCCGGGTGGGGCCCACGTGATTTCCGGGTGGGGCCCACGTGATTTCCGGGTGGGGCCCACGTGACTTCCGGGTGGGGCCCACGTGATTTCCGGGTGGGGCCCACGTGATTTCCCCGTGGGGCCCACGTGATTTCCGGGTGGGGCCCACGTGATTTTCGGGTTGGGCCCACGTGATTTCCGGGTGGGGCCCACGTGATTTCCGGGTGGGGCCCACGTGATTTCCGGGTGGGGCCCACGTGATTTCCGGGTGGGGCCCACGTGATTTCCCCGTGGGGCCCACGTGATTTCCCCGAGGGGCCCACGTGATTTCCGGGTGGGGCCCACGTGATTTCCGGGTGGGGCCCACGTGATTTCCGGGTGGGGCCCACGTGATTTCCTTGTGAGGCCCACGTGATTTCCCCTAGGGGCCCACGTGATTTCCTGGTGGGGCCCACGTGATTTCCGGGTGGGGCCCACGTGATTTCCGGGTGGGGCCCACGTGATTTCCGGGTGGGGCCCACGTGATTTCCGGGTGGGGCCCACGTGATTTCCGGGTGGGGCCCACGTGATTTCCGGGTGGGGCCCACGTGATTTCCGGGTGGGGCCCACGTGATTTCCGGGTGGGGCCCACGTGATTTCCCCGTGGGGCCCACGTGATTTCCGGGTGGGGCCTACGTGATTTCCCCGTGGGGCCCACGTGATTTCCGGGTGGGGCCCACGTGATTTCCGGGTGGGGACCACGTGATTTCCGGGTGGGGCCCACGTGATTTCCCCGTGGTGCCCACGTGATTTCCGGGTGGGGCCCACGTGATTTCCGGGTGGGGCCCACGTGATTTCAGGGTGGGGCCCACGTGATTTCAGGGTGGGGCCCACGTGATTTCCGGGTGGGGCCCACGTGATTTCCGGGTGGGGCCCACGTGATTTCCGGGTGGGGCCCACGTGATTTCCGGGTGGGGCCCACGTGATTTCCGGGTGGGGCCCACGTGATTTCCGGGTGGGGCCCACGTGATTTCCGTGTGGGGCCCACGTGATTTCCGGGTGGGGCCCACGTGATTTCCGTGTGGGGCCCTCGTAATTTCCGGGTGGGGCCCACGGGATTTCCGGGTGGGGCCCACGTGATTTCCCCGTGGGGCCCACGTGATTTCCGGGTGGGGCCCACGTGATTTCCGGGTGGGCCCCACGTGATTTCCTGGTGGGGCCCACGTGATTTCCGGGTGGGGCCCACGTGATTTCCGGGTGGGGCCCACGTGATTTCCCCGTGGTGCCCACGTGATTTCCGGGTGGGGCCCACGTGATTTCCGGGTGGGGCCCACGTGATTTCCCCTGGGGGCCCACGTGATTTCCGGGTGGGGCCCACGTGATTTCCGGGTGGGGCCCACGTGATTTCCGGGTGGGGCCCACGTGATTTCCGGGTGGGGCCCACGTGATTTCCCCGTGGGGCCCACGTGATTTCCGGGTGGGGCCCACGTGATTTCCGGGTGGGGCCCACGTGATTTCCCCGTGGGGCCCACGTGATTTCCCCGTGGGGCCCACGTGATTTCCGGGTGGGGCCCACGTGATTTCCGGGTGGGGCCCACGTGATTTCCGGGTGGGGCCCACGTGATATTCGGGTGGGGCCCACGTGATTTCCGGGTGGGGCCCACGTGATTTCCGGGTGGGGCCCACGTGATTTCCGGGTGGGGCCCACGTGATTTCCGGGTGGGGCCCACGTGATTTCCCCGTGGGGCCCACGTGATTTCCGGGTGGGGCCCACGTGATTTCCGGGTGGGGCCCACGTGATTTCCGGGTGGGGCCCACGTGATTTCCGGGTGGGGCCCACGTGATTTCCGGGTGGGGCCCACGTGATTTCCGGGTGGGGCCCACGTGATTTCCGGGTGGGGCCCACGTGATTTCCGGGTGGGGCCCACGTGATTTCTGGGTGGGGCCCACGTGATTTCCCCGTGGGGCCCACGTGATTTCCCCGTGGGGCCCACGTGATTTCCGGGTGGGGCCCACGTGATTTCCGGGTGGGGCCCACGTGATTTCCGGGTGGGGCCCACGTGATTTCCTTGTGAGGCCCACGTGATTTCCCCTGGGGGCCCACGTGATTTCCGGGTGGGGCCCACGTGATTTCCGGGTGGGGCCCACGTGATTTCCGGGTGGGGCCCACGTGATTTCCGGGTGGGGCCCACGTGATTTCCGGGTGGGGCCCACGTGATTTCCCCGTGGGGCCCACGTGATTTCCGGATGGGGCCCACGTGATTTCCGGGTGGGGCCCACGTGATTTCCGGGTGGGGCCCACGTGATTTCCGGGTGGGGCCCACGTGATTTCCGGGTGGGGCCCACGTGATTTCCGGGTGGGGCCCACGTGATTTCCCCTGGGGGCCCACGTGATTTCCGGGTGGGGCCCACGTGATTTCCGGGTGGGGCCCACGTGATTTCCGGGTGGGGCCCACGTGATATCCGGGTGGGGCCCACGTGATTTCCCCTGGGGGCCCACGTGATTTCCGGGTGGGGCCCACGTGATTTCCGGGTGGGGCCCACGTGATTTCCGGGTGGTGCCCACGTGATTTCCGGGTGGAGCCCACGTGATTTCCGGGTGGGGCCCACGTTATTTTCCCGTGGGGCCCACGTGATTTCCGGGTGGGCCCCACGTGATTTCCGGGTGGGGCCCACGTGATTTCCCGGTGGGGCCCCCGTGATTTCCGGGGGGGGCCCACGTGATTTCCGGGTGGGGCCCACGTGATTTCCGGGTGGGGCCCACGTGATTTCCGGGTGGGGCCCACGTGATTTCCGGGTGGGGCCCACGTGATTTCCGGGTGGGGCCCACGTGATTTCCGGGTGGGGCCCACGTGATTTCCGGGTGGGGCCCACGTGATTTCCCCGTGGGGCCCACGTGATTTCCGGGTGGGGCCCACGTGATTTCCGGGTGGGGCCCACGTGATTTCCGGGTGGGGCCCACGTGATTTCCCCGTGGGGCCCACGTGATTTCCCCGTGGGGCCCACGTGATTTCCGGGTGGGGCCCACGTGATTTCCCCGTGGGGCCCACGTGATTTCCGGGTGGGGCCCACGTGATTTCCGGGTGGGGCCCACGTGATTTCCGTGTGGGGCCCACGTGATTTCCGGGTGGGGCCCACGTGATTTCCCCTGGGGGGCCACGTGATTTCCGGGTGGGGCCCACGTGATTTCCGGGTGGGGCCCACGTGATTTCCGGGTGGGGCCCACGTGATTTCCCCGTGGGGCCCACGTGATTTCCGGGTGGGCCCCACGTGATTTCCGGGTGGGGCCCACGTGATTTCCGGGTGGGGCCCACGTGATTTCCGGGTGGGGCCCACGTGATTTCCGGGTGGGGCCCACGTGATTTCCGGGTGGGGCCCACGTGATTTCCGGGTGGGGCCTACGTGATTTCCAGGTGGGGCCCACGTGATTTCCCCGTGGGGCCCACCTGATTTCCGGGTGGGGCCCACGTGATTTCCGGGTGGGGCCCACGTGATTTCCGGGTGGGGCCCACGTGATTTCCGGGTGGGGCCCACGTGATTTCCCCGTGGGGCCCACGTGATTTCCCCGTGGGGCCCACGTGATTTCCGGGTGGGGCCCACGTGATTTCCCCGTGGGGCCCACGTGATTTCCGGGTGGGGCCCACGTGATTTCCGGGTGGGGCCCACGTGATTTCCGGGTGGGGCCCACGTGACTTCCGGGTGGGGCCCACGTGATTTCCGGGTGGGGCCCACGTGATTTCCGGGTGGGGCCCACGTGATTTCCGGGTGGGGCCCACGTGATATCTGGGTGGGGCCCACGTGATTTCCCCTGGGGGCCCACGTGATTTCCGGGTGGGGCCCACGTGATTTCCGGGTGGGGCCTACGTGATTTCCCCGTGGGGCCCACGTGATTTCCGGGTGGGCCCCACGTGATTTCTGGGTGGGGCCCACGTGATTTCCCCGTGGGGCCCACGTGATTTCCGGATGGGGCCCACGTGATTTCCGGGTGGGGCCCACGTGATTTCCGGGTGGGGCCCACGTGATTTCCGGGTGGGGCCCACGTGACTTCCGGGTGGGGCCCACGTGATTTCCGGGTGGGGCCCACGTGATTTCCCCGTGGGGCCCACGTGATTTCCGGGTGGGGCCCACGTGATTTTCGGGTTGGGCCCACGTGATTTCCGGGTGGGGCCCACGTGATTTCCGGGTGGGGCCCACGTGATTTCCGGGTGGGGCCCACGTGATTTCCGGGTGGGGCCCACGTGATTTCCCCGTGGGGCCCACGTGATTTCCCCGTGGGGCCCACGTGATTTCCGGGTGGGGCCCACGTGATTTCCGGGTGGGGCCCACGTGATTTCCTTGTGAGGCCCTCGTGATTTCCCCTGGGGGCCCACGTGATTTCCGGGTGGGGCCCACGTGATTTCCGGGTGGGGCCCACGTGATTTCCGGGTGGGGCCCACGTGATTTCCGGGTGGGGCCCACGTGATTTCCTTGTGAGGCCCTCGTGATTTCCCCTGGGGGCCCACGTGATTTCCGGGTGGGGCCCACGTGATTTCCCCGTGGTGCCCACGTGATTTCCGGGTGGGGCCCACGTGATTTCCGGGTGGGGCCCACGTGATTTCCGGGTGGGGCCCACGTGATTTCAGGGTGGGGCCCACGTGATTTCCGGGTGGGGCCCACGTGATTTCCGGGTGGGGCCCACGTGATTTCCGGGTGGGGCCCACGTGATTTCCGGGTGGGGCCCACGTGATTTCCGGGTGGGGCCCACGTGATTTCCGTGTGGGGCCCACGTGATTTCCGGGTGGGGCCCACGTGATTTCCGTGTGGGGCCCACGTGATTTCCGGGTGGGGCCCACGGGATTTCCGGGTGGGGCCCACGTGATTTCCCCGTGGGGCCCACGTGATTTCCGGGTGGGGCCCACGTGATTTCCGGGTGGGCCCCACGTGATTTCCGGGTGGGGCCCACGTGATTTCCGGGTGGGGCCCACGTGATTTCCCCGTGGGGCCCCCGTGATTTCCGGGTGGGGCCCACGTGATTTCCGTGTGGGGCCCACGTGATTTCCGTGTGGGGCCCACGTGATTTCCGGGTGGGGCCCACGTGATTTCCCCTGGGGGGCCACGTGATTTCCGGGTGGGGCCCACGTGATTTCCGGGTGGGGCCCACGTGATTTCCGGGTGGGGCCCACGTGATTTCCCCGTGGGGCCCACGTGATTTCCGGGTGGGCCCCACGTGATTTCCGGGTGGGGCCCACGTGATTTCCGGGTGGGGCCCACGTGATTTCCGGGTGGGGCCCACGTGATTTCCGGGTGGGGCCCACGTGATTTCCGGGTGGGGCCCACGTGATTTCCGGGTGGGGCCCACGTGATTTCCAGGTGGGGCCCACGTGATTTCCCCGTGGGGCCCACGTGATTTCCGGGTGGGGCCCACGTGATTTCCGGGTGGGGCCCACGTGATTTCCGGGTGGGGCCCACGTGATTTCCGGGTGGGGCCCACGTGATTTCCGGGTGGGGCCCACGTGATTTCCCCGTGGGGCCCACGTGATTTCCCCGTGGGGCCCACGTGATTTCCGGGTGGGGCCCACGTGATTTCCCCGTGGGGCCCACGTGATTTCCGGGTGGGGCCCACGTGATTTCCGGGTGGGGCCCACGTGATTTCCGGGTGGGGCCCACGTGATTTCCGGGTGGGGCCCACGTGACTTCCGGGTGGGGCCCACGTGATTTCCGGGTGGGGCCCACGTGATTTCCGGGTGGGGCCCACGTGATTTCCGGGTGGGGCCCACGTGATATCTGGGTGGGGCCCACGTGATTTCCCCTGGGGGCCCACGTGATTTCCGGGTGGGGCCCACGTGATTTCCGGGTGGGGCCCACGTGATTTCCCCGTGGGGCCCACGTGATTTCCGGGTGGGGCCAACGTGATTTCCGGGTGGGGCCCACGTGATTTCCCCGTGGGGCCCACGTGATTTCCGGGTGGGGCCCACGTGATTTCCCCTGGGGCCCACGTGATTTCCGGGTGGGGCCCACGTGATTTCCGGGTGGGGCCCACGTGATTTCCGGGTGGGGCCCACGTGATTTCCGGGTGGGGCCCACGTGATTTCCGGGTGGGGCCCACGTGATTTCCGGGTGGGGCCCACGTGATTTCCGGGTGGGGCCCACGTGATTTCCCCGTGGGGCCCACGTGATTTCCGGGTGGGGCCCACGTGATTTCCGGGTGGGGCCCACGTGATTTCCGGGTGGGGCCCACGTGATTTCCGGGTGGGGCCCACGTGATTTCCGGGTGGGGCCCACGTGATATTCGGGTGGGGCCCACGTGATTTCCGGGTGGGGCCCACGTGATTTCCGGGTGGGGCCCACGTGATTTCCGGGTGGGGCCCACGTGATTTCCGGGTGGGGCCCACGTGATTTCCCCGTGGGGCCCACGTGATTTCCGGGTGGGGCCCACGTGATTTCCGGGTGGGGCCCACGTGATTTCCGGGTGGGGCCCACGTGATTTCCGGGTGGGGCCCACGTGATTTCCGGGTGGGGCCCACGTGATTTCCGGGTGGGGTCCACGTGATTTCCGGGTGGGGCCCACGTGATTTCCGGGTGGGGCCCACGTGATTTCCGGGTGGGGCCCATGTGATTTCCCCGTGGGGCCCACGTGATTTCCCCGTGGGGCCCACGTGATTTCCGGGTGGGGCCCACGTGATTTCCGGGTGGGGCCCACGTGATTTCCGGGTGGGGCCCACGTGATTTCCCCGTGGGGCCCACGTGATTTCCGGGTGGGGCCCACGTGATTTCCGGGTGGGGCCCACGTGATTTCCGGGTGGGGCCCACGTGATTTCCGGGTGGGGCCCACGTGATTTCCGGGTGGGGCCCACGTGATTTCCGGGTGGGGTCCACGTGATTTCCGGGTGGGGCCCACGTGATTTCCGGGTGGGGCCCACGTGATTTCCGGGTGGGGCCCATGTGATTTCCCCGTGGGGCCCACGTGATTTCCCCGTGGGGCCCACGTGATTTCCGGGTGGGGCCCACGTGATTTCCGGGTGGGGCCCACGTGATTTCCGTGTGGGGCCCACGTGATTTCCGGGTGGGGCCCACGTGATTTCCCCTGGGGGGCCACGTGATTTCCGGGTGGGGCCCACGTGATTTCCGGGTGGGGCCCACGTGATTTCCGGGTGGGGCCCACGTGATTTCCCCGTGGGGCCCACGTGATTTCCGGGTGGGCCCCACGTGATTTCCGGGTGGGACCCACGTGATTTCCGGGTGGGGCCCACGTGATTTCCGGGTGGGGCCCACGTGATTTCCGGGTGGGGCCCACGTGATTTCCGGGTGGGGCCCAGGTGATTTCCGGGTGGGGCCCACGTGATTTCCGGGTGGGGCCCACGTGATTTCCGGGTGGGGCCCACGTGATTTCCCCTGGGGGCCCACGTGATTTCAGGGTGGGGCCCACGTGATTTCCGGGTGGGGCCCACGTGATTTCCGGGTGGGGCCCACGTGATTTCCGGGTGGGGCCCACGTGATTTCCGGGTGGGGCCCACGTTATTTTCCCGTGGGGCCCACGTGATTTCCGGGTGGGCCCCACGTGATTTCCGGGTGGGGCCCACGTGATTTCCGGATGGGGCCCACGTGATTTCCGGGTGGGGCCCACGTGATTTCCGGGTGGGGCCCACGTGATTTCCGGGTGGGGCCCACGTGATTTCCGGGTGGGGCCCACGATATTTTCCCGTGGGGCCCACGTGATTTCCGGGTGGGCCCCACGTGATTTCCGGGTGGGGCCCACGTGATTTCCGGGTGGGCCCCACGTGATTTCCGGGTGGGGCCCACGTGATTTCCGGGTGGGCCCCACGTGATTTCCGGGTGGGGACCACGTGATTTCCGGGTGGGGCCCACGTGATTTCCGGGTGGGGCCCACGTGATTTCCGGGTGGGGCCCACGTGATTTCCCCGTGGGGCCCACGTGATTTCCGGGTGGGGCCCACGTGATTTCCGGGTGGGGCCCACGTGATTTCCGGGTGGGGCCCACGTGATTTCCCCGTGGGGCCCACGTGATTTCCGGGTGGGGCCCACGTGATTTCCGGGTGGGCCCCACGTGATTTCCGGGTGGGGCCCACGTGATTTCCGGGTGGGGCCCACGTGATTTCCGGGTGGGGCCCACGTGATTTCCGGGTGGGGCCCACGTGATTTCCCCGTGGGGCCCACGTGATTTCCGGGTGGGGCCCACGTGATTTCCGGGTGGGGCCCACGTGATTTCCCCGTGGGGCCCACGTGATTTCCCCGTGGGGCCCACGTGATTTCCGGGTGGGGCCCACGTGATTTCCGGGTGGGGCCCACGTGATTTCCGGGTGGGGCCCACGTGATTTCCGGGTGGGGCCCACGTGATTTCCGGGTGGGGTCCACGTGATTTCCGGGTGGGGCCCACGTGATTTCCGGGTGGGGCCCACGTGATTTCCGGGTGGGGCCCATGTGATTTCCCCGTGGGGCCCACGTGATTTCCGGGTGGGGCCCACGTGATTTCCGGGTGGGGCCCACGTGATTTCCGGGTGGGGCCCACGTGATTTCCGGGTGGGGCCCACGTGATTTCCGGGTGGGGCCCACGTGATTTCCGGGTGGGGCCCAGGTGATTTCCGGGTGGGGCCCACGTGATTTCCGGGTGGGGCCCACGTGATTTCCGGGTGGGGCCCACGTGATTTCCGGGTGGGGCCCACGTGATTTCCGGGTGGGGTCCACGTGATTTCCGGGTGGGGCCCACGTGATTTCCGGGTGGGGCCCACGTGATTTCCGGGTGGGGCCCATGTGATTTCCCCGTGGGGCCCACGTGATTTCCCCGTGGGGCCCACGTGATTTCCGGGTGGGGCCCACGTGATTTCCGGGTGGGGCCCACGTGATTTCCGTGTGGGGCCCACGTGATTTCCGGGTGGGGCCCACGTGATTTCCCCTGGGGGGCCACGTGATTTCCGGGTGGGGCCCACGTGATTTCCGGGTGGGGCCCACGTGATTTCCGGGTGGGGCCCACGTGATTTCCGGGTGGGGCCCACGTGATTTCCGGGTGGGCCCCACGTGATTTCCGGGTGGGGCCCACGTGATTTCCGGGTGGGGCCCACGTGATTTCCGGGTGGGGCCCACGTGATTTCCGGGTGGGGCCCACGTGATTTCCGGGTGGGGCCCACGTGATTTCCGGGTGGGGCCCACGTGATTTCCCCGTGGGGCCCACGTGATTTCCGGGTGGGGCCCACGTGATTTCCGGGTGGGGCCCACGTGATTTCCGGGTGGGGCCCACGTGATTTCCGGGTGGGGCCCACGTGATTTCCGGGTGGGGCCCACGTGATTTCCCCGTGGGGCCCACGTGATTTCCCCGTGGGGCCCACGTGATTTCCGGGTGGGGCCCACGTGATTTCCGGGTGGGGCCCACGTGATTTCCGGGTGGGGCCCACGTGATTTCCGGGTGGGGCCCACGTGATTTCCGGGTGGGGCCCACGTGATTTCCGGGTGGGGCCCACGTGATTTCCGTGTGGGGCCCACGTGATTTCCGGGTGGGGCCCACGTGATTTCCGTGTGGGGCCCACGTGATTTCCGGGTGGGGCCCACGGGATTTCCGGGTGGGGCCCACGTGATTTCCCCGTGGGGCCCACGTGATTTCCGGGTGGGGCCCACGTGATTTCCGGGTGGGCCCCACGTGATTTCCGGGTGGGGCCCACGTGATTTCCGGGTGGGGCCCACGTGATTTCCGGGTGGGGCCCACGTGATTTCCCCGTAGTGCCCACGTGATTTCCGGGTGGGGCCCACGTGATTTCCGGGTGGGGCCCACGTGATTTCCCCTGGGGGCCCACGTGATTTCCGGGTGGGGCCCACGTGATTTCCGGGTGGGGCCCACGTGATTTCCGGGTGGGTCCCACGTGATTTCCCCGTGGGGCCCACGTGATTTCCGGGTGGGGCCCACGTGATTTCCGGGTGGGGCCCACGTGATTTCCCCGTGGGGCCCACGTGATTTCCCCGTGGGGCCCACGTGATTTCCGGGTGGGGCCCACGTGATTTCCAGGTGGGGCCCACGTGATTTCCCCGTGGGGCCCACGTGATTTCAGGGTGGGGCCCACGTGATTTCCGGGTGGGGCCCACGTGACTTCCGGGTGGGGCCCACGTGATTTCCGGGTGGGGCCCACGTGATTTCCCCGTGGGGCCCACGTGATTTCCGGGTGGGGCCCACGTGATTTCCGGGTGGGGCCCACGTGACTTCCGGGTGGGGCCCACGTGATTTCCCCTGGGGGCCCACGTGATTTCCGGGTGGGGCCCACGTGATTTCCGGGTGGGGCCCACGTGATTTCCGGGTGGGGCCCACGTGACTTCCGGGTGGGGCCCACGTGATTTCCCCTGGGGGCCCACGTGATTTCCGGGTGGGGCCCACGTGATTTCCGGGTGGGGCCCACGTGATTTCCCCGTGGGGCCCACGTGATTTCCGGGTGGGGCCAACGTGATTTCCGGGTGGGGCCCACGTGATTTCCCCGTGGGGCCCACGTGATTTCCGGGTGGGGCCCACGTGATTTCCCCTGGGGCCCACGTGATTTCCGGGTGGGGCCCACGTGATTTCCGGGTGGGGCCCACGTGATTTCCGGGTGGGGCCCACGTGATTTCCGGGTGGGGCCCACGTGATTTCCGGGTGGGGCCCACGTGACTTCCGGGTGGGGCCCACGTGATTTCCGGGTGGGGCCCACGTGATTTCCCCGTGGGGCCCACGTGATTTCCGGGTGGGGCCCACGTGATTTTCGGGTTGGGCCCACGTGATTTCCGGGTGGGGCCCACGTGATTTCCGGGTGGGGCCCACGTGATTTCCGGATGGGGCCCACGTGATTTCCGGGTGGGGCCCACGTGATTTCCGGGTGGGGCCCACGTGATTTCCGGGTGGGGCCCACGTGATTTCCCCGTGGGGCCCACGTGATTTCCCCGTGGGGCCCACGTGATTTCCGGGTGGGGCCCACGTGATTTCCGGGTGGGGCCCACGTGATTTCCGGGTGGGGCCCACGTGATTTCCTTGTGAGGCCCACGTGATTTCCCCTGGGGGCCCACGTGATTTCCGGGTGGGGCCCACGTGATTTCCGGGTGGGGCCCACGTGATTTCCCCGTGGGGCCCACGTGATTTCCGGGTGGGGCCCACGTGATTTCCGGGTGGGCCCCACGTGATTTCCGGGTGGGGCCCACGTGATTTCCGGGTGGGGCCCACGTGATTTCCGGGTGGGGCCCACGTGATTTCCGGGTGGGGCCCACGTGATTTCCGGGTGGGGCCCACGTGATTTCCCCGTGGGGCCCACGTGATTTCCGGGTGGGGCCCACGTGATTTCCGTGTGGGGCCCACGTGATTTCCGTGTGGGGCCCACGTGATTTCCGGATGGGGCCCACGTGATTTCCCCTGGGGGGCCACGTGATTTCCGGGTGGGGCCCACGTGATTTCCGGGTGGGGCCCACGTGATTTCCGGGTGGGGCCCACGTGATTTCCCCGTGGGGCCCACGTGATTTCCGGGTGGGGCCCACGTGATTTCCGGGTGGGGCCCACGTGATTTCCGGGTGGGGCCCACGTGATTTCCGGGTGGGGCCCACGTGATTTCCCCGTGGGGCCCACGTGATTTCCCCGTGGGGCCCACGTGATTTCCCCGTGGGGCCCACGTGATTTCCCCGTGGGGCCCACGTGATTTCCGGGTGGGGCCCACGTGATTTCCGGGTGGGGCCCACGTGATTTCCGGTTGGGGCCCACGTGATTTCCGGGTGGGGCCCACGTGACTTCCGGGTGGGGCCCACGTGATTTCCGGGTGGGGCCCGAGTGATTTCCGGGTGGGGCCCACGTGATTTCCGGGTGGGGCCCACGTGATATCTGGGTGGGGCCCACGTGATTTCCCCTGGGGGCCCACGTGATTTCCGGGTGGGGCCCACGTGATTTCCGGGTGGGGCCCACGTGATTTCCCCGTGGGGCCCACGTGATTTCCGGGTGGGGCCAACGTGATTTCCGGGTGGGGCCCACGTGATATTCGGGTGGGGCCCACGTGATTTCCGGGTGGGGCCCACGTGATTTCCGGGTGGGGCCCACGTGATTTCCGGGTGGGGCCCACGTGATTTCCGGGTGGGGCCCACGTGATTTCCCCGTGGGGCCCACGTGATTTCCGGGTGGGGCCCACGTGATTTCCGGGTGGGGCCCACGTGATTTCCGGGTGGGGCCCACGTGATTTCCGGGTGGGGCCCACGTGATTTCCGGGTGGGGCCCACGTGATTTCCGGGTGGGGCCCACGTGATTTCCGGGTGGGGCCCACGTGATTTCCGGGTGGGGCCCACGTGATTTCTGGGTGGGGCCCACGTGATTTCCCCGTGGGGCCCACGTGATTTCCCCGTGGGGCCCACGTGATTTCCGGGTGGGGCCCACGTGATTTCCGGGTGGGGCCCACGTGATTTCCGGGTGGGGCCCACGTGATTTCCTTGTGAGGCCCACGTGATTTCCCCTGGGGGCCCACGTGATTTCCGGGTGGGGCCCACGTGATTTCCGGGTGGGGCCCACGTGATTTCCGGGTGGGGCCCACGTGATTTCCGGGTGGGGCCCACGTGATTTCCGGGTGGGGCCCACGTGATTTCCGGGTGGGGCCCACGTGATTTCCGGGTGGGGCCCACGTGATTTCCCCGTGGGGCCCACGTGATTTCCGGATGGGGCCCACGTGATTTCCGGGTGGGGCCCACGTGATTTCCGGGTGGGGCCCACGTGATTTCCGGGTGGGGCCCACGTGATTTCCGGGTGGGGCCCACGTGATTTCCGGGTGGGGCCCACGTGATTTCCCCTGGGGGCCCACGTGATTTCCGGGTGGGGCCCACGTGATTTCCGGGTGGGGCCCACGTGATTTCCGGGTGGGGCCCACGTGATATCCGGGTGGGGCCCACGTGATTTCCCCTGGGGGCCCACGTGATTTCCGGGTGGGGCCCACGTGATTTCCGGGTGGGGCCCACGTGATTTCCGGGTGGGGCCCACGTGATTTCCGGGTGGGGCCCACGTGATTTCCGGGTGGGGCCCACGTTATTTTCCCGTGGGGCCCACGTGATTTCCGGGTGGGCCCCACGTGATTTCCGGGTGGGGCCCACGTGATTTCCCCGTGGGGCCCACGTGATTTCCGGGTGGGCCCCACGTGATTTCCGGGTGGGGCCCACGTGATTTCCGGGTGGGGCCCACGTGATTTCCGGGTGGGGCCCACGTGATTTCCGGGTGGGGCCCACGTGATTTCCGGGTGGGGCCCACGTGATTTCCGGGTGGGGCCCACGTGATTTCCGGGTGGGGCCCACGTGATTTCCCCGTGGGGCCCACGTGATTTCCGGGTGGGGCCCACGTGATTTCCGGGTGGGGCCCACGTGATTTCCGGGTGGGGCCCACGTGATTTCCCCGTGGGGCCCACGTGATTTCCCCGTGGGGCCCACGTGATTTCCGGGTGGGGCCCACGTGATTTCCCCGTGGGGCCCACGTGATTTCCGGGTGGGGCCCACGTGATTTCCGGGTGGGGCCCACGTGATTTCCGTGTGGGGCCCACGTGATTTCCGGGTGGGGCCCACGTGATTTCCCCTGGGGGGCCACGTGATTTCCGGGTGGGGCCCACGTGATTTCCGGGTGGGGCCCACGTGATTTCCGGGTGGGGCCCACGTGATTTCCGGGTGGGGCCCACGTGATTTCCGGGTGGGCCCCACGTGATTTCCGGGTGGGGCCCACGTGATTTCCGGGTGGGGCCCACGTGATTTCCGGGTGGGGCCCACGTGATTTCCGGGTGGGGCCCACGTGATTTCCGGGTGGGGCCCACGTGATTTCCGGGTGGGGCCTACGTGATTTCCAGGTGGGGCCCACGTGATTTCCCCGTGGGGCCCACCTGATTTCCGGGTGGGGCCCACGTGATTTCCGGGTGGGGCCCACGTGATTTCCGGGTGGGGCCCACGTGATTTCCGGGTGGGGCCCACGTGATTTCCGGGTGGGGCCCACGTGATTTCCGGGTGGGGCCCACGTGATTTCCCCGTGGGGCCCACGTGATTTCCGGGTGGGGCCCACGTGATTTCCCCGTGGGGCCCACGTGATTTCCGGGTGGGGCCCACGTGATTTCCGGGTGGGGCCCACGTGATTTCCGGGTGGGGCCCACGTGACTTCCGGGTGGGGCCCACGTGATTTCCGGGTGAGGCCCACGTGATTTCCGGGTGGGGCCCACGTGATTTCCGGGTGGGGCCCACGTGATATCTGGGTGGGGCCCACGTGATTTCCCCTGGGGGCCCACGTGATTTCCGGGTGGGGCCCACGTGATTTCCGGGTGGGGCCTACGTGATTTCCCCGTGGGGCCCACGTGATTTCCGGGTGGGCCCCACGTATTTCTGGGTGGGGCCCACGTGATTTCCCCGTGGGGCCCACGTGATTTCCGGATGGGGCCCACGTGATTTCCGGGTGGGGCCCACGTGATTTCCGGGTGGGGCCCACGTGATTTCCGGGTGGGGCCCACGTGACTTCCGGGTGGGGCCCACGTGATTTCCGGGTGGGGCCCACGTGATTTCCCCGTGGGGCCCACGTGATTTCCGGGTGGGGCCCACGTGATTTTCGGGTTGGGCCCACGTGATTTCCGGGTGGGGCCCACGTGATTTCCGGGTGGGGCCCACGTGATTTCCGGGTGGGGCCCACGTGATTTCCGGGTGGGGCCCACGTGATTTCCCCGTGGGGCCCACGTGATTTCCCCGTGGGGCCCACGTGATTTCCGGGTGGGGCCCACGTGATTTCCGGGTGGGGCCCACGTGATTTCCGGGTGGGGCCCACGTGATTTCCTTGTGAGGCCCTCGTGATTTCCCCTGGGGGCCCACGTGATTTCCGGGTGGGGCCCACGTGATTTCCGGGTGGGGCCCACGTGATTTCCGGGTGGGGCCCACGTGATTTCCCCGTGGGGCCCACGTGATTTCCGGATGGGGCCCACGTGATTTCCGGGTGGGGCCCACGTGATTTCCGGGTGGGGCCCACGTGATTTCCGGGTGGGGCCCACGTGATTTCCGGGTGGGGCCCACGTGATTTCCGGGTGGGGCCCACGTGATTTCCCCGTGGGGCCCACGTGATTTCCGGGTGGGGCCTACGTGATTTCCCCGTGGGGCCCACGTGATTTCCGGGTGGGGCCCACGTGATTTTCGGGTGGGGACCACGTGATTTCCGGGTGGGGCCCACGTGATTTCCCCGTGGTGCCCACGTGATTTCCGGGTGGGGCCCACGTGATTTCCGGGTGGGGCCCACGTGATTTCCGGGTGGGGCCCACGTGATTTCAGGGTGGGGCCCACGTGATTTCCGGGTGGGGCCCACGTGATTTCCGGGTGGGGCCCACGTGATTTCCGGGTGGGGCCCACGTGATTTCCGGGTGGGGCCCACGTGATTTCCGGGTGGGGCCCACGTGATTTCCGTGTGGGGCCCACGTGATTTCCGGGTGGGGCCCACGTGATTTCCGTGTGGGGCCCACGTGATTTCCGGGTGGGGCCCACGGGATTTCCGGGTGGGGCCCACGTGATTTCCCCGTGGGGCCCACGTGATTTCCGGGTGGGGCCCACGTGATTTCCGGGTGGGCCCCACGTGATTTCCGGGTGGGGCCCACGTGATTTCCGGGTGGGGCCCACGTGATTTCCCCGTGGGGCCCCCGTGATTTCCGGGTGGGGCCCACGTGATTTCCGTGTGGGGCCCACGTGATTTCCGTGTGGGGCCCACGTGATTTCCGGGTGGGGCCCACGTGATTTCCCCTGGGGGGCCACGTGATTTCCGGGTGGGGCCCACGTGATTTCCGGGTGGGGCCCACGTGATTTCCGGGTGGGGCCCACGTGATTTCCCCGTGGGGCCCACGTGATTTCCGGGTGGGCCCCACGTGATTTCCGGGTGGGGCCCACGTGATTTCCGGGTGGGGCCCACGTGATTTCCGGGTGGGGCCCACGTGATTTCCGGGTGGGGCCCACGTGATTTCCGGGTGGGGCCCACGTGATTTCCGGGTGGGGCCCACGTGATTTCCAGGTGGGGCCCACGTGATTTCCCCGTGGGGCCCACGTGATTTCCGGGTGGGGCCCACGTGATTTCCGGGTGGGGCCCACGTGATTTCCGGGTGGGGCCCACGTGATTTCCGGGTGGGGCCCACGTGATTTCCGGGTGGGGCCCACGTGATTTCCCCGTGGGGCCCACGTGATTTCCCCGTGGGGCCCACGTGATTTCCGGGTGGGGCCCACGTGATTTCCCCGTGGGGCCCACGTGATTTCCGGGTGGGGCCCACGTGATTTCCGGGTGGGGCCCACGTGATTTCCGGGTGGGGCCCACGTGATTTCCGGGTGGGGCCCACGTGACTTCCGGGTGGGGCCCACGTGATTTCCGGGTGGGGCCCACGTGATTTCCGGGTGGGGCCCACGTGATTTCCGGGTGGGGCCCACGTGATATCTGGGTGGGGCCCACGTGATTTCCCCTGGGGGCCCACGTGATTTCCGGGTGGGGCCCACGTGATTTCCGGGTGGGGCCCACGTGATTTCCCCGTGGGGCCCACGTGATTTCCGGGTGGGGCCAACGTGATTTCCGGGTGGGGCCCACGTGATTTCCCCGTGGGGCCCACGTGATTTCCGGGTGGGGCCCACGTGATTTCCCCTGGGGCCCACGTGATTTCCGGGTGGGGCCCACGTGATTTCCGGGTGGGGCCCACGTGATTTCCGGGTGGGGCCCACGTGATTTCCGGGTGGGGCCCACGTGATTTCCGGGTGGGGCCCACGTGATTTCCGGGTGGGGCCCACGTGATTTCCGGGTGGGGCCCACGTGATTTCCCCGTGGGGCCCACGTGATTTCCGGGTGGGGCCCACGTGATTTCCGGGTGGGGCCCACGTGATTTCCGGGTGGGGCCCACGTGATTTCCGGGTGGGGCCCACGTGATTTCCGGGTGGGGCCCACGTGATATTCGGGTGGGGCCCACGTGATTTCCGGGTGGGGCCCACGTGATTTCCGGGTGGGGCCCACGTGATTTCCGGGTGGGGCCCACGTGATTTCCGGGTGGGGCCCACGTGATTTCCCCGTGGGGCCCACGTGATTTCCGGGTGGGGCCCACGTGATTTCCGGGTGGGGCCCACGTGATTTCCGGGTGGGGCCCACGTGATTTCCGGGTGGGGCCCACGTGATTTCCGGGTGGGGCCCACGTGATTTCCGGGTGGGGTCCACGTGATTTCCGGGTGGGGCCCACGTGATTTCCGGGTGGGGCCCACGTGATTTCCGGGTGGGGCCCATGTGATTTCCCCGTGGGGCCCACGTGATTTCCCCGTGGGGCCCACGTGATTTCCGGGTGGGGCCCACGTGATTTCCGGGTGGGGCCCACGTGATTTCCGGGTGGGGCCCACGTGATTTCCCCGTGGGGCCCACGTGATTTCCGGGTGGGGCCCACGTGATTTCCGGGTGGGGCCCACGTGATTTCCGGGTGGGGCCCACGTGATTTCCGGGTGGGGCCCACGTGATTTCCGGGTGGGGCCCACGTGATTTCCGGGTGGGGTCCACGTGATTTCCGGGTGGGGCCCACGTGATTTCCGGGTGGGGCCCACGTGATTTCCGGGTGGGGCCCATGTGATTTCCCCGTGGGGCCCACGTGATTTCCCCGTGGGGCCCACGTGATTTCCGGGTGGGGCCCACGTGATTTCCGGGTGGGGCCCACGTGATTTCCGTGTGGGGCCCACGTGATTTCCGGGTGGGGCCCACGTGATTTCCCCTGGGGGGCCACGTGATTTCCGGGTGGGGCCCACGTGATTTCCGGGTGGGGCCCACGTGATTTCCGGGTGGGGCCCACGTGATTTCCCCGTGGGGCCCACGTGATTTCCGGGTGGGCCCCACGTGATTTCCGGGTGGGACCCACGTGATTTCCGGGTGGGGCCCACGTGATTTCCGGGTGGGGCCCACGTGATTTCCGGGTGGGGCCCACGTGATTTCCGGGTGGGGCCCAGGTGATTTCCGGGTGGGGCCCACGTGATTTCCGGGTGGGGCCCACGTGATTTCCGGGTGGGGCCCACGTGATTTCCCCTGGGGGCCCACGTGATTTCAGGGTGGGGCCCACGTGATTTCCGGGTGGGGCCCACGTGATTTCCGGGTGGGGCCCACGTGATTTCCGGGTGGGGCCCACGTGATTTCCGGGTGGGGCCCACGTTATTTTCCCGTGGGGCCCACGTGATTTCCGGGTGGGCCCCACGTGATTTCCGGGTGGGGCCCACGTGATTTCCGGATGGGGCCCACGTGATTTCCGGGTGGGGCCCACGTGATTTCCGGGTCGGGCCCACGTGATTTCCGGGTGGGGCCCACGTGAGTTCCGGGTGGGGCCCACGATATTTCCCCGTGGGGCCCACGTGATTTCCGGGTGGGCCCCACGTGATTTCCGGGTGGGGCCCACGTGATTTCCGGGTGGGCCCCACGTGATTTCCGGGTGGGGCCCACGTGATTTCCGGGTGGGCCCCACGTGATTTCCGGGTGGGGCCCACGTGATTTCCGGGTGGGGCCACGTGATTTCCGGGTGGGGCCCACGTGATTTCCGGGTGGGGCCCACGTGATTTCCCCGTGGGGCCCACGTGATTTCCGGGTGGGGCCCACGTGATTTCCGGGTGGGGCCCACGTGATTTCCGGGTGGGGCCCACGTGATTTCCCCGTGGGGCCCACGTGATTTCCGGGTGGGGCCCACGTGATTTCCGGGTGGGCCCCACGTGATTTCCGGGTGGGGCCCACGTGATTTCCGGGTGGGGCCCACGTGATTTCCGGGTGGGGCCCACGTGATTTCCGGGTGGGGCCCACGTGATTTCCCCGTGGGGCCCACGTGATTTCCGGGTGGGGCCCACGTGATTTCCGGGTGGGGCCCACGTGATTTCCCCGTGGGGCCCACGTGATTTCCCCGTGGGGCCCACGTGATTTCCGGGTGGGGCCCACGTGATTTCCGGGTGGGGCCCACGTGATTTCCGGGTGGGGCCCACGTGATTTCCGGGTGGGGCCCACGTGATTTCCGGGTGGGGTCCACGTGATTTCCGGGTGGGGCCCACGTGATTTCCGGGTGGGGCCCACGTGATTTCCGGGTGGGGCCCATGTGATTTCCCCGTGGGGCCCACGTGATTTCCGGGTGGGGCCCACGTGATTTCCGGGTGGGGCCCACGTGATTTCCGGGTGGGGCCCACGTGATTTCCCCGTGGGGCCCACGTGATTTCCGGGTGGGGCCCACGTGATTTCCCCTGGGGGCCCACGTGATTTCCGGGTGGGGCCCACGTGATTTCCGGGTGGGGCCCACGTGATTTCCGGGTGGGGCCCACGTGACTTCCGGGTGGGGCCCACGTGATTTCCCCTGGGGGCCCACGTGATTTCCGGGTGGGGCCCACGTGATTTCCGGGTGGGGCCCACGTGATTTCCCCGTGGGGCCCACGTGATTTCCGGGTGGGGCCAACGTGATTTCCGGGTGGGGCCCACGTGATTTCCCCGTGGGGCCCACGTGATTTCCGGGTGGGGCCCACGTGATTTCCCCTGGGGCCCACGTGATTTCCGGGTGGGGCCCACGTGATTTCCGGGTGGGGCCCACGTGATTTCCGGGTGGGGCCCACGTGATTTCCGGGTGGGGCCCACGTGATTTCCGGGTGGGGCCCACGTGACTTCCGGGTGGGGCCCACGTGATTTCCGGGTGGGGCCCACGTGATTTCCCCGTGGGGCCCACGTGATTTCCGGGTGGGGCCCACGTGATTTTCGGGTTGGGCCCACGTGATTTCCGGGTGGGGCCCACGTGATTTCCGGGTGGGGCCCACGTGATTTCCGGATGGGGCCCACGTGATTTCCGGGTGGGGCCCACGTGATTTCCGGGTGGGGCCCACGTGATTTCCGGGTGGGGCCCACGTGATTTCCCCGTGGGGCCCACGTGATTTCCCCGTGGGGCCCACGTGATTTCCGGGTGGGGCCCACGTGATTTCCGGGTGGGGCCCACGTGATTTCCGGGTGGGGCCCACGTGATTTCCGGGTGGGGCCCACGTGATTTCCGGGTGGGGCCCACGTGATTTCCGTGTGGGGCCCACGTGATTTCCGGGTGGGGCCCACGTGATTTCCGTGTGGGGCCCACGTGATTTCCGGGTGGGGCCCACGGGATTTCCGGGTGGGGCCCACGTGATTTCCCCGTGGGGCCCACGTGATTTCCGGGTGGGGCCCACGTGATTTCCGGGTGGGCCCCACGTGATTTCCGGGTGGGGCCCACGTGATTTCCGGGTGGGGCCCACGTGATTTCCGGGTGGGGCCCACGTGATTTCCCCGTAGTGCCCACGTGATTTCCGGGTGGGGCCCACGTGATTTCCGGGTGGGGCCCACGTGATTTCCCCTGGGGGCCCACGTGATTTCCGGGTGGGGCCCACGTGATTTCCGGGTGGGGCCCACGTGATTTCCGGGTGGGGCCCACGTGATTTCCCCGTGGGGCCCACGTGATTTCCGGGTGGGGCCCACGTGATTTCCGGGTGGGGCCCACGTGATTTCCCCGTGGGGCCCACGTGATTTCCCCGTGGGGCCCACGTGATTTCCGGGTGGGGCCCACGTGATTTCCGGGTGGGGCCCACGTGATTTCCCCGTGGGGCCCACGTGATTTCAGGGTGGGGCCCACGTGATTTCCGGGTGGGGCCCACGTGACTTCCGGGTGGGGCCCACGTGATTTCCGGGTGGGGCCCACGTGATTTCCCCGTGGGGCCCACGTGATTTCCGGGTGGGGCCCACGTGATTTCCGGGTGGGGCCCACGTGACTTCCGGGTGGGGCCCACGTGATTTCCCCTGGGGGCCCACGTGATTTCCGGGTGGGGCCCACGTGATTTCCGGGTGGGGCCCACGTGATTTCCGGGTGGGGCCCACGTGACTTCCGGGTGGGGCCCACGTGATTTCCCCTGGGGGCCCACGTGATTTCCGGGTGGGGCCCACGTGATTTCCGGGTGGGGCCCACGTGATTTCCCCGTGGGGCCCACGTGATTTCCGGGTGGGGCCAACGTGATTTCCCCGTGGGGCCCACGTGATTTCCCCGTGGGGCCCACGTGATTTCAGGGTGGGGCCAACGTGATTTCCCCTTGGGGCCCAAGTGTTTTCCGGGTGGGGCCCACGTGATTTCCGGGTGGGGCCCACGTGATTTCCGGGTGGGGCCCACGTGATTTCCGGGTGGGGCCCACGTGATTTCCGGGTGGGGCCCACGTGACTTCCGGGTGGGGCCCACGTGATTTCCGGGTGGGGCCCACGTGATTTCCCCGTGGGGCCCACGTGATTTCCGGGTGGGGCCCACGTGATTTTCGGGTTGGGCCCACGTGATTTCCGGGTGGGGCCCACGTGATTTCCGGGTGGGGCCCACGTGATTTCCGGATGGGGCCCACGTGATTTCCGCGTGGGGCCCACGTGATTTCCCGGTGGGGCCCACGTGATTTACTGGTGGGGCCCACGTGATGTCCCCGTGGGGCCCACGTGATTTCCGCGTGGGGCCCACGTGATTTCCGGGTGGGGCCCACGTGATTTCCGGGTGGGGCCCACGTGATTTCCGGGTGGGGCCCACGTGATTTCCTTGTGAGGCCCACGTGATTTCCCCTGGGGGCCCACGTGATTTCCGGGTGGGGCCCACGTGATTTCCGGGTGGGGCCCACGTGATTTCCCCGTGGGGCCCACGTGATTTCCGGGTGGGGCCCACGTGATTTCCGGGTGGGCCCCACGTGATTTCCGGGTGGGGCCCACGTGATTTCCGGGTGGGGCCCACGTGATTTCCGGGTGGGGCCCACGTGATTTCCGGGTGGGGCCCACGTGATTTCCGGGTGGGGCCCACGTGATTTCCCCGTGGGGCCCACGTGATTTCCGGGTGGGGCCCACGTGATTTCCGTGTGGGGCCCACGTGATTTCCGTGTGGGGCCCACGTGATTTCCGGATGGGGCCCACGTGATTTCCCCTGGGGGGCCACGTGATTTCCGGGTGGGGCCCACGTGATTTCCGGGTGGGGCCCACGTGATTTCCGGGTGGGGCCCACGTGATTTCCCCGTGGGGCCCACGTGATTTCCGGGTGGGCCCCACGTGATTTCCGGGTGGGGCCCACGTGATTTCCGGGTGGGGCCCACGTGATTTCCGGGTGGGGCCCACGTGATTTCCGGGTGGGGCCCACGTGATTTCCGGGTGGGGCCCACGTGATTTCCGGGTGGGGCCCACGTGATTTCCGGGTGGGGCCCACGTGATTTCCGGGTGGGGCCCACGTGATTTCCGGGTGGGGCCCACGTGATTTCCGGGTGGGGCCCACGTGATTTCCCCGTGGGGCCCACGTGATTTCCCCGTGGGGCCCACGTGATTTCCCCGTGGGGCCCACGTGATTTCCCCGTGGGGCCCACGTGATTTCCGGGTGGGGCCCACGTGATTTCCGGGTGGGGCCCACGTGATTTCCGGGTGGGGCCCACGTGATTTCCGGGTGGGGCCCACGTGACTTCCGGGTGGGGCCCACGTGATTTCCGGGTGGGGCCCGAGTGATTTCCGGGTGGGGCCCACGTGATTTCCGGGTGGGGCCCACGTGATATCTGGGTGGGGCCCACGTGATTTCCCCTGGGGGCCCACGTGATTTCCGGGTGGGGCCCACGTGATTTCCGGGTGGGGCCCACGTGATTTCCCCGTGGGGCCCACGTGATTTCCGGGTGGGGCCAACGTGATTTCCGGGTGGGGCCCACGTGATTTCCCCGTGGGGCCCACGTGATTTCCGGGTGGGGCCCACGTGATTTCCCCTGGGGCCCACGTGATTTCCGGGTGGGGCCCACGTGATTTCCGGGTGGGGCCCACGTGATTTCCGGGTGGGGCCCACGTGATTTCCGGGTGGGGCCCACGTGATTTCCGGGTGGGGCCCACGTGATTTCCGGGTGGGGCCCACGTGATTTCCGGGTGGGGCCCACGTGATTTCCCCGTGGGGCCCACGTGATTTCCGGGTGGGGCCCACGTGATTTCCGGGTGGGGCCCACGTGATTTCCGGGTGGGGCCCACGTGATTTCCGGGTGGGGCCCACGTGATTTCCGGGTGGGGCCCACGTGATATTCGGGTGGGGCCCACGTGATTTCCGGGTGGGGCCCACGTGATTTCCGGGTGGGGCCCACGTGATTTCCGGGTGGGGCCCACGTGATTTCCGGGTGGGGCCCAAGTGATTTCCCCGTGGGGCCCACGTGATTTCCGGGTGGGGCCCACGTGATTTCCGGGTGGGGCCCACGTGATTTCCGGGTGGGGCCCACGTGATTTCCGGGTGGGGCCCACGTGATTTCCGGGTGGGGTCCACGTGATTTCCGGGTGGGGCCCACGTGATTTCCGGGTGGGGCCCACGTGATTTCCGGGTGGGGCCCATGTGATTTCCCCGTGGGGCCCACGTGATTTCCCCGTGGGGCCCACGTGATTTCCGGGTGGGGCCCACGTGATTTCCGGGTGGGGCCCACGTGATTTCCGGGTGGGGCCCACGTGATTTCCCCGTGGGGCCCACGTGATTTCCGGGTGGGGCCCACGTGATTTCCGGGTGGGGCCCACGTGATTTCCCCGTGGTGCCCACGTGATTTCCGGGTGGGGCCCACGTGATTTCCCCGTGGGGCCCACGTGATTTCCGGGTGGGCCCCACGTGATTTCCGGGTGGGGCCCACGTGATTTCCGGGTGGGGCCCACGTGATTTCCGGGTGGGGCCCACGTGATTTCCGGGTGGGGCCCACGTGATTTCCGGGTGGGGCCCACGTGATTTCCGGGTGGGGCCCACGTGATTTCCAGGTGGGGCCCACGTGATTTCCCCGTGGGGCCCACGTGATTTCCGGGTGGGGCCCACGTGATTTCCGGGTGGGGCCCACGTGATTTCCGGGTGGGGCCCACGTGATTTCCGGGTGGGGCCCACGTGATTTCCGGGTGGGGCCCACGTGATTTCCCCGTGGGGCCCACGTGATTTCCCCGTGGGGCCCACGTGATTTCCGGGTGGGGCCCACGTGATTTCCCCGTGGGGCCCACGTGATTTCCGGGTGGGGCCCACGTGATTTCCGGGTGGGGCCAACGTGATTTCCGGGTGGGGCCCACGTGATTTCCGGGTGGGGCCCACGTGACTTCCGGGTGGGGCCCACGTGATTTCCGGGTGGCGCCCACGTGATTTCCGGGTGGGGCCCACGTGATTTCCGGGTGGGGCCCACGTGATATCTGGGTGGGGCCCACGTGATTTCCCCTGGGGGCCCACGTGATTTCCGGGTGGGGCCCACGTGATTTCCGGGTGGGGCCCACGTGATTTCCCCGTGGGGCCCACGTGATTTCCGGGTGGGGCCAACGTGATTTCCGGGTGGGGCCCACGTGATTTCCCCGTGGGGCCCACGTGATTTCCGGGTGGGGCCCACGTGATTTCCCCTGGGGCCCACGTGATTTCCGGGTGGGGCCCACGTGATTTCCGGGTGGGGCCCACGTGATTTCCGGGTGGGGCCCACGTGATTTCCGGGTGGGGCCCACGTGATTTCCGGGTGGGGCCCACGTGATTTCCGGGTGGGGCCCACGTGATTTCCGGGTGGGGCCCACGTGATTTCCCCGTGGGGCCCACGTGATTTCCGGGTGGGGCCCACGTGATTTCCGGGTGGGGCCCACGTGATTTCCGGGTGGGGCCCACGTGATTTCCCCGTGGGGCCCACGTGATTTCCGGGTGGGGCCCACGTGATTTCCGGGTGGGGCCCACGTGATTTCCGGGTGGGGCCCACGTGATTTCCGGGTGGGGCCCACGTGATTTCCGGGTGGGGCCCACGTGATTTCCGGGTGGGGTCCACGTGATTTCCGGGTGGGGCCCACGTGATTTCCGGGTGGGGCCCACGTGATTTCCGGGTGGGGCCCATGTGATTTCCCCGTGGGGCCCACGTGATTTCCCCGTGGGGCCCACGTGATTTCCGGGTGGGGCCCACGTGATTTCCGGGTGGGGCCCACGTGATTTCCGGGTGGGGCCCACGTGATTTCCCCGTGGGGCCCACGTGATTTCCGGGTGGGGCCCACATGATTTCCGGGTGGGGCCCACGTGATTTCCGGGTGGGGCCCACGTGATTTCCGGGTGGGGCCCACGTGATTTCCGGGTGGGGCCCACGTGATTTCCGGGTGGGGTCCACGTGATTTCCGGGTGGGGCCCACGTGATTTCCGGGTGGGGCCCACGTGATTTCCGGGTGGGGCCCATGTGATTTCCCCGTGGGGCCCACGTGATTTCCCCGTGGGGCCCACGTGATTTCCGGGTGGGGCCCACGTGATTTCCGGGTGGGGCCCACGTGATTTCCGTGTGGGGCCCACGTGATTTCCGGGTGGGGCCCACGTGATTTCCCCTGGGGGGCCACGTGATTTCCGGGTGGGGCCCACGTGATTTCCGGGTGGGGCCCACGTGATTTCCGGGTGGGGCCCACGTGATTTCCCCGTGGGGCCCACGTGATTTCCGGGTGGGCCCCACGTGATTTCCGGGTGGGACCCACGTGATTTCCGGGTGGGGCCCACGTGATTTCCGGGTGGGGCCCACGTGATTTCCGGGTGGGGCCCACGTGATTTCCGGGTGGGGCCCAGGTGATTTCCGGGTGGGGCCCACGTGATTTCCGGGTGGGGCCCACGTGATTTCCGGGTGGGGCCCACGTGATTTCCCCTGGGGGCCCACGTGATTTCAGGGTGGGGCCCACGTGATTTCCGGGTGGGGCCCACGTGATTTCCGGGTGGGGCCCACGTGATTTCCGGGTGGGGCCCACGTGATTTCCGGGTGGGGCCCACGTTATTTTCCCGTGGGGCCCACGTGATTTCCGGGTGGGCCCCACGTGATTTCCGGGTGGGGCCCACGTGATTTCCGGATGGGGCCCACGTGATTTCCGGGTGGGGCCCACGTGATTTCCGGGTGGGGCCCACGTGATTTCCGGGTGGGGCCCACGTGATTTCCGGGTGGGGCCCACGATATTTTCCCGTGGGGCCCACGTGATTTCCGGGTGGGCCCCACGTGATTTCCGGGTGGGGCCCACGTGATTTCCGGGTGGGCCCCACGTGATTTCCGGGTGGGGCCCACGTGATTTCCGGGTGGGCCCCACGTGATTTCCGGGTGGGGCCCACGTGATTTCCGGGTGGGGCCCACGTGATTTCCGGGTGGGGCCCACGTGATTTCCGGGTGGGGCCCACGTGATTTCCCCGTGGGGCCCACGTGATTTCCGGGTGGGGCCCACGTGATTTCCGGGTGGGGCCCACGTGATTTCCGGGTGGGGCCCACGTGATTTCCCCGTGGGGCCCACGTGATTTCCGGGTGGGGCCCACGTGATTTCCGGGTGGGCCCCACGTGATTTCCGGGTGGGGCCCACGTGATTTCCGGGTGGGGCCCACGTGATTTCCGGGTGGGGCCCACGTGATTTCCGGGTGGGGCCCACGTGATTTCCCCGTGGGGCCCACGTGATTTCCGGGTGGGGCCCACGTGATTTCCGGGTGGGGCCCACGTGATTTCCGGGTGGGGCCCACGTGATTTCCCCGTGGGGCCCACGTGATTTCCGGGTGGGGCCCACGTGATTTCCGGGTGGGGCCCACGTGATTTCCGGGTGGGGCCCACGTGATTTCCGGGTGGGGCCCACGTGATTTCCGGGTGGGGCCCACGTGATTTCCGGGTGGGGTCCACGTGATTTCCGGGTGGGGCCCACGTGATTTCCGGGTGGGGCCCACGTGATTTCCGGGTGGGGCCCATGTGATTTCCCCGTGGGGCCCACGTGATTTCCCCGTGGGGCCCACGTGATTTCCGGGTGGGGCCCACGTGATTTCCGGGTGGGGCCCACGTGATTTCCGTGTGGGGCCCACGTGATTTCCGGGTGGGGCCCACGTGATTTCCCCTGGGGGGCCACGTGATTTCCGGGTGGGGCCCACGTGATTTCCGGGTGGGGCCCACGTGATTTCCGGGTGGGGCCCACGTGATTTCCCCGTGGGGCCCACGTGATTTCCGGGTGGGCCCCACGTGATTTCCGGGTGGGACCCACGTGATTTCCGGGTGGGGCCCACGTGATTTCCGGGTGGGGCCCACGTGATTTCCGGGTGGGGCCCACGTGATTTCCGGGTGGGGCCCAGGTGATTTCCGGGTGGGGCCCACGTGATTTCCGGGTGGGGCCCACGTGATTTCCGGGTGGGGCCCAAGTGATTTCCCCTGGGGGCCCACGTGATTTCAGGGTGGGGCCCACGTGATTTCCGGGTGGGGCCCACGTGATTTCCGGGTGGGGCCCACGTGATTTCCGGGTGGGGCCCACGTGATTTCCGGGTGGGGCCCACGTTATTTTCCCGTGGGGCCCACGTGATTTCCGGGTGGGCCCCACGTGATTTCCGGGTGGGGCCCACGTGATTTCCGGATGGGGCCCACGTGATTTCCGGGTGGGGCCCACGTGATTTCCGGGTGGGGCCCACGTGATTTCCGGGTGGGGCCCACGTGATTTCCGGGTGGGGCCCACGATATTTTCCCGTGGGGCCCACGTGATTTCCGGGTGGGCCCGACGTGATTTCCGGGTGGGGCCCACGTGATTTCCGGGTGGGCCCCACGTGATTTCCGGGTGGGGCCCACGTGATTTCCGGGTGGGCCCCACGTGATTTCCGGGTGGGGCCCACGTGATTTCCGGGTGGGGCCCACGTGATTTCCGGGTGGGGCCCACGTGATTTCCGGGTGGGGCCCACGTGATTTCCCCGTGGGGCCCACGTGATTTCCGGGTGGGGCCCACGTGATTTCCGGGTGGGGCCCACGTGATTTCCGGGTGGGGCCCACGTGATTTCCCCGTGGGGCCCACGTGATTTCCGGGTGGGGCCCACGTGATTTCCGGGTGGGCCCCACGTGATTTCCGGGTGGGGCCCACGTGATTTCCGGGTGGGGCCCACGTGATTTCCGGGTGGGGCCCACGTGATTTCCGGGTGGGGCCCACGTGATTTCCCCGTGGGGCCCACGTGATTTCCGGGTGGGGCCCACGTGATTTCCGGGTGGGGCCCACGTGATTTCCCCGTGGGGCCCACGTGATTTCCCCGTGGGGCCCACGTGATTTCCGGGTGGGGCCCACGTGATTTCCGGGTGGGGCCCACGTGATTTCCGGGTGGGGCCCATGTGATTTCCCCGTGGGGCCCACGTGATTTCCGGGTGGGGCCCACGTGATTTCCGGGTGGGGCCCACGTGATTTCCGGGTGGGGCCCACGTGATTTCCGGGTGGGGCCCACGTGATTTCCCCGTGGGGCCCACGTGATTTCCGGGTGGGGCCCACGTGATTTCCGGGTGGGGCCCACGTGATTTCCGGGTGGGGCCCACGTGATTTCCGGGTGGGGTCCACGTGATTTCCGGGTGGGGCCCACGTGATTTCCGGGTGGGGCCCACGTGATTTCCGGGTGGGGCCCATGTGATTTCCCCGTGGGGCCCACGTGATTTCCCCGTGGGGCCCACGTGATTTCCGGGTGGGGCCCACGTGATTTCCGGGTGGGGCCCACGTGATTTCCGTGTGGGGCCCACGTGATTTCCGGGTGGGGCCCACGTGATTTCCCCTGGGGGGCCACGTGATTTCCGGGTGGGGCCCACGTGATTTCCGGGTGGGGCCCACGTGATTTCCGGGTGGGGCCCACGTGATTTCCGGGTGGGGCCCACGTGATTTCCGGGTGGGCCCCACGTGATTTCCGGGTGGGGCCCACGTGATTTCCGGGTGGGGCCCACGTGATTTCCGGGTGGGGCCCACGTGATTTCCGGGTGGGGCCCACGTGATTTCCGGGTGGGGCCCACGTGATTTCCGGGTGGGGCCCACGTGATTTCCCCGTGGGGCCCACGTGATTTCCGGGTGGGGCCCACGTGATTTCCGGGTGGGGCCCACGTGATTTCCGGGTGGGGCCCACGTGATTTCCGGGTGGGGCCCACGTGATTTCCGGGTGGGGCCCACGTGATTTCCCCGTGGGGCCCACGTGATTTCCCCGTGGGGCCCACGTGATTTCCGGGTGGGGCCCACGTGATTTCCGGGTGGGGCCCACGTGATTTCCGGGTGGGGCCCACGTGATTTCCGGGTGGGGCCCACGTGATTTCCGGGTGGGGCCCACGTGATTTCCGGGTGGGGCCCACGTGATTTCCGTGTGGGGCCCACGTGATTTCCGGGTGGGGCCCACGTGATTTCCGTGTGGGGCCCACGTGATTTCCGGGTGGGGCCCACGGGATTTCCGGGTGGGGCCCACGTGATTTCCCCGTGGGGCCCACGTGATTTCCGGGTGGGGCCCACGTGATTTCCGGGTGGGCCCCACGTGATTTCCGGGTGGGGCCCACGTGATTTCCGGGTGGGGCCCACGTGATTTCCGGGTGGGGCCCACGTGATTTCCCCGTAGTGCCCACGTGATTTCCGGGTGGGGCCCACGTGATTTCCGGGTGGGGCCCACGTGATTTCCCCTGGGGGCCCACGTGATTTCCGGGTGGGGCCCACGTGATTTCCGGGTGGGGCCCACGTGATTTCCGGGTGGGGCCCACGTGATTTCCCCGTGGGGCCCACGTGATTTCCGGGTGGGGCCCACGTGATTTCCGGGTGGGGCCCACGTGATTTCCCCGTGGGGCCCACGTGATTTCCCCGTGGGGCCCACGTGATTTCCGGGTGGGGCCCACGTGATTTCCAGGTGGGGCCCACGTGATTTCCCCGTGGGGCCCACGTGATTTCAGGGTGGGGCCCACGTGATTTCCGGGTGGGGCCCACGTGACTTCCGGGTGGGGCCCACGTGATTTCCGGGTGGGGCCCACGTGATTTCCCCGTGGGGCCCACGTGATTTCCGGGTGGGGCCCACGTGATTTCCGGGTGGGGCCCACGTGACTTCCGGGTGGGGCCCACGTGATTTCCCCTGGGGGCCCACGTGATTTCCGGGTGGGGCCCACGTGATTTCCGGGTGGGGCCCACGTGATTTCCGGGTGGGGCCCACGTGACTTCCGGGTGGGGCCCACGTGATTTCCCCTGGGGGCCCACGTGATTTCCGGGTGGGGCCCACGTGATTTCCGGGTGGGGCCCACGTGATTTCCCCGTGGGGCCCACGTGATTTCCGGGTGGGGCCAACGTGATTTCCGGGTGGGGCCCACGTGATTTCCCCGTGGGGCCCACGTGATTTCCGGGTGGGGCCCACGTGATTTCCCCTGGGGCCCACGTGATTTCCGGGTGGGGCCCACGTGATTTCCGGGTGGGGCCCACGTGATTTCCGGGTGGGGCCCACGTGATTTCCGGGTGGGGCCCACGTGATTTCCGGGTGGGGCCCACGTGACTTCCGGGTGGTGCCCACGTGATTTCCGGGTGGGGCCCACGTGATTTCCCCGTGGGGCCCACGTGATTTCCGGGTGGGGCCCACGTGATTTTCGGGTTGGGCCCACGTGATTTCCGGGTGGGGCCCACGTGATTTCCGGGTGGGGCCCACGTGATTTCCGGATGGGGCCCACGTGATTTCCGGGTGGGGCCCACGTGATTTCCGGGTGGGGCCCACGTGATTTCCGGGTGGGGCCCACGTGATTTCCCCGTGGGGCCCACGTGATTTCCCCGTGGGGCCCACGTGATTTCCGGGTGGGGCCCACGTGATTTCCGGGTGGGGCCCACGTGATTTCCGGGTGGGGCCCACGTGATTTCCGGGTGGGGCCCACGTGATTTCCCCGTGGGGCCCACGTGATTTCCGGGTGGGCCCCACGTGATTTCCGGGTGGGGCCCACGTGATTTCCGGGTGGGGCCCACGTGATTTCCGGGTGGGGCCCACGTGATTTCCGGGTGGGGCCCACGTGATTTCCGGGTGGGGCCCACGTGATTTCCGGGTGGGGCCCACGTGATTTCCGGGTGGGGCCCACGTGATTTCCCCGTGGGGCCCACGTGATTTCCGGGTGGGGCCCACGTGATTTCCGGGTGGGGCCCACGTGATTTCCGGGTGGGGCCCACGTGATTTCCGGGTGGGGCCCACGTGATTTCCCCGTGGGGCCCACGTGATTTCCCCGTGGGGCCCACGTGATTTCCCCGTGGGGCCCACGTGATTTCCCCGTGGGGCCCACGTGATTTCCGGGTGGGGCCCACGTGATTTCCGGGTGGGGCCCACGTGATTTCCGGGTGGGGCCCACGTGATTTCCGGGTGGGGCCCACGTGACTTCCGGGTGGGGCCCACGTGATTTCCGGGTGGGGCCCGAGTGATTTCCGGGTGGGGCCCACGTGATTTCCGGGTGGGGCCCACGTGATATCTGGGTGGGGCCCACGTGATTTCCCCTGGGGGCCCACGTGATTTCCGGGTGGGGCCCACGTGATTTCCGGGTGGGGCCCACGTGATTTCCCCGTGGGGCCCACGTGATTTCCGGGTGGGGCCAACGTGATTTCCGGGTGGGGCCCACGTGATTTCCCCGTGGGGCCCACGTGATTTCCGGGTGGGGCCCACGTGATTTCCCCTGGGGCCCACGTGATTTCCGGGTGGGGCCCACGTGATTTCCGGGTGGGGCCCACGTGATTTCCGGGTGGGGCCCACGTGATTTCCGGGTGGGGCCCACGTGATTTCCGGGTGGGGCCCACGTGATTTCCGGGTGGGGCCCACGTGATTTCCGGGTGGGGCCCACGTGATTTCCCCGTGGGGCCCACGTGATTTCCGGGTGGGGCCCACGTGATTTCCGGGTGGGGCCCACGTGATTTCCGGGTGGGGCCCACGTGATTTCCGGGTGGGGCCCACGTGATTTCCGGGTGGGGCCCACGTGATATTCGGGTGGGGCCCACGTGATTTCCGGGTGGGGCCCACGTGATTTCCGGGTGGGGCCCACGTGATTTCCGGGTGGGGCCCACGTGATTTCCGGGTGGGGCCCAAGTGATTTCCCCGTGGGGCCCACGTGATTTCCGGGTGGGGCCCACGTGATTTCCGGGTGGGGCCCACGTGATTTCCGGGTGGGGCCCACGTGATTTCCGGGTGGGGCCCACGTGATTTCCGGGTGGGGTCCACGTGATTTCCGGGTGGGGCCCACGTGATTTCCGGGTGGGGCCCACGTGATTTCCGGGTGGGGCCCATGTGATTTCCCCGTGGGGCCCACGTGATTTCCCCGTGGGGCCCACGTGATTTCCGGGTGGGGCCCACGTGATTTCCGGGTGGGGCCCACGTGATTTCCGGGTGGGGCCCACGTGATTTCCCCGTGGGGCCCACGTGATTTCCGGGTGGGGCCCACGTGATTTCCGGGTGGGGCCCACGTGATTTCCCCGTGGTGCCCACGTGATTTCCGGGTGGGGCCCACGTGATTTCCGGGTGGGGCCCACGTGATTTCCCCTGGGGGCCCACGTGATTTCCGGGTGGGGCCCACGTGATTTCCGGGTGGGGCCCACGTGATTTCCGGGTGGGGCCCACGTGATTTCCGGGTGGGGCCCACGTGATTTCCCCGTGGGGCCCACGTGATTTCCGGGTGGGGCCCACGTGATTTCCGTGTGGGGCCCACGTGATAACCGTGTGGGGCCCACGTGATTTCCGGGTGGGGCCCACGTGATTTCCCCTGGGGGGCCACGTGATTTCCGGGTGGGGCCCACGTGATTTCCGGGTGGGGCCCACGTGATTTCCGGGTGGGGCCCACGTGATATCTGGGTGGGGCCCACGTGATTTCCCCGTGGGGCCCACGTGATTTCCGGGTGGGGCCCACGTGATTTCCGGGTGGGGCCCACGTGATTTCCGGGTGGGGCCCACGTGATTTCCCCGTGGGGCCCACGTGATTTCCGGGTGGGGCCCACGTGATTTCCCCGTGGGGCCCACGTGATTTCCGGGTGGGGCCCACGTGATTTCCGGGTGGGGCCCACGTGATTTCCGGGTGGGGCCCACGTGACTTCCGGGTGGGGCCCACGTGATTTCCGGGTGGGGCCCACGTGATTTCCGGGTGGGGCCCACGTGATTTCCGGGTGGGGCCCACGTGATATCTGGGTGGGGCCCACGTGATTTCCCCTGGGGGCCCACGTGATTTCCGGGTGGGGCCCACGTGATTTCCGGGTGGGGCCCACGTGATTTCCCCGTGGGGCCCACGTGATTTCCGGGTGGGGCCAACGTGATTTCCGGGTGGGGCCCACGTGATTTCCCCGTGGGGCCCACGTGATTTCCGGGTGGGGCCCACGTGATTTCCCCTGGGGCCCACGTGATTTCCGGGTGGGGCCCACGTGATTTCCGGGTGGGGCCCACGTGATTTCCGGGTGGGGCCCACGTGATTTCCGGGTGGGGCCCACGTGATTTCCGGGTGGGGCCCACGTGATTTCCGGGTGGGGCCCACGTGATTTCCGGGTGGGGCCCACGTGATTTCCGTGTGGGGCCCACGTGATTTCCGGGTGGGGCCCACGGGATTTCCGGGTGGGGCCCACGTGATTTCCCCGTGGGGCCCACGTGATTTCCGGGTGGGGCCCACGTGATTTCCGGGTGGGCCCCACGTGATTTCCGGGTGGGGCCCACGTGATTTCCGGGTGGGGCCCACGTGATTTCCGGGTGGGGCCCACGTGATTTCCCCGTGGTGCCCACGTGATTTCCGGGTGGGGCCCACGTGATTTCCGGGTGGGGCCCACGTGATTTCCCCTGGGGGCCCACGTGATTTCCGGGTGGGGCCCACGTGATTTCCGGGTGGGGCCCACGTGATTTCCGGGTGGGGCCCACGTGATTTCCGGGTGGGGCCCACGTGATTTCCGGGTGGGGCCCACGTGATTTCCGGGTGGGGCCCACGTGATTTCCCCGTGGGGCCCACGTGATTTCCCCGTGGGGCCCACGTGATTTCCGGGTGGGGCCCACGTGATTTCCGGGTGGGGCCCACGTGATTTCCGGGTGGGGCCCACGTGATTTCCTTGTGAGGCCCACGTGATTTCCCCTGGGGGCCCACGTGATTTCCGGGTGGGGCCCACGTGATTTCCGGGTGGGGCCCACGTGATTTCCGGGTGGGGCCCACGTGATTTCCGGGTGGGGCCCACGTGATTTCCGGGTGGGGCCCACGTGATTTCCCCGTGGGGCCCACGTGATTTCCCCGTGGGGCCCACGTGATTTCCGGATGGGGCCCACGTGATTTCCGGGTGGGGCCCACGTGATTTCCGGGTGGGGCCCACGTGATTTCCGGGTGGGGCCCACGTGATTTCCGGGTGGGGCCCACGTGATTTCCGGGTGGGGCCCACGTGATTTCCCCGTGGGGCCCACGTGATTTCCGGGTGGGGCCTACGTGATTTCCCCGTGGGGCCCACGTGATTTCCGGGTGGGGCCCACGTGATTTCCGGGTGGGGACCACGTGATTTCCGGGTGGGGCCCACGTGATTTCCCCGTGGGGCCCACGTGATTTCCGGGTGGGGCCCACGTGATTTCCGGGTGGGGCCCACGTGATTTCCGGGTGGGGCCCACGTGATTTCCGGGTGGGGCCCACGTGATTTCCCGGGTGGGGCCCACGTGATTTCCGGGTGGGGCCCACGTGATTTCCGGGTGGGGCCCACGTGATTTCCGGGTGGGGCCCACGTGATTTCCGGGTGGGGCCCACGTGATTTCCGGGTGGGGCCCACGTGATTTCCCCGTGGGGCCCACGTGATTTCCGGGTGGGGCCCACGTGATTTCCGGGTGGGGCCCACGTGATTTCCGGGTGGGGCCCACGTGATTTCCGGGTGGGGCCCACGTGATTTCCCCGTGGGGCCCACGTGATTTCCCCGTGGGGCCCACGTGATTTCCCCGTGGGGCCCACGTGATTTCCCCGTGGGGCCCACGTGATTTCCGGGTGGGGCCCACGTGATTTCCGGGTGGGGCCCACGTGATTTCCGGGTGGGGCCCACGTGATTTCCGGGTGGGGCCCACGTGACTTCCGGGTGGGGCCCACGTGATTTCCGGGTGGGGCCCGAGTGATTTCCGGGTGGGGCCCACGTGATTTCCGGGTGGGGCCCACGTGATATCTGGGTGGGGCCCACGTGATTTCCCCTGGGGGCCCACGTGATTTCCGGGTGGGGCCCACGTGATTTCCGGGTGGGGCCCACGTGATTTCCCCGTGGGGCCCACGTGATTTCCGGGTGGGGCCAACGTGATTTCCGGGTGGGGCCCACGTGATTTCCCCGTGGGGCCCACGTGATTTCCGGGTGGGGCCCACGTGATTTCCCCTGGGGCCCACGTGATTTCCGGGTGGGGCCCACGTGATTTCCGGGTGGGGCCCACGTGATTTCCGGGTGGGGCCCACGTGATTTCCGGGTGGGGCCCACGTGATTTCCGGGTGGGGCCCACGTGATTTCCGGGTGGGGCCCACGTGATTTCCGGGTGGGGCCCACGTGATTTCCGGGTGGGGCCCACGTGATTTCCGGGTGGGGCCCACGTGATTTCCGGGTGGGGCCCACGTGATTTCCGGGTGGGGCCCACGTGATTTCCGGGTGGGGCCCACGTGATATTCGGGTGGGGCCCACGTGATTTCCGGGTGGGGCCCACGTGATTTCCGGGTGGGGCCCACGTGATTTCCGGGTGGGGCCCACGTGATTTCCGGGTGGGGCCCAAGTGATTTCCCCGTGGGGCCCACGTGATTTCCGGGTGGGGCCCACGTGATTTCCGGGTGGGGCCCACGTGATTTCCGGGTGGGGCCCACGTGATTTCCGGGTGGGGCCCACGTGATTTCCGGGTGGGGTCCACGTGATTTCCGGGTGGGGCCCACGTGATTTCCGGGTGGGGCCCACGTGATTTCCGGGTGGGGCCCACGTGATTTCCCCGTGGGGCCCACGTGATTTCCCCGTGGGGCCCACGTGATTTCCGGGTGGGGCCCACGTGATTTCCGGGTGGGGCCCACGTGATTTCCGGGTGGGGCCCACGTGATTTCCCCGTGGGGCCCACGTGATTTCCGGGTGGGGCCCACGTGATTTCCGGGTGGGGCCCACGTGATTTCCCCGTGGTGCCCACGTGATTTCCGGGTGGGGCCCACGTGATTTCCGGGTGGGGCCCACGTGATTTCCCCTGGGGGCCCACGTGATTTCCGGGTGGGGCCCACGTGATTTCCGGGTGGGGCCCACGTGATTTCCGGGTGGGGCCCACGTGATTTCCGGGTGGGGCCCACGTGATTTCCCCGTGGGGCCCACGTGATTTCCGGGTGGGGCCCACGTGATTTCCGTGTGGGGCCCACGTGATAACCGTGTGGGGCCCACGTGATTTCCGGGTGGGGCCCACGTGATTTCCCCTGGGGGGCCACGTGATTTCCGGGTGGGGCCCACGTGATTTCCGGGTGGGGCCCACGTGATTTCCGGGTGGGGCCCACGTGATATCTGGGTGGGGCCCACGTGATTTCCCCGTGGGGCCCACGTGATTTCCGGGTGGGGCCCACGTGATTTCCGGGTGGGGCCCACGTGATTTCCGGGTGGGGCCCACGTGATTTCCCCGTGGGGCCCACGTGATTTCCGGGTGGGGCCCACGTGATTTCCCCGTGGGGCCCACGTGATTTCCGGGTGGGGCCCACGTGATTTCCGGGTGGGGCCCACGTGATTTCCGGGTGGGGCCCACGTGACTTCCGGGTGGGGCCCACGTGATTTCCGGGTGGGGCCCACGTGATTTCCGGGTGGGGCCCACGTGATTTCCGGGTGGGGCCCACGTGATATCTGGGTGGGGCCCACGTGATTTCCCCTGGGGGCCCACGTGATTTCCGGGTGGGGCCCACGTGATTTCCGGGTGGGGCCCACGTGATTTCCCCGTGGGGCCCACGTGATTTCCGGGTGGGGCCAACGTGATTTCCGGGTGGGGCCCACGTGATTTCCCCGTGGGGCCCACGTGATTTCCGGGTGGGGCCCACGTGATTTCCCCTGGGGCCCACGTGATTTCCGGGTGGGGCCCACGTGATTTCCGGGTGGGGCCCACGTGATTTCCGGGTGGGGCCCACGTGATTTCCGGGTGGGGCCCACGTGATTTCCGGGTGGGGCCCACGTGATTTCCGGGTGGGGCCCACGTGATTTCCGGGTGGGGCCCACGTGATTTCCGTGTGGGGCCCACGTGATTTCCGGGTGGGGCCCACGGGATTTCCGGGTGGGGCCCACGTGATTTCCCCGTGGGGCCCACGTGATTTCCGGGTGGGGCCCACGTGATTTCCGGGTGGGCCCCACGTGATTTCCGGGTGGGGCCCACGTGATTTCCGGGTGGGGCCCACGTGATTTCCGGGTGGGGCCCACGTGATTTCCCCGTGGTGCCCACGTGATTTCCGGGTGGGGCCCACGTGATTTCCGGGTGGGGCCCACGTGATTTCCCCTGGGGGCCCACGTGATTTCCGGGTGGGGCCCACGTGATTTCCGGGTGGGGCCCACGTGATTTCCGGGTGGGGCCCACGTGATTTCCGGGTGGGGCCCACGTGATTTCCGGGTGGGGCCCACGTGATTTCCGGGTGGGGCCCACGTGATTTCCCCGTGGGGCCCACGTGATTTCCCCGTGGGGCCCACGTGATTTCCGGGTGGGGCCCACGTGATTTCCGGGTGGGGCCCACGTGATTTCCGGGTGGGGCCCACGTGATTTCCTTGTGAGGCCCACGTGATTTCCCCTGGGGGCCCACGTGATTTCCGGGTGGGGCCCACGTGATTTCCGGGTGGGGCCCACGTGATTTCCGGGTGGGGCCCACGTGATTTCCGGGTGGGGCCCACGTGATTTCCGGGTGGGGCCCACGTGATTTCCCCGTGGGGCCCACGTGATTTCCCCGTGGGGCCCACGTGATTTCCGGATGGGGCCCACGTGATTTCCGGGTGGGGCCCACGTGATTTCCGGGTGGGGCCCACGTGATTTCCGGGTGGGGCCCACGTGATTTCCGGGTGGGGCCCACGTGATTTCCGGGTGGGGCCCACGTGATTTCCCCGTGGGGCCCACGTGATTTCCGGGTGGGGCCTACGTGATTTCCCCGTGGGGCCCACGTGATTTCCGGGTGGGGCCCACGTGATTTCCGGGTGGGGACCACGTGATTTCCGGGTGGGGCCCACGTGATTTCCCCGTGGTGCCCACGTGATTTCCGGGTGGGGCCCACGTGATTTCCGGGTGGGGCCCACGTGATTTCCGGGTGGGGCCCACGTGATTTCCGGGTGGGGCCCACGTGATTTCCGGGTGGGGCCCACGTGATTTCCGGGTGGGGCCCACGTGATTTCCGGGTGGGGCCCACGTGATTTCCGGGTGGGGCCCACGTGATTTCCCCGTGGGGCCCACGTGATTTCCGGATGGGGCCCACGTGATTTCCGGGTGGGGCCCACGTGATTTCCGGGTGGGGCCCACGTGATTTCCGGGTGGGGCCCACGTGATTTCCGGGTGGGGCCCACGGGATTTCCGGGTGGGGCCCACGTGATTTCCGTGTGGGGCCCACGTGATTTCCGGGTGGGGCCCACGGGATTTCCGGGTGGGGCCCACGTGATTTCCCCGTGGGGCCCACGTGATTTCCGGGTGGGGCCCACGTGATTTCCGGGTGGGCCCCACGTGATTTCCGGGTGGGGCCCACGTGATTTCCGGGTGGGGCCCACGTGATTTCCGGGTGGGGCCCACGTGATTTCCCCGTGGTGCCCACGTGATTTCCGGGTGGGGCCCACGTGATTTCCGGGAGGGGCCCACGTGATTTCCGGGTGGGGCCCACGTGATTTCCCCGTGGGGCCCACGTGATTTCCGGGTGGGGCCCACGTGATTTCCGTGTGGGGCCCACGTGATTTCCGTGTGGGGCCCACGTGATTTCCGGATGGGGCCCACGTGATTTCCCCTGGGGGGCCACGTGATTTCCGGGTGGGGCCCACGTGATTTCCGGGTGGGGCCCACGTGATTTCCGGGTGGGGCCCACGTGATTTCCCCGTGGGGCCCACGTGATTTCCGGGTGGGCCCCACGTGATTTCCGGGTGGGGCCCACGTGATTTCCGGGTGGGGCCCACGTGATTTCCGGGTGGGGCCCACGTGATTTCCGGGTGGGGCCCACGTGATTTCCGGGTGGGCCCCACGTGATTTCCGGGTGGGGCCCACGTGATTTCCGGGTGGGGCCCACGTGATTTCCCCGTGGGGCCCACGTGATTTCCGGGTGGGGCCCACGTGATTTCCGGGTGGGGCCCACGTGATTTCCGGGTGGGGCCCACGTGATTTCCGGGTGGGGCCCACGTGATTTCCGGGTGGGGCCCACGTGATTTCCGGGTGGGGCCCACGTGATTTCCCCGTGGGGCCCACGTGATTTCCGGGTGGGGCCCACGTGATTTCCGGGTGGGGCCCACGTGATTTCCGGGTGGGGCCCACGTGATTTCCCCGTGGGGCCCACGTGATTTCCGGGTGGGGCCCACGTGATTTCCGGGTGGGCCCCACGTGATTTCCGGGTGGGGCCCACGTGATTTCCGGGTGGGGCCCACGTGATTTCCGGGTGGGGCCCACGTGATTTCCGGGTGGGGCCCACGTGATTTCCCCGTGGGGCCCACGTGATTTCCGGGTGGGGCCCACGTGATTTCCGGGTGGGGCCCACGTGATTTCCCCGTGGGGCCCACGTGATTTCCCCGTGGGGCCCACGTGATTTCCGGGTGGGGCCCACGTGATTTCCGGGTGGGGCCCACGTGATTTCCGGGTGGGGCCCACGTGATTTCCGGGTGGGGCCCACGTGATTTCCGGGTGGGGTCCACGTGATTTCCGGGTGGGGCCCACGTGATTTCCGGGTGGGGCCCACGTGATTTCCGGGTGGGGCCCATGTGATTTCCCCGTGGGGCCCACGTGATTTCCGGGTGGGGCCCACGTGATTTCCGGGTGGGGCCCACGTGATTTCCGGGTGGGGCCCACGTGATTTCCGGGTGGGGCCCACGTGATTTCCCCGTGGGGCCCACGTGATTTCCGGGTGGGGCCCACGTGATTTCCGGGTGGGGCCCACGTGATTTCCGGGTGGGGCCCACATGATTTCCGGGTGGGGCCCACGTGATTTCCGGGTGGGGCCCACGTGATTTCCGGGTGGGGTCCACGTGATTTCCGGGTGGGGCCCACGTGATTTCCGGGTGGGGCCCACGTGATTTCCGGGTGGGGCCCATGTGATTTCCCCGTGGGGCCCACGTGATTTCCCCGTGGGGCCCACGTGATTTCCGGGTGGGGCCCACGTGATTTCCGGGTGGGGCCCACGTGATTTCCGTGTGGGGCCCACGTGATTTCCGGGTGGGGCCCACGTGATTTCCCCTGGGGGGCCACGTGATTTCCGGGTGGGGCCCACGTGATTTCCGGGTGGGGCCCACGTGATTTCCGGGTGGGGCCCACGTGATTTCCCCGTGGGGCCCACGTGATTTCCGGGTGGGCCCCACGTGATTTCCGGGTGGGACCCACGTGATTTCCGGGTGGGGCCCACGTGATTTCCGGGTGGGGCCCACGTGATTTCCGGGTGGGGCCCACGTGATTTCCGGGTGGGGCCCAGGTGATTTCCGGGTGGGGCCCACGTGATTTCCGGGTGGGGCCCACGTGATTTCCGGGTGGGGCCCACGTGATTTCCCCTGGGGGCCCACGTGATTTCAGGGTGGGGCCCACGTGATTTCCGGGTGGGGCCCACGTGATTTCCGGGTGGGGCCCACGTGATTTCCGGGTGGGGCCCACGTGATTTCCGGGTGGGGCCCACGTTATTTTCCCGTGGGGCCCACGTGATTTCCGGGTGGGCCCCACGTGATTTCCGGGTGGGGCCCACGTGATTTCCGGATGGGGCCCACGTGATTTCCGGGTGGGGCCCACGTGATTTCCGGGTGGGGCCCACGTGATTTCCGGGTGGGGCCCACGTGATTTCCGGGTGGGGCCCACGATATTTTCCCGTGGGGCCCACGTGATTTCCGGGTGGGCCCCACGTGATTTCCGGGTGGGGCCCACGTGATTTCCGGGTGGGCCCCACGTGATTTCCGGGTGGGGCCCACGTGATTTCCGGGTGGGCCCCACGTGATTTCCGGGTGGGGCCCACGTGATTTCCGGGTGGGGCCCACGTGATTTCCGGGTGGGGCCCACGTGATTTCCGGGTGGGGCCCACGTGATTTCCCCGTGGGGCCCACGTGATTTCCGGGTGGGGCCCACGTGATTTCCGGGTGGGGCCCACGTGATTTCCGGGTGGGGCCCACGTGATTTCCCCGTGGGGCCCACGTGATTTCCGGGTGGGGCCCACGTGATTTCCGGGTGGGCCCCACGTGATTTCCGGGTGGGGCCCACGTGATTTCCGGGTGGGGCCCACGTGATTTCCGGGTGGGGCCCACGTGATTTCCGGGTGGGGCCCACGTGATTTCCCCGTGGGGCCCACGTGATTTCCGGGTGGGGCCCACGTGATTTCCGGGTGGGGCCCACGTGATTTCCCCGTGGGGCCCACGTGATTTCCCCGTGGGGCCCACGTGATTTCCGGGTGGGGCCCACGTGATTTCCGGGTGGGGCCCACGTGATTTCCGGGTGGGGCCCATGTGATTTCCCCGTGGGGCCCACGTGATTTCCGGGTGGGGCCCACGTGATTTCCGGGTGGGGCCCACGTGATTTCCGGGTGGGGCCCACGTGATTTCCGGGTGGGGCCCACGTGATTTCCGGGTGGGGCCCACGTGATTTCCGGGTGGGGCCCACGTGATTTCCGTGTGGGGCCCACGTGATTTCCGGGTGGGGCCCACGGGATTTCCGGGTGGGGCCCACGTGATTTCCCCGTGGGGCCCACGTGATTTCCGGGTGGGGCCCACGTGATTTCCGGGTGGGCCCCACGTGATTTCCGGGTGGGGCCCACGTGATTTCCGGGTGGGGCCCACGTGATTTCCGGGTGGGGCCCACGTGATTTCCCCGTAGTGCCCACGTGATTTCCGGGTGGGGCCCACGTGATTTCCGGGTGGGGCCCACGTGATTTCCCCTGGGGGCCCACGTGATTTCCGGGTGGGGCCCACGTGATTTCCGGGTGGGGCCCACGTGATTTCCGGGTGGGGCCCACGTGATTTCCCCGTGGGGCCCACGTGATTTCCGGGTGGGGCCCACGTGATTTCCGGGTGGGGCCCACGTGATTTCCCCGTGGGGCCCACGTGATTTCCCCGTGGGGCCCACGTGATTTCCGGGTGGGGCCCACGTGATTTCCAGGTGGGGCCCACGTGATTTCCCCGTGGGGCCCACGTGATTTCAGGGTGGGGCCCACGTGATTTCCGGGTGGGGCCCACGTGACTTCCGGGTGGGGCCCACGTGATTTCCGGGTGGGGCCCACGTGATTTCCCCGTGGGGCCCACGTGATTTCCGGGTGGGGCCCACGTGATTTCCGGGTGGGGCCCACGTGACTTCCGGGTGGGGCCCACGTGATTTCCCCTGGGGGCCCACGTGATTTCCGGGTGGGGCCCACGTGATTTCCGGGTGGGGCCCACGTGATTTCCGGGTGGGGCCCACGTGACTTCCGGGTGGGGCCCACGTGATTTCCCCTGGGGGCCCACGTGATTTCCGGGTGGGGCCCACGTGATTTCCGGGTGGGGCCCACGTGATTTCCCCGTGGGGCCCACGTGATTTCCGGGTGGGGCCAACGTGATTTCCGGGTGGGGCCCACGTGATTTCCCCGTGGGGCCCACGTGATTTCCGGGTGGGGCCCACGTGATTTCCCCTGGGGCCCACGTGATTTCCGGGTGGGGCCCACGTGATTTCCGGGTGGGGCCCACGTGATTTCCGGGTGGGGCCCACGTGATTTCCGGGTGGGGCCCACGTGATTTCCGGGTGGGGCCCACGTGACTTCCGGGTGGGGCCCACGTGATTTCCGGGTGGGGCCCACGTGATTTCCCCGTGGGGCCCACGTGATTTCCGGGTGGGGCCCACGTGATTTTCGGGTTGGGCCCACGTGATTTCCGGGTGGGGCCCACGTGATTTCCGGGTGGGGACCACGTGATTTCCGGATGGGGCCCACGTGATTTCCGGGTGGGGCCCACGTGATTTCCGGGTGGGGCCCACGTGATTTCCGGGTGGGGCCCACGTGATTTCCCCGTGGGGCCCACGTGATTTCCCCGTGGGGCCCACGTGATTTCCGGGTGGGGCCCACGTGATTTCCGGGTGGGGCCCACGTGATTTCCGGGTGGGGCCCACGTGATTTCCTTGTGAGGCCCACGTGATTTCCCCTGGGGGCCCACGTGATTTCCGGGTGGGGCCCACGTGATTTCCGGGTGGGGCCCACGTGATTTCCCCGTGGGGCCCACGTGATTTCCGGGTGGGGCCCACGTGATTTCCGGGTGGGCCCCACGTGATTTCCGGGTGGGGCCCACGTGATTTCCGGGTGGGGCCCACGTGATTTCCGGGTGGGGCCCACGTGATTTCCGGGTGGGGCCCACGTGATTTCCGGGTGGGGCCCACGTGATTTCCCCGTGGGGCCCACGTGATTTCCGGGTGGGGCCCACGTGATTTCCCCGTGGGGCCCACGTGATTTCCGGGTGGGGCCCACGTGATTTCCGGGTGGGGCCCACGTGATTTCCGGGTGGGGCCCACGTGATTTCCGGGTGGGGCCCACGTGATTTCCGGGTGGGGCCCACGTGATATTCGGGTGGGGCCCACGTGATTTCCGGGTGGGGCCCACGTGATTTCCGGGTGGGGCCCACGTGATTTCCGGGTGGGGCCCACGTGATTTCCGGGTGGGGCCCAAGTGATTTCCCCGTGGGGCCCACGTGATTTCCGGGTGGGGCCCACGTGATTTCCGGGTGGGGCCCACGTGATTTCCGGGTGGGGCCCACGTGATTTCCGGGTGGGGCCCACGTGATTTCCGGGTGGGGTCCACGTGATTTCCGGGTGGGGCCCACGTGATTTCCGGGTGGGGCCCACGTGATTTCCGGGTGGGGCCCATGTGATTTCCCCGTGGGGCCCACGTGATTTCCCCGTGGGGCCCACGTGATTTCCGGGTGGGGCCCACGTGATTTCCGGGTGGGGCCCACGTGATTTCCGGGTGGGGCCCACGTGATTTCCCCGTGGGGCCCACGTGATTTCCGGGTGGGGCCCACGTGATTTCCGGGTGGGGCCCACGTGATTTCCCCGTGGTGCCCACGTGATTTCCGGGTGGGGCCCACGTGATTTCCGGGTGGGGCCCACGTGATTTCCCCTGGGGGCCCACGTGATTTCCGGGTGGGGCCCACGTGATTTCCGGGTGGGGCCCACGTGATTTCCGGGTGGGGCCCACGTGATTTCCGGGTGGGGCCCACGTGATTTCCCCGTGGGGCCCACGTGATTTCCGGGTGGGGCCCACGTGATTTCCGTGTGGGGCCCACGTGATAACCGTGTGGGGCCCACGTGATTTCCGGGTGGGGCCCACGTGATTTCCCCTGGGGGGCCACGTGATTTCCGGGTGGGGCCCACGTGATTTCCGGGTGGGGCCCACGTGATTTCCGGGTGGGGCCCACGTGATATCTGGGTGGGGCCCACGTGATTTCCCCGTGGGGCCCACGTGATTTCCGGGTGGGGCCCACGTGATTTCCGGGTGGGGCCCACGTGATTTCCGGGTGGGGCCCACGTGATTTCCCCGTGGGGCCCACGTGATTTCCGGGTGGGGCCCACGTGATTTCCCCGTGGGGCCCACGTGATTTCCGGGTGGGGCCCACGTGATTTCCGGGTGGGGCCCACGTGATTTCCGGGTGGGGCCCACGTGACTTCCGGGTGGGGCCCACGTGATTTCCGGGTGGGGCCCACGTGATTTCCGGGTGGGGCCCACGTGATTTCCGGGTGGGGCCCACGTGATATCTGGGTGGGGCCCACGTGATTTCCCCTGGGGGCCCACGTGATTTCCGGGTGGGGCCCACGTGATTTCCGGGTGGGGCCCACGTGATTTCCCCGTGGGGCCCACGTGATTTCCGGGTGGGGCCAACGTGATTTCCGGGTGGGGCCCACGTGATTTCCCCGTGGGGCCCACGTGATTTCCGGGTGGGGCCCACGTGATTTCCCCTGGGGCCCACGTGATTTCCGGGTGGGGCCCACGTGATTTCCGGGTGGGGCCCACGTGATTTCCGGGTGGGGCCCACGTGATTTCCGGGTGGGGCCCACGTGATTTCCGGGTGGGGCCCACGTGATTTCCGGGTGGGGCCCACGTGATTTCCGGGTGGGGCCCACGTGATTTCCGTGTGGGGCCCACGTGATTTCCGGGTGGGGCCCACGGGATTTCCGGGTGGGGCCCACGTGATTTCCCCGTGGGGCCCACGTGATTTCCGGGTGGGGCCCACGTGATTTCCGGGTGGGCCCCACGTGATTTCCGGGTGGGGCCCACGTGATTTCCGGGTGGGGCCCACGTGATTTCCGGGTGGGGCCCACGTGATTTCCCCGTGGTGCCCACGTGATTTCCGGGTGGGGCCCACGTGATTTCCGGGTGGGGCCCACGTGATTTCCCCTGGGGGCCCACGTGATTTCCGGGTGGGGCCCACGTGATTTCCGGGTGGGGCCCACGTGATTTCCGGGTGGGGCCCACGTGATTTCCGGGTGGGGCCCACGTGATTTCCGGGTGGGGCCCACGTGATTTCCGGGTGGGGCCCACGTGATTTCCCCGTGGGGCCCACGTGATTTCCCCGTGGGGCCCACGTGATTTCCGGGTGGGGCCCACGTGATTTCCGGGTGGGGCCCACGTGATTTCCGGGTGGGGCCCACGTGATTTCCTTGTGAGGCCCACGTGATTTCCCCTGGGGGCCCACGTGATTTCCGGGTGGGGCCCACGTGATTTCCGGGTGGGGCCCACGTGATTTCCGGGTGGGGCCCACGTGATTTCCGGGTGGGGCCCACGTGATTTCCGGGTGGGGCCCACGTGATTTCCCCGTGGGGCCCACGTGATTTCCCCGTGGGGCCCACGTGATTTCCGGATGGGGCCCACGTGATTTCCGGGTGGGGCCCACGTGATTTCCGGGTGGGGCCCACGTGATTTCCGGGTGGGGCCCACGTGATTTCCGGGTGGGGCCCACGTGATTTCCGGGTGGGGCCCACGTGATTTCCCCGTGGGGCCCACGTGATTTCCGGGTGGGGCCTACGTGATTTCCCCGTGGGGCCCACGTGATTTCCGGGTGGGGCCCACGTGATTTCCGGGTGGGGACCACGTGATTTCCGGGTGGGGCCCACGTGATTTCCCCGTGGTGCCCACGTGATTTCCGGGTGGGGCCCACGTGATTTCCGGGTGGGGCCCACGTGATTTCCGGGTGGGGCCCACGTGATTTCCGGGTGGGGCCCACGTGATTTCCGGGTGGGGCCCACGTGATTTCCGGGTGGGGCCCACGTGATTTCCGGGTGGGGCCCACGTGATTTCCGGGTGGGGCCCACGTGATTTCCCCGTGGGGCCCACGTGATTTCCGGATGGGGCCCACGTGATTTCCGGGTGGGGCCCACGTGATTTCCGGGTGGGGCCCACGTGATTTCCGGGTGGGGCCCACGTGATTTCCGGGTGGGGCCCACGGGATTTCCGGGTGGGGCCCACGTGATTTCCGTGTGGGGCCCACGTGATTTCCGGGTGGGGCCCACGGGATTTCCGGGTGGGGCCCACGTGATTTCCCCGTGGGGCCCACGTGATTTCCGGGTGGGGCCCACGTGATTTCCGGGTGGGCCCCACGTGATTTCCGGGTGGGGCCCACGTGATTTCCGGGTGGGGCCCACGTGATTTCCGGGTGGGGCCCACGTGATTTCCCCGTGGTGCCCACGTGATTTCCGGGTGGGGCCCACGTGATTTCCGGGTGGGGCCCACGTGATTTCCGGGTGGGGCCCACGTGATTTCCCCGTGGGGCCCACGTGATTTCCGGGTGGGGCCCACGTGATTTCCGTGTGGGGCCCACGTGATTTCCGTGTGGGGCCCACGTGATTTCCGGATGGGGCCCACGTGATTTCCCCTGGGGGGCCACGTGATTTCCGGGTGGGGCCCACGTGATTTCCGGGTGGGGCCCACGTGATTTCCGGGTGGGGCCCACGTGATTTCCCCGTGGGGCCCACGTGATTTCCGGGTGGGCCCCACGTGATTTCCGGGTGGGGCCCACGTGATTTCCGGGTGGGGCCCACGTGATTTCCGGGTGGGGCCCACGTGATTTCCGGGTGGGGCCCACGTGATTTCCGGGTGGGGCCCACGTGATTTCCGGGTGGGGCCCACGTGATTTCCGGGTGGGGCCCACGTGATTTCCCCGTGGGGCCCACGTGATTTCCGGGTGGGGCCCACGTGATTTCCGGGTGGGGCCCACGTGATTTCCGGGTGGGGCCCACGTGATTTCCGGGTGGGGCCCACGTGATTTCCGGGTGGGGCCCACGTGATTTCCGGGTGGGGCCCACGTGATTTCCCCGTGGGGCCCACGTGATTTCCGGGTGGGGCCCACGTGATTTCCGGGTGGGGCCCACGTGATTTCCGGGTGGGGCCCACGTGATTTCCCCGTGGGGCCCACGTGATTTCCGGGTGGGGCCCACGTGATTTCCGGGTGGGCCCCACGTGATTTCCGGGTGGGGCCCACGTGATTTCCGGGTGGGGCCCACGTGATTTCCGGGTGGGGCCCACGTGATTTCCGGGTGGGGCCCACGTGATTTCCCCGTGGGGCCCACGTGATTTCCGGGTGGGGCCCACGTGATTTCCGGGTGGGGCCCACGTGATTTCCCCGTGGGGCCCACGTGATTTCCCCGTGGGGCCCACGTGATTTCCGGGTGGGGCCCACGTGATTTCCGGGTGGGGCCCACGTGATTTCCGGGTGGGGCCCACGTGATTTCCGGGTGGGGCCCACGTGATTTCCGGGTGGGGTCCACGTGATTTCCGGGTGGGGCCCACGTGATTTCCGGGTGGGGCCCACGTGATTTCCGGGTGGGGCCCATGTGATTTCCCCGTGGGGCCCACGTGATTTCCGGGTGGGGCCCACGTGATTTCCGGGTGGGGCCCACGTGATTTCCGGGTGGGGCCCACGTGATTTCCGGGTGGGGCCCACGTGATTTCCCCGTGGGGCCCACGTGATTTCCGGGTGGGGCCCACGTGATTTCCGGGTGGGGCCCACGTGATTTCCGGGTGGGGCCCACGTGATTTCCGGGTGGGGCCCACGTGATTTCCGGGTGGGGCCCACGTGATTTCCGGGTGGGGTCCACGTGATTTCCGGGTGGGGCCCACGTGATTTCCGGGTGGGGCCCACGTGATTTCCGGGTGGGGCCCATGTGATTTCCCCGTGGGGCCCACGTGATTTCCCCGTGGGGCCCACGTGATTTCCGGGTGGGGCCCACGTGATTTCCGGGTGGGGCCCACGTGATTTCCGTGTGGGGCCCACGTGATTTCCGGGTGGGGCCCACGTGATTTCCCCTGGGGGGCCACGTGATTTCCGGGTGGGGCCCACGTGATTTCCGGGTGGGGCCCACGTGATTTCCGGGTGGGGCCCACGTGATTTCCCCGTGGGGCCCACGTGATTTCCGGGTGGGCCCCACGTGATTTCCGGGTGGGACCCACGTGATTTCCGGGTGGGGCCCACGTGATTTCCGGGTGGGGCCCACGTGATTTCCGGGTGGGGCCCACGTGATTTCCGGGTGGGGCCCAGGTGATTTCCGGGTGGGGCCCACGTGATTTCCGGGTGGGGCCCACGTGATTTCCGGGTGGGGCCCACGTGATTTCCCCTGGGGGCCCACGTGATTTCAGGGTGGGGCCCACGTGATTTCCGGGTGGGGCCCACGTGATTTCCGGGTGGGGCCCACGTGATTTCCGGGTGGGGCCCACGTGATTTCCGGGTGGGGCCCACGTTATTTTCCCGTGGGGCCCACGTGATTTCCGGGTGGGCCCCACGTGATTTCCGGGTGGGGCCCACGTGATTTCCGGATGGGGCCCACGTGATTTCCGGGTGGGGCCCACGTGATTTCCGGGTGGGGCCCACGTGATTTCCGGGTGGGGCCCACGTGATTTCCGGGTGGGGCCCACGATATTTTCCCGTGGGGCCCACGTGATTTCCGGGTGGGCCCCACGTGATTTCCGGGTGGGGCCCACGTGATTTCCGGGTGGGCCCCACGTGATTTCCGGGTGGGGCCCACGTGATTTCCGGGTGGGCCCCACGTGATTTCCGGGTGGGGCCCACGTGATTTCCGGGTGGGGCCCACGTGATTTCCGGGTGGGGCCCACGTGATTTCCGGGTGGGGCCCACGTGATTTCCCCGTGGGGCCCACGTGATTTCCGGGTGGGGCCCACGTGATTTCCGGGTGGGGCCCACGTGATTTCCGGGTGGGGCCCACGTGATTTCCCCGTGGGGCCCACGTGATTTCCGGGTGGGGCCCACGTGATTTCCGGGTGGGCCCCACGTGATTTCCGGGTGGGGCCCACGTGATTTCCGGGTGGGGCCCACGTGATTTCCGGGTGGGGCCCACGTGATTTCCGGGTGGGGCCCACGTGATTTCCCCGTGGGGCCCACGTGATTTCCGGGTGGGGCCCACGTGATTTCCGGGTGGGGCCCACGTGATTTCCCCGTGGGGCCCACGTGATTTCCCCGTGGGGCCCACGTGATTTCCGGGTGGGGCCCACGTGATTTCCGGGTGGGGCCCACGTGATTTCCGGGTGGGGCCCATGTGATTTCCCCGTGGGGCCCACGTGATTTCCGGGTGGGGCCCACGTGATTTCCGGGTGGGGCCCACGTGATTTCCGGGTGGGGCCCACGTGATTTCCGGGTGGGGCCCACGTGATTTCCCCGTGGGGCCCACGTGATTTCCGGGTGGGGCCCACGTGATTTCCGGGTGGGGACCACGTGATTTCCGGGTGGGGCCCACGTGATTTCCGGGTGGGGCCCACGTGATTTCCGGGTGGGGTCCACGTGATTTCCGGGTGGGGCCCACGTGATTTCCGGGTGGGGCCCACGTGATTTCCGGGTGGGGCCCATGTGATTTCCCCGTGGGGCCCACGTGATTTCCCCGTGGGGCCCACGTGATTTCCGGGTGGGGCCCACGTGATTTCCGGGTGGGGCCCACGTGATTTCCGTGTGGGGCCCACGTGATTTCCGGGTGGGGCCCACGTGATTTCCCCTGGGGGGCCACGTGATTTCCGGGTGGGGCCCACGTGATTTCCGGGTGGGGCCCACGTGATTTCCGGGTGGGGCCCACGTGATTTCCGGGTGGGGCCCACGTGATTTCCGGGTGGGCCCCACGTGATTTCCGGGTGGGGCCCACGTGATTTCCGGGTGGGGCCCACGTGATTTCCGGGTGGGGCCCACGTGATTTCCGGGTGGGGCCCACGTGATTTCCGGGTGGGGCCCACGTGATTTCCGGGTGGGGCCCACGTGATTTCCCCGTGGGGCCCACGTGATTTCCGGGTGGGGCCCACGTGATTTCCGGGTGGGGCCCACGTGATTTCCGGGTGGGGCCCACGTGATTTCCGGGTGGGGCCCACGTGATTTCCGGGTGGGGCCCACGTGATTTCCCCGTGGGGCCCACGTGATTTCCCCGTGGGGCCCACGTGATTTCCGGGTGGGGCCCACGTGATTTCCGGGTGGGGCCCACGTGATTTCCGGGTGGGGCCCACGTGATTTCCGGGTGGGGCCCACGTGATTTCCGGGTGGGGCCCACGTGATTTCCGGGTGGGGCCCACGTGATTTCCGTGTGGGGCCCACGTGATTTCCGGGTGGGGCCCACGTGATTTCCGTGTGGGGCCCACGTGATTTCCGGGTGGGGCCCACGGGATTTCCGGGTGGGGCCCACGTGATTTCCCCGTGGGGCCCACGTGATTTCCGGGTGGGGCCCACGTGATTTCCGGGTGGGCCCCACGTGATTTCCGGGTGGGGCCCACGTGATTTCCGGGTGGGGCCCACGTGATTTCCGGGTGGGGCCCACGTGATTTCCCCGTAGTGCCCACGTGATTTCCGGGTGGGGCCCACGTGATTTCCGGGTGGGGCCCACGTGATTTCCCCTGGGGGCCCACGTGATTTCCGGGTGGGGCCCACGTGATTTCCGGGTGGGGCCCACGTGATTTCCGGGTGGGGCCCACGTGATTTCCCCGTGGGGCCCACGTGATTTCCGGGTGGGGCCCACGTGATTTCCGGGTGGGGCCCACGTGATTTCCCCGTGGGGCCCACGTGATTTCCCCGTGGGGCCCACGTGATTTCCGGGTGGGGCCCACGTGATTTCCAGGTGGGGCCCACGTGATTTCCCCGTGGGGCCCACGTGATTTCAGGGTGGGGCCCACGTGATTTCCGGGTGGGGCCCACGTGACTTCCGGGTGGGGCCCACGTGATTTCCGGGTGGGGCCCACGTGATTTCCCCGTGGGGCCCACGTGATTTCCGGGTGGGGCCCACGTGATTTCCGGGTGGGGCCCACGTGACTTCCGGGTGGGGCCCACGTGATTTCCCCTGGGGGCCCACGTGATTTCCGGGTGGGGCCCACGTGATTTCCGGGTGGGGCCCACGTGATTTCCGGGTGGGGCCCACGTGACTTCCGGGTGGGGCCCACGTGATTTCCCCTGGGGGCCCACGTGATTTCCGGGTGGGGCCCACGTGATTTCCGGGTGGGGCCCACGTGATTTCCCCGTGGGGCCCACGTGATTTCCGGGTGGGGCCAACGTGATTTCCGGGTGGGGCCCACGTGATTTCCCCGTGGGGCCCACGTGATTTCCGGGTGGGGCCCACGTGATTTCCCCTGGGGCCCACGTGATTTCCGGGTGGGGCCCACGTGATTTCCGGGTGGGGCCCACGTGATTTCCGGGTGGGGCCCACGTGATTTCCGGGTGGGGCCCACGTGATTTCCGGGTGGGGCCCACGTGACTTCCGGGTGGGGCCCACGTGATTTCCGGGTGGGGCCCACGTGATTTCCCCGTGGGGCCCACGTGATTTCCGGGTGGGGCCCACGTGATTTTCGGGTTGGGCCCACGTGATTTCCGGGTGGGGCCCACGTGATTTCCGGGTGGGGCCCACGTGATTTCCGGATGGGGCCCACGTGATTTCCGGGTGGGGCCCACGTGATTTCCGGGTGGGGCCCACGTGATTTCCGGGTGGGGCCCACGTGATTTCCCCGTGGGGCCCACGTGATTTCCCCGTGGGGCCCACGTGATTTCCGGGTGGGGCCCACGTGATTTCCGGGTGGGGCCCACGTGATTTCCGGGTGGGGCCCACGTGATTTCCTTGTGAGGCCCACGTGATTTCCCCTGGGGGCCCACGTGATTTCCGGGTGGGGCCCACGTGATTTCCGGGTGGGGCCCACGTGATTTCCCCGTGGGGCCCACGTGATTTCCGGGTGGGGCCCACGTGATTTCCGGGTGGGCCCCACGTGATTTCCGGGTGGGGCCCACGTGATTTCCGGGTGGGGCCCACGTGATTTCCGGGTGGGGCCCACGTGATTTCCGGGTGGGGCCCACGTGATTTCCGGGTGGGGCCCACGTGATTTCCCCGTGGGGCCCACGTGATTTCCGGGTGGGGCCCACGTGATTTCCGTGTGGGGCCCACGTGATTTCCGTGTGGGGCCCACGTGATTTCCGGATGGGGCCCACGTGATTTCCCCTGGGGGGCCACGTGATTTCCGGGTGGGGCCCACGTGATTTCCGGGTGGGGCCCACGTGATTTCCGGGTGGGGCCCACGTGATTTCCCCGTGGGGCCCACGTGATTTCCGGGTGGGCCCCACGTGATTTCCGGGTGGGGCCCACGTGATTTCCGGGTGGGGCCCACGTGATTTCCGGGTGGGGCCCACGTGATTTCCGGGTGGGGCCCACGTGATTTCCTTGTGAGGCCCACGTGATTTCCCCTGGGGGCCCACGTGATTTCCGGGTGGGGCCCACGTGATTTCCGGGTGGGGCCCACGTGATTTCCCCGTGGGGCCCACGTGATTTCCGGGTGGGGCCCACGTGATTTCCGGGTGGGCCCCACGTGATTTCCGGGTGGGGCCCACGTGATTTCCGGGTGGGGCCCACGTGATTTCCGGGTGGGGCCCACGTGATTTCCGGGTGGGGCCCACGTGATTTCCGGGTGGGGCCCACGTGATTTCCCCGTGGGGCCCACGTGATTTCCGGGTGGGGCCCACGTGATTTCCGTGTGGGGCCCACGTGATTTCCGTGTGGGGCCCACGTGATTTCCGGATGGGGCCCACGTGATTTCCCCTGGGGGGCCACGTGATTTCCGGGTGGGGCCCACGTGATTTCCGGGTGGGGCCCACGTGATTTCCGGGTGGGGCCCACGTGATTTCCCCGTGGGGCCCACGTGATTTCCGGGTGGGCCCCACGTGATTTCCGGGTGGGGCCCACGTGATTTCCGGGTGGGGCCCACGTGATTTCCGGGTGGGGCCCACGTGATTTCCGGGTGGGGCCCACGTGATTTCCGGGTGGGGCCCACGTGATTTCCGGGTGGGGCCCACGTGATTTCCGGGTGGGGCCCACGTGATTTCCCCGTGGGGCCCACGTGATTTCCGGGTGGGGCCCACGTGATTTCCGGGTGGGGCCCACGTGATTTCCGGGTGGGGCCCACGTGATTTCCGGGTGGGGCCCACGTGATTTCCCCGTGGGGCCCACGTGATTTCCCCGTGGGGCCCACGTGATTTCCCCGTGGGGCCCACGTGATTTCCCCGTGGGGCCCACGTGATTTCCGGGTGGGGCCCACGTGATTTCCGGGTGGGGCCCACGTGATTTCCGGGTGGGGCCCACGTGATTTCCGGGTGGGGCCCACGTGACTTCCGGGTGGGGCCCACGTGATTTCCGGGTGGGGCCCGAGTGATTTCCGGGTGGGGCCCACGTGATTTCCGGGTGGGGCCCACGTGATATCTGGGTGGGGCCCACGTGATTTCCCCTGGGGGCCCACGTGATTTCCGGGTGGGGCCCACGTGATTTCCGGGTGGGGCCCACGTGATTTCCCCGTGGGGCCCACGTGATATCCGGGTGGGGCCAACGTGATTTCCGGGTGGGGCCCACGTGATTTCCCCGTGGGGCCCACGTGATTTCCGGGTGGGGCCCACGTGATTTCCCCTGGGGCCCACGTGATTTCCGGGTGGGGCCCACGTGATTTCCGGGTGGGGCCCACGTGATTTCCGGGTGGGGCCCACGTGATTTCCGGGTGGGGCCCACGTGATTTCCGGGTGGGGCCCACGTGATTTCCGGGTGGGGCCCACGTGATTTCCGGGTGGGGCCCACGTGATTTCCCCGTGGGGCCCACGTGATTTCCGGGTGGGGCCCACGTGATTTCCGGGTGGGGCCCACGTGATTTCCGGGTGGGGCCCACGTGATTTCCGGGTGGGGCCCACGTGATTTCCGGGTGGGGCCCACGTGATATTCGGGTGGGGCCCACGTGATTTCCGGGTGGGGCCCACGTGATTTCCGGGTGGGGCCCACGTGATTTCCGGGTGGGGCCCACGTGATTTCCCCGTGGGGCCCACGTGATTTCCCCGTGGGGCCCACGTGATTTCCGGGTGGGGCCCACGTGATTTCCGGGTGGGGCCCACGTGATTTCCGGGTGGGGCCCACGTGATTTCCGGGTGGGGCCCACGTGATTTCCGGGTGGGGTCCACGTGATTTCCGGGTGGGGCCCACGTGATTTCCGGGTGGGGCCCACGTGATTTCCGGGTGGGGCCCATGTGATTTCCCCGTGGGGCCCACGTGATTTCCCCGTGGGGCCCACGTGATTTCCGGGTGGGGCCCACGTGATTTCCGGGTGGGGCCCACGTGATTTCCCCGTGGGGCCCACGTGATTTCCGGGTGGGGCCCACGTGATTTCCGGGTGGGGCCCACGTGATTTCCCCGTGGTGCCCACGTGATTTCCGGGTGGGGCCCACGTGATTTCCGGGTGGGGCCCACGTGATTTCCCCTGGGGGCCCACGTGATTTCCGGGTGGGGCCCACGTGATTTCCGGGTGGGGCCCACGTGATTTCCGGGTGGGGCCCACGTGATTTCCGGGTGGGGCCCACGTGATTTCCCCGTGGGGCCCACGTGATTTCCGGGTGGGGCCCACGTGATTTCCGTGTGGGGCCCACGTGATAACCGTGTGGGGCCCACGTGATTTCCGGGTGGGGCCCACGTGATTTCCCCTGGGGGGCCACGTGATTTCCGGGTGGGGCCCACGTGATTTCCGGGTGGGGCCCACGTGATTTCCGGGTGGGGCCCACGTGATTTCCCCGTGGGGCCCACGTGATTTCCGGGTGGGGCCCACGTGATTTCCGGGTGGGGCCCACGTGATTTCCGGGTGGGGCCCACGTGATTTCCCCGTGGGGCCCACGTGATTTCCGGGTGGGGCCCACGTGATTTCCGGGTGGGCCCCACGTGATTTCCGGGTGGGGCCCACGTGATTTCCGGGTGGGGCCCACGTGATTTCCGGGTGGGGCCCACGTGATTTCCGGGTGGGGCCCACGTGATTTCCCCGTGGGGCCCACGTGATTTCCGGGTGGGGCCCACGTGATTTCCGGGTGGGGCCCACGTGATTTCCCCGTGGGGCCCACGTGATTTCCCCGTGGGGCCCACGTGATTTCCGGGTGGGGCCCACGTGATTTCCGGGTGGGGCCCACGTGATTTCCGGGTGGGGCCCATGTGATTTCCCCGTGGGGCCCACGTGATTTCCGGGTGGGGCCCACGTGATTTCCGGGTGGGGCCCACGTGATTTCCGGGTGGGGCCCACGTGATTTCCGGGTGGGGCCCACGTGATTTCCCCGTGGGGCCCACGTGATTTCCGGGTGGGGCCCACGTGATTTCCGGGTGGGGCCCACGTGATTTCCGGGTGGGGCCCACGTGATTTCCGGGTGGGGCCCACGTGATTTCCGGGTGGGGTCCACGTGATTTCCGGGTGGGGCCCACGTGATTTCCGGGTGGGGCCCACGTGATTTCCGGGTGGGGCCCATGTGATTTCCCCGTGGGGCCCACGTGATTTCCCCGTGGGGCCCACGTGATTTCCGGGTGGGGCCCACGTGATTTCCGGGTGGGGCCCACGTGATTTCCGTGTGGGGCCCACGTGATTTCCGGGTGGGGCCCACGTGATTTCCCCTGGGGGGCCACGTGATTTCCGGGTGGGGCCCACGTGATTTCCGGGTGGGGCCCACGTGATTTCCGGGTGGGGCCCACGTGATTTCCGGGTGGGGCCCACGTGATTTCCGGGTGGGCCCCACGTGATTTCCGGGTGGGGCCCACGTGATTTCCGGGTGGGGCCCACGTGATTTCCGGGTGGGGCCCACGTGATTTCCGGGTGGGGCCCACGTGATTTCCGGGTGGGGCCCACGTGATTTCCGGGTGGGGCCCACGTGATTTCCCCGTGGGGCCCACGTGATTTCCGGGTGGGGCCCACGTGATTTCCGGGTGGGGCCCACGTGATTTCCGGGTGGGGCCCACGTGATTTCCGGGTGGGGCCCACGTGATTTCCGGGTGGGGCCCACGTGATTTCCCCGTGGGGCCCACGTGATTTCCCCGTGGGGCCCACGTGATTTCCGGGTGGGGCCCACGTGATTTCCGGGTGGGGCCCACGTGATTTCCGGGTGGGGCCCACGTGATTTCCGGGTGGGGCCCACGTGATTTCCGGGTGGGGCCCACGTGATTTCCGGGTGGGGCCCACGTGATTTCCGTGTGGGGCCCACGTGATTTCCGGGTGGGGCCCACGTGATTTCCGTGTGGGGCCCACGTGATTTCCGGGTGGGGCCCACGGGATTTCCGGGTGGGGCCCACGTGATTTCCCCGTGGGGCCCACGTGATTTCCGGGTGGGGCCCACGTGATTTCCGGGTGGGCCCCACGTGATTTCCGGGTGGGGCCCACGTGATTTCCGGGTGGGGCCCACGTGATTTCCGGGTGGGGCCCACGTGATTTCCCCGTAGTGCCCACGTGATTTCCGGGTGGGGCCCACGTGATTTCCGGGTGGGGCCCACGTGATTTCCCCTGGGGGCCCACGTGATTTCCGGGTGGGGCCCACGTGATTTCCGGGTGGGGCCCACGTGATTTCCGGGTGGGGCCCACGTGATTTCCCCGTGGGGCCCACGTGATTTCCGGGTGGGGCCCACGTGATTTCCGGGTGGGGCCCACGTGATTTCCCCGTGGGGCCCACGTGATTTCCCCGTGGGGCCCACGTGATTTCCGGGTGGGGCCCACGTGATTTCCAGGTGGGGCCCACGTGATTTCCCCGTGGGGCCCACGTGATTTCAGGGTGGGGCCCACGTGATTTCCGGGTGGGGCCCACGTGACTTCCGGGTGGGGCCCACGTGATTTCCGGGTGGGGCCCACGTGATTTCCCCGTGGGGCCCACGTGATTTCCGGGTGGGGCCCACGTGATTTCCGGGTGGGGCCCACGTGACTTCCGGGTGGGGCCCACGTGATTTCCCCTGGGGGCCCACGTGATTTCCGGGTGGGGCCCACGTGATTTCCGGGTGGGGCCCACGTGATTTCCGGGTGGGGCCCACGTGACTTCCGGGTGGGGCCCACGTGATTTCCCCTGGGGGCCCACGTGATTTCCGGGTGGGGCCCACGTGATTTCCGGGTGGGGCCCACGTGATTTCCCCGTGGGGCCCACGTGATTTCCGGGTGGGGCCAACGTGATTTCCGGGTGGGGCCCACGTGATTTCCCCGTGGGGCCCACGTGATTTCCGGGTGGGGCCCACGTGATTTCCCCTGGGGCCCACGTGATTTCCGGGTGGGGCCCACGTGATTTCCGGGTGGGGCCCACGTGATTTCCGGGTGGGGCCCACGTGATTTCCGGGTGGGGCCCACGTGATTTCCGGGTGGGGCCCACGTGACTTCCGGGTGGTGCCCACGTGATTTCCGGGTGGGGCCCACGTGATTTCCCCGTGGGGCCCACGTGATTTCCGGGTGGGGCCCACGTGATTTTCGGGTTGGGCCCACGTGATTTCCGGGTGGGGCCCACGTGATTTCCGGGTGGGGCCCACGTGATTTCCGGATGGGGCCCACGTGATTTCCGGGTGGGGCCCACGTGATTTCCGGGTGGGGCCCACGTGATTTCCGGGTGGGGCCCACGTGATTTCCCCGTGGGGCCCACGTGATTTCCCCGTGGGGCCCACGTGATTTCCGGGTGGGGCCCACGTGATTTCCGGGTGGGGCCCACGTGATTTCCGGGTGGGGCCCACGTGATTTCCGGGTGGGGCCCACGTGATTTCCCCGTGGGGCCCACGTGATTTCCGGGTGGGCCCCACGTGATTTCCGGGTGGGGCCCACGTGATTTCCGGGTGGGGCCCACGTGATTTCCGGGTGGGGCCCACGTGATTTCCGGGTGGGGCCCACGTGATTTCCGGGTGGGGCCCACGTGATTTCCGGGTGGGGCCCACGTGATTTCCGGGTGGGGCCCACGTGATTTCCCCGTGGGGCCCACGTGATTTCCGGGTGGGGCCCACGTGATTTCCGGGTGGGGCCCACGTGATTTCCGGGTGGGGCCCACGTGATTTCCGGGTGGGGCCCACGTGATTTCCCCGTGGGGCCCACGTGATTTCCCCGTGGGGCCCACGTGATTTCCCCGTGGGGCCCACGTGATTTCCCCGTGGGGCCCACGTGATTTCCGGGTGGGGCCCACGTGATTTCCGGGTGGGGCCCACGTGATTTCCGGGTGGGGCCCACGTGATTTCCGGGTGGGGCCCACGTGACTTCCGGGTGGGGCCCACGTGATTTCCGGGTGGGGCCCGAGTGATTTCCGGGTGGGGCCCACGTGATTTCCGGGTGGGGCCCACGTGATATCTGGGTGGGGCCCACGTGATTTCCCCTGGGGGCCCACGTGATTTCCGGGTGGGGCCCACGTGATTTCCGGGTGGGGCCCACGTGATTTCCCCGTGGGGCCCACGTGATTTCCGGGTGGGGCCAACGTGATTTCCGGGTGGGGCCCACGTGATTTCCCCGTGGGGCCCACGTGATTTCCGGGTGGGGCCCACGTGATTTCCCCTGGGGCCCACGTGATTTCCGGGTGGGGCCCACGTGATTTCCGGGTGGGGCCCACGTGATTTCCGGGTGGGGCCCACGTGATTTCCGGGTGGGGCCCACGTGATTTCCGGGTGGGGCCCACGTGATTTCCGGGTGGGGCCCACGTGATTTCCGGGTGGGGCCCACGTGATTTCCCCGTGGGGCCCACGTGATTTCCGGGTGGGGCCCACGTGATTTCCGGGTGGGGCCCACGTGATTTCCGGGTGGGGCCCACGTGATTTCCGGGTGGGGCCCACGTGATTTCCGGGTGGGGCCCACGTGATATTCGGGTGGGGCCCACGTGATTTCCGGGTGGGGCCCACGTGATTTCCGGGTGGGGCCCACGTGATTTCCGGGTGGGGCCCACGTGATTTCCGGGTGGGGCCCAAGTGATTTCCCCGTGGGGCCCACGTGATTTCCGGGTGGGGCCCACGTGATTTCCGGGTGGGGCCCACGTGATTTCCGGGTGGGGCCCACGTGATTTCCGGGTGGGGCCCACGTGATTTCCGGGTGGGGTCCACGTGATTTCCGGGTGGGGCCCACGTGATTTCCGGGTGGGGCCCACGTGATTTCCGGGTGGGGCCCATGTGATTTCCCCGTGGGGCCCACGTGATTTCCCCGTGGGGCCCACGTGATTTCCGGGTGGGGCCCACGTGATTTCCGGGTGGGGCCCACGTGATTTCCGGGTGGGGCCCACGTGATTTCCCCGTGGGGCCCACGTGATTTCCGGGTGGGGCCCACGTGATTTCCGGGTGGGGCCCACGTGATTTCCCCGTGGTGCCCACGTGATTTCCGGGTGGGGCCCACGTGATTTCCGGGTGGGGCCCACGTGATTTCCCCTGGGGGCCCACGTGATTTCCGGGTGGGGCCCACGTGATTTCCGGGTGGGGCCCACGTGATTTCCGGGTGGGGCCCACGTGATTTCCGGGTGGGGCCCACGTGATTTCCCCGTGGGGCCCACGTGATTTCCGGGTGGGGCCCACGTGATTTCCGTGTGGGGCCCACGTGATAACCGTGTGGGGCCCACGTGATTTCCGGGTGGGGCCCACGTGATTTCCCCTGGGGGGCCACGTGATTTCCGGGTGGGGCCCACGTGATTTCCGGGTGGGGCCCACGTGATTTCCGGGTGGGGCCCACGTGATATCTGGGTGGGGCCCACGTGATTTCCCCGTGGGGCCCACGTGATTTCCGGGTGGGGCCCACGTGATTTCCGGGTGGGGCCCACGTGATTTCCGGGTGGGGCCCACGTGATTTCCCCGTGGGGCCCACGTGATTTCCGGGTGGGGCCCACGTGATTTCCCCGTGGGGCCCACGTGATTTCCGGGTGGGGCCCACGTGATTTCCGGGTGGGGCCCACGTGATTTCCGGGTGGGGCCCACGTGACTTCCGGGTGGGGCCCACGTGATTTCCGGGTGGGGCCCACGTGATTTCCGGGTGGGGCCCACGTGATTTCCGGGTGGGGCCCACGTGATATCTGGGTGGGGCCCACGTGATTTCCCCTGGGGGCCCACGTGATTTCCGGGTGGGGCCCACGTGATTTCCGGGTGGGGCCCACGTGATTTCCCCGTGGGGCCCACGTGATTTCCGGGTGGGGCCAACGTGATTTCCGGGTGGGGCCCACGTGATTTCCCCGTGGGGCCCACGTGATTTCCGGGTGGGGCCCACGTGATTTCCCCTGGGGCCCACGTGATTTCCGGGTGGGGCCCACGTGATTTCCGGGTGGGGCCCACGTGATTTCCGGGTGGGGCCCACGTGATTTCCGGGTGGGGCCCACGTGATTTCCGGGTGGGGCCCACGTGATTTCCGGGTGGGGCCCACGTGATTTCCGGGTGGGGCCCACGTGATTTCCGTGTGGGGCCCACGTGATTTCCGGGTGGGGCCCACGGGATTTCCGGGTGGGGCCCACGTGATTTCCCCGTGGGGCCCACGTGATTTCCGGGTGGGGCCCACGTGATTTCCGGGTGGGCCCCACGTGATTTCCGGGTGGGGCCCACGTGATTTCCGGGTGGGGCCCACGTGATTTCCGGGTGGGGCCCACGTGATTTCCCCGTGGTGCCCACGTGATTTCCGGGTGGGGCCCACGTGATTTCCGGGTGGGGCCCACGTGATTTCCCCTGGGGGCCCACGTGATTTCCGGGTGGGGCCCACGTGATTTCCGGGTGGGGCCCACGTGATTTCCGGGTGGGGCCCACGTGATTTCCGGGTGGGGCCCACGTGATTTCCGGGTGGGGCCCACGTGATTTCCGGGTGGGGCCCACGTGATTTCCCCGTGGGGCCCACGTGATTTCCCCGTGGGGCCCACGTGATTTCCGGGTGGGGCCCACGTGATTTCCGGGTGGGGCCCACGTGATTTCCGGGTGGGGCCCACGTGATTTCCTTGTGAGGCCCACGTGATTTCCCCTGGGGGCCCACGTGATTTCCGGGTGGGGCCCACGTGATTTCCGGGTGGGGCCCACGTGATTTCCGGGTGGGGCCCACGTGATTTCCGGGTGGGGCCCACGTGATTTCCGGGTGGGGCCCACGTGATTTCCCCGTGGGGCCCACGTGATTTCCCCGTGGGGCCCACGTGATTTCCGGATGGGGCCCACGTGATTTCCGGGTGGGGCCCACGTGATTTCCGGGTGGGGCCCACGTGATTTCCGGGTGGGGCCCACGTGATTTCCGGGTGGGGCCCACGTGATTTCCGGGTGGGGCCCACGTGATTTCCCCGTGGGGCCCACGTGATTTCCGGGTGGGGCCTACGTGATTTCCCCGTGGGGCCCACGTGATTTCCGGGTGGGGCCCACGTGATTTCCGGGTGGGGACCACGTGATTTCCGGGTGGGGCCCACGTGATTTCCCCGTGGTGCCCACGTGATTTCCGGGTGGGGCCCACGTGATTTCCGGGTGGGGCCCACGTGATTTCCGGGTGGGGCCCACGTGATTTCCGGGTGGGGCCCACGTGATTTCCGGGTGGGGCCCACGTGATTTCCGGGTGGGGCCCACGTGATTTCCGGGTGGGGCCCACGTGATTTCCGGGTGGGGCCCACGTGATTTCCCCGTGGGGCCCACGTGATTTCCGGATGGGGCCCACGTGATTTCCGGGTGGGGCCCACGTGATTTCCGGGTGGGGCCCACGTGATTTCCGGGTGGGGCCCACGTGATTTCCGGGTGGGGCCCACGGGATTTCCGGGTGGGGCCCACGTGATTTCCGTGTGGGGCCCACGTGATTTCCGGGTGGGGCCCACGGGATTTCCGGGTGGGGCCCACGTGATTTCCCCGTGGGGCCCACGTGATTTCCGGGTGGGGCCCACGTGATTTCCGGGTGGGCCCCACGTGATTTCCGGGTGGGGCCCACGTGATTTCCGGGTGGGGCCCACGTGATTTCCGGGTGGGGCCCACGTGATTTCCCCGTGGTGCCCACGTGATTTCCGGGTGGGGCCCACGTGATTTCCGGGTGGGGCCCACGTGATTTCCGGGTGGGGCCCACGTGATTTCCCCGTGGGGCCCACGTGATTTCCGGGTGGGGCCCACGTGATTTCCGTGTGGGGCCCACGTGATTTCCGTGTGGGGCCCACGTGATTTCCGGATGGGGCCCACGTGATTTCCCCTGGGGGGCCACGTGATTTCCGGGTGGGGCCCACGTGATTTCCGGGTGGGGCCCACGTGATTTCCGGGTGGGGCCCACGTGATTTCCCCGTGGGGCCCACGTGATTTCCGGGTGGGCCCCACGTGATTTCCGGGTGGGGCCCACGTGATTTCCGGGTGGGGCCCACGTGATTTCCGGGTGGGGCCCACGTGATTTCCGGGTGGGGCCCACGTGATTTCCGGGTGGGGCCCACGTGATTTCCGGGTGGGGCCCACGTGATTTCCGGGTGGGGCCCACGTGATTTCCCCGTGGGGCCCACGTGATTTCCGGGTGGGGCCCACGTGATTTCCGGGTGGGGCCCACGTGATTTCCGGGTGGGGCCCACGTGATTTCCGGGTGGGGCCCACGTGATTTCCGGGTGGGGCCCACGTGATTTCCGGGTGGGGCCCACGTGATTTCCCCGTGGGGCCCACGTGATTTCCGGGTGGGGCCCACGTGATTTCCGGGTGGGGCCCACGTGATTTCCGGGTGGGGCCCACGTGATTTCCCCGTGGGGCCCACGTGATTTCCGGGTGGGGCCCACGTGATTTCCGGGTGGGCCCCACGTGATTTCCGGGTGGGGCCCACGTGATTTCCGGGTGGGGCCCACGTGATTTCCGGGTGGGGCCCACGTGATTTCCGGGTGGGGCCCACGTGATTTCCCCGTGGGGCCCACGTGATTTCCGGGTGGGGCCCACGTGATTTCCGGGTGGGGCCCACGTGATTTCCCCGTGGGGCCCACGTGATTTCCCCGTGGGGCCCACGTGATTTCCGGGTGGGGCCCACGTGATTTCCGGGTGGGGCCCACGTGATTTCCGGGTGGGGCCCACGTGATTTCCGGGTGGGGCCCACGTGATTTCCGGGTGGGGTCCACGTGATTTCCGGGTGGGGCCCACGTGATTTCCGGGTGGGGCCCACGTGATTTCCGGGTGGGGCCCATGTGATTTCCCCGTGGGGCCCACGTGATTTCCGGGTGGGGCCCACGTGATTTCCGGGTGGGGCCCACGTGATTTCCGGGTGGGGCCCACGTGATTTCCGGGTGGGGCCCACGTGATTTCCCCGTGGGGCCCACGTGATTTCCGGGTGGGGCCCACGTGATTTCCGGGTGGGGCCCACGTGATTTCCGGGTGGGGCCCACGTGATTTCCGGGTGGGGCCCACGTGATTTCCGGGTGGGGCCCACGTGATTTCCGGGTGGGGTCCACGTGATTTCCGGGTGGGGCCCACGTGATTTCCGGGTGGGGCCCACGTGATTTCCGGGTGGGGCCCATGTGATTTCCCCGTGGGGCCCACGTGATTTCCCCGTGGGGCCCACGTGATTTCCGGGTGGGGCCCACGTGATTTCCGGGTGGGGCCCACGTGATTTCCGTGTGGGGCCCACGTGATTTCCGGGTGGGGCCCACGTGATTTCCCCTGGGGGGCCACGTGATTTCCGGGTGGGGCCCACGTGATTTCCGGGTGGGGCCCACGTGATTTCCGGGTGGGGCCCACGTGATTTCCCCGTGGGGCCCACGTGATTTCCGGGTGGGCCCCACGTGATTTCCGGGTGGGACCCACGTGATTTCCGGGTGGGGCCCACGTGATTTCCGGGTGGGGCCCACGTGATTTCCGGGTGGGGCCCACGTGATTTCCGGGTGGGGCCCAGGTGATTTCCGGGTGGGGCCCACGTGATTTCCGGGTGGGGCCCACGTGATTTCCGGGTGGGGCCCACGTGATTTCCCCTGGGGGCCCACGTGATTTCAGGGTGGGGCCCACGTGATTTCCGGGTGGGGCCCACGTGATTTCCGGGTGGGGCCCACGTGATTTCCGGGTGGGGCCCACGTGATTTCCGGGTGGGGCCCACGTTATTTTCCCGTGGGGCCCACGTGATTTCCGGGTGGGCCCCACGTGATTTCCGGGTGGGGCCCACGTGATTTCCGGATGGGGCCCACGTGATTTCCGGGTGGGGCCCACGTGATTTCCGGGTGGGGCCCACGTGATTTCCGGGTGGGGCCCACGTGATTTCCGGGTGGGGCCCACGATATTTTCCCGTGGGGCCCACGTGATTTCCGGGTGGGCCCCACGTGATTTCCGGGTGGGGCCCACGTGATTTCCGGGTGGGCCCCACGTGATTTCCGGGTGGGGCCCACGTGATTTCCGGGTGGGCCCCACGTGATTTCCGGGTGGGGCCCACGTGATTTCCGGGTGGGGCCCACGTGATTTCCGGGTGGGGCCCACGTGATTTCCGGGTGGGGCCCACGTGATTTCCCCGTGGGGCCCACGTGATTTCCGGGTGGGGCCCACGTGATTTCCGGGTGGGGCCCACGTGATTTCCGGGTGGGGCCCACGTGATTTCCCCGTGGGGCCCACGTGATTTCCGGGTGGGGCCCACGTGATTTCCGGGTGGGCCCCACGTGATTTCCGGGTGGGGCCCACGTGATTTCCGGGTGGGGCCCACGTGATTTCCGGGTGGGGCCCACGTGATTTCCGGGTGGGGCCCACGTGATTTCCCCGTGGGGCCCACGTGATTTCCGGGTGGGGCCCACGTGATTTCCGGGTGGGGCCCACGTGATTTCCCCGTGGGGCCCACGTGATTTCCCCGTGGGGCCCACGTGATTTCCGGGTGGGGCCCACGTGATTTCCGGGTGGGGCCCACGTGATTTCCGGGTGGGGCCCATGTGATTTCCCCGTGGGGCCCACGTGATTTCCGGGTGGGGCCCACGTGATTTCCGGGTGGGGCCCACGTGATTTCCGGGTGGGGCCCACGTGATTTCCGGGTGGGGCCCACGTGATTTCCCCGTGGGGCCCACGTGATTTCCGGGTGGGGCCCACGTGATTTCCGGGTGGGGCCCACGTGATTTCCGGGTGGGGCCCACGTGATTTCCGGGTGGGGCCCACGTGATTTCCGGGTGGGGTCCACGTGATTTCCGGGTGGGGCCCACGTGATTTCCGGGTGGGGCCCACGTGATTTCCGGGTGGGGCCCATGTGATTTCCCCGTGGGGCCCACGTGATTTCCCCGTGGGGCCCACGTGATTTCCGGGTGGGGCCCACGTGATTTCCGGGTGGGGCCCACGTGATTTCCGTGTGGGGCCCACGTGATTTCCGGGTGGGGCCCACGTGATTTCCCCTGGGGGGCCACGTGATTTCCGGGTGGGGCCCACGTGATTTCCGGGTGGGGCCCACGTGATTTCCGGGTGGGGCCCACGTGATTTCCGGGTGGGGCCCACGTGATTTCCGGGTGGGCCCCACGTGATTTCCGGGTGGGGCCCACGTGATTTCCGGGTGGGGCCCACGTGATTTCCGGGTGGGGCCCACGTGATTTCCGGGTGGGGCCCACGTGATTTCCGGGTGGGGCCCACGTGATTTCCGGGTGGGGCCCACGTGATTTCCCCGTGGGGCCCACGTGATTTCCGGGTGGGGCCCACGTGATTTCCGGGTGGGGCCCACGTGATTTCCGGGTGGGGCCCACGTGATTTCCGGGTGGGGCCCACGTGATTTCCGGGTGGGGCCCACGTGATTTCCCCGTGGGGCCCACGTGATTTCCCCGTGGGGCCCACGTGATTTCCGGGTGGGGCCCACGTGATTTCCGGGTGGGGCCCACGTGATTTCCGGGTGGGGCCCACGTGATTTCCGGGTGGGGCCCACGTGATTTCCGGGTGGGGCCCACGTGATTTCCGGGTGGGGCCCACGTGATTTCCGTGTGGGGCCCACGTGATTTCCGGGTGGGGCCCACGTGATTTCCGTGTGGGGCCCACGTGATTTCCGGGTGGGGCCCACGGGATTTCCGGGTGGGGCCCACGTGATTTCCCCGTGGGGCCCACGTGATTTCCGGGTGGGGCCCACGTGATTTCCGGGTGGGCCCCACGTGATTTCCGGGTGGGGCCCACGTGATTTCCGGGTGGGGCCCACGTGATTTCCGGGTGGGGCCCACGTGATTTCCCCGTAGTGCCCACGTGATTTCCGGGTGGGGCCCACGTGATTTCCGGGTGGGGCCCACGTGATTTCCCCTGGGGGCCCACGTGATTTCCGGGTGGGGCCCACGTGATTTCCGGGTGGGGCCCACGTGATTTCCGGGTGGGGCCCACGTGATTTCCCCGTGGGGCCCACGTGATTTCCGGGTGGGGCCCACGTGATTTCCGGGTGGGGCCCACGTGATTTCCCCGTGGGGCCCACGTGATTTCCCCGTGGGGCCCACGTGATTTCCGGGTGGGGCCCACGTGATTTCCAGGTGGGGCCCACGTGATTTCCCCGTGGGGCCCACGTGATTTCAGGGTGGGGCCCACGTGATTTCCGGGTGGGGCCCACGTGACTTCCGGGTGGGGCCCACGTGATTTCCGGGTGGGGCCCACGTGATTTCCCCGTGGGGCCCACGTGATTTCCGGGTGGGGCCCACGTGATTTCCGGGTGGGGCCCACGTGACTTCCGGGTGGGGCCCACGTGATTTCCCCTGGGGGCCCACGTGATTTCCGGGTGGGGCCCACGTGATTTCCGGGTGGGGCCCACGTGATTTCCGGGTGGGGCCCACGTGACTTCCGGGTGGGGCCCACGTGATTTCCCCTGGGGGCCCACGTGATTTCCGGGTGGGGCCCACGTGATTTCCGGGTGGGGCCCACGTGATTTCCCCGTGGGGCCCACGTGATTTCCGGGTGGGGCCAACGTGATTTCCGGGTGGGGCCCACGTGATTTCCCCGTGGGGCCCACGTGATTTCCGGGTGGGGCCCACGTGATTTCCCCTGGGGCCCACGTGATTTCCGGGTGGGGCCCACGTGATTTCCGGGTGGGGCCCACGTGATTTCCGGGTGGGGCCCACGTGATTTCCGGGTGGGGCCCACGTGATTTCCGGGTGGGGCCCACGTGACTTCCGGGTGGGGCCCACGTGATTTCCGGGTGGGGCCCACGTGATTTCCCCGTGGGGCCCACGTGATTTCCGGGTGGGGCCCACGTGATTTTCGGGTTGGGCCCACGTGATTTCCGGGTGGGGCCCACGTGATTTCCGGGTGGGGCCCACGTGATTTCCGGATGGGGCCCACGTGATTTCCGGGTGGGGCCCACGTGATTTCCGGGTGGGGCCCACGTGATTTCCGGGTGGGGCCCACGTGATTTCCCCGTGGGGCCCACGTGATTTCCCCGTGGGGCCCACGTGATTTCCGGGTGGGGCCCACGTGATTTCCGGGTGGGGCCCACGTGATTTCCGGGTGGGGCCCACGTGATTTCCTTGTGAGGCCCACGTGATTTCCCCTGGGGGCCCACGTGATTTCCGGGTGGGGCCCACGTGATTTCCGGGTGGGGCCCACGTGATTTCCCCGTGGGGCCCACGTGATTTCCGGGTGGGGCCCACGTGATTTCCGGGTGGGCCCCACGTGATTTCCGGGTGGGGCCCACGTGATTTCCGGGTGGGGCCCACGTGATTTCCGGGTGGGGCCCACGTGATTTCCGGGTGGGGCCCACGTGATTTCCGGGTGGGGCCCACGTGATTTCCCCGTGGGGCCCACGTGATTTCCGGGTGGGGCCCACGTGATTTCCCCGTGGGGCCCACGTGATTTCCGGGTGGGGCCCACGTGATTTCCGGGTGGGGCCCACGTGATTTCCGGGTGGGGCCCACGTGATTTCCGGGTGGGGCCCACGTGATTTCCGGGTGGGGCCCACGTGATATTCGGGTGGGGCCCACGTGATTTCCGGGTGGGGCCCACGTGATTTCCGGGTGGGGCCCACGTGATTTCCGGGTGGGGCCCACGTGATTTCCGGGTGGGGCCCAAGTGATTTCCCCGTGGGGCCCACGTGATTTCCGGGTGGGGCCCACGTGATTTCCGGGTGGGGCCCACGTGATTTCCGGGTGGGGCCCACGTGATTTCCGGGTGGGGCCCACGTGATTTCCGGGTGGGGTCCACGTGATTTCCGGGTGGGGCCCACGTGATTTCCGGGTGGGGCCCACGTGATTTCCGGGTGGGGCCCATGTGATTTCCCCGTGGGGCCCACGTGATTTCCCCGTGGGGCCCACGTGATTTCCGGGTGGGGCCCACGTGATTTCCGGGTGGGGCCCACGTGATTTCCGGGTGGGGCCCACGTGATTTCCCCGTGGGGCCCACGTGATTTCCGGGTGGGGCCCACGTGATTTCCGGGTGGGGCCCACGTGATTTCCCCGTGGTGCCCACGTGATTTCCGGGTGGGGCCCACGTGATTTCCGGGTGGGGCCCACGTGATTTCCCCTGGGGGCCCACGTGATTTCCGGGTGGGGCCCACGTGATTTCCGGGTGGGGCCCACGTGATTTCCGGGTGGGGCCCACGTGATTTCCGGGTGGGGCCCACGTGATTTCCCCGTGGGGCCCACGTGATTTCCGGGTGGGGCCCACGTGATTTCCGTGTGGGGCCCACGTGATAACCGTGTGGGGCCCACGTGATTTCCGGGTGGGGCCCACGTGATTTCCCCTGGGGGGCCACGTGATTTCCGGGTGGGGCCCACGTGATTTCCGGGTGGGGCCCACGTGATTTCCGGGTGGGGCCCACGTGATATCTGGGTGGGGCCCACGTGATTTCCCCGTGGGGCCCACGTGATTTCCGGGTGGGGCCCACGTGATTTCCGGGTGGGGCCCACGTGATTTCCGGGTGGGGCCCACGTGATTTCCCCGTGGGGCCCACGTGATTTCCGGGTGGGGCCCACGTGATTTCCCCGTGGGGCCCACGTGATTTCCGGGTGGGGCCCACGTGATTTCCGGGTGGGGCCCACGTGATTTCCGGGTGGGGCCCACGTGACTTCCGGGTGGGGCCCACGTGATTTCCGGGTGGGGCCCACGTGATTTCCGGGTGGGGCCCACGTGATTTCCGGGTGGGGCCCACGTGATATCTGGGTGGGGCCCACGTGATTTCCCCTGGGGGCCCACGTGATTTCCGGGTGGGGCCCACGTGATTTCCGGGTGGGGCCCACGTGATTTCCCCGTGGGGCCCACGTGATTTCCGGGTGGGGCCAACGTGATTTCCGGGTGGGGCCCACGTGATTTCCCCGTGGGGCCCACGTGATTTCCGGGTGGGGCCCACGTGATTTCCCCTGGGGCCCACGTGATTTCCGGGTGGGGCCCACGTGAGTTCCGGGTGGGGCCCACGTGATGTCCGGGTGGGGCCCACGTGATTTCCGGGTGGGGCCCACGTTATTTTCCCGTGGGGCCCACGTGATTTCCGGGTGGGCCCCACGTGATTTCCGGGTGGGGCCCACGTGATTTCCGGATGGGGCCCACGTGATTTCCGGGTGGGGCCCACGTGATTTCCGGGTGGGGCCCACGTGATTTCCGGGTGGGGCCCACGTGATTTCCGGGTGGGGCCCACGATATTTTCCCGTGGGGCCCACGTGATTTCCGGGTGGGCCCCACGTGATTTCCGGGTGGGGCCCACGTGATTTCCGGGTGGGCCCCACGTGATTTCCGGGTGGGGCCCACGTGATTTCCGGGTGGGCCCCACGTGATTTCCGGGTGGGGCCCACGTGATTTCCGGGTGGGGCCCACGTGATTTCCGGGTGGGGCCCACGTGATTTCCGGGTGGGGCCCACGTGATTTCCCCGTGGGGCCCACGTGATTTCCGGGTGGGGCCCACGTGATTTCCGGGTGGGGCCCACGTGATTTCCGGGTGGGGCCCACGTGATTTCCCCGTGGGGCCCACGTGATTTCCGGGTGGGGCCCACGTGATTTCCGGGTGGGCCCCACGTGATTTCCGGGTGGGGCCCACGTGATTTCCGGGTGGGGCCCACGTGATTTCCGGGTGGGGCCCACGTGATTTCCGGGTGGGGCCCACGTGATTTCCCCGTGGGGCCCACGTGATTTCCGGGTGGGGCCCACGTGATTTCCGGGTGGGGCCCACGTGATTTCCCCGTGGGGCCCACGTGATTTCCCCGTGGGGCCCACGTGATTTCCGGGTGGGGCCCACGTGATTTCCGGGTGGGGCCCACGTGATTTCCGGGTGGGGCCCATGTGATTTCCCCGTGGGGCCCACGTGATTTCCGGGTGGGGCCCACGTGATTTCCGGGTGGGGCCCACGTGATTTCCGGGTGGGGCCCACGTGATTTCCGGGTGGGGCCCACGTGATTTCCCCGTGGGGCCCACGTGATTTCCGGGTGGGGCCCACGTGATTTCCGGGTGGGGCCCACGTGATTTCCGGGTGGGGCCCACGTGATTTCCGGGTGGGGCCCACGTGATTTCCGGGTGGGGTCCACGTGATTTCCGGGTGGGGCCCACGTGATTTCCGGGTGGGGCCCACGTGATTTCCGGGTGGGGCCCATGTGATTTCCCCGTGGGGCCCACGTGATTTCCCCGTGGGGCCCACGTGATTTCCGGGTGGGGCCCACGTGATTTCCGGGTGGGGCCCACGTGATTTCCGTGTGGGGCCCACGTGATTTCCGGGTGGGGCCCACGTGATTTCCCCTGGGGGGCCACGTGATTTCCGGGTGGGGCCCACGTGATTTCCGGGTGGGGCCCACGTGATTTCCGGGTGGGGCCCACGTGATTTCCGGGTGGGGCCCACGTGATTTCCGGGTGGGCCCCACGTGATTTCCGGGTGGGGCCCACGTGATTTCCGGGTGGGGCCCACGTGATTTCCGGGTGGGGCCCACGTGATTTCCGGGTGGGGCCCACGTGATTTCCGGGTGGGGCCCACGTGATTTCCGGGTGGGGCCCACGTGATTTCCCCGTGGGGCCCACGTGATTTCCGGGTGGGGCCCACGTGATTTCCGGGTGGGGCCCACGTGATTTCCGGGTGGGGCCCACGTGATTTCCGGGTGGGGCCCACGTGATTTCCGGGTGGGGCCCACGTGATTTCCCCGTGGGGCCCACGTGATTTCCCCGTGGGGCCCACGTGATTTCCGGGTGGGGCCCACGTGATTTCCGGGTGGGGCCCACGTGATTTCCGGGTGGGGCCCACGTGATTTCCGGGTGGGGCCCACGTGATTTCCGGGTGGGGCCCACGTGATTTCCGGGTGGGGCCCACGTGATTTCCGTGTGGGGCCCACGTGATTTCCGGGTGGGGCCCACGTGATTTCCGTGTGGGGCCCACGTGATTTCCGGGTGGGGCCCACGGGATTTCCGGGTGGGGCCCACGTGATTTCCCCGTGGGGCCCACGTGATTTCCGGGTGGGGCCCACGTGATTTCCGGGTGGGCCCCACGTGATTTCCGGGTGGGGCCCACGTGATTTCCGGGTGGGGCCCACGTGATTTCCGGGTGGGGCCCACGTGATTTCCCCGTAGTGCCCACGTGATTTCCGGGTGGGGCCCACGTGATTTCCGGGTGGGGCCCACGTGATTTCCCCTGGGGGCCCACGTGATTTCCGGGTGGGGCCCACGTGATTTCCGGGTGGGGCCCACGTGATTTCCGGGTGGGGCCCACGTGATTTCCCCGTGGGGCCCACGTGATTTCCGGGTGGGGCCCACGTGATTTCCGGGTGGGGCCCACGTGATTTCCCCGTGGGGCCCACGTGATTTCCCCGTGGGGCCCACGTGATTTCCGGGTGGGGCCCACGTGATTTCCAGGTGGGGCCCACGTGATTTCCCCGTGGGGCCCACGTGATTTCAGGGTGGGGCCCACGTGATTTCCGGGTGGGGCCCACGTGACTTCCGGGTGGGGCCCACGTGATTTCCGGGTGGGGCCCACGTGATTTCCCCGTGGGGCCCACGTGATTTCCGGGTGGGGCCCACGTGATTTCCGGGTGGGGCCCACGTGACTTCCGGGTGGGGCCCACGTGATTTCCCCTGGGGGCCCACGTGATTTCCGGGTGGGGCCCACGTGATTTCCGGGTGGGGCCCACGTGATTTCCGGGTGGGGCCCACGTGACTTCCGGGTGGGGCCCACGTGATTTCCCCTGGGGGCCCACGTGATTTCCGGGTGGGGCCCACGTGATTTCCGGGTGGGGCCCACGTGATTTCCCCGTGGGGCCCACGTGATTTCCGGGTGGGGCCAACGTGATTTCCGGGTGGGGCCCACGTGATTTCCCCGTGGGGCCCACGTGATTTCCGGGTGGGGCCCACGTGATTTCCCCTGGGGCCCACGTGATTTCCGGGTGGGGCCCACGTGATTTCCGGGTGGGGCCCACGTGATTTCCGGGTGGGGCCCACGTGATTTCCGGGTGGGGCCCACGTGATTTCCGGGTGGGGCCCACGTGACTTCCGGGTGGGGCCCACGTGATTTCCGGGTGGGGCCCACGTGATTTCCCCGTGGGGCCCACGTGATTTCCGGGTGGGGCCCACGTGATTTTCGGGTTGGGCCCACGTGATTTCCGGGTGGGGCCCACGTGATTTCCGGGTGGGGCCCACGTGATTTCCGGATGGGGCCCACGTGATTTCCGGGTGGGGCCCACGTGATTTCCGGGTGGGGCCCACGTGATTTCCGGGTGGGGCCCACGTGATTTCCCCGTGGGGCCCACGTGATTTCCCCGTGGGGCCCACGTGATTTCCGGGTGGGGCCCACGTGATTTCCGGGTGGGGCCCACGTGATTTCCGGGTGGGGCCCACGTGATTTCCTTGTGAGGCCCACGTGATTTCCCCTGGGGGCCCACGTGATTTCCGGGTGGGGCCCACGTGATTTCCGGGTGGGGCCCACGTGATTTCCCCGTGGGGCCCACGTGATTTCCGGGTGGGGCCCACGTGATTTCCGGGTGGGCCCCACGTGATTTCCGGGTGGGGCCCACGTGATTTCCGGGTGGGGCCCACGTGATTTCCGGGTGGGGCCCACGTGATTTCCGGGTGGGGCCCACGTGATTTCCGGGTGGGGCCCACGTGATTTCCCCGTGGGGCCCACGTGATTTCCGGGTGGGGCCCACGTGATTTCCCCGTGGGGCCCACGTGATTTCCGGGTGGGGCCCACGTGATTTCCGGGTGGGGCCCACGTGATTTCCGGGTGGGGCCCACGTGATTTCCGGGTGGGGCCCACGTGATTTCCGGGTGGGGCCCACGTGATATTCGGGTGGGGCCCACGTGATTTCCGGGTGGGGCCCACGTGATTTCCGGGTGGGGCCCACGTGATTTCCGGGTGGGGCCCACGTGATTTCCGGGTGGGGCCCAAGTGATTTCCCCGTGGGGCCCACGTGATTTCCGGGTGGGGCCCACGTGATTTCCGGGTGGGGCCCACGTGATTTCCGGGTGGGGCCCACGTGATTTCCGGGTGGGGCCCACGTGATTTCCGGGTGGGGTCCACGTGATTTCCGGGTGGGGCCCACGTGATTTCCGGGTGGGGCCCACGTGATTTCCGGGTGGGGCCCATGTGATTTCCCCGTGGGGCCCACGTGATTTCCCCGTGGGGCCCACGTGATTTCCGGGTGGGGCCCACGTGATTTCCGGGTGGGGCCCACGTGATTTCCGGGTGGGGCCCACGTGATTTCCCCGTGGGGCCCACGTGATTTCCGGGTGGGGCCCACGTGATTTCCGGGTGGGGCCCACGTGATTTCCCCGTGGTGCCCACGTGATTTCCGGGTGGGGCCCACGTGATTTCCGGGTGGGGCCCACGTGATTTCCCCTGGGGGCCCACGTGATTTCCGGGTGGGGCCCACGTGATTTCCGGGTGGGGCCCACGTGATTTCCGGGTGGGGCCCACGTGATTTCCCCGTGGGGCCCACGTGATTTCCGGGTGGGGCCCACGTGATTTCCGTGTGGGGCCCACGTGATAACCGTGTGGGGCCCACGTGATTTCCGGGTGGGGCCCACGTGATTTCCCCTGGGGGGCCACGTGATTTCCGGGTGGGGCCCACGTGATTTCCGGGTGGGGCCCACGTGATTTCCGGGTGGGGCCCACGTGATATCTGGGTGGGGCCCACGTGATTTCCCCGTGGGGCCCACGTGATTTCCGGGTGGGGCCCACGTGATTTCCGGGTGGGGCCCACGTGATTTCCGGGTGGGGCCCACGTGATTTCCCCGTGGGGCCCACGTGATTTCCGGGTGGGGCCCACGTGATTTCCCCGTGGGGCCCACGTGATTTCCGGGTGGGGCCCACGTGATTTCCGGGTGGGGCCCACGTGATTTCCGGGTGGGGCCCACGTGACTTCCGGGTGGGGCCCACGTGATTTCCGGGTGGGGCCCACGTGATTTCCGGGTGGGGCCCACGTGATTTCCGGGTGGGGCCCACGTGATATCTGGGTGGGGCCCACGTGATTTCCCCTGGGGGCCCACGTGATTTCCGGGTGGGGCCCACGTGATTTCCGGGTGGGGCCCACGTGATTTCCCCGTGGGGCCCACGTGATTTCCGGGTGGGGCCAACGTGATTTCCGGGTGGGGCCCACGTGATTTCCCCGTGGGGCCCACGTGATTTCCGGGTGGGGCCCACGTGATTTCCCCTGGGGCCCACGTGATTTCCGGGTGGGGCCCACGTGATTTCCGGGTGGGGCCCACGTGATTTCCGGGTGGGGCCCACGTGATTTCCGGGTGGGGCCCACGTTATTTTCCCGTGGGGCCCACGTGATTTCCGGGTGGGCCCCACGTGATTTCCGGGTGGGGCCCACGTGATTTCCGGATGGGGCCCACGTGATTTCCGGGTGGGGCCCACGTGATTTCCGGGTGGGGCCCACGTGATTTCCGGGTGGGGCCCACGTGATTTCCGGGTGGGGCCCACGATATTTTCCCGTGGGGCCCACGTGATTTCCGGGTGGGCCCCACGTGATTTCCGGGTGGGGCCCACGTGATTTCCGGGTGGGCCCCACGTGATTTCCGGGTGGGGCCCACGTGATTTCCGGGTGGGCCCCACGTGATTTCCGGGTGGGGCCCACGTGATTTCCGGGTGGGGCCCACGTGATTTCCGGGTGGGGCCCACGTGATTTCCGGGTGGGGCCCACGTGATTTCCCCGTGGGGCCCACGTGATTTCCGGGTGGGGCCCACGTGATTTCCGGGTGGGGCCCACGTGATTTCCGGGTGGGGCCCACGTGATTTCCCCGTGGGGCCCACGTGATTTCCGGGTGGGGCCCACGTGATTTCCGGGTGGGCCCCACGTGATTTCCGGGTGGGGCCCACGTGATTTCCGGGTGGGGCCCACGTGATTTCCGGGTGGGGCCCACGTGATTTCCGGGTGGGGCCCACGTGATTTCCCCGTGGGGCCCACGTGATTTCCGGGTGGGGCCCACGTGATTTCCGGGTGGGGCCCACGTGATTTCCCCGTGGGGCCCACGTGATTTCCCCGTGGGGCCCACGTGATTTCCGGGTGGGGCCCACGTGATTTCCGGGTGGGGCCCACGTGATTTCCGGGTGGGGCCCATGTGATTTCCCCGTGGGGCCCACGTGATTTCCGGGTGGGGCCCACGTGATTTCCGGGTGGGGCCCACGTGATTTCCGGGTGGGGCCCACGTGATTTCCGGGTGGGGCCCACGTGATTTCCCCGTGGGGCCCACGTGATTTCCGGGTGGGGCCCACGTGATTTCCGGGTGGGGCCCACGTGATTTCCGGGTGGGGCCCACGTGATTTCCGGGTGGGGCCCACGTGATTTCCGGGTGGGGTCCACGTGATTTCCGGGTGGGGCCCACGTGATTTCCGGGTGGGGCCCACGTGATTTCCGGGTGGGGCCCATGTGATTTCCCCGTGGGGCCCACGTGATTTCCCCGTGGGGCCCACGTGATTTCCGGGTGGGGCCCACGTGATTTCCGGGTGGGGCCCACGTGATTTCCGTGTGGGGCCCACGTGATTTCCGGGTGGGGCCCACGTGATTTCCCCTGGGGGGCCACGTGATTTCCGGGTGGGGCCCACGTGATTTCCGGGTGGGGCCCACGTGATTTCCGGGTGGGGCCCACGTGATTTCCGGGTGGGGCCCACGTGATTTCCGGGTGGGCCCCACGTGATTTCCGGGTGGGGCCCACGTGATTTCCGGGTGGGGCCCACGTGATTTCCGGGTGGGGCCCACGTGATTTCCGGGTGGGGCCCACGTGATTTCCGGGTGGGGCCCACGTGATTTCCGGGTGGGGCCCACGTGATTTCCCCGTGGGGCCCACGTGATTTCCGGGTGGGGCCCACGTGATTTCCGGGTGGGGCCCACGTGATTTCCGGGTGGGGCCCACGTGATTTCCGGGTGGGGCCCACGTGATTTCCGGGTGGGGCCCACGTGATTTCCCCGTGGGGCCCACGTGATTTCCCCGTGGGGCCCACGTGATTTCCGGGTGGGGCCCACGTGATTTCCGGGTGGGGCCCACGTGATTTCCGGGTGGGGCCCACGTGATTTCCGGGTGGGGCCCACGTGATTTCCGGGTGGGGCCCACGTGATTTCCGGGTGGGGCCCACGTGATTTCCGTGTGGGGCCCACGTGATTTCCGGGTGGGGCCCACGTGATTTCCGTGTGGGGCCCACGTGATTTCCGGGTGGGGCCCACGGGATTTCCGGGTGGGGCCCACGTGATTTCCCCGTGGGGCCCACGTGATTTCCGGGTGGGGCCCACGTGATTTCCGGGTGGGCCCCACGTGATTTCCGGGTGGGGCCCACGTGATTTCCGGGTGGGGCCCACGTGATTTCCGGGTGGGGCCCACGTGATTTCCCCGTAGTGCCCACGTGATTTCCGGGTGGGGCCCACGTGATTTCCGGGTGGGGCCCACGTGATTTCCCCTGGGGGCCCACGTGATTTCCGGGTGGGGCCCACGTGATTTCCGGGTGGGGCCCACGTGATTTCCGGGTGGGGCCCACGTGATTTCCCCGTGGGGCCCACGTGATTTCCGGGTGGGGCCCACGTGATTTCCGGGTGGGGCCCACGTGATTTCCCCGTGGGGCCCACGTGATTTCCCCGTGGGGCCCACGTGATTTCCGGGTGGGGCCCACGTGATTTCCAGGTGGGGCCCACGTGATTTCCCCGTGGGGCCCACGTGATTTCAGGGTGGGGCCCACGTGATTTCCGGGTGGGGCCCACGTGACTTCCGGGTGGGGCCCACGTGATTTCCGGGTGGGGCCCACGTGATTTCCCCGTGGGGCCCACGTGATTTCCGGGTGGGGCCCACGTGATTTCCGGGTGGGGCCCACGTGACTTCCGGGTGGGGCCCACGTGATTTCCCCTGGGGGCCCACGTGATTTCCGGGTGGGGCCCACGTGATTTCCGGGTGGGGCCCACGTGATTTCCGGGTGGGGCCCACGTGACTTCCGGGTGGGGCCCACGTGATTTCCCCTGGGGGCCCACGTGATTTCCGGGTGGGGCCCACGTGATTTCCGGGTGGGGCCCACGTGATTTCCCCGTGGGGCCCACGTGATTTCCGGGTGGGGCCAACGTGATTTCCGGGTGGGGCCCACGTGATTTCCCCGTGGGGCCCACGTGATTTCCGGGTGGGGCCCACGTGATTTCCCCTGGGGCCCACGTGATTTCCGGGTGGGGCCCACGTGATTTCCGGGTGGGGCCCACGTGATTTCCGGGTGGGGCCCACGTGATTTCCGGGTGGGGCCCACGTGATTTCCGGGTGGGGCCCACGTGACTTCCGGGTGGGGCCCACGTGATTTCCGGGTGGGGCCCACGTGATTTCCCCGTGGGGCCCACGTGATTTCCGGGTGGGGCCCACGTGATTTTCGGGTTGGGCCCACGTGATTTCCGGGTGGGGCCCACGTGATTTCCGGGTGGGGCCCACGTGATTTCCGGATGGGGCCCACGTGATTTCCGGGTGGGGCCCACGTGATTTCCGGGTGGGGCCCACGTGATTTCCGGGTGGGGCCCACGTGATTTCCCCGTGGGGCCCACGTGATTTCCCCGTGGGGCCCACGTGATTTCCGGGTGGGGCCCACGTGATTTCCGGGTGGGGCCCACGTGATTTCCGGGTGGGGCCCACGTGATTTCCTTGTGAGGCCCACGTGATTTCCCCTGGGGGCCCACGTGATTTCCGGGTGGGGCCCACGTGATTTCCGGGTGGGGCCCACGTGATTTCCCCGTGGGGCCCACGTGATTTCCGGGTGGGGCCCACGTGATTTCCGGGTGGGCCCCACGTGATTTCCGGGTGGGGCCCACGTGATTTCCGGGTGGGGCCCACGTGATTTCCGGGTGGGGCCCACGTGATTTCCGGGTGGGGCCCACGTGATTTCCGGGTGGGGCCCACGTGATTTCCCCGTGGGGCCCACGTGATTTCCGGGTGGGGCCCACGTGATTTCCCCGTGGGGCCCACGTGATTTCCGGGTGGGGCCCACGTGATTTCCGGGTGGGGCCCACGTGATTTCCGGGTGGGGCCCACGTGATTTCCGGGTGGGGCCCACGTGATTTCCGGGTGGGGCCCACGTGATATTCGGGTGGGGCCCACGTGATTTCCGGGTGGGGCCCACGTGATTTCCGGGTGGGGCCCACGTGATTTCCGGGTGGGGCCCACGTGATTTCCGGGTGGGGCCCAAGTGATTTCCCCGTGGGGCCCACGTGATTTCCGGGTGGGGCCCACGTGATTTCCGGGTGGGGCCCACGTGATTTCCGGGTGGGGCCCACGTGATTTCCGGGTGGGGCCCACGTGATTTCCGGGTGGGGTCCACGTGATTTCCGGGTGGGGCCCACGTGATTTCCGGGTGGGGCCCACGTGATTTCCGGGTGGGGCCCATGTGATTTCCCCGTGGGGCCCACGTGATTTCCCCGTGGGGCCCACGTGATTTCCGGGTGGGGCCCACGTGATTTCCGGGTGGGGCCCACGTGATTTCCGGGTGGGGCCCACGTGATTTCCCCGTGGGGCCCACGTGATTTCCGGGTGGGGCCCACGTGATTTCCGGGTGGGGCCCACGTGATTTCCCCGTGGTGCCCACGTGATTTCCGGGTGGGGCCCACGTGATTTCCGGGTGGGGCCCACGTGATTTCCCCTGGGGGCCCACGTGATTTCCGGGTGGGGCCCACGTGATTTCCGGGTGGGGCCCACGTGATTTCCGGGTGGGGCCCACGTGATTTCCGGGTGGGGCCCACGTGATTTCCCCGTGGGGCCCACGTGATTTCCGGGTGGGGCCCACGTGATTTCCGTGTGGGGCCCACGTGATAACCGTGTGGGGCCCACGTGATTTCCGGGTGGGGCCCACGTGATTTCCCCTGGGGGGCCACGTGATTTCCGGGTGGGGCCCACGTGATTTCCGGGTGGGGCCCACGTGATTTCCGGGTGGGGCCCACGTGATATCTGGGTGGGGCCCACGTGATTTCCCCGTGGGGCCCACGTGATTTCCGGGTGGGGCCCACGTGATTTCCGGGTGGGGCCCACGTGATTTCCGGGTGGGGCCCACGTGATTTCCCCGTGGGGCCCACGTGATTTCCGGGTGGGGCCCACGTGATTTCCCCGTGGGGCCCACGTGATTTCCGGGTGGGGCCCACGTGATTTCCGGGTGGGGCCCACGTGATTTCCGGGTGGGGCCCACGTGACTTCCGGGTGGGGCCCACGTGATTTCCGGGTGGGGCCCACGTGATTTCCGGGTGGGGCCCACGTGATTTCCGGGTGGGGCCCACGTGATATCTGGGTGGGGCCCACGTGATTTCCCCTGGGGGCCCACGTGATTTCCGGGTGGGGCCCACGTGATTTCCGGGTGGGGCCCACGTGATTTCCCCGTGGGGCCCACGTGATTTCCGGGTGGGGCCAACGTGATTTCCGGGTGGGGCCCACGTGATTTCCCCGTGGGGCCCACGTGATTTCCGGGTGGGGCCCACGTGATTTCCCCTGGGGCCCACGTGATTTCCGGGTGGGGCCCACGTGATTTCCGGGTGGGGCCCACGTGATTTCCGGGTGGGGCCCACGTGATTTCCGGGTGGGGCCCACGTGATTTCCGGGTGGGGCCCACGTGATTTCCGGGTGGGGCCCACGTGATTTCCGGGTGGGGCCCACGTGATTTCCGTGTGGGGCCCACGTGATTTCCAGGTGGGGCCCACGGGATTTCCGGGTGGGGCCCACGTGATTTCCCCGTGGGGCCCACGTGATTTCCGGGTGGGGCCCACGTGATTTCCGGGTGGGCCCCACGTGATTTCCGGGTGGGGCCCACGTGATTTCCGGGTGGGGCCCACGTGATTTCCGGGTGGGGCCCACGTGATTTCCCCGTGGTGCCCACGTGATTTCCGGGTGGGGCCCACGTGATTTCCGGGTGGGGCCCACGTGATTTCCCCTGGGGGCCCACGTGATTTCCGGGTGGGGCCCACGTGATTTCCGGGTGGGGCCCACGTGATTTCCGGGTGGGGCCCACGTGATTTCCGGGTGGGGCCCACGTGATTTCCGGGTGGGGCCCACGTGATTTCCGGGTGGGGCCCACGTGATTTCCCCGTGGGGCCCACGTGATTTCCCCGTGGGGCCCACGTGATTTCCGGGTGGGGCCCACGTGATTTCCGGGTGGGGCCCACGTGATTTCCGGGTGGGGCCCACGTGATTTCCTTGTGAGGCCCACGTGATTTCCCCTGGGGGCCCACGTGATTTCCGGGTGGGGCCCACGTGATTTCCGGGTGGGGCCCACGTGATTTCCGGGTGGGGCCCACGTGATTTCCGGGTGGGGCCCACGTGATTTCCGGGTGGGGCCCACGTGATTTCCCCGTGGGGCCCACGTGATTTCCCCGTGGGGCCCACGTGATTTCCGGATGGGGCCCACGTGATTTCCGGGTGGGGCCCACGTGATTTCCGGGTGGGGCCCACGTGATTTCCGGGTGGGGCCCACGTGATTTCCGGGTGGGGCCCACGTGATTTCCGGGTGGGGCCCACGTGATTTCCCCGTGGGGCCCACGTGATTTCCGGGTGGGGCCTACGTGATTTCCCCGTGGGGCCCACGTGATTTCCGGGTGGGGCCCACGTGATTTCCGGGTGGGGACCACGTGATTTCCGGGTGGGGCCCACGTGATTTCCCCGTGGTGCCCACGTGATTTCCGGGTGGGGCCCACGTGATTTCCGGGTGGGGCCCACGTGATTTCCGGGTGGGGCCCACGTGATTTCCGGGTGGGGCCCACGTGATTTCCGGGTGGGGCCCACGTGATTTCCGGGTGGGGCCCACGTGATTTCCGGGTGGGGCCCACGTGATTTCCGGGTGGGGCCCACGTGATTTCCCCGTGGGGCCCACGTGATTTCCGGATGGGGCCCACGTGATTTCCGGGTGGGCCCACGTGATTTCCGGGTGGGGCCCACGTGATTTCCGGGTGGGGCCCACGTGATTTCCGGGTGGGGCCCACGGGATTTCCGGGTGGGGCCCACGTGATTTCCGTGTGGGGCCCACGTGATTTCCGGGTGGGGCCCACGGGATTTCCGGGTGGGGCCCACGTGATTTCCCCGTGGGGCCCACGTGATTTCCGGGTGGGGCCCACGTGATTTCCGGGTGGGCCCCACGTGATTTCCGGGTGGGGCCCACGTGATTTCCGGGTGGGGCCCACGTGATTTCCGGGTGGGGCCCACGTGATTTCCCCGTGGTGCCCACGTGATTTCCGGGTGGGGCCCACGTGATTTCCGGGTGGGGCCCACGTGATTTCCGGGTGGGGCCCACGTGATTTCCCCGTGGGGCCCACGTGATTTCCGGGTGGGGCCCACGTGATTTCCGTGTGGGGCCCACGTGATTTCCGTGTGGGGCCCACGTGATTTCCGGATGGGGCCCACGTGATTTCCCCTGGGGGGCCACGTGATTTCCGGGTGGGGCCCACGTGATTTCCGGGTGGGGCCCACGTGATTTCCGGGTGGGGCCCACGTGATTTCCCCGTGGGGCCCACGTGATTTCCGGGTGGGCCCCACGTGATTTCCGGGTGGGGCCCACGTGATTTCCGGGTGGGGCCCACGTGATTTCCGGGTGGGGCCCACGTGATTTCCGGGTGGGGCCCACGTGATTTCCGGGTGGGGCCCACGTGATTTCCGGGTGGGGCCCACGTGATTTCCGGGTGGGGCCCACGTGATTTCCCCGTGGGGCCCACGTGATTTCCGGGTGGGGCCCACGTGATTTCCGGGTGGGGCCCACGTGATTTCCGGGTGGGGCCCACGTGATTTCCGGGTGGGGCCCACGTGATTTCCGGGTGGGGCCCACGTGATTTCCGGGTGGGGCCCACGTGATTTCCCCGTGGGGCCCACGTGATTTCCGGGTGGGGCCCACGTGATTTCCGGGTGGGGCCCACGTGATTTCCGGGTGGGGCCCACGTGATTTCCCCGTGGGGCCCACGTGATTTCCGGGTGGGGCCCACGTGATTTCCGGGTGGGCCCCACGTGATTTCCGGGTGGGGCCCACGTGATTTCCGGGTGGGGCCCACGTGATTTCCGGGTGGGGCCCACGTGATTTCCGGGTGGGGCCCACGTGATTTCCCCGTGGGGCCCACGTGATTTCCGGGTGGGGCCCACGTGATTTCCGGGTGGGGCCCACGTGATTTCCCCGTGGGGCCCACGTGATTTCCCCGTGGGGCCCACGTGATTTCCGGGTGGGGCCCACGTGATTTCCGGGTGGGGCCCACGTGATTTCCGGGTGGGGCCCACGTGATTTCCGGGTGGGGCCCACGTGATTTCCGGGTGGGGTCCACGTGATTTCCGGGTGGGGCCCACGTGATTTCCGGGTGGGGCCCACGTGATTTCCGGGTGGGGCCCATGTGATTTCCCCGTGGGGCCCACGTGATTTCCGGGTGGGGCCCACGTGATTTCCGGGTGGGGCCCACGTGATTTCCGGGTGGGGCCCACGTGATTTCCGGGTGGGGCCCACGTGATTTCCCCGTGGGGCCCACGTGATTTCCGGGTGGGGCCCACGTGATTTCCGGGTGGGGCCCACGTGATTTCCGGGTGGGGCCCACGTGATTTCCGGGTGGGGCCCACGTGATTTCCGGGTGGGGCCCACGTGATTTCCGGGTGGGGTCCACGTGATTTCCGGGTGGGGCCCACGTGATTTCCGGGTGGGGCCCACGTGATTTCCGGGTGGGGCCCATGTGATTTCCCCGTGGGGCCCACGTGATTTCCCCGTGGGGCCCACGTGATTTCCGGGTGGGGCCCACGTGATTTCCGGGTGGGGCCCACGTGATTTCCGTGTGGGGCCCACGTGATTTCCGGGTGGGGCCCACGTGATTTCCCCTGGGGGGCCACGTGATTTCCGGGTGGGGCCCACGTGATTTCCGGGTGGGGCCCACGTGATTTCCGGGTGGGGCCCACGTGATTTCCCCGTGGGGCCCACGTGATTTCCGGGTGGGCCCCACGTGATTTCCGGGTGGGACCCACGTGATCCGGGTGGGGCCCACGTGATTTCCGGGTGGGGCCCACGTGATTTCCGGGTGGGGCCCACGTGATTTCCGGGTGGGGCCCAGGTGATTTCCGGGTGGGGCCCACGTGATTTCCGGGTGGGGCCCACGTGATTTCCGGGTGGGGCCCACGTGATTTCCCCTGGGGGCCCACGTGATTTCAGGGTGGGGCCCACGTGATTTCCGGGTGGGGCCCACGTGATTTCCGGGTGGGGCCCACGTGATTTCCGGGTGGGGCCCACGTGATTTCCGGGTGGGGCCCACGTTATTTTCCCGTGGGGCCCACGTGATTTCCGGGTGGGCCCCACGTGATTTCCGGGTGGGGCCCACGTGATTTCCGGATGGGGCCCACGTGATTTCCGGGTGGGGCCCACGTGATTTCCGGGTGGGGCCCACGTGATTTCCGGGTGGGGCCCACGTGATTTCCGGGTGGGGCCCACGATATTTTCCCGTGGGGCCCACGTGATTTCCGGGTGGGCCCCACGTGATTTCCGGGTGGGGCCCACGTGATTTCCGGGTGGGCCCCACGTGATTTCCGGGTGGGGCCCACGTGATTTCCGGGTGGGCCCCACGTGATTTCCGGGTGGGGCCCACGTGATTTCCGGGTGGGGCCCACGTGATTTCCGGGTGGGGCCCACGTGATTTCCGGGTGGGGCCCACGTGATTTCCCCGTGGGGCCCACGTGATTTCCGGGTGGGGCCCACGTGATTTCCGGGTGGGGCCCACGTGATTTCCGGGTGGGGCCCACGTGATTTCCCCGTGGGGCCCACGTGATTTCCGGGTGGGGCCCACGTGATTTCCGGGTGGGCCCCACGTGATTTCCGGGTGGGGCCCACGTGATTTCCGGGTGGGGCCCACGTGATTTCCGGGTGGGGCCCACGTGATTTCCGGGTGGGGCCCACGTGATTTCCCCGTGGGGCCCACGTGATTTCCGGGTGGGGCCCACGTGATTTCCGGGTGGGGCCCACGTGATTTCCCCGTGGGGCCCACGTGATTTCCCCGTGGGGCCCACGTGATTTCCGGGTGGGGCCCACGTGATTTCCGGGTGGGGCCCACGTGATTTCCGGGTGGGGCCCACGTGATTTCCCCGTGGGGCCCACGTGATTTCCGGGTGGGGCCCACGTGATTTCCGGGTGGGGCCCACGTGATTTCCGGGTGGGGCCCACGTGATTTCCGGGTGGGGCCCACGTGATTTCCCCGTGGGGCCCACGTGATTTCCGGGTGGGGCCCACGTGATTTCCGGGTGGGGCCCACGTGATTTCCGGGTGGGGCCCACGTGATTTCCGGGTGGGGCCCACGTGATTTCCGGGTGGGGTCCACGTGATTTCCGGGTGGGGCCCACGTGATTTCCGGGTGGGGCCCACGTGATTTCCGGGTGGGGCCCATGTGATTTCCCCGTGGGGCCCACGTGATTTCCCCGTGGGGCCCACGTGATTTCCGGGTGGGGCCCACGTGATTTCCGGGTGGGGCCCACGTGATTTCCGTGTGGGGCCCACGTGATTTCCGGGTGGGGCCCACGTGATTTCCCCTGGGGGGCCACGTGATTTCCGGGTGGGGCCCACGTGATTTCCGGGTGGGGCCCACGTGATTTCCGGGTGGGGCCCACGTGATTTCCGGGTGGGGCCCACGTGATTTCCGGGTGGGCCCCACGTGATTTCCGGGTGGGGCCCACGTGATTTCCGGGTGGGGCCCACGTGATTTCCGGGTGGGGCCCACGTGATTTCCGGGTGGGGCCCACGTGATTTCCGGGTGGGGCCCACGTGATTTCCGGGTGGGGCCCACGTGATTTCCCCGTGGGGCCCACGTGATTTCCGGGTGGGGCCCACGTGATTTCCGGGTGGGGCCCACGTGATTTCCGGGTGGGGCCCACGTGATTTCCGGGTGGGGCCCACGTGATTTCCGGGTGGGGCCCACGTGATTTCCCCGTGGGGCCCACGTGATTTCCCCGTGGGGCCCACGTGATTTCCGGGTGGGGCCCACGTGATTTCCGGGTGGGGCCCACGTGATTTCCGGGTGGGGCCCACGTGATTTCCGGGTGGGGCCCACGTGATTTCCGGGTGGGGCCCACGTGATTTCCGGGTGGGGCCCACGTGATTTCCGTGTGGGGCCCACGTGATTTCCGGGTGGGGCCCACGTGATTTCCGTGTGGGGCCCACGTGATTTCCGGGTGGGGCCCACGGGATTTCCGGGTGGGGCCCACGTGATTTCCCCGTGGGGCCCACGTGATTTCCGGGTGGGGCCCACGTGATTTCCGGGTGGGCCCCACGTGATTTCCGGGTGGGGCCCACGTGATTTCCGGGTGGGGCCCACGTGATTTCCGGGTGGGGCCCACGTGATTTCCCCGTAGTGCCCACGTGATTTCCGGGTGGGGCCCACGTGATTTCCGGGTGGGGCCCACGTGATTTCCCCTGGGGGCCCACGTGATTTCCGGGTGGGGCCCACGTGATTTCCGGGTGGGGCCCACGTGATTTCCGGGTGGGGCCCACGTGATTTCCCCGTGGGGCCCACGTGATTTCCGGGTGGGGCCCACGTGATTTCCGGGTGGGGCCCACGTGATTTCCCCGTGGGGCCCACGTGATTTCCCCGTGGGGCCCACGTGATTTCCGGGTGGGGCCCACGTGATTTCCAGGTGGGGCCCACGTGATTTCCCCGTGGGGCCCACGTGATTTCAGGGTGGGGCCCACGTGATTTCCGGGTGGGGCCCACGTGACTTCCGGGTGGGGCCCACGTGATTTCCGGGTGGGGCCCACGTGATTTCCCCGTGGGGCCCACGTGATTTCCGGGTGGGGCCCACGTGATTTCCGGGTGGGGCCCACGTGACTTCCGGGTGGGGCCCACGTGATTTCCCCTGGGGGCCCACGTGATTTCCGGGTGGGGCCCACGTGATTTCCGGGTGGGGCCCACGTGATTTCCGGGTGGGGCCCACGTGACTTCCGGGTGGGGCCCACGTGATTTCCCCTGGGGGCCCACGTGATTTCCGGGTGGGGCCCACGTGATTTCCGGGTGGGGCCCACGTGATTTCCCCGTGGGGCCCACGTGATTTCCGGGTGGGGCCAACGTGATTTCCGGGTGGGGCCCACGTGATTTCCCCGTGGGGCCCACGTGATTTCCGGGTGGGGCCCACGTGATTTCCCCTGGGGCCCACGTGATTTCCGGGTGGGGCCCACGTGATTTCCGGGTGGGGCCCACGTGATTTCCGGGTGGGGCCCACGTGATTTCCGGGTGGGGCCCACGTGATTTCCGGGTGGGGCCCACGTGACTTCCGGGTGGGGCCCACGTGATTTCCGGGTGGGGCCCACGTGATTTCCCCGTGGGGCCCACGTGATTTCCGGGTGGGGCCCACGTGATTTTCGGGTTGGGCCCACGTGATTTCCGGGTGGGGCCCACGTGATTTCCGGGTGGGGCCCACGTGATTTCCGGATGGGGCCCACGTGATTTCCGGGTGGGGCCCACGTGATTTCCGGGTGGGGCCCACGTGATTTCCGGGTGGGGCCCACGTGATTTCCCCGTGGGGCCCACGTGATTTCCCCGTGGGGCCCACGTGATTTCCGGGTGGGGCCCACGTGATTTCCGGGTGGGGCCCACGTGATTTCCGGGTGGGGCCCACGTGATTTCCTTGTGAGGCCCACGTGATTTCCCCTGGGGGCCCACGTGATTTCCGGGTGGGGCCCACGTGATTTCCGGGTGGGGCCCACGTGATTTCCCCGTGGGGCCCACGTGATTTCCGGGTGGGGCCCACGTGATTTCCGGGTGGGCCCCACGTGATTTCCGGGTGGGGCCCACGTGATTTCCGGGTGGGGCCCACGTGATTTCCGGGTGGGGCCCACGTGATTTCCGGGTGGGGCCCACGTGATTTCCGGGTGGGGCCCACGTGATTTCCCCGTGGGGCCCACGTGATTTCCGGGTGGGGCCCACGTGATTTCCGTGTGGGGCCCACGTGATTTCCGTGTGGGGCCCACGTGATTTCCGGATGGGGCCCACGTGATTTCCCCTGGGGGGCCACGTGATTTCCGGGTGGGGCCCACGTGATTTCCGGGTGGGGCCCACGTGATTTCCGGGTGGGGCCCACGTGATTTCCCCGTGGGGCCCACGTGATTTCCGGGTGGGCCCCACGTGATTTCCGGGTGGGGCCCACGTGATTTCCGGGTGGGGCCCACGTGATTTCCGGGTGGGGCCCACGTGATTTCCGGGTGGGGCCCACGTGATTTCCTTGTGAGGCCCACGTGATTTCCCCTGGGGGCCCACGTGATTTCCGGGTGGGGCCCACGTGATTTCCGGGTGGGGCCCACGTGATTTCCCCGTGGGGCCCACGTGATTTCCGGGTGGGGCCCACGTGATTTCCGGGTGGGCCCCACGTGATTTCCGGGTGGGGCCCACGTGATTTCCGGGTGGGGCCCACGTGATTTCCGGGTGGGGCCCACGTGATTTCCGGGTGGGGCCCACGTGATTTCCGGGTGGGGCCCACGTGATTTCCCCGTGGGGCCCACGTGATTTCCGGGTGGGGCCCACGTGATTTCCGTGTGGGGCCCACGTGATTTCCGTGTGGGGCCCACGTGATTTCCGGATGGGGCCCACGTGATTTCCCCTGGGGGGCCACGTGATTTCCGGGTGGGGCCCACGTGATTTCCGGGTGGGGCCCACGTGATTTCCGGGTGGGGCCCACGTGATTTCCCCGTGGGGCCCACGTGATTTCCGGGTGGGCCCCACGTGATTTCCGGGTGGGGCCCACGTGATTTCCGGGTGGGGCCCACGTGATTTCCGGGTGGGGCCCACGTGATTTCCGGGTGGGGCCCACGTGATTTCCGGGTGGGGCCCACGTGATTTCCGGGTGGGGCCCACGTGATTTCCGGGTGGGGCCCACGTGATTTCCCCGTGGGGCCCACGTGATTTCCGGGTGGGGCCCACGTGATTTCCGGGTGGGGCCCACGTGATTTCCGGGTGGGGCCCACGTGATTTCCGGGTGGGGCCCACGTGATTTCCCCGTGGGGCCCACGTGATTTCCCCGTGGGGCCCACGTGATTTCCCCGTGGGGCCCACGTGATTTCCCCGTGGGGCCCACGTGATTTCCGGGTGGGGCCCACGTGATTTCCGGGTGGGGCCCACGTGATTTCCGGGTGGGGCCCACGTGATTTCCGGGTGGGGCCCACGTGACTTCCGGGTGGGGCCCACGTGATTTCCGGGTGGGGCCCGAGTGATTTCCGGGTGGGGCCCACGTGATTTCCGGGTGGGGCCCACGTGATATCTGGGTGGGGCCCACGTGATTTCCCCTGGGGGCCCACGTGATTTCCGGGTGGGGCCCACGTGATTTCCGGGTGGGGCCCACGTGATTTCCCCGTGGGGCCCACGTGATTTCCGGGTGGGGCCAACGTGATTTCCGGGTGGGGCCCACGTGATTTCCCCGTGGGGCCCACGTGATTTCCGGGTGGGGCCCACGTGATTTCCCCTGGGGCCCACGTGATTTCCGGGTGGGGCCCACGTGATTTCCGGGTGGGGCCCACGTGATTTCCGGGTGGGGCCCACGTGATTTCCGGGTGGGGCCCACGTGATTTCCGGGTGGGGCCCACGTGATTTCCGGGTGGGGCCCACGTGATTTCCGGGTGGGGCCCACGTGATTTCCCCGTGGGGCCCACGTGATTTCCGGGTGGGGCCCACGTGATTTCCGGGTGGGGCCCACGTGATTTCCGGGTGGGGCCCACGTGATTTCCGGGTGGGGCCCACGTGATTTCCGGGTGGGGCCCACGTGATATTCGGGTGGGGCCCACGTGATTTCCGGGTGGGGCCCACGTGATTTCCGGGTGGGGCCCACGTGATTTCCGGGTGGGGCCCACGTGATTTCCGGGTGGGGCCCAAGTGATTTCCCCGTGGGGCCCACGTGATTTCCGGGTGGGGCCCACGTGATTTCCGGGTGGGGCCCACGTGATTTCCGGGTGGGGCCCACGTGATTTCCGGGTGGGGCCCACGTGATTTCCGGGTGGGGTCCACGTGATTTCCGGGTGGGGCCCACGTGATTTCCGGGTGGGGCCCACGTGATTTCCGGGTGGGGCCCATGTGATTTCCCCGTGGGGCCCACGTGATTTCCCCGTGGGGCCCACGTGATTTCCGGGTGGGGCCCACGTGATTTCCGGGTGGGGCCCACGTGATTTCCCCGTGGGGCCCACGTGATTTCCGGGTGGGGCCCACGTGATTTCCGGGTGGGGCCCACGTGATTTCCCCGTGGTGCCCACGTGATTTCCGGGTGGGGCCCACGTGATTTCCGGGTGGGGCCCACGTGATTTCCCCTGGGGGCCCACGTGATTTCCGGGTGGGGCCCACGTGATTTCCGGGTGGGGCCCACGTGATTTCCGGGTGGGGCCCACGTGATTTCCGGGTGGGGCCCACGTGATTTCCCCGTGGGGCCCACGTGATTTCCGGGTGGGGCCCACGTGATTTCCGTGTGGGGCCCACGTGATAACCGTGTGGGGCCCACGTGATTTCCGGGTGGGGCCCACGTGATTTCCCCTGGGGGGCCACGTGATTTCCGGGTGGGGCCCACGTGATTTCCGGGTGGGGCCCACGTGATTTCCGGGTGGGGCCCACGTGATATCTGGGTGGGGCCCACGTGATTTCCCCGTGGGGCCCACGTGATTTCCGGGTGGGGCCCACGTGATTTCCGGGTGGGGCCCACGTGATTTCCGGGTGGGGCCCACGTGATTTCCCCGTGGGGCCCACGTGATTTCCGGGTGGGGCCCACGTGATTTCCCCGTGGGGCCCACGTGATTTCCGGGTGGGGCCCACGTGATTTCCGGGTGGGGCCCACGTGATTTCCGGGTGGGGCCCACGTGACTTCCGGGTGGGGCCCACGTGATTTCCGGGTGGGGCCCACGTGATTTCCGGGTGGGGCCCACGTGATTTCCGGGTGGGGCCCACGTGATATCTGGGTGGGGCCCACGTGATTTCCCCTGGGGGCCCACGTGATTTCCGGGTGGGGCCCACGTGATTTCCGGGTGGGGCCCACGTGATTTCCCCGTGGGGCCCACGTGATTTCCGGGTGGGGCCAACGTGATTTCCGGGTGGGGCCCACGTGATTTCCCCGTGGGGCCCACGTGATTTCCGGGTGGGGCCCACGTGATTTCCCCGTGGGGCCCACGTGATTTCCGGGTGGGGCCCACGTGATTTCCGGGTGGGGCCCACGTGATATCTGGGTGGGGCCCACGTGATTTCCCCTGGGGGCCCACGTGATTTCCGGGTGGGGCCCACGTGATTTCCGGGTGGGGCCTACGTGATTTCCCCGTGGGGCCCACGTGATTTCCGGGTGGGCCCCACGTGATTTCTGGGTGGGGCCCACGTGATTTCCCCGTGGGGCCCACGTGATTTCCGGATGGGGCCCACGTGATTTCCGGGTGGGGCCCACGTGATTTCCGGGTGGGGCCCACGTGATTTCCGGGTGGGGCCCACGTGACTTCCGGGTGGGGCCCACGTGATTTCCGGGTGGGGCCCACGTGATTTCCCCGTGGGGCCCACGTGATTTCCGGGTGGGGCCCACGTGATTTTCGGGTTGGGCCCACGTGATTTCCGGGTGGGGCCCACGTGATTTCCGGGTGGGGCCCACGTGATTTCCGGGTGGGGCCCACGTGATTTCCGGGTGGGGCCCACGTGATTTCCCCGTGGGGCCCACGTGATTTCCCCGTGGGGCCCACGTGATTTCCGGGTGGGGCCCACGTGATTTCCGGGTGGGGCCCACGTGATTTCCTTGTGAGGCCCTCGTGATTTCCCCTGGGGGCCCACGTGATTTCCGGGTGGGGCCCACGTGATTTCCGGGTGGGGCCCACGTGATTTCCGGGTGGGGCCCACGTGATTTCCGGGTGGGGCCCACGTGATTTCCTTGTGAGGCCCTCGTGATTTCCCCTGGGGGCCCACGTGATTTCCGGGTGGGGCCCACGTGATTTCCCCGTGGTGCCCACGTGATTTCCGGGTGGGGCCCACGTGATTTCCGGGTGGGGCCCACGTGATTTCCGGGTGGGGCCCACGTGATTTCAGGGTGGGGCCCACGTGATTTCCGGGTGGGGCCCACGTGATTTCCGGGTGGGGCCCACGTGATTTCCGGGTGGGGCCCACGTGATTTCCGGGTGGGGCCCACGTGATTTCCGGGTGGGGCCCACGTGATTTCCGTGTGGGGCCCACGTGATTTCCGGGTGGGGCCCACGTGATTTCCGTGTGGGGCCCACGTGATTTCCGGGTGGGGCCCACGGGATTTCCGGGTGGGGCCCACGTGATTTCCCCGTGGGGCCCACGTGATTTCCGGGTGGGGCCCACGTGATTTCCGGGTGGGCCCCACGTGATTTCCGGGTGGGGCCCACGTGATTTCCGGGTGGGGCCCACGTGATTTCCCCGTGGGGCCCCCGTGATTTCCGGGTGGGGCCCACGTGATTTCCGTGTGGGGCCCACGTGATTTCCGTGTGGGGCCCACGTGATTTCCGGGTGGGGCCCACGTGATTTCCCCTGGGGGGCCACGTGATTTCCGGGTGGGGCCCACGTGATTTCCGGGTGGGGCCCACGTGATTTCCGGGTGGGGCCCACGTGATTTCCCCGTGGGGCCCACGTGATTTCCGGGTGGGCCCCACGTGATTTCCGGGTGGGGCCCACGTGATTTCCGGGTGGGGCCCACGTGATTTCCGGGTGGGGCCCACGTGATTTCCGGGTGGGGCCCACGTGATTTCCGGGTGGGGCCCACGTGATTTCCGGGTGGGGCCCACGTGATTTCCAGGTGGGGCCCACGTGATTTCCCCGTGGGGCCCACGTGATTTCCGGGTGGGGCCCACGTGATTTCCGGGTGGGGCCCACGTGATTTCCGGGTGGGGCCCACGTGATTTCCGGGTGGGGCCCACGTGATTTCCGGGTGGGGCCCACGTGATTTCCCCGTGGGGCCCACGTGATTTCCCCGTGGGGCCCACGTGATTTCCGGGTGGGGCCCACGTGATTTCCCCGTGGGGCCCACGTGATTTCCGGGTGGGGCCCACGTGATTTCCGGGTGGGGCCCACGTGATTTCCGGGTGGGGCCCACGTGATTTCCGGGTGGGGCCCACGTGACTTCCGGGTGGGGCCCACGTGATTTCCGGGTGGGGCCCACGTGATTTCCGGGTGGGGCCCACGTGATTTCCGGGTGGGGCCCACGTGATATCTGGGTGGGGCCCACGTGATTTCCCCTGGGGGCCCACGTGATTTCCGGGTGGGGCCCACGTGATTTCCGGGTGGGGCCCACGTGATTTCCCCGTGGGGCCCACGTGATTTCCGGGTGGGGCCAACGTGATTTCCGGGTGGGGCCCACGTGATTTCCCCGTGGGGCCCACGTGATTTCCGGGTGGGGCCCACGTGATTTCCCCTGGGGCCCACGTGATTTCCGGGTGGGGCCCACGTGATTTCCGGGTGGGGCCCACGTGATTTCCGGGTGGGGCCCACGTGATTTCCGGGTGGGGCCCACGTGATTTCCGGGTGGGGCCCACGTGATTTCCGGGTGGGGCCCACGTGATTTCCGGGTGGGGCCCACGTGATTTCCCCGTGGGGCCCACGTGATTTCCGGGTGGGGCCCACGTGATTTCCGGGTGGGGCCCACGTGATTTCCGGGTGGGGCCCACGTGATTTCCGGGTGGGGCCCACGTGATTTCCGGGTGGGGCCCACGTGATATTCGGGTGGGGCCCACGTGATTTCCGGGTGGGGCCCACGTGATTTCCGGGTGGGGCCCACGTGATTTCCGGGTGGGGCCCACGTGATTTCCGGGTGGGGCCCACGTGATTTCCCCGTGGGGCCCACGTGATTTCCGGGTGGGGCCCACGTGATTTCCGGGTGGGGCCCACGTGATTTCCGGGTGGGGCCCACGTGATTTCCGGGTGGGGCCCACGTGATTTCCGGGTGGGGCCCACGTGATTTCCGGGTGGGGTCCACGTGATTTCCGGGTGGGGCCCACGTGATTTCCGGGTGGGGCCCACGTGATTTCCGGGTGGGGCCCATGTGATTTCCCCGTGGGGCCCACGTGATTTCCCCGTGGGGCCCACGTGATTTCCGGGTGGGGCCCACGTGATTTCCGGGTGGGGCCCACGTGATTTCCGGGTGGGGCCCACGTGATTTCCCCGTGGGGCCCACGTGATTTCCGGGTGGGGCCCACGTGATTTCCGGGTGGGGCCCACGTGATTTCCGGGTGGGGCCCACGTGATTTCCGGGTGGGGCCCACGTGATTTCCGGGTGGGGCCCACGTGATTTCCGGGTGGGGTCCACGTGATTTCCGGGTGGGGCCCACGTGATTTCCGGGTGGGGCCCACGTGATTTCCGGGTGGGGCCCATGTGATTTCCCCGTGGGGCCCACGTGATTTCCCCGTGGGGCCCACGTGATTTCCGGGTGGGGCCCACGTGATTTCCGGGTGGGGCCCACGTGATTTCCGTGTGGGGCCCACGTGATTTCCGGGTGGGGCCCACGTGATTTCCCCTGGGGGGCCACGTGATTTCCGGGTGGGGCCCACGTGATTTCCGGGTGGGGCCCACGTGATTTCCGGGTGGGGCCCACGTGATTTCCCCGTGGGGCCCACGTGATTTCCGGGTGGGCCCCACGTGATTTCCGGGTGGGACCCACGTGATTTCCGGGTGGGGCCCACGTGATTTCCGGGTGGGGCCCACGTGATTTCCGGGTGGGGCCCACGTGATTTCCGGGTGGGGCCCAGGTGATTTCCGGGTGGGGCCCACGTGATTTCCGGGTGGGGCCCACGTGATTTCCGGGTGGGGCCCACGTGATTTCCCCTGGGGGCCCACGTGATTTCAGGGTGGGGCCCACGTGATTTCCGGGTGGGGCCCACGTGATTTCCGGGTGGGGCCCACGTGATTTCCGGGTGGGGCCCACGTGATTTCCGGGTGGGGCCCACGTTATTTTCCCGTGGGGCCCACGTGATTTCCGGGTGGGCCCCACTTGATTTCCGGGTGTGGCCCACGTGATTTCCGGATGGGGCCCACGTGATTTCCGGGTGGGGCCCACGTGATTTCCGGGTGGGGCCCACGTGATTTCCGGGTGGGGCCCACGTGATTTCCGGGTGGGGCCCACGATATTTTCCCGTGGGGCCCACGTGATTTCCGGGTGGGCCCCACGTGATTTCCGGGTGGGGCCCACGTGATTTCCGGGTGGGCCCCACGTGATTTCCGGGTGGGGCCCACGTGATTTCCGGGTGGGCCCCACGTGATTTCCGGGTGGGGACCACGTGATTTCCGGGTGGGGCCCACGTGATTTCCGGGTGGGGCCCACGTGATTTCCGGGTGGGGCCCACGTGATTTCCCCGTGGGGCCCACGTGATTTCCGGGTGGGGCCCACGTGATTTCCGGGTGGGGCCCACGTGATTTCCGGGTGGGGCCCACGTGATTTCCCCGTGGGGCCCACGTGATTTCCGGGTGGGGCCCACGTGATTTCCGGGTGGGCCCCACGTGATTTCCGGGTGGGGCCCACGTGATTTCCGGGTGGGGCCCACGTGATTTCCGGGTGGGGCCCACGTGATTTCCGGGTGGGGCCCACGTGATTTCCCCGTGGGGCCCACGTGATTTCCGGGTGGGGCCCACGTGATTTCCGGGTGGGGCCCACGTGATTTCCCCGTGGGGCCCACGTGATTTCCCCGTGGGGCCCACGTGATTTCCGGGTGGGGCCCACGTGATTTCCGGGTGGGGCCCACGTGATTTCCGGGTGGGGCCCACGTGATTTCCGGGTGGGGCCCACGTGATTTCCGGGTGGGGTCCACGTGATTTCCGGGTGGGGCCCACGTGATTTCCGGGTGGGGCCCACGTGATTTCCGGGTGGGGCCCATGTGATTTCCCCGTGGGGCCCACGTGATTTCCGGGTGGGGCCCACGTGATTTCCGGGTGGGGCCCACGTGATTTCCGGGTGGGGCCCACGTGATTTCCGGGTGGGGCCCACGTGATTTCCGGGTGGGGCCCACGTGATTTCCGGGTGGGGCCCAGGTGATTTCCGGGTGGGGCCCACGTGATTTCCGGGTGGGGCCCACGTGATTTCCGGGTGGGGCCCACGTGATTTCCGGGTGGGGCCCACGTGATTTCCGGGTGGGGTCCACGTGATTTCCGGGTGGGGCCCACGTGATTTCCGGGTGGGGCCCACGTGATTTCCGGGTGGGGCCCATGTGATTTCCCCGTGGGGCCCACGTGATTTCCCCGTGGGGCCCACGTGATTTCCGGGTGGGGCCCACGTGATTTCCGGGTGGGGCCCACGTGATTTCCGTGTGGGGCCCACGTGATTTCCGGGTGGGGCCCACGTGATTTCCCCTGGGGGGCCACGTGATTTCCGGGTGGGGCCCACGTGATTTCCGGGTGGGGCCCACGTGATTTCCGGGTGGGGCCCACGTGATTTCCGGGTGGGGCCCACGTGATTTCCGGGTGGGCCCCACGTGATTTCCGGGTGGGGCCCACGTGATTTCCGGGTGGGGCCCACGTGATTTCCGGGTGGGGCCCACGTGATTTCCGGGTGGGGCCCACGTGATTTCCGGGTGGGGCCCACGTGATTTCCGGGTGGGGCCCACGTGATTTCCCCGTGGGGCCCACGTGATTTCCGGGTGGGGCCCACGTGATTTCCGGGTGGGGCCCACGTGATTTCCGGGTGGGGCCCACGTGATTTCCGGGTGGGGCCCACGTGATTTCCGGGTGGGGCCCACGTGATTTCCCCGTGGGGCCCACGTGATTTCCCCGTGGGGCCCACGTGATTTCCGGGTGGGGCCCACGTGATTTCCGGGTGGGGCCCACGTGATTTCCGGGTGGGGCCCACGTGATTTCCGGGTGGGGCCCACGTGATTTCCGGGTGGGGCCCACGTGATTTCCGGGTGGGGCCCACGTGATTTCCGTGTGGGGCCCACGTGATTTCCGGGTGGGGCCCACGTGATTTCCGTGTGGGGCCCACGTGATTTCCGGGTGGGGCCCACGGGATTTCCGGGTGGGGCCCACGTGATTTCCCCGTGGGGCCCACGTGATTTCCGGGTGGGGCCCACGTGATTTCCGGGTGGGCCCCACGTGATTTCCGGGTGGGGCCCACGTGATTTCCGGGTGGGGCCCACGTGATTTCCGGGTGGGGCCCACGTGATTTCCCCGTAGTGCCCACGTGATTTCCGGGTGGGGCCCACGTGATTTCCGGGTGGGGCCCACGTGATTTCCCCTGGGGGCCCACGTGATTTCCGGGTGGGGCCCACGTGATTTCCGGGTGGGGCCCACGTGATTTCCGGGTGGGTCCCACGTGATTTCCCCGTGGGGCCCACGTGATTTCCGGGTGGGGCCCACGTGATTTCCGGGTGGGGCCCACGTGATTTCCCCGTGGGGCCCACGTGATTTCCCCGTGGGGCCCACGTGATTTCCGGGTGGGGCCCACGTGATTTCCGGGTGGGGCCCACGTGATTTCCCCGTGGGGCCCACGTGATTTCAGGGTGGGGCCCACGTGATTTCCGGGTGGGGCCCACGTGACTTCCGGGTGGGGCCCACGTGATTTCCGGGTGGGGCCCACGTGATTTCCCCGTGGGGCCCACGTGATTTCCGGGTGGGGCCCACGTGATTTCCGGGTGGGGCCCACGTGACTTCCGGGTGGGGCCCACGTGATTTCCCCTGGGGGCCCACGTGATTTCCGGGTGGGGCCCACGTGATTTCCGGGTGGGGCCCACGTGATTTCCGGGTGGGGCCCACGTGACTTCCGGGTGGGGCCCACGTGATTTCCCCTGGGGGCCCACGTGATTTCCGGGTGGGGCCCACGTGATTTCCGGGTGGGGCCCACGTGATTTCCCCGTGGGGCCCACGTGATTTCCGGGTGGGGCCAACGTGATTTCCGGGTGGGGCCCACGTGATTTCCCCGTGGGGCCCACGTGATTTCCGGGTGGGGCCCACGTGATTTCCCCTGGGGCCCACGTGATTTCCGGGTGGGGCCCACGTGATTTCCGGGTGGGGCCCACGTGATTTCCGGGTGGGGCCCACGTGATTTCCGGGTGGGGCCCACGTGATTTCCGGGTGGGGCCCACGTGACTTCCGGGTGGGGCCCACGTGATTTCCGGGTGGGGCCCACGTGATTTCCCCGTGGGGCCCACGTGATTTCCGGGTGGGGCCCACGTGATTTTCGGGTTGGGCCCACGTGATTTCCGGGTGGGGCCCACGTGATTTCCGGGTGGGGCCCACGTGATTTCCGGATGGGGCCCACGTGATTTCCGGGTGGGGCCCACGTGATTTCCGGGTGGGGCCCACGTGATTTCCGGGTGGGGCCCACGTGATTTCCCCGTGGGGCCCACGTGATTTCCCCGTGGGGCCCACGTGATTTCCGGGTGGGGCCCACGTGATTTCCGGGTGGGGCCCACGTGATTTCCGGGTGGGGCCCACGTGATTTCCTTGTGAGGCCCACGTGATTTCCCCTGGGGGCCCACGTGATTTCCGGGTGGGGCCCACGTGATTTCCGGGTGGGGCCCACGTGATTTCCCCGTGGGGCCCACGTGATTTCCGGGTGGGGCCCACGTGATTTCCGGGTGGGCCCCACGTGATTTCCGGGTGGGGCCCACGTGATTTCCGGGTGGGGCCCACGTGATTTCCGGGTGGGGCCCACGTGATTTCCGGGTGGGGCCCACGTGATTTCCGGGTGGGGCCCACGTGATTTCCCCGTGGGGCCCACGTGATTTCCGGGTGGGGCCCACGTGATTTCCGTGTGGGGCCCACGTGATTTCCGTGTGGGGCCCACGTGATTTCCGGATGGGGCCCACGTGATTTCCCCTGGGGGGCCACGTGATTTCCGGGTGGGGCCCACGTGATTTCCGGGTGGGGCCCACGTGATTTCCGGGTGGGGCCCACGTGATTTCCCCGTGGGGCCCACGTGATTTCCGGGTGGGGCCCACGTGATTTCCGGGTGGGGCCCACGTGATTTCCGGGTGGGGCCCACGTGATTTCCGGGTGGGGCCCACGTGATTTCCCCGTGGGGCCCACGTGATTTCCCCGTGGGGCCCACGTGATTTCCCCGTGGGGCCCACGTGATTTCCCCGTGGGGCCCACGTGATTTCCGGGTGGGGCCCACGTGATGTCCGGGGGGGGCCCACGTGATTTCCGGGGGGGGCCCACGTGATTTCCGGGTGGGGCCCACGTGACTTCCGGGTGGGGCCCACGTGATTTCCGGGTGGGGCCCGAGTGATTTCCGGGTGGGGCCCACGTGATTTCCGGGTGGGGCCCACGTGATATCTGGGTGGGGCCCACGTGATTTCCCCTGGGGGCCCACGTGATTTCCGGGTGGGGCCCACGTGATTTCCGGGTGGGGCCCACGTGATTTCCCCGTGGGGCCCACGTGATTTCCGGGTGGGGCCAACGTGATTTCCGGGTGGGGCCCACGTGATATTCGGGTGGGGCCCACGTGATTTCCGGGTGGGGCCCACGTGATTTCCGGGTGGGGCCCACGTGATTTCCGGGTGGGGCCCACGTGATTTCCGGGTGGGGCCCACGTGATTTCCCCGTGGGGCCCACGTGATTTCCGGGTGGGGCCCACGTGATTTCCGGGTGGGGCCCACGTGATTTCCGGGTGGGGCCCACGTGATTTCCGGGTGGGGCCCACGTGATTTCCGGGTGGGGCCCACGTGATTTCCGGGTGGGGCCCACGTGATTTCCGGGTGGGGCCCACGTGATTTCCGGGTGGGGCCCACGTGATTTCTGGGTGGGGCCCACGTGATTTCCCCGTGGGGCCCACGTGATTTCCCCGTGGGGCCCACGTGATTTCCGGGTGGGGCCCACGTGATTTCCGGGTGGGGCCCACGTGATTTCCGGGTGGGGCCCACGTGATTTCCTTGTGAGGCCCACGTGATTTCCCCTGGGGGCCCACGTGATTTCCGGGTGGGGCCCACGTGATTTCCGGGTGGGGCCCACGTGATTTCCGGGTGGGGCCCACGTGATTTCCGGGTGGGGCCCACGTGATTTCCGGGTGGGGCCCACGTGATTTCCGGGTGGGGCCCACGTGATTTCCGGGTGGGGCCCACGTGATTTCCCCGTGGGGCCCACGTGATTTCCGGATGGGGCCCACGTGATTTCCGGGTGGGGCCCACGTGATTTCCGGGTGGGGCCCACGTGATTTCCGGGTGGGGCCCACGTGATTTCCGGGTGGGGCCCACGTGATTTCCGGGTGGGGCCCACGTGATTTCCCCTGGGGGCCCACGTGATTTCCGGGTGGGGCCCACGTGATTTCCGGGTGGGGCCCACGTGATTTCCGGGTGGGGCCCACGTGATATCCGGGTGGGGCCCACGTGATTTCCCCTGGGGGCCCACGTGATTTCCGGGTGGGGCCCACGTGATTTCCGGGTGGGGCCCACGTGATTTCCGGGTGGGGCCCACGTGATTTCCGGGTGGGGCCCACGTGATTTCCGGGTGGGGCCCACGTTATTTTCCCGTGGGGCCCACGTGATTTCCGGGTGGGCCCCACGTGATTTCCGGGTGGGGCCCACGTGATTTCCCCGTGGGGCCCACGTGATTTCCGGGTGGGCCCCACGTGATTTCCGGGTGGGGCCCACGTGATTTCCGGGTGGGGCCCACGTGATTTCCGGGTGGGGCCCACGTGATTTCCGGGTGGGGCCCACGTGATTTCCGGGTGGGGCCCACGTGATTTCCGGGTGGGGCCCACGTGATTTCCGGGTGGGGCCCACGTGATTTCCCCGTGGGGCCCACGTGATTTCCGGGTGGGGCCCACGTGATTTCCGGGTGGGGCCCACGTGATTTCCGGGTGGGGCCCACGTGATTTCCCCGTGGGGCCCACGTGATTTCCCCGTGGGGCCCACGTGATTTCCGGGTGGGGCCCACGTGATTTCCCCGTGGGGCCCACGTGATTTCCGGGTGGGGCCCACGTGATTTCCGGGTGGGGCCCACGTGATTTCCGTGTGGGGCCCACGTGATTTCCGGGTGGGGCCCACGTGATTTCCCCTGGGGGGCCACGTGATTTCCGGGTGGGGCCCACGTGATTTCCGGGTGGGGCCCACGTGATTTCCGGGTGGGGCCCACGTGATTTCCGGGTGGGGCCCACGTGATTTCCGGGTGGGCCCCACGTGATTTCCGGGTGGGGCCCACGTGATTTCCGGGTGGGGCCCACGTGATTTCCGGGTGGGGCCCACGTGATTTCCGGGTGGGGCCCACGTGATTTCCGGGTGGGGCCCACGTGATTTCCGGGTGGGGCCTACGTGATTTCCAGGTGGGGCCCACGTGATTTCCCCGTGGGGCCCACCTGATTTCCGGGTGGGGCCCACGTGATTTCCGGGTGGGGCCCACGTGATTTCCGGGTGGGGCCCACGTGATTTCCGGGTGGGGCCCACGTGATTTCCGGGTGGGGCCCACGTGATTTCCCCGTGGGGCCCACGTGATTTCCCCGTGGGGCCCACGTGATTTCCGGGTGGGGCCCACGTGATTTCCCCGTGGGGCCCACGTGATTTCCGGGTGGGGCCCACGTGATTTCCGGGTGGGGCCCACGTGATTTCCGGGTGGGGCCCACGTGACTTCCGGGTGGGGCCCACGTGATTTCCGGGTGAGGCCCACGTGATTTCCGGGTGGGGCCCACGTGATTTCCGGGTGGGGCCCACGTGATATCTGGGTGGGGCCCACGTGATTTCCCCGGGGGGCCCACGTGATTTCCGGGTGGGGCCCACGTGATTTCCGGGTGGGGCCTACGTGATTTCCCCGTGGGGCCCACGTGATTTCCGGGTGGGCCCCACGTATTTCTGGGTGGGGCCCACGTGATTTCCCCGTGGGGCCCACGTGATTTCCGGATGGGGCCCACGTGATTTCCGGGTGGGGCCCACGTGATTTCCGGGTGGGGCCCACGTGATTTCCGGGTGGGGCCCACGTGACTTCCGGGTGGGGCCCACGTGATTTCCGGGTGGGGCCCACGTGATTTCCCCGTGGGGCCCACGTGATTTCCGGGTGGGGCCCACGTGATTTTCGGGTTGGGCCCACGTGATTTCCGGGTGGGGCCCACGTGATTTCCGGGTGGGGCCCACGTGATTTCCGGGTGGGGCCCACGTGATTTCCGGGTGGGGCCCACGTGATTTCCCCGTGGGGCCCACGTGATTTCCCCGTGGGGCCCACGTGATTTCCGGGTGGGGCCCACGTGATTTCCGGGTGGGGCCCACGTGATTTCCGGGTGGGGCCCACGTGATTTCCTTGTGAGGCCCTCGTGATTTCCCCTGGGGGCCCACGTGATTTCCGGGTGGGGCCCACGTGATTTCCGGGTGGGGCCCACGTGATTTCCGGGTGGGGCCCACGTGATTTCCCCGTGGGGCCCACGTGATTTCCGGATGGGGCCCACGTGATTTCCGGGTGGGGCCCACGTGATTTCCGGGTGGGGCCCACGTGATTTCCGGGTGGGGCCCACGTGATTTCCGGGTGGGGCCCACGTGATTTCCGGGTGGGGCCCACGTGATTTCCCCGTGGGGCCCACGTGATTTCCGGGTGGGGCCTACGTGATTTCCCCGTGGGGCCCACGTGATTTCCGGGTGGGGCCCACGTGATTTTCGGGTGGGGACCACGTGATTTCCGGGTGGGGCCCACGTGATTTCCCCGTGGTGCCCACGTGATTTCCGGGTGGGGCCCACGTGATTTCCGGGTGGGGCCCACGTGATTTCCGGGTGGGGCCCACGTGATTTCAGGGTGGGGCCCACGTGATTTCCGGGTGGGGCCCACGTGATTTCCGGGTGGGGCCCACGTGATTTCCGGGTGGGGCCCACGTGATTTCCGGGTGGGGCCCACGTGATTTCCGGGTGGGGCCCACGTGATTTCCGTGTGGGGCCCACGTGATTTCCGGGTGGGGCCCACGTGATTTCCGTGTGGGGCCCACGTGATTTCCGGGTGGGGCCCACGGGATTTCCGGGTGGGGCCCACGTGATTTCCCCGTGGGGCCCACGTGATTTCCGGGTGGGGCCCACGTGATTTCCGGGTGGGCCCCACGTGATTTCCGGGTGGGGCCCACGTGATTTCCGGGTGGGGCCCACGTGATTTCCCCGTGGGGCCCCCGTGATTTCCGGGTGGGGCCCACGTGATTTCCGTGTGGGGCCCACGTGATTTCCGTGTGGGGCCCACGTGATTTCCGGGTGGGGCCCACGTGATTTCCCCTGGGGGGCCACGTGATTTCCGGGTGGGGCCCACGTGATTTCCGGGTGGGGCCCACGTGATTTCCGGGTGGGGCCCACGTGATTTCCCCGTGGGGCCCACGTGATTTCCGGGTGGGCCCCACGTGATTTCCGGGTGGGGCCCACGTGATTTCCGGGTGGGGCCCACGTGATTTCCGGGTGGGGCCCACGTGATTTCCGGGTGGGGCCCACGTGATTTCCGGGTGGGGCCCACGTGATTTCCGGGTGGGGCCCACGTGATTTCCAGGTGGGGCCCACGTGATTTCCCCGTGGGGCCCACGTGATTTCCGGGTGGGGCCCACGTGATTTCCGGGTGGGGCCCACGTGATTTCCGGGTGGGGCCCACGTGATTTCCGGGTGGGGCCCACGTGATTTCCGGGTGGGGCCCACGTGATTTCCCCGTGGGGCCCACGTGATTTCCCCGTGGGGCCCACGTGATTTCCGGGTGGGGCCCACGTGATTTCCCCGTGGGGCCCACGTGATTTCCGGGTGGGGCCCACGTGATTTCCGGGTGGGGCCCACGTGATTTCCGGGTGGGGCCCACGTGATTTCCGGGTGGGGCCCACGTGACTTCCGGGTGGGGCCCACGTGATTTCCGGGTGGGGCCCACGTGATTTCCGGGTGGGGCCCACGTGATTTCCGGGTGGGGCCCACGTGATATCTGGGTGGGGCCCACGTGATTTCCCCTGGGGGCCCACGTGATTTCCGGGTGGGGCCCACGTGATTTCCGGGTGGGGCCCACGTGATTTCCCCGTGGGGCCCACGTGATTTCCGGGTGGGGCCAACGTGATTTCCGGGTGGGGCCCACGTGATTTCCCCGTGGGGCCCACGTGATTTCCGGGTGGGGCCCACGTGATTTCCCCTGGGGCCCACGTGATTTCCGGGTGGGGCCCACGTGATTTCCGGGTGGGGCCCACGTGATTTCCGGGTGGGGCCCACGTGATTTCCGGGTGGGGCCCACGTGATTTCCGGGTGGGGCCCACGTGATTTCCGGGTGGGGCCCACGTGATTTCCGGGTGGGGCCCACGTGATTTCCCCGTGGGGCCCACGTGATTTCCGGGTGGGGCCCACGTGATTTCCGGGTGGGGCCCACGTGATTTCCGGGTGGGGCCCACGTGATTTCCGGGTGGGGCCCACGTGATTTCCGGGTGGGGCCCACGTGATATTCGGGTGGGGCCCACGTGATTTCCGGGTGGGGCCCACGTGATTTCCGGGTGGGGCCCACGTGATTTCCGGGTGGGGCCCACGTGATTTCCGGGTGGGGCCCACGTGATTTCCCCGTGGGGCCCACGTGATTTCCGGGTGGGGCCCACGTGATTTCCGGGTGGGGCCCACGTGATTTCCGGGTGGGGCCCACGTGATTTCCGGGTGGGGCCCACGTGATTTCCGGGTGGGGCCCACGTGATTTCCGGGTGGGGTCCACGTGATTTCCGGGTGGGGCCCACGTGATTTCCGGGTGGGGCCCACGTGATTTCCGGGTGGGGCCCATGTGATTTCCCCGTGGGGCCCACGTGATTTCCCCGTGGGGCCCACGTGATTTCCGGGTGGGGCCCACGTGATTTCCGGGTGGGGCCCACGTGATTTCCGGGTGGGGCCCACGTGATTTCCCCGTGGGGCCCACGTGATTTCCGGGTGGGGCCCACGTGATTTCCGGGTGGGGCCCACGTGATTTCCGGGTGGGGCCCACGTGATTTCCGGGTGGGGCCCACGTGATTTCCGGGTGGGGCCCACGTGATTTCCGGGTGGGGTCCACGTGATTTCCGGGTGGGGCCCACGTGATTTCCGGGTGGGGCCCACGTGATTTCCGGGTGGGGCCCATGTGATTTCCCCGTGGGGCCCACGTGATTTCCCCGTGGGGCCCACGTGATTTCCGGGTGGGGCCCACGTGATTTCCGGGTGGGGCCCACGTGATTTCCGTGTGGGGCCCACGTGATTTCCGGGTGGGGCCCACGTGATTTCCCCTGGGGGGCCACGTGATTTCCGGGTGGGGCCCACGTGATTTCCGGGTGGGGCCCACGTGATTTCCGGGTGGGGCCCACGTGATTTCCCCGTGGGGCCCACGTGATTTCCGGGTGGGCCCCACGTGATTTCCGGGTGGGACCCACGTGATTTCCGGGTGGGGCCCACGTGATTTCCGGGTGGGGCCCACGTGATTTCCGGGTGGGGCCCACGTGATTTCCGGGTGGGGCCCAGGTGATTTCCGGGTGGGGCCCACGTGATTTCCGGGTGGGGCCCACGTGATTTCCGGGTGGGGCCCACGTGATTTCCCCTGGGGGCCCACGTGATTTCAGGGTGGGGCCCACGTGATTTCCGGGTGGGGCCCACGTGATTTCCGGGTGGGGCCCACGTGATTTCCGGGTGGGGCCCACGTGATTTCCGGGTGGGGCCCACGTTATTTTCCCGTGGGGCCCACGTGATTTCCGGGTGGGCCCCACGTGATTTCCGGGTGGGGCCCACGTGATTTCCGGATGGGGCCCACGTGATTTCCGGGTGGGGCCCACGTGATTTCCGGGTGGGGCCCACGTGATTTCCGGGTGGGGCCCACGTGATTTCCGGGTGGGGCCCACGATATTTTCCCGTGGGGCCCACGTGATTTCCGGGTGGGCCCCACGTGATTTCCGGGTGGGGCCCACGTGATTTCCGGGTGGGCCCCACGTGATTTCCGGGTGGGGCCCACGTGATTTCCGGGTGGGCCCCACGTGATTTCCGGGTGGGGCCCACGTGATTTCCGGGTGGGGCCCACGTGATTTCCGGGTGGGGCCCACGTGATTTCCGGGTGGGGCCCACGTGATTTCCCCGTGGGGCCCACGTGATTTCCGGGTGGGGCCCACGTGATTTCCGGGTGGGGCCCACGTGATTTCCGGGTGGGGCCCACGTGATTTCCCCGTGGGGCCCACGTGATTTCCGGGTGGGGCCCACGTGATTTCCGGGTGGGCCCCACGTGATTTCCGGGTGGGGCCCACGTGATTTCCGGGTGGGGCCCACGTGATTTCCGGGTGGGGCCCACGTGATTTCCGGGTGGGGCCCACGTGATTTCCCCGTGGGGCCCACGTGATTTCCGGGTGGGGCCCACGTGATTTCCGGGTGGGGCCCACGTGATTTCCCCGTGGGGCCCACGTGATTTCCCCGTGGGGCCCACGTGATTTCCGGGTGGGGCCCACGTGATTTCCGGGTGGGGCCCACGTGATTTCCGGGTGGGGCCCACGTGATTTCCGGGTGGGGCCCACGTGATTTCCGGGTGGGGTCCACGTGATTTCCGGGTGGGGCCCACGTGATTTCCGGGTGGGGCCCACGTGATTTCCGGGTGGGGCCCATGTGATTTCCCCGTGGGGCCCACGTGATTTCCGGGTGGGGCCCACGTGATTTCCGGGTGGGGCCCACGTGATTTCCGGGTGGGGCCCACGTGATTTCCCCGTGGGGCCCACGTGATTTCCGGGTGGGGCCCACGTGATTTCCCCTGGGGGCCCACGTGATTTCCGGGTGGGGCCCACGTGATTTCCGGGTGGGGCCCACGTGATTTCCGGGTGGGGCCCACGTGACTTCCGGGTGGGGCCCACGTGATTTCCCCTGGGGGCCCACGTGATTTCCGGGTGGGGCCCACGTGATTTCCGGGTGGGGCCCACGTGATTTCCCCGTGGGGCCCACGTGATTTCCGGGTGGGGCCAACGTGATTTCCGGGTGGGGCCCACGTGATTTCCCCGTGGGGCCCACGTGATTTCCGGGTGGGGCCCACGTGATTTCCCCTGGGGCCCACGTGATTTCCGGGTGGGGCCCACGTGATTTCCGGGTGGGGCCCACGTGATTTCCGGGTGGGGCCCACGTGATTTCCGGGTGGGGCCCACGTGATTTCCGGGTGGGGCCCACGTGACTTCCGGGTGGGGCCCACGTGATTTCCGGGTGGGGCCCACGTGATTTCCCCGTGGGGCCCACGTGATTTCCGGGTGGGGCCCACGTGATTTTCGGGTTGGGCCCACGTGATTTCCGGGTGGGGCCCACGTGATTTCCGGGTGGGGCCCACGTGATTTCCGGATGGGGCCCACGTGATTTCCGGGTGGGGCCCACGTGATTTCCGGGTGGGGCCCACGTGATTTCCGGGTGGGGCCCACGTGATTTCCCCGTGGGGCCCACGTGATTTCCCCGTGGGGCCCACGTGATTTCCGGGTGGGGCCCACGTGATTTCCGGGTGGGGCCCACGTGATTTCCGGGTGGGGCCCACGTGATTTCCGGGTGGGGCCCACGTGATTTCCGGGTGGGGCCCACGTGATTTCCGTGTGGGGCCCACGTGATTTCCGGGTGGGGCCCACGTGATTTCCGTGTGGGGCCCACGTGATTTCCGGGTGGGGCCCACGGGATTTCCGGGTGGGGCCCACGTGATTTCCCCGTGGGGCCCACGTGATTTCCGGGTGGGGCCCACGTGATTTCCGGGTGGGCCCCACGTGATTTCCGGGTGGGGCCCACGTGATTTCCGGGTGGGGCCCACGTGATTTCCGGGTGGGGCCCACGTGATTTCCCCGTAGTGCCCACGTGATTTCCGGGTGGGGCCCACGTGATTTCCGGGTGGGGCCCACGTGATTTCCCCTGGGGGCCCACGTGATTTCCGGGTGGGGCCCACGTGATTTCCGGGTGGGGCCCACGTGATTTCCGGGTGGGGCCCACGTGATTTCCCCGTGGGGCCCACGTGATTTCCGGGTGGGGCCCACGTGATTTCCGGGTGGGGCCCACGTGATTTCCCCGTGGGGCCCACGTGATTTCCCCGTGGGGCCCACGTGATTTCCGGGTGGGGCCCACGTGATTTCCGGGTGGGGCCCACGTGATTTCCCCGTGGGGCCCACGTGATTTCAGGGTGGGGCCCACGTGATTTCCGGGTGGGGCCCACGTGACTTCCGGGTGGGGCCCACGTGATTTCCGGGTGGGGCCCACGTGATTTCCCCGTGGGGCCCACGTGATTTCCGGGTGGGGCCCACGTGATTTCCGGGTGGGGCCCACGTGACTTCCGGGTGGGGCCCACGTGATTTCCCCTGGGGGCCCACGTGATTTCCGGGTGGGGCCCACGTGATTTCCGGGTGGGGCCCACGTGATTTCCGGGTGGGGCCCACGTGACTTCCGGGTGGGGCCCACGTGATTTCCCCTGGGGGCCCACGTGATTTCCGGGTGGGGCCCACGTGATTTCCGGGTGGGGCCCACGTGATTTCCCCGTGGGGCCCACGTGATTTCCGGGTGGGGCCAACGTGATTTCCGGGTGGGGCCCACGTGATTTCCCCGTGGGGCCCACGTGATTTCCGGGTGGGGCCAACGTGATTTCCCCTGGGGCCCACGTGATTTCCGGGTGGGGCCCACGTGATTTCCGGGTGGGGCCCACGTGATTTCCGGGTGGGGCCCACGTGATTTCCGGGTGGGGCCCACGTGATTTCCGGGTGGGGCCCACGTGACTTCCGGGTGGGGCCCACGTGATTTCCGGGTGGGGCCCACGTGATTTCCCCGTGGGGCCCACGTGATTTCCGGGTGGGGCCCACGTGATTTTCGGGTTGGGCCCACGTGATTTCCGGGTGGGGCCCACGTGATTTCCGGGTGGGGCCCACGTGATTTCCGGATGGGGCCCACGTGATTTCCGGGTGGGGCCCACGTGATTTCCGGGTGGGGCCCACGTGATTTCCTGGTGGGGCCCACGTGATTTCCCCGTGGGGCCCACGTGATTTCCCCGTGGGGCCCACGTGATTTCCGGGTGGGGCCCACGTGATTTCCGGGTGGGGCCCACGTGATTTCCGGGTGGGGCCCACGTGATTTCCTTGTGAGGCCCACGTGATTTCCCCTGGGGGCCCACGTGATTTCCGGGTGGGGCCCACGTGATTTCCGGGTGGGGCCCACGTGATTTCCCCGTGGGGCCCACGTGATTTCCGGGTGGGGCCCACGTGATTTCCGGGTGGGCCCCACGTGATTTCCGGGTGGGGCCCACGTGATTTCCGGGTGGGGCCCACGTGATTTCCGGGTGGGGCCCACGTGATTTCCGGGTGGGGCCCACGTGATTTCCGGGTGGGGCCCACGTGATTTCCCCGTGGGGCCCACGTGATTTCCGGGTGGGGCCCACGTGATTTCCGTGTGGGGCCCACGTGATTTCCGTGTGGGGCCCACGTGATTTCCGGATGGGGCCCACGTGATTTCCCCTGGGGGGCCACGTGATTTCCGGGTGGGGCCCACGTGATTTCCGGGTGGGGCCCACGTGATTTCCGGGTGGGGCCCACGTGATTTCCCCGTGGGGCCCACGTGATTTCCGGGTGGGCCCCACGTGATTTCCGGGTGGGGCCCACGTGATTTCCGGGTGGGGCCCACGTGATTTCCGGGTGGGGCCCACGTGATTTCCGGGTGGGGCCCACGTGATTTCCGGGTGGGGCCCACGTGATTTCCGGGTGGGGCCCACGTGATTTCCGGGTGGGGCCCACGTGATTTCCGGGTGGGGCCCACGTGATTTCCGGGTGGGGCCCACGTGATTTCCGGGTGGGGCCCACGTGATTTCCCCGTGGGGCCCACGTGATTTCCCCGTGGGGCCCACGTGATTTCCCCGTGGGGCCCACGTGATTTCCCCGTGGGGCCCACGTGATTTCCGGGTGGGGCCCACGTGATTTCCGGGTGGGGCCCACGTGATTTCCGGGTGGGGCCCACGTGATTTCCGGGTGGGGCCCACGTGACTTCCGGGTGGGGCCCACGTGATTTCCGGGTGGGGCCCGAGTGATTTCCGGGTGGGGCCCACGTGATTTCCGGGTGGGGCCCACGTGATATCTGGGTGGGGCCCACGTGATTTCCCCTGGGGGCCCACGTGATTTCCGGGTGGGGCCCACGTGATTTCCGGGTGGGGCCCACGTGATTTCCCCGTGGGGCCCACGTGATTTCCGGGTGGGGCCAACGTGATTTCCGGGTGGGGCCCACGTGATTTCCCCGTGGGGCCCACGTGATTTCCGGGTGGGGCCCACGTGATTTCCCCTGGGGCCCACGTGATTTCCGGGTGGGGCCCACGTGATTTCCGGGTGGGGCCCACGTGATTTCCGGGTGGGGCCCACGTGATTTCCGGGTGGGGCCCACGTGATTTCCGGGTGGGGCCCACGTGATTTCCGGGTGGGGCCCACGTGATTTCCGGGTGGGGCCCACGTGATTTCCCCGTGGGGCCCACGTGATTTCCGGGTGGGGCCCACGTGATTTCCGGGTGGGGCCCACGTGATTTCCGGGTGGGGCCCACGTGATTTCCGGGTGGGGCCCACGTGATTTCCGGGTGGGGCCCACGTGATATTCGGGTGGGGCCCACGTGATTTCCGGGTGGGGCCCACGTGATTTCCGGGTGGGGCCCACGTGATTTCCGGGTGGGGCCCACGTGATTTCCGGGTGGGGCCCAAGTGATTTCCCCGTGGGGCCCACGTGATTTCCGGGTGGGGCCCACGTGATTTCCGGGTGGGGCCCACGTGATTTCCGGGTGGGGCCCACGTGATTTCCGGGTGGGGCCCACGTGATTTCCGGGTGGGGTCCACGTGATTTCCGGGTGGGGCCCACGTGATTTCCGGGTGGGGCCCACGTGATTTCCGGGTGGGGCCCATGTGATTTCCCCGTGGGGCCCACGTGATTTCCCCGTGGGGCCCACGTGATTTCCGGGTGGGGCCCACGTGATTTCCGGGTGGGGCCCACGTGATTTCCGGGTGGGGCCCACGTGATTTCCCCGTGGGGCCCACGTGATTTCCGGGTGGGGCCCACGTGATTTCCGGGTGGGGCCCACGTGATTTCCCCGTGGTGCCCACGTGATTTCCGGGTGGGGCCCACGTGATTTCCCCGTGGGGCCCACGTGATTTCCGGGTGGGCCCCACGTGATTTCCGGGTGGGGCCCACGTGATTTCCGGGTGGGGCCCACGTGATTTCCGGGTGGGGCCCACGTGATTTCCGGGTGGGGCCCACGTGATTTCCGGGTGGGGCCCACGTGATTTCCGGGTGGGGCCCACGTGATTTCCAGGTGGGGCCCACGTGATTTCCCCGTGGGGCCCACGTGATTTCCGGGTGGGGCCCACGTGATTTCCGGGTGGGGCCCACGTGATTTCCGGGTGGGGCCCACGTGATTTCCGGGTGGGGCCCACGTGATTTCCGGGTGGGGCCCACGTGATTTCCCCGTGGGGCCCACGTGATTTCCCCGTGGGGCCCACGTGATTTCCGGGTGGGGCCCACGTGATTTCCCCGTGGGGCCCACGTGATTTCCGGGTGGGGCCCACGTGATTTCCGGGTGGGGCCCACGTGATTTCCGGGTGGGGCCCACGTGATTTCCGGGTGGGGCCCACGTGACTTCCGGGTGGGGCCCACGTGATTTCCGGGTGGGGCCCACGTGATTTCCGGGTGGGGCCCACGTGATTTCCGGGTGGGGCCCACGTGATATCTGGGTGGGGCCCACGTGATTTCCCCTGGGGGCCCACGTGATTTCCGGGTGGGGCCCACGTGATTTCCGGGTGGGGCCCACGTGATTTCCCCGTGGGGCCCACGTGATTTCCGGGTGGGGCCAACGTGATTTCCGGGTGGGGCCCACGTGATTTCCCCGTGGGGCCCACGTGATTTCCGGGTGGGGCCCACGTGATTTCCCCTGGGGCCCACGTGATTTCCGGGTGGGGCCCACGTGATTTCCGGGTGGGGCCCACGTGATTTCCGGGTGGGGCCCACGTGATTTCCGGGTGGGGCCCACGTGATTTCCGGGTGGGGCCCACGTGATTTCCGGGTGGGGCCCACGTGATTTCCGGGTGGGGCCCACGTGATTTCCCCGTGGGGCCCACGTGATTTCCGGGTGGGGCCCACGTGATTTCCGGGTGGGGCCCACGTGATTTCCGGGTGGGGCCCACGTGATTTCCCCGTGGGGCCCACGTGATTTCCGGGTGGGGCCCACGTGATTTCCGGGTGGGGCCCACGTGATTTCCGGGTGGGGCCCACGTGATTTCCGGGTGGGGCCCACGTGATTTCCGGGTGGGGCCCACGTGATTTCCGGGTGGGGTCCACGTGATTTCCGGGTGGGGCCCACGTGATTTCCGGGTGGGGCCCACGTGATTTCCGGGTGGGGCCCATGTGATTTCCCCGTGGGGCCCACGTGATTTCCCCGTGGGGCCCACGTGATTTCCGGGTGGGGCCCACGTGATTTCCGGGTGGGGCCCACGTGATTTCCGGGTGGGGCCCACGTGATTTCCCCGTGGGGCCCACGTGATTTCCGGGTGGGGCCCACATGATTTCCGGGTGGGGCCCACGTGATTTCCGGGTGGGGCCCACGTGATTTCCGGGTGGGGCCCACGTGATTTCCGGGTGGGGCCCACGTGATTTCCGGGTGGGGTCCACGTGATTTCCGGGTGGGGCCCACGTGATTTCCGGGTGGGGCCCACGTGATTTCCGGGTGGGGCCCATGTGATTTCCCCGTGGGGCCCACGTGATTTCCCCGTGGGGCCCACGTGATTTCCGGGTGGGGCCCACGTGATTTCCGGGTGGGGCCCACGTGATTTCCGTGTGGGGCCCACGTGATTTCCGGGTGGGGCCCACGTGATTTCCCCTGGGGGGCCACGTGATTTCCGGGTGGGGCCCACGTGATTTCCGGGTGGGGCCCACGTGATTTCCGGGTGGGGCCCACGTGATTTCCCCGTGGGGCCCACGTGATTTCCGGGTGGGCCCCACGTGATTTCCGGGTGGGACCCACGTGATTTCCGGGTGGGGCCCACGTGATTTCCGGGTGGGGCCCACGTGATTTCCGGGTGGGGCCCACGTGATTTCCGGGTGGGGCCCAGGTGATTTCCGGGTGGGGCCCACGTGATTTCCGGGTGGGGCCCACGTGATTTCCGGGTGGGGCCCACGTGATTTCCCCTGGGGGCCCACGTGATTTCAGGGTGGGGCCCACGTGATTTCCGGGTGGGGCCCACGTGATTTCCGGGTGGGGCCCACGTGATTTCCGGGTGGGGCCCACGTGAGTTCCGGGTGGGGCCCACGTTATTTTCCCGTGGGGCCCACGTGATTTCCGGGTGGGCCCCACGTGATTTCCGGGTGGGGCCCACGTGATTTCCGGATGGGGCCCACGTGATTTCCGGGTGGGGCCCACGTGATTTCCGGGTGGGGCCCACGTGATTTCCGGGTGGGGCCCACGTGATTTCCGGGTGGGGCCCACGATATTTTCCCGTGGGGCCCACGTGATTTCCGGGTGGGCCCCACGTGATTTCCGGGTGGGGCCCACGTGATTTCCGGGTGGGCCCCACGTGATTTCCGGGTGGGGCCCACGTGATTTCCGGGTGGGCCCCACGTGATTTCCGGGTGGGGCCCACGTGATTTCCGGGTGGGGCCCACGTGATTTCCGGGTGGGGCCCACGTGATTTCCGGGTGGGGCCCACGTGATTTCCCCGTGGGGCCCACGTGATTTCCGGGTGGGGCCCACGTGATTTCCGGGTGGGGCCCACGTGATTTCCGGGTGGGGCCCACGTGATTTCCCCGTGGGGCCCACGTGATTTCCGGGTGGGGCCCACGTGATTTCCGGGTGGGCCCCACGTGATTTCCGGGTGGGGCCCACGTGATTTCCGGGTGGGGCCCACGTGATTTCCGGGTGGGGCCCACGTGATTTCCGGGTGGGGCCCACGTGATTTCCCCGTGGGGCCCACGTGATTTCCGGGTGGGGCCCACGTGATTTCCGGGTGGGGCCCACGTGATTTCCGGGTGGGGCCCACGTGATTTCCCCGTGGGGCCCACGTGATTTCCGGGTGGGGCCCACGTGATTTCCGGGTGGGGCCCACGTGATTTCCGGGTGGGGCCCACGTGATTTCCGGGTGGGGCCCACGTGATTTCCGGGTGGGGCCCACGTGATTTCCGGGTGGGGTCCACGTGATTTCCGGGTGGGGCCCACGTGATTTCCGGGTGGGGCCCACGTGATTTCCGGGTGGGGCCCATGTGATTTCCCCGTGGGGCCCACGTGATTTCCCCGTGGGGCCCACGTGATTTCCGGGTGGGGCCCACGTGATTTCCGGGTGGGGCCCACGTGATTTCCGTGTGGGGCCCACGTGATTTCCGGGTGGGGCCCACGTGATTTCCCCTGGGGGGCCACGTGATTTCCGGGTGGGGCCCACGTGATTTCCGGGTGGGGCCCACGTGATTTCCGGGTGGGGCCCACGTGATTTCCCCGTGGGGCCCACGTGATTTCCGGGTGGGCCCCACGTGATTTCCGGGTGGGACCCACGTGATTTCCGGGTGGGGCCCACGTGATTTCCGGGTGGGGCCCACGTGATTTCCGGGTGGGGCCCACGTGATTTCCGGGTGGGGCCCAGGTGATTTCCGGGTGGGGCCCACGTGATTTCCGGGTGGGGCCCACGTGATTTCCGGGTGGGGCCCACGTGATTTCCCCTGGGGGCCCACGTGATTTCAGGGTGGGGCCCACGTGATTTCCGGGTGGGGCCCACGTGATTTCCGGGTGGGGCCCACGTGATTTCCGGGTGGGGCCCACGTGATTTCCGGGTGGGGCCCACGTTATTTTCCCGTGGGGCCCACGTGATTTCCGGGTGGGCCCCACGTGATTTCCGGGTGGGGCCCACGTGATTTCCGGATGGGGCCCACGTGATTTCCGGGTGGGGCCCACGTGATTTCCGGGTGGGGCCCACGTGATTTCCGGGTGGGGCCCACGTGATTTCCGGGTGGGGCCCACGATATTTTCCCGTGGGGCCCACGTGATTTCCGGGTGGGCCCCACGTGATTTCCGGGTGGGGCCCACGTGATTTCCGGGTGGGCCCCACGTGATTTCCGGGTGGGGCCCACGTGATTTCCGGGTGGGCCCCACGTGATTTCCGGGTGGGGCCCACGTGATTTCCGGGTGGGGCCCACGTGATTTCCGGGTGGGGCCCACGTGATTTCCGGGTGGGGCCCACGTGATTTCCCCGTGGGGCCCACGTGATTTCCGGGTGGGGCCCACGTGATTTCCGGGTGGGGCCCACGTGATTTCCGGGTGGGGCCCACGTGATTTCCCCGTGGGGCCCACGTGATTTCCGGGTGGGGCCCACGTGATTTCCGGGTGGGCCCCACGTGATTTCCGGGTGGGGCCCACGTGATTTCCGGGTGGGGCCCACGTGATTTCCGGGTGGGGCCCACGTGATTTCCGGGTGGGGCCCACGTGATTTCCCCGTGGGGCCCACGTGATTTCCGGGTGGGGCCCACGTGATTTCCGGGTGGGGCCCACGTGATTTCCCCGTGGGGCCCACGTGATTTCCCCGTGGGGCCCACGTGATTTCCGGGTGGGGCCCACGTGATTTCCGGGTGGGGCCCACGTGATTTCCGGGTGGGGCCCATGTGATTTCCCCGTGGGGCCCACGTGATTTCCGGGTGGGGCCCACGTGATTTCCGGGTGGGGCCCACGTGATTTCCGGGTGGGGCCCACGTGATTTCCGGGTGGGGCCCACGTGATTTCCCCGTGGGGCCCACGTGATTTCCGGGTGGGGCCCACGTGATTTCCGGGTGGGGCCCACGTGATTTCCGGGTGGGGCCCACGTGATTTCCGGGTGGGGCCCACGTGATTTCCGGGTGGGGTCCACGTGATTTCCGGGTGGGGCCCACGTGATTTCCGGGTGGGGCCCACGTGATTTCCGGGTGGGGCCCATGTGATTTCCCCGTGGGGCCCACGTGATTTCCCCGTGGGGCCCACGTGATTTCCGGGTGGGGCCCACGTGATTTCCGGGTGGGGCCCACGTGATTTCCGTGTGGGGCCCACGTGATTTCCGGGTGGGGCCCACGTGATTTCCCCTGGGGGGCCACGTGATTTCCGGGTGGGGCCCACGTGATTTCCGGGTGGGGCCCACGTGATTTCCGGGTGGGGCCCACGTGATTTCCGGGTGGGGCCCACGTGATTTCCGGGTGGGCCCCACGTGATTTCCGGGTGGGGCCCACGTGATTTCCGGGTGGGGCCCACGTGATTTCCGGGTGGGGCCCACGTGATTTCCGGGTGGGGCCCACGTGATTTCCGGGTGGGGCCCACGTGATTTCCGGGTGGGGCCCACGTGATTTCCCCGTGGGGCCCACGTGATTTCCGGGTGGGGCCCACGTGATTTCCGGGTGGGGCCCACGTGATTTCCGGGTGGGGCCCACGTGATTTCCGGGTGGGGCCCACGTGATTTCCGGGTGGGGCCCACGTGATTTCCCCGTGGGGCCCACGTGATTTCCCCGTGGGGCCCACGTGATTTCCGGGTGGGGCCCACGTGATTTCCGGGTGGGGCCCACGTGATTTCCGGGTGGGGCCCACGTGATTTCCGGGTGGGGCCCACGTGATTTCCGGGTGGGGCCCACGTGATTTCCGGGTGGGGCCCACGTGATTTCCGTGTGGGGCCCACGTGATTTCCGGGTGGGGCCCACGTGATTTCCGTGTGGGGCCCACGTGATTTCCGGGTGGGGCCCACGGGATTTCCGGGTGGGGCCCACGTGATTTCCCCGTGGGGCCCACGTGATTTCCGGGTGGGGCCCACGTGATTTCCGGGTGGGCCCCACGTGATTTCCGGGTGGGGCCCACGTGATTTCCGGGTGGGGCCCACGTGATTTCCGGGTGGGGCCCACGTGATTTCCCCGTAGTGCCCACGTGATTTCCGGGTGGGGCCCACGTGATTTCCGGGTGGGGCCCACGTGATTTCCCCTGGGGGCCCACGTGATTTCCGGGTGGGGCCCACGTGATTTCCGGGTGGGGCCCACGTGATTTCCGGGTGGGGCCCACGTGATTTCCCCGTGGGGCCCACGTGATTTCCGGGTGGGGCCCACGTGATTTCCGGGTGGGGCCCACGTGATTTCCCCGTGGGGCCCACGTGATTTCCCCGTGGGGCCCACGTGATTTCCGGGTGGGGCCCACGTGATTTCCAGGTGGGGCCCACGTGATTTCCCCGTGGGGCCCACGTGATTTCAGGGTGGGGCCCACGTGATTTCCGGGTGGGGCCCACGTGACTTCCGGGTGGGGCCCACGTGATTTCCGGGTGGGGCCCACGTGATTTCCCCGTGGGGCCCACGTGATTTCCGGGTGGGGCCCACGTGATTTCCGGGTGGGGCCCACGTGACTTCCGGGTGGGGCCCACGTGATTTCCCCTGGGGGCCCACGTGATTTCCGGGTGGGGCCCACGTGATTTCCGGGTGGGGCCCACGTGATTTCCGGGTGGGGCCCACGTGACTTCCGGGTGGGGCCCACGTGATTTCCCCTGGGGGCCCACGTGATTTCCGGGTGGGGCCCACGTGATTTCCGGGTGGGGCCCACGTGATTTCCCCGTGGGGCCCACGTGATTTCCGGGTGGGGCCAACGTGATTTCCGGGTGGGGCCCACGTGATTTCCCCGTGGGGCCCACGTGATTTCCGGGTGGGGCCCACGTGATTTCCCCTGGGGCCCACGTGATTTCCGGGTGGGGCCCACGTGATTTCCGGGTGGGGCCCACGTGATTTCCGGGTGGGGCCCACGTGATTTCCGGGTGGGGCCCACGTGATTTCCGGGTGGGGCCCACGTGACTTCCGGGTGGTGCCCACGTGATTTCCGGGTGGGGCCCACGTGATTTCCCCGTGGGGCCCACGTGATTTCCGGGTGGGGCCCACGTGATTTTCGGGTTGGGCCCACGTGATTTCCGGGTGGGGCCCACGTGATTTCCGGGTGGGGCCCACGTGATTTCCGGATGGGGCCCACGTGATTTCCGGGTGGGGCCCACGTGATTTCCGGGGGGGGCCCACGTGATTTCCGGGTGGGGCCCACGTGATTTCCCCGTGGGGCCCACGTGATTTCCCCGTGGGGCCCACGTGATTTCCGGGTGGGGCCCACGTGATTTCCGGGTGGGGCCCACGTGATTTCCGGGTGGGGCCCACGTGATTTCCGGGTGGGGCCCACGTGATTTCCCCGTGGGGCCCACGTGATTTCCGGGTGGGCCCCACGTGATTTCCGGGTGGGGCCCACGTGATTTCCGGGTGGGGCCCACGTGATTTCCGGGTGGGGCCCACGTGATTTCCGGGTGGGGCCCACGTGATTTCCGGGTGGGGCCCACGTGATTTCCGGGTGGGGCCCACGTGATTTCCGGGTGGGGCCCACGTGATTTCCCCGTGGGGCCCACGTGATTTCCGGGTGGGGCCCACGTGATTTCCGGGTGGGGCCCACGTGATTTCCGGGTGGGGCCCACGTGATTTCCGGGTGGGGCCCACGTGATTTCCCCGTGGGGCCCACGTGATTTCCCCGTGGGGCCCACGTGATTTCCCCGTGGGGCCCACGTGATTTCCCCGTGGGGCCCACGTGATTTCCGGGTGGGGCCCACGTGATTTCCGGGTGGGGCCCACGTGATTTCCGGGTGGGGCCCACGTGATTTCCGGGTGGGGCCCACGTGACTTCCGGGTGGGGCCCACGTGATTTCCGGGTGGGGCCCGAGTGATTTCCGGGTGGGGCCCACGTGATTTCCGGGTGGGGCCCACGTGATATCTGGGTGGGGCCCACGTGATTTCGCCTGGGGGCCCACGTGATTTCCGGGTGGGGCCCACGTGATTTCCGGGTGGGGCCCACGTGATTTCCCCGTGGGGCCCACGTGATTTCCGGGTGGGGCCAACGTGATTTCCGGGTGGGGCCCACGTGATTTCCCCGTGGGGCCCACGTGATTTCCGGGTGGGGCCCACGTGATTTCCCCTGGGGCCCACGTGATTTCCGGGTGGGGCCCACGTGATTTCCGGGTGGGGCCCACGTGATTTCCGGGTGGGGCCCACGTGATTTCCGGGTGGGGCCCACGTGATTTCCGGGTGGGGCCCACGTGATTTCCGGGTGGGGCCCACGTGATTTCCGGGTGGGGCCCACGTGATTTCCCCGTGGGGCCCACGTGATTTCCGGGTGGGGCCCACGTGATTTCCGGGTGGGGCCCACGTGATTTCCGGGTGGGGCCCACGTGATTTCCGGGTGGGGCCCACGTGATTTCCGGGTGGGGCCCACGTGATATTCGGGTGGGGCCCACGTGATTTCCGGGTGGGGCCCACGTGATTTCCGGGTGGGGCCCACGTGATTTCCGGGTGGGGCCCACGTGATTTCCGGGTGGGGCCCAAGTGATTTCCCCGTGGGGCCCACGTGATTTCCGGGTGGGGCCCACGTGATTTCCGGGTGGGGCCCACGTGATTTCCGGGTGGGGCCCACGTGATTTCCGGGTGGGGCCCACGTGATTTCCGGGTGGGGTCCACGTGATTTCCGGGTGGGGCCCACGTGATTTCCGGGTGGGGCCCACGTGATTTCCGGGTGGGGCCCATGTGATTTCCCCGTGGGGCCCACGTGATTTCCCCGTGGGGCCCACGTGATTTCCGGGTGGGGCCCACGTGATTTCCGGGTGGGGCCCACGTGATTTCCGGGTGGGGCCCACGTGATTTCCCCGTGGGGCCCACGTGATTTCCGGGTGGGGCCCACGTGATTTCCGGGTGGGGCCCACGTGATTTCCCCGTGGTGCCCACGTGATTTCCGGGTGGGGCCCACGTGATTTCCGGGTGGGGCCCACGTGATTTCCCCTGGGGGCCCACGTGATTTCCGGGTGGGGCCCACGTGATTTCCGGGTGGGGCCCACGTGATTTCCGGGTGGGGCCCACGTGATTTCCGGGTGGGGCCCACGTGATTTCCCCGTGGGGCCCACGTGATTTCCGGGTGGGGCCCACGTGATTTCCGTGTGGGGCCCACGTGATAACCGTGTGGGGCCCACGTGATTTCCGGGTGGGGCCCACGTGATTTCCCCTGGGGGGCCACGTGATTTCCGGGTGGGGCCCACGTGATTTCCGGGTGGGGCCCACGTGATTTCCGGGTGGGGCCCACGTGATATCTGGGTGGGGCCCACGTGATTTCCCCGTGGGGCCCACGTGATTTCCGGGTGGGGCCCACGTGATTTCCGGGTGGGGCCCACGTGATTTCCGGGTGGGGCCCACGTGATTTCCCCGTGGGGCCCACGTGATTTCCGGGTGGGGCCCACGTGATTTCCCCGTGGGGCCCACGTGATTTCCGGGTGGGGCCCACGTGATTTCCGGGTGGGGCCCACGTGATTTCCGGGTGGGGCCCACGTGACTTCCGGGTGGGGCCCACGTGATTTCCGGGTGGGGCCCACGTGATTTCCGGGTGGGGCCCACGTGATTTCCGGGTGGGGCCCACGTGATATCTGGGTGGGGCCCACGTGATTTCCCCTGGGGGCCCACGTGATTTCCGGGTGGGGCCCACGTGATTTCCGGGTGGGGCCCACGTGATTTCCCCGTGGGGCCCACGTGATTTCCGGGTGGGGCCAACGTGATTTCCGGGTGGGGCCCACGTGATTTCCCCGTGGGGCCCACGTGATTTCCGGGTGGGGCCCACGTGATTTCCCCTGGGGCCCACGTGATTTCCGGGTGGGGCCCACGTGATTTCCGGGTGGGGCCCACGTGATTTCCGGGTGGGGCCCACGTGATTTCCGGGTGGGGCCCACGTGATTTCCGGGTGGGGCCCACGTGATTTCCGGGTGGGGCCCACGTGATTTCCGGGTGGGGCCCACGTGATTTCCGTGTGGGGCCCACGTGATTTCCGGGTGGGGCCCACGGGATTTCCGGGTGGGGCCCACGTGATTTCCCCGTGGGGCCCACGTGATTTCCGGGTGGGGCCCACGTGATTTCCGGGTGGGCCCCACGTGATTTCCGGGTGGGGCCCACGTGATTTCCGGGTGGGGCCCACGTGATTTCCGGGTGGGGCCCACGTGATTTCCCCGTGGTGCCCACGTGATTTCCGGGTGGGGCCCACGTGATTTCCGGGTGGGGCCCACGTGATTTCCCCTGGGGGCCCACGTGATTTCCGGGTGGGGCCCACGTGATTTCCGGGTGGGGCCCACGTGATTTCCGGGTGGGGCCCACGTGATTTCCGGGTGGGGCCCACGTGATTTCCGGGTGGGGCCCACGTGATTTCCGGGTGGGGCCCACGTGATTTCCCCGTGGGGCCCACGTGATTTCCCCGTGGGGCCCACGTGATTTCCGGGTGGGGCCCACGTGATTTCCGGGTGGGGCCCACGTGATTTCCGGGTGGGGCCCACGTGATTTCCTTGTGAGGCCCACGTGATTTCCCCTGGGGGCCCACGTGATTTCCGGGTGGGGCCCACGTGATTTCCGGGTGGGGCCCACGTGATTTCCGGGTGGGGCCCACGTGATTTCCGGGTGGGGCCCACGTGATTTCCGGGTGGGGCCCACGTGATTTCCCCGTGGGGCCCACGTGATTTCCCCGTGGGGCCCACGTGATTTCCGGATGGGGCCCACGTGATTTCCGGGTGGGGCCCACGTGATTTCCGGGTGGGGCCCACGTGATTTCCGGGTGGGGCCCACGTGATTTCCGGGTGGGGCCCACGTGATTTCCGGGTGGGGCCCACGTGATTTCCCCGTGGGGCCCACGTGATTTCCGGGTGGGGCCTACGTGATTTCCCCGTGGGGCCCACGTGATTTCCGGGTGGGGCCCACGTGATTTCCGGGTGGGGACCACGTGATTTCCGGGTGGGGCCCACGTGATTTCCCCGTGGTGCCCACGTGATTTCCGGGTGGGGCCCACGTGATTTCCGGGTGGGGCCCACGTGATTTCCGGGTGGGGCCCACGTGATTTCCGGGTGGGGCCCACGTGATTTCCGGGTGGGGCCCACGTGATTTCCGGGTGGGGCCCACGTGATTTCCGGGTGGGGCCCACGTGATTTCCGGGTGGGCCCACGTGATTTCCCCGTGGGGCCCACGTGATTTCCGGATGGGGCCCACGTGATTTCCGGGTGGGGCCCACGTGATTTCCGGGTGGGGCCCACGTGATTTCCGGGTGGGGCCCACGTGATTTCCGGGTGGGGCCCACGGGATTTCCGGGTGGGGCCCACGTGATTTCCGTGTGGGGCCCACGTGATTTCCGGGTGGGGCCCACGGGATTTCCGGGTGGGGCCCACGTGATTTCCCCGTGGGGCCCACGTGATTTCCGGGTGGGGCCCACGTGATTTCCGGGTGGGCCCCACGTGATTTCCGGGTGGGGCCCACGTGATTTCCGGGTGGGGCCCACGTGATTTCCGGGTGGGGCCCACGTGATTTCCCCGTGGTGCCCACGTGATTTCCGGGTGGGGCCCACGTGATTTCCGGGTGGGGCCCACGTGATTTCCGGGTGGGGCCCACGTGATTTCCCCGTGGGGCCCACGTGATTTCCGGGTGGGGCCCACGTGATTTCCGTGTGGGGCCCACGTGATTTCCGTGTGGGGCCCACGTGATTTCCGGATGGGGCCCACGTGATTTCCCCTGGGGGGCCACGTGATTTCCGGGTGGGGCCCACGTGATTTCCGGGTGGGGCCCACGTGATTTCCGGGTGGGGCCCACGTGATTTCCCCGTGGGGCCCACGTGATTTCCGGGTGGGCCCACGTGATTTCCGGGTGGGGCCCACGTGATTTCCGGGTGGGGCCCACGTGATTTCCGGGTGGGGCCCACGTGATTTCCGGGTGGGGCCCACGTGATTTCCGGGTGGGGCCCACGTGATTTCCGGGTGGGGCCCACGTGATTTCCGGGTGGGGCCCACGTGATTTCCCCGTGGGGCCCACGTGATTTCCGGGTGGGGCCCACGTGATTTCCGGGTGGGGCCCACGTGATTTCCGGGTGGGGCCCACGTGATTTCCGGGTGGGGCCCACGTGATTTCCGGGTGGGGCCCACGTGATTTCCGGGTGGGGCCCACGTGATTTCCCCGTGGGGCCCACGTGATTTCCGGGTGGGGCCCACGTGATTTCCGGGTGGGGCCCACGTGATTTCCGGGTGGGGCCCACGTGATTTCCCCGTGGGGCCCACGTGATTTCCGGGTGGGGCCCACGTGATTTCCGGGTGGGCCCCACGTGATTTCCGGGTGGGGCCCACGTGATTTCCGGGTGGGGCCCACGTGATTTCCGGGTGGGGCCCACGTGATTTCCGGGTGGGGCCCACGTGATTTCCCCGTGGGGCCCACGTGATTTCCGGGTGGGGCCCACGTGATTTCCGGGTGGGGCCCACGTGATTTCCCCGTGGGGCCCACGTGATTTCCCCGTGGGGCCCACGTGATTTCCGGGTGGGGCCCACGTGATTTCCGGGTGGGGCCCACGTGATTTCCGGGTGGGGCCCACGTGATTTCCGGGTGGGGCCCACGTGATTTCCGGGTGGGGTCCACGTGATTTCCGGGTGGGGCCCACGTGATTTCCGGGTGGGGCCCACGTGATTTCCGGGTGGGGCCCATGTGATTTCCCCGTGGGGCCCACGTGATTTCCGGGTGGGGCCCACGTGATTTCCGGGTGGGGCCCACGTGATTTCCGGGTGGGGCCCACGTGATTTCCGGGTGGGGCCCACGTGATTTCCCCGTGGGGCCCACGTGATTTCCGGGTGGGGCCCACGTGATTTCCGGGTGGGGCCCACGTGATTTCCGGGTGGGGCCCACGTGATTTCCGGGTGGGGCCCACGTGATTTCCGGGTGGGGCCCACGTGATTTCCGGGTGGGGTCCACGTGATTTCCGGGTGGGGCCCACGTGATTTCCGGGTGGGGCCCACGTGATTTCCGGGTGGGGCCCATGTGATTTCCCCGTGGGGCCCACGTGATTTCCCCGTGGGGCCCACGTGATTTCCGGGTGGGGCCCACGTGATTTCCGGGTGGGGCCCACGTGATTTCCGTGTGGGGCCCACGTGATTTCCGGGTGGGGCCCACGTGATTTCCCCTGGGGGGCCACGTGATTTCCGGGTGGGGCCCACGTGATTTCCGGGTGGGGCCCACGTGATTTCCGGGTGGGGCCCACGTGATTTCCCCGTGGGGCCCACGTGATTTCCGGGTGGGCCCCACGTGATTTCCGGGTGGGACCCACGTGATTTCCGGGTGGGGCCCACGTGATTTCCGGGTGGGGCCCACGTGATTTCCGGGTGGGGCCCACGTGATTTCCGGGTGGGGCCCAGGTGATTTCCGGGTGGGGCCCACGTGATTTCCGGGTGGGGCCCACGTGATTTCCGGGTGGGGCCCACGTGATTTCCCCTGGGGGCCCACGTGATTTCAGGGTGGGGCCCACGTGATTTCCGGGTGGGGCCCACGTGATTTCCGGGTGGGGCCCACGTGATTTCCGGGTGGGGCCCACGTGATGTCCGGGTGGGGCCCACGTTATTTTCCCGTGGGGCCCACGTGATTTCCGGGTGGGCCCCACGTGATTTCCGGGTGGGGCCCACGTGATTTCCGGATGGGGCCCACGTGATTTCCGGGTGGGGCCCACGTGATTTCCGGGTGGGGCCCACGTGATTTCCGGGTGGGGCCCACGTGATTTCCGGGTGGGGCCCACGATATTTTCCCGTGGGGCCCACGTGATTTCCGGGTGGGCCCCACGTGATTTCCGGGTGGGGCCCACGTGATTTCCGGGTGGGCCCCACGTGATTTCCGGGTGGGGCCCACGTGATTTCCGGGTGGGCCCCACGTGATTTCCGGGTGGGGCCCACGTGATTTCCGGGTGGGGCCCACGTGATTTCCGGGTGGGGCCCACGTGATTTCCGGGTGGGGCCCACGTGATTTCCCCGTGGGGCCCACGTGATTTCCGGGTGGGGCCCACGTGATTTCCGGGTGGGGCCCACGTGATTTCCGGGTGGGGCCCACGTGATTTCCCCGTGGGGCCCACGTGATTTCCGGGTGGGGCCCACGTGATTTCCGGGTGGGCCCCACGTGATTTCCGGGTGGGGCCCACGTGATTTCCGGGTGGGGCCCACGTGATTTCCGGGTGGGGCCCACGTGATTTCCGGGTGGGGCCCACGTGATTTCCCCGTGGGGCCCACGTGATTTCCGGGTGGGGCCCACGTGATTTCCGGGTGGGGCCCACGTGATTTCCCCGTGGGGCCCACGTGATTTCCCCGTGGGGCCCACGTGATTTCCGGGTGGGGCCCACGTGATTTCCGGGTGGGGCCCACGTGATTTCCGGGTGGGGCCCATGTGATTTCCCCGTGGGGCCCACGTGATTTCCGGGTGGGGCCCACGTGATTTCCGGGTGGGGCCCACGTGATTTCCGGGTGGGGCCCACGTGATTTCCGGGTGGGGCCCACGTGATTTCCGGGTGGGGCCCACGTGATTTCCGGGTGGGGCCCACGTGATTTCCGTGTGGGGCCCACGTGATTTCCGGGTGGGGCCCACGGGATTTCCGGGTGGGGCCCACGTGATTTCCCCGTGGGGCCCACGTGATTTCCGGGTGGGGCCCACGTGATTTCCGGGTGGGCCCCACGTGATTTCCGGGTGGGGCCCACGTGATTTCCGGGTGGGGCCCACGTGATTTCCGGGTGGGGCCCACGTGATTTCCCCGTAGTGCCCACGTGATTTCCGGGTGGGGCCCACGTGATTTCCGGGTGGGGCCCACGTGATTTCCCCTGGGGGCCCACGTGATTTCCGGGTGGGGCCCACGTGATTTCCGGGTGGGGCCCACGTGATTTCCGGGTGGGGCCCACGTGATTTCCCCGTGGGGCCCACGTGATTTCCGGGTGGGGCCCACGTGATTTCCGGGTGGGGCCCACGTGATTTCCCCGTGGGGCCCACGTGATTTCCCCGTGGGGCCCACGTGATTTCCGGGTGGGGCCCACGTGATTTCCAGGTGGGGCCCACGTGATTTCCCCGTGGGGCCCACGTGATTTCAGGGTGGGGCCCACGTGATTTCCGGGTGGGGCCCACGTGACTTCCGGGTGGGGCCCACGTGATTTCCGGGTGGGGCCCACGTGATTTCCCCGTGGGGCCCACGTGATTTCCGGGTGGGGCCCACGTGATTTCCGGGTGGGGCCCACGTGACTTCCGGGTGGGGCCCACGTGATTTCCCCTGGGGGCCCACGTGATTTCCGGGTGGGGCCCACGTGATTTCCGGGTGGGGCCCACGTGATTTCCGGGTGGGGCCCACGTGACTTCCGGGTGGGGCCCACGTGATTTCCCCTGGGGGCCCACGTGATTTCCGGGTGGGGCCCACGTGATTTCCGGGTGGGGCCCACGTGATTTCCGGGTGGGGCCCACGTGATTTCCGGGTGGGGCCCACGTGATTTCCCCGTGGGGCCCACGTGATTTCCCCGTGGGGCCCACGTGATTTCCGGATGGGGCCCACGTGATTTCCGGGTGGGGCCCACGTGATTTCCGGGTGGGGCCCACGTGATTTCCGGGTGGGGCCCACGTGATTTCCGGGTGGGGCCCACGTGATTTCCGGGTGGGGCCCACGTGATTTCCCCGTGGGGCCCACGTGATTTCCGGGTGGGGCCTACGTGATTTCCCCGTGGGGCCCACGTGATTTCCGGGTGGGGCCCACGTGATTTCCGGGTGGGGACCACGTGATTTCCGGGTGGGGCCCACGTGATTTCCCCGTGGTGCCCACGTGATTTCCGGGTGGGGCCCACGTGATTTCCGGGTGGGGCCCACGTGATTTCCGGGTGGGGCCCACGTGATTTCCTTGTGAGGCCCACGTGATTTCCCCTGGGGGCCCACGTGATTTCCGGGTGGGGCCCACGTGATTTCCGGGTGGGGCCCACGTGATTTCCGGGTGGGGCCCACGTGATTTCCGGGTGGGGCCCACGTGATTTCCGGGTGGGGCCCACGTGATTTCCCCGTGGGGCCCACGTGATTTCCCCGTGGGGCCCACGTGATTTCCGGATGGGGCCCACGTGATTTCCGGGTGGGGCCCACGTGATTTCCGGGTGGGGCCCACGTGATTTCCGGGTGGGGCCCACGTGATTTCCGGGTGGGGCCCACGTGATTTCCGGGTGGGGCCCACGTGATTTCCCCGTGGGGCCCACGTGATTTCCGGGTGGGGCCTACGTGATTTCCCCGTGGGGCCCACGTGATTTCCGGGTGGGGCCCACGTGATTTCCGGGTGGGGACCACGTGATTTCCGGGTGGGGCCCACGTGATTTCCCCGTGGTGCCCACGTGATTTCCGGGTGGGGCCCACGTGATTTCCGGGTGGGGCCCACGTGATTTCCGGGTGGGGCCCACGTGATTTCCGGGTGGGGCCCACGTGATTTCCGGGTGGGGCCCACGTGATTTCCGGGTGGGGCCCACGTGATTTCCGGGTGGGGCCCACGTGATTTCCGGGTGGGGCCCACGTGATTTCCCCGTGGGGCCCACGTGATTTCCGGATGGGGCCCACGTGATTTCCGGGTGGGGCCCACGTGATTTCCGGGTGGGGCCCACGTGATTTCCGGGTGGGGCCCACGTGATTTCCGGGTGGGGCCCACGGGATTTCCGGGTGGGGCCCACGTGATTTCCGTGTGGGGCCCACGTGATTTCCGGGTGGGGCCCACGGGATTTCCGGGTGGGGCCCACGTGATTTCCCCGTGGGGCCCACGTGATTTCCGGGTGGGGCCCACGTGATTTCCGGGTGGGCCCCACGTGATTTCCGGGTGGGGCCCACGTGATTTCCGGGTGGGGCCCACGTGATTTCCGGGTGGGGCCCACGTGATTTCCCCGTGGTGCCCACGTGATTTCCGGGTGGGGCCCACGTGATTTCCGGGTGGGGCCCACGTGATTTCCGGGTGGGGCCCACGTGATTTCCCCGTGGGGCCCACGTGATTTCCGGGTGGGGCCCACGTGATTTCCGTGTGGGGCCCACGTGATTTCCGTGTGGGGCCCACGTGATTTCCGGATGGGGCCCACGTGATTTCCCCTGGGGGGCCACGTGATTTCCGGGTGGGGCCCACGTGATTTCCGGGTGGGGCCCACGTGATTTCCGGGTGGGGCCCACGTGATTTCCCCGTGGGGCCCACGTGATTTCCGGGTGGGCCCCACGTGATTTCCGGGTGGGGCCCACGTGATTTCCGGGTGGGGCCCACGTGATTTCCGGGTGGGGCCCACGTGATTTCCGGGTGGGGCCCACGTGATTTCCGGGTGGGGCCCACGTGATTTCCGGGTGGGGCCCACGTGATTTCCGGGTGGGGCCCACGTGATTTCCCCGTGGGGCCCACGTGATTTCCGGGTGGGGCCCACGTGATTTCCGGGTGGGGCCCACGTGATTTCCGGGTGGGGCCCACGTGATTTCCGGGTGGGGCCCACGTGATTTCCGGGTGGGGCCCACGTGATTTCCGGGTGGGGCCCACGTGATTTCCCCGTGGGGCCCACGTGATTTCCGGGTGGGGCCCACGTGATTTCCGGGTGGGGCCCACGTGATTTCCGGGTGGGGCCCACGTGATTTCCCCGTGGGGCCCACGTGATTTCCGGGTGGGGCCCACGTGATTTCCGGGTGGGCCCCACGTGATTTCCGGGTGGGGCCCACGTGATTTCCGGGTGGGGCCCACGTGATTTCCGGGTGGGGCCCACGTGATTTCCGGGTGGGGCCCACGTGATTTCCCCGTGGGGCCCACGTGATTTCCGGGTGGGGCCCACGTGATTTCCGGGTGGGGCCCACGTGATTTCCCCGTGGGGCCCACGTGATTTCCCCGTGGGGCCCACGTGATTTCCGGGTGGGGCCCACGTGATTTCCGGGTGGGGCCCACGTGATTTCCGGGTGGGGCCCACGTGATTTCCGGGTGGGGCCCACGTGATTTCCGGGTGGGGTCCACGTGATTTCCGGGTGGGGCCCACGTGATTTCCGGGTGGGGCCCACGTGATTTCCGGGTGGGGCCCATGTGATTTCCCCGTGGGGCCCACGTGATTTCCGGGTGGGGCCCACGTGATTTCCGGGTGGGGCCCACGTGATTTCCGGGTGGGGCCCACGTGATTTCCGGGTGGGGCCCACGTGATTTCCCCGTGGGGCCCACGTGATTTCCGGGTGGGGCCCACGTGATTTCCGGGTGGGGCCCACGTGATTTCCGGGTGGGGCCCACGTGATTTCCGGGTGGGGCCCACGTGATTTCCGGGTGGGGCCCACGTGATTTCCGGGTGGGGTCCACGTGATTTCCGGGTGGGGCCCACGTGATTTCCGGGTGGGGCCCACGTGATTTCCGGGTGGGGCCCATGTGATTTCCCCGTGGGGCCCACGTGATTTCCCCGTGGGGCCCACGTGATTTCCGGGTGGGGCCCACGTGATTTCCGGGTGGGGCCCACGTGATTTCCGTGTGGGGCCCACGTGATTTCCGGGTGGGGCCCACGTGATTTCCCCTGGGGGGCCACGTGATTTCCGGGTGGGGCCCACGTGATTTCCGGGTGGGGCCCACGTGATTTCCGGGTGGGGCCCACGTGATTTCCCCGTGGGGCCCACGTGATTTCCGGGTGGGCCCCACGTGATTTCCGGGTGGGACCCACGTGATTTCCGGGTGGGGCCCACGTGATTTCCGGGTGGGGCCCACGTGATTTCCGGGTGGGGCCCACGTGATTTCCGGGTGGGGCCCAGGTGATTTCCGGGTGGGGCCCACGTGATTTCCGGGTGGGGCCCACGTGATTTCCGGGTGGGGCCCACGTGATTTCCCCTGGGGGCCCACGTGATTTCAGGGTGGGGCCCACGTGATTTCCGGGTGGGGCCCACGTGATTTCCGGGTGGGGCCCACGTGATTTCCGGGTGGGGCCCACGTGATTTCCGGGTGGGGCCCACGTTATTTTCCCGTGGGGCCCACGTGATTTCCGGGTGGGCCCCACGTGATTTCCGGGTGGGGCCCACGTGATTTCCGGATGGGGCCCACGTGATTTCCGGGTGGGGCCCACGTGATTTCCGGGTGGGGCCCACGTGATTTCCGGGTGGGGCCCACGTGATTTCCGGGTGGGGCCCACGATATTTTCCCGTGGGGCCCACGTGATTTCCGGGTGGGCCCCACGTGATTTCCGGGTGGGGCCCACGTGATTTCCGGGTGGGCCCCACGTGATTTCCGGGTGGGGCCCACGTGATTTCCGGGTGGGCCCCACGTGATTTCCGGGTGGGGCCCACGTGATTTCCGGGTGGGGCCCACGTGATTTCCGGGTGGGGCCCACGTGATTTCCGGGTGGGGCCCACGTGATTTCCCCGTGGGGCCCACGTGATTTCCGGGTGGGGCCCACGTGATTTCCGGGTGGGGCCCACGTGATTTCCGGGTGGGGCCCACGTGATTTCCCCGTGGGGCCCACGTGATTTCCGGGTGGGGCCCACGTGATTTCCGGGTGGGCCCCACGTGATTTCCGGGTGGGGCCCACGTGATTTCCGGGTGGGGCCCACGTGATTTCCGGGTGGGGCCCACGTGATTTCCGGGTGGGGCCCACGTGATTTCCCCGTGGGGCCCACGTGATTTCCGGGTGGGGCCCACGTGATTTCCGGGTGGGGCCCACGTGATTTCCCCGTGGGGCCCACGTGATTTCCCCGTGGGGCCCACGTGATTTCCGGGTGGGGCCCACGTGATTTCCGGGTGGGGCCCACGTGATTTCCGGGTGGGGCCCATGTGATTTCCCCGTGGGGCCCACGTGATTTCCGGGTGGGGCCCACGTGATTTCCGGGTGGGGCCCACGTGATTTCCGGGTGGGGCCCACGTGATTTCCGGGTGGGGCCCACGTGATTTCCGGGTGGGGCCCACGTGATTTCCGGGTGGGGCCCACGTGATTTCCGTGTGGGGCCCACGTGATTTCCGGGTGGGGCCCACGGGATTTCCGGGTGGGGCCCACGTGATTTCCCCGTGGGGCCCACGTGATTTCCGGGTGGGGCCCACGTGATTTCCGGGTGGGCCCCACGTGATTTCCGGGTGGGGCCCACGTGATTTCCGGGTGGGGCCCACGTGATTTCCGGGTGGGGCCCACGTGATTTCCCCGTAGTGCCCACGTGATTTCCGGGTGGGGCCCACGTGATTTCCGGGTGGGGCCCACGTGATTTCCCCTGGGGGCCCACGTGATTTCCGGGTGGGGCCCACGTGATTTCCGGGTGGGGCCCACGTGATTTCCGGGTGGGGCCCACGTGATTTCCCCGTGGGGCCCACGTGATTTCCGGGTGGGGCCCACGTGATTTCCGGGTGGGGCCCACGTGATTTCCCCGTGGGGCCCACGTGATTTCCCCGTGGGGCCCACGTGATTTCCGGGTGGGGCCCACGTGATTTCCAGGTGGGGCCCACGTGATTTCCCCGTGGGGCCCACGTGATTTCAGGGTGGGGCCCACGTGATTTCCGGGTGGGGCCCACGTGACTTCCGGGTGGGGCCCACGTGATTTCCGGGTGGGGCCCACGTGATTTCCCCGTGGGGCCCACGTGATTTCCGGGTGGGGCCCACGTGATTTCCGGGTGGGGCCCACGTGACTTCCGGGTGGGGCCCACGTGATTTCCCCTGGGGGCCCACGTGATTTCCGGGTGGGGCCCACGTGATTTCCGGGTGGGGCCCACGTGATTTCCGGGTGGGGCCCACGTGACTTCCGGGTGGGGCCCACGTGATTTCCCCTGGGGGCCCACGTGATTTCCGGGTGGGGCCCACGTGATTTCCGGGTGGGGCCCACGTGATTTCCCCGTGGGGCCCACGTGATTTCCGGGTGGGGCCAACGTGATTTCCGGGTGGGGCCCACGTGATTTCCCCGTGGGGCCCACGTGATTTCCGGGTGGGGCCCACGTGATTTCCCCTGGGGCCCACGTGATTTCCGGGTGGGGCCCACGTGATTTCCGGGTGGGGCCCACGTGATTTCCGGGTGGGGCCCACGTGATTTCCGGGTGGGGCCCACGTGATTTCCGGGTGGGGCCCACGTGACTTCCGGGTGGGGCCCACGTGATTTCCGGGTGGGGCCCACGTGATTTCCCCGTGGGGCCCACGTGATTTCCGGGTGGGGCCCACGTGATTTTCGGGTTGGGCCCACGTGATTTCCGGGTGGGGCCCACGTGATTTCCGGGTGGGGACCACGTGATTTCCGGATGGGGCCCACGTGATTTCCGGGTGGGGCCCACGTGATTTCCGGGTGGGGCCCACGTGATTTCCGGGTGGGGCCCACGTGATTTCCCCGTGGGGCCCACGTGATTTCCCCGTGGGGCCCACGTGATTTCCGGGTGGGGCCCACGTGATTTCCGGGTGGGGCCCACGTGATTTCCGGGTGGGGCCCACGTGATTTCCTTGTGAGGCCCACGTGATTTCCCCTGGGGGCCCACGTGATTTCCGGGTGGGGCCCACGTGATTTCCGGGTGGGGCCCACGTGATTTCCCCGTGGGGCCCACGTGATTTCCGGGTGGGGCCCACGTGATTTCCGGGTGGGCCCCACGTGATTTCCGGGTGGGGCCCACGTGATTTCCGGGTGGGGCCCACGTGATTTCCGGGTGGGGCCCACGTGATTTCCGGGTGGGGCCCACGTGATTTCCGGGTGGGGCCCACGTGATTTCCCCGTGGGGCCCACGTGATTTCCGGGTGGGGCCCACGTGATTTCCCCGTGGGGCCCACGTGATTTCCGGGTGGGGCCCACGTGATTTCCGGGTGGGGCCCACGTGATTTCCGGGTGGGGCCCACGTGATTTCCGGGTGGGGCCCACGTGATTTCCGGGTGGGGCCCACGTGATATTCGGGTGGGGCCCACGTGATTTCCGGGTGGGGCCCACGTGATTTCCGGGTGGGGCCCACGTGATTTCCGGGTGGGGCCCACGTGATTTCCGGGTGGGGCCCAAGTGATTTCCCCGTGGGGCCCACGTGATTTCCGGGTGGGGCCCACGTGATTTCCGGGTGGGGCCCACGTGATTTCCGGGTGGGGCCCACGTGATTTCCGGGTGGGGCCCACGTGATTTCCGGGTGGGGTCCACGTGATTTCCGGGTGGGGCCCACGTGATTTCCGGGTGGGGCCCACGTGATTTCCGGGTGGGGCCCATGTGATTTCCCCGTGGGGCCCACGTGATTTCCCCGTGGGGCCCACGTGATTTCCGGGTGGGGCCCACGTGATTTCCGGGTGGGGCCCACGTGATTTCCGGGTGGGGCCCACGTGATTTCCCCGTGGGGCCCACGTGATTTCCGGGTGGGGCCCACGTGATTTCCGGGTGGGGCCCACGTGATTTCCCCGTGGTGCCCACGTGATTTCCGGGTGGGGCCCACGTGATTTCCGGGTGGGGCCCACGTGATTTCCCCTGGGGGCCCACGTGATTTCCGGGTGGGGCCCACGTGATTTCCGGGTGGGGCCCACGTGATTTCCGGGTGGGGCCCACGTGATTTCCGGGTGGGGCCCACGTGATTTCCCCGTGGGGCCCACGTGATTTCCGGGTGGGGCCCACGTGATTTCCGTGTGGGGCCCACGTGATAACCGTGTGGGGCCCACGTGATTTCCGGGTGGGGCCCACGTGATTTCCCCTGGGGGGCCACGTGATTTCCGGGTGGGGCCCACGTGATTTCCGGGTGGGGCCCACGTGATTTCCGGGTGGGGCCCACGTGATATCTGGGTGGGGCCCACGTGATTTCCCCGTGGGGCCCACGTGATTTCCGGGTGGGGCCCACGTGATTTCCGGGTGGGGCCCACGTGATTTCCGGGTGGGGCCCACGTGATTTCCCCGTGGGGCCCACGTGATTTCCGGGTGGGGCCCACGTGATTTCCCCGTGGGGCCCACGTGATTTCCGGGTGGGGCCCACGTGATTTCCGGGTGGGGCCCACGTGATTTCCGGGTGGGGCCCACGTGACTTCCGGGTGGGGCCCACGTGATTTCCGGGTGGGGCCCACGTGATTTCCGGGTGGGGCCCACGTGATTTCCGGGTGGGGCCCACGTGATATCTGGGTGGGGCCCACGTGATTTCCCCTGGGGGCCCACGTGATTTCCGGGTGGGGCCCACGTGATTTCCGGGTGGGGCCCACGTGATTTCCCCGTGGGGCCCACGTGATTTCCGGGTGGGGCCAACGTGATTTCCGGGTGGGGCCCACGTGATTTCCCCGTGGGGCCCACGTGATTTCCGGGTGGGGCCCACGTGATTTCCCCTGGGGCCCACGTGATTTCCGGGTGGGGCCCACGTGATTTCCGGGTGGGGCCCACGTGATTTCCGGGTGGGGCCCACGTGATTTCCGGGTGGGGCCCACGTGATTTCCGGGTGGGGCCCACGTGATTTCCGGGTGGGGCCCACGTGATTTCCGGGTGGGGCCCACGTGATTTCCGTGTGGGGCCCACGTGATTTCCGGGTGGGGCCCACGGGATTTCCGGGTGGGGCCCACGTGATTTCCCCGTGGGCCCACGTGATTTCCGGGTGGGGCCCACGTGATTTCCGGTGGGCCCACGTGATTTCCGGGTGGGGCCCACGTGATTTCCGGGTGGGGCCCACGTGATTTCCGGGTGGGGCCCACGTGATTTCCCGTGGTGCCCACGTGATTTCCGGGTGGGCCACGTGATTTCCGGGTGGGGCCCACGTGATTTCCCCTGGGGGCCCACGTGATTTCCGGGTGGGGCCCACGTGATTCCGGGTGGGGCCCACGTGATTTCCGGGTGGGGCCCACGTGATTTCCGGGTCCCACGTGATTTCCGGGTGGGGCCCACGTGATTTCCGGGTGGGGCCCACGTGATTTCCCCGTGGGGCCCACGTGATTTCCCCGTGGGGCCCACGTGATTTCCGGGTGGGGCCCACGTGATTTCCGGGTGGGGCCCACGTGATTTCCGGGTGGGGCCCACGTGATTTCCTTGTGAGGCCCACGTGATTTCCCCTGGGGGCCCACGTGATTTCCGGGTGGGGCCCACGTGATTTCCGGGTGGGGCCCACGTGATTTCCGGGTGGGGCCCACGTGATTTCCGGGTGGGGCCCACGTGATTTCCGGGTGGGGCCCACGTGATTTCCCCGTGGGGCCCACGTGATTTCCCCGTGGGGCCCACGTGATTTCCGGATGGGGCCCACGTGATTTCCGGGTGGGGCCCACGTGATTTCCGGGTGGGGCCCACGTGATTTCCGGGTGGGGCCCACGTGATTTCCGGGTGGGGCCCACGTGATTTCCGGGTGGGGCCCACGTGATTTCCCCGTGGGGCCCACGTGATTTCCGGGTGGGGCCTACGTGATTTCCCCGTGGGGCCCACGTGATTTCCCGGGTGGGGCCCACGTGATTTCCGGGTGGGGACCACGTGATTTCCGGGTGGGGCCCACGTGATTTCCCCGTGGTGCCCACGTGATTTCCGGGTGGGGCCCACGTGATTTCCGGGTGGGGCCCACGTGATTTCCGGGTGGGGCCCACGTGATTTCCGGGTGGGGCCCACGTGATTTCCGGGTGGGGCCCACGTGATTTCCGGGTGGGGCCCACGTGATTTCCGGGTGGGGCCCACGTGATTTCCGGGTGGGGCCCACGTGATTTCCCCGTGGGGCCCACGTGATTTCCGGATGGGGCCCACGTGATTTCCGGGTGGGGCCCACGTGATTTCCGGGTGGGGCCCACGTGATTTCCGGGTGGGGCCCACGTGATTTCCGGGTGGGGCCCACGGGATTTCCGGGTGGGGCCCACGTGATTTCCGTGTGGGGCCCACGTGATTTCCGGGTGGGGCCCACGGGATTTCCGGGTGGGGCCCACGTGATTTCCCCGTGGGGCCCACGTGATTTCCGGGTGGGGCCCACGTGATTTCCGGGTGGGCCCCACGTGATTTCCGGGTGGGGCCCACGTGATTTCCGGGTGGGGCCCACGTGATTTCCGGGTGGGGCCCACGTGATTTCCCCGTGGTGCCCACGTGATTTCCGGGTGGGGCCCACGTGATTTCCGGGTGGGGCCCACGTGATTTCCGGGTGGGGCCCACGTGATTTCCCCGTGGGGCCCACGTGATTTCCGGGTGGGGCCCACGTGATTTCCGTGTGGGGCCCACGTGATTTCCGTGTGGGGCCCACGTGATTTCCGGATGGGGCCCACGTGATTTCCCCTGGGGGGCCACGTGATTTCCGGGTGGGGCCCACGTGATTTCCGGGTGGGGCCCACGTGATTTCCGGGTGGGGCCCACGTGATTTCCCCGTGGGGCCCACGTGATTTCCGGGTGGGCCCCACGTGATTTCCGGGTGGGGCCCACGTGATTTCCGGGTGGGGCCCACGTGATTTCCGGGTGGGGCCCACGTGATTTCCGGGTGGGGCCCACGTGATTTCCGGGTGGGGCCCACGTGATTTCCGGGTGGGGCCCACGTGATTTCCGGGTGGGGCCCACGTGATTTCCCCGTGGGGCCCACGTGATTTCCGGGTGGGGCCCACGTGATTTCCGGGTGGGGCCCACGTGATTTCCGGGTGGGGCCCACGTGATTTCCGGGTGGGGCCCACGTGATTTCCGGGTGGGGCCCACGTGATTTCCGGGTGGGGCCCACGTGATTTCCCCGTGGGGCCCACGTGATTTCCGGGTGGGGCCCACGTGATTTCCGGGTGGGGCCCACGTGATTTCCGGGTGGGGCCCACGTGATTTCCCCGTGGGGCCCACGTGATTTCCGGGTGGGGCCCACGTGATTTCCGGGTGGGCCCCACGTGATTTCCGGGTGGGGCCCACGTGATTTCCGGGTGGGGCCCACGTGATTTCCGGGTGGGGCCCACGTGATTTCCGGGTGGGGCCCACGTGATTTCCCCGTGGGGCCCACGTGATTTCCGGGTGGGGCCCACGTGATTTCCGGGTGGGGCCCACGTGATTTCCCCGTGGGGCCCACGTGATTTCCCCGTGGGGCCCACGTGATTTCCGGGTGGGGCCCACGTGATTTCCGGGTGGGGCCCACGTGATTTCCGGGTGGGGCCCACGTGATTTCCGGGTGGGGCCCACGTGATTTCCGGGTGGGGTCCACGTGATTTCCGGGTGGGGCCCACGTGATTTCCGGGTGGGGCCCACGTGATTTCCGGGTGGGGCCCATGTGATTTCCCCGTGGGGCCCACGTGATTTCCGGGTGGGGCCCACGTGATTTCCGGGTGGGGCCCACGTGATTTCCGGGTGGGGCCCACGTGATTTCCGGGTGGGGCCCACGTGATTTCCCCGTGGGGCCCACGTGATTTCCGGGTGGGGCCCACGTGATTTCCGGGTGGGGCCCACGTGATTTCCGGGTGGGGCCCACGTGATTTCCGGGTGGGGCCCACGTGATTTCCGGGTGGGGCCCACGTGATTTCCGGGTGGGGTCCACGTGATTTCCGGGTGGGGCCCACGTGATTTCCGGGTGGGGCCCACGTGATTTCCGGGTGGGGCCCATGTGATTTCCCCGTGGGGCCCACGTGATTTCCCCGTGGGGCCCACGTGATTTCCGGGTGGGGCCCACGTGATTTCCGGGTGGGGCCCACGTGATTTCCGTGTGGGGCCCACGTGATTTCCGGGTGGGGCCCACGTGATTTCCCCTGGGGGGCCACGTGATTTCCGGGTGGGGCCCACGTGATTTCCGGGTGGGGCCCACGTGATTTCCGGGTGGGGCCCACGTGATTTCCCCGTGGGGCCCACGTGATTTCCGGGTGGGCCCCACGTGATTTCCGGGTGGGACCCACGTGATTTCCGGGTGGGGCCCACGTGATTTCCGGGTGGGGCCCACGTGATTTCCGGGTGGGGCCCACGTGATTTCCGGGTGGGGCCCAGGTGATTTCCGGGTGGGGCCCACGTGATTTCCGGGTGGGGCCCACGTGATTTCCGGGTGGGGCCCACGTGATTTCCCCTGGGGGCCCACGTGATTTCAGGGTGGGGCCCACGTGATTTCCGGGTGGGGCCCACGTGATTTCCGGGTGGGGCCCACGTGATTTCCGGGTGGGGCCCACGTGATTTCCGGGTGGGGCCCACGTTATTTTCCCGTGGGGCCCACGTGATTTCCGGGTGGGCCCCACGTGATTTCCGGGTGGGGCCCACGTGATTTCCGGATGGGGCCCACGTGATTTCCGGGTGGGGCCCACGTGATTTCCGGGTGGGGCCCACGTGATTTCCGGGTGGGGCCCACGTGATTTCCGGGTGGGGCCCACGATATTTTCCCGTGGGGCCCACGTGATTTCCGGGTGGGCCCCACGTGATTTCCGGGTGGGGCCCACGTGATTTCCGGGTGGGCCCCACGTGATTTCCGGGTGGGGCCCACGTGATTTCCGGGTGGGCCCCACGTGATTTCCGGGTGGGGCCCACGTGATTTCCGGGTGGGGCCCACGTGATTTCCGGGTGGGGCCCACGTGATTTCCGGGTGGGGCCCACGTGATTTCCCCGTGGGGCCCACGTGATTTCCGGGTGGGGCCCACGTGATTTCCGGGTGGGGCCCACGTGATTTCCGGGTGGGGCCCACGTGATTTCCCCGTGGGGCCCACGTGATTTCCGGGTGGGGCCCACGTGATTTCCCCGTGGGGCCCACGTGATTTCCCCGTGGGGCCCACGTGATTTCCGGGTGGGGCCCACGTGATTTCCGGGTGGGGCCCACGTGATTTCCGGGTGGGGCCCACGTGATTTCCCCGTGGGGCCCACGTGATTTCCGGGTGGGGCCCACGTGATTTCCGGGTGGGGCCCACGTGATTTCCCCGTGGGGCCCACGTGATTTCCCCGTGGGGCCCACGTGATTTCCGGGTGGGGCCCACGTGATTTCCGGGTGGGGCCCACGTGATTTCCGGGTGGGGCCCATGTGATTTCCCCGTGGGGCCCACGTGATTTCCGGGTGGGGCCCACGTGATTTCCGGGTGGGGCCCACGTGATTTCCGGGTGGGGCCCACGTGATTTCCGGGTGGGGCCCACGTGATTTCCCCGTGGGGCCCACGTGATTTCCGGGTGGGGCCCACGTGATTTCCGGGTGGGGCCCACGTGATTTCCGGGTGGGGCCCACGTGATTTCCGGGTGGGGCCCACGTGATTTCCGGGTGGGGTCCACGTGATTTCCGGGTGGGGCCCACGTGATTTCCGGGTGGGGCCCACGTGATTTCCGGGTGGGGCCCATGTGATTTCCCCGTGGGGCCCACGTGATTTCCCCGTGGGGCCCACGTGATTTCCGGGTGGGGCCCACGTGATTTCCGGGTGGGGCCCACGTGATTTCCGTGTGGGGCCCACGTGATTTCCGGGTGGGGCCCACGTGATTTCCCCTGGGGGGCCACGTGATTTCCGGGTGGGGCCCACGTGATTTCCGGGTGGGGCCCACGTGATTTCCGGGTGGGGCCCACGTGATTTCCGGGTGGGGCCCACGTGATTTCCGGGTGGGCCCCACGTGATTTCCGGGTGGGGCCCACGTGATTTCCGGGTGGGGCCCACGTGATTTCCGGGTGGGGCCCACGTGATTTCCGGGTGGGGCCCACGTGATTCCGGGTGGGGCCCACGTGATTTCCGGGTGGGGCCCACGTGATTTCCCCGTGGGGCCCACGTGATTTCCGGGTGGGGCCCACGTGATTTCCGGGTGGGGCCCACGTGATTTCCGGGTGGGGCCCACGTGATTTCCGGGTGGGGCCCACGTGATTTCCGGGTGGGGCCCACGTGATTTCCCCGTGGGGCCCACGTGATTTCCCCGTGGGGCCCACGTGATTTCCGGGTGGGGCCCACGTGATTTCCGGGTGGGGCCCACGTGATTTCCGGGTGGGGCCCACGTGATTTCCGGGTGGGGCCCACGTGATTTCCGGGTGGGGCCCACGTGATTTCCGGGTGGGGCCCACGTGATTTCCGTGTGGGGCCCACGTGATTTCCGGGTGGGGCCCACGTGATTTCCGTGTGGGGCCCACGTGATTTCCGGGTGGGGCCCACGGGATTTCCGGGTGGGGCCCACGTGATTTCCCCGTGGGGCCCACGTGATTTCCGGGTGGGGCCCACGTGATTTCCGGGTGGGCCCACGTGATTTCCGGGTGGGGCCCACGTGATTTCCGGGTGGGGCCCACGTGATTTCCGGGTGGGGCCCACGTGATTTCCCCGTAGTGCCCACGTGATTTCCGGGTGGGGCCCACGTGATTTCCGGGTGGGGCCCACGTGATTTCCCCTGGGGGCCCACGTGATTTCCGGGTGGGGCCCACGTGATTTCCGGGTGGGGCCCACGTGATTTCCGGGTGGGGCCCACGTGATTTCCCCGTGGGGCCCACGTGATTTCCGGGTGGGGCCCACGTGATTTCCGGGTGGGGCCCACGTGATTTCCCCGTGGGGCCCACGTGATTTCCCCGTGGGGCCCACGTGATTTCCGGGTGGGGCCCACGTGATTTCCAGGTGGGGCCCACGTGATTTCCCCGTGGGGCCCACGTGATTTCAGGGTGGGGCCCACGTGATTTCCGGGTGGGGCCCACGTGACTTCCGGGTGGGGCCCACGTGATTTCCGGGTGGGGCCCACGTGATTTCCCCGTGGGGCCCACGTGATTTCCGGGTGGGGCCCACGTGATTTCCGGGTGGGGCCCACGTGACTTCCGGGTGGGGCCCACGTGATTTCCCCTGGGGGCCCACGTGATTTCCGGGTGGGGCCCACGTGATTTCCGGGTGGGGCCCACGTGATTTCCGGGTGGGGCCCACGTGACTTCCGGGTGGGGCCCACGTGATTTCCCCTGGGGGCCCACGTGATTTCCGGGTGGGGCCCACGTGATTTCCGGGTGGGGCCCACGTGATTTCCCCGTGGGGCCCACGTGATTTCCGGGTGGGGCCAACGTGATTTCCGGGTGGGGCCCACGTGATTTCCCCGTGGGGCCCACGTGATTTCCGGGTGGGGCCCACGTGATTTCCCCTGGGGCCCACGTGATTTCCGGGTGGGGCCCACGTGATTTCCGGGTGGGGCCCACGTGATTTCCGGGTGGGGCCCACGTGATTTCCGGGTGGGGCCCACGTGACTTCCGGGTGGGGCCCACGTGATTTCCGGGTGGGGCCCACGTGATTTCCGGGTGGGGCCCACGTGATTTCCGGGTGGGGCCCACGTGATTTTCGGGTTGGGCCCACGTGATTTCCGGGTGGGGCCCACGTGATTTCCGGGTGGGGCCCACGTGATTTCCGGGTGGGGCCCACGTGATTTCCGGGTGGGGCCCACGTGATTTCCGGGTGGGGCCCACGTGATTTCCGGGTGGGGCCCACGTGATTTCCCCGTGGGGCCCACGTGATTTCCCCGTGGGGCCCACGTGATTTCCGGGTGGGGCCCACGTGATTTCCGGGTGGGGCCCACGTGATTTCCGGGTGGGGCCCACGTGATTTCCTTGTGAGGCCCACGTGATTTCCCCTGGGGGCCCACGTGATTTCCGGGTGGGGCCCACGTGATTTCCGGGTGGGGCCCACGTGATTTCCCCGTGGGGCCCACGTGATTTCCGGGTGGGGCCCACGTGATTTCCGGGTGGGCCCCACGTGATTTCCGGGTGGGGCCCACGTGATTTCCGGGTGGGGCCCACGTGATTTCCGGGTGGGGCCCACGTGATTTCCGGGTGGGGCCCACGTGATTTCCGGGTGGGGCCCACGTGATTTCCCCGTGGGGCCCACGTGATTTCCGGGTGGGGCCCACGTGATTTCCGTGTGGGGCCCACGTGATTTCCGTGTGGGGCCCACGTGATTTCCGGATGGGGCCCACGTGATTTCCCCTGGGGGGCCACGTGATTTCCGGGTGGGGCCCACGTGATTTCCGGGTGGGGCCCACGTGATTTCCGGGTGGGGCCCACGTGATTTCCCCGTGGGGCCCACGTGATTTCCGGGTGGGCCCCACGTGATTTCCGGGTGGGGCCCACGTGATTTCCGGGTGGGGCCCACGTGATTTCCGGGTGGGGCCCACGTGATTTCCGGGTGGGGCCCACGTGATTTCCTTGTGAGGCCCACGTGATTTCCCCTGGGGGCCCACGTGATTTCCGGGTGGGGCCCACGTGATTTCCGGGTGGGGCCCACGTGATTTCCCCGTGGGGCCCACGTGATTTCCGGGTGGGGCCCACGTGATTTCCGGGTGGGCCCCACGTGATTTCCGGGTGGGGCCCACGTGATTTCCGGGTGGGGCCCACGTGATTTCCGGGTGGGGCCCACGTGATTTCCGGGTGGGGCCCACGTGATTTCCGGGTGGGGCCCACGTGATTTCCCCGTGGGGCCCACGTGATTTCCGGGTGGGGCCCACGTGATTTCCGTGTGGGGCCCACGTGATTTCCGTGTGGGGCCCACGTGATTTCCGGATGGGGCCCACGTGATTTCCCCTGGGGGGCCACGTGATTTCCGGGTGGGGCCCACGTGATTTCCGGGTGGGGCCCACGTGATTTCCGGGTGGGGCCCACGTGATTTCCCCGTGGGGCCCACGTGATTTCCGGGTGGGCCCCACGTGATTTCCGGGTGGGGCCCACGTGATTTCCGGGTGGGGCCCACGTGATTTCCGGGTGGGGCCCACGTGATTTCCGGGTGGGGCCCACGTGATTTCCGGGTGGGGCCCACGTGATTTCCGGGTGGGGCCCACGTGATTTCCGGGTGGGGCCCACGTGATTTCCCCGTGGGGCCCACGTGATTTCCGGGTGGGGCCCACGTGATTTCCGGGTGGGGCCCACGTGATTTCCGGGTGGGGCCCACGTGATTTCCGGGTGGGGCCCACGTGATTTCCCCGTGGGGCCCACGTGATTTCCCCGTGGGGCCCACGTGATTTCCCCGTGGGGCCCACGTGATTTCCCCGTGGGGCCCACGTGATTTCCGGGTGGGGCCCACGTGATTTCCGGGTGGGGCCCACGTGATTTCCGGGTGGGGCCCACGTGATTTCCGGGTGGGGCCCACGTGACTTCCGGGTGGGGCCCACGTGATTTCCGGGTGGGGCCCGAGTGATTTCCGGGTGGGGCCCACGTGATTTCCGGGTGGGGCCCACGTGATATCTGGGTGGGGCCCACGTGATTTCCCCTGGGGGCCCACGTGATTTCCGGGTGGGGCCCACGTGATTTCCGGGTGGGGCCCACGTGATTTCCCCGTGGGGCCCACGTGATTTCCGGGTGGGGCCAACGTGATTTCCGGGTGGGGCCCACGTGATTTCCCCGTGGGGCCCACGTGATTTCCGGGTGGGGCCCACGTGATTTCCCCTGGGGCCCACGTGATTTCCGGGTGGGGCCCACGTGATTTCCGGGTGGGGCCCACGTGATTTCCGGGTGGGGCCCACGTGATTTCCGGGTGGGGCCCACGTGATTTCCGGGTGGGGCCCACGTGATTTCCGGGTGGGGCCCACGTGATTTCCGGGTGGGGCCCACGTGATTTCCCCGTGGGGCCCACGTGATTTCCGGGTGGGGCCCACGTGATTTCCGGGTGGGGCCCACGTGATTTCCGGGTGGGGCCCACGTGATTTCCGGGTGGGGCCCACGTGATTTCCGGGTGGGGCCCACGTGATATTCGGGTGGGGCCCACGTGATTTCCGGGTGGGGCCCACGTGATTTCCGGGTGGGGCCCACGTGATTTCCGGGTGGGGCCCACGTGATTTCCGGGTGGGGCCCACGTGATTTCCCCGTGGGGCCCACGTGATTTCCGGGTGGGGCCCACGTGATTTCCGGGTGGGGCCCACGTGATTTCCGGGTGGGGCCCACGTGATTTCCGGGTGGGGCCCACGTGATTTCCGGGTGGGGTCCACGTGATTTCCGGGTGGGGCCCACGTGATTTCCGGGTGGGGCCCACGTGATTTCCGGGTGGGGCCCATGTGATTTCCCCGTGGGGCCCACGTGATTTCCCCGTGGGGCCCACGTGATTTCCGGGTGGGGCCCACGTGATTTCCGGGTGGGGCCCACGTGATTTCCCGTGGGGCCCACGTGATTTCCGGGTGGGGCCCACGTGATTTCCGGGTGGGGCCCACGTGATTTCCCCGTGGTGCCCACGTGATTTCCGGGTGGGGCCCACGTGATTTCCGGGTGGGGCCCACGTGATTTCCCCTGGGGGCCCACGTGATTTCCGGGTGGGGCCCACGTGATTTCCGGGTGGGGCCCACGTGATTTCCGGGTGGGGCCCACGTGATTTCCGGGTGGGGCCCACGTGATTTCCCCGTGGGGCCCACGTGATTTCCGGGTGGGGCCCACGTGATTTCCGTGTGGGGCCCACGTGATAACCGTGTGGGGCCCACGTGATTTCCGGGTGGGGCCCACGTGATTTCCCCTGGGGGGCCACGTGATTTCCGGGTGGGGCCCACGTGATTTCCGGGTGGGGCCCACGTGATTTCCGGGTGGGGCCCACGTGATTTCCCCGTGGGGCCCACGTGATTTCCGGGTGGGGCCCACGTGATTTCCGGGTGGGGCCCACGTGATTTCCGGGTGGGGCCCACGTGATTTCCCCGTGGGGCCCACGTGATTTCCGGGTGGGGCCCACGTGATTTCCGGGTGGGCCCCACGTGATTTCCGGGTGGGGCCCACGTGATTTCCGGGTGGGGCCCACGTGATTTCCGGGTGGGGCCCACGTGATTTCCGGGTGGGGCCCACGTGATTTCCCCGTGGGGCCCACGTGATTTCCGGGTGGGGCCCACGTGATTTCCGGGTGGGGCCCACGTGATTTCCCCGTGGGGCCCACGTGATTTCCCCGTGGGGCCCACGTGATTTCCGGGTGGGGCCCACGTGATTTCCGGGTGGGGCCCACGTGATTTCCGGGTGGGGCCCATGTGATTTCCCCGTGGGGCCCACGTGATTTCCGGGTGGGGCCCACGTGATTTCCGGGTGGGGCCCACGTGATTTCCGGGTGGGGCCCACGTGATTTCCGGGTGGGGCCCACGTGATTTCCCCGTGGGGCCCACGTGATTTCCGGGTGGGGCCCACGTGATTTCCGGGTGGGGCCCACGTGATTTCCGGGTGGGGCCCACGTGATTTCCGGGTGGGGCCCACGTGATTTCCGGGTGGGGTCCACGTGATTTCCGGGTGGGGCCCACGTGATTTCCGGGTGGGGCCCACGTGATTTCCGGGTGGGGCCCATGTGATTTCCCCGTGGGGCCCACGTGATTTCCCCGTGGGGCCCACGTGATTTCCGGGTGGGGCCCACGTGATTTCCGGGTGGGGCCCACGTGATTTCCGTGTGGGGCCCACGTGATTTCCGGGTGGGGCCCACGTGATTTCCCCTGGGGGGCCACGTGATTTCCGGGTGGGGCCCACGTGATTTCCGGGTGGGGCCCACGTGATTTCCGGGTGGGGCCCACGTGATTTCCGGGTGGGGCCCACGTGATTTCCGGGTGGGCCCCACGTGATTTCCGGGTGGGGCCCACGTGATTTCCGGGTGGGGCCCACGTGATTTCCGGGTGGGGCCCACGTGATTTCCGGGTGGGGCCCACGTGATTTCCGGGTGGGGCCCACGTGATTTCCGGGTGGGGCCCACGTGATTTCCCCGTGGGGCCCACGTGATTTCCGGGTGGGGCCCACGTGATTTCCGGGTGGGGCCCACGTGATTTCCGGGTGGGGCCCACGTGATTTCCGGGTGGGGCCCACGTGATTTCCGGGTGGGGCCCACGTGATTTCCCCGTGGGGCCCACGTGATTTCCCCGTGGGGCCCACGTGATTTCCGGGTGGGGCCCACGTGATTTCCGGGTGGGGCCCACGTGATTTCCGGGTGGGGCCCACGTGATTTCCGGGTGGGGCCCACGTGATTTCCGGGTGGGGCCCACGTGATTTCCGGGTGGGGCCCACGTGATTTCCGTGTGGGGCCCACGTGATTTCCGGGTGGGGCCCACGTGATTTCCGTGTGGGGCCCACGTGATTTCCGGGTGGGGCCCACGGGATTTCCGGGTGGGGCCCACGTGATTTCCCCGTGGGGCCCACGTGATTTCCGGGTGGGGCCCACGTGATTTCCGGGTGGGCCCCACGTGATTTCCGGGTGGGGCCCACGTGATTTCCGGGTGGGGCCCACGTGATTTCCGGGTGGGGCCCACGTGATTTCCCCGTAGTGCCCACGTGATTTCCGGGTGGGGCCCACGTGATTTCCGGGTGGGGCCCACGTGATTTCCCCTGGGGGCCCACGTGATTTCCGGGTGGGGCCCACGTGATTTCCGGGTGGGGCCCACGTGATTTCCGGGTGGGGCCCACGTGATTTCCCCGTGGGGCCCACGTGATTTCCGGGTGGGGCCCACGTGATTTCCGGGTGGGGCCCACGTGATTTCCCCGTGGGGCCCACGTGATTTCCCCGTGGGGCCCACGTGATTTCCGGGTGGGGCCCACGTGATTTCCAGGTGGGGCCCACGTGATTTCCCCGTGGGGCCCACGTGATTTCAGGGTGGGGCCCACGTGATTTCCGGGTGGGGCCCACGTGACTTCCGGGTGGGGCCCACGTGATTTCCGGGTGGGGCCCACGTGATTTCCCCGTGGGGCCCACGTGATTTCCGGGTGGGGCCCACGTGATTTCCGGGTGGGGCCCACGTGACTTCCGGGTGGGGCCCACGTGATTTCCCCTGGGGGCCCACGTGATTTCCGGGTGGGGCCCACGTGATTTCCGGGTGGGGCCCACGTGATTTCCGGGTGGGGCCCACGTGACTTCCGGGTGGGGCCCACGTGATTTCCCCTGGGGGCCCACGTGATTTCCGGGTGGGGCCCACGTGATTTCCGGGTGGGGCCCACGTGATTTCCCCGTGGGGCCCACGTGATTTCCGGGTGGGGCCAACGTGATTTCCGGGTGGGGCCCACGTGATTTCCCCGTGGGGCCCACGTGATTTCCGGGTGGGGCCCACGTGATTTCCCCTGGGGCCCACGTGATTTCCGGGTGGGGCCCACGTGATTTCCGGGTGGGGCCCACGTGATTTCCGGGTGGGGCCCACGTGATTTCCGGGTGGGGCCCACGTGATTTCCGGGTGGGGCCCACGTGACTTCCGGGTGGTGCCCACGTGATTTCCGGGTGGGGCCCACGTGATTTCCCCGTGGGGCCCACGTGATTTCCGGGTGGGGCCCACGTGATTTTCGGGTTGGGCCCACGTGATTTCCGGGTGGGGCCCACGTGATTTCCGGGTGGGGCCCACGTGATTTCCGGATGGGGCCCACGTGATTTCCGGGTGGGGCCCACGTGATTTCCGGGTGGGGCCCACGTGATTTCCGGGTGGGGCCCACGTGATTTCCCCGTGGGGCCCACGTGATTTCCCCGTGGGGCCCACGTGATTTCCGGGTGGGGCCCACGTGATTTCCGGGTGGGGCCCACGTGATTTCCGGGTGGGGCCCACGTGATTTCCGGGTGGGGCCCACGTGATTTCCCCGTGGGGCCCACGTGATTTCCGGGTGGGCCCCACGTGATTTCCGGGTGGGGGCCCACGTGATTTCCGGGTGGGGCCCACGTGATTTCCGGGTGGGGCCCACGTGATTTCCGGGTGGGGCCCACGTGATTTCCGGGTGGGGCCCACGTGATTTCCGGGTGGGGCCCACGTGATTTCCGGGTGGGGCCCACGTGATTTCCCCGTGGGGCCCACGTGATTTCCGGGTGGGGCCCACGTGATTTCCGGGTGGGGCCCACGTGATTTCCGGGTGGGGCCCACGTGATTTCCGGGTGGGGCCCACGTGATTTCCCCGTGGGGCCCACGTGATTTCCCCGTGGGGCCCACGTGATTTCCCCGTGGGGCCCACGTGATTTCCCCGTGGGGCCCACGTGATTTCCGGGTGGGGCCCACGTGATTTCCGGGTGGGGCCCACGTGATTTCCGGGTGGGGCCCACGTGATTTCCGGGTGGGGCCCACGTGACTTCCGGGTGGGGCCCACGTGATTTCCGGGTGGGGCCCGAGTGATTTCCGGGTGGGGCCCACGTGATTTCCGGGTGGGGCCCACGTGATATCTGGGTGGGGCCCACGTGATTTCCCCTGGGGGCCCACGTGATTTCCGGGTGGGGCCCACGTGATTTCCGGGTGGGGCCCACGTGATTTCCCCGTGGGGCCCACGTGATTTCCGGGTGGGGCCAACGTGATTTCCGGGTGGGGCCCACGTGATTTCCCCGTGGGGCCCACGTGATTTCCGGGTGGGGCCCACGTGATTTCCCCTGGGGCCCACGTGATTTCCGGGTGGGGCCCACGTGATTTCCGGGTGGGGCCCACGTGATTTCCGGGTGGGGCCCACGTGATTTCCGGGTGGGGCCCACGTGATTTCCGGGTGGGGCCCACGTGATTTCCGGGTGGGGCCCACGTGATTTCCGGGTGGGGCCCACGTGATTTCCCCGTGGGGCCCACGTGATTTCCGGGTGGGGCCCACGTGATTTCCGGGTGGGGCCCACGTGATTTCCGGGTGGGGCCCACGTGATTTCCGGGTGGGGCCCACGTGATTTCCGGGTGGGGCCCACGTGATATTCGGGTGGGGCCCACGTGATTTCCGGGTGGGGCCCACGTGATTTCCGGGTGGGGCCCACGTGATTTCCGGGTGGGGCCCACGTGATTTCCGGGTGGGGCCCAAGTGATTTCCCCGTGGGGCCCACGTGATTTCCGGGTGGGGCCCACGTGATTTCCGGGTGGGGCCCACGTGATTTCCGGGTGGGGCCCAGGTGATTTCCGGGTGGGGCCCACGTGATTTCCGGGTGGGGTCCACGTGATTTCCGGGTGGGGCCCACGTGATTTCCGGGTGGGGCCCACGTGATTTCCGGGTGGGGCCCATGTGATTTCCCCGTGGGGCCCACGTGATTTCCCCGTGGGGCCCACGTGATTTCCGGGTGGGGCCCACGTGATTTCCGGGTGGGGCCCACGTGATTTCCGGGTGGGGCCCACGTGATTTCCCCGTGGGGCCCACGTGATTTCCGGGTGGGGCCCACGTGATTTCCGGGTGGGGCCCACGTGATTTCCCCGTGGTGCCCACGTGATTTCCGGGTGGGGCCCACGTGATTTCCGGGTGGGGCCCACGTGATTTCCCCTGGGGGCCCACGTGATTTCCGGGTGGGGCCCACGTGATTTCCGGGTGGGGCCCACGTGATTTCCGGGTGGGGCCCACGTGATTTCCGGGTGGGGCCCACGTGATTTCCGGGTGGGGCCCACGTGATTTCCGGGTGGGGCCCACGTGATTTCCGTGTGGGGCCCACGTGATAACCGTGTGGGGCCCACGTGATTTCCGGGTGGGGCCCACGTGATTTCCCCTGGGGGGCCACGTGATTTCCGGGTGGGGCCCACGTGATTTCCGGGTGGGGCCCACGTGATTTCCGGGTGGGGCCCACGTGATATCTGGGTGGGGCCCACGTGATTTCCCCGTGGGGCCCACGTGATTTCCGGGTGGGGCCCACGTGATTTCCGGGTGGGGCCCACGTGATTTCCGGGTGGGGCCCACGTGATTTCCCCGTGGGGCCCACGTGATTTCCGGGTGGGGCCCACGTGATTTCCCCGTGGGGCCCACGTGATTTCCGGGTGGGGCCCACGTGATTTCCGGGTGGGGCCCACGTGATTTCCGGGTGGGGCCCACGTGACTTCCGGGTGGGGCCCACGTGATTTCCGGGTGGGGCCCACGTGATTTCCGGGTGGGGCCCACGTGATTTCCGGGTGGGGCCCACGTGATATCTGGGTGGGGCCCACGTGATTTCCCCTGGGGGCCCACGTGATTTCCGGGTGGGGCCCACGTGATTTCCGGGTGGGGCCCACGTGATTTCCCCGTGGGGCCCACGTGATTTCCGGGTGGGGCCAACGTGATTTCCGGGTGGGGCCCACGTGATTTCCCCGTGGGGCCCACGTGATTTCCGGGTGGGGCCCACGTGATTTCCCCTGGGGCCCACGTGATTTCCGGGTGGGGCCCACGTGATTTCCGGGTGGGGCCCACGTGATTTCCGGGTGGGGCCCACGTGATTTCCGGGTGGGGCCCACGTGATTTCCGGGTGGGGCCCACGTGATTTCCGGGTGGGGCCCACGTGATTTCCGGGTGGGGCCCACGTGATTTCCGTGTGGGGCCCACGTGATTTCCGGGTGGGGCCCACGGGATTTCCGGGTGGGGCCCACGTGATTTCCCCGTGGGGCCCACGTGATTTCCGGGTGGGGCCCACGTGATTTCCGGGTGGGCCCACGTGATTTCCGGGTGGGGCCCACGTGATTTCCGGGTGGGGCCCACGTGATTTCCGGGTGGGGCCCACGTGATTTCCCCGTGGTGCCCACGTGATTTCCGGGTGGGGCCCACGTGATTTCCGGGTGGGGCCCACGTGATTTCCCCTGGGGGCCCACGTGATTTCCGGGTGGGGCCCACGTGATTTCCGGGTGGGGCCCACGTGATTTCCGGGTGGGGCCCACGTGATTTCCGGGTGGGGCCCACGTGATTTCCGGGTGGGGCCCACGTGATTTCCGGGTGGGGCCCACGTGATTTCCCCGTGGGGCCCACGTGATTTCCCCGTGGGGCCCACGTGATTTCCGGGTGGGGCCCACGTGATTTCCGGGTGGGGCCCACGTGATTTCCGGGTGGGGCCCACGTGATTTCCTTGTGAGGCCCACGTGATTTCCCCTGGGGGCCCACGTGATTTCCGGGTGGGGCCCACGTGATTTCCGGGTGGGGCCCACGTGATTTCCGGGTGGGGCCCACGTGATTTCCGGGTGGGGCCCACGTGATTTCCGGGTGGGGCCCACGTGATTTCCCCGTGGGGCCCACGTGATTTCCCCGTGGGGCCCACGTGATTTCCGGATGGGGCCCACGTGATTTCCGGGTGGGGCCCACGTGATTTCCGGGTGGGGCCCACGTGATTTCCGGGTGGGGCCCACGTGATTTCCGGGTGGGGCCCACGTGATTTCCGGGTGGGGCCCACGTGATTTCCCCGTGGGGCCCACGTGATTTCCGGGTGGGGCCTACGTGATTTCCCCGTGGGGCCCACGTGATTTCCGGGTGGGGCCCACGTGATTTCCGGGTGGGGACCACGTGATTTCCGGGTGGGGCCCACGTGATTTCCCCGTGGTGCCCACGTGATTTCCGGGTGGGGCCCACGTGATTTCCGGGTGGGGCCCACGTGATTTCCGGGTGGGGCCCACGTGATTTCCGGGTGGGGCCCACGTGATTTCCGGGTGGGGCCCACGTGATTTCCGGGTGGGGCCCACGTGATTTCCGGGTGGGGCCCACGTGATTTCCGGGTGGGGCCCACGTGATTTCCCCGTGGGGCCCACGTGATTTCCGGATGGGGCCCACGTGATTTCCGGGTGGGGCCCACGTGATTTCCGGGTGGGGCCCACGTGATTTCCGGGTGGGGCCCACGTGATTTCCGGGTGGGGCCCACGGGATTTCCGGGTGGGGCCCACGTGATTTCCGTGTGGGGCCCACGTGATTTCCGGGTGGGGCCCACGGGATTTCCGGGTGGGGCCCACGTGATTTCCCCGTGGGGCCCACGTGATTTCCGGGTGGGGCCCACGTGATTTCCGGGTGGGCCCCACGTGATTTCCGGGTGGGGCCCACGTGATTTCCGGGTGGGGCCCACGTGATTTCCGGGTGGGGCCCACGTGATTTCCCCGTGGTGCCCACGTGATTTCCGGGTGGGGCCCACGTGATTTCCGGGTGGGGCCCACGTGATTTCCGGGTGGGGCCCACGTGATTTCCCCGTGGGGCCCACGTGATTTCCGGGTGGGGCCCACGTGATTTCCGTGTGGGGCCCACGTGATTTCCGTGTGGGGCCCACGTGATTTCCGGATGGGGCCCACGTGATTTCCCCTGGGGGGCCACGTGATTTCCGGGTGGGGCCCACGTGATTTCCGGGTGGGGCCCACGTGATTTCCGGGTGGGGCCCACGTGATTTCCCCGTGGGGCCCACGTGATTTCCGGGTGGGCCCCACGTGATTTCCGGGTGGGGCCCACGTGATTTCCGGGTGGGGCCCACGTGATTTCCGGGTGGGGCCCACGTGATTTCCGGGTGGGGCCCACGTGATTTCCGGGTGGGGCCCACGTGATTTCCGGGTGGGGCCCACGTGATTTCCGGGTGGGGCCCACGTGATTTCCCCGTGGGGCCCACGTGATTTCCGGGTGGGGCCCACGTGATTTCCGGGTGGGGCCCACGTGATTTCCGGGTGGGGCCCACGTGATTTCCGGGTGGGGCCCACGTGATTTCCGGGTGGGGCCCACGTGATTTCCGGGTGGGGCCCACGTGATTTCCCCGTGGGGCCCACGTGATTTCCGGGTGGGGCCCACGTGATTTCCGGGTGGGGCCCACGTGATTTCCGGGTGGGGCCCACGTGATTTCCCCGTGGGGCCCACGTGATTTCCGGGTGGGGCCCACGTGATTTCCGGGTGGGCCCCACGTGATTTCCGGGTGGGGCCCACGTGATTTCCGGGTGGGGCCCACGTGATTTCCGGGTGGGGCCCACGTGATTTCCGGGTGGGGCCCACGTGATTTCCCCGTGGGGCCCACGTGATTTCCGGGTGGGGCCCACGTGATTTCCGGGTGGGGCCCACGTGATTTCCCCGTGGGGCCCACGTGATTTCCCCGTGGGGCCCACGTGATTTCCGGGTGGGGCCCACGTGATTTCCGGGTGGGGCCCACGTGATTTCCGGGTGGGGCCCACGTGATTTCCGGGTGGGGCCCACGTGATTTCCGGGTGGGGTCCACGTGATTTCCGGGTGGGGCCCACGTGATTTCCGGGTGGGGCCCACGTGATTTCCGGGTGGGGCCCACGTGATTTCCCCGTGGGGCCCACGTGATTTCCGGGTGGGGCCCACGTGATTTCCGGGTGGGGCCCACGTGATTTCCGGGTGGGGCCCACGTGATTTCCGGGTGGGGCCCACGTGATTTCCCCGTGGGGCCCACGTGATTTCCGGGTGGGGCCCACGTGATTTCCGGGTGGGGCCCACGTGATTTCCGGGTGGGGCCCACGTGATTTCCGGGTGGGGCCCACGTGATTTCCGGGTGGGGCCCACGTGATTTCCGGGTGGGGTCCACGTGATTTCCGGGTGGGGCCCACGTGATTTCCGGGTGGGGCCCACGTGATTTCCGGGTGGGGCCCATGTGATTTCCCCGTGGGGCCCACGTGATTTCCCCGTGGGGCCCACGTGATTTCCGGGTGGGGCCCACGTGATTTCCGGGTGGGGCCCACGTGATTTCCGTGTGGGGCCCACGTGATTTCCGGGTGGGGCCCACGTGATTTCCCCTGGGGGGCCACGTGATTTCCGGGTGGGGCCCACGTGATTTCCGGGTGGGGCCCACGTGATTTCCGGGTGGGGCCCACGTGATTTCCCCGTGGGGCCCACGTGATTTCCGGGTGGGCCCCACGTGATTTCCGGGTGGGACCCACGTGATTTCCGGGTGGGGCCCACGTGATTTCCGGGTGGGGCCCACGTGATTTCCGGGTGGGGCCCACGTGATTTCCGGGTGGGGCCCAGGTGATTTCCGGGTGGGGCCCACGTGATTTCCGGGTGGGGCCCACGTGATTTCCGGGTGGGGCCCACGTGATTTCCCCTGGGGGCCCACGTGATTTCAGGGTGGGGCCCACGTGATTTCCGGGTGGGGCCCACGTGATTTCCGGGTGGGGCCCACGTGATTTCCGGGTGGGGCCCACGTGATTTCCGGGTGGGGCCCACGTTATTTTCCCGTGGGGCCCACGTGATTTCCGGGTGGGCCCCACGTGATTTCCGGGTGGGGCCCACGTGATTTCCGGATGGGGCCCACGTGATTTCCGGGTGGGGCCCACGTGATTTCCGGGTGGGGCCCACGTGATTTCCGGGTGGGGCCCACGTGATTTCCGGGTGGGGCCCACGATATTTTCCCGTGGGGCCCACGTGATTTCCGGGTGGGCCCCACGTGATTTCCGGGTGGGGCCCACGTGATTTCCGGGTGGGCCCCACGTGATTTCCGGGTGGGGCCCACGTGATTTCCGGGTGGGCCCCACGTGATTTCCGGGTGGGGCCCACGTGATTTCCGGGTGGGGCCCACGTGATTTCCGGGTGGGGCCCACGTGATTTCCGGGTGGGGCCCACGTGATTTCCCCGTGGGGCCCACGTGATTTCCGGGTGGGGCCCACGTGATTTCCGGGTGGGGCCCACGTGATTTCCGGGTGGGGCCCACGTGATTTCCCCGTGGGGCCCACGTGATTTCCGGGTGGGGCCCACGTGATTTCCGGGTGGGCCCCACGTGATTTCCGGGTGGGGCCCACGTGATTTCCGGGTGGGGCCCACGTGATTTCCGGGTGGGGCCCACGTGATTTCCGGGTGGGGCCCACGTGATTTCCCCGTGGGGCCCACGTGATTTCCGGGTGGGGCCCACGTGATTTCCGGGTGGGGCCCACGTGATTTCCCCGTGGGGCCCACGTGATTTCCCCGTGGGGCCCACGTGATTTCCGGGTGGGGCCCACGTGATTTCCGGGTGGGGCCCACGTGATTTCCGGGTGGGGCCCATGTGATTTCCCCGTGGGGCCCACGTGATTTCCGGGTGGGGCCCACGTGATTTCCGGGTGGGGCCCACGTGATTTCCGGGTGGGGCCCACGTGATTTCCGGGTGGGGCCCACGTGATTTCCCCGTGGGGCCCACGTGATTTCCGGGTGGGGCCCACGTGATTTCCGGGTGGGGCCCACGTGATTTCCGGGTGGGGCCCACGTGATTTCCGGGTGGGGCCCACGTGATTTCCGGGTGGGGTCCACGTGATTTCCGGGTGGGGCCCACGTGATTTCCGGGTGGGGCCCACGTGATTTCCGGGTGGGGCCCATGTGATTTCCCCGTGGGGCCCACGTGATTTCCCCGTGGGGCCCACGTGATTTCCGGGTGGGGCCCACGTGATTTCCGGGTGGGGCCCACGTGATTTCCGTGTGGGGCCCACGTGATTTCCGGGTGGGGCCCACGTGATTTCCCCTGGGGGGCCACGTGATTTCCGGGTGGGGCCCACGTGATTTCCGGGTGGGGCCCACGTGATTTCCGGGTGGGGCCCACGTGATTTCCGGGTGGGGCCCACGTGATTTCCGGGTGGGCCCCACGTGATTTCCGGGTGGGGCCCACGTGATTTCCGGGTGGGGCCCACGTGATTTCCGGGTGGGGCCCACGTGATTTCCGGGTGGGGCCCACGTGATTTCCGGGTGGGGCCCACGTGATTTCCGGGTGGGGCCCACGTGATTTCCCCGTGGGGCCCACGTGATTTCCGGGTGGGGCCCACGTGATTTCCGGGTGGGGCCCACGTGATTTCCGGGTGGGGCCCACGTGATTTCCGGGTGGGGCCCACGTGATTTCCGGGTGGGGCCCACGTGATTTCCCCGTGGGGCCCACGTGATTTCCCCGTGGGGCCCACGTGATTTCCGGGTGGGGCCCACGTGATTTCCGGGTGGGGCCCACGTGATTTCCGGGTGGGGCCCACGTGATTTCCGGGTGGGGCCCACGTGATTTCCGGGTGGGGCCCACGTGATTTCCGGGTGGGGCCCACGTGATTTCCGTGTGGGGCCCACGTGATTTCCGGGTGGGGCCCACGTGATTTCCGTGTGGGGCCCACGTGATTTCCGGGTGGGGCCCACGGGATTTCCGGGTGGGGCCCACGTGATTTCCCCGTGGGGCCCACGTGATTTCCGGGTGGGGCCCACGTGATTTCCGGGTGGGCCCCACGTGATTTCCGGGTGGGGCCCACGTGATTTCCGGGTGGGGCCCACGTGATTTCCGGGTGGGGCCCACGTGATTTCCCCGTAGTGCCCACGTGATTTCCGGGTGGGGCCCACGTGATTTCCGGGTGGGGCCCACGTGATTTCCCCTGGGGGCCCACGTGATTTCCGGGTGGGGCCCACGTGATTTCCGGGTGGGGCCCACGTGATTTCCGGGTGGGGCCCACGTGATTTCCCCGTGGGGCCCACGTGATTTCCGGGTGGGGCCCACGTGATTTCCGGGTGGGGCCCACGTGATTTCCCCGTGGGGCCCACGTGATTTCCCCGTGGGGCCCACGTGATTTCCGGGTGGGGCCCACGTGATTTCCAGGTGGGGCCCACGTGATTTCCCCGTGGGGCCCACGTGATTTCAGGGTGGGGCCCACGTGATTTCCGGGTGGGGCCCACGTGACTTCCGGGTGGGGCCCACGTGATTTCCGGGTGGGGCCCACGTGATTTCCCCGTGGGGCCCACGTGATTTCCGGGTGGGGCCCACGTGATTTCCGGGTGGGGCCCACGTGACTTCCGGGTGGGGCCCACGTGATTTCCCCTGGGGGCCCACGTGATTTCCGGGTGGGGCCCACGTGATTTCCGGGTGGGGCCCACGTGATTTCCGGGTGGGGCCCACGTGACTTCCGGGTGGGGCCCACGTGATTTCCCCTGGGGGCCCACGTGATTTCCGGGTGGGGCCCACGTGATTTCCGGGTGGGGCCCACGTGATTTCCCCGTGGGGCCCACGTGATTTCCGGGTGGGGCCAACGTGATTTCCGGGTGGGGCCCACGTGATTTCCCCGTGGGGCCCACGTGATTTCCGGGTGGGGCCCACGTGATTTCCCCTGGGGCCCACGTGATTTCCGGGTGGGGCCCACGTGATTTCCGGGTGGGGCCCACGTGATTTCCGGGTGGGGCCCACGTGATTTCCGGGTGGGGCCCACGTGATTTCCGGGTGGGGCCCACGTGACTTCCGGGTGGGGCCCACGTGATTTCCGGGTGGGGCCCACGTGATTTCCCCGTGGGGCCCACGTGATTTCCGGGTGGGGCCCACGTGATTTTCGGGTTGGGCCCACGTGATTTCCGGGTGGGGCCCACGTGATTTCCGGGTGGGGCCCACGTGATTTCCGGATGGGGCCCACGTGATTTCCGGGTGGGGCCCACGTGATTTCCGGGTGGGGCCCACGTGATTTCCGGGTGGGGCCCACGTGATTTCCCCGTGGGGCCCACGTGATTTCCCCGTGGGGCCCACGTGATTTCCGGGTGGGGCCCACGTGATTTCCGGGTGGGGCCCACGTGATTTCCGGGTGGGGCCCACGTGATTTCCTTGTGAGGCCCACGTGATTTCCCCTGGGGGCCCACGTGATTTCCGGGTGGGGCCCACGTGATTTCCGGGTGGGGCCCACGTGATTTCCCCGTGGGGCCCACGTGATTTCCGGGTGGGGCCCACGTGATTTCCGGGTGGGCCCCACGTGATTTCCGGGTGGGGCCCACGTGATTTCCGGGTGGGGCCCACGTGATTTCCGGGTGGGGCCCACGTGATTTCCGGGTGGGGCCCACGTGATTTCCGGGTGGGGCCCACGTGATTTCCCCGTGGGGCCCACGTGATTTCCGGGTGGGGCCCACGTGATTTCCCCGTGGGGCCCACGTGATTTCCGGGTGGGGCCCACGTGATTTCCGGGTGGGGCCCACGTGATTTCCGGGTGGGGCCCACGTGATTTCCGGGTGGGGCCCACGTGATTTCCGGGTGGGGCCCACGTGATATTCGGGTGGGGCCCACGTGATTTCCGGGTGGGGCCCACGTGATTTCCGGGTGGGGCCCACGTGATTTCCGGGTGGGGCCCACGTGATTTCCGGGTGGGGCCCAAGTGATTTCCCCGTGGGGCCCACGTGATTTCCGGGTGGGGCCCACGTGATTTCCGGGTGGGGCCCACGTGATTTCCGGGTGGGGCCCACGTGATTTCCGGGTGGGGCCCACGTGATTTCCGGGTGGGGTCCACGTGATTTCCGGGTGGGGCCCACGTGATTTCCGGGTGGGGCCCACGTGATTTCCGGGTGGGGCCCATGTGATTTCCCCGTGGGGCCCACGTGATTTCCCCGTGGGGCCCACGTGATTTCCGGGTGGGGCCCACGTGATTTCCGGGTGGGGCCCACGTGATTTCCGGGTGGGGCCCACGTGATTTCCCCGTGGGGCCCACGTGATTTCCGGGTGGGGCCCACGTGATTTCCGGGTGGGGCCCACGTGATTTCCCCGTGGTGCCCACGTGATTTCCGGGTGGGGCCCACGTGATTTCCGGGTGGGGCCCACGTGATTTCCCCTGGGGGCCCACGTGATTTCCGGGTGGGGCCCACGTGATTTCCGGGTGGGGCCCACGTGATTTCCGGGTGGGGCCCACGTGATTTCCGGGTGGGGCCCACGTGATTTCCCCGTGGGGCCCACGTGATTTCCGGGTGGGGCCCACGTGATTTCCGTGTGGGGCCCACGTGATAACCGTGTGGGGCCCACGTGATTTCCGGGTGGGGCCCACGTGATTTCCCCTGGGGGGCCACGTGATTTCCGGGTGGGGCCCACGTGATTTCCGGGTGGGGCCCACGTGATTTCCGGGTGGGGCCCACGTGATATCTGGGTGGGGCCCACGTGATTTCCCCGTGGGGCCCACGTGATTTCCGGGTGGGGCCCACGTGATTTCCGGGTGGGGCCCACGTGATTTCCGGGTGGGGCCCACGTGATTTCCCCGTGGGGCCCACGTGATTTCCGGGTGGGGCCCACGTGATTTCCCCGTGGGGCCCACGTGATTTCCGGGTGGGGCCCACGTGATTTCCGGGTGGGGCCCACGTGATTTCCGGGTGGGGCCCACGTGACTTCCGGGTGGGGCCCACGTGATTTCCGGGTGGGGCCCACGTGATTTCCGGGTGGGGCCCACGTGATTTCCGGGTGGGGCCCACGTGATATCTGGGTGGGGCCCACGTGATTTCCCCTGGGGGCCCACGTGATTTCCGGGTGGGGCCCACGTGATTTCCGGGTGGGGCCCACGTGATTTCCCCGTGGGGCCCACGTGATTTCCGGGTGGGGCCAACGTGATTTCCGGGTGGGGCCCACGTGATTTCCCCGTGGGGCCCACGTGATTTCCGGGTGGGGCCCACGTGATTTCCCCTGGGGCCCACGTGATTTCCGGGTGGGGCCCACGTGATTTCCGGGTGGGGCCCACGTGATTTCCGGGTGGGGCCCACGTGATTTCCGGGTGGGGCCCACGTGATTTCCGGGTGGGGCCCACGTGATTTCCGGGTGGGGCCCACGTGATTTCCGGGTGGGGCCCACGTGATTTCCGTGTGGGGCCCACGTGATTTCCAGGTGGGGCCCACGGGATTTCCGGGTGGGGCCCACGTGATTTCCCCGTGGGGCCCACGTGATTTCCGGGTGGGGCCCACGTGATTTCCGGGTGGGCCCCACGTGATTTCCGGGTGGGGCCCACGTGATTTCCGGGTGGGGCCCACGTGATTTCCGGGTGGGGCCCACGTGATTTCCCCGTGGTGCCCACGTGATTTCCGGGTGGGGCCCACGTGATTTCCGGGTGGGGCCCACGTGATTTCCCCTGGGGGCCCACGTGATTTCCGGGTGGGGCCCACGTGATTTCCGGGTGGGGCCCACGTGATTTCCGGGTGGGGCCCACGTGATTTCCGGGTGGGGCCCACGTGATTTCCGGGTGGGGCCCACGTGATTTCCGGGTGGGGCCCACGTGATTTCCCCGTGGGGCCCACGTGATTTCCCCGTGGGGCCCACGTGATTTCCGGGTGGGGCCCACGTGATTTCCGGGTGGGGCCCACGTGATTTCCGGGTGGGGCCCACGTGATTTCCTTGTGAGGCCCACGTGATTTCCCCTGGGGGCCCACGTGATTTCCGGGTGGGGCCCACGTGATTTCCGGGTGGGGCCCACGTGATTTCCGGGTGGGGCCCACGTGATTTCCGGGTGGGGCCCACGTGATTTCCGGGTGGGGCCCACGTGATTTCCCCGTGGGGCCCACGTGATTTCCCCGTGGGGCCCACGTGATTTCCGGATGGGGCCCACGTGATTTCCGGGTGGGGCCCACGTGATTTCCGGGTGGGGCCCACGTGATTTCCGGGTGGGGCCCACGTGATTTCCGGGTGGGGCCCACGTGATTTCCGGGTGGGGCCCACGTGATTTCCCCGTGGGGCCCACGTGATTTCCGGGTGGGGCCTACGTGATTTCCCCGTGGGGCCCACGTGATTTCCGGGTGGGGCCCACGTGATTTCCGGGTGGGGACCACGTGATTTCCGGGTGGGGCCCACGTGATTTCCCCGTGGTGCCCACGTGATTTCCGGGTGGGGCCCACGTGATTTCCGGGTGGGGCCCACGTGATTTCCGGGTGGGGCCCACGTGATTTCCGGGTGGGGCCCACGTGATTTCCGGGTGGGGCCCACGTGATTTCCGGGTGGGGCCCACGTGATTTCCGGGTGGGGCCCACGTGATTTCCGGGTGGGGCCCACGTGATTTCCCCGTGGGGCCCACGTGATTTCCGGATGGGGCCCACGTGATTTCCGGGTGGGGCCCACGTGATTTCCGGGTGGGGCCCACGTGATTTCCGGGTGGGGCCCACGTGATTTCCGGGTGGGGCCCACGGGATTTCCGGGTGGGGCCCACGTGATTTCCGTGTGGGGCCCACGTGATTTCCGGGTGGGGCCCACGGGATTTCCGGGTGGGGCCCACGTGATTTCCCCGTGGGGCCCACGTGATTTCCGGGTGGGGCCCACGTGATTTCCGGGTGGGCCCCACGTGATTTCCGGGTGGGGCCCACGTGATTTCCGGGTGGGGCCCACGTGATTTCCGGGTGGGGCCCACGTGATTTCCCCGTGGTGCCCACGTGATTTCCGGGTGGGGCCCACGTGATTTCCGGGTGGGGCCCACGTGATTTCCGGGTGGGGCCCACGTGATTTCCCCGTGGGGCCCACGTGATTTCCGGGTGGGGCCCACGTGATTTCCGTGTGGGGCCCACGTGATTTCCGTGTGGGGCCCACGTGATTTCCGGATGGGGCCCACGTGATTTCCCCTGGGGGGCCACGTGATTTCCGGGTGGGGCCCACGTGATTTCCGGGTGGGGCCCACGTGATTTCCGGGTGGGGCCCACGTGATTTCCCCGTGGGGCCCACGTGATTTCCGGGTGGGCCCCACGTGATTTCCGGGTGGGGCCCACGTGATTTCCGGGTGGGGCCCACGTGATTTCCGGGTGGGGCCCACGTGATTTCCGGGTGGGGCCCACGTGATTTCCGGGTGGGGCCCACGTGATTTCCGGGTGGGGCCCACGTGATTTCCGGGTGGGGCCCACGTGATTTCCCCGTGGGGCCCACGTGATTTCCGGGTGGGGCCCACGTGATTTCCGGGTGGGGCCCACGTGATTTCCGGGTGGGGCCCACGTGATTTCCGGGTGGGGCCCACGTGATTTCCGGGTGGGGCCCACGTGATTTCCGGGTGGGGCCCACGTGATTTCCCCGTGGGGCCCACGTGATTTCCGGGTGGGGCCCACGTGATTTCCGGGTGGGGCCCACGTGATTTCCGGGTGGGGCCCACGTGATTTCCCCGTGGGGCCCACGTGATTTCCGGGTGGGGCCCACGTGATTTCCGGGTGGGCCCCACGTGATTTCCGGGTGGGGCCCACGTGATTTCCGGGTGGGGCCCACGTGATTTCCGGGTGGGGCCCACGTGATTTCCGGGTGGGGCCCACGTGATTTCCCCGTGGGGCCCACGTGATTTCCGGGTGGGGCCCACGTGATTTCCGGGTGGGGCCCACGTGATTTCCCCGTGGGGCCCACGTGATTTCCCCGTGGGGCCCACGTGATTTCCGGGTGGGGCCCACGTGATTTCCGGGTGGGGCCCACGTGATTTCCGGGTGGGGCCCACGTGATTTCCGGGTGGGGCCCACGTGATTTCCGGGTGGGGTCCACGTGATTTCCGGGTGGGGCCCACGTGATTTCCGGGTGGGGCCCACGTGATTTCCGGGTGGGGCCCATGTGATTTCCCCGTGGGGCCCACGTGATTTCCGGGTGGGGCCCACGTGATTTCCGGGTGGGGCCCACGTGATTTCCGGGTGGGGCCCACGTGATTTCCGGGTGGGGCCCACGTGATTTCCCCGTGGGGCCCACGTGATTTCCGGGTGGGGCCCACGTGATTTCCGGGTGGGGCCCACGTGATTTCCGGGTGGGGCCCACGTGATTTCCGGGTGGGGCCCACGTGATTTCCGGGTGGGGTCCACGTGATTTCCGGGTGGGGCCCACGTGATTTCCGGGTGGGGCCCACGTGATTTCCGGGTGGGGCCCATGTGATTTCCCCGTGGGGCCCACGTGATTTCCCCGTGGGGCCCACGTGATTTCCGGGTGGGGCCCACGTGATTTCCGGGTGGGGCCCACGTGATTTCCGTGTGGGGCCCACGTGATTTCCGGGTGGGGCCCACGTGATTTCCCCTGGGGGGCCACGTGATTTCCGGGTGGGGCCCACGTGATTTCCGGGTGGGGCCCACGTGATTTCCGGGTGGGGCCCACGTGATTTCCCCGTGGGGCCCACGTGATTTCCGGGTGGGCCCCACGTGATTTCCGGGTGGGACCCACGTGATTTCCGGGTGGGGCCCACGTGATTTCCGGGTGGGGCCCACGTGATTTCCGGGTGGGGCCCACGTGATTTCCGGGTGGGGCCCAGGTGATTTCCGGGTGGGGCCCACGTGATTTCCGGGTGGGGCCCACGTGATTTCCGGGTGGGGCCCACGTGATTTCCCCTGGGGGCCCACGTGATTTCAGGGTGGGGCCCACGTGATTTCCGGGTGGGGCCCACGTGATTTCCGGGTGGGGCCCACGTGATTTCCGGGTGGGGCCCACGTGATTTCCGGGTGGGGCCCACGTTATTTTCCCGTGGGGCCCACGTGATTTCCGGGTGGGCCCCACGTGATTTCCGGGTGGGGCCCACGTGATTTCCGGATGGGGCCCACGTGATTTCCGGGTGGGGCCCACGTGATTTCCGGGTGGCGCCCACTCGATTTCCGGGTGGGGCCCACGTGATTTCCGGGTGGGGCCCACGATATTTTCCCGTGGGGCCCACGTGATTTCCGGGTGGGCCCCACGTGATTTCCGGGTGGGGCCCACGTGATTTCCGGGTGGGCCCCACGTGATTTCCGGGTGGGGCCCACGTGATTTCCGGGTGGGGCCCACGTGATTTCCGGGTGGGGCCCACGTGATTTCCGGGTGGGGCCCACGTGATTTCCCCGTGGGGCCCACGTGATTTCCGGGTGGGGCCCACGTGATTTCCGGGTGGGGCCCACGTGATTTCCGGGTGGGGCCCACGTGATTTCCCCGTGGGGCCCACGTGATTTCCGGGTGGGGCCCACGTGATTTCCGGGTGGGCCCCACGTGATTTCCGGGTGGGGCCCACGTGATTTCCGGGTGGGGCCCACGTGATTTCCGGGTGGGGCCCACGTGATTTCCGGGTGGGGCCCACGTGATTTCCCCGTGGGGCCCACGTGATTTCCGGGTGGGGCCCACGTGATTTCCGGGTGGGGCCCACGTGATTTCCCCGTGGGGCCCACGTGATTTCCCCGTGGGGCCCACGTGATTTCCGGGTGGGGCCCACGTGATTTCCGGGTGGGGCCCACGTGATTTCCGGGTGGGGCCCACGTGATTTCCCCGTGGGGCCCACGTGATTTCCGGGTGGGGCCCACGTGATTTCCGGGTGGGGCCCACGTGATTTCCGGGTGGGGCCCACGTGATTTCCGGGTGGGGCCCACGTGATTTCCCCGTGGGGCCCACGTGATTTCCGGGTGGGGCCCACGTGATTTCCGGGTGGGGCCCACGTGATTTCCGGGTGGGGCCCACGTGATTTCCGGGTGGGGCCCACGTGATTTCCGGGTGGGGTCCACGTGATTTCCGGGTGGGGCCCACGTGATTTCCGGGTGGGGCCCACGTGATTTCCGGGTGGGGCCCATGTGATTTCCCCGTGGGGCCCACGTGATTTCCCCGTGGGGCCCACGTGATTTCCGGGTGGGGCCCACGTGATTTCCGGGTGGGGCCCACGTGATTTCCGTGTGGGGCCCACGTGATTTCCGGGTGGGGCCCACGTGATTTCCCCTGGGGGGCCACGTGATTTCCGGGTGGGGCCCACGTGATTTCCGGGTGGGGCCCACGTGATTTCCGGGTGGGGCCCACGTGATTTCCGGGTGGGGCCCACGTGATTTCCGGGTGGGCCCCACGTGATTTCCGGGTGGGGCCCACGTGATTTCCGGGTGGGGCCCACGTGATTTCCGGGTGGGGCCCACGTGATTTCCGGGTGGGGCCCACGTGATTTCCGGGTGGGGCCCACGTGATTTCCGGGTGGGGCCCACGTGATTTCCCCGTGGGGCCCACGTGATTTCCGGGTGGGGCCCACGTGATTTCCGGGTGGGGCCCACGTGATTTCCGGGTGGGGCCCACGTGATTTCCGGGTGGGGCCCACGTGATTTCCGGGTGGGGCCCACGTGATTTCCCCGTGGGGCCCACGTGATTTCCCCGTGGGGCCCACGTGATTTCCGGGTGGGGCCCACGTGATTTCCGGGTGGGGCCCACGTGATTTCCGGGTGGGGCCCACGTGATTTCCGGGTGGGGCCCACGTGATTTCCGGGTGGGGCCCACGTGATTTCCGGGTGGGGCCCACGTGATTTCCGTGTGGGGCCCACGTGATTTCCGGGTGGGGCCCACGTGATTTCCGTGTGGGGCCCACGTGATTTCCGGGTGGGGCCCACGGGATTTCCGGGTGGGGCCCACGTGATTTCCCCGTGGGGCCCACGTGATTTCCGGGTGGGGCCCACGTGATTTCCGGGTGGGCCCCACGTGATTTCCGGGTGGGGCCCACGTGATTTCCGGGTGGGGCCCACGTGATTTCCGGGTGGGGCCCACGTGATTTCCCCGTAGTGCCCACGTGATTTCCGGGTGGGGCCCACGTGATTTCCGGGTGGGGCCCACGTGATTTCCCCTGGGGGCCCACGTGATTTCCGGGTGGGGCCCACGTGATTTCCGGGTGGGGCCCACGTGATTTCCGGGTGGGGCCCACGTGATTTCCCCGTGGGGCCCACGTGATTTCCGGGTGGGGCCCACGTGATTTCCGGGTGGGGCCCACGTGATTTCCCCGTGGGGCCCACGTGATTTCCCCGTGGGGCCCACGTGATTTCCGGGTGGGGCCCACGTGATTTCCAGGTGGGGCCCACGTGATTTCCCCGTGGGGCCCACGTGATTTCAGGGTGGGGCCCACGTGATTTCCGGGTGGGGCCCACGTGACTTCCGGGTGGGGCCCACGTGATTTCCGGGTGGGGCCCACGTGATTTCCCCGTGGGGCCCACGTGATTTCCGGGTGGGGCCCACGTGATTTCCGGGTGGGGCCCACGTGACTTCCGGGTGGGGCCCACGTGATTTCCCCTGGGGGCCCACGTGATTTCCGGGTGGGGCCCACGTGATTTCCGGGTGGGGCCCACGTGATTTCCGGGTGGGGCCCACGTGACTTCCGGGTGGGGCCCACGTGATTTCCCCTGGGGGCCCACGTGATTTCCGGGTGGGGCCCACGTGATTTCCGGGTGGGGCCCACGTGATTTCCCCGTGGGGCCCACGTGATTTCCGGGTGGGGCCAACGTGATTTCCGGGTGGGGCCCACGTGATTTCCCCGTGGGGCCCACGTGATTTCCGGGTGGGGCCCACGTGATTTCCCCTGGGGCCCACGTGATTTCCGGGTGGGGCCCACGTGATTTCCGGGTGGGGCCCACGTGATTTCCGGGTGGGGCCCACGTGATTTCCGGGTGGGGCCCACGTGATTTCCGGGTGGGGCCCACGTGACTTCCGGGTGGGGCCCACGTGATTTCCGGGTGGGGCCCACGTGATTTCCCCGTGGGGCCCACGTGATTTCCGGGTGGGGCCCACGTGATTTTCGGGTTGGGCCCACGTGATTTCCGGGTGGGGCCCACGTGATTTCCGGGTGGGGCCCACGTGATTTCCGGATGGGGCCCACGTGATTTCCGGGTGGGGCCCACGTGATTTCCGGGTGGGGCCCACGTGATTTCCGGGTGGGGCCCACGTGATTTCCCCGTGGGGCCCACGTGATTTCCCCGTGGGGCCCACGTGATTTCCGGGTGGGGCCCACGTGATTTCCGGGTGGGGCCCACGTGATTTCCGGGTGGGGCCCACGTGATTTCCTTGTGAGGCCCACGTGATTTCCCCTGGGGGCCCACGTGATTTCCGGGTGGGGCCCACGTGATTTCCGGGTGGGGCCCACGTGATTTCCCCGTGGGGCCCACGTGATTTCCGGGTGGGGCCCACGTGATTTCCGGGTGGGCCCCACGTGATTTCCGGGTGGGGCCCACGTGATTTCCGGGTGGGGCCCACGTGATTTCCGGGTGGGGCCCACGTGATTTCCGGGTGGGGCCCACGTGATTTCCGGGTGGGGCCCACGTGATTTCCCCGTGGGGCCCACGTGATTTCCGGGTGGGGCCCACGTGATTTCCGTGTGGGGCCCACGTGATTTCCGTGTGGGGCCCACGTGATTTCCGGATGGGGCCCACGTGATTTCCCCTGGGGGGCCACGTGATTTCCGGGTGGGGCCCACGTGATTTCCGGGTGGGGCCCACGTGATTTCCGGGTGGGGCCCACGTGATTTCCCCGTGGGGCCCACGTGATTTCCGGGTGGGCCCCACGTGATTTCCGGGTGGGGCCCACGTGATTTCCGGGTGGGGCCCACGTGATTTCCGGGTGGGGCCCACGTGATTTCCGGGTGGGGCCCACGTGATTTCCTTGTGAGGCCCACGTGATTTCCCCTGGGGGCCCACGTGATTTCCGGGTGGGGCCCACGTGATTTCCGGGTGGGGCCCACGTGATTTCCCCGTGGGGCCCACGTGATTTCCGGGTGGGGCCCACGTGATTTCCGGGTGGGCCCCACGTGATTTCCGGGTGGGGCCCACGTGATTTCCGGGTGGGGCCCACGTGATTTCCGGGTGGGGCCCACGTGATTTCCGGGTGGGGCCCACGTGATTTCCGGGTGGGGCCCACGTGATTTCCCCGTGGGGCCCACGTGATTTCCGGGTGGGGCCCACGTGATTTCCGTGTGGGGCCCACGTGATTTCCGTGTGGGGCCCACGTGATTTCCGGATGGGGCCCACGTGATTTCCCCTGGGGGGCCACGTGATTTCCGGGTGGGGCCCACGTGATTTCCGGGTGGGGCCCACGTGATTTCCGGGTGGGGCCCACGTGATTTCCCCGTGGGGCCCACGTGATTTCCGGGTGGGCCCCACGTGATTTCCGGGTGGGGCCCACGTGATTTCCGGGTGGGGCCCACGTGATTTCCGGGTGGGGCCCACGTGATTTCCGGGTGGGGCCCACGTGATTTCCGGGTGGGGCCCACGTGATTTCCGGGTGGGGCCCACGTGATTTCCGGGTGGGGCCCACGTGATTTCCCCGTGGGGCCCACGTGATTTCCGGGTGGGGCCCACGTGATTTCCGGGTGGGGCCCACGTGATTTCCGGGTGGGGCCCACGTGATTTCCGGGTGGGGCCCACGTGATTTCCCCGTGGGGCCCACGTGATTTCCCCGTGGGGCCCACGTGATTTCCCCGTGGGGCCCACGTGATTTCCCCGTGGGGCCCACGTGATTTCCGGGTGGGGCCCACGTGATTTCCGGGTGGGGCCCACGTGATTTCCGGGGGGGGCCCACGTGATTTCCGGGTGGGGCCCACGTGACTTCCGGGTGGGGCCCACGTGATTTCCGGGTGGGGCCCGAGTGATTTCCGGGTGGGGCCCACGTGATTTCCGGGTGGGGCCCACGTGATATCTGGGTGGGGCCCACGTGATTTCCCCTGGGGGCCCACGTGATTTCCGGGTGGGGCCCACGTGATTTCCGGGTGGGGCCCACGTGATTTCCCCGTTGGGCCCACGTGATTTCCGGGTGGGGCCAACGTGATTTCCGGGTGGGGCCCACGTGATTTCCCCGTGGGGCCCACGTGATTTCCGGGTGGGGCCCACGTGATTTCCCCTGGGGCCCACGTGATTTCCGGGTGGGGCCCACGTGATTTCCGGGTGGGGCCCACGTGATTTCCGGGTGGGGCCCACGTGATTTCCGGGTGGGGCCCACGTGATTTCCGGGTGGGGCCCACGTGATTTCCGGGTGGGGCCCACGTGATTTCCGGGTGGGGCCCACGTGATTTCCCCGTGGGGCCCACGTGATTTCCGGGTGGGGCCCACGTGATTTCCGGGTGGGGCCCACGTGATTTCCGGGTGGGGCCCACGTGATTTCCGGGTGGGGCCCACGTGATTTCCGGGTGGGGCCCACGTGATATTCGGGTGGGGCCCACGTGATTTCCGGGTGGGGCCCACGTGATTTCCGGGTGGGGCCCACGTGATTTCCGGGTGGGGCCCACGTGATTTCCGGGTGGGGCCCAAGTGATTTCCCCGTGGGGCCCACGTGATTTCCGGGTGGGGCCCACGTGATTTCCGGGTGGGGCCCACGTGATTTCCGGGTGGGGCCCACGTGATTTCCGGGTGGGGCCCACGTGATTTCCGGGTGGGGTCCACGTGATTTCCGGGTGGGGCCCACGTGATTTCCGGGTGGGGCCCACGTGATTTCCGGGTGGGGCCCATGTGATTTCCCCGTGGGGCCCACGTGATTTCCCCGTGGGGCCCACGTGATTTCCGGGTGGGGCCCACGTGATTTCCGGGTGGGGTCCACGTGATTTCCGGGTGGGGCCCACGTGATTTCCGGGTGGGGCCCACGTGATTTCCGGGTGGGGCCCACGTTATTTTCCCGTGGGGCCCACGTGATTTCCGGGTGGGCCCCACGTGATTTCCGGGTGGGGCCCACGTGATTTCCGGATGGGGCCCACGTGATTTCCGGGTGGGGCCCACGTGATTTCCGGGTGGGGCCCACGTGATTTCCGGGTGGGGCCCACGTGATTTCCGGGTGGGGCCCACGATATTTTCCCGTGGGGCCCACGTGATTTCCGGGTGGGCCCCACGTGATTTCCGGGTGGGGCCCACGTGATTTCCGGGTGGGCCCCACGTGATTTCCGGGTGGGGCCCACGTGATTTCCGGGTGGGCCCCACGTGATTTCCGGGTGGGGCCCACGTGATTTCCGGGTGGGGCCCACGTGATTTCCGGGTGGGGCCCACGTGATTTCCGGGTGGGGCCCACGTGATTTCCCCGTGGGGCCCACGTGATTTCCGGGTGGGGCCCACGTGATTTCCGGGTGGGGCCCACGTGATTTCCGGGTGGGGCCCACGTGATTTCCCCGTGGGGCCCACGTGATTTCCGGGTGGGGCCCACGTGATTTCCGGGTGGGCCCCACGTGATTTCCGGGTGGGGCCCACGTGATTTCCGGGTGGGGCCCACGTGATTTCCGGGTGGGGCCCACGTGATTTCCGGGTGGGGCCCACGTGATTTCCCCGTGGGGCCCACGTGATTTCCGGGTGGGGCCCACGTGATTTCCGGGTGGGGCCCACGTGATTTCCCCGTGGGGCCCACGTGATTTCCCCGTGGGGCCCACGTGATTTCCGGGTGGGGCCCACGTGATTTCCGGGTGGGGCCCACGTGATTTCCGGGTGGGGCCCATGTGATTTCCCCGTGGGGCCCACGTGATTTCCGGGTGGGGCCCACGTGATTTCCGGGTGGGGCCCACGTGATTTCCGGGTGGGGCCCACGTGATTTCCGGGTGGGGCCCACGTGATTTCCCCGTGGGGCCCACGTGATTTCCGGGTGGGGCCCACGTGATTTCCGGGTGGGGCCCACGTGATTTCCGGGTGGGGCCCACGTGATTTCCGGGTGGGGCCCACGTGATTTCCGGGTGGGGTCCACGTGATTTCCGGGTGGGGCCCACGTGATTTCCGGGTGGGGCCCACGTGATTTCCGGGTGGGGCCCATGTGATTTCCCCGTGGGGCCCACGTGATTTCCCCGTGGGGCCCACGTGATTTCCGGGTGGGGCCCACGTGATTTCCGGGTGGGGCCCACGTGATTTCCGTGTGGGGCCCACGTGATTTCCGGGTGGGGCCCACGTGATTTCCCCTGGGGGGCCACGTGATTTCCGGGTGGGGCCCACGTGATTTCCGGGTGGGGCCCACGTGATTTCCGGGTGGGGCCCACGTGATTTCCGGGTGGGGCCCACGTGATTTCCGGGTGGGCCCCACGTGATTTCCGGGTGGGGCCCACGTGATTTCCGGGTGGGGCCCACGTGATTTCCGGGTGGGGCTCACGTGATTTCCGGGTGGGGCCCACGTGATTTCCGGGTGGGGCCCACGTGATTTCCGGGTGGGGCCCACGTGATTTCCCCGTGGGGCCCACGTGATTTCCGGGTGGGGCCCACGTGATTTCCGGGTGGGGCCCACGTGATTTCCGGGTGGGGCCCACGTGATTTCCGGGTGGGGCCCACGTGATTTCCGGGTGGGGCCCACGTGATTTCCCCGTGGGGCCCACGTGATTTCCCCGTGGGGCCCACGTGATTTCCGGGTGGGGCCCACGTGATTTCCGGGTGGGGCCCACGTGATTTCCGGGTGGGGCCCACGTGATTTCCGGGTGGGGCCCACGTGATTTCCGGGTGGGGCCCACGTGATTTCCGGGTGGGGCCCACGTGATTTCCGTGTGGGGCCCACGTGATTTCCGGGTGGGGCCCACGTGATTTCCGTGTGGGGCCCACGTGATTTCCGGGTGGGGCCCACGGGATTTCCGGGTGGGGCCCACGTGATTTCCCCGTGGGGCCCACGTGATTTCCGGGTGGGGCCCACGTGATTTCCGGGTGGGCCCCACGTGATTTCCGGGTGGGGCCCACGTGATTTCCGGGTGGGGCCCACGTGATTTCCGGGTGGGGCCCACGTGATTTCCCCGTAGTGCCCACGTGATTTCCGGGTGGGGCCCACGTGATTTCCGGGTGGGGCCCACGTGATTTCCCCTGGGGGCCCACGTGATTTCCGGGTGGGGCCCACGTGATTTCCGGGTGGGGCCCACGTGATTTCCGGGTGGGGCCCACGTGATTTCCCCGTGGGGCCCACGTGATTTCCGGGTGGGGCCCACGTGATTTCCGGGTGGGGCCCACGTGATTTCCCCGTGGGGCCCACGTGATTTCCCCGTGGGGCCCACGTGATTTCCGGGTGGGGCCCACGTGATTTCCAGGTGGGGCCCACGTGATTTCCCCGTGGGGCCCACGTGATTTCAGGGTGGGGCCCACGTGATTTCCGGGTGGGGCCCACGTGACTTCCGGGTGGGGCCCACGTGATTTCCGGGTGGGGCCCACGTGATTTCCCCGTGGGGCCCACGTGATTTCCGGGTGGGGCCCACGTGATTTCCGGGTGGGGCCCACGTGACTTCCGGGTGGGGCCCACGTGATTTCCCCTGGGGGCCCACGTGATTTCCGGGTGGGGCCCACGTGATTTCCGGGTGGGGCCCACGTGATTTCCGGGTGGGGCCCACGTGACTTCCGGGTGGGGCCCACGTGATTTCCCCTGGGGGCCCACGTGATTTCCGGGTGGGGCCCACGTGATTTCCGGGTGGGGCCCACGTGATTTCCCCGTGGGGCCCACGTGATTTCCGGGTGGGGCCAACGTGATTTCCGGGTGGGGCCCACGTGATTTCCCCGTGGGGCCCACGTGATTTCCGGGTGGGGCCCACGTGATTTCCCCTGGGGCCCACGTGATTTCCGGGTGGGGCCCACGTGATTTCCGGGTGGGGCCCACGTGATTTCCGGGTGGGGCCCACGTGATTTCCGGGTGGGGCCCACGTGATTTCCGGGTGGGGCCCACGTGACTTCCGGGTGGGGCCCACGTGATTTCCGGGTGGGGCCCACGTGATTTCCCCGTGGGGCCCACGTGATTTCCGGGTGGGGCCCACGTGATTTTCGGGTTGGGCCCACGTGATTTCCGGGTGGGGCCCACGTGATTTCCGGGTGGGGCCCACGTGATTTCCGGATGGGGCCCACGTGATTTCCGGGTGGGGCCCACGTGATTTCCGGGTGGGGCCCACGTGATTTCCGGGTGGGGCCCACGTGATTTCCCCGTGGGGCCCACGTGATTTCCCCGTGGGGCCCACGTGATTTCCGGGTGGGGCCCACGTGATTTCCGGGTGGGGCCCACGTGATTTCCGGGTGGGGCCCACGTGATTTCCTTGTGAGGCCCACGTGATTTCCCCTGGGGGCCCACGTGATTTCCGGGTGGGGCCCACGTGATTTCCGGGTGGGGCCCACGTGATTTCCCCGTGGGGCCCACGTGATTTCCGGGTGGGGCCCACGTGATTTCCGGGTGGGCCCCACGTGATTTCCGGGTGGGGCCCACGTGATTTCCGGGTGGGGCCCACGTGATTTCCGGGTGGGGCCCACGTGATTTCCGGGTGGGGCCCACGTGATTTCCGGGTGGGGCCCACGTGATTTCCCCGTGGGGCCCACGTGATTTCCGGGTGGGGCCCACGTGATTTCCCCGTGGGGCCCACGTGATTTCCGGGTGGGGCCCACGTGATTTCCGGGTGGGGCCCACGTGATTTCCGGGTGGGGCCCACGTGATTTCCGGGTGGGGCCCACGTGATTTCCGGGTGGGGCCCACGTGATATTCGGGTGGGGCCCACGTGATTTCCGGGTGGGGCCCACGTGATTTCCGGGTGGGGCCCACGTGATTTCCGGGTGGGGCCCACGTGATTTCCGGGTGGGGCCCAAGTGATTTCCCCGTGGGGCCCACGTGATTTCCGGGTGGGGCCCACGTGATTTCCGGGTGGGGCCCACGTGATTTCCGGGTGGGGCCCACGTGATTTCCGGGTGGGGCCCACGTGATTTCCGGGTGGGGTCCACGTGATTTCCGGGTGGGGCCCACGTGATTTCCGGGTGGGGCCCACGTGATTTCCGGGTGGGGCCCATGTGATTTCCCCGTGGGGCCCACGTGATTTCCCCGTGGGGCCCACGTGATTTCCGGGTGGGGCCCACGTGATTTCCGGGTGGGGCCCACGTGATTTCCGGGTGGGGCCCACGTGATTTCCCCGTGGGGCCCACGTGATTTCCGGGTGGGGCCCACGTGATTTCCGGGTGGGGCCCACGTGATTTCCCCGTGGTGCCCACGTGATTTCCGGGTGGGGCCCACGTGATTTCCGGGTGGGGCCCACGTGATTTCCCCTGGGGGCCCACGTGATTTCCGGGTGGGGCCCACGTGATTTCCGGGTGGGGCCCACGTGATTTCCGGGTGGGGCCCACGTGATTTCCGGGTGGGGCCCACGTGATTTCCCCGTGGGGCCCACGTGATTTCCGGGTGGGGCCCACGTGATTTCCGTGTGGGGCCCACGTGATAACCGTGTGGGGCCCACGTGATTTCCGGGTGGGGCCCACGTGATTTCCCCTGGGGGGCCACGTGATTTCCGGGTGGGGCCCACGTGATTTCCGGGTGGGGCCCACGTGATTTCCGGGTGGGGCCCACGTGATATCTGGGTGGGGCCCACGTGATTTCCCCGTGGGGCCCACGTGATTTCCGGGTGGGGCCCACGTGATTTCCGGGTGGGGCCCACGTGATTTCCGGGTGGGGCCCACGTGATTTCCGGGTGGGGCCCACGTGATTTCCGGGTGGGGCCCACGTGATTTCCGGGTGGGGCCCACGTGATTTCCGTGTGGGGCCCACGTGATTTCCGGGTGGGGCCCACGTGATTTCCGTGTGGGGCCCACGTGATTTCCGGGTGGGGCCCACGGGATTTCCGGGTGGGGCCCACGTGATTTCCCCGTGGGGCCCACGTGATTTCCGGGTGGGGCCCACGTGATTTCCGGGTGGGCCCCACGTGATTTCCGGGTGGGGCCCACGTGATTTCCGGGTGGGGCCCACGTGATTTCCGGGTGGGGCCCACGTGATTTCCCCGTAGTGCCCACGTGATTTCCGGGTGGGGCCCACGTGATTTCCGGGTGGGGCCCACGTGATTTCCCCTGGGGGCCCACGTGATTTCCGGGTGGGGCCCACGTGATTTCCGGGTGGGGCCCACGTGATTTCCGGGTGGGGCCCACGTGATTTCCCCGTGGGGCCCACGTGATTTCCGGGTGGGGCCCACGTGATTTCCGGGTGGGGCCCACGTGATTTCCCCGTGGGGCCCACGTGATTTCCCCGTGGGGCCCACGTGATTTCCGGGTGGGGCCCACGTGATTTCCAGGTGGGGCCCACGTGATTTCCCCGTGGGGCCCACGTGATTTCAGGGTGGGGCCCACGTGATTTCCGGGTGGGGCCCACGTGACTTCCGGGTGGGGCCCACGTGATTTCCGGGTGGGGCCCACGTGATTTCCCCGTGGGGCCCACGTGATTTCCGGGTGGGGCCCACGTGATTTCCGGGTGGGGCCCACGTGACTTCCGGGTGGGGCCCACGTGATTTCCCCTGGGGGCCCACGTGATTTCCGGGTGGGGCCCACGTGATTTCCGGGTGGGGCCCACGTGATTTCCGGGTGGGGCCCACGTGACTTCCGGGTGGGGCCCACGTGATTTCCCCTGGGGGCCCACGTGATTTCCGGGTGGGGCCCACGTGATTTCCGGGTGGGGCCCACGTGATTTCCCCGTGGGGCCCACGTGATTTCCGGGTGGGGCCAACGTGATTTCCGGGTGGGGCCCACGTGATTTCCCCGTGGGGCCCACGTGATTTCCGGGTGGGGCCCACGTGATTTCCCCTGGGGCCCACGTGATTTCCGGGTGGGGCCCACGTGATTTCCGGGTGGGGCCCACGTGATTTCCGGGTGGGGCCCACGTGATTTCCGGGTGGGGCCCACGTGATTTCCGGGTGGGGCCCACGTGACTTCCGGGTGGGGCCCACGTGATTTCCGGGTGGGGCCCACGTGATTTCCCCGTGGGGCCCACGTGATTTCCGGGTGGGGCCCACGTGATTTTCGGGTTGGGCCCACGTGATTTCCGGGTGGGGCCCACGTGATTTCCGGGTGGGGCCCACGTGATTTCCGGATGGGGCCCACGTGATTTCCGGGTGGGGCCCACGTGATTTCCGGGTGGGGCCCACGTGATTTCCGGGTGGGGCCCACGTGATTTCCCCGTGGGGCCCACGTGATTTCCCCGTGGGGCCCACGTGATTTCCGGGTGGGGCCCACGTGATTTCCGGGTGGGGCCCACGTGATTTCCGGGTGGGGCCCACGTGATTTCCTTGTGAGGCCCACGTGATTTCCCCTGGGGGCCCACGTGATTTCCGGGTGGGGCCCACGTGATTTCCGGGTGGGGCCCACGTGATTTCCCCGTGGGGCCCACGTGATTTCCGGGTGGGGCCCACGTGATTTCCGGGTGGGCCCCACGTGATTTCCGGGTGGGGCCCACGTGATTTCCGGGTGGGGCCCACGTGATTTCCGGGTGGGGCCCACGTGATTTCCGGGTGGGGCCCACGTGATTTCCGGGTGGGGCCCACGTGATTTCCCCGTGGGGCCCACGTGATTTCCGGGTGGGGCCCACGTGATTTCCCCGTGGGGCCCACGTGATTTCCGGGTGGGGCCCACGTGATTTCCGGGTGGGGCCCACGTGATTTCCGGGTGGGGCCCACGTGATTTCCGGGTGGGGCCCACGTGATTTCCGGGTGGGGCCCACGTGATATTCGGGTGGGGCCCACGTGATTTCCGGGTGGGGCCCACGTGATTTCCGGGTGGGGCCCACGTGATTTCCGGGTGGGGCCCACGTGATTTCCGGGTGGGGCCCAAGTGATTTCCCCGTGGGGCCCACGTGATTTCCGGGTGGGGCCCACGTGATTTCCGGGTGGGGCCCACGTGATTTCCGGGTGGGGCCCACGTGATTTCCGGGTGGGGCCCACGTGATTTCCGGGTGGGGTCCACGTGATTTCCGGGTGGGGCCCACGTGATTTCCGGGTGGGGCCCACGTGATTTCCGGGTGGGGCCCATGTGATTTCCCCGTGGGGCCCACGTGATTTCCCCGTGGGGCCCACGTGATTTCCGGGTGGGGCCCACGTGATTTCCGGGTGGGGCCCACGTGATTTCCGGGTGGGGCCCACGTGATTTCCCCGTGGGGCCCACGTGATTTCCGGGTGGGGCCCACGTGATTTCCGGGTGGGGCCCACGTGATTTCCCCGTGGTGCCCACGTGATTTCCGGGTGGGGCCCACGTGATTTCCGGGTGGGGCCCACGTGATTTCCCCTGGGGGCCCACGTGATTTCCGGGTGGGGCCCACGTGATTTCCGGGTGGGGCCCACGTGATTTCCGGGTGGGGCCCACGTGATTTCCGGGTGGGGCCCACGTGATTTCCCCGTGGGGCCCACGTGATTTCCGGGTGGGGCCCACGTGATTTCCGTGTGGGGCCCACGTGATAACCGTGTGGGGCCCACGTGATTTCCGGGTGGGGCCCACGTGATTTCCCCTGGGGGGCCACGTGATTTCCGGGTGGGGCCCACGTGATTTCCGGGTGGGGCCCACGTGATTTCCGGGTGGGGCCCACGTGATATCTGGGTGGGGCCCACGTGATTTCCCCGTGGGGCCCACGTGATTTCCGGGTGGGGCCCACGTGATTTCCGGGTGGGGCCCACGTGATTTCCGGGTGGGGCCCACGTGATTTCCCCGTGGGGCCCACGTGATTTCCGGGTGGGGCCCACGTGATTTCCCCGTGGGGCCCACGTGATTTCCGGGTGGGGCCCACGTGATTTCCGGGTGGGGCCCACGTGATTTCCGGGTGGGGCCCACGTGACTTCCGGGTGGGGCCCACGTGATTTCCGGGTGGGGCCCACGTGATTTCCGGGTGGGGCCCACGTGATTTCCGGGTGGGGCCCACGTGATATCTGGGTGGGGCCCACGTGATTTCCCCTGGGGGCCCACGTGATTTCCGGGTGGGGCCCACGTGATTTCCGGGTGGGGCCCACGTGATTTCCCCGTGGGGCCCACGTGATTTCCGGGTGGGGCCAACGTGATTTCCGGGTGGGGCCCACGTGATTTCCCCGTGGGGCCCACGTGATTTCCGGGTGGGGCCCACGTGATTTCCCCTGGGGCCCACGTGATTTCCGGGTGGGGCCCACGTGATTTCCGGGTGGGGCCCACGTGATTTCCGGGTGGGGCCCACGTGATTTCCGGGTGGGGCCCACGTGATTTCCGGGTGGGGCCCACGTGATTTCCGGGTGGGGCCCACGTGATTTCCGGGTGGGGCCCACGTGATTTCCGTGTGGGGCCCACGTGATTTCCAGGTGGGGCCCACGGGATTTCCGGGTGGGGCCCACGTGATTTCCCCGTGGGGCCCACGTGATTTCCGGGTGGGGCCCACGTGATTTCCGGGTGGGCCCCACGTGATTTCCGGGTGGGGCCCACGTGATTTCCGGGTGGGGCCCACGTGATTTCCGGGTGGGGCCCACGTGATTTCCCCGTGGTGCCCACGTGATTTCCGGGTGGGGCCCACGTGATTTCCGGGTGGGGCCCACGTGATTTCCCCTGGGGGCCCACGTGATTTCCGGGTGGGGCCCACGTGATTTCCGGGTGGGGCCCACGTGATTTCCGGGTGGGGCCCACGTGATTTCCGGGTGGGGCCCACGTGATTTCCGGGTGGGGCCCACGTGATTTCCGGGTGGGGCCCACGTGATTTCCCCGTGGGGCCCACGTGATTTCCCCGTGGGGCCCACGTGATTTCCGGGTGGGGCCCACGTGATTTCCGGGTGGGGCCCACGTGATTTCCGGGTGGGGCCCACGTGATTTCCTTGTGAGGCCCACGTGATTTCCCCTGGGGGCCCACGTGATTTCCGGGTGGGGCCCACGTGATTTCCGGGTGGGGCCCACGTGATTTCCGGGTGGGGCCCACGTGATTTCCGGGTGGGGCCCACGTGATTTCCGGGTGGGGCCCACGTGATTTCCCCGTGGGGCCCACGTGATTTCCCCGTGGGGCCCACGTGATTTCCGGATGGGGCCCACGTGATTTCCGGGTGGGGCCCACGTGATTTCCGGGTGGGGCCCACGTGATTTCCGGGTGGGGCCCACGTGATTTCCGGGTGGGGCCCACGTGATTTCCGGGTGGGGCCCACGTGATTTCCCCGTGGGGCCCACGTGATTTCCGGGTGGGGCCTACGTGATTTCCCCGTGGGGCCCACGTGATTTCCGGGTGGGGCCCACGTGATTTCCGGGTGGGGACCACGTGATTTCCGGGTGGGGCCCACGTGATTTCCCCGTGGTGCCCACGTGATTTCCGGGTGGGGCCCACGTGATTTCCGGGTGGGGCCCACGTGATTTCCGGGTGGGGCCCACGTGATTTCCGGGTGGGGCCCACGTGATTTCCGGGTGGGGCCCACGTGATTTCCGGGTGGGGCCCACGTGATTTCCGGGTGGGGCCCACGTGATTTCCGGGTGGGGCCCACGTGATTTCCCCGTGGGGCCCACGTGATTTCCGGATGGGGCCCACGTGATTTCCGGGTGGGGCCCACGTGATTTCCGGGTGGGGCCCACGTGATTTCCGGGTGGGGCCCACGTGATTTCCGGGTGGGGCCCACGGGATTTCCGGGTGGGGCCCACGTGATTTCCGTGTGGGGCCCACGTGATTTCCGGGTGGGGCCCACGGGATTTCCGGGTGGGGCCCACGTGATTTCCCCGTGGGGCCCACGTGATTTCCGGGTGGGGCCCACGTGATTTCCGGGTGGGCCCCACGTGATTTCCGGGTGGGGCCCACGTGATTTCCGGGTGGGGCCCACGTGATTTCCGGGTGGGGCCCACGTGATTTCCCCGTGGTGCCCACGTGATTTCCGGGTGGGGCCCACGTGATTTCCGGGTGGGGCCCACGTGATTTCCGGGTGGGGCCCACGTGATTTCCCCGTGGGGCCCACGTGATTTCCGGGTGGGGCCCACGTGATTTCCGTGTGGGGCCCACGTGATTTCCGTGTGGGGCCCACGTGATTTCCGGATGGGGCCCACGTGATTTCCCCTGGGGGGCCACGTGATTTCCGGGTGGGGCCCACGTGATTTCCGGGTGGGGCCCACGTGATTTCCGGGTGGGGCCCACGTGATTTCCCCGTGGGGCCCACGTGATTTCCGGGTGGGCCCCACGTGATTTCCGGGTGGGGCCCACGTGATTTCCGGGTGGGGCCCACGTGATTTCCGGGTGGGGCCCACGTGATTTCCGGGTGGGGCCCACGTGATTTCCGGGTGGGGCCCACGTGATTTCCGGGTGGGGCCCACGTGATTTCCGGGTGGGGCCCACGTGATTTCCGGGTGGGGCCCACGTGATTTCCGGGTGGGGCCCACGTGATTTCCGGGTGGGGCCCACGTGATTTCCGGGTGGGGCCCACGTGATTTCCGGGTGGGGCCCACGTGATTTCCGGGTGGGGCCCACGTGATTTCCGGGTGGGGCCCACGTGATTTCCCCGTGGGGCCCACGTGATTTCCGGGTGGGGCCCACGTGATTTCCGGGTGGGGCCCACGTGATTTCCGGGTGGGGCCCACGTGATTTCCCCGTGGGGCCCACGTGATTTCCGGGTGGGGCCCACGTGATTTCCGGGTGGGCCCCACGTGATTTCCGGGTGGGGCCCACGTGATTTCCGGGTGGGGCCCACGTGATTTCCGGGTGGGGCCCACGTGATTTCCGGGTGGGGCCCACGTGATTTCCCCGTGGGGCCCACGTGATTTCCGGGTGGGGCCCACGTGATTTCCGGGTGGGGCCCACGTGATTTCCCCGTGGGGCCCACGTGATTTCCCCGTGGGGCCCACGTGATTTCCGGGTGGGGCCCACGTGATTTCCGGGTGGGGCCCACGTGATTTCCGGGTGGGGCCCACGTGATTTCCGGGTGGGGCCCACGTGATTTCCGGGTGGGGTCCACGTGATTTCCGGGTGGGGCCCACGTGATTTCCGGGTGGGGCCCACGTGATTTCCGGGTGGGGCCCATGTGATTTCCCCGTGGGGCCCACGTGATTTCCGGGTGGGGCCCACGTGATTTCCGGGTGGGGCCCACGTGATTTCCGGGTGGGGCCCACGTGATTTCCGGGTGGGGCCCACGTGATTTCCCCGTGGGGCCCACGTGATTTCCGGGTGGGGCCCACGTGATTTCCGGGTGGGGCCCACGTGATTTCCGGGTGGGGCCCACGTGATTTCCGGGTGGGGCCCACGTGATTTCCGGGTGGGGTCCACGTGATTTCCGGGTGGGGCCCACGTGATTTCCGGGTGGGGCCCACGTGATTTCCGGGTGGGGCCCATGTGATTTCCCCGTGGGGCCCACGTGATTTCCCCGTGGGGCCCACGTGATTTCCGGGTGGGGCCCACGTGATTTCCGGGTGGGGCCCACGTGATTTCCGTGTGGGGCCCACGTGATTTCCGGGTGGGGCCCACGTGATTTCCCCTGGGGGGCCACGTGATTTCCGGGTGGGGCCCACGTGATTTCCGGGTGGGGCCCACGTGATTTCCGGGTGGGGCCCACGTGATTTCCCCGTGGGGCCCACGTGATTTCCGGGTGGGCCCCACGTGATTTCCGGGTGGGACCCACGTGATTTCCGGGTGGGGCCCACGTGATTTCCGGGTGGGGCCCACGTGATTTCCGGGTGGGGCCCACGTGATTTCCGGGTGGGGCCCAGGTGATTTCCGGGTGGGGCCCACGTGATTTCCGGGTGGGGCCCACGTGATTTCCGGGTGGGGCCCACGTGATTTCCCCTGGGGGCCCACGTGATTTCAGGGTGGGGCCCACGTGATTTCCGGGTGGGGCCCACGTGATTTCCGGGTGGGGCCCACGTGATTTCCGGGTGGGGCCCACGTGATTTCCGGGTGGGGCCCACGTTATTTTCCCGTGGGGCCCACGTGATTTCCGGGTGGGCCCCACGTGATTTCCGGGTGGGGCCCACGTGATTTCCGGATGGGGCCCACGTGATTTCCGGGTGGGGCCCACGTGATTTCCGGGTGGGGCCCACGTGATTTCCGGGTGGGGCCCACGTGATTTCCGGGTGGGGCCCACGATATTTTCCCGTGGGGCCCACGTGATTTCCGGGTGGGCCCCACGTGATTTCCGGGTGGGGCCCACGTGATTTCCGGGTGGGCCCCACGTGATTTCCGGGTGGGGCCCACGTGATTTCCGGGTGGGGCCCACGTGATTTCCGGGTGGGGCCCACGTGATTTCCGGGTGGGGCCCACGTGATTTCCCCGTGGGGCCCACGTGATTTCCGGGTGGGGCCCACGTGATTTCCGGGTGGGGCCCACGTGATTTCCGGGTGGGGCCCACGTGATTTCCCCGTGGGGCCCACGTGATTTCCGGGTGGGGCCCACGTGATTTCCGGGTGGGCCCCACGTGATTTCCGGGTGGGGCCCACGTGATTTCCGGGTGGGGCCCACGTGATTTCCGGGTGGGGCCCACGTGATTTCCGGGTGGGGCCCACGTGATTTCCCCGTGGGGCCCACGTGATTTCCGGGTGGGGCCCACGTGATTTCCGGGTGGGGCCCACGTGATTTCCCCGTGGGGCCCACGTGATTTCCCCGTGGGGCCCACGTGATTTCCGGGTGGGGCCCACGTGATTTCCGGGTGGGGCCCACGTGATTTCCGGGTGGGGCCCACGTGATTTCCCCGTGGGGCCCACGTGATTTCCGGGTGGGGCCCACGTGATTTCCGGGTGGGGCCCACGTGATTTCCGGGTGGGGCCCACGTGATTTCCGGGTGGGGCCCACGTGATTTCCCCGTGGGGCCCACGTGATTTCCGGGTGGGGCCCACGTGATTTCCGGGTGGGGCCCACGTGATTTCCGGGTGGGGCCCACGTGATTTCCGGGTGGGGCCCACGTGATTTCCGGGTGGGGTCCACGTGATTTCCGGGTGGGGCCCACGTGATTTCCGGGTGGGGCCCACGTGATTTCCGGGTGGGGCCCATGTGATTTCCCCGTGGGGCCCACGTGATTTCCCCGTGGGGCCCACGTGATTTCCGGGTGGGGCCCACGTGATTTCCGGGTGGGGCCCACGTGATTTCCGTGTGGGGCCCACGTGATTTCCGGGTGGGGCCCACGTGATTTCCCCTGGGGGGCCACGTGATTTCCGGGTGGGGCCCACGTGATTTCCGGGTGGGGCCCACGTGATTTCCGGGTGGGGCCCACGTGATTTCCGGGTGGGGCCCACGTGATTTCCGGGTGGGCCCCACGTGATTTCCGGGTGGGGCCCACGTGATTTCCGGGTGGGGCCCACGTGATTTCCGGGTGGGGCCCACGTGATTTCCGGGTGGGGCCCACGTGATTTCCGGGTGGGGCCCACGTGATTTCCGGGTGGGGCCCACGTGATTTCCCCGTGGGGCCCACGTGATTTCCGGGTGGGGCCCACGTGATTTCCGGGTGGGGCCCACGTGATTTCCGGGTGGGGCCCACGTGATTTCCGGGTGGGGCCCACGTGATTTCCGGGTGGGGCCCACGTGATTTCCCCGTGGGGCCCACGTGATTTCCCCGTGGGGCCCACGTGATTTCCGGGTGGGGCCCACGTGATTTCCGGGTGGGGCCCACGTGATTTCCGGGTGGGGCCCACGTGATTTCCGGGTGGGGCCCACGTGATTTCCGGGTGGGGCCCACGTGATTTCCGGGTGGGGCCCACGTGATTTCCGTGTGGGGCCCACGTGATTTCCGGGTGGGGCCCACGTGATTTCCGTGTGGGGCCCACGTGATTTCCGGGTGGGGCCCACGGGATTTCCGGGTGGGGCCCACGTGATTTCCCCGTGGGGCCCACGTGATTTCCGGGTGGGGCCCACGTGATTTCCGGGTGGGCCCCACGTGATTTCCGGGTGGGGCCCACGTGATTTCCGGGTGGGGCCCACGTGATTTCCGGGTGGGGCCCACGTGATTTCCCCGTAGTGCCCACGTGATTTCCGGGTGGGGCCCACGTGATTTCCGGGTGGGGCCCACGTGATTTCCCCTGGGGGCCCACGTGATTTCCGGGTGGGGCCCACGTGATTTCCGGGTGGGGCCCACGTGATTTCCGGGTGGGGCCCACGTGATTTCCCCGTGGGGCCCACGTGATTTCCGGGTGGGGCCCACGTGATTTCCGGGTGGGGCCCACGTGATTTCCCCGTGGGGCCCACGTGATTTCCCCGTGGGGCCCACGTGATTTCCGGGTGGGGCCCACGTGATTTCCAGGTGGGGCCCACGTGATTTCCCCGTGGGGCCCACGTGATTTCAGGGTGGGGCCCACGTGATTTCCGGGTGGGGCCCACGTGACTTCCGGGTGGGGCCCACGTGATTTCCGGGTGGGGCCCACGTGATTTCCCCGTGGGGCCCACGTGATTTCCGGGTGGGGCCCACGTGATTTCCGGGTGGGGCCCACGTGACTTCCGGGTGGGGCCCACGTGATTTCCCCTGGGGGCCCACGTGATTTCCGGGTGGGGCCCACGTGATTTCCGGGTGGGGCCCACGTGATTTCCGGGTGGGGCCCACGTGACTTCCGGGTGGGGCCCACGTGATTTCCCCTGGGGGCCCACGTGATTTCCGGGTGGGGCCCACGTGATTTCCGGGTGGGGCCCACGTGATTTCCCCGTGGGGCCCACGTGATTTCCGGGTGGGGCCAACGTGATTTCCGGGTGGGGCCCACGTGATTTCCCCGTGGGGCCCACGTGATTTCCGGGTGGGGCCCACGTGATTTCCCCTGGGGCCCACGTGATTTCCGGGTGGGGCCCACGTGATTTCCGGGTGGGGCCCACGTGATTTCCGGGTGGGGCCCACGTGATTTCCGGGTGGGGCCCACGTGATTTCCGGGTGGGGCCCACGTGACTTCCGGGTGGGGCCCACGTGATTTCCGGGTGGGGCCCACGTGATTTCCCCGTGGGGCCCACGTGATTTCCGGGTGGGGCCCACGTGATTTTCGGGTTGGGCCCACGTGATTTCCGGGTGGGGCCCACGTGATTTCCGGGTGGGGCCCACGTGATTTCCGGATGGGGCCCACGTGATTTCCGGGTGGGGCCCACGTGATTTCCGGGTGGGGCCCACGTGATTTCCGGGTGGGGCCCACGTGATTTCCCCGTGGGGCCCACGTGATTTCCCCGTGGGGCCCACGTGATTTCCGGGTGGGGCCCACGTGATTTCCGGGTGGGGCCCACGTGATTTCCGGGTGGGGCCCACGTGATTTCCTTGTGAGGCCCACGTGATTTCCCCTGGGGGCCCACGTGATTTCCGGGTGGGGCCCACGTGATTTCCGGGTGGGGCCCACGTGATTTCCCCGTGGGGCCCACGTGATTTCCGGGTGGGGCCCACGTGATTTCCGGGTGGGCCCCACGTGATTTCCGGGTGGGGCCCACGTGATTTCCGGGTGGGGCCCACGTGATTTCCCCGTGGGGCCCACGTGATTTCCGGGTGGGGCCCACGTGATTTCCGGGTGGGGCCCACGTGATTTCCCCGTGGGGCCCACGTGATTTCCGGGTGGGGCCCACGTGATTTCCGTGTGGGGCCCACGTGATTTCCGTGTGGGGCCCACGTGATTTCCGGATGGGGCCCACGTGATTTCCCCTGGGGGGCCACGTGATTTCCGGGTGGGGCCCACGTGATTTCCGGGTGGGGCCCACGTGATTTCCGGGTGGGGCCCACGTGATTTCCCCGTGGGGCCCACGTGATTTCCGGGTGGGCCCCACGTGATTTCCGGGTGGGGCCCACGTGATTTCCGGGTGGGGCCCACGTGATTTCCGGGTGGGGCCCACGTGATTTCCGGGTGGGGCCCACGTGATTTCCTTGTGAGGCCCACGTGATTTCCCCTGGGGGCCCACGTGATTTCCGGGTGGGGCCCACGTGATTTCCGGGTGGGGCCCACGTGATTTCCCCGTGGGGCCCACGTGATTTCCGGGTGGGGCCCACGTGATTTCCGGGTGGGCCCCACGTGATTTCCGGGTGGGGCCCACGTGATTTCCGGGTGGGGCCCACGTGATTTCCGGGTGGGGCCCACGTGATTTCCGGGTGGGGCCCACGTGATTTCCGGGTGGGGCCCACGTGATTTCCCCGTGGGGCCCACGTGATTTCCGGGTGGGGCCCACGTGATTTCCGTGTGGGGCCCACGTGATTTCCGTGTGGGGCCCACGTGATTTCCGGATGGGGCCCACGTGATTTCCCCTGGGGGGCCACGTGATTTCCGGGTGGGGCCCACGTGATTTCCGGGTGGGGCCCACGTGATTTCCGGGTGGGGCCCACGTGATTTCCCCGTGGGGCCCACGTGATTTCCGGGTGGGCCCCACGTGATTTCCGGGTGGGGCCCACGTGATTTCCGGGTGGGGCCCACGTGATTTCCGGGTGGGGCCCACGTGATTTCCGGGTGGGGCCCACGTGATTTCCGGGTGGGGCCCACGTGATTTCCGGGTGGGGCCCACGTGATTTCCGGGTGGGGCCCACGTGATTTCCCCGTGGGGCCCACGTGATTTCCGGGTGGGGCCCACGTGATTTCCGGGTGGGGCCCACGTGATTTCCGGGTGGGGCCCACGTGATTTCCGGGTGGGGCCCACGTGATTTCCCCGTGGGGCCCACGTGATTTCCCCGTGGGGCCCACGTGATTTCCCCGTGGGGCCCACGTGATTTCCCCGTGGGGCCCACGTGATTTCCGGGTGGGGCCCACGTGATTTCCGGGTGGGGCCCACGTGATTTCCGGGTGGGGCCCACGTGATTTCCGGGTGGGGCCCACGTGACTTCCGGGTGGGGCCCACGTGATTTCCGGGTGGGGCCCGAGTGATTTCCGGGTGGGGCCCACGTGATTTCCGGGTGGGGCCCACGTGATATCTGGGTGGGGCCCACGTGATTTCCCCTGGGGGCCCACGTGATTTCCGGGTGGGGCCCACGTGATTTCCGGGTGGGGCCCACGTGATTTCCCCGTTGGGCCCACGTGATTTCCGGGTGGGGCCAACGTGATTTCCGGGTGGGGCCCACGTGATTTCCCCGTGGGGCCCACGTGATTTCCGGGTGGGGCCCACGTGATTTCCCCTGGGGCCCACGTGATTTCCGGGTGGGGCCCACGTGATTTCCGGGTGGGGCCCACGTGATTTCCGGGTGGGGCCCACGTGATTTCCGGGTGGGGCCCACGTGATTTCCGGGTGGGGCCCACGTGATTTCCGGGTGGGGCCCACGTGATTTCCGGGTGGGGCCCACGTGATTTCCCCGTGGGGCCCACGTGATTTCCGGGTGGGGCCCACGTGATTTCCGGGTGGGGCCCACGTGATTTCCGGGTGGGGCCCACGTGATTTCCGGGTGGGGCCCACGTGATTTCCGGGTGGGGCCCACGTGATATTCGGGTGGGGCCCACGTGATTTCCGGGTGGGGCCCACGTGATTTCCGGGTGGGGCCCACGTGATTTCCGGGTGGGGCCCACGTGATTTCCGGGTGGGGCCCAAGTGATTTCCCCGTGGGGCCCACGTGATTTCCGGGTGGGGCCCACGTGATTTCCGGGTGGGGCCCACGTGATTTCCGGGTGGGGCCCACGTGATTTCCGGGTGGGGCCCACGTGATTTCCGGGTGGGGTCCACGTGATTTCCGGGTGGGGCCCACGTGATTTCCGGGTGGGGCCCACGTGATTTCCGGGTGGGGCCCATGTGATTTCCCCGTGGGGCCCACGTGATTTCCCCGTGGGGCCCACGTGATTTCCGGGTGGGGCCCACGTGATTTCCGGGTGGGGCCCACGTGATTTCCCCGTGGGGCCCACGTGATTTCCGGGTGGGGCCCACGTGATTTCCGGGTGGGGCCCACGTGATTTCCCCGTGGTGCCCACGTGATTTCCGGGTGGGGCCCACGTGATTTCCGGGTGGGGCCCACGTGATTTCCCCTGGGGGCCCACGTGATTTCCGGGTGGGGCCCACGTGATTTCCGGGTGGGGCCCACGTGATTTCCGGGTGGGGCCCACGTGATTTCCGGGTGGGGCCCACGTGATTTCCCCGTGGGGCCCACGTGATTTCCGGGTGGGGCCCACGTGATTTCCGTGTGGGGCCCACGTGATAACCGTGTGGGGCCCACGTGATTTCCGGGTGGGGCCCACGTGATTTCCCCTGGGGGGCCACGTGATTTCCGGGTGGGGCCCACGTGATTTCCGGGTGGGGCCCACGTGATTTCCGGGTGGGGCCCACGTGATTTCCGGGTGGGGCCCACGTGATTTCCGGGTGGGGCCCACGTGATTTCCGGGTGGGGTCCACGTGATTTCCGGGTGGGGCCCACGTGATTTCCGGGTGGGGCCCACGTGATTTCCGGGTGGGGCCCATGTGATTTCCCCGTGGGGCCCACGTGATTTCCCCGTGGGGCCCACGTGATTTCCGGGTGGGGCCCACGTGATTTCCGGGTGGGGCCCACGTGATTTCCCCGTGGGGCCCACGTGATTTCCGGGTGGGGCCCACGTGATTTCCGGGTGGGGCCCACGTGATTTCCCCGTGGTGCCCACGTGATTTCCGGGTGGGGCCCACGTGATTTCCGGGTGGGGCCCACGTGATTTCCCCTGGGGGCCCACGTGATTTCCGGGTGGGGCCCACGTGATTTCCGGGTGGGGCCCACGTGATTTCCGGGTGGGGCCCACGTGATTTCCGGGTGGGGCCCACGTGATTTCCCCGTGGGGCCCACGTGATTTCCGGGTGGGGCCCACGTGATTTCCGTGTGGGGCCCACGTGATAACCGTGTGGGGCCCACGTGATTTCCGGGTGGGGCCCACGTGATTTCCCCTGGGGGGCCACGTGATTTCCGGGTGGGGCCCACGTGATTTCCGGGTGGGGCCCACGTGATTTCCGGGTGGGGCCCACGTGATATCTGGGTGGGGCCCACGTGATTTCCCCGTGGGGCCCACGTGATTTCCGGGTGGGGCCCACGTGATTTCCGGGTGGGGCCCACGTGATTTCCGGGTGGGGCCCACGTGATTTCCCCGTGGGGCCCACGTGATTTCCGGGTGGGGCCCACGTGATTTCCCCGTGGGGCCCACGTGATTTCCGGGTGGGGCCCACGTGATTTCCGGGTGGGGCCCACGTGATTTCCGGGTGGGGCCCACGTGACTTCCGGGTGGGGCCCACGTGATTTCCGGGTGGGGCCCACGTGATTTCCGGGTGGGGCCCACGTGATTTCCGGGTGGGGCCCACGTGATATCTGGGTGGGGCCCACGTGATTTCCCCTGGGGGCCCACGTGATTTCCGGGTGGGGCCCACGTGATTTCCGGGTGGGGCCCACGTGATTTCCCCGTGGGGCCCACGTGATTTCCGGGTGGGGCCAACGTGATTTCCGGGTGGGGCCCACGTGATTTCCCCGTGGGGCCCACGTGATTTCCGGGTGGGGCCCACGTGATTTCCCCTGGGGCCCACGTGATTTCCGGGTGGGGCCCACGTGATTTCCGGGTGGGGCCCACGTGATTTCCGGGTGGGGCCCACGTGATTTCCGGGTGGGGCCCACGTGATTTCCGGGTGGGGCCCACGTGATTTCCGGGTGGGGCCCACGTGATTTCCGGGTGGGGCCCACGTGATTTCCGTGTGGGGCCCACGTGATTTCCGGGTGGGGCCCACGGGATTTCCGGGTGGGGCCCACGTGATTTCCCCGTGGGGCCCACGTGATTTCCGGGTGGGGCCCACGTGATTTCCGGGTGGGCCCCACGTGATTTCCGGGTGGGGCCCACGTGATTTCCGGGTGGGGCCCACGTGATTTCCGGGTGGGGCCCACGTGATTTCCGGGTGGGGCCCACGTGATTTCCGGGTGGGGCCCACGTGATTTCCCCGTGGGGCCCACGTGATTTCCCCGTGGGGCCCACGTGATTTCCGGGTGGGGCCAACGTGATTTCCGGGTGGGGCCCACGTGATTTCCCCGTGGGGCCCACGTGATTTCCGGGTGGGGCCCACGTGATTTCCCCTGGGGCCCACGTGATTTCCGGGTGGGGCCCACGTGATTTCCGGGTGGGGCCCACGTGATTTCCGGGTGGGGCCCACGTGATTTCCGGGTGGGGCCCACGTGATTTCCGGGTGGGGCCCACGTGATTTCCGGGTGGGGCCCACGTGATTTCCGGGTGGGGCCCACGTGATTTCCGTGTGGGGCCCACGTGATTTCCGGGTGGGGCCCACGGGATTTCCGGGTGGGGCCCACGTGATTTCCCCGTGGGGCCCACGTGATTTCCGGGTGGGGCCCACGTGATTTCCGGGTGGGCCCCACGTGATTTCCGGGTGGGGCCCACGTGATTTCCGGGTGGGGCCCACGTGATTTCCGGGTGGGGCCCACGTGATTTCCGGGTGGGGCCCACGTGATTTCCGGGTGGGGCCCACGTGATTTCCCCGTGGGGCCCACGTGATTTCCCCGTGGGGCCCACGTGATTTCCGGGTGGGGCCCACGTGATTTCCGGGTGGGGCCCACGTGATTTCCGGGTGGGGCCCACGTGATTTCCTTGTGAGGCCCACGTGATTTCCCCGTGGGGCCCACGTGATTTCCGGGTGGGGCCCACGTGATTTCCGGGTGGGGACCACGTGATTTCCGGGTGGGGCCCACGTGATTTCCCCGTGGTGCCCACGTGATTTCCGGGTGGGGCCCACGTGATTTCCGGGTGGGGCCCACGTGATTTCCGGGTGGGGCCCACGTGATTTCCGGGTGGGGCCCACGTGATTTCCGGGTGGGGCCCACGTGATTTCCGGGTGGGGCCCACGTGATTTCCGGGTGGGGCCCACGTGATTTCCGGGTGGGGCCCACGTGATTTCCCCGTGGGGCCCACGTGATTTCCGGGTGGGGCCCACGTGATTTCCGGGTGGGGCCCACGTGATTTCCGGGTGGGGCCCACGTGATTTCCGGGTGGGGCCCACGTGATTTCCGGGTGGGGCCCACGTGTCTCCATGGCATGCCCCCTCCCCCCCCAGACTGGTGGAAACACGCGGCAGTGGACCGCAGCGTTGTTGTCGTCTTCACAGTGGGTGGGTGGGATTTCTTGCCGCCTTTGCTTTGGGGCCGGGTCCGGTTTCCTGTCTGCTTGCTGGTGTTCCTTGCCTGCCGGCGTGGGGTCGGGGTGGGGGATGCCCCCACCACCCTTGCCTCTCAGCCTGGCTGTCGGGGTGTCGCCAAGCGACTTCCAAATGCACACCCGTCCGCGGGCTCCCGGCTTTGCTCAGGCACAGGGGAGCACGCTTGGGCTCCGCCGTCCAGTCCTCCCCCGTGTGCTCTGAGACTTCGCCCCCCCTGCTCTTCTGGCACAGGGCCAGTCGCCACAGGATCTCGAAGGAGGCGGCTCGTTCTGAGGCTGAGCCAGAAGGACGCCCTGCAAGCGCTCTTTCAACAGAACCCCTACCCTGGGATAGCGACCAGAGAACGCCTGGCCCGGGAGCTTGGCATTGCCAAAAGCAGAGTTCAGGTAGGCCCCCGTGTGTCTCTACCCCCGTTCTCCCTTTCAGGCTCTCCATGCCGATCCGAGCCGGCTGGAAGCAACTGGCGGCCTCTCTCCTCAGAAGGCATTCTCTCTGTTTGCCCCTAGGTCTGGTTCCAAAACCAACGCAGAAGGCGGTTCAAGCAGAGCCGATCGCCGCCTGAACACATGCACCAAGAAGGGGAAGCGTGGCCCACGTCCACACCCGCACCACCGTCGCGCCCGCCTCGACCTCAGTCTTCCTCTCCAGGTAACTTAGCCAGCGCTCTCCCGAAAGCAAGTCCCCCAGGAGGGGCCCCGAACCCTCCCCTCTTGCCAGAGAATTCCCTCTGCCGGTGGGTGGCCACAGGAGGCCCAGAAAAACCAAGGGGGCTGGGGTGGGGTGAGCTGGGGTGAGGTGGGGTGGCGGCGCGGGGAAGAGGAGGAAGCAGGGCTGTCCGGTTGCTGCCGCCCCCGTCAGTGTCCCAGATCGGGGCACGACGCCCCCAGTCCGCGTGGGCGGGCAGCACTGGGTCCCCCTTCCTTGGCACCCCCCTCCCCAGCCCCCGTCGGGAACTTTAGGCTCCGGCTGCCCAGGCAACCTTGGCCGAGGGGCGTGCCTCAGGGCACTCGGCGGCAAGGGCGGAGGAGGAAAGACACACACAGGGACACGCACGCACGCATCCACGATGGATGCCGGCACCCGGCCCATCTGTGGCTGTATTCCTTCGAGCCCTGCCCTGGCTGCAGAGCCACCTGTGGTGATTCAGGTGTGGGGGACTCCCCCTCCCCTGCCCACCGTCTAGGGTATCTGTGCTGAGACCGTTCCACGGGCCGTAACGTCCTCTCCTCTCTGTGCGTTCTCTCGTCGGCAGGAGACTCGGCCCGAGAGGCCCGGAGAAAGAGGACAGTCGTCCCTCCTTCCCCAACAAGCTCCTTGTGCACGACGTGAACAGGCACAGCTTCTTATATTTTCCCTTGTCCTCCCCTAGACATGGTTTCAAAAACCATAGAGTTCATCACCCCCTGCAGGGCCCAAATAAGCTCGTTTCACCGTTCTAGTTTCACATCCCAACTTTTCATCTTCAGACATTCATGTCTCAATCTTTTTGCACAATCAACCACTTAGGAAACTGATCACAATTACAGCATCCTTCTACATGTGTGATTAGCCCTTCAGCTCAATGCACTCTATCATTTTAGCCAAATATCCCACAGTCATAGTAAGTTTCAAATACATCCTCACAAACCAGAGAACCACCAATTCCTTCCATTGCCACACATGATCACACACTCAACATGGTTCACAGCGGTTTACCATCACCACAATTATGTGTGTGGGCTGGGGTGCTCCTCCACACCAACCCCCTTACAAACCCAGCCCTCCTGTTAGCCCTGTGAGCCAGCACCCAGACCACCATCCAGGCAAATGCCCAACACACCCTTGGTATCCATCTTTCCACCCACCCCAGAGGCATAAGGTATTATGTTTAGAAAGGTCAGGGAAATTGGCTCAATGGGGCAAACCAAGTACCCAACCCACACTGAGGCAAGTGTACGATACCAACAGTCCAGTGTGGGACTGGGTTTCACAAATGCTCAATGCTCCCCATTATCCAGCATGCAGTAGCAGTTGCAGACAGGCATCAGCAAAACAAGCAATGGATCAGGGCCATGGTAAGCACACGAAGTGAGACCAAGGGCACAGCCCCAGGGAGCAGCATACAGGAAGCATTCTGAGGCAGACACAAAAGGGCACCAACAGACTATAGCCTCATGACAATACCATGGATCTGGCTGTGGAGCTAGGGTGGCCACACAACACTGCAAGGGGAATGGTTCAAATCAACCCAGTAAACACGGGTCACACCACTGGATCTCACCACCAGAGGCTCCCCAGGACACAAATAGTCTCACAGCACACCCATCCTCCCAGCACACAGGCAGTCCCACAGCACACCCAGGAGAACAGACTGGTACCCCCACCCTCATAGTGCTTACACCCACCACCACCTCACTGGCTTTGTACATCTAGGATGAGAAAAAGCTAGCAGTAACAGTGAAGGGCCAGCAGGCACACACCCAAGGCCATAGGACACATGCACATGCATTTTCTGGGGACCAGAAAACACTGGAAACACAGCCATACCATGAAAACCATCACAAGATCCCACCACCACCCATACAAACATCCTGCAATACCTGGGACACCAGCCCATCCTTGCCATCACCAGACAAGGCCCCACAACCTAGCCTTTCCACCAGGGCTTGCATACCATCTACCCAGCTACCTCCATCCATAACCATACACTCAGTGGCTGAAGTTCAGGGGGAAGGACAGGTATAGGTTCCTCTACACTGCCACTGTAGGACTGGGGAAGGAAGGGCCAACCAAACATTGCACTCCATAGCCCCCCTTCCCCCTGGGCTCATACCACAGGGCTAGCCACACAGCACAGGCACAACCCCCCACTTGCCAAATGCCCAGCATATCCCTGTTCTAACTCCGAGCATGAAGGCACAGGCCACAGTACACAATGAGCCACACACAACCTCACCACAGGGCTAGTGCACCCAGCCCCCCACCCCACAGCAAAAAGGGCTTTCTGCCTACATGTTTCGGTGCTGGATACTGTGGTTTCTGATGGAGTCTGCAGTAGAAGTAAACCACCACACACAAACACATGCACAGTCAGGGCAAGAGCAGAACCCACAACCCACCCCCTGCAAGGTCTCATCTATGTCTCCACAAAAGGAACAGGCATTCTTTTTCTACTGTCTGAACCACCCACCCCTAGAGAGACCCACACCCTCGTGACAGGGACCCAAGGGGTAAGACTTTGATAAGGGAAACACCACTCCTCAACTTCAGGTACCTGGTGGATGACCTGGAACACTCTATGGACACCAAGGGTCAAATGAGGCATGCTCACACACCTACACAGCACAGAGTGTAACCCTCTCAATGTGGGGAGCATGGAGAGGACTGTTCACAAGGCACACACCATGAAAGCCAAACAGCATCGCTGTATCAGAAAACCAGTGACTTCAATGATGCCCCAACACATAGGACAGAAGGCCAAATGTCAGGACCCAACCGCTTTCATCCCCCTCCCACTGGTTTCCTCACTCTCCCCAACAAGCAGGGGGAAAAACAGGCAAGATACAACATGGACAGACCATGTTAGACACCATTACCAAGGACACTCAACCCTCCTCCAGCACAGCTTAGGTTCACCCCAGAAAACACAACCACACCACATCAATCAGTTGAGCTAAGGTGGAGCTGGAGGAGGCATGGCAAAAACAATCACCAGAAGGTCCAACCTTTAGTTTCACCAACAACCTCCCCACCATCGCACCTCATGCAAGAGCCAAATCCCCAGGGCAATGCTTGACATGTAGCACACCCCACAAAACGAGTTGCTCCACTCACCACTAAGGTGCCTGCAGCACTGTACACTCTCCTTACCACTCTCCAACCAGAGATAGCACCACAGGTTAGTTCAGACAGACACCCCAGAAGAGCTAGCACATAAGCCCCCATAGATGGCTTCAGTAGCCAACGCCAAATCAGTCACCAGCTGGTGGCCCAGAATCCTGGAACCGTATGTGCATCCAAAGACCCCCAGTCTTTGATAAGACACTAAAGCACACCATGTCGGCACTTACCTGGTGATAAAAAAGGCCCATTAAGGGCGACAAAATGACAGCAGCCGATAGCGGGGCCCATCTGTGACTCACAGGGAGGGAACCCGGAACCATGGCTCCCCCACCTGTCTCCAGCAGTACACCATAAACACCAGCCCTGGAGTTCTTGGGGGTTCATCTGCTCACCCAGGGTGGGGCAGAGGTGAGAAAGGGGAGGGGGTGCATGTTGGCAAAAGTGGGGACACAGACGCCAAGGGAGACAAAGCTGGCCAGAGACGCCCTCCTCTTTGCCCACACGTTTAGGTGTACCATTTAGTGCGAGTCTCAGAACGGGTTTTGGCTTTGATGTGCAAAAAGTCAGCGACGTGCCTCCAACGAGAAGAGTGGGCCCCGACAAAGGACTGCACCAGGGCCAAGACCGTCTTAGATGGACAGCCCGAGACGGTCCACACCTCCTGAGCGGGATTCAGGGAGTTGGGGAGGGGTGAGAAAAAGTCACATCCGATGACCAAGACCCAAGAGGGCACACTGAAGGGTTGAGCGCGCCCTCCCTGGCCACTGGAGAAAGCAGGGTCTGGTCCATCCACATCTTCAGGCCTATCGGGATTTTGAGAAACAAAAAGCATGCATGTGAGGAGACGCCTCAGGCGACCGGACCCCACAGGGGACCGCACACGCTCCCGCGCTGGCCGGGCTCTCCCGATCAACCCTCACAACTCTTTTGGGCGTGTCCCTACGTCCGGAGTGCGACGCGGATAACACCTAGGTCAGAAAGAACCCGAAGGCCCAGAACCAGGCGCGCCCTCCAGTGACCTCCACACCACAGTCCGGGCCAATCCCACCTCCAGCGAGGGCCGAGGCCAAAGCGAACGCTCTTGAGGGCGGCCGAGGAGGAAGCCGGACCTCCGAATCTGAGTCCAGGCGTTCCAGGCAGGGAAGGCCCTCTCCCTGCCCACTGCGCAGCCCGGCCCAGGTAGGGGCCAGCCGTTCTGTCTCCGTGGCCGCAAGGGCACGAGGAGATGCTGGTCGACCTCGTCACGCCACCCCAGAGCCTCCGCCTGGAGTTCCGCGACGACCACGCTCCTCCGAAATCTAGAGAACCAATCTCTGGTGACAGCAGGACTTCCCTAGGTCTCGGCTCCACCGGGACGATCTCCGCCAGTGTAGCCGGTGTCTGGGAGCTCTCCCTCGTGCCCGGCGGCTGAGTCACAACCCTCCTGAAGGTCTCGCCGAAGCTCCAGAGGGGAGGAACAATATAAAAGCGGCCGCCAGGTGGCTCCCGACAACCGGCTCGAACGTCCCGAGGACTGTTATTCTCCGGCCGCCAAGGGTGCCACAGCGCCAGCAGCCCAAACGCCCAAGCGCAGCCCGGAGCCGCCGCTGCCGAGCGACGGGACGCGATGCGACGCGATCCCGGCCACACAAGAAGGGAGAGGAGCTGGGAAATATCTCCTCAGGAGGCTTACATGAAAGAGACGTGCTCCCCCACGTGATTCTAGGGTGGTGGCAGGACATTCCACAGAGACGCCGGCAGCGGGGCTTGCACGGGGCGATGTTGCCAGAGAGAGGGGCACCAGTGACATCCCAGCTCCCCCGACCCGCCCCCCCCCCCCCTGAAAGAGGGAGGGAGGGACCGGCAAAGCGAAACCAGGCAAGCGCTGCTCGGAGAACGAAGCAGGACTTTCGAAAGCAGACACAGACACACAAGCCCAGGAGCAAGAAAGGTAAAGGAGACACTTGGACCCCCAACAAGAGAAAGCAAAACTCAACCTAGGTAGAGACCGTGACAAAGTCCAAAGACAACAAACCCAAGCATGCGAGGGTGGGTGGTGAAAGTGCACTTGAGGTCAGGAGAACATGGATTTCAAAATAACTGGCTACAAACACCGGAATGGCGGGCAGCCAGGAGGTCTGGGGTGGCGGAGCTGCGGGGGTGGGGGGGAGGGTGGGGGGCTGCGGAGGGGTGTGTGTGTGCAGGCACCTGGAACCTCACACAGAGAGAAACCATATCACTAGGGAAAAGAGTCTTGTGATCCCTCGGAACACTCCACCAAAGATTGCCCATTCGACCCAACCCAGCAACTGTACGGAGTGCCCACAGAGGGGACAAAGAAGAAATGGACGAACGTATGTGTGGTATCGACACGTATACCGAGGTAGACATCGGTACGAACATAATGAGAGAAATCTCTGTCTGTGTGCCTACGACTATATCTGTCCTATTCATGTTTTGCACACATGCACATGCTCATGCAGACACACACACACACACACACACACACACACACATAGAGGAATGGGACTCAACCACCAGAAGGGAATGAAATCTCACAGTCTGCAGGAACTTGGAGAGACCTTTAGAGGGTATTATGCTAAATGAAATACCTCAGATCACTTCTTTCCATGCAGAACCTACCAAACGATACACAGTTAACAGAACAGAACAAAACAGAAGCAGGCTCATAGCTACCACAAAGGAACACATGGTGGCCAGAGGAGGGAGGGGGGAACTGGTGGTGGGGATGGGGTAGGGGAGAGAATGAGTGAGTGCCACTAGTGAGGGAGACGGACAAAGTGGTGCAACCTTCCACTTATGAAACAAATGAGTCACGGGTAAGTCATGACACCAAATATCATTTGCCATGACACCAAGTGGTGACAGACAGTCACTAACTAGATGTATCCTGGTGATCGCTGTGTCACACACTACACTAAAAAATCTCTTCTATACAGCTGAAAATTAATGGGGGAACCAAAAAAGACAAAACAAACAAAGAAATGGAACGAAAGAAGAAAGGAAGGAAGAAAAGAAGGCAAAAGAAAATGTTGTCAGTCAGTTGGATGTCAATTTGAAAAGAGTGGGATTTGGAGGGGAAGAGGTGGGGAGAGAAACTAGGGTGAGAAGAAAGAGGAGCAGGAGGAGAAAGAAAAGAACCAATTACCTTGAGGGGGAGGGGGAGAGAAGTGTAGGGAACTAGGTTTAAAGAAGGTTGAGAAGTGCTTGCAAACGAGACTCTCAACCAGGGCTGAGCATTCTTGCAAATGAGATGTTCAGCTAAAAATCCTGTTTGTTCCCATGGGAAAAGAACATTGCTTGCACACAAGGATGTTTCTCTGATTCCTCAAAAGGAACAGACCTTGGGACAAAACGGATTCTAAGTTGATAAGGAAGTTCCCCCAAACAAAGTCTTAGCTGCAGTAAATAAGCCGAGGTAAAGGTTATCTCGCCCTGCGCCTGCACACTCTATAGTCTCTGAATCATAGTGCTTGGCAGCTTGCCCTGTAGGGGGTTGTGCAAAAGATATAAAATAAAGCAGCTGTAAGAAGCAAGTGTTAAAATATAAAGATTTAAACCACTCTGCAGTGTTGGTGTTTCATTCCGTCGCCGGCAGAGAAGGGATCCAAAGAGTGGACAGGACAGTCAGGTGAGTGCCATAGAGAAAGGAAATGAAGCCAATGAACACACTCCCAATGGTGGTTTTGTTCAGTCTAAGATCAAGATGTGGGTAGCACAGTGTCCTCCAGCACACAGCAACACACTGGCCTCACTTGGTGGGGAGTTCAGGATAACTCTGAAAGCTGAAATGGACAAAAGAAGCTATCACGTTCATCCATGGCTGAAGAGTACCATGGTCCCACGACATTCAAAAATCCTATCAAATCATTGAAAGACTCTCTCACTCACTCGCCATTAAAAATGTAGAGAACAGAAAAGGAGCAAAATGATGGTAGATGAATAGATGGAGGGATTTCCATGATGTTCTGATTATGGAAACCATTGACAGAAAAGCATCCGATTCACTTTTGTAAAGAATCTGTCTTGCCTTCTCAGCCTGGTGTCTTTCCTATGTCTGGATGATTCCCTCCCCTATCTCCCACTCCCAGCTTTAAGATCAGCGAGCAAAACGAAGCCCTTTGTGCTCTCATGGTCCCGGAACTATCTCTTCGAGCACCCTTCTGAACAGGAACATTTTCACCCACATCATCTCCCTGAGATAGCTTCAGCCTGTCCCTCCCCACCCCTCCTACCTCCCCACCCCCTGCCTCCCTCCCTCCCTCCCTTCCTCCCTCTCTCCCTCCCTTCCTCCCTCCCTCCCTTCCTCCCTCCCTCCTGCTCCTCTTCCTCCTCCTCTGAAGTCTTGAGCTCTCCTCAAACTGGCCTTTCATCCCACACGGTGGCAATGTTGGCCTAGGTATGCTCAGGTGTCTCCTAACTGCATCTAAGTGGACTTCCGTTGTTTCTTGGTTGCATCATTATGGGACCATTTTTTCCTGGTCTTTTCCACGGGTGGCTGAGACCCGGACGGTCCGGGGCCAGGCGAGATGGGGGAGCCTGCATGTAGGGGGAATGATGGGGACAGAGAGGAGGAGGAGGAAGAGGAGCAGTTTGTGGCAAGTTTTGGGCTTCCCACAGCTAGAACTGTTCACTCATTGTGGAAACAGGTGTCTGAAACACTGGCGGTTTCAGGCTTTCAGTGCGATGTCCACAAGCCACAGCCATTGACATGTGTACACCACTGGAGCTGCCATGCAGAGGGAGATCTCATCCAGCTCCATGTGTTCTTCCAGTGAGTAGGTCGGGATCTCAGGGAGAACAGAAATCCAGAGAGTTGAGTGAATCCGACCATTGCACGTTTAGAATTAAAGTGAACCAGAAATGAGGTTCACCCACTTGTGGGTTTGTCTTTCCATAGGATGAATCCTCTCTTTGAGCAGATTAGGGTTCCAGGGGCAAAATCAAGCAGAGAGGACAGAGAGTTCCCTTAGGTCCCCTGCTCCTCCGGCTAGCGCGCGCTCCCCAGCAGCCCTAGGAACATCCTGCCCCAGAGGAGTGTGCTGGCCACAACCCACCTACATGGAGATGTCAGTGTCAGTCAGTATCAGTCACCCTCATCCATAGTCCCCCATCTGTGTGCCCTCACTTCACGCCTGGCACTGTCCGTTCTGTAGGTTTATATAGAACCTACCCAGAGCCCAGTGGCATCTTCCCAGATCAGGGATCGATTGAAAACACCCTGTCCCCTGCCTCATCAGCAGGTGGATTATGAACCACTAGACAACCAGGCAGGGCAGTCCCTTCACAGCTTCTTAAATCATCTACCCTGAAACATTGAATGTCATCCTCCAAATCGTTGGACCATCAAGACTGAAATGAAGGAAAATATGTTAGTTAAAGAAAGTCTTATCTCCTCAGTGCTTCTTGCTTTAGGACCACAAAGGCCTCTCTCTCTCTCTCTCTCACACACACACACACACACACACACACACACACACACACAAGAACAGAGGTGGGCTCATAGTCCAAAAGGAACCAGCTTTTGTGTTTATCCATCCCACTTGTTGTGGCTGTTGTGCCACCATCGCTAGTTAAAGAAGCTTATCTAATATGGAATTCGATGTCTTCTTCTCTAGGTCAATTCAAGAAGCAGCAAGAGTGCCAGATTGTGAGAACCAAAGGTCAAACCAGCATGACGGAACCCAGCAATGTGTGTGCTCAGAGGCCCACCTAGGTTCACACTCCAGTTCACGGAGGGGAGCAGTGGGAGCAGGAGTGTGGACTGTGAGTCAAATCATCACCTTATGAAAAGGCAAATAAGGAAAAATTAAGTAAGGAAAAGAACCTTACTCCCTTATCGGCATCTGCATGACTCCTCCTGGCCTCAATGATCACATTGAAAGTACGTACATGTTGTGTTCTTTTTCCAGGCCTGACTGGATCGTTTAAAAACTCTCCAATAAAAAGTGGTGACGTAAACACATCAGTCTTGAGTTTGGGACTGGGGCTTCCCTGGTGGCTCCATGGTAAACAATCCCATGCCCATGCAGGAGACATGGGTTTCATCCCTGGTCCAGGAAGATCCCACATGTTACAGAGCAACTAAGCCTGTATGCCTCAGTTATTGAGTCTGCGCTCTAGATTCTGGCCACTGCAAGTTTTGAGCCCACACCCAGCAGCAACTGAAGCCCACGTGCCCCAGTGCCCATGCTCCCAAGAGGAACCACAGCAATGAGAAGCCCAGACACACAATCATGAAGCGGCCCCCTCTTTCCACAGAGAACAGCTTGCACAGCAATGAAGACACAGCACACCCCAAAATAAATAAATAAAATCATTTTAAAGCAATACAGTCTAAGATTGAATGCAATTGGCCAATACCTGTACTAGGTATCTCTTGGGAAGCTTACTGAATCTTCTGTAGACAAAATAAAGAAATCATAGTTCACTGTGCCATCAGAAGTGTGGGAAGCTCTCTGTACAGTGCTGAGAGCACAGTTGAAACATACCAGTGGGGACCATGAGCATGCGTGTTATCATTAAGTCCTTCACACTTTGGGCTCTGGAGATCGGCCCATGCAGACCTGCAGATGATGTATGTCCATCACTCTCAGCTCACTGCATGCTCACCGGTCCAGGTGTGCTGTGCCCCTAGCATCTGCTAGCATCTTCTAGGCCTGTCTCCACCATTTTGCTCCATTAACTTTGAACCATTCTCACCCCTTGTCTGACATGTTTTCTTTTCTGTTTGAATAATTCTAGCTCCCCAGGCACAACTTAACATCTTTCTTCTCTTCTCATAGTGCTCGTCTTGTTGAAATAATATATGTTTCTCCACTTTGTTCCTTAAGTAGTCTGTAATCACTCCATTTATCTGGGGATTGACTGGCACCTAGGCAACCCTGGTCCATGAAAACTGTTGTTCAGTGTTTATTGAATGACTTGCCAACTGCAGGGGGCTTGTGGAAGTTTATGTGCCATGGAAAGCTGGCACTGCGGACACACCCTCTGCTACCGTAGTGTTCATGGGAGTGTTTTTGTTGTCGTTTTAGCTGTATTCCCTAATACATATGCCACAGCTTTGATTCAAATGGCGTATATTCGAAAACAATGAATAATTAATTGTATAACCTCAGAAGGACTTAGAAAATAGTAGTGGTTAAAAAATTATTGATCCTTCCAACAATCTCACTTCTGGGTGTACATCTAAAGAAAATAAAAACAGAATCTCAGAGAGATATCTACATTCTCATGTCCATTGCAGCATCGTTCACAATAGTCAAGATATGGAAACAGCCTAAGTGTCCATCAATGGAAGAATAGATAAAGAAGATACATGATCCAGATAGAGATAGTTTGATAGGTAGATACAGATGTAAAATTAAGCAACAGGAATGAAAAAATCATTATTGTGATAGCATGGATGTTACTTAGGGAGTGATGCCACATGAATAAGTCAGGTAGAGAAAGAAAAATAGTTTCTAATGTCACTTACATGTCAGCAATTTAAAGAAATGAAAACTACAATAACAGAGAAGCTGGGGCAGGGAGAAATGGGAAGATGATGATGTAAGGGGAAGAAAGTGTCATGTATAAGGTAAATATATACTGTGTAAGTAACAAACAGCATTTTGATTATAATGAATAGTATTATTATTGTAGCATTATAATATTAGAAAGTTTCCATGACAGTTGACATGAATATTTCTCTTCTCATATAATTGAAGAAGGAAATGGCAACCCACTCTAGTATTCTTGCCTGGAAAATTCCATGGTTGGAGGAGCCTGGTAGGTGACAGTTCACGAGGTCGCAAAGAGTCGAACATGACTGAGTGAGTTCAGTTTCTTTCACATACAGCAATAATATTTGTGGGTTGTGATAAAACTATTAGCTACCGCTTTGGTGGTAATTATTTTGCAACATACAAGTGCATCAAGTCAACATTCTGTTCACGTTAGAACTAAGGATGTTATATGTCCTTAACTAAGGAAACTATATTTCAATATGCCTGGAACTTAAAAAAATGAAATAAAATCACCTAGTTTTATTATCTTTCAATTAATAGTCAGTATTAGCTGCAAAAAAAGAAAAAAGAAAACTTTATTTGGGGGTCTTAGATATTGCCATTCAGGGGCACAGATTTCAATAAAACCAAGGGAATGCTCCACAGGAAAGAGTCAGGGGCTTAGAAAGCTGAAACTCATGAGCTTGTAAAGCCATCTGAGAGCAATTATGATTTGCTGTCATGCAAAACAGGAAATATTTCTTCTTAAAGGGTAGACTGTAACAAGTTATTTAGGGAAAGGGAAGGGTATGATAGGTATTTTGAATTTCAGGAACACTGTTTAGATGATCTGGAGTTCTCTGTTACACAGTAAGTACTCAAAGTTTACATTCCACCCAGATTGAGACACAGACCTCTTCCTCAATGGCCTCCTGTCTCTATTTTCATGAGCTCTCTTAACAATGCTCATTGCACTTTGATTTTTCTTTCACATGTCATACCTTCTTGCATTTAAAGATATCATTAAGTAATTTTATACAGAGATCTGGTTTATATTTTTAGAGATTATCAGAATTAGACATGATCAATATCTATTGTGTGGTTTCAGGCACTAAAAACCAACATGGGGATAAATTCAAAATCTCTCTTTGCCATAGAGAAAGGATGTGTATGGCAAATGACGCCACAGGGTTGGTGAGTCCCTCTGGTTCAGCACTCCCTCGACTTGGCTGTGGTTTTGATTTTGTTCTGTTCTGTTTTTGCTTTCTGACCCACATGATTTCTCTGGATAGGGCACCAATCAAAGCTAAAATAAATCGAGTCTGTGTGAATCCTACTCATGCATCAAATGAGTATATCAACGACCTCTACTTGGATCCATAAAAATGACCGTTTTGTGTTCAAGAGAATCATTTTGTGTTTTCTGGGTGCACTATTTGCTGTCCATTATTTCACATGCCTTTCAGGCATGGCTAATGGAGATGGGCACCAAGCAGCAGGGCAGCAATCTGGCATCTCAGCCTAGAGCCTGATGAGGGGGTGAGGTTGGGGAGATGGGGGATGCGGTGGGGAACTGGGCTAGGGGTTGGGGGCACTTGAGGCAAGGGGACTGTCCAGGTTCCCCTGAGACGTGTAGGCAGGTTCTGTCCGGCTGATAACTTCCTGCCTTCAGGCATGTGAGAGGAGCAGGTTTCTCTCCAATCCACAGCCATGCATTGTTTTCACCCTGTTCAAAAAAAAAAAAGAAAGAAAAAAGAAAAAAGTATTTGTTTGTCTTGGCTTGTTTCCTGGCTGAGGCCAAAGACCTCTTCCAGTGTGTCCAAAGGGTACGACAAGATGGGAGGGTGAAGGTGAATCCATGTGTCAAGAGATCCAGAGAATCTGTCACAGCTGTGACCCGGGCCTTTTTCAGAAACAGGCCGATTTTGATGATTCCCTGGACAGGAGTCACCCCAGAAGTTTCCTTGAAAGGATCCAGTTGCAGGAGTCAGGTGTGCCCCCGCCTCCGCCAGAGGGCCTCTTCAGCCCAGCAGGTTGGGCTGTGGGTCCCACCCTCACTCTCCCCCTGCAGGGCCCCCTCGGATAGCCTCATTCAAATGCAGAAAGCTTTCCAGTCAAGTCAGAGCCTTTGACTTGCCTGGAGTTTCTCTCTATTGAATGGTGATCTGCCCCACCCGCTCCATCCCCATCCCCATCCCCATCCCCCCATCCCCCATCCCCCCATCCCATTTCTCCACCTTGAGACTGCCCCTTTGGCACCCCACAGAGGAAAGGGACTAGGGGTGGGGAGGGAGGCTGAGGGACAAACTCACCTCGTGTCAGGCCAAAGGAGTCTCCTTTTTGTAACTCAGGAAACCCTGCTCAAACATGTGAAGATCATGGACATGTGTCTAAACAGCCATCGTCACATGACGTCTTCCCCTCTGTAGGAGGAGATTTTCATCCCTGCCTGCCTTCAGAGAGACAGAAAAGGAGGGAGGGGGAGAGCTTTCCTCTGGCGCTGGCCGGCTCTTAAGTCACTTGAATCCAAAACACTCTATAGGGCACGGAGGTTCGCATGCATTGGGGTGGGCTTGGGTGGGGTGGGGATGGCAGCCTACTCCAGACCCCAGCAATTCCCTCCTCTGACACTTGCCTGGAACCCATGAAAAGCTGAGCTGGTGGCTGTGTGTGCATGTACGTGTGTATGTGAGAAACGGTGCATGTGCATGTGCGTGTGCATGGACATGAGAGACAAAGAAAAAAGGACAGAAAGGAAAGAAAAAAGAAATCCCAAAGGAAGGAAGGAAGGAGGAGGGAGGGACCAAATAGGTTAGTTAGTTTGGGCCTCCATGTCGTGGAAAGATTTTCTGAGCACAGATCCTCCGTTCAGTGAAACAGTTATCATATCTTTGTGATGTCGATGGACGGGATCGGGAAAGCAGCCCTGCGGTGCAAGCAATTAGGTATTTCTTCCTCAGAGGCACTTTTAGGGAAACCAAGGAAACATACAGGTTTCCTGGAGCGGATTTGAAACCAGTCGGTGGAGGGGGAGTCAGTCAAGGAGATTGATTTCTAAGCGTCGGGGTCGGATTGGGTCCTGGAGCGGGCCTTCCTGGAACTCGGGTCTCCTCCATCGCAGGAAGACTCTTGACCATGTGAGCCTGCCGGGGTCCAGCCCTGGTGAATCCAGGGTAATTCCAAGGGGAGATGGCATCAGCGATCAGGAAATAATTATTTATTTAGAGATATAAAGAGAGATTAGAAGAGAATAATGTAGTAGAGAAAAAGGGGCTGAAGTTCCTTGGTTTACACAAGAAGCCAATAAAGCCCTGAAACAAGGGACTTGCACCATCTACCTTAGGCCACAGGCACCCTCCCAGTCTCCCAAAGGAAAGGAGACGCAAAGCGCCTCCCTGTTTGGGTCTTAGAAGCCCAGGCAAAATTCGTAGACAAGGCGAGGCTTTGTGTTCCAGATGGGAATTCAGCCTGAAAAAGGAGAAGAGGAAAAGACGCAAACCAGTCTTTCCAGGAAATTGGTCCGTCTCTATTTTCCAGGAAAGCTTCTATACTTTAAGTTGTACATAGAGATCAATGGATAATACAAAGTCATACAGGGTCAGCAGCACTGACCCTTATCGAGACCAGGCTTTCTCTCTGCATACTTAGCTGTATACACAGGTCTTAGGTGATTTACATCATCTTCTGGCCAGGAGGCCTATTAGCATTTTATGGCCCTTTTCTGATAAGGGTCTGTCAACCAGAAAACTAATTTGCCCTAAAAGTGTTGTTCTTACTAAAGTCTGGTGCCACTCTCAGAAAGCACTAATTAAGGTTACATTCTTACATAGCAAGGACACAACAATTTATAACAAGGAAAGAGGAGTACAGTGATTTATAACAAAGAGAAAATTCATTAACTCAAAAGTCTAGCATTGCTGACATTAAAACTACTATATTCTTTTTTCTACATCCCAATTATATTGATTAATATCCTCCAGGTGCCTAAAATATAAAGGATACGGAGGCCTGGCTGCAATCATTAACTCAACAATGAAACCCTTCATCAATATAATCCTTAGCTCTTTAAAAAGGGCTCTGTATCTTTAAGATGTTTTAAGCTTTGTGCCTCTCGCGGTTGGGGGGCTATAAACAATCACATGTGTCATTGTAAAAGTCCAGGTAAACCTGTCAGGCAAGTTAGAGAGCCATCAGAGGGGTTTGAGCCGAGACACTCCTTTTATATGCAGGAGACTGTTAACTGGAGCTCTAAGTTAACTTTTTCCAGAGAAAGCTGGTTGGGGATAGCCCCCTGTTAATGTCATAGGAGTTGGTGATAGTCATAAAATAATAAGACAGATTCTGGTTTTGGGGTGGATGCTCGAGAAGTTCCAGGGGGCCCCACGAGGCCTGATCCTGCCTTTGCATATCAGGCCTCTTCCTCATGACCTTTGCCAGGGGCAGGATTCCCCATGCTGGCTCCCAGCATGAGCCACCAGGGAAGCTCTGTCAGAAAGATTCACCAAATCCTCTAGCCTCCATCCGCAGGGCTTCAGGTACAAGGGGTCCCCCTTTAAATCCTCCATCAGAAGGGCAAGAGAACATGGGAAATGTTCCCCCCTAGAGAGGGTTGTCCTCAGATAGTGGAGGCAACTAGGAAAACTTCAGGATCCAGTCCCCCTTTCGGGTGAAGAACCACACGCAAAGGAACAAACACACATAGCACAGGACTCTCCTATCCAGAAGTGTGTATCCCCGTTTCACAGAAACATCCTCTGGGCCCCTAAGGAATGTGTGGAAATCACTATCGCCAAAAAGATAAGAATCCTCACTGAGAGTTTCTGAAGTCTGGAAGGACCAGGTTGAGAGAGAAAGAGAAACGATTCCATTCTGCTGACAGGGGTGTTGTATGAAGTGGCCATGTGGATGTCCATCTTTCAAAATTCACATTTTAAACATTGTGTCCTTTCAGTCCTTTGTTTTCTCTTTGTATCTGGAAAGCAACAGATTGAACCATAGGTCCTTTGATTATTTTATTTATTTATTTATTTTTCCTGCCTGCCTGTCCGCCTGTCCCTCCGTCTGTCTTCTCTCTGTCTCTCTCGCTTTTCACTCAGGTTAGGAAATTTAAAAAAATAATAATTTTAAAAAATGAGAAATCTGTATTTCTACAGGTCAGGAAGCAACAGTTAGAACTAGACATGGAACACAACAGGCTGCTTCCAAATAGGGAAAGGAGTCCATGAAGGCTGTGTATCATTACTCTGCTTATTCAACTTACATGCTGAGTACACATCATGAGACACGCTGGGCTGGATGAAGCGCAAGCTGGAATTAAGATTGCTGGGAGAAATATCAATCACCTCAGATATGCACATGACACCATCCTTATGGAAGAAATGAAGTATAGGGTGGATTTACAAAGTCGCGTTCATTTCAGGTTTTCAGATTATTTTCCCTTAGGGGTTAATGCAAAGTCATAAGTCTACTTTCCTGTGCTGGCATAGTAGGTGCTTTTTGGTTGTTTTGACGTACAGTTTATGTGTACGTGTTCAACTCAACCTTCTAAGTTGACAGTCCTGCCCCTCTCCCCAAATCCTCTTTTCCTCAAGAAGTCAGGCATCCACTTTAGCATCCTCTTCCTCAGTTCATAAACCCCATGGAAGAAGCCATTCCTCCAGTTTTTCCATCAGTTCTCTACACCTCACCTGATGATGGTGGGTGACTGGTAGACTGACAGTTCTGAAGAATTTTGCAAGAGCTTTGGGTGAAGGCTCCTAGGATTTGTTCAGTGAAGTGGGTGGCATGTCAGTCCGTAGAGACTGTGTAAGGTATGCCTCAAGTGGCAAACACCGTTGTTTTTAGTTGTGGTCAGTTTGCTTGTCTGCAGCGAGGGATGGAAGGAAGGCTTCTACCTTCCACAGACAAAGCTATACCTAGCATACCAAGGATGTTTGACCACCTCGTTGCCCCAGGTTACAGGCGTGACAGGTCAGACTGTAGCAATCTTCATGTCAACGGTGTATTAACAACAGGCAGACTCATCTTAAAGGCAACCTGTCCTGTGAAGGTGGAAGGAGGGGAGGGAAGGGGTAGAGGGACGATGACAAAGGGAAGGAGAAAGAGGGACAGGAACATACACAGTGTGTGTGTGTGTGGGGGGCAGTGTGTGGTGTGTCTGTGGCATGCACAGGTGCTGCGTGGGTGGTGTGTGGGGCTGTGTGTGTGGGGGGGGTGTGTGGTGTGTGTGGGTATGAGTGTGTTGTGGGTGTAGCTTGTACAGGTGCCACGTGGGGCCATGTGTGTATCGTGTGGGCGGCATGGGTGTGTGTATGTGGGTTGTGCCTGTGGGTGCGGGTGTGAGGGGGGCGGGCAGTAACACAGGCTGAGAGAAACAGCCAGGCAAAGGACAATGCAGTGTGTGTGTGTGTGTGTGTGTGTGTGTACACATGTGCACACAGGGTGGGTGGTGTGTGGCCAGTGTGTGGCCTGTGGGGGCAGGGTGTGGGTGGCTATGCATGTGGTGTGTGGGCAGAGACAGAGGCAGAGAGACACAGCCAGGCAAAGGACAACGCCGTGTGTGTGTGTGTGTGTGTGTGTGTATGTGTGGCTGGTGTGTAGGGCCATGTGTGTGAGGGGATGTGTGTGGTATGTGTGAGGGGATGTGTGTGGTGTGGGCGGGGTGTGTGGTGTGTGGGGACGGGGTGCATATGGGCTGTGTGTGTGTGTGTATGGGGTCGGGTCAGGGTGTGTGTGTAGTGTGTGCAGGCGGGGTATGTGTGCGGTTATGCGTGGTGTGTGTGGGGTGTGCCTGTGGGTGGTGCGGGCAGAAACAGAGGCAGAGAGACACAGCTAGGCAAAGGACAAGGCAGTGTGTGTGTAGTATGCGCGTGGTGTGTGTGGGCATGTGTGCAGTGTGTGGGGTGTATGGGTGTGTGGGAGGGTGGGGTGCGCCGACAGAGACAAAGAGACACAGTCAGGCAAAGGACAAAGTGCATGGATGGATATTCCGCATAATTTGCTTGTGTTTTCTGAGCTCATTCATCACCTCCATGATCAAGACCACTCCCATGAAATGTGAGTCTGCCACACTCACCTCAGTCACCAGCTAGCATTTGTCTTTGGGCAGGCAGACAGGGGTGTGTTCCGAGTTGGGGAGGGGGAGGGGGCGCGACTTGCTGTCACCAGGCCAGCTTTGATCCTGTTCTGCCCCTGAGCCTGACTGGAGCAAGTCGATCTGCGTCATCTGTCATGGGTTTGTTTGAAATCCTTGGCGGGAGAAGGAAGATTTCTCCATGCCAAGGGACAAGGCCAAAAGGAAGGAAATCAACTCTCTTGGGTTCAAATAGCTGCTCTTCAAATCAATCAGGTTTCCAAGACGAGAGATTTCCAATCCAAACCAAAAAGCCCAGTGGCTACCCATCCCCGCTCAACTGACCTCGGGCCCAAGGTGCCCCTCCCACACAGCCTCCTTCCACAGCACTGGGGAATTCAAGAGTTGGCCGGCCCAGCCTGCTCCATCTGTGGACCCCTACTCCCCCACAGGATCATCTTAAAAAGCAAACAGGCAGGTGGTGACCAAGGACCAATCCGCTGTCCAGAGAGCCAGCCGCAGCATAGGAGCTCCCGGGGAGACCCGCACAGACTCGTTGCTAGACAGAGCCCACCCTAGGGCACAGTTTCTCTGCTCAGTCACCAACGTGGACAGGAGAACAGGACCAGCCAACACTTCTCGAGAACGTCCCTAGGTGAGGTACAACAGACGGAGGGACAGGAGGGGAAGGGAAGGATTCTTGACTCCCGACCCACGGAGCAGGGGAATGCATTTGAGGGGGACTGCAGGCCAACGTCAGGTGGTGTGAGCACCCGCCCGGAGAAATAACTCACCATCATTCCTGTCCCTGTCACCACATTTTGGGCATGCCAGGAGAAAACACATTTGTGACTCCCGATGAGGGTTCTTTCAGCAATAGCAAAGCACACGTAGGAAGTGAAGAAACACCTGGAGTAACAGGCAAATTTGGCAGTGGAGTACAGAATGAAGCAGGGCAAATAGAGTTTTTCCAAGAGAACACACTGGTCATAGCAAACACCCTCTTCCAACAACACAAGAGAAGACTCTACACATGGACATCACCAGATGGTCAACACCAAAATTAGACTAAGTATATTCTTTGCAGCCAAAGATGGAGAAGCTCTATACAGTCAGCAAAAACAAGACGGGAGCTGACTGTGGCTCAGATCATGAGCACTTTACTGCTAAATTCAGACTTAAATTGAAGAAAGTAGGGAAAACCACTAGACCATTCAGGTATGACCTAAATCAAATCCCTTATGATTATACAGTGGAAGTGAGAAATAGATTTAAGGGACTAGATCTGATGGTTGAGTGCCTGATGAACTATGTATGGAGGTTCGTGACATTGTGCAGGAGACAGGGATCAAGACCATCCCCATGGAAAAGAAATGCAAAAAAGCAAAATGGCTGTCTGGGGAGGCCTTACTAATAGCTGAGAAAAGAAGAGAAGCAAAAAGGGAAGATATAAGCATCTGAATGCAGAGTTCCAGAGACTACCAAGGAGAGAAGAAAGCCTTCCTCAGCGATCAATGCAAAGAAATAGAGGAAAAGAACAGAATGGGAAAGACTAGAGATCTCTTCAAGACAATTAGAGATACCAAGGGAACATTCCATGCAAAGATGAACTCGATAAAGGACAGAAATGGTATGAACCTAACAGAAGAAGAAGATATTAAGAAGAGGTGGCAAGAATACACAGAAGAACTGTACAAAAAAGATCTTCACTATCCAGATAATCAAGATGGTATGATCACTCACCTAGAGCCAGAAATCCTGGAATATGAAGTCAAGTGGGCCTTAGAAAGCATCACTATGAGCAAAGCTAGTGGAGGTGATGGAATTCCAGTGGAGCTATTTCAAATCCTGAAAGAGGATGCTGTGAAAGTGATGCACTCAATATGCCAGCAAATTTGGAAAACTCAGCAGTGGCCACAGGACAGGAAAAGTTCAGTTTTCATTTCAATCCCAAAGAAAGGCAATGCCATAGAATGCTCAAACTACCGTACAATTGCACTAATCTCACATGCTTGTAAAGTAATGCTCAAAATTCTCCAAGCCAGGCTTCAGCAATACGTGAACCATAAACTTCCTGATGTTCAAGCTGGTTTTAGAAAAGGCAGAGGAACCAGATATAAAATTGCCAGCATCCGCTGAATCATGGAAAAAGCAAGAGAGTTCCAGAAAAAAACATCTAGTTTTGCTTTATTGACTATGCCAAAGCCTTTGACTGTGTGGACCACAACAAACTGTGGAAAACTCTGAAAGAGATGGGAATACTAGACCACCTGACTTGCCTCTTGAGAAATCTGTATGCAGGTCAGGAAGTAACAGTTAGAACTGGACATGGAACAACAGACTGGTTCCAAATAGGAAAAGGAGTGCATCAAGGCGGTATAGTGTCACCCTGCTTATTTAACTTAAATGCAGAGTACATCATGAGAAACGCTGGACTGGAAAAAACACAAGCTGGAATCAAGATTGCCAGGAGAAATCTCAATAACCTCAGATATGCAGATGACACCACCCTTATGGCAGAAAGTGAAGAGGAACCAAAAAGCCTCTTGATGAAAATGAAAGAAGAGAGTGAAAAAGTTGACTTAAAGCTCAACATTGAGCAAATGAAAATCATAGCATCCAGTCCCATCACTTCATGGCAAATAGGTGGGGAAACAGTGGAAACAGTGTCAGACTTTATTTTTTTGGACTCCAAAATCATTGCAGATGGTGACTGCAGCCATGAAATTAAAAGATGCTTACTCCTTGGAAGAAAAGTTATGACCAACCTAGATAGAATATTCAAAAGCAGAAACATTACTTTGCCGACTAATGTCCGCCTAGTCAAGGCTATGGTTTTTCCAGTAGTCATGTATTGATGTGAGAGTTGGACTGTAAAGCAGGTTGAGTGCCAAAGAATTGATGCTTTTGAACTGTGGTGTTGGAGAAGACTCTTGATAGTCCCTTGGACTGCAAGGAGATCCAACCAGTCCATTCTGAAGGCGATCAGCCCTGTGATTCCTTTGGAAGGAATGATGCTAAAGCTGAAACTCCAGTACTTTGGCCACCTCATGCAGAGTTGACTCATTGGAAAAGACTCTGATGTTGGGAGGGATTGGGCTCAGGAGGAGAAGGGGACGGCCGAGGATGAGATGGCTGGATGGCTTCACGGACTCGATGGACGTGAATCTGAGTGAACTCCAGGAGTTGGTGATGGACAGGGAGGTCTGGTGTGCTGCAATTCATGGGGTCGAAAAGAGTCAAACAAGACTGAGCGACTGAACTGAACTGAGGGACTGAACTGAACTGAACTGAACGTTCAACAATGGAGTAAATAAACGGACCTTCATGTTAGAAATACGAATTCATATTGTGGCGATTAAACAAAAAGCAAAAACACGCACTCATCACACACATAACTGCAACCAACAAACGACGCATCTGAAAAACAAAATGCAAACATCAGAGAGCGAGTTGATCTGGGGGCTTGGCCCATGGAGACCCACTCGACCTCAGAAAGCAAGTCGATACGAGAAACCCAACCAGAGGAGACCAAGTGCGGTCCGGCCAGCTGGTCGAGCCGCTGGTCTCTGGACCCGGAGGCCAAGTGGGGCCGAGGTGGCTGGTCGACCCGGCGGTCCCGCCACCTGGCGGTAAGAGGGGCCTGGGTGACATTCCTACCGCCTAGCGCCAAGTTGGCCCCGGCTGGCTGATCAACTTGTACCGCCATGGCGAAAGGGGCCCCGTGGACGCCCATATGCCATCCTCCTTCTCCCTCCAGCGAAGACAGAGGGAAAGGACGCGTGTGACAGCGGCGACAAGCGCACGCTGCCGGCTCTCCGGCCCCACGCACTGCCCCCCAAGGAAGAGAATGGCGGGGTCGCCCTGCGATGTCCATGGACTCTTGTCTGCACCACATCTCTCCCTTATCCCCCGTCCCAGCCCTCGGGCTAGGGCCCACAGCGGGGGAGCAGAGGAGGGCGCACACTCCGAAGCCGGGAGGTGCCGCCAGGAGCACCCCTCCTCTACCTCTCGACCCTCCTGCTCCGCGGCTGCCCAGAGACCCACCAAAGCCGGGGCCAGGGCCGAGGACACACCACCGCCCACCCACGGAGAGGCAGAGCTCATGGAGGGAAAAGAGAGAGGGTGGCACAGATGGAGCGACAAACGTATGTGTCGAGGGCTGACTTTCAATAGATCGCAGCGAGGGAGCTGCTCTGCTATGTAGGAAACCCCGACCCAGAAGCAGGTCATCTGTGAATGGTTTAGCACGAGGTTCCCACGAACGTGCTGTGCATGACGGGCAAGGGGGAGGCCACCTTTCCAGCCACGCCCCATGTCCAGGGAGAAAGGGTTCTCGGCACCGGACTCCAGTCCCAGCGTGAGGCGGTGGGATGCGGGTGATGGCCCACTGGCGGGGACCGTGGGGGACTGGCTATCCAAGGCCAACTATGGCTCCTCCAGCGCTGCCGTATCGTTCCACCTGGGCGAGATTCTGACTTAGAGGTGTTCAGTCATAATCTCACAGATGGTAGCTTCGCCCCATTGACTCCTCAACCAAGCACATACATCAAATGTGTGAACCTGCGGTTCCTCTCATACTGAGCAGAATTACCATGGCAACAACACATCATCAGTAGGGTAAAACTAACCCGTCTCACGACGGTCTAAACCCAGCTCACGTTCCCTAATAGTGGGTGAACAATCCAACACTTGGTGAATTCTGCTTTACAATGATAGGAAGAGCCAACGTCGAAGGATCACAAAGTGACGTTGCTATGAACGCTTGGCCACCACAAGCCAGTTATCCCTGTGGTAACTTTTCTGACTTTGGCATGGTCAATAAAGGAGAAATAGATGTTTTTCTGGAACTCTCTTCCTTTTTCCATGATCCAGTGGATGTTGGCAATTTGATCTCTGGTTCCTCTGCCTTTTCTAAAACCAGCTTGAACATCAGGGAGTTCACGGTTCACGTATTGCTGAAGCCTGGCTTGGAGAATTTTGAGCATTACTTTACTAGCATGTAAGATGAGTGCAATTGTGCAGTAGTTTGATCATTCTTTTGCATTTCCTTTCTTTGGAATTGGAATGAAAACTGACCTTTTCCTGTGCTGTGGCCACTGGTGAGTTTTCCAAATTTGCTGGCATATTGAGTGCAGCGCTTTCACAGCATCATCTTTCAGGATTTGAAACAGTTCAACTGGAATTCCATCACCTCCACTAGCTTTGTTCGTAGTGATGCTTTCTAAGGCCCATTTGACTTCATTTTCCAAGATGTCTGGCTCTAGATTAGTGATCACATTATCATGATTATCTGGGTCATGAAGATCATTTTTGTACAGTTCTTCTGTGTATTCTTGCCACCTCTTCTTAATATCTTCTGCTTCTGTTAGGTTCATACCATTTCTGTCCTTTATCGAGCCCATCCTTGCATGAAATGTTCCCTTGGTATCTCTAATTTTCTTGAAGAGATCTCTAGTCTTTCCCATTCTCTTGTTTTCCTCTATTTCTTTGCATTGATCGTTGAAGAAGGCTTTCTTATCTCTTCTTGCTATTCTCTAGAACTCTGCATTCAGATGCTTATATCTTTCCTTTTCTCCTTTGCTTTTCGCCTCTCTTCTTTTCACAGCTATTAGTAAGGCCTCCCCAGACAGCCATTTTGCTTTTTTGCATTTCTTTTCCATGGGGATGGTCTTGATCCCTGTCTCCTGTACAATGTCACGAACCTCAGTCCATAGTTCATCAGGCAGTCTATCTGATTTAGGCCCTTAAATCTATTTCTCGCTTCCACTGTATTCCACTTTATTGACTATGCCAAAGCCTTTGACTATGTGGATCACAATAAATTGTGGAAAATTCTGAAAGAGATGGGAATACCAGACCACCTAACCTGCCTCTTGAGAAATCTGTATGCAGGCCAGGAAGCAATAGTTAGAACTGGACATGGAACAATAGACTGGTTCCAAACAGGAAAAGGAGTACGTCAAGGCTGTATATTGTCACCCTGCTTATTTAACTTATATGCAGAGTACATCATGAGAAACGCTGGACTGGAAGAAGCACAAGCTGGAATCAAGATTGCTGGGAGAAATCTCAATAACCTCAAATATGCAGATGACACCACCCTTATGGCAGAAAGTGAAGAGGAGCTAAAAAGCCTCTTGAAGAAAGTGAAAGAGGAGAGCAAAAAAGATGGCTTAAAGCTCAACATTCAGAAAACGAAGATCATGGCATCCGGTCCCATCACTTCATGGCAAATAGATGGGGAAACAGTGGAAACAGTGTCAGACTTTATTTTTTTTGGCTCCAAAATCACTGCAGATGGTGATTGCCCATGAAATTAAAAGACACTTACTCCTTGGAAGAAAACTTATGACCAACCTAGATAGTATATTCAGAAGCAGAGACATTACTTTGCTGACTAATGTCCGCCTAGTCAAGGCTATGGTTTTTCCAGTGGTCATGTATGGATGTAAGAGCTGGACTGTGAAGAAGGCTGAGCGCCGAGGAATTGATGCTTTTGAACTGTGGTGTTGGAGAAGACTCTTGATAGTCCCTTGGACTGCAAGGAGATCCAACCAGTCCATTCTGAAGGCGATCAGCCCTGTGATTCCTTTGGAAGGAATGATGCTAAAGCTGAAACTCCAGTACTTTGGCCACCTCATGCAAAGAGTTGACTCATTGGAAAAGACTCTGATGTTGGGAGGGATTGGGCTCAGGAGGAGAAGGGGACGACCGAGGATGAGATGGCTGGATGGCTTCACGGACTCGATGGACGTGAATCTGAGTGAACTCCAGGAGTTGGTGATGGACAGGGAGGTCTGGTGTGCTGCAATTCATGGGGTCGAAAAAAGTCAAACAAGACTGAGCGACTGAACTGAACTGAACTGAACTTTTCTGACACCTCCTGCTTAAAACCCCAAAGGTCAGAAGGATCGTGAGGCCCCGCTTTCATGGTCTGTATTTGTACTAAAAATCAAGATCAAGCGAGCTTTTGCCCTTCTGCACCATGCGAGGTTTCTGTCCTCCCTGAGCTCACCTGATTGGTAACGCTCACCTGCGTTACCATTTGACAGGTGTACCGCCCCCGTCAAACTCCCCACCTGGCACTGTCCCCAGAGCCGGTTGTGCAGGTGCTTGGCTCCAGAAGTGAGAACCCCTCGGGGATGCCCCCCCGACCCCCAACCCCTCCCCACGCCTCACTGTGTCAGTGGAAAATAAAGGATCAAAGTAGTGGTATTTCACTGGCTGCCCACAAGGCTGTAGGATCCCGCCCCGCCCCCTCGCAAGAAACGCGGGGGTGGGGTGGCCCGCCAGGGGCCTCTCACTTATTCTACACCTTATACTCACTAATTCTACCAGGAGGCCCTGCCCTTCACAAAGAAAAGAGAACTCTCCTCGAGGCTCCCACAGGCTTCCCTGGGGTCGGTTGCATTATTGCACTGGAAGCCTCGCGGCGTCCATCTCTGCCACTCCGGATTTGGGGATCTGAACCCGACTCCCTTTCGATTGGCTGAGGGCAACGGAGGCCATCGACTATCCTTTTGGAATGGTGCTTGCCCATATCTCAGGACAGACTGACCCATGTTCAACTGCTATTCACATGGAACCCTTTTCCACTTCTGCCTTCAAAGTTCTCATTTGAATATTTGCTACTACCACCAAGATCTGCACCTGCAGCGGCTCGACCCGGGCCCACGTCCTAGGCTTCAAGGCTCACTGCATCGGACCTCCTACTCATCGCGGCATACCATCCACGGGGGTGGGGTAGGGGGAGGGGTGACCTCCTTCCCGAGCTCCCATCCCTCTTGAGCCTCTCCGACTGCTGGCTATGGACAGGTATGGGCCCAACGCTCCAGCGCCATCATTTTTCAGGGCTAGTTGATTGGGCAGGTGAGTTGTTACACACTCCTTAGTGGATTCTGACTTCCATGGCCACCGTCCTGCTGTCTATATCAACCAACACCTTTTCTGGGATCTGATGAGTGTCAGTATCAGGCTCCTTAACCCAGCATCCCGTTCATCCCACAGCACCAGTTCTGCGTACCAAAAATGGCCCAGTATGCACTCGCATTCTACACCTGGCTCCACACCAGGGAGCCAGGTTTCTTACCCATTTAAAGTTTGAGAATAAGTTGGGATCGTTTCTGCTCCAAGACCTCTAATCATTCACTTTACTGGATAAAAGTGCATGGGTTCATTGAGAGAGCGCCAGCTATCCTGAGGGAAACTTAGGAGGGAACAAGCAACTCTATGGTTTGATTGGTCTTTCGCCCCTATACCCAGGTCAGACAACCGATTTGCACGTCAGGATTGCTATGATCCTCCACCAGAGTTTCCTCTGCCTTCATCCTGCCCAGGCATAGTTCACCATCTTTCAGGTCCTAACACGTGTGACCATGCTCCACCTCCCCAGCGCGGCGGGCGAGAGAGGCCAGTAGTTGACCCTTGGCAGACTGGAGAGGCCTCGGGATCCTACCTTGGCTGCTGACTAAGGCGGCCTTCACCTTCATTGCACCACGGCGGCTTTCGTGCGAGCTCCTGACTCATGCACGTGTTAGACTCCTTTGTCCTTGTTTCTAGACAGGTCGGGTGGGTGGCTGACATCGCTGCTAACCCCGTGTGCTCACTTCCCCGACCGGCGTGACCGAAAAACAACCCTCTGGCTCGATGGTATGACCTCCCCAGGGCGCACTGGGGACAGTCCGCCCCGGGGCCGGGGTGGGAAAGTGGTCGCACCCTTGGAGGGGCGGCCCCCCAAAAAACACCGGCGTGACCCGCAGTGGGGAGTGTCGGGAGGGGAGAGAGCACAGTGACAGGTCTGGCTCCCTTGGCCTGGAGATTCGGCAAGCGCTGCTGCGGCGGTGGGGGGGGGGACTCGGGGAGGGGGGCTGTAACACTTGGCGGTGATGGACCCGCCGCCATGACGGAGGGAACCCCAGAGCCACCTTCCCCGCTGTCCTTTCCAGCCATCCCAGAGCCGGTGACAGCTGGCCAGGGGGCGGTCCCCCGCCGACCCCACCCTGGCCCCGCCGTCCCACCCCCACCATCCCCCAACCTCCCACCTCCACCTGGAGACGGAGGGAAGAGCGGCGAGGGGCGGAGGGAGGGAGAGTGGAGGGCTTGGGAGGAACGGGGAGTGGGAAAGCTCCACCGGGCCGCCGGCATGGCTGGACCCGTCGCCACCGGGTTGAATCCTTCAGGCGGACTGTGCAGACCCCACCCGTTTACCTCTTAACGGTTTCATGCCCTCTTGAACCCATTCTTCAAAGTTCTTTTCAACTTTCCCTTACAGTACTTGTTGACTATCAGTCTTGTGCTTGTATTTAGCCCTAGATAGAGTTTACCACCCACTTTGGGCTGCATTCCCAAGCAACCCAATTCCGGGAAGACCCAGCGCTCCTGAGGCCGATGTTGGCCTCACACCATTCATGGGCTGAGCCTCAATCAGAAGGACTTGGGCCCCCCATAAGCAGCGATGGGGAGTGGGTCTTCCACCCACCACATGTACCGCACCCCACCGCGGGGCAGGGATTCAGCATTGGGCTCTTCCTTGTTCACTCGCCATTACTGAGGGAATCCTGGTTAGTTTCTTTTCCTCCACTGACAAATATGCTTAAATTCAGCGGGTGGCCACATCTGATCTGAGGTCGAGTCTCAGAGGGCACCGTGAGGATAATCCAAGAAGGGAATGGAGAGACCTGCAGCCGACTGCCCCGGGCCCCCTCCCCATGCACACACAGCACCCTACCACCCACCACTTACGTGTCATCCCTCAGGGAGGCGGCGGCGGCGGCAGCAGGTGGTGGGCAGAGAGGGAGACGCCAAGGCGGGGGCGGGATGGGAGCACAAGCCAGTGATCATGGGATGCACGAGGCGGGGATGGCGGAGAGGTGGACGGGGAGGGGGGCTGGAGGGTGGGTGCACTCTCTGGAGCCAAAGCCCAAATGGGCGAAGGACCCACAGTACTCCCCCTTTCTCCCCCCAACAGACTTCACCCTCGTGGCGGGGGCTCTGGGGCGCGAACAGCCGCAAGGCCGAAGCCCGGGGGGAGAGTGTGCAGCAGCGGGCAGACGCGGCTGGGGCACGTGTCCCTGGGGCCAGGACATGCACGCAGACTGGGCCTCAGGATTGAGCCGCCCGTCGCACTAGGGTGAGAGCCGCGGGGGGTGGGAAGCGGGCATGGGCCACGGATGTAAGGCTGGGAAGGCACCGCAGGGGGTGGCAGCCGGGTGCTGGGAAATACCGCTGCCAAGGGCAGGACGGCGAACGAAGAACTGAAGATGTGACCCCACCCCACCACACCCGTGGGCCCCTGCTGCGTGGCGCAAGACCATCCCCAAACCCCGACACCCCAAGGGCAACAACACCCAAAGGCCGCTTGCGGCTCGAGGAAGCTCTCAAAGGGGAGATCAACCACAGAGGCCTGGCAGGCCAGGGGACTCAGTGCGACCTCATGTCCCCTTCTCCCCTCTTGTGGGCAGCGTCCACCTGGCCACAGAGGCAGGGGACACCGTGTCTGCACTTAAGGGGACAGAAGGACCAGAGACCCTTCAAGGACAACCCCCAGCCACGGGACTTCCAGGAAGGCGAGCACACGACATGAGCACCCCAGAGGGGTGGTTGATCGTCAAGCAATGCTCAGACAGGCGTAGTCCCAGGAGGAACCCAGGGCCGCAGGTGCGTTCAAAGTGTCCATGATCAATGTGTCCTGCAATTCACATTAATTTTCATAGCTAGCTGCGTTCTTCATTGACACAAGAGCTGAGTGATCCAGCACTAAGAGTTGTAGGAGGTTTTCAAGTGTTTTGTTTCCACAGGAGACCCACCCCTGGCATGGCACATCCCACCTTTTTTCCCTCCCTCCCCAGAGTTGGGCAGGGGTTGCCTCTGGCCAGCCAAGTCAGACAGAAAACAGCAGACTGGAGGGGACAGGAAAGGTTTCACGCAATGGAGCAGGGTGTGCTTGGACACCCAACAGGCCCCCGGGTGGGGGGGGTTCCAACCCTCCCCCAGGGACGTGGAGGAGCCACTCATGCACCTCACACAGTCTCGGCCCACGCGAGGACTGCAGGGTAGCCCCCTCCCAACAGCCATGGCGGCAGTGACCATGACGCGCCACACCGTCCCGGCCCTTCAGGGGATGGCTGAGTCCGGGGGAGACTGGAGGCACCTCCCGGCTTCCCGCGGGCCCGGCCATCCTGACCCCAAGGCAGTGAAGCCCCCCCAGGGGTCTTTAAACCTCCTCGCCAGGACGCACTAGGTAACTGGAAAGGAGGAGGTGGGCAAGGGGCACAGCGTGCCCCACGGACCACAGCCCCAACTTCCACCACCAGCTACTGCATCCCTGCCCGCAGCCACGCGCGTGGACCTCAGCACGGCTGGCCCGTGATGCATAGAGGCCTTCAACGGGAGCCTCTGTATTCACAGCACAACAGCCAGGTCTCTCCTGCACACTCAGCCTCTTAGAGGAAATCTTGGCTGACACAGGCATCCACAACAGGACTGGGCCTTCCCTAGGATCCTGTGCCAATGAAGGAGCACACCTTGCACTCCCAGGCTCACCCAGCCTCCAAGACGAGCTCCTGGTGGCCACAGGCATCCTGGACACACAGGCGCCTTCTGTGGAGTCCGCTACTGTCATCACAGGGGACCACCCAGCACTCCCTGGGACACTCAGCCTCCTAGAGGAAATCTTGGCTGTCATGGCCATCTAGGACATGCCTTCATCTTCCCCAGGAGCCGCTGTGGAGGAGGAAGGAGTAGAAGAAATCCTGGAAGCACCCTTCAGTGAGGAGGATTACCAGGCCCTCCTCGACATGCTGCCAGGCTCCCCAGGCCCTCGGGCTTAGACGGAGAGGTAGGAAGGGGCACCTTCTCCCTGAACCCCTTTCAGTTCTCTTTTCCTGGGATGCAGAGCCACGAAGCTCATGGTGGGGGGCGGTTTGGGGTGAGGGTAGGAGAGAATACAGACAGGATGTCTAACAACAACTTTGGGGACAAACCTGAGAGCTGGATCTTTGGAAAGCTGTGCCTCATCCCCCCCACCCCAAGAGGGACATCCCACCTGAAGCCTCAAGGAACCCAAGTATTGCAGTGATCAAGAGGGTGCCTAAGAGGGGACATGCCATGGAGCCAATAAAGAAACCCCCTGCCCCACACAGGTTCTTTTGGTCTGGCTCCTCTGTCTTCTGGTCCAATCCACACAGGAGAACTCCTTCCCTATGCCAGGGGCAGCAGAGGGAGGGGGAGAGGGAGAGGGAGACAGGGGAGTGGGGAGGTGGAAGTTTGGGAGATGCAGCTGGGAGGGGCCCAGTGGGTGGAGGGAGAGGGTGGGAGTGAAGGGAGAGAGTGGGAGTGAAGGGAGAGAGTTTGGGAAGGCTGAGTGGGAGAAGGAGGGAGGGAGAGAGGAAAGGGAAGCAGGAAGATTTTGGGACAGGGGGAGGGAGAGGGTTGTTGGGGGAGTGGGGGCTGAGCCTGCATCTGGGACTCAGCTTCAAGCCACCTGCAAACCCTGCAGGTATCCTTAAAATGCTGAATCAAGGACACATTTTCCCTGGTTTCAAGATGCCTGTTCAGGGCAGGTTTTTCATGGTCAGATCCTCTGAGCCAGCAGTAGGGACCTACCCACACAACCGCTTTCACGACCATCATCCATGCCCATGTGAACACACATGCCCAGTATATCTGCAAAAGCCAATCATCTCCGTGTCTCTCTCTGACCCACGGAGCATAGTGACTGAGCTCACCCTGCCACCAACATCCTCCCGTCACCCACAGACATGCAGATGTTATGTATTTGCAAACCCATTCCTGACTTTATAGACCCAGTGGTTTTGAAGTACATACAAAACCCTGCCTGTTCTCATGTGAACCCCATGGTTGGGTTTAGAAGCTTCGGTGGCCAAAGAATACATTGCTAACGATGGCTATGGGTGTGGTGTTGTGGTTTGTTCAAGCCACGTTCCTTCTCTACCCCCTCCCCAGGATACAGCCAGGGCAAAAGGTCTATTCCCGGCTTCACTTTGTGCACAAGCACATGCACCTGCACACACACGAACACATGCGCACCATCCTGTCGGACGCATTGCGACTCCGTGGACTAGTTCTAGAGGCCAGATGGTAGTTTTCTCCCTTTTGCAGCAGATCTTCCCAATGCAGGAACTGAACCGGTGTCCTGCATTGCAGGTGGATCCTTTACAACTGAGCTATCAGGGAAGACCTGAGCACTGGCAAGCCAATTTCAAGGCCATGCCACCAGGAGAGGAAAGGCTAGCTGATCTCCAGGTCATCTGCCAGCCACCCCCCAGTCCCCCCTCCATCCCAGCCAATGGAGCATCCCGACGAGAATGAGGCATATGCCAGAGGAAGGAGCCCCAGTGAAGGCACAGTCCTCCGGGGACTGGCTTCTTTCCCTTGGCATCTGTGTCCTCCACCACCTCCTCCCCAGGTAGAGTTCTCTGAGCCGAGTGCTCTCCTGCTGTCATGGACCCTTGGCAGCCTGGGTCAGGGGCCACCCTGCCGCCTGCACAGCCTGAGACACACATCCCGTGGTGGCCCGAGTGACCCTATGGTGAAAGCACAGTGCCCCTGCTAGAGCCACAGCCCCAGTCCCGCAAATTTCCAAACTCGACAAGCCTCTTAGTTGAGCTCTTGGCGGCCACAGGTGTCCCAGACAAGCAGGCACTTTTCCTGGGGGCCACTGCAGATATGCAAGAGCACACCCTGTTCTCCCAGGCGCACCCAGCTTCCTAAACTAGCTCTTGGTGCCAATGGGGATCCTGGACATGATGGGGCCTTCCCTGGGGCCCTCTGCAGATGCATGAGCACACCTCGCCCTCTCAGACTCACTCAGCCTCCAAGACGAGCTCCCGGCTACCGAGCATCCCGGGCTTGCTGGATCCTTTCCTGGAGTCCTTTACTGTCCTCACAGGGGGCCATCCAGCCCTCTCCGGGTCACCCAGCCTCCTAGAGGAAGTCGTGGCTGCCAAGTCCATCAAGGACATACCCCGGTCTTACTCGGGGGCTGCTGTGGAGGAAGGAGTTGAGGCATTCCTGGAAGTACCCCTCAGTGAGGATGAGTACCAGGCCCTCCTTAACGTGCTGCCAGGCTTCCCAGGCCCTCAGGCTTAGAGGGAGAGGAAGGAAGGGGCACCTTCTCCCCGAGCCACTTTCAGGTCTCCTTTCCTGGGATGTGGAACCATGGAGGTTGGGGAAGGGGGCGATTTTGGTTGCGGGGAAGAGAGAATACAGATGGGATGTCTACCAATAACTTTGGGGACAAACAAAAGAGCTGGAACTTTGGGAAGCATGGGCCCCCCGAGAGGGTGAGGAGGAAATAGGGAGTCATCTGAAAAGGAATTCAGAATAATGATAATAAAATGATTGAAAATCTTGAAAACAAAATGGAGTTACAGATAAATAGCCTGGAGACAAGGATTGAGAAGATGCAAGAAATGTTTAACAAGGATCTAGAAGAAGTAAGAAAGAGTCAATATATCATGAATAATGCAATAAATGTGATCAAAAACACTCTGGAGGGAACCAACAGTAGAATAACGGAGGCAGAGGATAGGATAAGTGAGGTATAAGATATAATGTTGAAAATAAATGAAGCAGAAAGGAAAAAAAAAAGAATTAAAAGAAATGAGGAAAACCTCAGGGACCTCTGGGACAATGTCAAACACCCCAACATTCGAACCATAGGATTCCCAGAAGAAGACAAAAAGAAAGGCCATGAGAAAATACTTGAGGAGATAATAGTTGAAAACTTCCCTAAAATGAGAAAGGAAATAGTCACCCAAGTTCAAGAAACCCAGACAGTCCCAAATAGGATAAACCCAAGGCAAAACACCATAAGACAAATAATAATCAAAATAACAAAAATCAAATATAAAGAACAAATATTAACAGCAGGAAGGGAAAAACAACAAATAGCACACAAGGGGATTCCCATAAGGATAACAGCTGATCTTTCAATAGAAACTCCTCAGGCCAGAAGGGATTGGTAGGACATACTTAAAGTGAAGAAAGAGAAAAACCTACAACCAAGATTACTGTACTCAGCAAGGATTTCATTCAAATATGAAGAAGAAATCAAAAGCTTTACAGACAAGCAAAAATAACAGAATTCTGCACCACCAAACCAGCTCTTCAACAAATGCTAAAGGATCTTCTCTGGACAGGAAACATAGAAAAGGTGTATAAACTTGAAACCAAAAACAATAAAGGAAATAGCAATGGGATCATACTTATCAATAATTATCTTAAATGTAAATGGGTTGGATGCCCCAACCAAAAGACAAAGACTGGCTGAAAGGATACAAAAACAAGACCCCTATACATTCTGTCTACAAGAGACCCACCTCAAAACAAGAGACACACAGACTGAAAATTAGGGCTGGAAAAAGATATTTCACACAAATGGAGACTAAAGGAAAGCAAGAGTAGCAATACTCATATCAGATAAAATAGACTTTGAAATAAAGGCTATGAAAAGAGACAAATAAGGACACTACATAATAATCAAAACATCTATCCAAGAAGATAATATAACAATTATAAATAAATAAATACACACACACACACACACACACACACACACACACACACACACACACACACCCCAACATAGGAGCACCACAATATGGCAAATGCTGACAAGTATGAAAGGGGAAATTAGCAATAACACAATAATAGTAGGAAACTTTAATACCCCACTCACACCTATGGATAGATCAACTAAACAGAAAATTAACAAGGAACACAAGCTTTAAATGATAAAATGGACCAGTTAGAACTAATTGATATTTTTAGGACATTTCACCCCAAAACAATGAATTTCACCTTTTGTTCAAGCACACACGGAACCTTCTCCAGGATTGGTCACATCCTGGGTCATAAATCTAGCCTTGCTAAATTAAAAAAAAAAAAAATTGAAATCATTGCAAGTATCTTTTCTGATCACAATGCAGTAAGATTAGATATAAATTAGAGGAAAAAATATTAAAATTTACAACATATAGAGGCTAAACAACATACTTCTGAATAACCAACAAGTCAGAGATGAAATCAAAAAAGAAATCAAAATATGCATAGAAAGGAATGAAAATGGAAACACAACAACCCAAAACCCGTGGGACACTATAAAAGCAGTGCTAAGGGGAAGGTTCATAGCAATACAGGCTTACCTCAAGAAATAAGAAAAAATTCAAACAAAAAACCTAACTCTACACCTAAAATAACTAGAAAAGGAAATGAAGAACCCCAGGGATAAGTAGAAGGAAAGTAATTTTTAAAATTAGGATAGAAATAAATGCAAAAGAAACAAAAGAGACCTTAGCAAAAATCACCAAAACTAGAAGCTGGTTCTTTGAAAAAAATAAATAAAATTGACAAACCAGACTCATCAGGAAACAAAGGAATTAAAATCAAATTAACAAAAATAGAAATGAAAATCAAAAAGTCACAACAGACAACCAAGAAATACAAAGGATCATAAGAGACTACTATAAGCAACTATATGCCAACAAAACGGACAACTTGGAAGAAATAGACAAATTCTTACAAAAGTACAACTTTCCAAAACTGAACCAGGGAGAAATAGAAAATCTTAACAGACCCATCACAAGCAGAGAAATCAAAACTAATCAGAAATTTTCTAGCAAACAAAAGCTCAGTACCAGATGGCTTCACAGCTGAATTATACCAAAAATTTGGAGAAGAGCTAACACCTATCCTACTCAAACTCTTCCAGAAAATTGCAGAGGAAGATAAACTTCCAAACTCACTCTATGAGGCCACCATCACCCTAATACCAAAACCTGACAAAGATGCCACAAAAAAAAAAAGGAAAGAAAACTATAAGCCAATATCACTGTTGATCATACACGCAAAAATCCTTAACAAAATCCTAGTAAACAGATCCAACAACATATTAAAAATATAATACATCATGACCAAGTGGGCTTTATACCAGGGATGCAAGGATTCTTTAATATCCACAAATCAATCCATGTAATACACAACATTAACAAATTGAAAGATGAAAACTACATGATTATCTCAATAGATGCAGAGAAAGCCTTTGACAAAACTCAATGTCCATTTATGATAAAAACCCTCCAGAAAGCAGGAATAGAAGGAACATACCTCAACATCATAAAAGCTACATATGACAAATCCACAGTAAACATTATCCTCAATGATGAAAAATTGAAAGCATTTCCTCTAAAGTCAGGTACATGCAAGGGTGCCTACTCTCACTGCTACTATTCAATATAGTTTTGGAAGTTTTGGCCACAGCAATCAGAGCAGGAAAAGAAATAAAAGGAATCCAGATTAGAAAAGAAGAATTAAAACTCTCACTGTAGATGACATGATTCTCTATATAGAAAACCCTAAAGTCTCCACCAGAAAATTGCTAGAGCTAATCAATGAATACAGTAAAGTTTCAGGATATAAAATCAACAGACACAAATCTCTTGTATTCCTATACACTAACAATGAGAAAATAGAGAAATTAAGGGAACAATGCCATTCACCATTGCAATGACAAGAATAAGATACTTAAGAATAAATATACCTAAGGAAACAAAAGCCCTGTATATACAAAACTATAAAACAGTGATGAACAAATAAAAGAGGACAGAAATAGATGGAGAAAAATACCATGTTCATGGACTGGAAGAATCAATATAATGAAAATGAGTATACTACTGAAAGCAATCTATAGATTCAATGCAATCCCTATCAAGCTACCAATGGTATTTTTCAGAAAACTAGAACAAATAATTTCACAATTTGTATGGAAATACAAAAAAAAAAAAAAAAAAAGAAGAGAGAGGAAAAAAAAAACACACAAAAACAAAATTCAAATAGCCAAAGCAATCTTGAGAAAGGAGAATGGAACTGGAGGAATCAACCTGCCTGGCTTCAGGCTATACTACAAAGCCACAGTCATCAAGACAGTATGGTACTGGCACAAAGACAGAAATATAGATCAATGGAACATAATAGAAAGCCCAGAGATAAATCCACGCATCTATGGACACCTTATCTTTGACAAAGGAGGCAAGAATATACAATGGAGAAAAGACAATCTCTTCAACAAGTGGTGCTGGGAAAACTGGTCAATCACTTGTAAAAGAATGAAAGTAGAACCCTTCCTAACACCATACAAAAAAATAAACTCAAAATGGATTAAAGACCTAAACGTAAGACCAGAAACTATAAAACGTCTAGAGGAGAACATAGGCAAAACCCTCTCTGACATAAATCACAGCAGAATCCTCTATGACCCACTTCCCAGAGTAATGGAAATAAAAGCAAAAATAAACAAATGGGACCTAATTAAAATTAAAGCTTTTTCACAGTGAAGGAAACTATAATCAAGGTGAAAATATAGCCTTCAGAATGGGAGAAAATAATAGCAAACAAAGCAACTGACAGAGAATTAATCTCAAAAATATACAAGCAACTCCTGCAGCTTAATTCCAGAAAAATAAATGACCAAATCAAAAAATGGGCCAAAGAACTAATAGACATTTCTCCAAAGACGACATACACATGGCTAACAAACACATGAAAAGATGCTCAACATCACTCATTATCAGAGAAATGCAAATCAAAACCACAATGAGGTACCATCTCATGCCAGTCAGAATGGCTGCTATCCAAAAGTCTACAAGCAATAAATGCTGGGGAGGGTGTGGAGAAAAGGGAATCTTCTTACACTGTTGGTGGGAATGCAAACTAGTACAGCCACTATGGAGAACAGTGTTGAGATTCCTTAAAAAACTTTAAATAGAACTTCTATATGACCCAGAAATCCCACTGCTGTGCATACACACCAAGGAAACTAGAATTGAAAGAGATACATGTACCACAATGCTCATCACAGCACTGTTTATAACAGCCAGGACATGGAAGCAACCTAGATGTCCGTCAGCAGACGAATGGATAAGAAAGCTGTGGTACATATACCCAGTGCATTATTACTCAGCCATTAAAAAGAATACATTTGAATTAGTTATAATGAGGTGGATGAAACTGGAGCCTATTATACAGAGTGAAGTGAATCAGAACAAAAAATACCAATACAGTATACTAATGCATATATACAGAATTTAGAAAGATGGTTATGGCGATTTTATATGTGAGACAGCAAAAGAGACACAGATGTATAGAACAGTCTTTTGGACTCTGTGGGAGAGGGCGAGGGTGGGGTGATTTGAGACAATAGCATTGCAATACGTATATTATATGTGAAACAGATCGCCAGTCCTGGTTTGAAGAATGAGCCAGGGTGCTCAGGGCTGGTGCACTGGGATGACCCTGAGGGATGGGATGCGGAAGGAGGTGGGAGGGGGGTTCATGATGGGAAACACATGTACACCCGTTGTTGATTCATGTCAATGTGTGGCAAAACCCACTACAATATTGTAAAATAATTAGCATCCATTTAAAATAAATACATTTTAAAAAATAATTTAAAAAGAAGATGCACTGATGGCAAATAAGTACATAAAAATTGTTGAACACCATTAATCATTAGGAAAATGAAAATTAAAGCTACACTGAACTATCACTACATAATAATTAAAATGGCTAATTAAAAAATCCTGACAACTCCAAATGCTGATAAAGAGGCAGAAACAACTAGAACTCTAATGCATGTCTGGCGGGAACACACTGGAAAATATTTTGTCTTGGTAACATTTTAATGAAATTAAACGTATACTTATCATAGTATTTAGTAATGTCACTCCAAGGAATGAAAGAGAAATAAAAATTACTCTTTGCAGAAAAATTTGTGTGCAATAATTGTGCTTACTTGGGTTTGTAATATAAACGTTAATAGGAATGGTGAGAGTGGATAGTCTTGCCTTTTTGTTTGTAGTCTTGACTTTACACAACCTTGTCTTAATTACTATACCCTTGTAATTCTTAATATGCTGTAAAAAGCTATGTTTTCTTTTCTGTCACAATCCATGGCTCCATTTGGCTCTTTCTATTTCTATATTAATTTTATACTCAATTTGTGAAGTTCTACCCAAAATATGAAGAATCATAACTGGAATTACATAAATTAACTTAGTAAGAATGAAATTTATATAATATTGCAAATTCCAATACATAAATTTGGACTTTCTCTCCAATAATTCTAGCCTTTATTGACTCTGTAACAAAATTTTATAATTTCCCCTGCATAGATCTTTCATATCTTTTGTCATGTTCTGCTAGGTATTAGCTTCTATGCTACTGTATAATCAGCATGTCTTCTTTTTTTGAAAGGAAAGAGAAAATAATATTTCTGATTTATTTTTAAAATTTGGTTATCAAGGCACAGCAAAATTGTGCTTATATGACAATCTCTTCATAATATCCCTCAGTATATTAACAAGACAACTAAATCTTTTCTTTACCCTTTAATTGAGATCTAATTGACATACAAAATCATATTTGTTTCAAGTATATAACATAATGATTTGATATTTGTTATATATTTTGAAATGATCATCATAAGTTGAGATAACATCCAGCCGTGTTTTTGATCTTAAGGGAAGGACATTCAGACTTTTAACATTAAGTAGAGAGGTAGCTGCAGGTTTTTCACAGATGCCCTTTATTGTGTTAAGGAAATTATATTTCCCATTTTGCTGAAAATAATAGATGCTGAATTTTGTCAAATTCTTCTTACACAACAATTGAGATGATCATATGATTTCCTTCTCTAGTGTTCTGATCTGGGAAACAATATTGATTCATTTTTAAATGTTGGATCAGCCTTGTATTTCTAGCATAAACTCCACTTGGTTATTATGTGTTATCCTTTTAAATATACCTTTAGATTGAATTTACTTATATTTTATGGATAATTTTAACATCTATTCTCATGGGAAATGTCCTGAGGTTTTCTTTTCTTATATCTTTGTTTGGACCTGGTTCCTGGTAATACTGATTTCATAACTGAGCTGGAAAGTGTTCTCTCCTCTTCTGTTTTCCAGTAGAGCTTGAGCATGACTGACATTTACTCTCTAAATGTTTGGTTGATTTTGTAAATGAAATTACCTAGGCCTGATTTTCCTTTGTTGGCAGTACTGTATTGTGTTTTGATGAGGATTTGGAGCTTTAGAATTGACCAACCTCAAATTCATCTGTAACTATTCATTTCTCCTTATTCTCTTTGAATCTCAGTTTCTTCATCTGTAAAATGGGTCCTTGCGAGATGAAATAACAATATACATCAGTTGATTATCACTGTGCTATACTACATTTGTATATGTTAACTTCTTCATATTTTAGTATTATAGTACTTACTACTTTTACAGATAAGAAAACTATTACAAATGGAAATTAAATAACTTCCCCAGGGCTACTCAGGTAGCACATAATGAGGCCAGGATTTGAATTGAGCCTGTCTGGTTCCACAGTCCTTGCCTTTAATCACTAAGAGGCACTCACTATAATAATTGCTAACTCATTGTTGAGTATTTTTGAGTAATATATGTAAGAACTAAATCTGTGCTAGTTCAAGGTTGGTGTTTAGTAAACTGGTATGCGAAGAACTGACTCATTTGAAAAGATTGAAGGCAGGAAAGATTGAAGGCAGGAAGAGAAGGGGATGACAGAGGATGAGATGGTTGGATGACATCACTGACTCAATGGACATGAGTTTGAGTAAACTCCGGGAGTTGGTGGTGGACAGGGAAGCCTAGCATGCTACAGTCCATAGGGTCATAAAGAGTCATGACTGAGTGATTAAACTGAACTGATTGCTATTCATAAGACAAATTAATATTACTTTGAACAAAGTCAAGTACTTCAAAATATTTTCAACCTGTCAAAGACATTTTATTATAGGCAATCAAGTACATTGTATTGAAAATTTATCACAGTGAAATTCCATACATATTTAGTGCACTTAAAAAAGTGATATTGTGAACATCAAACCTTAATAGGAATAGCAACATGAATTTTTGCCCAGTTCAACTCTGCCCTTTTGTGTAATTCTGGTAATTAAACTTCTTGAGAAGTTTGCAAATCTTTAGAATAATAAAAGGAACAGTAACTGTTTCTACCACTTTGATCTTAGTTGTTGATTGGCTTAAAAAGAGAAATATTTGATCCATGTCAATGTATGGCAAAAACCACTGCTGCTGCTGCTGCTCCTGCTGCTGCATCGCTTCAGTCGTGTCCGACTCTGTGTGACCCCATAGACGGCAGCGACCAGGATCCCCCGTCCCTGGGATTCTCCAGGCAAGAACACTGGAGTGGGTTGACACTTCCTTCTCCAATGCATGAAAGTGAAAAGTGAAAGTGAAGTTGCTCAGTCGTGTCCAACTCTCTGTGATCCCATGAACTGTTGAGACCCCATGGACTGCAGCCTACCAGGCTCCTTCACCCATGGGATTTTCCAGGCAAGAGTACTGCAGTGGGGAGCCATTGCCTTCTCCGGCAAAACCACTACAATAATGTAAAGCAATTAGTCTCCAATTAAAATAAATTTATATATTAAAAAGGGAAAAAAGAAGTATTTAAAGGTTCTTGGAAGAATTTAGCTAGGAATAATGTTAAATATAGACATTTAGTGTTATAGTTTAAAAATTAGAATCATTTATATTAACATTGAGTATATTATTATATAAATATTTTGATTTGACTGTGAACAATGTATTTACTATGACTTCATACAGAGAGATGCCATTAATGTCAGGTTTTCAGATCTTCCTGGTGATTATTTAGGTTTAGCATATTTACTTTATTTATTTTAGCCCATGAGATGATGACTACCATATGCCAAAATATTCAGTTCAGTTCAGCTCAGTTGCTGAGTCGTGTCCAACTCTCTGTGATCCCATGAACCTCAGCACGCCAGGCCTCCCTGTCCATCACCAACTCTGAGGGTTTACCCAAACTCATTTCCATTGAATCAGTCATGCCATCCAACCATCTCATCTGTCATCCCCCTCTCCTCCTTCCCTCAATCTTTCCCAGCATCAGGGTCTTTTCAAATGAGTCTTTGTGTTAGGTGGCCAAAGGATTGGAGTTTAAGCTGCAATGTCAGTCCCTCAAATGAACACTCAGGACTAATCTCCTTTAGGATGGATTGGTTGGATCTCCTTGTAGTACAAGAGATTCTCAAGAGTGTTCTTCAACACCACAGATCAAAAGCATCAATTCTTCAGCACCCAGCTTTCTTCACAGTCCAACTCTCACATCCATACATGATTACTGGAAAAACCATAGCCTTGATGAGATGGACCTTTGTTAGATATTACTTTGCTATCTAATATGCTATTTAATATGCTACCTAGGTTGGTCATACCTTTCTTTCCAAGGAGTAAGCGTCTTTAAATTTCATGGCTGCAATCACCATCTACAGTGATTTTGGAGCCTCCCAAAATAGTCAGACACTGTTCCCACTGTTTCCCCATCTATTTCCCATGAAGTGATTGGACCAGATGCCATGATCTTAGTGTTTTGAATGTTGAGCTTTAGGCCAACTTTTTCACTCCTCTTTCACTTTCATCAAGAGGATTTTTAGTTCCTCTTCACTTTCTACCATAAGGGTGGTGTCATTTGCATATCTGAGGTTATTGATATTTTCCCCAGCAATCTTGATTCCAGCTTGTGCTTCCTCTAGTGCAGCGTTTCTCATGATGTACACTGCATATAAGTTAAATAAGCAGGATAACAACATACAACCTTGACATACTCCTTTTCCTATTTGGAACCAGTGTGTTGTTCCATATCCAGTTCTAACTGTTGCTTCCTGACCTGCATACTTGTTTCTCAAGAGGCAGGTCAGGTGGTCTAGTATTCCCATTCCCCGGCAGATCTCCCCGGTGTCTTCCTCTTCCTCTGGGTCTCACCTGAGCTGGGGCGCAGACCCCTGGGAACCCTGCGGGGACCCGTGCAGCAGCCAGAGGCACCAGCGGGACGCAGAGGCCAGCCCACCGGGGCCCTGGCTGACGTCCCCGGTCTCTTCCGGGGAGTCTTCCACGGGCTGGGACGCAGAGCCTGGGGAGCCCCCCGACGCCCCCACCTCCTGCCAGCCTTGCAGCCCACCGTGCCACCGTCTGTTCCCAGATGGCAGCTTTGCGGGTCCCTGGCAGACCTGCCCGCTGTCTTTGACGGGGTCTCCCCTGAGCTGGGGCCCCAAACCAGGCAAGCCCCCCAAGACCGCCAGCTCCTGGCAGCCCTGCAGCGCTGGGAAGGGCCAGCGCGATGCAGAGGGCAGCCCAGCGGACTCCCCGGGGCCCTGGCAGACCTCCCCCTGTGTCTTCCTCTTCCTCTGGGTCTCCCCTGAGCTGGGGCAGGGATCCGTGCAGCAGCCAGAGGCACCAGCGGGACGCAGAGGCCAGCCCGCCGGGGCCCTGGCAGACCTCTCCGGTCTCTTCCAAGGAGTCTCCCAGGGGCTGGGACCCAGATCCCGCGGAGCCCCCCGATGCCCGCAGTTCCTGGCCGCCCTGCATCCTGCCGAGACCCCCGCAGGTGGCAGACCCCAGCTCCCCGGATCCCTGGCAGACCACCCCCGTCTCGTCGGCGGAATCTCCTTTGGGATGGGGTCCTGACCCTGTGGAGCCCCCCGAGGCCTCCAGCTCCTGGCCACCCCGCAGCCCTGTGAGGGGACGGCAGGACACAGAGGGCAGCCCGCCAGGTGCCCCGTGGCCCTGGGAGACGTCCTCCATCTCTTCGGCAGAATGGTCCCTGGACTGGGGCCCTGAACCTAGTGAGCCTCACGTGGGCCTCAGCTCCTGGCCGCTGTGCATCCAGCCGAGACCCTGGTGGGTCACAGATGGCAGCTCCCTGGATCCTTGACAGACCTCCCCCGTCTTGTCAGCGGAATCTCCTTTTAGCTGGGGCCCTGACCCTGCGGAGCCCCCCGAGGCTGCCAGCTCCTGGCCGCCACCCAGCCCAACGAGGGGAGGGCGGGATGCAGAGGGCAGCCCGCCCGGTGCCCCGTGGCCCTGGGAGACTTCCTCCGTCTCTTTGGGAGAAGGTTCCCTGGACTGGGGACCTGAACCTAGCGAGCCCCCCCCCCCCCCGACGCCCCCAGCTCCTGGTCTCCTCGCCCCTCTCCGAAGGGCCGGTGGGAGGAGGGGCCCAGCCCGCCACCGCTGCCGCCTCGCTCGCTGCTGCCGATGGGCCTCTGGCACACCTTCTCCGTCTCTTTGGCAGGGTCTCCCCAGAGCTGGGGCACAGGCACCTGGGAGACCCACGGGGCCCCCTGCACTCCTCCGAGGCGCCGGCTGGAGGCAGAGCCCAGCCCACGGCCGGGGCCCTGGCAGACCTCCCGCGCCTCTTGCGGGGAGTCTCCTCTGGGCTCTCCTGCAGCAGTGGGCTGGGGCTCTCCCGTGGCTCCCGGCTCGTCGCCCACCACCCCCACACGTCCGCCGCAGTGGCCCGGGTCCAGGCTGGAAAGGCCCGTTCTGGCACAGACATGGCTTGACTCCCTTCCCTTTGCTCTTTCCCCAGCAAGGACTCTGGCCTCTTGTCCCGGGCTCCCATGCTCATTTAACTTCCCACTGGGATGTAGCCAGGGTGTGCCCGCCTCTCCCGCTGAAGGTTTCTTCCTGCCACGCCCTGGCCAAGGGTCCGGCCCACCGGAGCCTGGGTCTTGCCGGTCTCGCCAGGGTGCCTGTCAGTGTGGAACACCTCCCCGCCACAGCGGCCCTCCCACGACGCGGCCTGGCTGCTCACACCCTTGCCCTTCCGCTTGCTACTGTCTCGCCCTGGCGTGCAGGAGGGGAACCCTGTCTCACCAGATGTCAGCAGCCCTGCGCCATTCTGCCAGACCAAGGGGTCCTGGCGCGCCCGGGCCCCAGGAAGAAGGAGCCCCGGGCGGGCTTGCCAGGCGCACAGGCTCCACATCGCTGCTGGCCTCACGTCAGCCCCCTAGCTTCTCGAGCACATCCAGTGGGGGCAGGGAGAGGAGGGCTCTTTGTTGCCAGCACCCCCTCCCTGCTGAAGCCCTCAGCCGGCAGTCCGGCCCTTCCTCCCTCCCGTCGCCTCTCAGCATCTCAAGCCAGCCTGGTCGAGCTCAGAGGAACCATGTGTCTTAGCAGAAAGAGAAGGAGGGCGCATGGGTGCAGCCTAGCGGGGGCACCCACTCATTCACCGACCCTTGGGTCGCCGCAGAATGACCACGGTGCTGCTGGTGGGTGGCGCTGGGACACTGGGGCCCTCAACCAACCGGGAGACATCTAGGCATCCACCAAGAGCTAAGAATACAGACATCATCAACTTGCAAACCCGATCTGGAATTCGTCAACCCGGCCGTTTTGAAGTACATACAGACCCCTGACTTTTCTCCCGTGAAACCCCGTGGTTGGGGTTAGAAACCTGGCTGGCCAAAGAATCCATTGCTATGGATGGCTGTGTAGGTGGCGCTGTGGTTCCTTGGTTTCTTTGCGATTCCCTGGGACCTGTTCAGAGTGAAAGAACAAGTGCCTCTCATTGTCCGTCCCCCACGTTGCTTCACGCAGCCTCTTCCTTCTTTGTCTGCTCCTGCCTCCTGATTTCCTCCACCTTCTCCTCTCTGCCTTCCATCTCTTTAGGAAAGCACACACTCTTTCCATGTCCCGTTGCTGGCACAGGTCAGGGCTTTGTTTTGTCCAGAACGTGCTTGCTGCCTTCCTTGGTTTAGTGGACCCTCCTTCCTGAGAGGAGGGCGTACACTGTCTCCTTTCCCTGGGCTCTCTAGGACACTTGGGGTGTGGGCTGGGCTGGGGCCGTGTGGGCATCTGGCTCCACCTGGAAAAGCCCTAAATGGTGTGAGCTGCCATTGGAGACGCTGGCCCATCAGGTCTCTGGCAGTAGACTTGAGCTCCCGGCAACTCAAAGGCCTGGGGGCGGTGGACTGGGACTGCTGTAGGGAAAGGACACCATGAGGGCCCAGAGGAGTTGAGGAGGGACATGGGAAATGCAGGCGAGGGAATCCAGGGATCCAGTCGGAGGCACTAGAGACAGCCTCCAGTGCCCGGGAATGCCTGGGAGGAGCCAGCCGAGGCAATTGAGGCCAAGGTATGTGTGGAATGTGGAAAGGCGGGAAAGCCCAGAGAGTTTCCTGAGGTAAGGCAGGCTGGGAAAGGGGGTGTGGGCGGCTACTTCAAAGGGGCCTAGGGGAATTCCCTGGCAGTGAGGCCTCTGTGCACTGATGAAGGCCAGAGCCCGGGGCTGATCCTCTCTGCTGCGTGGCAGGGCCTCAGACCAAAGCCTCGAGCAGCCCACCCAGCCCAACGTGGACCTTGGGGTTCTGTGGCACATGCTGTGCCCGTGAAAGCCCACTCGCTCCACGGGATTCTTTTCCGCCCCCTCCCCGCCTGCCGCCCCTGCCCCTCCAGTGGGCTGGTAACTGATCCCAAGAGGAGGAAAGACAGCATTCGAGCCACCCACCCTCGTGACATGGCATCCCGCCCCATTGATCCTGCCAGGGCAAAAGTTCTATTCCCTGCCCCGCTTCGCACACGCCTGGCCAGGCACGCACACATGCACGCACGCGCACACAGTTCTGTCCGACGCTTTGCGACCCCGTGGACGAGTTCTGCAGGCCAGATGGTAGCTTACTCCCTTGGGCAGCGGATCTTCCCAACGCAGGCATCGAACCGTGGTCTCCTGCATTGCAGGTGGACCCTTTACCAACTGAGCTATCAGGGAAGCCCCAAGCACCGCCAGGCCAAGTTCAAGGCCATGCCCCCAGGAGACACCAGGCTCGGCCTCATCCTTCTGCCACCCGCCGGCCGCCCCCACTCCCCCGCCCCACGTCCCAGCAAAGGGCCCGTCCCGGCCTGAATGAGGAGGCACACATCAGAGGAACGAGCCCCAGGGGAGGCACAGTCCTCCAGGGACTGGCTTCTTTCCCCTGGCCTCGCTGTCCTCCAGGATCAGCCGACTGGTTCGCCCCGTGCAGAAAAGCGTCTTCTTCTCCAGAGTGGGGATGTGAGGAGAAAACGCCTTGGGGCAGACACAGCAGCTCGTCTGCTGACCACACACCTTTCTTTTTCCCTGGACAGTTTGGGTGCTTGACAAAAGTCTTCATGCTGAGGAAGCCTGGTGCCAAAGACCAGGGCGCAGCTCCCATCTCTGCCAGGGGCCTTACCCCATTTCACTTCTTCTCGCTTAGGGCGGGAGGGGAAGTGCAGTGAGCCTGACCCGAGCTGCTTGATCCCCCGGCAGGGCCTTCCACTCCACTGCTGCCACTGCAGGTCCAGGGCGGCATCGCCAACTGCGCCTGGCAGGACCACCCCTCACAGCCAAGCTCTCCTTGGCTCCAGCCGCCCTCTTCAACCCAGCCCTCCGGACCCAAGAATGCTGCACCTCCTGGGTGCATGGTGGGGTGGGGTGGCGAGGGATGAGAAGGGGAGACGAGGTTTTCCTTTTTGAAAACGATGCCCATGGCCATAGGGCGCTTTTACCCAGCTTAGTAAGCGGGACGAGGAGAGGGGGTTGGTGGGGCATGGTGCGGTTGAAGTTTGAAGGAAGTGCTTGCTATATATCCCCAGGCAAACTGGAGTAGCCTCTCTCTGGAGGGACTGCTCCGGCCCACACGCGCTGGGGGAAAAGGTCATTGCACGCATCCTAGGCTATTAACCATCCTGGTTTTCCGGAATTCCCCTGCATCTGGCGGCGGACAATTTGTGCCTCCTCCTCTGGTCAGTGGCCAGAAGAGTGCATTGGTTCAGGCGTGGGCGGAGGCGTGGGCCTAGGCGCCACCTCTTTTGCCTCTCAATCCCCGCCCACCGCCCACTGCATTTGCCCCCCTCCCCCACTACCAATTTACTTAATACCTCACCACTGGATCCCTGGGTCTCAATTTTGCCTCTTCCAATTGTGGAATGCTCTCCTCTGGCGGGAAGGGTTAATAGTGGGAAGAGGAGCTCTGAACAGCGGGTGGGGCCCTTCGGTCCTCTGGAGCAGGAGTAGTCGTGGCTGCTGTGCTGCTTGGCCCTTGGGCCCAGCCATTGCCGGGCCCGCTTTGTCTCTGCTGTGGGTTCCAAGCTCTTCAGTTTTGAAACCATATCTAGGGGAGCAAAAGGCAGACAGGCACATTAGAATTCGTGATTGTCCAGTTCAGGTGCTGGCGCCTCCGTGGTGCCCATTCTAAAGCCTGCCTTGCCGCCCAGCCTCTGGTCTGTTAGGCCCAGTGAGGCTCCTGCAGGGCCGTTTTCTGCAAATGAATCCCTTGACCCTGGGAAATGAGGGGTGCCCGCATGGCCACAAGCGGCCTCAAACCCTCCACTCGGCCCACCGACTTTTGGCCCCTCACCCCAAGCCCCAGCTCCAGCCCGAGCCCACGCCTACGTGCATCCAGCTCCAAACGCTCTGCTGGGCTGAACCCTCCTGACTCCTGGGCCACGTCCTGTGCCCATGGGCTGACTGGAGAACTTACCTGGATTCGAGTTTCTGGGATTCCCATATGACGAGCCAGTTCTTTCCGGTTGGTAATCCCCTGGAAGAGATCCCTCGTGAAGGTTTGCACAAGGTACCTTGTTTGAGAAGGAGAGAATGACTGTCCACTTTCTCCAGGCCTCTCTTGCTGAGTTTCCTACAAAAGAAAGAACACACCGAGAGGAGAGGACGTTCCGGCCCGAGGAATGGTCACAACACAGATACCCTAGACGGTGTGGAGGGAAGGGAGAGTCCCACACAACTGAAACACCACAGGTAGCTCTGCAGCCAGGGCAGGGCTCTAAGGAATATAGCCACAGAGGGATCGGGTCCCTGGATCCATCATGAATGCTTCCATGTGCAAGCAAACACACACACTCCATACACATGCATGTCCCTGTGTCTTGCCCCCAAGTGCCCTGAAGCATGCCCCTCGGCCAAGGTTGCCTGGGCTGGGGAGGGTGTGCAAAGCGGGACCCAGTGCTGCCCGCCCATGCAGACTGGGGTCGTCATGCCCCGACTGGGACACTGATGGGGGAGGCAGCACCAGTTAGCCCTGTTTCCTCCTCTTCCCTCCACTGACCACCCCCAAACCCCCCTAACCCTTGGTTTTTCTGGGCTTCCTGTGGCCATCCACCAGCAGAGAGAATTCTCTTATAGGAGGGGGACGGTTTGGCACCCCCACTGGCGGACTTGCTTTCGAGAACGCTGGCTAAGTTACCTGGAGAGGAAGACCGAGGTCGAGGAGGGGCCGTCGGTGGCGTGGTTGTGGACGTTGGCCCCCCCTTCCCCTTCTTGGTTCACATATTCAGACGGCGATTGGCTCTGCTTTAACTGTCTTCTACGCTGGTTTTGGAACCAGACCTAGGGGCAAACAGAGAGAATTCCTTCTCAGGAGAAAGGCCACCAGGTGCTTTCAGCTTACTTGGATCAGCATGGAGAGACTGAAAGAGAGAACGGAGGTAGAGATGGGGGCCTACCTGAACTCTGCTTTTGGCAATGCCAAGGTCTCAGGCCAGGCGTTCTCTGCTCGCTATCCCAGAGGAGGGGTTCTGTTGAAACATCGCTTGCAGGGTGTCCTTCTGGCTGAGCTTCAGAATGAGCCTCCTCCTTGGAGATCCTGTGGTGACAGGGCCTGTGGAAAAAGAACAGGAAAGGAAACTTCTCAGAGCATATGGTGGAGGACTGGATGGAGGAGCCCAAGCGTGCTCCCTGCCCAGGGGACTTGCCAGTGTGCCTGAGCAAGCACAGGAGCCTGGGGACAGGTGTGCATTTGGAAGTCACTTGGCTACACCCTGACATTCCGGCTGACAGGCAAGGGAGGTGGGGACATCCCCCACCCCCACCCCATGCCGGAATGCAAGAAACACCAGCAGGCAGAACGGAAACCAAACCCAGCCTCAAAACAAAGGCAACAAGAAATCCCACCCACCGAAGACCACCACACTATCCCGCCACATGTTTCCACCCGTCTGAGGGAAATGCCAGGGAGATGTCTTAATGTGGCTGCTCCCAGATTTCCCTCCATGATGATGCCAGTGGGAGGGAGCCTGGCTTCCTGGGGCTGACAGGAGCCAGGGCCATGTTTGACGTCACTAGTGGAAAAGGAAAGGAAAGGGAAGGAAGCCGAAGTGAAGCCTAAACCCGCAACGCCTGACTGAAGGCAGAAGGCACTAGGCCCCTGGGGAGAGGAAGCCACTGAAGGCAGCAAAGCCACAGCGCTCCCCGACTCCCACTCCCAAAGGAAGATGTGAGGATAAAGGGCCTCATCCCAGCACAGCAACCCCGCCCGACCCCCAACCCCAGCCCCCCGCACCCCGCACCCTGCCCCCTGACACAACACCATCTTCCCAGAAAAGAGAACGGAGAAGCCATATGTGTGCCAAAGGAGCAAGATGAACGAACGATGCCTCTTTTGGGCACAGCTGACGCCTGGGAACCATGGGCCCGGCCGATCTGTTCCCGCCATTCTTGGTGGTGGGTGGACACGTTTTCTGAGCACCCTGGGCCGTGTCATCTGCAAATCCCCAGAGATGTGATCCGATCCCAGGGACCGAGCACAAACATATCGCTTGAGGTGCTGGAGGAGCTGCACGAAGCCATGGTGGGAGAGCCACATGGACGCTGCAGACTGCTGGCCTGGTGGGCGGGGACCCAGCAGCTCAGGACTTTGGAGAGTGGGAGGCGGCTCCGCCCCTATTTAAGTAAACAGGGTTTGGGTGCACAGACGGAGGGGATGCCCCTGGCCTCGTTGCAGGCAGACACCCTGGACAGAGTCCCGTGGAGCGAGTGGGCTTCCGTGCCCCAGACCGCCAAAGTCCCCGTCGGGGTGGACAGGCAGTTCGGGGGCTTTGGTTTGTGGCCCTCCCACGCAGCGGGGGGGGGGGGGTTGGATCAACCCCGGGTGGATCAATCAGGGGCCCTCAGCAGTGCCAAGAGAGCTAACTGCCCGGGAACGCCCCTAGGTCCCTTTGAAGTGGCCGCCCACGCCCCCTTTCCCAGCCTGCCTTGCCTTCCAAACCGCTCTGGGGTTTCCCAACTTTTCACATTCCACAGGTCCCTGGGTCTCAATTGCCCCCTGCTGGCTCCTCCAAGGCATTCCTGGACACTGGAAACTCTCTCCAGTGCCTCCACCTAGATCCCTCCCTGTCCTCACCTCCATTTCCCACCGCCCCTCCCCAACTCCTCTATGCTCTCTTGGTGTCCTTTCACTGCAGAAATCCCAGAGCACCACCCCCGAGGGCTTTGAGTTACCTGGAGCCCAAGGCTCAGACCAGAGAACTGAAGGGCCAACATCTGGACCGGCAGCTCATGCCATTTGGGACTTTTCTAGTGTGGAGCCTGAGGCTCGCACCTCCCCAGGCAACCCCCCAGCCCAAGTGTCCTGGAGATACCTGCCAAAGGGGACAGTGTACCCCCTACTGTTGGGAAGTAGGTTCCACTAATCCAACGAAGCAACATGGGGGATGGACGATGAGAGACACTTCTCTTTTCCCTGTGAACAGGGCGAAAAGAGTGAGTTGAAGAGAAACGGATGAGCCACATCAGCACACCCCCAAGCGTCTTGGGCAGTGTATTCTTTGGACACCCAGGTTTCTAAACCCACCACGGGGGTTCACATGGGAACAGGCAGGGGTCCGTATGGACTTCGAAACCATTGGGTCAATGAATTCAGGAACGGGTTTGCAGGTAAACAACGTCTGTATGTCTGCGGGTGACAGGAGGATGCTGATGGCAGGGCGAGCTCAGTCACCCCATACTGGGAGGAGGGGTCAGAGAGAGACGTGGAAGGGACTGGCCTTTGCTGGTATGCCGGGCATGTGTGTACACGTGGACATGGTCGAGTCTGGTAGAGAAAGCGGTTGTGAGGCTAGGTCCCTCTTGCTGGCTCAGAGACTCTGACCTCCGGACACCCGCCCAGAGCAGGCACCTTGAAACCGAGGGCAACGTGTCCGTGACGCAGCATTTTAGGGATATCTGCAGGGTTTCCCAGGGGCTTGACGCTGAGTCCCAGGCGCGGGCTCCGCCCCCCTCCCCTCCCCCGACCCCCTCTCCCTCCCACTGTACCCAACTCTCCCTGCCTCCTACCCTCTTTCTCTCTCCCTCTCTCCCTTCACCCCCACCTACTCCCACCACCCACTAGGCCCCTCCCAACTTGCATCTCCCAACCTTTCCACCTATTCACTCCCCTCTCTCCCGCTCCCCCTCCCTCTGCTGCTCCTGGCATAGGGAAGGAGTTCTCCTGGGTGGACTGCTGGAAGGACGGGACCAGAAGTCAGAAGAGCCAGACCCAAAGCACCTGTGCGGGGCACGGGGTTTCTGTCTTGTGTCCATGGAATGTTCCCTCTGTGGCACCCTCTCAGTCACTGCCATGCAGGGATTACTTGAGGCTTCAAGTAGGATGTTCCTGTTTGGGGGTGCGGCCCAGCTTCCCAAAGATCCAGCTCTCGGGTTTGTCCCCAGAATTGTTGGTAGACATCCTGTCGGTATTCTCTCCTCTTCCCACACATAAAGCCGCCCCCCTCCCCTTCCCCAAGCATCGCAGGCAAGGAGATCTGAACGTGGACAGGGGAAGAAGGTGCCCCTCCCTTCCTCTCCCTCTAAGCCCGAGGACCTGGGGAGCCTGGCAGCATGTCAAGGAGGGCCCGGTAATCCTCCTGACTGAGGCATGCTTCTAGGATGGCCTCAACTCCCTCGTCCCCTGCAGGGGCCCCAGGAGAAGACCAGGGTGTGTCCCGCGTGGCCGTGGCAGCCAAGCTTTCCTCTAGGAAGCTGGGTGATCCAGGGAAGGCTGGGTGGGCCCCTGTGATGACTGAAAAGGACCCCAGAAAAGCACCCAGTGTGCCCGGGATGCCCGGGGAAGCCAGGAACTCGTGTGGAGTCTCGGTGAGCCTGGGAGGGCGAGTTGTACCCGTTCATCAGCACAGGGCCCGAGGGAAGGCCCTGGGGTGGCTTGGATACTGGTGGCAGAAGGCACTAGGCCCCTGGGGAGAGGAAGCCACTGAAGGCGGCAAAGCCACAGTGCTCTAAGAGGCTGGGTGTGCCAGCGAGAGCTGGTTGTTGCCCTGTGACTGCAGAGGCCCCCGGGGAAGGCCCCAGCGATGCGGGGATGCTCGTTGCCGCCAAGAGCTTGTCTAGGAGGCTGGGTGCGCCTGGGAGGGCAGGGTCCACCCCATGGTCAGCAGCGGCCCTAGGGAAAGGTCCTGGCAAAGTCGGAACGCGCGTGTCGGCCATGAGCTCGTCTAGGAGGCTTGTCGGGCTTGGAAGGCTGCGGGGCTGGGTCTGTGGCTCTAGCTGAGGGGCCGTGCCTTTACTGTAGGATGACTCTGGCCAGCGCGGGATGTGTGCCTCCAGCTGTCCAGGAGGCATGATGGCCCCTTGTCCAGGCTTCCGGGGGGCCAAGATGGCAGGGGAGCATGCAGCCCAGGGAACTGCTACCTGGGCAAGAGGTGGTGGCTTCCCGCATGGCGGGAGAGCCACTGGGCTGGGCTGGACTATGAAGATCATCAACGGATGGCCCACAGAGACCCCAGAGGCAGTCCCGTGCACACAGAATGTGGGGGCCCCAAAAGGAGCAGCTTCGGCCGCCAAGGGTGGTATGCTCTCCTGTGGCGGGGAGGGGCGAAGGGGAGGAGAGATGCTCTGGACAGCGGGTGGGCCCTTCGGTCCTCTGCAGCAGGAGGAGTCATGGCTGCTGCACTGCCTGGCCCTTGGGCCTGGCCATGCCGGGCCCGCTCGGGCCCTGCTGGGGGTGCTGAGCTCTTCGGTTTTGAAACCATATCTAGGGGAGCAAAAAGGCAGACAGGCACATCAGAAGTCGTGACCGTCCAGATAAAAGTGCTGGCCCCTCCGCAGTGCCAATTCGAAAGCCAGCCTGGCCGCACGGTCTCTTGTCTATCAGGCCCAGGGCAGCTCCTGCAGGGCCGTTTTCTGCTAACGAATCCCTTGGCCCTGGGAAACGAGGGGGTGCCCGCATGGCCACAAGCGGCCCCAAACCCTTCACTCAGCCCACCGACTTTTGGCCCCCTCCCCTCAAACCCCAGCCCCATCCCCAGCCCAAGCCTACTTGTATCCAGCTCCAAACGCTCTGCAGGGCTCAATCCTCCTGACTCCTGGGCTGGAGAACTTACCTGGATTCGAGGTTCTGGGATTCCCATCTGAAGAGCCAGTTCTTCCCTGGCGGCAATCCCCAGGAAGAGATCTCCTGTGAAGGCTTGCACATGGATCCTTGTTTGAGAAAGAGAGATTACTGCCCTCTTTCTCCGGGCCTCTCTGGCCGAGTCTCCTACCAAAGAAAGAACACACCGAGAGGAGAGGACGTTATGGCCGATGGAAAGGTCACAGCACAGACACCCTAGACAGTGTGCAGGGGAGGGAGAGTTCCGCACACCTGAATCACCACAGGTGGCTCTGCAGCCAGGGCAGGGCTCTAAGGAATACAGCCACAGGTGGATCAGGTGCCGGCATCCATCATGGATGCCTATGCGCGTGCACACACTCCACACACGTGCGTGTCCCTGTGTGTCTCTTTCCTCCTCCGGTCTTGCCGCCGAGTGCCCTGAAGCATGCCCCTCCGCCAAGGTTGGTTGGGCAACGGGAGCCTAAATTTCCCAATGGGGGCTGGGGAGGGTGTGCAAAGGGAGACCCAGTGCTGCCCGCCCTCGCCAACTGGGTGCGTCCTGCCCCCTATCTGGGACACTGATGGGGGCGGCAGCAACCAGATAGCCCTGTTTCCTCCTCTTACCCATGCCACACCCCCAGCCACCCCCAACCCCCTTGGTTTTCCTGGGCCTCCCGTGGCCATCCACCAGCAGAGAGAACTCTCTGGCAAGATGGGGAGGTTTCGGGACCCCCTCTAGGGGACTTGCTTTTGGAGAACTCTAGCTAAGTTACCTGGAGAGGAAGACTGAGGTCGAGGAGAGGGTGTCAGTGGCATGGGCGTGGACGTTGGCCCCGCTTCCCCTTCTTGGTGCACATATTCAGACGGCGATCGGCTCTGCTTTAACTGTCTTCTGCGTTGATTTTGAAACCAGACTTAGGGGCAAACAGAGAGAATTCCTTCTCAGGAGAAAGGCTGCCAGGTGCTTTCAGCTGACTCGGATCGGCATGGAGAGCCTGAAAGGGAGAACGGGGGCAGAGACGGGGGCCTACCTGAACTCTGCTTTGGGCAATGCCAAGCTCCCAGGGCAGCCGTTCTCTGGTCGCGATCCGAGGGTAGGGTTTCGCTTGAAAGAGCGCTTGCAGGGCGTCTTCTGGCTCAGCTTCAGAAGGAGCTTCCTCCTTTGAGATCCTGTGGTGACGGGCCCTGTGGAAGAAGAGCAGGAAGGGCAAAGTCTCAGAGCACATGCGGGACGACTGGACGGAGGAGCCCAAGCATGCTCCCTGCCCAGAGGACTTGTCCCTGTGCCTGAGCAAAACTGGGAGCCTGGGGGCGGGTGTGCCTTTGGAAGTCACTTGGCTACACCCATACAGCCAGGCTGAGAGGCAAGGGCGGTGGGGACATCCACCACCCCCACCCCATGCCGGAATGCAAGAAACACCAGCAGGCAGGCAGGAAACCAAACCCAGCCCCAAAACAAAGGCAGCAAGAAATCCCACCCACCGAAGACCACCACAGTATCCCGCCATATGTTTCCACCCGACTGGGGGAGATGCCGGGGAGACTTCTCGATGGGGCTGCTCCCAGATTTCCCTCCATCACGTTGCTAGTGGGAGGGAACCTGGCCTTCCGGGGCTGACATGAGCAAGGGCCATGTTTGCCGTTACTAGTGGAAAAGGAAAGGGAAGGAAGCCAAAGCGAAGCCCAAACCCGCAATGCCCGAGGGAAGGCAGAAGGCACTAGGCCACTGGGGAGAGGAAGCCACTGAAGGCGGCAAAGCCACAAAGCTCCCAGAAAGCCATTCCCACAGGAAGATGTGAGGATAAAGGGCCTCATCCCAGCACAGCACCCCCTCCCGAACACCTCCAGGCCCCACATCCCGCACCCCGCACCCTGCACCCCGCCCCCGACACTACACCATCTTCCCAGAAAAGAGAACAGAAAAGCCATATGTGTGCCAAAGCAGTAAGACGAACGAACAATACCCCCCTTGGGCACATCTGACACCTGGGAAACATGGGCCCGGCCGATCGGTCCCCACCATTCTTGGTGGTGGGTGGACAAGGTTGCTGAGAACCCTTGGCTGGGTGACCTGCAAGTTCCCTGAGATGTGATCCGATCCCAGGGACGAAGGGCAAACGTTACGCTTGAGGTGCTGGAGGACCTGCAGGAAGCCATGGTGGGAGAGCCACACAGACGCTGAAGACTGCTGGCCTAGTGGGCCGGGACCCAGCAGCTCAGGACTTTGGAGAGCGGGAGGAGGCTCCGCCCACATTGATGTAAATAGGGTTTCGGTGCGTAGATGAAGGGGACGACCCTGGCCTCTTTCCAAGCAGAGACCCTGGACGGAGTCTGGTGGAGAGAGTGGGCTTTCCTGGGCAGGCACGGCCTGTGCCTCAGACCGCCAAGGTCCCGGTCTGGGTGGGCGGGCAGTTCGGGGTCTTTGGTTTGTGGTCCTCCCGCGCAGCAGGGAGTGGGATCAACCCCGGGCTCAGGGACTCTCAGCAGTACCAAGAGAGCTAACTGCCCGGGAACGCCCCTAGGGCCCTGTGAAGTGGCCGCCCACACCCCCTTTCCCAGCCTGCCTTGCCTTCAAAACCGCTCTGGGGTTTCCTGCCTTTTCACATTCCACAAGTCCTTTGGCCTCGATTGCCCCCTGCCAGCTCCTCGGAGGCATTCTGGGACACTGGACTTTCTCTCTCCAGTGCCTCCACCTAGATTCTTTGCTGTCCTTGCCTCCGTTCCCCATGCCCCTCCCAAACTCTTCCTTGCCCTCTTGGCGTCCTTTCCCTACAGCAGTCCCAGACCACCACCCCCGAAGGCTTTGAGTTGCCTGGAGCTCAAGGCTCTGGCCAGAGACCTGAAGGGCCAGTATCTGGAACGGCAGCTCTCACCATTTGGGGCTTTTCTCATGTGGACCCTGAGGCCCACGCCTCCCCAGGCAACCCCCCAGCATAAGTGCCCTGGAGATACCCGCCCAAGGGGACAGTGTACCCCCTACTGTTGTGAAGGAGGTTCCCCTAAGCCAAGGAAGGCAGCATGGACGTTCTGGACAGAGCAAAGCCCTGACCTGTTCCAACAACGGGACATGAAAGAGTGTGTGCTTTCTCAGAGAGACAGAGCGAAGCGAGCAGGAGGAGGAGGAGAAGGAGGAGGACGAGGAAGGAATCAGGAGGCCAGAGCAGACAAAGAAGGAGGAAGGCTGCCTGAAACAACATGGGGGATGGACGATGAGAGACACTTCTTTTTTCACTGTGAACAAGGTGAAAAGAGTGAGTTGAAGAGAAATGGACAAACCACAACAGCACACACCCCAACCGTCTTGGGTAGTGTATTCTTTGGACACCCAGGTTTCTAAACCCACCACGGGGGTTCACATGGGAACAGGCAGGGGTTTGTACGGACTTCAAAACCATTGGGTCCATGAATTCAGGAACGGGTTTGCAAGTAAAGACCATCTGTATGTCTGCAGGTGACGGGAGGATGCTGGTGGCAGGGCGAGCTCAGTCATTCCATACTGGGAGGGTCAGAGAGAGACAAGGAGATGACTGGCCTTTCCTGATATGCCTGGCATCGGTGTACACATGGACATGGTTGAGTCTGGTCGAGACAGCGGTTGTGTGGGTAGTAGGTCCCTACTGCTGGCTCGGAGGCTCTGACTTCCGAACACCCGGCCACAGCAGGCACCCTCAAACTGAGGGCAACGTGTCCCTGACGCAGCATTTTAGTGATACCTGCAGGGTTTGCCAGGTGCTTGACGCTGAGTCCCAGGCTCGGGATGCGCCCCCCTCCTCTCCCCTACCGCCTCTCCCTCCCACTGTACCCAACTCTCCCTGCCTCCCACCCTCTCTCTCCCTCTCTCCCTTCACCCCCACTCTCTCCCTTCACCCCCACCCACTCCCACCTTGCATCTCCCAACCTTTCCACCTTTTCACTCCATTGTCTCCTGCTCCCCCTCCCTCTGCTGCTCCTGGTGTAGGGAAGGAGTTCTCCTGGGTGGACTGCTGGAAGGATGGGACCAGAAGTCAGAAGAGCCAGACCCAAAGCACCTGTGTGGGGCACGGGGTTTCTGTCTTGTGTCCATGGAATGTTCCCTCTTTGGCACCCTCTTGGTCATTGCCATGCAGGAATTACTTGAGGCTTCAAGTAGGGTGTCCCTGTTTCGGGGTGGGGCCCAGCTTCCCAAAGGTCCAGCTCTCGGGTTTGTCCCCAGAGTTGTTGGTAGACATCCTGTCGGTATTCTCTCCTCTTCCCACACACAAAACCGCCCCCCCCCCTTCCCCGAGCATCCCAGGCAAGGAGACCTGAACGTGGACAGGGGGAGAAGGTGCCCCTCCCTTCCTCTCCCTCTAAGCCCGAGGACCTGGGGAGCCTGGCAGCATGTTGAGGAGGGCCTCGTAGTCCTTCTGACTGAGGGGTGCTTCCAGGATGGCCTCAACTCCCTCGTCCCCCACAGGGGCCCCCAGAGGAGACCAGGGCGTGTCCCGCGTGGCCATGGCAGCCAAGATTTCCTCTAGGAGGCTGGGTGACCCGGGGAAGGCTGGGTGGGCCCCTGTGACGACAGGAGAGGACCCCGGAAAAGGACCCGGTGAACCTGGGATGCCCGGGGCAGCCAGGAGCGCGTCTTGGAGTCTTGGTGAGCCTGGGAGGGCGAGGTGTGCCTGTTCATCGGCACAGGGCCCCAGGAAAGGCCCCGGGGTGGCGTGGATGCCAGTGGCAGCCAAGATTTCCTCTAAGAGGCTGGGTGTGCCAGCGAGAGCTGGTTGTTGCGCTACAACTGTCAAGGCCTCCAGGGAAAGCTCTGACGAGGCTGGCACACCCCTGGCTGCCAAGAGCTCGTGTAGGAGGCTCGATGTGCTTGGGAGGGCAGGGTCCACCCCTTGGTCAGCAGCGGCTCCCGGGGAAGGCACCTTCATGTCCGTGATGCCCGTGTCGGCGATGAGCTCATCTAGGAAGCTGGGTGCACCTGGGAGGGCAGGGTCCAACCTGTGGACGGCAGCGGCTCCTGGGAAAGCGCCTTCGTGTCTGGGACACCCGTGGCCGCCAAGAGCTCTTCTGGGAGGCTGGGTGCGCTTGGGAAGGGAGGGTCCACCCCTTGGTCGGCAGCGGCTCCTGGGGAAGGCACCTTCGTGTCTGGGATGCCCGAAGCGGCCAAGAGCTCGTCGAGGAGGCTGGGTGCGCCTGGGAGGGCAGGGTCCACCCCTTGGAAGGCATTGGCCCCCGGGGAAGGGCCCAGTAAGGCCAGCATACCCGTGGCCACCAAGAGGTCGTCTAGGAGGCTCGTCGAGCTTGGATGGCGTGGGGCTGGAGCAGTGCCTTCTGCAGAGGGGCCGTGCCTTAACTGTACGTTGATTCCAGAGAGCGTGGTATGAGGACCCTCACAGTTTACATGGAGACTGGCCTTTCTGAGGCAACACGAGTGGGTCCCAAGAGGTCCCCGTTGTAACTCGAATGGGACCCCTATTTCCTTGTTCCAACTTGAGTAAAACCAGGAGATTCTCCCCTCAATGCGAGATGAGGCCTCTTTCCCCTGCGGTGTCTCGAGAGAAATTCCACCTTCCCTCTTGAGCCTTTAAAGGGTTCTTGACACCCTTGAGGCAACACAAGAAGTTCCCCAACATACCCGTCTCCACTCGAGAGGAACACCGAAGGTCCTGCCACAACTCAAGAAGAGCCCCGGTTTTTCCTCCTCATCTTGAGATGTGGGTCCATTTCCCTGCTTCGTCGGGAAAGGAATCCCGGCGTTCCTGTTGCAACTCAAGAGGAGGCGGTCTCAACTTGAACCTTGAGGGGCATCCAGGGGTCGTGCCACAATTCCAAAAGACCCCGATGTCTCAATCTGCTCCAGATACACCTGACTCCCCTGCACTGACTCGACGGTCATCCCGAGGATTGACTCAGAACATGATGGCAGGTGTGATAGCCCTGTGGCACCTTGAAAGAAAGCCACAGATCCATATGTCAACTCGTCAAGAAGCCTGACACTACTATTACAACTAGAGAGGAAAGCGGACTTGCATTGTCTCCACACAAGACGAGGCCTGAGTCCCTTGTTGAAACTCCATAGGAACACCAAGATCCCTGGCAGCACAGGAGAGGAATCCTGAGGTTCTGGCCTCAACTCCAGGTGAGGACCTAGAACCTGTACTGACTGGAGAGGAATCCAGAGAGGCCCCTTGCAACTCACATGGAGACTGGGCTTTCCTGAAGCAACACGAGCGGGTTCCTGAAGTCCCTGTAGTAACTCGAGAAAAACCCTAAGTTTCCTGCCACAACTAGAAAAAAGCTAGGTGATTTTTCCCTCAACGTGAGATGAGGCCCTTTTCGGCTGCAGCATCTTGAGAGAAATCCACCTTCTCTCTTAAGCCTTGAAAGGGTCCTTGAAACCCTTGATGTAAGTCAAGAAGTCCCCAACATAACAGTCTCCACTCGAGAGGAACACCGAGGGTCCCACCACAACTCAAGAAGAGCCCCGTTTTTCCCTCCTCATCTCGAGAGGAGGGTCCATTTCCCTGCTTCGCAGGGAAAGGAATCCCAGCATTCCTGTCCCACCTCAAGATGAGGCGATCTCCAATAGAAAGTCGAGCGGAACACCAAGGGTTGTGCCACAATTCCAAAAGACCCCGATGTCCCAATCCACTCCAGATATACCTGATTCCCCTGCACAGACTCGACTTTCACCTCGAGATATGACTCAAAACACGATGGCACGTGTGACAGCCCTGTGGCCCCTCAAGAGACAGCCACAGATTCCTATGTCAACTCGACAGGAAGCTTGACACTACTGTTACAGCTCGAGAGGAAAGAGGACTTGCATGTCTCCACAGAAGACCAGGCCTGACTCCCCTGTGGAAACTCCCTAAGAACTGCGAGATCCATGTCAGCACTGGAGAGGAACCCTTATGTTATGGCCTGAGATCCAGATGAGGACCTAGGACCCAGCACCGACTGGAGAGGTGCCCCGATAGGCCCTGAGGAATTGGCATGGAGAGTGGACTTTCCTTAGGCAACACAAGCGGGTCCCTGAGGTCCCCGTCTTAACTCAAGTGTAACCCCGAGTTTCCTGCGGCAACTCGAGAAAAACCAGGAGATTCTCCCCTCAACGCAAGATGAGGCCCTTTTCTGCTGCAGTGTCTCGAGAGAAATCCCACCTTCCCTCTTGCGGCTTGAAAGGGTCCTTGACATCCTTGATGCAACTCAAGAAGTTCCCCAACATTACCGTCTCTACTCAAGAGGAACATCGAGGGTCCCGCCACAACTCAAGAAGAGTCCTGTTTTTGCCTTCTCATCTTGAGTTGAGGGTCCATTTCCCTGCTTCGTCGGGAAAGGAATGATGGCTTTCCCATCACATCTCAAGAGCAGACGGTCTCAACTTGAAAGTCGAGAGGAACTCCAGGGGTCCTGCCAGCATTCCAAAAGACCCCGATGTCCCAATCCACTGAGATACACCTGCTTCCTCTGCACTGACTCAATGGTCAGCCTGAGAATCGACTCACAACAGGACAGCACGTGTGAAAGCCTGCCAGGAGCCAGCGTGAGGAATTCTGCCTGTGACAAAGGTCATGAGAAAGGAAGTCTGACATACCTAAAGACGTGATCTGGCTTCAGGGGTTCCCCTTGGATTTTCCCGAGCATCTACCTCCAGAAACCATAGTCTGCCTGCCTTATTGTACTCTGCTTTACACTCTTCTGACATTAACAGGGGCTGTCCCCCCAGTACCTTTCTCTGGAAAATGTTAACTTAGAGCTCCAGCCGGTCTCCTGCATATGAAAGGAATGTTTCAGTTCAAATCCCTCTGATCGTTCTCTAACTTGATTGACAGGTTCCACCGGACTTTTACAACTTGTGATTGTTTACAGACCTCCAACCGCGAGAGGCACGAACCTTAAGCATCTTAAAGATACAGAGCCTTTTCCAAAAAGCTAAAAATTATATTGGTGATGGGTTTCACTCTTGAGTCCCTGACTGCTGCCAGGCATCCATATTCTTTATCTTTTAGGCACCTGAAGTATATTAATCAATGTAATTCGGATATAGAAAAAGGAATATAGCAGTTTTGATGTTAGCATCACTAGAGTTTTGAGTTAATTAATTATATCTTTGCTATAAGTCACTGTACTCTTCTTTCTTTGTTATAAATTGTTGTGTCCTTTCTCTGTAAGAATGTAACTTTATTTAGTGCTTTCTGACAGTGGCACCAGGCTGTGGGAAGAACAATACTTATAAGGTTTTCTTGTTGACAGACCCTTATCAGAAAATGGCCATAAAATTTTAATTGGCCCTCTGACCAAAAGATTATGTAAATCACCTAAGACTTGTGCATACAGCTAAGTATGCAGAGAGAAAGCCTGGTCTCGATAAGAGTCAGGGCTGCTGACGCTGCACAATTTTGTATTATCCATTGATCTCTATGTACAACCAAAGGTTTAAAAAGATTTTCCAGAAAATAATGGATGGACCAGTTTCTCAGAGCAGCTTCTCAAACTGGTTTCTTGGAAATCTGGCTCCCCCGTATTGACTTCCTCTCTCTCTCTTTCTCCCTCTCCCTCACTCTCCTTCTCAGGCAGAATTCCCATCTGGAGCGTGGTGGCTCACCACGTCTATTTATTTGCAGTGTCTTTTAAGACCCACGTGAGAGGGAGCCCAAGGCAGGGAATCCTCTGCTATTCAAGCAGGTACCGGTGGCCAAATGTAAATGGTGGAAACCTCTTGTCTCGAGGTTTTATTAGTTTTCTGCACAAACCAAGTTATTCAGCCTCAATTCTCCATTAAATTTTCCTACTACACTATTTTTTCTAATCTCTCTTATATTTCTGATTAAATAGTCCCTTCCCAGACATCAACTCCATCCCCGCTACGAAGTCCCTGGATCCACTGGCACTGGTCCCCGGCAACAAACCCTGTGGCACCTCAAGAGAAAGCCACAGATCCCTATGTCAACTCGACAGAAAGCCTGACACTACTATTACAGCTAAAGAGAAAAGCAGACTCTCATGTCTCCACACGAGACATGGCCTGACTCCCTTGTGGAAACTCCATAGGAACCCCAAGATCCATGAAAGCACTGAAGAGGAACCCTGTGTTCTGGTCTCACCTCCAGATGAGGACCTAGGACCCGGCACCAAGTGGAGAGGAGTCCCGAGAAGCACCTCACAACTTGCATGGAGACTGGAATTTCCCTAGGCAACAAGAGAAGCTCCCTGAAGTCCTCATCATAACTCGAGAGGAACCCCAATATTCCTGCTGCAACTCGAGAAAAACCAGGAGATTCTCCCCTCAATGCGAGATGAGGCATTTTTCTGCTGTGGCATCACGAGAGAAATACCACCTTCCCTCCTGAGCCTCGAAAGGGTCCTTGACACCCTTGAGGCAACTCAAGAAGTTCCCCGACATACCCGTCTCCACTTGAGAGGAAAACCGAGGGTCTCGCCACAACTCAAGAAGAGTCCCGTTTTTGCCTCCTCATCTCGAGATGAGGGTCTATTTTTCTGCTTCGTTGGGAACGGAATCCAGGCATTCCTGTTGCACCTCAATAAGGGGGGGGGTCTCAACTTGAATGACGAGAGGAACTCCAGGGGTCGTGCCAACATTCCAAAAGACCAAAACGTCCCAGTCCTCTCCAGAAACACCTGATTCCCCTGTACTGACTCGATTGTCACCCTTAGTATCGACTCAGAACACGATGGCACGTGTGACAGCTCTGTGGCCCCTTGAGAGAAAGCCACAGATGCCTATATCAACTCAACAGGAAGCCTGACACTACTGTTACAGTTCAAGAGGAAAGCGGACTTGCATGTCTCCACACGAGATGAGGCCTGACTCTCCTGTGGAAACTCCATAGGAACCCCGAGAGCCATGTCAGCACTAGAGAGGAAACCTGAGGATCCAGACTCAGCTCCAGATGAGGACTTAGGACCCGGTACCAACTGGAAAGGAATCCTGAGAGGGCCCTCGCAACTCTCATGGAGACTGGACTTTCCTGAGGCCACACGAGCGGGTTCCTTAGGCCCCTGTCGTAACTCGAGAGGAACCCCAAGTTCCCTGCCGCAACTCGAGAAAAACCAGGAGATTCTCCCATCTATGCGAGAGGAGGCCCTTTTCCGCTGTCGCGTCTCGAGAGAAATCCTACCTTCCCTTTTGAGCCTTGATAGGGTCCTTGACACCCTTGATGCAACTCAAGAAGTTCCCCGACATCCCCGTCTGCACTCGAGAGGAACACCGAGGGTCCCACCACAACTCAAAAAGAGCCCCATTTTTGCCTCCTCATCTCGAGCTGAGGGTCCATTTCCCTGCACCCTTGGGAAAGGAATCCCTGCTGGGTCCATAATTCGAAGTGGGGATGGATTAGGCGATTTATTTAGACAGCGATAAGGAAAGAATGTTGTAGATAAGAAAATAGAGGAGCGAAAGAGGCTGATATTCCTTGATTTACATAGAGAACCAATAAAACCTTGAGACTAGAAATTTCCCCTGTTCACAGAAGCCACAGATGCCTTCCCAGTCTCCCCAGGTAGTGAAGACACAGAACGTCTTCCTGTTCAGTTCTTAGAAAACCAGGCAGGTAAGTGAACGCAGGGAGCCCCTATGCTCCAAGGTATCAGCCTGAAAAAGAGAGTGGGATGGAGAAAGAAAGAATGATTGACACTGGGAGACCAAGCTGCTTCGATGAGCGAGGCCCAATAACTTTATTTTCAAAAGGACTTTTATACGTTTTCCACAAATGATGTGTACATTATCTTCTGGCCTTGGGGGCCTGTGAACATTTTAAGGCCCTCTTTTGATAAAGACTGCTCAACGAGAAAACTTATTTTCCCTTGAAGTGTTTTTTCTTTATATTTCTAATCTATGTCAGCCTCAGAAAGTATCAAACAAAATTCCATTTTCATGAAGCAATGATCCAGCGAGTCACAGCAAAGAAAGAACCAATTAACTCAAAGGTCTGATGTGGTTAGTTTCAAGGCTACTTTTGTTTTTTCTTACATTCTAACTATGTTAGCAAATGTACTTCTAGGTGCTCAGTGTCTAAGATATATGGGAACTTAGCAACAATCATTGGCCCAATAATGAAATCCTACACCTGCACTACTCTAATAACTTTTAACTCTTCGAAAGGCTCTATGTTTTAAGCTTCCTGTGCCTCTCATAGATGGGGGCTGTAAACAATCACATGCATAGTTGTAAATGTCCGGGTAAGGCAAGTGAGAGAGCCATCAGAGAGTTTGAGCTGAAACACACCTTCTTTATGCAGGAGACTGTTAACTGGAGCTCTAAGTTAACTTTTTCCAGAGAAAGGTGGTTGGGGATAGCTACCCTGTAATGTCAGAAGAAGAGGTGGAAAGCATAATGAAGTAAGGCAGGCTGGTTTTGGGGTAGATGTTCGAGGAAATTCAGTGAGGCTCCCTTAAGGCCTGACTCACCTTTGCCTGTAGGGCCCCATATCTTCAAGACCTTTGCCACAGGTGGTATTCCCATGCTGGCTCCCAGCAAATACCAGCGTTCCCGTTGCACCTCAAGAGGAGGCGGTCTCAACTGGAAAGTCGAGAGGAACACCAGGGGTCCTGCCACTATCCAAATTGGGACAAAATCCACCCCGATGTCCAAATCCACTCCAGATAAATCTGATTCCCCTGCACTGACTCGACTGTCAGCGTATCGACACAAAACAGGATGGCACTTGGGACAGCCTTGTGGCACCTCGAGAGAAAACCACAGATCCCTATGTCAACTCGACAAGAAGCCTGACACTACTGTTAGAGCTCGAGAGGAAAGAGGATTTGCGTGTCTCCACACGAGATGAAGCCTAACTCCCCTCCTGAAACTCCATAGGAACCCAAGATCCATGTTAGCATGAAGAGGAACACTGAGGTTTGCTTCCTCAGCTGCAGATGAGGACTTAGGACCCAGCACCGACTGGAGAGGAATCCTGAGAGGCCCCTGGCAACTCGCATGGAGACCTGACTTTCCTGAGGCAAAACGAGTGGTTCCCTGAGTTCACCATCGTAACTCGAGAGGAACCCAACTTTCCTGATGCAACTTGAGAAAAACTAGGAGATTCTCCCCGCAATGCGAGATGAGGCTCTTTTCCACTGCAGGGTCTCGAGAAAAGTCCCACTTTCCCTCTTGAGCCTCGAAAGGGTCCTTGATACCTTTGAAGCAACTCAAGAAGTTCCCCGACATACTCCTCTACACTCGAGAGGAACACGGAGTGTCCCACAGCAACTCAAGAAGAACTCGCTTTTTCCTCCTCATTTCAAAATTAGGATCCTTTTCCCTGATTAGTCGGGAAAGGATTCTAGGTGTTCCCGTCACACCTCAAGAGAAGGTGGTCTCAACTTCAACCTTGAGAGGAAATCCAGGGGTCGTGCCACCATTCCATAACACCCCAATGTCTCAATCCACTTCAGGTACACCTGATTCCCCTGCACTGACGCAACAGTCACCCCGCGTATCGACTCACAACACGATGGCACGTGTGATATCCCAGTGGCACCTCGAGAGAAAGCCACAGATCCCTATGTCAACTCAACAGGATGCCTAACACTAGTGTTACAGCTCGAGATGAAAGCGGCCTTGCATGTCTCCACATGAGACGAGGCCTGACTCCCCTGTTGAAACTCCATAGGAACCCTGAGATCCATGTCAGCACTGGATAGGAACCCTCAGGTTCTGACCTCAGCCCAGATGAGGACATAGGACCCAGCACCGACTGGAGAGGAATCCTGAGAGGCCCCTCAAAAATCTCATGGAGACTGGACTCTCCTGAGGCTACACGAGCAGGTCCCTTAGACCCCCAAAGTAACTCGATAGGAACCCCAAATTTCCTGCCACAACTCGTGAAAAATCAGGAGATTCTCCCCTCAACGCGAGATGAGTCCCTTTTCTGCTGTGGCATCGAGAGAGATCTCACCTTACTCTTGAGCCTCGAAAGGGTCCTTGACACCCTTGATGCAACTCAAGAAGTTCCCCGACATACCCGTCTCCACTTGAGGGGAACACCAAGTGTCCCGCCACGACTCAAAAAGAGCTCAATTTTTCCCTCCTCATCTCGTGATGAGAGTCCTATTCCCTGCTTCGTTGGGAAAAGAATCCCGACGTTTTTGTGGCAACTCAAGAGGAAGCGGTCTCCACTTGAAAGTCGAGAGGAACTCCAAGGGTCGTTTCACCATTTCAAAAGAACCCCATGTCCCAGTCCACCCCTGATAAAACTGATTCCACTGCACTGACTCAACTGTCACCCGGAGGATAGATTCAAAACACCATTGCTGGTGTGACACCCCTGTGGCACCTTGAGAGAAAGACATAGATCCCTATGTCAACTCGACAGGAAGCCTGACACTACTGTTAAAGCTCGAGAGGAATGGGGACTTGCATATCTCCACACGAGACGAGGCCTGACTCCCCATAGGAACCCCGAGATCCATGTCAGCACTGGAGAAGAAACCTGAGGTTCCGGCCTCAGCTCCACATGAGGACCTAGGACCGGGCACCGAATGGAGAGGAATCCCAAGAGGCCCCTTGCTACTCGCGTGGAGAATTCACTTTCCTGAGGCAACACAAGTGGGTCCCGGAGGTCCCCGTCGTAACTCTAGAGGAACCCCAAGATTTCTGCTGCAACTCGAGAAAAACCAGGAGATTCTCTCCTCAATGAGTGATGAGGCCTTTTTCCGCTGTGGCATCTCGAGAGGAATCCAACCTTCCCTCTTGAGCCTTGAAAGGGTCCTTGACATCCTTGATGGAACTTAAGAAGTTCCCCGACATACACGTCTCCACTCGAGAAGAACACCGAGGGTCCCGCCGCAACTCAAGTAGAACCCTGTTTTTCCCTCCTCATTTCAAGAGTAAGGTCCATTTTCCTGCTTAGGGGGAAAGGAATCCCAGCATTCCCTTCGAAACTCAAGGGGAGGCGGTCTCAAAGTGTAAGTCGAGAGGAACTCCAGGGGTCATGCCACCATTCCAAAACACCCCTAGGTTCCAATCCACTCCAGACCCTCCTGATTCCCGTGCACTGAGTCGGCTGTCACCCCGAGTATTGACTCACAACGGGATGGCACTTATGACAGCCCTCTGGCACCTAGTGAAAAAGCCACAGATCTCTATGCCAACTCGACAGGAAGCCTGACACTACTGTTACAGCTCGAGAGGAATGTGGACTTGCATGTCTCCACAGGAGACGAGGCCTGACTACCCTGTTGAAACTCCATAGGAACACTGAGATCCATGTCAGCACTGGAGTGGAAGCCTGACGTTCTGTCCTCATCTCCAGGTGAGGACCTAGGATCCAGCACCGACTGGAGAGAAGTCCCGAGTCTCCTCATAAGACGCATGGAGACTGGACTGTCCTAAGGCAATACGAGCGGGTCCCTGAGGTCCCCATCGTAACTCGAGAGGAACCCCAAGTTTCCTGCCACAACTCGAGAAAAACCAGGAGATTCTCCCCTTAACGCGAAATGAGGCCTATTCCACAGTGACATCTCGAGAGAAATTGCACCTTCCCTCTTGAGCCTCGAAAGGGTCCTTCACACCCTTGACACAACCCAAGACGTTCCCAACATACTCGTTTCCAGTCGAGAGGAACACCGAGGGTCCTGCCACAATTCAAGAAGAGTTCCGTTTTTCCCTCCTCATCTCGAGATGAGGGTCCCTTTCACTGCTTCGTTGGGAAAGGAATCCCGGCGTTCCAGTCGCACCTCAAGAGGAGGCGGTCTCAAATTGAAAGGCTAAAGGAACTCCAGTGGTCGTTCCACCATTCCAGCATACCCGGATGTCCCAATCCTCTGCAGGTACACAGGATTCCCCGCCCTGACTCGACTGTCACCACCAGTATTGACTCAAACACGATGGCACGTGTGACAGCCTTGTGGCATCTCGAGAGAAAGCCACAGATCCCTATGGCAACTCGACAGGAATCCTGAAACTACTGTTACAGCTCAAGATGAAAGCAGACTTGCATGTCTCCACACGAGATGAGGCCTGACTCCCCTGTGGAAGCTCCATAGGAACCTCGAGATCCACGTCAGCACTGGAGAGGATCCCTGAGGTTTCTGCCTCAGCTCCAGATGAGGACCTAGGACCCAGCACCGACTGGAGAGGAATATCGGGAGGCCCCTCGCAACTCTTATGGAGACTGGACTCTCCTGAGGAAATAAGAGCGGGTCCCTGAGGTCGCCATCGTAACTAGAGAAGAACCCCAAGTTTCCTGCCACAACTCGAAAAAAACCAGGAGATTCTCATCTCAATGCGACATGCGGCCCTTTTCCACTGCAGCTTCTCGAAAAAAATCTCACCTTCCCTCTTGTACCTCGAAAGGGTCCGTGGAACCCTTGATGCAACTCAAGAAGTTCCCCAACATACCCGTCTCCACTCAAGTGGAACACCGCAGGTCCTGCCACAACTCAAGAAGAGCCCCATTTTTCCCTCCTCATCTCGAGATGAGGGTCCCTTTCCCTGCTTCGTTGGTAAAGGAATCCCGGCGTTCCCTTTGCACCTCAAGTGGAGGTGGTCTCAACTCGAAAGTCGAGAGGAATTCCAGGAGTCGTGCCACTATTCCAAAAGACCCCGATGTCCCAGTACACTCCAGGGACACCTGATACCCCTGCACTGACTCGACTGTCACCCCGAGTATCGACTCACAACACAATGTCACGTGTGACAGCCTCCCGGGAGCCAGCGTGAGTAATCCTGCCCATTTCAAAGGTCACGAGGAAGGAGCCTAACATACACAAAGGCAGATATGGCTTCAGGAGTTTCTCCTGGAATTTCCTGAGCATCTACCCCCCAAAACTAGAGTTGGCCTGCCTTATTGTACTCTGCTTTCCACTCTTCTGACATTAACAGGGGCTGTCCTGTACCACCTTTTTCTGGAAAATGTTAACTTAGAGCTCCAACACATCTCCTGCATATGAAAGGAAGGTTTCAGCTCAAATCCCTCTGATGGCTCTCTAACTTGCCTGACGGGTTCCCCACACTTTTACAATTTGTGACTGTTACAGCTCCCCTACTGCGAGAGGAACAAAGTTTAAGGCATCTGAAAGATACAGAGCCTTTTCTAAAATGCTAAAAATTATATTTGGTGATGGGTTTCACTGTTGAGTCAATGACTGCTGCCAGGCCTCCATATTCTTTATCTTTTAGGCACCTGAAGGATATTAATCCATGTAATTGGCATATAGAAAAAGGAATATAGTAGTTTTGTTGTCAGCAACACTAGAATTTTGAGTTTATTTTCTCTTTGTTATAAATCACTGCACTCCTCTTTTTTGTTACAAATTGTTGTGTCCTTGCTATGTAAGAATGTTATTTTATTTAATGCTTTCTGAGAGTGGCACCAGACTTTGGGAAGAACAACACTTTTAAGGTTTTCTAGTTGACAGACCCTTATCAGAAAAGGACCGTAAAATGTTAATTGGCCCTCTGGCTAGAAGATGTTGTAAATCACCTAAGACTTGTGTATACAGCTAGGTATACAGAGAGAAAGCCTGATCATGATAAGAGTCAGGGCTGCTGATGCTGCATAATTTTGTATTATCCATTGAACTCTATGTACAACCAAAGGTTTAAAAAGATTTTTCGGGCAGTAAATGATGGACCAGTTTCTCAGACCAGCTTCTGGAACTGGTTTCTTGGAAATCTGGCTGCCCCTGTATCGACTTCCTCTCTCTCTCTTTCTTCCTCTCTGTCCCTCTCCTTCTCAGGCAGAATTCCCATCTGGAGCGTGATGTCTCACCACGTCTACTTACTTGCCAGGCTTCTAAGACCCACGCAAGAGCAAGCCCAAGGTGGGGCACCTTCCCCTATTCAACTGGACGCACGTGGCCTAATGAAGATGGTGGAAATCTCTTGTTTCAAGGTTTTATTAGTTTTCCGCGTAAACCAAGTTACTCAGCCTTTTTTCTCCATTAAATTTTCCTACTACACAATTTTTTCCTAATCTCTCTTATATTTCTAACTAAATAGTCCTTTCCAAGACTCCAACTCTTTCCCCGTTTCCAATTCCCTGGAACCACCCAGAATGGACCCCAGCAACAGCCCTGTGGCACCTCAAGAGAAGACCACAGATCCCTATGTCAACAAGACAGGAAGCTTGACACCATTGTTACAGCTCAGGAGGAAAGTGTACTTGCATGTCTCCACACAAGACGAGGACAGACTCCCCTGTGGAAACTCCATAGGAACCCCGAGATCCATGTCAGACCTGGAGAGGAAGCCTGAGGTAGTGGCCTCAGTTCGATGAGGACCTAGGCCCCGGCTCTGACGGGAGAGGAATCCCTAGAGACCCCTCGTAACTCGCATGCAGACTGGACTTTCCTGAGAAACAAGAGCGGGTCCTTGAGGTCCCCATCGTAACTGGAGAGGAACCCCAAGTTTCTTGCTACAACTCGAGAATAACCATGAGATTCTCCCCTCAATGAGAGATGAGGATTTTTTTCACTGCAACGTCTCTAGTGAAATCCCACCTTCCCTCTTGGGCCTCGAAAGGGTTCTTGACACACCTGATGCAACTCAGGAAGTTCCCCAACATACCTGTCTCCACTCGAGAGGAACACCAAGGGTCCCGCCACAATTCAAGAAGAGTCCCTTTTATCGCTCTTCATCTTGAGATGAGAGTCCCTTTCCCTGCTTCGTCGGGAAAGAAATCCCAGCGTTGCCGTCGCACCTCAAGATGAGGAAGTCTCAACTTGAACGTCAAGAGGAACTCCAGGGGTCGTGCCACCATTCCAAAAGACCCCTATGTCCCAGTCCACTCCAGATACACCTGATACCCCTGCACTGACTCGACTGTCACCTCGAGTATCGACTCACAACACGATGGCAGGTGTAACAGCCCTGTTGCACCTTGAGAGAAAGCCAAAGATCCCTATGTCAACTCGACAGAAGCCTGACACTACTGTTACAGCTCGGGAGGAAAGCGGACTTGTATGTCTCCACCCAGGACAAGGCATGACTCCCTGTGGAAACTCCATAGGAACCCCGAGAACCATGGCAGCCCTGAAGAGGAAATCTGAGGCTGCGGCCTCAGCTCCAGATGAGGACCTAGGATCTGGCACTGACTGGAGAGGAATCCCGAGAGGCCCCTCTCAACTCACATGGAGACTGGACTTTCCTGAGGCCACAAGAGCAGGTCCCTGAGGTCCCCGTCGTAACTCGAGAGAAAGCCGAAGTTTCCTGCTGCAACTCGAGAAAAACCAGGAGATTCTCCCCTCAACGCGAGATGAGGCCCTTTTCCGCTGCAGTGTCTCGAGAGAACTCCCACCTTCCCTCTTTAGCCTCGATAGGGTCCTTGACACCCTGGATGCAACTCAAGAAGTTCCCCTAAATACTCATCTCCACTGGAGAGGAATACCAAATATCCCTCCACAACTCAAGAAGAGCCCTGTTTTTCCCCTCCTCATCTTGAGCCTTTTGAGGAGTTAAAAAATCATTAGATTTTTTAAGGTTAAGGGTTTCCTATTTGAACCATTACTTGCTGCCAAGTTTTCATATGCTTTAGTTGTTGTGTACCCAGGAGTGCATTAATTAATATAGTTGGTATATAGAAAAAATAAGTAGCAACATTAGATCTTTGAGTTAAGTACTTTGTTTGTTGTAACCTGCTGCACATTTGTTCTATAAGGATGTAACTTTATTTAGTACTTTGAGGGTGATGCAGATTAAAGAAAAACATTTCAAGGGAAAATGAGTTTTTTGGTTGATTAACATCTATCAAGGAAAAATACAATAAAATGTTAACATGCCTCCTGGCCAGAAGATAATGTAAATCACCTGGGACCTTTTTGTTTTCGGAAAGGTATGCAGTAAGAAAGCCTGATATCTATAAGGTCAGGACTGCTGACCCTTCATGTCTCTGCATCTTCCGTTATGTAAAACTTAGGGTATATAAGCACCTTTTGAAAATAAAGTTATGGGGTTTCTGCATAAGCTTGACCTCCCTCATGTCAATTCTTTCTCTCTTTCTCCCTCTCACTCCCTCTCATTTTCAGGCTGATCTTTGGACGACAGAGGTTCTACGCGTTCACTGTTATGCCAGGGCTTCTAAGACCCACGCGAGAGGGAGTCCAAGGTGGGGTAAACGCCACTATTCAAGCAGGCGCCTATGGCCTACAAGAACAGAGCAAGTGTCTTGTCTTGAGACTTTATTAGCTGTTTGTGTAAACCAAGGAATATCAGCCTCATTCTTTCCTCTAATTTCTTAACGGCTGTCTTACCTCCCTCTATAATTCTAAGTCTATAAGTCTATATCTATATACCTCTCTGGCCTAGCCGTCCATGCTTCAGATACCCTGGAATCAACCGGGCCTGACCCCGGTAGCACGACACCTGAGTTGCTCTCGAGTTTCAAGTTGAGACCCGCTCGTTTTGAGGTGCGACGGAACGCAGGGATATCTTTCCAAACGAATTAGGGAAATAGACAATCATCTCGAGATGAGGAGGGAAAAATGGGGCTCTTCTTGAGTTGTGGCAGGACCCTCAGTGTTCCTCTCGAGTGGAGACGATTATGTCGGGGAACATCTTGAGTGGCATCAATGGTGTCAAGGATCATTTCGAGGGTGAAGAGGGAAAGTGGGATTTCTCTTGAGATGCTGCAGTAGAAAAGGGCCTCATCTCGCGTTGAGGGGAGAATCTCTTGGATTTTCTCGAGTTGCGGTTGGAAACTTGGCGTACCTCTTGAGTTGCGACTGGAACCTGAGGAACCCACTCGTGTGGCCTCAAGAAATTCCAGTCTCCATATGAGTTGCGAGGGGCTTCTCAGGATTCCTCTCCTGTGGGTGCTGGGTCCTAGGTCCTCATCTGGAGTTGCGGCCGGAACCTTAGGTTTCCTCTCCAGTGCTGACATGGATCTCGGGGTTCCTATGAAGTTTCCACAGGGGAGTCAGGCCTCGTCTCGTTTGGAGACATGCTAGTCCGGTTTCCTCTAGAGCTGTAAAAATAGTGTCAGGTTTCCTGTCGAGTTGACATAGGGATCTGCGGCTTTCTCTCGAGGTGCCACCAGGGCTGTCACCTATGCCATCGTGTTTTGAGTCGTTACGTGGGGTGACAGTCGAGTCAGTGAAGGGGAATCAGCTGTTTCTGGAGTGGATTGGGACATCAGGATCTTTTGGAATGGTGGCACAATCCCTGTAATTCCTCTCGACTTTCAAGTTGAGACCGCCTCCTCTTGAGGTGCGATGGGAACAAAGGGATTCCTTTCCCGACGAAGCATGGAAGTGACCCCTCATCTCAAGATGAGGAGGGAAAACGGGGATCTTCCTGAGTTGTGGCGGGACACTCGGTGTTCCTCTCGAGTGGAGACAGGTATGTCAGGGAGTTTCTTGAGTTGCATCAAGGGTGTCAAGGACCCTTGAGAGGCTCAAGAGGGAACGTGGGATTTCTTTTGAGATGCCACAGCAGAAAGGAACCTCATCTCTCGTTGAGGCAAGAATCTCCTGGTTTTTCTTGAGTTGCAGCAGGAAACTTGGGGTTCCTCTCGTCTTATGACAGGGACCTCAGGGACCTGCTTGTGTTGCCTAAGGAAAGTCCAGTCTCCATGCGAGTTGTGAAGGGCCTCCTGTAATTCCTCTCCAATAGATGCCGGGTCCTAGGTACTTACCTGGAGTTGAGGCCGGAACCTCAGGGTGCCTCTCCAGTGCTGACATGGATCTTGAGGTTCCTATTGAGTTTCTACAGGGGACGCAGGCCTTATCTCGTGAGGAGTCATGCAAGTTCGCTTTCCTCTCGAGCTCTCAAAGCAGTGTCAGACTTCTTATCTTGTTGACATAGGGATCCATGGCTTCTCTCGAGTGCTACAGTGCTGTCACACCAGCCCTCGTGTTGTGAATCAATCCTTGGGGTGACAGTCGAGTCAGTGAACGGGAATCAAGTGTTTCTGGAGTGGATTGGGACTTCGGGGTCTTTTTTAATTGTGATACAAGCCCTGGAGTTCCTCTCGTGTTTCATGTTGAGACTGCCTTCTCTTGAGTTGTGACAGGAATGCCGGGATTCCTTTCCTGATGAAGCAGGGAAATGGACCCTTATTGGGGTCCAGCCCCAGTTGATTCCAGAGTATCCGAAATGTGGACAGCGAGGAAACAGAGATGTATAGATATAAAGAGAGTTAAGGAAATAATTTGCAGTTTAGAGAATAGAGGAGAGAACATAGGCTGATATTCCTTGGTTTGCACGGAAAGTCAATAAATTCCCAAGACAAGGGACTTACACGATTCACGTAGGCCACCGGCCGGAGCTTGAATAGTGGATGGTGCCCCGCTTTGTGCTCCATCTCTCATGGGTCTTAGAAGCCCTGGCAGAGAAGTGAACACGGAGGAAACCTGCACCCCAAGGGATCAGCCTGAAAAGAAAGCTAAGATAGAAAGAATGTATGACACAGGGAGGCCAAGCTTGTGCAAGACCCGTAGTTTAATTTGCAAAAGGAGCTTGTATAGCCTAAGTTTTACATAATGGAAGATGCAGAGTCATGCAGGGTCAGCAGTCCTGACCCTTATCGATACTAGGCTTTCTTTCTGTATACTTTTCCATATTCAAAAGGTCTCAGGTTATTTACATTATCTTCTGGCCAAGAGGCTTGTTAACATTTTATGGCTCTTTCCTTTGATAAATGTTAATCAGCCAAAAAACTCATTTTCCCTTGAAATTTTTTTTTCTTTAATCTGCTTCACCCTCAAAGCACTAAATAAAGTTAAGTTACATTCCTATAGAACAAAGGTGCAGTTGGTTACAACAATGTAGTTAACCCACAGATCTAATGTTGCTGATGCCGGGGTTACTAACTGGTGTTTTTTTTTTTTTTTTTCAGTATACCAACTATATCAACAAATAAAAGATATGAAAACTTGGCAGTAAGCATTGGCTCAACAATGAAACCCTTAACCAGTTCTATTCTAATGATTTCTAACTCCTGAAAAGGTTCTACATTCCTACAATGTTTTAAGCTTCCTGTGCCTCTTGTGGTTTTGAGGCTGTAAACAATAACATGCTTAGTTGAAAAAGTACAGATAAACCTGTCAGGCAAGTTAGAAATCTATCAGAGGGGTTTGAATGGAAACACTCCAATTAAATGCCCAGGAGACTTATAAACTAGAGCTATAAGTTAATTTTCTTCAGAGAAAGATGGTCGGGGAGAGTCCCCTGTTGGTAACAGAGGAGTTAGTGAAAAATAGCAAGATAGGCAGATTCTGGTTTGGGGGTAGATGCTCGAGCAAATCCAGAGGATCCCTCAAGTACTGAGTCGTCTTTACCTGTAAGGACTCGTCCTCATGACCTTTGTCATGGTTGGGATCTCCTCTGCTGGCTCAAGGCAGACCCTCATGTCGAGATGAGGAGGGAAAAACAGGGCTCTTCTTGAGTTGTGCCAGGACACTCTTGGTGTTACTCACGATTGGAGAAGGGGATGTAGGAAAACTGCTTGAGTTGCATCAAGGGTGTCAAAGACACTTTCAAGGCTCAATAGAGAATGTGGGATTTCTCTCAAGATGCTGCAGCCGAAAAGGGCCTCATCTCGCATAGATGGGAGAATCTCCTGGTTTTTCTCGAGTTGCGGCAGGAAACTTGGGGTTCCTCTTGAGTTACGACAGAGATGTCAGGTACCCGATCATGTTTCCTCAGGAAAGTCAAGTCTCCATGTGAGTTGTGAGGGGCCTCTCGGGATTCCTCTCCAGTCAGCGCAGGGGCCAATGGTCTCTGTTACTTTTGAGGTCAGAACGTAAGATTTCTCTCCAGTACTGACATGGATCTCAGGATTCCTATGGAGTTTCCACAGGGGAGTCAGGCCTCGTCTTGTATGGAGACATGCAAGTCCGCTTTCCTCTTGAGCTGTAAAAGTAGTGTCAGGGTCCCGGCTGAGTTGACATAGGGATCTGTGGCTCTCTCTTGAGGGGCCACAGGGCTGTCACACGTGCCAAGGTGTTTTGAGTTGATTTTCGGCGTGACAGTCGAGTCAGTGCAGGGGAATCAGGTTTATCTGGAGTGGATTGGGACATCAGGCTCTTTTTGAATTGTGGGAAAATCGCTGGAGTTCCTCTCGAGTTTCAAGTCGAGACTGCCTTCTCTTGAAGTGCCACAGGAATGCGGGGATTCCTTTCCCTATGAAGCTGGGAAAGGACCCTCATCTCGAGATGAAGAGTGAAAAATGGGGCTCTTCTGGAGTTGAGGCGGGATCTGAAGTGTTACTCTCGAGTGGGGGAGGGTATTTCGGGGAAATTCTTGAGTTGAATCCAGGCTATCAAGGACCATTTCGAGGCTCAAGAGGGAAGGTGGGATTCCTCTCCAGACACCACAGGGGGAAAGGGCCTCATCTCGCAATGAGGGGAGAATCTCCTGCTTTTTCTGTAGTTGCCGCAGGAAAAATGGTGTTCCTCTCAAGTTATGACAGGGACTTCAGGGACCCTCTGGTGTTGCCTCAGGAAAGTCACTTCTTCATGCGAGTTGTGAGGGGCCTCTTAGGGTACTCTCCAGTTGGTGCCCGGTCCTAGGTCCTTATCTCGAGTTGAAGTCGAATCTCAGAGACAAGGCCTGACTCCCCTTTTAAAACTCGATAGGAACCCCGAGATCCATGCCATCACTAGAGAGGAAACCTGAGGTTGTGGCCTCAGCTCCAGATGAGGACCTAGGACCCGGCACTGACTGGAGAGGAATCCCAAGAGGCCCCTCGCAACTTGCCTGGAGACTTGACCTTCCTGAGGCAACACGAGCGGGTCCCTGAAGTCCAAGTAGTAACTCGAGAGGAACCCCAAGGTTTCTGGTGCAACTCGAGAAAAACCAGGAGATTCTCCCCTCAACACGAGATGAGGCCCTTTCCTGCTGGGCATAGAAGAGAAATCCCATCTTCTCTCTTGAGCCTCGAGAGGGTCCTTGACAGCTTTGAGGCAACCCAAGAACTTCCCCAACACATCCATCTACACTCAAGAGGAACACCGAGGGTTCTGCCACAAGTTAAGAAGAACCACATTTTTCCCTCCTTTTCTTGAGACACAGGTCCATTTCCTTGCTTCGTCGAGAAAGGAATCCCAGTGTTCCCCTTGCAACTCAAGAGAAGGCGATCTCTACTTGAAACTCGAGATGAACTCCAGGGGTCATGCCACAAATCAAAAAGAACCCGATGCCCCAATCCACTCCAGATCAACCAGATTCCCTGCACTGACTCGACTGCCACCTGGAGTATTGAGTCAAAACACGATGGCAGGAGTGACAGCCCTGTGGCTCCTTGATAGAAAGCCACAGATTACTTTGTCAACTCGACAGGAAGCCTGACACTTCTTTGACAGCTCGAGAGGAGAGCAGACTTGCATGACGAGACAAGGCCTGACTCTCCTATTGAAACTCCTTAGGAACCCCGAGATCCATTTCAGTCCTGGAGAGGAAAACTGAGGTTGCGGCCTCAGCTCCAGATGAGGACCTAGCACCCGGCATCAACTGGAGAGGAATCCCGAAAGGCCCCTCGAAACTCGCATGGAGACTGGACTTTCCTGGGGCAACACGAACGGGTCCCTGACTTCCCTGATGTAACTCTAGAGGAACACCGAGGATAATTTCACAACTGGAGAAAAAACAGGAGTTTCTCCCCTCAACTTGAGATGAGGCTCTTTTCCGCTGCGCCGTCTCAAGAGAAATCCCACCTTCCGTGTTTAGCCTCGCAAGGGTCCTTGACACCCTTAATGCAACTCAAGAAGTTCCCCGACATACACGTCTCCACTCGAGAGGAACACCGAGGGTCCCGCCACAATTCAAGAAGAGCCCCGTTTCTCCCTCCTCATCTAGAGATGAGGGTCCATTTCCCTGCTTCTTCGGGAAAGGAATCCCGGCATTCCTTTCACACCTCAAGAGGAGGCGGTCTCAACTTGAAACTCGAGAGGAACTCCAGGGGTCCTGCCACAATTCCAACAGAACCTGATGTCCCAATCCAATCCAGATACACCTGATTCCCCTGCTCTGACTCAACTGTCACCCCGCGTATCGACTGCAAACACGATGGCAGGTGTGACAGCCCTGTGGCACCTCGAGAGAAAGTCACAGATCTGCATGTCACCTCGACAGGAAGCCTGACACTATTTTGACAACTTGATAGGAAAGCGGACTAGCATGTCTCCACACGAGACGATGCCTGAATACCCTGTTGAAACTCCATAGGAACCTCGAAATACATGTCAGCCTTTGAGAGGAACCCTGACGTTCCAGCCTCATCTCCAATGAGGACATAGGCCCTGGCAAAGACTGGAGAGGAATACCGAGAGGCCCCTCGCAACTCGCATGGAGACTGGACTTTCCTGAAGCCACACGATCGGGTCCCTGAGGTCCCAATCCTAATTCTAGAGGAACCCCAAGATTCCTGCCGCAACTCGAGAAAAAACAGGAAATTCTCCCCTCAACGTGAAATGAGGCCCTTTTCCACTGTGGCGTCTTGAGAGAAATCCCTCCTTCCCTCTTGAACCTTGAAAGGGTCCTTGACACCCTAGATGCAACTCAAGAAGTTCCCCGACATGCCCGTCTCCACTCGAGAGGAACATTGAGAGTCCCACCAAAACTCAAGAAGAGCCTCGTTTTTCCTTTCTCATCTCGAGATGAGGGTCCCTTTCCCTGCTTCGCTTGGAAAGGAATCCCGGCATTCCCGTTGCACCTCAAAAGGAGGCGGTCTCAACTTGAAAGTCGAGAGGAACTCCAGGTGTCGTGCCACCATTCGCAAAGACCCCAATGTCCAAATCTACTCCAGATACACCGTATTCCCCTCCACTGACTCGACTGTCACCCCGAGGATCGACTCAAAACACAATGGAAGGTGTGACAGTGCTGTGGCATCTCGAGAGAAAGCCACATATCCCTATGTCAACTCGAAAGGAAGCCTGACACTACTTTGACAACTCGAGAGGAAAGCGGACTTGTATGTCTCCACACGAGATGAGGCTTGACTCTCCTGTTGAAACTCCATAGGAACCCCGAGATCCATGTCAGTCCTGGAGGGGAAACTTGAGGTTCCAGTCCTAACTCCAGATGAGGACCTAGCCCACAGCACCAACTGGAGAGGAATCCTGAGAGGCCCCTCGCAACTCGCATGGAGACTGGACTTTCCTGAAGCCACACAATAGGGTCCCTGAGGTCCCAGTCGTAACTCTAGAGGAACCCCAAGATTTCTGCTGCAACTCGAGAAAAACCAGGAAATTCTCCCCTCAACACGAGATGAGGCCCTTTTCCACTGCGGCATCTTGAGAGAAATCGCACCTTCCCTCTTGAGCCTCGAAAGGGTCCTTGATACCCTTGATGCAACTCAAGAAGTTCCCTGACATGCCCGTCTTCACTCGAGAGGAACACCAAGCATCTGGCCACAACTCAAGAAGAGTCGAGCTTTCCCCCCTAATCTCGAGATGACGGTCCATTTCCCTGCTTTGTAGGGAAAGGAATCCCGACGTTTCCATCGCACCTCAAGAGGAAGCGGTCTCAACTTGAAAGTCGAGAGGAACTCCAGGAGTCGTGCCACAATTCCAAAAGACTCTCATGTCCTAATCCACTCCAGATATACCTGATTCCTTCTGAATTGACTCGACTGTCACCACGAGTTTCGACTCAAAACACGATGGCAGGTATGAAAGCCCTGTGGCACCTTAAGAGAAAGCCACAGATCCCTATATCAACTCGACAGGAAGCCTGACACTACTTTGACAGCTCGAGAGGAAAGCTGACTTCCATGTCTGAACACGAAATGAGGCCTGACTCCCCTGTTGAAACTTCATAGGAACCCCGAGATCCATGTCAGCTCTGGTGATGAATACTGAGGTTTCCTCCTCAACTCCAGAGGAGGTACTAGGCTCAGGGACTGACTGGAGAGGAATCCTGAGAGGCCCATTGCAACTCGCATAGAGACCTAACTTTCATGAGGCAAAACGATCCGGTCCCTGAGATCCCAGTCGTAACTCAAGAGGAACCCCAAGTTTCCTGGTGCAACTCGAGAAAAACCAGGAGATCCTCGCCTCAGCGCAAGATGAGGCCCTTTTCCACTGCGGCATCTCGCAAGAAATCTCACCTTCCCCCTTGAACCTCGAAAGGGTCTTTGGCACCCTTGATGCAACTCGAGAAGTTCCCCGACATACCCATCTCCCCTCGAGAGAAACACTGAGTGTCCCGCCACAACTCAAGAAGAGCCCTGTTTTTCCCTCCTCATCTCGAGATGTGGGTCTACCCGGAGCCAGCATGGGAGATCCCAGCCATGACAAAGGTCACGAGGATGAGGCCTTACAGGCAAAGAAGATTCAGGGCTTGAGGGACCCTCTAGACCTGCTCGAGCTTCTATCCCCAAACCAGAATCTGATTGTCCTGCTATTTTCCACCAACTCCTCTCTTACCAAACGCGGGGCTGTCCTGACCTCCTTTCTCTGAAGAAAATTAACTTATAGCTCTAGTTTATAAGTCTCCTGGGCATTTAATTGGACTGTTTCAATTCAAACCCCTCTGATAGCTTTCTAACTTGCCTGGCAGGTTTATCCGTACTTTTTCAACTGAGCATGTGATTTTTTACAGCCTCCAAACCGCGAGAGGCACAGGAAGCTTAAATCATTGTGGGGATGCAGAGCCTTTTGAGGAGTTAGAAATGATTAGAATAGAACTGGTTAAGGGTTTCATTGTTGAGCCAATGCTTACTGCCAAGTTTTCATATCTTTTATTTGTTGATATAGTTGGTATATAGAAAAAACAGGCACTGGCATCAGCAACGTTAAATCTTTGAGTTAAGTACTTTGTTGTAACCCACTGCACCTTTGTCCTATAGGAATGTAACTTTATTAGTACTTTGAGGGTGATGCAGATTAAAGAAAAAACACTTCAAGGGAAAATGAGTTTTTTTGGTTGATTAACATTCATCAAGGAAAAGAGACATAAAATGTTAACAGACCTCTTGGCCAGAAGATAATGTAAGTCACCTGAGACCTTTTGAATACGCAAAAGTATACAGAAAGAAAGCCTGGTATCAATAAGGGTCAGGACTGCTGCTCCTGAATGACTCTGCATCTTCCATTATGTAAAACTTAGGGTATATAAGCTCCTTTTGAAAATAAAGTTATGGGTCTTACACAAGCTTGACCTCACTTGTCATACTTTCTTTCTCTCTTTACTTCTTTTTCAGGCTGATCTCTTGGGATGCAGGGATCCTCCATGTTCACTTCTCGGCCAGGGCTTCTGAGACCCACTTGAGAGGGAGCCCAACGCGGGACACCCTCTGCTATTCAAGCGAGCGCCTGTGTCCTACGAGAATGGTGCAAGTCCCTTGTCTTGGGACTTTATTGGCTTTCTGTGTAATCCAAGTAATATCAGCCTCTTTTCTCCCCTTTATTCTCTTAACTGCAAAACCTTTCCGTATCTCTCTATATATCTATATATCTCTCTCACCTCGCCATCCACGCTTCAGACACCCTGGATCCAATGAGGGCTGGACCCCGGTAAAGGTCCATTTCCCTGTTTCGTTGGGAAAAGAACCCCGGAGTTCCCATCGCAACTCAAGATAAGGCGGTCTCAAATTGAAACTCGGGAGTTATTCCAGGGGTCGTGCCACAATTCCAAAATACCCCGATGCATCAATCCACTCCAGGTAAACTTGATTTCCCTGCACTGACTCGACTGTCACCCCAAGTATCGACTCAAAACACGATGGCAGCTGTGACAGCCTGGTGGCACCTCAAGAGAAAGCCACAGATGCCTATGCCAACTCGATAGGAAGCCTGACACTATTTTTACAGCTCGAGAGGAAAGCGGACTTCCATGACTCCACATGAGATGAGGCCTGATTCCCCTGTTAAAACTCCATAGGAACCCTGAGATCCAGGTCAGCACTGGAGTGGAAGCCTGAGGTTCCTGCCTCAACACCAATTGAGGACATAGAACTGGGTACAAACTGGAGAGCAATCTCAAGAGGTCCTTCGCAATTCACATGGAGACTTGACTTTCCTGAGGCAACACGATCGGGTTCCTGAGGACCCTGTCGTAACTCGAGAGGAACCCCAAGTTTCCTGCCGCAACTCGAGAAAAATCAGGAGATTCTCCCCTCAAGGTGAGATGAGGCCCTTTTCCTCTGCGGTGTCTCAAGAGAATTCCCACTGTCCCTCGCTAGCCTCGAAAGGGTCCTTGACACCCTTGATGCCACTAAAGAAGTTGCCCAACATACCCGCCTCCACTCGAGAGAAACAACGAGGGTCCTGCCAAAACTCAAGAAGAGCACCGTTTTTCCCACTTCATCTTAAGATGAGGGTCCCTTTCCTTGCTTCATCGGGAAAGGAATCCTGGTGTTCCAGTGGCACCTCAAGAAGAGGCAGTCTCAATTTGAAACTCCAGAGGAACTCAAGGGGTCGTGCCACAATTCAAAAAGACCTCATGTCTCATTCCACTCCAGTTAAACCTGATTCCCCTCACTGACTCGACTGTCACCCCGAATATCGTGTCAAAACACGATGGCAGGTGAGACAGCCCTGTGGCACCTCGACTGAAAGCCACAGATCCCTATGTCAACTCGACAGGAAGACTGACACTTTTTAGACAGCTCAAGAGGAAAGTGGACTTGCATGTCTCCACACGAGATGAGGCCTAACTCCCCTGCTGAAACTCCATAGGAACCCTGAGTTCCATGTCAGCACTGGAGGCGAACACTGAGCTTCCAGCCTTAACTGGAGATGAGGACCGAGTACCCTGCACCGACTGGAGAGGAATCTCGAGAGGCCCCTCTCAACTCGCATGGAGGCTTGACTTTCCTGAGGCAACACGAGCAGGTCCCTCATGTCCCCATTGTAACTCAAGAGGAACCGCAAGTTTCCTGCCGAAACTCGAGAAAAACCAGGAGATTCTCCCTCAATGCGAGATAAGGCCCCTTTCCACTGTGGCGTCTCAAGGGAAATCGAACCTTTCTTCTTGAGCCTCGAAAGGGTCCCTGACACCCTTGATGAAACTCAAGAAGTTCCCCGATATACCTGTCTCTACTTGAGAGGAACCCCGAGTGTCCTGCCACAACTCAAAAAGAGGCCCGTTTTTCCCTCCTCATCTCGAGATGAGGGTCCATTTCCCTGCTTCGTTGGGAAAGGAATACCGGAGTTCCCGTCGGACCTCAAGAGGAGTTCATCTCATCTGAAACTCGTGAGGAACTCCGGGTGTCAGGCCACAATTCCAAGAGATCAAGATGTCCCAATACACTCCAGATAAACCTGATTCCCCTGCACTGACTCGACTATCATGCCGAGTATCGACTCAGAACACAATGGCCGGTGTTACAGCCCTGTGGCACCTAAAGAGAAAGCTACAGATCCCTATGACAACTCGACAGCACTCCCTTTGCTACCTATTTTGGGAATCCGCTCTCCCCCCAATAGAGAACTGACAGGGAGACAGGAAGATCACCTTCTCTTATTTGAAAGAGTTCCCAACTTTCTGGTCCTCTTTTTTTCCATTGAGATTCTGGTTCAAGTGCTCCATCTCGGCTTCTGTGGGTGGCTGAGCCTATAATGGCTCCTTGTATTCTATTCCTTTACTCTCATAAGCTTGGGTCATTTGCCCACTTTTGTAGTGGATGGGCTGTGTCATTGCTTCAAACTTCCAGATAGATTTAGGAAGAGGTCTGTAAAATCTACTCATTTCCTCTCTCTTGTTCAGTGTCTCTCTCTAGACATATCGTTCTTTTCCTTTCGAAATTCTGTCTCTGTCTTCCTTTTTCTCTTTCTATCTCTCCTGTGAATGGATGGATGCCTTTGAATGCACATGGATACTGTTAGCTTAGGGTTAGATTTTAGGGATAGGTTAGAGTGAGATCAAGTGTTTAGGTTGGAATTGATGTTGGGGGATGGGGCAAGGGTGTTTGTTTTTTCTTGGAGACCTGAGTGCTGTTTGTTCTTAGTCTATTTTACATAGGATCCCCTTATCAGATACATCACTTACAAGTCGTCTCTTATGTTCAGTTTACCATCTTCTTGATTTGTGAAAGCTTGATTCTCTGGTGGCTCAGTTGGTAAAGCGTCTGCCCGCAATGTGGGACGCTGGTTTGATCCCTGGAATGGGAAGATCCTCTGGAGAAGGAAATGACCAATCATTCCGGTACCATTGCTAAGAAAATTGCATGGATGGAGGAGCCTCGTGGGCTACAGTCCATGGAGTCGCAAAGAGTCAGACACGACTGAGCCACTTCACTTTACTTGTGATTCACACACAGATTTGTAGTTTCAACACCACTAAAGGTTGTGTGCTGGTGCAGGAGGGCCAAGAGGAGCTACTCCACATTCAAGGTCAGGAGGGGTGGCCCTGATGAGATACCCCTCGTCCAAGGTAAGGGACAGTGGCAGCGCTTTCCTGGAGCAGCTGTGAATAGATACCCCACGACCAAGGTAAGAGAAACCCAAGTAAGACAGTAGGTGTTGTGAGACGGCATCAGAGGGCAGACAAACTGAGACCATAATCACAGACAACTAGCCAATCTGATCACATGGACCACAGTCTTGTCTAACTCAATGAAACTAGGCCATGCCGTGAGGGGCTACCCAAGGCGGCCGGGTCATGATGGAGAGGGCTGACAGAATGTAATCCACTGGAGAAGGGAATGGCAAACCACTTCAGTATACTTGCCTTGAGAACCACATGAACAGTATGAAAAGGCAAAATGAGAGGATACTGAAAGAGGAACTGCCAGGTCGGTAAGTGCCCAATATGCTACTGGAGATCAGTGAAGAAATACCTCCAGAAAGACTGAAGGGGTGGAGCCAAAGCAAACACAATACCCGGCTGTGGTTGTGACTGGTGAAACAAGCAAGGTCAAATGCTGTAACGAGCAATACTGCATAGGAACCTGGAATGCTAGGTTCAGGAATCAAGGCAAAGTGAAAGTGGTCAAACAGGGGATAGCAAGAGTGAACACTGACATTCTAGGAATTAGCGAACTAAAATGGACTGAGATGGGTGAATTTAACTCAGATGACCATGATATCTCCTACTGTGGGCAGGAATCCCTTAGAAGAAATGTAGTAGCCATCATGGTCAACAAAAGAATGTGAAATGCAGTACTTGGATGCCCTCTCAAAAACGACAGAATGATCTCTGTTCCTTTCCAAGGCAAACCACTCAATATCAGGTAATCCAAGCCTATGCCCCAACCAGTAATGCTGAATAAGTTGACGTTGAATGGTTCTATGAAGACTTTCAAGAACGGACGGAGGTTCGTGACATTGTACAAGAACAGGGATCAAGATCATCCCCAAGAAAAAGAAAGGCGAAAAAGAAAAATGGCTGTCTGAGGAGGCCTTAGAAATAGCTGTGAGCATAAGAGAAGAGAAAAGCAAAGGAGAAAAGGAAAGATATAGGCATCTGAACACATCATTCCAAAGAATAGAAAGGAGCGATAAGAAAGCCTTCAGGAGCGAACAATGCAAAGAAATAGAGGAAAACAACAGAGTGGAAAATATTAGAGATCTCGTCAAGAAAATGAGAGATACCAAGGGATCATTTCAGGCAAATATGGGCTCGATAAAGACAGAAATGGTATGGACCTAACAAAAGCAGAGGATACTAAGAAGATGTGGCAAGAATTCACAGAAGAACTGTACCAGAAAGATCTTTTTTCCTATTTTTGCTTTTCATTTATTTATTTTTATTTTATTTTCCCAATCCTGAACACCCCTCCCACCTCCCACCCCATATCATCTCTCTGAATCATCCCCGTGCACAAGCGCCAAGCATCTTATACCCTGTATCGAACATAGACTGGCGATTCATTTCATACATGATAGTATACACGTTTCAGTGCCATTCTCCCAAATCATCCGACCCTCTCCCTCTCCCTCTGAGTCCAAAAGTCTGCTATACACATCTGTGTCTTTTTTGCTGTCTTGCATAGAGGGTCATCATTGCCATCTTTCTAAATTCCATATATATGTGTTAGTATACTGTATTGGTGTTTTTCTTTCTGGCTTACTTCACTCTGTATAATCGGCTCCAGTTTCATCCATCTCATCAGAACTGATTCAAATGTATTCTTTTTAACAGCTGAGTAATACTCCTTTGTGTATATGTACCACAGCTTTCTTATCCATTCATCTGCTGATGGACATCTAGGTTGTTTCCATGTCCTGGCTATTATAAACAGTGCTGCAATGAACATTGGGGTACATGTGCCTCTTTCAATTCTGGTTTCCTCGGTGTGTATGCCCAGTAGTGGGATTGCTGAGTCATATGGCAGTTCTATTTGCAATTTTTTAAGGAATCTCCACACTGTTTTCCATAGTGGTTGTACTAGTTTGCATTCCCACCAACAGTGTAGGAGGGTTCCCTTTTCTCCACACCCTCTCCAGCATTTATTGCTTGCAGATTTTTGGATTGCAGACATCCCATTTGTTTATTTTTGCTTTTATCGCCAGTATTCTGGGAGGTGGATCATAGAGGATCCTGCTGTGATTTATGTTGGAGAGTGTTTTGCCTATGTTCTCCTCTAGGAGTTTTATAGTTTCTGGTCTTACATTTAGATGTTTAATCCATTTTGAGTTTATTTTTGTGTGTGGTGTTAGAAAGTGATCTAGTTTCATTCTTTTACGTGTGGTTGACCAGTTTTCCCAGCACCACTTGTTAAAGAGATTGTCTTTACTCCATTGTATATTCTTGCCTCCTTTGTCAAAGATAAGGTGTCCATAGGTGTGTGGATTTATCTTTGGGCTTTCTATTTTGTTCCATTGATCTATATTTCTATCTTTGGGCCAGTACCATACTGTCTTGATGACTGTGGCTTTGTAGTAGAGCCTCAAGTCAGGCAAGTTGATTCCTCCAGTTCCATTCTTCTTTCTCAAGATTGCTTTGGCTATTCAAGGTTTTTTGTATTTCCATACAAATCTTGAAATTATTTGTTCTAGTTCTGTGAAAAATACCGCTGGTAGCGTGATAGAGGTTGCATTGAATCTGTAGATTGCTTTGGGTAGTATACTCATTTTCACTATTTTAATTCTTCCGATCCATGAACATGGTATATTTCTCCATCTATTAGTGTGCTCTTTGATTTCTTTCATCGGTGTTTTATAGTTTTCTCTATATAGGTCTTTAGTTTCTTTAGGTAGATATATTCCTAAGTATTTTGTTCATTTCGTTGCAATGGTGAATGGGATTGTTTCCTTAATTTCTTTTTCTACTTTCTCATTATTAGTGTATAGGAATGCAAGGGATTTCTGTGTGTTGATTTTATATCCTGCAACGTTACTATATTCATTGACTAGCTCTAGTAAGTTTCTGGTGGAGTCTTTAGGGTTTTCTATGTAGAGGATCATGTCATCTGAAAACAGTGAGAGTTTTACTTCTTATTTTCCAATTTGAATTCCTTTTGTTTCTTTTTCGGCTCTGATTGCTGTGGCCCAAACTGCCAGAACTATGTTGAATAGTAGCGGTGAAAGTGGGCACCCTTGTCTTGTTCCTGACTTTAGGGGAAATGCTTTCAATTTTTCACCATTGAGGATAATGTTTGCAGTGTGTTTGTCATATATAACTTTTATTATGTTGAGGTATGTTCCTTCTATTCCTGCTTTCTGGAGAGTTTTTATCATAAATGGATGTTTAATTTTGTCAAAGGCCTTCTCTGCATCTATTGAGATAATCATATGGCTTTTATTTTTCAATTTGTTAATGTGGTGAATTACATTGATTGATTTGTGGATATTGAAGAATCCTTGCATCCCTGGGATAAAGACCACTTGGTCATGGTGTATGATCTTTTTAATGTGTTGTTGGATTCTGATTGCTAGAATTTTGTTGAGGATTTTTGCATCCATGTTCATCAGTGATATTGGCCTGTAGGTTTTTTTTTGTTTTTTATGGCATCTTCGCCAGGTTTTGGTATTAGGGTGATGGTGGCCTCATAGAATGAGTTTGGAAGTTTACCTTCCTCTGCAATTTTCTGGAAGACTTTGAGTAGGATAGGTGTTAGCCCTTCTCGAAATTTTTGGTAGAATTCAGCTGTGAAGCCGTCTGGACCTGGGCTTTTGTTTGCTGGGAGATTTCTGATTACAGTTTCAATTTCCGTGCTTGTGATGGGTCTGTTAAGATTTTCTATTTCTTCCCGGTTCAGTTTTGGAAAGTTGTACTTTTCTAAGAATTTGTTCATTTCTTCCACGTTGTCCATTTTATTGGCATATAATTTCTGATAGTAGTCTCTTATGATCCTTTGTATTTCTGTGTTGTCTGTTGTGATCTCTCCATTTTCATTTCTATTTTTATTGATTTGATTTTTCTCTCTTTGTTTCTTGATGAGTCTGGTTAATGGTTTGTCAATTTTCTTTATCCTTTTAAAGAACCAGCTTTTGGCTTTGTTGATTTTTGCTATGGTCTCTTTTGTTTCTTTTGCATTTATTTCTGCCCTAATTTTTTAAGATTTCTTTCCTTCTACTGACTCTGGGGTTCTCCATTTCTGCCTTTTTTAGTTGCTTCAGGTGTAGAGTTAGGTTATTTATTTGACTTTTTTCTTGTTTCTTGAGGTATGCCTGTATTGCTCTGAACTTTCCTCTTAGCACTGCTTTTATAGTGTCCCACAGTTTTGGGTTGTTGTGTTTCCATTTTCACTTGCTTCTATGCATATTTTGATTTCTTTTTTGATTTCTTCTGTGATTTGTTGGTTACTCAGAAGCGTGTTGTTCAGCCTCCATATGTTGGAATTTTTAATAGTTTTTCTCCTGAAATTGAGGTCTAATCTTAATACATTATGGTCAGAAAAGATGCTTGCAATGATTTCGAATTTTTTTGACTTTATCAAGGTTAAATTTATGGCCCAGGATGTGATCTATCCTGGAGAAGGTTCCATGCGCACTTGAGAAAAAGGTGAAATTCATTGTTTTGGGGTGAAATGTCCTATAGATATCAATCAGGTCTAACTGGTATATTGTATCATTTAAAGCTTGCATTTCTTTGTTAGTTTTCTGTTTAGTCGATCTGTCCATAGGTGTGAGTGGGGTATTAAAGTCTCCCACTATTATTGTGTTACTCTTAATTTCCCCTTTCATACTTGGTAGCATTTGTCTTACATAGTGTGGTGCTCCTATGTTGGGTGCATATATATTTATAATTGTTATATCTTCTTCTTGGATTGATCCTTTGATCATTATGTAGTGGCCTTCTTTGTCTCTTTTCACAGCCTTTGTTTTAAAGTGTGTCTCATCTGATATGAGTATTGCTACTCCTGCTTTCTTTTGGTCTCTATTTGCGTGGAATATCTTTTTCCAGCCCTTCACTTTCAGTCTGTATGTGTCCCTTATTTTGAGGTGGGTCTCTTGTAGGCAGCATATATAGGGATTTTGTTTTTGTGTCCATTCAGCCAGTCTTTGCCTTTTGGTTGGGGCGTTCAACCCATTTACGTTTAAGGTAATTATTGATAAGTATGATCCCATTGCCATTTTCTTTACTGTTTTGGGTTTGGGTTTATACACCCTTTTCGTGTTTCCTGTCTGGAGAATATCCTTTAGCATTTGTTGGAGAGCTGGTTTGGTGGTGCTGAATTCTCTCAGCTTTTGCTTGTCTGTAAAGCTTTTTATTTCTCCTTCATATTTGAATGAGATCCTTGCTGGGTACAGCAATCTTGGCTGTAGGTTATTTTCTTTCATCACTTTAAGTATGTCTTGCCATTCCCTCCTGGCCTGAAGAGTTTCTATTGAAAGATCTGCAGTTATCCTTATGGGAATCCCCTTGTGTGCTATTTGTCATTTTTCCCTTGCTGCTTTTAATATTTGTTCTTTGTGTTTGATCTTTGTTAATTTGATTAATATGTGTCTTGCGGTGTTTTGCCTTGGGTTTATCCTATTTGGAACTCTCTGGGTTTCTTGGACTTGGGTGATTATTTCCTTTCCCATTTTAGGGAAGTTTTCAACTATTATCTCCTCAAGTATTTTCTCATGGTCTTTCTTTTTGTCTTCTTCTTATGGGACTCCTATAATTCGAATGTTGGAGTGTTTCTTATTGTCCTGGAGGTCTCTGAGATTGTCCTCATTTATTTTAATTCGTTTTTCTTTTTTCCTCTCGGGTTCATTTATTTCTACCATTCTATCTTCTATTTCCCTAATCCTATCTTCTGTCTCCGTTATTCTACTATTTGTTGCCTCCAGAGTGTTTCTGATCTCATTTATTGCATTATTCATTATATATTGACTCTTTTTTATTTCTTCTAGGTCCTTGTTAAACCTTTCTTGCATCTTCTCAATCGTCTTCAGTCTATTTATCTGTGATTCCATTTTGATTTCAAGATTTTGGATCATTTTCACTATCAATATTTGGAATTCTTTCTCAGGTAGATTCCCTCTTTCTTCCTCTTCTGTTTGGTTTGGTGGGCATTTCTGCTGTTCCTTTACCTGCTGGGTATTGCTCTGTCTCTTCATCTTGGTTATATTGCTGCGTTTGGGGTGACCTTTCAATATTCTGGGAATTTGTGGAGTTTTCTTTATTATGGAGTTTCCTCACTGTGGGTGGGGTTGTATCAGTGGCTCGTCAAGGTTTCTTGGTTAGGGTGGTTTGTGTTGGAGTTCTGATGGGTCGAGGTGGATTTCTTCTCTCTGGAGTGTAATGCAGTGACCAGTAATGGGTTATGAGACGTCAATGATTTTGGAGTAACTTTAAGCTGCCTTTATATTGAAGTGCAGGGCTGTGTTCCTGTGTTGCTGGAGAATTTGCCTGGTATGTCTTGCTCTGGAACTTGTTGGCCCTTGGGTAGTGCTTAGTTTCAGTGTAGGTATGGAGGCATTTGATGGGCTCCTATTGATTAATGTTCCCCGAATTCAGGGATTGTCTGATGTTCTCAGGATTTGGACTTAAGCCTCCTGCTTCTGGTTTTCAGTTTTATTTTTACAGTAGCCTCAAGCCTTTTCCATCTATACAGCACTGATGATAAAACATCTAGGTTAAAGATGAAAAGGTTCTCCACATTGAGGGATCCCCAGAGAGGTTCATTAAGTTACATGGAGAAGAGAAGATGGAGGGGGTAGTTAGAGGTAACTGGAATGAGATGAGATGGGATCAAAAGAGGAGAGAGCAAGCTAGCCAGTAATCACTTCCTTATGTGCACTCCACAGTCTGGACTGCTCAGAGATATTCACGGAGATATACAGGGAAGAGGAGAGGGAGGAAGTAGACAGAGGTGGCCAGGAGGATAAAAGAGGGAAATGAAAAGGAGAGAGACAGATCCAGCCAGTAACCAGTTCCCTAAGTGTTCTCCACCATCTGCAACACACAGATTTCACAGAGTTGGGTAGAGAAGAGAAGGGGGAGGGAAGAGACAGAGGCCACCTGGTGGAGGAAAAGGAGAGTCCAAAGAATAAGAGAGTGGTCAAGCCAATAATCTTGCTGTCAGGTAAAATTGGGTACTGAAGATTGGGTTTTTTAAAGTACAATATTGACATCAAATACCAAAAAGCAAAGATTAAAAATCTAGAGTAGAGGTTGGATTTTCAAAAATACAATACTAAAGAAAAGAAGAAGAAGGAGAAGAAAGAAAAGAAAAAAAAAAAGCCACAAGAATTATTAAACTACAACAACAACCACAAAAAGACTATATACGGCGTTTGCTTCAAAAATAGGGTGTTTTTTTTTAGAAGTAATAGTAACTTATAAAAATAAAAATTAAAGGAGAAATAGAGGACTTAAAAATTTAAAAAGGTTAAAAAAATGAAAACGAAAAGAAAAAACAATCACCCAACAATATCAACAACAACAACAAAAATGAATGATCATAAAAATAGTAAAGATATATCTGGCCCTTTCTCTGGTGTTGTGGGCAGAGTGGGGTCACTTCCAAGGCGGTTCCCTCTGTTTAACTTCTTCTGTTTTCTGGTCTCTTCAGTGTCTGATTTCCACCCTGACACGGGGGAGCAGTGGTGGACACTTTTTTTTGTTTGTTTGTTTTAGACTCACTTGTTCAGTCACGCTGTGGGGAGGGAGGGATGCTGCAAACAAATAACAGTGGCATGTGCTCGCAGTGTCTCAGCCCCACTGGGCCTGCCCCTGCTCGTGGCGCACACCACTCAGGCTCTATGTTGCTCCACCGGGAACCATCTGAGGCCGGCCCTAGGCTGCATGCACCTCTCCGGTCTACGTCGCCCAGGCTCGGCGTTCAGGTAGCCCTTAGAGGCACAGGTTCGGTTTGGCCTGCGTTTTGTGCCCTTCCCAGGTCCGAGTAGCTCGGGTGTTTGGCGATCGCAGTCACTGTGACTTATCACCTTTCCCATCTCTGCTGCTCAGTTTTCTGGGTGTATCACTGGTATCCCTACTCTGGCAGATGGTGACAGTCCAGAACCCCAAGAAATCTTAGTTAGCAAAGAAGCCTGCTTGCATTTTTGTAGGTAATGTCCCTCTTGGGCTGCGATTGGCCCCTTCCAGCCCTTACAGCTTTGGCTTCCTGTCACTGGAGGGGGATGGTCTGCGGCTGACTATTTCTGTTCCATTCTTTGTTCTGTGCGTGGTCCTGGTGGTGTCTTATGTTCAAGCTTTTCGCATTCATAGCTATCCCACAGTCTGGTTTGCTAGCCCAAGTTAGTTTGCTATGGTTATGGGTGGGGTGTTCTGGCCTGAATCTTACGAAGCACTGAAGCCCGCGCCTCCCGCACCTCCCTGCCCAGCCCCCACTTGCTAGTGGCTAATGCAGGTGTCTGCACTGCTTCTCCACTGGGGGAGTTACTGTTGGGCTCATAATCTGCTGGTTTTAATTATTTATTTATTTTTCCTTCCTGTTACGTTACCCTTTGTGCTTCCAAGGCTCACCACAGACTCGGCAGCGAGAGTGCTTCCTGGTGTTTGAAACCTCTCTTAAGATTCCCTTCCTTGGACAGAGCTCCCTCCCTACCTCCTTTGTCTCCTTTTTTGTCTTTTATATTTTTTCCTACCTGTATTTGAAGACAATGATCTGCTTTTCTGGGTGCCTGATGTTTTCTGCCAGCATTCAGAAGGTTTTTTTTTTTTTTAAATGGAATTTACTCAGCGTTAAAATATTCTTTTGATGAATTTGTGAGAGAGAAAGTGGTCTCCCCGTCCTATTGCTCCGCCATCTTAGGACCACCCAGAGAGATCTTCACGACCCAGATAATCACGATGGTGTGATCACTCACCTAGTATCAGACAGCCTGGAATATGAAGTCAAGTGGCCTTAGCATTACTACCAAGAAACTAGTGGAGGTGATGGATTTCCAGTGGAGCTCTTTCAAATCATGAAAGATGATGCTGTGAAAGTGCAGCACTCAATATGCCAGCAAATTTGGAAAACTCAGCAGTGGCCACAGGACTGGAAAAGGTCAGTTTTCATTCCAAGGCCAAAGAAAGCTCAAACTATGGCACAGTCGCACTCATCTCTCATGCCAGTAAAGTCATGCTCAAAATGCTTCAAGCGAGGCTTCAGCAATACATGAACCGTGAACTTCCAGATATTCAAGCTAGTTTTAGAAAAGGCAGAGGAACCAGAAATCAAATTGCCAACATCTGCTGCATCCTCGAAAAAGCAAGAGAGTTCTAGAAAAACATCTATTTCTGCTTTATTGACTATGCCAAAGCCTTTGACTGTGTGAATCACAATAAAGTGTTGGAAAATTTTCAAGAGGTGGGAATACCAGGCCACCTGACCTGCCTCTTGAGAAACCTATATGCAGGTCACAAAGCAAATGTTAGAACTTGACATGGAACAACAGATTGGTTACAACTAGGGAAAGGAGTATGTCAAGGCTGTATATTGTCCCCCTGCTTCTATAACTTATATGGAGAGAACATCATGAGAAAGGCTGGGCTGGAAGAAGCACAAGCTGGAATCAGGATTGCCGGGAGAACTATCAATAACCTCATATATGCAGATGACAACGCTTTTCTGGCAGAAAGTGAAGAGGACTTAAAGCGCCTCTTGATGAAAGTGAAAGAGGAGAGTGAAAACGTTGGCTTCAAGCTCAACATTCAAAAAACGAAGATCATGACCTCTGTCCCATCACGTCATGGTAAATAGATGGGGAATTGTTGAAACAGTGTCAGATATTATTTTGAGGGGGCTCCAAAACCACTGCAGATGGTGATTGCAGCCATGATATTAAAAGACGCTTACTCCTTGGAAGGAAATTTATGACCAAACTAGATAGCATATTCAAAAGCACAGACATTAATTACTATGCCAGCAAAGTTCTGTCTAGTCAAGACTCTGATGTTCCCAGTTTTCTTGTATGGATGTGAGAGTTGGACTGTGAAGAAAGCTGAGTGCCGAAGAATTGATGCTTTGAAACTGTGGTGTTGGACAAAACTCTTGAGAGTCCCTTGGACTGCAAGGAGATCTAACCAGTCCATTCTGAAGGAGGGCAGCTCTGGGATTGCATTGGAAAGAATGATGCTAAAGCTGAAACTCCAGTGCTTTGGCCACCTCATGCGAAGAGTTGACTCATTGGAAAAGACTCTGAAGCTGGGAGGGATTGGGGGCAGGAGGAGAAAGGTACAACAGAGGATGAGATGGCTGGATGGCATCACTGACTCGATGGACATGAGTCTGAGTGGACTCCGGCGGTTAGTGATGGACAGGGGAGCCTGGCGTGCTGTGATTCATGGGGTCTCAGAGAGTCGGACACGACTGAGTGACTGAACTGAAATGACCTTAAAATGTAAAGGAAGAGAGCAGGCCCATTGGAGCTATTTTGAACCCATTGGGAAAGTAAGTTGGATCCCTGCCTCACAAAACACCACCATAGCAATTAAGACACATACAAAGAACCAACAATGAAAGAAAAACTTGACAAATTTTATAACAATTTCTGAGAGTGAATATCTTACTTTATAATCGAGGTATTATGCATTTTTAAAGATTTGTTAGTTTAAGGCGGACAGCAACATGATAGAGGGATTCAGTGTCTCAGGGGCTTCCTTGGACAAAATTCACTCCATTTGAGGGGCCCTGGAATATGTTCTGTACTCAGAACAGGCAAGAATCCTGAAAACACAGAGCAGCATGTGGTGGTGCTAGTGGGTATTTTTTCACTGAATCAATTATTCTACCATGACACACAGAAGAAACCTAGATGCTAGGAGGGGGAATCTCCAAACCTATCTTCAAAGAGGAGGCCTTGCTCCCTTGAATAGTGTTGCGTGAAACTACGCTTGGGAAGGGAAGAGGTGTGCCATGAATATTTTGTCTGCAGAGAACAAAGTGCTGTGTAGAGACGTTGTGCAAGCTCGTCCCAGGACACGGAGTAAAAGGACACAGTGACCTGATTCTCAGCCCTGCTCTTGGGGCATCAGCACTGTCTCCATCTCTGACATAGGGTGAGGCCCTCACAGGTGTCCTGGAGAGTATGGGCACATGACCTGAATCTGTCCAATCTGTGTGTTCCATCCTCCCTGGCTACCATGATGGGCTCAGGATTTGGGCAGTGACCAATCGGGGCCCAGGGCCAGGACTCAGGCTGCAATCAAGGGGAAGAGGAGCTCTGGTTCTGCTGGAAGGGGCGGGGCTGGTGAGGTCAGTCTACAGCAGTGAGAGGAGTGTGAGGTTCGCCTGGGGCAATTGGCGACCTTTCTGCTCCCATCAGGGCAGAGGCACCAGCTTGAGAATGAGGGCACTGCTGAGCCCACGATTTGAGAGCGCTGGCTCCTGCTGTGGTCCTTAAGCTCCACCTCAGAACGGAGGGAAGTGGTCTGCCTAGGAGTCCTCCTGCTTATCTGTGAGCTTGTGTAAAAACACTGGTTTTCCTGTCCAGCGGGCTAAGTGGAGACCCTGCAAAAGCAAGTGTGTGGGTTTTGACTGGCTTCAGGAAAGAAACACCAGATGGCACTGGGAGACTGCAGTCTAATCTGGATTCAGGGGATATCTCTTGAAAGTGAAGGGACAAGTCCTTCTGCTGTGTCCGACTGTTTGCGAACCCGTAGACTACAGGATCCATGGAATTCTGCAGGCAAGAAAACTGGAGTGGGCAGCCTTTCCCTTCTCAGGGGATCTTCCAAGCCCAGGGGTCGAACCCAGGTCTCTGCATGCAGGCAGATTATTTAGCGGCTGGGCCACAGAGAGGCCAAAGAATATTAGACTGGGTATACTGACCCTTCTGAGGCTGACCAGGATTTCCTGACCCAGGAGTCAAACTGGGCTCTCCTGCAGTGCAGAAGGATACTTCACCAGCTGAGGTGTCAGGGAAGCCCAGTATCTCTTAAGACCAGCTACTAATTGTAGGATTACCCTAAAGAGTCATCACAGGTTTAAGGTAGCAACCTGCTAATGTAGCAATTGATGTCTTTATTCTAGAAGACAAAACTGGGGCTCTAAGAAGGGAGTAACTCAGCTATAGCAAGGAAGTGTGTACCCAGACAAACCCCGAAGTTCCTGCTGTTAGAACTCAGGGAAGCCACGTGGTGAAGCTTGTCCGTGTGACAGGGGCTAAAGCACCCAGTCAAACTGGGTGCTGTGGGGACCTGACTTGGTAAATATCCTCTGGCAGCTCGGAGATTCACAAAATCAGTTTGCACTGAAGAAAGGAATGACACCTCCCTTCATCCACCCCACCACATCCTCTGGGTCCTCCCACACCTTACTCCCTTTCTCTTGCTTTCTGAGGAAATTAGAGTCATGCTCATGTGACCACACTAACTGTCCAATGCTCACAGGCTACCCCTGGAGCTGCTAAAGGAGTGGCCAAGAAACGTTGACCTGAGTATCATTCTTTCCTTTGCACCATTGTGGCCCTCGGCCACACTTGCACACCAGAGGCTTTTTCTGAGATGCGCAGGGACCTTCCTTCAGTTTGCAACAAGTTGTATCCACTGCTGTCCTTTCAATGCCTCCCTTGACACTCATCTCATGTGCTTCTTTGCCTGCATGGCTGGCCACCTGGCTGCCATGGGAGGGACAGAGCTGACTGTGAATACAAAGATCAGATCTGACAGCTGGGATTATGTGTATAAAGGACCTGATTATTCACACTGTAAAGGCTGAAGTAGGCTCCAGGCGTCCAGAACTAGGGCTTGGGCCAAAGTGACTCAACAGGCATTTGGGTGCCAGGGGAGTCTTCTGGCTCTAGTGGGGATGGGGCGAATTTCTTGAGGTTCTGAAGGACCATTGTGTGCAGGTTCACGGTGCATAGAGAAGACAAGGTATAGTTTAACCTGGAGATGATCGCAGCTCATGGCTGAGCCAGCTGCCTTCTTGAGGGTGGGATGTGGGGCAGAGGAAGAGACCCAGGTCTCCTCGCTTGTGTGGTACCCGGGGCATGTTGACACCAGACTAAACACTTACACGGTGACGACCGTCGCTGCTGTCTGCAATGGGTTTACACTGGCATGTGTCTTCATCTGAGAGGTCAGGCCATCTCGAACTACACTGGCCATGAGCATGGCCTGTCCACCCTCACATGTTTCTTCTCTTCCTTACTGAACATTCATTTCCAAGCAGGTTTTTGGGCCATAGGATGTTGGGTTTTCTCTAGCTTTGTCCAATGAGGAACACTTTTTGGTCATTGGTGTTCATTTTCCAGCTCTCACTTTTGGCTTCTGTGAATTTGTTTGTGGAACAGGAAGAGCTCCGCATCTCCCTTCTGGCTGAGATGTCACATTTATAACAGCAATGCATACCTGGAATGTTCGGACCACGCTTGTCAAAAGGGCTTGGTTTTGCAGATGACATCCTGAAAGTAACTGCACTGTCCTTTCAGTTACCCAAAGGCTACTTCAAATGAAATAAAAGAGAATTCTCAAGTTTAATCTTACAATATGTTCAGTTCAGTCGCTCAGTCGTGTCCGACTCTTTGCGACCCCATGAATCGCAGCACTCCAGGCCTCCCTGTTCATCACCATCTCCTGGAGTTCACTCAGACTCATGTCCATCAAGTCCGTGATGCCATCCTGCCATCTCATCCTCGGTCGTCCCCATCTCCTCCTGCCCCCAATCCCTCCCAGCATCAGAGTCTTTTCCAATGAGTCACCTCTTCTCATGAGGTGGCCAAAGTACTGGAATTTCAGCTTTGGCATCATTCCTTCCAAAGATATTCCAGGATTGTTCTCCTTCAGAATGGACTGGTTGGGTCTCCTTGCAGTCCAAGGGACTCTCAAGAGTCTTCTCCAACACCAGAGTTCAAAAGCATCATTTCTTCGGAGCTCAGTCTTCTTCACAGCCCAACTCTCACATCCATACGTGACCACAGGAAAAACCATAGCCTTGACTAGAAGAACCTTAGTCGGCAAAGTAATGTTTCTGCTTTTGAATATACTACCTAAGTTGGTCATAAATTTTATTCCAAGGAGTAAGCGTCTTTTAATTTCATGGCTGCAATCACCATCTGCAGTGATTTTGGAGCCCCCCAAAATAAAGTCTGACACTGTTTCCACTGTTTCCCCATCTATTTCCCATGAAGTGATAGGACCAGATGCCATGATCTTCGTTTTCTGAATGTTGAGCTTTAAGCCAACTTTTCACTCTCCACTTTCACTTTCATCAAGAGGCTTTTTAGCTCCTCTTCACTCTCTGCCATACGGGTGGTGTCGTCTGCATATCTGAGGTTATTGGTATTTCTCTCGTCAATCTTGATTGCAGCTTGTGTTTCTTCCAGTCCAGCGTTTCTCATGATAGAGTCTGCATATAAGTTAAATAAGCACGATGACAATATATAGCCTTGATGTACTCCTTTTCCTATTTGGAACCAGTCTGTTGTTCCATGTCCAGTTCTAACTATTGCTTCCTGACCTGCATACAGATTTCTTAAGAGGCAGGTTAGTTAGTCTGGTATTTCATTCTCTTTCAGAATTTTCCACAGTTTATTGTGAGCCACACAGTCAATGGCTTTTGTATTGTCAATAAAGCAGACATAGATGTTTTTTCTGGAACTCTCTTGCTTTTTCCTTGATCCAGCAGATGTTGGCAATTTGATCTCTGGTCCCTCGCCTTTTCTAAAACCAGCTTGAACATCAGAGAGTTCACGGTTCACGTATTGCTGAAGCCTGGCTTGGAGAATTTTGAGCATTACTTTACTAGCATGTGAGATGAGTGCAATTGTTCGGTAGTTTGAGAATTCTTTGGCATTTCCTTTTTTTTTTTTGGAATTGAAATGAAAACTGACCTTTTCCAGTCCTGTGGCCACTGGTGAGTTTTCCAAATGTGCTGGCATATTGAGTGCAGCACTTTCACAGCATCATCTTTCAGGATTTGAAACAGCTCAACTGGAATTCCATCACCTCCACTAGCTTTGTTTGTAGTGATGCTAAGGCCCACTTGACTTCACTTTCCAAAATGTCAGGCTCTAGATTAGTGATCACACCATTGTGATTATCTGGGTAGTGAAGATCTTTTTTGTACAGTTCTTCTGTGTATTCTTGCCACCTCTTCTCAATATCTTCAGCTTCTGTTAGGTTCATACCATTTCTGTCCTTTATCGAGCCCATCTTTGCATGAAATGTTCCCTTGGTATCCCTAATTTTCTTGAAGAAATCTCTAGTCTTTCCCATTCTGTTGTTTTCCTGTATTTCTTTGCATTGATTGCTGAAGAAGGCTTTCTTATCTCTTCTTGCTATTCTTTGGAACTCTGCATCCAGATACTTATATCTTTCCTTTTCTCCTTTGCTTTTCGCCTCTCTTCTTTTCATAGCTATTTGTAAGGCCTCCTCAGACAGCCATTTTGCTTCTTTCCATTTCTTTTCCATGGGGATGGTCTTGATCCCTGTCTCCTGTACAATGTCACAAACCTCATTCCATAGTTTGTCAGGCACTCTAGCTATCAGATCTTGGCCCTTAAATCTATTTCTCTCTTCCACTGTATAATCATAAGTGATTTGATTTAGGTCATACCTGAATGGTCTAGCGATTTCCCCTACTTTCTTCAATTTAAGTCTGAATTTTGTAATAAGGAGTTCATGATCTGAGCCACAGTCAGCTCCTGGTCTTGTTTTTGTTGACTGTATAGAGCCTCTCCATCTTTGGCTGCATAAAATATAGTCAATCTGATTTCAGTGTTGACCATCTGGTGATGTCCATGTGTAGAGTCTTCTCTTGTGTTGTTGGAAGAGGGTGTTTGCTATGACCAGTGCATTTTCTTGGCAAAATTCTCTTAGTCTTTGCCCTGCTTCATTCCACACTCCAAGGCCAAATTTGCCTGTTACTCCAGGTGTTTCTTGACTTCCTACTTTTGCATTCCAGTCCCCTATAATGAAAAGAACATCTTTTTTGGGGGTTAGTTCTAAAAGATCTTGTAGGTCTTCATAAAACCGTTCAACTTCAGCTTCTTCACCATTACTGGTTGGGGCATAGACTTAGATAGCTGTGATATTGAATGGTTTGCCTTGGAGACGAAAAGAGATCATTCTGTCATTTTTGAGATTGCATCCAAGTACTGCATTTCAGACTCTTTTGTTGACCATGATGGCTACTCCATTTCTTCTGAGGGATTCCTGCCTTCAGTAGTAGATATAATGGTCATCTGAGTTAAATTCACCCATTCCAGTCCATTTTAGTTTGCTGATTCCTAGAATGTCGACGTTCACCCTTGCCATCTCTTGCTTGACCACTTCCAATTTGCCTTGATTCCTGGACTGACATTTCAGGTTCCTATGCAATATCGCTCTTTACAGCATCGGATCTTGCTTCTACCACCAGTCACATCCACAATTGGGTATCGTTTTTGCTTTGGCTTCATCCCTTCATTCTTTCTGGAGTTATTTCTCCACTGATCTCCAGTAGCATATTGGGCACCTAATGACCAGGGGAGTTCCTCTTTTGGTATCCTATCATTTAGCCTTTTCATACTGTTCATGGGGTTCTCAAGGCAAGAATACTGAAGCGGCTTACCATTCCCTTCTCCAGTGGACCACGCTTTGCCAGACCTCCCCACCATGACCCTACCGTCTCGGGTTGCCCCGCAGGCATGGCTTGGTTTCGTTGAGTTAGACAAGGCTGTGGTCCTAGTGTGACTAGATTGACTAGTTTTCTGTGAGTATGCTTTCAGTGTGTCTGCCCTCTGATGCCCTCTTGCAGCACCTACCATCTTACTTAGTTTTCTCTTACCTTGGGCGTGGGGTAACTCTTCACGGCTGCTCCAGGAAAGCACAGCCACTCCTCCTTAACTTGGATGAGGGGTATCTCCTTACCACCACCGTTCCTGACCTTCAACGTGGGATAGATATGTGGAGAGTCAGAAAAAATCCCCTGGAGAAAGGAAAAGTTACCCATTCCAGTTTTCTGGCCTAGATAACTCCACAGACTTTAAAACCCATGGGATTGCAAAGAGTCTTACAAGACTAAGCACCTATAAAGTTCCCTCTCTGCCAGAAAAAAAAAAAATCGTTTTTTCTATAATTTCAGTGACTGGCATTGATTGCGGACACCCAAAGAATGGGAAGAAGTGGAGAAAGAAGAAGACTAAATGTTGTCAGGTGGCGGAAGGCGAAATGGGGAGTGCTTGACATGAATTTGCTGGGAAGTCGGAGGATAGAATGAGAAGGTACGTATGAAGGCATTGGTGATGGTTACACAGCACTGTGAAGGCCTTAATATTCCCAAATTGCATCAATTAAAGTAAATTTTACTAACAGAAACCTAACAGAGAAAAAAATACATAAAGCCATAAAAAAATAAAACATCACAAGACAGCTATACACATACGAGATGCAAATAAGCTCAGAGTAGGGGCACTCAAGCTGCCCTGGGTGGGGAGCGAGTTGATGGCATCTACAGGAAGCAGGCAAGGACGGAGGCTGCAGAGCCAACCACTCCCCTGGACAAGGTGTTTCCAGAAAGGGCTCCAGGTCTCTGTCCAGAGGGGGGGCCCATTCTCCCTGCAGGGGTGCATCAGTTATCGTGGGCATCTGGGTCTTGGGCAGGAGCCGGGGCAGGCTCTCCCTGCAGAGGCGGTAACTCATGCTCTGTCTCGGGTTCTCCTGCCAAAGCCTGAGCAGGTACAGTTGCAGGTGGAGGTGGATGTTCTCTCTGAGGGGGTGGGACATCGGTGCCTGTGGCTGGGGGTCCTGCAGGCACAGAGGTCCGATATGCCCAGTGTGCTGGCCAGTACCCAGCTGGCTCGGTGTCTGGGAAGGGAAGTCTCAGGTCTCGATGTCCCCTCAGTGGATCCCTGGATCCTGCACCTGTAGTAGCCACAGCTGTAGGGACAAGGCTTGGAAGTGGAGTCTGGTTGTAATGAGAGGCCAGTGCTGGAGCTGTGAGAGAAGAGAAGGTTAGCCATCACCAGCATTTTTATGTGTGTATACGGGGACAGAAAGCTTCCCAGATAACCGCAAAGAATACCCAGCATAGGATGCACTCTGACTGAATTGTGAAAGATGGATAGTGTGAGGCCAGCCTTTGTTCCAGGCCCAGACCCAGCTCTGGGGGACTCCTCCCTGTGTAGCTCAACACCCCCTCCACACACACTCACATGCAGAGCCCCAGCCTCCTCCCCTCTGTGCTCTGCCATGCTGGGCTCCAGGTCCTCCTGCTGCCTCAGAGGCAGGGTTTCTCGGGGCTCAGGGTCAGAGCCGGGTGTGCTGAGCTCCATGGCAGCCTGAGACTGGGCCCCGGGGTGTGTCCTGAGTGGTGTGTGTGGAGCAGGCTTTCCCTTCTTCCTCTTCATTCCCACTTGGGCTGATCCCTCCATGGGCATGCTCACCTGGAGCCTGGACTGGGCCTCACGAGCAGTGGGGTGGTGATCCAGCGCCTCCCTCGGGGAGGTGAATGGGGTGCCCCCCTCATTGGTCACATCGACTGGGAAGCTCTGAAATGACCCGGACCACCACCCAGCACTGCCTGGAGTCTACTGAGCTGGGCCTGACCTGTATGGCGGCTGCTTCTGCCTGCTCGAAATTCTGCTGCCAACAGAAACATGTGTCTGCTCAGGTACCCACCCTGGACGAAGGAGCACCCCTAAGGGCTTGGAGTCTTCCTGGGCAGCCGGTGCTTCCTGGACTCTTCCAATCCCACCCAGCCTTGTGTCCCCTGGGGTGTGGACACACCCAGCCCACAGACTTGTGAGCCACATCTGCAGCAGCTTGCTTGAGGCAGAGATACCCCAGGAAACCCCCATGCACACACACAGGGAAAGGACTCAGGGTTACCCAGGTGGGATGGGAGAGGGGATCTGGCCGGGGCTGGAGCTCCCCTGTTACGTTTCTGTTTTTAGGCAAAGGGCCAGAAGCCTCTCGGGGGGCGTCCTGAGGCAGCACCAACTGCGTTTCCACACATTCAGCCGGTGAGCTCTCCCGAGTTCCGGCCTCTGGGAAGGGGCAAACAGCAAAATATCCTGGCTGTTCACGAACTTGCTGGGGGCTCCTCTGCGCTGTGAAGCCTGGATATCTGGTTTCCATGTTCTGTTGGGTTCTGTTGCCAGGAAGTGACATCATTTCCTGGGTTTCCTGCCGGGGTCTGTTACACAAAGCCCCCCAAGGGAACCTCTGCGTTTCTGTCTGTTCACCCATCCCCTTAGGCCATGTGCAGGCACAGTGACACGCACACCCCTCACCCCACAGCTTTTGAAGGCTTGGGTGCAGCCAGCGCCTGAGCTCTGAGGACCCAGCTCTTTCAGACAGGCTCCTTCTTATCTGTGATGTGGCCCTTGACAAGCCATTTGCCTCTCAGGGTTTCCCTAGTCTCTCCATCTGCAGAGTGGGGTCTATCTCTCATCTAATGCCTTGGTCTGTCAGCCTACAGCACCTACATGCCTTTCAACCTGGGGCTGGTATCACAAGGAGCTTGTGCCCTGGGACTTCCCAAAGTCAAGATTCAATAAATGGCTGACCTAGAACAAAATGGGGGCAGAAACAGGCCTGGATGGGCTCTGGGACCTCAGAAAGGCACTCCCCTTCCTGCCTATTTTGAGACCCAACACTCCCGCTTCCCCCAAAGGAGGACTGAAAGGAAGACTGGAAGGTCACCTTCTCTTATTTAAAAGAGGACCCAGCTTTCTGGTTGTCCTTCTTCCATTGAGATTTTGTTTCAAGTGCCCCATCTCGGCTTCCGTGGTGGCTAAGCCTATAATGGCTCCCTGCATTCTTCTCCCTTACTCTCATAAGCTTGGGTCATTTTCCCACTTCTGCAGTGGATGGGCACTGTCACCGCTTCTAACTTTCAGATAGGTTTATGAAAAGGCCTGTAAACTCTGCTCATCTCCTCTCTCTTGTTCAGTGTCTCTCTCTAGAAATGCCTTTCTTTTCCTTTTGAAATTCAGTCTCTGTCTTCCTTTTTCTCTTTCTCTGTCTCTCCTGTGGATGGATGGATGCCATTGAATGCACATGGATATTGTTAGCTTAGGGATAGGTTTTAGGGATAGGTTAGAGTGAGATCAAGTGTTTAGGTTGGAGTTGGTGCTAGGGGATGGGGCAAGGGTGGTGTGTTTTTTCTTGGAGACTTGAGTGCTGTTTGTCCTTAGTCTATTTTACATAGGAACCGCTTATCAGATACATCACTTGCAACTCGTCTCTTATGTTCAGTTTACCATCTTCTTGATTTGTGAAAGCGTGATTCCCTGGTGGCTCAGTTGGTAAAGCGTCTGCCTGCAATGTGGGACCCTGGTTTGATCCCTGGGATGGGAACATCCTCTGGAGAAGGAAATGGCAGACCACTCCAGTACTCTGGCCTAGAAAATTCCATGGATGGAGGAGCCAGGTGGGCTACAGTCCATGGAGTCACAAAGAGTCGGACACGACTGAGCCACTTCACTTTACTTGTGATTCACACACAGATTTGTAGTTTCAACACCACTAAAGATTATGTGCGGCTGCAGGAGGGCCGAGAGGAACTACTCCACGTTCAAGGTCAGGAGGGGCGGCCCTGATGAGACACCCCTCGTCCAAGGTAAGGAGCAGTTGCTGCGCTTTGGTGGAGCAGCTGTGAATAGATACACCATGACCAAGGTAAGAGAAACCCAAGAAAGACAGTTGGTGTTGTGAGACGGCATCAGAGGGCAGACTCATTGAGACCATAATCACAGACAACTAGCCAATCTGATCACATGGACCACAACCTTGTCTAACTCAATGAAAATAGGCCATGCCATGAGACCCAAGGCAGACCGGTCATGTTGGAAAGGGCTGACAGAATGTGGTCCACTGGAGAAGGGAATGGCAAACCACTTCAGTATTCTTGCCTTGAGTACCCCATGAACAGTATGAAAGGGCAAAATGAGAGGATACTGAAAGAGGTCGGTTAGTGCCCAGTAAGCTAACTGGGAAATCAGTAGTGAAATAACTCCAGAAAGACTGAAGGGATGGAGCCAAAGCAAACGCAATACCCAGTTGTGGATGTGACTCACGAAACAAGCCAAGTCCGACGCTGTAAAGAGCAATATTGCATTGCAACCTGGAATGCTAGGTTCAGGAATCAAGGCAAAGTGAAAGTGGTCAAACAGGGGATGGCAAGAGTGAACACTGACATTCTAGGAATCAGCGAACTAAAATGGACTGGGATGGGTGAATTTAGCTCAGATGACCATGATATCTCCTACTGTGGGCAGGAATTCCTTGGAAGAAATGAAGTAGCCGTCATGGTCAACAAAAGAATCTGAAATGCAGTACTTGGATGCCCTCTCAAGAACGACAGAATAATCTCTGTTCCTTTCCAAGGCAGACCACTCAATATCAGGTAATCCAAGCCTATGCCCCAACCAGTAATGCTGAATAAGTTGACGTTGAACGGTTCTATGAAGACTTTCAAGACCTTTTCGAACTAACACCCAAGAAAGTTGTCCTTTTCATTCTAGGGGACTGGAATGCAAACGTAGGAAGTCAAGAAACACCTGGAGTAATAGGCAAATTTGGCCTTGGAGTACGGAATGAAGCAGGGCAAATAATAGAATTTTGCCAAGAGAGCGCACTGGTCATAGCAAACAGCCTCTTCCCACAACACAAGAGAAGACTCTACACGTGGACATCATCAGATGGTCAACACTGAAATCAGACAGATAACATTCTGTGCAGCCAAAGGTGCAGCCACACACTATTCATGGATTGTGCAGAAATAAGACGGGGAGCTGACCGGCTCAGACCATGAAGTTCTTATTGCTAAAATTAGACTTAAATTGAAGAAAGTAGGAAAAACCACTAGACAATTCAGGTATGACCTAAAACAAATCCCTGTTGATTGTGAGAAATAGATTTAATGGATCAGATCTGATAGAGTGCCTGATGAACTATGGACAGAGGTTCGTGACATTGTACAGGAACAGGGATCAAGAGAGTCAACAAGAAAAAGAAAGGCAAAAAGGAAAATGGCTGTCTGAGGAGGCCTTACAAATAGCTGTGAAGAGAAGAGAAAAGCAAAGGAGAAAAGGAAAGATGTAAGCCTCTGAACGCATCATTCCAAAGAATAGCAAGGAGAGATAAGAAAGCCGTCAGGAGCGAACAATGCAAAGAAATAGAGGAAAACAACAGAGTGGAAAAGACTAGAGATCTCGTCAAGAAAATAACAGATACCAAGGGATCATTTCATGCAAAGATGGGCTCGATAAAGATAGAAATGGCATGGACCTAAAAGAATCAGAGGATATTAAAAAGATGTGGCAAGAATTCGCAGAAGAACTGGACCAGAAAGATCTTCCCGACCCAGATAATCACGATGGTGTGATCACTCACCTAGTATCAGACAGCCTGGAATATGAAGTTAAGTGGGCCTAAGCATCACTATGAAGAAACAGGTGGAGGTGATGGATTTCAAGTTGAGCTCTTTCAAATCCTGAAAGATGATGCTGTGAAAGTGCTGCACTCGATATGACAGCAAATTTGGAAAACTCAGCAGTGGCCACAGGACTGGAAAAGGTCAGTTTTCATTCCAAGGCCAAAGAAAGCTCAAACTATGGCACAGTTGCACTCATCTCTCATGCCAGTAAAGTCATGCTCAAAATGCTTCAAGCGAGGCTTCAGCAATACATGAACCGTGAACTTCCAGATATTCAAGCTAGTTTTAGAAAAGGCAGAGGAACCAGAGATCAAATTGCCAACATCTGCTGCATCCTCGAAAAAGCAAGAGAGTTCTAGAAAAACATCTATTTCTGCTTTATTGACTATGCTAAATCCTTTGACTATGTGGATCACGATAAAGTGTTGGCAAATTTTCAAGAGATGGGAATACTAGACCACCTGACCTGCCTCTTGAGAAACCTATATGCAGGTCACAAAGCAAATGTTGGAACTTGACATTTAACAACAGATTGGTTACAACTAGGGAAAGGAGTACGTCAGGGTTGTATATTGTTCCCCTGCTTCTATAACTTATATGGAGAGAACATCATGAGAAAGGCTGGGCTGGAAGAAGCACAACCTGGAATCAAGATTGCCGGGAGAACTATCAATAACCTCATATATGCAGATGAAAACACCCTTCTGGCAGAAAGTGAAGAGGACTTAAAGCCCCTCTTGATGAAAGTGAAAGAAGAGAGTGAAAACGTTGGCTTCAAGCTCAACATTCAGAAAACGAAGATCATGGCCTCTATCCCATCACGTCATAGCAAATAGATGGGGAATTGTGGAAACAGTGTCAGAAGTTGTGGTGTTGGAGAAAACTCTTGAGAGTCCCTTGGACTGCAAGGAGTTCCAACCAGTCCATTCTGAAGGAGGGCAGCCCTAGGATTATTTTGGAAGGAATGATGCTAAAGCTGAAACTCCAGTACTTTGGTCACCTCATGGGAAGAGTTAACTCATTGGAAAAGACTCTGATGCTGAGAGGGATTGGGGGCAGGAGGAGAAGGGGACGACAGAGGATGAGATGGCTGGATGGCATCACTGACTCAATGGACACGAGTCTGAGTGGACTTCGGGAGATGGTGATGGACTGGGAGGCCTGGTGTGCTGCTATTCATGGGGTCTTAGAGAGTTGGGCACGACTGAGCGACTGAACTGAACTGAATATGTAAAGGAAGAGCGGAGGCCCCTTGGGGCTATTTTGAACCCATTGGGAAAGTAAGTTAGATCCCTGCCTCACAAAACACCACCATAGCAATTGAGACACATACTAAGAAGTAACAATTGAAAGGAAAACTTGACAAATTTTATAATAATTTCTGATGAGTGAATACCTTACTTTATAATTGAAGTATCATGCATTTTTAAAAATTTGCTAGTTTAAGGGGGACAGCAACGTGATTGAGGGATTCCGTGTCTCAGGCCCTTCCTTGGAAAAAAAATGATCACTCCATTTGAGGGGCCCTGGACCATGTCCTCTACTCAGAACAGGCAAGAATCCTAAAAACACAGAGCAGCATGTGGTGGTGCTAGTGAGTATTTTTTCACTGAATCAATTATTCTACTATGACACAGAGAAGAAGCCTAGATGCTAGGAGGGGGATCTCCAAACCTATCTTCAAAGAGGAGGCCTTGCTCCCTTGAATAGTGTTGCATGAAACTACGCTTGGGAAGGGAAGAGGTGTGTCATGAATATTTTGTCTGCAGAGAACAAAGTGCTGTGTAGAGACGTTGTGCAAGCTTGTCCCAGGATACGGAGCACAAGGACACAGTGACCTGATTCTCAGCCCTGCTCTTGGGGCATCGAACAGTCTCCACCCTTGACATATGGTGAGGCCCTCACAGGTGTCCTGGAGAGTATGGGCACACGACCTGAATCTGCCCAATCTGTGTGTTCTATCCTCCCTGGCTACCGTGATGGGCTCAGGATTTGGGCAGTGACCAATCAGGGCCCAGGGCTGGGACTCAGGCAACAGTCAAGGGGAAGAGGAGCTCTGGTTCTGCTGGGAGGGTCAGGGCTTCTGAGGTCAGTCTACAGCAGTGGGAGGAGCATGAGTTCAGCCTGGGGCAATTGGTGACCTTTCTGCTCCCATCAGGGCAGAGGCTCTGGCAGGCCTCTGAGAATGAGGGCCCTGCTGAGCTTAGGTTTTGAGAGCCCTGACTCCTGCTCTGGTCCCGAAACTCCACCTGAAACTGGAGGAAAACCATCTGCCTGGGAGTCCTCCTGCTTATCTGTGAACTTGTGTAAAAACGCTGGTTTTCCTGTCCAGCAGGCTAAGTGGAGACCCTGCAAAAGCAAGTGTGTGGGTTTTGGCTGGCTTCAGGAAAGAAACACCAGATGGCACTGGGAGACTGCAGTCTAATCTGGATTCAGGGGATATCTCTTGAAAGTGAAGGGACAAGTCCTTCTGTCATTTCCGAGTGCTTGTGAACCCATAGACTATAGGATCCATGGAATACTCCAGGCAAAAATACTGGAGTGGGCAGCCTTTCGCTTCTCCAAGGGATCTTCCAAACCCAGGGGTCGAACCCAGGTCTCTGCATGCAGGCAGATTCTTTACCAGCTGAGCCACAGAGAGGCCAAAATCTATTGGACTGGGTAGCCTGGCTTTTCTGCAGCTGACCAGGATTTCCTGACCCAGGAATCAAACTGGGCTCTCCTGCAGTGCAGAAGGATACTTCACCAGCTTAGGTGTCAGGGAAGCCCAGTATCTCTTAAGACCAGCTACTAATTGTAGGATTACCCTAAAGAGTCATCACAGGTTTAAGGTAGCAACCTGCTAATGTAGCAATCGATGTCTTTATTCTAGAAGACAAAACTGGGGCTCTAGGAAGGGAGTAACTCAGCTATAGCAAGGAAGTGTGTACCCAGACAAACTCCGAAGTTCCTGCTGTTAGAACTCAGGGAAGCCACATGGTGAAGCTTGTCCGTGTGACAGGGGCTAATGCACCCAGCCCACACAGCGTGCTGCGGGGACCTGACTTGCTAACTGCCGTCTGGCAGCTCAGAGACTCACAAAATCAGTTTGCACTGAAGAAAGGAATGGAAGTTCCCTTCATCCACCTCACCACAACCTGCAGGTCCTCTCCCACACCTGCTCCCTTCCTCCTCTTTGCTGAGGAAATTAGAGTCATGCTCATGTGACCACATTGGCTGTCCTGTGCTCACAGGCTACCAGTGGAGCTGCTAAAGGAGAGGCCAAGACTCTTTGGTCCTGAGTATCTCCCTTTCTTTTGCACCATCGAGGCCCTTCTCCAAAATTGCACTCGAGAGCCATTTTTTGAGACGTGCAGGGACCCTCCTTCAGTTTGCAACAAGTTGTATCCACTGCTGTCCTTTTAATGCCTCCCTTAAAACTCAGTTCATGTGCTCCCTTGCCTGTATGGTGGCCCACCTGGCTGCCATGTGAAGGACAGACATGACTGTGAATCAAAATCTCAGATATGACAGCTGGGTATCTGTGTATAAAGGACCTGATTATTCACACTGCAGAGTACATCATGAGAAACGCTGGGCTGGAAGAAACACAAGCTGGAATCAAGATTTCCAGGAGAAATATCAATAAACTCAGATATGCAGATGACACCACCCTTATGGCAGAAAGTGAAGAGGCACTAAAAAGCCTCTTGATGAAAGTGAAAGTGGAGAGTGAAAAGTTGGCTTAAAGCTCAACATTCAGAAAACGAAGATCATGTCAACTGGTCCCATCACTCCATGGGAAATAGATGGAGAAACAGTGGAAACAGTGTCAGACTTTACTTTTGCAGTTCCAAAATCTCTGCAGATGGTGATTGCAGCCATGAAATTAAAAGATGCTTCCTCCTTGGAAGAAAAGTTATGACCAACCTAGATAGCATATTCAAAAGCAGAGACATTACTTTGCCGACTAAGGTTCTTCTAGTCAAGGCTATGGTTTTTCCAGTAGTCATGTATGGATGTGAGAGTTGGACAGTGAAAAAGGCTGAGCGCCGAAGAATTGATGCTCTTGAACTGTCGTGATGGAGAAGACTCTTGGGAGTCCCTTGGAATGCAAGGAGATCCAACCAGTCCATTCTGAAGGAGATCAACCCTTTGATTGCTTTGGAAGGAATGATGCCAAAGCTGAAACTTCAGTACTTTGGCTACCTCATGAGAAGAGTTGACTCATTGGAAAATACTTTGATGCTGGGAGGGATTGGGGGAAGAAGAAGAAGGCGACGAATTAGGATGAGATGGCTGGATGGCATCACTGACTCGATGGATGCAAGTCTGAGTGAACTCTGGGAGTTGGTGATGGACATGGAGGCCTGGTGTGCTGTGATTCATGGGGTCGCAAAGAGTCAAAAATGACTGAGCGACTGAACTGAACTGAACTGAAAGGCTGAAGTAGGCTTCAGGGGTCCAGAACTAGGGCTTAGGCCAAAGTGACTCAACAGGCGTTTGGACGCCAGGGGAGGCTTCTGGCTCTAGAGGGGATGGGGCACGTTTATTGAGGTTCCGAAGGACCACTCTGTGCAGGTTCATGGTGCATAGAGAAAACAAGGTGGAGTCTAACCTGGAAGTGGTCGCAGCTGATGGCTCAGCCAGCTGCCTTCTTGAGGGTAGGATGTGGGGCAGAGGAAGGGACCCCGGTCTCCTGCCTTGTGTGGTACCCGGGGCATGTTGACACCAGACTAAACACTTACATGGTGATGACCATCGGTGCTGTCTGCAAAGGGTTTACACTGGCATGTGTCTTCATCTGAGAGGTCAGGCCATCTCGAAACTACACTGGCCATGGGTATGGCCTGTCCAACTTCACATGTTTCTTCTCTTCCTTACTGAGCATTCATTTCCAAGAGGGCTTTTGGGCCATAGGATGTTGGGTTTTCTCTAGCTTTGTCCAATGAGGAACACTTTTTGGTCTTGGTGTTGTTCATTTTCCAGCTCTCTTTTTTGGCTTCTTCTGTGAATTTGTTTGTGGAACAGAAAGAGCTCCGAATCTCCCTTCTGGCTGAGATGTCACATTTACAACAGCAATGCCTACCTGGAACGTTCTGACCAGATTTGCCGAAAGGGCTTGGTTTTGCAGATGACATCCTGAAAGTACCTACACTGTCCTTTCAGTTACCCAAAGGCTACTTCAAATGAAATTAAAAAAGAGAATTCTCAAGTTTAATCTTACAATATGTAGAGAGTCAGAAAAATCCCATGGAGAATGGGAAAGTTACCCATTCCAGTTTTCTGGCCTAGATAACTCCATGGACTGTAAGAACCATTGGAATGCAAAGAGTCTAACAAGACTAATCGCCTATAAACTTCCCTCTCTGTCAGAAAAAAAATCTATTTTTCTATCATTTCAGTGATTGACATTGATTGTGGACACCCAAAGAATGGGAAGAAGTGGAGAAAGGAGAAGACTAAATGTTGTCAGTTGGGGGAAGGAGGAATGGGGAATGCTTGACATGAACGGGGAGTGCTTGACATGAATTTGCTGGGAAGTGGGGGAATAGAATGAGAAGGTGCGAATGTAGACATTGGTGATGGTTGCACAGCACTGTGAAGGCCTTAATATGCCCAAATAGCATCAATTAAAGTAAAATTTACTAAGACAAACTTAACAGGAAAAAATACATAAAGCCAAAAGAAATAAAACATCACGAGAACGCTACACACACACCAGATGCAAATAAGCTCAGGGGATGGGCACTTAAGCTGCCCTGGGTGGAGTGTGAGTTGATGGCATCCACAGGAAGCAGGCAGGGAAGGAGGCTGCAGAGCCAACCACTCCCCTGGACAAGGTGTTTCCAGAAAGGCCTCCAGGTCTCTGTCCAGAGGGGGGGCTCGTTCTCCCTGCAGGGGTGCATCAGTCATTGTGGGCATCTGGGTCTTGGGCAGGAGCCAGGGCAGGCTCTCCCTGCAGAGGTGGTAACTCATGCCCTGTCTCGGGTTCTCCTGCCAAAGCCTGAGCAGGTACAGTTGCAGGTGGAGGTGGATGTTCTCACTGAGGGGGTGGGACATCGGTGCCTGTGGCTGGGGGTCCTGCAGGCACAGAGGTCCGATATGCCCAGTGTGCTGGCCAGTACCCAGCTGGCCTGGTGTCTGGGAAGGGAAGTCTCAGGTCTCGATGTCCCCTCAGTGGATCCCTGGGTCCTGCACCTGTAGTACCCACAGCTGTAGGGACAGGACTTGGAAGTGGAGTCTGGTTGTAATGAGAGGCCAGTGCTGGAGCTGTGAGAGAAGAGGTTAGCCATCGCCAGCATTTTTATGTGTGTATACGGGGACAGAAAGCTTCCCAGATAATCGCAAAGAATACCCAGCATAGGATGCACTCTGACTGCATTGTGAAAGATGGGTTGTGTGACGCAAGCCTTTGTTCCAGGCCCAGACCCAGCTCTGGGGGACTCCTCCCTGTGTAGCTCAACACCCCCTCCACACACACTCACATGCACAGCTCCAGCCTCCTCCCCTCTGTGCTTTGCCATGCTGTGCTCCAGGTCCTCCTGCTGCCTCAGCGGCAGGGCTTCTCAGGGCTCAGGGTCAGAGCTGGGTGTGCTGAGCTCCATGGCAGCCTGAGACTGGGCCTTGGGATGTGTCCTGGGTGGTGTGTGTGGAGCAGGCTTTCCCTTCTTCCTCTTCATTCCCACTTGGGCTGATCCCTCCATGGGCATGCTCACCTGGAGCCTGCACTGGGCCTCACTGGCAGGGGAGTGGTGATCCAACGCCTCCCTCGGGGGGGTGAACGGGGTGCCCCCCTCATTGGCCATATCGACTGGGAAGCTCTGAAATGACTCTGACCGTCAGCCCGCCCTGCCTGGAGTCTACTGAATTTTTGCTGTCAGCAGAAACATGTGTCTGCTCAGGTACCTACCCTGGACGAAGGAGACACCCCTGAGGGAGTGGGGTCTTCCTGGGCAGCTGGTGCTGCCTTGATTCTCCCCGTCCTGCCCAGCATTGTGTCCCCTGGGGTGTGGACACACCCAGCCCACAGACTTGTGAGCCACATCCGCAGGGGCTTGCTTGAGGCAGAGATAAACCAGGAAATCCCCATGCACACACAAAAGGAAAGGACTCAGGGTTACCCTGGTGGGATCGGAGAGGGGACCTGGCCCAGGATGAAGCTCCCCTGTTACATTTCTGTTCCTTTGGGCAAAGGGCCAGAGGCCTCTCGGGGGGTTCCTGAGGCAACACTGACTGCGTTCCCACACACCCAGCCAGTGAGCTCTCCCGAGTCCCCGGCCTCTAGGAATGGGCAAACAGCAAAACATCCTGGCTGCCCACGAACTTGCTGAGGACTCTTCTCTCCTGTAAGGCCTGGAAATCCGGTTTCCGTGTTCTGTTGGGTTTTTGCCAGGAAGTGACGTCATTTCCTAAGTTCTTTGCTGAGGTCCCTTACACAAAGCTCCCCAAGAGAATCTCTGGGTTTCTGTCTGTTCACCCACCCCCTTAGGCCATGTGCAGGCACAGTGACATGCACACCGCTCACCCCACAGCTTTGGAAGGCCTGGGTGCAGCCAGGGCATGAGCTCTGAGAACACAGCTCTTTCAGCAGGCTCCTTCTTCTCATCTGTGATGTGGCCCTTGACAAGCCATATGCCCCTCAGGGTTTCCCTAGTCTCTCCATCTGCAGAGTGGGTTCAATCTCTCATCTAATGCCTTGGTCTGTCAGCCTACAGCACCTACATGCCTTTCAACCTGGGGCTGGTATCACATGCAGCTTGTGCCCTGGGACTTCTCAAAGGCAAGATTCAATACATGGCTGACCTAGCATAGAATGGGGCAGAAACAGGCCTGGATGGGATCTTGGACCTATGAAAATGTCATGGAAATTGTCAGGAAGTCTGAGACTACTTTTGCAGCTCGAGAGGAAAGCCAGCTTCCTTCTCTCCACGAGACACGAGGCATGACTTCCCTGTTGAAAATCCATAGGAACCACAAGATCCATTGCAGCGCTGGTTAGGAACACTGAAGTTCCCGCCTCAACTCGAGATGAGGACCTAGGCCCCTGCACCAACTGCAGAGGAATCCCGAGAGACCTCTCGAGCTCGCATGGAGACCAAACTTTCCTGAGGCAAACGAGGGGTTCACTGAGGTCCCCGTTGTAACTCGAGAGGAACCCCCAGATTCCTGCTGCAACTCGAGAAAAAACAGGAAATTCTCCCCTCAACGCGAGATGAGACCCCTTTTCAATGCAGTGTCTCTAGAGAAATCCCACCTTCCCTCTTGAGCCTCGAAAGGATGCTTGACACCCTGGATGCAACTCAAGAAGTTCCGCAACAAACCTGTCTCCACTAAAGAGGAAAACTGAGTATCCCATCACAAATCAAGAAGAGCCCCGTTTTCCCTCCTCATCTCGAGATGAAGGTCAATTTCCCTTCTTGGTTTGGAAATGTATCCCGGCATTCCCATCGCCCCTCAAGAGGAGGCTGTCTCAAATTGAAACTCGAGAGGGACTCCAGGGGTCTGCCACAATTAAAAAAGACCCAAATGTCCCAATCTACTCCAGATCAAAATGATTCCTCTTCACTATCTCCACTGTAATCCAAAGTATCGACTCAAAACAAGATGGGAGTTGTGACAGCCCTGTGGCACCTCGATACGAAGCCACAGATCCCTATGTCAACTCGACAGGAAGCCTGACACTAATTTTAAAGCTCGAAAGGACAGCGGACTGGCCTGACACTCATGTTGAAACTCCATAGGAAGCCCGAGATCCATGTCAGCCCTGGAGAGGAACCCTGAGGTTCCAGCCTCAACTTGAGATGAGGACATAGGCCCCTGCATCACTTGGAGAGGTATCTCGAGAGGCCCCTCGCAAATCTCATGGAGACTTGAATTTCTTGAGGCAACACAAGCGTGTCCCTGAGGTCCCCATTAGAACTCGAGAGGAATCCCAAGTTTCCTGCCACAACTCGAGAAAAACCAGGAGATTCTGCACTCAACGCGAGATGAGGCTCTTTTCTGCTGAAGCGTTTCTAGAGAAATCCCACATTCCCACTTTAGCCTTGAAATGGTCCTTGACACCCATGAAGCAACTCAAGAAATTCCCCGATATACACGTTCCCATGAGAGAGGAACACCGAGGGTCCAGCCACAACTCAAGAAGACCCACGTTTTCCCCCTCCTCAACTGGAGATGAGGGTCGATTCCCCTGCTTCGTGGGGAAAGGAATCATGAAGTTCCTGTCGTACCTCAAGAGAAGGCCAGTCTCACCTTGAAACTCGAGCACATCCCTGGGAATCGTGTCTCTATTTGAAAAGACCCCGATGTGACCATCCATTCCAGACAAGCCCAATTCCCCTGCACTGACTCGAATGTCACCCCGAGTATTGACTCACAACCCGAAGGCAAGTGGGATAACCCTATGTCAACTCGACAGGAAGCCTGACACTACTTTTAAAGCTCGAGAGGAAAGCAGACTTGCATGTCTCCACCAGAAATGAGGCCTGACTTCCCTGTTGAAACTCCATAGGAACCCCAAGATTCATGTCAGCACTGGAGAAGAATCCTGAAGTTCTGGCCTCAACTCAAGATGAGGACATCGGCCCCAGGCACCGACTGGAGAGGAATCCAGAAAGACCCCTCGCAACTCGTATGGAGACTTGACTTTCCTGAGGCAACATGAGTCGTAACTCGAGAGGAACCCCAGGTTTCCTGTCGAAACTCGAGAAACACCAGGAAGTTCTCCCCTCAACCCGATATGAGGCCCTTTTGCACAGCGGCGTCTCGAGAGAAACCCCACCTTCCCTTTTGAGCCTCGAAAGGTCCTAAACACCCTTGAGGCAACTCCAGAAGTTTCCCGACATTGCCGTCTCCACTTGGGAGGAACCCTGACTGTCCCGCCACAATTCAAGAAGAGCCCCATTTTCCCCTCCTTATCTCGAGATGAGGTTCCATTTCCATGCTTCTTAGGGAAAGAAATCCCGGCGTTGATATAGGGATCTGTGTTTTTCTCTCAAGGTGCCACAGGGCTGTCAAACATGCCACTGTGTTTTGAGTCGATGCTCAGGATGACAGTCGAGTCAGTGCAGGGGAACCAGGTGTATCTGGAATGGATTGGGACATGGGGTTCTTTGGAATAGTGGCACGACCCCTGGAGTTCCTCTCCAGTTTCACTTTGAGACCACCTCCTCTTGAGGTGTGACGGGAATACCGGGATTCCTTTCCCGACAAAGCAGGGAATTGGACCCTCATCTCGAGATGAGGAGGGGAAAAGGGGCTATTCTTGAGTTGTGGCGGGACACGGGGTTCCTTTTAAGTGGAGATGGGTATGTCGGGGAACTTCTTGAGTTACATCAAGGGTGTCAAGGACCCTTTCGAGGCTCAAAAAGGAAGGTTGGCTTTCTCTCGCCACCCCGCAGAGGGAAAGGGCCTCAGCTCGCATTGAGAGGAGAATCTCCCGGTTTTTCTCGAGTTGTGGCAGCAAATATGGGGCTCCTCTCGAGTTACGATGGGAACCTCAGGGACCTGCTCATGTTTCTACAGGGAAGTCAGGTCTTCATGCCAGTTGCGAGGGGCCCCTAGGGATTGCTCGCCAGTTGGTGCCTAGGCCTAGGGATTCATCTGGAATTGAGGCCAGAAACTCAGGGCGCCATTCCAGTGCTGACATGGGTCTCAGGGTTCCTATGGAGTTTCCAAAGGGGAGTCAGGTCTCGTCTCGTGTGGAGACATGCAAGTCTGCTTTCCTCTCGAGCTGTCAAAGTAGTGTCAGACTTCCTGTCGAGTTGACATAGGGATCTGTGTCTTTCTCTCAAGGTGCCACAGGGCTGTCACAACTGCCATCTTGTTTGGAGTGGATAAAAGGGGTGACAGTTGAGTCAGTGCAGGGGAATCTGGTGTATCTGGAGTGGACTTGGACAATGGGGTCTTTCAGGATGTGGCATGACCCGTGGAGTTCCTCTCGACTTTCAAGTTGAGACCGCCTCCTCTTGAGGTGCGACGAGACCGATGGATTCCTTTCCAGACGAATGAGGGAAATGGACCCTCATCTCGAGATGAGGAGGAAAATGGGTCTTTTCTTGAGTTGCAGTGGGACCCTCATTGTTCCTCTCGAATGGAGACGGGTATGTGGGGGAACTTCTTGAGTTGCCTCAAGGGTGTCAAGGACCCTTTTGAGGCTGAAGAGTGAAGGTGGGATTCTCAAGAGGCCGCAGAGAAGGGCCTCATCTTGCGTTGAGGGGAGAAACTCTTGGTTTTCCTCGAGTTGAGACAGAAAACTTGGGGTTCCTCTCGAGTTACAATGGGGACCTCAGGGACCCGCTCGTGTTGCCTCAGGAAAGTCAAGTCTCCATGCCAGTTATGAGGGGCCTCTCAGAATTCCTCTCCATTCGGTGAGGGGGCCAAGGTTCTCCTCTGGAGTTTATACCGGAACCTCAGGTTTCCTCTCCAGTGCTGATATGGATCTCGGGGTTCCTATAGAGTTTGAACAGGGGAGTCAGGTCTCGTCTCCTATGGAGACATGCAATACCGCTCTCCTCTCGAGCTGGAAAATTAGTGTCAGGCTTCCTGTCGAGTTGACATTGGGATCTGCGGTTTTCTCTCAAGGTGCCACAGGGCTGTCACACATGCCATCTTGTTTTGAGTCGATACTCAGGGTGACAGTCGAGTCAGTGCAGGGGAATCCGGTTTATCTCGAGTTGATTTGGACATCAGGGTCTTTTTGAACTGTGGCATGATGCCGGGAGGGTGTACATGAGATTCCACTCATGACAAGGTCATGCTGAAGATCCTGACAGTGCAAGTCAGACCAGGTCTCAAGAGATCCTCTGCCTGAGCATCTGCCCCCAAACCAGAATCTGTCTGTTTTATTATTTTATGTCTCTCACCAACACCTCTGACATTAACAGGGGGCTCTCCCCGACCACCTTTCTCTAAATAAAATTAACTTGGAGGTCTAGTTAATTAGTCTCCTGGGCCTAATTGGAGTGTTTCTATTCAGACCCATCTGATAGCTTTCTAATTTGCCTGACAGGCTTATCCAGACTTTTACTACTATGCATATGATTGTTAAGAGCTGCCCAACCGCGAGAGGCACAGGATGCTTAAAAAATTCTAGGTATGTAGAGCATTTTTGAGGAGTTAAAAAATCATTAGAATAAAACTGGTTAAGGGTTTCATTGTTGAGCCCATACTTGCTGTCAAGTTTTCATATCCTTTATTTGTTGTGTACCCGGGAGTTCATTAAATAATTTAGTTGGTATATAGAAAAAAACAAATGACACCATTAGATCTTTGAGTTAAGTGCTTTCTTGTAACCAGCTGCGCCTTTGCTCTATAAGGATGTAACTTTATTTAGTACTTTGAGGATGATGCAGATTAAAGAAAAACACTTCAAGGGAAAATGAGTTTTTTGGTTGATTAACATTTATCAAGGAAAAGTGCCATAAAATGTTAACATGCCTCCTGGCCAGAAGATAATGTAAATCACCTGAGACCTTCTGTATTCGGAAAGGTATGCAGAAAGAAAGCCTAATATTTATAAAGGCCAGGACTGCTGACCCTTCATGACTCTGCATCTTCCGTTATGTAAAACTTAGGGTATATAAGCACCTTTTGAAAATAAAATTATGGGCTACTTGCACAAGCGTGACCTCCCTCATGTCAATTCTTTCTCTCTTTCTCCCTCTCATTCCCTCTCGTTTTCAGGCTGATCCCTTGAAAGACAGAGGCTCTATACATTCACTTTTCTGCCCGGGCTTCTAAGACCCATGCAAGAGAGAGCCCAAGGTGGGGCAACCTCCGCTATTCAAGTGGGCACCTGTGGCCTACGGGAACAGAGCAAGTGTCTTGTCTTGAGACTTTATTAGCTATCTGTGTAAACCAAGAAATATCAGCCCCTTTCTCTCCTTTAATTTCTTAATGGTTCTCTTACCTCCCTCTATAACTCTAAGTATATAAATCTATATCTATATACCTCTCTGGCCTAGCTGTCCATGCTTCGGATATCCTGGAACCAACCGGGGCTGGACCCCGGTAGCATGACTCCTGAGTTCCTCTCGAGTTTCAAGTTGAGACCGGCTCCTCTTGAGGTGTGACAGGAACACTGGTATATCTTTCCAAACGAATCAGGGAAATGGACACTCACCTCAAGATGAGGACGGAAAATCGGGGCTCTTCTTGAGTTGTGGCAGGACCCTCGGTATTCCTCTCGAGCGGAGACGGGTATGTCAGGGAACTTCTTAAGTTGCATCAAGGGTGTCAAGGACCCTTTAGAGGCTCAAGAGGGAAAGTGGGATTTCTCTCAAGAAGCCACAGCGGAAAAAGGCCTCATCTCGTGCTGAGGGGAGAATCTCTTGGATTTTCTTGAGTTGCGGTGGGAAACTTGGGGTTCCTCTTGAGTTACGACTGGGATTTCAGGAACCTGCTCATGTTACCTCAGGAAAGTCCATCCCATGCGAGTTGTGAGGGGCCTGTCAGGATTCCTCTCCAGTCAGTGCCTGGTCCTAGGTCCTCATCTGGAGTTGCGGCCAAAACCTCAGTGTTCCCCTCCAATGCTGACATGGATCTCGGGGTTCCTATTGAATTTCAACAGTGGAGTCAGGCCTCGTCTTGTGTGGAGACATGCAAGTTCGCTTTCCTCTCGAGCTCTAAAAGTAGTGTCAGGGTTCCTGTGGAGTGACATAGGGATCTGTGGCTTTCTCTTGAGGTGCCCAGTGCTGTAACTGCTGTCAACTTTGTTTTAGTTGATTGTTGGGGTGACAGTCACGCCACTGCAGGGTAATCAAGTATATCTGGAGTTGATTGGGCCTTCGGAATCTTTTTGAATTGTGGCACGACCCCTGGATTTCCTCCCTAGTTTCACGTTGAGACTTCCTTCTCTTGAGTTGCGACTGGAACGCCGGGATTCCTTTCCCAACAAAGCAGGGAAATGGACCCTTACCAGGGCCCAGCTCTGGTTGGATCCAGGGTGTCTGAAGCATGGACAGTGAGGCAAGAGAGATATATAGATATAGAGAGAGATAAGGAAAGAATTTGCAGTTAAGAGAATACAGGAGAGAACAGAGACTGATATTCCTTGGTTTACACAGAAAGCCAATAAAGTCCCAAGACAAGGGATTTATACCATTCACATAGGCCACCGGCGCCCGCTTGAATAGCGGAGGGTGCTCCGCCTTGGGTTCCTTCTCACGATGGTCTTAGAAGCCTGGGCAGAGAAGTGAACATGGAGGACCCATGCATCCCATGGGATCAGCCTGAAAAAGAAGTATACAGAGAAAGAACTTACAACAGGGGGAGGCCAAGCTTGTGCAAGACCCGTAGCTTTATTTTCAAAAGGAGCTTATATACCCTAAGTTTTACATAATGGAAGATGCAGAGTCACGCAGGGGCAGCAGTCCTGACCCTTATCGATACCAGGCTTTCTTTCTGTATACTTTTCCGTATTCAAAAGGTCTCAGGTGATTTACATTATCTTCTGGCCAAGAGGTCTGTTAACATTTTATGTCTCTTTTCCTTGATGAATACTAGTCAGCCAAAAAACTCATTTTCCCTTGAAGTGTTTTTTCTTTAATCTGCATCACCCTCAAAGTACTAAATAAAGTTAAGTTACATTCCTATAGAACAAAGGTGCAGTTGGTTACAACAAAGTACTTAACTCAAAGATCTAATGTTGCTGATGCCAGGGCTACTACCTGTTTTTTTTCTATATACCAACTATATCAAAATAAAAGATATGAAAACTTGGCAGCAAGTATTGGTTCAATAATGAAACCCTTAACCAGTTCTATTCTAATGATTTTTAACTCCTCAAAAGGCTCTACATTCCCACAATGTTTTAAGATTCCTGTGCCTCTCACAGTTGGGAGGCTGTAAACAATCACATGCTTAGTTGAAAAAGTCCAGATAAACCTGTCAGGCAAGTTAGAAAGCCATCAGAAGTGTTTGAATTGAAACACTCCAATTAAATGCCCAGGAGACTTATAAACTAGAGCTCTAAGATAATTTTCTCAGAGAAAGGTGGTCGGGGACAGCCCCACGTTGGTAACAGAGGAACTGATGAAAAATAGCAGGACAAGAAGATTTTGGTTTTGGGGTAGATGCTGGAGAAGGTCCAGTGGATCCCACAAGTAGTGAGTCAACTTTACCTGTAAGGACTCGTCCTCATGACCTTTGTCATGGGTAGGATCTCCAGAGCTGGCTCAAGGCAGACCCTCATGTCAAGATGAGGAAGGAACAACGGGGCTCTTCTTGAGATGTGGCAGGACAGTTGGGGTTCCTCTCGAGTGGAGACAGGGATGTAGGGAAACTGCTTGAGTTGCATCAAGGCTGTTAAAGACACTTTCAAGGCTCAAGAGGGAAAGTGGAATTTCTCTCGAGACGCCACAATGGAAAAGGGCCTCATCTCGCGTGGAGGGGAGAATCTCCTTGTTTCTCTTGTGTTACGGCCGGAAACATGGGGTTCCTCTGGAGTTATGATGGAGACATCAGGTTTCCGATCATGTTTCCTCAGGAGAGTCAAGTCTCCATGCGAGTTGCAAGGGTCCTCTTGGGATTCCTCTCCAGTCAGTGCAGGGGCCTATGGCCTCTTTAAGTGTTGAGGCCGGAACCTAAGATTCCTCTACAGTGCTGACATGGATCTCGGGGTTCCTATGGAGTTTCAAAGGGGAGTCAGGCCTCGTATTTGTGGAGACATGCAAGTTCGCTTTCCTCTCGAGCTGTAAAAGTAGTGTTAGGTTCCGGCCGAGATGACATAGGGATCTGTGGCTTTCTCTCCAGGTGCCGCAGGGCTGTCACACATGCCAAAATTGTGTTGAGTTGATTTTTGGGGTGACAGTCGAGTCAGTACAGGGGAATCAGGTGTATGTGGAGTGGATTGGGACATCAGGGTCTTTTTGAATTGTGGGAAAACCTATGGAGTTGCTCTCGAGTTTCAAGTTGAGACTGCCTCCTCTTGAAGTGCGTCAGGAATGCTGAGATTCGTTTCCCTACGAAGCAGGGAAATGGACCCTCATCTCGAGATGAAGAGGGAAAAACGGGGCTCTTCTTGAGTTGTGGCGGGACCCTAAGTGTTACTCTCGAGTCAGGGAACTTCTTGAGTTGCATCAAGGGTGTCAAGGACCCTTTCGAGGCTCAAGGGGGAAAGTGGGATTTCTCTCGAAACACCGTAGGGGAAAGAGGCCTCATCTCGCACTGAGAGGAGAATCTCCTGCTTTTTCTGTTTGCAGCAGGAAAAACGGGGTGCCTCTCAAGTTACGACGTGGCCCTCAGGGACCTGCTCGTGTTGCCTCAGGAAAGTCAAGTCTCCATGCGAGTTGTGAGAGGCCTCTCAGGATGCTCTCCAGTTGGTGCCGGGTCTTAGGTCCTTATCTCGAGTTGAGGCTGAACCTCAGGGTTCCTCTCCAGGGCTGAAATGGATCTCAGGGTTCCTATGGAGTTTCAACAGGGTAGTAAGACCTGACCTCGTCTCGTGTGGAGATATGCAAGTCAGCTTTCCTCTCGAAATGTAATAGTAGTTTCTGGTTTCTAGCTGAGTTGACATAGGCATCTGCTGCTTTCTCTCGAGGTGTTACAGGGCTGTCACACTTCCCATTGTGTTTTGAGTTGACACTTGGGGTGACAGTCGAGTCAGTGCAGGGGAATCAGGATTATCTGGAGTGGATTGGGACATCGAGGTCTTTTTGGATTGAAGCACAACCCCCGGAGTTCTCTCGAGTTCTAAATTGAGACCGCCTCCACTTGAGGTGCGATGGGAACACCGGGATTCCTTTCCTGATGAAGCAGGAAGGTGGAATTTCATCTCGAGATGAGGAGGGAAAAACGGGGCTCATCTCGTGTTGAGGTGGGACACCCGGTGTTTCTCTAGTGTCGGGGAACTTCTTGAGCTGCATCAAGGGTGTCAAGGACCCTTTTGAGGCTCAAGAGGGAAAGTGGGATATATCCCAAGACGCTGCTGCAGAAAAAAGCCTCATCTCACGTTGAGAGGAGAATCTTCTGGTTTTACTCGAGTTGCGGCAGGAAACTTGGGGTTTCTCTTGAGTTACAACAAGGAAATCAGGAACCTGCTTGTATTGCCTCAGGAAACTCCAGTCTCCATGTGAGTTGCATGGGCCTCTCGGGATTCCTTTCCAGTCGGTGCCAGGTCCTAGGTCCTCATCTGGAGCTGAGGCCAGAACCTCAGGTTTCCTCTCCTGTCTGACGTGGATTTCGGGGTTCCTATGGAGTTTCAAAAGGGTATCAGGCCTCGTCTCTTGTGGAGACATGCAAATCTGCTTTTCTATTGAACTGTAACAGTAGTGTCAGGCTTCCTGTCGAGTTGACATAGGGATCTATGGTTATGTCTTGAGATGTCAAAGGCTGTCATAAGTGCTATCGTGTTTAGAGTCAATACCTGGGTTGACAGTCGAGTCAGTGTTGGGGAGCCAGGTGTATCTGGAGGTATTGGGACACTGGGGTCTTTTGGAATGGTGGTATGACCCCTGGAGTTCCTCTCGACTTTCAAGTAGGGACCGCATCCTCTTGAGTTGCGATGGGAACACTGGGATTCCTTTCCGGACGAAGCAGGGAAATGGAACCTCATCGCAAGTTGAGGAGGGAAAACTGGGGTTCTTCTTGAGTTGTGGTGGGACCCTCAGTGTTCCTTTTGAGGGGAGACAGGTATGTCGGGGAATTTCTTGAGTTGCATGAACGTTGTCAAGGACCCTTTCGAGATTAAGAGGGAAGGTGGGATTTCTCTCAAGATGTTGCAGCGGAAAAGGGCCTCATCTAGCGTTGAGTGGAGAATCTCCTGGTGTTTCTCGAGTTTCTTCAGGAAACATGGGGTTCCTCTCGAGATACGACGGGGACCTCATGAACTCCCTCGTGTTGCCACAGGAAAGTCAAGTCTCCATGGGAGTTGCGAAGGGCCTCTCAGGATTCCTCTCCAGTCAGTGCCAGGTCCTAGGTCCTCATCTGGATCTGAGGCCGGAACCTCAGGGTTCCTCTCCAGGGCTGACATGGATCTTGGGGTTCCTATGGGGTTTCAACAGGGGAGTCTGGCCTCGTCTCATGTGGAGACATGCAAGTCTGCTTTCCTCTCAAGCTGTAACTGTAGTGTCAGGCTTCCTGTCGAGTTGACACAGGGATCTGTGGCTTTTTCTCGAGGTTCCAGAGGGCTGTCACAGGTGCCATCGTGTTGTGAGTCGATACTCGCGGTGACAGCCGAGTCAGTGCAAGGGAAACAGTTGTATCTGGAGTGGGATGGGAATTCGGGGTCTTTTGGAATGGTGGCACGACCCCTGAGGCTCCTTTCGAGGTTCAAATTGAGACCGCCTCCTCTTGAGGGATGACGGTAACGCTGGGATTCCTTTCTTGACAAAGATATACCCGTCTCCACTCGAGAGGAAAACCGATGGTCTGGCCACAACTTTAGAAGAGCCCCTTTTTTCCTTCTCATCTCGAGATGAGGGTCCTTTCCTTGCTTCTTAAGGAAAGGAATGTCGGCTTTCCCGTCACCCCTCAAGAGGAGGCGCTCTCAACTTGAAACACAAAAGGAACTCCAGGGGTCGTGCCACAATTCCAAAAGACTCCGATGTCCCAATCCACTCCAGAGACACCTGACTCCCCTGCACTGACTCGACTGTCACCCCGATTATCGACTCACAAGACGATGGCACGTGTGACAGCCCTGTGGCACCTCGAGAGAAAGCCACTGATCCCTATGCCAACTCAACAGGAAACCTGACACTACTGTTACAACATGAGAGGAAAGCGGACTTGCTTGTATCCACACGAGACAAGGCCTGACTCCTCTGTGGAAACTTCATAGGAATCCGAGATTCATGTCAGCACTGGAGAGGAAACCTGAGGCTCTGGACTCAGCTCCAGACAAGGACCTGGGACCTGGGACTGATTGGAGAGGAATCGCGAGAGGCCCCTTGCAACTCGCATGGAGACTGGACTTTCCTGAGGCCACACGAGCGGGTCCCAGAACTCCCTGTCACAGCTTGAGAGGAATCCCAATTTTCCTGCCGCAACTCGAGAAAAACTGGGAGATTGTACCCTCAACGCGAGATGAGGCGCTTTTACACTGTGGCTTCTCAAGAGACATCACACCTTCCCTTTGAGCCTCAAAAGGGTCCTTGACACCCTGATGCAACTCAAGAAGTTCCCCGACATACCCATCTCCTCTCAAGAGGAACACTGAGTGTCTCGCCAAAACTAAAGAAGAGCCCCATTTTTCCCTCCTCATCTTGAGATGAGGGTCCCTGTGGAATCCCTGCGTTGCTGTCTCACCTCAAGAGGAGGTGGTCTCAACTTGAAAGTCGAGAGGAACTCCAGGGGTCGTGCCACCATTCCAAAAGACCCCGATGTCCCAGTGCACCCCAGATACACCTGATTCCCCGTCACTGACTCGATTGTCACCCCGTGTAGCGACGCACAACACGATGGCACGTGTGACAGCCTGCCGGGAGCCAGAGTGAGGAATCCCGCCCATTGCGAAGGTCATGAGGAAGGAATCCTGACATACGCAAAAGGCGTGATCTGGTTTCAGGGGTACCCCCTGGATTTTCCTGCGCATCTACCCCCCAAAACCAGAGTCTGCCTGCCTTATTGTACTGTGCATTCCACTCTTCTGACATTAACAGGGGCTGTCCTGCACCACCTTTCTCTGGAAAATTTTAACTCAGAGCTCCAACTGGTCTCCTGCATATGAACGGAATGTTTCAGCTCAAATCCCTCTGATGGCTCTCTAACTTGCCTGAGAGGTTCCCCCGAACTTTTACAAGTTGTGATTGTTTACAGCCCCCCAACCGCGAGAGGCACAAAGCTTAAAGCATCTTAAAGATACAGAGCCTTGTCTAAAAAGCTAAAAATTATTTTGGTGATGGGTTTCACTGTTGAGTCAAATACTGCTGCCAGGCCTCCATATTCTTTATCTTTTATACACCTGAAGGATATTAATCAATATACTTTGGATATAGAAAAAGGAATATAGTAGTTTTGATCTTACCAACACTAGACCTGTGAGTTAATTAATTTTCTCTTTGTAACAGATCACTGTACTCCTCTTTCTTTGTTATAAATTGTTGTGTCCTTGCTATGTAACAATGGAACTTTATTTGGTGTTTTCTGAGAGTGGCATCAGGCTTTGGGAGAACAACACTTTTAAGGTTTTCTGGTTGACAGACCCTTATCAGAAAACGGCCGTAAAATGTTAATTGGCCCTCTGGCCAGAAGATGATGTAAATCACCTAAGACTCGTGTATACAGCTAGGTATGCAGAGAGAAAGCCTGATCATGATAAGAGTCAGGGCTGCTGACGCTGCATAATTTTGTATTATCCATTGATCTCTAAGTACAACCAAAGGTATAAAAAGCTTTTCCAGACAATAAAGGATGGACCAGTTTCTCAGACCAGCTTCTGGAACTGGTTTCTTGGAAATCTGGCTCCCCCCATGTCGACTTCCTCTCTCTCTCTTTCTCCCTCTCCCTCCCTCTCCTTTTCAGGCAGAATTCCCATCTGGAGCGTGGAGGCTCACCACGTCTACTTACGTGCCCTGGCTTCTAAGACCCACACGAGAGAGAGCTTAATGCAGGGCAACCCCTGTTATTCAAGCGGACGCTGGTGGCCTAATGTAGATGGTGCAAACCTCTTATTTGGAGGTTTTATTAGTTTTCCACATAAACCACGTTATTCAGTCTCTATTCTCCATTCAGTCTTCTACAACAATACTTTTTCATAATCTCTCTTATGTTTCAAATTAAATAGTCCTTTCCCAGAGTCCAACTCCATCCCTGCTTCAAATTCGCTGGATCCACCGGGGCTGGACCCAGAAAAGAGCCCAGTGGCACTCCGAGAAAAAGCCACAAATCCCTATGTCAACTCGACAGGAAGCCCGACTCTACTGTTGCAGCTCGAGAGGAAAACGGACTTGCATATCTCCACATGAGACGAGGCCTGAGTCCCCTGTGGTAACTCCATACGAACCCCGAGATCCATGTCAGCACTGGAGAGGAAATCTGAGGTTGCGGTCTCAGCTCCAGATGAGGACCTAGAACCTGGCAACGACTGGAGAGGAATCCCAAGAGGCCCCTCATAACTCGCATGGAGACTGGACTTTGCTGAGACCACACCAGCGGTTGCCTGATGTCCCCATCGTAACTCGAGAGGAACTCCAAGTTTCCTGCCGCAACTTGAGAAAAACAAGGAGATTCTCCCTTCAACACAAGATGAGGCCGTTTTCCGCTGCAGCGTCTCGAGAGATATCCCACCTTCCCTCTTGCATCTCGAAAAGGGTCTTGATCCATGTCAGCACTGGAGAGGGACCCTGAGGTTGTGGTCTCATCTCCAGGTGATGACATAGAACTGGCACCGAATGGAGAAGTATCCCAAGAGGCCCCTCACAACTCGCATGCAGACTGCACTTTCCTGAGGCAACACGAGGGGGTCCCTGAGTTCCCCATTGTAACTCGAGAGGAACCCCGAGTTACTGCTGCAACACGAGAAAAACCGTGAGATTCTCTCCTCAAAGCGAGCTGAGGCCCTTTTCCGCTGCAGCATCTCAAGAGAAATCCCACCTTCCCTCTTGTGCCTTGAAAGGGTCCTTGACGCCATTGATGCAACTCAAGAAGTTCCTGAACATACATGTTTCCACTTGAGAGGAACACCGAGGGTCCAGCCGACTCAAGAAGAGCCCCATTCTTCAATTCTCATCTCAAGATGAGGGTCCCTTTTCCTGCTTCTTCGGGAAAGGAATCCCAGCGTTTCTGCCACACCTCAAGAGGAGGGGTTCTCAACTTGAAAGTCGAGAGGAACTCCAGGGGTCGTACCACCATTCCAAAAGACCTGGTTGCCCCAGTCCACACCAGATACACCTGATTCCCCTTCACTGACTCGACTGTCACCCCGAGTATCGACTCACAACACGATGGTACGTGTGAGAGCCCTGTGGCTCCTCTAGAAGAAGGCACAGATTCCTATTTCATCATGACAGGAAGCCTGACTCAACTGTTACAGCTCGGGAGGAAAGCAGACTTGCATGTCTCCAAACGAGAGGATGCCTGACTCCCCTGTGGAAACTCCATAGAAACCCCTAGATCCACGTAAGCACTGGAGAGGAAGCCTGAGGTTGCAGCTTCAGCTCCAGAAGGGGACCTGGGACCCGGCACTGACTGGAGAGGAATCCCGAGAGGCCCCTCACAACTCGCATGGAGAGTGGACTTTCCTGAGGTCACACGATTGGGTCCCTGAGGTGTGCATCTCAACTCGAGAGGAATCCCAAGTTTCCTGCCGCAACTTGAGAAAAACCAGGAGATTCTCCCCTCAATGCAAGATGAGGCCTTTTTCCAATGCTGTGTCTGGAGAGAAATCCCACCTTCCCTCTTGAGCCTCGAAAGGATCCGTGAAACCCTTGAGGCAATTCACGAAGTTCACCGACATACCGAATCCAATCGAGAGGAACCCGAGGGATCTGCCACAAGTCAGGAATAGCCCTGTTTTTCCTTCCTCATCTCGAGATGAGGGTCCCTGTTCCTGCTTCGTCAGGAAAGGAATCCCGACAAACTCTTCGCACCTCAAGGGGAGGCGGTCTCAACTTGAAAGTCGAGAGGAAATCCAGGGATTGTACCACCATTCCAAAAGGACCTGATGTACCATTCCACGCCAGATACACCTGATTCCTCTGCACTGACTCGACTGTCACACTGAGTATCGACTCACAACACGATGGTCATGTGACAGCCCTGTGGCACCTCGAGAGAAAGACACAGATCCCTATGAGAGCTCAACAGGAATCCTGATGCTACAGTTTCAGCTCGGCAGGAATGCGGACTTGCATGTCTCCACACGAGCCAAGTCCTGACTCCCCTGTGGAAACTCCATAGGAACCCCGATATCCTAGTCAGCACTGGAGAGGAACCTGAGGTTGTGGCCTCAGACCCAGATGAAGACCTGGGAGCCAGCACTGACTGGAGAGGAATCCCGAGAGGCTCCTGGCAACTCGCATCGAGACTGTACTTTCCTGAGGCCACACGAGCGGGTCCCTGAGGTCCCCGTCGTAACTCGAGAGGAACCCCCAGTTTCCACCACAACACGAGAAAAATCAGCACATTCTCCACCCAATGTGTGGTGCGGCCTTCTTCCGCTGCGACGTCTCGAGAGAAATCCCACCTTCCCTCTTGAGCCTTGAAAGGATCCTTGAGACCCTTGATACAACTCAGGAAGTTCCCCGATATACTCGTCACTACTCGAGAGGAACACAGAGGATCCGCCACAACTCAAGAAGAGCCCTGTTTTTCCCTCCTCATCTCGAGATGAAGGTCCATTTCCCTGCTTCGTTGGGAAAGGAATCCTGGCGTTCTCGTCGCACCTCAAGAGGAGGCGATCTCAACTTGAAAGTTGAGAGGAACTCCAGGGGTCGAGCCACCATTCCAAAAGACCCCGATGTCCCAGTCCACTCCAGATCTACCTGATTCCCCTGCACTGACTCGACTGTCATCTGGAGTATAGACTCACAATTCGATGGCAGGTGTGACAGCCATGTGGCACCTCGAGAGAAAGCCTTAGATCCCTATGTCAACTGGCCAGGAAGACTGACACTACTGCTACAGCTTTGGAGGAAAGCAGACTTGCGCATCTCCACACAAGACGAGGCTTGACTCCCCTGTGGAAACTCCATAGGAACTCCGAGATCCATGTCAGCACTGAAGAGGAACCCTAAAGTTGTGGCCTCAGAGACAGATGTGGACCTAGGACCCGGCACCAACTGGAGAGGAATCCCGAGAAGCCCATCACAACTCGCATGGAGACTGGACTTTCCTGAGGCCACACGAGCGGGTCCCTGAGATCCCCATCGTAACTCAAGAGGAACACCAAGTTTCCTGCCGTAACTTGAGAAAAGCCAGGAGATTCTCCCCTCAACATGAGATGAGGCCCTTTTCTGTTGCGGGCATACTGAGAGATATCCCACCTTCCCTCTTGCGACTCAAAAGGATCCTTGACACCCTCGATGCAACTCAAGAAGTTTCCTGACATTCCCATCTCCACTCGAGAGGAACACCGAGGATCCCGCCACACCTCAAGAAGCGCCCCGTTTTCCCCTCCTCATCTCGAGATGAGGATCCTTTTCCCTGATTGGTAGGAAAAGGAATCCCGGAGTTCCCGTCGCACCTCAAGTGGAGGCACTCTCAACTTTTAAGTGGAGAGGAACTCCAAGTGTCGTGCCACCATTCCCAAAGACCCCGAATCCCAGTCAACTCCAGATACACCTGATTCCCCCACACTGATGAGAATCTCACGCCGAGTATCGACTCACAACACGATGGCACATGTGACAGCCCTGTGGCACCTCGAAGGAAAGCCACAGATCCCTACGTCAACTCGACAGGAAGCCTAACTCTACTGTTACAGCTGGGGAGGAAAGCGAACTTGCATGACTCCACATGAGACGAGGACTGACTCCCCTGTGGGACAGCTTTAGGATCCCTGAGTTCCATGTCAGCACGGAAGAGGAAACCTAAGGTTGTGGCCTCAGCTCCAGATGAGGACCTAGGACTCAGCACCGACTGGAGAGGAATCCCGAGAGGCTACTCACAACTCTCATGGAGACTGGACTTTCCTGAGGCCACATGAGCATGTTCCTGAGACCCCCGTCGTAACTCGAGAGGAACACCACCTTTCCTGCTGCAACTCGAGAAAAACCAGGAGATTCGCCCTTCAACGCTAGATGAGGCCCTTTTCCACGTCAGCATCTCGAGAGAAATCCTACCTTCCATCTAGAGCCTTGAAAAGGTCCTTGACGCCCTTGATGCAACTCAAGAAGGTCATCGACATACCCTTATCAAATCGAGAGGAACACAGTGGGTCCCGCCACAACTAAGAAAAGCCCCCGTTTTTCCCTCCTTATCTCGAGATGAGTGACCCTTTTCCTGCTTTGTTGGGAAAGGAATCCCGGCATTCCCGTCATACCTCAAGAGAAGGTGGTCTCATTTCTCCAAAGAAGACTTATGGATGGCTAAAAAACACATGAAAAGATGCTCAACATCACTCATTATCAGAGAAATGCAAATCAAGACCACAATGAGGTACCATTTCACACCAGTCAGAATGGCTGTGATCCAAAAGTCTACAAGCAATGAATGCTGGAGAGGATGTGGAGAAAAGGGAATCCTCTTACACTGTTGGTGGGAATGCAAACTAGTACAGCCACTATGGAGAAGAGTGTGGAGATTCCTTAAAAAATTGTAAATAGAAATGCCTTATGACCCAGCAATCCCACTTCTGGGCATACACACCGAGGAAACCAGAATTGAAAGAGGCATATGTACCCCAATGTTCATTGCAGCACTGTTTATAATAGCCAGGACATGGAAACAACCTAGATGTCCATTAGCAGATGAATGGATAAGAAAGCTGTGGTACATATACACAGTGGAGTATTACTCAGCCATTAAAAATAATATATTTGAATCAGTTTTAATGAGATGGATGAAAATGGAGCCGATTATACAGAGTGAAGTAAGCCAGAAAGAAAAACACCAATACAGTATACTAACACATATATATGGAATTTAGAAAGATGGTAAGGATAACCCTGTATGCGAGACAGCAAAAGAGACACAGATGTATAGAACGGACTTTTGCACTCTGAGGGAGAGGGAGAGAGTGGGATGATTTGGGAGAATGGCACTGAAACATGTATACTATCATGTAAGAAACGAATCACCAATCTATGTTGGATACAGGATACAGGATGCTTGGGGCTGGTGCACGGAGATGATCCAGAGAGATGATATGGGGTGGGAGGTGGTAGGCGGTTTCAGGATTGGGAACTCATGTACACCTGCGGCGGATTCATGTCAATGTATGGCAAAACCAATACACTAGTGTAAAGTAAAATAAAGTAAAAATAAAAAATAAAAAAATAAAAATAAAAAAAAAGAGAGAAGGCGGTCTCAACTTGAAAGACGAGAGGACCTCCAGGGGTCTTGCCACCATTCCAAAAGACACCTATGTCCCACTCCACTCCAGATACACCTGATTCCCCTGCACTGACTCGACTGTCACCCCGAGTATCGACTCACAACACGATGGCACGCGTGACAGCCCTGTGGCACCTGGAAAGAAAGCCACAGATCCGTATGTCAACTCGACAGGAAACCTAACTTTACTGTTACAGCTGGGGAGGAAGGAGAACTTGCACGTCTCCACACGAGACGAGGCCTGACTCCTCTCTGGAAACTCCATAGGAACCTTGAGATCCATGTCAGCAAGGAAGAGGAAGCCTGAGGTTGCGGCCTCATCTCCAGATGAGGACCTAAGACCTGGCAACGACTGGAGAGGAATCCCGAGAGTCCCCTCCCAACTCACATGGAGACTGGAGTTTCCTGAGGCCACACTAGCGGGTCCCTGCGTTCCCCATCTTAACTCGAGAGGAACCCCAAGTTTCCTGCCGCAAGTTGAGAAAAACCAGGAGATTCTCCCCTCAAGGCGAGATGAGTCCCTTTTCTGCTGCGGCATCTCGAGAGAAATCCCACCTTCCTTCTTGAGACTAAAAAGGTTCCTTGACGTCCTTGACGCAACTCAGGAAGCTCTTCGACATATCCTTCTCCCTCGAGAGTAACACCGAGGGTCCAATCACAATTCAAGAAGAGACCAGTTATTGTCTCCTCATCTCGAGATGAGGGACCATATCCCTGCTTCGTCAGGAATGGAATCCCGGCATCCTGTCGCACTCAAGAGGAGGTGGTCTCAACTTGAAAGTTGACAGGAACTCCAGTGTTTGTGCCACCATTCCAAATAACCCCGATGTCCCAGTGCACTCCAGATACACCGAATTTCCCTGCACTTACTTGACTGTCACACAGAGTATCGACTTACAACACAATAGCACGTGTGACAGCCCTGTGGAACCTCGAGAGAAAGCCACAGAGCCCTATGTCAACTCGACAGGAAGCTTGACTCTACTGTTACAGCACGGTAGGAAAGTGGACTTGCATGTCTCCACGAGACGAGGCCTGACTCCCCGGTGGAAACTTCATAGGAACCCCGAGATCCATGTCAGCAGGGAGAGGAACACTGAGGTTGCAGCCTCAGCTCCAGATGAGGACCTAGGTCCTGGCACCGAATGCAGAGGAATCCTGAGAGGACCCTCTGAGCTCGCATGGAGACTGGACTTCCCTGAGTACACAAGAGCGGGTCTCGGAGGTCCCCAACGTAACTCGAGAGGAAACCCAAGTTTCCTGCCGCAACTCGAGAAAAACAAGGAGATTCTCCCCTCAATGCGAGATGAGGCCCTTTTCTGCTGCAGCGTTTCGAGAGAAATCCCACATTCACTCTTCAGACTCAAAAGGGTCCTTGACATCCTTGAGGCAACTCAAGAAGTTTCCCGGATATCCGTCTCCACTCGAGAGGAACACCGAGGGTCCAGCTACCTCAAGAAGACCCCCCATTTTCCCCTCCTCATCCCGAGTTGGGGGTCCCTTTCCCTGCTTCTTCTGGAAAGGAATCCCGAAATTCTCGTCGCACCTCAAGAGGAGGCGGTCTCAGCTTGAAATTCGAGAAGAACTCCAGGGTTTGTGCCACCATTTCAAAAGATCCTGATGTCCCAGTCCACTCCAGATACATCTGATTCCCCTGCACTGATTCGACTGTCACACCGAGTATCCACTCACAACAGGAATGCACGTGTGACAGCCCTGTTGCACCTTGAGAGAAAGCCACAGATCCCTATGTCAACTCGACAGGAGGCCTGACACTACTGTTACAGCTCTGGAGGTGAACGGAATTGCACGTCTCCACATGAGGCGAGGCCTGACACCCCTGTGGAGACTGCATAGAAGCCCTGAAATCCATGTCAGCACTGAAGAGGAAGCCTGAGGTTGCGGTCTCAGCTCCAGATGAGGACTTAGAACCCGGCACAGATGGGAGAGGAATCCCGAGAGGCCCCTTGCAACTCGCATGGAGACTGGACTTTCCTGCGGCCACATGAGCAACTCCGTGAGGTCCCCATCGTAACTTGAAAGGAACCCAAAGTTTCCTGCGTCAACTCGAGAAAAACCAGGAGATTATCCCCTCAACGCGAAATGAAGCCCTTTTCCCCTGCAGCGTCTCGAGAGAAATCCCACCTTCCCTCTTGAGCCTCGAAAGGGTCCTTGGCCCCCTTGAGGCAATTGAAGAAGTTCCCTGACATACCCAGCTGCACTCGAGCCAAGACCGAGGGTCCTAACACAACACAAGAAGAGTCCCGTTTTTCCCTCCTCATCTTGAGATGAGGGTCCCTTCCCCTGCTTCGTTGAGAAAGGAATCCCGTTGTTCCCGTTGCACCTCAAGAGGAGGCGCTCTCAACTTGAATGTCGAGGAGATCACCAGGGGTCAGGCCACTGTTCCAAAAGACCCCAACGTCCCAGTCCAATCCAGATACAACTAATTCCCCTGCGCTGACTGGACTGTCACCCCGAGTGTCGATTTACAACACGATGGCACGTGTGACAGTATTGTGACACTGTGAGAGAAAGCCACAGATCGCTATGTCAACCCTACAGAAAGACTGACACTACTGTTAGAGCTCAGGAGGAAAGTGGACTTGCATGTCTCCACACGAACGAGGCCAGACTCCACTCTGGAAACTCCATAGGAACCCCGAGATCCATGTCAGCACTGGCAGGAACCCTGAGGTTGAGCCTCAGCTCCCGATGAGGATCTCGGCCCCGGAAGCCACTGGAGAGGAACCCGAGAGGTCCCTCACAACTCACATGGAGACTGGACTTCCCAGAGGCCACACGAGCGATACCCTGTGGTCCTCGTAGTACTCAAGAAGAACCCCAAGTTTCCTGATGCAACTTGAGAAAAACCAGGAGATTTTCTCCTCAACGCGAGATGAAGCCATTTTCTGTTGCGGTGTCTTGAGAGAAATCCACCTTCCCTCTTGAGCCTCAAAAGGGTCCTTGACACACTTGATGCAATTCAAGAAATTCCCCGACATACCCGTCTCCACTCGAGAGGAACACCGACGGTCCTGCCACAGCTCAAGAGGAGCCCCGCTTTTCCCTCCTCATCTCGAGATGAGGGTCCATTTCCCTGCTTCTTCGGTAAGGTATCCTGGCGTTCGTGTCGCACCTCAAGAGGAGGCGGTCGAAACTTGAAAGACAACAGGAACTCCAGGGGTCGTGCCAACATTGCAGAAGACCCCAAAATCCCAGTCCACATGAGATATGCCTCCTTCCCATGAACTGACTCAACTGTCACCCCGAGTATCGACTCACAACACGATGGCACCTGTGACATCCCTGTGGCACCTCGAAAGAAAGACGCAGATCCCTATGTCACCTAGACAGGAAGCGTGACTCGACTGTTACAGTTCGGAAGGAGAGTGGACTGCATGTCTCCACAAGAGACGAGCCCTGACTCCCCTGTGGAAATTCCATAGGAACACCGAGATCCATGTTAGCACTGGAGAGGAAACCAGAGGTTGCGGCCTCAGCTCCAGATGAGGACCAAGGGCCCGGCACCGAATGGAGAGGGATCCCGAGAGGCCTTCATAACTCGATGGAAACTGGAATTTCCTGAGGCTACACGAGCGGGTCACTGAGGTCCCCGTTGTAACTCGAGAGGAACCCCAATTTTCCTGCTGCAACTCGAGAATAACCAGGAGATTCTCACCTCAACACGAGATAAGACCCTTTTCTGTAGTGGCATCTCGAGAGAAATCCCACCTTCTCTCTTGAGCCTTGAAAGGGCCCTTGACACCCTGATGCAACTCAAGAAATTCCACGACAAACCCATTTCCACTCCAGTGGAACACTGAGGGTTCTGCCACAACTCAAGAAGAGCCCCTTTTCTCCCTCCTCATCTCGAGATGAGGGTCCTTTTCCCTGCTACGTTGGGAATGGAAATCCAGTGTTCCCGTCGCACCTCAAGTGGAGGCGCTCTCAACTTGGAAGCCGACAGGAACTCCAGGGGTTGTGCCACAATTCAAAAAGACCTCGTTATCCCAGTCCATCCCAGATACACCTGATTTCCCTGGACTGACTCGAATGTCACCTCGGGTATCGACTCAAAACATGATGTCATGTGTGACAGCCCTGTGACACCTCGAGAGAAAACCACAGATCCCTATGTCAACTCGACAGGAAGTGCGACTCGACTGTTACAGCTCGGAAGGAAGGCGGACTTGCATGTCTCCATACGAGACGAGGCCTGATTGCCCTGTGAAATCTCCATAGAAACACCGAGATCAATGTCAGCACTTGAGAAGTAATCTGAGGTTGCGTTTTCAGCTCCAGATGAGGACCTAGGATGCAGCACAGAATGGAGAGGGATGGCGAGAGTCCCCTCGCAACTCGCATGGTGACTGGACTTTCCTGGGGCCACTTGAGCGGGTCCCTGAGGTCCCCCTCCTAACTCGAGAGGAACCCCAAGTTTCTTGTCACAACTGGAGAAAAACCAGGAGATTCTCCCCTCAACGCGAGATGAGGCCCTTTTCCACTGCGGCGGCTAGAGAGAAATCCTACCTTTCCTCTTACGCCTCTAAAGGTTCTTTGACACCCTTGATGCAACTCAAGAACTTCCCCTACATACCCATCTCCACTCGAGAGGAAAACCGAGGGTCCCACCACAACTCAAGAAGAGCACCAGTGTTCCCTCCTCATCTCGAGATGAGGATCTCTTCCCCTGCTTAGTCAGGAAAGGAATCTCAGCATTCCCGTCGCACCTCAAGAGGAGGCACTCTCAACGTGAAAGTCGAGAGGAACTCCAGCGGTCATGCCACCGTTCCAAAAGACCCCGATGTCCAAATCCACTCCAGATACACCTGATTCCCCTGCACTGACTTGACTGTCAGCCCGATTATCGACTCACAACAGGATGGCATGTGTGACTGCCTCCAGGGAGCCAGCGTTAAGAATTCCATCCATGGCACAGGTTATGAGAAAGGAAGCCTGACATATGCAAAGGCGTATTCTGGTTTCAGGCGTTCCCTCTGGATTTTCCTAGGCATCTACCCCCAAATACAAGTTTGCCAGCCTTATTGTACTGTCCTTTCCACTCTTCTGACATTAACAGGGGCCGTCCCCCATGTCCTTCCCCTGGAAAAAGTTAACTTTGAGCTCCAACAGGTCTCCTGCATGTGAAAGGAATGTTTCAGCTCAAATCCCTCTGAGGGCTCTCTAACTTGCCTGACAGGTTCTCCCGCACTTAGACAACTTGTGATTGTTTCAGTTCAGTTCAGTTCAGTCGCTCAGAAGTGTCCGACTCTTTGCAACCCCATGAATTGCAGCACGCCAGGCCTCCCTGTCCATCACCAACTCCCGGAGTTCATTCAGACTCACGTCCATAGAGTCAGTGATGCCATCCAGCCATCTCATCCATTGTCGTCCCCCCTCCCCTCCTGCCCCCAATCCCTCCCAGCATCAGAGTCTTTTCCAATGAGTCAACACTTCGCATGAGGTGGCCAAAGTACTGGAGTTTCAGCTTTAGCATCATTCCTTCCAAAGAAATCTCAGGGCTGATATCCTTCAGAATGGACTGGTTGGATCTCCTTGCAGTCCAAGGGACTCTCAAGAGTCTTCTCCAACACCACAGTTCAAAAGCATCAATTCTTCGGCATTCAGCCTACTTCACAGTCCAACTCTCACTTCCATACATGACCCCCTGGAAATACCATAGCCTTGACTAGACGGACTTTAGTTGGCAAAGTAATGTATCTGCTTTCGAATATGCTATCCAGGTTGGTCATAACTTTTCTTCCAAGGATAAGCGTCTTTTACTTTCATTACTGCAGTCACCATCTGCAGTGATTTTGGAGCCCAAAAAACAAAGTCTGACACTGTTTCCATTGTTTACCCATCTATTTCCCATGAAGTGATGGAATTGGATGCCATGATCTTCGTTTTTGGAATGTTGAGCTTTAAGCCAACGTTTTCAGTCTCCTCTTTCACTTTCATCAAGAAGCTTTTTAGTTCCTCTTCACTTTCTGCCATAAGGGTGGTGTCATCTGCATATCTGAGGTTATTGACATTTCTCCCCACAATCTTGATTCCAGCTTGTGTTTTTTCCAGTCCAGCGTTTCTCATGATGTACTCTGCATATAATTTAAATAAGCAGGGTGACAATATACAGCCCTGACATACTCCTTTTCCCATTTGGAACCAATCTGTTGTTCCATGTCCAATTCTAACAGTTGCTTCCTGACTTGCATACAAATTTCTCAAGAGGCAGGTCAGATTGTCTGGTATTCCCATCTCTCTCAGAATTTTCCACAGTTGATTGTGATCCACACAGTCAAAGGCTTTGGCATAGTCAATAAAGCAGAAATAGATGTTTTTCTGGAACTCTCTTGCCTTTTCGATGATCCAGTGGATGTTGCCAATTTGATCTCTGGTTCCTCTGCCTCTTCTAAAACCAGCTTGAACATCAGGAAGTTCACGGTTCACATATTGTTGAAGCCTAGCTTGGAGAATTTTGAGCATTACTTTACTAGCGTGTGAGATGAGTGCAATTATTCGGTAGTTTTAGTATTCTTTGGCATTTCCTTTCTTTGGGATTGGAATGAAAACTGACGTTTTCCAGTCCTTTGGCCACTGCTGAGTTTTCCAAATTTGCTGGCATATTGAGTGCAGCACTTTCACAGCATCATCTTTCAGGATTTGAAATAGCTCCACTGGAATTCCATCACCTCCACTTGCTTTGTTTGTAGTGATTCTTCCTAAGGCCCACTTGACTTCACATTCCAGGATGTCTGGCTCTATATGAGTGATCACACCATCGTGATTATCTTCATCGTGAAGATCTTTTTCATACAGTTCTTCTGTGTTTTCTTGTCACCTCTTCTTAATATTTTCTGCTTCTGTTAGGGCCGTACCATTTCTGTCCTTTATCGAGCCCATCTTTGCATGAAGTTTTCCCTTGGTATCTCTAATTTTCTTGAAGAGATCTCTAGTGTTTCCCATTCTGTTGTTTTCCTCTATTTCTTTGCATTGATCACTGAAGAAGGCTTTCTTATCTCTTCTTGCTATTCTTTGGAACTCTGCATTCAGATGGTTATATCTTTCCTTTTCTCCTTTGCTTTACATTTCTCTTCTTTTCACAGCTATTTGTAAGGCCTCCCCAACAGCAATTTTGCTTTTTTAGCATTTCTTTTCCATGGGGATGGTCTTGATCCCTGTCTCCTGTACAATGTCACAAATCTCATTCCATAGTTCTTCAGGTACTCTATCCATCAGATCTAGGCCCTTAAATCTATTTTTCACTTCCACTGTATAATCATAAGGGTTTTGATTTAGGTCATACCTAAGTGATCTAGCGGTTTTCCCTACTTTCTTCAATTTAAGGGTGAATTTGGCAATAAGGAGTTCATGATCTGAGCCACAGTCAGCTCCTGGTCTTGTTTTTGCTGCCCATATAGAGCTTCTCAATCTTTGGCTGCAAAGAATATAATCAATCTGATTTCGGTGTTGACCATCTGGTGATGTCCATGTGTAGAGTCTTCTCTTGTGTTGTTGGAATAGGGTGTTTGCTATGACCAGTGCATTTTCCTGGCAAAACTCTATTAGTCTTTGCCCTGCTTCATTCTGTATTCAAAGGCTAAAGTTACCTGTTACTCCAGGTGTTTCTTGACTTCCTATTTTTTCATTCCAGTCCCCTATAATGAAAAGGACATATTTTTGGGGTGTTACTTCTACAAGGTCTTGTAGGTCTTCATAGAACCTTTCAACTTCAGTTTCTTCAGCATTACTGGTTGGGGCATAGACTTGGATTATGGTGATATTGAATGGTTTGCCTTGGAAACGAACAGAGATCATACTGTTGTTTGTGTTATTGCATCCAAGTACTGCATTTCTGACTCTTTTGCTGACCATGATGGCTACTCCATTTCTTCTGAGGGATTCCTGCCCACAGTAGTAGATACAATGGTCATCTGAGTTAAATTCACCCATTCCATTCCATTTTAGGTCGCTGATTCCTATAATGTCGATGTTCACTCTTGCCAGCTCTTGTTTGACCACTTACAATTTCCCTTGATTCTTGGACCTGACATTCCAGGTTCCTATGCAATATTGCTCTTTACAGCATAGGACTTTATTTCTACCACCAGTCACATCCACAGCTGGGTGTTGTTTTTGTTTTGGCTCCATCCCTTTTTTCTTTCTGGAGTTATTTCTCCACTGATCTCCAGTAGCCTATTGGACACCTACAGACCTGGGGAGTTCCTCATTCAGTATCCTATTATTTTGCCTTTTCATACTGTTCATGGGGTTCTCAAGGCAAAAATACTGAATTGGTTTGCCATTCCTTTCTCCAGTGGACCACATTCTGTCAGACCTCTGGTCATGGTGTGATTGTTTACAGCCCCCCAACCGCGAGAGGCACTAAGCTTAAAGCATCTTAAACATACAGAGCCTTGTCTAAAAAGCTAAAAGTTTTATTGGTGATGGGTTTCACTGTTGACTCAATAACTGCTGCCTGGCCTCCATATTCTTTATCTTTTAGGCACCTGAATGATATTAATCAATATAATTGGGATCTAGAAAAAGGAATATAGTAGTCTTGATGTTAGCAACACTAGACTTTTGAGTTAATTAAATTTCTCTATGTTATAAATCACTGCACTCCTCTTTCTTGTTATAAATTGTTGTGTCCTTGCTATGTAAGAATGTAATTCTATTTAGTGCTTTCTGAGAGTGGCACCAGACTTTGGGAAGAACAACACTTTTTAAGTTTTCTGGTTGACAGACCCTTATCAGAAGAGGGCCATAAAATGTTAATTGGCCCTCTGGCTAGAAGATGATGTAAATCATCTAAGACTGGTGTATATAGCTAGGTATGCAGAGAGAAAGCCTGGTCTCGATAAAAGTCAGAGCTGCTGACGCTGCATAATTTTGGATTATCCATTGGTCTCTATGTAAAACCAAAGGTATAAAAAGCTTTTCCAGACAATAAAGGATGGACCAGTTTCTCAGACCAGCTTCTGGAACTGGTTTCTTGGAAATCTGGTTCCCCCATGTCGTCTTCCTCTCTCTCTCTTTCTGCTTCTCCCTCCCTCTCCTTTTCAGGCTGAATTCCCATCTGGAGCATGGAGGCTCACCATGTATACTTACTTGCCCATGCTTCTAAGACCGACCTGAGAGGGAGAACAAGACGGGGCACCCTCCGCTATTCAAGTGGGCTCTGAAGGCCTAACGTAGATGGTGCAAACCTCTTGTCTTAAGGTTTTATTAGTTTTCCACGTAAACAAAGTTATTCAGCCTCTTTTCGCCATTAAATTTTCACACTACACTATTTTTTCCTAATCTCTCGTTTATTTCTAATTAAAGTGTCCTTTCCCAGACTCCAACTCTGTCCCTGCTTTGAATTCGCTGGATCCACCAGGGCTGGACCTTGGCAACAGCCCTGTAGAACTTCGAGAGAAAGCCACAGATCCCTATGTCAACTCGACACGAAGTCTGACGCTACTGTTAAAGCTCGAGAGGAAAGCAGACTTGCATGTCTCCACATGAGACAAGGCCTGATTCCATATTGAAACTAGATAGGAACCCCAAGATCCATGTCAGCACACAGGAGAGGAAACCCGAGGTTCCGGCCTCAGCTTCAGATGAGGACTTAAGACCTGGCACTGACTGGAGAGGAATCCTGAGAGGCCCCTCGCAACTCGCATGCAGACTAGACTTTCCTGAGGCAACACAAGCAGGTCCCTGAGGTCCCCGTCGTAACTCAGGAGGAACCCCTCGTTTCCTGCCTCAACTCAAGAAAAACCAGGAGATTCTCCCATCAGTGTGAGATGAGGCTCTTTTCCACTGTGGCATCTCGAGAGAGAAATCTTACCGTCCCCCTTGAGCCTCGAAAGGGTCCTTGACATCTTGATGTAATTCAAGAAGTTCCCCAACAGACCCATCTCCACTCGAGAGAAACCCCAAGGGTCCTGCCACAACTCAAGTATAGCCCCGTTTTCCCCTCTTCATCTCGAGATGAGGGGCAATTTCCCTGCTTCGTCAAGAAAGCAATCCCGGCATTCCCGTCGCAAGAAAGCAATCCCGGCATTCTCGTCGCAAGTCAAGAGGAGGAGTTCTCAAATTGAAAGTGGAGAAGAACACCAGGGGTCGTGCCACCATTCCAAAAGACCACAATGTCCCAATCCACTGCAGATACAACTGATTCCCTTGTATTGACTCTATTGTCACCCCGTGTATTGACTCACAACAGGATGGCACGTGTGACAGCCTTGTGGCACCTCAAGAGAAAGACACAGTTCCCTGTCAAATTCACAGGAAGCCTGACACTGTTACAGCTCGAAAGGAAAGAGGACTTACATGTTTGTACATGAGACGAAGCCTGACACCCTATTGAAACTCCAGCGGAATTCCGAGTTCCATGTCAGTAATGGAGAGGAAGCCTGAGGTTCTGACCTCAGCTCCAGATGAGGACCTAGGACCTGGCACTGACTGGAGAGAAATCCCGAGAGGCCCCTCGCAACTCGCATGGAGACTGGACTTTCCTGAGGCCACACAAGTGGGTCCCTGAGTTCCCTGTCGTAACTCGAGAGGAACCACAAGTTTCCTGCCCCAACTCGAGAAAAATCAGGAGATTCTCCCCTCAACCCGAGATAAGGCCCTTTTCCGCTGCGACGTCTCAAGAGAAATCCCATCTTCCCTCTTGCACCCCAAAAGGGTCCTTGACACCCTTGATTCAACTCAAGAAGTTTCCTAACATACCCGTCTCCACTGGAGATGATCACCAAGAGTCCCGTCAAAACTCAAGAAGAGCCCCATATTTCCGTCCTTATCTCGAGATGAGGGTCCATTTCCCTGCTTCTTTGGGAAAAGGTAATCCTGCCGGGTCCAGCCCCTGTGCATCCAGAGTAATTCGATGTGAAGACGGAGTCAGCGATTGATTTAGAGAAACATAATGAAAGAATGTTGTAGATAAGAAAATGGAGGAGAGAAAGAGGCTGATATTCCTTGGTTTACATGGAGAACCAATAAAACTTCGAGACGAGAAGTTTGCCCTGTGCACAGTGGCCACAGGTTCCCTCCCAGTCTCTCGAGTGAGTGAAGATGCAGAACATCTTCCCATTCAGATCTTAGAAACTCGGGCAGATAACTGATCACATAGAGCCTCTATGCTCCAAGAGATCAGCCTGAGAAAGAGAGTGAGAGGGAGAGAGAGAGAGAATGATAGACACGGGGAGACCAAGCTGGTTCGATGAGTGAGGCCCAATAACTTTATTTTCAAAATGACTTTTATACATTTTCCACAAATGATGCAGTGTACATTATCTTCTGGCCTTGGAGGCCTGTGAAACATTTTAAGACCCTCTTTTGATAAAGGCTGCTTAACGAGAAAACTTATTTTTCCTTTGAAGTGTTTTTTCTTTATATTTCTAATCTATGTCAGCCTCAGAAACTATCAAACAAAGTTACATTTTCATGAAGCAAAGGTGCAGCGAGTTACAACCAGGAAAGAACCAATTAGCTCAAAGGTCTGATGTGGTTAGTTTCAAGGCTACATTTGTTTATGTTAATTCTGAATATGTTAACAAATGTACTCCCAGGTGCACAGTGGATAAAAGATATGGGAACTTAGCACAAGCATTGGCCCAATAATGAAATCTTACACCTGCACTACTCTAATAACTTTTAACTCTTTGAAAGGCTCTATGTTTTAGGCTTCCCATACCTCTCACAGTTGGGAGGCTGTAAACAACCACATGCATAGTTGTAAAAGTCCAGGTAAGGCAAGCTAGAGAGCCATCAAAGGTTTTGAGCTGAAACACTGCTTTTATATGCAGGAGACTGTTAACTGGAGTTCTAAGTTAACTTTTTCTAGAGAAAGGTGGTCAGGGATAGGCCCACTGTAATGTCAGAAAAATAGGTGGAAAGCATAATGAGGTAAGGCAGGCAGAATAAGGTTTTGGGGTAGATGTTTGAGAAAATTCAGTGAGGCTCCCTTAAGGTGTGACTCACATTTGCCTGTGGGACCCTTAACCTCAAGGCCTTTTCCATGGGTGGTATTCCCCATGCTGGCTGCCGGCAAATGCCGGTGTTCCCGACACACCTCAAGAGGAGGTGATCTCAATTTGAAAGTTGAAAGCAACTCCAGGGGACCTGCCACCATTCCAAAAGACCCATTTATGTCCCAATCCACTCCAGATACACCTGATTCCCCTGCACTGACTCGACTGTCAGCCCTAGTATCGACGCAAAACATGATAGAATGTGTGACAATGCTGTGGCACCTCGAAAGAAAGCCACAGACCCCTATGTCAACTCGACAGGAAGCCTGACGCTACTGTTACAGCTCGAGAGGAAAGCCGGCTTGCATGTCTCCACACGAGACGAGGCCTGACTCCACTGTTGAAGCTCCATAGGAACACCGAGAACACTGTCAGCACTGGAGAGGAATCTTGAGGTTCCAGCCTCAGCTCCAGATGAGGATGTAGGGCCCGGCACCGACTGGAGAGGAGTTCCTAGAGTCCACTTGCATGGAGACTGGACTTTCCTGCGGCCACACGAGTGGGTCCCTGAGGTCCTCGTTGAAACAGGAGAGGAACCCCAAGCTTCCTGACGCAGCTGGAGAAAAACCAGGAGATTATCCCCTTAACACGAGATGAGGCCCTTCTCCACTGCATGTCTCGAGAGAAATCCCACCTTCCCTCTTGACCCTCCAAAGGGTCCTTGACACTCCTGATGCAACTCAAGAAGTTCCCCAATATACCCGTCTCCTCTCGAGAGGAACACTGAGAGTCCCGACACAACTCAAGAAGAGCCCCGTTTTTCCCTCCTCATCTTGAGATGAGGGTCCCTTTCCCTGCTTCATCAGGAAAGGAAACCCGGCGTTCCTGTCGCACCTCAAGAGGAGGCGCTCTCAACTTGAAAGTCGAGAGGAACTCCAGGTGTCGTGCCACCATTCGAAAAGACCCCGATGTCCAAATCCACTCAAGATACACCTGATTCCCATGCACTGACACGACTGTAACACTGAGGATCAACTCACAACGCGATGGCACGTGTGACAGCTCTGTGGCACCTCAAAGAAAGCCACAAATCCCTGTGTCAACTTGACAAGAAACCTGACACTAATGTTACAGCTCAGGAGGAAAGCGGACTTGTATTTCTCCACATGAGACAAGGCATGACTCCCTTGTGGAAACTCCATAGGAACCCAGAGATCCATGTCAGCAATGGAGTGGAAACCAGAGGTTTTGGAATCAGCTCCAGATGAGGACCTAGGACGCGGCACCGACTGGAGAGGAATCCTGAGAAACCCCTCGCAACTCGCATGGAGACTAGACTTTCCTAAGGCCACAAGAGTGGGTCCCTGAGGTTCCCGTCATAACTCGAGAGGAACCCCAAGTTTCCTGCCGCAACTCGAGAAAAACCAGGAGATTCTCCTCTCAAGGCGAGATGGGGCCCTTTTCCGCTGCGGCATCTTGAGAGAGATCCCACCTTGCCTCTTGAGCCTCGAAAGGGTAATGGACACCCTTGATGCAACTCAAGAAATTCCCCGACATACCCATCTCCAATCGTAAGGAATCCAGAGGGTGCCGCCAAAACTCAAGAAGAGCCCCTTTTTCCGTCCTCATCTCGAGATGTGGGTCCCTTTCCCTGCTTCGTAGGAAAAGGAATACCGGCATTCCAGTTGGACCTCAAGAGGAGGCGCTCTCAAATGGATCGTCAAGAGGAACTCCAGAGGTCGTGCCACCATTCAAAAACACCCCAATATCGCAGTCCACTCCAGATACACCTGATTCCCCTGCACTGACTCGACTGTCACCCCGAGTATGGACTAACAAAACGATGGCACGTATGACAGCCCTGTGACACTTCGAGAGAAAGCCACAAATCCCTATGTCAACTCAACAGAAAGCCTGTCTCTACTGATACAGATCGGTAGGAAAGCGGACTTGCATGTCTCCACAAGAGACGAGGCCTGACTCCCCTGTTCAAACTCCATAGGAACACCGAGATCCCTGTCAGCACGGGAAAGGAATCCTGAGTTTGCGGCCTCAGCTCCAAATGAGGTCCTAGGACCTGGCACCGATGGGAGAGGAATCCCGAGAGGCCCCTCACAACTCTCACGGAGACTGGACATTCCTGAGGCCACATGAGCGGGTCCCTGAAGTCCCCATCGTAACTCAAGAGGAACCCCGACTTTACTGCCACAACCTGAGAACAACCAGGAAATTCTCCCCTCAATGCAATATGAGGCCCTTTTCCGCTATGGCATCTCAAAATAAATCTCACCTTCCCTCTTGAGCCTCAAAAGGGTCCATGACACCCTTGATGCAACTCAAGAAGTTTCCCAACAAACCCATCTCCACTCGAGAGGAACACCGAGGGTCCCACCACAACCCAAGAACAGCCCCGTTTTTCCATCCTCTCCTCGAGATGAGGGTCCCTTTCCCTACTTCTCTGGGAAAGGAATCCCGGCGTACCTGTCGCACCTCAAGAGGAGGCGCTCTCAACTTGTTAGTCGAGAGGAACTCTGGGGTAGTGCCACCATTCCAAAAGATCCCGATGTCTCAGTCCAGTCCAGATAAACCTGATTCCCCTGCACTGACTCGACTATCACGCCGAATATCGACTCAAAACATGATGGCCATTGTGATAGCCCTGTGGCACCTCAAGAGAAAGCCACAGATCCCTATGGCAACACGACAGCACTTCCTTTGCTGCCTATTTTGGGACCCCCATAACCCCCAACAGAGAACTGAAAGGGAGATTGGAAGGTCACCTTCTCTTACTTAAAAGAGTACCCAACTTTCTGGTTGTCGTTTTTCCATTGAAATTCTGGTTCAAGTGCCCCATCTCGGTTTCTTTCGGTGGCTGAGCCTATAATGGCTCCCTGCATTCTACTCCTTTACTCCCATAATTTGGGTCATTTTCCCACTTCTGTGGTGATTGGGCACTGTCATTGCTTCTAACTTCCAGATAGATTTATGAAAAGGTCTGTAAAATCTACTCATTTCCTCTCTCTTGTTCAGTGTCTCTCTCTAGACATGTCTTTCTTTTCCTTTCAAAATTCTGTCTCTGTTTTCCTTTTTCTCTTTCTGTGTCTCCTGTGGCTGGATGGAAGCCTTTGAATGCACATGTATATTAATAGCTTAGGAATAGTTTTTAGGGATAGGTTAAAGTGAGATCAAGTGTTTAGGTTGGAGTTGAATTTGGGGGATGGGACAAGGGTGGTGTGTTTTTTCTTGGAGACTTGAGTGCTGTTTGTTCTTAGTCTATTTTACATAGGATCCGCTTATCAGATACATCACTTACAAGTCGTCTCTTATGTTCAGTTTACTATATTTTTGATTTGTGAAAGCTTGATTCCCTGGTGGCTCAATTGGTAAAGCGTCTGCCAACAATGTGGGACCCTGATTTTATCGCTGGGGTGGGAAGATCCCCTGGAGAAGGAAATGGCCAATCACTCTAGTACTTTTGCCTAGAAAATTCCATAGATGGAGGAGCCTGGTGGGCTACAGTCTATGGAGTCACAAATAGTCGGATAAGACTGAGCCACTTCACTTTACTAGTGGTTGGCACAAAGATTTGTAGTTTCAACACCACTAAAGACTGTGTGTGGGTGCAGGAGGGCCGAGAGGAGCTACTCCAAGTTCAAGGTCAGGAGAGGCGGCCCTGATGAGTTACCCCTCATCCAAGGTAAGGAGCAGTGGCTGCGCTTTGCTGGAGCAGCCGTTAATAGATACCCCATGACCAAGGAAATTGAAACTCAACTAAGACGGTTGGTGTTGCGAGATGGCATCAGAGGGCAGACACATTGAGACCATAATCACAGACAACTAGCCAATCTGATCACATGGACCACAGCCTTGTTTAACTCACTGGATCTAGGCCATGCCATGAGGGGCCACCCAAGTCGGCCAGGACATGATGGAGAGGGCTGACAGAATGTGGTCCACTGGAGAAGGAAATGGCAAACCACTTTAGTATTCTTGCCTTGAGAACCACATGAACAGTATGAAAAGGCAAAATGAGAGGATATTGAAAGAGGAAATTCCAGGTCGGTAAGTGCTCAATATGCTACTGGAGATCAGTGGAGAAATATCTTCAGAAAGACAGAAGGGATGGAGCCAAACCAAACACAATACCCAGTTGTGTATGTGACTGGTGAAACAAGCAAGGTCTGATGCTGTAACCAGCAATACTGCATAGGAACCTGGTATGTTAGGTTCAGGAATCAAGGCAAAGTGGAAGTGGTTAAACAGGGGATAACAAGAGTGAACACTGACATTCTAGGAATCAGCGAACTAAAATGGACTGAGTTGGGTGAATTTAACTCAGATGACCATGATATCTCCTACTGTGGGCAGGAATCCCTTAGAAGAAATGGAGTAGCCATCATGGTCAACAAAAGAATCAGAAATGCAGTATTAGGATGCCCTCTCAAAAACCTCAGTATGATCTCTATTCCTTTCCAAAGCAAACCACTCAATATCAGGTAATCCAAGCCTATGCCCCAACCAGTAATGCTGAAGAAGTTGACATTGAACGGTTCTATGAAGACTTTCAAGACCTTTTTGAACTAACACCCAATAAAGTTGTCCTTTTCATTCTAGGGGACTGGAATGCAAACGTAGGAAGTCAAAACACACCTGGAGTAATAGGCAAATTTGGCCTTGGAGTACGGAATGAAGCAGGGCAAATAATAGAATTTTGCCAAGAGAACGCACTGGTCATAGCAAACAGCCTCTTCTCACAACACAAGAGAAGACTCTACACGTGGACATCATCAAATGTTCAACACTGAAATCAGACTGATTACATTCTTTGCAGCCAAAGGTGAAGAAACTCCAATGAGTGTGCAGAAACAAGACAGGGAGCTGACTGGCTCAGACGATGAGCTTCTTATTGCTAAATTTAGATTTAATTGAAGAAAGTAGGAAAAACCACTAGAAAATTCAGGTATGACCTAAATCAAATCCCTGATGATTATACAGTGGAATTGAGAAATAGATTTAACAGATTAGATCTGACAGAGTGCCTGATGAACTATGGACGGAGGTTCATGACATTGTACAGGAACAGGGATCAAGATCATCCCGAAGAAAAAGAAAGGCAAAAAAGCAAAATCACTTTCTGAGGAGGCCTTACAAATAGCTGTGAACAGAAGAGAAGAGAAAAGCAAAGGAGAAAATGAAAGATATAAGCCGCTGAAAGCATCATTCCAAAGAATAGCAAGGAGTGATAAGAAAGCCCTCAGGAGCACACAGTGCAAAGAAATAAAGGGAAACAACAGAGTGGAAAAGATTAAAGATCTTGTCAAGCAAATGAGAGATACCATGGGATCACTTCATGCAAAGATGGGCTCGATAAAGACAGAAACGGTATGGACCTAACAGAAGCAGAAGATATTAAGAAGAAGTGGCAAGAATTCATAGAAAAGCTGTACCAGAAAAATCTTCACGACCCAGATAATCACGATGCTGTGATCATTGACCTAGTATCAGACATCCTGGAATGTGAAGTCAAGTGAGCCTTAGCATCACTATGAAGAAACTAGGGGAGATGATGGATCACCAGTGGAGCTCTTTCAGATCCTGAAAGATGATGCTGTGAAAGTGCTGCACTCGATATGCCAGCAAATTCAGAAAACTCAGCAGTGGCCAAAGGACTGGAAAAGGTCAGTTTTCAATTCCAGGGCCAAAGAATGCTCTAGCTACCAAACAGTTGCACTCATATCACACCCTAGTAAAGTAACTCTCAAAATTCTCCAAGCGAGGCTTCAGCAATACATGAACCGTGAACTTCCAGATATTCAAGGTGCTTTTAGAAAAGGCAGAGGAACCAGAGATCAAATTGCCAACATCTGCTGCATCCTCGCAAAAGCAAGAGACTTCTAGAAAAACATCTATTTCTGCTTTATTGACTATGCCAAAGCCTTTGACTGTGTGGATCACAACAAAGTGTTGGCAAATTTTCAAGAGATGGGAATACCAGACCACCTGACCTGCCTCTTGAGAAACCTATATTCAGGTCACGAAGCAAAAGTTAGAACTTGACATGGAACAACAGACTGGTTCCAAATAGGGAAAGGAGTAGGTCAAGGCTCTATATTGTCCCCATGCTTGTATAACTAATATGGAGAAAACATCATGAGAAAGGCTGGGCTGGAAGAAGCACAAGCTGGAATCAAGATTGCCGGGAGAACTATCAATAACATGGTGATATGCAAATGACAACACCCTTCTGGCAGAAAGTGAAGAGGAACTAAAGTGCCTCTTGGTGAAAGTGAAAGAGGAGAGTGAAAACGTTGGCTTCAAGCTCAACATTCAGAAAACTAAGATCATGGCCTCTGTCCTATTACGTCATGGCAAATAGATGGGGAATTGTGGAAACAGTGTCAGACATTATTTTGAGGGGGCTCCAAAACCACTGCAGATGATTGCAGCCATGAAATAAAAAGACGCTGATTCCTTGGAAGGAAAGTTAAGAACAACCTCGGTAGCATATTCAAAAGCAGAGACAATAATTACTTTGCCAACAAAGTTCCAGCTAGTCAAGGCTATGGTTTTCCCAGTTGTCTTGTATGGATGTGAGAGTTGGACTGTGAAGAAAGCTGAATGCCGAAGAATTGATGCTTTGGAACTGTGGTGTTGGAGAAGACTCTTGAGAGTCCCTTGGACTGAAAGGAGATCCAACCATTCCATTCTGAAGATCAACCCTGGGATTGCGTTGGAAGGAATGAAGCCAAAGTTGAAACTCCAGTACTTTGGCTACCTCATGAGAAGTGTTGACTCATTGGAAAAGACATTGATACTGGGACGGATTGGGGGCAGGAGAATGGGACGACCGAGGATGAGATGCCTGGATGGCATCACTGACTTGATGGATGTGAGTCTGAGTAAACTCCATGACTTGGTGATGGACAGGGAGGCCTGGCGTGCTGGGATTCATGGGGTCACAAAGAGTCGGGCACGACTGAGCGACTTAACTGGACTGAACTGAAAGGCTGAAGTAGGCTCCAGGGGTTCAGAACTAGGGCTTGGGCCAAAGTGACTCAACAGGCGTTTGGATGACAGGGGAGGCTTCTGGCTCTAGTGGGAATGGGGTGAGTTTCTTGAGGTTCTGAAGGACCACTCTGTGCAGTTTCACGGTGCATAGGGAAGAGAAGGAGGAGTCTAAAATGGAGGTGGTCACAGCTCATGGCTGAGCCAGCTGCCTTCCTGAGGGTGGGATGTGGGGCAGAGGAAGGGACCCAGGTCTCTTCCCTCGTGTGGTACCCGGGGCATGTTGACACCAGACTAAATAAACACTTACACGGTGAAGACCATCATTGCTTTCTGCAAAGGGCTTACGCTGGCATGTGTCTTCATCTGAGAGGTCAGGCCATCTTAAAACGACTCTGGCCATGGGCATGGCCTGTCCACCCTCACATGTTTCTTCTCTTCCTTACTGAATCTTCATTTCCAAGAGGGTTTTGGGCCATAGGATGTTGGGTTTTCTCTAGCTTTGTCCAATGAGGAACACTTTTTGGTCGTTGGTGTTGTTTATTTTCCAGCTCTCTCTTTTGGCTTCTTCTGTGAATTTGTTTGTGGAACAGAAAGAGCTCCAAATCTCCCTTCTGGCTGAGATGTCACATTTACAACAGCAATGCCTACCTGGAACGTTCTGACCAGATTTGCCGAAAGGGCTTGGTTTTGCAGATGACCTCCTGAAAGTACCTACACTGTCCCTTCTTTTACCAAAAGGATACTTCAAATGAAATAAAAAAGATAATTCTCAAGTTGAATGTTGCAATGTGTGGAGAGTCAGAAAAATCCCCTGGAGAATGGAAAAGTTACCCATTCCAGTTTTCTGACCTAGATAACTCCATGGACTGTAAAAACCATGGAACTGCAAAGAGTCTAACACGACTAAGCGCCTATAAAATTCCTTTTCTGTCAAAAAAAAAAAAAAAAAGAATCTATTTTTCTATCATTTCAGTGATTGGCATTGATTGTGGACACCCAAAGAATGGGAAGAAGTGGATAAAGAGGAAGACTAAATGTTTTCAGGTGGAGGAAGAAGAAATGGGGAGTGCTTGACATGAATGGGGAGAGCTTGACATGTTTCTGGGAAGTGGGGAGATAGAATGAGAAGGTGCGAATGTAGACATTGGTGATGGTTACACAGCACTGTGAAGGCCTTAATATTCCCAAACTGCATCAATTAAATTTAAATTTACTATGAGAATCTTAACAGAAACAAATAAATAAAGCCATAAATAAAATAAAACATCACAAGAAAGCTACACACACACCAGATGCAAATAAGCTTGGGGGAAGGGCACTCAATCTGCCCTGAGTGGGGATCGAGTTGATGGCATCCACAGGAAGCAGGCAGGGATGGAGGCTGCAGAGCCAACTGCTCCCCTGGACAAGGTGTTTCCCAAAAGGGCTCTAGGTCTCTGTCCAGAGTGGAGGCCCATTCTCCCTGCAGGGATGGGTCAGTCATCCTGGGAATCTGGGTCTTGGGCAGGAGCCAGGGCAGACTCTCCCTGCAGAGGTGGTGACTCATCCTCTGACTCGGGTTCTTCTGCCAAAGTCCAGGCAGGTACAGTTGCAGGTGGAAGTGGATGTTCTCTCTGAGGGGGTGAGACATCGGTGCCTGTGGCTGGGGGTCCTGCAGGCACAGAAGTCCGATATTCCCAGTGTGTGGCCAGTTCCCAGCTGGCCCAGTGTCTTTGGGAAGGGAAGTCTCAGGTCTCGATGTCCCCTCAGTGGATCCCTGGATCCTGCACCTGGAGCACCCACTGCTGTAGGGATAGGATTTGGAGGTGGAGTCTGATTGTAATGAGAGGCCAGTGCTGGAGCTGTGAGAGAAGAGAAGGTTAGCCATCGCCAGCATTTTGATGTATGTATACGGGGACAGAAAGCTTCCCAGATAATCACAAAGAATACCCAGCATAGGATGCACTCTAACTGCAGTGTTAAAGATGGGTGGTGTGAGGCCAGCCTTTGTTCCAGGCCCAGACCCAGCTCTGGGGGACTCATCCCTGTGTAGATCAGCACCCCTTCCCCACACACTCACATGCACAGCCCCAGCCTCCTCACCTCTCTGCTCTGCCGTGCTGAGCTCCAGGTCCTCCTGCTGACTCAGCGGCAGGGGTTCTCGGGGCTCAGGGTCAGAGCCGGGTGTGCTGAGCTCCATGGCAGCCTGAGACTGGGCCTTGGGATGTGTCCTGGGTGGTGTGTGTGGAGCAGGCCTTCCCTGATTCCTATTCTTTCTTAGTTGGGGTGATCCCTCCATAGGCATACTCACCTGGAGCCTGCACTGGGCCTCACGGGCAGGGGGTTGGTGATACGACGCCTCTCTCGGAGAGGTGAATGGGTTGACCCCTCATCGGCCACGTCGACTGGGAAGCTCTGAAATGACACTGACCGTCAGCCAGCTCTGCCTGGAGTCTACTGAGCTGGGCCTGACCAGTATCACAGCTGCTTCTGCCCACTCGAAATTCTACTGCCAGCAGAAACATGTGTCTGCTCAGGTACCCACCCTGGACAAATGAGATGCCCCTGCGGGTGTGGGGTCTTCCTGGGCAGCTGGTGCTGTCTGGACTTTCCCCCATCCCACCCAGCCTGGTCTCCCCTGGAGTGTGGACACACCCAGCCCACAGACTTGTGAGCCACATCTGCAAGGGCTTGCATGAGGCAGAGATACCCCAGGAAACCCCCATACACACACAGGGAAAGGACTCAGGGTTACCCTGGTGGGATGGGAGAGGGGACCTGGCCCGGGTTGGAGCTCCCTTGTTACCTTTCTGTTCCTTCGGTCAAAGGGCCAGAGGCCTCTCAGGGGTTTCCTGAGGCTGCACTGACTGTGTTCCCACACACCTGGCCGGTGAGCTCTCTCGAGGCACCCAGCAAAACATCCAGGCTGCCCGCGAACTTGCTGGGGTCTCCTCTCCACTGTGAGGCCTGGAGATCCTGTTTCCATGTTCTGTTTGGTTCTGTTGCCAGGAAGTGACATCATTTCCCAAGTTCCTTGCCGAGGTCTCTTACCAAAGCTCCCCAAGCGAACCTCTGGATTTCTGTCTGTTCACCCACCCCCTTAGGCACAGTGACACGCACACCACTCACCCCACAGCTTTGGAAAGCCTGGGTGCAGCCAGGGCCTGATCTCTGAAAACACAGCTCTTTCAGACAGGCTCCTTCTTCTCATCTGTGATGTGGCCCTTGAAAATCCATATGCCCCTTAGGGTTTCCCTATTCTTTCCATCTTCAGAGTGGGTTCAATCTCTCATCTAATGCCTTGGGCTGTCAGCCTAGAGCACCTACATGCCTTTCAACCTGGGGCTGGTATCACAGAGCTTGTGCCCTGGGACTTTCCAAAAGCACGATTCAATAAATGGCTGAACTAGCACAGAATGCGGCAGAAACAGTTGTGGATGGGCTCTCGGACCTAGAAAAATGTCAGGGAAATTATCAGGACGTCTGAGACTACTTTTGCAGCTCGAGAGGAAAGTGGGCTTCCTTCTCTCCATGCGAGACGAGACATGACTCCCCTTTTGAAACTCCATAGGAGCCCTGAGATCCATGTCAGCACTTTGAGGAATCCTGCGGTTCCAGCATCTAGTTAGATGAAGATCTACGCCCCTGCACCGACTGAAGAGGAATCCCTAGAGGCCCATCACAACCTGCATGGAGACTTGACTTTCCTGAGGCAACTCGAGCGGGTCCCTGAGGTCCCCATCGTAACTTGAGAAGAACCCCAAGTTTCCTGCTGCATCTCAAGAAAAACCAGGATATTCTCCCCTCAAAGCGAGATGAGGCCCGTTTCCACTGAATCATCTCCAGAGAAATCCTATCTTCGCTCTTGAGCCTCGAACATATCCTTGACACCTTTAATACAACTTAAGAAATTCCCCAATATACCCGTCCCCTCTCGAGAGGAACACCGAGGGACCCGCCACAACTAAAGTAGAGCCCCATTTTCCCTCCTCATCTCGAGTTCAGGCTCCATTTCCCTGCTTCATCGTGAAAGGAATCCCAGCGTTCCCCTTGCACCTTAAGAGGAGTCAGTGTCTACTTGAACCTCGAGAGGATATCCAGGGGTCGTGCCACAATTCAAAAAGACCCTGGTGTCACAGTCCATGCCAGATACACCTGATTGCCCTGCACTGAATATACTGTCACCACAAGTATCACCTCAAAACACGATGGGAGTGGTGACAGCCCTGTGGCACCTTGAGAGAAAGCCACAGATCCCTATGTCAACTCAAAGGAAGCCTGACACTATTTTGACAGCTCGAGAGGCAAGAGGACTTCCATGTCTCCACAAGAAACGAGGCATGACTCCCCTATTGAAACTCCTTAGGAACCCCGCGAGCCATGTTAGCACTGGAGAGGAACCCTCAGTTTCCAGGCTGAAATACAGATGAGGACCTAGGCCCTTGCACCGCCTGGAGAGGAATCCCGAGAGGCCCTTCACAAGTCACATGGAGAATTGACTTTCCTGAGGCAACAGGAGCGGGTCCCTGAGGTCCTCGTCATAACTCGATAGGAAACCCAAGTATGTTGCCACAACTCTAGAAAACCCTGGAGATTCACCCCTCAACGCGAGATGAGGCCCTTTTCCTCTGCAGTGTCTCGAACAAAATCCCACCTTCCCGCTTGAGTCTCGAAAGGGTCTTGACACCCTTGATGCAGCTCAAGAAATTCCCTTATATAAACGTCCCCAATCGAGAGGAACACTGAGAATGCCACCGTAACTCAAGAAGGGCCCCGTTTTTCCCTCCTCATTTCGAGATGAGAGTCCATTTCCCTGCTTCGTTGGGAAAGGAAACCTGGCATTCCCATCGCATCTCAAGTGGAGGCGGTCTAAAATTTAACCTCGAAAGAAACTCCAGGGGAGGTGCCACATTTCAAAAAGACCCCATTGCCCCAATCCACTCCAGAAAAAACTTATTCCCTGGCACTGACTCGACTGTCACCCCAAGTGCCGACTCAAAACACAATGTCAGGTGTGAAAGCCCTGTGGCTCCTCAAGAGTAAGCCTCAGATCCGTATGTCAACTCGACAGGAAGCCTGACACTACTTTTACAGCTTGAGAGGAAAGCTCACATCCATGTCTCCACACGAGACGAGGCCTGATACCACTGTTGAAACTCCATAGGAACACTGAATTCCATGGCAGCACTGGAGAGGAACACTGAAGTTCCTGCCTCAACTCGAGATGAGGACCTAGGCCCCTCCACCAAGTGCAGAGGAATCCCGAGAGACCCCTCGAGCTCGCATGGAGAGTGGACTTTCCTGAGGCAACACAAGCGGTTCCCTGAGGTCCCCATCATAACTTGAGAGGAACCCCCAGTTTCTGCCGCAACTTGAGAAAAAACAGGAGATGCTTCCCTCAAAGCGAGATGAGGCCCTTTTTCACTGAAGTGTCCCTAGAGAAATCCAGCCTTCCCTCTTGAGCCTCGAAAGGGTGCTTGACACCCTTGATGCACCTCAAGAAGTTCCATGACAAACCCGTCTCCATGAGAGAGGAAAATTGAGTATCCCGTCACAAATCAAGAAGAGCCCCGTTTTCCCCTCCTCATTTCGAGATGAGGCTCCATTTCCCTTCTTAGTCAGGAAAGGAATCCCGGAGTTCCCATCACACCTCAAGAGGAGGCTGTCTCAAATTGAAACTCGAGAGGAACTCCAGGGGTCTGCCACAATTAAAAAAGATCCCAATGTTCCAATCTACTCCAGATCAAAATAATTCCCTTCACTGTATCGACTGTCATCCCAAGTATCGACTCAAAACAAGATGGGAGTTATGACAGCCCTGTGGCATTTCCATACAAAGCCACAGATCCCTATGCCAGCTCTAGAGGAAGTCTGACACTAATTTTAAAGCTCGAAAGGAAAGCGGACTTCCATGACTCTGAAAGAGAGGAGGCCTGACACCCACGTTGAAACTCCATAGGAAGCTCGAGATCTATGTCAGCACTGGAGAGGAACCCTGAGGTTCCAGCCTTAACTCGAGATGAGGATATAGGCCACTGCACCGCCTGGAGAGGTATCTCGAGAGGCCCCTCGCAACTCGCATTGAGACTTGACTTTCCTGAGGCAACACAAGCACATCCCTGAGGTCCCCGTCGTAACTCGACAGGAACCCCAAGATTCCTGCCGCCACTCAAGAAAAACCAGGAGATTCTACACTCAAAGCGAGATGAGGCCCTTTTCTGTTGTGGCGTCTCGAGAGAAATCCCACCTTCACTCCTGTGCCTCGAAAGGGTCCTTGACACCCCTGATGCAACTCAAGAAGTTCCCTGACATACCCCTCTTCACTCGAGAGGAACACCGAGGGTCCCACCACAACTTAAGAAGAGCCCCATTTTTCCCTCCTGATATTGAGATGAGGGTCTCTTTTCCTGCTTCGTTGGGAAAGCAATCCCATCGGTCCCATCGCACCTCAAGAGGAGGTGCTCTCAACTTGAAAGTCGAGAGGAATTCCAGGGGTCGTGCCACCATTCCAAAAGACCCCGATGCCCCAGTCCACTCCAGATACACTTGATTCCACTGCACTGACTAGACTGTCATCCTAAGTATCGAGTCCAAACGGATGGCAGGTGTGACTGCTTTGTGGCACCTTGATAGAAAGCCAGAGATCCCTATGTAAACTTGACAGGAAGCCTGACACTACTTTGACAGCTCGAGCAGAAAGCAGAGTTCCATGTCTCCACACGAAACGAGGCCTGCCTCCCCTGTTGAACTCCATAGGAACCCCGAGATCCATGTCAGCACTGGAGAGGAACCTTGAGGTTCCTGCCTCAGCTCCAGATGAAGACCTAGGACCCTGAACCGACTGAAGAGGAAGAATCCCGAGAGGCCCCTCACAACTCACATGGAGATTTAACTTCCCTGAGGCAATATGTGAGACTCCCTGAGTTCCACAGAATAGCTGGAGAAGAATCGCAAACCTCCTGCTGCAACTCTGGAAAAACCAGGAGATTCCCCCTTCCTCGCGACATGAGACCATTTGTTCCTGCAGCACCTAGAGAGCACTCCCGAGTGCCCTCTCCTATCTTGAGATGAGGCTTGACTCTTTTCATGCAATTAAAGAGAGTCCGGAGATCCCCATCACACCTCAAGCGGAAACCCTTGTTTCCAGCCACAATTCGGGAAGAACCCTGTGTTTCCCATCTCACGTGGAGATGAGGGCCCATTCCCTGCTTCAACTCAAGAAGAATCCCAACTTTCCTTGCATGGCCAAAGGAGGCCTGCCTCACCTATTGATCTCGAATGGAACCCCGAGGATCCTGCTACAGGGGAAAAGGACACCGAGTTCCCACTCAACTTGAGATAAGTCCTAAATCCCCTGCAACAGCTCCAAAGGAACACCGAGGATCCCCTCACAACATGATGAGAGGCCTGACTCCCTTGCTGATCCTCTTGTAAAAGCCCAGATTCCCCACCTGAACTCTACAGGAAGCCAGACACCCCTTTGATAACTCGAGAGGAATGCAGAGATTCATGCCCTGACACCGGACGAGGCCTGACTCCCTTGCTGAACCTTGAGAGGAAGCCCCAGATCCCCATCACCACCGGACAGGAACACTGAGTTGACCAACAGAACTCTAGACACAGCCCTATTTCCCGGTGGTGATTGGAGAGGAATCTCGACATGCCCCTTGCAACGTGGAAAGAGACCTGACTTCTCGTTGGCAACACAAGCAGGTCCGTGAGGTCCCTTTTGCAACTTGAGAGGAACCCCAAGCTTCCTGCTGCAACTCGAGAAAAAACAGGAGATTTCCCCCTCAACGCGAGATGAGGCCCTTTTCCAGAGTAGTGTCTAGAAAGGAATACCAAGTTCCCTCTTGAAACGCAAAAGTGTATTTGACACCCTTTATGCAACTTAGGAAGTCCACTGAGATACCCGTCCCCACTCGGGAGGAACACTGAGTTTCATGCCACAAATCAAGAAGAACCACGTTTAGCCCTCCTCAACTGGAGATGAGGGTCGATTCCCCTGCTTCGTGGGGAAAGGAATCACGAAGTTCCTATCATACCTCAAGAGGAGGCCAGTCTCACCTTGAAACTCGGGCACATTCCCGGGAATCATGCCTCTATTTAAAAAGAACCCAATGTCACCATCCACTCCAGATAAGCCCAATTCCCCTACACTGACTCGGCTGTCACCCCGAGTATTGACTCAAAACACGATGGCAAGTGTGACAGCCCAGTGGCACCTTGAAAGAAAGCAACAGATCCCTATGTCAACTCAACAGGACGCTTGACACTACTTTTACAGCTCGAAAGGAAAGCGGACTTGTATGTCTCCACTAGAGACGAGGCCTGACTTCCCTGCCTAAATTCCATAGGAAACCCAAGATCCATGTCAGCACTGGAGAGGAAACCTGAGGTTCTGGCCTCAGCTCCAGATGAGGACCTCGGCCCCTGCACCGACTTGAGAGGAATCCAGGGAGGCCCCTTGCAACTCACATGGAGACTGGACTTTCCTGAGGCAACACAAGCAAGTCCCTGAGGTCCCTGTCGTAACTCAAGAGAAACCTCAAGTTTCCTGCCCCAACTCGAGAAAAACCAGGAAATTCTCCCCTCAAAGCAAGATGAGGTCCTTTTCCACTGCAGCATCTCGAGAGAAATCCCAACTTCCCTCTTGAGCCTCAAAAAGGTCCTTGACACCCTTGAGGCAACTCCAGAAGTTTCCCAACATTCCCGTCTCCACTCGTGAAGAACCCCAACTGTCCCGGTACAACTCAAGAAGAGCCCAGTATTTCCCTCCTCATCTCAAGATGAGGGTCCATTTCCGTGCTTCTTTGGGAAAAAAATCCCGGCGTTGATATAGGGATAAGTGTCTTTCTCTCAAGGTGCCACAGGGCTGTCACACATGCCATCGTGTTTTGAGTCGATGCTCAATGACAGTCGAGTCAGTGCAGGGGAACCAGGTGTATCTGGAGTGGATTGGGACATCTCGGTCTTTTGGAATGGTGGCACGACCCCTGGAGCTCCTCTCCAGTTTCACGTTGAGATCACCTCCTCTTGAGGTGCGACAGGAATGCTGGGATTCCTTTCCCGACAAAGCAGGGAATTGGACCCTCATCTCGTGATGAGGACAGAAAAACAGGGTTCTCCTTGAGTAGTGGCAGAACACTCGGGGTTCCTTTCCAGTGGAGACGGTTATGTTGGGGAATTTTGTGAGTTGCATCAAGGGTGTCAGGAACCTTTCGAGGCTCAAGAAGGAAGGTGGGATTTCTCTCTCGACCCCGCAAAGGAAAAGGGCCACATCTCGCAAAGAGAGGAGAATCTTCCGGTTTTTCTTGAGTTGCGGCAGGAAATATGGGGCTCCTCTTGAGTTACGGTGGGGATCTTAGGGACCTGCTCGTGTTTCTGCAGGGAAGTCAGGTCTTCATGCCAGTTGCGAGGGGCCACTAGGGATTGCTCTCTAGGTGGTGCAGTGGCCTAGAGATTCATCTGGAGTTGAGACCAGAAACTCAGGGTGCCGCTCCAGTGCTGACATGGATCTCAGGGCTCCTATGGAGTTTCCACATGGGAGTCAGGCCTCATCTCGTGTGGAGACTTGCAAGTCTGCTTTCCTCTCAAGCTGTCAAAGTAGCATCAGACTTCCTGTCGAATTGACATAGGGATCTGTGTCTTTCTCTCAAGGTGCCACAGGGCTGTCACACCTGTCATCTTGTTTGGAGTGGATAATCGGGGTGACAGTCGAATCAGTGCAGGGGAATGCGGTGTATCTGGAGTGGATTTGGACATTGGAGTCTTTCAGAATTGTGGCATGACCCACGGAGTTCCTCTCGAGTTTCAAGTTGAGACCGCCTCCTCTTGAGGTGCGATGGGAATGCTGGGATTCCTTTCCCGACGAAGCAGGGAAATGGAACCTCATCTTGACATGAGGAGGGAAAATGTGGCTTTTCTTGAGTTGTGGTGGGACCCTCAGTGTTCCTCTCAAGTGGAGATGGGTATGTGGGGAATTTCTTGAGTTGCATCAAAGGTGTCTAGGACCCTTTCAAGGCTCAAGAGTGAAGGTGGGATTTCTCGAGAGGCTGCAGAGGAGAAGGGCCTCATCTCGCATTGAAGGGAGAAACTCCTGGTTTTCCTCAAGTTGTGGCAGGAAACTTGGGGTTCCTCTCGAGTTACAACGGGGACCTCAGGGACCCACTTGTGGGGCATCAGGAAGGTCAAGTCTCCATGCCAGTTCCAAGCAGCCTCTCGGGATTCCTATCCATTCGGCGATGGGGCCGAGGTCCTTTTCTGGAGTTGATACCAAAACCTCAGGATTCCTCTCCAGTGCTGATATGGATCTCGGGGTTCCTATAGAGTTTCAACAGGGGAGTCAGACCTCGTCTCCTATGGACACATGTAATTCCGCTCTCCTCTCTAGCTGGAAAATTTGTGTCAGGCTTCCTGGCCAGTTGTCATAGTGATCTGCAACTTTCTCTCGAGGTACCACAGGGCTGTCACACTTGCCATCGTGTTTTGAGTCAATACTCGGGGTGACAGTCGAGTCAGTGCAGGGGAATCTGGTTCATCTCGAGCTGATTTGGACATAGGGGTCTTTTTGAATTGTGGCACGATGCCGGGAGCCTGTACATGAGATTCCACTCATGACAAGGTCATGCTGAAGATCCTGACAGTGCAAGTCAGATCAAGTCTCAAGAGGTCCTCTGCCTGAGCATCGGCCTCAAAACCAGAATCTGTCTGTTTTATTATTTCATGTCTCTCACCAACACTTCTGACATTAATGGGGGGCCCTCCCCGACCATCTTTCTCTAAATAAAATTAACTTAGAGGTCTAGTTAATAAGTCTCCTGGACCTATTGGAGTGTTTTTAGTCAGACCCATCTAGTAGCTTTCTAACTTGCCTGACAGGTTTAACTGGACTTTTACTACTATGCATATGATTTCTTAGAGCTGCCCAAACTCGAGAGGCACAGGATGCTTAAAAAATTCTAAGTATGCAGAGCGTTTTGAGGAGTTAAAAAATCATTAGAATAGAATTGGTTAATGGTTTCATTGTTGAGCCCATACTTGCTGTCAAGTTTTCATATCCTTTATTTGTTGTGTACCCGGGAGTACATTAAATAATATACTTGGTATATAGAAAAAACAAGTAGCAACATTAGATCTTTGAGTTAAGTACTCTCTTAGTTGTAACCCACTGCACCTTTGTTCTATAAGGATGTAAGCTTATTTAGTACTTTGAGGGTGACGGAGATTAAGAAAAACACTTCAAGGGAAAATGAGTTTTTTGGTTGATTAACATTTATCAAGGAAAAGTGCCATAAAATGTTAACATGCCTCCTGGCCAGAAGATAATGTAAACCACCTGAGACCTTCTGTATTCGGAAAGGAATGCATAAGGAAAGCCTAATATTTATAAAGGCCAGGACTGCTGACCCTTCATGACTCTGCATCTTCCGTTATGTAAAACTTAGGGTACATAAGCACCTTTTGAAAATAAAGTTATGGGGTTTTGCACAAGCGTGACCTCCCTCATGTCAATTCTTTCTCTCTTTCTCCCTCTCACTCCCTCTCGTTTTCAGGCTGTTCCCTTTGAAGACAGAGGCTCTATGCATTCACTTTTCTGCCCGGGCTTCTAAGACCCACGCAAGAGGGAGCCCAAGGTGGGGTAAACTCCACTGTTTAAGTGGGCACATGTGGCCTACGAGAACAGAGCAAGTGTCTTGTCTTGAGACTTTATTAGCTATTTGTGTAAACCAAGGAATATCAGCCTCTTTCTCTCCTTTAATTTCTTAATGGCTCTCTTACCTCCCTCTATAACTCTAAGTATATAAATCTATATCTATATACCTCTCTGGCTTAGCCTTCCATGCTTCAGATACCCTGGAACCAACCGGGGCTGGGCCGTGGTAGTACGACTCCTGAGTTCCTCTCGAGTTTCAAGTTAAGACAGGTTCTTCTTGCAGTGCGACAGGAACACTGGCATATCTTTCCAAACGAATCAGGGAAATGGACACTCATCTCGAGATGAGGAGGGAAAAACGGGGCTCTTCTTGAGTTGTGGCAGGACCCTCGGTGTTCCTCTCCAGTGGAGACAGGTGTGTCGGGGAACATCTTTAGATGGAACAATGGTGTCAATGACCCTTTCGAGGCTCAAGAGGGAAAGTGGGATTTTTCTGGAGACACCACAGTGGAAAAGGGCCTCATCTCACATTGAGGAAAGAATCTCTTGGATTTTCTTGAGTTGCAGCGGGAAACTTGGGATTCCTCTCGAGTTATGACGGGAACATCAGGGACCCGCTCGTGTTGCCTCAGGAATGTCCAGTCTCCACGCGAGTTGTGAGGGGTCTCTCGGGATTCCTCTCCAGTCGGTTCTGGGTCCTAGGTCCTCATCTGGAGTTGCGGCTGGAACCTCAGTGTTCCCCTCAAGTGCTGACATGGATCTAGGTGTTCCTATGGAATTTCAACAGGTGAGTCAGGCCTCATCTCGTGTGGAGACATGCTAGTCCACTTTCCTCTAGAGCTGTAAAAATAATGTCAGGTTTCCTGTCGAGTTGACATAGGGATCTGTGGCTTCCTCTCGAGGTGCCACAGGGCTGTCACACATGCCATTGTGTTTTGAGTCGATCCTTGGGGTGACAGTCCTGTCAGTGCATTAGAATCAGGTGTAAATGGAGTGGATTGGGAATCACGGTCTTTTTGAATTGTTCCACGATCCCTGGATTTCTTCTCAAGTTTCAACATGAGATCGCCTTCCTTTGAGTTGCGACGGGAATGCCTGGATTCCTTTCCCAACCAAGCAGGGAAATGGACCCTTACTGGGGTCCTTCCCCAGTTGCATCCAGGGTATCCAAAGCTTAAACAGTGAGGCGAAAGGGCTATATATATATAGAGAGAGAGATAAGGAAAGAATTTGCAATTAAGAGAATAGAGGAGAGAAGAGAGGCTGATATGCCTTGATTTACACAGAAAGCCAATAAAATCCCAAGCCAAGGGACTTACACAATTCACTTAGGCCACCGGCGCCCATTTGAATAGTGGAGGGTGCCTCTCTTTGGGCTCCTTCTTGCGTGGGTCCTAGAAGCCCAGGCAGAGAAGTGAACACGAAGGACCCCTGCATCCCAAGGGATCAGCCTGAAAAAGAAGTAAACTGAGAAAGAAAGTTCGACACGGGGAGGCCAAGCTTGTGCAAGACCCATAGCTTTATTTTCAAAAGGACCTTACATACCCTAAATTTTACATAATGGAAAATGCAGTCATGCAGGGGAAGCAGTCCTGACCTTTATCGATACCAGGCTTTCTTTCTGCATACTTTTCCATATGCAAAAGGTCTCAGGTGATTTACATTATCTTCTGGCCAAGAGGCCTGTTAATATTTTATGTCCCTTTTCCTTTATGAATATTAATCAACCAGAAAACGCATTTTCCCTTGAGGTGTTTTTTTTAAAAAAAATCTGCATCGCCCTAAAAGTACTAATAAAGTTAAGTTACATTCCTATAGAACAAAGGTGCAGTGGGTTACAACAAAGTACTTAACTCAAAGATCAAATGTTGCTGATGCCAGGGCTAATACCTGTTTTTTCTATATACCAACTATATCAACAAATAAAGTATATGAAAACCTGGAAGCAAATGCTGGCTCAACAATGAAACCCTTAACCAGTCCTATTCCAAGAATTTTTAACTCTTCAAAAAGCTCTACATTTATAGAATGTTTTAGATTCCTGTGCCTCACATCGTTGGGAGGCTGTAAACAATAACATGCGGAGTTGAAAAAGTCCAGATAAACCTGTCAGGCAAGTTAGAAAGCTATCAGAGGTGTTTGAATTGAAACACTCTAACTACAGGCCCAGGAGACTTATAAACTAGAGCTCTAAGTTAATTTTTTTTCAGAGAAAGGTGGTCAGGGATAGCCCCTCATTGGAGTTGTTGAAAAATAGCAGGACAGGCAGATTCAGGTTTTGGGGCAGATGTTCGTGCATGTCCAGAGGATCCCTTAAGTTCTGAGTTGTCTTTTCTGTAAGGCCTCGTCCTCATGACCTTTGTCATGGGTGGGATCTCCCGTGCTGGCTCCCAGCAGGCCCTCATGTCAAGATGAGGAGGGCAAAATGGGGCTCTTCTTGAGTTGTGGCAGGAAACTCGGTGTTCCACTCGAGTGGAGACGGGTATTTTGGGAACTTCTTGAGTTGCATCAAGGGTGTCAAGGAACCTTTTGAAGCTCAAGAAAGAAGGTGGGCTTTCTCTCGCGACCCCACAGAGGGAAAGGGCCTCATCTCGCATTGAGAGGAGAATCTCCCGGTTTTTCTCAAGTTGTGGCAGTAAATATGGGGCTCCTCTCGAGTTACGACAAGGACCTCAGGGTCCTGCTCGTGTTTCCGCAGTGAAGTCAGGTCTTCATGCCAGTTGCGAGGGGCCACTAGGGATTGCTCTCCAGTTCGTGCCGAGGCCTAGGGATTCATCTGGAGTTGAGGCCGGAAACTCAGGACGCCCTTCCAGTGCTGACATGGGTCTCAGAGTTCCTATGGAGCTTCCACAGGGGAGTCAGGCCTCGTCTAGTGTGGAGACTTGCAAGTCTGCTTTCCTCTCGAGCTGTCAAAGCAGTGTCAGACTTCCTGTCAAGTTGACATAGGGATCTGCGTCTTTCTTTCGAGGTGCCACAGGGATGTCACAGGTGCCATCGTGTTGTGAGTCGATACTCGGGGTGACAGTTGAGTCAGTTCATGGGAAGGAGGCATATCTCATGTGGACTGGGATTTTGGGGTCTTCTGCAATGTTGGCACGACCCCTGGAGTTCCTGTTGTCTTTCAAGTTTCGACCGCCTCCTCTTGAGGTGCGACACGAACGCCAGGATACCTTACCGAAGAAGCAGGGAAATGGACCCTCATCTCGAGATGAGGAGGGAAAAGCGGGGCTCCTCTTGAGCTGTGGCAGGACCGTCGGTGTTCCTCTCGAGTGGAGACGGGTATGTCGGGGAATTTCTTGAATTGCATCAAGTGTGTCAAGGACCCTTTTGAGGCTCAAGAGGGAAGGTGGATTTCTCTCAAGACACCGCAACAGAAAATGGCTTCATCTCGCGTTGAGGAGAAAATCTCCTGGTTTTTCTCAAGTTGCATCAGGAAACTTGGGGTTCTTCTTGAGTACTACGAGGACCACAGGGTATCGCTCGTGTGGCCTCTGGGAAGTCCAGTCTCCATGTGAGTTGTGAGGGACCTCTCGGGTTCCTCTCCAGTGGCTTCCGGGGCCGAGATCCTCATCGGGAGCTGAGGCTCAACCTCAGGGTTCCTGCCAGTGCTGACATGGATCTCGGGGTTCCTATGGAGTTTCCAGAGTGGAGTCTGGCCTCGTTCGTGTGGAGACATGCAAGTCCACTTTCCTCCTGAGCTCTAACAGTAGTGTCAGTCTTTCTGTAGGGTTGACATAGCGATCTGTGGCTTTCTCTCACAGTGTCACAATACTGTCACACGTGCCATCGTGTTGTAAATCGACACTCGGGGTGACAGTCCAGTCAGCGCAGGGGAATTAGTTGTATCTGGATTGGACTGGGACGTTGGGGTCTTTTGGAACAGTGGCCTGACCCCTGGTGATCTCCTCGACATTCAAGTTGAGAGCGCCTCCTCTTGAGGTGCAACGGGAACAACGGGATTCCTTTCTCAACGAAGCAGGGGAAGGGACCCTCATCTCAAGATGAGGAGGGAAAAACGGGACTCTTCTTGTGTTGTGTTAGGACCCTCGGTCTTGGCTCGAGTGCAGCTGGGTATGTCAGGGAACTTCTTCAATTGCCTCAAGGGGGCCAAGGACCCTTTCGAGGCTCAAGAGGGAAGGTGGGATTTCTCTCGAGACGCTGCAGGGGAAAAGGGCTTCATTTCGCGTTGAGGGGATAATCTCCTGGTTTTTCTCGAGTTGACGCAGGAAACTTTGGGTTCCTTTCAAGTTACGATGGGGACCTCACGGAGTTGCTCATGTGGCCGCAGGAAAGTCCAGTCTCCATGCGAGTTGCAAGGGGCCTCTCGGGATTCCTCTCCCATCTGTGCCGGGTTCTAAGTCCTCATCTGGAGCTGAGACCGCAACCTCAGGCTTCCTCTTCAGTGCTGACATGGATTTCAGGGCTTCTATGCAGTCTCCACAGGGGTGTCAGGCCTCGCCTCATGTGGAGACGTGCAATTCCGTTCACCTCCAGAGCTGTAACAGTAGTGTCAGGCCTCCTGTCGAGTTGACATAGGGATCTGTGGCTTTCTCTCAAGGTGCAACAGGGCTGTCACACGTGCATTCCTGTTGTGAGTGGATACTCGGTGTGACAGTCGAATCAGTGCAGGGGAATCAGATGTATCTGGAGTGGACTGGGACATCAGGATCTTTTGAAATGGTGGCACAAACCCTGGAGTTCTTCTCGAATTTCAAGCTGAGACCGCCTCCTCTTGAGGTGCGACGAGAATTTCGGGATTCCTTTCCAGAAGAAGCAGGGAAAGGGACCCCCAACTCGGGATGAGGAGGGGAAAATGGGGGGTCTTCTTGAGGTAGCTGGACCCTCGGTGTTCCTCTCGAGTGGAGACGGATATCCGGGAAACTTCTTGAGTTGCCTCAAGGATGTCAAGGACCCTTTTGAGTCTGAAGAGTGAATGTGGGATTTCTCTCGAAACGCTGCAGCAGAAAAGGGCCTCATCTCGCATTGAGGGGAGAATCTCCTTGTTTTTCTCGAGTTGCGGCAGGAAACTTGGGTTTCCTCTCGAGTTACGTTGGGGACCTCCGAGACCCGCTCTTGTGTACTCAGGGAAGTCCAGTCTCCATGCGAGCTCAGAGGGTCCTCTCAGGATTCCTCTGCATTCGGTGCCAGGACCTAGGTCCTCATCTGGAGCTGAGGCTGCAACCTCAGTGTTCCTCTCCCTGCTGACATGGATCTCGGGGTTCCTATGAAGTTTCCACCGGGGAGTCAGGCCTCGTCTCGTGGAGACATGCAAGTCCACTTTCCTACCGTGCTGTAACAGTAGAGTCAAGCTTCCTGTCGAGTTGACATAGGGCTCTGTGGCTTTCTCTCGAGGTTCCACAGGGCTGTCACACGTGCTATTGTGTTGTAAGTCGATACTCTGTGTGACAGTCAAGTAAGTGCAGGGAAATTCGGTGTATCTGGAGTGCACTGGGACATCGGGGTTATTTGGAATGGTGGCACAAACACTGGAGTTCCTGTCAACTTTCAAGTTGAGACCACCTCCTCTTGAGTGCGACAGGATGCCGGGATTCCATTCCTGACGAAGCAGGGATATGGTCCCTCATCTCGAGATGAGGAGACAATAACTGGTCTCTTCTTGAATTGTGATTGGACCCTCGGTGTTACTCTCGAGGGAGAAGGATATGTCGAAGAGCTTCCTGAGTTGCGTCAAGGACGTCAAGGAACCTTTTTAGTCTCAAGAAGGAAGGTGGGATTTCTCTCGAGATGCCGCAGCAGAAAAGGGACTCATCTCGCCTTGAGGGGAGAATCTCCTGGTTTTTCTCAACTTGCGGCAGGAAACTTGGGGTTCCTCTCGAGTTAAGATGGGGAACGCAGGGACCCGCTAGTGTGGCCTCAGGAAACTCCAGTCTCCATGTGAGTTGGGAGGGGACTCTCGGGATTCCTCTCCAGTCGTTGCCAGGTCTTAGGTCCTCATCTGGAGATGAGGCCGCAACCTCAGGCTTCCTCTTCCTTGCTGACATGGATCTCAAGGTTCCTATGGAGTTTCCAGAGAGGAGTCAGGCCTCGTCTCGTGTGGAGACGTGCAAGTTCTCCTTCCTCCCCAGCTGTAACAGTAAAGTTAGGTTTCCTGTCGAGTTGACATACGGATCTGTGGCTTTCTTTCCAGGTGCCACAGGGCTGTCACGCGTGCCATCGTGTTGTGAGTCGATACTCGGGGTGACAGTCGAGTCAGTGCAGGGGAATCAGGTGTATCTGGAGTGGAGTGGGACATAGGTGTCTTTTGGAATGGTGGCAAGACCCCTGGAGGTCCTCTCGTCTTTCAAGTTGAGACCGCCTTCTCTCTTTTTTTTTATTTTTATTTTTTTATTTTTTATTTTTACTTTATTTTACTTTACACTAGTGTATTGGTTTTGCCATACATTGACATGAATCCGCCGCAGGTGTACATGAGTTCCCAATCCTGAAACCGCCTACCACCTCCCACCCCATATCATCTCTCTGGATCATCTCCGTGCACCAGCCCCAAGCATCCTGTATCCTGTATCCAACATAGATTGGTGATTCGTTTCTTACATGATAGTATACATGTTTCAGTGCCATTCTCCCAAATCATCCCACTCTCTCCCTCTCCCTCAGAGTGCAAAAGTCCGTTCTATACATCTGTGTCTCTTTTGCTGTCTCGCATACAGGGTTATCCTTACCATCTTTCTAAATTCCATATATATGTGTTAGTATACTGTATTGGTGTTTTTCTTTCTGGCTTACTTCACTCTGTATAATCGGCTCCATTTTCATCCATCTCATTAAAACTGATTCAAATATATTATTTTTAATGGCTGAGTAATACTCCACTGTGTATATGTACCACAGCTTTCTTATCCATTCATCTGCTAATGGACATCTAGGTTGTTTCCATGTCCTGGCTATTATAAACAGTGCTGCAATGAACATTGGGGTACATATGCCTCTTTCAATTCTGGTTTCCTCGGTGTGTATGCCCAGAAGTGGGATTGCTGGGTCATAAGGCATTTCTATTTACAATTTTTTAAGGAATCTCCACACTCTTCTCCATAGTGGCTGTACTAGTTTGCATTCCCACCAACAGTGTAAGAGGATTCCCTTTTCTCCACATCCTCTCCAGCATTCATTGCTTGTAGACTTTTGGATCACAGCCATTCTGACTGGTGTGAAATGGTACCTCATTGTGGTCTTGATTTGCATTTCTCTGATAATGAGTGATGTTGAGCATCTTTTCATGTGTTTTTTAGCCATCCATAAGTCTTCTTTGGAGAAATGAGACCACCTTCTCTTGAGGTATGACGGGAATGCCGGGATTCCTTTCCCAACAAAGCAGGAAAAGGGTCACTCATCTCGAGATAAGGAGGGAAAAACGGGGGCTTTTCTTAGTTGTGGCGGGACCCACTGTGTTCCTCTCGATTTGATAAGGGTATGTCGATGACCTTCTTGAGTTGCATCAAGGGCGTCAAGGACCTTTTCAAGGCTCTAGATGGAAGGTAGGATTTCTCTCGAGATGCTGACGTGGAAAAGGGCCTCATCTAGCGTTGAAGGGCGAATCTCCTGGTTTTTCTCGAGTTGCAGCAGGAAAGGTGGTGTTCCTCTCGAGTTACGACGGGGGTCTCAGGAACATGCTCATGTGGCCTCAGGAAAGTCCAGTCTCCATGAGAGTTGTGAGTAGCCTCTCGGGATTCCTCTCCAGTCGGTGCTGAGTCCTAGGTCCTCATCTGGAGCTGAGGCCACAACCTTAGGTTTCCTCTTCCGTGCTGACATGGAACTCAGGGATCCTAAAGCTGTCCCACAGGGGAGTCAGTCCTCGTCTCATGTGGAGTCATGCAAGTTCGCTTTCCTCCCCAGCTGTAACAGTAGAGTTAGGCTTCCTGTCGAGTTGACGTAGGGATCTGTGGCTTTCCTTCGAGGTGCCACAGGGCTGTCACATGTGCCATCGTGTTGTGAGTCGATACTCGGCGTGAGATTCTCATCAGTGTGGGGGAATCAGGTGTATCTGGAGTTGACTGGGATTCGGGGTCTTTGGGAATGGTGGCACGACACTTGGAGTTCCTCTCCACTTAAAAGTTGAGAGTGCCTCCACTTGAGGTGCGACGGGAACTCCGGGATTCCTTTTCCTACCAATCAGGGAAAAGGATCCTCATCTCGAGATGAGGAGGGGAAAACGGGGCGCTTCTTGAGGTGTGGCGGGATCCTCGGTGTTCCTCTCGAGTGGAGATGGGAATGTCAGGAAACTTCTTGAGTTGCATCGAGGGTGTCAAGGATCCTTTTGAGTCGCAAGGGAAGGTGGGATATCTCTCAGTATGCCCGCAACAGAAAAGGGCCTCATCTCATGTTGAGGGGAGAATCTCCTGGCTTTTCTCAAGTTACGGCAGGAAACTTGGTGTTCCTCTTGAGTTACGATGGGGATCTCAGGGACCCGCTCGTGTGGCCTCAGGAAAGTCCAGTCTCCATGCGAGTTGTGATGGGCTTCTCGGGATTCCTCTCCAGTTGGTGCCGGGTCCTAGGTCCACATCTGTCTCTGAGGCCACAACTTTAGGGTTCCTCTTCAGTGCTGACATGGATCTCGGAGTTCCTATGGAGTTTCCACAGGGGAGTCAAGCCTCGTCTTGTGTGGAGATGCGCAAGTCTGCTTTCCTCCAAAGCTGTAGCAGTAGTGTCAGTCTTCCTGGCCAGTTGACATAGGGATCTAAGGCTTTCTCTCGAGGTGCCACATGGCTGTCACACCTGCCATCGAATTGTGAGTCTATACTCCAGATGACAGTCGAGTCAGTGCAGGGGAATCAGGTAGATCTGGAGTGGACTGGGACATCGGGGTCTTTTGGAATGGTGGCTCGACCCCTGGAGTTCCTCTCAACTTTCAAGTTGAGATCGCCTCCTCTTGAGGTGCGACGAGAACGCCAGGATTCCTTTCCCAACGAAGCAGGGAAATGGACCTTCATCTCGAGATGAGGAGGGAAAAACAGGGCTCTTCTTGAGTTGTGGCGGATCCTCTGTGTTCCTCTCGAGTAGTGACGAGTATATCGGGGAACTTCCTGAGTTGTATCAAGGGTCTCAAGGATCCTTTCAAGGCTCAAGAGGGAAGGTGGGATTTCTCTCGAGACGTCGCAGCGGAAGAAGGCCGCACCACACATTGGGTGGAGAATGTGCTGATTTTTCTCGTGTTGTGGTGGAAACTGGGGGTTCCTCTCGAGTTACGACGGGGACCTCAGGGACCCGCTCGTGTGGCCTCAGGAAAGTACAGTCTCGATGCGAGTTGCCAGGAGCCTCTCGGGATTCCTCTCCAGTCAGTGCTGGCTCCCAGGTCTTCATCTGGGTCTGAGGCCACAACCTCAGGTTCCTCTCCAGTGCTGACTAGGATATCGGGGTTCCTATGGAGTTTCCACAGGGGAGTCAGGACTTGGCTCGTGTGGAGACATGCAAGTCCGCATTCCTGCCGAGCTGAAACTGTAGCATCAGGATTCCTGTTGAGCTCTCATAGGGATCTGTGTCTTTCTCTCGAGGTGCCACAGGGCTGTCACATGACCATCGTGTTGTGAGTCGATACTCAGTGTGACAGTCGAGTCAGTGCAGAGGAATCAGGTGTATCTGGCGTGGAATGGTACATCAGGTCCTTTTGGAATGGTGGTACAATCCCTGGATTTCCTCTCGACTTTCAAGTTGAGACCGCCTCCCCTTGAGGTGCGAAGAGTTTGTCGGGATTCCTTTCCTGACGAAGCAGGAACAGGGACCCTCATCTCGAGATGAGGAAGGAAAAACAGGGCTATTCCTGACTTGTGGCAGATCCCTCGGGTTCCTCTCGATTGGATTCGGTATGTCGGTGAACTTCGTGAATTGCCTCAAGGGTTTCACGGATCCTTTCGAGGCTCAAGAGGGAAGGTGGGATTTCTCTCCAGACACAGCATTGGAAAAAGGCCTCATCTTGCATTGAGGGGAGAATCTCCTGGTTTTTCTCAAGTTGCGGCAGGAAACTTGGGATTCCTCTCGAGTTGAGATGCACACCTCAGGGACCCAATCGTGTGACCTCAGGAAAGTCCACTCTCCATGCGAGTTGTGAGGGGCCTCTCGGGATTCCTCTCCAGTCAGTGCCGGGTCCCAGGTCCCCTTCTGGAGCTGAAGCTGCAACCTCAGGCTTCCTCTCCAGTGCTTACGTGGATCTAGGGGTTTCTATGGAGTTTCCACAGGGGAGTCAGGCATCCTCTCGTTTGGAGACATGCAAGTCTGCTTTCCTCCCGAGCTGTAACAGTTGAGTCAGGCTTCCTGTCATGATGAAATAGGAATCTGTGCCTTCTTCTAGAGGAGCCACAGGGCTCTCACACGTACCATCGTGTTGTGAGTCGATACTCGGGGTGACAGTCGAGTCAGTGAAGGGGAATCAGGTGTATCTGGTGTGGACTGGGGCAACCAGGTCTTTTGGAATGGTGGTACGACCCCTGGAGTTCCTCTCGACTTTCAAGTTGAGAACCCCTCCTCTTGAGGTGTGGCAGAAACGCTGGGATTCCTTTCCCGAAGAAGCAGGAAAAGGGACCCTCATCTTGAGATGAGAATTGAAGAATGGGGCTCTTCTTGAGTCGGCTGGACCCTCGGTGTTCCTCTCAAGTGGAAACATGTATGTTCAGGAACTTCTTGAGTTGCATCAATGGCGTCAAGGACCCTTTCAAGGCACAAGAGGGAAGGTGGGATTTCTCTTGAGATGCTGCAGCGGAAAAGGGCCTCAGCTCGCTTTGAGGAGAGAATCTCACGGTTTTTCTCGTGTTGCAGCAGTAACTCGGGGTTCCTCTCGAGTTACAATGGGGAACTCAGGGACCCCCTCGTGTTGCCTCAGGAAAGTGCAGTCTGCATGCGAGTTGTGAGGGGCCTCTTGGGATACTTCTCCATTCGGTGCCAGTTCTATGTCATCACCTGGAGATGAGACCACAACCTCAGGGTCCCTCTCCAGTGCTGACATGGATCAAGACCCTTTTCGAGACGCAAGAGGGAAGGTGGGATATCTCTCGAGACGCTGCAGCGGAAAACGGCCTCATCTTGTGTTGAAGGGAGAATCTCCTTGTTTTTCTCAAGTTGCGGCAGGAAACTTGGAGTTCCTCTCGAGTTACGATGGGGACATCAGGCAACCGCTGGTGTGGTCTCAGCAAAGTCCAGTCTCCATGCGAGTTATGAGGGGCCTCTTGGGATTCCTCTCCAGTCGTTGCCAGGTTCTAGGTCCTCATCTGGAGCTGAGACCGCAACCTCAGATTTCCTCTCCAGTGCTGACATGGATCTCGGGGTTCGTATGGAGTTACCACAGGGGACTCAGGCCTCGTCTCATGTGGAGATATGCAAGTCCGTTTTCCTCTCGAGCTGCAACAGTAGAGTCGGGCTTCCTGTCGAGTTGACATAGGGATTTGTGGCTTTTTCTCGGAGTGCCACTGGGCTCTTTTCTGGGTCCAGCCCCGGTGGATCCAGCGAATTTGAAGCAGGGATGGAGTTGGACTCTGGGAAAGGACTATTTAATTTGAAACATAAGAGAGATTATGAAAAAGTATTGTTGTAGAAGACTGAATGGAGAATAGAGACTGAATAACGTGGTTTACGTGGAAAACTAATAAAACCTCCAAATAAGAGGTTTGCACCATCTACATTAGGCCACCAGCGTCCGCTTGAATAACAGGGGTTGCCCTGCATTAAGCTCTCTCTCGTGTGGGTCTTAGAAGCCAGGGCACGTAAGTAGACGTGGTGAGCCTCCACGCTCCAGATGGGAATTCTGCCTGAAAAGGAGAGGGAGGGAGAGGGAGAAAGAGAGAGAGAGGAAGTCGACATGGGGGGAGCCAGATTTCCAAGAAACCAGTTCCAGAAGCTGGTCTGAGAAACTGGTCCATCCTTTATTGTCTGGAAAAGCTTTTTATACCTTTGGTTGTACTTAGAGATCAATGGATAATACAAAATTATGCAGCGTCAGCAGCCCTGACTCTTATCATGATCAGGCTTTCTCTCTGCATACCTAGCTGTATACACGAGTCTTAGGTGATTTACATCATCTTCTGGCCAGAGGGCCAATTAACATTTTACGGCCGTTTTCTGATAAGGGTCTGTCAACCAGAAAACCTTAAAAGTGTTGTTCTCCCAAAGCCTGATGCCACTCTCAGAAAACACCAAATAAAGTTCCATTGTTACATAGCAAGGACACAACAATTTATAACAAAGAAAGAGGAGTACAGTGATCTGTTACAAAGAGAAAATTAATTAACTCACAGGTCTAGTGTTGGTAAGATCAAAACTACTATATTCCTTTTTCTATATCCAAAGTATATTGATTAATATCCTTCAGGTGTATAAAAGATAAAGAATATGGAGGCCTGGCAGCAGTATTTGACTCAACAGTGAAACCCATCACCAAAATAATTTTTAGCTTTTTAGACAAGGCTCTGTATCTTTAAGATGCTTTAAGCTTTGTGCCTCTCGCGGTTGGGGGGCTGTAAACAATCACAACTTGTAAAAGTTCGGGGGAACCTCTCAGGCAAGTTAGAGAGCCATCAGAGGGATTTGAGCTGAAACATTCCGTTCATATGCAGGAGACCAGTTGGAGCTCTGAGTTAAAATTTTCCAGAGAAAGGTGGTGCAGGACAGCCCCTGTTAATGTCAGAAGAGTGGAATGCACAGTACAATAAGGCAGGCAGACTCTGGTTTTGGGGGGTAGATGCGCAGGAAAATCCAGGGGGTACCCCTGAAACCAGATCACGCCTTTTGCGTATGTCAGGATTCCTTCCTCATGACCTTCGCAATGGGCGGGATTCCTCACTCTGGCTCCCGGCAGGCTGTCACACGTGCCATCGTGTTGTGCGTCGCTACACGGGGTGACAATCGAGTCAGTGACGGGGAATCAGGTGTATCTGGGGTGCACTGGGACATCGGGGTCTTTTGGAATGGTGGCACGACCCCTGGAGTTCCTCTCGACTTTCAAGTTGAGACCACCTCCTCTTGAGGTGAGACAGCAACGCAGGGATTCCACAGGGACCCTCATCTCAAGATGAGGAGGGAAAAATGGGGCTCTTCTTTAGTTTTGGCGAGACACTCAGTGTTCCTCTTGAGAGGAGATGGGTATGTCGGGGAACTTCTTGAGTTGCATCAGGGTGTCAAGGACCCTTTTGAGGCTCAAAGGGAAGGTGTGATGTCTCTTGAGAAGCCACAGTGTAAAAGCGCCTCATCTCGCGTTGAGGGTACAATCTCCCAGTTTTTCTCGAGTTGCGGCAGGAAAATTGGGATTCCTCTCAAGCTGTGACAGGGAGTTCTGGGACCCGCTCGTGTGGCCTCAGGAAAGTCCAGTCTCCATGCGAGTTGCAAGGGGCCTCTCGCGATTCCTCTCCAATCAGTCCCAGGTCCCAGGTCCTTGTCTGGAGCTGAGTCCAGAGCCTCAGGTTTCCTCTCCAGTGCTGACATGAATCTCGGATTCCTATGAAGTTTCCACAGAGGAGTCAGGCCTTGTCTCGTGTGGATACAAGCAAGTCCGCTTTCCTCTCATGTTGTAACAGTAGTGTCAGGTTTCCTGTTGAGTTGGCATAGGGATCAGTGGCTTTCTCTCGAGGTGCCACAGGGCTGTCACACGTGCCATCGTCTTGTGAGTCGATAATCGGGGTGACAGTCGAGTCAGTGCAGGGGAGTCAGGTGTCTCTGGAGTGGATTGGGACATCGGAGTCTTTTGGAATTGTGGCACGACCCCTGGAGTTCCTTTTGTGTTTCAAGTTGAGAGCGCCTCCTCTTGAGGGGTGACGGGAAAGCCGACATTCCTTTCCTTAAGAAGCAAGGAAAGGACCCTCATCTCGAGATGAGAAGGAAAAAAGGGGCTCTTCTAAAGTTGTGGCCAGACCATCGGTTTTCCTCTCGAGTGGAGACGGGTATATCTTTGTCAAGAAAGGAATCCCAGCGTTACCGTCATCCCTCAAGAGGAGGCGGTCTCAATTTGAACCTCGAAAGGAGCCTCAGGGGTCGTGCCACCATTCCAAAAGACCCCGAATTCCCATCCCACTCCAGATACAACTGTTTCCCTTGCACTGACTCGGCTGTCACCGCGAGTATCGACTCACAACACGATGGCACCTGTGACAGCCCTCTGGAACCTCGAGAAAAAGCCACAGATCCCTGTGTCAACTCGACAGGAAGCCTGACACTACAGTTACAGCTTGAGAGGAAAGCAGACTTGCATGTCTCCACATGAGACGAGGCCAGACTCCCCTGTTGAAACCCCATAGGAACCCCAAGATCCATGTCAGCCCTGGAGAGGAACCCTGAGGTTCCGGCCTCAGATCCAGATGAGGACCTAGGACCTGGCACTGACTGGAGAGGAATCCTGAGAGGCCCTTCGCAACTCCCATGGAGACTTGACTTTCCTGTGGCAACACGAGGGAGTTCATGAGGTCCCCGTCGTATCTCGAGAGGAACCCCATGTTTCCTGAAGAAACTCGAGAAACACCAGGAGATTCTCCACTCAACGCTAGATGAGGCCCTTTTCCGCTGCAACATCTTGAGAGAAATCCCACCTTCCCTCTTAATCTCGAAAGGGTCCTTGACAACGTTCATGCAACTCAAGAAATTCCCCGACATACCTGTCTCCCCTCAAAAGGAACACTGAGGGTCCCACCACAACTCAAGAAGAACCCCAGTTTTCCCTCCTCAACTTGCGATGAGGTTCCATTTCCCTGCTTCGTCCGGAAAGGAATCCCAGTGTTCCCATCGCAACTCAAGAGGATGCGGTCCCTACTTGAAAGTCGAGAGGAACTCCAGGGGTCATACCACCATTCCAAAAGACCCCAGTGTCCCAATACCTCCAGATACACCTGGCTCCCCAACACTGACTCGACTGTCAACCCAGGTATTGACTCTAAACACGATAGCACTTATGACAGCCTTTGACATCTCAAGACATAACCATAGATCCCTATGTCAACTCGACAGGAAGCCTGACACTACTGTTACAGTTCAATAGAAAAGCAGATTTGCATGTCTCCACAAGAGACGAGGCCTGATACCCTTTTGAAACTCCATAGGAACCCCGAAATCCACGTCAGACAGGAGAGGAAACCTGAGGTTCTGGCCTCAGCTCCAGATGAGGACCTAGGACCTGGCACCGACTGGAAAGGAATCCCGAGAGGCCCATGCAACTCACATGGAGACTGGAGTTTCCTGAGGCAATACAAGCAGGTTCCTGATTTCCTTGTTGTAACTCAAGAGAAACCCCAAGTTTCCTGCCGCAACTCGAGTAAAACCAGAAGATTCTCCTCTCAACGTGAGATGAGGCTTTTTTCTGCAGCAGCGTCTTGGGATATATCCCACTTTCCCTCTTGAGCCTCAAAAGGGTCCTTGACACCCTTGATGCAGCTCAAGAAGTTCCCCGACACTAGAGAAACACCGGGTGTCCCACCTCAACACGAGATGAGCCCCGTTTTTCCCTCCTCATCTCGAGATGAAATTCCACCTTCCTGCTTCATCAGGAAAGGAATCCCGGTGTTCCCATCGCACCTCAAGTGGAGGCGGTCTCAATTTAGAACTCGAGAGAACTCCGGGGGTTGTGCTTCAATCCAAAAAGACCTCGATGTCCCAATCCACTCCAGATAATCCTGATTCCCCTGCACTGACTCGACTGTCACCCCAAGTGTCAACTCAAAACACAATGGGAAGTGTGACAGCCCTGTAACACCTCGAGAGAAAGCAGCAGATGCCTATGTCAACTCAGCTAGAAACCAGAAACTACTATTACATTTCGAGAGGAAAGCTGACTTGCATATCTCCACACGAGACGAGGTCAGGTCTTACTACCCTGTTGAAACTCCATAGGAACCCTGAGATCCATTTCAGCCCTGGAGAGGAACCCTGAGGTTCAGCCTCAACTCGAGATAAGGACCTAAGACCCGGCACCAACTGGAGAGCATCCTGAGAGGCCTCTCACAACTCGCATGGAGACTTGACTTTCCTGAGGCAACACGAGCAGGTCCCTGAGGGCCACGTCGTAACTTGAGAGGCACCCCGTTTTTCCTGCTGCAAACAGAAAAAGCAGGAGATTCTCCTCTCAGTGCGAGATGAGGCCTCTTTCCCCTACGGTGTTTCGAGAGAAATCCCACTTTCCCCCTTGAGCCTCGAAAGGGTCCTTGACACCCTTGATGCAACTCAAGAAGTTCCCTGACTCGAGAGTAACACTTAGGGTCCCGCCACAACTCAAGAAGAGCCCCGTTTTTCCCTCTTCATCTCGAGATGAGGGTCCATTTCCCTGCTTCGTAGGGAAACGAATCTCAGCATTCCTGACGCACTTCAAGAGGAGGCAGTCTCAACTTGAAACTCGAGAGCAACTCCATAGGTTTTCCCACAATTCAAAAAGACCCTGATGTCCCAATCCACTCCACATACACCTGATTCCCCTGTACTGACTCGACTGTCACCCCAAAAATCAACTCAACACAATTTTGGCATGTGTGACAGCCCTGCGGCACCTGGAGAGAAAGCCACAGATCCCTATGTCATCTCGGCCGGAACCTAACACTACTTTTACAGCTCGAGAGGAAAGCGAACTTGCATGTCTCCACAAATACGAGGCCTGACTCCCCTTTGAAACTCCATAGGAACCCCGAGATCCATGTCAGCACTGTAGAGGAATCTTAGGTTCCGGCCTCAACACTTAAAGAGGCCATAGGCCCCTGCACTGACTGGAGAGGAATCCCAAGAGGACCCTTGCAACTCGCATGGAGACTTGACTCTCCTGAGGAAACATGATCGGAAACCTGATGTCTCCATCATAACTCCAGAGGAACCCCATGTTTCCGGCCGTAACACAAGAGAAACAAGGAGATTCTCCCCTCCACGCGAGATGAGGCCCTTTTCCATTGTGGCGTCTCGAGAGAAATTCCACTTTCCCTCTTGAGCCTTGAAAGTGTCTTTAACAGCCTTGATGCAACTCAAGCAGTTTCCCTACATCCCTGTCTCCACTCGAGAGGAACCCCAACTGTCCTGCCACATCTCAAGAAGAGCCCCGTTGTTCCTTCCTCATCTTGACATGAGGGTCTGCCTTGAGCCAGCTCTGGAGATCCTACCCATGACAAAGGTCATGAGGACGAGTCCTTACAGGTAAAGTTGACTCACTACTTGTGGGATCCACTGGACCTTCTCCAGCATCTACCCCAAAACCAAAATCTTCTTGTCCTGCTATTTTTCATCAGTTCCTCTGTTACCAACGTGGGGCTGTCCCCGACCACCTTTCTCTGAGAAAATTATCTTAGAGCTCTAGTTTATAAGTCTCCTGGGCATTTAATTGGAGTGTTTCAATTCAAACACTTCTGATGGCTTTCTAACTTGCCTGACAGGTTTATCTGGACTTTTTCAACTAAGCATGTGATTGTTTACAGCCTCCCAACTGTGAGAGGCACAGGAATCTTAAAACATTGTGGGAATGTAGAGCCTTTTGAGGAGTTAAAAATCATTAGAATAGAACTGGTTAAGGGTTTCATTATTGAACCAATACTTGCTGCCAAGTTTTCATATCTTTTATTTTGATATAGTTGGTATATAGAAAAAAAACAGGTAGTAGCCCTGGCATCAGCAACATTAGATCTTTGAGTTAAGTACTTTGTTGTAACCAACTGCACCTTTGTTCTATAGGAATGTAACTTAACTTTATTTAGTACTTTGAGGGTGATGCAGATTAAAGAAAAAACACTTCAAGGGAAAATGAGTTTTTTGGCTGACTAGTATTCATCAAGGAAAAGAGACATAAAATGTTAACAGACCTCTTGGCCAGAAGATAATGTAAATCACCTGAGACCTTTTGAATACGGAAAAGTATACAGAAAGAAAGCCTGGTATCGATAAGGGTCAGGACTGCTGCCCCTGCGTGACTCTGCATCTTCCATTATGTAAAACTTAGGGTATATAAGCTCCTTTTGAAAATAAAGCTACGGGTCTTGCACAAGCTTGGCCTCCCCCTGTTGTAAGTTCTTTCTCTGTATACTTCTTTTTCAGGCTGATCCCATGGGATGCATGGGTCCTCCATGTTCACTTCTCTGCCCAGGCTTCTAAGACCATCGTGAGAAGGAACCCAAGGCGGAGCACCCTCCGCTATTCAAGCGGGCGCCGGTGGCCTATGTGAATGGTATAAATCCCTTGTCTTGGGACTTTATTGGCTTTCTGTGTAAACCAAGGAATATCAGTCTCTGTTCTCTCCTGTATTCTCTTAACTGCAAATTCTTTCCTTATCTCTCTCTATATCTATATATCTCTCTTGCCTCACTGTCCATGCTTCAGACACCCTGGATCCAACCAGAGCTGGGCCCTGGTAAGGGTCCATTTCCCTGCTTTGTTGGGAAAGGAATCCCGGCGTTCCAGTCGCAACTCAAGAGAAGGAAGTCTCAACGTGAAACTAGGGAGGAAATCCAGGGGTCGTGCCACAATTCAAAAAGATTCCGAAGGCCCAATCAACTCCAGATATACTTGATTACCCTGCAGTGGCGTGACTGTCACCCCAACAATCAACTAAAACAAAGTTGACAGCAGTTACAGCACTGGGCACCTCAAGAGAAAGCCACAGATCCCTATGTCACTCCACAGGAACCCTGACACTACTTTTAGAGCTCGAGAGGAAAGCGAACTTGCATGTCTCCACACAAGACGAGGCCTGACTCCACTGTTGAAATTCAATAGGAACCCCGAGATCCATGTCAGCATTGGAGGGGAACACTGAGGTTTTGGCCGCAACTCCAGATGAGGACCTAGGACCAGGCACTGACTGGAGAGGAATCCTGACAGGCCCCTCACAACTCGCATGGGATGGACTTTCCTGAGGTAACATGAGCAGGTTCCTGAAATCCCAGTCGTAACTCAAGAGGAACCCCAAGTTTCCCACCGCAACTCAAGAAAATCCAAGAGATTCTCCCCTCAGCACGAGATGAGGCCTTTTTCCGCTGTGGCTTCTTGAGAGAAATCCCACTTTCCCTCTTGAGCCTCTAAAGGGTCCTTGACACCCTTGATGCAACTTAAGAAGTTCCCTGACATACCCGTCTCCGCTCGAGAGGAATACCGAGGGTCCTGCCACAACTCAAGAAGAGCCCCGATTTTCCGTCCTCATCTTGAGGTGAGTGTCCATTTCCCTGATTCGTTTGGAAAGATATACCAGTGTTCCTGTCACACCTCAAGAGGAGCCGGTCTCAACTTGAAACTCGAGAGGAACTCAGGAGTCATGCTACCGGGGTCCAGCCCCGGTTGGTTCCAGGATATCCGAAGCATGGACAGCTAGGCCAGAGAGGTATATAGATATAGATTTATATACTTAGAGTTATAGAGGGAGGTAAGAGAACCATTAAGAAATTAAAGGAGAGAAAGGGGCTGATATTTCTTGGTTTACACAGATAGCTAATAAAGTCTCAAGACAAGACACTTGCTCTGTTCCCGTAGGCCACAGGTGCCCACTTGAATAGCGGAGGTTGCCCCACCTTGGGCTCTCTCTTGCATGGGTCTTAGAAGCCCGGGCAGAAAAGTGAATGTATAGAGCCTCTGTCTTTCAAGGGATCAGCCTGAAAACGAGAGGGAATGAGAGGGAGAAAGAGAGAAAGAATTGACATGAGGGAGGTCACGCTTGTGCAAGTAGCCCATAATTTTATTTTCAAAAGGTGCTTATATACCCTAAGTTTTACATAACGGAAGATGCAGAGTCATGAAGGGTCAGCAGTCCTGGCCTTTATAAATATTAGGCTTTCTTTCTGCATACCTTTCCGAATACAGAAGGTCTCAGGTGATTTACATTATCTTCTGGCCAGGAGGCATGTTAACATTTTATGGCACTTTTCCTTGATAAATGTTAATCAACCAAAAAACTCATTTTCCCTTGAAGTGTTTTTCTTTAATCTGCATCATCCTCAAAGTACTAAATAAAGTTACATCCTTATAGAGCAAAGGCGCAGCTGGTTACAAGAAAGCACTTAACTCAAAGATCTAATGGTGTCATTTGTTTTTTTCTATATACCAACTAAATTATTTAATGAACTCCCGGGTACACAACAAATAAAGGATATGAAAACTTGACAGCAAGTATGGGCTCAACAATGAAACCCTTAACCAGTTTTATTCTAATGATTTTTTAACTCCTCAAAAATGCTCTACATACCTAGAATTTTTTAAGCATCCTGTGCCTCTCGCGGTTGGGCAGCTCTTAACAATCATATGCATAGTAGTAAAAGTCTGGATAAGCCTGTCAGGCAAATTAGAAAGCTATCAGATGGGTCTGAATAGAAACACTCCAATTAGGCCCAGGAGACTAATTAACTAGACCTCCAAGTTAATTTTATTTAGAGAAAGGTGGTCGGGGAGAGCCCCCTGTTAATGTCAGAGGTGTTGGTGAGAGACATAAAATAATAAAACAGACAGATTCTGGTTTGGGGGCAGATGCTCAGGCAGAGGATCTCTTGAGACCTGGTCTGACTTGCACTGTCAGGATCTTCAGCATGACCTTGTCATGAGTGGAATCTCATGTACACCCTCCCGGCATCATGCCACAGTTCAAAAAGACCCTGATGTCCAAATCAACTCGAGATAAACCGGATTCCCCTGCACTGACTCGACTGTCACCCTGAGTATCGACTCAAAACAAGATGGCATGTGTGACAGCCCTGTGGCACCTTGAGAGAAAACCGCAGATCCCAATGTCAACTCGACAGGAAGCCTGACACTAATTTTCCAGCTCGAGAGGAGAGCGGTATTGCATGTCTCCATAGGAGACGAGACCTGACTCCCCTGTTCAAACTCTATAGGAACCCCGAGATCCATATCAGCACTGGAGAGGAAACCTGAGGTTCCGGTATAAACTCCAGAGGAGAACCTTGGCCCCCTCACCGAATGGAGAGGAATTCTGAGAGGCCCCTCATAACTGGCATGGAGACTTGACTTTCCTGAGGCAACACGAGCGGGTCCCTGAGGTCCCCATTGTAACTCGAGAGGAACCCCAAGTTTTCTGTCTCAACTCGAGGAAAACCAAGAGTTTCTCCCCTCAACGCAAGATGAGGCCCTTCTCTGCGGCCTCTTGAGAATCCCACCTTCACTCTTCAGCCTCAAAAGGGTCCTTGACACCCTTGAGGCAACTCAAGAAGTTCCCCCACATACCCGTCTCCATTCGAGAGGAACAATGAGGGTCCCACTGCAACTCAAGAAAAGACCCATTTTCCTCCTCATCTCGAGATGAGGGTCCATTTCCCTCATTCGTCTGGAAAGGAATCCATCGGTCTCGTCGCACCTCAAGAGGAGGCGGTCTCAACTTGAAAGTCGAGAGGAACTCCACGGGTCATGCCACATCCTGAAAGACCCCATTGTCCAAGTCCACTCCAGATACACCAGATTCCCCTGCACTGACTCAACTGTCACCCCTTTTATCCACTCCAAACAAGATGGCAGTTGTGACAGCCCTGTGGCACCTTGAGAGAAAGACACAGATCCCTATGTCAACTCGACAGGAAGTCTGACACTACTTTGACAGCTCGAGAGGAAAGCAGACTTGCATGTCTCCACACGAGACGAGACCTGACTCCCCTTTGGAAACTCCATAGGAACCCTGAGACCCATGTCAGCACTGGAATGGCGCCCTGAGTTTCTGGCCTCAATTCCAGATGAATCCCTAGGCCTAGGCACCAACTGGCGAGCAATCCCTAGGGGCCCCTCGCAACTGGCATGAAGACCTGACTTCCCTGTAGAAACATGAGCAGGTCCCTGAGGTTCCCATCGTAACTCGAGAGGAGCCCCATATTTGCTGCCACAACTCGAGAAAAACCGGGAGATTCTCCTCTCAATGCGAGCTGAGGCCCTTTCCCTCTGCGGGGTGGCGAGAGAAAGCCAACCTTCCTTTTTGAGCCTCGAAAGGGTCCTTGACACCCTTGATGTAACTCAAGAAGTTCCCCGACATACCCATCTCCACTTAAAAGGAACCCCGTGTCCCGCCACAACTCAAGAATAGCCCCTTTTCCCCTCCTCATCTCGAGATGAGGGTCCAATTCCCTGCTTTGTCGGGAAAGGAATCCCGGTATTCCCGTCACACCTCAAGAGGAGGTGGTCTCAAAGTGAAACTGGAGAGGAACTCCAGGGGTCGTGCCACTATTCCAAAGAACCCCATGTCCCAATCCATTCCAGATACACCTGGTTCCCCTGCACTGACTCGACTGTCATCCTGAGCATCGACTCAAAACACAGTGGCATGTTTGACAGCCCTGTGGCACCTTGAGAGAAAAACACAGATCCCTATATCAACGCCGGGATTTCTTTCCCTAAGAAGCATGGAAATGGAACCTCATCTCGAGATAAGGAGGGGAAAATGGGGCTCTTCTTGAATTGTGGCGGGACAGTCAGGGTTCCTCCCAAGTGGAGACGGCAATGTCGGGAAACTTCTGGAGTTGCCTCAAGGGTGTTTAGGACCTTTCGAGGCTCAAAAGGGAAGGTGGGGTTTCTCTCGAGACGCCGCTGTGCAAAAGGGCCTCATATCGGGTTGAGGGGAGAACTTCCTGGTGTTTCTCGAGTTTCGACAGGAAACCTGGGGTTCCTCTCGAGTTACGACTCATGTTGCCTCAGGAAAGTCAAGTCTCCATACGAGTTGCGAGGGGTCTTTCTGGATTCCTCTCCAGTCGGTGCCTGGGGCCGATGTCCTCATCTTGAGTTGAGGCCAGAACTTCAGGATTCTTCTCCAGTGCTGACATGAATCTTGGGGTTCCTATGGAGTTTCAACAGGGAAGTCAGGCCTCATTTCTGGTGGAGACATGCAAGTCTGCTTTCCTCTCGAGCTTTAAAAGTAGTGTCAGGCTTCCTGTCGAGTTGACATAGGGTTATCCCACTTGCCTTCGGGTTGTGAGTCAATACTCGGGGTGACATTCGAGTCAGTGCAGGGGAATTGGGCTTGTCTGGAATGGATGGTCACATCGGGGTCTTTTCAAATAGAGACACGATTCCCAGGGATGTGCTCGAGTTTCAAGGTGAGACTGGCCTTCTCTTGAGGTACGACAGGAACTTCATGATTCCTTTCCCCACGAAGCAGGGGAATCGACCCTCATCTCCAGTTGAGGAGGGGGAAAACGTGGGTCTTCTTGAGTTGTGGCTGGACCCTCGGTGTTCCTCTCTCATGGGAACGTGTATATCGGGGAATTTCTTGAGTTGCTTCATGGGTGTCAAGGACCATTTCAAGGCTAAAGTGGGAATGTGGGATTTCTCTAGAAACGCTTCAGCAGAAAAGAGCCTCATCTCGCGTTGAGTGCAGAATCTCCTGGTTTTTCTCGAGTTGTGGCAGGAAACTTGGGATTCCTCTCGAGTTCTAATGGGGACCTCAGGGACACGCTTGTGTTGCCTCAAGAAATTCAAGTCTCCATGAGATTTGCGAGGGGCCTCTCGAGATACCTCTCCAAGTGATGCAGGGGCCTATGTCCTCATCTCAAGTTGAGGCTGGAACCTCAGGGTTCCTCTCCAGGGCTGACATGGATCTCGGGCTTCCTATGGAGTTTCAACATGAGTGTCAGGCCAGTCCGCTGTCCTTTCGAGCTTTAAAATTAGTGTCAGGCTTCCTGTCGAGTTGACATAGGGATCTGTGGCTTCGTATCGAGGTGCCACAGGGCTGTCACAACTCCCATCTTGTTTTGAGTCGATACTTTGGATTACAGTGGAGATAGTGAAGAGGAATCATTTTGATCTGGAGTAGATTGGGACATTTGGGTCTTTTTTAATTGTGGCAGACCCCTGGAGTCCCTCTCGAGTTTCAATTTGAGACAGCCTCCTCTTGAGGGGCGATGGGAATGCCGGGATACATTTCCAAACCAAGAAGGGAAATTGACCTTCATCTCGAGATGAGGAGGGAAAACGGGGCTCTTCTTGATTTGTGATGGGATACTCAGTTTTCCTCTTTAGTGGAGACAGGTTTGTTGCGGAACTTCTTGAGTTGCATCCAGGGTGTCAAGCATCCTTTCGAGGCTCAAGAGGGAAGGTGGGATTTCTCTAGAGACACTGCATTGAAAAGGGGTCTCATCTCGCGTTGAGGGGAGAATTTCCTGTTTTTTCTCGAGTTGCAGCAGGAATCTGGGGGTTCCTCTCGAGTTACAACGGGGACCTCAGTGAACCCCTCGTTTGCCTCAGGAAAGTTTGGTCTCCATGCGAGCTCGAGAGGTCTCTCGGGATTCCTCTGCAGTTGGTGCAGGGGCCTAGGTCCTCATCTCGAGTTGAGGCGGGAACTTCAGTGTTCCTAACCAGCGCTGCAATGGATCTTGTGGTTCCTATGGATTTTCAACAGGGAAGTCATGCCTCGTGTCTCGTGGAGAGAAGGAAGCTGGCTTTCCTCTCGAGCTGCAAAAGTAGTCTCAGACTTCCTGACAATTTCCATGACATTTTCATAGGTCCAAGATCCCATCCAGGCCTGTTTCTGCCCCATTCTATGCTAGGTCAGCCATGTATTGAATCTTGCCTTTGAGAAGTCCCAGGGCACAAGCTGCATGTGATACCAGCCCCAGGTTGAAAGGCATGTAGGTGCTGTAGGCTGACAGACCAAGGCATTAGATGAGAGATTGAACCCACTCTGCAGATGGAGAGACTAGGGAAACCCTGAGGGGCATATGGCTTGTCAAGGGCCACATCACAGATGAGAAGAAGGAGCCTGCTGAAAGAGCTGTGTTCTCAGAGCTCATGCCCTGGCTGCACCCAGGCCTTCCAAAGCTGTGGGGTGAGAGGTGTGCATGTCACTGTGCCTGCACATGGCCTAAGGGGGTGGGTGAACAGACAGAAACCCAGAGATTCTCTTGGGGAGCTTTGTGTAAGGGACCTCAGCAAAGAACTTAGGAAATGACGTCACTTCCTGGCAAAAACCCAACAGAACACGGAAACCGGATTTCCAGGCCTTACAGGAGAGAAGAGTCCTCAGCAAGTTCGTGGGCAGCCAGGATGTTTTGCTGTTTGCCCATTCCTAGAGGCCGGGGACTCGGGAGAGCTCACTGGCTGGGTGTGTGGGAACGCAGTCAGTGTTGCCTCAGGAACCCCCCGAGAGGCCTCTGGCCCTTTGCCCAAAGGAACAGAAATGTAACAGGGGAGCTTCATCCTGGGCCAGGTCCCCTCTCCGATCCCACCAGGGTAACCCTGAGTCCTTTCCTTTTGTGTGTGCATGGGGATTTCCTGGTTTATCTCTGCCTCAAGCAAGCCCCTGCGGATGTGGCTCACAAGTCTGTGGGCTGGGTGTGTCCACACCCCAGGGGACACAATGCTGGGCAGGACGGGGAGAATCAAGGCAGCACCAGCTGCCCAGGAAGACCCCACTCCCTCAGGGGTGTCTCCTTCGTCCAGGGTAGGTACCTGAGCAGACACATGTTTCTGCTGACAGCAAAAATTCAGTAGACTCCAGGCAGGGCGGGCTGACGGTCAGAGTCATTTCAGAGCTTCCCAGTCGATATGGCCAATGAGGGGGGCACCCCGTTCACCCCCCCGAGGGAGGCGTTGGATCACCACTCCCCTGCCAGTGAGGCCCAGTGCAGGCTCCAGGTGAGCATGCCCATGGAGGGATCAGCCCAAGTGGGAATGAAGAGGAAGAAGGGAAAGCCTGCTCCACACACACCACCCAGGACACATCCCAAGGCCCAGTCTCAGGCTGCCATGGAGCTCAGCACACCCAGCTCTGACCCTGAGCCCTGAGAAGCCCTGCCGCTGAGGCAGCAGGAGGACCTGGAGCACAGCATGGCAAAGCACAGAGGGGAGGAGGCTGGAGCTGTGCATGTGAGTGTGTGTGGAGGGGGTGTTGAGCTACACAGGGAGGAGTCCCCCAGAGCTGGGTCTGGGCCTGGAACAAAGGCTTGCGTCACACAACCCATCTTTCACAATGCAGTCAGAGTGCATCCTATGCTGGGTATTCTTTGCGATTATCTGGGAAGCTTTCTGTCCCCGTATACACACATAAAAATGCTGGCGATGGCTAACCTCTTCTCTCACAGCTCCAGCACTGGCCTCTCATTACAACCAGACTCCACTTCCAAGTCCTGTCCCTACAGCTGTGGGTACTACAGGTGCAGGACCCAGGGATCCACTGAGGGGACATCGAGACCTGAGACTTCCCTTCCCAGACACCAGGCCAGCTGGGTACTGGCCAGCACACTGGGCATATCGGACCTCTGTGCCTGCAGGACCCCCAGCCACAGGCACCGATGTCCCACCCCCTCAGTGAGAACATCCACCTCCACCTGCAACTGTACCTGCTCAGGCTTTGGCAGGAGAACCCGAGACAGGGCATGAGTTACCACCTCTGCAGGGAGAGCCTGCCCTGGCTCCTGCCCAAGACCCAGATGCCCACAATGACTGATGCACCCCTGCAGGGAGAACGAGCCCCCCCTCTGGACAGAGACCTGGAGGCCTTTCTGGAAACACCTTGTCCAGGGGAGTGGTTGGCTCTGCAGCCTCCTTCCCTGCCTGCTTCCTGTGGATGCCATCAACTCACACTCCACCCAGGGCAGCTTAAGTGCCCATCCCCTGAGCTTATTTGCATCTGGTGTGTGTGTAGCGTTCTCGTGATGTTTTATTTCTTTTGGCTTTATGTATTTTTTCCTGTTAAGTTTGTCTTAGTAAATTTTACTTTAATTGATGCTATTTGGGCATATTAAGGCCTTCACAGTGCTGTGCAACCATCACCAATGTCTACATTCGCACCTTCTCATTCTATTCCCCCACTTCCCAGCAAATTCATGTCAAGCACTCCCCGTTCATGTCAAGCATTCCCCATTCCTCCTTCCCCCAACTGACAACATTTAGTCTTCTCCTTTCTCCACTTCTTCCCATTCTTTGGGTGTCCACAATCAATGTCAATCACTGAAATGATAGAAAAATAGATTTTTTTTCTGACAGAGAGGGAAGTTTATAGGCGATTAGTCTTGTTAGACTCTTTGCATTCCAATGGTTCTTACAGTCCATGGAGTTATCTAGGCCAGAAAACTGGAATGGGTAACTTTCCCATTCTCCATGGGATTTTTCTGACTCTCTACATATTGTAAGATTAAACTTGAGAATTCTCTTTTTTAATTTCATTTGAAGTAGCCTTTGGGTAACTGAAAGGACAGTGTAGGTACTTTCAGGATGTCATCTGCAAAACCAAGCCCTTTCGGCAAATCTGGTCAGAACGTTCCAGGTAGGCATTGCTGTTGTAAATGTGACATCTCAGCCAGAAGGGAGATTCGGAGCTCTTTCTGTTCCACAAACAAATTCACAGAAGAAGCCAAAAAAGAGAGCTGGAAAATGAACAACACCAAGACCAAAAAGTGTTCCTCATTGGACAAAGCTAGAGAAAACCCAACATCCTATGGCCCAAAAGCCCTCTTGGAAATGAATGCTCAGTAAGGAAGAGAAGAAACATGTGAAGTTGGACAGGCCATACCCATGGCCAGTGTAGTTTCGAGATGGCCTGACCTCTCAGATGAAGACACATGCCAGTGTAAACCCTTTGCAGACAGCACCGATGGTCATCACCATGTAAGTGTTTAGTCTGGTGTCAACATGCCCCGGGTACCACACAAGGCAGGAGACCGGGGTCCCTTCCTCTGCCCCACATCCTACCCTCAAGAAGGCAGCTGGCTGAGCCATCAGCTGCGACCACTTCCAGGTTAGACTCCACCTTGTTTTCTCTATGCACCATGAACCTGCACAGAGTGGTCCTTCGGAACCTCAATAAACGTGCCCCATCCCCTCTAGAGCCAGAAGCCTCCCCTGGCGTCCAAACGCCTGTTGAGTCACTTTGGCCTAAGCCCTAGTTCTGGACCCCTGAAGCCTACTTCAGCCTTTCAGTTCAGTTCAGTTCAGTCGCTCAGTCATTTTTGACTCTTTGCGACCCCATGAATCACAGCACACCAGGCCTCCATGTCCATCACCAACTCCCAGAGTTCACTCAGACTTGCATCCATCGAGTCAGTGATGCCATCCAGCCATCTCATCCTAATTCGTCGCCTTCTTCTTCTTCCCCCAATCCCTCCCAGCATCAAAGTATTTTCCAATGAGTCAACTCTTCTCATGAGGTAGCCAAAGTACTGAAGTTTCAGCTTTGGCATCATTCCTTCCAAAGCAATCAAAGGGTTGATCTCCTTCAGAATGGACTGGTTGGATCTCCTTGCATTCCAAGGGACTCCCAAGAGTCTTCTCCATCACGACAGTTCAAGAGCATCAATTCTTCGGCGCTCAGCCTTTTTCACTGTCCAACTCTCACATCCATACATGACTACTGGAAAAACCATAGCCTTGACTAGAAGAACCTTAGTCGGCAAAGTAATGTCTCTGCTTTTGAATATGCTATCTAGGTTGGTCATAACTTTTCTTCCAAGGAGGAAGCATCTTTTAATTTCATGGCTGCAATCACCATCTGCAGAGATTTTGGAACTGCAAAAGTAAAGTCTGACACTGTTTCCACTGTTTCTCCATCTATTTCCCATGGAGTGATGGGACCAGTTGCCATGATCTTCGTTTTCTGAATGTTGAGCTTTAAGCCAACTTTTCACTCTCCACTTTCACTTTCATCAAGAGGCTTTTTAGTGCCTCTTCACTTTCTGCCATAAGGGTGGTGTCATCTGCATATCTGAGTTTATTGATATTTCTCCTGGAAATCTTGATTCCAGCTTGTGTTTCTTCCAGCCCAGCGTTTCTCATGATGTACTCTGCAGTGTGAATAATCAGGTCCTTTATACACAGATACCCAGCTGTCATATCTGAGATTTTGATTCACAGTCATGTCTGTCCTTCACATGGCAGCCAGGTGGGCCACCATACAGGCAAGGGAGCACATGAACTGAGTTTTAAGGGAGGCATTAAAAGGACAGCAGTGGATACAACTTGTTGCAAACTGAAGGAGGGTCCCTGCACGTCTCAAAAAATGGCTCTCGAGTGCAATTTTGGAGAAGGGCCTCGATGGTGCAAAAGAAAGGGAGATACTCAGGACCAAAGAGTCTTGGCCTCTCCTTTAGCAGCTCCACTGGTAGCCTGTGAGCACAGGACAGCCAATGTGGTCACATGAGCATGACTCTAATTTCCTCAGCAAAGAGGAGGAAGGGAGCAGGTGTGGGAGAGGACCTGCAGGTTGTGGTGAGGTGGATGAAGGGAACTTCCATTCCTTTCTTCAGTGCAAACTGATTTTGTGAGTCTCTGAGCTGCCAGACGGCAGTTAGCAAGTCAGGTCCCCGCAGCACGCTGTGTGGGCTGGGTGCATTAGCCCCTGTCACACGGACAAGCTTCACCATGTGGCTTCCCTGAGTTCTAACAGCAGGAACTTCGGAGTTTGTCTGGGTACACACTTCCTTGCTATAGCTGAGTTACTCCCTTCCTAGAGCCCCAGTTTTGTCTTCTAGAATAAAGACATCGATTGCTACATTAGCAGGTTGCTACCTTAAACCTGTGATGACTCTTTAGGGTAATCCTACAATTAGTAGCTGGTCTTAAGAGATACTGGGCTTCCCTGACACCTCAGCTGGTGAAGTATCCTTCTGCACTGCAGGAGAGCCCAGTTTGATTCCTGGGTCAGGAAATCCTGGTCAGCTGCAGAAAAGCCAGGCTACCCAGTCCAATAGATTTTGGCCTCTCTGTGGCTCAGCTGGTAAAGAATCTGCCTGCATGCAGAGACCTGGGTTCGACCCCTGGGTTTGGAAGATCCCTTGGAGAAGCGAAAGGCTGCCCACTCCAGTATTTTTGCCTGGAGTATTCCATGGATCCTATAGTCTATGGGTTCACAAGCACTCGGAAATGACAGAAGGACTTGTCCCTTCACTTTCAAGAGATATCCCCTGAATCCAGATTAGACTGCAGTCTCCCAGTGCCATCTGGTGTTTCTTTCCTGAAGCCAGCCAAAACCCACACACTTGCTTTTGCAGGGTCTCCACTTAGCCTGCTGGACAGGAAAACCAGCGTTTTTACACAAGTTCACAGATAAGCAGGAGGACTCCCAGGCAGATGGTTTTCCTCCAGTTTCAGGTGGAGTTTCGGGACCAGAGCAGGAGTCAGGGCTCTCAAAACCTAAGCTCAGCAGGGCCCTCATTCTCAGAGGCCTGCCAGAGCCTCTGCCCTGATGGGAGCAGAAAGGTCACCAATTGCCCCAGGCTGAACTCATGCTCCTCCCACTGCTGTAGACTGACCTCAGAAGCCCTGACCCTCCCAGCAGAACCAGAGCTCCTCTTCCCCTTGACTGTTGCCTGAGTCCCAGCCCTGGGCCCTGATTGGTCACTGCCCAAATCCTGAGCCCATCACGGTAGCCAGGGAGGATAGAACACACAGATTGGGCAGATTCAGGTCGTGTGCCCATACTCTCCAGGACACCTGTGAGGGCCTCACCATATGTCAAGGGTGGAGACTGTTCGATGCCCCAAGAGCAGGGCTGAGAATCAGGTCACTGTGTCCTTGTGCTCCGTATCCTGGGACAAGCTTGCACAACGTCTCTACACAGCACTTTGTTCTCTGCAGACAAAATATTCATGACACACCTCTTCCCTTCCCAAGCGTAGTTTCATGCAACACTATTCAAGGGAGCAAGGCCTCCTCTTTGAAGATAGGTTTGGAGATCCCCCTCCTAGCATCTAGGCTTCTTCTCTGTGTCATAGTAGAATAATTGATTCAGTGAAAAAATACTCACTAGCACCACCACATGCTGCTCTGTGTTTTTAGGATTCTTGCCTGTTCTGAGTAGAGGACATGGTCCAGGGCCCCTCAAATGGAGTGATCATTTTTTTTCCAAGGAAGGGCCTGAGACACGGAATCCCTCAATCACGTTGCTGTCCCCCTTAAACTAGCAAATTTTTAAAAATGCATGATACTTCAATTATAAAGTAAGGTATTCACTCATCAGAAATTATTATAAAATTTGTCAAGTTTTCCTTTCAATTGTTACTTCTTAGTATGTGTCTCAATTGCTATGGTGGTGTTTTGTGAGGCAGGGATCTAACTTACTTTCCCAATGGGTTCAAAATAGCCCCAAGGGGCCTCCGCTCTTCCTTTACATATTCAGTTCAGTTCAGTCGCTCAGTCGTGCCCAACTCTCTAAGACCCCATGAATAGCAGCACACCAGGCCTCCCAGTCCATCACCATCTCCCGAAGTCCACTCAGACTCGTGTCCATTGAGTCAGTGATGCCATCCAGCCATCTCATCCTCTGTCGTCCCCTTCTCCTCCTGCCCCCAATCCCTCTCAGCATCAGAGTCTTTTCCAATGAGTTAACTCTTCCCATGAGGTGACCAAAGTACTGGAGTTTCAGCTTTAGCATCATTCCTTCCAAAATAATCCTAGGGCTGCCCTCCTTCAGAATGGACTGGTTGGAACTCCTTGCAGTCCAAGGGACTCTCAAGAGTTTTCTCCAACACCACAACTTCTGACACTGTTTCCACAATTCCCCATCTATTTGCTATGACGTGATGGGATAGAGGCCATGATCTTCGTTTTCTGAATGTTGAGCTTGAAGCCAACGTTTTCACTCTCTTCTTTCACTTTCATCAAGAGGGGCTTTAAGTCCTCTTCACTTTCTGCCAGAAGGGTGTTTTCATCTGCATATATGAGGTTATTGATAGTTCTCCCGGCAATCTTGATTCCAGGTTGTGCTTCTTCCAGCCCAGCCTTTCTCATGATGTTCTCTCCATATAAGTTATAGAAGCAGGGGAACAATATACAACCCTGACGTACTCCTTTCCCTAGTTGTAACCAATCTGTTGTTAAATGTCAAGTTCCAACATTTGCTTTGTGACCTGCATATAGGTTTCTCAAGAGGCAGGTCAGGTGGTCTAGTATTCCCATCTCTTGAAAATTTGCCAACACTTTATCGTGATCCACATAGTCAAAGGATTTAGCATAGTCAATAAAGCAGAAATAGATGTTTTTCTAGAACTCTCTTGCTTTTTCGAGGATGCAGCAGATGTTGGCAATTTGATCTCTGGTTCCTCTGCCTTTTCTAAAACTAGCTTGAATATCTGGAAGTTCACGGTTCATGTATTGCTGAAGCCTCGCTTGAAGCATTTTGAGCATGACTTTACTGGCATGAGAGATGAGTGCGACTGTGCCATAGTTTGAGCTTTCTTTGGCCTTGGAATGAAAACTGACCTTTTCCAGTCCTGTGGCCACTGCTGAGTTTTCCAAATTTGCTGTCATATCGAGTGCAGCACTTTCACAGCATCATCTTTCAGGATTTGAAAGAGCTCAACTTGAAATCCATCACCTCCACCTGTTTCTTCATAGTGATGCTTAGGCCCACTTAACTTCATATTCCAGGCTGTCTGATACTAGGTGAGTGATCACACCATCGTGATTATCTGGGTCGGGAAGATCTTTCTGGTCCAGTTCTTCTGCGAATTCTTGCCACATCTTTTTAATATCCTCTGATTCTTTTAGGTCCATGCCATTTCTATCTTTATCGAGCCCATCTTTGCATGAAATGATCCCTTGGTATCTGTTATTTTCTTGACGAGATCTCTAGTCTTTTCCACTCTGTTGTTTTCCTCTATTTCTTTGCATTGTTCGCTCCTGACGGCTTTCTTATCTCTCCTTGCTATTCTTTGGAATGATGCGTTCAGAGGCTTACATCTTTCCTTTTCTCCTTTGCTTTTCTCTTCTCTTCACAGCTATTTGTAAGGCCTCCTCAGACAGCCATTTTCCTTTTTGCCTTTCTTTTTCTTGTTGACTCTCTTGATCCCTGTTCCTGTACAATGTCACGAACCTCTGTCCATAGTTCATCAGGCACTCTATCAGATCTGATCCATTAAATCTATTTCTCACAATCAACAGGGATTTGTTTTAGGTCATACCTGAATTGTCTAGTGGTTTTTCCTACTTTCTTCAATTTAAGTCTAATTTTAGCAATAAGAACTTCATGGTCTGAGCCGGTCAGCTCCCCGTCTTATTTCTGCACAATCCATGAATAGTGTGTGGCTGCACCTTTGGCTGCACAGAATGTTATCTGTCTGATTTCAGTGTTGACCATCTGATGATGTCCACGTGTAGAGTCTTCTCTTGTGTTGTGGGAAGAGGCTGTTTGCTATGACCAGTGCGCTCTCTTGGCAAAATTCTATTATTTGCCCTGCTTCATTCCGTACTCCAAGGCCAAATTTGCCTATTACTCCAGGTGTTTCTTGACTTCCTACGTTTGCATTCCAGTCCCCTAGAATGAAAAGGACAACTTTCTTGGGTGTTAGTTCGAAAAGGTCTTGAAAGTCTTCATAGAACCGTTCAACGTCAACTTATTCAGCATTACTGGTTGGGGCATAGGCTTGGATTACCTGATATTGAGTGGTCTGCCTTGGAAAGGAACAGAGATTATTCTGTCGTTCTTGAGAGGGCATCCAAGTACTGCATTTCAGATTCTTTTGTTGACCATGACGGCTACTTCATTTCTTCCAAGGAATTCCTGCCCACAGTAGGAGATATCATGGTCATCTGAGCTAAATTCACCCATCCCAGTCCATTTTAGTTCGCTGATTCCTAGAATGTCAGTGTTCACTCTTGCCATCCCCTGTTTGACCACTTTCACTTTGCCTTGATTCCTGAACCTAGCATTCCAGGTTGCAATGCAATATTGCTCTTTACAGCGTCGGACTTGGCTTGTTTCGTGAGTCACATCCACAACTGGGTATTGCGTTTGCTTTGGCTCCATCCCTTCAGTCTTTCTGGAGTTATTTCACTACTGATTTCCCAGTTAGCTTACTGGGCACTAACCGACCTCTTTCAGTATCCTCTCATTTTGCCCTTTCATACTGTTCATGGGGTACTCAAGGCAAGAATACTGAAGTGGTTTGCCATTCCCTTCTCCAGTGGACCACATTCTGTCAGCCCTTTCCAACATGACCGGTCTGCCTTGGGTCTCATGGCATGGCCTATTTTCATTGAGTTAGACAAGGTTGTGGTCCATGTGATCAGATTGGCTAGTTGTCTGTGATTATGGTCTCAATGAGTCTGCCCTCTGATGCCGTCTCACAACACCAACTGTCTTTCTTGGGTTTCTCTTACCTTGGTCATGGTGTATCTATTCACAGCTGCTCCACCAAAGCGCAGCAACTGCTCCTTACCTTGGACGAGGGGTGTCTCATCAGGGCCGCCCCTCCTGACCTTGAACGTGGAGTAGTTCCTCTCGGCCCTCCTGCAGCCGCACATAATCTTTAGTGGTGTTGAAACTACAAATCTGTGTGTGAATCACAAGTAAAGTGAAGTGGCTCAGTCGTGTCCGACTCTTTGTGACTCCATGGACTGTAGCCCACCTGGCTCCTCCATCCATGGAATTTTCTAGGCCAGAGTACTGGAGTGGTCTGCCATTTCCTTCTCCAGAGGATGTTCCCATCCCAGGGATCAAACCAGGGTCCCACATTGCAGGCAGACGCTTTACCAACTGAGCCACCAGGGAATCACGCTTTCACAAATCAAGAAGATGGTAAACTGAACATAAGAGACGAGTTGCAAGTGATGTATCTGATAAGCGGTTCCTATGTAAAATAGACTAAGGACAAACAGCACTCAAGTCTCCAAGAAAAAACACACCACCCTTGCCCCATCCCCTAGCACCAACTCCAACCTAAACACTTGATCTCACTCTAACCTATCCCTAAAACCTATCCCTAAGCTAACAATATCCATGTGCATTCAATGGCATCCATCCATCCACAGGAGAGACAGAGAAAGAGAAAAAGGAAGACAGAGACTGAATTTCAAAAGGAAAAGAAAGGCATTTCTAGAGAGAGACACTGAACAAGAGAGAGGAGATGAGCAGAGTTTACAGGCCTTTTCATAAACCTATCTGAAAGTTAGAAGCGGTGACAGTGCCCATCCACTGCAGAAGTGGGAAAATGACCCAAGCTTATGAGAGTAAGGGAGAAGAATGCAGGGAGCCATTATAGGCTTAGCCACCACGGAAGCCGAGATGGGGCACTTGAAACAAAATCTCAATGGAAGAAGGACAACCAGAAAGCTGGGTCCTCTTTTAAATAAGAGAAGGTGACCTTCCAGTCTTCCTTTCAGTCCTCCTTTGGGGGAAGCGGGAGTGTTGGGTCTCAAAATAGGCAGGAAGGGGAGTGCCTTTCTGAGGTCCCAGAGCCCATCCAGGCCTGTTTCTGCCCCCATTTTGTTCTAGGTCAGCCATTTATTGAATCTTGACTTTGGGAAGTCCCAGGGCACAAGCTCCTTGTGATACCAGCCCCAGGTTGAAAGGCATGTAGGTGCTGTAGGCTGACAGACCAAGGCATTAGATGAGAGATAGACCCCACTCTGCAGATGGAGAGACTAGGGAAACCCTGAGAGGCAAATGGCTTGTCAAGGGCCACATCACAGATAAGAAGGAGCCTGTCTGAAAGAGCTGGGTCCTCAGAGCTCAGGCGCTGGCTGCACCCAAGCCTTCAAAAGCTGTGGGGTGAGGGGTGTGCGTGTCACTGTGCCTGCACATGGCCTAAGGGGATGGGTGAACAGACAGAAACGCAGAGGTTCCCTTGGGGGGCTTTGTGTAACAGACCCCGGCAGGAAACCCAGGAAATGATGTCACTTCCTGGCAACAGAACCCAACAGAACATGGAAACCAGATATCCAGGCTTCACAGCGCAGAGGAGCCCCCAGCAAGTTCGTGAACAGCCAGGATATTTTGCTGTTTGCCCCTTCCCAGAGGCCGGAACTCGGGAGAGCTCACCGGCTGAATGTGTGGAAACGCAGTTGGTGCTGCCTCAGGACGCCCCCCGAGAGGCTTCTGGCCCTTTGCCTAAAAACAGAAACGTAACAGGGGAGCTCCAGCCCCGGCCAGATCCCCTCTCCCATCCCACCTGGGTAACCCTGAGTCCTTTCCCTGTGTGTGTGCATGGGGGTTTCCTGGGGTATCTCTGCCTCAAGCAAGCTGCTGCAGATGTGGCTCACAAGTCTGTGGGCTGGGTGTGTCCACACCCCAGGGGACACAAGGCTGGGTGGGATTGGAAGAGTCCAGGAAGCACCGGCTGCCCAGGAAGACTCCAAGCCCTTAGGGGTGCTCCTTCGTCCAGGGTGGGTACCTGAGCAGACACATGTTTCTGTTGGCAGCAGAATTTCGAGCAGGCAGAAGCAGCCGCCATACAGGTCAGGCCCAGCTCAGTAGACTCCAGGCAGTGCTGGGTGGTGGTCCGGGTCATTTCAGAGCTTCCCAGTCGATGTGACCAATGAGGGGGGCACCCCATTCACCTCCCCGAGGGAGGCGCTGGATCACCACCCCACTGCTCGTGAGGCCCAGTCCAGGCTCCAGGTGAGCATGCCCATGGAGGGATCAGCCCAAGTGGGAATGAAGAGGAAGAAGGGAAAGCCTGCTCCACACACACCACTCAGGACACACCCCGGGGCCCAGTCTCAGGCTGCCATGGAGCTCAGCACACCCGGCTCTGACCCTGAGCCCCGAGAAACCCTGCCTCTGAGGCAGCAGGAGGACCTGGAGCCCAGCATGGCAGAGCACAGAGGGGAGGAGGCTGGGGCTCTGCATGTGAGTGTGTGTGGAGGGGGTGTTGAGCTACACAGGGAGGAGTCCCCCAGAGCTGGGTCTGGGCCTGGAACAAAGGCTGGCCTCACACTATCCATCTTTCACAATTCAGTCAGAGTGCATCCTATGCTGGGTATTCTTTGCGGTTATCTGGGAAGCTTTCTGTCCCCGTATACACACATAAAAATGCTGGTGATGGCTAACCTTCTCTTCTCTCACAGCTCCAGCACTGGCCTCTCATTACAACCAGACTCCACTTCCAAGCCTTGTCCCTACAGCTGTGGCTACTACAGGTGCAGGATCCAGGGATCCACTGAGGGGACATCGAGACCTGAGACTTCCCTTCCCAGACACCGAGCCAGCTGGGTACTGGCCAGCACACTGGGCATATCGGACCTCTGTGCCTGCAGGACCCCCAGCCACAGGCACCGATGTCCCACCCCCTCAGAGAGAACATCCACCTCCACCTGCAACTGTACCTGCTCAGGCTTTGGCAGGAGAACCCGAGACAGAGCATGAGTTACCGCCTCTGCAGGGAGAGCCTGCCCCGGCTCCTGCCCAAGACCCAGATGCCCACGATAACTGATGCACCCCTGCAGGGAGAATGGGCCCCCCCTCTGGACAGAGACCTGGAGCCCTTTCTGGAAACACCTTGTCCAGGGGAGTGGTTGGCTCTGCAGCCTCCGTCCTTGCCTGCTTCCTGTAGATGCCATCAACTCGCTCCCCACCCAGGGCAGCTTGAGTGCCCCTACTCTGAGCTTATTTGCATCTCGTATGTGTATAGCTGTCTTGTGATGTTTTATTTTTTTATGGCTTTATGTATTTTTTTCTCTGTTAGGTTTCTGTTAGTAAAATTTACTTTAATTGATGCAATTTGGGAATATTAAGGCCTTCACAGTGCTGTGTAACCATCACCAATGCCTTCATACGTACCTTCTCATTCTATCCTCCGACTTCCCAGCAAATTCATGTCAAGCACTCCCCATTTCGCCTTCCGCCACCTGACAACATTTAGTCTTCTTCTTTCTCCACTTCTTCCCATTCTTTGGGTGTCCGCAATCAATGCCAGTCACTGAAATTATAGAAAAAACGATTTTTTTTTTTTCTGGCAGAGAGGGAACTTTATAGGTGCTTAGTCTTGTAAGACTCTTTGCAATCCCATGGGTTTTAAAGTCTGTGGAGTTATCTAGGCCAGAAAACTGGAATGGGTAACTTTTCCTTTCTCCAGGGGATTTTTTCTGACTCTCCACATATCTATCCCACGTTGAAGGTCAGGAACGGTGGTGGTAAGGAGATACCCCTCATCCAAGTTAAGGAGGAGTGGCTGTGCTTTCCTGGAGCAGCCGTGAAGAGTTACCCCACGCCCAAGGTAAGAGAAAACTAAGTAAGATGGTAGGTGCTGCAAGAGGGCATCAGAGGGCAGACACACTGAAAGCATACTCACAGAAAACTAGTCAATCTAGTCACACTAGGACCACAGCCTTGTCTAACTCAACGAAACCAAGCCATGCCTGCGGGGCAACCCGAGACGGTAGGGTCATGGTGGGGAGGTCTGGCAAAGCGTGGTCCACTGGAGAAGGGAATGGTAAGCCGCTTCAGTATTCTTGCCTTGAGAACCCCATGAACAGTATGAAAAGGCTAAATGATAGGATACCAAAAGAGGAACTCCCCTGGTCATTAGGTGCCCAATATGCTACTGGAGATCAGTGGAGAAATAACTCCAGAAAGAATGAAGGGATGAAGCCAAAGCAAAAACGATACCCAATTGTGGATGTGACTGGTGGTAGAAGCAAGATCCGATGCTGTAAAGAGCGATATTGCATAGGAACCTGAAATGTCAGTCCAGGAATCAAGGCAAATTGGAAGTGGTCAAGCAAGAGATGGCAAGGGTGAACGTCGACATTCTAGGAATCAGCAAACTAAAATGGACTGGAATGGGTGAATTTAACTCAGATGACCATTATATCTACTACTGAAGGCAGGAATCCCTCAGAAGAAATGGAGTAGCCATCATGGTCAACAAAAGAGTCTGAAATGCAGTACTTGGATGCAATCTCAAAAATGACAGAATGATCTCTTTTCGTCTCCAAGGCAAACCATTCAATATCACAGCTATCTAAGTCTATGCCCCAACCAGTAATGGTGAAGAAGCTGAAGTTGAACGGTTTTATGAAGACCTACAAGATCTTTTAGAACTAACCCCCAAAAAAGATGTTCTTTTCATTATAGGGGACTGGAATGCAAAAGTAGGAAGTCAAGAAACACCTGGAGTAACAGGCAAATTTGGCCTTGGAGTGTGGAATGAAGCAGGGCAAAGACTAAGAGAATTTTGCCAAGAAAATGCACTGGTCATAGCAAACACCCTCTTCCAACAACACAAGAGAAGACTCTACACATGGACATCACCAGATGGTCAACACTGAAATCAGATTGACTATATTTTATGCAGCCAAAGATGGAGAGGCTCTATACAGTCAACAAAAACAAGACCAGGAGCTGACTGTGGCTCAGATCATGAACTCCTTATTACAAAATTCAGACTTAAATTGAAGAAAGTAGGGGAAATCGCTAGACCATTCAGGTATGACCTAAATCAAATCACTTATGATTATACAGTGGAAGAGAGAAATAGATTTAAGGGCCAAGATCTGATAGCTAGAGTGCCTGACAAACTATGGAATGAGGTTTGTGACATTGTACAGGAGACAGGGATCAAGACCATCCCCATGGAAAAGAAATGGAAAGAAGCAAAATGGCTGTCTGAGGAGGCCTTACAAATAGCTATGAAAAGAAGAGAGGCGAAAAGCAAAGGAGAAAAGGAAAGATATAAGTATCTGGATGCAGAGTTCCAAAGAATAGCAAGAAGAGATAAGAAAGCCTTCTTCAGCAATCAATGCAAAGAAATACAGGAAAACAACAGAATGGGAAAGACTAGAGATTTCTTCAAGAAAATTAGGGATACCAAGGGAACATTTCATGCAAAGATGGGCTCGATAAAGGACAGAAATGGTATGAACCTAACAGAAGCTGAAGATATTGAGAAGAGGTGGCAAGAATACACAGAAGAACTGTACAAAAAAGATCTTCACTACCCAGATAATCACAATGGTGTGATCACTAATCTAGAGCCTGACATTTTGGAAAGTGAAGTCAAGTGGGCCTTAGCATCACTACAAACAAAGCTAGCGGAGGTGATGGAATTCCAGTTGAGCTGTTTCAAATCCTGAAAGATGATGCTGTGAACGTGCTGCACTCAATATGCCAGCACATTTGGAAAACTCACCAGTGGCCACAGGACTGGAAAAGGTCAGTTTTCATTTCAATTCCAAAAAAAAAAGGAAATGCCAAAGAATTCTCAAACTACCGAACAATTGCACTCATCTCACATGCTAGTAAAGTAATGCTCAAAATTCTCCAAGCCAGGCTTCAGCAATACGTGAACCGTGAACTCTCTGATGTTCAAGCTGGTTTTAGAAAAGGCGAGGGACCAGAGATCAAATTGCCAACATCTGCTGGATCAAGGAAAAAGCAAGAGAGTTCCAGAAAAAACATCTATGTCTGCTTTATTGACAATACAAAAGCCATTGACTGTGTGGCTCACAATAAACTGTGGAAAATTCTGAAAGAGAATGAAATACCAGACTAACTAACCTGCCTCTTAAGAAATCTGTATGCAGGTCAGGAAGCAATAGTTAGAACTGGACATGGAACAACAGACTGGTTCCAAATAGGAAAAGGAGTACATCAAGGCTATATATTGTCATCGTGCTTATTTAACTTATATGCAGACTCTATCATGAGAAACGCTGGACTGGAAGAAACACAAGCTGCAATCAAGATTGACGAGAGAAATACCAATAACCTCAGATATGCAGACGACACCACCCTTATGGCAGAGAGTGAAGAGGAGCTAAAAAGCCTCTTGATGAAAGTGAAAGTGGAGAGTGAAAAGTTGGCTTAAAGCTCAACATTCAGAAAACGAAGATCATGGCATCTGGTCCTATCACTTCATGGGAAATAGATGGGGAAACAGTGGAAACAGTGTCAGACTTTATTTTGGGGGGCTCCAAAATCACTGCAGATGGTGATTGCAGCCATGAAATTAAAAGACGCTTACTCCTTGGAATAAAATTTATGACCAACTTAGGTAGTATATTCAAAAGCAGAAACATTACTTTGCCGACTAAGGTTCTTCTAGTCAAGGCTATGGTTTTTCCTGTGGTCACGTATGGATGTGAGAGTTGGGCTGTGAAGAAGACTGAGCTCCGAAGAAATGATGCTTTTGAACTCTGGTGTTGGAGAAGACTCTTGAGAGTCCCTTGGACTGCAAGGAGACCCAACCAGTCCATTCTGAAGGAGAACAATCCTGGAATATCTTTGGAAGGAATGATGCCAAAGCTGAAATTCCAGTACTTTGGCCACCTCATGAGAAGAGGTGACTCATTGGAAAAGACTCTGATGCTGGGAGGGATTGGGGGCAGGAGGAGATGGGGACGACCGAGGATGAGATGGCAGGATGGCATCACGGACTTGATGGACATGAGTCTGAGTGAACTCCAGGAGATGGTGATGAACAGGGAGGCCTGGAGTGCTGCGATTCATGGGGTCGCAAAGAGTCGGACACGACTGAGCGACTGAACTGAACATATTGTAAGATTAAACTTGAGAATTCTCTTTTATTTCATTTGAAGTAGCCTTTGGGTAACTGAAAGGACAGTGCAGTTACTTTCAGGATGTCATCTGCAAAACCAAGCCCTTTTGACAAGCGTGGTCCGAACATTCCAGGTATGCATTGCTGTTATAAATGTGACATCTCAGCCAGAAGGGAGATGCGGAGCTCTTCCTGTTCCACAAACAAATTCACAGAAGCCAAAAGTGAGAGCTGGAAAATGAACACCAATGACCAAAAAGTGTTCCTCATTGGACAAAGCTAGAGAAAACCCAACATCCTATGGCCCAAAAACCTGCTTGGAAATGAATGTTCAGTAAGGAAGAGAAGAAACATGTGAGGGTGGACAGGCCATGCTCATGGCCAGTGTAGTTCGAGATGGCCTGACCTCTCAGATGAAGACACATGCCAGTGTAAACCCATTGCAGACAGCAGCGACGGTCGTCACCGTGTAAGTGTTTAGTCTGGTGTCAACATGCCCCGGGTACCACACAAGCGAGGAGACCTGGGTCTCTTCCTCTGCCCCACATCCCACCCTCAAGAAGGCAGCTGGCTCAGCCATGAGCTGCGATCATCTCCAGGTTAAACTATACCTTGTCTTCTCTATGCACCGTGAACCTGCACACAATGGTCCTTCAGAACCTCAAGAAATTCGCCCCATCCCCACTAGAGCCAGAAGACTCCCCTGGCACCCAAATGCCTGTTGAGTCACTTTGGCCCAAGCCCTAGTTCTGGACGCCTGGAGCCTACTTCAGCCTTTACAGTGTGAATAATCAGGTCCTTTATACACATAATCCCAGCTGTCAGATCTGATCTTTGTATTCACAGTCAGCTCTGTCCCTCCCATGGCAGCCAGGTGGCCAGCCATGCAGGCAAAGAAGCACATGAGATGAGTGTCAAGGGAGGCATTGAAAGGACAGCAGTGGATACAACTTGTTGCAAACTGAAGGAAGGTCCCTGCGCATCTCAGAAAAAGCCTCTGGTGTGCAAGTGTGGCCGAGGGCCACAATGGTGCAAAGGAAAGAATGATACTCAGGTCAACGTTTCTTGGCCACTCCTTTAGCAGCTCCAGGGGTAGCCTGTGAGCATTGGACAGTTAGTGTGGTCACATGAGCATGACTCTAATTTCCTCAGAAAGCAAGAGAAAGGGAGTAAGGTGTGGGAGGACCCAGAGGATGTGGTGGGGTGGATGAAGGGAGGTGTCATTCCTTTCTTCAGTGCAAACTGATTTTGTGAATCTCCGAGCTGCCAGAGGATATTTACCAAGTCAGGTCCCCACAGCACCCAGTTTGACTGGGTGCTTTAGCCCCTGTCACACGGACAAGCTTCACCACGTGGCTTCCCTGAGTTCTAACAGCAGGAACTTCGGGGTTTGTCTGGGTACACACTTCCTTGCTATAGCTGAGTTACTCCCTTCTTAGAGCCCCAGTTTTGTCTTCTAGAATAAAGACATCAATTGCTACATTAGCAGGTTGCTACCTTAAACCTGTGATGACTCTTTAGGGTAATCCTACAATTAGTAGCTGGTCTTAAGAGATACTGGGCTTCCCTGACACCTCAGCTGGTGAAGTATCCTTCTGCACTGCAGGAGAGCCCAGTTTGACTCCTGGGTCAGGAAATCCTGGTCAGCCTCAGAAGGGTCAGTATACCCAGTCTAATATTCTTTGGCCTCTCTGTGGCCCAGCCGCTAAATAATCTGCCTGCATGCAGAGACCTGGGTTCGACCCCTGGGCTTGGAAGATCCCCTGAGAAGGGAAAGGCTGCCCACTCCAGTTTTCTTGCCTGCAGAATTCCATGGATCCTGTAGTCTACGGGTTCGCAAACAGTCGGACACAGCAGAAGGACTTGTCCCTTCACTTTCAAGAGATATCCCCTGAATCCAGATTAGACTGCAGTCTCCCAGTGCCATCTGGTGTTTCTTTCCTGAAGCCAGTCAAAACCCACACACTTGCTTTTGCAGGGTCTCCACTTAGCCCGCTGGACAGGAAAACCAGTGTTTTTACACAAGCTCACAGATAAGCAGGAGGACTCCTAGGCAGACCACTTCCCTCCGTTCTGAGGTGGAGCTTAAGGACCACAGCAGGAGCCAGCGCTCTCAAATCGTGGGCTCAGCAGTGCCCTCATTCTCAAGCTGGTGCCTCTGCCCTGATGGGAGCAGAAAGGTCGCCAATTGCCCCAGGCGAACCTCACACTCCTCTCACTGCTGTAGACTGACCTCACCAGCCCCGCCCCTTCCAGCAGAACCAGAGCTCCTCTTCCCCTTGATTGCAGCCTGAGTCCTGGCCCTGGGCCCCGATTGGTCACTGCCCAAATCCTGAGCCCATCATGGTAGCCAGGGAGGATGGAACACACAGATTGGACAGATTCAGGTCATGTGCCCATACTCTCCAGGACACCTGTGAGGGCCTCACCCTATGTCAGAGATGGAGACAGTGCTGATGCCCCAAGAGCAGGGCTGAGAATCAGGTCACTGTGTCCTTTTACTCCGTGTCCTGGGACGAGCTTGCACAACGTCTCTACACAGCACTTTGTTCTCTGCAGACAAAATATTCATGGCACACCTCTTCCCTTCCCAAGCGTAGTTTCACGCAACACTATTCAAGGGAGCAAGGCCTCCTCTTTGAAGATAGGTTTGGAGATTCCCCCTCCTAGCATCTAGGTTTCTTCTGTGTGTCATGGTAGAATAATTGATTCAGTGAAAAAATACCCACTAGCACCACCACATGCTGCTCTGTGTTTTCAGGATTCTTGCCTGTTCTGAGTACAGAACATATTCCAGGGCCCCTCAAATGGAGTGAATTTTGTCCAAGGAAGCCCCTGAGACACTGAATCCCTCTATCATGTTGCTGTCCGCCTTAAACTAACAAATCTTTAAAAATGCATAATACCTCGATTATAAAGTAAGATATTCACTCTCAGAAATTGTTATAAAATTTGTCAAGTTTTTCTTTCATTGTTGGTTCTTTGTATGTGTCTTAATTGCTATGGTGGTGTTTTGTGAGGCAGGGATCCAACTTACTTTCCCAATGGGTTCAAAATAGCTCCAATGGGCCTGCTCTCTTCCTTTACATTTTAAGGTCATTTCAGTTCAGTCACTCAGTCGTGTCCGACTCTCTGAGACCCCATGAATCACAGCACGCCAGGCTCCCCTGTCCATCACTAACCGCCGGAGTCCACTCAGACTCATGTCCATCGAGTCAGTGATGCCATCCAGCCATCTCATCCTCTGTTGTACCTTTCTCCTCCTGCCCCCAATCCCTCCCAGCTTCAGAGTCTTTTCCAATGAGTCAACTCTTCGCATGAGGTGGCCAAAGCACTGGAGTTTCAGCTTTAGCATCATTCTTTCCAATGCAATCCCAGAGCTGCCCTCCTTCAGAATGGACTGGTTAGATCTCCTTGCAGTCCAAGGGACTCTCAAGAGTTTTGTCCAACACCACAGTTTCAAAGCATCAATTCTTCGGCACTCAGCTTTCTTCACAGTCCAACTCTCACATCCATACAAGAAAACTGGGAACATCAGAGTCTTGACTAGACAGAACTTTGCTGGCATAGTAATTAATGTCTGTGCTTTTGAATATGCTATCTAGTTTGGTCATAAATTTCCTTCCAAGGAGTAAGCGTCTTTTAATATCATGGCTGCAATCACCATCTGCAGTGGTTTTGGAGCCCCCTCAAAATAATATCTGACACTGTTTCAACAATTCCCCATCTATTTACCATGACGTGATGGGACAGAGGTCATGATCTTCGTTTTTTGAATGTTGAGCTTGAAGCCAACGTTTTCACTCTCCTCTTTCACTTTCATCAAGAGGCGCTTTAAGTCCTCTTCACTTTCTGCCAGAAAAGCGTTGTCATCTGCATATATGAGGTTATTGATAGTTCTCCCGGCAATCCTGATTCCAGCTTGTGCTTCTTCCAGCCCAGCCTTTCTCATGATGTTCTCTCCATATAAGTTATAGAAGCAGGGGGACAATATACAGCCTTGACATACTCCTTTCCCTAGTTGTAACCAATCTGTTGTTCCATGTCAAGTTCTAACATTTGCTTTGTGACCTGCATATAGGTTTCTCAAGAGGCAGGTCAGGTGGCCTGGTATTCCCACCTCTTGAAAATTTTCCAACACTTTATTGTGATTCACACAGTCAAAGGCTTTGGCATAGTCAATAAAGCAGAAATAGATGTTTTTCTAGAACTCTCTTGCTTTTTCGAGGATGCAGCAGATGTTGGCAATTTGATTTCTGGTTCCTCTGCCTTTTCTAAAACTAGCTTGAATATCTGGAAGTTCACGGTTCATGTATTGCTGAAGCCTCGCTTGAAGCATTTTGAGCATGACTTTACTGGCATGAGAGATGAGTGCGACTGTGCCATAGTTTGAGCTTTCTTTGGCCTTGGAATGAAAACTGACCTTTTCCAGTCCTGTGGCCACTGCTGAGTTTTCCAAATTTGCTGGCATATTGAGTGCTGCACTTTCACAGCATCATCTTTCATGATTTGAAAGAGCTCCACTGGAAATCCATCACCTCCACTAGTTTCTTGGTAGTAATGCTAAGGCCACTTGACTTCATATTCCAGGCTGTCTGATACTAGGTGAGTGATCACACCATCGTGATTATCTGGGTCGTGAAGATCTCTCTGGGTGGTCCTAAGATGGCGGAGCAATAGGACGGGGAGACCACTTTCTCTCTCACAAATTCATCAAAAGAATATTTTAACGCTGAGTAAATTCCATTTAAAAAAAAAAAAAACCTTCTGAATGCTGGCAGAAAACATCAGGCACCCAGAAAAGCAGATCATTGTCTTCAAATACAGGTAGGAAAAAATATAAAAGACAAAAAAGGAGACAAAGGAGGTAGGGAGGGAGCTCTGTCCAAGGAAGGGAATCTTAAGAGAGGTTTCAAACACCAGGAAGCACTCTCGCTGCCGAGTCTGTGGTGAGCCTTGGAAGCACAAAGGGTAACGTAACAGGAAGGAAAAATAAATAAATAATTAAAACCAGCAGATTATGAGCCCAACAGTAACTCCCCCAGTGGAGAAGCAGTGCAGACACCTGCATTAGCCACTAGCAAGTGGGGGCTGGGCAGGGAGGTGCGGGAGGCGCGGGCTTCAGTGCTTCGTAAGATTCAGGCCAGAACACCCCACCCATAACCATAGCAAACTAACTTGGGCTAGCAAACCAGACTGTGGGATAGCTATGAATGCGAAAAGCTTGAACATAAGACACCACCAGGACCACGCACAGAACAAAGAATGGAACAGAAATAGTCAGCCGCAGACCATCCCCCTCCAGTGACAGGAAGCCAAAGCTGTAAGGGCTGGAAGGGGCCAATCGCAGCCCAAGAGGGACATTACCTACAAAAATGCAAGCAGGCTTCTTTGCTAACTAAGATTTCTTGGGGTTCTGGACTGTCACCATCTGCCAGAGTAGGGATACCAGTGATACACCCAGAAAACTGAGCAGCAGAGATGGGAAAGGTGATAAGTCACAGTGACTGCGATCGCCAAACACCCGAGCTACTCGGACCTGGGAAGGGCACAAAACGCAGGCCAAACCGAACCTGTGCCTCTAAGGGCTACCTGAACGCCGAGCCTGGGCGACGTAGACCGGAGAGGTGCATGCAGCCTAGGGCCGGCCTCAGATGGTTCCCGGTGGAGCAACATAGAGCCTGAGTGGTGTGCGCCACGAGCAGGGGCAGGCCCAGTGGGGCTGAGACACTGCGAGCACATGCCACTGTTATTTGTTTGCAGCATCCCTCCCTCCCCACAGCGTGACTGAACAAGTGAGTCTAAAACAAACAAACAAAAAAAAGTGTCCACCACTGCTCCCCCGTGTCAGGGTGGAAATCAGACACTGAAGAGACCAGAAAACAGAAGAAGTTAAACAGAGGGAACCGCCTTGGAAGTGACCCCACTCTGCCCACAACACCAGAGAAAGGGCCAGATATATCTTTACTATTTTTATGATCATTCATTTTTGTTGTTGTTGTTGATATTGTTGGGTGATTGTTTTTTCTTTTCGTTTTCATTTTTTTAACCTTTTTAAATTTTTAAGTCCTCTATTTCTCCTTTAATTTTTATTTTTATAAGTTACTATTACTTCTAAAAAAAAACACCCTATTTTTGAAGCAAACGCCGTATATAGTCTTTTTGTGGTTGTTGTTGTAGTTTAATAATTCTTGTGGCTTTTTTTTTTCTTTTCTTTCTTCTCCTTCTTCTTCTTTTCTTTAGTATTGTATTTTTGAAAATCCAACCTCTACTCTAGATTTTTAATCTTTGCTTTTTGGTATTTGATGTCAATATTGTACTTTAAAAAACCCAATCTTCAGTACCCAATTTTACCTGACAGCAAGATTATTGGCTTGACCACTCTCTTATTCTTTGGACTCTCCTTTTCCTCCACCAGGTGGCCTCTGTCTCTTCCCTCCCCCTTCTCTTCTCTACCCAACTCTGTGAAATCTGTGTGTTGCAGATGGTGGAGAACACTTAGGGAACTGGTTACTGGCTGGATCTGTCTCTCTCCTTTTCATTTCCCTCTTTTATCCTCCTGGCCACCTCTGTCTACTTCCTCCCTCTCCTCTTCCCTGTATATCTCCGTGAATATCTCTGAGCAGTCCAGACTGTGGAGTGCACATAAGGAAGTGATTACTGGCTAGCTTGCTCTCTCCTCTTTTGATCCCATCTCATCTCATTCCAGTTACCTCTAACTACCCCCTCCATCTTCTCTTCTCCATGTAACTTAATGAACCTCTCTGGGGATCCCTCAATGTGGAGAACCTTTTCATCTTTAACCTAGATGTTTTATCATCAGTGCTGTATAGATGGAAAAGGCTTGAGGCTACTGTAAAAATAAAACTGAAAACCAGAAGCAGGAGGCTTAAGTCCAAATCCTGAGAACATCAGACAATCCCTGAATTCGGGGAACATTAATCAATAGGAGCCCATCAAATGCCTCCATACCTACACTGAAACTAAGCACTACCCAAGGGCCAACAAGTTCCAGAGCAAGACATACCAGGCAAATTCTCCAGCAACACAGGAACACAGCCCTGCACTTCAATATAAAGGCAGCTTAAAGTTACTCCAAAATCATTGACGTCTCATAACCCATTACTGGTCACTGCATTACACTCCAGAGAGAAGAAATCCACCTCGACCCATCAGAACTCCAACACAAACCACCCTAACCAAGAAACCTTGACGAGCCACTGATACAACCCCACCCACAGTGAGGAAACTCCATAATAAAGAAAACTCCACAAATTCCCAGAATATTGAAAGGTCACCCCAAACGCAGCAATATAACCAAGATGAAGAGACAGAGCAATACCCAGCAGGTAAAGGAACAGCAGAAATGCCCACCAAACCAAACAGAAGAGGAAGAAAGAGGGAATCTACCTGAGAAAGAATTCCAAATATTGATAGTGAAAATGATCCAAAATCTTGAAATCAAAATGGAATCACAGATAAATAGACTGAAGACGATTGAGAAGATGCAAGAAAGGTTTAACAAGGACCTAGAAGAAATAAAAAAGAGTCAATATATAATGAATAATGCAATAAATGAGATCAGAAACACTCTGGAGGCAACAAATAGTAGAATAACGGAGACAGAAGATAGGATTAGGGAAATAGAAGATAGAATGGTAGAAATAAATGAACCCGAGAGGAAAAAAGAAAAACGAATTAAAATAAATGAGGACAATCTCAGAGACCTCCAGGACAATAAGAAACACTCCAACATTCGAATTATAGGAGTCCCATAAGAAGAAGACAAAAAGAAAGACCATGAGAAAATACTTGAGGAGATAATAGTTGAAAACTTCCCTAAAATGGGAAAGGAAATAATCACCCAAGTCCAAGAAACCCAGAGAGTTCCAAATAGGATAAACCCAAGGCAAAACACCGCAAGACACATATTAATCAAATTAACAAAGATCAAACACAAAGAACAAATATTAAAAGCAGCAAGGGAAAAATGACAAATAGCACACAAGGGGATTCCCATAAGGATAACTGCAGATCTTTCAATAGAAACTCTTCAGGCCAGGAGGGAATGGCAAGACATACTTAAAGTGATGAAAGAAAATAACCTACAGCCAAGATTGCTGTACCCAGCAAGGATCTCATTCAAATATGAAGGAGAAATAAAAAGCTTTACAGACAAGCAAAAGCTGAGAGAATTCAGCACCACCAAACCAGCTCTCCAACAAATGCTAAAGGATATTCTCCAGACAGGAAACACGAAAAGGGTGTATAAACCCAAACCCAAAACAGTAAAGAAAATGGCAATGGGATCATACTTATCAATAATTACCTTAAACGTAAATGGGTTGAACGCCCCAACCAAAAGGCAAAGACTGGCTGAATGGACACAAAAACAAAATCCCTATATATGCTGCCTACAAGAGACCCACCTCAAAATAAGGGACACATACAGACTGAAAGTGAAGGGCTGGAAAAAGATATTCCACGCAAATAGAGACCAAAAGAAAGCAGGAGTAGCAATACTCATATCAGATGAGACACACTTTAAAACAAAGGCTGTGAAAAGAGACAAAGAAGGCCACTACATAATGATCAAAGGATCAATCCAAGAAGAAGATATAACAATTATAAATATATATGCACCCAACATAGGAGCACCACACTATGTAAGACAAATGCTACCAAGTATGAAAGGGGAAATTAAGAGTAACACAATAATAGTGGGAGACTTTAATACCCCACTCACACCTATGGACAGATCGACTAAACAGAAAACTAACAAAGAAATGCAAGCTTTAAATGATACAATATACCAGTTAGACCTGATTGATATCTATAGGACATTTCACCCCAAAACAATGAATTTCACCTTTTTCTCAAGTGCGCATGGAACCTTCTCCAGGATAGATCACATCCTGGGCCATAAATTTAACCTTGATAAAGTCAAAAAAATTCGAAATCATTGCAAGCATCTTTTCTGACCATAATGTATTAAGATTAGACCTCAATTTCAGGAGAAAAACTATTAAAAATTCCAACATATGGAGGCTGAACAACACGCTTCTGAGTAACCAACAAATCACAGAAGAAATCAAAAAAGAAATCAAAATATGCATAGAAGCAAGTGAAAATGGAAACACAACAACCCAAAACTGTGGGACACTATAAAAGCAGTGCTAAGAGGAAAGTTCAGAGCAATACAGGCATACCTCAAGAAACAAGAAAAAAGTCAAATAAATAACCTAACTCTACACCTGAAGCAACTAAAAAAGGCAGAAATGGAGAACCCCAGAGTCAGTAGAAGGAAAGAAATCTTAAAAAATTAGGGCAGAAATAAATGCAAAAGAAACAAAAGAGACCATAGCAAAAATCAACAAAGCCAAAAGCTGGTTCTTTAAAAGGATAAAGAAAATTGACAAACCATTAACCAGACTCATCAAGAAACAAAGAGAGAAAAATCAAATCAATAAAAATAGAAATGAAAATGGAGAGATCACAACAGACAACACAGAAATACAAAGGATCATAAGAGACTACTATCAGAAATTATATGCCAATAAAATGGACAACGTGGAAGAAATGAACAAATTCTTAGAAAAGTACAACTTTCCAAAACTGAACCGGGAAGAAATAGAAAATCTTAACAGACCCATCACAAGCACGGAAATTGAAACTGTAATCAGAAATCTCCCAGCAAACAAAAGCCCAGGTCCAGACGGCTTCACAGCTGAATTCTACCAAAAATTTCGAGAAGGGCTAACACCTATCCTACTCAAAGTCTTCCAGAAAATTGCAGAGGAAGGTAAACTTCCAAACTCATTCTATGAGGCCACCATCACCCTAATACCAAAACCTGGCGAAGATGCCATAAAAAAACAAAAAAAAACCTACAGGCCAATATCACTGATGAACATGGATGCAAAAATCCTCAACAAAATTCTAGCAATCAGAATCCAACAACACATTAAAAAGATCATACACCATGACCAAGTGGGCTTTATCCCAGGGATGCAAGGATTCTTCAATATCCACAAATCAATCAATGTAATTCACCACATTAACAAATTGAAAAATAAAAGCCATATGATCATCTCAATAGATGCAGAGAAGGCCTTTGACAAAATTAAACATCCATTTATGATAAAAACTCTCCAGAAAGCAGGAATAGAAGGAACATACCTCAACATAATAAAAGTTATATATGACAAACACACTGCAAACATTATCCTCAATGGTGAAAAATTGAAAGCATTTCCCCTAAAGTCAGGAACAAGACAAGGGTGCCCACTTTCACCGCTACTATTCAACATAGTTCTGGCAGTTTGGGCCACAGCAATCAGAGCCGAAAAAGAAACAAAAGGAATTCAAATTGGAAAATAAGAAGTAAAACTCTCACTGTTTTCAGATGACATGATCCTCTACATAGAAAACCCTAAAGACTCCACCAGAAACTTACTAGAGCTAGTCAATGAATATAGTAACGTTGCAGGATATAAAATCAACACACAGAAATCCCTTGCATTCCTATACACTAATAATGAGAAAGTAGAAAAAGAAATTAAGGAAACAATCCCATTCACCATTGCAACGAAATGAACAAAATACTTAGGAATATATCTACCTAAAGAAACTAAAGACCTATATAGAGAAAACTATAAAACACCGATGAAAGAAATCAAAGAGCACACTAATAGATGGAGAAATATACCATGTTCATGGATCGGAAGAATTAAAATAGTGAAAATGAGTATACTACCCAAAGCAATCTACAGATTCAATGCAACCTCTATCACGCTACCAGCGGTATTTTTCACAGAACTAGAACAAATAATTTCAAGATTTGTATGGAAATACAAAAAACCTTGAATAGCCAAAGCAATCTTGAGAAAGAAGAATGGAACTGGAGGAATCAACTTGCCTGACTTGAGGCTCTACTACAAAGCCACAGTCATCAAGACAGTATGGTACTGGCCCAAAGATAGAAATATAGATCAATGGAACAAAATAGAAAGCCCAAAGATAAATCCACACACCTATGGACACCTTATCTTTGACAAAGGAGGCAAGAATATACAATGGAGTAAAGACAATCTCTTTAACAAGTGGTGCTGGGAAAACTGGTCAACCACACGTAAAAGAATGAAACTAGATCACTTTCTAACACCACACACAAAAATAAACTCAAAATGGATTAAACATCTAAATGTAAGACCAGAAACTATAAAACTCCTAGAGGAGAACATAGGCAAAACACTCTCCAACATAAATCACAGCAGGATCCTCTATGATCCACCTCCCAGAATACTGGCGATAAAAGCAAAAATAAACAAATGGGATGTCTGCAATCCAAAAATCTGCAAGCAATAAATGCTGGAGAGGGTGTGGAGAAAAGGGAACCCTCCTACACTGTTGGTGGGAATGCAAACTAGTACAACCACTATGGAAAACAGTGTGGAGATTCCTTAAAAAATTGCAAATAGAACTGCCATATGACTCAGCAATCCCACTACTGGGCATACACACCGAGGAAACCAGAATTGAAAGAGGCACATGTACCCCAATGTTCATTGCAGCACTGTTTATAATAGCCAGGACATGGAAACAACCTAGATGTCCATCAGCAGATGAATGGATAAGAAAGCTGTGGTACATATACACAAAGGAGTATTACTCAGCTGTTAAAAAGAATACATTTGAATCAGTTCTGATGAGATGGATGAAACTGGAGCCGATTATACAGAGTGAAGTAAGCCAGAAAGAAAAACACCAATACAGTATACTAACACATATATATGGAATTTAGAAAGATGGCAATGATGACCCTCTATGCAAGACAGCAAAAAAGACACAGATGTGTATAGCAGACTTTTGGACTCAGAGGGAGAGGGAGAGGGTCGGATGATTTGGGAGAATGGCACTGAAACGTGTATACTATCATGTATGAAATGAATCGCCAGTCTATGTTCGATACAGGGTATAAGATGCTTGGCGCTTGTGCACGGGGATGATTCAGAGAGATGATATGGGGTGGGAGGTGGGAGGGGTGTTCAGGATTGGGAAAATAAAATAAAAATAAATAAATGAAAAGCAAAAATAGGAAAAAAGATCTTTCTGGTACAGTTCTTCTGTGAATTCTTGCCACATCTTCTTAGTATCCTCTGCTTTTGTTAGGTCCATACCATTTCTGTCTTTATCGAGCCCATATTTGCCTGAAATGATCCCTTGGTATCTCTCATTTTCTTGACGAGATCTCTAATATTTTCCACTCTGTTGTTTTCCTCTATTTCTTTGCATTGTTCGCTCCTGAAGGCTTTCTTATCGCTCCTTTCTATTCTTTGGAATGATGTGTTCAGATGCCTATATCTTTCCTTTTCTCCTTTGCTTTTCTCTTCTCTTATGCTCACAGCTATTTCTAAGGCCTCCTCAGACAGCCATTTTTCTTTTTCGCCTTTCTTTTTCTTGGGGATGATCTTGATCCCTGTTCTTGTACAATGTCACGAACCTCCGTCCGTTCTTGAAAGTCTTCATAGAACCATTCAACGTCAACTTATTCAGCATTACTGGTTGGGGCATAGGCTTGGATTACCTGATATTGAGTGGTTTGCCTTGGAAAGGAACAGAGATCATTCTGTCGTTTTTGAGAGGGCATCCAAGTACTGCATTTCACATTCTTTTGTTGACCATGATGGCTACTACATTTCTTCTAAGGGATTCCTGCCCACAGTAGGAGATATCATGGTCATCTGAGTTAAATTCACCCATCTCAGTCCATTTTAGTTCGCTAATTCCTAGAATGTCAGTGTTCACTCTTGCTATCCCCTGTTTGACCACTTTCACTTTGCCTTGATTCCTGAACCTAGCATTCCAGGTTCCTATGCAGTATTGCTCGTTACAGCATTTGACCTTGCTTGTTTCACCAGTCACAACCACAGCCGGGTATTGTGTTTGCTTTGGCTCCACCCCTTCAGTCTTTCTGGAGGTATTTCTTCACTGATCTCCAGTAGCATATTGGGCACTTACCGACCTGGCAGTTCCTCTTTCAGTATCCTCTCATTTTGCCTTTTCATACTGTTCATGTGGTTCTCAAGGCAAGTATACTGAAGTGGTTTGCCATTCCCTTCTCCAGTGGATTACATTCTGTCAGCCCTCTCCATCATGACCCGGCCGCCTTGGGTAGCCCCTCACGGCATGGCCTAGTTTCATTGAGTTAGACAAGACTGTGGTCCATGTGATCAGATTGGCTAGTTGTCTGTGATTATGGTCTCAGTTTGTCTGCCCTCTGATGCCGTCTCACAACACCTACTGTCTTACTTGGGTTTCTCTTACCTTGGTCGTGGGGTATCTATTCACAGCTGCTCCAGGAAAGCGCTGCCACTGTCCCTTACCTTGGACGAGGGGTATCTCATCAGGGCCACCCCTCCTGACCTTGAATGTGGAGTAGCTCCTCTTGGCCCTCCTGCACCAGCACACAACCTTTAGTGGTGTTGAAACTACAAATCTGTGTGTGAATCACAAGTAAAGTGAAGTGGCTCAGTCGTGTCTGACTCTTTGCGACTCCATGGACTGTAGCCCACGAGGCTCCTCCATCCATGCAATTTTCTTAGCAATGGTACCGGAATGATTGGTCATTTCCTTCTCCAGAGGATCTTCCCATTCCAGGGATCAAACCAGCGTCCCACATTGCGGGCAGACGCTTTACCAACTGAGCCACCAGAGAATCAAGCTTTCACAAATCAAGAAGATGGTAAACTGAACATAAGAGACGACTTGTAAGTGATGTATCTGATAAGGGGATCCTATGTAAAATAGACTAAGAACAAACAGCACTCAGGTCTCCAAGAAAAAACAAACACCCTTGCCCCATCCCCCAACATCAATTCCAACCTAAACACTTGATCTCACTCTAACCTATCCCTAAAATCTAACCCTAAGCTAACAGTATCCATGTGCATTCAAAGGCATCCATCCATTCACAGGAGAGATAGAAAGAGAAAAAGGAAGACAGAGACAGAATTTCGAAAGGAAAAGAACGATATGTCTAGAGAGAGACACTGAACAAGAGAGAGGAAATGAGTAGATTTTACAGACCTCTTCCTAAATCTATCTGGAAGTTTGAAGCAATGACACAGCCCATCCACTACAAAAGTGGGCAAATGACCCAAGCTTATGAGAGTAAAGGAATAGAATACAAGGAGCCATTATAGGCTCAGCCACCCACAGAAGCCGAGATGGAGCACTTGAACCAGAATCTCAATGGAAAAAAAGAGGACCAGAAAGTTGGGAACTCTTTCAAATAAGAGAAGGTGATCTTCCTGTCTCCCTGTCAGTTCTCTATTGGGGGGAGAGCGGATTCCCAAAATAGGTAGCAAAGGGAGTGCTGTCGAGTTGTCATAGGGATCTGTAGCTTTCTCTTTAGGTGCCACAGGGCTGTAACACCGGCCATTGTGTTCTGAGTCGATACTCGGCATGATAGTCGAGTCAGTGCAGGGGAATCAGGTTTATCTGGAGTGTATTGGGACATCTTGATCTCTTGGAATTGTGGCCTGACACCCGGAGTTCCTCACGAGTTTCAGATGAGATGAACTCCTCTTGAGGTCCGACGGGAACTCCGGTATTCCTTTCCCAACGAAGCAGGGAAATGGACCCTCATCTCGAGATGAGGAGGGAAAAACGGGCCTCTTTTTGAGTTGTGGCAGGACACTCGGGGTTCCTCTCAAGTAGAGACAGGTATATCGGGGAACTTCTTGAGTTTCATCAAGGGTGTCAGGGACCCTTTCGAGGCTCAAGAAGAAAGGTTCGATTTCCCTTGAGACGCCACAGTGGAAAGGGGCCTTATCTCGCATTGAGGGAGAATCTCCTGGTTTTTCTCGAGTTTCGGCAGGAAACTTGCGGTTCCTCTTGAGTTACAATGGGGACATGAGGGACCTGCTCGTGTTGCCTCAGGAAAGTCAAGCCTCCATGCGAGTTGAGAGGGGCCTCTCGAGATTCCTCTCCAGTCGGTGCAGGGTACTCGGTCCTCATCTCCAGTTAAGGCTGGAAGCTCAGTGTTCGCCTCCAGTGCTGACATGGAACTCAGGGTTCCTATGGAGTTTCAGCAGGGGAGTTAGGCCTCATCTCGTGTGGAGACATGCAAGTCCACTTTCCTCTTGAGCTGTCTAAAAAGTGTCAGTCTTCCTGTCGAGTTGACATAGGGATCTGTGGCTTTCAGTCGAGGTGCCACAGGGCTGTCTCACCTGCCATCGTGTTTTGACACGATATTCGGGGTGACAGTCGAGTCAGTGAGGGGAATCAGGTTTAACTGGAGTGGAATGAGACATGAGGTCTTTTTGAATTGTGGCACGACCCCTTGAGTTCCTCTGGAGTTTCAAATTGAGACTGCCTCTTCTTGAGGTGCCACTGGAACACCAGGATTCCTTTCCCGATGAAGCAAGGAAAGGGACCCTCATCTTAAGATGAAGTGGGAAAAACGGTGCTCTTCTTGAGTTTTGGCAGGACCCTCGTTGTTTCTCTCGAGTGGAGGCGGGTATGTTGGGCAACTTCTTTAGTGGCATCAAGGGTGTCAAGGACCCTTTCGAGGCTAGCGAGGGACAGTGGGAATTCTCTTGAGACACCACAGAGGAAAAGGGCCTCATCTCACCTTGAGGGGAGAATCTCCTGATTTTTCTCGAGTTGCGGCAGGAAACTTGGGGTTCCTCTCGAGTTACGACAGGGTCCTCAGGAACCCGATCGTGTTGCCTCAGGAAAGTCAAGTCTCCATGTGAATTGCGAAGGACCTCTTGAGATTGCTCTCCAGTTTGTACCCAGTTCTATGTCCTCAATTGGTGTTGAGGCAGGAACCTCAGGCTTCCACTCCAGTGCTGACCTGGATCTCAGGGTTCCTATGGAGTTTTAACAGGGGAATCAGGCCTCATCTCATGTGGAGTCATGGAAGTCCGCTTTCCTCTCGAGCTGTAAAAATAGTGTCAGGCTTCCTATCGAGTTGGCATAGGCATCTGTGGCTTTCTCTTGAGGTGCCACCAGGCTGTCACAGCTGCCATCGTGTTTTGAGTCGATACTTGGGGTGACAGTCGAGTCAGTGCAGGGAAATCAAGTTTACCTGGAGTGGATTGATGCATCGGGGTATTTTGGAATTGTGGCACGACCCCTGGAATAACTCCCGAGTTTCAATTTGAGACCGCCTTATCTTGAGTTGCGATGGGAACTCCGGGGTTCTTTTCCCAACGAAACAGGGAAATGGACCTTTACCGGGGTCCAGCCCTCATTGGATCCAGGGTGTCTGAAGCGTGGATGGCGAGGTGAGAGAGATATATAGATATATAGAGAGATACGGAAAGGTTTTGCAGTTAAGAGAATAAAGGGGAGAAAAGAGGCTGATATTACTTGGATTACACAGAAAGCCAATAAAGTCCCAAGACAAGGGACTTGCACCATTCTCGTAGGACACAGGCGCTCGCTTGAATAGCAGAGGGTGTCCCGCGTTGGGCTCCCTCTCAAGTGGGTCTCAGAAGCCCTGGCCGAGAAGTGAACATGGAGGATCCCTGCATCCCAAGAGATCAGCCTGAAAAAGAAGTAAAGAGAGAAAGAAAGTATGACAAGTGAGGTCAAGCTTGTGTAAGACCCATAACTTTATTTTCAAAAGGAGCTTATATACCCTAAGTTTTACATAATGGAAGATGCAGAGTCATTCAGGAGCAGCAGTCCTGACCCTTATTGATACCAGGCTTTCTTTCTGTATACTTTTGCGTATTCAAAAGGTCTCAGGTGACTTACATTATCTTCTGGCCAAGAGGTCTGTTAACATTTTATGTCTCTTTTCCTTGATGAATGTTAATCAACCAAAAAAACTCATTTTCCCTTGAAGTGTTTTTTCTTTAATCTGCATCACCCTCAAAGTACTAATAAAGTTACATTCCTATAGGACAAAGGTGCAGTGGGTTACAACAAAGTACTTAACTCAAAGATTTAACGTTGCTGATGCCAGTGCCTGTTTTTTCTATATACCAACTATATCAACAAATAAAAGATATGAAAACTTGGCAGTAAGCATTGGCTCAACAATGAAACCCTTAACCAGTTCTATTCTAATCATTTCTAACTCCTCAAAAGGCTCTGCATCCCCACAATGTTTTAAGCTTCCTGTGCCTCTCGCGGTTTGGAGGCTGTAAAAAATCACATGCTCAGTTGAAAAAGTACGGATAAACCTGCCAGGCAAGTTAGAAAGCTATCAGAGGGGTTTGAATTGAAACAGTCCAATTAAATGCCCAGGAGACTTATAAACTAGAGCTATAAGTTAATTTTCTTCAGAGAAAGGAGGTCAGGACAGCCCCGCGTTTGGTAAGAGAGGAGTTGGTGGAAAATAGCAGGACAATCAGATTCTGGTTTGGGGATAGAAGCTCGAGCAGGTCTAGAGGGTCCCTCAAGCCCTGAATCTTCTTTGCCTGTAAGGCCTCATCCTCGTGACCTTTGTCATGGCTGGGATCTCCCGTGCTGGCTCCGGGTAGACCCACATCTCGAGATGAGGAGGGAAAAACAGGGCTCTTCTTGAGTTGTGGCGGGACACTCAGTGTTTCTCTCGAGGGGAGATGGGTATGTCGGGGAACTTCTCGAGTTGCATCAAGGGTGCCAAAGACCCTTTCGAGGTTCAAGGGGGAAGGTGAGATTTCTTGCGAGATGCCGCAGTGGAAAAGGGCCTCATCTTGCGCTGAGGCGAGGATCTCCTGGTTTTTCTCGAGTTGCACCAGGAAACTTGGGGTTCCTCTTGAGTTACGACTGGGATCTCAGGGACCGGATCGTTTTGCCTCATGAAAGTTAGGTCTCTATGCGAGTTGCAATGGGCCTCTCAGGATTCCTCTCCAGTCAGTCCCTGAGCCTAGTACCTCCTCTGGAGTTGAGGAGGAAACCTCAGTATTCATCACCAGAGCTGACATGGATCTCGGGGTTCCTATGAAGTTTCAACAGGGGAGTCAGGCCTCATTTCGTGTTCAGACATGGAAGTCAGCTTTCCTCTCGAGCTGTCAAAGTAGTGTCAGGCTTCCTGTCGAGTTGATATAGGGATCTGTGGCTTTCTCTTAAGGTGCCACAGGGCTTTCATACCTGCCATCGTGTTTTGAGTCGAAACTCGTGGTGACAGTCGAGTCAATTCAGAAGGAATCAGGTATATCTGGAGTGGATTAGGACATGAGAGTCTTTTGGAATTGTGGCACGACTCCTGGAGTTCCTCTCGACTTTCAAGTTGAGACCGCTTCCTCTTGAGGTGCGATGGAAACGTCGGGATTCCTTTCCCTACAAAGCAGGGAAATGGACCGTCATCTCGAGATTAGGGGGGAAAGCTCGACTCTTCTTGAGTTGTGGCCAGATGCTTGGTGTTCCTCTCGAGTGAAGACGGGCATGTCAGGGAACTTCTTGAGTTGCATCAAGGGTATCAAGGACCCTTTCGAGGCTCAAGAGGGAAGGTGCGATTTCTCTCAAGATGCCGCAGTGGAAAAGGGCCTCATCTCGTGTTGAGGGGAGAATTTCCTGGTTTTTCTCGAGTTGCAGCAGAAATCTTGGGGTTCCTCTAGAGTTACGACTGGGACCTCAGGGACCCTATTGTGTGGCTTCAGGAAAGTCCAGTCTCCATGCGAGTTGCGAGGGGCCTCTCAGGATTCCTCTCCAGTTGGTGCTGTGGGCTAGGTCCTCATCTGGAGTTAGGACTGGAACCTCAAGTTTCCCCTCCAGGACTGACATGGATCTCGGGGTTCCTATGGAGTTTCAACAGGAGAGTCAAGCCTCATCTCGTGTGGAGACATACAAGTCCGCTTTCCTCTCGAGTTGTCAAAGTAGTGTCAGGCTTCCTTTCGAGTTGACATAGGGATATGTGGCTTTCTCTCGAGATGCCACAGCACTGTCACACCTTCCATTGTGTTTTGAGTCGATCCTCGGGGTGACAGTCGAGTCAGTGGAGGGGAATACGGTGTATCTGGAGTAGATTTGGACATTGGGGTCTTTGCGAATGGTGGCACGACACCTGGAGTTCCTCTCGACTTTCAAGTTGAGACCGCCTCCTTTTGAGGTGCAACGGGAATGCCGGGATTCCTTTCCAAGCGAAGCAGGGAAAGGGACCCTCATCTCGAGATGAGAAAGGAAAAACGAGGCTCTTCTTGAGTTTTGGTGGGACTCTCAATGTTCCTCTCGAGTGGAGACGGGCATGTCGGGGAACTTCTTGAGTTGCATCTAGGGTGTCAAGGACCCTTTCAAGGTTCAAGAGGGAAGGAGGGATTTCTCTCAAGACGCCACAGTGGAAAAGGGCCTCATTTCACGTTGAGGGGAGAATTTCCTGTTTTTTCTCGAGTTGCGGCAGGAATCTTGGGGTTCCTCTAGAATTAGGATTGGGACCTCAGGGACCCGATCGTGTGGCTTCAGGAAAGTCCAGTCTCCATGCGAGTTGCGAGGGGCCTCTCGGTATTCCTCTCCAGTCTTTGCCAGGGCCTATGTCCTCATTGGAGATGAGGCTGGAACGTCAGGGTTCCTCTCAAAGGCTGACATGTATTTCGAGGTTCCTATGGAGTTTCAACAGGGTATTCAGGCATCGTCTCGTGTGGAGACATGCTAGTCCGCTTTCCTATCAAGTTGTCAAAATAGTGTCAGGCTTCCTGTCGAGGTGACATGCAGATCTGTGACTTTCTCTCGAGGTGCCACAGGGCTGTCACACCTGCCATCGTGTTTGCAGTCGATACGCGGGGTGACAGTTGAGTCAGAGCAGGGGAATCAGGTGTATCTGGATTGGATTGGGACATCAGGTTCTGTTGGAATTGTGGCAGGACCCCTGGAGTTCCTCTCGAGTTTCAAGTTGAGACCGCCTCCTCTTGAGGTGTGAAAGGAATGCCGGGATTCCTTTCCCGAAGAAGCAGGGAAATGGACCCTCATCTCTAGATGAGGAGGGAGAAACGGGGCTCTTCTTGAATTGTGGCGGGACCCTCGGTGTTCCTCTCGAGTGGAGACGTGTATGTCGGGGAACTTCTTGAGTTGCATTAAGGGTGTCAAGGACCCTTGCGAGGCTAAACACGGAAGGTGGGATTTCTCTTGAGACGGCGCAGCGGAAAAGAGCCTCATCTCAAGTTGAGGGGAGAAACTCCTGTTTTTTCTCCAGTTGTGAAATTATCCTCGGTGTTCCTCTAGAGTTACATCAGGGAAGTCAGGGACCCGTTCGTGTTGCCCCAGGAAAGTCCAGTCTCCATGCGAGTTTCGAGGGGCCTTTCGGGATTCCTCTCCAGTTGATGCCGGGTGCTAGGTCCTCATCTGGAGCTGAGGCCGCAACCTCAGTTTTCCTCTCCAGGACTGAAATGGATCTCGGGGTTCCTAAGGAGTTTCAATAGGAGAGTCAGGCCTTGTCTCGTCATGCAAGTCTGCTCTCCTCTCGAGCTGTCAAAGAAGTGTCAGGCTTCCTGTCGAGTTGACAAAGTAATCTGTGGCTTTCTATCAAGGAGCCACAGGGCTGTCACTCCTGCCATCGTGTTTTGACTCAATACTCCAGGTGGCAGTCGAGTCAGTGCAGGGAATCTGGTTGATCTGGAGTGGATTGGGGCATCGGGTTCTTTTTGATTTGTGGCATGACCCCTGGAGTTCATCTCGAGTTTCAAGTAGAGATCGCCTTCTCTTGAGTTGCAAGGGGAACACTGGGATTCCTTTCTCGACGAAGCAAGGAAATGGACCTGTGTCTCAAGAAAAGGAGGGAAAAATGTGGTTCTTCTTAACTTGTGGCAGAACCCTCGGTGTTCCTCTTGAGTGTAGATGGATGTGTTGGGGAAGTTCTTGGGTTGCCTCAAAGCTGTCAAGGACCCTCTCGAGGCTCAAGAGAGAAGATGGGATTTCTCTTCTATGCCCAGCAGGAAAGGGCCTCATCTCGTGTTGAGGGGAGAATCTCCTGGTTTTTCTCGAGTTGCACCAGAAACCTTGGGGTTCCTCTCGAGTTACTACTTGGACTTCAGGGACCCGCTCGTGTTGCCTCAGGAAGGTCAAGTCTCCAGGCAAGTTGCGAGGGGCCTCTTGGGATTCCTCTCCAGTCAGTGCCGGGTCCTAGGTCCTCATCTGGAGCTGAGGCCACAACCTCAGGTTTCCTCTCTAGTGATGGCATGGATCTCGGGGTTCCTATCGAGTTTTAAAAGGGGAGTCAGGCCTTGTCTCTGAGATTCGACTTCAACTCGAGATAAGGACCTAGGACCGGGCACCAACTGGAGAGTACCCTAAGAGGCCCCTCACAACTCGCATGAAGAAGTGACTTTCCTGAGGCAACACCAGAGGGTCCCTGAAGTCCCTGTCATAACTTGAGAGGAACACCATTTTTCCTGCGGCAACTACAGAAAAAGCAGGAGATTCTCCCCTCATTGCGAGATGAGGCCCTTTCCCCCTGTGGTGTCTGGAGAGGAATCCCACCTTCCCTCTTGAGCCTCGAAATGGTCCTTGATAGCCTGGATTCAACTCAAGAATTTCCCCGAAATACCCTCCCCCACTCGAGAGTAACACTTCAGATCCCGCCTCAACTCCAGAAGAGCCCCATTTTTCACTCTTCATCTCGAGATGAGGGTCCTTTCCCAGCTTCATAGGGAAAGGAATCCCCGCATTCCTGTGGCACTTCAAGAGAAGGCAGTCTCGACTTGAAACTCGAGAGGAACTCCAGCGATTTTCCCACAATTCAAAAAGAGCCTGATGTCCCAATCCACTCCAGATAAACCTGATTCCCCTGCACTGACTCGACTGTCACGCCGAAAATCAACTCAAAACACCTTGGCACGTGTGACAGCCCTGTGGCCCCTCAAGAGAGAGCCACAGATCCCTATGTCAACTCAGCCGGGACCCTGACACTACTTTTACAGCTCAAGAGGAAAGCGGACTTGCATGTCTCCATACAAGACGAGGCCTGACTCCCCTGTGGAAACTCCATAGGAATCCTGAGATCCATGTCAGTACTGGAGAGAAATCTTACGTTCTGACCTCAAAAGTAACAGAGACCATTGGCCCCTGCGCTGACTGGAGAGGAATCCCGAGAGGCCCCTCACAACTCACATGGAGACTTGACTTTCCTGAGGAAACATGATCGGGTACCTGACATCTCTGTCGTAACTCAAGAGGAACCCCAAGTTTCCTGCCGCAACTCGAGAAAAACCAGGAGATTCTCCCATCTATGCGAGATGAGGCCCTTTTCGGCTGCAGCATCTTGAGAGAAATCCCACATTCTCTATTGAGCCTTGAAAGTGTCTTTGACACCCTTGATGCAACTCAAGCAGTTTTCCTACATCCCCTTCTCCAATCGTGAGTAACACCAAGAGTGTCCTGGCACAACTCAAGAAGAGCCCTGTTTTTCCCTCCTCATCTCGACATGAGGGTCTGCCTTGAGCCAGCAGAGGAGATCCCAACCATGACAAAGGTCATGAGGACGAGTCCTTACAGGTAAAGACGACTCAGTACTTGAGGGATCCTCTGGATTTGCTCGAGCATCTACCCCCAAACCAGAATCTGCCTATCTTGCTATTTTTCACTAACTCCTCTGTTACCAACAGGGGACTCTCCCCGACCATCTTTCTCTGAAGAAAATTAACTTATAGCTCTAGTTTATAAGTCTCCTGGGCATTTAATTGGAGTGTTTCCATTCAAACCCCTCTGATAGATTTCTAACTTGCCTGACAGGTTTATCTGTACTTTTTCAACTAAGCATGTTATTGTTTACAGCCTCAAAACCACAAGAGGCACAGGAAGCTTAAAACATTGTAGGAATGTAGAACCTTTTCAGGAGTTAGAAATCATTAGAATAGAACTGGTTAAGGGTTTCATTGTTGAGCCAATGCTTACTGCCAAGTTTTCATATCTTTTATTTGTTGATATAGTTGGTATACTGAAAAAAAAAAAAAAAAAACACCAGTTAGTAACCCCGGCATCAGCAACATTAGATCTGTGGGTTAACTACATTGTTGTAACCAACTGCACCTTTGTTCTATAGGAATGTAACTTAACTTTATTTAGTGCTTTGAGGGTGAAGCAGATTAAAGAAAAAAAAATTTCAAGGGAAAATGAGTTTTTTGGCTGATTAACATTTATCAAAGGAAAGAGCCATAAAATGTTAACAAGCCTCTTGGCCAGAAGATAATGTAAATAACCTGAGACCTTTTGAATATGGAAAAGTATACAGAAAGAAAGCCTAGTATCGATAAGGGTCAGGACTGCTGACCCTGCATGACTCTGCATCTTCCATTATGTAAAACTTAGGCTATACAAGCTCCTTTTGCAAATTAAACTACGGGTCTTGCACAAGCTTGGCCTCCCTGTGTCATACATTCTTTCTATCTTAGCTTTCTTTTCAGGCTGATCCCTTGGGGTGCAGGTTTCCTCCGTGTTCACTTCTCTGCCAGGGCTTCTAAGACCCATGAGAGATGGAGCACAAAGCGGGGCACCATCCACTATTCAAGCTCCGGCCGGTGGCCTACGTGAATCGTGTAAGTCCCTTGTCTTGGGAATTTATTGACTTTCCGTGCAAACCAAGGAATATCAGCCTATGTTCTCTCCTCTATTCTCTAAACTGCAAATTATTTCCTTAACTCTCTTTATATCTATACATCTCTGTTTCCTCGCTGTCCACATTTCGGATACTCTGGAATCAACTGGGGCTGGACCCCAATAAGGGTCCATTTCCCTGCTTCATCAGGAAAGGAATCCCGGCATTCCTGTCACAACTCAAGAGAAGGCAGTCTCAACATGAAACACGAGAGGAACTCCAGGGCTTGTATCACAATTAAAAAAGACCCCGAAGTCCCAATCCACTCCAGAAACACTTGATTCCCGTTCACTGACTCGACTGTCACCCCAAGGATTGATTCACAACACGAGGGCTGGTGTGACAGCACTGTAGCACTCGAGAGAAGCCATGGATCCCTATGTCAACAAGATAAGAAGTCTGACACTGCTTTGAGAGCTCGAGAGGAAAGCGAACTTGCATGACTCCTCACGAGATAAGGCCTGCGTCCCCTGTAGAAACTCAATAGGAACCTCAAGATCCATGTCAGCACTGGAGAGGCACCCTGAGGTTCCGGCCTCAACTCCAGGTAAGTACCTAGGACCCGGCATCTATTGGAGAGGAATTACAGGAGGCCCTTCACAACTCGCATGGAGACTGGACTTTCCTTAGGCAACACAAGCAGGTCCCTGAGGTCCCTGTCATAAGACGAGAGGAACCCCAAGTTTCCTGCTGCAACTCAAGAAAAACCAGGAGATTCTTGCCTCAACGAGAGATGAGGTTCCTTTCTGCTGTGGCATCTCAAAAGAAATCCCACGTTCCCTCTTGAGCCTCTCAAGGGTCCTTGACACCCTTGATGCAACTCAAGAAACTCCCTGACATACCTGTCTCCACTCGAGAGGAACACCGAGTGTCCCGCCACAACTCAGGAAGATCCCCGTTTTCCCTCCTCATCTTGAGATGAGGGGTCACTTCCATGCTTCGTCGGGAAAGGAATCCCTTTGTTCCCATCGCACCTCAAGAGGAGGCGGTCTCAACTTGAAAGTCGAGAGGAATTACAGGGATTGTGCCACCATTCCAAAAGATCCTGATGTCCCAATCCACTCCAGAAACAGCTGATTCCCCTTCACTGACTCGACTGTCACCCCACGTAACGACTCAAAACACGATGGCATAGGTGACAGCCCTGGTGGCACCTCGAGAGAAAGCCGCAGATCCCTATGTCAACTCGACAGGAAACCTGACACTATTTTTACAGCTCTAGAGGAAACCGGACTAGCATGTCTCCAAACGAGACGAGGCCTGACTCCCCTGTGGAAACTTCATAGGAACCCCGAGATCCATGTCAGCACTGGAGAGGAAACCTAAGGTTCCGGCCGCAACTCCAGATGAGGACCTAGGACCCAGCACCCACAGGAGAGGAATCCTGAGAAGCCCCTCGCAACTCATATGGAGACTGGAATTTCTTGAGGCCACACGAGTGGGTTCCTCAGGTTCCAGTCGCAACTCAAGAGGTACGCCAAGTTTCCAACCGCAACTCGAGAAAATCCAAGAGATTCTCCCCTCAACGCGAGATGAGGCCCTTTTCTACTGCAGCATCTCAAGAGAAATCCCACTTTCCCTCTTCACCCTCGAAATGATCCTTGACACCATTGATGCCACTCAAGATGTTCCCCGACATAATCGTCTCCACTCGAGAGGAACACTGAGGGTCCTGCCACAACTCAAGAAGAGCCCCATTTTTCCCTCCTCATCTCGAGATGATTGTCTATTTCCCTAATTCGTTTGGAAAGATATCCCTGCGTTCCGTCGCACCTCAAAACGAGCGGGTCTCAACTTGAAACTCGAGAGCAACTCAGGTGTCGTGCTACCGGGGTCAGGCCCGGTTGATTCCAGGGTATCTGAAGCATGGACGGCTAGGCCAGAGAGGTATATAGATATAGACTTATAGACTTAGAATTATAGAGGGAGGTAAGACAGCCGTTAAGAAATTAGAGGAAAGAATGAGGCTGATATTCCTTGGTTTACACAAACAGCTAATAAAGTCTCAAGACAAGACACTTGCTCTGTTCTTGTAGGCCATAGGCGCCTGCTTGAATAGTGGCGTTTACCCCACCTTGGACTCCCTCTCGCGTGGGTCTTAGAAGCCCTGGCATAACAGTGAACGCGTAGAACCTCTGTCGTCCAAAGATCAGCCTGAAAATGAGAGGGAGTGAGAGGGAGAAAGAGAGAAAGAATTGACATGAGGGAGGTCAAGCTTATGCAGAAACCCCATAACTTTATTTTCAAAAGGTGCTTATATACCCTAAGTTTTACATAACGGAAGATGCAGAGACATGAAGGGTCAGCAGTCCTGACCTTATAGATATCAGGCTTTCTTACTGCATACCTTTCCGAAAACAAAAAGGTCCCAGGTGATTTACATTATCTTCTGGCCAGGAGGCATGTTAACATTTTATTGTATTTTTCCTTGATAGATGTTAATCAACCAAAAAACTCATTTTCCCTTGAAATGTTTTTCTTTAATCTGCATCACCCTCAAAGTACTAAATAAAGTTACATCCTTATAGAACAAATGTGCAGCAGGTTACAACAAACAAAGTACTTAACTCAAAGATCTAATGTTGCTACTTATTTTTTCTATATACCAACTATATTAATTAATGCACTCCTGGGTACACAACAACTAAAGCATATGAAAACTTGGCAGCAAGTAATGGTTCAAATAGGAAACCCTTAACCTTAAAAAATCTAATGATTTTTTAACTCCTCAAAAGGCTCAAGATGAGGAGGGGAAAAACAGGGCTCTTCTTGAGTTGTGGAGGGATATTTGGTATTCCTCTCCAGTGGAGATGAGTATTTAGGGGAACTTCTTGAGTTGCATCCAGGGTGTCAAGGACCCTATCGAGGCTAAAGAGGGAAGGTGGGAGTTCTCTCGAGACACTGCAGCGGAAAAGGGCCTCATCTCGCGTTGAGGGGAGAATCTCCTGGTTTTTCTCGAGTTGCAGCAGGAAACTTCGGCTTTCTCTCGAGTTACGACGGGGACCTCAGGGACCTGCTCTTGTGGCCTCAGGAAAGTCCAGTCTCCATGTGAGTTGAGAGGGGCCTCTCGGGATTCCTCTCCAGTCAGTGCCAGATCCTAGGTCCTCATCTGGAGCTGAGGCCGCAGCCTCAGATTTCCTCTTCAGGGCTGCCATGGTTCTCGGGGTTCCTATGGAGTTTCCACAGGGAGTCATGCCTTGTCCTGGGTGGAGACATACAAGTCCGCTTTCCTCCCGAGCTGTAACAGTAGTGTCAGGCTTCTGTCGAGTTGACATAGGGATCTTTGGCTTTCTCTCAAGGTGCAACAGGGCTGTTACACCTGCCATCGTGTTGTGAGTCGATACTCGAGGTGACAGTCGAGTCAGTGCAGGGGTATCAGGTGTATCTGGAGTGGACTGGGACATAGGGGTCTTTTGGAATGGTGGCACGACCCCTGGAGTTCCTCTTGACGTTCAAGTTGAGACTTCCTCATCTTGAGGTGCGACGGCAACGCTGGGATTTCTTTCCCGACGAAGCAGGGAAAGGGACTCTCATCTCAAGATGAAGAGCGATAAAAGGGACTCTTCTTGAATTGTGGCGGGACCCTTGGTGTTCCTCTCGAGTGGAGACAGGTATGTTGGGGAACTTCCTGAGTTGCATCAGGTGTGTCAAGAACCCTTTCGAGGCCCAAGAGGGAAGGTGGGATTTCACTAGAGACGTTGCAGTGAAAAAAATCCTCATCTCTCATTGAGGGGAGAATCTCATGGTTATTCTCGAGTTGTAGCAAGAAACTTGGGGTTCCTCTCCAGTTACGATGGGGACCTCAAGGACCCGCTCTTGTTTCTCAGGAAAGTCCAGTCTGCATGCGAGTTACGAGGGGTCTCTAGGGATTCCTCTCCCGTCAGAGCCGGGGCCTAGGTCCTCATCGAACTGAGGCCACTACCTCAGGCTTCCTCTCCAGGTCTGACATGGATCTCGGGGTTCCTATGGAGTTTCCACAGGGGAGTCTGTCCTCGTCTTGTGTGGAGACATGCAAGTACACTTTCCTCCTGAGCTGTAACAATGGTGTCAAGCTTCCTGTCTTGTTGACATAGGGATCTGTGGTCTTCTCTTGAGGTGCCACAGGGCTGTTGCTGGGGTCCATTCTGGGTGGTTCCAGGGAATTGGAAACGGGGAAAGAGTTGGAGTCTTGGAAAGGACTATTTAGTTAGAAATATAAGAGAGATTAGGAAAAAATTGTGTAGTAGGAAAATTTAATGGAGAAAAAAGGCTGAGTAACTTGGTTTACGCGGAAAACTAATAAAACCTTGAAACAAGAGATTTCCACCATCTTCATTAGGCCACGTGCGTCCAGTTGAATAGGGGAAGGTGCCCCACCTTGGGCTTGCTCTTGCGTGGGTCTTAGAAGCCTGGCAAGTAAGTAGACGTGGTGAGACATCACGCTCCAGATGGGAATTCTGCCTGAGAAGGAGAGGGACAGAGAGGAAGAAAGAGAGAGAGAGGAAGTCGATACAGGGGCAGCCAGATTTCCAAGAAACCAGTTCCAGAAGCTGGTCTGAGAAACTGGTCCATCATTTACTGCCCGAAAAATCTTTTTAAACCTTTGGTTGTACATAGAGTTCAATGGATAATACAAAATTATGCAGCATCAGCAGCCCTGACTCTTATCATGATCAGGCTTTCTCTCTGTATACCTAGCTGTATACACAAGTCTTAGGTGATTTACAACATCTTCTAGCCAGAGGGCCAATTAACATTTTACGGTCCTTTTCTGATAAGGGTCTGTCAACTAGAAAACCTTAAAAGTGTTGTTCTTCCCAAAGTCTGGTGCCACTCTCAGAAAGCATTAAATAAAATAACATTCTTACATAGCAAGGACACAACAATTTGTAACAAAAAAGAGGAGTGCAGTGATTTATAACAAAGAGAAAATAAACTCAAAATTCTAGTGTTGCTGACAACAAAACTACTATATTCCTTTTTCTATATGCCAATTACATGGATTAATATCCTTCAGGTGCCTAAAAGATAAAGAATATGGAGGCCTGGCAGCAGTCATTGACTCAACAGTGAAACCCATCACCAAATATAATTTTTAGCATTTTAGAAAAGGCTCTGTATCTTTCAGATGCCTTAAACTTTGTTCCTCTCGCAGTAGGGGAGCTGTAACAGTCACAAATTGTAAAAGTGTGGGGAACCCGTCAGGCAAGTTAGAGAGCCATCAGAGGGATTTGAGCTGAAACCTTCCTTTCATATGCAGGAGATGTGTTGGAGCTCTAAGTTAACATTTTCCAGAAAAAGGTGGTACAGGACAGCCCCTGTTAATGTCAGAAGAGTGGAAAGCAGAGTACAATAAGGCAGGCCAACTCTAGTTTTGGGGGGTAGATGCTCAGGAAATTCCAGGAGAAACTCCTGAAGCCATATCTGCCTTTGTGTATGTTAGGCTCCTTCCTCGTGACCTTTGAAATGGGCAGGATTACTCACGCTGGCTCCCGGGAGGCTGTCACACGTGACATTGTGTTGTGAGTCGATACTCGGGGTGACAGTCGAGTCAGTGCAGGGGTATCAGGTGTCCCTGGAGTGTACTGGGACATCGGGGTCTTTTGGAATAGTGGCACGACTCCTGGAATTCCTCTCGACTTTCGAGTTGAGACCACCTCCACTTGAGGTGCAAAGGGAACGCCGGGATTCCTTTACCAACGAAGCAGGGAAAGGGACCCTCATCTCGAGATGAGGAGGGAAAAATGGGGCTCTTCTTGAGTTGTGGCAGGACCTGCGGTGTTCCACTTGAGTGGAGACGGGTATGTTGGGGAACTTCTTGAGTTGCATCAAGGGTTCCACGGACCCTTTCGAGGTACAAGAGGGAAGGTGAGATTTTTTTCGAGAAGCTGCAGTGGAAAAGGGCCGCATGTCGCATTGAGATGAGAATCTCCTGGTTTTTTTCGAGTTGTGGCAGGAAACTTGGGGTTCTTCTCTAGTTACGATGGCGACCTCAGGGACCCGCTCTTATTTCCTCAGGAGAGTCCAGTCTCCATAAGAGTTGCGAGGGGCCTCCCGATATTCCTCTCCAGTCGGTGCTGGGTCCTAGGTCCTCATCTGGAGCTGAGGCAGAAACCTCAGGGATCCTCTCCAGTGCTGACGTGGATCTCGAGGTTCCTATGGAGCTTCCACAGGGGAGTCAGGCCTCATCTCGTGTGGAGACATGCAAGTCTGCTTTCATCTTGAGCTGTAACAGTAGTTTCAGGATTCCTGTCGAGTTGCCATAGGGATCTGTGGCTTTCTCTCGAGATGCCACAAGGCTGTCACACGTGCCATCGTGTTTGAGTCAATACTGGTGGTGACAGTCGAGTCAGGGCGGGGAATCCTGTGTACCTGCAGAGGATTGGGACATCCGGGTATGCTGGAATGGTGGAACGACCACTGGAGTTCCTTTAGCCTTTCAATTTGAGACCGCCTCCTCTTGAGGTGCGACTGGAACGCCGGGATTCCTTTCCCAACGAAGCAGTGAAAGGGACCCTCATCTCGAGATGAGGAGGGAAAAACGGAACTCTTCTTGAATTGTGGCAGGACCCTCGGTGTTCCTCTCGACTGGAAACGAGTATGTTGGGAACGTCTTGGGTTGTGTCAAGGGTGTGAAGGACCCTTTCGAGGCTCAAGAGGGAAGGTGCAATTTCTCTCGAGATGTCACTGTGGAATAGGCCTCATTTCGCGTTAAGGGGAGAATCTCCTGGTTTTTCTCGAGTTGTGGCAGGAAACTTGGGGTTCCTCTCGAGTTACGATGGGGACCTCAGGGACCCGCTCGTATTGCCTTAGGACAGTCCAGTCTCCATGCGTCTTATGAGGAGACTCGGGACTTCTCTCCAGTCGGTGCTGGATCCTAGGTCCTCACCTGGAGATGAGGACAGAACGTCAGGCTTCCACTCCAGTGCTGACATGGATCTCAGTGTTCCTATGGAGTTTCAACAGGGTAGTCAGGCCTCGTCTCCTGTGGAGACATGCAAGTCCACATTCCTCTCGAGCTGTAACAGTAGTGTCAGGCTTCCTGTCGAGTTGGCATAGAGATCTGTGGCTTTTTCACTAGGTGCCAGAGGGCTGTCATAAGTGCCATCCCGTTGTGAGTCAATACTCGGGGTGACAGCCGACTCAGTGCACGGGAATCAGGAGGGTCTGGAGTGGATTGGAACCTAGGGGTGTTTTGGAATGGTGGCATGACCCCTGGAGTTCCTCTCGACTTACACTTTGAGACCGCCTCCCCTTGAGTTTCGAAGGGAATGCTGGGATTCCTTTCCCCCTAAGCAGGAAAATGGACCTTACTCTTGAAATGAGGAGGGAAAAACAGGGTTCTACTTGAGTTGCGGCGGGACCCTCGGTGTTCTTCTCGAGTGGAGACGTGTATGTCGGGGAACTTCTTAAGTTCCATCAAGGATGTCAAGGACCCTTTCAAGGCTCAAGAGGGAAGGTTGGATTCCTCTCGAGATGCCACAGCGGAAAAAGGCCTCATCACTCATTGAGGAGAGAATCTCCTGGTTTTTCTCGAGTTGCAGCAGAAATCTTGGGGTTCCTCTAGAGTTACGACGGGGACCTCCGGGACCCACTTGTGTTGCCTCAGGAAAGTGAATTCTCCACGCGAGTAGCAAGGGGCCTCTTGGGATTCCTCTCCATTCGGTGCCCGGTCCTAGGTCCTCATGTGGAGCTGAGGCCGGAACCTCAGGTTTCTTCTCCAGTGCTGACATGGATCTCGGGGTTCCTATGGGGAGTCAGGCCTCGTCTCGTGTGGAGATATGCAAGTCCCCATTCCTCTCGAGCTTTAACAGTAGTGTCAGGCTTCCTGTCGAGTTGACATAGGGATCTATGTCTTTCTCTCAAGGTGCCACAGGGGTGTCACACCAGCAATGGTGTTTTGAATCTATCCTCCGGGTGACAGTTGAGTCAGTGCAGTGGAATCAGTTTTATCAGGGGTGGACTGGGACATGGGGTTCTTTTGAAATGGTGAAACGACCCTTGGAGTTCCTCTCGACTTTCAAGTGGAGACCGCTTCCTCTTGAGTTGCCACAAAAACGTCGGGATTCTTTTCCCAACGAAGCAGGGAATAGGACTCTCATCACGAGATGAGGAGGGAAAAATTGAGCTCTTTTTGAGTCGTGGCGGGACACTTGGTGTTCCCCTCAAGTGGAGACGGGTATGTCGGGGAACTTCTTGAGTTGCATCAAGGGTGTCAAGGACCCTTTCGAGGCTCAAGAGTAAGGTGAGATCTCTCTCGATGCCACAGCAGAAAAGGGACTCATCTCGCGTTGAGGGGAGAATCTCCTGATTTTTCACGAGTTGTGGCAGGAAATTTGGGGTTCCTATCGAGTTACTTTGGGGGTCTAAGGGACCTGCTCGTGTAGCCTCAGGAGAGTCCAGTCTCCATGAGATTTTTGAGGGGCCTCTCAGGATTCCTCTCCAGTCGGTGCTGGGTCCTATGTCCTCATCTGGGCTGAGGTCAGAACCTGAGGGTTCCTATCCAGTGCTGACATGGATCTCAGGGTTCCTATGGAGTTTCAACAGGGGAGTCAGGCCTCGTCTCATGTGGAGACATGCAAGGCCGCTTTCATCTCGAGCTGTAACACTAGTGTTAGGCATCCTGTTGAGTTGACATAGGGATCTGTGGCTTTCTCTCGAGGTGCCACTGGGATATCACACGTGCCATCGTGTTGTGAGTCGATACGCGGGGTGACTGTTGCGTCAGTGCAGGGGAATCAGGTGTACCTGAAGTGGATTGAGACATTGGGGTGTTATGGAATGGTGGCACGACCCCTGGATTTCCTCTCAAGGTTGAAGTTGAGACCACCTTCTCTTGAGGTGTGACGGGAACACCTAGAATCCTTTCCCGACTAATCAGGGAAAAGGATCCTAATTTTGAAATGAGGAGGAAAAAGCGAGTTCTTCTTGAGTTGCTGTGGGACACTCCGTGTTCCTCTCGAGTGTAGAGGAGTATGTCGGGGAACTTCTTGAGTTGCTTCAAAGGTATCAAGGACCCTTTCGAGGCTCAAGAGGGAAAGTGGGACTTTTCTCGAGACCCTGCAGTGGAAAAGAGCCTCATCTCGCATTGCGGGGAGAATCTCCTAGTTTTTCTCAAGTTGCATCAGGAAAGTTGGGTTCCTCTCGAGTTACGATGGTGAACTCAGGGAACCACTCGTTTTGCCTCAGGAAAGTCAGGTCTCCATGCGAGTTGCCAGGGGCCTCTCAGGATTCCTCTCCAGTCGGTGCTGGGTCCTAAGTCCTCATCTGCAGCTGAGGAAGCAAACCTCAGTGTTCCTCTTCATGCTAACATGGATCTTGGGTTCCTATGGAGTTTCAGGAGGGGAGTTAGGCTTCATCTCGTGTGGAGACACGCAAATCCTCTTTCCTCTCGAGCTCTAACAGTAGTGTCAGGCTTCTTGTCGAGTTGACATAGGGATCTGTGGTTTTCTCTCGAGGTGCCACAAGGCTGTCCCAAGTGGCATCCTGTTTTGTGTCGATACGCTGACAGTCGAGTCAGTGCAGGGGAATCAGATTTATCTGGAGTGGATTTGGACATCGGGGTGGATTTTGTCCCAATTTGGATAGTGGCAGGACCCCTGGTGTTCCTCTCGACTTTCCAGTTGAGACCGCCTCCTCTTGAGGTGCAACGGGAACGCTGGTATTTGCTGGGAGCCAGCATGGGAATACCACCTGTGGCAAAGGTCTTGAAGATATGGGGCCCTACAGGCAAAGGTGAGTCAGGCCTTAAGGGAGCCTCACTGAATTTCCTCGAACATCTACCCCAAAACCAGCCTGCCTTACTTCATTATGCTTTCCACCTCTTCTTCTGACATTACAGGGTAGCTATCCCCAACCACCTTTCTCTGGAAAAAGTTAACTTAGAGCTCCAGTTAACAGTCTCCTGCATAAAGAAGGTGTGTTTCAGCTCAAACTCTCTGATGGCTCTCTCACTTGCCTTACCCGGACATTTACAACTATGCATGTGATTGTTTACAGCCCCCATCTATGAGAGGCACAGGAAGCTTAAAACATAGAGCCTTTCGAAGAGTTAAAAGTTATTAGAGTAGTGCAGGTGTAGGATTTCATTATTGGGCCAATGATTGTTGCTAAGTTCCCATATATCTTAGACACTGAGCACCTAGAAGTACATTTGCTAACATAGTTAGAATGTAAGAAAAAACAAAAGTAGCCTTGAAACTAACCACATCAGACCTTTGAGTTAATTGGTTCTTTCTTTGCTGTGACTCGCTGGATCATTGCTTCATGAAAATGGAATTTTGTTTGATACTTTCTGAGGCTGACATAGATTAGAAATATAAAGAAAAAACACTTCAAGGGAAAATAAGTTTTCTCGTTGAGCAGTCTTTATCAAAAGAGGGCCTTAAAATGTTCACAGGCCCCCAAGGCCAGAAGATAATGTACACATCATTTGTGGAAAACGTATAAAAGTCCTTTTGAAAATAAAGTTATTGGGCCTCGCTCATCGAAGCAGCTTGGTCTCCCAGTGTCAATCATTCTTTCTTTCTCCATCCCACTCTCTTTTTCAGGCTGATACCTTGGAGCATAGGGGCTCCCTGCGTTCACTTACCTGCCTGGTTTTCTAAGAACTGAACAGGAAGACGTTCTGTGTCTTCACTACCTGGGGAGACTGGGAAGGCATCTGTGGCTTCTGTGAACAGGGGAAATTTCTAGTCTCAAGGTTTTATTGGTTCTCTATGTAAATCAAGGAATATCAGCCTCTTTCGCTCCTCTATTTTCTTATCTACAACATTCTTTCCTTATCGCTGTCTAAATAAATCGCCTAATCCATCCCCACTTCGAATTATGGACCCAGCAGGGATTCCTTTCCCAAGGGTGCAGGGAAATGGACCCTCAGCTCGAGATGAGGAGGCAAAAATGGGGCTCTTTTTGAGTTGTGGTGGGACCCTCGGTGTTCCTCTCGAGTGCAGACGGGGATGTCGGGGAACTTCTTGAGTTGCATCAAGGGTGTCAAGGACCCTATCAAGGCTCAAAAGGGAAGGTAGGATTTCTCTCGAGACGCGACAGCGGAAAAGGGCCTCCTCTCGCATAGATGGGAGAATCTCCTGGTTTTTCTCGAGTTGCGGCAGGGAACTTGGGGTTCCTCTCGAGTTACGACAGGGGCCTAAGGAACCCGCTCGTGTGGCCTCAGGAAAGTCCAGTCTCCATGAGAGTTGCGAGGGCCCTCTCAGGATTCCTTTCCAGTTGGTACCGGGTCCTAAGTCCTCATCTGGAGCTGAGTCTGGATCCTCAGGTTTCCTCTCTAGTGCTGACATGGCTCTCGGGGTTCCTATGGAGTTTCCACAGGAGAGTCAGGCCTCATCTCGTGTGGAGACATGCAAGTCCGCTTTCCTCTTGAACTGTAACAGTAGTGTCAGGCTTCCTGTTGAGTTGATATAGGCATCTGTGGCTTTCTCTCAAGGGGCCACAGAGCTGTCACACGTGCCATCGTGTTCTGAGTCGATACTAAGGGTGACAATCGAGTCAGTACAGGGGAATCAGGTGTTTCTGGAGAGGACTGGGACGTTTTGGTCTTTTGGAATGTTGGCACGACCCCTGGAGTTCCTCTCGTCATTCAAGTTGAGACCCCCCCCCTTATTGAGGTGCAACAGGAATGCCTGGATTCCGTTCCCAACGAAGCAGAAAAATAGACCCTCATCTCGAGATGAGGAGGCAAAAACGGGACTCTTCTTGAGTTGTGGCGAGACCCTCGGTTTTCCTCTCAAGTGGAGACGGGTATGTCGGGGAACTTCTTGAGTTGCCTCAAGGGTGTCAAGGACCCTTTCGAGGCTCAGGAGGGAAGGTGGTATTTCTCTCGTGATGCCACAGCAGAAAAATGCCTCATCTCGCATTGAGGGGAGAATCTCCTGGTTTTTCTCGAGTTGCAGCAGGAATATTGGGGTTCCTCTCGAGTTATGATGAGGACTTCAGGGAGCTTCTCTTGTTGCCTAGGGAAATTCCAGTCTCCATGCAAGTTGTGAGGTGCTTCTCGGGACTCCTCTCCACTTGGTGCCGGGTCCTAGGTCCTCATCTGGAGGTGAGACCAGAACACAGGGTTCCTCTTCAGTGCTTTCATGGATCTTGGGGTTCCTATGGAGTTTCCACAAGGGAGTCAGGCCATGTCTCGTGTGGAGACATGAGAGTCTGCTTTTCTCTTTAGCTGTAATAGTAGTGTCAGGCTTTCTGTCGAGTTGACATAGGGATCTGTGGCTTTCTCTTGAGGTGCCACAGGGTTTGTTGCCGGGGACCAGTGCCAGTGGATCCAGGGACTTCGTAGCGGGGATGGAGTTGATGTCTGGGAAGGGACTATTTAATCAGAAATATAAGAGAGATTAGAAAAAATAGTGTAGTAGGAAAATTTAATGGAGAATTGAGGCTGAATAACTTGGTTTGTGCAGAAAACTAATAAAACCTCGAGACAAGAGGTTTCCACCATTTACATTTGGCCACCGGTACCTGCTTGAATAGCAGAGGATTCCCTGCCTTGGGCTCCCTCTCACGTGGGTCTTAAAAGACACTGCAAATAAATAGACGTGGTGAGCCACCACGCTCCAGATGGGAATTCTGCCTGAGAAGGAGAGTGAGGGAGAGGGAGAAAGAGAGAGAGAGGAAGTCAATACGGGGGAGCCAGATTTCCAAGAAACCAGTTTGAGAAGCTGCTCTGAGAAACTGGTCCATCCATTATTTTCTGGAAAATCTTTTTAAACCTTTGGTTGTACATAGAGATCAATGGATAATACAAAATTGTGCAGCGTCAGCAGCCCTGACTCTTATCGAGACCAGGCTTTCTCTCTGCATACTTAGCTGTATGCACAAGTCTTAGGTGATTTACATAATCTTTTGGTCAGAGGGCCAATTAAAATTTTATGGCCATTTTCTGATAAGGGTCTGTCAACAAGAAAACCTTATAAGTATTGTTCTTCCCACAGCCTGGTGCCACTGTCAGAAAGCACTAAATAAAGTTACATTCTTACAGAGAAAGGACACAACAATTTATAACAAAGAAAGAAGAGTACAGTGACTTATAGCAAAGATATAATTAATTAACTCAAAACTCTAGTGATGCTAACATCAAAACTGCTATATTCCTTTTTCTATATCCGAATTACATTGATTAATATACTTCAGGTGCCTAAAAGATAAAGAATATGGATGCCTGGCAGCAGTCAGGGACTCAAGAGTGAAACCCATCACCAATATAATTTTTAGCTTTTTGGAAAAGGCTCTGTATCTTTAAGATGCTTAAGGTTCGTGCCTCTCGCGGTTGGAGGTCTGTAAACAATCACAAGTTGTAAAAGTCCGGTGGAACCTGTCAATCAAGTTAGAGAACGATCAGAGGGATTTGAACTGAAACATTCCTTTCATATGCAGGAGACCGGCTGGAGCTCTAAGTTAACATTTTCCAGAGAAAGGTACTGGGGGGACAGCCCCTGTTAATGTCAGAAGAGTGTAAAGCAGAGTACAATAAGGCAGGCAGACTATGGTTTCTGGAGGTAGATGCTCGGGAAAATCCAAGGGGAACCCCTGAAGCCAGATCACGTCTTTAGGTATGTCAGACTTCCTTTCTCATGACCTTTGTCACAGGCAGAATTCCTCACGCTGGCTCCTGGCAGGCTTTCACACGTGCTGTCCTGTTGTGAGTCGATTCTCAGGCTGACCATTGAGTCAGTGCAGAGGAAGCAGGTGTATCTCAGTGGATTGGGACATCGGGGTCTTTTGGAATGCTGGCAGGACCCCTGGAGTTCCTCTCGACTTTCAAGTTGAGACCGTCTGCTCTTGAGATGTGATGGGAAAGCCATCATTCCTTTCCCGACGAAGCAGGGAAATGGACCCTCAACTCAAGATGAGAAGGCAAAAACAGGACTCTTCTTGAGTTGTGGCGGGACCCTCGATGTTCCTCTTGAGTAGAGACGGTAATGTTGGGGAACTTCTTGAGTTGCATCAAGGATGTCAAGGACCCTTTCAAGCCGCAAGAGGGAAGGTGGGATTTCTCTCGAGACACTGCAGCAGAAAAGGGCCTCATCTTGCGTTGAGGGGAGAATCTCCTGGTTTTTCTCGAGTTGCCGCAGGAAACTCGGGGTTACACTTGAGTTAAGACGGGGACCTCAGGGACCCGCTTGTGTTGCCTAAGGAAAGTCCACTCTCCATGCCAATTCCTCAGGGCCTATCGGGGCACCTCTCCAGTCGGTGCTGGGTCCTAGGTCCTCATCTGGATCTCAGGCCATAACATAAGGGTTCCTCTCCAGTGCTGACATGGATCTCGCAGTTCTTAGGGAGTTTCCACAGGGGAGTCAGGCCTGGTCTTCTGTGGAGACATGCAAGTCCTCTTTCCTCTCGAGCTGTAACAGTAGTGTCAAGCTTCCTGTCGAGTTGACATAGGAATCTGTGGCTGTCTCTTGAGGGGCCACAGGGCTGTCACACGTGCCATCGTGTTTTGAGTCATATCTCGAGGTGAAAGTCGAGTCTGTGCAGGGGAATCAGGTATATCTGGAGTGGATTGGGACATCGGGGTCTTTTGGAATTGTGGCACAACCCTTGGTGTTCCGCTCGACTTTCTATTGGAGATCGCCTCATCTTGAGGTGGGACAGGAATGCTGGGATTCCTTTCCCTGCGAAGCAGGGAAATGGACCCTCCTCTCGAGATGAGGAGGGAAAAACGGGGCTCTTCTTGAGTTGTGGTGGGACCCTCGGTGTTCCTCTCGAGTGGAGACTGTTATGTTGGGGACTTCTTGACTTACATCAAGGGTTTCAAGGACCCTTTCAAGGCTTAAGAGAGAAGGTGGATTTCTCTCAAGATGCTGCAGCCGAAAAGGGCCTCATCTCACGTTGAGGGAAAAATCACCTAGCTTTTTTCTAGTTGTGGCAGGAAACTTAGGGTTTTTCTCGAGTTACTACAGGGACTTCAGGAACCCGCTCGTGTTGCTTCAGGAAAGCCCAGTCTCCATGTGAGTTGCAAGGGGCCTCTCTGGATTCCTCTCCAGTCAGTACAGGTTCTAGGTCCTCACCTGGAGTTGAGGCCAGAACCTCAGGATTCCTCTCCTGTGCTGCCAGGGATCTTGGTGTTCCTATGGAGTTTCAACAAGGGACTCAGGCCTCGTCTTGTGTGGAGACAATGCAAGTCCGCTTTCCTCTCTAGTTGTAATAGTAGTGTCAGGCTTCTTGACGAGTTGACATATGGATCTGTGGCTTTCTTTCAAGGTGCCACAGGGCTATCACACCTGCCATCATGTTCTGAGTCAATCCTCGGGATGACCGTCGAGTCAGTGCAGGGGAGTCAGGTGTATCTGGAGCAGATTGAGACATCGGGGTCTTTTGGAATTGTGGCACGACCCCTGGATGCCCCTCAAGGTTCAAGTTGAGACCGCCTCCTCTTGAGTTGCAACAGGAACGCCGGGATTCCTTTCCCGACGAAGCAGGGAAATGGACCCACATCTCAAGATGAGGAGGAAAAACCGGGGCTCTTCTTGAGTTGTGGCAGGACCTTCGGTGTTCCTCTCGAGTGGAGACGGGTATGTTGGGGAACTTCTTGTGTTGCCTCAAGGGTGTCAAGAACCCTTTAAAGGCTCAAGAGGGAAGGTGGAATTTCTCTCGAGACACCGCAGGGGAAAGAGGCCTCATCTCGCATTGAGGGGAGAATCTCCTGGTTTTACTCAAGTTGGAACAAGGAAATAGGGGTCCCATTCGAGTTACAACGGGGACCTCTTGGGACCCACTCGTGTTGCCTCAGAAAGGCCAGTCTCCATGTAAACTGTGAGGGTCCTCATACCACGCTCTCTGGAATCAACGTACAGTTAAGGCACGGCCCCTCTGCAGAAGGCACTGCTCCAGCCCCACGCCATCCAAGCTCGACGAGCCTCCTAGACGACCTCTTGGTGGCCACGGGTATGCTGGCCTTACTGGGCCCTTCCCCGGGGGCCAATGCCTTCCAAGGGGTGGACCCTGCCCTCCCAGGCGCACCCAGCCTCCTCGACGAGCTCTTGGCCGCTTCGGGCATCCCAGACACGAAGGTGCCTTCCCCAGGAGCCGCTGCCGACCAAGGGGTGGACCCTCCCTTCCCAAGCGCACCCAGCCTCCCAGAAGAGCTCTTGGCGGCCACGGGTGTCCCAGACACGAAGGCGCTTTCCCAGGAGCCGCTGCCGTCCACAGGTTGGACCCTGCCCTCCCAGGTGCACCCAGCTTCCTAGATGAGCTCATCGCCGACACGGGCATCACGGACATGAAGGTGCCTTCCCCGGGAGCCGCTGCTGACCAAGGGGTGGACCCTGCCCTCCCAAGCACATCGAGCCTCCTACACGAGCTCTTGGCAGCCAGGGGTGTGCCAGCCTCGTCAGAGCTTTCCCTGGAGGCCTTGACAGTTGTAGCGCAACAACCAGCTCTCGCTGGCACACCCAGCCTCTTAGAGGAAATCTTGGCTGCCACTGGCATCCACGCCACCCCGGGGCCTTTCCTGGGGCCCTGTGCCGATGAACAGGCACACCTCGCCCTCCCAGGCTCACCAAGACTCCAAGACGCGCTCCTGGCTGCCCCGGGCATCCCAGGTTCACCGGGTCCTTTTCCGGGGTCCTCTCCTGTCGTCACAGGGGCCCACCCAGCCTTCCCCGGGTCACCCAGCCTCCTAGAGGAAATCTTGGCTGCCATGGCCACGCGGGACACGCCCTGGTCTCCTCTGGGGGCCCCTGTGGGGGACGAGGGAGTTGAGGCCATCCTGGAAGCACCCCTCAGTCAGAAGGACTACGAGGCCCTCCTCAACATGCTGCCAGGCTCCCCAGGTCCTCGGGCTTAGAGGGAGAGGAAGGGAGGGGCACCTTCTCCCCCTGTCCACGTTCAGGTCTCCTTGCCTGGGATGCTCGGGGAAGGGGGGGGGGCGGTTTTGTGTGTGGGAAGAGGAGAGAATACCGACAGGATGTCTACCAACAACTCTGGGGACAAACCCGAGAGCTGGACCTTTGGGAAGCTGGGCCCCACCCCGAAACAGGGACACCCTACTTGAAGCCTCAAGTAATTCCTGCATGGCAATGACCAAGAGGGTGCCAAAGAGGGAACATTCCATGGACACAAGACAGAAACCCCGTGCCCCACACAGGTGCTTTGGGTCTGGCTCTTCTGACTTCTGGTCCCATCCTTCCAGCAGTCCACCCAGGAGAACTCCTTCCCTACACCAGGAGCAGCAGAGGGAGGGGGAGCAGGAGACAATGGAGTGAAAAGGTGGAAAGGTTGGGAGATGCAAGGTGGGAGTGGGTGGGGGTGAAGGGAGAGAGTGGGGGTGAAGGGAGAGAGGGAGAGAGAGGGTGGGAGGCAGGGAGAGTTGGGTACAGTGGGAGGGAGAGGCGGTAGGGGAGAGGAGGGGGGCGCATCCCGAGCCTGGGACTCAGCGTCAAGCACCTGGCAAACCCTGCAGGTATCACTAAAATGCTGCGTCAGGGACACGTTGCCCTCAGTTTGAGGGTGCCTGCTGTGGCCGGGTGTTCGGAAGTCAGAGCCTCCGAGCCAGCAGTAGGGACCTACTACCCACACAACCGCTGTCTCGACCAGACTCAACCATGTCCATGTGTACACCGATGCCAGGCATATCAGGAAAGGCCAGTCATCTCCTTGTCTCTCTCTGACCCTCCCAGTATGGAATGACTGAGCTCGCCCTGCCACCAGCATCCTCCCGTCACCTGCAGACATACAGATGGTCTTTACTTGCAAACCCGTTCCTGAATTCATGGACCCAATGGTTTTGAAGTCCGTACAAACCCCTGCCTGTTCCCATGTGAACCCCCGTGGTGGGTTTAGAAACCTGGGTGTCCAAAGAATACACTACCCAAGACGGTTGGGGTGTGTGCTGTTGTGGTTTGTCCATTTCTCTTCAACTCACTCTTTTCACCTTGTTCACAGTGAAAAAAGAAGTGTCTCTCATCGTCCATCCCCCATGTTGTTTCAGGCAGCCTTCCTCCTTCTTTGTCTGCTCTGGCCTCCTGATTCCTTCCTCGTCCTCCTCCTTCTCCTCCTCCTCCTGCTCGCTTCGCTCTGTCTCTCTGAGAAAGCACACACTCTTTCATGTCCCGTTGTTGGAACAGGTCAGGGCTTTGCTCTGTCCAGAACGTCCATGCTGCCTTCCTTGGCTTAGGGGAACCTCCTTCACAACAGTAGGGGGTACACTGTCCCCTTGGGCGGGTATCTCCAGGGCACTTATGCTGGGGGGTTGCCTGGGGAGGCGTGGGCCTCAGGGTCCACATGAGAAAAGCCCCAAATGGTGAGAGCTGCCGTTCCAGATACTGGCCCTTCAGGTCTCTGGCCAGAGCCTTGAGCTCCAGGCAACTCAAAGCCTTCGGGGGTGGTGGTCTGGGACTGCTGTAGGGAAAGGACGCCAAGAGGGCAAGGAAGAGTTTGGGAGGGGCATGGGGAACGGAGGCAAGGACAGCAAAGAATCTAGGTGGAGGCACTGGAGAGAGAAAGTCCAGTGTCCCAGAATGCCTCCGAGGAGCTGGCAGGGGGCAATCGAGGCCAAAGGACTTGTGGAATGTGAAAAGGCAGGAAACCCCAGAGCGGTTTTGAAGGCAAGGCAGGCTGGGAAAGGGGGTGTGGGCGGCCACTTCACAGGGCCCTAGGGGCGTTCCCGGGCAGTTAGCTCTCTTGGTACTGCTGAGAGTCCCTGAGCCCGGGGTTGATCCCACTCCCTGCTGCGCGGGAGGACCACAAACCAAAGACCCCGAACTGCCCGCCCACCCAGACCGGGACCTTGGCGGTCTGAGGCACAGGCCGTGCCTGCCCAGGAAAGCCCACTCTCTCCACCAGACTCCGTCCAGGGTCTCTGCTTGGAAAGAGGCCAGGGTCGTCCCCTTCATCTACGCACCGAAACCCTATTTACATCAATGTGGGCGGAGCCTCCTCCCGCTCTCCAAAGTCCTGAGCTGCTGGGTCCCGGCCCACTAGGCCAGCAGTCTTCAGCGTCTGTGTGGCTCTCCCACCATGGCTTCCTGCAGGTCCTCCAGCACCTCAAGCGTAACGTTTGCCCTTCGTCCCTGGGATCGGATCACATCTCAGGGAACTTGCAGGTCACCCAGCCAAGGGTTCTCAGCAACCTTGTCCACCCACCACCAAGAATGGTGGGGACCGATCGGCCGGGCCCATGTTTCCCAGGTGTCAGATGTGCCCAAGGGGGGTATTGTTCGTTCGTCTTACTGCTTTGGCACACATATGGCTTTTCTGTTCTCTTTTCTGGGAAGATGGTGTAGTGTCGGGGGCGGGGTGCAGGGTGCGGGGTGCGGGATGTGGGGCCTGGAGGTGTTCGGGAGGGGGTGCTGTGCTGGGATGAGGCCCTTTATCCTCACATCTTCCTGTGGGAATGGCTTTCTGGGAGCTTTGTGGCTTTGCCGCCTTCAGTGGCTTCCTCTCCCCAGTGGCCTAGTGCCTTCTGCCTTCCCTCGGGCATTGCGGGTTTGGGCTTCGCTTTGGCTTCCTTCCCTTTCCTTTTCCACTAGTAACGGCAAACATGGCCCTTGCTCATGTCAGCCCCGGAAGGCCAGGTTCCCTCCCACTAGCAACGTGATGGAGGGAAATCTGGGAGCAGCCCCATCGAGAAGTCTCCCCGGCATCTCCCCCAGTCGGGTGGAAACATATGGCGGGATACTGTGGTGGTCTTCGGTGGGTGGGATTTCTTGCTGCCTTTGTTTTGGGGCTGGGTTTGGTTTCCTGCCTGCCTGCTGGTGTTTCTTGCATTCCGGCATGGGGTGGGGGTGGTGGATGTCCCCACCGCCCTTGCCTCTCAGCCTGGCTGTATGGGTGTAGCCAAGTGACTTCCAAAGGCACACCCGCCCCCAGGCTCCCAGTTTTGCTCAGGCACAGGGACAAGTCCTCTGGGCAGGGAGCATGCTTGGGCTCCTCCGTCCAGTCGTCCCGCATGTGCTCTGAGACTTTGCCCTTCCTGCTCTTCTTCCACAGGGCCCGTCACCACAGGATCTCAAAGGAGGAAGCTCCTTCTGAAGCTGAGCCAGAAGACGCCCTGCAAGCGCTCTTTCAAGCGAAACCCTACCCTCGGATCGCGACCAGAGAACGGCTGCCCTGGGAGCTTGGCATTGCCCAAAGCAGAGTTCAGGTAGGCCCCCGTCTCTGCCCCCGTTCTCCCTTTCAGGCTCTCCATGCCGATCCGAGTCAGCTGAAAGCACCTGGCAGCCTTTCTCCTGAGAAGGAATTCTCTCTGTTTGCCCCTAAGTCTGGTTTCAAAATCAACGCAGAAGACAGTTAAAGCAGAGCCGATCGCCGTCTGAATATGTGCACCAAGAAGGGGAAGCGGGGCCAACGTCCACGCCCATGCCACTGACACCCTCTCCTCGACCTCAGTCTTCCTCTCCAGGTAACTTAGCTAGAGTTCTCCAAAAGCAAGTCCCCTAGAGGGGGTCCCGAAACCTCCTCATCTTGCCAGAGAGTTCTCTCTGCTGGTGGATGGCCACGGGAGGCCCAGGAAAACCAAGGGGGTTGGGGTGGTTGGGGGTGTGGCATGGGTAAGAGGAGGAAACAGGGCTATCTGGTTGCTGCCGCCCCCATCAGTGTCCCAGATAGGGGGCAGGACGCACCCAGTTGGCGAGGGCGGGCAGCACTGGGTCTCCCTTTGCACACCCTCCCCAGCCCCCATTGGGAAATTTAGGCTCCCGTTGCCCAACCAACCTTGGCCGAGGGGCATGCTTCAGGGCACTCGGCGGCAAGACCGGAGGAGGAAAGAGACACACAGGGACACGCACGTGTGTGGAGTGTGTGCACGCGCATAGGCATCCATGATGGATGCCGGCACCTGATCCACCTGTGGCTGTATTCCTTAGAGCCCTGCCCTGGCTGCAGAGCCACCTGTGGTGATTCAGGTGTGCGGAACTCTCCCTCCCCTGCACACTGTCTAGGGTGTCTGTGCTGTGACCTTTCCATCGGCCATAACGTCCTCTCCTCTCGGTGTGTTCTTTCTTTGGTAGGAGACTCGGCCAGAGAGGCCCGGAGAAAGAGGGCAGTAATCTCTCTTTCTCAAACAAGGATCCATGTGCAAGCCTTCACAGGAGATCTCTTCCTGGGGATTGCCGCCAGGGAAGAACTGGCTCTTCAGATGGGAATCCCAGAACCTCGAATCCAGGTAAGTTCTCCAGCCCAGGAGTCAGGAGGATTGAGCCCTGCAGAGCGTTTGGAGCTGGATACAAGTAGGCTTGGGCTGGGGATGGGGCTGGGGTTTGAGGGGAGGGGGCCAAAAGTCGGTGGGCTGAGTGAAGGGTTTGGGGCCGCTTGTGGCCATGCGGGCACCCCCTCGTTTCCCAGGGCCAAGGGATTCGTTAGCAGAAAACGGCCCTGCAGGAGCTGCCCTGGGCCTGATAGACAAGAGACCGTGCGGCCAGGCTGGCTTTCGAATTGGCACTGCGGAGGGGCCAGCACTTTTATCTGGACGGTCACGACTTCTGATGTGCCTGTCTGCCTTTTTGCTCCCCTAGATATGGTTTCAAAACCGAAGAGCTCAGCACCCCCAGCAGGGCCCGAGCGGGCCCGGCATGGCCAGGCCCAAGGGCCAGGCAGTGCAGCAGCCATGACTCCTCCTGCTGCAGAGGACCGAAGGGCCCACCCGCTGTCCAGAGCATCTCTCCTCCCCTTCGCCCCTCCCCGCCACAGGAGAGCATACCACCCTTGGCGGCCGAAGCTGCTCCTTTTGGGGCCCCCACATTCTGTGTGCACGGGACTGCCTCTGGGGTCTCTGTGGGCCATCCGTTGATGATCTTCATAGTCCAGCCCAGCCCAGTGGCTCTCCCGCCATGCGGGAAGCCACCACCTCTTGCCCAGGTAGCAGTTCCCTGGGCTGCATGCTCCCCTGCCATCTTGGCCCCCCGGAAGCCTGGACAAGGGGCCATCATGCCTCCTGGACAGCTGGAGGCACACATCCCGCGCTGGCCAGAGTCATCCTACAGTAAAGGCACGGCCCCTCAGCTAGAGCCACAGACCCAGCCCCGCAGCCTTCCAAGCCCGACAAGCCTCCTAGACGAGCTCATGGCCGACACGCGCGTTCCGACTTTGCCAGGACCTTTCCCTAGGGCCGCTGCTGACCATGGGGTGGACCCTGCCCTCCCAGGCGCACCCAGCCTCCTAGACAAGCTCTTGGCGGCAACGAGCATCCCCGCATCGCTGGGGCCTTCCCCGGGGGCCTCTGCAGTCACAGGGCAACAACCAGCTCTCGCTGGCACACCCAGCCTCTTAGAGCACTGTGGCTTTGCCGCCTTCAGTGGCTTCCTCTCCCCAGGGGCCTAGTGCCTTCTGCCACCAGTATCCAAGCCACCCCAGGGCCTTCCCTCGGGCCCTGTGCTGATGAACGGGTACAACTCGCCCTCCCAGGCTCACCGAGACTCCACACGAGTTCCTGGCTTCCCCGGGCATCCCGGGCACACTGGGTGCTTTTCTGGGGTCCTTTTCAGTCATCACAGGGGCCCACCCAGCCTTCCCTGGATCACCCAGCTTCCTAGAGGAAAGCTTGGCTGCCACGGCCACGCGGGACACACCCTGGTCTTCTCCTGGGGCCCCTGCAGGGGACGAGGGAGTTGAGGCCATCCTAGAAGCATGCCTCAGTCAGGAGGATTACCGGGCCCTCCTTGACATGCTGCCAGGCTCCCCAGGTCCTCGGGCTTAGAGGGAGAGGAAGGGAGGGGCACCTTCTTCCCCTGTCCACGTTCAGATCTCCTTGCCTGCGATGCTTGGGGAAGGGGAGGGGGGCGGCTTTATGTGTGGGAAGAGGAGAGAATACCGACAGGATGTCTACCAACAATTCTGGGGACAAACCCGAGAGCTGGATCTTTGGGAAGCTGGGCCGCACCCCCAAACAGGAACATCCTACTTGAAGCCTCAAGTAATCCCTGCATGGCAGTGACTGAGAGGGTGCCACAGAGGGAACATTCCATGGACACAAGACAGAAACCCCGTGCCCCGCACAGGTGCTTTGGGTCTGGCTCTTCTGACTTCTGGTCCCGTCCTTCCAGCAGTCCACCCAGGAGAACTCCTTCCCTATGCCAGGAGCAGCAGAGGGAGGGGGAGCGGGAGAGAGGGGAGTGAATAGGTGGAAAGGTTGGGAGATGCAAGTTGGGAGGGGCCTAGTGGGTGGTGGGAGTAGGTGGGGGTGAAGGGAGAGAGGGAGAGAGAAAGAGGGTAGGAGGCAGGGAGAGTTGGGTACAGTGGGAGGGAGAGGGGGTCGGGGGAGGGGAGGGGGGCGGAGCCCGCGCCTGGGACTCAGCGTCAAGCCCCTGGGAAACCCTGCAGATATCCCTAAAATGCTGCGTCACGGACACGTTGCCCTCGGTTTCAAGGTGCCTGCTCTGGGCGGGTGTCCGGAGGTCAGAGTCTCTGAGCCAGCAAGAGGGACCTAGCCTCACAACCGCTTTCTCTACCAGACTCGACCATGTCCACGTGTACACACATGCCCGGCATACCAGCAAAGGCCAGTCCCTTCCACGTCTCTCTCTGACCCCTCCTCCCAGTATGGGGTGACTGAGCTCGCCCTGCCATCAGCATCCTCCTGTCACCCGCAGACATACAGACGTTGTTTACCTGCAAACCCGTTCCTGAATTCATTGACCCAATGGTTTCGAAGTCCATACGGACCCCTGCCTGTTCCCATGTGAACCCCCGTGGTGGGTTTAGAAACCTGGGTGTCCAAAGAATACACTGCCCAAGACGCTTGGGGGTGTGCTGATGTGGCTCATCCGTTTCTCTTCAACTCACTCTTTTCGCCCTGTTCACAGGGAAAAGAGAAGTGTCTCTCATCGTCCATCCCCCATGTTGCTTCGTTGGATTAGTGGAACCTACTTCCCAACAGTAGGGGGTACACTGTCCCCTTTGGCAGGTATCTCCAGGACACTTGGGCTGGGGGGTTGCCTGGGGAGGTGCGAGCCTCAGGCTCCACACTAGAAAAGTCCCAAATGGCATGAGCTGCCGGTCCAGATGTTGGCCCTTCAGTTCTCTGGTCTGAGCCTTGGGCTCCAGGTAACTCAAAGCCCTCGGGGGTGGTGCTCTGGGATTTCTGCAGTGAAAGGACACCAAGAGAGCATAGAGGAGTTGGGGAGGGGCGGTGGGAAATGGAGGTGAGGACAGGGAGGGATCTAGGTGGAGGCACTGGAGAGAGTTTCCAGTGTCCAGGAATGCCTTGGAGGAGCCAGCAGGGGGCAATTGAGACCCAGGGACCTGTGGAATGTGAAAAGTTGGGAAACCCCAGAGCGGTTTGGAAGGCAAGGCAGGCTGGGAAAGGGGGCGTGGGCGGCCACTTCAAAGGGACCTAGGGGCGTTCCCGGGCAGTTAGCTCTCTTGGCACTGCTGAGGGCCCCTGATTGATCCACCCGGGGTTGATCCAACCCCCCCCCCCCCGCTGCGTGGGAGGGCCACAAACCAAAGCCCCCGAACTGCCTGTCCACCCCGACGGGGACTTTGGCGGTCTGGGGCACGGAAGCCCACTCGCTCCACGGGACTCTGTCCAGGGTGTCTGCCTGCAACGAGGCCAGGGGCATCCCCTCCGTCTGTGCACCCAAACCCTGTTTACTTAAATAGGGGCGGAGCCGCCTCCCACTCTCCAAAGTCCTGAGCTGCTGGGTCCCCGCCCACCAGGCCAGCAGTCTGCAGCGTCCATGTGGCTCTCCCACCATGGCTTCGTGCAGCTCCTCCAGCACCTCAAGCGATATGTTTGTGCTCGGTCCCTGGGATCGGATCACATCTCTGGGGATTTGCAGATGACACGGCCCAGGGTGCTCAGAAAACGTGTCCACCCACCACCAAGAATGGCGGGAACAGATCGGCCGGGCCCATGGTTCCCAGGCGTCAGCTGTGCCCAAAAGAGGCATCGTTCGTTCATCTTGCTCCTTTGGCACACATATGGCTTCTCCGTTCTCTTTTCTGGGAAGATGGTGTTGTGTCAGGGGGCAGGGTGCGGGGTGCGGGGGGCTGGGGTTGGGGGTCGGGCGGGGTTGCTGTGCTGGGATGAGGCCCTTTATCCTCACATCTTCCTTTGGGAGTGGGAGTCGGGGAGCGCTGTGGCTTTGCTGCCTTCAGTGGCTTCCTCTCCCCAGGGGCCTAGTGCCTTCTGCCTTCAGTCAGGCGTTGCGGGTTTAGGCTTCACTTCGGCTTCCTTCCCTTTCCTTTCCTTTTCCACTAGTGACGTCAAACATGGCCCTGGCTCCTGTCAGCCCCAGGAAGCCAGGCTCCCTCCCACTGGCATCATCATGGAGGGAAATCTGGGAGCAGCCACATTAAGACATCTCCCTGGCATTTCCCTCAGACGGGTGGAAACATGTGGCGGGATAGTGTGGTGGTCTTCGGTGGGTGGGATTTCTTGTTGCCTTTGTTTTGAGGCTGGGTTTGGTTTCCGTTCTGCCTGCTGGTGTTTCTTGCATTCCGGCATGGGGTGGGGGTGGGGGATGTCCCCACCTCCCTTGCCTGTCAGCCGGAATGTCAGGGTGTAGCCAAGTGACTTCCAAATGCACACCTGTCCCCAGGCTCCTGTGCTTGCTCAGGCACACTGGCAAGTCCCCTGGGCAGGGAGCACGCTTGGGCTCCTCCATCCAGTCCTCCACCATATGCTCTGAGAAGTTTCCTTTCCTGTTCTTTTTCCACAGGCCCTGTCACCACAGGATCTCCAAGGAGGAGGCTCATTCTGAAGCTCAGCCAGAAGGACACCCTGCAAGCGATGTTTCAACAGAACCCCTCCTCTGGGATAGCGAGCAGAGAACGCCTGGCCTGAGACCTTGGCATTGCCAAAAGCAGAGTTCAGGTAGGCCCCCATCTCTACCTCCGTTCTCTCTTTCAGTCTCTCCATGCTGATCCAAGTAAGCTGAAAGCACCTGGTGGCCTTTCTCCTGAGAAGGAATTCTCTCTGTTTGCCCCTAGGTCTGGTTCCAAAACCAGCGTAGAAGACAGTTAAAGCAGAGCCAATCGCCGTCTGAATATGTGAACCAAGAAGGGGAAGGGGGGGCCAACGTCCACAACCACGCCACCGACGGCCCCTCCTCGACCTCGGTCTTCCTCTCCAGGTAACTTAGCCAGCGTTCTCGAAAGCAAGTCCGCCAGTGGGGGTGCCAAACCGTCCCCCTCCTATAAGAGAATTCTCTCTGCTGGTGGATGGCCACAGGAAGCCCAGAAAAACCAAGGGTTAGGGGGGTTTGGGGGTGGTCAGTGGAGGGAAGAGGAGGAAACAGGGCTAACTGGTGCTGCCTCCCCCATCAGTGTCCCAGTCGGGGCATGACGACCCCAGTCTGCATGGGCGGGCAGCACTGGGTCCCGCTTTGCACACCCTCCCCAGCCCAGGCAACCTTGGCCGAGGGGCATGCTTCAGGGCACTTGGGGGCAAGACACAGGGACATGCATGTGTATGGAGTGTGTGTGTTTGCTTGCACATGGAAGCATTCATGATGGATCCAGGGACCCGATCCCTCTGTGGCTATATTCCTTAGAGCCCTGCCCTGGCTGCAGAGCTACCTGTGGTGTTTCAGTTGTGTGGGACTCTCCCTTCCCTCCACACCGTCTAGGGTATCTGTGTTGTGACCATTCCTCGGGCCGGAACGTCCTCTCCTCTCGGTGTGTTCTTTCTTTTGTAGGAAACTCAGCAAGAGAGGCCTGGAGAAAGTGGACAGTCATTCTCTCCTTCTCAAACAAGGTACCTTGTGCAAACCTTCACGAGGGATCTCTTCCAGGGGATTACCAACCGGAAAGAACTGGCTCGTCATATGGGAATCCCAGAAACTCGAATCCAGGTAAGTTCTCCAGTCAGCCCATGGGCACAGGACGTGGCCCAGGAGTCAGGAGGGTTCAGCCCAGCAGAGCGTTTGGAGCTGGATGCACGTAGGCGTGGGCTCGGGCTGGAGCTGGGGCTTGGGGTGAGGGGCCAAAAGTCGGTGGGCCGAGTGGAGGGTTTGAGGCCGCTTGTGGCCATGCGGGCACCCCTCATTTCCCAGGGTCAAGGGATTCATTTGCAGAAAACGGCCCTGCAGGAGCCTCACTGGGCCTAACAGACCAGAGGCTGGGCGGCAAGGCAGGCTTTAGAATGGGCACCACGGAGGCGCCAGCACCTGAACTGGACAATCACGAATTCTAATGTGCCTGTCTGCCTTTTGCTCCCCTAGATATGGTTTCAAAACTGAAGAGCTTGGAACCCACAGCAGAGACAAAGCGGGCCCGGCAATGGCTGGGCCCAAGGGCCAAGCAGCACAGCAGCCACGACTACTCCTGCTCCAGAGGACCGAAGGGCCCCACCCGCTGTTCAGAGCTCCTCTTCCCACTATTAACCCTTCCCGCCAGAGGAGAGCATTCCACAATTGGAAGAGGCAAAATTGAGACCCAGGGATCCAGTGGTGAGGTATTAAGTAAATTGGTAGTGGGGGAGGGGGGCAAATGCAGTGGGCGGTGGGCGGGGATTGAGAGGCAAAAGAGGTGGCGCCTAGGCCCACGCCTCCGCCCACGCCTGAACCAATGCACTCTTCTGGCCACTGACCAGAGGAGGAGGCACAAATTGTCCGCCACCAGATGCAGGGGAATTCCGGAAAACCAGGATGGTTAATAGCCTAGGATGCGTGCAATGACCTTTTCCCCCAGCGCGTGTGGGCCGGAGCAGTCCCTCCAGAGAGAGGCTACTCCAGTTTGCCTGGGGATATATAGCAAGCACTTCCTTCAAACTTCAACCGCACCATGCCCCACCAACCCCCTCTCCTCGTCCCGCTTACTAAGCTGGGTAAAAGCGCCCTATGGCCATGGGCATCGTTTTCAAAAAGGAAAACCTCGTCTCCCCTTCTCATCCCTCGCCACCCCACCCCACCATGCACCCAGGAGGTGCAGCATTCTTGGGTCCGGAGGGCTGGGTTGAAGAGGGCGGCTGGAGCCAAGGAGAGCTTGGCTGTGAGGGGTGGTCCTGCCAGGCGCAGTTGGCGATGCCGCCCTGGACCTGCAGTGGCAGCAGTGGAGTGGAAGGCCCTGCCGGGGGATCAAGCAGCTCGGGTCAGGCTCACTGCACTTCCCCTCCCGCCCTAAGCGAGAAGAAGTGAAATGGGGTAAGGCCCCTGGCAGAGATGGGAGCTGCGCCCTGGTCTTTGGCACCAGGCTTCCTCAGCATGAAGACTTTTGTCAAGCACCCAAACTGTCCAGGGAAAAAGAAAGGTGTGTGGTCAGCAGACGAGCTGCTGTGTCTGCCCCAAGGCGTTTTCTCCTCACATCCCCACTCTGGAGAAGAAGACGCTTTTCTGCACGGGGCGAACCAGTCGGCTGATCCTGGAGGACAGCGAGGCCAGGGGAAAGAAGCCAGTCCCTGGAGGACTGTGCCTCCCCTGGGGCTCGTTCCTCTGATGTGTGCCTCCTCATTCAGGCCGGGACGGGCCCTTTGCTGGGACGTGGGGCGGGGGAGTGGGGGCGGCCGGCGGGTGGCAGAAGGATGAGGCCGAGCCTGGTGTCTCCTGGGGGCATGGCCTTGAACTTGGCCTGGCGGTGCTTGGGGCTTCCCTGATAGCTCAGTTGGTAAAGGGTCCACCTGCAATGCAGGAGACCACGGTTCGATGCCTGCGTTGGGAAGATCCGCTGCCCAAGGGAGTAAGCTACCATCTGGCCTGCAGAACTCGTCCACGGGGTCGCAAAGCGTCGGACAGAACTGTGTGCGCGTGCGTGCATGTGTGCGTGCCTGGCCAGGCGTGTGCGAAGCGGGGCAGGGAATAGAACTTTTGCCCTGGCAGGATCAATGGGGCGGGATGCCATGTCACGAGGGTGGGTGGCTCGAATGCTGTCTTTCCTCCTCTTGGGATCAGTTACCAGCCCACTGGAGGGGCAGGGGCGGCAGGCGGGGAGGGGGCGGAAAAGAATCCCGTGGAGCGAGTGGGCTTTCACGGGCACAGCATGTGCCACAGAACCCCAAGGTCCACGTTGGGCTGGGTGGGCTGCTCGAGGCTTTGGTCTGAGGCCCTGCCACGCAGCAGAGAGGATCAGCCCCGGGCTCTGGCCTTCATCAGTGCACAGAGGCCTCACTGCCAGGGAATTCCCCTAGGCCCCTTTGAAGTAGCCGCCCACACCCCCTTTCCCAGCCTGCCTTACCTCAGGAAACTCTCTGGGCTTTCCCGCCTTTCCACATTCCACACATACCTTGGCCTCAATTGCCTCGGCTGGCTCCTCCCAGGCATTCCCGGGCACTGGAGGCTGTCTCTAGTGCCTCCGACTGGATCCCTGGATTCCCTCGCCTGCATTTCCCATGTCCCTCCTCAACTCCTCTGGGCCCTCATGGTGTCCTTTCCCTACAGCAGTCCCAGTCCACCGCCCCCAGGCCTTTGAGTTGCCGGGAGCTCAAGTCTACTGCCAGAGACCTGATGGGCCAGCGTCTCCAATGGCAGCTCACACCATTTAGGGCTTTTCCAGGTGGAGCCAGATGCCCACACGGCCCCAGCCCAGCCCACACCCCAAGTGTCCTAGAGAGCCCAGGGAAAGGAGACAGTGTACGCCCTCCTCTCAGGAAGGAGGGTCCACTAAACCAAGGAAGGCAGCAAGCACGTTCTGGACAAAACAAAGCCCTGACCTGTGCCAGCAACGGGACATGGAAAGAGTGTGTGCTTTCCTAAAGAGATGGAAGGCAGAGAGGAGAAGGTGGAGGAAATCAGGAGGCAGGAGCAGACAAAGAAGGAAGAGGCTGCGTGAAGCAACGTGGGGGACGGACAATGAGAGGCACTTGTTCTTTCACTCTGAACAGGTCCCAGGGAATCGCAAAGAAACCAAGGAACCACAGCGCCACCTACACAGCCATCCATAGCAATGGATTCTTTGGCCAGCCAGGTTTCTAACCCCAACCACGGGGTTTCACGGGAGAAAAGTCAGGGGTCTGTATGTACTTCAAAACGGCCGGGTTGACGAATTCCAGATCGGGTTTGCAAGTTGATGATGTCTGTATTCTTAGCTCTTGGTGGATGCCTAGATGTCTCCCGGTTGGTTGAGGGCCCCAGTGTCCCAGCGCCACCCACCAGCAGCACCGTGGTCATTCTGCGGCGACCCAAGGGTCGGTGAATGAGTGGGTGCCCCCGCTAGGCTGCACCCATGCGCCCTCCTTCTCTTTCTGCTAAGACACATGGTTCCTCTGAGCTCGACCAGGCTGGCTTGAGATGCTGAGAGGCGACGGGAGGGAGGAAGGGCCGGACTGCCGGCTGAGGGCTTCAGCAGGGAGGGGGTGCTGGCAACAAAGAGCCCTCCTCTCCCTGCCCCCACTGGATGTGCTCGAGAAGCTAGGGGGCTGACGTGAGGCCAGCAGCGATGTGGAGCCTGTGCGCCTGGCAAGCCCGCCCGGGGCTCCTTCTTCCTGGGGCCCGGGCGCGCCAGGACCCCTTGGTCTGGCAGAATGGCGCAGGGCTGCTGACATCTGGTGAGACAGGGTTCCCCTCCTGCACGCCAGGGCGAGACAGTAGCAAGCGGAAGGGCAAGGGTGTGAGCAGCCAGGCCGCGTCGTGGGAGGGCCGCTGTGGCGGGGAGGTGTTCCACACTGACAGGCACCCTGGCGAGACCGGCAAGACCCAGGCTCCGGTGGGCCGGACCCTTGGCCAGGGCGTGGCAGGAAGAAACCTTCAGCGGGAGAGGCGGGCACACCCTGGCTACATCCCAGTGGGAAGTTAAATGAGCATGGGAGCCCGGGACAAGAGGCCAGAGTCCTTGCTGGGGAAAGAGCAAAGGGAAGGGAGTCAAGCCATGTCTGTGCCAGAACGGGCCTTTCCAGCCTGGACCCGGGCCACTGCGGCGGACGTGTGGGGGTGGTGGGCGACGAGCCGGGAGCCACGGGAGAGCCCCAGCCCACTGCTGCAGGAGAGCCCAGAGGAGACTCCCCGCAAGAGGCGCGGGAGGTCTGCCAGGGCCCCGGCCGTGGGCTGGGCTCTGCCTCCAGCCGGCGCCTCGGAGGAGTGCAGGGGGCCCCGTGGGTCTCCCAGGTGCCTGTGCCCCAGCTCTGGGGAGACCCTGCCAAAGAGACGGAGAAGGTGTGCCAGAGGCCCATCGGCAGCAGCGAGCGAGGCGGCAGCGGTGGCGGGCTGGGCCCCTCCTCCCACCGGCCCTTCGGAGAGGGGCGAGGAGACCAGGAGCTGGGGGCGTCGGGGGGGGGGGGGGCTCGCTAGGTTCAGGTCCCCAGTCCAGGGAACCTTCTCCCAAAGAGACGGAGGAAGTCTCCCAGGGCCACGGGGCACCGGGCGGGCTGCCCTCTGCATCCCGCCCTCCCCTCGTTGGGCTGGGTGGCGGCCAGGAGCTGGCAGCCTCGGGGGGCTCCGCAGGGTCAGGGCCCCAGCTAAAAGGAGATTCCGCTGACAAGACGGGGGAGGTCTGTCAAGGATCCAGGGAGCTGCCATCTGTGACCCACCAGGGTCTCGGCTGGATGCACAGCGGCCAGGAGCTGAGGCCCACGTGAGGCTCACTAGGTTCAGGGCCCCAGTCCAGGGACCATTCTGCCGAAGAGATGGAGGACGTCTCCCAGGGCCACGGGGCACCTGGCGGGCTGCCCTCTGTGTCCTGCCGTCCCCTCACAGGGCTGCGGGGTGGCCAGGAGCTGGAGGCCTCGGGGGGCTCCACAGGGTCAGGACCCCATCCCAAAGGAGATTCCGCCGACGAGACGGGGGTGGTCTGCCAGGGATCCGGGGAGCTGGGGTCTGCCACCTGCGGGGGTCTCGGCGGGATGCAGGGCGGCCAGGAACTGCGGGCATCGGGGGGCTCCGCGGGATCTGGGTCCCAGCCCCTGGGAGACTCCTTGGAAGAGACCGGAGAGGTCTGCCAGGGCCCCGGCGGGCTGGCCTCTGCGTCCCGCTGGTGCCTCTGGCTGCTGCACGGATCCCTGCCCCAGCTCAGGGGAGACCCAGAGGAAGAGGAAGACACAGGGGGAGGTCTGCCAGGGCCCCGGGGAGTCCGCTGGGCTGCCCTCTGCATCGCGCTGGCCCTTCCCAGCGCTGCAGGGCTGCCAGGAGCTGGCGGTCTTGGGGGGCTTGCCTGGTTTGGGGCCCCAGCTCAGGGGAGACCCCGTCAAAGACAGCGGGCAGGTCTGCCAGGGACCCGCAAAGCTGCCATCTGGGAACAGACGGTGGCACGGTGGGCTGCAAGGCTGGCAGGAGGTGGGGGCGTCGGGGGGCTCCCCAGGCTCTGCGTCCCAGCCCGTGGAAGACTCCCCGGAAGAGACCGGGGACGTCAGCCAGGGCCCCGGTGGGCTGGCCTCTGCGTCCCGCTGGTGCCTCTGGCTGCTGCACGGGTCCCCGCAGGGTTCCCAGGGGTCTGCGCCCCAGCTCAGGTGAGACCCAGAGGAAGAGGAAGACACCGGGGAGATCTGCCGGGGAATGGGAATACTAGACCACCTGACCTGCCTCTTGAGAAACAAGTATGCAGGTCAGGAAGCAACAGTTAGAACTGGATATGGAACAACACACTGGTTCCAAATAGGAAAAGGAGTATGTCAAGGTTGTATGTTGTTATCCTGCTTATTTAACTTATATGCAGTGTACATCATGAGAAACGCTGCACTAGAGGAAGCACAAGCTGGAATCAAGATTGCTGGGGAAAATATCAATAACCTCAGATATGCAAATGACACCACCCTTATGGTAGAAAGTGAAGAGGAACTAAAAATCCTCTTGATGAAAGTGAAAGAGGAGTGAAAAAGTTGGCCTAAAGCTCAACATTCAAAACACTAAGATCATGGCATCTGGTCCAATCACTTCATGGGAAATAGATGGGGAAACAGTGGGAACAGTGTCTGACTATTTTGGGAGGCTCCAAAATCACTGTAGATGGTGATTGCAGCCATGAAATTTAAAGACGCTTACTCCTTGGAAAGAAAGGTATGACCAACCTAGGTAGCATATTAAATAGCATATTAGATAGCAAAGTAATATCTAACAAAGGTCCATCTCATCAAGGCTATGGTTTTTCCAGTAATCATGTATGGATGTGAGAGTTGGACTGTGAAGAAAGCTGGGTGCTGAAGAATTGATGCTTTTGATCTGTGGTGTTGAAGAACACTCTTGAGAATCTCTTGTACTACAAGGAGATCCAACCAATCCATCCTAAAGGAGATTAGTCCTGAGTGTTCATTTGAGGGACTGACATTGCAGCTTAAACTCCAATCCTTTGGCCACCTAACACAAAGACTCATTTGAAAAGACCCTGATGCTGGGAAAGATTGAGGGAAGGAGGAGAGGGGGATGACAGATGAGATGGTTGGATGGCATGACTGATTCAATGGAAATGAGTTTGGGTAAACCCTCAGAGTTGGTGATGGACAGGGAGGCCTGGCGTGCTGAGGTTCATGGGATCACAGAGAGTTGGACACGACTCAGCAACTGAGCTGAACTGAACTGAATATTTTGGCATATGGTAGTCATCATCTCATGGGCTAAAATAAATAAAGTAAATATGCTAAACCTAAATAATCACCAGGAAGATCTGAAAACCTGACATTAATGGCATCTCTCTGTATGAAGTCATAGTAAATACATTGTTCACAGTCAAATCAAAATATTTATATAATAATATACTCAATGTTAATATAAATGATTCTAATTTTTAAACTATAACACTAAATGTCTATATTTAACATTATTCCTAGCTAAATTCTTCCAAGAACCTTTAAATACTTCTTTTTTCCCTTTTTAATATATAAATTTATTTTAATTGGAGACTAATTGCTTTACATTATTGTAGTGGTTTTGCCGGAGAAGGCAATGGCTCCCCACTGCAGTACTCTTGCCTGGAAAATCCCATGGGTGAAGGAGCCTGGTAGGCTGCAGTCCATGGGGTCTCAACAGTTCATGGGATCACAGAGAGTTGGACACGACTGAGCAACTTCACTTTCACTTTTCACTTTCATGCATTGGAGAAGGAAGTGTCAACCCACTCCAGTGTTCTTGCCTGGAGAATCCCAGGGACGGGGGATCCTGGTCGCTGCCGTCTATGGGGTCACACAGAGTCGGACACGACTGAAGCGATGCAGCAGCAGGAGCAGCAGCAGCAGCAGTGGTTTTTGCCATACATTGACATGGATCAAATATTTCTCTTTTTAAGCCAATCAACAACTAAGATCAAAGTGGTAGAAACAGTTACTGTTCCTTTTATTATTCTAAAGATTTGCAAACTTCTCAAGAAGTTTAATTACCAGAATTACACAAAAGGGCAGAGTTGAACTGGGCAAAAATTCATGTTGCTATTCCTATTAAGGTTTGATGTTCACAATATCACTTTTTTAAGTGCACTAAATATGTATGGAATTTCACTGTGATAAATTTTCAATACAATGTACTTGATTGCCTATAATAAAATGTCTTTGACAGGTTGAAAATATTTTGAAGTACTTGACTTTGTTCAAAGTAATATTAATTTGTCTTATGAATAGCAATCAGTTCAGTTTAATCACTCAGTCATGACTCTTTATGACCCTATGGACTGTAGCATGCTAGGCTTCCCTGTCCACCACCAACTCCCGGAGTTTACTCAAACTCATGTCCATTGAGTCAGTGATGTCATCCAACCATCTCATCCTCTGTCATCCCCTTCTCTTCCTGCCTTCAATCTTTCCTGCCTTCAATCTTTTCAAATGAGTCAGTTCTTCGCATACCAGTTTACTAAACACCAACCTTGAACTAGCACAGATTTAGTTCTTACATATATTACTCAAAAATACTCAACAATGAGTTAGCAATTATTATAGTGAGTGCCTCTTAGTGATTAAAGGCAAGGACTGTGGAACCAGACAGGCTCAATTCAAATCCTGGCCTCATTATGTGCTACCTGAGTAGCCCTGGGGAAGTTATTTAATTTCCATTTGTAATAGTTTTCTTATCTGTAAAAGTAGTAAGTACTATAATACTAAAATATGAAGAAGTTAACATATACAAATGTAGTATAGCACAGTGATAATCAACTGATGTATATTGTTATTTCATCTCGCAAGGACCCATTTTACAGATGAAGAAACTGAGATTCAAAGAGAATAAGGAGAAATGAATAGTTACAGATGAATTTGAGGTTGGTCAATTCTAAAGCTCCAAATCCTCATCAAAACACAATACAGTACTGCCAACAAAGGAAAATCAGGCCTAGGTAATTTCATTTACAAAATCAACCAAACATTTAGAGAGTAAATGTCAGTCATGCTCAAGCTCTACTGGAAAACAGAAGAGGAGAGAACACTTTCCAGCTCAGTTATGAAATCAGTATTACCAGGAACCAGGTCCAAACAAAGATATAAGAAAAGAAAACCTCAGGACATTTCCCATGAGAATAGATGTTAAAATTATCCATAAAATATAAGTAAATTCAATCTAAAGGTATATTTAAAAGGATAACACATAATAACCAAGTGGAGTTTATGCTAGAAATACAAGGCTGATCCAACATTTAAAAATGAATCAATATTGTTTCCCAGATCAGAACACTAGAGAAGGAAATCATATGATCATCTCAATTGTTGTGTAAGAAGAATTTGACAAAATTCAGCATCTATTATTTTCAGCAAAATGGGAAATATAATTTCCTTAACACAATAAAGGGCATCTGTGAAAAACCTGCAGCTACCTCTCTACTTAATGTTAAAAGTCTGAATGTCCTTCCCTTAAGATCAAAAACACGGCTGGATGTTATCTCAACTTATGATGATCATTTCAAAATATATAACAAATATCAAATCATTATGTTATATACTTGAAACAAATATGATTTTGTATGTCAATTAGATCTCAATTAAAGGGTAAAGAAAAGATTTAGTTGTCTTGTTAATATACTGAGGGATATTATGAAGAGATTGTCATATAAGCACAATTTTGCTGTGCCTTGATAACCAAATTTTAAAAATAAATCAGAAATATTATTTTCTCTTTCCTTTCAAAAAAAGAAGACATGCTGATTATACAGTAGCATAGAAGCTAATACCTAGCAGAACATGACAAAAGATATGAAAGATCTATGCAGGGGAAATTATAAAATTTTGTTACAGAGTCAATAAAGGCTAGAATTATTGGAGAGAAAGTCCAAATTTATGTATTGGAATTTGCAATATTATATAAATTTCATTCTTACTAAGTTAATTTATGTAATTCCAGTTATGATTCTTCATATTTTGGGTAGAACTTCACAAATTGAGTATAAAATTAATATAGAAATAGAAAGAGCCAAATGGAGCCATGGATTGTGACAGAAAAGAAAACATAGCTTTTTACAGCATATTAAGAATTACAAGGGTATAGTAATTAAGACAAGGTTGTGTAAAGTCAAGACTACAAACAAAAAGGCAAGACTATCCACTCTCACCATTCCTATTAACGTTTATATTACAAACCCAAGTAAGCACAATTATTGCACACAAATTTTTCTGCAAAGAGTAATTTTTATTTCTCTTTCATTCCTTGGAGTGACATTACTAAATACTATGATAAGTATACGTTTAATTTCATTAAAATGTTACCAAGACAAAATATTTTCCAGTGTGTTCCCGCCAGACATGCATTAGAGTTCTAGTTGTTTCTGCCTCTTTATCAGCATTTGGAGTTGTCAGGATTTTTTAATTAGCCATTTTAATTATTATGTAGTGATAGTTCAGTGTAGCTTTAATTTTCATTTTCCTAATGATTAATGGTGTTCAACAATTTTTATGTACTTATTTGCCATCAGTGCATCTTCTTTTTAAATTATTTTTTAAAATGTATTTATTTTAAATGGATGCTAATTATTTTACAATATTGTAGTGGGTTTTGCCACACATTGACATGAATCAACAACGGGTGTACATGTGTTTCCCATCATGAACCCCCCTCCCACCTCCTTCCGCATCCCATCCCTCAGGGTCATCCCAGTGCACCAGCCCTGAGCACCCTGGCTCATTCTTCAAACCAGGACTGGCGATCTGTTTCACATATAATATACGTATTGCAATGCTATTGTCTCAAATCACCCCACCCTCGCCCTCTCCCACAGAGTCCAAAAGACTGTTCTATACATCTGTGTCTCTTTTGCTGTCTCACATATAAAATCGCCATAACCATCTTTCTAAATTCTGTATATATGCATTAGTATACTGTATTGGTATTTTTTGTTCTGATTCACTTCACTCTGTATAATAGGCTCCAGTTTCATCCACCTCATTATAACTAATTCAAATGTATTCTTTTTAATGGCTGAGTAATAATGCACTGGGTATATGTACCACAGCTTTCTTATCCATTCGTCTGCTGACGGACATCTAGGTTGCTTCCATGTCCTGGCTGTTATAAACAGTGCTGTGATGAGCATTGTGGTACATGTATCTCTTTCAATTCTAGTTTCCTTGGTGTGTATGCACAGCAGTGGGATTTCTGGGTCATATAGAAGTTCTATTTAAAGTTTTTTAAGGAATCTCAACACTGTTCTCCATAGTGGCTGTACTAGTTTGCATTCCCACCAACAGTGTAAGAAGATTCCCTTTTCTCCACACCCTCCCCAGCATTTATTGCTTGTAGACTTTTGGATAGCAGCCATTCTGACTGGCATGAGATGGTACCTCATTGTGGTTTTGATTTGCATTTCTCTGATAATGAGTGATGTTGAGCATCTTTTCATGTGTTTGTTAGCCATGTGTATGTCGTCTTTGGAGAAATGTCTATTAGTTCTTTGGCCCATTTTTTGATTTGGTCATTTATTTTTCTGGAATTAAGCTGCAGGAGTTGCTTGTATATTTTTGAGATTAATTCTCTGTCAGTTGCTTTGTTTGCTATTATTTTCTCCCATTCTGAAGGCTATATTTTCACCTTGATTATAGTTTCCTTCACTGTGAAAAAGCTTTAATTTTAATTAGGTCCCATTTGTTTATTTTTGCTTTTATTTCCATTACTCTGGGAAGTGGGTCATAGAGGATTCTGCTGTGATTTATGTCAGAGAGGGTTTTGCCTATGTTCTCCTCTAGACGTTTTATAGTTTCTGGTCTTACGTTTAGGTCTTTAATCCATTTTGAGTTTATTTTTTTGTATGGTGTTAGGAAGGGTTCTACTTTCATTCTTTTACAAGTGATTGACCAGTTTTCCCAGCACCACTTGTTGAAGAGATTGTCTTTTCTCCATTGTATATTCTTGCCTCCTTTGTCAAAGATAAGGTGTCCATAGATGCGTGGATTTATCTCTGGGCTTTCTATTATGTTCCATTGATCTATATTTCTGTCTTTGTGCCAGTACCATACTGTCTTGATGACTGTGGCTTTGTAGTATAGCCTGAAGCCAGGCAGGTTGATTCCTCCAGTTCCATTCTCCTTTCTCAAGATTGCTTTGGCTATTTGAATTTTGTTTTTGTGTGTTTTTTTTTTCCTCTCTCTTCTTTTTTTTTTTTTTTTTTGTATTTCCATACAAATTGTGAAATTATTTGTTCTAGTTTTCTGAAAAATACCGTTGGTAGCTTGATAGGGATTGCATTGAATCTATAGATTGCTTTCAGTAGTATACTCATTTTCATTATATTGATTCTTCCAGTCCATGAACATGGTATTTTTCTCCATCTATTTCTGTCCTCTTTTATTTGTTCATCACTGTTTTATAGTTTTGTATATACAGGGCTTTTGTTTCCTTAGGTATATTTATTCTTAAGTATCTTATTCTTGTCATTGCAATGGTGAATGGCATTGTTCCCTTAATTTCTCTATTTTCTCATTGTTAGTGTATAGGAATACAAGAGATTTGTGTCTGTTGATTTTATATCCTGAAACTTTACTGTATTCATTGATTAGCTCTAGCAATTTTCTGGTGGAGACTTTAGGGTTTTCTATATAGAGAATCATGTCATCTACAGTGAGAGTTTTAATTCTTCTTTTCTAATCTGGATTCCTTTTATTTCTTTTCCTGCTCTGATTGCTGTGGCCAAAACTTCCAAAACTATATTGAATAGTAGCAGTGAGAGTAGGCACCCTTGCATGTACCTGACTTTAGAGGAAATGCTTTCAATTTTTCATCATTGAGGATAATGTTTACTGTGGATTTGTCATATGTAGCTTTTATGATGTTGAGGTATGTTCCTTCTATTCCTGCTTTCTGGAGGGTTTTTATCATAAATGGACATTGAGTTTTGTCAAAGGCTTTCTCTGCATCTATTGAGATAATCATGTAGTTTTCATCTTTCAATTTGTTAATGTTGTGTATTACATGGATTGATTTGTGGATATTAAAGAATCCTTGCATCCCTGGTATAAAGCCCACTTGGTCATGATGTATTATATTTTTAATATGTTGTTGGATCTGTTTACTAGGATTTTGTTAAGGATTTTTGCGTGTATGATCAACAGTGATATTGGCTTATAGTTTTCTTTCCTTTTTTTTTTTTGTGGCATCTTTGTCAGGTTTTGGTATTAGGGTGATGGTGGCCTCATAGAGTGAGTTTGGAAGTTTATCTTCCTCTGCAATTTTCTGGAAGAGTTTGAGTAGGATAGGTGTTAGCTCTTCTCCAAATTTTTGGTATAATTCAGCTGTGAAGCCATCTGGTACTGAGCTTTTGTTTGCTAGAAAATTTCTGATTAGTTTTGATTTCTCTGCTTGTGATGGGTCTGTTAAGATTTTCTATTTCTCCCTGGTTCAGTTTTGGAAAGTTGTACTTTTGTAAGAATTTGTCTATTTCTTCCAAGTTGTCCGTTTTGTTGGCATATAGTTGCTTATAGTAGTCTCTTATGATCCTTTGTATTTCTTGGTTGTCTGTTGTGACTTTTTGATTTTCATTTCTATTTTTGTTAATTTGATTTTAATTCCTTTGTTTCCTGATGAGTCTGGTTTGTCAATTTTATTTATTTTTTTCAAAGAACCAGCTTCTAGTTTTGGTGATTTTTGCTAAGGTCTCTTTTGTTTCTTTTGCATTTATTTCTATCCTAATTTTAAAAATTACTTTCCTTCTACTTATCCCTGGGGTTCTTCATTTCCTTTTCTAGTTATTTTAGGTGTAGAGTTAGGTTTTTTGTTTGAATTTTTTCTTATTTCTTGAGGTAAGCCTGTATTGCTATGAACCTTCCCCTTAGCACTGCTTTTATAGTGTCCCACGGGTTTTGGGTTGTTGTGTTTCCATTTTCATTCCTTTCTATGCATATTTTGATTTCTTTTTTGATTTCATCTCTGACTTGTTGGTTATTCAGAAGTATGTTGTTTAGCCTCTATATGTTGTAAATTTTAATATTTTTTCCTCTAATTTATATCTAATCTTACTGCATTGTGATCAGAAAAGATACTTGCAATGATTTCAATTTTTTTTTTTTTAATTTAGCAAGGCTAGATTTATGACCCAGGATGTGACCAATCCTGGAGAAGGTTCCGTGTGTGCTTGAACAAAAGGTGAAATTCATTGTTTTGGGGTGAAATGTCCTAAAAATATCAATTAGTTCTAACTGGTCCATTTTATCATTTAAAGCTTGTGTTCCTTGTTAATTTTCTGTTTAGTTGATCTATCCATAGGTGTGAGTGGGGTATTAAAGTTTCCTACTATTATTGTGTTATTGCTAATTTCCCCTTTCATACTTGTCAGCATTTGCCATATTGTGGTGCTCCTATGTTGGGGTGTGTGTGTGTGTGTGTGTGTGTGTGTGTGTGTGTGTGTGTGTGTGTGTGTATTTATTTATTTATAATTGTTATATTATCTTCTTGGATAGATGTTTTGATTATTATGTAGTGTCCTTATTTGTCTCTTTTCATAGCCTTTATTTCAAAGTCTATTTTATCTGATATGAGTATTGCTACTCTTGCTTTCTTTTAGTCTCCATTTGTGTGAAATATCTTTTTCCAGCCCTAATTTTCAGTCTGTGTGTCTCTTGTTTTGAGGTGGGTCTCTTGTAGACAGAATGTATAGGGGTCTTGTTTTTGTATCCTTTCAGCCAGTCTTTGTCTTTTGGTTGGGGCATCCAACCCATTTACATTTAAGATAATTATTGATAAGTATGATCCCATTGCTATTTCCTTTATTGTTTTTGGTTTCAAGTTTATACACCTTTTCTATGTTTCCTGTCCAGAGAAGATCCTTTAGCATTTGTTGAAGAGCTGGTTTGGTGGTGCAGAATTCTGTTATTTTTGCTTGTCTGTAAAGCTTTTGATTTCTTCTTCATATTTGAATGAAATCCTTGCTGAGTACAGTAATCTTGGTTGTAGGTTTTTCTCTTTCTTCACTTTAAGTATGTCCTACCAATCCCTTCTGGCCTGAGGAGTTTCTATTGAAAGATCAGCTGTTATCCTTATGGGAATCCCCTTGTGTGCTATTTGTTGTTTTTCCCTTCCTGCTGTTAATATTTGTTCTTTATATTTGATTTTTGTTATTTTGATTATTATTTGTCTTATGGTGTTTTGCCTTGGGTTTATCCTATTTGGGACTGTCTGGGTTTCTTGAACTTGGGTGACTATTTCCTTTCTCATTTTAGGGAAGTTTTCAACTATTATCTCCTCAAGTATTTTCTCATGGCCTTTCTTTTTGTCTTCTTCTGGGAATCCTATGGTTCGAATGTTGGGGTGTTTGACATTGTCCCAGAGGTCCCTGAGGTTTTCCTCATTTCTTTTAATTCTTTTTTTTTTCCTTTCTGCTTCATTTATTTTCAACATTATATCTTATACCTCACTTATCCTATCCTCTGCCTCCGTTATTCTACTGTTGGTTCCCTCCAGAGTGTTTTTGATCACATTTATTGCATTATTCATGATATATTGACTCTTTCTTACTTCTTCTAGATCCTTGTTAAACATTTCTTGCATCTTCTCAATCCTTGTCTCCAGGCTATTTATCTGTAACTCCATTTTGTTTTCAAGATTTTCAATCATTTTATTATCATTATTCTGAATTCCTTTTCAGATGACTCCCTATTTCCTCCTCACCCTCTCGGGGGGCCCATGCTTCCCAAAGTTCCAGCTCTTTTGTTTGTCCCCAAAGTTATTGGTAGACATCCCATCTGTATTCTCTCTTCCCCGCAACCAAAATCGCCCCCTTCCCCAACCTCCATGGTTCCACATCCCAGGAAAGGAGACCTGAAAGTGGCTCGGGGAGAAGGTGCCCCTTCCTTCCTCTCCCTCTAAGCCTGAGGGCCTGGGAAGCCTGGCAGCACGTTAAGGAGGGCCTGGTACTCATCCTCACTGAGGGGTACTTCCAGGAATGCCTCAACTCCTTCCTCCACAGCAGCCCCCGAGTAAGACCGGGGTATGTCCTTGATGGACTTGGCAGCCACGACTTCCTCTAGGAGGCTGGGTGACCCGGAGAGGGCTGGATGGCCCCCTGTGAGGACAGTAAAGGACTCCAGGAAAGGATCCAGCAAGCCCGGGATGCTCGGTAGCCGGGAGCTCGTCTTGGAGGCTGAGTGAGTCTGAGAGGGCGAGGTGTGCTCATGCATCTGCAGAGGGCCCCAGGGAAGGCCCCATCATGTCCAGGATCCCCATTGGCACCAAGAGCTAGTTTAGGAAGCTGGGTGCGCCTGGGAGAACAGGGTGTGCTCTTGCATATCTGCAGTGGCCCCCAGGAAAAGTGCCTGCTTGTCTGGGACACCTGTGGCCGCCAAGAGCTCAACTAAGAGGCTTGTCGAGTTTGGAAATTTGCGGGACTGGGGCTGTGGCTCTAGCAGGGGCACTGTGCTTTCACCATAGGGTCACTCGGGCCACCACGGGATGTGTGTCTCAGGCTGTGCAGGCGGCAGGGTGGCCCCTGACCCAGGCTGCCAAGGGTCCATGACAGCAGGAGAGCACTCGGCTCAGAGAACTCTACCTGGGGAGGAGGTGGTGGAGGACACAGATGCCAAGGGAAAGAAGCCAGTCCCCGGAGGACTGTGCCTTCACTGGGGCTCCTTCCTCTGGCATATGCCTCATTCTCGTCGGGATGCTCCATTGGCTGGGATGGAGGGGGGACTGGGGGGTGGCTGGCAGATGACCTGGAGATCAGCTAGCCTTTCCTCTCCTGGTGGCATGGCCTTGAAATTGGCTTGCCAGTGCTCAGGTCTTCCCTGATAGCTCAGTTGTAAAGGATCCACCTGCAATGCAGGACACCGGTTCAGTTCCTGCATTGGGAAGATCTGCTGCAAAAGGGAGAAAACTACCATCTGGCCTCTAGAACTAGTCCACGGAGTCGCAATGCGTCCGACAGGATGGTGCGCATGTGTTCGTGTGTGTGCAGGTGCATGTGCTTGTGCACAAAGTGAAGCCGGGAATAGACCTTTTGCCCTGGCTGTATCCTGGGGAGGGGGTAGAGAAGGAACGTGGCTTGAACAAACCACAACACCACACCCATAGCCATCGTTAGCAATGTATTCTTTGGCCACCGAAGCTTCTAAACCCAACCATGGGGTTCACATGAGAACAGGCAGGGTTTTGTATGTACTTCAAAACCACTGGGTCTATAAAGTCAGGAATGGGTTTGCAAATACATAACATCTGCATGTCTGTGGGTGACGGGAGGATGTTGGTGGCAGGGTGAGCTCAGTCACTATGCTCCGTGGGTCAGAGAGAGACACGGAGATGATTGGCTTTTGCAGATATACTGGGCATGTGTGTTCACATGGGCATGGATGATGGTCGTGAAAGCGGTTGTGTGGGTAGGTCCCTACTGCTGGCTCAGAGGATCTGACCATGAAAAACCTGCCCTGAACAGGCATCTTGAAACCAGGGAAAATGTGTCCTTGATTCAGCATTTTAAGGATACCTGCAGGGTTTGCAGGTGGCTTGAAGCTGAGTCCCAGATGCAGGCTCAGCCCCCACTCCCCCAACAACCCTCTCCCTCCCCCTGTCCCAAAATCTTCCTGCTTCCCTTTCCTCTCTCCCTCCCTCCTTCTCCCACTCAGCCTTCCCAAACTCTCTCCCTTCACTCCCACTCTCTCCCTTCACTCCCACCCTCTCCCTCCACCCACTGGGCCCCTCCCAGCTGCATCTCCCAAACTTCCACCTCCCCACTCCCCTGTCTCCCTCTCCCTCTCCCCCTCCCTCTGCTGCCCCTGGCATAGGGAAGGAGTTCTCCTGTGTGGATTGGACCAGAAGACAGAGGAGCCAGACCAAAAGAACCTGTGTGGGGCAGGGGGTTTCTTTATTGGCTCCATGGCATGTCCCCTCTTAGGCACCCTCTTGATCACTGCAATACTTGGGTTCCTTGAGGCTTCAGGTGGGATGTCCCTCTTGGGGTGGGGGGGATGAGGCACAGCTTTCCAAAGATCCAGCTCTCAGGTTTGTCCCCAAAGTTGTTGTTAGACATCCTGTCTGTATTCTCTCCTACCCTCACCCCAAACCGCCCCCCACCATGAGCTTCGTGGCTCTGCATCCCAGGAAAAGAGAACTGAAAGGGGTTCAGGGAGAAGGTGCCCCTTCCTACCTCTCCGTCTAAGCCCGAGGGCCTGGGGAGCCTGGCAGCATGTCGAGGAGGGCCTGGTAATCCTCCTCACCGAAGGGTGCTTCCAGGATTTCTTCTACTCCTTCCTCCTCCACAGCGGCTCCTGGGGAAGATGAAGGCATGTCCTAGATGGCCATGACAGCCAAGATTTCCTCTAGGAGGCTGAGTGTCCCAGGGAGTGCTGGGTGGTCCCCTGTGATGACAGTAGCGGACTCCACAGAAGGCGCCTGTGTGTCCAGGATGCCTGTGGCCACCAGGAGCTCGTCTTGGAGGCTGGGTGAGCCTGGGAGTGCAAGGTGTGCTCCTTCATTGGCACAGGATCCTAGGGAAGGCCCAGTCCTGTTGTGGATGCCTGTGTCAGCCAAGATTTCCTCTAAGAGGCTGAGTGTGCAGGAGAGACCTGGCTGTTGTGCTGTGAATACAGAGGCTCCCGTTGAAGGCCTCTATGCATCACGGGCCAGCCGTGCTGAGGTCCACGCGCGTGGCTGCGGGCAGGGATGCAGTAGCTGGTGGTGGAAGTTGGGGCTGTGGTCCGTGGGGCACGCTGTGCCCCTTGCCCACCTCCTCCTTTCCAGTTACCTAGTGCGTCCTGGCGAGGAGGTTTAAAGACCCCTGGGGGGGCTTCACTGCCTTGGGGTCAGGATGGCCGGGCCCGCGGGAAGCCGGGAGGTGCCTCCAGTCTCCCCCGGACTCAGCCATCCCCTGAAGGGCCGGGACGGTGTGGCGCGTCATGGTCACTGCCGCCATGGCTGTTGGGAGGGGGCTACCCTGCAGTCCTCGCGTGGGCCGAGACTGTGTGAGGTGCATGAGTGGCTCCTCCACGTCCCTGGGGGAGGGTTGGAACCCCCCCCCACCCGGGGGCCTGTTGGGTGTCCAAGCACACCCTGCTCCATTGCGTGAAACCTTTCCTGTCCCCTCCAGTCTGCTGTTTTCTGTCTGACTTGGCTGGCCAGAGGCAACCCCTGCCCAACTCTGGGGAGGGAGGGAAAAAAGGTGGGATGTGCCATGCCAGGGGTGGGTCTCCTGTGGAAACAAAACACTTGAAAACCTCCTACAACTCTTAGTGCTGGATCACTCAGCTCTTGTGTCAATGAAGAACGCAGCTAGCTATGAAAATTAATGTGAATTGCAGGACACATTGATCATGGACACTTTGAACGCACCTGCGGCCCTGGGTTCCTCCTGGGACTACGCCTGTCTGAGCATTGCTTGACGATCAACCACCCCTCTGGGGTGCTCATGTCGTGTGCTCGCCTTCCTGGAAGTCCCGTGGCTGGGGGTTGTCCTTGAAGGGTCTCTGGTCCTTCTGTCCCCTTAAGTGCAGACACGGTGTCCCCTGCCTCTGTGGCCAGGTGGACGCTGCCCACAAGAGGGGAGAAGGGGACATGAGGTCGCACTGAGTCCCCTGGCCTGCCAGGCCTCTGTGGTTGATCTCCCCTTTGAGAGCTTCCTCGAGCCGCAAGCGGCCTTTGGGTGTTGTTGCCCTTGGGGTGTCGGGGTTTGGGGATGGTCTTGCGCCACGCAGCAGGGGCCCACGGGTGTGGTGGGGTGGGGTCACATCTTCAGTTCTTCGTTCGCCGTCCTGCCCTTGGCAGCGGTATTTCCCAGCACCCGGCTGCCACCCCCTGCGGTGCCTTCCCAGCCTTACATCCGTGGCCCATGCCCGCTTCCCACCCCCCGCGGCTCTCACCCTAGTGCGACGGGCGGCTCAATCCTGAGGCCCAGTCTGCGTGCATGTCCTGGCCCCAGGGACACGTGCCCCAGCCGCGTCTGCCCGCTGCTGCACACTCTCCCCCCGGGCTTCGGCCTTGCGGCTGTTCGCGCCCCAGAGCCCCCGCCACGAGGGTGAAGTCTGTTGGGGGGAGAAAGGGGGAGTACTGTGGGTCCTTCGCCCATTTGGGCTTTGGCTCCAGAGAGTGCACCCACCCTCCAGCCCCCCTCCCCGTCCACCTCTCCGCCATCCCCGCCTCGTGCATCCCATGATCACTGGCTTGTGCTCCCATCCCGCCCCCGCCTTGGCGTCTCCCTCTCTGCCCACCACCTGCTGCCGCCGCCGCCGCCTCCCTGAGGGATGACACGTAAGTGGTGGGTGGTAGGGTGCTGTGTGTGCATGGGGAGGGGGCCCGGGGCAGTCGGCTGCAGGTCTCTCCATTCCCTTCTTGGATTATCCTCACGGTGCCCTCTGAGACTCGACCTCAGATCAGATGTGGCCACCCGCTGAATTTAAGCATATTTGTCAGTGGAGGAAAAGAAACTAACCAGGATTCCCTCAGTAATGGCGAGTGAACAAGGAAGAGCCCAATGCTGAATCCCTGCCCCGCGGTGGGGTGCGGTACATGTGGTGGGTGGAAGACCCACTCCCCATCGCTGCTTATGGGGGGCCCAAGTCCTTCTGATTGAGGCTCAGCCCATGAATGGTGTGAGGCCAACATCGGCCTCAGGAGCGCTGGGTCTTCCCGGAATTGGGTTGCTTGGGAATGCAGCCCAAAGTGGGTGGTAAACTCTATCTAGGGCTAAATACAAGCACAAGACTGATAGTCAACAAGTACTGTAAGGGAAAGTTGAAAAGAACTTTGAAGAATGGGTTCAAGAGGGCATGAAACCGTTAAGAGGTAAACGGGTGGGGTCTGCACAGTCCGCCTGAAGGATTCAACCCGGTGGCGACGGGTCCAGCCATGCCGGCGGCCCGGTGGAGCTTTCCCACTCCCCGTTCCTCCCAAGCCCTCCACTCTCCCTCCCTCCGCCCCTCGCCGCTCTTCCCTCCGTCTCCAGGTGGAGGTGGGAGGTTGGGGGATGGTGGGGGTGGGACGGCGGGGCCAGGGTGGGGTCGGCGGGGGACCGCCCCCTGGCCAGCTGTCACCGGCTCTGGGATGGCTGGAAAGGACAGCGGGGAAGGTGGCTCTGGGGTTCCCTCCGTCATGGCGGCGGGTCCATCACCGCCAAGTGTTACAGCCCCCCTCCCCGAGTCCCCCCCCCCACCGCCGCAGCAGCGCTTGCCGAATCTCCAGGCCAAGGGAGCCAGACCTGTCACTGTGCTCTCTCCCCTCCCGACACTCCCCACTGCGGGTCACGCCGGTGTTTTTTGGGGGGCCGCCCCTCCAAGGGTGCGACCACTTTCCCACCCCGGCCCCGGGGCGGACTGTCCCCAGTGCGCCCTGGGGAGGTCATACCATCGAGCCAGAGGGTTGTTTTTCGGTCACGCCGGTCGGGGAAGTGAGCACACGGGGTTAGCAGCGATGTCAGCCACCCACCCGACCTGTCTAGAAACAAGGACAAAGGAGTCTAACACGTGCATGAGTCAGGAGCTCGCACGAAAGCCGCCGTGGTGCAATGAAGGTGAAGGCCGCCTTAGTCAGCAGCCAAGGTAGGATCCCGAGGCCTCTCCAGTCTGCCAAGGGTCAACTACTGGCCTCTCTCGCCCGCCGCGCTGGGGAGGTGGAGCATGGTCACACGTGTTAGGACCTGAAAGATGGTGAACTATGCCTGGGCAGGATGAAGGCAGAGGAAACTCTGGTGGAGGATCATAGCAATCCTGACGTGCAAATCGGTTGTCTGACCTGGGTATAGGGGCGAAAGACCAATCAAACCATAGAGTTGCTTGTTCCCTCCTAAGTTTCCCTCAGGATAGCTGGCGCTCTCTCAATGAACCCATGCACTTTTATCCAGTAAAGTGAATGATTAGAGGTCTTGGAGCAGAAACGATCCCAACTTATTCTCAAACTTTAAATGGGTAAGAAACCTGGCTCCCTGGTGTGGAGCCAGGTGTAGAATGCGAGTGCATACTGGGCCATTTTTGGTACGCAGAACTGGTGCTGTGGGATGAACGGGATGCTGGGTTAAGGAGCCTGATACTGACACTCATCAGATCCCAGAAAAGGTGTTGGTTGATATAGACAGCAGGACGGTGGCCATGGAAGTCAGAATCCACTAAGGAGTGTGTAACAACTCACCTGCCCAATCAACTAGCCCTGAAAAATGATGGCGCTGGAGCGTTGGGCCCATACCTGTCCATAGCCAGCAGTCGGAGAGGCTCAAGAGGGATGGGAGCTCGGGAAGGAGGTCACCCCTCCCCCTACCCCACCCCCGTGGATGGTATGCCGCGATGAGTAGGAGGTCCGATGCAGTGAGCCTTGAAGCCTAGGACGTGGGCCCGGGTCGAGCCGCTGCAGGTGCAGATCTTGGTGGTAGTAGCAAATATTCAAATGAGAACTTTGAAGGCAGAAGTGGAAAAGGGTTCCATGTGAATAGCAGTTGAACATGGGTCAGTCTGTCCTGAGATATGGGCAAGCACCATTCCAAAAGGATAGTCGATGGCCTCCGTTGCCCTCAGCCAATCGAAAGGGAGTCGGGTTCAGATCCCCAAATCCGGAGTGGCAGAGATGGACGCCGCGAGGCTTCCAGTGCAATAATGCAACCGACCCCAGGGAAGCCTGTGGGAGCCTCGAGGAGAGTTCTCTTTTCTTTGTGAAGGGCAGGGCCTCCTGGTAGAATTAGTGAGTATAAGGTGTAGAATAAGTGAGAGGCCCCTGGCGGGCCACCCCACCCCCGCGTTTCTTGCGAGGGGGCGGGGCGGGATCCTACAGCCTTGTGGGCAGCCAGTGAAATACCACTACTTTGATCCTTTATTTTCCACTGACACAGTGAGGCGTGGGGAGGGGTTGGGGGTCGGGGGGGCATCCCCGAGGGGTTCTCACTTCTGGAGCCAAGCACCTGCACAACCGGCTCTGGGGACAGTGCCAGGTGGGGAGTTTGACGGGGGCGGTACACCTGTCAAATGGTAACGCAGGTGAGCGTTACCAATCAGGTGAGCTCAGGGAGGACAGAAACCTCGCATGGTGCAGAAGGGCAAAAGCTCGCTTGATCTTGATTTTTAGTACAAATACAGACCATGAAAGCGGGGCCTCACGATCCTTCTGACCTTTGGGGTTTTAAGCAGGAGGTGTCAGAAAAGTTCAGTTCAGTTCAGTTCAGTCGCTCAGTCTTGTTTGACTTTTTTCGACCCCATGAATTGCAGCACACCAGACCTCCCTGTCCATCACCAACTCCTGGAGTTCACTCAGATTCACGTCCATCGAGTCCGTGAAGCCATCCAGCCATCTCATCCTCGGTCGTCCCCTTCTCCTCCTGAGCCCAATCCCTCCCAACATCAGAGTCTTTTCCAATGAGTCAACTCTTTGCATGAGGTGGCCAAAGTACTGGAGTTTCAGCTTTAGCATCATTCCTTCCAAAGGAATCACAGGGCTGATCGCCTTCAGAATGGACTGGTTGGATCTCCTTGCAGTCCAAGGGACTATCAAGAGTCTTCTCCAACACCACAGTTCAAAAGCATCAATTCCTCGGCGCTCAGCCTTCTTCACAGTCCAGCTCTTACATCCATACATGACCACTGGAAAAACCATAGCCTTGACTAGGCGGACATTAGTCAGCAAAGTAATGTCTCTGCTTCTGAATATACTATCTAGGTTGGTCATAAGTTTTCTTCCAAGGAGTAAGTGTCTTTTAATTTCATGGGCAATCACCATCTGCAGTGATTTTGGAGCCAAAAAAAATAAAGTCTGACACTGTTTCCACTGTTTCCCCATCTATTTGCCATGAAGTGATGGGACCGGATGCCATGATCTTCGTTTTCTGAATGTTGAGCTTTAAGCCATCTTTTTTGCTCTCCTCTTTCACTTTCTTCAAGAGGCTTTTTAGCTCCTCTTCACTTTCTGCCATAAGGGTGGTGTCATCTGCATATTTGAGGTTATTGAGATTTCTCCCAGCAATCTTGATTCCAGCTTGTGCTTCTTCCAGTCCAGCGTTTCTCATGATGTACTCTGCATATAAGTTAAATAAGCAGGGTGACAATATACAGCCTTGACGTACTCCTTTTCCTGTTTGGAACCAGTCTATTGTTCCATGTCCAGTTCTAACTATTGCTTCCTGGCCTGCATACAGATTTCTCAAGAGGCAGGTTAGGTGGTCTGGTATTCCCATCTCTTTCAGAATTTTCCACAATTTATTGTGATCCACATAGTCAAAGGCTTTGGCATAGTCAATAAAGTGGAATACAGTGGAAGCGAGAAATAGATTTAAGGGCCTAAATCAGATAGACTGCCTGATGAACTATGGACTGAGGTTCGTGACATTGTACAGGAGACAGGGATCAAGACCATCCCCATGGAAAAGAAATGCAAAAAAGCAAAATGGCTGTCTGGGGAGGCCTTACTAATAGCTGTGAAAAGAAGAGAGGCGAAAAGCAAAGGAGAAAAGGAAAGATATAAGCATCTGAATGCAGAGTTCTAGAGAATAGCAAGAAGAGATAAGAAAGCCTTCTTCAACGATCAATGCAAAGAAATAGAGGAAAACAAGAGAATGGGAAAGACTAGAGATCTCTTCAAGAAAATTAGAGATACCAAGGGAACATTTCATGCAAGGATGGGCTCGATAAAGGACAGAAATGGTATGAACCTAACAGAAGCAGAAGATATTAAGAAGAGGTGGCAAGAATACACAGAAGAACTGTACAAAAATGATCTTCATGACCCAGATAATCATGATAATGTGATCACTAATCTAGAGCCAGACATCTTGGAAAATGAAGTCAAATGGGCCTTAGAAAGCATCACTACGAACAAAGCTAGTGGAGGTGATGGAATTCCAGTTGAACTGTTTCAAATCCTGAAAGATGATGCTGTGAAAGCGCTGCACTCAATATGCCAGCAAATTTGGAAAACTCACCAGTGGCCACAGCACAGGAAAAGGTCAGTTTTCATTCCAATTCCAAAGAAAGGAAATGCAAAAGAATGATCAAACTACTGCACAATTGCACTCATCTTACATGCTAGTAAAGTAATGCTCAAAATTCTCCAAGCCAGGCTTCAGCAATACGTGAACCGTGAACTCCCTGATGTTCAAGCTGGTTTTAGAAAAGGCAGAGGAACCAGAGATCAAATTGCCAACATCCACTGGATCATGGAAAAAGGAAGAGAGTTCCAGAAAAACATCTATTTCTCCTTTATTGACCATGCCAAAGTCAGAAAAGTTACCACAGGGATAACTGGCTTGTGGTGGCCAAGCGTTCATAGCAACGTCACTTTGTGATCCTTCGACGTTGGCTCTTCCTATCATTGTAAAGCAGAATTCACCAAGTGTTGGATTGTTCACCCACTATTAGGGAACGTGAGCTGGGTTTAGACCGTCGTGAGACGGGTTAGTTTTACCCTACTGATGATGTGTTGTTGCCATGGTAATTCTGCTCAGTATGAGAGGAACCGCAGGTTCACACATTTGATGTATGTGCTTGGTTGAGGAGTCAATGGGGCGAAGCTACCATCTGTGAGATTATGACTGAACACCTCTAAGTCAGAATCTCGCCCAGGTGGAACGATACGGCAGCGCTGGAGGAGCCATAGTTGGCCTTGGATAGCCAGTCCCCCACGGTCCCCGCCAGTGGGCCATCACCCGCATCCCACCGCCTCACGCTGGGACTGGAGTCCGGTGCCGAGAACCCTTTCTCCCTGGACATGGGGCGTGGCTGGAAAGGTGGCCTCCCCCTTGCCCGTCATGCACAGCACGTTCGTGGGAACCTCGTGCTAAACCATTCACAGATGACCTGCTTCTGGGTCGGGGTTTCCTACATAGCAGAGCAGCTCCCTCGCTGCGATCTATTGAAAGTCAGCCCTCGACACATACGTTTGTCGCTCCATCTGTGCCACCCTCTCTCTTTTCCCTCCATGAGCTCTGCCTCTCCGTGGGTGGGCGGTGGTGTGTCCTCGGCCCTGGCCCCGGCTTTGGTGGGTCTCTGGGCAGCCGCGGAGCAGGAGGGTCGAGAGGTAGAGGAGGGGTGCTCCTGGCGGCACCTCCCGGCTTCGGAGTGTGCGCCCTCCTCTGCTCCCCCGCTGTGGGCCCTAGCCCGAGGGCTGGGACGGGGGATAAGGGAGAGATGTGGTGCAGACAAGAGTCCATGGACATCGCAGGGCGACCCCGCCATTCTCTTCCTTGGGGGGCAGTGCGTGGGGCCGGAGAGCCGGCAGCGTGCGCTTGTCGCCGCTGTCACACGCGTCCTTTCCCTCTGTCTTCGCTGGAGGGAGAAGGAGGATGGCATATGGGCGTCCACGGGGCCCCTTTCGCCATGGCGGTACAAGTTGATCAGCCAGCCGGGGCCAACTTGGCGCTAGGCGGTAGGAATGTCACCCAGGCCCCTCTTACCGCCAGGTGGCGGGACCGCCGGGTCGACCAGCCACCTCGGCCCCACTTGGCCTCCGGGTCCAGAGACCAGCGGCTCGACCAGCTGGCCGGACCGCACTTGGTCTCCTCTGGTTGGGTTTCTCGTATCGACTTGCTTTCTGAGGTCGAGTGGGTCTCCATGGGCCAAGCCCCCAGATCAACTCGCTCTCTGATGTTTGCATTTTGTTTTTCAGATGCGTCGTTTGTTGGTTGCAGTTATGTGTGTGATGAGTGCGTGTTTTTGCTTTTTGTTTAATCGCCACAATATGAATTCGTATTTCTAACATGAAGGTCCGTTTATTTACTCCATTGTTGAACGTTCAGTTCAGTTCAGTTCAGTCCCTCAGTTCAGTTCAGTCGCTCAGTCTTGTTTGACTCTTTTCGACCCCATGAATTGCAGCACACCAGACCTCCCTGTCCATCACCAACTCCTGGAGTTCACTCAGATTCACGTCCATCGAGTCCGTGAAGCCATCCAGCCATCTCATCCTCGGCCGTCCCCTTCTCCTCCTGAGCCCAATCCCTCCCAACATCAGAGTCTTTTCCAATGAGTCAACTCTGCATGAGGTGGCCAAAGTACTGGAGTTTCAGCTTTAGCATCATTCCTTCCAAAGGAATCACAGGGCTGATCGCCTTCAGAATGGACTGGTTGGATCTCCTTGCAGTCCAAGGGACTATCAAGAGTCTTCTCCAACACCACAGTTCAAAAGCATCAATTCTTTGGCACTCAACCTGCTTTACAGTCCAACTCTCACATCAATACATGACTACTGGAAAAACCATAGCCTTGACTAGGCGGACATTAGTCGGCAAAGTAATGTTTCTGCTTTTGAATATTCTATCTAGGTTGGTCATAACTTTTCTTCCAAGGAGTAAGCATCTTTTAATTTCATGGCTGCAGTCACCATCTGCAATGATTTTGGAGTCCAAAAAAATAAAGTCTGACACTGTTTCCACTGTTTCCCCACCTATTTGCCATGAAGTGATGGGACTGGATGCTATGATTTTCATTTGCTCAATGTTGAGCTTTAAGTCAACTTTTTCACTCTCTTCTTTCATTTTCATCAAGAGGCTTTTTGGTTCCTCTTCACTTTCTGCCATAAGGGTGGTGTCATCTGCATATCTGAGGTTATTGAGATTTCTCCTGGCAATCTTGATTCCAGCTTGTGTTTTTTCCAGTCCAGCGTTTCTCATGATGTACTCTGCATTTAAGTTAAATAAGCAGGGTGACACTATACCGCCTTGATGCACTCCTTTTCCTATTTGGAACCAGTCTGTTGTTCCATGTCCAGTTCTAACTGTTACTTCCTGACCTGCATACAGATTTCTCAAGAGGCAAGTCAGGTGGTCTAGTATTCCCATCTCTTTCAGAGTTTTCCACAGTTTGTTGTGGTCCACACAGTCAAAGGCTTTGGCATAGTCAATAAAGCAAAACTAGATGTTTTTTTCTGGAACTCTCTTGCTTTTTCCATGATTCAGCGGATGCTGGCAATTTTATATCTGGTTCCTCTGCCTTTTCTAAAACCAGCTTGAACATCAGGAAGTTTATGGTTCACGTATTGCTGAAGCCTGGCTTGGAGAATTTTGAGCATTACTTTACAAGCATGTGAGATTAGTGCAATTGTACGGTAGTTTGAGCATTCTATGGCATTGCCTTTCTTTGGGATTGAAATGAAAACTGAACTTTTCCTGTCCTGTGGCCACTGCTGAGTTTTCCAAATTTGCTGGCATATTGAGTGCATCACTTTCACAGCATCCTCTTTCAGGATTTGAAATAGCTCCACTGGAATTCCATCACCTCCACTAGCTTTGCTCATAGTGATGCTTTCTAAGGCCCACTTGACTTCATATTCCAGGATTTCTGGCTCTAGGTGAGTGATCATACCATCTTGATTATCTGGATAGTGAAGATCTTTTTTGTACAGTTCTTCTGTGTATTCTTGCCACCTCTTCTTAATATCTTCTTCTTCTGTTAGGTTCATACCATTTCTGTCCTTTATCGAGTTCATCTTTGCATGGAATGTTCCCTTGGTATCTCTAATTGTCTTGAAGAGATCTCTAGTCTTTCCCATTCTGTTCTTTTCCTCTATTTCTTTGCATTGATCGCTGAGGAAGGCTTTCTTCTCTCCTTGGTAGTCTCTGGAACTCTGCATTCAGATGCTTATATCTTCCCTTTTTGCTTCTCTTCTTTTCTCAGCTATTAGTAAGGCCTCCCCAGACAGCCATTTTGCTTTTTTGCATTTCTTTTCCATGGGGATGGTCTTGATCCCTGTCTCCTGCACAATGTCACGAACCTCCATACATAGTTCATCAGGCACTCAACCATCAGATCTAGTCCCTTAAATCTATTTCTCACTTCCACTGTATAATCATAAGGGATTTGATTTAGGTCATACCTGAATGGTCTAGTGGTTTTCCCTACTTTCTTCAATTTAAGTCTGAATTTAGCAGTAAAGTGCTCATGATCTGAGCCACAGTCAGCTCCCGTCTTGTTTTTGCTGACTGTATAGAGCTTCTCCATCTTTGGCTGCAAAGAATATACTTAGTCTAATTTTGGTGTTGACCATCTGGTGATGTCCATGTGTAGAGTCTTCTCTTGTGTTGTTGGAAGAGGGTGTGTGCTATGACCAGTGTGTTCTCTTGGAAAAACTCTATTTGCCCTGCTTCATTCTGTACTCCACTGCCAAATTTGCCTGTTACTCCAGGTGTTTCTTCACTTCCTACGTGTGCTTTGCTATTGCTGAAAGAACCCTCATCGGGAGTCACAAATGTGTTTTCTCCTGGCATGCCCAAAATGTGGTGACAGGGACAGGAATGATGGTGAGTTATTTCTCCGGGCGGGTGCTCACACCACCTGACGTTGGCCTGCAGTCCCCCTCAAATGCATTCCCCTGCTCCGTGGGTCGGGAGTCAAGAATCCTTCCCTTCCCCTCCTGTCCCTCCGTCTGTTGTACCTCACCTAGGGACGTTCTCGAGAAGTGTTGGCTGGTCCTGTTCTCCTGTCCACGTTGGTGACTGAGCAGAGAAACTGTGCCCTAGGGTGGGCTCTGTCTAGCAACGAGTCTGTGCGGGTCTCCCCGGGAGCTCCTATGCTGCGGCTGGCTCTCTGGACAGCGGATTGGTCCTTGGTCACCACCTGCCTGTTTGCTTTTTAAGATGATCCTGTGGGGGAGTAGGGGTCCACAGATGGAGCAGGCTGGGCCGGCCAACTCTTGAATTCCCCAGTGCTGTGGAAGGAGGCTGTGTGGGAGGGGCACCTTGGGCCCGAGGTCAGTTGAGCGGGGATGGGTAGCCACTGGGCTTTTTGGTTTGGATTGGAAATCTCTCGTCTTGGAAACCTGATTGATTTGAAGAGCAGCTATTTGAACCCAAGAGAGTTGATTTCCTTCCTTTTGGCCTTGTCCCTTGGCATGGAGAAATCTTCCTTCTCCCGCCAAGGATTTCAAACAAACCCATGACAGATGACGCAGATCGACTTGCTCCAGTCAGGCTCAGGGGCAGAACAGGATCAAAGCTGGCCTGGTGACAGCAAGTCGCCCCCCCTCCCCCTCCCCAACTCGGAACACACCCCTGTCTGCCTGCCCAAAGACAAATGCTAGCTGGTGACTGAGGTGAGTGTGGCAGACTCACATTTCATGGGAGTGGTCTTGATCATGGAGGTGATGAATGAGCTCAGAAAACACAAGCAAATTATGCGGAATATCCATCCATGCACTTTGTCCTTTGCCTGACTGTGTCTCTTTGTCTCTGTCGGCGCACCCCACCCTCCCACACACCCATACACCCCACACACTGCACACATGCCCACACACACCACGCGCATACTACACACACACTGCCTTGTCCTTTGCCTAGCTGTGTCTCTCTGCCTCTGTTTCTGCCCGCACCACCCACAGGCACACCCCACACACACCACGCATAACCGCACACATACCCCGCCTGCACACACTACACACACACCCTGACCCGACCCCATACACACACACACACAGCCCATATGCACCCCGTCCCCACACACCACACACCCCGCCCACACCACACACATCCCCTCACACATACCACACACATCCCCTCACACACATGGCCCTACACACCAGCCACACATACACACACACACACACACACACACACGGCGTTGTCCTTTGCCTGGCTGTGTCTCTCTGCCTCTGTCTCTGCCCACACACCACATGCATAGCCACCCACACCCTGCCCCCACAGGCCACACACTGGCCACACACCACCCACCCTGTGTGCACATGTGTACACACACACACACACACACACACACACTGCATTGTCCTTTGCCTGGCTGTTTCTCTCAGCCTGTGTTACTGCCCGCCCCCCTCACACCCGCACCCACAGGCACAACCCACATACACACACCCATGCCGCCCACACGATACACACATGGCCCCACGTGGCACCTGTACAAGCTACACCCACAACACACTCATACCCACACACACCACACACCCCCCCCACACACACAGCCCCACACACCACCCACGCAGCACCTGTGCATGCCACAGACACACCACACACTGCCCCACACACACACACACACTGTGTATGTTCCTGTCCCTCTTTCTCCTTCCCTTTGTCATCGTCCCTCTACCCCTTCCCTCCCCTCCTTCCACCTTCACAGGACAGGTTGCCTTTAAGATGAGTCTGCCTGTTGTTAATACACCGTTGACATGAAGATTGCTACAGTCTGACCTGTCACGCCTGTAACCTGGGGCAACGAGGTGGTCAAACATCCTTGGTATGCTAGGTATAGCTTTGTCTGTGGAAGGTAGAAGCCTTCCTTCCATCCCTCGCTGCAGACAAGCAAACTGACCACAACTAAAAACAACGGTGTTTGCCACTTGAGGCATACCTTACACAGTCTCTACGGACTGACATGCCACCCACTTCACTGAACAAATCCTAGGAGCCTTCACCCAAAGCTCTTGCAAAATTCTTCAGAACTGTCAGTCTACCAGTCACCCACCATCATCAGGTGAGGTGTAGAGAACTGATGGAAAAACTGGAGGAATGGCTTCTTCCATGGGGTTTATGAACTGAGGAAGAGGATGCTAAAGTGGATGCCTGACTTCTTGAGGAAAAGAGGATTTGGGGAGAGGGGCAGGACTGTCAACTTAGAAGGTTGAGTTGAACACGTACACATAAACTGTACGTCAAAACAACCAAAAAGCACCTACTATGCCAGCACAGGAAAGTAGACTTATGACTTTGCATTAACCCCTAAGGGAAAATAATCTGAAAACCTGAAATGAACGCGACTTTGTAAATCCACCCTATACTTCATTTCTTCCATAAGGATGGTGTCATGTGCATATCTGAGGTGATTGATATTTCTCCCAGCAATCTTAATTCCAGCTTGCGCTTCATCCAGCCCAGCGTGTCTCATGATGTGTACTCAGCATGTAAGTTGAATAAGCAGAGTAATGATACACAGCCTTCATGGACTCCTTTCCCTATTTGGAAGCAGCCTGTTGTGTTCCATGTCTAGTTCTAACTGTTGCTTCCTGACCTGTAGAAATACAGATTTCTCATTTTTTAAAATTATTTTTTTTTTAAATTTCCTAACCTGAGTGAAAAGCGAGAGAGACAGAGAGAAGACAGACGGAGGGACAGGCGGACAGGCAGGCAGGAAAAATAAATAAATAAATAAAATAATCAAAGGACCTATGGTTCAATCTGTTGCTTTCCAGATACAAAGAGAAAACAAAGGACTGAAAGGACACAATGTTTAAAATGTGAATTTTGAAAGATGGACATCCACATGGCCACTTCATACAACACCCCTGTCAGCAGAATGGAATCGTTTCTCTTTCTCTCTCAACCTGGTCCTTCCAGACTTCAGAAACTCTCAGTGAGGATTCTTATCTTTTTGGCGATAGTGATTTCCACACATTCCTTAGGGGCCCAGAGGATGTTTCTGTGAAACGGGGATACACACTTCTGGATAGGAGAGTCCTGTGCTATGTGTGTTTGTTCCTTTGCGTGTGGTTCTTCACCCGAAAGGGGGACTGGATCCTGAAGTTTTCCTAGTTGCCTCCACTATCTGAGGACAACCCTCTCTAGGGGGGAACATTTCCCATGTTCTCTTGCCCTTCTGATGGAGGATTTAAAGGGGGACCCCTTGTACCTGAAGCCCTGCGGATGGAGGCTAGAGGATTTGGTGAATCTTTCTGACAGAGCTTCCCTGGTGGCTCATGCTGGGAGCCAGCATGGGGAATCCTGCCCCTGGCAAAGGTCATGAGGAAGAGGCCTGATATGCAAAGGCAGGATCAGGCCTCGTGGGGCCCCCTGGAACTTCTCGAGCATCCACCCCAAAACCAGAATCTGTCTTATTATTTTATGACTATCACCAACTCCTATGACATTAACAGGGGGCTATCCCCAACCAGCTTTCTCTGGAAAAAGTTAACTTAGAGCTCCAGTTAACAGTCTCCTGCATATAAAAGGAGTGTCTCGGCTCAAACCCCTCTGATGGCTCTCTAACTTGCCTGACAGGTTTACCTGGACTTTTACAATGACACATGTGATTGTTTATAGCCCCCCAACCGCGAGAGGCACAAAGCTTAAAACATCTTAAAGATACAGAGCCCTTTTTAAAGAGCTAAGGATTATATTGATGAAGGGTTTCATTGTTGAGTTAATGATTGCAGCCAGGCCTCCGTATCCTTTATATTTTAGGCACCTGGAGGATATTAATCAATATAATTGGGATGTAGAAAAAAGAATATAGTAGTTTTAATGTCAGCAATGCTAGACTTTTGAGTTAATGAATTTTCTCTTTGTTATAAATCACTGTACTCCTCTTTCCTTGTTATAAATTGTTGTGTCCTTGCTATGTAAGAATGTAACCTTAATTAGTGCTTTCTGAGAGTGGCACCAGACTTTAGTAAGAACAACACTTTTAGGGCAAATTAGTTTTCTGGTTGACAGACCCTTATCAGAAAAGGGCCATAAAATGCTAATAGGCCTCCTGGCCAGAAGATGATGTAAATCACCTAAGACCTGTGTATACAGCTAAGTATGCAGAGAGAAAGCCTGGTCTCGATAAGGGTCAGTGCTGCTGACCCTGTATGACTTTGTATTATCCATTGATCTCTATGTACAACTTAAAGTATAGAAGCTTTCCTGGAAAATAGAGACGGACCAATTTCCTGGAAAGACTGGTTTGCGTCTTTTCCTCTTCTCCTTTTTCAGGCTGAATTCCCATCTGGAACACAAAGCCTCGCCTTGTCTACGAATTTTGCCTGGGCTTCTAAGACCCAAACAGGGAGGCGCTTTGCGTCTCCTTTCCTTTGGGAGACTGGGAGGGTGCCTGTGGCCTAAGGTAGATGGTGCAAGTCCCTTGTTTCAGGGCTTTATTGGCTTCTTGTGTAAACCAAGGAACTTCAGCCCCTTTTTCTCTACTACATTATTCTCTTCTAATCTCTCTTTATATCTCTAAATAAATAATTATTTCCTGATCGCTGATGCCATCTCCCCTTGGAATTACCCTGGATTCACCAGGGCTGGACCCCGGCAGGCTCACATGGTCAAGAGTCTTCCTGCGATGGAGGAGACCCGAGTTCCAGGAAGGCCCGCTCCAGGACCCAATCCGACCCCGACGCTTAGAAATCAATCTCCTTGACTGACTCCCCCTCCACCGACTGGTTTCAAATCCGCTCCAGGAAACCTGTATGTTTCCTTGGTTTCCCTAAAAGTGCCTCTGAGGAAGAAATACCTAATTGCTTGCACCGCAGGGCTGCTTTCCCGATCCCGTCCATCGACATCACAAAGATATGATAACTGTTTCACTGAACGGAGGATCTGTGCTCAGAAAATCTTTCCACGACATGGAGGCCCAAACTAACTAACCTATTTGGTCCCTCCCTCCTCCTTCCTTCCTTCCTTTGGGATTTCTTTTTTCTTTCCTTTCTGTCCTTTTTTCTTTGTCTCTCATGTCCATGCACACGCACATGCACATGCACCGTTTCTCACATACACACGTACATGCACACACAGCCACCAGCTCAGCTTTTCATGGGTTCCAGGCAAGTGTCAGAGGAGGGAATTGCTGGGGTCTGGAGTAGGCTGCCATCCCCACCCCACCCAAGCCCACCCCAATGCATGCGAACCTCCGTGCCCTATAGAGTGTTTTGGATTCAAGTGACTTAAGAGCCGGCCAGCGCCAGAGGAAAGCTCTCCCCCTCCCTCCTTTTCTGTCTCTCTGAAGGCAGGCAGGGATGAAAATCTCCTCCTACAGAGGGGAAGACGTCATGTGACGATGGCTGTTTAGACACATGTCCATGATCTTCACATGTTTGAGCAGGGTTTCCTGAGTTACAAAAAGGAGACTCCTTTGGCCTGACACGAGGTGAGTTTGTCCCTCAGCCTCCCTCCCCACCCCTAGTCCCTTTCCTCTGTGGGGTGCCAAAGGGGCAGTCTCAAGGTGGAGAAATGGGATGGGGGGATGGGGGATGGGGGGATGGGGATGGGGATGGGGATGGAGCGGGTGGGGCAGATCACCATTCAATAGAGAGAAACTCCAGGCAAGTCAAAGGCTCTGACTTGACTGGAAAGCTTTCTGCATTTGAATGAGGCTATCCGAGGGGGCCCTGCAGGGGGAGAGTGAGGGTGGGACCCACAGCCCAACCTGCTGGGCTGAAGAGGCCCTCTGGCGGAGGCGGGGGCACACCTGACTCCTGCAACTGGATCCTTTCAAGGAAACTTCTGGGGTGACTCCTGTCCAGGGAATCATCAAAATCGGCCTGTTTCTGAAAAAGGCCCGGGTCACAGCTGTGACAGATTCTCTGGATCTCTTGACACATGGATTCACCTTCACCCTCCCATCTTGTCGTACCCTTTGGACACACTGGAAGAGGTCTTTGGCCTCAGCCAGGAAACAAGCCAAGACAAACAAATACTTTTTTCTTTTTTCTTTCTTTTTTTTTTTTGAACAGGGTGAAAACAATGCATGGCTGTGGATTGGAGAGAAACCTGCTCCTCTCACATGCCTGAAGGCAGGAAGTTATCAGCCGGACAGAACCTGCCTACACGTCTCAGGGGAACCTGGACAGTCCCCTTGCCTCAAGTGCCCCCAACCCCTAGCCCAGTTCCCCACCGCATCCCCCATCTCCCCAACCTCACCCCCTCATCAGGCTCTAGGCTGAGATGCCAGATTGCTGCCCTGCTGCTTGGTGCCCATCTCCATTAGCCATGCCTGAAAGGCATGTGAAATAATGGACAGCAAATAGTGCACCCAGAAAACACAAAATGATTCTCTTGAACACAAAACGGTCATTTTTATGGATCCAAGTAGAGGTCGTTGATATACTCATTTGATGCATGAGTAGGATTCACACAGACTCGATTTATTTTAGCTTTGATTGGTGCCCTATCCAGAGAAATCATGTGGGTCAGAAAGCAAAAACAGAACAGAACAAAATCAAAACCACAGCCAAGTCGAGGGAGTGCTGAACCAGAGGGACTCACCAACCCTGTGGCGTCATTTGCCATACACATCCTTTCTCTATGGCAAAGAGAGATTTTGAATTTATCCCCATGTTGGTTTTTAGTGCCTGAAACCACACAATAGATATTGATCATGTCTAATTCTGATAATCTCTAAAAATATAAACCAGATCTCTGTATAAAATTACTTAATGATATCTTTAAATGCAAGAAGGTATGACATGTGAAAGAAAAATCAAAGTGCAATGAGCATTGTTAAGAGAGCTCATGAAAATAGAGACAGGAGGCCATTGAGGAAGAGGTCTGTGTCTCAATCTGGGTGGAATGTAAACTTTGAGTACTTACTGTGTAACAGAGAACTCCAGATCATCTAAACAGTGTTCCTGAAATTCAAAATACCTATCATACCCTCCCCTTTCCCTAAATAACTTGTTACAGTCTACCCTTTAAGAAGAAATATTTCCTGTTTTGCATGACAGCAAATCATAATTGCTCTCAGATGGCTTTACAAGCTCATGAGTTTCAGCTTTCTAAGCCCCTGACTCTTTCCTGTGGAGCATTCCCTTGGTTTTATTGAAATCTGTGCCCCTGAATGGCAATATCTAAGACCCCCAAATAAAGTTTTCTTTTTTCTTTTTTTGCAGCTAATACTGACTATTAATTGAAAGATAATAAAACTAGGTGATTTTATTTCATTTTTTTAAGTTCCAGGCATATTGAAATATAGTTTCCTTAGTTAAGGACATATAACATCCTTAGTTCTAACGTGAACAGAATGTTGACTTGATGCACTTGTATGTTGCAAAATAATTACCACCAAAGCGGTAGCTAATAGTTTTATCACAACCCACAAATATTATTGCTGTATGTGAAAGAAACTGAACTCACTCAGTCATGTTCGACTCTTTGCGACCTCGTGAACTGTCACCTACCAGGCTCCTCCAACCATGGAATTTTCCAGGCAAGAATACTAGAGTGGGTTGCCATTTCCTTCTTCAATTATATGAGAAGAGAAATATTCATGTCAACTGTCATGGAAACTTTCTAATATTATAATGCTACAATAATAATACTATTCATTATAATCAAAATGCTGTTTGTTACTTACACAGTATATATTTACCTTATACATGACACTTTCTTCCCCTTACATCATCATCTTCCCATTTCTCCCTGCCCCAGCTTCTCTGTTATTGTAGTTTTCATTTCTTTAAATTGCTGACATGTAAGTGACATTAGAAACTATTTTTCTTTCTCTACCTGACTTATTCATGTGGCATCACTCCCTAAGTAACATCCATGCTATCACAATAATGATTTTTTCATTCCTGTTGCTTAATTTTACATCTGTATCTACCTATCAAACTATCTCTATCTGGATCATGTATCTTCTTTATCTATTCTTCCATTGATGGACACTTAGGCTGTTTCCATATCTTGACTATTGTGAACGATGCTGCAATGGACATGAGAATGTAGATATCTCTCTGAGATTCTGTTTTTATTTTCTTTAGATGTACACCCAGAAGTGAGATTGTTGGAAGGATCAATAATTTTTTAACCACTACTATTTTCTAAGTCCTTCTGAGGTTATACAATTAATTATTCATTGTTTTCGAATATACGCCATTTGAATCAAAGCTGTGGCATATGTATTAGGGAATACAGCTAAAACGACAACAAAAACACTCCCATGAACACTACGGTAGCAGAGGGTGTGTCCGCAGTGCCAGCTTTCCATGGCACATAAACTTCCACAAGCCCCCTGCAGTTGGCAAGTCATTCAATAAACACTGAACAACAGTTTTCATGGACCAGGGTTGCCTAGGTGCCAGTCAATCCCCAGATAAATGGAGTGATTACAGACTACTTAAGGAACAAAGTGGAGAAACATATATTATTTCAACAAGACGAGCACTATGAGAAGAGAAGAAAGATGTTAAGTTGTGCCTGGGGAGCTAGAATTATTCAAACAGAAAAGAAAACATGTCAGACAAGGGGTGAGAATGGTTCAAAGTTAATGGAGCAAAATGGTGGAGACAGGCCTAGAAGATGCTAGCAGATGCTAGGGGCACAGCACACCTGGACCGGTGAGCATGCAGTGAGCTGAGAGTGATGGACATACATCATCTGCAGGTCTGCATGGGCCGATCTCCAGAGCCCAAAGTGTGAAGGACTTAATGATAACACGCATGCTCATGGTCCCCACTGGTATGTTTCAACTGTGCTCTCAGCACTGTACAGAGAGCTTCCCACACTTCTGATGGCACAGTGAACTATGATTTCTTTATTTTGTCTACAGAAGATTCAGTAAGCTTCCCAAGAGATACCTAGTACAGGTATTGGCCAATTGCATTCAATCTTAGACTGTATTGCTTTAAAATGATTTTATTTATTTATTTTGGGGTGTGCTGTGTCTTCATTGCTGTGCAAGCTGTTCTCTGTGGAAAGAGGGGGCCGCTTCATGATTGTGTGTCTGGGCTTCTCATTGCTGTGGTTCCTCTTGGGAGCATGGGCACTGGGGCACGTGGGCTTCAGTTGCTGCTGGGTGTGGGCTCAAAACTTGCAGTGGCCAGAATCTAGAGCGCAGACTCAATAACTGAGGCATACAGGCTTAGTTGCTCTGTAACATGTGGGATCTTCCTGGACCAGGGATGAAACCCATGTCTCCTGCATGGGCATGGGATTGTTTACCATGGAGCCACCAGGGAAGCCCCAGTCCCAAACTCAAGACTGATGTGTTTACGTCACCACTTTTTATTGGAGAGTTTTTAAACGATCCAGTCAGGCCTGGAAAAAGAACACAACATGTACGTACTTTCAATGTGATCATTGAGGCCAGGAGGAGTCATGCAGATGCCGATAAGGGAGTAAGGTTCTTTTCCTTACTTAATTTTTCCTTATTTGCCTTTTCATAAGGTGATGATTTGACTCACAGTCCACACTCCTGCTCCCACTGCTCCCCTCCGTGAACTGGAGTGTGAACCTAGGTGGGCCTCTGAGCACACACATTGCTGGGTTCCGTCATGCTGGTTTGACCTTTGGTTCTCACAATCTGGCACTCTTGCTGCTTCTTGAATTGACCTAGAGAAGAAGACATCGAATTCCATATTAGATAAGCTTCTTTAACTAGCGATGGTGGCACAACAGCCACAACAAGTGGGATGGATAAACACAAAAGCTGGTTCCTTTTGGACTATGAGCCCACCTCTGTTCTTGTGTGTGTGTGTGTGTGTGTGTGTGTGTGTGTGTGTGAGAGAGAGAGAGAGAGAGAGGCCTTTGTGGTCCTAAAGCAAGAAGCACTGAGGAGATAAGACTTTCTTTAACTAACATATTTTCCTTCATTTCAGTCTTGATGGTCCAACGATTTGGAGGATGACATTCAATGTTTCAGGGTAGATGATTTAAGAAGCTGTGAAGGGACTGCCCTGCCTGGTTGTCTAGTGGTTCATAATCCACCTGCTGATGAGGCAGGGGACAGGGTGTTTTCAATCGATCCCTGATCTGGGAAGATGCCACTGGGCTCTGGGTAGGTTCTATATAAACCTACAGAACGGACAGTGCCAGGCGTGAAGTGAGGGCACACAGATGGGGGACTATGGATGAGGGTGACTGATACTGACTGACACTGACATCTCCATGTAGGTGGGTTGTGGCCAGCACACTCCTCTGGGGCAGGATGTTCCTAGGGCTGCTGGGGAGCGCGCGCTAGCCGGAGGAGCAGGGGACCTAAGGGAACTCTCTGTCCTCTCTGCTTGATTTTGCCCCTGGAACCCTAATCTGCTCAAAGAGAGGATTCATCCTATGGAAAGACAAACCCACAAGTGGGTGAACCTCATTTCTGGTTCACTTTAATTCTAAACGTGCAATGGTCGGATTCACTCAACTCTCTGGATTTCTGTTCTCCCTGAGATCCCGACCTACTCACTGGAAGAACACATGGAGCTGGATGAGATCTCCCTCTGCATGGCAGCTCCAGTGGTGTACACATGTCAATGGCTGTGGCTTGTGGACATCGCACTGAAAGCCTGAAACCGCCAGTGTTTCAGACACCTGTTTCCACAATGAGTGAACAGTTCTAGCTGTGGGAAGCCCAAAACTTGCCACAAACTGCTCCTCTTCCTCCTCCTCCTCTCTGTCCCCATCATTCCCCCTACATGCAGGCTCCCCCATCTCGCCTGGCCCCGGACCGTCCGGGTCTCAGCCACCCGTGGAAAAGACCAGGAAAAAATGGTCCCATAATGATGCAACCAAGAAACAACGGAAGTCCACTTAGATGCAGTTAGGAGACACCTGAGCATACCTAGGCCAACATTGCCACCGTGTGGGATGAAAGGCCAGTTTGAGGAGAGCTCAAGACTTCAGAGGAGGAGGAAGAGGAGCAGGAGGGAGGGAGGAAGGGAGGGAGGGAGGAAGGGAGGGAGAGAGGGAGGAAGGGAGGGAGGGAGGGAGGCAGGGGGTGGGGAGGTAGGAGGGGTGGGGAGGGACAGGCTGAAGCTATCTCAGGGAGATGATGTGGGTGAAAATGTTCCTGTTCAGAAGGGTGCTCGAAGAGATAGTTCCGGGACCATGAGAGCACAAAGGGCTTCGTTTTGCTCGCTGATCTTAAAGCTGGGAGTGGGAGATAGGGGAGGGAATCATCCAGACATAGGAAAGACACCAGGCTGAGAAGGCAAGACAGATTCTTTACAAAAGTGAATCGGATGCTTTTCTGTCAATGGTTTCCATAATCAGAACATCATGGAAATCCCTCCATCTATTCATCTACCATCATTTTGCTCCTTTTCTGTTCTCTACATTTTTAATGGCGAGTGAGTGAGAGAGTCTTTCAATGATTTGATAGGATTTTTGAATGTCGTGGGACCATGGTACTCTTCAGCCATGGATGAACGTGATAGCTTCTTTTGTCCATTTCAGCTTTCAGAGTTATCCTGAACTCCCCACCAAGTGAGGCCAGTGTGTTGCTGTGTGCTGGAGGACACTGTGCTACCCACATCTTGATCTTAGACTGAACAAAACCACCATTGGGAGTGTGTTCATTGGCTTCATTTCCTTTCTCTATGGCACTCACCTGACTGTCCTGTCCACTCTTTGGATCCCTTCTCTGCCGGCGACGGAATGAAACACCAACACTGCAGAGTGGTTTAAATCTTTATATTTTAACACTTGCTTCTTACAGCTGCTTTATTTTATATCTTTTGCACAACCCCCTACAGGGCAAGCTGCCAAGCACTATGATTCAGAGACTATAGAGTGTGCAGGCGCAGGGCGAGATAACCTTTACCTCGGCTTATTTACTGCAGCTAAGACTTTGTTTGGGGGAACTTCCTTATCAACTTAGAATCCGTTTTGTCCCAAGGTCTGTTCCTTTTGAGGAATCAGAGAAACATCCTTGTGTGCAAGCAATGTTCTTTTCCCATGGGAACAAACAGGATTTTTAGCTGAACATCTCATTTGCAAGAATGCTCAGCCCTGGTTGAGAGTCTCGTTTGCAAGCACTTCTCAACCTTCTTTAAACCTAGTTCCCTACACTTCTCTCCCCCTCCCCCTCAAGGTAATTGGTTCTTTTCTTTCTCCTCCTGCTCCTCTTTCTTCTCACCCTAGTTTCTCTCCCCACCTCTTCCCCTCCAAATCCCACTCTTTTCAAATTGACATCCAACTGACTGACAACATTTTCTTTTGCCTTCTTTTCTTCCTTCCTTTCTTCTTTCGTTCCATTTCTTTGTTTGTTTTGTCTTTTTTGGTTCCCCCATTAATTTTCAGCTGTATAGAAGAGATTTTTTAGTGTAGTGTGTGACACAGCGATCACCAGGATACATCTAGTTAGTGACTGTCTGTCACCACTTGGTGTCATGGCAAATGATATTTGGTGTCATGACTTACCCGTGACTCATTTGTTTCATAAGTGGAAGGTTGCACCACTTTGTCCGTCTCCCTCACTAGTGGCACTCACTCATTCTCTCCCCTACCCCATCCCCACCACCAGTTCCCCCCTCCCTCCTCTGGCCACCATGTGTTCCTTTGTGGTAGCTATGAGCCTGCTTCTGTTTTGTTCTGTTCTGTTAACTGTGTATCGTTTGGTAGGTTCTGCATGGAAAGAAGTGATCTGAGGTATTTCATTTAGCATAATACCCTCTAAAGGTCTCTCCAAGTTCCTGCAGACTGTGAGATTTCATTCCCTTCTGGTGGTTGAGTCCCATTCCTCTATGTGTGTGTGTGTGTGTGTGTGTGTGTGTGTGTCTGCATGAGCATGTGCATGTGTGCAAAACATGAATAGGACAGATATAGTCGTAGGCACACAGACAGAGATTTCTCTCATTATGTTCGTACCGATGTCTACCTCGGTATACGTGTCGATACCACACATACGTTCGTCCATTTCTTCTTTGTCCCCTCTGTGGGCACTCCGTACAGTTGCTGGGTTGGGTCGAATGGGCAATCTTTGGTGGAGTGTTCCGAGGGATCACAAGACTCTTTTCCCTAGTGATATGGTTTCTCTCTGTGTGAGGTTCCAGGTGCCTGCACACACACACCCCTCCGCAGCCCCCCACCCTCCCCCCCACCCCCGCAGCTCCGCCACCCCAGACCTCCTGGCTGCCCGCCATTCCGGTGTTTGTAGCCAGTTATTTTGAAATCCATGTTCTCCTGACCTCAAGTGCACTTTCACCACCCACCCTCGCATGCTTGGGTTTGTTGTCTTTGGACTTTGTCACGGTCTCTACCTAGGTTGAGTTTTGCTTTCTCTTGTTGGGGGTCCAAGTGTCTCCTTTACCTTTCTTGCTCCTGGGCTTGTGTGTCTGTGTCTGCTTTCGAAAGTCCTGCTTCGTTCTCCGAGCAGCGCTTGCCTGGTTTCGCTTTGCCGGTCCCTCCCTCCCTCTTTGGGGGGGGAGGGGAGCGGGTCGGGGGAGCTGGGATGTCACTGGTGCCCCTCTCTCTGGCAACATCGCCCCGTGCAAGCCCCGCCGCCGGCGTCTCTGTGGGAGACCAGGGCGTGTCCCGGGTGGCCGTGGCAGCCAGGATTTCCTCTAGGAGGCTGGGTGACCCGGGGAAGGCTGGGTGGGCCCCTGCGACGACAGGAGAGGACCCCGGGAAAGGACCCGGCGAGCCCGGGATGCCCGGGGCGGCCAGGAGCGCGTCTTGGACGCTGGGTGAGCCTGGGAGGGCGAGGTGTGCCCGTTCACCGGCACAGGGCCCCAGGGAAGGCCCCGGCGTGGCGTGGATGCCGGTGGCAGCCGAGATTTGCTCTACGAGGCTGGGTGTGCCAGCGAGAGCTGCCTGTTGCACCGCGACGGCAGAGGGCCCCGGGGAAGGCCCCGGCGAGGCGGGGGCGCCCGCGGCCGCCAAGAGCTCGTCGAGGAGGCTCGTCGGGCTTGGAAGGCTGCGGGGCTGGGGCTGTGGCTCTAGCGGAGGGGCCGCACCTTCACCGTAGGGTGACCCCGGCCAGCGCGGGATGTGTGCCTCCGGCTGTGCAGGCGGCAGGATGGCCCCTTGCCCAGGCTGCCCGAGGGCCTTGCCGGCAGGGGAGCTCACGGCCCAGGGAACTGCTACCTGGGCAAGAGGTGGTGGCTTCCCACTTGGCCGGAGAGCCACCGGGCTGGGCTGGACCATGAAGATCATCAAGGGCTGGCCCACACAGACCCCAGGGGCAGTCCCGGGCACCCAGAAGGCGGGGGCCCCAAACGGAGCAGCTGGGGCCGCCGAGGGTGGCATGCTCTCCTGTGGCGGGGAGGGGCGAAGGGGAGGAGAGGTGCTCTGGACCGCGGGTGGGGTCCTTCGGTCCTCTGGAGCAGGAGGAGTCGTGGCTGCTGCGCCGCCGGGCCCGCTCGGGCTCTGCTGGCGGTGCCGAGCTCTTCGGTTTTGAAACCATACCTAGGGGAGCAAAAAGGCAGACAGGCACGTCAGAAGTCGTGACCGTCCAGATCACCGTGCCGGCGCCTGCGCGGCGCCCATTCGACAGCCCGCCTGGCCGCCCGGCCTCTGGTCTGTCAGGCCCAGGGCGGCTCCCGCAGGGCCGTTTTCTGCAAACGCATCCCTCGGCCCCTGGGAGACGAGGGGGGTTGCCCGCACGGGCCACAAGCGGCCCCAAACCCTCCACTCAGCCCGCCGGCTTTCGGCCCCCTCCCCCCATGCCGCGGCCCCGGCCCCGGCCCCGGCCTGCGGGTATCCAGCTCCAAACGCTCGGCAGGGCTCAACCCTCCTGACTCCTGGGCCCTTGCGCTGGCGGGAGGACTTACCTGGATTCGAGGTTCTGGGATTCCCGTCTGACGAGCCAGTTCTTCCCTGGCGGCAATCCCCGGGAAGCGATCCCTCCTGAAGGCTTGCCCAAGGATGCTTGTTTGAGAAGGAGAGACGACTGTCCTCTTTCTCCGGGCCTCTCGGGCCGAGTCTCCTGCCGACGAGAGAACGCACCGAGAGGAGAGGACGTTACGGCCCGTGGAACGGTCTCAGCACAGACACCCTAGACGGTGGGCAGGGGAGGGGGAGTCCCCCACACCTGAATCACCACAGGTGGCTCTGCAGCCAGGGCAGGGCTCGAAGGAATACAGCCACAGATGGGCCGGGTGCCGGCATCCATCGTGGATGCGTGCGTGCGTGTCCCTGTGTGTGTCTTTCCTCCTCCGCCCTTGCCGCCGAGTGCCCTGAGGCACGCCCCTCGGCCAAGGTTGCCTGGGCAGCCGGAGCCTAAAGTTCCCGACGGGGGCTGGGGAGGGGGGTGCCAAGGAAGGGGGACCCAGTGCTGCCCGCCCACGCAGACTGGGGGCGTCGTGCCCCGATCTGGGACACTGACGGGGGCGGCAGCAACCGGACAGCCCTGTTTCCTCCTCTTCCCCGCGCCGCCACCCCACCTCACCCCAGCTCACCCCACCCCAGCCCCCTTGGTTTTTCTGGGCCTCCCGTGGCCACCCACCGGCAGAGGGAATTCTCTGGCAAGAGGGGAGGGTTCGGGGCCCCTCCTGGGGGACTTGCTTTCGGGAGAGCGCTGGCTAAGTTTCCTGGAGAGGAAGACTGAGGTCGAGGCGGGCGCGACGGTGGTGCGGGCGTGGACGTTGGCCCCGCTTCCCCTTCTTGGTGCACGTGTTCAGGCGGCGATCGGCTCTGCTTGAACCGCCTTCTGCGTTGGTTTTGGAACCAGACCTAGGGGCAAACAGAGAGAATGCCTTCTGAGGAGAGAGGCCGCCAGTTGCTTCCAGCCGGCTCGGATCGGCATGGAGAGCCTGAAAGGGAGAACGGGGGCAGAGACACGGGGGCCTACCTGAACTCTGCTTTCGGCAATGCCAAGCTCCCGGGCCAGGCGTTCTCTGGTCGCTATCCCAGGGTAGGGGTTCTGTTGAAAGAGTGCTTGCAGGGCATCCTTCTGGCTCAGCCTCAGAACGAGCCGCCTCCTTCGAGATCCTGTGGCGACCGGCCCTGTGCCAGAAGAGCAGGGAGGGCGAAGTCTCAGAGCACACGGGAGGACTGGACGGCGGAGCCCAAGCATGCTCCCCTGTGCCTGAGCAAAGCCGGGAGCCCGGGGACGGGTGTGCATTTGGAAGTCGCTTGGCGACACCCCGACAGCCAGGCTGAGAGGCAAGGGTGGTGGGGGCATCCCCCACCCCCACCCCACGCCGGCAGGCAAGGAACACCAGCAAGCAGACAGGAAACCGGACCCGGCCCCAAAGCAAAGGCGGCAAGAAATCCCACCCACCCACTGTGAAGACCACAACACCGCTGCGGTCCACTGCCGCGTGTTTCCACCCGTCTGGGGGGGGGGAGGGGGCATGCCATGGAGACGTCTCAATGGGGCTGCTCCCAGATTTCCTTCCATGACGATGCCAGTGGGAGGGAGCCTGGCTTCGCGGGGCTGACACGAGCAGAGGCCGTGTTTGCCGTCACTAGGGGGAAGGGAAAGGAGGGGAAAGGAGAGGGAAGGGAAGGAAGCAGAAGCGAGGCCCGAACCCCGGAACGCCTGACGGAAGGCAGGAGGCACTAGGCCCCTGTGCAGAGGAAGCCACTGAAGGCGGCAAAGCCACAGAGCTCCCGGGCTCCCGTTCCCACAGGAAGATGTGAAGATAAAGGGCCTCATCCCAGCACAGCACACGCTCCCACCCACCCCGCCCCCCGCCCCCCGCAGCGCGCCCCTTGACACAACACCGTCTTCCCAGAAAAGAGAACGGAGAAGCCATGTGTGTGCCAAAGGAGCAAGACGAACGGACGATGCCCACCCCCCCCCACTTGGGCACACCTGACGCCTGGGAACCGAGGGCCCGTCCAATGGGTCCCCACCGTTCTCGGGCGGGGGGGAGGTCGACACATTGTCCCGTGGAGCGAGTGGGCTTTTCCCGGGCACGGCCCGTGCCCCAGACCGCCCAGGTCCCCGTCGGGGTGGGCGGGGCAGTTCGGGGTCTTTGGTTTGTGGCCGTGCCACGCAGCGGGGGGGGGGGGGGAGGGTTGGAATCAACCCCAGGTGGATCAATCAGGGACCCTCCGCGGTGCCAAGGGAGCTAACTGCCCGGGAACGCCCCTAGGTCCCTTTGAAGTGGACGCCCACGCCCCCCCTCCTTTCCCAGCCTGCCTTGCCTTCCAAACCGCCCTGGGGTTTCCCGCCTTTTCACACTCTACGGGTCCCTGGGCCTCGATTGCCCCCCGCCGGCTCCTCCAAGGCATTCCCTGGGACACTGGACGCTCTCTCCAGCGCCTCCACCTAGATTCCCTCGCTGTCCTCGCCTCCGCTTCCCGCCTCTCCTTCCCCAACTCCTCCATGCGCTGCTCTTGGCATCCTTTCCCTACAGCAGTCCCAGAGCGCCACCCCCGAGGGCTTTGAGTTGCCTGGAGCCCAAGGCTCCGGCCAGAAACCTGAGGGGCCAGCGTCTGGACCGGCAGCTCACGCCTTTTGGGGCTTTTCTCACGTGGAGCCTGAGGCCCGCACCTCCCCAGACAACCCCCGCCCCCCCCCCCAGCGCAAGTGCCCTGGAGATGCCCGCCCAAGGGGACAGGGTACCCCCTACTGTGGGGAAGGAGGTTCCACTAAGCCAAGGAAGCAACACAGGGGGTGGACGATGAGGTGCATGTCTCCTTTCGCTGTGAACAGAGAGTCGAACCAGGGCAACACGCCCCCATCCGTCTCGGGCAGTGTTGTCTTTCGGCCACCCAGGTTTCTAAACCCACCACGGGGGTTCACATGGGAACAGGCAGGGGGTCCGTATGGACTTGGAAACCACTGGGTCGATGCCTTCATTCGGGGACGGGTTTGCAAGTAAAGAACATCTGTACATCTGCGCGTGACGGGAGGATGCTGGTGGCAGGGCGAGGTCAGTCACCCCATACTGGGAGGAGGGGTCAGAGAGAGACACGGAGGGGACTGGCCTTTGCTGGCGTACCGGGCACGTGTGTACACGTGGACATGGTCGAGAAAGCAGCTGGGCGGGTAGGTCCCTCCTGCCGGCTCAGAGGCTCTGACCTGCGGACACCCGCCCAGAGCAGGCACCTTGAAACCGAGGGCAACGTGTCCGTGACGCAGCGTTTTCGGGAGACCTGCAGGGGTCTCCCGGGGGCTTGACGCTGAGTCCCAGGCACGGGCTCCGCCCCCCTCCCCTCCCCCGACCCCTTCTCTCCCTCCCACTGTACCCCAACTGTCCCTGCCTCCCGCCCTCCCTCTCTCTCCCTCTCTCCCTTCACCCCCACTCTCTCCCTTCGCCCCCACCCACTCCCGCCACCCACTCGCCCCCTCCCACCTTGCATCTCCCAACCTTTCCACCTTTTCACTCCCCCTGTCTCCCGCTCCCCCTCCCTCTGCTGCTCCTGGCGTAGGGAAGGAGTTCTCCTGGGTGGACTGCTGGAAGGGCGGGACCAGAAGACAGAAGAGCCAGACCCCAAAGCACCTGTGCAGGGCATGGGGGTTTCCCTCTTGGGTCCACGGAATGGTCCCTCTGAGGCAGCCTCTTGGTCACTGCCATGCAGGGCTTACTTGAGGCTTCAGATAAGGGTGTCCCCCTGTTTGGGGGTTGGCCCAGCTTCCCAAAGGTCCAGCTCTAGGGTTTGTCCCCAGAGTTGTTGGTAGACATCCCGGCGGGATTCTCTCCTCTTCCCACACACCAAACCTCCCCCCCCCACCCCCGCTTCCCGGAGCATCCCTGACAAGGAATCCTGAACGTGGACAGGGGGAGAAGGTGCCCCCTCCCTTCCTCTCCCTCTAAGCCCCAGGGCCTGGGGAGCCTGGCAGCTTGTCGAGGAGGGCCTGGTAATCCTCCTCTCTGAGGGGTGCTTCCAGGGTGGCCTCAACTCCCTCGTCCCCCGCAGGGGCCCCCGGAGGAGACCAGGGCTTGTCCTGGGTGGCCGTGGCAGCCAGGATTTCCTCTAGAAAGCTGGGTGACCCGGGGAAGGCTGGGTGGGCCCCTGCGACGACAGGAGAGTACCCCTGAAAATGACCCTCAAGCCCAGGATGCCTGGCATCCTCTGGTCTGCGTTGGTTTGCCTTCTCCACCCTCACGTGTTGTATCCATGGAGTGACACCTGCAACTTTTTTGGCCATTCTGTTCAATTCATTTCAGTCACTCAGTTGTGTCTGACTCCTTGTGACTCCATGAATCGCAGCAAGCCAGGCCTCCCTGTCCATCACCATCTCCTGGAGTTCACTCAGACTCACATCCATTGAGTCAGTGATGCCATCCAGCGATCTCATCCTCTGTTGTCCCCTTCTCCTCCTGCCCCCAATCCCTCCCAGCATCAGAGTCTTTTCCAATGAGTCAACTCTTCACATGAGTTGGCCAAAGTACTGCAGTTTCAGCTTTAGCATCATTCCTTCCAAGGAAATCCCAGGGCTGATCCCCTTCAGAATGGATTGGTTGGATCTCCTTGCAGTCCAAGGGACTCTCAAGAGTCTTCTCCAACACCACACTTCAGAAGCATCAATTCTTCAGCACTCAACCTTCTTCACAGTCCAACTCTCACATCCATACTTGACCACCGGAAAAACCATAGCCTTGAGTAGATGGACCTCAGTCGTCAAAGTATTATCTCTGCTTTTGAATATGCTATCTAGGTTGGTCATAAGTTTTCTTCCAAGGAGTATATGTCTTTTAATTTCATGGCTGCAGTTACCATCTGCAGTGATTTTGGAGCCCCAAAAAATAAAGTCTGACACTGTTTCCCCATCTATTTCCCATGAAGTGATTGGATCGGATACCATGATCTTCGTTTTCTGAATGTTGAGCTTTAAGCCAACTTTTTCACTCTCCTCTTTCACTTTCATCAAGAGGCTTTTTAGTTCGTCTTCACTTTCTGCCATAAGGGTGGTGTCATCTGCATATCTAAGTTTATTGTTATTTCTCCCGGCAAGCTTGATTCCAGCTCATGTATCTTCCATCCCAGCATTTTTCATGATATACTCTGCATATAAGTTAAATAAACAGGGTGACAATATACAGCCTTGACATACTCCTTTTCCTTTTTGGAACCAGTCTGTTGTTCCATGTCCAGTTCTAACTGTTGCTTCCTGACCTTCATACAGATTTCTCAAGAGGCAGGTTAGGTGGTCTGGTATTCCCATCTCTTTCAGAAATGTGGCTAAAACAACAGTGTAAGGACCTTTCCGATGTCAGGCCAAGGAATTGTGTTTCCAGTGGTTGACCCACACCTGATCACTGAGCACAAATTCATGAATCTGTTCCTCAAGGGGGAATGATATTCTTTTTTATACAAGCTTAGTTTTCTGATTTATTACCTTACCTAATTGTTCCATCTGCTGTGAAGTCCCACCCCCTTACTTGTGGCAAATCTGCTAACACCTGCCTCATTGTGGGGTGGGGGGTTCTCCCATAGAAAATTTCATAAGGACAACAACTATGGGAACGTGCAGTTACCCGTAATATGAGTAAGTCTGCCAGAAGCAAGCCCATCCATGTACAGTCAGTCTCTATGATCCATTTTGAAAGTGTCTCTTCAAGAGTTTGGTTGTTTCTTTCCACCATTCCAGAACACTGGGGCCTATATGCTGTATGTAATTTCCACTGATATTTAGAGCTTCACATACCTGTTAATTAACGCGGCTACAAAGACAGGGCCATTGTCTGATTCTATACTGGTTGGAAACCCAAATCTGGGAAATATTTCTCAAATCAGTGAGCTACTTCATTTTCTTTTTCAGATCAGGTGGGGAAGGCCTCTGCCCAACCGGAGAAGGTACCTACTATTCTAGTAAGTAATGATAATAGGTGACTGCCTTTGCTTCCCCAAAGGACACTCACTTTCCCTGCATCCTGAGAACTCCATGTCTCAGCCAGTTGGAAAGGCGCTTCTTGGAGGTCATTATTCAGGGGCGATATCCCCTGCAGCATGGGGCCGTAGGGAGCAGCTCCGCACTCCCATGGAAAGGAAGAGCCACATCCACACATCTGTCCCATCCCCTTTGCTCTGTAGGAGAGCTCTAGTGAGCCTAGGTCTGTCAGGAAAATTCTTGGCTCCTATGGGGACACACTCTATGTGTGAAACTGCATACAGGACCGAGGGGCCACAGGGCGCCTGTTTCTCACGGGGGGGAGGGGGTGGTGGGGCCTGAAGCAGTGCGGCCCAGCAACAGCTTCCACATCCATCCAATTGCTCTTTTCTTACCTCTGACAGAACTAGCTTTGTTCCAGCCTTTGGCAATTTGGAGGCAAGTGGGCCCCACTTCCTCCCCAAGGAGGCATGGGACCTACTTTGAGTGGAAAGGCCCCTCACGGAGCTGAGCCCAGGAAGGCACCCAGTCATGTCTGACACATTCCTGCATCCTGCTTCTTCATGAGCAATACCGCTATAAGCTAGGAATGTCTTTCCAAGGCTCAGAAAGGACAGGGGAGATGCATGGTGCTGCCTCTGGAATTTCGGTCCTCTGAGCAGACCTGGAGGTCTCCCCTTGAAGAAGCTAACCAGTTTCTTCCAAATACAGGCTTGCAAACACACACTGGGTGGCTGCCTCTTCTTCCCTGAAGGACGATCACTTTCCCCACATCCTGTGAACTCTGCATCCCAGCCTGCTGGAAAAGCGCTTCTTGGAGGTCATTTTTCAGGGACAATTTTCCCTGGAGCCCGGGGCCATAGGGAGGGCCCCATGCTCGCTGGGAAAGGCAGAGCCACATCCACAGTCTGTTCTATCCCTTTTGCCCTGTAGGAGAGCTCTAGTGAGCCTAGGTCTGTCAGGAAAATTCTTGGCTCCTATGGGGACACATCCTGTGTGTTAACCTGCATATCGGACCTAGGGGCCACAGGGCGCCTGCTCCTCTCGGGGGGGACCCTGAAGTGGTGCGGCCCAGCAACAGCCTGAACATCCATCTAATTGCTCTTTTCTTCCTTCTGATAGAGCTAGCTTTGCTTCTCACTTTGGCATTTCGGAAGCCAGGGGGAGCCCCACCGCTGTTGTCCTGGGGTCTATTGGAGGTACCAGGTCTATTGGACCCCAGCATGGCACCCGACCCCCTCAGACACACTCCCGCAGCCTCCTTCCCCATGGGCAGGACTGTTCTGACCTAGGAATGTGTTCCCAAGGCTCAGAAAATGCAGGGAGACACACGGCCCTGACTCTGGAACTGAGGCCATTGGAGCAGGCCTGGAGGTCTGACGTCTGAGACGGCAAACGCTTGCTGCGAGATACAGGTGTGAAAACACACTCTCTGGGGCTGCCTTTCCTTCCTCCAAGGAAGATAGCTTTTCCAGTCTCCTCCATGCTGAGTCACACATGGCTGGAAAGGTCTGGCTTAGAGGGCATTTCTCAGTGGCAACGGCCCCTGAGGCCCTGCACCCAGGGAGGGATCCTACCCTCCCAGGGGAAGTCAAAGCAACCTCCAAACAGCTGTTCTATCACGTTTCCTCTGCAGGAGGGAGCTAGTGAGCCCAGGTTTGTCTGGAACGTTCTTGGATCCTGCGGGGAAATCATCCTGGGAGCCCACCTGGATACCAGTCGTAGGGGCTAAAACTTGCATTTTTCTTCCTTGGAGCCCTAACGCAGTACAGCCTAGCAACTGCTTGAAAATCCATCCTGTTGCTGTTTTCTTCCCTCTGACAGAGCTAGCTTTGCTCCCCACTTTGGGATTTCAGAAGCAAGGTGGTGGCCTGCAACTCCTTGCCTGGGGTCCATTGGAGGTGCAAGGTGCCCTTGACCAGGTGATCCCAGCATGGCACCTGGCCCCCTCAGACACACTCCCGCAGCCTGCTTCCCCATGGGCAGGACTGCTGTCATCTAGGAATGTGTTTGCAAGGCCAGGAAACTGCAGGGAGACACAAGGCCCTGATTCTGGAATTGAGTCTGTTGGAGCAGGCCTGCAGGTCTGATGTCTGACAAGCCAAACACTTGCTGCAAGATACAGGCCTGAAAACACACTCTTGGGCTGCCTTTCCTTCCTCCAAGGAAGAGAGTTTTCTCAGCCTCCTGTGGGCTGAGAGTCACACAGGGCTGAAAAGCACTTGCTGGGAGGTTATTTTTCATTGGCCATGGCCCCTGAGGCCCTGTGCTCAGGGAGGGCTCCCTCCCTCCCAGGGAAAGTCAAAGGAAGCTCCAAACGGCTGTTCAATCATGTTTCTGAGAGAGTCATTGCCAAGGCAGGTTTATAAGAAGTTCAAGGGTCCCCAAGGAGAGAGGGGTCTAGAATTCTCCAGGAGGAAGAAAGGACAAACTTTTTTTCCCTCTACGTTCCTTAGGATTATATAACAATAATGCATCCTTCTTGAGGACAGTCTCTGGAAAAAACCTTCTGGCTAATCCTGTTATCTTAACATGTAAATTATGGGAGTAGGTCTAGTGAGGTCTTTACAACCTCCAGACATTCTTTTGTTCGTTGTAATAACTTATTGGAGAGTATATAACTCCATTATTAACACTAGCAAGGGGGTACTCTTTCTGCCCCTTGTGATGTCTCTGTCAGAAGCTTTCTCTATCTCCTTTATGCTTTAATAAAACTCTATTGCACAAAAGCTCTGAGCAATCAAGCCTTGTCTTGGGCCCTGGATTGAATTCTTCTCCTCCATAAGCCAAGAATCCCAGCATCTTTTCGTGGTTCAGCAACAACATTTCATTTCCTCTGCAGGAGAGAGCTAGTGAGCTTAGGTCTGTCTGGAACATTCTTGGATCCTGTGGGGAAAACATCCTGTGCCCACATCTGGATATTGGGCCTAGAGGCCAAAATTCGCATTTCTTTCCCGGGGAGCTCTAACATGGTGTGACTTAGCAACTGCTTGAAAATCCATCCCATTGCTGTTTCCTCCTTCTGACAGAGCTAGCTTTGTTCCCTGCTTTGGGATATCTCAACCGAGGGGCCCGTCCTTAGCTACTCACCTGGGGCCCATTGGATGTGCAAGGTGCCCTCGACTAGGTGACCCTAGCATGGCACTCAGCCCGCTCAGACACACTCCTGAGGCTTCTTTCTCATGGGAAGCACTGCTCCAACCTAGGAGTGTGTCTGCAATGCTTGGAAAGTGCAGTGAGACACACAGCCCTGACTCTGGAATTGAGGCCCTCAGAGCAAGCCTGCAGCTCTGATGTCTGAGAAGCAAAACACTTGCTGCAAAGAGAGGCCTGAAAACACACTCTCTGTGGATGACTTTCCTTCCTCTAAGGAAGATAGTTTTCCCAGTCTCCTGCTTCCTGAATGTCACACAGCTGGAATGCGCTTGCTTGGAGGTCATGATTCAGTGGCAATGACCCCTGAGGCCCTTTGCCCAAGGAGGGCTCCCACACTCATAGGCAAATCAAAGCAACTTCCAAGTGAGTCAGCTCTTCACATCAAGTGGCCAAAGTATTGGAGTTTCAGGTTCAGTATTAGTCCTTCCAATGTATATTCAGACCTGATTTCCTTTAGGATGGAGTGGTTGCGTCTCCTTGTAGTCTAAGCGACCTACAAGCATCTTCTCCAACACCACAGTTCAAAAGCATCAAATTTTCAGCTGTCACTTTCTTTATAGTACATCTTTCATATCCATCCATGACATGGAAAAACCATAGCCTTGACTAGATGGATCTTTGTTGGCAAACCAACGTCTCAGCTTTTTAATATGCTGTCTAGTTTGGTCATCATTTTTCTTCCAAGTCATAAATATGTTTTAAGTTCATGGCGGCAGTCATCATCTGCAGTGATTTCCAAGCCCCCAAAAATAGTCTGCTGCTGTTTCCACTGTTTTCCCATCTATTTGCCATGAAGTGATGAGACTGGATGCAATGATTGTAGTTTTCTGAATGCTGAGCTTTAAGCTAACTTTTTCACTCTCCTCTTTCACTTTCATCAGGAGACTCTTTAGTTCTTCTTCACTGTCTGCCATAAGGGTGGTGTCATCTGCATATCTGAGATTATTGATATTTCTCCCAGCAACCTTGATTCCAGCTTGTGCTTCCTCCAGCCCAGTGTTTCTCATGATGTACTCTGCATATAAGTTAAATAAGCAGGGTGACAATATACAGCCTTGACATGTTCCTTTTCCTATTTAGAACCAGTCTGTTGTTCCATGTCCAGTTCGAACTGTTTCTCCCTGACCCGCATACAGGTTTCTCAAGAGACAGGTCAGGTTGTCTGGTATTCCTATGTCTTTCAGAATTTTTCCCAGTTTATTGTGATCCACACAGTCAAAGGCTTTGGCATAGTCAATAAAGCAGAAATAGATGTTTTTTTCTGGAACTCTCTTGCTTTTTCAATGATCCAGTGGATGTTGGCAATTTGATCTCTGGTTTCTCTGCCTTTTCTAAATCCCTCTTGAACATTTGGAAGTTCACAGTTCATGTATTATTATTGACTTGGAGAATTTTGAGCATTACTTTACTAGCGTGTGAGATGAGTGCAATTGTGCAGCAGCTTGAACATTCTTTGTCATTGCCTTTCTTTGGGATTGGAATGAAAACTGACCTAATGACTAGATGTTTTCAATTGCATATGCTGAAAGAACTGGCTGTGCAGTTTCGAAGGAAAAAAAATCATTTTAACCCATTTTCTCTGAAGTGCAAGGCATATCATGGCCATCCCTGAATCATACAGTCACCTTTTCTTTATGTAGTCATAGTTTCATGCGTAAATTATAGGCCAACTCGTGCTCAAATTGACTCTGATATCAGGGGCAGATCAACTGATAAAAAGCTTGGATTGTCCCTCTAGAGGAAAGTGAGATCTTGGTCCCATGAGAAGAATCTGAGGGGTTAAGGGAACTTGCAAGAGTGGGAAAAGCTTAGTCCATCCTACATGTACCAAAATCTTAAATAAGGCTTATTTACTTTACTGAAGTAAAAAAAAAAAAAAAAAAAAAGATGATGAAAACAATTATAAATCAATGAAAGGTAAAGAAACTCATAGTCTGTGATCAAAAATTGCATTCTAAGAAAACTTTGTTCTCTTAACCTAAAGAGGAGACTAAATTCCATCTGGTACCAGCTTACCAGAAAACAAACAAAAAAAAATATTTATCGGTAAGCTTAAAAAAGTATTTTCCATATATCTTGAAGTAGCAGTATTTTTGCAAAGGCATAAGTGTGGAACCATAGAGGACATGGTTAAAACCTGATTAAATAGAAATTGACAAAGTAATCTGGTCACTGCTGCGACTTGAAATGCTTTAATATGATAACTAGAATTATAACTGACAGCATTTTACCAGGACATATCAGATTTTCACGGATGTCACATAATTTCTAGGATATCTATATTAGGAACTGAAGGAACCTTTGAACCTAGGAAAGAAAACAACAGTCTCAAAGGCCCTTGCTGAATCATCTATCAGCAAGGAATGTCTTTGGAAGGATCATCGCAAAGTGAAGGGAAAATACACGGACCTGCCTCTGCAACTTTGGCCCTCTGAGCAGATCTGGAGGTCTCCCTTTGTATAAGCTAATCTGTTCCTTCCAAATAGAGGTTTGCAACACAAAACAAGTGGCCACCTATTCTTCCCCAAAGGAGGCTCTCTTTCCCCACATCCTGCAAACTCCCTTTCCCAGCCTCCTGGAAAAGCGCTTCTTGCAGTTCCTTTCAGAAAATCCTATGGACGGATGAGCCTGGTAGGCTCAGTCCATGGGGTCGCTGAGGGTCGAACAAGACTGAGAGACTGCACTTTCACTTTCACTTTCACTTTCATGCATTGGAGAAGGCAATGGCAACCCACTTACTGTTCTTGCCTGGAGAATCCCAGGGACAGGGGAGCCTAGTGGGCTACCGTCTATGGCGTCGCACAGAGTCGGACACGCCTGAAGCAACTTAGCAGCAGCAGCAGCAGCAGTTCCTTTCTTAGGGGCAGTTATCCCTGAGATTGGGACCATAGGGAGTAGCCCCACACACATATGGAAAGGCAGAGCCACCTCCACACATCTTTTCTGTCCCCTTTCCTCTGGAAGAGAGCTCTAGTGAGCCTAGGTCTGTCAGGAAATTCTTGGCTTTGATGGCAACACACCCGGTGTGTGAACCTGCATACCTGACCTAGGGGCCACAGGGCACCTGTTACACTCGAGTGGGCCCTAGCAGTGCAGCCTAGCAAGAGCTTGAAAATCCGTCCAATTGCTGTTTTTGTACCTCTGACAGAGCGAGCTTTGCTACACGTTTTGGCAGTGTGGAGGGAAGAGGGCACAACCCCCTCCCCAAGGGGACATGGGGCCCACTTTGAAAAGAAAGGCCCTTTGAGGAGTTGAGGCCAGGAAGGTACACAATCATGTCAAACACACTCCCACTGCTTATTTCTTCATGGGCACTCCCACGATCAGCTAGGAATGTCTTTGCAAGGATCTCAAAGGGAAGGGAAGATACATGGCCTTGTCTCTGGAACTTCAGTCCTCTGAGCAGATCTGGAGGTCTTGAGTTTTATAAGCAAACCTGTTCCTTCCAAATAGAGGCTAACAAACACATGCCAGGTGGCTGCCTCTTCTTCCCCGAAGAAGGCTCACTTTCCCCAGTGCTGTGTACTCCCTGTCCCAGCCTCCAGGAATAGAGCTTCTTGCAGTTCCTTTCTTAGAGGCAGTTATCCCTGAGCTTGGGGCCATAGGGAGTAGCCCCACACTCACAGGGAAAGGCAAAGCCTCCTCCACACATCTCTTCCATCCCCTTTGCTCCAGAGGAGAGTTTTAGTGAGCCTAGGACTGTCAAGGAAATTCATGGCTTTGACGGGAACACACCCTGTTTGTGAACATGCATACCCAACCTAGGGGCAACAGGGCCCCTGTTTCGGTAAAGTAGGCCCTGAAGGGGTGCAGCCTAGCAAGAGCTTGAAAATCCATCTAATTGTTGTTTTGGACAGAGCGAGCTTTGCTCCACCCTTTGGCAGTGTGGAGGGAAGAGGGCCCAAACCCCTTCCCAAGGGGACATGGGGTCTACTTGGAGAGAAAGGCCCTTGAGGAGCTGAGCCCAGGAAGGCAGCCAGTCATGTCAAACGCACTTTCACTGCTTGCTTCTTCATGGGCACTTCCACTATGTCTTTGCAAGGATCTCAAAGGGAAGGGGAGATACACGGCCCTGCCTCTGGAACTTCGGTCCTCTGAGCAGATCTGGAGGTCTCCCGCTGTATAAGCGAACCTGTTCCTTCCAAATTGAGGCTTACAAACAAACACCAGGTGGCTGCCTCTTCTTCCCAAAGGAGGCTCGCTTTCCCCGCATCCTGCAAACTCCCTGTCCCAACCTCCTGGAAAAGCACTTCTTGGAGTTCCTTTCTTAGGGGCAGTTATCCCTGAGTTTGGGGCCTTAGGGAGTAGCCCTACACTCAGGGAAAGGCAGAGCCACCTCCACACATCTCTTCCTTCCCCTTTGCTCTGGATGAGAGCTGTAGTGAGCCTAGGTCTGTCAGGAAAATTCTTGACTTTGACAGGAACGCATCCTGCATACCCGACCTAGGTGCCACAGGGTGATTGTTTCACTCGAGTGGGCCCTGACGTGGTGCAGCCTAGCAAGAGCTTGAAAATCCATCCAATTGCTCTCTTTTTACCTCTGACAGAGTGAGCTTTGCTCCACCCTTTGGCTGTGTGGAGGGAAGAGGACACAACTCCCACCCCAAGGGGACATGGGGCCTACTTAGAGAAAAAAGGCCCCTTGAGGAGTTGAGTCCAGGAAGGTACAGAGTCATGTTAAACACACTCCCGCTGCCTGCTTCTTCATGGGTACTCCCGCTATCAGCTAGGAATGTCTTTGCAATGATCTCAAAGGGAAGGGGAGATACACGGCCCTGTCTCTGGAACTTCGGTCCTCTAAGCAAATCTGGAGGTCTCCCGTTGTATAAGCGAACCTGTTCCTTCCAAATAGAGGCTTGCAAACACACGCCAGATTGTTGACTCTTCTTCCACGTGGGAGGCTCTCTTTCCCACATCCTGGGAACTCCCTGTCCCAGTCCTAGAAAAGCACTTCTTGGAGTTTCTTTTTAAGGTCAGTTATCCCTGAGCTTGGGGCCATAGGGAATAGCCCCAAACTTACAGGGAAAGGCAGGCCACGTGCACATATCTCTTCTGTCCCCTTTGCTCTGGAGGAGAGCTCTAGTGAGCCTAGGTCTGTCCAGAAAATTCTTTGCATTGACGGGAACACATCCTGCATGTGAACCTGTATACCCAACCTAGGGGCCACAGGGCAGCTGTTTTGCTCGAGTGGGCTCTGAAGTGGTGCAGCCTAGCAAGAGTTTGAGAATCCGTCCAATTGCTGTTTTTGTACCTCTGACAGAGCGAGCTTTGCAGCACCCGTTGGCAGTGTGGAGGGAAGAGGGCACAATCCCCCCCCTGCCCAAGGGAAATGCAGCCTACTTTTAGAGGAAAGGCCCCTTGAGGAGCTGCTGCCTCACTTCTCCTCAACTCAATTTTTTATCACCATTTAATCTACATCATATGAATTTTTGAAACTAATTTGTAACTTTTAGAAAAAAAGACTTCTTAGGTATTAACATACTGATATTTCTAAAAGAGGGAAATACTTCTTCCCTAAAACTGTATTAAGAAAATTTGAACGTAAGGAAATATGTTTTGATGTAGCAGAATTATTATTTTATCTTTCCAAACCAACATTTGTTAAATGTTTAACTGGTAATAACGGTTCAGGCTTCCGTGGTGGCTCTGCTGGTGAAGAATCCACCTGCAATGCAGAAGACCTGGGTTTGATCCCTGGGTTGGAATGATCCCCTGTAGAAGGGAAAGGCTACCCACTCTAGTATTCTGGCCTGGAGAATTCCATGGACTGTATAGTCCATGCGTTTGCAGAGTCAGACATGACTGAGCAACTTTCACTATTCACTAATAACTGTTCAGCCTGAAATAAGAACTTTCAAAAATCTTTGAACACAGACACTCTAACTTAATTCCCCTCTGGGATAAATATTTTGGATGTACTTTTAGGTTATATATTCACAACAGGCACAGAACTCTTTTATTATATTTTTTATTTTCACATAAATTAACATCCTAGAAAAATTAAAATAGGAACACTAAATACAGTATTGCACATAGCAATCTCTGTTAAATGCCCCAGTATATCCTCGAAGTTCATACACACATGAAGGGACTGAAGGAGACAGGAAGATGGCAGAATAGCAACCAGAGAGCCACTACTGTGTCTGTGCACATCAACCACAGACTGAAAGGCAAGGACAGTATTTTACATAAATAGAAAACATTGAAGGGTTAATAGGGTGGCAGAGATGTGCTCTGCTCGGGCTGAATGTCCTTGCAAACGAGGCGTTCTGCCAAAAGAGTCTGGACAGAGCCTTGAGTTTAATGGTCCCTTGCAAACGAGGGAGCATTCCCTTCTTGTGTTGAGAAGGAAAAGAGGGCTTTGGACAGACTCTGCGGTAGACAGGGGTATCACTCCCCTTGCTGTACGATAACATGTATGCACCTGCACTGTGCTGAAAAGGCTTATTCATGCAGTCTGGAATTCTGCCTAGGGGGCTTTATAATATTAAACTGCAAATCGCTTGTGCATTTCTGTTCCTCTGGCCAGAGAGTGTATTGTCCGTCTCTTGTGTGTCTCTTCTGTTTTGTCTTTGTGTCATTTTGCTCACAACATCAGGCGCCCAACGTGGGGCTCGAGTGAAACCGAAAGGGTGAGTAACCCCGGGGGGATTTTAAATCCATAGCAGGGGAACTTTCGGGAAAATTATGGGGAATTCCTCACCCTATCAGGGGAACTTTCAGAAAATCATGGAGAATTCCTCATCATCATTACGGACACAATATATGGAGTTAGTCAAAGGACTTCTCCACTCCATAAGCGTTAAAGCCTCGACTCGTCGACTGAATGAGCTCTTTTGCTTGCTGGAGCAATATTGTCATTGGTTTCAATATCAAACTAAGTTACACTTAAACTTGAAGGAATGGAAAATAATTCAAAAGGAATTGAGAAAGCAACATCAGAAGGGTAACGTGATCCCTTTGAAGTTATGGACTTTGTGTAGTGCTATAACACAGGCTTTGACCTTGCTCTTTACTGATAATGAAACTAAATCTAATGCTTCAAGGAGGGGAGAAATAATTTATGAGGATGTCTCAGACGTTGGTGGGGCTTCTGCATCGCCTGAAGGCAAGGATACAAATGAGCCTCCTCCTGTAAATGGTGAAACATCTGATAGTTCAGAATCAGATTCTGAGGCTTCTTCGGTTTCGTCAGAGGAGGGCAAAGAGATTAAAGAAATGACCCATCTATTCCAGGAGTGGTGGAAATCCCGTAAGGAGGAGAAAAAAATCTACACCCTCTGCTCCTCCTTGTGCTTCTCTTTTCCCCACTGTGGTTGATCGGCCCGATGTGGGCAGGCAACATTGTCGGTTCTCCTTTCCTTTGTCTATGCCTCATGATGATGACTTCCTGCTCCCCATGGTGGGTTTATCGATCCTCCACAATTGTTTCCCATCCAGAGACAGCAAAATGACAATGTGATAAATGTTCAATACACTCCTTTGGAATATAATTTTTAAAGCTCTTAAAGCTGCAGTAGCGCAATACGGTCCTCAATCTCCCTTTGTTTTGGCTATGCTGGAATCATTGGGAAAAGGCAAATTAATCATTCCGTTAGACTGGGAATCTATTGCCCAAGCTGTCTTGGAGGGTTCTCAAAGGTTGCAACTTCGTAGCTGGTGGGAAGAAGAAGCTAGAAAGCAGGCTTGGATTAATGAGGGACAGAATCCCCCTGGTCCTCTCGAGGACAAGCTAATGGGAGAGGACCCTTATCGGGCTTTAAGAGAACAGGCTCAGTATTCTGATCAGGACTTACAACAAGTCCTCCAGGTCTTTTTACGAGCATGGCACCATGTGGTGCCTACTGGCCATGCCCAGCCCTCCTTTGTTAAAACAATGCAAGGCCCCAATGAGCCATATACTGATTTTCTAGCAAGATTGAGGGTAGCTGTGGAACGGGCTATAGGGAGGGATGAGATTTCAGAGATATTATTACAAACTTTAGCATTTGAAAATGCAAATCCTGAATGCAAGCGTATACTGGGACTTTTAAAGGGACAGGGTACTTCTATAGCTGAATGTATCAGAGCCTGCTAGGGAGTAGGAACTGAGCATCAGGCTAATGTCTTTGCTACAGCCTTGGCCAAAGCTATGAGACCACAAAAGGGAGGTAACTGCTTCCATTGTGGAAAACCTGGTCATATGAAAAGAGAGTGTCAGAAATTAAAAGCTGATCAAGGTGCAATTCCTAAAAACAGATCTCTTGCTGGGAAGAATAAGACTCCTCCTGGACTTTGCCATTGGTGTGGGAAGGGGTTTCATTGGACTAATGAATGCAGATCTAAAACAGACAAAATGGGCAACCTGATACCGGGAAACTATCCTGCGGGCCTAAGTCCTTGGGGCCCAGGAACAATACCGGGGACTTCTCCTCCTTGCCCTCCTGCCATCCCACCTGCCCCAACCCTGTTCCCCCCCAGCAACCATTACGAGTCGATGCCCCATTAAAAGGACCTCAGATGATGATTTCGGACTTACGGCCTGCTACTTCAGGGAGTGCTGCTGCTGATTTGCCACTAGCTGATAATGTTCTTTTGTCACCAGGGTGAGGAATTTATAAATTGCAAACACATGTATTTGGACCACTGCCTAAAGGCACTTTTGGCTTGATATTAGGCCGTAGCAGCGTGGCTTTGAGAGGTTTAACCATAATTCCTGGGGTAATAGACTCTGACTATGTTGGGGAAATTTTAATCATGGTCTCTACTTCTACCACGCTTTCATTGTTAGCTGGGGAACATATTGCTCAAATACTTCTCCTACCTTATCACCCCTTTTTGGCTCTTCCTAATGAACGAACAGGAGGATTTGGAAGTACTGGGTGACATATATTTTGGGAAATGCTTATCAGAGATTCTCGTCCTGTTCTCTCCTTGATAATACAAGGAAACAGCTTTGAGGGACTAGTAGACACAGGGGCGGATGCTTCAGTCATTTCTTCTCAACAATGGCCCCAAGATTGGGAAAAAGAAAAAAGCCCCTTAATGCTGATGGGATTGGGCTCCATTGCAGATGTCTGGAAGAATACCATCCCTTGCAATGCCAATTCCATAATGGAAGATCACTGTTTGTTACCTTTTATATTGTAAATATACCTATTAATATATGGGGAAGAGATCTTCTCTCTCCTTTGGGGGCTTCTGTAACCATTCCATCAGAAAACTAGTAGCCACTGCTCAAATTCCTCAAGCACTCCCATTAAAATGGTTAACTAATACTCCAAAATGGGTTGAGGAGTGGCCATTACCACAAATGAAGCTCGAGGTGTTAGAACAATTAGTACAAGAACAACTCCAACTTGGTCATATAGAGCCCTCTACCACACCCTGGAATTCTCCTGTTTTTGTTTTAAAAAATAAATCTAGAAAATGGAGAATGTTAACTGATTTACGAAAAGTTAATAAATGTATTGAACCTATGGGAGCCTTGCAATTGGTACTCCCCTCTCCAGCTCTTATTCCTCAGAATTGTTCCTTAATGGTGCTAGATCTTAAAGACTGTTTTTTTTACCATCCCCCTACAATTGCAAGATAGAGATAAATTTGCTTTTACAGTTCCTGTTCTTAATCATGCTCAGCCTGTTAAGCATTATCAATGGACAGTCTTACCACAAGGAATGATAAATAGTCCTACCTTATGCCAAGAATTCGTAGCTCGCTCTTTACAATCCCTCCATTGAGTATACCCCAATTATATTCTATATCATTAAATGGATGATCTCCTATTAGCAGCCCCTAGTATTGCTGAATGTGATGAATTATTTTTAAAAGTACAGGAGGCCGTAAGACTATACAATTTGCAAATAGCCCTGGAAAAAATTTCAAAAGGACTTTCCTATTTCATATTTAGGGACAATATTGGAACAACATAGAATAAGGCCCCAAAAGTTGCAAATTACAAGAGACCATCTCAAAACCTTAAATGATTTTCAAAAATTATTGGGAGATATTAACTGGCTATGCCCGGTACTTGGGATTCCCACTTATCAATTATGACATTTGTTTTCTACTTTAGGAGATACAGCTCTGGATAGGCCCCGGACCTTAACCCCATTGGCTTTACAGGAACTTCAATTTGTTGAACAACGATTAAATGACGGCTTTTTTACTTACTTACATGCGTCTCAACCTATTTTGTTTGTAATATTTCATACCCCTTATTCTCCATCTGGTGTAATTGCTCAAGAAAAAGGATTAATAGAATGGGTTTTCTTACCTAACAATTTTTCCAAAAAATTGACTACATATATGGATAAATTAGCCTTCCTTATACAGAAAGGTCACCATCATATTTTACAATTGTCAGGATGTGAACCACACCAGATTGTTACTCAGTTAACAACTGCTCAAATATCTCGATGTTTACCATTTAATGAAAACTGGCAAATTTCTCTTGCCTCATATCCTGGTTCGTTTTCTAATCATTATCCATCATCTAGATTGATTGATTTTCTCTGGACTAAAGCTATGATATCTCATTACCCAATTTCAGATGTTCCAGTTAAGGGACCCACTATTTTTACAGATGCAAATATAAGTACTGCTGGATATTGGACCCCGGAAAGTTCCAAGGTTCTCCCCCACTCATTTTCTTCTGTACAGCCCGCTGAATTGTGGGCTATCTATTTAGTTTTGCAAGATTTTCCCCAACTTCCTATTAACATTGTTTCAGATTCTCGATATGCTGTTCTCTCTTGCCTACAGCTTCCCCATGTCTCCCTTCCACTGAACCTTAAAACAACTATTAATAAATTGTTTTACCAAGTACAACAATTGCTCTTGCAGCGTTCAAAGTCAATTTTCTTTACTCGCATCCGTGCACATTCTGCCCTTCCTGGACCCTTATCATTCGGAAATGCTACAATTGATGCCTTACTTTATCCTATAGAAGCAGCAAAACAAGAACATCTCTTACAGCATACCAACTCCAGAGGGTTACAAAAATCTCATTCTTGTCCCATATGTGCACCCTTTGCTTTGCCATTAACCCCACCAGGTGTCAACATAAGAGGACAACAAGCAAATCAGATATGGCAAATGGGTGTAATTTACATTTCTTCTTTCGGACAACAAAAATGTGTACATCATACTATAGATACTTGCACACATTTTCAATGGGCCACTGCATTACATTCTGAAAAGGCTGACGCTGTTACTATTCATTTGTTATCTTGTTTTGCAGTTATGAGATTACCAATTGAATTGAAAACTGATAATGCACCTGCCTACCAATCCACAAAATTAGCTCACTTTTTATCTCAATACCATATAACTCATACTTTTGGTATTCCTTACAATAGTCAAGGGCAAGCTATCATTGAAAGAGCTAATTGTACCTTGCATGATTATCTTGAAAAAAATAAAAAAGGAGATTTATGAAAGAGAGATTTATGAAACCTAAAGACATTCTGAATAAAACCTTACTTACCCTAAATTTTTTGAATGTTTGGAGCAAGGGAAATCTATCAGCAGCAGAGTTGCATTTTCAAGGGAAAGAAGAGGATAAGAAGATCTTGAAAACACCTATTTGGTATAAAGAGAAAGGTTGGGTCCAGCATCATTAATATATTTGGGACGAGGGTATGCTTTCATTTCTGTTAATAATTACAGGTTTTGGACCCCAGCAAGATTGATCAAAATCAACAATGGCTGATCCATTTGTTCAAAAATTCGAAGAGCTTACTATGCAGAGGAGCTTTACTTTCTGCACAAGGGAAGCAACACCTCCTACGTGGGTGGGGTCAAATGAAGAGGTTGACCCAGGAAGCAGAGAAGACGTTCATGAAGGCGGGGCAACCTCTGAATCCTACCGATCTTTTGCTTGCCATGATGGTGGTGGTGACATGTCAGGTAATCGGTGTATCAGCAAGTAATCATACATATTGGGCATATATACCTAACCCCCCATTAGTAACAGCAGTTTCCTGGGGGGAACCAGAAGTGCAGGTATGTACTAATGAGACTGCCTTCTTTCCCCAGCCAGCTTGCAGGGGAAATAGAACGATCTCATCATAAACAACAATATAATATTAGTAATTTGACCGTTGCCGTGGAAGGTATTCCTTTGTGTATAGGAGGACACCCCTTTTGTCTGTCCACCAAGGAACATTCTCATCATTCTTATAATACATGGGGGGTAAAGTATAATAATTACCATTTTGCTACTTTTACTGTGCTTATTTCCACCAGGGGATTTAACACCTCGACAGAACCGATGGACATTCATAATGGAAAACACATGTCGCTATGTCCTGTTAACTTTTTTGTTCCTTCTCTAGAATCTTTGGAGTGGGAACGTTGCCGAGGTCATCGACCCTTTAAAGTCATGAATTATTCTGTGGCCATCATTGTAGATTGGAGTCCAGATCATGGGCAATTCTTAGAAAAATGGACAAATAAATCTCTTAGGTGGCATCGTGCAAATAGCACTTTGATGAGTAATGGTAATGAAACAGTTAAATGGCAGCAATTTGCACTTGTTCTTCCTCAATTACAATTGCAAGGATATCCACACATTCAAGGAGGTATTTGGAAACTATGGGCAGTTTCTGGTAATCTCACTATCTGGTCAGGAAACTATACTTTGGACAGTGGTGACTCTTTGGGTCCATTCCATGTTAATTTACATGTTAAAAAATCTTATTCAGCAGTGGCATGTGTAAAATATCCTTTTGCATTGTTATATGGGAATTGGACCTGGAATGATACTGTGGGGTCTGTGTCATGTGACTATTGTAATCTAACTCAATGTGTGAATCAGTCTTGGTGGGAAGAATTTGAAAGATGAGCCTATAACTCCAATTTCTCGTTAGTAATTGTTAAGGCTTGGACAGAAGCATGGTTACCTATAAATCTGACTCGGCCGTGGTCAGATTCTTTTGCTGTTTCTTATCTAGTAACCGCTGTACAGACTTCGCTACACCGATCTCGACGTATGCTTGGTGTGGTCATTGCTTCGATTCTAGCAGTCGTGTCACTAACTGCAACAGCGGTGGTAGCAGGTCTTGCGTTACACCAAGGAATTCAAACAGCTGATTTTATTCGGGACTGGCATAAAGACTCTCAGTTGTTATGGCAACAACAGCGAGATTGCACAACTTGCTACCGACATGCTCGAACTTCAACACACCGTTTCCTGGCTTGGAGATCAATTGGCTGTTTTATCTACACGAAGTGTGTTGAAATGTGATTGGAATTCTTCTAGGTTTTGTGTTACGCCTGTATCATTTAACATGAGTGAAGGATGGGATAAAGTAAAACTATCCTTGACTGGGCATCAAAATTTCACTACGGAGATTATGGACCTGGAATGACAAATTTCGTCTACTTTTAGAGGACTTTACCTGACATTAAGGGGTCTGATTTGCTGAAAAGTCTTCAAGAGGGAATGAATAACTTAAATCCATTAGGGCATGTATCCTCACTAATTGGGACTATCTTTGGGAACACTGTGTTTGTATTACTTTTATGTTGTGTTGCTTTTCTAGTCTTCTGGGGGTGGCGGAAAGGGAAACAATTAAAGCGAGAAGCAGAGAAGATCCAGACCATGCTACAATTTACAAAAGCAAATAAAAAAGGGGGAGATGAAGGGTTAATAGGGTAGCAGAGATGTGCCTGCAAACGGGTCTCTCTGCTTGGGCTGAATGTCCTTGCAAACGAGGTGTTCTGCCAAAAGAGTCCGGACAGAGCCTTGAGTTTAATGGTCCCTTGCAAACAAGGGAGCATTCCCTTCTTGTGATAAGAAGGGAAAGAGGGCTTTGGACAGACTCTGCAGTAGACAGAGATATCACTTGCGGGTGATATCTCTGTCACTTGCATGTATGCACCTGCGCTGTGCTGAAAAGGCTTATTCATGCAGTCTGGAATTCTGCCTAGGGGGCTTTATAATATGAAACTGCAAATTGTTTGCGCGGTTCTGTTCTTCCGGCTGGAGAGTGTATTGTCCATCTCTTGTGTGTCTCTCGTGTTTTGTCTTTGTGTCATTTCACTCACAACAAAACATAGTTACAATTCAGGTTTCCTTTTTAAGTCGCCTCCATAATTGGTTTGCAATAGCAACAGATTCTCCCCTTTATTCATAACCATACCCTAACACATATAATTTTTAAAAATCTATTAATGTTAGACAAAGCCATCACAATGCTTCAGGAGTGACTTAAAGAAAACCCCAATAAAATCACAATACTCAGGCAGGTGGATTTAATGAACAAGTCCTAGGTAGACATCAATCCATCTAAAGTAAGTAAGCAAGTAAGTAAGTAAGTAAACTCGCTCAGTCGTGTCCGACTCTTTGTGACCCCGTGGACTGTAGCCTACCAGGCTCCTCCCTCCATGGGATTCTCCAGGCAAGAGTACTGGAGTGGGTTGCCATTTCCTTCTCCAAAAGTTACTCTTTTTTTTTTTTTTTTTTTGGCCAACAGTTAGTCACGTTTGGCAACTTTATGAGGATCATTTAAAAGCACTGAGAAGAGCAACAGTAAACTTTGCAGAGAGGCATAGCTTTGGTTTAACTGACCTTTGCTGCAGATTGGCTTTATGTAGGTCCTAAAAGAAATGGTTGATAAAGGCCTTCATTTAACTTAAAATTATGATTCCTGCCTATATTAAATGATTTATAGAAAGGGTTTTCCTTTTACTATATATTTTTTCTATTCATTGTGTAATGAGTAAAAAAAACAATGATAATCTTCTTTCAGTTACAGAGACTAACCCAAGAGCTGGAAAAGCCTTATCTATGACGCATATAAATGGTACCTCAATTTTAAAATAAAAAATGTATATGTAGATGTAAAACTGATACAAACAAGTCACTAAAAATATCATGTTAACCATAAATCTAAATGCAGTGACGTGGAGTACTGGTCGTCAGGAGAAACAGTGTTTCGCTGTGACAGGGAATATTCTCACAACAGTAAGTTGGAGGTTACTGTTTGGCATGTTCAGAATTAATGCAGATACTGCCTCTTACACATGCTGTTTTGGTCTATTGGTAAAATACCATAAACTTTTACAAAAAGAAAAGGTGTCACATTCTCCGCTGGCCTACTGCTTTTGCATTTTTATATGAATACAGTGTAGAATTCAACAACCAGTAAACTGGAAAACATAAAGATTATGCAAGAAGCCAAGAAGAAAGGTGATCAAAATGATGAGCTTCCTTCCTGCCCTCAGGCGGGCTGAATCCTGTGGAAGCAGCTGCAGTGACTCATTTTTGTTCTGCTTTTCATTGGTCAGGTTTTCATGCTTATTTTTGCCTTCTGAAATAAATGCACCAGGTAAGAGAAATAGTTAGAAGGAATAACTTTAAAGAAAGTATGGAGTTTAGAATAGCATTTTCATTTGGATCAAATTCTTTGAGAAAAGGTTAAAGACCCACAAGCTCATAAATGAGAAAAGATATAAGTAAAATCTATTTATCTCTTGGAATTTTCACTAATGTTGAGGGGAAAAAAAAGGTTAAAATTTTAGCTTCTAATCGATGTGAAAGAGTATCAGCTCACCTTTCTCACTTTCAGTCTTATGTACAAACACATAAATATGAAAATTGAACGGAGGCTTCATCTCATTGTTAATGTGATTTAATTCTCTTCTATGACTCAGATGGTAAAGAATCTGCCCACAATTCGGGAGACCTGAGTTCAATCCCTGGGTCAGGAAGATCCCCTGGAGAATGGAATGGTGATGTATTCCAGTATTCTTGCCTGGGGAATTCCATGGACAGAGGAGCTTGGCAGCCTATCGTCCATGGGGTCACAAAGAGTTGGACACAACTGAGAGACTAACACACTTTCATCTCATTGTTAATGTGATTTAATTCTTTTCTGTCCTTATAACAGCATAATTGTGGTTGCTGCTGCTGCTGAGTCGTGTCAGTCGTATCCAACTCTGTGTGACCCCATAGACCACAGCCCATCAGGCTCCCATCCCCGGGATTCTCCAGGCAAGAATACCAGAGTGGGTTGCCATTTCCTTCTCCAGTGCATGAAAGTGAAAAGTGAAAGTGAGGTCGTTCAGTCATGTCCGACTCTTCGAGACCCCATGGACTGTAGCTTACTACTGTAGCGACTTCACTTCAGAGTCAGACATGACTGACGTGACTTAGCAGCAGCAGCAACCACAATTATGCTTTTATAATTGTGGTTAGTAAGTAACTATTCCTTCTCATTCTATACATGTACTTGAAGATTTACTTTCATCAAAAGGACAGAACATAAACCAAACCATAATATAATACCTGTTGTTCAATAAGATTTTGACACAGAGAAATGGAAGGGAAAATATCTTTTAAATGCAGATACAAGTTCTAACTTTTTCTAAATAAAGCTGTTTAATTGTGGCCCAATTTGGGTTATTTGAATATCTTCCATTTACGCTGTATTAGACTAACGCAATTCAAAATACTATTTTAAGGTATAACCCAACTTTTCATTTAAAATAGCATTTACTTACTCTGTAGTCCCAAGCGATAATCCCTCAAACATTCAACAAAACATAAGACAGCATCACATGGACTCATCATGTCCACCAAACCCTTCCATTCCTGGTGCACAACCTGATGTTTTATCTTGAAGGGAAAGATGGGCAAAGAGGGAACAGCTTGACTTGTTACACTTGGCTGTGGGCTGACAGCTGCTGGTAGCCCCCTGTGTGGCCTGAGCCCCTCGTCTGTGCAAAGAACAATGCTGCACCTGGGACTCCCTGTGTTAGGCCCCAAGGGTGCTCATGGGATTACAACAGCTGTGCTGTGACCCATGTATGATGAGGAGAGTGAAAGATGGCCCCCAACTCTACCAGCAGCCCCCACATATATGCACCCCCTCAGTGGATCCATCTTGATGGTTAGGCTTTGAATGCTGAACACCGAGATTCTTGTAGACTCTGGTACCTGATTACAGGCAGAAGGAAAAGCAGATTCTCTAAGTTGGAAGCTCACTATTTGTTCAAACTTAAGAGGAAGATTATTAACATGTTATTAGGTGGATTTGTATATTCTGAGAAAAGAGTGTTTAAAAGCCAGAGAAAACCACAAATCAAAAAACAGAATAAATACAATTCCAGTCATGTCTTAGTTTTATTTTATAGAGTGATTTTCCCTTTTTCTGTCTACAAACCTTTCAACATCTTTTACTCTAGGTGGGAAGAAAACACATGATATAAACAAAGACTTACAAAGATCACTACAGTGCGTCTATAGTAGGTGAGCAAGTATCATGAAGGATTTGATTTATTAGAGAAAAATAATACCATATAGACAGGAATGTTACCTGATACTTGATTTAAAAACATAATAGAACTAGAGGTGAATTCATCCAGGGGCTCTTAACTTGGAATCAAAGAGGGTTGAATGGAATAGGACAGAAGCACATTTATATTTTTAGGCATACTAAAGGAGTCTTATACACAGGAAAATAAAGAAATAGCCATCATATTCAGGTGAGGGTGCTGAGACTGGCTCCATTATATAAATGAGGATGGCACTACTACATAAATTAGAATCATTAATGAAATAAGCAGTATCATATAAGAATTCATATGTTTGTTTAAAATGATCTCAGATTCAGTTTCTACATTATGTTTCCCCAGGCATGGAAATCTATACAATGAATACTTGGGACAGGTTTGTTTTTTAATTGAGCTTCATCGAGCATGGGAACCAGTCATTTGAAAACAGAAAATAGAGACTGAGCAGTAATGTTTGAACACATCTAGGATTTCCTTTTAAACACATGCTTCAAGGAAAACAGTATTGAATTTACCAGAGGAACAGTTAAAAGAGGACATCATTGGAAGGGAGGTTGCGAAGCAAGTCTGGCCCTGCGGTCTGATGCTGGGGCAGCATCTGCTCACTTGGCCCCTTGTGTCCCTCAGGGAGGACAGGGGCTCAAGAATGCAGAACAGTATCACTACTAGGACTGCCCAGAGCTTCTGCAAAGATCCAAAAATCTTCACTTTAAGAGTTCTTTAGAGGGCTTCCCTGGTGATCCAGTGGCTTCTCCCAATGCAGGGGCCTGGGTTCAATTTCTGGTCAGTGAACTAGATCCCATATATTGCAAGTAAGAGTTTGCATGCCACAATTAAAGATCCCATGTGTGGCAACTAAGACCTAGTGCAGCTTTTTAAAAAAGGCACTAAAAGTTCTTTATAAATGCTATAAAATGTTATGAATGATTGCTTCTACTAAGCAAATAGTAAGAAATATATGTATTAGTTGCTCAGTTGTGTCCAACTCTTTGTGACTCCATGGACTATAGCCTTCCAAGTTCCTCTGTCCATGGAATTCTCTAGGCAAGAATACTGGAATAGGTTGCCATTCCTTTCTCCAGGGGATCTTCTCAACCCAGGGATTGAACCCAGATCTCCTGCATTGCAGACAGATTCTTTACTGCCTAAGCCACCAGTGAAGCCCAAGAAATATGTAGACTGCAATTCTACTAATAAAAAAGGTGCCATTGAAAGAAAATAACCTACTAGGTTAATTTATTTTTATTATTGTTCTTCTCCTTGGGAATTAAAAATAGAGTACTTCTGGAGAAACTGACAAAGCTGTGATTTATCTTAATAAAAGACTTATGGAGATCTTGAAACCTATTTCTTGAAAGAAATGAGTTATAAATATATTTCTTAAGCCTGATGGCAAAGTTTCTAATGACAGAATTCATCTCCTATGCAGCTGAATGAATCCTTGTTTTTAAACAACAGAATGAAACAAATCATTGAGTGCAGCAGGTATGAGGTTACTGTTACAGCTCACAGTATGGCACGATGGATCAAAGTAAATCTCTCTCTCTCTCTCTCTCTCTCTCTCTCTCTCTCTCTCTCTCTCTCTCTCTCTCTCTCTCTCTTTTTAAGCAGTTAGTGAAAATCCAGTAGATCCTCTCTTAAATTTATTTAGAACTCTTTAAGGCATTTTGTTAATATTTTTTTAAATGTGCTTCACATTTAGACCCCAAAGCATCTTAATTTTCTTACTATCTTATTTTCTAAGTATCACAGAAAGCTCAGTCTAATACAAACATTTTAAGTTTTACACAGAAAACAAGTGTGGCCATTCCTACAGCAGGAGAACTAGAGAGAGTGGTCAGGATGCCTGAGTCAGCACAGGGCTCAGGGCCCTGAAACCCAGGTAGGAATCACAGGTGTGTGCAGATGCCAAGGATGTTGCCCCAGCTCAGGGTTCAGGGTCGTTGTGCCCTGAAAGGTTTCAAAGAGAAATCTTAGTTTTCCATACTTTCCTTAGAAGGGGAAATGGGGCTGAGAGCAAGGACTCTGTATAGAATAACCTGGGAGTGCTGCAGGGGATCCTGTTGCCCTAGGACTCCCCACTGAGGCCAGGGCTTCCTCCACCCTACTGGTTCAGGCTCTGGATATGAACATGACTGATGGGGCAAGTGGTTCCCGTCTTCCCAGACTCTTGGCTGCACACACGGCTGAGCTAGGAGCTGGGCCCTGGGTGCCAGATGGCCGAGAGGATTACCAAAGTCAGGTGCAGAGGAATTTTGGAAAAGCAGCTCCCATGCCAGGGGGCTCTGTTTCAGGTCAGTTCCCCAGGATGTGCTTGCTTGGAAGCAGGAGATGCAGGCACTTGTGGGCAGCTCTCTGGGCAAGCCCATCTATCCTAAGCCTCCTAGCAAATGCTTCCCCCAAATGCCAGTTTTCTTTCAACAAAACTCTGACAAGACTTTTTCCCCACACTTTAGGCAGGAAAAAAAAAAAAAAACATGTCCCTGGAGGTGAGCTGGCAGAAGTAAGAGGAAAACTCCTGAGGGAAGAGGGGATGGAGAGGCCCCAGTCCCCTCCTGCTCAGGCCTTCCTCTGGGCACTGGGGATAGTCCATGAGCTCCAAGTGCAAGCCTGCTGATAACCCCTTTCCCTTCTGCCTCACCCCTCAGTCAATGATTCCTAAAAAATTTTAAACTGTGTAGGAAAAAGGAGTTCATTACATAACTAGATACTAAGTGAAATGGCATAGTGGTGATAACATTTCAAATAACAAACAAAAATGAACTACACATCCAATTTGGAAAGGAGAAGGGAATAGGACCTCCTTCACAAAGGGCTGCCCTGATAACTCAGTTGGTAAAGTATCCACTCACAATGCGGGAGACCTGGGTTTGATCCCTGGGTTGGGAAGATCCCCTGGAGAAGGGAAAGGCTATCCACGCCAGTATTCTGGTCTGGAGAATTCCATGGATTAGTCCATGCGGCCGCAAGGAGTCGGACACAACTGAGCGACTTTCACTTCACTTCACTTCACAATGAGAGAAAGCAGCCTGGTGAACAAGGAAGAAACCAGGGCTTGGCATTTGAGTTTAACTTCCAGTGAGGCACTTGAGTTTAACTTCCAGTGAGGATGTGGATGGGGGTCTGTGGATGGTGTGCAGAGATATAACTGTTGCAAGATTCATGATTTCTTTCTAATATGGCTGTGCCCTTGATTAAGGGCATTCCTTTAAGATTTTACCTTGTTAGTCAGTCTCCCAACAGAAACAAAAGCCATACATATGTTGCTGTTGTCATTCAGTTGAAAGGGAAGGGAGCCACTCCTCTAACACTGAGCAGTAATAATCTAGTCTAAGTGAGTGTCCCAGGAGCCGGGTTCGAGCATCAGGTCTGGAGCAGAGAAGAGTCTTCCAACCACAGGCTGAGAGCTGTGCTCTCCTCCACCACCAGCTTAGCAGAGTCACCTGGACTCTAAAAAATAATGCTAGCTTTCCTTCTTTCTAGTCTCTCTGCTTTTTGTGATGCTGTTTTTTCAAAACCACTGGAAGTGATGAGAGAAGAGTTTTCATGTTCACATGGTTTGTTTCCGTTCACATTTTCTTTGTTTAGGCTGCTGACTAGAAGCTGCGCTTCTTAGAATCAGCCTACCAAAGATGTCATCTGAAAACATTTTAGTTCCTTTTATAGTTCTCTATTGGCAGCCTATTAAGGTCAGTGAAAATATTTTAATCCGAAAGAGCGGGGAGGGGCTCTGGACGGAGGCTGGGTGGGAGCGGGGGTGCTGCTCCAGGAGACAAGCAGGTATAGACGCCTAGTGGACTGAGTCCCGGCTCGCCCGTCCTTCTTTATAACCAGGATGATCACACACCCACACATCCACAAAAATCCTGAAAATACAGTAGAAACAATCAACCACAATATTTCTTATGACTACAGGTGGAAAGAACTTAAGTGTTGTCAGGCACGTATTTCTGAATTTGAGTTGGATTTCTGAACTTTAACGCTAACAGTCTGACTTAGTGAGAAAAGCAACCACATCCGCGCCTCCAGGCGTGACGACACAGTTAGAACAGCTCACAGCAACTTCGACTCTTCTGACCAGACTTTACAGGAACCTCAGAACTCTGAGGGACTGGCCTGTGGGACCCGCCTCGGGATGCTGGGCTGGAGGAAGGCGCCTCTGTGCAGCCCACACCACATGCGCCACTCAGCGCAGAGACACGTGAGGGGAGTCTGCCACTTAATTAACAAGACCCGCTCAACTTTGGGGACTATTCATGGTCCGGAGCCCAAGATCCCATGACAATTAGATATATATGTTTTGTGCTTATGCTCTAAAAGCTGCAAATATATTCCTCTCATGAGTATAAAGCCAATAAGCAGAGATGATGTACATCAGTGTTTCCTGAAACTGTTATTGTGGAGAAGAGGTGGGTCCGAAGAGATGGATCGTTTCTTCATAAGAAAACGCATTCAAGTTATCAAGTTAATCCCCTAGATTCAGGATCTCTTTGATAACTGTCTAATGTCCTATAAATGTAGGCCATTATAATTCATGGATGAGCTACCACAGGAAGAAACAGCTGTTTCTTAGGTTTGGAAATGCTGTAGGTAAGGAAAGATGGGTCCAGAGGAGAAGGCTGTGTGCTTACTTCAAGGCAAAGGAAACAAAAATATCACACACACACACACACACACACACACACACACACACACACATACACACACACCTCAGAATAACCTCCTGAGGTACATATTGTTGTTACCCAACTTTAACCATGAAGAAACTGAAACTTAAAACGGTCAAATTACTCACTTGGGGTCAGAGTGAGTGGCAGATCCAGCCAGACACAGACAACATCTCCTCAGCCCAAGCTGTAAGCCTGGCTCTGTATGGCCTCCTCACAAGGCAAACGCACAGGACGATGAAAAACACAGCCACCAAAATCTTCCTCTAGTTATTAACATGAACATAGTCATTCACACTTATGCATTTATCATATATTTACATTCATTATAGTAATTTATATTTATTATATTTGTTTTTATTTCTGTTTATTTAGAAGTATTTGATTCTCAAAGGCTGAATCTCCTAGAACTCTGAATATATAAAATGCGGCAGGTTAAAATAGTTTTTGATAAAAGAAAGTACCTAGAAAAATGGGTGCAAAATGGTGTTTTGCCAGATCCTGGAGACTCCAGGTTCAATATGTGGGTCTCCCACACTACACGCAGATTCTTTACTCTCTGAGCCACCAGGAAAGCTCGATCCTGGAGAGGAGTGGTCTAACCAGACAAATTCTGAACCATATCAAAGGAAACATATTAATGGAAACACAATGGGCTACAGTGTTCATTTTTGAAAAAGGAAAACATATAAGATCATCCAGAGGGGGAAAAAAAAAACTACAACCACACTTTCTTGATTCTAATATATGGGAAGAATTCTTGGTGTGGCTGTCTACATAAGGGATGTGAACTGCAGTTAGTAAAAAGGCAAAAATACAGAAGACAGAAACTTTTCCATTAGGCTTTATGCTTGTTTACACAAATCTTCACTATACACAAACTAAATTTTAAGCTTTAACTCAGTGAAGACATTTGTGAGGAGAGGCAAGTCAGCACACACTTGGAGTGTGTAGTGCCCTTGCTTTTTGGTGATATAACCTGACAGAGGGCTACAACTCTGAGAAACCTACAAGGACAGGGAGCACATTTCCCCTGTTATCTCAGATCATAGTGGTCTTACGCAAATGGCAGCCAGTAGGTGCTCAGAGTCTCTGACAAGTGTTGAAAATGTTGACATTCTGTGCTGCTGAACATGGGAGATGCATCTATTTTAGAGACTAGATGATTAAACAGTAAGGTTCACGCTCCATTGTGTAAATAAGACCCTGAATTATATTCTGTCAAACAAGAGCATCTTCTTCTGTTCTTCCATAAGAAATTTACTATGGTATCAGAAAGTTGAGAAATCTGGAAGATGCCATTTAGAACCTTTAAAAATGCTTGGATGATACATTTTAAACCTTCACTGAAAATAGGAATATTTGTATTCATAAACATGTTGGGACTTTTAAAGCCCTGATAACATAGTTTTCATGGTTAATTTAAAATCTCTCGGGACTTCCCTGGTGATCCAGTGGTTAAGAATCTGCCTGTCAATGCAGGGAACATGGGTTGGATCCTTGGTTTGGGAAGATACCACATGCCAATGAGCAACTAAGTCCATGCACCACAACTACTGAGCCCACGGGCTCTAGAGCCTGTGAGCTACAGCTACTGAAGCCTGCACACCTGGAGCCTGTGCTCTGAAATGGGAAGCCCCTGCAATGAGAAGCCCGTGTGCCATGGAAGAGTTGCCCCCGCTCACTACAACTAGAGAAAGACTGAGCACAGTAACCAAGACCCAGATCAGCCAAAAAACAAAACAAAGCAAAGCTCTCATTAAAAAAAAAAAATAGCTTGCTTTTCTCATGGCTTTTGTAGTGCTGTTGTTCAGTCGCTCAGTCATGCCCGACTCTTTGTGACCCCATGGACTACAGCACACCAGGCTTCCCTGATCTTTACCACCTCCCAGAGTTTGCTCAAATTCATGTCCACTGAGTCAGGGATGCCACCCAGCCATCTCATCCTCTGTCATCTCCTTCTCCTCCTACCTTCAATCTTCCCCACCATCAGGGTCTCTTCCAATGAGCTGGCTCTTCATATCAGGTGGCCAAAGTATTGGAGCTTCAGCTTCAACATCAGTCCTTCCAATGAATATTTAGGGTTTATTTTCTTTAGGATTGACTGGTTTGATCTCCTTGTGTCCAAGGAACTCTCAAGAGTCTTCTCTAGCACCACAGTTTGAAAGCATTAATTCTTCCATGCTCAGCCTTCTTTATGGTCCAACTCTCGCATCCATACATGTCTACTGAAAAAAACCATAGCTTTGACTATACAGACTTTTGTCGGCAAAGTGATATCTCTGCCTTTTAATACACTGCCTAGGTTTGTCATAGCTTTTCTTCCAATGAGCAAGTGTCTTTTAATTTCATGGCTGCAGTCACCATCTGCATTGATTTTGGAGCCCAAGAAAATTGGAATTCTCCAGGCAAGAATACTGGAGTGAGTAGCCACTCCCTTCTCCAGGGGATCTTCCTGACCCAGGGATGGAACCCAGGTCTCCTGCATTACATGCAGATTCTTTACTGTCTGAGCCATCAGGGAAGCCCCCAAGGACTATCAGACATAGACACAGACTATAGACTATTAGACTATAGACACAGAGAGTTTATCACGTTTCCTCCCGTGACACTCAAAAGAGAGTACAGCAAAGCTATTTACACCACAATGGCTTGGAATCACGTGCGAGAAAGATGTGGGTGATACAAGGCAGGAGCGCATCTAGGAAATATACATATTAAGGGAGAACAAAACCACAGTTTTTTCCTCTACTGGATTATTCCTTTCAGGCTAAAAATATGCTGTTGATTCCTCCATTAAAAAAAAAATCCTTCACTCTTTCCCCCTCCAGCAAGACCTTCTTTCTCTGCTGATCTCTGAGTGTACTGGCTCCTCCAGAAAGCTACCCATCATCCTCTTCTCCTGCGCCCATCTAACCAGGCATTGGTTACTGGCTACCTAATCGTGCCTGCCCTTGTGAAGATACCAATTCCTCCTGCTCCTGCAAGCACCACAGCATGTCATATGGCTCTGGTTTACACCCTTCTTCTGGAAGCCTCTTCCACGTGGTCTACGAAGCTCCACGATCTGGCCCAATACCCCTCTGCGCAGTCATCTTCCACCTCTTTCCTCCTGCTCACTGTGTTCAGGATGCTCACTGCATCTGCCTCCCTCAGGCTCTGCACTTGCCACTCTCCCTGGATGGAATGTTCTATCTCCATTGCCCCTGCTTTATTCCTTCACTTCCTTCAAGTCCCTGCTTACCTGTCACAGAATACTGTCTGACAGGTGCACTTATGCTGCTGTACCTCTTTCAACTCTCTCTTCCCTTCGCCCTGAGTCCCCAAAGGATAGAGCAGGCCTCTTTCCTCACTGAGCACTAACACAGGACACCTTCATTCCCCTCTGAGCCTTAGTTTTCATGTTGTCAAGTGTAACCTATGGACAACACGATGGCTCATTATGGGAGAGTGCCACCTTCCCTTTGAGTAAATGGAGAGTGGCCAGGGCTTGGTGGGGGAGGTGAGGAGAAAGCTGGTGGATTATCCAGAGAATGTCAACATTGCTCAGTAAGATAAAATGGCAGATGAAACTGATTAAAGTTTCCAAACTTAGAAAGATATTCAAAGTATCGGGGATCCTGGGTGTTTTATTACTGATTTTAATAAACAAACAAACAAAACACCCAGAAGCAAAATAAATCAAAGTACAATGAAATAAAATAAAATGCTCATGGGCTTCACATAAGACAACATTCAGAAAGAGCAAGCATGAGTTGGTGCAGTCACCATGGAGAACAGTATGGAGATTCCTCAGAAAAACAGAGGTACCAGAAGATCCAGCAATCCCACTACACGGCATAGATTCAGAGAAAACTGTAATTCAAAGAGATGCATGCACTCCAATGTGCACCACAACAGCAGCACTACTTACAATAATCCAGACATGCAAACAAGCTAAATGCCCACAGACAGATGAATGGGCATATGTGGTACATATATATTTGATACAATGGAGTTTTGCCATTCTCTAGGTCCATCTAGGAACATGGATGGGTGAATCCAGGGATGGGTGAATCCATACTAAGTGAAGTAAGTCAGATGAAGAAAGACAAATATCATATGATATCACTTATATGTGGAACCTAAAATAAGACACAAATAGACTTATATATGAAACAGAAACAGATTTACATAGAGAACAGACTTGTGGTTGTCAAGAAGGAGGGGGCTGAAGGAGGGATGGCATGGGAGGTTGGGACGAGCAGATGCAAACTATTATACATAGAGTGGAAAAACAACAAGGTGCTACCGTATAGCACAGAGAACTGTATAGCACTGAGAATATATATCTCAATATCCTGAGATAAATCATAATGGACATATGTATGACTGAATTACTTTGCTGTACAGCAGAAATCAGTACATTATAAATCAACTATACTTCAATTTAAAACTTAAAAATTAAAAAAGAGGAAGCAGACAAAAGCATCTGAATTTGAGTTTGATATGGAATTATAATATGCAGATAAGAAATATTATGCATGTATAATAACTTTGATGATGATGATGATGACAACCATGGTGCTAATGATCTAAAGGTCCTTTTAAGGAGGAACAAATTATAAACAAGAGCTTTCCACAGAAACTAAGGAGCCTGGACTGGAGGACACTTATTTGCCATGATGGCTGTTCATCTGGACAGCTGAATAGACTAGCAATGCCCGTGTCCAAGGCCATGCTGCGCTTCCACGGCCAGTTCCACAGCAGCAGGATATCCAGTCCTCACTGAGGGCCCACTGGCTAGGAAGCACCATGTAAAAGGTCTGTCCTTGCCTCAAGAAATGTCTGCTTTCTTCTCAAGGGCTCAAACTTCCTCTCCTGACCTAGCAGTTGCCCATGGTTCACGTTTCTAAGCCTGTTTATATGAGTAGAAGCAAAGATCTTGAGCAGCGACCTGGTCAGGGGCCCATGGAGAGGGGTCCTAAGTGGAGATTCAGATGCCAGGCAAGGGCCCAGTGGGTGGTAGATGGGGACATTCTGGTGAGAGGGTGGAGGCCCAACAAAACAGAAGTGAGAGATAGGGCTTTATACCAGAGCAAAGGCGAACACATTTCTTCCCCCTTTTATTTATTTTAACCATTATCATAGCCACTCTTTGTTCCTAAGGATTTTTTTTTTTTTGAACAGAGGTAATTTATTTTTTTTCAACTAAAAATAATGGTTTTTTTTTCTTTTTTCTTTATTATTATTATTCTTTTACAGTCATGTCACTTTTTTTTTTTACTTTACAATATTGTATTGGTTTTGCCATACATCAACATGAATCCACCGTGAGTGTACACGTGTTCCCCATCCTGATACCCTGCCCACCTCCTTCCCCATACCATCCTTCTGAGATTTATCTCTTCTCCATTAGAACTACAGATTGAGAAAACTTGGACAATCTGACTCCTCTCATGGAGATTAGGTCTGAAAAAAGTTTATTTGGAATAGATGACTCATTTCAGATCACATACACACATATTACCTATTGAGTGTGTGTGTGTGTGTGTGTGTGTGTGTGTGTGTGTTAGCATGACTTGAGATTTCCTGAATCTGAAGTTTATTCAGAGAAATACTGCTCATTTCATCACTACAGAGTCATTATTTAAATAGATGGAGATCTTTTAAATTTTGGAAAGAACTTTGCTACTTGTTTTCCTACAAATTTGTGCCAGCAGATTTATCTCTCAAATTTTGATTTAGCTCATTTAGTCATATTACTAGTTGAAAGACTTGGTTTCCTTGAGTATATCTCCTGAGCACAGGGGAAATGGCCAGGAGTGGACCAGGCAGGAAAGAAAGTAAACAACATATGATTTCAAAACTGTGACCAACCTGAACAGATTGCTGAGGATAGGTGGGATGTTCTATTGTGGTCCACGATTAGGCCTAGTGGCTAATGTGAGAAATTCTACTCATTTGCTTTTTAAAAAAATAGCTTTATTGAGATATCATTAACATATTATTAAATGTCCATGCAAAGTGAACAGCTCATAGGACTGAACAGGGAATTCCCTGGTAGTCTAATGGTTAGGACTCAGAGGTGTCACAGCTGAGGGATGGGGAAGGATGAGGGGACTGAGACCCCACAAGCCGCATGATGTGGCCAAACAAACAAATAACAAAACAAACCAAACAATAGAAAACCCCATACCCCTTACCCCACAAGGCTGTGCAGCTGTCTATTCTTAGAACATTCCACCCACCAAAGGAACCTTGTTAGAGGTCAATTCCCATTCCTTTCTGCCCCCAGGCCTCAACAAGGGCTAATCTACTTCCAGGTCCTATATAAATACTTGCAAATTTTGGGTGTTTCATATAAATCAGATCGTACCATATAGTCTTCTTCTGTGACCATCTTCTTTCACTTAGCACAGCATTTTGAAGGCTCACCCGTGTTATAGCATATATCAGTGCCTCATGTCTTTTCCTCATTGAGTGCTATTCCGCGGTAAGGATGTGCTGTATTTTGTCTATCCTTTCATCTGCTAATGGGCATTTGAGTTTGTTTCTGCTGTTCAGATGTTATGAGTGACACTGCTGTGTGTCCTCTTCTTTGGATCCCAGGAGGGAGCTGTGGACTTAATGGCAACTCTAGGCTGACCTTTTAAAAAATATTTTGGCCATGTCCTTCCAACATGTGAGAGTCACAGACATTCAAAACTGAGTTTGATGTCTTATAACAGTTGTTCCTTGAGTATTAATCAGACTTCAGCAGGCAAAACCAGTGAATTAACTGCTTCTTGTCAAACAGAATGACCCAGCATGGCTGGGTCTAATACTGCCATCAGCTTCAAATCTGTTGTAGAGACTAACACCTATGTCTTGGAGATGATTCCTGCCCACCCCCGTTTCTCACAACTAGCTTCTGAATACCCATTACTGACCCCATGATCCCAAACTTTTTAAAATTTATTTTTAATTGGAGGATAATTGCTCTACAATGTTGTGTTGGTTTCTGCCATACAACAATGTCTATCAGCTAAAAGTATACACATGTCCCCTCCCTCTTGAACTTCTCTCCCACCCCCTACTCCATCCCACCTCTCTAGGTCGTCACAGAGCACTGGATTGAGCTCCCTGTGTTGTACAGCAACTTCCCACCAGCTAGCTATTTTACATATGATTTAGGTACATATGTTTCAATGCTACTCTCTCAACGCTTTCCATTTCTCTCAGCGCCCCACTGCTCTACCATGTCTGAGTGTGGAGTGCCAAGCAGACAGGAAGAAGGATGTTTGGCCAGTTGGCTCCTCTGCTTGGGGGGCTCAAAGCCAGTCAGGAAGATGTCACTAGGGGGTGCCTGACAGGGCCCTTGAATTCTTACAGTTTTCACTATCTAACAAAATCTAGGCTCCAGTGAAGTCCACACAAACCTAAGAATTTAGTTTTAGACAAATCTGCCCTTCTGTTCCTGCAGGTTATAATCATCACATTGAGAGGCTCCTAAAGAAATTGAAAATGATTCCCAAAATAATAGCTTGCTGGTAAAAGAATAGCTTACTTTAAGAATTATTTTCAGTTCACTGTTTTTTAGTCACTAAGTCGTGTCCAATTCTTTTGTGACCCCATGGACTGTAGACTGCCAGGCTCCTCTATCCATGCGATTTCCCAAACACTGATACTAGATTGGGTTGCCCTGTCCTCCTCCAGGGTATCTTCCCAACCCAGGGATTGAAACTGTGTCTCCTGCATTGACAGGGGGGTTCTTTACCACAGAGCCACCAAGGAAGCCCATTTTCAGCTCTTATAAACTCCATGATGTTATTTCTAATGAGTAATTTTTTAAAATATCTTTACTCCTTGTACCATATTTTGATCCAAACATGTTTTACTACAAACTTTGCTAATACATCAAAAAAACTTTTTAGCAAATGCTGAAGAGAAATTAATAATTGCTCAGATACCTTTATAAGTCTCTACAAACTCATCGGAAATGTTTAAATCCTTTTCCAAAGCAAAAAATGTCTGTGGACAAGCTTGAACCAGACAGAAAAGATGGACCTTTCAGGATGAGTTTATTCCATTTTTGAACATGAGGCTTTGAAAAAGGATTTCCCCAAAATTTAAAAATATCTCTTGAAACATGATAGGATAAAGAAGCAAGTGCAATGACTTTTTTCCATCTAACCTTCACCTTAGAGTTTTACATCAATTTTGGAGAACTCAGTTTTAGAAAATAAATTTTCTGATATCCACAGTCTTAGATCTTTTCTTAGCCATGGCTTTTTGTAAATCATTTTAGGAGAAAGAAAGGGGGAAGTTTGTTTTCCTTATCTCTAAAATCTGGTTAACATAAGCTTGTCATGATGCAGCTGAAACTCAGACTTTTCTGACCTCCAAAGTTGCTCCAGTCAGGAACTCAAGATAATGTGTGTGCAGAAGGTCCACTTCCTTCCACCTCTTGCTGCCTTTCCTGGTCCAGAGCATCACACCTTTCACCTGGGCCATCTCAGTTACTCCCTACTCATTTCTCAATACCATGGTGCCCCACCTCCTACACACTTGACCCAACAGTCTCTTCTGTGCATGAACTGCATCAGGTCATTCCCTTTCGAAAGCCTTGCAAGAATTCTTACTGTGCTCACAATGAAAGTCAGTCTCTTCGCATGACTGCAAGGGCCTGAATGGCCAGGCCCATGCCTGTTCCCTTAGACTCATCTCATGACCTGGAGAGCAGTCAGTCTTTTCTGTCAGGCTCTGTGACCTTCCCACACCTCTGACAGCCAGGCTCACCATCCTGCCCCTCACCAGCCTCAAGTTCTTTAGGTGTCAACATAAATGTTGCCTCTTCAGAAAGGCCTCCTCTGACCACACTTTCTAAATGAAACTCTTCTGCTTTTCATTCTGCAAAATTGGTTCACTCTTTACTTTCCTCATAGTGCTAATTTCAACCTATAATTTAAAAATGTGTGTGTTCACATTTTTATTGTCTGCCTCTCTCTCTCTAGAGGGTAAGATAAACATGGCCAGGAAATTTGCCGAGCACAGAGTAGGATGTAAATATTTGCTGAATTGATAAATTCATGAATTTAATTGCCTATTATATCTTAATGCATGTGAATTACTCCTTTAATGAGCATACGTCACATCCCTTACACATTCCCAGGCTCCACTGGCCACTGTTCTGTCTTGTCATTTTCCAGCCAAGGCGTCTGCTACAGGGCTCAGAACTAGGACGAAGGTTTCTTTATGGGCCGTTTCTTTAGAAACTGATGCCTAAATTTAAGGGGTAAGTGGTTGGCCAACTTCACATATTGCTGTGTATGACAGTGCTGAGTAGAGGTCCAAGAGGCAGCTCCATTTGGGTGTCCAATGAACACATGATTACAGAACAGTAAGTCTGTCTCTTTAGCTCAAGTTTATTTTTCATTGCTTTGAAAATGGTTGCTTCCTTCTATTCTAATGACACCCCCATTTCAATCTGAACACATAGCTCATATGCATACAAATAATGGAAAAAGGAATGTTAACAGTGTGTGAGGCACCTTCAGTTTAACGTGCAATATCCTAAGGCACAGAACACAGACACTTTTCCTCCAACCACAGACCAGTGGGGTTGAGACCAGATCTGACTGCCCCTCGCCTGCACAGTGGGAGGAAGGAGTAGCTGCTCTTTCTCCTGGTTCCTCAGAGTAAATTAAACCAGCAAATTAAGCTAGACAGCACTTTAAGCACAACCCTTACTAATGCCATCACTGATTTAGCAAATTAAAATATCTCAAGCTGACTACAAATGAAATGGTGACAGGCCTCACTGCATGATGGGGCTTGAGGCCTGGCTCCTGGAGATTGATCTCCTCGTCTAGGACACTCTCACTCCCAGGACCACCTGGTACACTCCTAATCAGATCTGCATCAACAGAATTCTGGAGGAACTGATCCCCTCTTGTTGCTTCCCCCTGCCCGTCACACTGTACCAGGGCTAGGCTGTCAGCTCCTGAGACAGGGTTGCCATCAAATGATTGAGGGGTCTCCTGGGCCTGGAAACTCAACATGGAGTGAGACGATGACCACAAGTCACACAACTGGACTCTGCCTAAAGACAGAGTTCAGCTATAACAGAGCTACTGCTGCTGCTGCTAAGTTGCTTCAGTCATGTCCGACTCTGTGCGACCCCACAGATGGCAGCCCACCAGGCTCCCCATCCCTGGGATTCTCCAGGCAAGAACACTGGAGTGGGGTGCCATTGCCTTCTCCATAACAGAGCATTTGCTGGCAATGAAGCTGTCTTGGGCAAAACTGTCTTCCCCAGGACCATGATTCCTCCATCACTGTGGAAAAGCATGTGTCAACAGGGGATATTATATATATACACACATACATATACACACATACATGTATAGCTGATTCACTTTGCTGTATAGCAGAAATTAACACAACATTACACAATAACTATACTCCAATACAAAAATTTTTAATACAAAAAAAGGAAAGAAAAGCACCAGTGCCTCCATCACTCTGCACTAAGTCACCTAGCTCCTATCCCCCAAGCTTCCTGGGCCTCCCAAGTGGATAGTGATACTGACAGCCTCCTGGAGATGAGATGGGTCCCCTGGGTCCTCACACACGGACAATGTGCTTGGGCAGCATTCATGTCAGCTTGTCCCCATCTTCTGGATAGAGTCAAGCTCACATTTAAAAAAATTATTTTTTATATTTTGTGTTGCTCAATAATAATGAGTCCAAATTTCTTTGGAGATGGACCTCTAATTAATAAGTGTACAAGCCTAGTTCCACATATATGAAAAAAAATTTTTTCTGACTCAAGACAAAACCAATGGGTCAGCTGTCTAAAGCATCAAGAGAAGTAGAGCATGATTTAAAACCAAGAAAGGACAGGTCACTTCAGCATCTTCAAACAAAAGTTCATCCTTGGACTCAGAATCAAGACATTTTACCAAACAAGAAGGCAACTGCATCACAATAATGCCTTGCATTTACAGATATGTTCTTAACATGCCTTGTCAGAATGTCACATGACCTTGTGGGTCATCATAATCAGGAGGTCATTTGTATTAAATGATGGACAACAGCCACTGAATGTTGAGCACAGAGACACTGCCCTACATACTCTAATAACCTTGTTCAGTTATAGTCTCTCTGCAGGACAGCTATTACTATCTCCACTTTGCTAACTCGGAAGCCATGCCTGTCTAAGGCTCAAGCCAGCAAGCGTGTGTGCATGCTAAGTCGCTTTAGTCATGTCTGGCTCTTTAAGACCCCATGGACTGTAGCCCACCAGGCTCCTGTCCAAGGGATTCTCCAGGTAAGAATACTGTAGTGGGTTCCCATGCCCTTTTCCATGGGACCTAGCCAACCCAGGGATCAAACCTGAGTCTCTTACATCTCCTGCCTTGGAGGTGGAGTCTTTACCACTAACACTTACCTGGAAAGCCAATAAAAACTCTGGTCTAGAAATACTTGTGTTTTCCACACCCCATTGATTAGAAAGACAGAAGACCTTTTCCCCATAGACTAGAAACTCACCATTTCAAGAAATATATCTATTAAATCATATAAGTCATGAGAAAAAGCCAAAAATATATTACTACCACTCTATACTCAAGCAACAATTAGTAATGATTTTTATAGAGTATTTATAACCTTAAAATATTATTCAATGTATACCTTACAAATTAAAGCAAGGAAAACTTGATCAGAAAGAAAAATTTCAGCCATGCCATTAAAGCATCTTTTGAGTTTAAGACACGCTAAGACATTCTGGTTACACAGGTTATTTTTAAAGGCTTAATAAATATATTAGGGCTAGTAGAGTATCATTTACTTGCTCCTCCCTAACTTCAGTGACAGTGCCAAGAAGGGGGTTATCACTCATGGCAATCCTCCTCTCTGGCTGCAGGACTGCTGAACCAATCACAGTCCCCACAGAACCAACCCCTGGCCACTGTGGCTGATCCAAAGATGAATACGACTCATCTGGATTTCCTCTCTGGGATTTCTCTAGAAGCTCGAGAATGCCCTCTCCTCCTGGGTTGGGAGAATGTGAACCAGGGCCAGACTGATGGCCAGGGGTCCACCCTTAAAGAAACAGCCTGGTCTGAAAATTGTGCTAAAACACAGAGCAATTGGAGGGAGGGAGATGAAAGATGAGAGAAGGTGAGAGTGCAGATGAGAGAGAAAGAGAGGAGAAGAGGGAGCACAGGAGGAGGAGAGGACACTAAAAATACAGGTGGAAGGTGGCAGGTACAGACACACGTGACCAACACCTCCACCCAACCCAGGCTGTGGTTGGCATTTCTGCAGTGAGGCATCCACAAACACCTTCCACCCTGTCCTCCGGAGGGCTAAGGAGCTCTCTCACATGCCACGTGCTCCTCCTAAGTCCTCTGTTAAGAGCAAGTGAGCAGTGTGCAGTGGACAGCACCTGCCACCTGCCCGTTAACATCACTACGAGATGAAATGAAGTCACCTCCAGTGAGCCAAAAAGCCCACTGGAGTTTTTTAAGCACAGGAAGAAGTATAAAAAAAGGATCAGGTTGATTGTATGAGATACTCAGCGAGCATGTCCAATGCCTAAGATCTCATAAATAGTGGACTGTTTCAACAGTGTTTCCTGGAAACCCAGTTCTATCTCGGGGACAAAGCCTTCACCATTTCTGACAGTGAATGACGTGCTCCAGGCCAACATCATCTCCATGGCAGCTTCTCAGCACTTCTGGACAGGCCATGTGGTGAAGACAGCTTGGATGAGAGACCCCCTGCAATCTCATGCCAGGACTCTAGCTAAGAATCCCTTGCTCACTTATGTGCCCTCAGGCCCTCTCCACTCCTGCTCTGTCCATGCCTACCTCTCGCCATTTCCACTCTGTCAGTATTTAGGTAGGAGATGGTGGGCCTCTGGGACAGACACCTGATATTTGTCAAGTGGAGTAAAATTCAAGCTTTGTTCTTACCCAGACACTCCAAGGAAATAGCTAGTGGTAAAAGCTGAGTTCTGCTAAAGCAAAGAGAAAAGGTGCCCAATCTTGAGGTCAAGGAAGACTTCCCTGTCTGCACATGTTCAGGAAGTCTTCTTTGGGGTTGAAAAGGGAAGGGACCCCATCCCATAATAAGTGCAGAAATGCACCCATAGGCCTCTATGGAGGGATACATCTGAAAAGAAAGTTGCACACACACCTTTGGGAAGGTGCGTGGACTAGTCAGTCAGGTGTGAAGAAAGAAACAAGATAATTGGCCAAAGGTAAACAGACCTAGAAGGGCTGTCCTATATAAGTGACTTAAACACCTCCAGACTGTGTTCCTCCTCACTCACTCTGCACTCTTCTCCAGGTGTGTATCTCTGCCCTCCTTCTGAGCTGGATGAACAAACTGTTTTCCTGTGTGCTCTCCCATACATTGTGCTATGTATCAAATCATAAATGTTGGACCTGTTTTTGCAGTTTTTGCCTCCTTGAAACAGTCTTGCTTACAAACAGGTGCAAGAGCCTGGGCCACTTTTGCTTCTCGCCTCTAGTCCCTGGTGGTCTAGTGGCTAGGACTCTTGGTTTTTACCCAGGTTCCCCAGGTTTAATTCCTGGGCAGGGAATTAGGATCTCTCCCTCTGAGATCAGTATAATCCCAGCTCCTGTGCAAAGTGAAAACACTGATCTTTCTATATTGTTTCCCAGTGTGACTGAGCCCCAGGCCCTTTCCAGGCTTAGGTCAGAGCAGAAAGGAAGCAGGGAGCACCAGGAAGGGAGGCTGTCTATGACATACCAAAGTTAAAAACAGTTTCCTCCTCACCATTTTCCAAACTGAGCAAGCCTTGCTCAGTGAAAAGCTGGAAACATCCATGTCTGAACAGTGGTCCAGATAGGCCCATGTTCACTCAGTTCTCTCCTGCCTCAACAATCTGGACTCCTGAAAAATGTCCTTTACATTAACCTGGGTGATGCATCTTGAGGTAGAACAGGTTCACTATCTACAAGTAGTTGTTTACAGTGTTTCCCTTCCATTCAGACTGCTCTCTTTTCCATCCACTGGTCACTGAGGCAGACTTCCTGCTGTGATGGAGTCGCGGGCTCTAGGTAGGTAATTCTATTGGTGAGAATAGTCCACTTGCTCAGCAAGTGTCAGCAATTAATCTTACCTGATTTAAAGACTGATTGAAATCTACTTACAAGTGAAAACAAGGTGAGCCAGCATGGTTTTGTACATAAGCAAGACCAAAATGAAGATGATAAGAAAAAAAAATTGTGGAACTTTGTACTACGATCAATAAAGTTCCTTAAGAGGTACGTTTTCTAAAGCAAAATCCCTGTTAGGGTCAGGATGTGAGAAGCGCACTAATAGGCTCAGGATTAGGGTTTGGTTTCCTTTTTATTCTCCCTTCAGACCCCACAATTTGGGGACATGCTTCCCAAGTTGGTAACAATGCACTTGTGTAAGCCTCATAATCAAGGGACAGAGATCATATTCCATGTACTTGAGATGGGAAATTTCCCTTCATTTCTGAAGATATACTTAAGGAAATGTGATCTAGATTTTTTAAATACATACATTTCAGGGGGCAAAGTCTATTATAAACATTTAAAAGACACTGTCTAATTATAATGGTTTGAATTTCTTTATATCTTGCTCCAAACTGTAATAAAATAAAATCATTTATTACATATATGAACTAATTGGAGTTTTGAAAAGAAACTGGGTATTTGATGAGATTAGAGATTATTATTTTGGGGGGATGAAACTACTGATGGTTATTTTTTAAAGGGGATTTTTAGAGATACATACTAAAATCTACATAAATGACATTATACCTGTTGAAGACTTGCTTCAAAACAGTGTGGGAGGGGGCAAGCAGGCAGGGGGTATAGATGAAACCAATTCAGGGACTGCTGAAACTGTGTGATGAATGCATAATGATCACTGTTCATTCTATTTACTGCCTCTGAATCACAGTTAAGCTCTCCACCTGCATGGTGTTTAATTTACCTACCCCTGCTTCCTTTAGCAAAGTATCAAATCATTGTCTTCTATTTATGGATTCTCAGATGTCCTATTATTGGATTTTCCTTGAGATCCTAAGAGCATATGCAGATTTCTGCATCTATCAATAATATTCTCTCAGCCATGCAGACTCATTGAAAGACACCATTATTTATATACAAAAATGTTCCCATGTTCTCACTCATTTTAAAATCTGGCTTCATAGATCACCATTCCACTACTTTTCTCTCAACAGTCTCTGATCTAAACTTGTAATTTTTAGCTATTTTTCTTCTCATGAACTAAAATAATGGAACCATTACTGTCTTGTTTACTTGAACTTGAAAGTGAGAATTTATTAACAGCTTTCTTTTGCTCCTTTAGGTTAAACTGATGCAAACTGAATTAAATATATTCCATTTTCCCCTTACAAAAGTCTCAGGAGTTTACAGGAGACAGTTGACATAATGATCACCTATTTCATGGCCTAACTTTGTACCAACTTAGATTTTTTAAAAAAGTTGAAAAGATAATATAGAGAATTCCAGTATAGCCTCCATTCAGCTTCTCCTAGTATTAACATCTCACACAACCACTAAGAGATAACATTGAAAACGAGAGGATTCTCTTGTTAGGAGCCATTGCAAACTATCTTCTGAGTAAAGTGAGTGAAACTGTATAGATGAGTGGGGAGGACAGGTAAGGGTGGTCACCCCAATGTGGTGCTGGCCTGCTGACCCTAAAAGACAGAGAGACACACACACAAAGGTATATATATTTAATTGAAGTATAGTATCATGCTAATTTCCGGTGTACATCATAGTGACCCAGGTATTTTTTCAGATGCCTTTCCAATATAGGTTATTACAAAATACTGACTATAAAGTAGGTCCTTGTTGCTAATCTATTTTATTCACAGTGGTTGTATCTGCTAATCCAAAACTTCTAATTACTTATATTACATGTAAGTAAGACCATAAGAGTATTTGCCTTACTCTGCCTGACTGATTTCAATAGGTGTAATATTCTCTAGTCATGTCTAGCTCTTTGAAACATCGACTGCAGCACGCCAGACTCCTGTTATTTACCATCTCCTGGAGTTTCCTCAGATTCATGTCCATTGAATCGATGACGCCATCCAACCATCTCATCCTCTGTCACCCTCTTCTCCTCCTGCCTTCAAACTTTCCCAGCATCAGCGTCTTTTCCAATGAGTTGGCTCTTAAAATCAAGTAGCCAAAGTTTTGGAGTTTCAGCTTTAGCATCAGCCCTTCTAATGAATATTCAAGATTGGTTTCCTTTAGGATTGACTCTTTTTATGTCCCTGCTGTTCAAGGCACTCTTAAGAGTCTTCTCCAGCACCACAGTTCAAATGCATTAATTCTTTGGCACTCAGTCTTCTTTATGGTCCAACTCTCACATCCATATTTCTGATGCTTACTGGAAAAACCATAACTTTGGCTATACAGACCTTTGTCAGCAAAGTATTATCTCTGCTTTTTTATATGGTATCTAGGTTTGTCACATTTTTTTCTTCCAAGGAGCAAACGTCCTTTAATTTCATGGCTGCAGTCACCATCTGCAGAGATTTTGGAGCCCAAGAAGATAAAGTCTGTCACTGTTTCCACTTTCCACTATTTTCCCATCTATTTCCTGTTTCCATTTTACCCCTATCTATCAGGTGAAATAATGGGCTGGATAAAGCACAGGCTGGAATCAGGACTACCAGGAGAAATATCAATAATCTCAGATATGCAGATGACACCACCCTTATGGCAGAAAGCAAAGAGGAACTACAGAGCCTCTTAATGAAAGTGAAAGAGGAGAATGAAAAGGCTGGCTTAAAACTCGGCATTCAAAAAACTAAGATCATGGCATCCAGTCCCATCACTTCACTGCAAATAGATGTGGAAACAATGGAAACAGTGACAGACTTTATTGTCTTGGGCTCTAAAGTCACTGCAAATGGTGACTGCAGCCATGAAATTAAAAGACACTCGCTCCTTGGAAGGAAAGCTTTGACAAACCTATTGTGATAATCACTCAGTCGTGTCCAACTCTTTGCAATTCCATGGACTGTAACCCACCAGGCTTCTCTGTCCATGGAATTCTCCAGGCAAGAATACTGGAGTGAGTTCCCATCCCCTTCTCCAGGGGATCTTCCTGACCTAGGGACCAAACCGGGGTCTTCAGCATTGCAGGCAGATTCTTTATCAGTGACAAACATAGACAGTGTATTAAAAAGCTGAGACATGAGGGGCGGTCCTAAGATGGTGGAGGAATAGGACAGGGAGACCACTTCCTCCCACACAAATTCATCAAAAGAACATTTAAACGCTGAGTAAATTCCACAAAACAACTTCTGAATGCTGGCAGAGGACATCAGGCACCCAGAAAAGCAGCCCATTGTCTTCAAAAGGAGGTAGGAAAAATATAAAAGACAAAAAAAAAAAAAAAAAAACAGAGAGAGAGAGAAAAGAGGTAGGGATAGAGCTCTGGCCCAGGAAGGGAGTCTTAAAAAGAGAGAAGTTTCCAAACACCAGGAAACACTCTCACTACTGAGTCTGTGGTGAGCCTTGGAAGCACAGTGGGCAACATAACAGGGAGGAAAAATAAATAAATAATTAAAACCCACAGATTACGAGCCCAACGATAACTTCCCCAGTGGAGAAGCAGCGCAGATGCCTGCACCCACAACTAGCAAGCAGGGGCTGGGCAGGGAGGGGCAGGCTGCATTGCTTAGAGTAAGGATATGGCCAGAATGCCCCGAGGGCAAACTGAGCGAACTAACTTGGGCTAGCAAACCAGACAGCAGGATAGCTACCACGTGAAGAGTCCTAACCTAAGACACCGCCAGGCCCGCACACAGAACAAAGGACTGAACAGAGATAGCCGGCTGCAGACCATCCCCCTCCAGTGACAGGCAGCCAGAGCCGGAAGGGGGCAATCACAGCCCAAGAGAGACATTATCTACCAAACTGCAAGCAGGCTTCTTTGCTAACTAAGAACTTCTTGGGGTTCTGGACTGTCAACATCCGCCTGAAAATGTGTGCTGGTTGTACACCCAGAAAACCAAGCATCAGGGACAGGGGAGGCGATAAGTCGCAGTAACCGTGCTCACCAAACACCACATCACCTGAGCTGCTCAGACCTCAAAAGGGCACAAAACACAGGCCCAACCAAGTCTGTGCTTCTGAGGACTACCCAAGTGCCTGAACCTGAGAGGCTTAGACCTGGGAGGTGCATGCAGCCCAGGGCCGGCCTCAGACGGTTCCCGGCTGAGTAACCTACAGCCTGAGCAGTGTGGGAGGGAGGGCACATGCGCCGTGAGTGGGGGCAGGCCCAGTATGTCTGAGACACTGCAAGCACATGCCAGTGTGCCAGTGTTATTTGCTTGCAGCGTCCCTCCCTACCCACAGCACGACTGAATAAGTGAGCCTTAAAAAAGTGTCCACCATGGCCCCCATTGTGTTAGGGCAGAAATCAGACACTGGAGAGACCAGCAAACAGAAGAAGCTAAAACAGAGGGAACCACCTTGGAAGCGACAGGTGCAATAGATTAAAACCCTGTAGTTAGTACCAACTACATAGGAAGGGGCCTATAGATTTTGAGAAATATAAGCCAGACCAAAAAACTATCCGAAAATGAACTGACCCCACACTGCCCACAACACCAGAGAAAGTCCTAGATATATTTTTACTATTTTTATGATCATTCTTTATTTTTAATTTTTAAAAAAATTTTAAATCCTCTATTACACCTTTAATTTTCATTTTTATAACTTCTTATTGCTTTGCAAAAAAAAACCCCTATTTTTTTAAGCAAACTTCATATATATATATGATATAATTTTTGTGACTTTGTCTTTTTTTTCTACTTCTTCTTTTCTTTAATATTGCATTTTTGAAAATCCAACCTCTACTCTAGATTTTTAATCTCTGCTTTTTGGTATTTGTTATCAATTTTGTACCTTTAAGAACCCAATCTTCAGTACCCATTTACTTGGGAGCGAGATTACTAGCTTGACTGCTCTCTCCCCCTTTGGACTCTCCTTTTTCTCCACCAGGTCGCCTCTGTCTTCTCCCTCCCCCTTCTCTTCTCTACCAAACCCTGTGCGTTCCAGATGGTGGAAAACATTTAGGGAACTGATTACTGGCTGGACCTGTCTCTCTCCTTTTGATTCCCCCCTTTCTATCCTCCTGGCCACCTCTGTCTCATTCCTCCCTCTTCTCTTCTCTGTATAACTCCATGAACATTTCTGAGTGGTCCAGACTGTGGAGCATACATAAGGCAGTGATTACTGGCTAGTTGCTCTCTCCTCTTTTGATTCCACCTCATCTCATTCGAGTCACCTCTAACTCCCTCCTCCCTCTTCTCTTCTCCTTGTAACTCTGTGAACCTCTCTGGGTGTCCCTCACTGTGGAGAAACTTTTCATCTTTAACATAGATGTTTTGTCAACGGTGCTGTGTAGAAGGAGAAGTCTTGAGACTACTGCAAAAATAAGACTGAAAACCAGAAGCAGGAGGCTTAAGTCCAAGTCCTGAGAACACCAGAGAACTCCTGACTCCAGGGAACATTAATTGACAGGAGCTCATCAAACAACTACACTGAAACCAAGCACCACCCAAGGGCCAACAAGTTTCAGAGCAGACATACCACACAAATTCTCCAGCAACACAGGAACACAGACCTAAACTACAATATACAGGCTGCCCAAGGCTACCCCAAAACCATTGACATCTCATAACTCATTACAAGAAACCTTGACAAGCCACCTGTATAAACCCCACCCACAGTGAGAAACTCCACAATAAAAAGAACTCCACAAACTGCCAGAATACAGAAAGGCTACCCCAAACTCAGCAATATAAACAAGATGAAGAGAAAGAGGAATATCCAGCAGGTAAAGGAACAGGATAAATGCCCACCAAACCAAACAAAAGAGGAACAGATAGGGAATCTACCTGATAAACAATTCCGAGTAATGATAGTGAAAATGATCCAAAATCTTGAAATCAAAATGGAATCACAGATAAATAACCTGGAGACAAGGATTGAGAAGATGCAAGAAAGGTTTAACAAAGACCTAGAAGAAATAAAAAAGAGTCAATATATAATGACTAATGGAATAAATGAGATAAAAAAACACTCTGGAGGCAACAAATAGTAGAACGGAGGCAGAAGATAGGATTAGTGAAGTAGAATATAGAATGGCAGAAATAAATGAATCAGAGAGGAAAAAAGAAAAATGAATTAAAAGAAATGAGGATAATCTCAGAGACCTCCAGGATAATATTAAACGCCCTAACATTCGAATCATAGAAGTCCCAGAAGAAGACAAAAAGAAAGATTATGAGAAAATACTCGAGGAGATAATAGTTGAAAACGTCCCTAAAATAGATAAGGAAATATTCACCCAAGTCCAAGAAACGCAGAGAGTCCCAAACAGGATTAACTCAAGGAGAAACACCCCAAGACACATATTAATCAAATTAACAAAGATCAAACACAAAGAACAAATATTAAAAGCAGCAAGGGAAAAAAAAAATAACATACAAGGGGATTCCCATAAGGATAACAGCTGATCTTGCAATAGAAACTCTTCAGGCCCGGAGGGAATGGCAAGACACACTTAAAGTGATGAAAGAAAATAACCTAAAGCCCAAATTACTTTACCCAGCAAGGATCTCATTCAAATATGAAGGAGAAATCAAAAGCTTTACAGACAAGCAACAGCTGAGAGAATTTAGCACCACCAAACCAGCTCTCCAACAAATGCTAAAGGATATTCTCTAGACAGGAAACACAAAAAGGGTGTATAAACTCGAACCCAAAACAATAAAGCAAATGGCAACTGGATCATACTTATCAATAATTACCTTAAATGTAAATGGGTTGAATGCCCCAATCAAAAGACAAAGCCTGGCTGAATGGATTTAAAAAAACAAGACCTCTATATATGTTGTCTACAAGAGACCCACCTCAAAACAGGGAACACATACAGACTGAAAGTGAACTGCTGGACAAAGATATTCAACACAAATAGAGACCAAAAGAAAGCAAGAGTAACAATACTCATATCAGATAAAATGGACTTTAAAACAAAGGCTGTGAAAAGAGACAAAGAAGGACACTACATAATCAAAGAATCAATCCAAGAAGAAGATATTACAATTATAAATACATATGCACCCAACATAGGAGCATCGCAATATATAAGACAAATGCTAACAAGCATGAAAGGGGAAATTAACAATAACACAATCATAGTGGGAGACTTTAATACCCCACTCACACCTATGGATAGATCAACTAAACAGAAAATTAACAAGGAAACACAAACTTTAAATGATACAATATACCAGTTAGACCTAATTGATATCTATAGGACATTTCACCCCAAAACAATGAATTTCACCTTTGTCTTAAGCACACACGGAACCTTCTCCAGGATAGATCACATCCTGGGCCATAAATCTAGCCTTGGTAAATTCAAAAGAATTGAAATTATTCCAAGCATCTTTTCTGATCACAATGCAGTACGATTAGATCTTAATTACAGGAGAAAAACTATTAAAAATTCCAACATATGGAGGCTGAACAACACGCTGTTGAATAACCAACAAATCACAGAAGAAATCAAAACATGCATAGAAACGAATGAAAATGAAAACACAGTAGCCCAAAACCTGTGGGACACTGTAAAAGCAGTGCTAAGGGGGAAGTTCATAGCAATACAGGCATACCTCAAGAAACAAGAAAAAATCAAATAAATAACCTAACTCTACAACTAAAGCAACTAGAAAAAGAAGAAATGGAGAACACCAGAGTTAGTAGAAGGAAAGAAATCTTAAAAATTAGGGCAGAAATAAATGCAAAAGAAACAAAAGAGACCATAGTAAAAATCAACAAAGCCAAAAGCTTGTTCTTTGAAAGGATAAATAAAATTGACAAACCATTAGCCAGACTCATCAAGAAACAAAGGGAGAAAAATCAAATCAATAAAATTAGAAATGAAAATGGAGAGATCACAACAGACAACACAGAAATACAAAGGATCATTAAAAAAAACTACTATCAGCAATTATATGCCCATAAAATGGACAAATTCTTAGAAAAGTACATCTTTCCAAAGCTGAACCAGGCAGAAATAGAAAATCTTAAGAGACCCATCACAAGCATGGAAATTGAAACTGTAATCAGAAATCTTCCAGCAAACAAAAGCCCAGGTCCAGACGGCTTCACAGCTGAATTCTACCAAAAATTTCGAGAAGAGTTAACACCTATCCTACTCAAACTCTTCCAGAAAATTGCAGAGGAAGGTAAATTTCCAAACTCATTCTATGAGGCCACCATCACCCTAATACCAAAACCTGACAAAGATGCCACCAAAAAAGAAAACTACAGGCCGATATCACTGATGAACATAGATGCAAAAATCCTTAACAAAATTCTAGCAATCAGAATCCAACAGCACATTAAAAAGTTCATACACCATGACCAAGTGGGCTTTATCCCAGGGATGCAAGGATTCTTCAATATCTGCAAATCAATCAATGTAATTCACCACATTAACAAATTGAAAAATAAAAGCCATATGATTATCTCAATAGATGCAGAGAAGGCCTTTGACAAAATTCAACATCCATTTATGATAAAAACCCTCCAGAAAGCAGGAATAGAAGGAACATACCTCAACATAATAAAAGCTATCTATGACAAACCCACAGCAAACATTATCCTCAATGTGAAAAATTGAAAGCATTTCCCCTAAAGTCAGGAACAAGACAAGGGTGCCCACTCTCACCATTACTATTTAACATAGTTTTGGAAGTTTTGGCCACAGCAATCAGAGCAGAAAAAGAAATAAAAGGAATCCAAATTGGAAAAGAAGTAAAACTCTCACTGTTTGCAGAGACATGATCCTCTACAAAGAAAAGCCTAAAGACTCCACCAGAAAATTACTAGAGCTAATCAATGAATATAGTAAAGTTGCAGGATATAAAATCAACACACAGAAATCCCTTGCATTCCTATACACTAATAATGAGAAAATAGACAAAGAAATTAAGGAAACAATTCCATTCACCATTGCAGCGAAAAGAATAAAATATTTAGGAATATATCTACCTAAAGAAACTAAAGACCTATATATAGAAAACTATAAAACACTGGTGAAAGAAGTCAAAGAGGACGCTAACAGATGGAGAAATATACCATGTTCATGGATCAGAAGGATCAATATAGTGAAAATGAGTATACTACCCAAAGCAATTTATAGATTCAATGCAATCCCTATCAAGCTACCAATGGTATTTTTCACAGAGCAAGAACAAATAATTTCACAATTTGTATGGAAATACAAAAAACCTCGAATAGCCAAAGCAATCTTGAGAAAGAAGAATGGAACTAGAGCAATCAACCTGCCTGACTTCAGGCTTTACTGCAAAGCCACAGTCATCAAGACAGTATGGAACTGGCACAAAGACAGAAATATAGATCAATGGAACAAAATAGAAAGCCCAGAGATAAATCCACGCACCTATGGACATCTTATCTTTGACAAAAGAAGCAAGAATATACAATGGATTAAAGACAATCTCTTTAACAAGTGGTGCTGGGAAAACTGGTCAACCACTTGTAAAACGATGAAACTAGAATACTTTCTAACACCATACACAAAAACGAACTCAAAATGGATTAAAGATCTAAATGTAAGACCAGAAACTATAAAACTCCTAGAGGAGAACATAGGCAAAACACTCTCCGACATACATCACAGCAGGATCCTCTATGACCCACCTCCCAGAATATTGGAAATAAACGCAAAAATAAACAAATGGGACCTAATTAAACTTAAAAGCTTCTGCACAACAAAGGAAACTATCAGCAAGGTGAAAAGGCAGCCTTCAGATTGGGAGAAAATAATAGCAAATGAAGCAACTAACAAACAACTAATCTTAACAATATACAAGCAACTCCTGCAGCTCAATTCCAGAAAAATAAATGACCCAATCAAAAAATGGGCCAAAGAACTAAATAGACATTTCTCAAAAGAAGACATACAGATGGCTAACAAACACATGAGAAGATGCTCAACATCACTCATGATCAGAGAAATGTAAATCAAGACCACAGTGAGGTACCATTTCATGCCAATCAGAATGTCTGTGATCCAAAAGTCTACAAGCAATAAATGCTGGAGAGGATGTAGGGAAAAGGGAACTCTCTTACACTGTTGGTGGGAATGCAAACTAGTACAGCCACTATGGAGAACAGTGTGGAGATTCCTTAAAAAACTGGAAATGGAACTGCCTTATGACCCAGCAATCCCGCTGCTGGGCGTACACACCGAGGAAACCAGAATTGAAAGAGACACATGTACCAAAAAGTTCATTGCAGCACTGTTTATAATAGCCAGGACATGGAAGCAACCTAGATGTCCATCAGCAGATGAATGGATAAGAAAGCTGTGGTACATATACACAATGGAGTATTCAGTTCAGTTCAGTCGCTCAGTCATGTCCGACTTTTTGCGACCCCATGAATCGCAGCATGCCAGGCCTCCCTGTCCATCACCAACTCCCAGAGTTCACTCAGACTCACGTCCATCGAGTCAGTGATGCCATCCAGCCATCTCATCCTCTGTCGTCCCCTTTTCCTTCTGCCCCCAATCCCTCCCAGCATCAGAGTCATTTCCAATGAGTCAGTCTTCTCATGAGGTGACCAAAGTACTGGAGTTTCAGCTTTAGCATCATTCCTTCCAAAGAACACCCAGGGCTGATCTTCCTCAGGATGGACTGGTTGGATCTCCTTGCACTTCAAGGGACTCTCAAGAGTCTTCTCCAACACCACAGTTCAAAAGCATCAATTCTTTGGCTCTCTGCCTTCTTCACAGTCCAACTCTCACATCCATACATGACCACAGGAAAAACCATAGCCTTGACTAGACAGACCTTAGTCAGCAAAGTAATGTCTCTGCTTTTGAATATACTATCTAAGTTGGTCATAACTTTCCTTCCAAGGAGCAAGCATCTTTTAATTTTATGGCTGCAGTCACCATCTGCAGTGATTTTGGAGCCCAAAAAAATAAAGTCTGACACTGTGTCCACTGTTTCCCCATCTATTTCCCATGAAGTGATGGGACCGGATGCCATGATCTTCATTTTCTGAATGTTGAGCTTTAAGCCAACTTTTTCACTCTCCTCTTTCACTTTCATCAAGAGGCTTTTGAGTTCCTCTTCACTTTCTGCCATAAGGATGGTGTCATCTGCATATCCGAGGTTACTGATATTTCTCCCGGCAATCTTGATTCCAGCTTGTGTTTCTTCCAGCCCAGGGTTTCTCATGATGTACTCTGCATAGAAGTTAAATAAGCAGGGTGACAATACACAGCCTTGACGTACTCCTTTTCCTATTTGAAACCAGTCTATTGTTCCATGACCAGTTCTAACTGTTGCTTCCTGACCTGCATACAGATTTCTCGAGAGGCAGGTCAGGTGGCCTGGTACTCCCATCTCTTCCAGAATTTTCCACAGTTTATTGTGATCTACACAGTCAAAGGCTTTGGCATAGTCAATAAAGCAGAAATAGATGTTTTTCTGGAACTCTCTTGCTTTTTCCATGATCCAGCGGATGTTGGCAATTTGATCTCTGGTTCCTCTGCCTTTTCTAAAACTATCTTGAACATCAGGAAGTTCATGGTTCATGTATTGCTGAAGCCTGGCTTGGAGAATTTTGCGCATTACTTTACTAGCGTGTGAGATGAGTGCAATTGTGCAGTAGTTTGAGCATTCTTTGGCATTGCCTTTCTTTGGCATTGCCTTTCTTTGGGATCGGAATGAAAACTGACCTTTTCCAGTCCTGTGGCCCTGAGTTTTCCAAATTTGCTGGCATATTAAAATTTTTCTTTTGCCACATATGAAAATGTTTATTTACATCGATGTTTATTTTCTTTAGAAACACTGAAGAATCTGTTCTGTCATTAAAGAAGCATAAATAACAACTGAGTATCCTTAAGATTGTAAGTTACCTCTCAGGTCTTTCTTGAGTTTTCTAAGATCTTTTTGAAAATCTTCAAACTTCATCTGCGAGGCCTGAAAGAGGTCCTGGGGTTCGTGTAGCGAAAACACACACTGTTCTTTCCCAGCGTCCTGGTCAGCACGAAGCACAGAACATTTAGTTAAATGAGGACAGAACAGCAGCAGCAATGACAACATCAAACACGACCACATCACTCAACAACAAAGAATAACAAAATGTGACTCTGTGAACGTTATCTCACCTCATCAAAATGGCAAAGATAATATGACACTATATATGACAACAAGTTTCGGCTATTGTCCTAGACAGAGAGACCAAAGTCAGTAGAAATACATTTTTTTTTTAATGTCTAAATATACAGCTTTAAAGAAAACGCATCCCAGTAAATCCACACATGTAGATGAGAATATTTAGGATGAATGGAGATGTTCTCTGTTTCATGTTACTTTAGTTTAATGGCCCAGATAGTCTTGTCCTCCCCCCGTCTGTTCCCACCTGAGCCCCAAGTAGAAGCACAACTGTTTTGAGGGTTGTCTCAGTTGTACACACCTTCCTACTTTCACTTTCCTCAACCAGAAAATTAATTCACTAATTTTATTTCTTATTATTAACAGGTATAACTACTATCTAAACAGAAATTACTAAATAGCACCAGCATTTCTGTATGGCTGAACCAATAGGGACCATTCAAACAAGAAGCTTGACTGAGGTTTATTACTAAGTAGATTAAGAAAAATTTAAAGTATTATCTCAAGTGAGCTGGAGCTTTAAAATGCAAATTCATGTTATAAATTATGTCAGCAACTGAGATTCAAGAATTAGTAGCTATGCAGCTATAAAAAAAAGTCTGAATTTGGCAATAAGGAGTTCATGATCTGAGCCAGTTAGCTCCTGGTCTTGTTGTTGTTGACTGTATAGAGCTTCTTCATCTTTTGCTGCAAAGAATATAATCAATCTGATTTCAGTGTTGACCATCTGCTGATTACCTTATGTAGAGTCTTCTCTTGTGTTGTTGGAAGAGGGTGTTTGCTATGACCAGTGCATTTTCTTGGCAAAATTCTGTTAGTCTTCGCCCTGCTTCATTCCGTATTCCAAGGCCAAATTTACTTGTTACTCCAGGTGTTTCTTGACTTCCTACTTTTGCATTCCAGTCCCCTAAAATGAAAAGGACATCTTTTGGGGGATGTTCGTTCTAAAAGGTCTTGTAGGTCTTCATAGAACTGTTCAACTTCAGCTTCTTCAGAGTTACTGGTTGGAGCATAGACTTGGATTATTGTGACATGGAATGGTTTGCCTTGGAAATGAACAGAGATCATTCTGTCATTTTTGAGATTGCATCCAAGTACTGCATTTCAGACTCTTTTGTTGACCACGATGGCTACTCCATTTCTTCCGAGGGATTCTTGCCAGCAGTAGTAGATACAATGGTCATCTGAGTTAGATTCACCCATTCCAGTCCATTTTAGTTTGCTGATTCCTAGAATGTCGACATTCCCTCTTGTCATCTCTTGTTTGACCACTTCCAATTTGCCTTGATTCATGGACCTGACATTCCAGGTTCCTATGCAATATTGCTTTTTACATTATTGGACCTTGCTTCTATCACCAGTCACATCCACAACTGGGTATTGTTTTTGCTTTGGCTCCATCCCTTCATTCTTTCTGGAGTTTTTTCTCCACTGATCTCCAGTAGCATATTGGGCACCTACTGACCTGGGGAGTTCCTCTTTCAGTATCCTATCATTTTGCCTTTTCATACTGTTCATGGGGTTCTCAAGGCAAGAATACTGAAGTGGTTTGCCAGTCCCTTCTCCAGTGGACCACATTCTGTCAGACCTCTCCACCATTTCCCACCCATCTTGAGTGTCCCCATGGGCATGGCTTAGCTTCACTGAGTTAGACAAGGCTGTGGTCCTAGTGTGATTAGATTGACTAGTTTTCTGTGATTATGGTTTCAGTGTGTCTGCCCTCTGATGCCCTCTTGCAACACCTACCATCTTACTTGGGTTTCTCTTACCTTGGGCGTGGAGTATCTCTTCACAGCTGTTCCAGCAAAGCGCAGCCACTGCTCCTTACCTTAGACAAAGGGTATCCCCTCACCTCCAACCCTCCTGACATTGAATGTGGAATAGCTCCTCTAGGCCCTCCTGCGCTGGCCCAGCCACCACTCCTTGGATGTGGGGTTGCTCCTCCCAGCTGCCACCCCTGGCCTCAGACGTGGGGTAGCTCCTCTTGGCTGCTCCTGCGCTGTCACAGCCTGGCACTCTTGGCCTCCGCCCCTGACCTCGGATGCAGGGTAGCTCCTCTCGGCTGCCTCCCCTGACCTCAGACATGAGGAACTCCTCTTGGCCACCGCCCCTCGGGCATGGGTTCCCTGACCTAGAACGTGGGGTAGCTCCTCTCGCTTATACTCATTAATACAAAAAGTATAGTACGTATCATAGAATATTTTTTTAAAAGTTCAAACATCTGTCAGTAAACACATGAGAAGTATCTAGTAATTGCAATAGTACATAAATGAAAGAATGAATCAATACAATGGGACAAAATTAGAACACTCAGGAAAGTTTTCAACGAAGAGAACATGCCATATATAAATTCTTGACACATATGAGCATGCTGCATTTGGAAGTTGTAATGTTTCTAAAATTTGGGCTTTATAACCAATGCTTATTATTAATTTATGTATTTAGTGAGACAATTTATTTTCTCTTGTATGATGCAACATAATTTTACAAATACAAAAACCACAATGTGTGTCTTTTTCTGTGTGTGAAATATAAACATTTAGCATCATCTTTTAAGTTTTATTTTTTCTAAGGTTTGTTTCACATCCTTGTTTCTTAGGCTGTAAATCAGAGGGTTTAACATTGGAATCACTAGAGTATAAAACAACAAAGTCATTTTGTCTTAATCTAAAGAGTAGGATGAACTCGGCCTGAAATACATAAAGAGAATAGTTCCTTGGAAAGTTGCCACTGCAGTTAGGTGGTAGGTGCAGGTAGAGAATGCTTTGAACCTCCCTTCTACAGAATGGATCTTCAAGACTGAAAGGATGATATAAAAATAAGAGACAAGAACTCTTGAAATGGTACTCAGTTCAGTGAAGCCAAAAACAAGGAATAATGCCAACTCATTGACCTGTATATCAGAGCAGGAAAGGAGGAAAAGTGGAGGTAAATCATAGAAGAAATGGTTAATCTCACTTGACCCACAGAAACATAAGTGGAATGCTAATGTCACGTATATCAGAGCATCCCATCCCCACCAGGTAAACCCCAGCCATGAGCAGGGGGCACATCCCACTGGATATGCTGACCACATAGAGCAAGGGGCTGCTGACGGCCTTGTACTGGTCATAGGCCATATTGCCAGTAGGAGACACTCAGAATCTGCAAAGATACAGAAGTCCAAGAACTGCAGAGCACAGCCATGGGAAGAGATTGACTTCTTCTTGGCAAATAGGTCCACCAGCATCTTAGGGCTGATGGCTGTGGAATAGCAGAGGTCACAGAAGGAGAGGTGGCTGAGAAAAAGGTACATGGGTGTGTGCAGCTGGGGGTCCATCCTAATCAGGGTTATCATTCCAAGGTTTGCCAGAAGACTGATGAGATAGACAAGGAGAAACATGGTAAGTAGGATCGCTTTGTTCTCAGTGTTCTCAGTAATTCCCAAGAAAATGAATTCATTCACGGAGGAGCAATTGTCTCTGTCCATCCTTCTTTGTTCTTGTCTATACTCTTAGATGGAGAATGCAATGGCACCCCACTCCAGTACTCTTGCCTGGAAAATCCCATGGGTGGAGGAGCCTGGTAGGCTGCAGTCCATGGGGTCGCTAATCGTCAGACACTACTAAACAACTTCACTTTCACTTTTCACTTTCATACATTGGAGAAGGAAATGGCAACCCACTCCAGTGTTCTTGCCTGGAGAATCCCAGGGACAGGGGAGCCTGGTGGGCTGCCGTCTATGGGGTCGCACGGAGTCGGACACGACTGAAGTGATTTAGCAGTAACATACTCTCAGAAAAATATTTTTAAAATAAATAACAAAGATACATGGATAGGTAACACTTTTGCACATCTGCAAAATATCGTAAAGCAGAACACATTTCTTTCTATAACAGAAAAGCATCCAGTCATGTGCCCACTCTTTAAAGAGGCAAAACTATCTACTGAGGCTTCTCTGTTGCTTCAGACAATTAAGGATCTGCCTGCAACATGGGAGACCCAGGTTTGATCCCAAAGTCAGGAAGATCCCTTGCAGAGGGGAATGGCTGCTCACTCCAGTATTCTTGCCTGAAGAATTCCATGGACAGAGGAGCCTGGTGGGCTACAGTTTTGGGGGTCACAAAGAGTCCAACATCACTGAGTGACTAACACTTCTTCAGCTATCTATTATCCAATAAGAAAAATCACCTAGAATAGACTGTTGAGAAAATGAACCAAATCTATTACGTCATTTATGAGGCATGTCACTTCCTACAAGGTCATGTCGGAGTCTGACTTTATCTCAATGGATACATTTGAATTAATTTACCTCTCTTTTCCTCTTCAAAATAATATGAACAAGATTCTAATGTATTAGAGATGTTGAGCTGTAAGACAGGGCTAAGGAGTCTCTACATTTGAAAGTATTTACATGGAAACAAAATGGGATTACAGTTTTAATGTTTCTCATTACATGATTGGTTTAAGAATATTTGTATTAATTCCTGAAATAATGACCATGTCACTGACTAATAATAATGATCTCTATTTTGTTACTGGTTTTATGTTGTGTTTACTAGTTACTGAGACATCTAAACATTATCAACCTTTATTCCTAATAATTTGTTATTGATTTGTCACAATACTCATTACCCCTTTGCAGAGAGAGTTGTCAAAAATCAAGTCTCTTGATGAGGGAAAGAAAAGATCTAAAAGAAATTGAAAACAATAGAACACATTTGCATCTCTTTGGATTTTAAATGGGCTCTAATATTATAGAATGGAAATGAGATGAGAGACAAATTCATCTGAGATAGATACATACCCTCTCTTATGTATGTGTCTTTGTGTGTGTCATGCTTGAAATGCCTATTTTTTTTAATTGGAGTAAAATTGCTTTACAGTGTTATGTTGGTTTCTGCCATACAACAAAGCAACTCAGCCACAATTATAAACATATCACCTCCCTCTTGACTTATATATATTTTTGATATATATGAGAATAGAATGCATTTAATGAAATTCTTCTTAAGCCTAAATAGATATGACATTTTTTCACATAAGAATTAATTTGCAAGTTTTTATTTTTATGGTGGTAGTTGTATTATTTTTTAAACAAAATGAAACAAACCTTCAATTCATGTATACACTTATCCAATGATAAAAGGAGTAAAAGATTTTTTGTGAGCCAATAAAATAAAATCATTAAGAAGTTATACTGTGGTTATTAACAAGTTCAGGAAGATAGTTCCCAATCAGAGAAATCAATATTATTTCTGGCAAATAAATGCAGAGTTAATTTAATTGAGTAAGTAGGCATAAACATTTCACTTACAAATACATTTTTTCTTTCTCAAAAAGTTATTTCCTCTTATATTCTTTAAGATAAGGCCTGGAAACCTACCTGAAATGGGCAGGTCTTGGGTAGCTAAATGATAATAAGCAGATGGTCTTTTATTTTACCAGGTATATGGGGACTTAAATCCCTGAGTTACTGCCCCTAAGTTTTGATGTTAGCAAACATTTCATTAATTATGTTTCTGCTCCTGTGTATTCCCCTGTGAATTCAGAAACAACTTTGCAAAGGCTGAGATTTAAAGCTTCACTATTGCTGCCAGATTGATCTATGGTAGAAGAAAATAGCAATTTGTTTGTATGGAATGCTTTGCAGTTACCCTGAAACTATCTCCTCCTTTTCCAGTCCAAAAGGAAACCTAATGAAACTCAAAAAGATCCTCCCTCCATCATTTTCAGCTCCTTTGGATTGGTCATTTTGTCTTTGAAACAGTCTCCTTCACTGGACTATTTAGGAATATGGCTACACTTTGACCATATTTTCTTTTTTATTGAAATACGAGGCATATATCATACAATTGATCTTTCTTATGTAAGTATGCAGTTCTTGTTTTTATTGTTTTTTATTATACTTTCAAGATTGTTCAATTATCTCCAGTACCTAAATCCAGAATATTTTCATCACTTCAATAAGAAACCCCCACCTGCTACCCGTCAGTTCTCCTTCCTTAGCCCATAGTAACCACTAATTCTATGTGGTTCCCTATTATGGATGTCTCATACAAACAGAATCATGTGATACCTTTTTTTTCTAATATGTTTTGTTCATATGTTTATTTTCTTTTCCTGTCAGCCTTCTTTCCTTGAAGATAATGTTTTCAAGTTGCATCCATGTTGCTCCACTTATCAGTATTTCGTTTCATCATTTGGGGACAATATTTTATTTTAAAGATACAATACACTTTGTAGATCCCCTCTTCAGTTAAGTGACTATCAGGTTTTTTCTACTTTTTATCTACTATAAATAATGATGCTATAACATTAGTAACAATGCTACCTTTCACCATAGCTTTCATCACCACACACTGTCTTATTCTCATCCTACCACATTTTTTACAGGCATTTCATTGACTTTATGACTCCCTCACATTTCCTAAATAATGTACTTTTTCTTTCTGAATTACATTTTATTTATATAAGAATATTTACATTACATTTAAGGAATGAAATCAATGATTTTTTTTTCATTTCCTAAAATTTCTAGTGCAAGAATTTGAAAAGGTAATACTATCTAAATGTTTATTTACTACTAAGTATAGTACTAATATTTCTGTCTATTAAAGCAGAGGCTGAGGAACAAAAAATAAGAATGTAACTGTGATCAGAATTTTCTATTGATAAGTTCATATATGCAAAGATGACTCATTTTAAAAATTTTTACACAAATGATTTTTCTAAATAAACAGGGTTCATAATTTTTTTAAAAAAAGTTATTTGTTTTCTACTATCCACATTCATTCTATGAGACAGAAGTTTCAATATTACATCCTCCCAAATTCTCCCTTCTAGACAGCAACGAAACTCTTTCAGTCAGTTAGTTCAGCCACTCAATCGTGTCTGACTCTATGCTACCCCATGGACTGCAGCATGCCAAGCTTCCCTGTCCATCACCAACTCCGGGAGCTCACTCAGACTCATGCCCATTGAGTAAGAGACTTTGATACCCAAGAAAATAAAGTCTGTCACTGTTTCCATTGATTCCCCATCTATTTGCTATGAAGTGATGGGACCAGATGACATCATCTACTCAATGGGCATGAGTTTGAATAAGCTCTGGGAGTTTGTGATGGGCAAGGAAGCCTGGCATCCTGCAGTCCAGGGGGTTGCAAAGAGTCAGACATGACTAAGCATCTGAACTGAACTGAACTGACTCGGTGATGCCATCTAACCATCTCATTCTCTGTCATCCCCTTCTCCTCTGGCTTTCAATCATTCCCAGCATCAGGGTCTTTTCCAATGACAGTCATAGTCATTGGACACTCATTTTCCAATGAGCCATAGTCCTGGTATCTTTGGATGTAGCCCAATCATACCAGATACGAAGATCTTAGAGCAAACTTTGAGTATGAAGTTCCTTGGGCTGCAATGAGAGCAAAGCAGTCAATCCTAAAGGAAATTAGTCCTGAATTTTCATTGGAAGAACTGATGCTGAAGCTGAAACTCCAATACTTTGGCCACCTAATGCAAAGAACTGACTCTTTAGAAAAGACCCTGATACTGAGAAAGGTTGAATGCAGGATGAGAAGGGGATGACAGAGGATGAGAAGGTTGGATGGCAATCCAATGGACATGAGTTTGAGCAAGCTCTGAGAGATAATGAAGGACAGGGAGGCCTGGCATGCTGCAGTCCATAGGGTCGCAAAGGGTTGGACATGACTAAGTGACTGAACAACAACAAATCCTGCATTATAAATATGTACTGCATCTTCTTATCCATTCATGTGTTAACAGACATTTAGGCTACTTCTATGTCTTGGCTATTGTAAACAGCACTGCAGTGAACATTGGGGTACATATATCCTTTCAAACTTCAGTTTTCTCTGAATATATGCCCTGGATTGGGATGGTTGCATCATGTGCTAGCTCCATTTTTGAGCTTTTAACAGACCTTCATATTGTTCTCCATAGTGGCTGTACCAGTTTACATTCCCACAACAGCGTAGGAGGTTTTTCTGTTCTCCACACCCTCTCCTGACCTGCCTCAAGAGAAATCTGTATGTAGGTCAGGAAGCAACTGGACATGGAACAACAGACTGGTTCCAAATAGGAAAAGGAGTACATCAAAGCTGTATATTGTCACCCTGCTTATTTAACATATATGCAGAGTACCATGAGAAACGCTGGGCTGGATAAAACACAGGCTGAAATCAAGATTGCTGGGACAAATAATAATAATCTCAGATATTCAGATGACACCACCTTTATAGCTGAAAGCAAAGAAAAACTAAAAAGCCTCTTGATGAAAGTGAAAGAGGAGAGTGAAAAAGTTGGCTTAATGCTCAACATTCAGGAAACAAAGATCATGGCATCCAGTCCCATCACTTCATGGCAAATAGATGGAGAAACTGTGGAAGTAGTGGCTGATTTCATTTTTTAGGCTCCAAAATCACTGCAGATGGTGACTGCAGCCATGAAATTAAAAGCTGCTTACTCCTTGGAAGAAAACTTATGATCAACCTAGACAACATATTAAAAAGCAGAGACATTACTTTGCCAACAAAGGTCCATCTAGTCAAGGCTATGGTTTTTCCAGTGGTCACATATGGATGTGAGATTTGGACTAGAAAGAAAGCTGGAATAATTGATGCTTTTGAACTGTGGTGTTGGAGAAGACTCTTTGAGAAACCCTTGGACTGCAAGGAGATCCAACCAGTCCATCCTAAAGGAGATAAGTCCTGAGTGTTCATTGGAAGGACTGATGTTGAAGCTGAAACTCCAATACTTTGGCCATGTGGTGCGAAGAGCTGACTCATTTTAAAAGACCCTGATCCTGGGAAAAATTGAGGGCAGGAGGAGAAGGGGATGACAGAGGATGAAATGGTTGGATGGCATCACCGACTCAACGGACATGAGTTTGAGTAAGCTCTGGGAGTTGGTGATGGACACGGTGGCCTGGCGTGCTTCAGTCCATGGGCCTGCACACAACTGAGCAACTGAACTGAAATGAACTGACACTCTCTCCAGCATCTATTGTTTGTAGGCTTTTTACTGATGGCCATTTTAGCCAGTGTGAGATAATATCTCTTTGTGGCTTTAATTTGCTTTTCTTTAATGATTCACGTGTTGAGAATCTTTTCATGTGCCTCTTGGCCATCTGTATGTTTTGTTTGGAGAAATATCTATTCAGATTTTCTGTGCATATTTTTGTTTGGGTTGTTTGTTTTGTATACTGAGCTGCATTGCAACTGCTGCTGCTAAGTTGCTTCAGTCGTGTCCAATTCTATGCGACCCCATAGACAGCAGCCCACCAGGCTCCCCCTTCCCTGGGATTCTTCAGGCAAGAACACTGGAATGTGTTGCCATTTCTTTCTCCAACTGAGCTGCATTAGCTGTTTGTAAATTTTGGAATCAATCCCTAGTTGCTCACATCTTTTAAAATATTGTCTCCCGTTCTATGTGTTGTCCTTTCATTGTGTTTATGCTATCCTTTGCTGTGCAGAAGTTTTTGTTGTTGTTTTATTTTAATTAGGTCCATTGGTTTATTTTTGTTTTTATTTCTGTTGCCTTAGGAGGTGGATACAAAAAAATAAACATTGCTGTGATGAATGTCAAAGACTGTTATGCCTATGTTTTCCTCTAAGAGCTTTGTAATACCTCATCTTATATTTATGTCTTTAATTCATTTTGCATTTATTTTTGTATACAGTGTTAGAGAATATTCTAATTTCATTCATTTACATGAGCTGTACAATTTTTCCAGCACCACTTATTGGAGAGACTGCCTTTTCTCTTTTGATAATCTTGCCTCCATTGGATTTATAGTCCTCAATTTTTATTTTAGAGTGATTTTGAGGCTTGTTAGGAATTACTTGACCATGTAGTTAATTAATACTTGCTATTAGCTCTAGCTTATAGTTATTAATATAGAAAATGCAGTGTGTATCATAGAATATAAAGGACCTAAATGTTCAATGATCTCTCAGTAAATATACAATAAATCTTAGTGTAATTGAAATAATATTTGAATTAAAGAATTAACCATAATATTTGACAAAACTGCAAAATTCTGGAAGTATTCAGCAAAGAGGAAGTGCTATACATTAGTTGTATATACACAATGAAGCATGCTGTTTTGGAACGGTAGTATTTTTAAAGATGACATTTTATTACAAATATTTATTTACTCCTTTAAAGTATTTTAAACAATTTCATTTCCCTTGGATCATGAATATAATTTTACAAACAACAGACATATGTATGTGTGTCTATATATTTATAGTACACCCTTTAAAACCACCTTTAATCTTCCAGTTTTTCAGGGCCTGTTTCACATCTTTGTTCTGTAGGCTATATAACAGAAGATTTAACATAGGAATCACAAGGGTGTAGAACAATTAGGTCATTTTGTCTTGATCTGGACAGTAGGAAGTATTTGGCCTGAAATATAAGAAAAGTACAGTTTCCTAGAAAATTGTCACAACATTTAAATGAGAGGTGAGGGTGGAGAAAGTTTTGAACCTCCCCTCAGTAGAGTGGATCTTCAAGATTGATAGGATGATATGACAGTAAGAGAAAACGACTCCTGAAATGGTACTTAGCTCAATAAAACCCAAAACAGTGAATAATGCCCATTCATTGACCTGTATATCAGAGTGGGAAAGGAAGAAAAGTGGAGGTAAGTCACAGAAGAAATGGTTAATCTCATTTGACCCACAGAAACATAGCAGAATGCTAATGTCGTGTGTATCAGAGCATCTGTCATCCCCACCAGGTAAACCCCAGCCACGAGCAGGAAGCACACCCTGCTGGACACGCTGACCACATAGAGCAAGGGGCTGCTGACAGGTTTGTATTGCTCATAGGCCACACTGCCAGCAGGAGACACTCAGAATTGGCAGAGATACAGAAGACCAAGAGTTGCACAGCAACAGCCATAGAAGGTGATTGATTTGTTCTTGGCAAATAGGTCCACGAGTATCTTGGGGTCAATTGCAGTGGAAATAGCAGAGGACACGGAAGGAGAGGTGACCGAGGAAAAAGTACATGGGTGTGTGCATCTGGGGATCCATCTTAATCAGGAATATCATCCCAAGTTTCGCCAAGTGGCCAATGAGATAAACAATTAGAACCATGGTAAATATGGTCACTTTGTCCTCAGTGTTCTCAGTAATTCCCAAGAAAATAAATCCAGTTACGGAGGAGCAATTCCCTCCATCCATTTTTCATTGTTCTTGTCTGAGCTTTTAGAAAATGATCAAGAAAAGAACACATGGATGTGTAACACTTCTGCACATCTGCAATATATCGTAAGATAGAACACAATTCTATCTGCAATTGTCTTTATATTCAGAAAATTATACATTCATGCACACACTCTTTAAAAAGGCATAACTGTTATTACTCAATAAAAACAATGTCAATGTATGACAAAACCAATACAGTATTGTAAAGTAAAATTTAAAAAAATAATAAATTTTTAAAAAAGAAAAAAGAAACAAAGTTGCACTGAAGGACATACAGTCCCAAATGATTAAAAAAAAAAAAAAAAAAAACACCTGGTATAGAACATTGGGAAATTGAACAAAATCTAAATGTAATTAGTGAGGCATGTTACTTTCTACAAGCTTGTCCCTGAGCCTTCCTTTCTTTACTTCAGAGAATACATTTGATGAATTTACCTGTCTTCTCCTCTTCAAAATAATGTGGGTGAGACTCTAATATTAGAGATATCTGGCTGTAAGTGTCAGGACTAAGCATTTTCTATGAATATTCATGTGGATGCAAAACAAGGTCGTAATTTTAATATTTCTCAAAACCATGATTGTTTTAAGAGTATCTGTGTCAGTTCCAGAAATAATGAGCATATCATGGGTTGATCATAATAAAATAATTATGTTTCTGGTTTTGGTTTATGTTATATTCAGTGTTTGGTGAGACATTAAGCAAGTATTAATGAGCAGTTCTCTAGATGTGTATTTTTGTTTTGTCATAATATTAATTACCTTTTTGTGGGAATTGTCTGGTGCCAAAGAAAGAATCACTTTACTCATTGAAGGGAAACATTTCTACAAACTTATTTGACACAAATATTTTTATCTCTTGAGCTACTCTGTAGCTCAGCTGGCAAAGAATCAGCCTGCAATACAGGAGACCCTGGTTCGATTCCTGTGCCAGGAAGATCCCTGGAGAATGGGTAGGCTACCCAATCCAATATTCTTGTGCTTCCCTGGTGGCTCAGATGGTAGAGAATCTACCTGCAATATGGGAGATCTGGGTTCGATCCCTGGGTTGGGAAGATCCCCTGAAGAAAAGAACAGCTATCCACCCTGGTGAAATATTAAAAAAGACTTTTTCTTTATAAAATGGAAATGAGATGAGAGATAATAAATGCTGTGGGCTTCCCTTATAGCTGAGCTGGTGAAGAATCTGCCTGCATTGAGGGAGACCTGGGTTTGATCCCTGGGTTGGGAATGAGCTCTTGGAGAAGGAAATAGCTACCCACTCCAGTATTTTAGCCTGGAGAATTCCATGGACTGTATAGTTCCTGGGGTCACAAGGAGTCAGACACGACTGACTGACTTTCACTTTCTTGTTTCTGAAATATATAGAATTATCTCCATTGTGTCTGCATGCATTTATATGTGTGTCACGTGTTTGCATGTGTGTGTGTCTTGGATAATATGTGAAAACTGGAATGTGAGTGATGTGCATATTTTTTAGACCTAAAGAATATGACATATTGTTCACTTGAAGTTCATTTTTTCACAGGTTGTTATTTGTAAGATGGAACCTCAACTGCTTTTGAAATAAAGCAACAAGAACCTTCCAACTAATGTTTATACTTGGTGGTGGTGGTGTTTAGTCACTAAGTCATGTTTGGAACTTTAGCGACCCCCTGGACTGTAGCCCACCAGGCTCAACTGTCCATAGGATTCTGTACAGTTTGATACCATCTGACCATGGTCAACATCAAGAATAACAGTATACAGACAAGTTATTTAACCTGTGCCATTTTGAGATAGTGATTATATAGCAAAAGAAAACTGAAGCACTATGAATAGAATATAAGCAGAGGGGAAAAATGTTTTATTGATTATTAATTATTCCCATTACATAATTTTATGAAATCATTTTTAATGTTTGTATTATTATGTAATGCTATGTATTATTATGTAATATAAATGTTAGATTTATAGGTGAAGTGAAGAAACTATTTGCAAAACATTTTTGCAACAAAGAATTTGTAGCTAGACTATACAAAAAGGTTTATAAATAATAAAAACACAATCCAGTTAAAAATAAGGACATGATTTGAACAGATACCTCACCAATAGATATATAAATGGCTATTAAATAATGATATAATAAATAATAATGATGAAAATAATAATAAACAGCAAAAACATAAGTTATAGAAATATATTTTGCAATTATACATGTCCTTTTATGTCCAGGCTTCAAGTGAATGTTCTCTGTGGTGCTTCCCACTGTCACATCAGTTGATCAGCTACTGAAGACACAGGTTATATGCTTAGTAGCTCATTGTGTTTCTGATAGCAGAGAAGGATGTTCCATACTTTCAGTAATACTTTCACACATAAAGATAAAAGATAGGGAGGAAAACAAACACTTTGCTTGCAATTAACCTTTAGTCTACAAGATGCCACTTAGAAAAAGTTTTCAAATTAATTTGATTGGATATAGAAGGTTCTTGACTTGGTATTGGACAGCGCTTAAGAAAAGGTATTTGATTTTGTATTATTGCTTTCCTAGCATCCCTGCCTTACACCATCATGTTGCACTTTATGTATTTAAATTGATTAAAGAAATATATGTATTTAAGATCTATCAAGTGTTTAAAATGATTCAGGCATGATTCTCAGCATTTAGTCAAACATGCAACAGTCACTGATGTAGGTACTATATTCTCTTCATTTTACAGGTCAGAGAATTGAGACAGAAAAATTAAGCAACTTGATCAAAGTGCAACTGACTAGTTGGGTACAAGAGATAGCAAAGGAAACCAAAGGAATCTGTCTTCCTTCCTAATCCAGCAATTTCGTAAATGCAATCTTGTTAATGAAATATTCTACACATGAAAACACACAGAGACACAATCTCAGGTTCTTACTATATCTTTTAAGACAACCTATTACAATCTGTTCTAGAATTAACTCCCAGCTCCTAATGGTTGGAAGTGACAGATTTTATTTGGGGGGGGTGGGGGCTCCAATATCACTGCAAATGGTGACTGCAGCCATGAAATTAAAAGACACTTGCTCCACGAAAGAAAAGGTATGACAAACCTAGACACTATATTAAAAAGCAGAGACATTACTTAAGCAACAAAGGTCCATCGGGTCAAAGCTATAGTTTTTCCAGTAGTCATGTATGGATGTGAAAAATGGACCATAAAGAAAGCTGAGTGCCAAAGAATTGATGCTTTTGAACTGTCATGTTGGAGAAGACTCTTGAGAATCCCTTGGCCTGTAAGAAGATCAAACCAGTTAATAATAAAGGAATATTCACTGGAAGGACTGATGCTGAAGCTGAAGCTCCAATACTTTGGTCACCTAATGTGAAGAACTGACTCATTGGAAAAGACCCCATAGCTGGAAACGATTAAAGGCAAGAGGAGAAGGAGATGACAGAGGGTGAGATGGTTGGATGGCATCACCAACTCGATGGACATGAGTTTGAACAAGCTCCAGGAGTTGGTGATGGACAGGGAAGCCTGGCGTGCTGCAGTCCGTGGGATTGCAAAGAGTCAGACACGACTGAGTGACTGAACTGAACTGAATAGTTGGAAAGTTATTCAACTATTCAGTTCAATTCAGTTCAGTTCAGTTGCTCAGTCGTGTCCGATCTTTGCGACCCCATGAATTGCAGCGCGCCAGGCCTCCCTGTCCATCACCAACTCCCGGAGTTCACTCAGATTCACCTCCATCGAGTCAGTGATGCCATCCAGCCATCTCATCCTCAGTCGTCCTCTTCTCCTGCCCCCAATCCCTCCCAGCATCAGAGTCTTTTCCAATGAGTCAACTCTTTGCATGAGGTGGCCAAAGTACTGGAGTTTCAGCTTTAGCATCAGTCCTTCCAAAGAAATTCCAGGGATGATCTCCTTCAGAATGGACTGGTTGGATCTTCTAGCATTCCAAGGGACTCTCAAGAGTCTTCTCCAACACCACAGTTCAAAAGCATCAATTCTTCGGCGTTCAGCCTTCTTCACAGTCCAGCTCTCACATCCATACATGACCACAGGAAAAGCGATAGCCTTGACTAGACGGACCTTAGTCGGCAAAACAATGTCTCTGCTTTTGAATAAACTATCTAGGTTTGTCATAACTTTTCTTCCAAGGAGTAAGCATCTTTTAATTTCATGGCTGCAATCACCATCTGCAGTGATTCTGGAGCCCCCAAAAATAAAGTTTGACACTGTGTCCACTGTTTCCCCATCTATTTCCCATGAAGTGATGGGACCAGATGCCACGATCTTCGTTTTCTGAATGTTGAGCTTTAGGCCAACTTTTTCACTCTCCACTTTCACTTTCATCAAGGGGCTTTTAAGTTCCTCTTCACTTTCTGCCATAAGGGTGATGTCATCTGCATATCTGAGGTTTTGATGTTTCGGCAATCTTGAGTTTGCAGCAATTTTGAAACTTATAAGTGTTTCCTTTATCTTGGGGCTATGAAATGTATTTGGCTCTGTGAAAACAAGTGTTTGATAAAATGTTTGTGTGAGAAGTTGTGTATGTGCTGGCAAGGTTGTTGCAGGTTCTTAGCTACAGTTTGTCCCAGGCATTGCAGGGGTAAAAGAATCTGCCTGCCAATGCAGGATAAGCAAGAGATACAGGTTCCATCCCTGGGTGGGGAAGATTCCCTGGAGGAGGAAATGGCAACCCACTCCAATATTCTTGTCTGGATAATTCCAAGGACAAAAGAGTCTGGTGGGCTATAGTCCATGGGGTTGCAAAGAGTTGGACACAACTGAGCATACACACAGCTGGAGTTTGTAGTCAGGGATTTAGATGACTCCTGGAACCTTATATCTCAGGAGGGATTTATCTTTGGTTTTAAGACTTTTTTATTTTTTATTTATTTTTTTAATTGGCATTTTTTTAAATTTTTTTAATTTTAAAATCTTTAATTCTTAATGCGTTCCCAAACATGAACCCCCCTCCCACCTCCCTCCCCATAACATCTCTCTGGGTCATCCCCATGCACCAGCCCCAAATATGCTGTATCCTGCGTCAGACATAGACTGGCGATTCAATTCTTACATGACAGTATACATGTTAGAATGCCATTCTCCCAAATCATCCCACCCTCTCCCTCTCCCTCTGAGTCCAAAAGTCCATTATACACATCTGTGTCTTTTTTCCTGTCTTGCATACAGGGTCGTCATTGCCATCTTTCTAAATTTCATATATATGTGTTAGTATACTGTATCGGTGTTTTTCTTTCTGGCTTACTTCACTCTGTATAATCGGCTCCAGTTTCATCCATCTCATCAGAACTGATTCAAATGAATTCTTTTTAATGGCTGAGTAATACTCCATTGTGTATATGTACCATAGCTTTCTTATCCATTCATCTGCTGATGGACATCTAGGTTGCTTCCATGTCCTGGCTATTATAAACAGTGCTGCGATGAACATTGGGGTACATGTGTCTCTTTCAATTCTGGTTTCCTCAGTGTGTATGTCCAGCAATGGGATTGCTGGGTCATACGGTAGTTCTATTTGCAATTTTTTAAGGAATCTCCACACTGTTCTCCATAGTGGCTGTACTAATTTGCATTCCCACCAACAGTGTAGGAGGGTTTCCTTTTCTCCACACCCTCTCCAGCATTTATTGCTTGCTTGCACACTTTTGGATTGCAGCCATTCTGACTGGTGTGAAGTGGTACCTCATTGTGGTTTTGATTTGCATTTCTCTAATAATGAGTGATGTTGAGCATCTTTTCATGTGTTTGTTAGCCATCCGTATGTCTTCTTTGGAGAAATGTCTATTTAGTTCTTTGGCCCATTTTTTGATTGGGTCGTTTATTTTTCTGGAATCAAGCTGCATGTGCTGCTTGTATATTTTTGAGATTAGTTGTTTGTCAGTTGCTTCATTTGCTATTATTTTCTCCCATTCAGAAGGCTGTCTTTTCACCTTGCTTATATTTTCCTTTGTTGTGCAGAAGCTTTTAATTTTAATTAGATCCCATTTGTTTATTTTTGCTTTTATTTCCAATATTCTGGGAGGTGGATCTTAGAGGATCCTGCTGTGATTTATGTCTGAGAGTGTTTTGCCTACGTTCTCCTCTAGGAGTTTTATAGTTTCTGCTCTTACATTTAGATCTTTAATCCATTTTGAGTTTATTTTTGTGTGTGGTGTTAGAAAGTGATCTAGTTTCATTCTTTTACAAGTGGTTGACCAGTTTTCCCAGCACCACTTGTTAAAGAGATTGTCTTTATTCCATTGTATATTCTTGCCTCCTTTGTCAAAGATAAGGTGTCCATATGTGTGTGGATTTATCTCTGGGTTTCTATTTTGTTCCATTGATCCATACGTCTGTCTTTGTGCCAGTACCATACTGCTTTGATGACTGTGGCTTTGTAGTAGAGCCTGAAGTCAGGCAAGTTGATTCCTCCAGTTCCATTCTTCTTTCTCAAGATTGCTTTGGCAATTCGAGGTTTTTTGTATTTCCATACAAATCTTGAAATTATTTGTTCTAGTTCTGTGAAAAATATGGCTGGTAGCTTGATAGGGATTGCATTGAATTTGTAAATTGCTTTGGGTAGTATACTCATTTTCACTATATTGATTCTTCCAATCCATGAACAAGGTATATTTCTCCATCTATTAGTGTCCTCTTTGATTTCTTTCATCAGTGTTTTATAGTTTTCTATATATAGGTCTTTAGTTTCTTTAGGTAGATATATTCCTACGTATTTTATTCTTTTCGTTGCAATGGTGAATGGAATTGTTTCCTTAATTTCTTTTTCTACTTTCTCATTATTCGTGTATAGGAATGCAAGGGATTTCTGCTTGTTGATTTTATATCCTGCAACTTTACTATATTCATTGATTAGCTCTAGTAATTTTCTGGTGGAGTCTTTAGGGTTTTCCATGTAGAGGATCATGTCATCTGCAAACAGTGAGAGTTTTACTTCTTCTTTTCCAATTTGGATTCCTTTTATTTCTTTTTCTGCTCTGATGGCTGTGGCCAAAACTTCCGGAACTATTTTGAATAGTAGCGGTGAAAGTGGACACCCTTGTCTTGTTCCTGACTTTAGGGGAAATGCTTTCAATTTTTCACCATTGAGGATAATGTTTGCTGTGGGTTTGTCGTATATAGCTTTTATTATGTTGAGTTATCTTCCTTCTATTCCTGCTTTCTGGAGAGTTTTTATCATAAATGGATGCTGAATTTTGTCAAAGGCCTTCTCTGCATCTATTGAGATAATCATATGGTTTTTATTTTTCAATTTGTTAATGTGGTGAATTACATTGATTGATTTGTGGATATTGAAGAATCCTTGCATCCCTGGGATAAAGCCCACTTGGTCATGGTGTATGATCTTTTTAATGTGTTGTTGGATTCTGATTGCTGGAATTTTGTTGAGGATTTTTGCATCTATGTTCATCAGTGATATCGGCCTGTAGTTTTCTTTTTTTGTGACATCTTTGTCAGGTTTTGGTATTAGGGTGATGGTGGCCTCATAGAATGAGTTTGGAAGTTTACCTTCCTCTGCAATTTTCTGGAAGAGTTTGAGTAGGATAGGTGTTAGCTCTTCTCGAAGTTTTTGGTAGAATTCAGCTGTGAAGCCGTCTGGACCTGGGCTTTTGTTTGCTGGAAGATTTCTGATTACAGTTTCAATTTCTGTGCTTGTGATGGGTCTGTTAAGATTTTCTATTTCTTCCTGGTTCAGTTTTGGAAAATTGTACTTTTCTAAGAATTTGTCCATTTCTTCCACGTTGTCCATTTTATTGGCATACAACTGCTGATAGTAGTCTCTTATGATCCTTTGTATTTCTGTGTTGTCTGTTGTGATCTCCATTTTCATTTCTAATTTTATTGATTTGATTTTTCTCTCTTTGCTTCTTGATGAGTCTGGCTAATGGTTTGTCAATTTTATTTATCCTTTCAAAGAACCAGCTTTTGGCTTTGTTGATTTTTGCTATGGTCTCTTTTGTTTCTTTTGCATTTATTTCTGCCCTAATTTTTAAGATTTCTTTCCTTTTACTAACTCTGGGGTTCTCCAATTCTTCCTTTTCTAGTTGCTTTAGTTGTAGAGTTAGGTTATTTATTTGACTTTTTTCTTGTTTCTTGAGGTATGCCTGTATTGCTATGAACTTTCCTCTTAGCACTGCTTTTATAGTGTCCCACAGGTTTGGGGTTGTTGTGTTTTCATTTTCATTCGTTTCTATGCATATTTTGATTTCTTTTTTTATTTCTTCTGTGATTTGTTGGTTATTCAGAAGTGTGTTGTTCAACCTCCATATGTTGAAATTTTTAATAGTTTTTCTCCTGTAATTGAGATCGACTCTTAATGCATTATGGTCAGAAAAGATGCTTGGAATGATTTCGATTTTTTTGAATTTATCAAGTTTAGATTTATGGCCCAGGGTGTGATCTATCCTGGAGAAGGTTCCATGAGCACTTGAAAAAAAGGTGAAATTCATTGTTTTGGGGTGAAATGTCCTATAGATATCAGTTAGGTCTAACTGATCTAATGTATCACTTAAAGTTTGCGTTTCTTTGTTAATTTTCTGTTTAGTTGATCTGTCCATAGGTGTGAGTGGGGTATTAAAGTCTCCCACTATTATTGTGTTATTGTTGATTTCCCCTTTCATACTTGTTAGCATTTGTCTTACATATTGCGGTGCTCCTATATTGGGTGCATATATATTTATAATTGTCATATCTTCTTCTTGGATTGATCCTTTGATCATTATGTAGTGGCCTTCTTTGTCTCTTTTCACAGCCTTTGTTTTAAAGTCTAGTTTATCGGATATGAGTATTGCCACTCCTGCTTTCTTTTGGTCTCTATTTGCATGATATATCTTTTCCCAGCCCTTCACTTTCAGTCTGTATGTGTCCCTTGTTTTGAGGTGGGTCTCTTGTAAGCAGCATATAGAGGGGTCTTGTTTTTGTATCCATTTGGCCAGTCTTTGCCTTTTGGTTGGGGCATTCAACCCATTTACGTTTAAGGTAATTATTGATAAGTGTGATCCCATTACCATTTACTTTATTGTTTTGGGTTCGGGTTTATACACCGTTTTCATGTTTCCTGTCTAGAGAATATCTTTTAGAATTTGTTGGAGAGCTGGTTTGGTGGTGCTGAATTCTCTCAGCTTTTGCTTGTCTGTAAAGCTTTTGATTTCTCCTTCGTATTTGAATGAGATCCTTGCTGGGTACAGTAATCTGGGCTGTAGGTTATTATCTTTCATCACTTTAAGTATGTCTTGCCATTCCCTCCTAGCCTGAAGAGTTTCTATTGAAAGATCAGCTGTTATCCTTATGGGAATCCCCTTGTGTGTTATTTGTTGTGTTTCCCTTGCTGCTTTTAATATTTGTTCTTTGTGTTTGATCTTTGTTAATTTGATTAATATGTGTCTTGGGGTGTTTCGCCTTGGGTTTATCCTATTTGGAACTCTCTGTGTTTCTTGGACTTGGGTGATTATTTCCTTTCCCATTTTAGGGAAGTTTTCAACTATTATCTCCTCAAGGATTTTCTCATGATCTTTCTTTCTGTCTTCTTCTTCTGGGACTCCTATAATTCGAATGTTGGAGCATTTCATATTGTCCTGGAGGTCTCTGAGATTGTCCTCGTTTCTTTTAATTCATTTTTCTTGTTTCCTCTCTGATTCATTTATTTCTACCATTCTATCTTCTATTTCACTAATCCTATCTTCTGCCTCCGTTATTCTACTATTTGTTGCCTCCAGAGTGTTTCTGATCTCATTTATTGCATTATTCATTATATTTTGACTCTTTTTTATTTCTTCTAGGTCCTTGTTAAACCTTTCTTGCATCTTCTCAATCCTTGTCTCTAGGCTATTTATCTGTGATTCCATTTTGATTTCAAGATTTTGGATCATTTTCACTATCAATATTCGGAATTCCTTCTCAGGTAGATTCCCTACTTCTTCCTCTTTTGTTTGGTTTGGTGGGCAACTCTCCTGTTCCTTTACCTGCTGAGTATTCCTCTGTCTCTTCATCTTGGTTATATTGCTGCGTTTGGGGTGGCCTTTTTATATTCTGGTAATTTGTGGAGTTCTCTTTATTATGGAGCTTCCTCACTGTGGGTGGGGTTCTATCAGTGGCTTGTCAAGGTTTCCTGGTTAGGGAGGCTTGTGTTGGAGTTCTGGTGGGTGGAGCTGGGTTTCTTCTCTCTGGAGTGCAGTGGAGTAACCAGTAATGGGTTATGAGACATCAAAGGTTTTGGAATAATTTTGAGCTGCCTGTATATTGAAGCTCAGGGGACTGTTCCCATGTTGCTGGAGAATTTGAGTGGTATGTCTTGTTTTGGAACTTGTTGGCCCTTGGGTGGAGCTTGGTTTCGGTGTAGGTATGAAGGCATTTGATGAGCTCCTATTGCTTAATCTTCCCTGAATTCAAGAGTTCTCTAATGTTTTCAGGCTTTGGATTTAAGCCTCCTGCTTCTGGTTTTCAGTTTTATTTTTACAGTAGCCTCTAGACTTCTCCATCTATACAGCACCGATGATAAAACATCTAGGTTAAAGATGAAAAGTTTCTCCACATTGAGGGACACTCAGAGAGGTTCACTGAGTTACAAGGAGAAGAGAAGACGGAGGGGGTAGTTAGAGGTAACTGGAATGAGATGCGGTGAGATCAAAAGAGGAGAGAGCAAGGTAGCCAGTAGTCACTTCCTTATGTGCGCACTATAGTCTGGACCCCTCAGAGGTATTTACAGAGTTACACGGGGAAGAGGAGAGGGAGGAAGTAGACAGAGGTGACCAGGAGGATAAGAGAGAGGAATGAGAAGGAGAGAGACAAATCCTGCCAGTAACCAGTTCCTTAGGTGTTCTCCACCGTCTGGAACACACAGAGATTCACAGAGTTGGATAGAGAAGAGATAGGGGAGAAAAGAGACAGAGGCCACCTGGTGGAGAAAAAGGAGTGTCCAAAGGAGGAGAGAGTGGTCAAGCCAGTAATCTCGCTCTCAGGTAAACTTGGGTAGTGAAGTTTGGGTTTTTAAATGTACAAAATTGACAACAAAAACCTAAGCGCAAAGATTAAAAATCTAGAGTAGAGGTTGGATTTTCAAAGATACAATATTAAAGAAAAGCAGAAGGAAAAAAGGAAGAAAGAAAGAAAAAAAAACAAGAATTATTAAAACAAACAAAACAAACAACAAACAAACAAAACAAAAAACTACCAACAACCATCCAAAGACTATATATGGTGTTTGCCTTAAAAAAAAAAAAGGCTTTTTTTAAAAAATAGTAATAGTAGGTTATAGAAATAAAAATTAGAGGAGAAATAGAAGACTTAACAATTTTTTAAAAAGTTAGAAAAAAAAGGAAAAAGAAAAACAAACAAACAAACAAAAAAAAGGAATGATTTTAAAAATAGTAAAAATATATCTAGCCCTTCTCTGATGTTGTGGGCCGTGTGGGATCACTTCCAAGGTGGTTCCCTCTGTTTAACTTCTTCTGTTTGCTGGTTTTTTAGGCTCACTAGTTCAGTCGCGCTGTGGGGAGGGGGGATGCTGCAAACAAATAGCACTGTCGTGTGCACACAGTGTCTCAGCCCCGCTTGACCTGTCCCTTCTCGCGGCGCACAAACCGCTCCGGCTCTACGATGCTCAGCCGGGAACCGTCTGGGGCCAGCCCTAGGCTGCGTGCACTTCCCCGGTCCAAGCCGCTCAGGTTCAGCGCTCAGGTAGCCCTCAGAGGCACAGATTCGGCTGGGACTGTGCTTTGTGCCCTTCCCAGGTCCGAGTAGCTCAGGAGTTTGGCGAGCGCGATCGCCGCGGCTTGTCACCTTTTCTGCCGCTGCTGCTTAGCTTTCTGGGTGGACCACTGGCGCACCCCGTGAGGCAGATTGTGACTGTCCAGCACCCCCAGAAGTCTTAGCAAAGGAGTCTGCTTGCAGTTAGGTAAGTAAAGTCTCTCCGGGTCTGCAATTGCCCCTTTCCAGTCCTTACGGCTCTAGCTGCCTGTCCCCAGCGGGGGATGGTCTGCAGCCAGCTTTTTCCATTCCGTCCTTTGTTCTGTGCTCGGTCCTGGCAGTGTCTTATGTTCGAGCTTTTCGCGTGGTAGCTATCCCACAGTCTGGTTTGCTAGCCCAAATTAGATCGTTCTGGTTGCGCGTGGGGCGTTCCTGCCCGATTCTTGCAAAGCACTGCAGCCCGCGCCTCCCGTGCGTCCCTGCCCTGCCCCCACTTCCCAATGGCGGATGCAGGCGTCTGTGCTGCTTTTCCGCTGGGGGAGTTACTGGTGGGCTTGTAATCTCTTGGTTTTAATTATTTATTTATTTTTCCTTCCTGTTATGTTGCCCTCTGTGTTTCCAAGGCTCGCCACAGACTCAGCAGGGAGAGGGTTTCCTGGTGTTTGGAAACCTCTCTTCTTAAAATTCCCTTCCCGGGACGGGCTTCCCTTCCCGGGACGGAGCTCCCTCCCCACCTCCTTTGTCTCCTTTTTCGTCTTTATATTTTTTCCTACCTGTTTTTGAAGACAATGGTCTGCTTTTCTGGTTGCCTGATGTCCTCTGCCAGCCTACAGAAGTTGTTTTGTGGAGTTTGCTCGGTGTTGAAATGTTCTTTTGAGGAATTTGTGAGGGAGAAAGTGGTCTTCCCGTCCTATTCCTCCACCATCTTTACAGTTCCCTTAAGACTTTTTTAGAAGCATCTTTTACGTCTTTGTTTCTCAAACTATAAATCAAGGGATTCAGCACTGGGATGATGATGGTGTAGAACACTGAGATGATTTTATCAGTGTTGGGAGAAAACAGGTAGCTAGGTCATGAGTAAACGAAGAGCAGAGTTCCCTGGTAGATGGCCACGGATGTCAGGTGAGAGGTACACGTAAAGAAGGTCTTCTTCCTCCCACTGGAAGAACGTATCTTTAAGACTGAGAGGAGAATGTAAAAGTAGGAGATGATGATGACAAGGAAGCAGGTAATTTCCACTGAGCTGCTGTATGTGGAGAGAAGCCACTCAATAAGTGACGTGTCTGTGCACAATCACTTAAGCAAGGAAGGGAGGCCACAGAAAAAAATGATTAATGACAGCTTTGTCACAGTATTTCAGAATAAACGTAAAGGATGTGTGCACCAGGGAACTCATATTGCCTCCAAAGTATGACAAGACGATCAACCATATGCAGATGTCCCGACACATCACAGCCGTGTATGGTAAAGGGTTACAGATGGCGATATAGCGGTCATACGCCATGGCAGCCAAGATAAAGGATTCGGTATCTGCAAAAGTACAGAAAAAATAGAACTGCTGGGCACAGCCGTGATAGGAAATGGACTTGTTCTGAGAGAAAGTGGACAGGCATTTTGGGAATGATGACTGAAGAATAGCAAAGGTCTACAAAGGATAGGAAACTACCACACAATTGCACTCATCTCACAAGCTAGTAAAGTAATGCTCAAAATTCTCCAAGCCAGGCATCAGCAATACATGAACTGTGAACTTCCTGATGGTCAAGCTGGTTTTAGAAAAGGCAGAGGAACCAGAAATCAAATTGCCAACATCCACTGAATCATGGAAAAAGCAAGAGAGTTCTAGAAAAACATCTATTTCTGCTTTATTGACTATGCCAAAGCCTTTGACTGTGTGGATCACAACAAACTGTGGAAAATTCTGAAAGAGATGGGAATACCAGACCACCTGACCTGCCTCTTGAAAAATCTGTATGCAGGTCAGGAAGTAACAATTAGAACTGGACATGGAACAACAGACTGATTTCAAATAGGAAAAGGAGTACATCAAAGCTGTATATTGTCACCGTGCTTATTTAACTTATATGCAGAGTACATCATGAGAAACGCTGGACTGGAAGAAACACAAGCTGGAATCAAGATTGCTGGGAGAAATATCAATAACCTCAGATATGCAGATGACATCACCCTTATGGCAGAAAGTGAAGAGGAACTAAAAAGCCTCTTGATGAAAGTGAAAGAGGAGAGTGAAAAAGTTGGTTTAAAGCTCAACATTCAGAAAACGAAGATCATGGCATCCGGTCCCATCACTTCATGGGAAATAGTTGGGGAAACAGTGGACACAGTATCAGACTTTATTTTTTTGGGCTCCAAAATCACTGCAGATGGTGACTGCAGCCATGAAATTAAAAGACACTTACTCCTTGGAAGAAAAGTTATGACCAACCTAGATAGCATATTCAAAAGCAGAGACATTACTTTGCCGACTAAGGTCCATCTAGTCAAGGCTATGGTTTTTCCTGTGGTCATGTATGGATGTGAGAGTTGGACTGTGAAGAAGGCTGAGCGCCGAAGAATGGATGCTTTTGAACTGTGGTGTTGGAGAAGATTCTTTGAGAGTCCCTTGGACTGCAAGAAGATCCAACCAGTCCATCCTAAAGGAGATCAGTCCTAGGTGTTCATTGGAAGGACTGATGCTAAAGCTAAAACGCCAATACTTTGTCTGCCTCATGCGAAGAGTTGACTCATTGGAAAAGTCTCTGATGCTGGGAGGGACTGGGGGCAGGAGGAGAAGGGGACGACCGAGGATGAGATGGCTGGATGGCATCACTGACCTGATGGGCAAGAGTTTGGGTGAACTCTGGGAGTTGGTGATGGACAGGGAGGCTTGGTGTGCTGCAATTCATGGGGTCGCAAAGTGTTGGACACTACTGAGTGACTGAACTGAATGGCAGAGAGTTCTGACAAAGTGTGTTCCACTGGAGAAGGGAATGGAAACCACTTCAGCATTCTTACCTTGAGAACACCATAAACAGGATGGAAAGGAAAAAGGATATGACACTGAAAGATTAATTTCCCAGGTTGGTATGTGCCCAATATGGTACTGAAGAGTGAAGAAAAAGCTCCAGAAGGAATGAAGAGGCTGAGCCAAAGTGGAAACAACACTCATCTGTGGCTGTGACTGGTGGTGAAAGTAAAGCCCGATGCTGTAAAGAACAATACTGCATAGGAACCTGGAATGTTAGGTCCATGAATCGAGGTAAATTAGAAGTGGTCAAACAGAAGATGGCAAGAGTGAACATTGACATTTTAGTAATCAGTGAACTAAAATGGATGGGAATGGGTAAATTTAATTCAGATGATCATTATATCTATTACTGCGGGCAAGAATCCCTTAGAAGAAATGGAGTAGCCTTCCTAGTCAACAAAAGAGTCTGAAATGCAGTACTTGGGTGCACTCTCAAAAATGACAGATCTCTGTTTGTTTCCAAGGAAAACCATTCAGTATCACATAATCCAAGGCTATGCTCCAACCACTAATGCCAAAGAAGGTGAAATCGAATGGCTCTATTATTACCTCCAAGACCTTCTAGAACTAACACACCCAATATATGTCCTTTTCATCATAGGGGACTACAATGCAAAAGTAGGGAGTCAAGAGATACCTGGAGTAACAGGTAAGTTTGGTCTTTGAGTACAAAATGAAGCAGGGCAGAGTCTAACAGAGTTTTGCCAAGAGAATGCAGTGGTCATAGCAAACACTCTCTTCCAACAACATAAGAGATGACTCTACACATGGACATCACCAGACGGTCAATACCAAAATCAGATTGATTACATTCTTTGCAGCCAAAGATGGAGAAGCTCTATATAGGCAGCAGAAACAAGATTGGGAGCTGACTGTGGCTCAAATCATGAACTCTTTATTGCAAAATTCAGACTTAAGCTGAAAAAAGTAGGGGAAACCACGAGGCCATTCAGGTATGACCTAAATCAAATCCCTTATGATTGATTATACAGTGGAAGTGACAAATCAATTCAAGGGATTAGATCTGATAGACAGAGTGCCTAAAGAACTATAAATGGAGGTATGTAACATAAAGGAGATGGTGATCAAAATCATCCCCATGAAAACTTCCATAAGACCCAGCAATCCCACTCCTGGGTATATTCCCTGAGAAAACCATAATTCAAAGAGATACACAGCACTATAGATAATAGCCAGGACATTGGAGCAACCGAGAGGTACACTGACAGATGAATGGATAAAGAAGGTGTGAAAGTGAAGTCGCTCAGTCGTGTCCGACTCTTTGCGACCCCATGGACTGTAGCCCACCACGCTCCTCCATCCATGGGATTCTCCAGGCAAGAGTACTGGAGTGGGGTGCCATTTCCTTCTCCAGGGGATCTTCCCAACCAAGGGATCGAACCCAGGTCTCCCGCATTGTGGGCAGATGCTTTACCATCTGAGCCACGAGGGAAGACAGTACATATGTATACTGGAATATTGCTCAGTCATAGAAAGTAATGAATTTGTGTCAGTTCTAATTAGGTGGATGAATCTAGAGTGAAGTGCTATATAGAATGAAGGAAGTCAGAAAGAGAAAAACAAATATTGTATATTAATGCAAATAAAATGGAATGTAGAGAAATAGTACTGATGAATCTATTTGCAGGGCAGGATTAGAGAGGCAGACATGGAGAACAGATTTGTGGACACAGCAGGGAAAGGAGAGGATGGGGAAAATTGAGAGAGTAGCACTGAATCATTTGCATTACCATGTGCAAAGCAGATCTAATGGGAAGTTGCTGTATAACACAGCTCAGCCCGGTATTCTAATGCAACCTAGAGAGGTGGGATGGGGTGGAGAATGGGAGGGAGGTTCAAGAGAGAGGGGACTTATGTAGCCGTAGGGTTGATCCACCTTGTTGTGTGGCAGAGACCAATACAACATTGCAAAGCAATTATTCCCCAATTTAAAAAATCAAAATAAAAAAGCACCAAAATCTACATTCCTGAGAAACATTTCCTGCCACAATACAGCTTTTCACCAGATGAACAGACACAAAAGAGGTGCTATCTACTACCACCAAACATTGTGAAACACTATTATGTATGCAGATATACTCTCCTTTAGAATTTTATTTAAGCCTGTGAAATAAAACACATTTATTTGCTTCACAGAGCCCTTCTGGTGGGGTGGTCTGACTAGTCTTATACTTTAAAAATAAAGACATCGGAGTGTCAGGTTCCTTATGCTTTCCTGCTTTCCCATTCTTAGATATGACTTCTGCACCCTTCCAAGGATGAAGGGTATCCTTGTCTGGAAAATCTGATAGACAGAGGAGCCTGGTGGGCTGCAGTCCATGGGGTCGCAAAGAGTTGGGCATGACTGAGGGACTAACACAAAGGATAAAAGTAGTGGAAACAAAAGTCTGAACACTTGTTAACATCTATCTTCATGTTATTAGCCAAAATTGAGTCATTGCTTCATACTCAGCTGGAAAGGAGGCTGAGAAATTGAATATTTCAAATCCTCATAGAAAAGTGAAGTCGCTCAGTTGTGTCCGACTGTTTGTGACCCCATGGACTGTAGCCTACCAGGCTTCACCATCCATGGGATTTTCCAGTCAAGAATACTGGAGTAGGTTACCATTTCCTTCTCCAGGAGATCTTCCTGACCTTGGGATTGAACCCAGGTATCCCACATTGTAGGAGATGCTTTACCATCTGAGCCACCAGGGAAGTTTCTTCTTATAGTACAGTTAAATTGGTTATGAGATTGAAGTTTTGAATTTGCATATCCTGAGCAGGTCTACACCATCTCATATTATTTTCTGTGAAAGATATCATTATCTTCTGTGTATTAGTTGTCTGTTGCAGTTTTAGTTTATTATCTTGGAGGTCTGTAGATGATAGGTCAAAACTGTTGGGAGGGCCACATTCTTTCTTTTTTTGCTTTAGTGAGTATTCCATCTTTCTTGTTCAATTAAATTATTGGCAGAATTTTCTTCTTTGAGGTTGTTGGACAGAGGACTGAGTCCTTGCTGGCAACTGGTCAAATGCCATGTTCACTTTCTAGAGATCAAGACGGTCCTTGCTCTTTGTTTCAACAGACTCTGGAGCCATCACTGACAGAATGAGCCCTCCTTTTCTCTGTTCCATCTGTGATAACCCATTTTTTGAATATTGCTTTTCTTTCTCTTCTTGTTTTTAAGGCTTATGTGATCAGATTTGTTCTACCTGAATAATCTCCCCATTTCAATGATTTATGATATTAATCATATTTATAAAGTCCATTTTGTCAACTAATATAGTGCACTTGTTTCCAGGGATTCTAGTTCATCTCACCTGGAGAGATATCTATCACAATCTCCCAGTGAAATAGCATGACCGGCCTGTGTGGTCTTCATTTGACTGAACCATTAACATCCATAAATTATTCTCTGATACATCATATAATAGTACATCCCAGGATAAAGACAGTTAGATTATAATTGAAACTAAAACTAGAGAATGGAATAATTGTCAAAAGAACTATAGCAGAAGTTCTCAGGGACAGCTACAACAAATCATCTCTTAATGTTGCTGATTTGAGGATGGAATTGGGAAGATGTGCATTAATAATCCTAGTGAGATATGTTCACTTTCCTTGATTATATCAGTCAATGATTTAAAGTTTTCAACACTAAAGGAGGGGATAAAGACATGGGAAGTTAGTCCAGACACACTAATGTAATGCAATTGTACGGACTGTGGGTAATTCTGAAAATAACTTCTAAAACTTTTCTTCATTTTTATATCTATATATATTTTCTTTTAAAATTCAAATGGACATAGATTTAGCTGTTAGAATGCAGTTACGTAAAGGATGAAATAATGCAAAGCAAATTATTTTGGATCAAATTCGCTAAGTAGAACATGCAAGTATGTGCAAAATAAACCAGTTAAGATGAGCAGGAAGGTACTGTTTTATCATGCATTTAAGAAGAAAACAAAGTCTATGAATGCTATTCTTTTGGTTTTATGATTGCAATAATTCCATGTGAGTTTATAGTGGATAAGCAAATATGCTCCCAATATTATTGGTTCTCTGAAAAATCTAGGTTTTTTTGCTAGCAGTCTGATGTTGGCACTAGCAATATTCATTTACCCATTCACTCATTCAATCCCTCCTTCAAACATCCAATTTTCAACTGCTTATACTCCTTTTCTGTGCTATACAATCAAAGAATACCAACAAATGCAAGTGTGGAGATAGAGATAATTATTTAGATAAATAAACATATTTTCCAGTATATTTAAGCCAAAAAACTTAATGGATTCAATTTTGTTTTAGCTTTTTTAATGTGTAAATTACTATGTAATTCATCAGGCAGGATTATTCCTTAGGCATGGAGGATTGACGACTCATTTATCTGGTATTTATCCAAACCCAGTAAACTGTGGATTAGTTTTCTAAAGTATTCATAAGTGTATCTGAGAATAGAAGTGGCTAACTCCTTAAACAGGGAAGATAGAAGCTGAAAATGTTTCTCTGTTAACTGTTTAGCAAACAATTAAAACATTTATAATTAAACTCATCACATTATTTTTTTCAGTAATACTTTTCTCAGCGCTGTAATCACATCCTTGTTCTGAAGGCTGTGTATCATGGGATTGCACATCGGAGTCACTATGGTGTGGAACAGAGAGAGGAGTCTGTCAGTTCCTGCAGAACGACTGGATTTTGGTCTTGAGTAGGTGACAGCAGCAGATCTGAAGAATAACTCCACAACCAGCAGGTGAGAAGAACACGTGGAGAAGGCTTTAGCCTGTCTTCTGGCTATTGGCAACCTCAGAATAGTGGGAATGATTTGGCTATAAGAGGCAAGGATCAGCAAAAAGGGACGGCAGCAAACAACAGAGCTACTGCATAGACTGACAGCTCGTGTGCAGAAGTGTCTCCACAGGCCAGCTTCAGAATGGGAGGGGGGGGGATGTCACAGAAGAAGTGGTTAATCTCGTTAAAATGACAGAAATGCAGAGAGAAGATCTGGCACGTTTGCCCTATCTGCACTGGGATTCCACTGACCCAGGAGCCCACAACCAGCTGGAGGCACACCTTTGGGGTCATGACCAGGGGATAGCGCAGGGGGCCACAGACAGCCACACAGTGGTCATAGGCCATCACCGCCAGGAGGAAGCACTCAGTGGCTCCGAGGATAAGGAAGAAGCACATTTGGGTGGCACAGTCCGGGACAAATATTCTTCTGTCCTGAGTCCAAAGATTCACCAGAATCCTAGGGAGAGTGACGGACACATAACAGATTTCCAAGGAGAAAAAGTTTGCCAGGAAGAAATACATGGGTTTCTGCAGAGCTGGGTCAAGCCTATTTAGTATTATTGTGAGACTATTTCCAGTTAAGATAATGATGTAAATGATGGAAAATACCCCAAATAGTAACGCCTGGAGGTTTGGAAGGTCAGAAAACCCCAGGAGTACAAATTGTATAACTGTGGATACGTTGTCTTCTGCTTCCATCTCTTCATATTTCATCTGTGGAAATGATTCAATCAAAAGTACTGTTATTTCACTTTCTTTGACTTTTGTTTCCTTATATATATAAAAGATGGTACACCATTCATTTTTTCCAATTCCATTAGAAAACAAACCTATAATTGTTAGGTGTCTAACAGGTTGTAAATTACATTTTTCATCATTATTAAATCAATTTGTAAGAAAAGTTATCCATTTAATCTTTATTTTCTGCCATGAATTATCACTTTTTCTGAAGATATGTGATTATAATTTGGGCTTCCCTGGTGGCTCAGACGGTAAAGTGTCTGACTGAAATGTAGGAGACCTGGGTTCAATCCCTGGGTTGGGAATATCCCCTGGAGGAAGAAATGGCAACCCACTCCAGTACTCTTGCCTGGAGAATTCTATGGATAGAGGAGCCTGGTGGGCTACAGCCCATGGGGTCGCAAAGAGTCGGACACAACTGAGCTACTTCACTTCTTCATCTGAATGCTCAAAAATGCAAAAAATTGAGTTAAATTCATTTACATTAGTGATTTTGCTCTTATAGCCTGTGTTTTTCTCTTCAGCTCTCAACTTAATTCTGTGTTTAATTATTGTTGATTGAAAGTTAATTTGATTGTATGGTGAAATATATTGTAAGTGACCTAAGATAGTTTTAGGGAAGAATATAGTTAACTTTTAAAGTGTTGGTTTTCCTGTGGTATTTCCAAAGTCTTGTTTGGCACTGACAGTCTACATATTTCATTTTTTTCTTATAAATAAAATTGATGAGCTGACTATATAACATTACGGGATGTTACTAGTTTTCAAACATGTGTATTTCAGTGTAAAGTCCATAAATCAGTACTGATAAGTTCTATTCAGATTTCTCAGTTGAGAGAAAAGGAATTTTAAGCTGTTCTTTTGGTCCAGGAACACTCGAGATGTAAGAGGCAAGTACATCCAGGTTTATGTTCACAAATGCAGTTCTGGCTAGAATGTTCACCTCTCACTCACCTACTGCATCAAAGAGACACCACCCACAACTCATCTGTGAGATCTTCTTAAATCACCCACATCCTCAACAATTGCTGTTTTACTGATGATCCCATTCAACTTTTTCATTCCTCCTTTTCGCATGTGTTTGTGTTAGTCAGGCATGTGAATGTGATAGGTTGAGATTTCCCATCTTTTTTCATTAACTATATTACTAGATTCTTTCATTTTTTTCTGGCCTGGAGAATTCCATGGACTGTATAGTCCATGGGGTCACAAAGAGCCAGATGCAACTGAGAGAGTTTCACTTCACTTCATTTCCAAAGTAAAACATGGATTCCCACTGAAAATGTAAATCTCTCCTTCCTCTCTTTCCTGTTAGAGATCAAGCATACTTTTTGTGGGGCATGCATGTGTGTATATTTGGAGAAGGAAATAGCAACCCACTCCAGTGTTCTTGCCTGGAGAATCCCAGGGACCGGGGAGCCTGGTAGTCTGCCGTCTGTGGGGTCACACAGAGTCAGACACAACTAAAGCGACTTAGCTACAGCAGCAGCAGAATGTGTGCATATTTAGAAATTATACTCTTTACTCATTCTTGCAGAAGTAGGAAATTGCTTCATTGTTTTCAGCGTGTTACACAGGTATTTTCATATTATGTGTTAACTTATTTGAAAGCCAATAGAAAATAAGTCACTGAAAATAAGATACACAACTAACTACATATTCTAAGGGTATTAAATAAGGACAAAAGTCAAGATTTCTGCTGCAAAAATGTAAACAAACGTGGGGTAGAACCAATAGTCCATACAAGAACAAGAATACTGGGGTGTGTTGCCATTCCCTTCTCCAGGGGATTTTCCCTACCCAGGGGTCAGACCCAGGTCTTCTGCATGGCAGGCAGATTCTCAATCATCTGAGCCATCAGGGAAGCCATATACTATTTATATACGTACCATCTACAATATCTTAAACTACACATTACAGTACTAAAGATATTCAAACTTTTTCCATTCTTATACAATTCTCTCAATAAAAATGTGATTGTTAGAAATGCAAAAATGCTATGAATGAGTCTCTTATTGGTCAGAAGCTAGTGGCTGACAGATGTATTATATATGAGTCTATGCAATCATGCCTCCTTTTTTTAATACCTTGTCCCAACACCTTTACCAAATTTTATTCACATACTTAAATCAATGTAGAGTGTAGTACTTGGGTACTGATTAAAATTACTTGTTGAATGAATCATCAATCTTTTTAGCAAGGAGCATGCACCTACATTTGTGGAGCCACCCATTTCCCACAGAAACTGCCATCTGCTTTATTCTTTTTATTGTATCTGCTGTTTATGTATGTAAGGTTTTTCTCTCATTTTTTAATCCCCTTTACAAATTATTCCTTCCTGTTCAGGTAGAATAGTGCATTTGAAAAGCATACTGAAACTAAGATGTCAAAGAAAAGCCAGAAAAAGTAAGAAAGCAAAACTTAATATCAAGAATGGAGTGTTCACATTTATTAAAATATTTCTTGTCTCAACTTTTTATTTATCAAATGGAAACTTTTTATGAATAATAAATAGAATTGTCTGTATAAAACCATTTCTAAAGTAAGAAATATTATAATTATTCAAATTCTGTACAAACTGTACTTATATTCTAAACTCAATCTCAGGTTCAAAGATTTTCTCAAATCTTGTGACATATTTGTTGGTTTCTCTGACTTCTGAAAACTGTCAATGCTTCTCTTTATACAATTCAAAGAGAAAATCACTATATAATTCATCTAAATAGAGCCACTTTTGTTTTTGCTCAAATAATTCATGTTTATTGTTCCAGTATTTCCACTGAAATGACAATTTTCTTTGATGTAGGGATTATGATATGTAAATCAGCTATATCATAATGCATTTATTACTGTTTAGAGAAAGTTTATGAAATCAATTTGAAATAGGAAATGAAAATCTAAAATTGGTGAATACAGTTCAGAAGCCTGCTTCCTTTAGGATAAAAAGGAAAACATGCCAATATTACTTTAATATTTTCTCATTCATTTGCCATAGAATTTAATTTTAACAAACAAATGATTCCCTTGGTATTGGATGAGAACACATTTTAATAACTCCTTTTACTATTGTACAACTTAGTTAAATAATTTTTAAAATGTTTTTGTGATATATCCTGATATAATACTACATGCAAACTACTTAAATATATGCTTACTATGTAATAATCACTTAATAAATCTTAATACTTAAGATGACTGATGATAATGATAATGAAGTTGTAATATTTAATATATTGGCCAAATATATTACAAGACATTTCCTGTGGCTCAGTGGTAAAGAATCTGCCTGGAATGTAAGAGATGAGAGACATGGGTTCGATCCCTGGGGCAGAAAGATCTCCTGGAGGAGGGCATGGCAACCCACTCCAGTACTCTTACCTGGAGAACGCCATGGACAGAGGAGCCTGGTGGGCTCCTGCAGCGCATCGGTTCCCAGAGAGTCAGAAGACTGAGGCGACTGAGGGCACGCATGCATAGTACGCAGTACTCTGTACTTTCTCACTTTGTAATATGATGATGAGAATTAGAAAAGCGAAGATTATCTGAATCAAGGTTTTCTAAATTAATTAACAGTAAGAAGAAAGGATCTATTTTTAATTCTTCTGAAATGAATGCCTTTTTTGCTGATGCTAAATGTACATAGATATTTGTAAAGCTGAATTTGCTTTGGAAAAAATGATTCATGCTTACCTGTTTGAATTGAAGCTAAATGCAATGCTTACCTTTATAGACAGAGTTAAAAGACAGGAAAAAAGTGAGACCTTTTTTGTTTTGGCAGTTAGGCAATTTACATTTATTTGGAACAGAGGCTAACCACAGTCTATAATATATTCCTTGTCATAAAAAATAGTGCTCTTTAAATATAAAATATTCTTTACCCTTGGGATCAGCTTATTCCCCATGTCATTTCTTAATTAAACTAAACCTTTCTGTCCGCCACTGGAGGAGTTTCATACGACAATCAAAATCATATCTGTCCATAGTATTCCTTAAAATTTTCTACCTCTTTTCCTGTATTTTGTGATTATTAAGAAATGGAAGTATTGTAAAATCAGAAATTTATGATTACATATTACTGATGCTATAAAGATGTGCTATAAAAGATTTAAATGAATAATGTTTTGAAGAGAATTGTCTTTGTCATTAAAAATTCAAAAGTAAGAAATCTAGAAGACTTGGGACAATTAGGTCATGTTCAACAGGAATTTTCCATCTCCACATTCACACTAACCAGGTCGACCTCACCGTCTCCTAGACTACAGAAAGAGGAGTGAGGGGAAGGGGAACACACACTTACTCCTTTTCAGGTGCACAAGCTGAAAGCAGGAGCCCGGTGGGCTACAGTCCGAAGTGTCGCAGCGACGACTAAGCATGCGCACATGTAAGCGGAAATAAACAGACTTGTATAAAGAATAATGGAGAGTTAGAACAACACATTTCAGAGATATTTCATCCATGCACTGAAAGCTATCACTATTGAAGAGTTATATGTTATGTAACTTTTCAAGTATCTGGAGGTCTTCCTCTTATTGATCTACATTTTTACTTAATATAAATATCACATACCACAATCTATGAGATCCAGCCAAAGCAGTACTTAAACAAAATATTATAGCACTGAACATTTAGAACATTAAAATAACATCTTAAGTCAATAGATTAAATTTTCACCACAATAAATTCTAAAAGTCATAGTGAAATAAATCTAATCAAATGGAAGAAAAAAACAGAATAGAAATCGCCAAAACTAAAAAAAAAAAATAGAGAAAGGCAATCAAGTAAAAAGCTGATACTTTGTAAATTTTATAAAGTAGATATGACTTTTAAAAAACAGACAATGAAAAAAGACATATCACATGTATTAAACACAAAGAATGAGTTGGCACATTGAAATCTATAGATATTATTAAAGGATTAATAAAGATGTTTTTAATAACTCTATGTCTATAAAATTGCCAATAAGATGAAATGGACTGATTCCTCAAAACTCACAAACTATCAGGGAATCTTTCCAACCCAGGGATTGAACCTGCATCTCTTGGGTTTTCTGTATTGGCAGACGGATTCTTTACCACTAGCGCCACCTGGGAAGCTGCAGGATATTTATATCTGTATCTGTATCTAGATAGCTAATCTATGTCTCTATCTGTTCATATATATTAATTTTAAAATATTCAATTGTTAAATTTAATGAGAAACTACAGAAAACCAATTAGGGCAGCCTGAGGATTACAAAGAATCAGACACGACTGAAGCAATTGAGCACACACACACGCACACATAGCCCCTGGAATCACACATCCATTTTCTGGAAACGCATCTCTGTGTGCTTGTGTGTGTGTGTGTGTGCCTGTTTGCAAAAGACTGAGGGCAAGAGGGAAAGGGAGCAACAGAGGGTGAGATGGGTGGATGGCATCACCATTTCTCTCCCTCATATGATCAATTTTGAGTTAATTTTTAAATAAGGTTTTATGGTTTATATAGAACTTCAGGGTTTGTTGTTGTTTATTTCTTTGGATTTGCATGTGCAATGTTTTAATAACTTTTTTAAGACAATATATTTTTTCTTAAATAAATTGAATGATTTTGAACCTTTGTCAAAAATCAGTTAGTCATATTTGTGTTGGGAAATTTTTTAAATGTCTTAGATTCCATTGCTCCATCAACATTAGATGTCCTAATTCCCCTAGGATATTTATGTACTTGTGCACTAAGTAGCTTCAGCCATGTCTGACTCTTTGTGACCCAGTGGACTGTAGGCCGCCAGGTTCCTCTGTCCATGGGATTCTCTCAGCAAAAATCCTGGAGTCAGTTGCCTTGTTATTTAAAGCACTACAGAATAGAGTAAGACATCACTGAAAAGGAATGCTATGGCCAGGGACATTTTTGGTTGCTTTCCAAAATATTTGAATGGCTAGTATAATGAGCTGGTTCAATTTTACACTGATATGGGAGAGAACTAATTCCCAAGGCCGAAAGAAATCTATTTCTACTTAAAGAGCACTATTTGCTTTGGAGGGAAAAAATGATTTAGAAAGACATTTGCAACACCTAACATTCAAATTATTTAAAGTTGAATATCAATAGAACAACATTTAAAATACTCCGTATCAAAGAAAGAAATAACTTCATTCCAATCCAGGGAGGTAAGCATGAACTCTTACATCTAAAGTGTTCTTTACATTTTAGATTGATTCTCTTAGCTAATCACATCTTAAATATCAAAGTTTATAAACCCAAATATTTACAGGCTATTAAGATAATATATTAAATTTGACAAGTTAGACTATATTTCAGGCAACATCTTCATTATTCTGATAGAAAATTAGTGAGATAAATGACTAAAAGAATTTTGAAATGTATTATTAGTTTTAATGTAACAAGTTATTAAAATAGTTGAGGCAGTTTTGAATAACATTCTAAATGTAGGAAAACTTACTGAAGAAAGCAGTGATTGGCTTATTTTTAAATGTTTTAAAAGTGTTTGCATACTACAATCAATGAAATACAGTATTATTTCTGAAGAAACACTACTTTGAAAAGTATTAGTTGCTCAGTTGTGTCCAACTCTTTGTTATGGACTGTAGCCTGCCAGGCTCCTCTGTCCATGGAATGTTCCGACAAGAATATTGGAGTCGTTGGTAGCCATTCCCTTCTCAAGGGCATCTACCTGACCCAGGGGTCAAACCCAGGTCTCCTGCACTGCAGGCAGACTCTTTACCATCTGAGCCAGGAATCTAACATTTTAGGGCATTAAAAGAAAAATCATTGATGTTATACTTTTCTGATTAAACAAATACTACAAAATCAGACTACAAATATAACTGTCTTTGTCCTCATCCAGAGGGAGTTAGAGCCTTGAGGTCATTAGCTAAGTAAAAGAGAAATCGGCCTGTGTCCCTAAGAAAAGAAGCCAGCCTAAAGGAAAAACAAACAAACAAACAAAAAGCCTCAAAAGAATCAAGCCTGTTTACCGTTCACTTGGAAGGACTTCTGAGAAAGAAAAGTTTGAGTAGAATTAATTTTAGAGTAGTGATGTGATACTGCCTTTCTCTAACTACAGTGAAGGGATATAAGTATACAATCAAATCACAATACTAATCTCATCTCCAGTATTAGGTGTAGACTGAAAACACTGGTGTGGTTTAGTCACTGTCCTGTCTGATTCTTGCGATCCCCATGGACTGCAGCCCACCAGGCTCCTCTATCCAAGAGATTTCCCAGGCAAGAATACTGGAGCAGGTTGCCATTTCTTTCTCCAGGGGATCTTCCTGACCCAGAGATTGGACCCGTGTCTCCTGCATTACAGGTGGATTCTTTGTCTCTGAGCCACCAGGGATTCACTAAGGTGAATATTTTGTTATGAAAATACTGAGAATAATTCATAGGTTGACTTTCCATATCTCTCTCTTCCTTCTTTCTCTCCCTCCCTCTCTCCTTCCCTCCCTTCTTCCCTCTTTCTTTCCTCCTTCCTCCTCCCTCTCCCTCTCTTTCTCTCATCCTTTTCTTTCTCTTCTCTGTTTATGTTGCTTGAATTTCATCCAGCTCATAATCGTTTTATTGCTTAAGTATCATTTGAGAAGATAAAATGTGGAGAGCCTTATAGTAGATGTGGTGGATAATAACACCATCTCTGTATTGCATGCATGAATGCGTGCTCAGCTGTGTCTGACTCTTTGCAGTCTCCTAGACTGTAGCCCATCAGGCTCCTCTGTCCATGGAATTTTCCAGGCAAGAATGCTGGAGAAGGTTGTTATCTCCTCCTCCAGGCGCTCTTCCAGACCCAGGATCTAACCTGCAACTCTTGCATCTCCTGCACTGGCAGGCAGATTGTTTACCACTAATGCCATGTGGGAAACCCCTCTGTATTGCAGAACACTGTAATTTCAATTAAACTGTTTTGGAAAGTAAACATAAAATCATTTAACACAAATAGAAACTGTTAATTAAAGTCTGAAATAAATAGTGGACTTAGAATGGAATTTGTAGTCACCAACTGTTTGGTTTGTACACTTTTTTAGGTTATTAAAACAGAAATAATATGAGTCCAACACAATGTGTGGTCAGTATATACATCTTTCACTGTCATAGATGAATACATAATATTTTTCAGTATTATAATAAAGCCATGCATGAATGGTATCCCTGACACAACCTGGAAAACATTCCAAATTCATGGAGAAAATCCTCAGTATCTTTATATGAAGGAAAGATTTTATGCTACTATAATATTTAAGGAGGGAATTAGAAATTGGATGGAAATTGCTTAATAACTTCTCTACATTTCAAAAGGTCTTATCATGCAATTTCTATTTAATATTCACAATACATGTGGAAATTTCAAAAATTACTTATCATTGCATGTTATTAAGAACTTGTCACAAATCTTAGTCAAGCAAATTCATACTCAGTTATAGACTGCTAATTTCCAATTTGTTTTTCAATTGTTATTTTTACTTTTCTCTGATTTGTTTTCCCCAAAATACTTAAGAAAAATATGAAAGAAGGATATTATCACAATATTGGAGAAGAATTAAGACAAGATTTCAATGTGCAGAGAGAGAGAGGTGATCACAAAACACAATAATGAGAATAGTGCATCCCATACCAATCATTAGTGGAGGGTATAGTAATCTAATTAATATTGAATATTGTTATCCATTCGTAAATCAAATACTTATTGGGTTATTTATATATGTTAGTTCCCAGGAAGGAGAAGCATATATAAATGATACATTCTATGTTCCCCTGAAATTATCTGTTGCAGTAAAAGTAACTTAGATTTTGAGTTGTACATGCCTAAAATTCAGTCTTTAATAATGCCTTTTATTTGCTTTGATCTTAGCTGATTTATATAACATTTTTATGTTGAAATTTATTGAAAGCATGGCTGTCGATTGCAGGAATTATCACTCAAATGCAAAAGCAGCGTTTGAGATTTGATAAAAACCTCTTTGGCTGAGTTCTTTCTGACTCTTTCAATTGAAATAAACTGGCTATTCCAACTATTATAACACAAAAAAATCACAAAGATCATCCCCCAAATCACTTTTTCTGGCTTATTTTTAAATTATAGTTGCATGATGACTCAAAAATATTTGGATAGCTTAAATCAAAATATAAATAAATGAAATTAATTTAAAAGAAATAACATGAGAAAGAATTGATGGAAAGGTCATTCTAAATAAAATTGTCAAATTTCTTGCTATAGCTATATATTCGTCTCACAAAGCTGAATAACAAAATGCAGCATCAATTATTTCATTATCAGTAACGGGAAAATACAGCCATCTATCAGCAGACCTAATTCCTGATATTACTCTTTTCTGATGGATTACTTTTTGTGAAAGAATGAGCTTCTTTAAACTATAGCTTAATATCAAATTTAGATGCTTTTCTAGGACTCAAATTAGTGAGTTTTGAAAGTGCAGTGCATACATTTTATCACTTGGCAAACTGCAACTCAGAGAGATAGAGGACTTTACATTAAATATATATATATTTAAATTAAATATATTTACATTACTTTACATTTACATTACATATATTTACATTACTTTACATTATATATATATATATATATAAAATATATATATATTGCAGATGCTTCCAGGAGACCAAACAGCAGAAGGCAATTTCTCTTCAGTCATGGCATTTGTTCTCCTGGGATTTTCGGATCTTCCAAACCTCCAGGGACTTCTATTTGGCATTTTCTTTCTCATCTACATATTCATCTTAACAGGAAATAGTCTTATCATAATAATCACGAGGGTAGACCCTATGCTCCAGACGCCCCTGTATTTTTCCCTTGCAAATTTCTCGTCACTGGAAATCTGTTACGTATCTGTCACTCTAGGATTCTAGTGACCCTTTGGACTCAGGACAGAAGCGTTTCTTCACTGAGCTGCGCCATCGGACGCGCTTCTTCCTTGCTCCGCGAGCGCCGGGGGCGAGTCCTGTGCCCTGTGTGTCCATGCGCAGCCTCTGGCCATCGGACGCGCTTCTTCCTTGCTCCGGGGGCGCTCCTCTTGGGAGCGAGGCCTGAGCCCTGTGCATCCGCGTGCAGCTTCTGCGCCGCCCTCTGCTCACGAATCACAGGACGGGCCCGCAGTCGGCTGCTGGCGCCTGGGTGCGGGAATTCCAGTCCCGACAGCACAGACACGCCGGGTGTCCTCACTGCCCTTCTGCGCTTCACACCAGATCGACCGCTTCTTCTGTGACATCCCCCGTTGATCACCTTGGCCTGTGGGAACACTGCGCTTAATAAATTCGTGTCTATGCGGTTGCTGCGCTGTTTGCCACGATTCCTTTCTTCCTGATTCCTTTCCTCCTGATTCCTTTCCTCCTGAAATGTCAAAATCATTTCCGCCATCTGAAAGCCGCGCTCGGCCACAGGCCAGTCCAGAGCCTTCTCCACCTGCTCTTCCCGTCTCACCGTTGTGCTTTTACTCTTTGGCTCCGTGACTATTGCCTATTTACACCCCAAACCAAATCATTCCACAGGAACCGACAAAACGCTCTCTGTTTCCTACACTGCTGCGACGCCAGTGTTTAACACCTTGCTATACAGTCTTAGGACTAAGGATGTCATTGCAGCTTTGAAAAAATTATTACCTAAGAAAACACTGTGAAGATGTGAAAGGTCACTTTTTAATGTTTGTCTCAGAGGGCTCACAGAAATATGATTTAATTTCACTCTTCCATTGTTTACTGATAGCGTAATTATTCCCAATTATTATGTTGTCATTTACTATTATTAAGTATTTTGAGGTTTTCTGTCTGAAGTCAGTTTGACTACATTTTAAATAAGAAAATCAATTAATTTTGTTTTATTCTTTAAAACAAATCCACTTTTTCATAGCCATTTAAATTTTACCCAACTCTAACACTTTCAGATAAGCAAATCGCTAGAATTTTGCTTAAAATGTGTAGAAAAAAAAATACTTTGCCTTGATAACTGATAAATTATTTACAAATATGCTGGTACCGCCATATGTATTTGTGACACATTCATTTCAAATGGGAGAATTTTTATTAGATATGTGATGAGGAATGAACACAAGACTAAATTATAAGTCATACGTTCGTGAACAATAATTTTAAAATAGAATGAAAACCTTTCATTACATCCATTTTCTCAGTATAAATTAAGAAAATTGTTCCATGTGTAACCAGAGGGAGCTGAATGTCTGATCTTTTCTTCCAAGAGTGATAAAAACTGAATACCAAACATCTGACACAGCGCTGTCATACAGCTTTCATTACTGTGCTTCATACCGATTTCCAAAATGCATTTCCTACTTAGAATCTTTGCTAGAGCTTACTTGAATTAACAAAGTTGCAATGAAAAAAAAATCTATGTATGGATTGTTTTTTTACACTTAATATCAAGGAACAGATTAGTAATTTAGATGAAAATTAAGAGCTTCCCTGATAGCTCAGTTGTTGAAGAATCCACCTGCAATGCAGGAGTCTCCAATTTGATTCCAGGATCAGGAAAATACCCTGGAGAAGGGATAGGCTACCCAATCCAGTATTCTTGGGCTTCCCTTATGGCTCAACTGATAAAGAATCTGCCTGCAATGCGGGAGACCTGGGTTCAGTCCCTGCGTTGGGAATATCCACTGACGAAGGGAAAGGCAACCCATTCCAGTATTCTGGCCTGGAGAATTCCATGGACCGTATAGTCTATGGGGTTGCAAAGAATCCGACACAACTGAGTGACTTTCACTTTCCAAGCAAAGATTCACACACAATTACTTAATATCACAAATAGTAATATAGCCATAAAAAATGCCTAACACTGCCTGTCTATAAGCTGTATTTAAATTAGTATGAATACAACTAATCCTTACCAGCTGATCTTTCAGTAATGTATATGAAATTAACCAGAGGGTACAGATAAAATCTGCTTTTGAACTGTGGTGTTGAAGCAGACTCTTGAGAGTCCCTTGGACTGCAAAGAGATCCAAACAGCCCATCCTAAAGGAGATCAGTCCTGGGTGTTCGGTGAAAGGACTGATGTTGAAGCTGGAACTCCAATACTTTGGCCACCTGATGTGAATAGCTGACTCATTTGAAAAGACCCTAATGCTGGGAAATATTGAGGGCAGGAGGAGAAAGGGAGGAAAAAGGATGAGATGATTGGAGGGCATCACCAACTCAATGGACATGGGTTTGGGTAGGCTCTGGGAATTGGTGATGGACAGGGAGGCCTGGCATGCTGCGATTCATGGGGTTGCAAAGAGTCGGACACAACTAAACGACTTAACTGAACTGACAGATAAAATCAAGAATTAATCCATCATAAATATCCTGACAGGAAAAAAAAAATCAACACTTCACTATACACCTGCTTCTCTCTTTCAAATGTGTAACTCAAGGGATACTCAGTCTCTATAACTAAAAATTGTTACTAATACTTGTAAATATCATTTATTTATCTAATGATACTGTCACTTTATAGGTTTAATTTTTTTTGTAGATTTTGTTCCTTCAGGTTAATTTCTCTTTAAAAGAGTTAACAGTTTAATTATAACATTTGATTTATAAATTTGGATTTTTATTTTTCTAGGGCTTGTGGGGATTCCTAGATGGTGCATTGGTATAGAAATTGCCTGCCAGTGAAGGAGATGCAGGTTCAATTCCTGGGTTGGGAAGATCCCCTGGAGAAGTAAATAGCAACTCACTGCAATATTCTTGCATGAAAAATTCCATGGACAGAGAAGCCTGGTGGGCTATGTAGTCCACGGGTGAGCAGAAGTCAGATATGACTGAGTGACTAAGCACACACATGGCACACATGAGTGTAGATATCTTAACCTACTTCATCTATTTTTTTAATGTGTCAAAAATTAAATACATTACTGATGGTGATAAAGAAAGTGAAGATATAATAATTATGGGAGTGCTATTCTTTCCCTTTCAAACTGTGATGCTAAAGAAGTCTCTTGGATGCAAGGAGGTCAAACCAATCAGTCCTAAAGGAAATCAACCCTAAATATCCATTGGAAGGACTGATGCTAAATTTGAAGCTCCAATACTGGCTACCTGATGCAAAGAATCAACTCATTGGAAAAGACCCTGATGCTGAGAAAGATTGAAGGCAAAAGGAAAAGGAAGTGGCAGAGGATGAGATAATTAGATAGCATCATGGACTCAATGGGCATGAACTTGAGCAAACTCTGGGAGACAGTGGACCACAGAGGAGCCTGGCATACTACAGTCCATGGGGTCACAAACAGTTGGACATGACTTTGAGACTGAACAACAAAGTAATTCTTTCCCTGAACTCTTAGATAAGCAAATTGTAATGAAATGAAATAGTATCAGTCCTATAATTAAGATAACTGATTTTTGTTTTGAATTTATTATCATCTGTGCATTCTCAAGTATCTCAACTGTTCTTTTGTGTCAATTTCTCTGTCTATAAAATAGCAATAACATCTACTATCAATAAGTATGCCAAAGCAATGAACACAATATCCTGGATTCAAGGAGCCTTTTCAGAAATTTTAAAAATCTTGGAGAAGGAAGCATTTGCCAACATCTAGTTTTCCATAGAATGAAGGCTACTCATTTAAATATTGAAATTATTTTAACAATATTATTAATACAAATTCTCTTACAACAATGTTCACACTTCTCTGCCTTCTTAAACCTTCAGGCAGAGTTCATTCTGCCTTGGTGTCTCATGATATACACATGCATGAATAAATACTTGCTCTTATCTTTGGCTTACAGGACCTGCCACTATTTGCTGACTTGGAACATTTAATTTGGCTCTGAATTTACATAGAACGCATATTCCTCTATCTCCTTTCCTTTCTTGATTCTCATCACTTGATTTTCGAGATTCTACAAACATTCTTTAATTCAATTAACTATTTTTTCCTAATATGTTTTTCATTGTCATCTATCATTCTTTATCACACTGATAAAGAGTAGATAGTTCTTTGTTAGTCATTTGATTTTACTTACAATTCTAAACGAGACCTCACTTGAAAGAAAGGAACAGAGATTATCTCAAGGCTCTTTCTCTTTTTATTTAATCTAAGATATTCAGTGGTTTGCTAATGTTTACACATACTTTCAGTATGGAAATGCAATATATGAGGCAGTTATTAATTGATTCTCTGTTTTTTCAAGTATGTTGGCTGTCACAGAATAATGATCCTCAAGGACACATTTTATAAGGAAGGCTGAGTGCCGAAGAATTGATGCTTTTAAACTGTGTTGTTGGAGAAGACTCTTGAGAGTCCCTTGGACTGCAAGGAGATCCAAACAGTCCATCCTAAAGAAAATCAGTCCTGAATATTCATTGGAGGGACTGAAGCTGAAGCTAAAGCTCCAATACTTTGGCCACCTGATGCGAAGAGCCAACTCATTAGAAAAGACCCTGATGCTGGGAAAGATTGAGGGCATGAGGAGAAGGGGACGACAGAGGACAGGATGGTTGGATGGCATCACCAATTCTATGGACATGAGTTTGAACAAGCTCCGGGAGATGGTGAAGGACAGGGAAGTCCAAGCTGCAGTCCATGGGGTCACAAAGAGTGAACACAACTGAGCAACTGAATAGCAACAAAAATATAAATGTGTGACAACCTTGTGTGTGCATGCTAAGTCACTTCAATTGTGTCTGATTGTGCCACCCTATGGACTGCGGCCAGCCAGGCTCCTCTATCTATGGGATTCTCCTGGCAAGAACACTGGAATGGGTTGCCATGCCCTTCTACAAGGTATCTTCCCAATCCAGGGATCAAACCCATGTCTCCTGCAGCTCCTGCACTTCAGGCAGATTCTTTACTGCTGAGCCACTGGGGAAGGCCATATATGACAACCTTAATCATTCTAAATATAATTACTTCAATTAATCCACCTAGAAAAGTTCACATCTGTGTTATTGCATGCACATACACAAACTTTTTATCTATGTATCATCTATCTAAATGCTTTAAACACAAAATATAAATGTACATATATAAATATGTATATCTTTTGTGTGTAAAGCTTATTATGGCAAAGCTCAATCATCTTCCTTTTTGAAATTTCAACATTATCTCTCTAAAAGTTTGTTTCATAACTTATATTTTTTCCAACTCTTCCCTTAGACCATATGGTCACCTTCTCTTTATCTTCCAATTCTATTATTCTATTTCTATATATGTTCTCTATACTAATTATATGATAGTGAAATAAGCTTACATGCTTTCATGTCATAGCTAAAGAAATAGTTTATCGATATAAGGGTTACATACAGCAAAACACTATTCCAAGAAACAATTATAGGTATGATACCTATATAAGTATAAATATGCAGATACCTTTAAAAGAAGGAAAGAAACAGAAGATGTCTACCATTATTCCCTGAATATTCCTTTCCAGCAAAGAATCCAAGCTATTAATACAATCCAGATGCACAATGAAGACATATTCACTTTTCACTTTCCCCGAATCAGGCTATTAATCTCGGAAAGATTTTGCGCATATTATTGACCTTCCTATCCTTCGTTGTCAGTTGACTTCAGTCCACAAAAGCAATATTCTCCTAAAGTACACACACAGACACACACAGACAAGCATGTATACCTATGTAAATGAATGTCTGTTTTCATGTTTCTAAATAATAAAATTTTTATTATTGTGTGTGCTTAGTTTCTCAGAATTATAAGTGACTTGCTCTGGAAATAGTACAATGCAAAGTAGTAACAAAAGATTATCCTGCTAATAAAGATATTTATGATTTGCAAAGCAGTGGTAGTATTTGCACACATTTATTGTGTTTTAAAAACAAGTGATACAGATACAGATTTTTGGCAAGCTATTACTACTAAATGTGGTAACTAGTTTAGATATGGTTTGTTAGTTGCCAAGCCAAAGGGAGAATAATTTCTGAAGCTGTCCACTGACATTTTTAGCTTGGAACTTCAGTATCTACCCCAAAAAAGTCATAATGCTCCAAGATATCACTCTTATTTGCCCTTCTCTATAAACGGAGAGAGATCCAATCACATCTGTTCAATCTATCAATATTTTTAAATGTTGCCCACCCCCAATTAGTTATCTCTTCTCTCTAAAAGAGGTTTGTTTTTTTTTTTTAGTTAGGCAGAAGGGAGAGAAAAAAGAGAGGATTTCCTGATTTTTGTCTCAATCTTTTCAGCATATGATAGTTTCAGGATTTATCCAACTTCTGCCTAGAAATTTTCCTGGAATTTTGTTGTTGTTGTTGTTATAGTTCTCTTTCTCTTAATCTCCGCTGTATTCAATCATCCCCATTAGATTTTAGTAGGTTATGATGGCTGTATTATCTGAGAATCTTGGTGATTTATTGTTTACTTGGTTCTCAGTAAGAGTTGGTTTTTCCTTCTTCACTTTATTATCAGAATTGGTCACATGTCATCTGGTTGCTTTCCCAAGGAGAAAGTGGTACTGCACCTCCCTATCCATCTGGAAATAGCCAGCTCCATATAAATGTGAACAAAACTTACTTATATTTTTATGGGAATAAACTTTAAAAGCAACTCTTCAAGCTTCATCATATTTTTTAACTTTGAGTACTGGTTACAGGTCATATTTCTGCAATGATCTGTTGCCTGTCTATAGGAAGGATTATTATTATATATATATGGAATTTTGAAAATTATATAACTACAGAAATAGCAGACACAACTAATCATTGTGATTTTCCTTGTCCAGAATGAATACAAATTGTTTGTTATTTTGATTACCTGAATAGCACAAGCTTACTGTAATAAACTGCACAATTTCAATAAAACAAAGGAAAAATAGAATGATTTACTCTGTGATTTCCATAATTAATGATGATTATTTTTTTATTGACCATTTCTAATATGTGTATGTATGTAAGGTTTAAGGTGTATAATACTTGTGCTTTTATGGCAGATACTTACTTTTACAAAAATTTAAATCCTTTCCCTTTTCCCCTAACTTTCCTATCCTCACTATCATCTCTAGGAAAATATATTTAAAAAATCATGACTTGTGAATATTCTCATCACTTTTTCCAAGCTCATCTTATTATATGTAAAGACTTCAATAATATCTTTTATCAACTCAACAAATCATATTATTATTTAATCTGATATACACATAAATGATGCCTAATAATTACTAATATCATTGTACAACATCATTTATTAAACTACGTTCCCAGTGAGAGGCACTTTTCACTCTAAGAAATCATTTCTCTGCAGAATAATTGCTAGGCCAAACTATACATAACATTTTAATTAATGCCCATTACTAACTTAGTTTTAAAAATTTCCTGTGACAACTCTATGGAACTGAATAATATGCTTTCAAATAAGTGATATAACTTGAGTCTGTATTACAACTGGGCCTATTATAGCAATTCTTGTCTAAAGTTCTTACTACAAGAGAACATTTCACAAGAAGGTTATAGAATTCCCAAGTGAATGATTTGCTATTTGTTGACCCATACTCAACTGTATAACTGGAGACAGAAAGGTTTCTCAGTGTTACAAGTAATTTTTATTTTGGTAATAACTACCACTTTATAGACAGATAAATTGAGTTAAGATAAATATTGAAAATTTATAACAAATATGTAAGAAATCAACTTCTGAAATACAAGTCAGTTTTTCAATGAACTAAGGTATTTGCATGGCCATTGTCTCAGTGCCATTATGACATCCTTGTTCCTTAGACTGTATATCATGGGGTTAAACACAGGCGTCACAATCGTGTAGAAGAGAGAAAGCACTTTGTCAGTTCCTGCTGAGCCTTGGGTCTTGGGTCTTAAATATGTGACAAGGCCTGATCTGAAGAACAATGCCACAACCATAAGATGAGAGGAGCAGGTGGAAAAGGCTTTGCCTCGACTTGTGGCTGATGGCAATTTAAGGATTGTGGAGATGATTTTGCCATAAGAGACAAGTATCAACAGAAATGGAGCCAAAACAAACTGCGCAGCAACTGTGAAGACCAACATTTCATTCAGAAAAGCGTCCCCACAGGCCAGCTTGAGTATGGGAGGGATGTCACAGAAGAAGGGCAGAGAGAAAATCTGGCCTGTCTGGCCTATTTGGATTGGGATTCCACTGATCCAGGAGCCAGCCATTAGCTGGATACACACCTTGTAGTTCATGACTTGGAGAAGGCAATGGCAACCCACTCCGGTATTCTTGCCTGGAAAATCCCATGGATGGAGGAGCCTTGTAGGCTACTACAGTCCATGGGGTCGCAAAGAGTTGAACACGACTGAGCGACATGACCAGAGGATAGTGCAGAGGGCTACAAATGGCTGTGTAGCAATCATAGGCCATCACGGCCAAAAGGAAGCGCTTGGTGGCCCCAAGTATAAGAATGAAGCACATCTGTGTGGCACAAGCAACTAAAGAAATCATTCTTTGTGTCCAAAGACTCGTGAGCATTCTGGGGAGCGTAACAGACACATAGTAGATTTCCAAAAGGGAAAAATTTCCAAGGAAAAAATTCATGGAGGTCTGGAGACCAGGGTCTAGTTTTGTTATCAGAAATATGATCCCATTGCCCATCAAGATAATTATATAGATGAGTAAGAACAGTCCAAATAAAAACCCCTGGAGATGAGGAACATCAGCAAAGTCCAGGAGAACAAATTCCATCAATTTAGTGAGATTACCTTCTGGTGCTTTTTCTTAGTGTTGCATCTGTGAAAAGGCAGAAATGTATTATCTGCTTTTTATTTTTACCATCAAGGGTCAGTGCCTGTTTTATAAATTGTATCAGGATATTCATATTGATTTCTATGATCAATGCAATTGTTCCTAATTTAAGAATTTTATTATTTATGCATTTCTCCTTTCTCAGTTTATAATCCATGTGTTATCACCATACACTCTCCCTTGAAATATCTTTTAGGGCATTCTTTCTGAATACAGTCCAAAGTCAAAAAAGTTAAAGTGTTAGTCATTCAGTCTTGTCTGACTCTGTGATCCCATGGACTGTAGCCCACCAGGCTTGACTGTCCATAGGATTTCCTAGGCAAGAATACTGGAGTGGGTTGTCATTTCCCTCTCCAGGGGATCTTCCCCACCCAGGGATCAAACCCAGGTCTCCTGCATTGCAGGTGGATTGTTTCTCAGCTGAGCTACCAGGGAAGCCCCAAATGCCCTGACCAGCACAGGCATTGGACAAATTGATAATCACTGAAGATAGACCCACAGTCTTGCTATGTTATCTCAGTTTTAAATACTTACATTATTTTGTGGCCGTGTCTCATGGCTTATGGGATCTTAGTACCTCAACCAGAGACTGAAGTGAAAGTACAAAGTCCTAATCATTGGACTTCTAGGGAATTCCCTTAAATATTTACATTTTTTGGCAATTTTGTATTTCTCTATAACTTTTCTTTACATACTTCAGTAGAACTGTTAATATAACAGAAATTATCTTCCTTATATATTTTCAGCTACATATTTCAACTCTTCATTTCCCTCCCATCACTTGATGATCTTGATCATGCATGTTCTTATATACAATTCACATTATTAGGCAGTTTTTAATAAATGAGAGAATATTTTATTTAATTGTACATAGGGGAATAAAATACATATATTTCAGTAAGATATTATGTGGGGGCTATCAGAGGGTTTCATTCTGGAAAAGTCGTGTGGGAATAGATACAGATAGAAGCAATTAAGAGGGTCACTCTGGGAAAACAGGGATCACCGGGCTGTGTTCACTAGCTGTGTGAGATACTTCCTGTCATGCTTTACCCTGCACTCGGTGTGCCTCTCTGATGTCTTTGTTGTTCCTCAGAAAATAATAATAATTCAGGTAACAGTTTCTAAACTCACTTTTCTTGAGCTAGGATATTGAGATTTAGCAATGATGGATACATTGATCATTTGCGCATTGGTTTTGTGATTGCAAATCAGTGCTTATTTTTTAAATCATACTGAAGTTTGAATCCTAACTCCATTATTTATCATCTGTTATATTAAGTAATTGTTCAAATTTTCTTTGCTTTCTTATTTGAGATAATTAGATATGATATTATTGATAAATTACCTATCACTTTTAATATGTTTATGTATAAGTTATGGTCCTATAATTATAATTATTAATATGGTACAATGTTCTTAAATCTTTAGTTGCCAGGGTTGTAACACACTCCCTAGAAAAATTGTTTTGGGTAGAGCTATTGAGTTACTTGCTAATGATTACATTTTTGCATTTTTTTCCTTTCATCAGAGCCTGGAGTAGAATACGGTCTTAGCTAAATAAGGAATGAGACTCCTCTAGTACAGAATTTCAGAGTTTCAGGGCTGACTCTGCATTGTACCACTGTTAAAGTGACTGCCTCCTTAAATATTACACTCCAGGCATCACTTGACTCAACATGACTCCCAGCCCTGCTTCTCATTTCCCCATCCTTTATGTTTCAAGTTTTTCCACGCAAGCATAGTCTAAATATTGTGTCATGGACAGAAAATACAATCCTGACAAGATGGCCTGCAATCGAATCATGGCTTCACTTGCCTGCTTTGTGACAATGTGAATTGCTTAATCTCCCCGTGCCACAGATCACTTGGCAGTAAAACTGACTAACAGTTGTACCAACAGTTAGGACTGCTATATGAATTAATTCATTTGATACATGCAAAGCAAATTAAAGATGTTTTGGCATTCATAAAAAGTCTATTCAAAAGCTAGCTATTATTTTTTCATTAAAAACTAAATTTTATTCTTCTAAATTTCACTCTCTGTCTTACCATTATGAAAAACTGCTCTCTCATTTACCTTGACTTTGTATCATATGGTTAATGAGGGAATAAAATAAGATATTAAAACAATCATCACAGTGATATAAAAATCCAAGACTCTTAGATGTGAATTCTCCAAGAATTTTCTGCCAGTAATTTCAATAATAGTATCACCTCCACTCTGTAGAACTAATAGGGAGAACACACACAACTTTGTAGCACATAGTGCTGCAATTTGGCTCAGTCCTTTCATTTACCTTTTATTTTCCCACTGACGTTACATGATCTGAGATGGAAGCACTGAGACTATTTTCCTACTTGGGAACAATATAGAACATAGAAAATGCTTGTTCACTTACTATGGTGTTCATTATTTGGTTCTGAAATTGAGAAAAGAAACAGACACTTTTAAAATTGTCAATCTGAAAAGGGAGAAAAGATTAATATACAAAAGAATACAATTTTAATCTTTATCATTTTATGAATAAAAACATTTAGTATGAGCAATTTCACCTATTACTTGAATAAAATTATTTCCAGTGCTATATAAAATACAGTTTGTAATTGTACAGATGAGATATTTTGGTGATCAAATCTTATATGACATGAAATAGGTAATATCTGAGTTTGAATTTTTCAAGAGTAGAACAAGGTGTATTTCAAGTATATTTGTATATCTGATAAAAATTAGCAATGTAATCCTTGAAAATAATTTAAAAACAATGTTGGACTTAAAGCTATCTTTATTATTTTATAAATCCTGAATTCTATAAGTTTCTTTCTTCAAAATAATTGTTCTTTGAACTCCTCAATGGTTGTAACTTTATTTTATGTGTTATGTTATTTAAAATCTCATTGTAATATCAAACTGAATAAACATATTTAACTTTTTTGATACAATATGTTGACTCAAATAAAGTTTTCTTTAATATCATCTATACCTAGACTTTAATTATTACATTTTTTGACATTTCAAATGGACTTAGTACCATTATTTATTATTATTTAATTGCAAATTTTATTTAATAGAATAAGAAATATATAAAAGATGCTTTAATGAATTGAAACATTTGCTACCATGTTAAAATTTAAAATTTACACATTTAAATGTTTAAATTATTAATTTTAAATTTAAAATAAGAATTAAACTTTACTATAATTATTTTCATATTTACCTTTCTTACTTGAGATGTTGCTGATTTTTCTCACTAGAGAAGATCAGAATATTTAAGTTCCTGTAACTGAAATTACCTGTTTCATCAAAATTATTCAACTGGACTTTAAATATTCTGTTCTTTCTATACATAAAGTGCTCTTTAAAAGTAGCTATCTCTACCCAAGGGATCTCTGCAACCTGGCACATTTAAATTTCCAATTTAAATCATCACTTCATGAATTATCTGACTTGCATTTTTTTTTTTTAATTCTCCCAGATAGCTCTCACTCTACTCAGAATATATTTTTCTTCAGCCTCTAGAGGGACTAGAGGACACAGAGCATTTTATTTCTCAAATGTGAACAGGGTGCTAAGTAATATTATTTGCGGGCTCCCCAGGTGGTACAGCTGGTAAAGAATTGGCCTGCCAATGCAGGAGATACAAGAGGCCAATGCAGGAGATGCAACAGACAGAGGTTTGATCCCTGGGTCAGGAAATTCACCTGGAGTAGGAAGTGGCAACCCACTCCAGAATCCTTGCCAGGGGAATTTCATGGACAAAGGAGCCTGGTGGGCTACAGAGTCATACATGACTGAGCCCGTACACTCACAGCATTATTTGGGTTGACCCAAAACAGACATGCATCCAGTTCTTAACTATTATGAACGAATTATGCAGAGTCTCTGTATGTTTCTTGATACTTAGTTAGAGGACAGATCTGTGTAATAGTTATAATACATATTCTGATGGCAAATATTTTTATGGGCAAAATTAGTGTGTTATTGATTTCTTCAGCAACCTGAGATTTAGCTGATGAATGTATTAAACATACATCAAAATTTTAAAATTTAACCCAAGGTTAACCATAGTAGGAGAAAATTTTTCCTCTCTTTTGCAGCCTACCACCAAATTTTCCCAAATTTATTTTACATGTTCAAGGTGTGAATACTTTCAGACTCTAGCTAAAATAAAATGAGAATCTGGAATAAGTCCAGCTGAGATCATAGGAAAGATGCTAAGCAAAAAGTTGGTGAGTTATATGTTTTCAAATATGGAGAAATTTCTCCAACATAAAGACTGTTTAAAATTAGAGCCAGTTTCTCATCACCCCAAAAATTGGATATTGGTTCCTGCTGCTGCTGCTGCTAAGTTGCTTCAGTCTGTCCCACTCTGTGCGACCCCATAGACGTCAGCCCACCAGGTTCCTCCGTCCACAGGACTCTCCAGGCAAGAATATTGGAGTGGGTTGCCATTTCCTTCTCCATATTGGTTCCAATTATTTAGTAAATAGCAGTTTTTCCAGTACTCTTGCCTGGAGAATCCCATGGAGGGAGGAGCCTGGTAGGCTACAGTCCATGGGGTCGCAAAGAGTCGGACACGACTGAGCGACATCACTCACTCAAGGTTTATGATTTGGAGAAGGCAATGGCACCCCCACTCCAGTACTCTTGTCTGGAAAATCCCGTGGATGGAGGAGCCTGGTGGGCTGCAGTCCATGGGGTCACAAAGAGTCGGACACCACTGAACGAGTTCCCTTTCACTTTTCACTTTCATGCACTGGAGAAGGAAATGGCAACCCACTCCAGTGTTCTTGCCTGGAGAATCCCAGGGACGGGGGAGCCTGGTGGGCTGCCCTCTATGGGGTCACACAGAGTCGACACGACTGAAGTGACTTAGCAGCAGCAGCAAGGTTTATGATTATGAAGAGAAAACATTTACAAGAGGGAACACATATAGTATGTGTCAGTGTGAGTGATTTGGAAGGTTAATTAAAAAGTATCAGCAGCCTCACGGCAAATATCACAGAAGGCCCGTGAGTAGTGGGTAGTGGGACAGGCTTATCACGGGGACCGGATGTGATAAAGGACAGAAGGGGAGTGAGAGGCCAGCCAGGCTGAGCTCCTGCAGGGGCTCATCCAAGAAATAGCTAGTGCTGGGAAGGAGTTAGAAGACCTCGTGATTCGCAGAGTGCAGTATTATGCAAGGGCTTCTCGGGCGGCTCAGTGGTAAAGAATCTGCCTACCGAGGCAGGAGAGGCCAGGGCAGCCTGGCGGGCTGTCGTCCATGGCTTCTGACAAAGAGTCCGACACAGCTGAGCGACTGAGCATAGCTCAGCCCAATATCATGCGTAAATAAAGAAGCCTTCTCCTGGAATAGAATAGAAATTCCAGAAAAGGCTCAAATATACATGAACATTTGTCATTGACTAAAATAGCCAGTAAAGTAATGCTCAAAATTCTCCAAGCCAGGCTTCAGCAATAAGTGAACCGTGAACTTCCTGATGTTCAAGTTGGTTTTAGAAAAGGCAGAGGAACCAGAGATCAAATTGCCAGCATCCGCTGGATCATGGAAAAAGCAAAAGAGTTCCAGAAAAACATCTATTTCTGCTTCATTGACTATGCCAAAGCCTTTGACTGTGTGGATCACAATAAACTGAGGAAAATTCTGAAAGAGATGGGAATGCCAGAGCACCTGACCTGCCTCTTGAGAAACCTATATGCAGGTCAGGAAGCAACAGTTAGAACTGGACATGGAACAACACACTGGTTCCAGATAGGAAAAGGAGTACATCAAGGCTGTATATTGTCACCCTGCTTATTTAACTTACATGCAGAGTACATCATAAGAAATGCTGGGCTGGAAGAAGCACAAGCTGGAATCAAGATTGCTGGGAGAAATATCGGTAACCTCAGGTATACAGATGACACCACCCTTATGGCAGAAAGTGAAGAGGAGCTAAAAAGCCTCTTGATGAAAGTGAAAGAGGAGAGTGAAAAAGATGGCCTAAAGCTCAACATTCAGAAAACAAAGATCATGGCATCCGGTCCCATCACTTCATGGGAAATAGATGGGGAAACAGTGGAAACAGTGTCAGACTTTATTTTTTTGGGCTCCAAAATCACTGCAGATGGTGATTGCAGCCCTGAAATTAAAAGACGCTTAAACCTTGGAAGAAAAGTTATGATCAACCTAGATAGCATATTCAAAAGCAGAGACATTACTTTGCCAACAAAGGTTCATCTAGTCAAGGCTATGGTTTTTCCTGTGGTCATGTATGGATGTGAGAGTTGGACTGTGAAGAAGGCTGAGTGTCGAAGAATTGATGCTTTTGAGCTGTGGTGTTGGAGAAGACTCTTGAGAGTCCCTTGGACTGCAAGGAGATCCAACCAGTCCATTCTGAAGGAGATCAGCCCTGGGATTTCTTTGGAGGGAATGATGCTAAAGCTGAAGCTCCAGTACTTTGACCACCTCATGTGAAGAGTTGACTCATTGGAAAAGACCCTGATGCTGGGAGGGATTGGGCAGGAGGAGAAGGGGATGACAGAGGATGAGATGGCTGGATGGCATCACTGACTCGATGGACGTGAGTCTGAGTGAACTCTGGGAGTTGGTGATGGACAGGGAGGCCTGGCATGCCACGATTCACGGGATCGCAAAGAGTCAGACACAACTGAGCAACTGAACTGAACTGAACTGAAAATAGCCTACCAATTTGGTAAGGCGTGGGCATTTAAAATCCCTGTTATTTGGACAATTGGGCAGCCTTAGAGGGAAAAAAACAGTATACGTATTTTTGATAACTATCCCACAGCAAGATAAACCCTGAATGATACACAATTTTGTATATTTTAGAGTGAAATGATGACAGTATTCTAAGAAATGGGTTTTATAATTTTGGAGTAAGAAAAGTTTAACTCATTAAAATTTAGAAGGCAGTACACACACACACACAAATACAAAAAAAATTTGTAAAATTAAATGATTCTAGATGCTAAAATGTAGCAAACCCCATAAGTATCTAATATAATTAATATAATGGAAAAAAATTGTTACAACTAAAATCAAATAAAGCTCCTTCTTTAATACAGAGGAAAAGTCCAGAGTATAAATTTTAAAAATGGGTAAAACAGATGAATTAACAATTCACAGAAGAAAATTATTCCTTCAACTACAGACAACAGCTTCATTTGTAGGAAAAAAATAAAAAGTAAATTGTAATCTGAATAATGATACAGTGTTAAAAATCTGAGACATTTTCCTATGCATTGTGTATGTGTGGAGAGGAATATCCAATTGACCAGTATCACAGTTGTGCTCACTCTTTGAATCAATCAGTAAGCATGCATACATACTAAGATATGCAGTAGCATGATATTGCAACAAATTTGTGCTTGGAAAAGTGTGAATATTTTATGACTTAATGAGCCTTGATTTTGATACTGTCATCTATTCTTTTTTCTCCCACAGTTATATATCTTTAAAATGTGTTCTATAATTTATCAAAAATTTCTAGTGCTTGAAAGTAGACTGGCTTATTGTGACCCAGAGCCTCTTAACCACAAATGAAAGTTATTTAATTGTTTTAGAGGTTGGAAAATTAAACTTGGCTTTAAGTATGTCCTTTTATAAAGATGTTGATTTATTTTACAAAGCAATTCTGTAACATCACCAGTCTTGAATCATATTTTTGTTGATTACTACCTTTTTATAATAAAAGGTAATTCATCTTTCTAAATTAGTTTCATAAAAAAATAAAAGCATAGCCAAAAGTAAGACAGTATTATGCTTTTTTCCATGATAGAATATGCTCATTAAATAAAATTTAAGAAATGGAATTATGTATATAGGTATGATAAATGGTGTTCTAAATACTGCTTTTTACCTTAACAAAAAGGATATGTACATTATGATTATGATTTGGTTTGCTTAAAAATATGCTTAATCCATGCTCTATATAATTGCATTTTATTCATTTCTATAACTCCTTGGTTTTCCTCTGTGTGAAATTATCACAATTACAGTCAATTCTAGTTTGATAAAGATCCGACATTATGGATGATGTGAAATGAGCATTCTCAGATGCGTCCCTTGGCACACATGTGCACACATTTCTTCTGGTACATGGCTAAGGGTAAGCTTTTCTTGATGAAGGCAGGCTGTGTGCTAATATGCTGTACAATTCACACACCAGCATCAGGGGAGAGCTTTCATTACTCCACGTCCTTTACGTATGTGATCGGGTTAGTCTTCTTGTTTATTTCATCCTTGTAATGAATGTGTCATTACAAATGTGTTCATTTGATTTTAATCTGGTTTTAATTTTCTTTTACTGGTTGCTAATGGGTTATTTCCTTCTTTTTTTCTGGGCATTTAGATTATTCTGTCTTGTGAAATGCATCTTTAAGTCTGTTGTCAATTTTTCTCCTGAATTTTTGATGCTTTTGATTTAGAGCACTCCTTTAACTATAGTGTATTTAAACATTTTATGTTGAAAAACTTCACTCTGAATACCAGTATTCCTTAGTCCAGGAAGTGCAACAGATTAATGTTTACATTATGACTAATAATTTTATCAAAAACACTTTTCTTGCACCAACGTCATGAAGTTAATAAACATTATCTTGGAAGAGACTCATTGTTATGCATTTTACTTAAGTTTACAAATTATCTGAGATTACATTTTAAAATAAATTTTGTGAAGTGAGGGTCAAGCTCTCTTTTTATGCACCATTATTAATAATTAAATTAATATAATTTATTAAAATGCTATCTTTTCTACATTTTCTGCAGTATGAACTTTTGCTTATTCAAGTGTGCCCATGTTCTATAGTCATTCAACAAGTATTCTCTAAAGCTTTCCATATGCACTAATCTTTGCTAGCTGAAATCTTTTGGTTTTAAGTAAGTTGTAAGAATACAGAGGGAGACAAAATAGAATATGCATTATGAATTTTGGATGAAAATATTGGGAGGCCAATTAGATAGATACTATGTTTTAGTACTTTGGCTACCTGATGCAGGGAGCCAACTCAATGTAAAAGACCCTGATGCTAGTAAAGATGAAGGCAAAAAGGAGGACAACAGAGTATGAGACAGTTGGATATTAATCATGTCACTGACTCAATGGGCATGAAGCTGAGCAAATTCCAGACATAGTGGAAGACTGAGGAGCCTGGCATGCTATAGTCTATGAAGACACAGAGTCGGACATGACTTACCAACTGAACAACAACAAATCAAATAAGAGGTGAATTTTTGCTGACAGAGACTAGTCCATTTAATATGAGATCAGCAAAAAAAAAATAATTTCTTATAAATACAAACACTAGGGAGATAATCTTGATATCAGAAAGTTAAGCATAAAATGGCAGGATCATGAGGATAATCAATTTATATTAACACAGGAAGAAAATTTTCAAATAATGTCTGATTAAGATAACTGTAGAACTAAGTGGGGGAAAGATCACTAGCTCAAAGCAGAGGATAAGATGTTAAACATTAAGGCAGTCATTTTCTCAAGGCTGTCATGACATCCTTATTCCTCAGAGTATATATCATGGGATTAAACATCAGGGTAACATGGTATAGAAAGGAGAAAAAAATCTTTCCTGTAAAAATGTTGGAATCGTGTCATAAATATGTAATGGTTCTGGGTCCACAAAATAAAGGCTCAACTATGGGTCTTCCCAGGTGGCGCTAATGGTAAAGAACTTACCTACAAATGCAGGAGACATAAGAAACACAGGTTCAATCCCTGGGTTGGGAAGATCCCCTGGAGAAGGGCACAGCAGCCCATTCCCGTGTTCTTGCCTGGAGAATCCCATGGACAGAGGAGCCGGCTGGGCTATGGTCCACAGGGTTGAAGAGAATTGGACAAAACCAAAGCGACTTAGTGCACACGCGTGATGTGTGGTGAGCAGGTGGAGAAAGCTTTAGCTCATCCTGTTGCTGACAGCAACACTGGATGAAGAAGCGATTTTACTGTAGGAGCCAAGTGTCAACTGAAAAGGGATCACGACAAAAAATTCACTAATGGTACAACTGCAGAGACTGACATCTCATTCAGAAAAACATCGCCACAAGCCAGCTTGTAGTTAGATCCAAAAATGACAGAGGGAAAATTGGCATGCTTGCCTTATCCTGACTGTAACACCACTGATCCAAGAGCCAAGCGTCATCAGCTGAATACACAGCTCCTGGTTTATAAGTAGGGGAAGTTGCGGAAGTTACAGTTGGCCACATAGCAGTCACGGGCCATAACTGTCAAGACCAAGCATGCAAAATTATATATATATATATATATATATATATATTTTTTTTTTTCTGACTGTGAAGATTTGTGAATATTCTAGATTTCCAGGAAGGAAAAGTTACTGAGGAAGAAACACATGGAAATTTGAGAGCCTCGTCAACTCTGATTATAAGAGTATTGTTCTTGCTTCTCACCAGGATAATCACATAAAAAAGGAAAATATTACAAAGAGAAACACTCAGACATTGGGAATCAGAAAAATCGAAAAGAACCAGTGTTATCATTGAAATGAGATGTGCTTTTCGGTTGTGTCTGTGTGTGTGTTTGATGTTCTCTCTGTGAAAAGAGTGAAATCAGCAATTTTTATTTTTATTTTATATAGTAATTTTATTTTATGTAGTATAGCTATATATAAATATATATATTTGTTGTTGCTGTTCAGTCTTCTAGTCATGTCCGACTCTTTGCAACCCTATGGACTGCAGCACTCCAGGCCTCCCTGTCCCTCACCATCTTCCGGAGTTTGCCCAAGTTCATGTCCATTGCATCCGTGATACCACTCAACCATCTCATCTTCTGATGCCCTCTTCTCCGGCCCTCAGTCTTTCCCAGCATCAGGGTCTTTTCTAATGAGTCAACTGTTTGCATCAGGTGGCCAAAGTATTGGAGCTTCAGCTTCAGCATCAGTCCTTCCAATGAATATTGAAATATATGCCTTTATATTATATAAAATATATATTATACATATGTAAAAGTGCCTATGTACATATGTATCCTATGATACATATGTATCATAATCTTATATTTATCTCATTTGTAACTATTATTAAAGCCATTTTAGTCCTTTTTGAGACTAAAATGAGACTAAAGCCATTTTAGTCCTTTTTGAGACTTGACCAAACATTATATATTCTGGCTCTGTTTAGTTCATAACAAATGTGCTATTTCTTTCAAACATCAAATATTATTTGGCTGATACTGAAATTTCTGTTAGCTACTAAATATTCTGTAAAATGTTGGGAGGCAATAAGAAGAAATGCAGTAATTTTCTTCCATATATAGTTTTTATTTTCTGAATAAAATTTATTATTTTTGTGATGTGCATATTATTCTCTTCGTAATAAATCCATACTGCAAAAAAGTATAAATAAGTAAACAAGTCAGACATTATCTGAACTCCTGTCACTGTAAAGAAGCCCATTCTCTCTTCTAATACACATCCAGATCTTGCTGACATACACACACACCAACTAGAAAGATGCACATGTGAAATGTTATATGAATACATGGATGCTATCTTCCTTTGTTTTACAAAAATAGAGTTATATTTATACATACATTTATGTACTTATTAAATGCCTGAAAAGCTTGGGATTTCCTCACTGGTGTGGCTCTAAAACATTGTCCTAAGAGACTGTGCAGCATCACATGGTAAACGGGCGCCCATGTCTACTATGTTCCAAATGAGAACAGCTTCCCTTTGCTTTGCTAGTGTTGTCTTTTGCAGTATTTAAAAAAAGCTTTTAATAAACATCCTTGAAAAAACACGATTAACCATCATTCTTGGGCAAATACTTTTATGAGGCTTCATTGATATAGTTTTTGAAGTTAAAAAAAAATTCTACATATTTTTTTTAAAATCACTGTTCCCAAAAGATACAGAATTTATCCCAAATGATTAGAATAAAAACACCATAAAAAAAACTGCTTTCACAGGGTATTACTTTCCTAGATCTATTGTAACAAATTATCACAAATTGAGTGGTGTAAGTAACAGAAGTTGACTTTCTCACATCTTTAAAAGCCAGTGTCCCAAATCACAGTGTTGACAGTGTTTTCCTCCACAGACTCTGAAGGGATGGTCACTCCTCACTTCTTGCAGCTTTTGATGGTGCCTGACCTCCTTCGCTTCATGGCTGTGTCACTCCCGGTTGCTTCTTCCATCTTCACGTGATATTCTTCTATGTGTCGCTGCGTCTCTATTTTTAACTTAATCTCTCTTCCCACCTTATAAGAACTAAGAACAATGATCATAGGATATAGTGCCCTTTCCTTAAATTAAGATAATCTTATTTCAAAGTCCTTACCTGAATTACACCTGCAAAGGCTTTTCTTTTCCTAATAAGTTCAGGTTTGCAGGTTGTAACCTGACATATTTAAAGGGATCAACATTCACCCCAAAGCACTTTATAGTTTAAATTCCTAATATTCCTAATACTAAGGAGACACTACAAAAGTATACCTTGAAGCGACAAGCTGGAGGAAATGACGTCACTAGAGAACAATCAGCATTGAGGTAACAAAGGATCCTTTCAGGGTTTGTACTCTGAAAGGGTTATGGACAGTTGCAAAATAGAGAAAGAAGGAAAAACTGCAAGAAAACACTCAGATTCCCCTACTCCCACCAACTTGGATGCGGTTGTTATTTTCTCATCGTCTAAATCCAGTCGTAAGTACAGAAAATGATAGTGAATATGCCTGAAGGAATGGGAAGTTTCAGGCAAATTTCTTACAGGCATGACCATGATCATTGGTTATATTGCAGTTAACTATCATTTTATTGCTCAGGAAATCTTCTTAACTCACTCTTTGCCAGTGAGAGGAAAGATAGGTCTTCAGAATAGATCATTGCCATGGAGATAATTTGTGTTTTGATAACCCAGAAACCCTTAACTCTTTGAAACTAAGGTCCTTTCACATAATGTGAGATGGCAGTGATGATATTAACTTTCAGTTTATAGGAATATAGAAATAAACTAGATAATATTTTCTGATGTATTTACATGGGAAACATAGAAACAAATTGCTTCTGTAATTTCAAGCCTTCGAGTCAAGTTGATAATTTACTTAGTAGTTTTCTCAGTGCTACGGTGGTATCTTTGTTCCTCAGAGTAAATATAATGGGATTCAACGTTGGGATCCAAACTGTGTAGAAAAGAGATTAGCTTCCCAGTTTCTTCAGACTGATTTGGTTTGGGCTGTAAATAGGTGGTAGAGGCTGTGCTGTAGAATAAGACCAGCACTGTGAGGTAAGATGAGAAAGTAGAGGCGGCTTTAGCCCTCCCTCTGGCAGATCGCAGTTTCAGAATGTTGGTGATTCTGCCACAGGAGACAACAATCAACAGAAATGGAACCATGATGAACACGACTGCAACTACATAGACTGCTACCGCGTTCACAAATGTGTCCCCACAAGCAAGCTTGGACACTGGGGGGCGGTCACAGAAAAAATGATTAATTGCACTAGACCCACAAAAGAGCAGAGAGGAAACCTGCCATGTTTGCCCAGTTACAACAGGAACTCCACTGACCCAGGAGGCAGTGACCAGCTGGACACAGACCTGGGGGCTCATGATCAGACCATAGCGAAGGGGGTTACAAATGGCCACGGAGCGGTCCTAGGCCATCACGGCCAGGAGGAGACACTCTAAACCTCCAAACAGAAGGACCAAACACATTTGTGCAGCACAGGCAATGAAAGATACGTGCCCTTTCTGGTTCAGAAGGTCCGTGAGCATTCTTGGGATAGTGACAGTTACGTAACAGATTTATAAAATGGAAAAGTGGTTGAGGAAAAAGTACATGGGAGTCTGGAGAGTAGGGTCAATTCTTGTTATCAGTACAATGACACTATTGCACATCATGATGGTCAGATAGAAGATGAAAAATATCCCCCAAAGAATCCATTGGAAATTGGGAATATCAGAAAACCCCAAGAGAATAAATTCCATCATTGTAGTGATATTTGATTTTTCTGTTCTTAATTTGTACTCCATCTGTAGATATGATAAATTCAAGATGGTTAATTCATTAATCCTTTTGATTAATGTTTCCCTTCTGTTAATTGGATCAGATGCATGAACCTATGTACATAATCCATGCAAGTACTGCTGCCTTTGCCTTGCTCAGTTTCTAAGAAATGAGATTTGAAACCTCAGCAATGAACTGACGTGCAGTTAAAATCAATTAAAGAAATAAAATCCTTATTTTTTACACTTGGATGTACTGATACCAGAGGGCTTCCCTGGTATCTCAGCAGTAAAATAATTTGCTTGAAATGCAGGAGATACAGGAGATGTAGGTTTGATCCATGGGCAAGGAAGATCCCTTGGAGGAGGGGATGGCAACCTACTCCAGTATTCTTGCCTAGAGAATTCCATGGGCAAGGATCCTGGCAGGCTATGGTCCATGGGATCACAAAGAGTCAGACATGATGGAAGTGACTGAGCAGCAGCAGTAATGATACCAGAAACAATACAATGTATGCATTTTTATTTAGAGCTATTGTGCAGCAATAGTATTAAATTGTTTCACTCCTTTTAAGAGTGCAATTATATATGACACAGCCTTGCTATTGTTTTTCTTTGGGTTCATCAATTTCTTTTTCTGTACCTATAGACTTATTCCATTTCCTTTCAACTCAAAGCTTTTCACTTAAAACTTTTGCCTAATTTTTATTCATAACATTTTAAGCCCTCCAATTTCTACTCCAATGAGAACTGACTTTCTTAAACTCAGTCCTTGTTACTGGGAGAATAGAGACGTGTAACTGTATTGTTCTCGTCTGTGTACCTCACCCATCAGTTATGTTACACATGGAAAGCATGTTACATCATGGGGTCCAATAACATTCACTATTAATATCCACTGTACACTGCATTACAAATACCAATTAACCTTTAACACAGTCCATACATATGACCCATTCTTCATGATATTTGGAGTTCCCTAATAGCTCAGTTGGTAAAGAATCCACTTGCAATGCAGGAGACCCTGGTTTGATTCCTGGGTAGGGAAGATCCAGTGGAGAAGGGATAGGCTACCCACTCCAGTATTCTCGGGCTTCCCTTGTGACTCAGCTGGTAAAGAATCTGTCTGCAAGGCAGGAGACCTGGGTTCGATCCCTGGGTTGGGAAGATCCCCTGGGGAAAGGGAAAGGATACCCACTCTAGTATTCTGGCCTGGAGAATTCTATAGACTGTCCATGTGGTCACAAACAGTCAGACATGACTGAGTGATTTTCACTTTCATGATATTTTAATATAGTCTGTTCTTAACCTATGTGATTCTCTGATCCATTGTTATCTACTTCTCTTACAACCAAATAAAATACTTCCTATATAATTCCTTTGTAATTTTATCTAATAAATGTAACTTTATTTAAACCCTATAATTATTTATTTTGGGAATGCAAATGGCAAAAGCATATGAGTGGGACTAACACACACACACACACACACACAGAGGCCTGTTATCTTGCTTCAATTCAAGTTCATGTAATCAGTTATCAGGCAGTCAACAGTGTGTGACAATTTTCATAACACTTCATTAATGTTTGTTTTCTGTGTTTTCATATTTCATTAAATCTACTATGTCTGTTCCCATCTTCCAGCTCCACAAACTATTGCTTTTGCGTTAATACTTTGATTTAAAAAATTGAGTCAACAAATGTTCTCTCATATTTCTCTATTTCCATTAGAATTAGTTTTCAAAATTACCTTAACTGAAAGTTTTATTATAAATACTATTATTATTATTGCTATTTCACTTATTTCTAATTTTATCATTAAAAAAGTTAAGAAATACATTGGTTAAGTTGTTAACTAATTTTCAGATAAAGATCTCAGATTTTCATATTTTTCTGTTTTATCCTTTTTATCTTAAACCTCAAATCAGAACTACTTTTAAATAAAACCCATCTAACATCTTATCTTCATGAATTTATATGAAGTTATCTATGAGAATATAGATGTTTTGACCCTGTAAATTTTTATAATTCTTTTGAATCAGGAAGTCACTGTCATTCTGCAGTCTTCTTAAAAGATCAGCTGCTCTTATGTAGGAAGTAGTCATGCTCACCCTGGGGGATATTTTCTGTTGAGTATCAGTTTAATTTCTAGAAGACTGCTTCTGTTTGGTGATCATCTGGGTTTATGTTTTAAGACTACTTTTTCTGTAGATGATTTGTCCTCTGACGCTCCTTCTTGGCATAAAAGTTCCCCTCTGTGGGGGTGGAAAGATGACACTTAATTATCTAGTATCTATAGCGGAAAAATGACATTTATCTAGTATCAATAGCGGAAAAATGACATTTATCTAGTATCAATAGTGGAAAAATGATATTTATCTAGTATCAATAGTGGAAAAATGACAATTATCTAGTATCAATAGTACTTTCTGGAAAAAAATTAAAACTTTCAATTTATTGCATTTCAGACCATTAGTAATTGCTGTAAGTTTGTCTTCCTTAATTTTATTCCCATAATTCATTCAGATCTCATCTTTCACATCTTTAGAAAAGTGTATCACTTACTAATACACAAACATGATATTGTTGTTCTTTCCAATATAGTGTGGGGAGGATTAGATCCCTTTTCAGAAGTAGAACACTGTTCCTAGATTAACTTTTGTGGAAATTAAAGCATGTTGTATCTGCTGACAAAAATCTGGGTAGTTTTATTCATGTTAGGATATCTAGTTGGTCATCAGCGTAGGTATCTAGCAGATTAAAAATGAAAGGCACCTTAAAAATAGCCTAGAGCCTGTTATGCAGAGTGAAGTCAGAAAGAGAAAGACAGATATCCTATATTAACACACATGCACACATATATCATATGTGTGTGTGTGTGTGTGTGCTCGAGAAAAATGATACTGAAAAACCTACTTGCAAGGCAGGAATATAGACACAGACATAGAGAACAGACTTGTGAGGGAAGGAGAGGGTGGGACAAACTAACTGAAAGATTAACACTGAGACATATACACCCCCACATGTAAAGCAGATAGCTAGCGGGAAGTTTCTAAATATATACAACAGGGAGCTCAACCTGAAGCTCTGACAACCTGGGGCGATGGGGTGGGGTGTGGGAGGGAGGTTAAAAACAGAGGGGATGTCTGTACACCTATGAGTGATTTACTTTGTTGTATGGCAGAACCAACACAACACTGTAAAGCAATTATCCTCCAATTAATAATTTTTTTAAAAAACATTTAAACCCAATTATTTAAGACAGAAAAAAACAAAAAAACCCTCCTACAAAATGCTTTTTCTATTTCAGCTACTTCCAGGCAGGTATGTAGCTAAAATGATCAGGAATGAAGTTACAAGGCCAATATCCACTTCTGCTCATAAGCACATTTTTTTTTCTTTCTGTTTAGAGATTCTTTGACAATTTGAAACACTATTCGTGTTTAAAGAATACATTTGAGTCAGTTCTAATGAGATGGATGAAACTGGAGCCGATTATACAGAGTGAAGTAAGCCAGAAAGAAAAACACCAATACAGTATACTAACACATATATATGGAATTTGGAAAGATGGTAATGATGACCTTGTACGTGAGACAGCAAAAGAGACACAGATGTGTAGAGCGGACTTTTGGACTCTGAGGGAGAGGGAGAGGGTGGGATGATTTGGGAGAATGGCATTGAAACATGTATACTATCATGTAAGAAATGAATCGCCAGTCTATGTCCGATGCAGGATACAGGATGCTTGGGGCTGGTGCACGGGGATGACCCAGAGAGATGTTATGGGGAGGGAGGTGGGAGGGGGATTCATGTTTGGGAACGCATGTACACCCATGGTGGATTCATGTCAATATATGGCAAAACCAATACAGTATTGTAAAGTAAAATAAAGTTAAAAAAAAAAAGATTCTGCAAAACAAAAATATCTAACATTTTATGCAAATAATGCATAAGTGCCAAACCAAGAAAACCCAACAATAATAAATCTGAAAACAAACCTGTATTCAGCCTGACTCTTCACATAGATGTATAACAGCCGGCATTTCAATAGGTGAGAAGAGATTCCACATTAAAAAATATTTCACGTGTTTGCTATATACTTTATATCATAATTATTTTACATTTGATCATGATTGCTTTCTAGATGTTTACAGTACAAATTTATACATTTAACAGTACAGCAGTATTCATAACCATTAAAACGTTTAGTTTGAATTTATTGCTACCAAACTTTCCAAAGTGCTATGACTATAAAGGAAGAGTCTATAATTGTTATTCTATTTTGTGAGATTAAAATTTCTCACAAAGCTGTGGTACATATACACAATGGAGTATTACTCAGCCATTAAAAAGAATACATTTGCATCAGTTCTAATGAGGTGGATGAAACTGGAGCCAATTATACAGAGTGCATAAACCAGAAAGAAAAACACCAATACAGTATACTAATGCATATATATATGGAATTTAGGAAAATGGTAACGATAACCCCTGTATGCAAGACAGCAAAAGAGACACAGATGTATAGAACAGTCTTTTGGACTCTGTGGGAGAGGGAGACGGTGGGATGATTCGGGAGAACGTCATTGAAACATGTATAATATCATATAAGAAACAAATCACCAGTCTACGTTCGATGCAGGATACAGGATGCTTGGGGCTGGTGCGCTGGGATGACCCAGAGGGATGGTAAGGGGAGGGAGGTGGGAGGGGGAGTTCAGGATGAGGAACACGTGTACACCCGTGGCAGATTCATGCTGATGTATGGCAAAACCAATACAATATTGTAAAATAATTGGCCTTCTATTAAAATAAATAAATTTAAATTTAAAAATAAAAAAATTTAAAAAATAAAAGTAGCATTTCTTTTTTGTCTTTTAAATTTGCTTCTCTTTATTACAGCATGTTCCTCATAAATTGGACTTATGTACTCTTTTTTTAGGATTGATGTTGTCATTTAGTGTCATGTTTATTTACAAATGAGAATTGCACTAATGATTTGTTTCAACTAAGTTTTACTTACAGGATGGAAAAAATTGAATGTCTGTCACCCATCACCCATGTGAGTAAACTGATCTAATCCTTAAATCTATAGTTAGGATAGTGAATTGAATGTTTCTGTGTTCAATTCAATATCATCATCACCTGAAAACAAATCTACACTCTGAGACAATACCTCAAATATATCAGTGTAACAAAATAAAGAAACATCTCGAAATCATATTATAGTACAAGTTTGCAGTTATTTCCATCTAGGAGTTCCACTGTTCCTACCTTTTCTTAGTAGTTTCCTACTGGATCTTCAGGATGCAGAAACCTGAGATGTCAGACAGACAGAACATAAGGAAACAAATATACTATTCAGAGCCTCCATACATAATAAATACGTCACTTCTACCCATATGTCATTGTAGAAACTAATCACTTGGTCCAATGTAGTTCTGAGAAGGTTAGGGAATGATGTTCATTGTATGTCAATAAAACAGATGTATTTGAAGAGCATAAAGCCAGACTCTACCAGAGTCCTCACTTTTGGTCACTAAAATAAAGGTGTTATAGCATGCTGCAACATGTATACCTTTAGACTGATGATTTAGCATGACACATAATGGAATAAGCATTCATGGTACATATTTATGCATATTAATTTGTTTTATAGATATATTTGAGCCTAACAACACAACATCATTATTATTTTCATTAGGCTTTGATGCTTAAATTAGCAACAGTGGTGAGGCATAATTTACATAACATAAAGCACAACCTTTAAAATTCAGTGATTAGTTGAGATGTACTTGACTTATAGCATTATATTAACTTCTTCTGAACAACATTAATATATTTGAAATGATCATCACAATGTCTAATGTTAATATCCATCAATGTTAATATCCATCACCACCCAAAGTTATGCATATTTTCTTGTGATGTGAACTTTAAAAAATTCTCTTAACAACTTTCAAATATGCAAAATTATTTAACTATAGTCACCATGCTCTATATTATTTTCTTGGGCACCAAAATCAGTGTGGACAGTGAGCAGCCATGAAATCAAAAGGCTTTTGTTTCTTGGAAAAAAAGCTATGACAAAACTAGAGTGGGTATTAGAAAGCAAAGACATCACTTTGCTAACAAAGCTCTGTATAATTAAAGCTATGGTTTTTCCAGTAGTCACATATGGATATGAGAGTTAGAATATAAAGAAGGCTGAGTGCCAAAGAATTGCTGCTTTCAAACTGTGGTGTTGGAGAAGACTTTTGAGCGTCCTTTGAACAGGAAGGAAATCAAAATGGTTAATCCCAAAGGAAATCAACCCTGAATATTCACTGGGGGGGACTGGTGCTGAAGCTGAAGCTTCAATACTTTGGTCACGTCATGCAAAGAGCCAGCTCACTGACAAAAGGAGAAGGGGGCGATGGAGGATGAGATGGCGTCACTGACTCAATGGACATGAGTTCGAACAAACTCCAGGAGATAGTGAAGGACAGGAAATCCTGACATGCTGCAGTTCATGGGGGTGCAGGATTAGATGGGACAGCTACTGAACAACATCAACATCATGCTGTATATTGATTGGATTGCTATACATTTTAATAGCTGTTTTATAAATATGACTAAATTCAAACTTACTGCCTTGCTGTTTGTGTTTTGTTTCTCTTATACATATATATTTTCATTGTTTTTTCTTATTATTTTTTGTGATTTTAATATACTTTTAGTATTTATGTATCACTTAGACACCATATTAAAAAGGAGAGACATTACTTTGCCAACAAAGGCCCGTCTAGTCAAAGCTATGGTTTTTCCTGTAGTCATGTGTGGGTGTGAGAGCTGGACTATAAAGAAAGCTGAGCATCAAGGAACTGATGCTTTTGAACTGTAGTGTTGGAGAAGACTCTTGAGGGTCCCTTGGACTGCAAGGAGATCGAACTAATCCATCCTAAAGAAGATCAGTCCTGAATATTCATTGGAAGGACTGGTGCCCAAGTTGAAACTCTAATATTTTGGCCACCTGATGTGAAGAACTGACTCATTTGAAAAGACCCTGATGCTGGGAAACATTGAAGGCGGGAGAAGGGGACAACAGAGGATGAGCTGGTTGGATGGCATCACTGACTCAATGGACATTAGTTTCAGTAAACTTTGGGAGTTGGTGATGGACAGGGAGGCCCGGTGTGCTTCAGTCCATGGGGTTGCAAGGAGTCGGACACGACTGAGTGACTGAACTGATCTGAAGGCCACTTGACTTCACATTCCAGGATGTCTAGTTCTAGGTGAGGGATCATACCATTGTGATTACCTGGGTGATGAAGATCTTTTTTTTGTATTGTTCTTCTGTGTATTCTTGCCACCTTTTCTTAATATCTTCTGCTTCTGTTAGATCCATACCATTGCTGTCCTTTATTGTGCCCATCTTTGCATGAAATGTTCCTTTGGTATCTCTAATTTTCTTGAAGAGATTTCTAGTCTTTCCCATTCTACTCTTTTCCTCTATTTCTTTGCACTGATCACTGAGGAAGACTTTCATAAGTCTCCTTGCTATTCTTTGGAATTCTGCATTCAAATGGGTATAGCTTTCCTTTTCTCCTTTGCTATTGGCTTCTCTTCTTTTCACAGCTATTTTTAAGAGCTCTTCAGACAGCCATTTTCCTTTTTTTGCATTTCTTTTTCTTGGGGATGGTCTTGATTCCTGTCTCCTGTACAATGTCATGAACCTTTGCCCATAGTTCATCAGGCACTCTGTCGATCTGATCTAGTCCTTAAATCTATATCTCCATTATATAATTGTAAGGGATTTGAGTTAGGTCATATTTGGGTCATACCCGAATGGTCTAGTGGTTTTCCCTACTTTCTTCAATTTAAGTCTGAATTTGGCAATATGGAGTTCATGATCTGAGCCACAGTCAGACCTCGGTCTTATTTTTGCTGACTGTATAGAGCTTCTCCATCTTTGGCTGCAAAGAATATAATCAGTCTGATTTTGGTGTTGACCACCTGGTGATGTCCATGTGTAGAGTGCTCTCCTGTGTTGTTGGAAAAGGGTTTTGCTATGACCAGCGTGTTCTCTTGGCAAAACTCTATTAGCCTTTGTCCTGCTTCATTCTGTACTCCAAGGCCAAATTTGCCTGTTACTCCAGATGTTTCTTGACTTTCTACTTTAGCATTCCAGTCCCCTATAATGAAAAGGACATCTTTTTTAGTGTTAGTTCTAAAAGGCCTTGTAGGTCTTCATAGAACGATTCAACTTCAGCTTCTTCAGCATTACCGGTCGGGGCATAGACTTGGATTACCATGATATTGAATGGTTTGCCTTGGAAATCAACAAAGATCATTGTGTCGTTTTTGAAATTGCATCCTAGTACTGCATTTTTGACTCTCTCTCTCTCTTTTTTTTTTTTTAACCATGATGGCTACTCCATTTCTTCAAAGGGATTCTTGCCCACAGTAGTAGAAATAATGGTCATCTGAGTTAAATTCACCAATGTGAGAGGAAACCCAAAGTCCCAGTCACCTCTTGAGATGAAGAACGAGTTTCCCACCACAGCTCAAGAGGAGGCTTGACTCCCCTGTTGCAACTTGAAAGAAACCCGGAGTTTCCCACTGGAACTAGAGAGGAACCCCAAATTCCCGCTGCAACTTGAGAAAAGACCCAGCTCTCCTGCTGCAACTCGAAAGGAAACCCGAGTTTCACACCTCAACTTTAGAGGAGGCCTGACTATGCTGTTTCAACTCGAGAGGTATGGCTAGAACTGCTTCACAACTCGAGAGGAACATCATGTTTCCCACTTCCACTCTAGATGAGCCCTGATTCCCATGCAGTGACATGAAATGAATCATGAGGTCCCCATTGCAACTCTAGAGGAATCCCAAGTTCCCCACAGAAACTTGAGAGGAACCCCAAGGTTTCTGCCACATCTCAAGAGAAACCCCAGTTTCCCACTGCAAATAGAGAAGAGGTCTGATTCCCCTGCATAGTCTCGAGAGAAACACCGAGCTCCCCCTCACAATTCAAGAGGAAGCCCGACTCGCCTGTTGCAATTCAAGAGGAACCTGGGGGCCAATTCCCCTGAGGCAACTCAAAAGGAACATCGAGTTACCCGTCACAGCTCGAGATGAACCACAAGCATCTTGATGCAACTCCTGAGGATTCCCAAGAGGAACTTACCCCAGAAAATTCGAGCAGGGCCCTCTTCTGCAAAAAGAGTGGAAGCCCCATACCACAATTAAAAAGGAGGCCCCCTTGCTACAACTAGAGAGTAGCCTCCTGCATATCACAACTAAAAAAGCATCCCTTCTCATCACAACTAAAGAGGTGTAACCCACTTCACAATTTGAGAAGAGCACTCTACCACAACTAGAGAGGAGCCAAACTGCTACAACTGTAGAGAAGCCCCCTGCCACAACTAGAGAGGAGTCTGCAAATGACAACTAGAGAGGAGCCAACCCACCACAAATAAAGAGTGAACTCTCGCTGCAATTACAGTGGAGCCCCATGCCACAGATACAGTAGCCTCCTGCACATTGCAACTAGACACAGGCCAGCCTGCACATCACTACTTGAGAGGATCTGCCCCACTGCAGCTTGAGAGGAGGCTCCACCACAACTCTAATGGAACGCTGACTCCCCTGTTGCAACTTGAGAGGAAACCCGACTTTCCCGCCTCAACTCAAGAAGAGGCCTGAATCCGTGATGCACCGAGCCCGTATCTCCGAACCGACCGAGAGAGCATGTCCACCATAGTAATGCAAAGGCAAGAAGGGAGTTTATTTCTAGCGCGCTAGGGCCCAAGTCTCTTCCAGCACAATGGAATCCGACAAGAGCCCCGAACAAAGGAGTATGGCGGCTTATATACAGGCAGTTCTTTGTCTCAGTTACAGGAGTGGCTGGTGTTACATGATTGGCCAGGCAGGATGAGCGCATATCCTGTCTCTTTCTGGTAAACATGACTCAGGTCCTAGAGCCCGTCATTTGGTCCCTAACAGAATCCCCTGTTGTAATGCGAGAGGAACCCTGAGTTTCATGTAGCAACTCGAGAAGAATACCGAGTTCCCTATCTCAACTCGAGATGAGGCCCAATTCCCCTGCAGCATCTTGAGTGGAATACCAAATTCTCCATTGCAACTCGAGAGGAGCTCCAAGCTCCCTGATACAACTCCAGAGGATTCCCAAGAGGAGCCTACCTCACCACAATTTGAGAAGAGCACTCTACCACAAGAGAGGAAATGCCATACCACAACTAAAGAGGAGGCCTCCACTGCCACAACTAGAGAGTAGCCTCCTGCACATCGCAACTAGGGGAACCATCCCTTCTCATCACAACCCAAGAGGAGTCACCCCCTTACAATGTGAGAAGAGCACTCTACTACAACTAGAGAAGAGCCCAACTACAACTAAAGAGGAGAACACAGTCCTAATATGGCAGAGAAACAGTATGGGGAGACAACTTTCTCCCCCACAAATTCATCAAAAGATCATTTGAATGCTGAGCAACTTCCACAGAACAACTTCTGGACATTGGTGGAAGACACCAGGCACCCAGAAAGGCAGCCCTTTCTCTTGGAAAGTAGGTAGTGAAAGGTTGTTGCTGAACCATGAAAGATGCCAGGATTCTTGGCCTCAGGACGAGAAGAAATCAATCCAGGGCCAGAGACGAGGCTTGATCATTTAGAGCTTTTGTGTAGTTTATTAAAGTATAAAAAAGATAGAGAAAGCTTCTGACATAGACATCAGAAGGGGGTAGAAAGAGTGCCCCTTTCACTAGTGTTAGCAAGGGAGCAATATACTTTTAGTTAGTTATTACAATGAATCAAAAGAATGTCTGGAGGTTGTAAAGATTGTACTAGACCCACTCCAATAACTTACATTTTAAGATAACAGGATTAGCCAGAAGGTTTTCAGGACGGAGAAACTGTCCTCAAGCAGGATACATTGTTGTTATCTAATCCTTCAGTTCAGTTTAGTCGCTCGGTCGTGTCCGACTCCTTGCAACCCCATGAATCACGGCATGTAAGGCCTCCCTGTCCATCACCAACTCCAGGAGTTCACCCAAACTCATGTGCATCGAGTTGGTGATTCCATCCAGCCATCTCATCCTCTGTCATCCCCTTCTCCTCCTGCCCCCAATCCCTCCCAGCATGAGGGGAGGTCTTTTCCAATGAGTCCACTCTCTACATGAGGTGGACAAAGTATTGGAGTTTCAGCTTCAGCATCAGTCCTTCCAATGAATACCCAGGCCTGGTCTCCTTTAGGATGGACTGGTTGGATTTCTTTGCAGTCCAAGGGACTCTCGAGAGACTTCTTCAATACCACAGTTCAAAAGCATCAGTTCTTCAGGGTTCAGCTTTCTTCACAGTCCAACTCTCACATCCATACATGACCACTGGAAAAACCATAGTCTTGACTAGACAGACCTTTGTTGGCAAAATAATGTCTCTGCTTTTTAATATGCTATCTAGGTTGGTCATAACTTTCCTTCCAAGGAGTAAGTGTTTTAATTTCATGGCTGCAAATCACTATCTGCAGTGATTTTGGAGCCCCCAAAAATAAAGTCTGACACTGTTTCCACTCTTTCCCCATCTATTTCCCATGAAGTGATGGGACCAGATGCCATGATCTTCGTTTTCTGAATGTTGAGCTTTAAGCCAACTTTTCATTCTCCTCTTTCACTTTCATCAAGAGGCTTTTTAGTTCCTCTTCTGCCATAAGGGTAGTGTCATCTGCATATCTGAGGTTACCGATATTTCTTCCGGCAATCTTGATTGCAGCTTGTGCTTCTTCCAGCCCAGGGTTTCTGATGATGTACTCTGCATATAAGTTAAATAAGCAAGGTGACAATATACAGCCTTGACATACTCCTTTTCCTATCTGGAACCAGTGTGTTGTTCCATGTCCAGGTCTAATTGTTGCTTCCTGACCTGCATATAGGTTTCTCAAGAGGCAGGTCAGGTGGTCTAGTATTCCCATCTCTTACAAAATTTTCCACAGTTTATTGTGATCCACACAAGGCTTTGGCATAGTCAATAAAGCAGAAATAGATGTTTTTCTGGAACGCTCTTTCTTTTTCAATGATCCAGCGGATGTTGGCAATTTGATCTCTGGTTCCTTAGTACAGAGTTTAAACTGAGTTGTTTGCTGTGTAATCATCAGTTGTTAAAGACAAAAATGTTTTATGTGACTAAGACTAAGGAATGTAGAGGGGGGAAAAAAACATTTGTCCTTTCCTCCTCCTTGAGAATCCCAGACCCCTATCTCCTCCTCGAGAATCCCAGACCCTTCTCTCCTTGGGGACACCTGGACTTCTTATCAACCTGCCTAGGAATTGACTCTCTCAGTGGGACAAAATCTAAAAGACAAAAAGAGAGACAACAGAGTTAGGGACAAAGACCAGTCCAGGGGAGGGAGTCATGAAGGAGGAGAAGTTTCCAAACAGCAGGAAACCCTCTCACTGGTGGGTCTGTTAGAGGCCAGCAAAACAGGGAGCGGGGAGGGGGGGTGGTGACAAAGAATGCATGCCTAACTGCAACTCCCCACAGAGAAGTAGCCCAGAAGCTCACGTCTGCCACCAGCGAACTGAGGCTGGACAGGGAGGCGCAGGTAGATGTTTAGGGTAAGGACTGGGGCTGAATGCCCTGAGGACAGTCTGAGAGAGCTAACGTGAGATAGCAACCCAAACTGTGGGTTAGCCAGAGAGAGAAAAAAGAGAGACAACTTTCTTGCACATAGCTCTAACCTAAGACACAGCCTGGCCAGATCACAGAACAAAGGATTGAGCGAATACCAAAGGAGAACTAGCCGGCTGTGGACAGGTCCCTTCCCCCACCCCCGACAAGAGGCAGAGAGACAGGCAGGCGACAGCCAGAGCCAGAAGGCAAGGTGCAATCTCAGCCCTATAGACAGCATCCTTCTTCAAATTGTGAGCAAGCTCCCAGAATCCTGGGATCCTAGACAACTGACATTTGCCAGGAGGCTTGCAGCCTGAGATCAGCACCCCAGAGGAGACACACAGCACACCTGAGATGGCGCTTTTGTGGCACACCCAGGAAACCGAGAGGCTGGGATTGGGGAGGTGATTAAGATACACAGCCCACCTGGGACAGTGCGCTCCCCAAGCACCTGGTCACCTGAGCCTCTCAGACCTAGGAAGGGCACAAAACGCACACCCAACCTATTCTGTGCCCTTGTAGAGTACCCAAGAACCTGAACCTGAGCACTTAGGCCTGAGAAGTGCAAGAAATGCAGGATCTGCTTTGGACAGCACCCCTGCAGAGCAACCTGGAGCCTGAGCAGTGTAGACCAGGAAAAAACATGCTGCCATGAGCTGGGGTAAACCCAGTGTGGTCCAAACACTGCCAGCACTCACCACACATGCCAGTGATATTTGTTTGCAGTGTTTCTCCCTCCCCATAACACAACTGAACAAGTGAGCCTAAATAAATGACCACCTTCAGAGGTTAAAGTGTCTGCCTACAATGCGGCAGACCCGGGTTTGATCCCTGCATCGGGAAGATCCCCTAGAGAAGGAAATTGTAACCCGCTCCAGTATTCTTGCCTGAAGAATCCCATGGATGGAGAAGCCTGGTAGGTCGCAAAGAGTCAGATACGACTGAGCGACTTCACTTTTCACCTCCTAGTGTCAGAGAGGAAATTAGACACTGAAGAGACCTGAAAACAGATGAAGCCAAAATAAACAAAGAAGAGGGAACCACTATGGAAATGACAGGTGCAACAGATTAAAACCCTGTAGTTAACATTGACTAAGCATTGGAAGAGGCCTATAGACCTTGAGAAGAAGTATAAGCTGGAACAAGGAACTGTCTGAAACAGAAATGACCGCACACTGCCCTCAGCAGCTCCAGAGAAATTCCTAGATATATGGTACTAATATCATTTCTTAATTTTAGTTTTATTGTTCTTTTATTTTTTCATTCTTTATTACTCCTTTAATTTTCATTTTTATAACCTACTATTAGCTATTTTTGAAGAAATTTTCATATAGATAAATTTTTTATAATTTTCATGATTGACTTTGTTTTGTATTTTTAATATTGTATTTTTGAGAATCTAACTTCTAGCCTAGATTTTTAATCTTTGCTTTTTTATATTCGTCATCAGTTTGTACCTTTAACAACCTAATTTTCAGTACCCATTTTTATTTAGGGGTTTGATTACTGGCTTCATTGCTCTCTCCCCCTTTGAACCCTCCCTTTTCTCCCCCAGGTCAATGCTATCTCCTATCTCCCCAGTCTCTTCTCTACTTAAGTCTGTGAATCTCTCTGGGTGTTCTGGGCTGTGGAGGACACTTAGGGAACTGGTTACTGGCTAGATTGGTCTCTCCGCTTTTGACTTCCCCTATTCTCCTGTCACCCATCCTGGTGGCTCAGAGGTTAAAGCTTCTGCCTCCAATGACAACTTTATCTCCCTCCTCCCTCTTCTCTTCTCTGTGTAACTCCGTGGACCTCTCTGGGTGTTCCAGACTGTGGAGAGCACATAGGGAATTGATTACTGGCTAGATTTCTCTACCTTCTTTTGATTCCCCCTCTTCTCCTGGTCTCTCTCTCTCTCCTCCCTTTTCTCTTCTAATGTAACTCTGTGAACCTCTCTGGGTGTCCCTCACTGTGGATAATCTTTTCACCATTAACCTAGATGATTTATCATCTGTGCTGTACAGATGGAGAAGCATTGAGGCTGCCGTAAGAATAAGACTGAAAGCCAGAGGCAAGAGGGTTAAATCAAAAACTTGAGAACACCAGAAAACCCCTGACTCCAGGGAACATTAATTGACAGGAGCTCATCCAAAAGCCTCCATACCTACACTGAAACCAAGCTACAATGATTTCAGAGTAAGACATATAATACCAGAGTAAGATATACCATGCTAATTCTACAGCAATGCAGGAACACAGCCCTGAGCATTAAAATACAGGCTGCCCAAAGTCACATCAAGCCCATAGATACCCCAAAATTCACTAATGGACACTTCATTGCACTCCAGAGAGAACAGATCCAGCTCTACCCACAGGAACAGAGGCAAGCTTCCCTAACCAGGAACACTTGAAAAACCACTATTCCAACCCCACCCATAGGGAGTAACCTCCACAATAAAGAGGAACCACAAACGCCCAGCCTACAGAAAGGCGACCCCAAACACTGCCATATAAACAAAATGAAAAGGCAGAGAAATATTCAGCAGGTAAAGGAGCATGATAAATGCCCATCAAGCCAAACAAAAGAGGAGACAGGGAATTTACCTGAAAAATAATTCAGAATAACGATAGTAAAGATGATCCATAATCTTGAAAACAAAATGGAATTACAGATAAATAGAGACAGCGGAGCCTGGTGTGCTGCCATCTATGGGGTCGCACAGAGTCAGACACGACTGAAGTGACTTAGCAGAGACAAAAGTTGAGAAGATGCAAGAAATGTTTAACAAGGACCTAGAAGAAATAAAAAAGAGTCAATCAATAATGAATAATGCAATAACTGAGATCAAAAGCACTCTGAAGGGAACCAACAGTAGAATAACTGAGGCAGAAGATAGGATAAGTGAGGTAGAAGATAGAATGGTGGAAATAAATGAAGCAGAGAGGAAAAAAGAAAAAAGAATTAAAATAAATGAGGACAACCTTACAGATCTCTGGGATAACGTTAAATGCCCCAAAATCATAGGAGTCCCAGAAGAAGACAAAAAGAAAGGCATGAGAAAATACTTGAGGAGATACTAGTTGAAAACTTCCCTAAAATGGGGAAGGAAATAGCTACCCAAATCCAAGAAACCCGGAGAGTCCCAAACAGGATAAACCCAAGACAAAACACCCCAAGACACATATTAATAGATTAATGAAGATCAAACACAAAGAGCTAATATTAAAAGCAGCAAGGCAAAGGCAACAAATAACACACAAGGGGATTCTCATAAGGATAACAGCTGAACTTTCAATAGAAACTCTTCAGGCCAGTAGGGAATGGCAGAACATACTTAAAGTGATGAAACAGAAAAACCTACAACCAGATTACTATACCCAGCAAGGATCTCATTCAAATATGAAGGAGAAATTAAAAGTCTTACAGACAAGCAAGAGCTGAGAGAATTCAGCACCACCAAACCAGCCCTTCAACAAATGCTAAAGGATCTTCTCTAGACAGAAAACAGAGAAAAGGTTTATAAACTCGAAACAAAGACAACAAAGTAAATGGCAATGGGGTCATATTTATCGATAATTACCTTAAATGTAAATGGGCTGAATGCCAAAACTAAAAGACAAAGACAGGCTGAATGGATACAAAAACAAAACCCCTATATATGCTGTCTACAAGAGACCCATCTCAAAACAAGGGACACAGACAGACTGAAAGTGAAGGGCTGGAAAAAGATATTTCATGCAAATGGAGGACAAAAGAAAACAGGAGAAGAAATGCTCATATCAGGTAAAATAGACTTTGAAATAAAGGCTGTGGAAAGAGACATAAAAGACACTACATAATGATCAAAGGATCAATCCAAGAAGAAGATATAACAATTATAAATATATATGTACCCAACATAGAAGCACTGCAATATGTAAGGCAAATGCTAACAAGTATGAAAGGAGAGATTAACAGCAACACAATAATACTGGGAGACTTTAATACCCAACTCACATCTATGGATAGATCAACCAGATAATTAGCAAGGAAACACAAACTTTAAATGATACAATAGACCAGTTAGACCTAATTGATATCAATAGGCTATTTCACCCTCAAACAATGGATTTCACTTTTTTCTCAATTGCACACGGAACATTCTCCAGGATAAAGCATATCCTCGGCCATAAATCTGCCTTGATAAATTTAGAAAACATGAAATCATTTCAAGAATCTTTTCTGATCACAATGCAGTAAGATTAGTTGTCAACTACAGCAAAAATAGTATTAAAAATACAAACATATGAAGGCTAAACAACATTATACTTAATAACCAATAAATTACAGAGGAAATCAAAAAAGAAATGAAAATATGCATAGAAACAAATGAAAATGAAAACATGACAACCCAAAACCAATGGGATTCAGTTAAAGCAGTGTTCAGGGGAAGGTTAATAGCAATGCAAGCTTACTTCAAGACACAAGAGAAAAACCAAATAAATAATCGAATTTTACACCTTAAGCAACTAGAAAAAGAAGAAATAAAGAACCGCAGGCTTAGTAGAAGAAAATACATCATACAAATTAGGGCAGAAATAAATGAAAGAAAAATAAAGGAGACTATAGCAAAAATCAACAAAACTAAAAGCTGGTTCTTTGATAACATAAATAAAAGGGACAAACCATTAGACTCATCAAGAAAAAAAAAAGGGAGAAGAATCAAATCAACAAAGTTAGAATTAAAATGGAGAAATCACAATAGAGAACATAAAAATACAAAGGATCATAACTATATCCTTGCTAATTATTCTTTGCTAATTATCTGGCAACTATAGGACAAAAAAAATGGACAACTTGGAAGAAATGGACAAATTCTTAGAAAACTATAACCTTCTAAAACTGAACCAGGAAGAAATAGAAAATCTTAACAGACCTATCACAAACACAGATATTGAAACTGTAATAAAAAATCTTCCAACAAAAAAAAGCCCAGGACCAGATGGCTTCACAGGTGAATTCTACCAAAAACTTACAGAAGAGTTAACACCTATCCTGCTCAAACTCTTCCAGAAAATGGCAGAGGAAGGTAAACTGCCAAACTCATTCTATGAGGCCACCGTCACCCTAACACCAAAATCAGACAATGATGCTACAAAAAAAAAGACAACTACCGGCCAGTATCACTGCTGAACATAGACGCAAAAATCCTCAACAAAATTCTAGCAAACAGAATCCAGTAACATATTAAAAAGATCATGCATCATGACCAAGTGGACTTTATCCCAGGGTTGCAAGGATTCTTCAATATTCACAAATCAATCAATGTGATATATCACATTAACAAATTGAAAGATAAAAAGGATAATATTATCTCAATAGATACAGAGAAAGCCTTTGACAAAATTCAACATCAATGTATGCTTTAAAAAAAAAAAACCCTCTGGAAAGCAAGCACAAAAGGAACATAAATCAACAGAAAAAAGCCAAATATGATAAACCCAAAGCAAACATTATCTTCAATGGCGAAAAATTGAAAGCATTTCCCATAAAGTCAGGAACAAGAAAAGGGTGCCCACTCTCACCACTATTATTCAACATAGTTTTGGAAATTTTACACCACAACAATCAGAGAAGAGAAAGACATAAAAGGAATCCAGATTGGAAAAGGAGAAGTAAAACTCTCACTGTTTGCAGATGACATAATCCTCTAGAGAAAACACTAACACATCGTGAGAAAATTACCAGTTAATCAATGAATATAGAAAAGTTGCAGGATATAAAATTAACACTCAGATATCCCTTGCATTCCTATATACAAACAATGAGAAAACAGAAAGAGAAATTAAGGAAGCAATTCCATTCACCATTGCAATGAAAAGAATAAAATATTTAGGAATAAATCTACCTAATGAAAGAAAACACGGATATATAGAAAACTATAAAACAATGATGAAAGAAATCAAAGATGACACAAGTAGATGGAGAAAGGTACCATGTTCATAGATCAGAACAATCAATAGAGTGAAAATGAATACACTACCCAAAGCAATCTATAGATGCAATGCAATCCCTATCAAGCTACCAACGGTATTTTTCAGAGAACTAGAACAAATAATTTCACAATTTGTATGGAAATACAAAAAAACTCAAATAGCCAAAGCAATCTTGAGAAAGAAGAATAGAACTGGTGAAATCAACCTGCCTGGCTTCAGACTATACTACAAAGCTACAGTCATCAAGACAACATGGTACTGGCACAAAGATAGAAATATAGATCAATGGAACAAACTAGAAAGCCCAGAGATAAATGCACTCACCTATGGATACCTTATCTTTGACAAAAGAGGCAAGAATATACAATAGAGAAAAGACAATCTCTTTAACAAGTGGTGCTGGGAAAACTGGTCAACCATTTGTAAAAGAATGAAACTAGAACACTTTCTATCACCATACACAAAAAACTCAAAATGGATTAAGGATCTAAATGTAAAACCAGAAACTACAAAACTCCTAGAGGAAAACATAGGCAAAACACTCTCTGACATAAATCACAGCAGAATCCTCTATGACCCACCTCCCAGAGTAATGGAAATAAAAGCAAAAATAAACAAATGGGACCTAATTAAACTTAAAAGCTTTTGCACAACCAAGGAAACTATAAGCAAGGTGAAAAGACAGCCTTGAGAATGGGAGAAAATAAAAGCAAACAAAGCAAATGACAAAAAATTAATTTCAAAATTATACAAGCAGCACATGCAGCTTAGTACCAGCGGAAAAAATGACCCAATCAAAAAATGGGCCAAAGAACTAAACAGACATTCCTCCAAAGAAGACATACAGATGGCTATTAATCACATGAAAAGATTCTCAACATCAGTAATTATCAGAGAAATACAAATCAAAACCACAATGAGGTACCATTTCACACCAGTCAGAATGGCTGCTATCCAAAAATCTACAAGCAATAAATGCTGGAGAGGGAGTGGAGAAAAGGGAACCCTCTTAGACTGTTGGTGGGAATGCAAACTAGTACAGCCACTATGGAGAACAGTGTGGAGATTCCTCAAAAAAATAGGAAATAGAACTGCCATATGACCCAGCAATCCCACTGCTGGGCATACACAGCAAGGAAACCAGAACTGAAAGAGACACGTGTAGCCCAGCGTTCATCTCAGCACTGTTTAAAATAGCTAGAACTGGAAGCATCCTAGATGTCTATCGGCAGATGAATGGCTAAGATAGCTGTGGTACATATACACAATGGAATATTACTCAGATACTAAAAGGAATGCATTTGAATCAGTGCTAATGACGTGGATGAAGCTGGAGCCTATTATACAGAGTGAAGTATGTCAGAAAGAAAACCACTAATACAGTATATTAATGCATATATGACAGCACCATTGTGGCAGAAAGTGAAGAAGAACTAAAGAGCGTCTTGATGAAAGTGAAAGAGGAGCGTGAAAAAGTTGGCTTAAAGCTCAACATTCTGAAAACTAAGATCATGGCATCCGATCCCGTCACTTCATGGCAAATAGATGGGGAAATAGTGGCTCACTTTGTTTTGGGGGGCTCCAAAATCAGTGCAGATGGTGACTGCAGACATGAAATTAAAAGACGCTTACTCCTTGGAAGGAAAGTTATGACCAACTTAGACAGCATATTAAAAAGCAGAGACACTACTTTGTCAAAAAAGATCTGTCTAGTCAAGGCTATGGTTTTTCCAGTAGTCATGTATGGATGTGAGAGATGGACTATAAAGAAAGCTGAGCACCAAAGAATTGACGCTTTTGAAATGTGGTGTTGGAGAAGACTCTTGAGAGTCCCTTGAACTGCAAGGAGATCCAACCAGTCCATTCTAAAGGATATCAGTCCTGGGTGTTCATTGGAAGGACTGATGTTGAAGCTGAAACTCCAATATTTTGGCCACCTGATATGAAGAGCTGACTCATTTGAAAAGACTCTGATGCTGGGAAAGACTGAGGGCAGGAGGAGAAGGAGAAGACAGAGGATGAGATGGTTGAATGGCATTACCAACTCAATGGACATGAGTTTGGGAAAACTCCAGGAGTTGGTGATGGACAGGGAGGCCTGGTGTGCTGCGGTTCATGGGGTCACAAAGAGTCAGACATGACTGAGCGATGGAACTGAACTGACTGAATGCATATATATGGAATTCAGAAAGATGATAATGATGACCCTATATGTGAGACAGCAAAAGAGACACCGAGATAACAGATATTTGGACTCTGTGGGAGAAGGTGAGGGTAGGATGATTTGAAAGGATAGCATTGAAACATGTATATTACCATATATGACGTAGATCACCAGTCCAAGTCCAATGCATAAGACAGTGTACTCACAGGACGACCCTGAGGGATGGGATGGGGAGGGAGATGGGTGGTGAATTCAGGATGGGGGACACTTGTACACCGTGGCTGATCTGTGTTGATGTATGGTGAAAGCCACTACAATATTTTAAAGTAATTAGCCTCCAATTAAATAAATTCATTTTTTAAAATGGTAAAAAAAAAAATTTTTAAATAAAAAGAGGAGCCCCTGTGCCACAAAAAGAGAGAAGTCTGCAAAAGACAACTAGAGAGGAGCTGACCCACCACGAATAGAGAATGGACACTCAGGGGAGTTAGAGTGGAGCCCCATGCCACAAATAGAGACTAGCCTCCTGCACACTGCAATTAGACAGGGGCCAGCTTGCACTTCTCTAGTAGAGGGCATCTGCCCCACTGTAGCTCAAGAGGAGGCTCCACCACAACTCTAAAGGAACCCTGAGTCATCTGCTGCAACTCAAGAGGACCCGAGTTTCCACTGCAATTTGACAGGACCCCTAGGCTGTAACAAGAAAAGGGGATACTTGTCAAAATGACAGAGGGGGCCCCAGCCAACACTGAAGCGGATTCCCCTGGCACAACTAAAGTGGAGTCCCCCAGGATATCACACCTAGAGAGAACTTTTGCCCCAAATAGAGACGAGCTCCCTGAAGGAAGTCAAGTGGAGTCCCTCACAACTAGAGAGCAGCAAACCCACTAATATTAGTGAGGAACCCCTGGCACCATAAGTAGAGAGGACCTCCCCTGCGGAGCCACCCACACCCCAACCAGAGAGGGCACTGCCCCACACCTCTAGAGGAGCCCTCCACCACAACTCTAGAGGAGCCCGCTGGACATCACACAAAGAGAGGAGCCCCTCTACTGCCAATACAGATGAACTTATACAAAAGTAGAGAGGGCCTTGCACATCACCACTAGAGAGAATAGAACCCACCACAACTACAGAGTTGAACCTGCCCAAAATGATAGAGAAGTCCCATGACAAAATTAGTGACAAAAAAAAACAAGACAGGAGCCACCCTGCATATCACTGCTAAAGAAGAGTCACCGCAAGACAACTAAAGAGGAGTCCCCACTGCAAGTCAAGAGGAACCCTGAGTACATCCATAATTCAAGAGGAACCCTGAGTTCCCCTCCACGGCAAGAGTGGAACCCTGAATCCCGAGCTGCAACTCAAGAGGAACACTGAGTAATGGCTGCAATTTGAGGGGAGCTCTGACTCCCTGCTGCAACTAGAGAGGAATCCCGAGTTACCCCTTGCAAATCAAGAGGAGGCCAGACTCCCCTGTTGTAACTCAAGGGTAACCCCGAGATCCCTGTCACAACTCCAGAGGAAACCCGAGTTTCAGGCCTCAACTCAAAAGGAGGCCTGACTTCCCTGTTGCAACTCGAGAGTAACACTGAGTTCCCGCTGCAACTTGAGAGGAGCTCTGAGTTTCCTGCTGCAACTTGAGAGGAAACCCGAGTTCCCCGCCTCAACTCAAGAGGAAGCCTAACTCCCCTGTTGCAATTCGAGAGGAACCCCGAGTTTCCAGCTGGAACTGGAGAACCTCGGGTTCCCTGCCTCAAATCAAGATGAGGCCCAATATCCCTGCAGTAACTCGAGAGGAACCCTGAGTCCCCCACTGCAACTCAAGATGAGCCCCATGCCCCCTGATGTAACTCCAGAGGATTCCCAAGAAGAGCCTGCTGCTGCTGCTGCTGCTGCTAAGTCGCTTCAGTTGTGTCCGACTCTACGCGACCCCATTGACGGCAGCCCACCAGGCTCCTCTGTCCCTGGGATTCTCCAGGCAAGAACACTGGAGTGGGTTGCCATTTCCTTGCATGAGAGCCTAACCCACCACAATTTGAGAGGAACACTTTACCGCAACAAGAGAGGAAGTCCCATACCACAACTAAATAGGAGGCCCCCTTGATAAAACTAGAGAGTAACCTCCTGCACATCACAACTAGAAAAAGGCCCCTTCTCATCACAGCCAGAGAGGAGTCACCCCCATCACAATTTGAGAAGAGCACTCTACCGCATCTGGCTACCACAACTAAGAAGATTCCCCACTTCCACAACTAGAGAAGAGCCTGCAAACAACAACTAGAGAGAAGCCGATCCACTACAAATAAAGAGTGGACCCTCACTGCAATTAGAGTGGAGCCCCATGTCACAACTAGAGTAGCCACCTGCACATTGCAACTCGCCAGGGGCCAGCCTGCACATCGCTACTACAGAGAATCTGCCCCACTGCAGCTCGAGAGGAGGCTCCACAACAACTCAGAGGAACCCCGAGTTACCTGCTGCAACTCAAAAGGCACCCCGAGTTCCCCACTGCAATTTCACAGGAGCCCTAGGCTGTAACAAGAAAAGGGCACACTGATCAAAATGACGGAGGGGCTCCCTGGCCAAAACTGAAGCGGATTCCCCAGGCACAACTAGAGTGGAGTCCCCCAGGATATCACACCTAGAGAGAAGTCCTTCGGCCACAAATAGAGATGAGCTCCCTGAAGTAAGCCGAGTGGCAACCCTTACAACCAGAGAGAAGCAATCCCACTAACATTAGTGAGGAACCCCTAGCGCCAAAAGTAGAGAGGACCTCCCCCATGGATCCACCCACACCCCAACCAGAGAGCACACAGCCCTGCACTTCGAGAGAAGCTCTCCATCACAACTCCAGGGAAGCCCACTGGACATCACACTTAGAAAGGACCTGCTCTACTGCTAATAGAGACGAACCTCACACCACAACTAGAGAGGAGCTTGCACACCGCAACTGGAGAGAATCAAACCCACAACAACAGAGTTGACCCTGACCACAACTATAGAGAAGTCCCATGCCAAAACTAGTGAGTAGCTACCCACCTAGCAACAAGATAGGAGCCACCCTGCACGTTCCTGCTAGAGAGGAGTTGCCCCAAGACAACTTGAGAAGAGTCCCTAAGGCAAGTCGAGAGGAACCCCGTGTTCCCCACCACCGCTCAAGTGGAACCCTGAGTCCCCCACTGCAACTCAAGAGGAACACTGAATTCCCACCACAGCTAGAGAGGAGTGCTGAGCTCCCTACTGCAACTCAAGAATCCTGATTGTCCAGCCTCAACTCAAAAGGAACCCCGAGTTCCCTGCTGCAACTCGAGAGGAGACCCAACTTACCTGCTGCAACTCAAGAAGAAACCCGAGTTCCATGCCTCAACTCGAGATGAGGCCAGACTCCTCTGCTACAACTCAAGAGAAAACACAATTTTTATGCCTCAACTCAAGAGGAGGCCTGACTTCCCTGTTGCAAATTGACGGAACTCCAAGTTCTCCATCACAGCTAGAAAGCAACACTGAGATCCCTGATGCAAATTGAGAAGAACCCTGAGATCACCCTCGCAACTCAAGAGGAGGCCTGAAATCCCTTGCTGCAACTCGAGAAGAAATTAGAGTTCCCCACCTCAACTCAAGAGGAGGCCTGACTCCCCTGTTGGAACATGGGATGAACCCCAATTTCAACCACCTCAATTCAAGAGGAGGCCTTATTCCCCTTCTGTGACTCAAGAGGAACCCCAAGTTCCCTGTCATGACTCAAGAGGAACCCCAAGTTCCCTGTCGCAACTCGAGAGGAGCCCCAAGGACTCTGATGCATCTCCAGAGGATTCCCAAGAGGAGCCACCCCCACCACAAATCGAGAGACGCACTCTACCACAACCAGAGAGGAAGGCCCATACAACAACTAAAGAGGAGGCCCCCCTGTCACAACTAGAGAAGAGTCTGCAAACCACAACTAGAGAGGAGCAGAAACAAAATCCTCAGTTGACCACACTGCAACTATAGTAGAGCCCCATACTGTAACTCTACCGTAGCCTACTGCACCTCACACCTAGACCGGAGCCAACCTGCTAATCGCTACTATAGAGGAGCTGCTCATGCAGCTCGAGGGGAGGCCCAGAACAACTCTAAATGAACCCCAATCATCCGTCCCAACTCGAGAGGAAACCAGAGTCCCCCACCGCAACTCAACAGGAGCTCTATAGTGTCATAAGGAAGGAGCTCCCAGTGACAAACAGAGGAACCCCTCACCAAAAGTGGAGAGGATTCCCCTGCCAAAACTAGAGAGGATCCCTCTGGCACAGTGGGCCTAGAGAAGAGCTCCTCTGCTGCAAATAGATAAGAAGCCCCTAAAGTAACTCAAGATGAGCTTCTCACAACTAGGGTGGAGCGACCCCATGAAAACTTGTAAGGAGCCCCCAATTCCACAACTAGGGAGAACTGCCGCGGGCCAGCATGAGGAACTCCGCCCATGGCAAAGGTCATGAGGAAGGAGGCTTGGCATACGCAAAGGCGTGATCAAGCCTCAGGAAACCCCCTGTTCCCGAGCATCTACCCCAAAACCAGAGTCTGTTTTATGCTCTCACCTACACCTCTGACTTTACGGGGGGCTCTCTCCCACAACCATTTCTCTCAGAGAAGGAGTTAACTTGCAGCTCCAGTTAATAAAAATTCCTGGGCGTGACAAAAGTGTTTCAACTTAGAAATTCCTCTGGAGGTCCTCTAGCCTCCTTGATCAGGTTCGTCAGGCCACATGTGATTGTTTACAGCCTCCCAACCTTGAGAGGCACAAGAGGCTTTAAAACTTTCTAAATACAGACTCTTGAGAAGTTAGAAAATTATTAGTATAGTATAGTGGGTTGATTAGAAATTATATTGGTGAAGGGTTTTTTCATTTGTCGTGCCAATAATTACTGCTATTTCCCTGCCCTGGGTGTGACAAGGGTGTCTCAGGTCAAACCTCTCTGCTGACAGACTAGCTTGTATGACAACCTCTCAACCATAAACAGCACAGAGAGTTTGGAGTATTAGCATAGGGCTTTTCTCATTGTTGAGTCAGTGATTGCTGCCAGGCCTCCATATCCTCAGGCACCTGGGAATATATAATCAATGTATTTGGAATATAGAAAAGGAACTATAGTAGTTTTTGATGTTGGCAATACTAGACTTTTTGAGTTAATGAATTTTCTCTTTTGTTATAGATCACTGTACTTTGTTATAAATCACTGTGTCCTTGCTATGTAAAAATGTAACTTTATCACTATCTTAAGACAAAATAGATCTTAAGGGGAACATTGGTCAAGGGTTTACATTTGTTGAGCCAATATTTGCTGCTAAATCCCCATATTCCTTGCCCTTATAATGAATATAACTAGCGTATAGGAAAAATAAGTATTAACCTTTAAGATTAATCATGTTAAACCTTAGGCTAAGTAAATTCCTTTCCTAGTTGTAACTCACTACACCCTCACCCTACAGGAATGCAACTTTATTTGGAGGGTGGCGCCTGATTTAAGAAAAAAATCACCCCTGGAAAAATAAGTTTTCTGGTTAACTGACCGGTATCAGAAAGGGCCATAAAATGTCAGCAGGTCTTATGGCCAGAAGATGATGTCAAACCCATAAGACCTTTGTATAATTTTATATGAAGCACCTGATTGTGACAAGGGTCAGGTCTGCTGATCCCTGCGTGACTCTGTATTCATTCCTATGTATAACAAAAAGGTATATAAACAAACCTGAAAAATAAAGAAATTGGATCAGTTTCTGGAAAGACTGATTCCCCCATGTCGTTTCTTTCTTGCTCCCCATTTTTTTGGCTGAATTCCCATCTGGAGCATGGATGCTATTCCATGTAAACCAAGTTATTCAGCCTCTTTTTCTCCACTAATTTTCCTACTACACTATCCATTTCTAATCTCTCTATATATCTGTAATTAAGATTTTTCCTAGGATGCTGATTCCGTCCCCACCTTCGGATCACCCTGGATCCACCGGGGCTGGACCCCGGCAGAGAACACCCTCCCCACAGAGAACCCCCAGAGGAAGCACTACCACTACTAGAGTAGAGCCCTGAGTGTCCTCCTGAACTGGAGAGTGGTCCTGTGCCACAACTCAAGAAAAGTCCATGGCCACAATGAGCGAGAAGCCCAGCCGCCGAGACCGAAGAGTGTCCCGTTACCACAACTGAGGTGGAGACAACGGACACAGCACCTAGAGGGGGTCCCCTCCACTGCAAACAGAGACGACCCCCCTGCTGCAAGTCGAATAGACGCCCCCTACCAATGTCAGAGAGGAGTAACCTCGCCACAACTAGAGAGCAGCCCCCTGAACATCGCAACTTGGGATGAGCATTCCCACACATCGCAATTAGACAGAAGCCTCCTTCCACAACTAGAGAGAAGGCTCGCATGCCACGACTAAAGAGGAGGGGCCATGCCCAAACTAGAGAGCAGGTTCACCCATACCACATCTGGAAAGAGTGCCTGTGGACATCGCTACCGGAGTGAGAAACCCCCTCCACAATTCAAGAGGAACACTTCACTGCAACTCTAGGGGTGCTTCCTGTACACCGTACTAAGAGAAGAGCTCCCCTAGCACACCTCGAGAGGAGACTGCACACCAAAACTAGAGAGGAGCCCACCCACCACAACTAAGAGTTGACCCTCCACAACAACTAAGAGGTGTCCCATGCCACAGGTAATTTAGCCACCCACACATCACAACTAAACAGAAGCCACCCTGCACATTGCAACTAGAGAGGAGCCACCCCACCACAACTCGAGTGGAGGCTCCACCTCAACTTGAGAGGAACACAAAGTCCCCCAACGCAACTTGAGAGGAGTCCCCAACCACGACTAGAGAGGCAAACACACACTGCAACAAGAGAGGAGCCCACCCAGACACAGCATGAAGAAAGGAGGCCCCACACCCTGTCCCTAGAGGGGAGCAATCTTGAACACCACACCTCGAGCGGAGGTTCCACACCACTATTAGGTGAAAGGAAAGTGAAGTCGCTCAGTCATGTCTGACTCTTTGCGACCCCACGGACTGTATCCTACCAGGCTCCTCCTTCCATGAAATTTTCCAGGTAAGAGTACTGGAGTGGGTTGCCATTTCCTTCTCCAGGGGATCTTCCCGACCCAGGGATTGAACCCGGGTCTCCCGCACTGCAGCAGACGCTTTACCCTCTGAGCCACCAGGGAGGTACTATTAGGTAGTAACCCCTCAAACCACAAATAGAGACGAGCCAGCAAACTGCGCCTAGAGAAGAGTCACACAGCATAATGCACCAAAACAGCAATTCCCAGTCCACAACCAGAGAGGACGCCTCCAGGCACAGCAAAACTAGGGAGGACACCACAACACATCACAACTAGAGAGAAAACCAACCGCTAAAACTAGAGAGTTGAATACACGCCACAACTAGAGAGTTGACCCTCAGGCACAACTAGTGGGAAGCACACTGCCAAAACTAGGGTGCTGCCCCCCTGCCCGCTGCTGTACATCGCATCTAGAGTGCAGAACCACGGCCACTAGAATGGACAACTCTGTCACAGGTCGACAGGAGCCCACCCCACACATCACAATTAGAGAAAAGTGCCCATGCACAGCACGACTAGAGTGCAACTCACACATGGATCATAACGAAAGAGGAGGTTGGCACTGCAACCAGAAAGGAGACCCCTGCTGTAACTCAAGCGGCACCCTGAGTGCCCCGCTTGATTTGGCAGGAGCCCTAGGCTGTAACAAGAAAAGGGGCTACAGGCCAAAATGACAGAGGGGCTCTGAGACCAAAACTGAAGCAAATTCCCCCGGCACAGTAGAGTGGAGTCCCACAGGACATCACACCTAGAGAGAAGCTCCTCTGCCGCAAAGAGAAACAAGCTCCCTGAAGTAATTTGAGTGGAGGCCCTCACTAGAGAGAAGCAATCCCACTAATAACAGTGAGGAAACCCTAGCACCAAAAGTAGAGAGGACCTCCCCCATGGAGCCAACTATGCCCTCAACCAGACAGGACACAGCCCCGAAACTCGAGAAGAGGCCTCTACCACAACTCGAGAGGAGCCCACGGGGCATCACGCATACAGAGGCAGCCCTCTGCTGCTAACAGAGACGAATTTCACACCCCAAGTAGAGAGGTGCTTGCACACCACAACTAGAGAGAATCGAACCCACCAAAACTACGGAGTTGACTCCAACCTCAACTAGAGAGAAGCCCCGTGCCAAAACTAGTGAGCAGCCACACACGTATTGCAACAAGACAGGAGTCACTCTGCACATCCCTGCTAGAGACGAACTGCCCCAAGACAACTTGAGAGGAGGCCCCATCAAAAGTTGAGAGGAACACTCAGTACCCCTCTAACTCGAGAGGAACCCCGAGTTCCCTGCCACAGCCCAAGTGGAACCCTGAGTCCCATGCTGCAAATCAAAAGGAACACCGAGTTTCCCGCCACAACTCCAGAGGAGCTCTGAGTTCCCTGAGGCAACTTGAGAGGAAAACCGAGTTCCCCGTTGCAACTCAAGATGAGCCCCAAGCCCCCTGATACAACTCAAGAGGACACATTTCGAGAAGAGCACTCACCTGAAACAAGTGAGGAAGTCCAATACCACAGCTAAAGCGGAGCCCCACCTCCTGCTCCCTGCCACAACTAGAGAGGAGTCTGCAAACCACAGCTAGAGAGAAGTGGAAACAAAAACGTTAATTGACACCACTGCAACTAGCGTGGAGCCCCATGCCGGAACTATACAGTAGCCTTCTGAAAGGTGGTTGCTAAACCACAAAAGACTCTGGGATTCTTGGCCTCCTCCAGAGAAGAATAATTCAATCTGTGGCCAGAGATAAGGCTTGATCACTCAGAGTTTTTGTGTAATAAAGTTTTATTAAAGTATAAAAAAGATAGAGAGAGCTTCTGACATAGACATCAGAAGGGGCAGAAAGAGTACCCTCCTGCTAGTCTTTAGCTGAATGTTATATAGTTACTAGCAGTCTGCTAATAAAGGAAATATCTCAAAACTCAGAAAATGGCACCAGGCCCCTCATCCACAAGATGCATTTTGAGATAACCTTGGCACCAGGTGAGTCATCCCAGGCCATAAAATGATTGACATGAATCTTGAAGAAAGGCAGATTTCCATACAAACATATAGTTTCATTAACATAGATTAGGAGAACAGTATACCTTACTGGTTTTTCAAGTCAGTTCTGAGCCTTTAGGCTGAACCGACTTGAAGACAGAGTCTGGGGTAAATATATAGCATATTAACATAGCTTAAGACAAACATTTCCATAAGAAAAATACAGTGGTTACCTCAAAGTTTGAGAAAAGTTAAGTTCAGGTGGAGCCAGGTGTCATTATGGCAACACAGAATTTTAAGAGAAACCTCTTTTTAAATTTGTATAGAGAAGGGAAAAAAATGTAACACTAGTTTGTTTCTTCCTGCTACTTAAGAGAGAGAGAAAAAAATGTCTGACCATTTCTCCAAAGAAAACATACAGATGGCTAATAAACACATGAAAAGATGCTCAACATCACTCATTATCAGAGAAATGCAAATCAAAACCACAATGAGGTACCATCTCACACTGGTCAGAATGCTATCAAAAAGTCTACAAACAATAAATGCTGGAGAGGGTATGGAGAAAAGGGAACCCTCTTACACTGTTGGTGGGAATGCAAACTATGGAGAACAGTGTGGAGATTCCTCACAAAACAGGAAACAGAACTGCCATACAACCCATCAATCCCACTGCTGGGCATACACACTGAAGAAACCCAAACTGAAAGGGACATGTGTACATCAGTGTTCATCGCAGCGCTGTTTACAATAGCTAGCACATGGAAGCAACCTGGGTGTCTATCAGCAGAGGAGTGGATAAGAAAGCTGTGGTACATATACACAATGGTATATTCAGTTCAGTTCAGCCGCTCAGTCGTGTCCGACTCTTTGTGACCCCGTGAATCGCAGCACGCCAGGCCTCCCTGTCCATCACCAACTCCCGGAGTTCACTCAGACTCAAGTCCATCAAGTCAGTGATGCCATCCAGCCATCTCATCCTCTGTCATCCCCTTCTCCTCGTGCCCCCAATCCCTCCTAGCATCAGAGTCTTTTCCAATGAGTCAACTCTTCGCATGAGGTGGCCAAAGTACTGGAGTTTCAGCTTTAGCATCATTTCTTCCAAAGAAATCCCAGGGCTGATCTCCTTCAGAATGGACTGGTTGGATCTCCTTGCAGTCCAAGGGACTCTCAAGAGTCTTCTCCAACACCACAGTTCAAAAGCATCAATATTACTCAGCTATTAAAAAGAACGCATTTGAATCATTTCTAAGGAGGTGGATGAAACTGGAGCCTATTATACAGAGTAAAATAAGTCAGAAAGAAAACACCAATACAGTATATTAGCACATATATATAGAATTTAGAAAGATGGTAATGATGACCCTATATGCGAAACAGCAAAAGAGACACAGATGTAAACAACAGACTTTTGGACTCTGTGGGAGAAGGCGAGGGTGGGGTGATTTGAGAAAATAGCACTGAAACATGTATACTACCATATGTAAAACAGATTGCCAGTCCAAGTTCAATGCATGGAACAGGGTGCTCAGGGCTGGTGCAATGGGATGACCCTGAGGGATGGGATGGCTAGTGAGGTGGGAGGGGGGTTCAGAGTGGGGGACACATGCACACCCATGGCTGACTCATGTCAATGTATGGCAAAGAGCACTACAATACTGTAAAGTAATTAGCCCCGAATTAAAATAAATTAATTTTTTTAAAATGTCTGACACTCGCAGCCTATTTCTTCCATTTGGAGACCCCTGGCCTTCCTGCCTGTTACCCTCTCACTACTGCACAACACAACTCAACAGGGGCCAGTGTGCTAATCGCTACTAGAAAGGAGCTGCCCCGTGCGGCTCAAGAGGAGGCCCCACCACAACTCTAAAGGAGCTCCAATCACCTGTCGCAACTCGAGAGGAACCCCGAGTCCCCCACCACAACTCGACAGGAGCCCTAAGCTGTCACAGGGAAGGAGACCCCGGTGACAAACAGAGGAGCTCCTTGCCCAAACTGGAGAGGATTTCCCTGCCAAAAGTATGGAGGAGCCACCAGCACATTGCGCCTAGAGAGGAGCCGCTCTACCGCAAAGAAAGGAGGCCCATGAAGTAACTCGAGATGAGCCTGTCACAACTAGAGCGGAGCAACCCTGTGAAAACTAGCGAGGAGCCCCCAATGCCACAAGTAGAGAGAACAGCCTCCCCACAGAGAACCCCCGAAGGAGGCACTACCACTACTAGCTAGGAGCCCCGAGTCCCCTCCTGAACTGGAGAGGAGACATATACCGCAACTCAAGAGAAGCCCATGGCCACAACGAGAGAGGAGCCCCACCCGTCCAACCTGGAGAGTGTCCCACCATCACAGCTGGAGAGAACCCGGACATCACACCTGAGATGAATTTCTCACAGGAGGTGCGAGCAGCTTCTCTCTTCCAGAAAACTCAAGAATCAGACCTGGAAGTGATCAATCAGAAGCAAAGCCAAGCCACCACAAAGCTTGTCAGTAACTTACAATGTAAAATCTAAGTAGTATTCTGAGGCAGAAAAGAGGCTTTAGAAGCAAGTTCTGACTTCCTGGTTCACAGCATGATTCGGAAGAATGTGAAAACACAACCTGTGTACTCGGATCCTCCTGTGAGATAACTGGTTTTAAACAGAGAATTCTGTGAACAGAGAATACTCTAAATCTACCTAGCCTGCTTAGGTGAAAATGTACCCAGAGATGACCCTTTAATAAGGAGTTACAGGCAGCTTGCTTTCATTTCCGAAACGAACAGAATTTGACTAACAAAGATGTGGAACTGAATAACACACAAGGAAGGAAAGTTTTTCCACGTAATTTTCAGTCTAAAATCAACTAGGCTTCGGATACAGAAAATAGAGCTTTAATCCAAAGCTGGGGTTCAAGGATCACACACAGCATGTTTCTGAAGAACATAACACAAAAGGGCTGAGTGGATCCTTCTGGGAGAACCATTGTTTGAGCAGACAGTAAATTATAACTGACATTTTTGGGTGTACTTCACCTCTTAGAAGAACCCCTACCAAGGCATGACAAGCAGCTTCTTTCTTTCAGAAAGCTCAAGGATTAGACCAGGAACCTGTCAATCTGAATAAAAATGAAGGAGATGGCAGTGTTTTTCCAGGAAATGGGTCAAAACCCAACTTGTTTGCTCATTTGCAATGTTACAGCTTGAGCCAAAAGTTCAGTTTGCTATGTTCCCACACAGCATGAGTCTGAAGAATGGAAAAACACACACAGGGCACTCGGATTCTTCTCTGGGTGTACTGGTTTGAGCAGAGAGTTCTGTGACTTGTTAGTTCTCTAACTATAACTAATCTGCATACGTGAAAATGTCATCTGAGATGGACCTCCTAACAAGGATTTGCAAGCAGCTTGGTTGTTTTGAAAAATTCCAGGATTAGACTAAGGCAGTTGTTGGAGAGAATAAAACAAGAGCAAGCAAGGTGTCTCGAGGTTGCTTTCCATCTCAAATTAACTCGTTCTCTGAGCCAGAATGTATGTCTTTGACCAGAGCTCAGTTTCAAGGTTCACATGGAGCATAGTTCCAAAGATTGCAAACACACACAGGGCCCACAGGATCCTTCTGTGAGAACACTATGTGAGCAGGGAGGTCTGTGACTAGTTAGTTCCCTAGCTATAAGTAATGTGGGTAAGTGTAAATGTTCTGGGATGATGTCCAAACCAGGATGTTCATGCAGCTTGTCTGTTTCAGAAAAGTCATGGTTTAGACTAGGAAGTTGTTGATATGATTAAAACAAAAGTCGACCAAAGCATTTTTCAAGTAACTGATCCAAGGCAGAAGAAAAGTCCTAAGCAAGAGCTTGGTTTTCCAGGTTGACACACAGCATGAGTCTGGAGACTGCAAAGACACAGACAGGGCACACAATTCTGTGGAAACCGTGGTTCAAGCAGGGAGTTCTGGGTCTCTTTAGTTCTCTGAATGATAATTCACCAGGTTGGGTGAAAATAGACTCAGAGATAACCCTGGAGCAAATAGTTGCAAGCAGCTTGCCTGTTTCAGACAACTCAGGGATCAGACTAAGGAAGCTGTTGAATGGATTCACCCAAAGTAACCAAAGTGTTATTTGGGTTACTTTCAGTGGAAAACGACCTCCTTTTCCGAGGCAGATAATACAGCTTGAACCCAAAGCTCAGGTTTCGAGATTCACACACAGCATGATGTGCTTGCTGTGTCTGAACCTTGTAAAATGTCACAAATTATGGATGCCATTGAACTGAATAAAACAATACTTCAAGGAATTTGTTGACTGCAATAAAAGAAAAGCACGATTGTGTTTTGGAGGTCAGTTTCAGTCTAAAATGGACTAGTTTTGCAAGGCAGGAAATAGAGCTTTCACCAAATGCTCAGTTTCAACATTCACACACAGCACATGCCTTCCAAAGGTAAAGACACAAAGAGGCCCATTGGATCCTTCTCTAGAAACATGCTTTGGGTTGGGAGTTCTGTGACTAGTTAGCACTCTAACTATAGGAAACCTGGATAGGTGAAAATGTACTCTGACATGACCTAATGAGGAGTTGCAAGCATCCTTTTCCGTTCTGAAAACTTGAGGATTAGAGTAGGAAGTTGTCAATTTCCACAAAGCCAAAGCGAGCAGCAAATCGTGTTGCAAGAGGCTAGTTGCCTGAGGCAGGAAATACAGCTTGAACCAAAAACTTGGTTTTCAAGGTTCAGATACATCATGTTTCCATTCAGAATGTAAAGACACAAACAGGGCACACTGGATCTTCCTGGGACAGTACTGCTTTGAGCAGAGAGTTCTGTGTGTAGTTACTTTTGTCACTACAGCTAAGCTGGTGAGGTGCAAATGTGCTCTGAGATGAATTCCTCACAGGAGGTGCAAGCAGCTTCTCTCTTTCAGAAAACTCAAGAATCAGATCTGGAAGTGATCGATCAGAAACAAAGCAAAGCCACCAAAGGGTTTGTTGGTAACTTACACTGTAAAATCTAAGTAGTTTTCTGAGGCAGAGAAGAGGCTTTAGCCAGCAAGCTCTGATTTCCCAGTTCACAGCATGATTTGGAAGAATGTAAAAACATAACCTGAGCACTCGGATCCTCCTGTGAAAACACTCGTTTTGAACAGAGAGTTCTGGATGAGAGACTACTCTAAGTCTACCTAGCCTGCTTAGGTGAAAATGTACTCTGAGATAACCCTCTAACAAGGAATTGCAAGCAGCTTTCTTTGGTTTCCAAAACCAACAGGATTTGACTAAGGAAGTTGTGGCACGGAATAACACACAAGCAAGCAAAGTGTTTTCTAAGTAACTTTCAGTCTAAAATATACTAGGTTTCAGATGCAGATAGTTCAGCTTTAAGGAAAATGTCAGTTTTCAAAGTCAACACACAGCATGTTTCTGAGCAGTGTAAATGCACAAACAGGGCATACTGGATCCTTCTCTGAGAACACAGGTTTGACCAGAGTTCTGGACTAGTTTGTACTCCAACTGTAACCTGGTTAGGTAAAAATGTACTCTGAGATGATATCTTAACAAGGAGTTTGCATGCAGCCTGTTTCTTTCAAAAAACTCAAGGGTTAGACTATGGAAGTTGTTGAACCTAATAAAATAAAAGCAACCGAAGTGTTTTTCATGTAACTTTCAGTCTAAAACTACCAAGTTTTCAGAGGCAGAAAATACAGCTTTTGTCAAGAGGCTCAGAGTTTCAAGTTCACACACCACATGTTCTTCATTAACTTAGAGACATACACAGTACATGCTGGACACTTCTGTGAGAACACTGGTTTGAGCAGAGAATTCTGTGACTAGTTAATACTATACCTATAGCCAACATGGTTACGTGGAAATGTACTCTGAGATGACGTCCTAATACGGAGTTTCACAATTCATATGGAGACATGAAAGACCCCAAATAGCTAAAGCAGTCTTGAGAAAAAATAACAGAGCTGAAGAAATCAACCTTCCTGACCAGATTATACTATAAAGCTACAGTCATCAAGAAAGTATGGTACTGGCACAAAAACAGAAATATAGGCCAATGGAACAAGATAGAATGCCCAGAAATAAACCCATGCACCTATGGGTACCATATTTTTGACAAAGGAGGAAGAATATACAATGGGGCAAAGATAGCCTCTTCAATAAATGGTGCTGGGAAAACTGGATAGCTACATATAAAAGAATGAAATTAGAACACTCCCTAACACCATATACAAAGATAAACTCAAAATGGATTAAATATCTAAATGTAAGATCAGAAACTATAAAACTCTTCAAGGAAAACATAAGCAGAACACTCAATTACATAAATAAAAGCAATATTCTCTATGATCCACCTCCTAGAGTAATGGAAGTAAAAACAAAAATAAACATGTGGGACCTAATTAAGCATGAAAGCTTTTGCACAGCAAAGGAAACTACAAACAAGGTGAAAAGACAACCCTCAGAATGGGAGAAATTAGTAGCAAATGAAACAACTAACAAAGGATTAATTTCCAAAATTAACAAGCAGCTGATACCAGTCAATACCAGAAAAATGAACAATCCAATAAAAAAGGGGGGAAAAGACCTAAACAGACATTTCTCCAAAGAACACATACAGATAGCTAACAAACACTTGAAAAGATGCTCAGCATCACTCATTATTAGAGAAATGCAAAAATCAAAACTACAATGAGATACCATCTCACACCAATCAGAATGGCCATCATCAAAAAAATCTACAAACAATAAGTGCAGGAGAGGCTGTGGAGAAAAGGGAACCCTCTTGCATTGCTGGTGGGAATGTAAGCTGATACAGCCACTATGGAAGATGGCAAGGAGAGTCCTTAAAAAACTGGGAAGAAAACCACCTTATGGCCCAGCAATCCCACTCCTAGGCATATACCCTGAGGAAACCAAAATTGAAAAAGACGTATGTACTCCAATGTTTATTGAGGCACTATTTACAATAGCTAGAACATGGAAGCAATCTAGATGTCCATTGGCAGGTGAATGGATCAAGAAGCTGTGATGTGTATACACAACGCAATATTATTCAGCTATAAAAAAAAAAATGTATCTGAGTCAGTTCTAATGAGAGGGATGAACCTAGAGCCTGTTACACAGAGTGAAGTAAGTCAGAAACAGAAACATAAATATCGTATACTAATGTAAATATATGGAATCTAGAAAGATGCTATCGATGAATATTTGCAGGGCAGCAATGGAGAAACAGACTAGAGAAAAGACTTATGGACATGGGGAGGGGGAGGAGAGGCTGAGACGTATGAAGAGAGCAACATGGAAACTTACATTACCATATGTAAAATAGATAGCCAATGGGGATTTGACGACTCAGTGAACTGATGACTCAGAGAACTCAAACAGGGGCTCTGTATCAACCTGGCAGAGTGGTATGGGGAGGGAGATAGGAGGGAGGCTCAAGAAGGAGAGGACATATGTATACCTATGGCTGATTTATGTTGAGGTTCGACAGAAAACAACAAAATTCTGTAAAGCAATTATCCTTCAATTACAAAATAAATAATTTTTTTTTAAGTATAAGATATTTTTCTCCTTCAGTCATAATGTTGTGTCTGACTCTTTGTGACCCTTTGGACTGCAGCACACCAGGCTTCCCTGTCCTTCACTATCTCCCAGTTTCCTCAAACTCATGTCCATTGAGTCAGTGATGCTATCCATCCATCTCATCCTCTGCTACCACCTTTCTCCTGCATTCAATCTTTCCCAGTATCAGAGTCTTTTCCAATGAGTATACTCTTCAATTAGGTCACTAAAGTATTGGAGCGCCAGCTTCAGCAACCATCTTTCCAATGAATGCTCAGGGTTGATTTCCTTTAGGACTGACTGGTTTGATATCCTTGTAGTCCAAGGGACTTTCAAGAGTCTTGTCCAGTACCACAGTTCAAAAGCATCAATTCTTTGGTGCTCAGCCTTCTTTATGGTCCAACTCTCACATCTGTACATGACTTCTGGAAAAACCATAGCTTTCACTATACAGACCTTTGTGGGCAAAGTGATGCTTCTGCTTTTTAATACACTGCCCAGGGTTGTCATAGCTTTCCTTCCAAGGAGTAAGCATCTTTTAATTTCATAGCTACAGTCACCATTCACAGTGATTTTGGAGCCCAAGAAAATAAAATCTGTCACTGATTCCTAAAAGAATAAGATATCTTGAAATAAATTTAACCAAGGAATCAAATACCTGAAACTATAAATTACTGATGAAGGAATTTGAAAATTATAGAAAGAAATGGAAAGATATCCTGTGTTCTTGGATTGGAAGAAATAATATTGTTAAAATGTCCATACAACCCATAGCAATCTAGAGATTTAATGCAACCCCTATCAAAATATCCATTACATGTTTCACAGAACTAGAACAAATAATCCTAAAATTTATTGAAATCGCAAAAGATCCCAAAGAGCAAAAGCAATATTGAGAAAACAAGAACAAATGTGGAGGTATCACACGCCCCAATTCAGATCATACTACAAAGCTACAGTAATAAAAACAGCACAGTACTGGCAATAAACACAAACCCATATGTCAAGGGAACAGAATAAATAAATATTATTCCAGAAATAAACTTGCACACTTATGGTCAATTAATCTACAACAAAGGAGGCAGGAATATACAATGGAAAAAGCTAGAATATGTACACTGCTCAGTAAATAGTGCCATAGAGCTGGACAGCTACATGTAAACAATGGGATTAGAATATTTCATCACATCATATACAAAAATGAACTCAAAATGGATTAAAGACTTGAATGTAAGACTAGAAACCATAAAGCTCCTACAAGAGAACATAGGTAGAAGACTCTGACATAAATTGCAGCGGTATTTTTTGGATCTGTCTTCTAAGCCAAAAGAAATAAAAGCAAAAATAAACAAATGGGACCTAATTAAACTTAAAAGCTTTTGCACAGCACAGGAAATCGTTGATCAAACAAACAAACAGCCTTTATTTATGACTAATAAAGGATTAACATCCAAAAATACAAACATCTCATACAATTTAATATCAAAAAAGCAAACAGCCCAATTTAAAAGTGAGCAGAAGACCTGACTAGACATTTTCCCAAAGAAAAAATACAGATGTCCAACAAGCACATGAAAAAATGCTCAGCACTAGTAATTATCAGAGAAATACAAATGAAAACCGTGAGATATCACCTCACACCATCAAAAAGTCCATATATAAATTAATATGTATATATGTGCATACACACATACAACAGAATAGTATTTGACCATAAAGAAAATAAATTCTGCAATTTTCAGTAATGTGGATGGACCTAGCGAGTTTTATGCCCAGTGAAATAAGTTAGACTGAGAAAGACTAATATTGCATATTATCACTCACATATGGAGTCTAAAAACTAAAACAAATAAATGTAGTAACAAACAAGACTCACTGTGAGTAACAAGACTCACAGATACAGAGAACAAACCAGTGGGGAGAGGGAAGGAGGAGCAGCAAGACAGGGGTATGAGATTAAGAGACGCAAGGTACTTACACATAAAATAAAGAAGCAACAAGGGTATACTGTATGGCACAGGGAAACATAGCCATTACTTTGTAAATGGATCATAACATATAAAAATATTGAATAACTACGTTGTACACCTGTAACTAATATTGTGAATTAACTAAACTTCAACAAAACATAAAGAAAAACTGACAAGAATAACAATAAGTTTGAATTAAAATGATTAAGGGACTTAGAAGACTTTATTAAATGGAGATGCATTTCCAACCACTAAGTGGAAAGACTCAATAGTATATAGATATCAATTTATCCCCAAATTAAGTCTATAAATTGAAGGAAATTTTAATTTTAAAAATTCAATAAAAATTTTTGGAACTTGAAAAAATAACAGCTCTTTTAGTAACTTTAACAACTTACGTTACTAGAAAAAACTGTGTATCTTCAAATATGGACTCTGACAGTGCCGTTAATTTAAAATCGCTGCTTTTTAGTAAAAGCCATCTCATCCTCTGTCGTTCCCTTCTCCTCCTGCCCCCAATTCCTTCCAGCATCAGGGTCTTTTCCAATGAGTCAACTCTTCACATGAGGTGGCCAAAGTATTGGAGTTTCAGCTTCAGCATCAGTCCTTCCAATGAACACCCAGGACTGATCTCCTTTAGAATGGACTGGTTGGGTCTCCTTGCAGTCCAAGGGACTCTCAAGTCTTCTCCAGCACTACAGTTCAAAAGTATCAATTCTTCTCTGCCCAGCTTTCTTCACAGTCCAACTCTCACATCCATACATGACCACAGGAAAAACCATAGCCTTGACTAGACGGACCTTTGTTGACAAAGTAATGTCTCTGCTTTTGAATATGCTATCTAGGTTGGTCGTAACTTTTCTTCCAAGGAGTAAGCATCTTTTAATTTCATGGCTGCAGTCACCATCTGAAGTGATTCTGTCTGCCACTGTTTCCACTGTTTCCCCATCTATTTCCCATGAAGTGATGGGACCAGATGCCATGATCTTCGTTTTCTGAATGTTGAGCTTTAAGCCGACTTTTTCACTCTCCTCTTTCACTTTCATCAGGAGGCTTTTTCGTTCCTCTTCACTTTCTGCCATAAGGGTGGTGTCATCTGCATATCTGAAGTTATTGATATTTCTCCCAGCAATCTTGATTCCAGCTTGTGCTTCTTCCAGCCCAGCGTTTCTCATGATGTTTCTCATGAAACTCCAATACTTTGGCCACCTCATGCGACGAGTTGACTCATTGGAATAAACCCTGATGCTGGGAGGGATTGAGGGCAGGAGGAGAAGGGAACGACAGAGGATGAGATGGCTGGATGGCATCACCGACTCGATGGACACGAGTTTGGATAAACTCTGGGAGTTGGTGATGGACAGGGAGGCCTGGCGTGCTGCAATTCATGGGGTCTCCAAGAGTTGGACACGACCGAGCAACTGAACTGAATAAAAGGTGAAATAAAAGATCTACATGTGTTCTGTTCCACTGATGTGGCCAAAGGAACTCAAGAAGAGCTTTGCTTAACATCTTCATATTAAAAAAAAAGAAAAAGATCTTCATATGCTTTTTTTTAGTCTTTATTGAATTTCTTATAATATTGCTTTCTTTTTTTTTTTTTTTTTTTGGTATGTGGCATCCTATGTCCCTGACCAGGGATCCAAATCAACATCCCCTGTAAATTTATTATTGTTGTGAAATGAGAAGGTTTGGAGATTTACCAGCTGCATTTTGACTACATATATCAATTATATGGAAAATTATTTTAAAAATAAAACAATTTTTAGTTCAGTCTGTTAGACCCTTGTTCATGTTATTACTTTAGATAAATTTGACTATTTCATGACTACAGTCAATTATATTTAATTTCTAATACAATTCCTGATTCAACCTTATTAGCACAGTCTCTACTGTTACACAATGTTAGTAAAAGGCCAGTGGTTTGTGCCTAACGAATGTCTATGTTTATGTTTAATTAGATTAAAAACGTAAGTCTGATCCTAAATATGTTAGGATGGCACTGTCTGGTGGGTCCTGGTTGGGTTCCTGGTCCCTAAGTACCATGCTTCTCAAGACAGGGATTAGCACCTTTTGGTAGCTGCAAAGAAGTTAGAAGGGCAAAGAACCTCATTTAGGACCCACGGTAACTTATTCCTTCTGGATACTAGACCAGGATCCTGCTCCGTCACAGTTCTATAACCTTAGCTCCGTGAAGTTTTTCTCACTCAAAACAAAGGAGACACCATTCTTTCCTTATCAACCCTACTAGTATTTATCTTGGTGGTGGTGGTGGTTTAATCGCTAAGTCGTGTCCCACTCTTGCGACCCCATGGACAGTAGCCCACCAGGCTGCTCTCTGTCCATGGCATTTTCCAGGCAAGGGTATTGGAGTGGGTTGCCATTTCCTTCTCCAATTTATCTTGGAGGATGGTGTAAATGAATAAACTTTTAAGAAATCGTTCCCCAGATTTCAGAATTCAGAAATGTATAGCTTTCGTATAAGAAATTAGAGTGAAGACTTACCCATGTTAGACTATGCCTTTGTGGCCTGAGAGATGAGCACGAGAATGACAATAAACGCGCTTTGGGTGTACTGAAGGGAACCTGGAGGGTGGACAGAGACAATAGCAGAAAAATTGGGGAGACCAGAAGATAAATCAACGGGGTTGTGGGTTTCGGTCTGAGACGCAAAATTATCTTTTAAGACGTAAGACAAAACCCACACGGCCCATAAAAACACCCTCCCTACCACTTAGGAACCCAGACTCAGGGTTATCTGCAGGCGCCGGATGATGACGTACTCCCTAAACCAGAAGGTGATTGGTTTCTGAAGAGGAGAGTTGGCGGCCGAAGCGACGCGGAGCCGGGGCCTAAGTCCTCGCGGGAGCTGCGGTCTCTGGAGCGGGATGGCAGCGGAGCCGGCCGGAGTTGGCCCTAGGCTCACAGATCCCGCTCTCTGGCCTGAAACATGGCCCGGGGTCCTGGCCCTTTAACCCGGCCTCGCCCCGACACGGTCGCCATGCCCAAGAGAGGGAAGCGACTCAAGTTCCGGGCCCAAGACGCCTGCTCAGGAAGAGGTGGGCGAGGGGCAGGGGCTTTGAAAGACTTGGGGCTGGAAGCAGGGCTGGAAGGCACCGTGGCGAGTGCTCGCCTGTCTGCGATGGGAGGGCGGCTGGGGCCCGCCGGGGACTTGGAGTGCGCAGAGAATCTTGGTGGGGAGGGAGCTGAGGAGGGACGCCTTCTCCTTTGAGGGTTGGTACTGTGTTTCAGTGACCGTGGCGGATTATGCCAACTCGGATCCGGCCGTCGTGAGGTCTGGAAGGGTCAAGAAAGCTGTCGCCAATGCTGTTCAGCAGGAAGGTAGGCTTCCAACGAGTCTTTTCAGACTCAGACAGTCTGAAAAGAAAACTAGGTTTTTTATTTTCCTGGGGTTCTGCCTCAGTGTTTTTCTTAAAATCCTTTGGGGATCTTCCTGTAAACGTGTTTGCTGTCCTCCGTTGTTACTTACTTATTCAGAGGAAGGGAAAGAATAGCCAAGAACAGTAGAAGTTTCTGTAGCAGTAATATTTTATTTGTCTTTCTATTAAAAAATAAGTCATTGAGTACTCTTCTGTGATTTCCACTCCTTTCTTCCTGGTTATTAATCTTCTTCCTATTGTTCACATATATTCTTCACTTAACTGCTATTTGCTTATGCATTTGAAGCATTTTTTTTTTTCCTTTTTTCATGCTTCTCTTACTTTCAAGCTTGAAACTTGCGTTTTTATAATAAGTACTGTCTCTCATCCAGAATTAAGGTTAAATTGGATTTAATTCCTCTCAACCTTCTCCTCAGAAATTATGCAAATGAAAATAGCATTCACTTTTTGCTCTTCTCCTGCGGGGTTTATAGTGGAGAATAATTCACTCCCTTATTTCAGATCTGATGTGTTTCACTCCTGTATTTCAGGTCTGATGTGTTTCTGCAATTTTGGAGTCAGTTTGCCCATTGCTTTCCAGTTTTTTGTATTTAAAATGCCTTTAAAAAAAAAAAAAACATTCTCAGCTTTCTTTAGCAGATTCTCACACTGCTTTTGCTTTTTTTGTTTTTCTGTTTTCTTTTCCTCATGTATGCTGATACCCTGCCTAAGCCATAGGCTTAGGCTCTGCTGTCTCATTCTCTTATTTTTTTCTAGTAAAATCTCTCTGTGGCTTGGAAGCCTCCCAGGTTCCTGCAGTGGAAGCTCTTTCTGGGGCTGGTGAGCCCTGTGACATCATCGACAGCAGTGGTGAGACTGATGCCCAGGAGGAAAGCATCCATGAGAGAACTATCTCCAGAAAAAAGAAAAGCAAGAGGCACAGAGGTACAATGCTGGCTTTCTTTTGGATTATTGGTCCTATCTGTGGTGATACCTTGAAGCTGTCACTTCTCAGTAACACAAGAGGTGATACCAGTAGGGAACCCGAGTTTGAATATTAGGAGTAGGACAGGACTGTAATATACCAGGGCTTTCCACTTATATCTGAATTTGAGAGGAAAGGAGAGTCATAGCAGTCAGTATATTTCTGGAGCTGTAAACTGTAGTAGCCGTTCATTGAGAACATATTATCATTGAGAACATATTATCATTGAGAACATTATCAGGTAAAATCCATTTAACAACAGGAGAACAAAAAGCCTTTGCATTTCTGGATTTCTGAATGTGTAAGGAAGAAGACTTTTGACAAAAATGTTCTCCTAAATATTTGGATTTTTATATAACCAGTTTCATTTCAGTTAGATATGTATGTGCTCTGCAGTTGTTAATGTCTGCTTTATGTCTAATAGGTACTGTAGTAAGTAGAAAAATATGTGATATTTATGGATTAGTGGTGATAAAACTTACACAAGTGAAACAAAGAAAGTTAAATTAATGGTATATAATGTGCCAATAGGAGAAGGCAATAGCAACCCACTCCAGTACTCTTGCCTGGAAAATCCCATGGGCGGAGGAGCCTGGTGGGCTGCAGTCCATGGGGTCGCTAAGAGTCGGACACGACTGAGCAACTTTACTTTTACTTTTCACTTTCATGCACTGGAGAAGGAAATGGCAACACACTCCAGCGTTTTTGCCTGGAGAATCCCAGGGACAGGGGAGTCTGGTGGGCTGCCGTCTCTGGGGTCGCACAGAGTCAGACACGACTGAAGCGACTTAGCAGCAATGTGCCAATCCATCATTCATTGGTTTGCTCCAGACTTAAAAACTCATACTCTTGGAATGGAGCCCAGAATACCTATTCTTTTTTATTTGTAATTTTTGAAAATTATTTACATATCGGCTGCACTGGGTCTCTGTTGCTTTTTGTGGGGGCTTTCTCTAGTTGCGGTGAGTGAGGGCTACTATTTGTTTTGGTGTGTGGGCTTCTCATTGTGGTGGCTTCTCTTGTGGAACACATACTCTAGACACGTGGACTTCAGTAGTGGTAGCACGCAGGCTCAATATTTGTGCACAGGCTTAGTTGCTCTATGGCATGTGGAATCTTCCTGAATCAGGGATTGAACCTGTGTCCCCTGCATTGGCAGGCAGATTCTTATCCACTGCACTACCAGTGAGGTCTCAGGGTACCTTTTGATAAAGCTAAAGTGGTTCTGATGATCAGCTAGAGTCAGGGGGAAGTTAATATTATAATGTATCATTTTGGTCTCAGATCTATGAGAACTTTCACCTATACTTGAGAATCAGATAACAGACTTTTGCATTTGTTAAAATATTTTGAAATAATCAGCAAATTTGGAAAATTCAGCAGTGGCCACAGGGCTGGAAAAAGGTCAGTTTTCATTCCAATCCCAAAGAAAGGCAGTGCCAAAGAATGTTCAAACTACAGCACAGTTGCAGTCATTTCACATGCTAGCAAAGTAATGCTCAAAATTTTCCAAGCTAGGCTTCAGAGTACATGAACAAGAACTTCCAGGTGTTCAAGCTGGATTTAGAAAAGGCAGAGCCACCAGAGATCAAATGGCCAACATCTGTTGGTTCATAGAAAAAGCAAGAGAACTCCAGAAAAACATCTACTTCTGCTTTGTTGACTATGCTAAAGCCTTTGACTGTGTGGATCACAACAAACTGTGGAAAATTCTTAAAGAGATGGGAATACCAGACCACCTGACCTGCCTCCTGTGAAACCTGTATGCAGGTCAAGAAGCACCAGTTAGAACCAGACATGGAACAATGGACCGTTTCAAAATTGGAAAAGGAGTATGTCAAGGGTGTATATTGTCACCCTGCTTATTTATTTAACTTATATGCAGAGTACATTATGTGAAATACTGGGCTGGAAGAATGATAAGCTGGAATCAACATTGCTGGGAGAAATAGCAATAATCTCAGATATGCAGATGACATCGCCCTTATGGCAGAAAGTGAAGAAGAACTAAAGAGACTCGATGAAGGTGAAAGAGGAGAGTGAAAAAGCTAGCTTAAAACTCAAAATTCCAAAAACGAAGATCATGGCATCCAGTCCCATCACTTCATGGCAAATAGATGGGGAAACAATAGAAACAGTTACAGACTATTTTCTTGGGTTCCAGAATCAGTGTAGATGGTGACTGCAGCCATGAAATTAAAAGACACTTGCTCTTTGGAAGAAAAGCTATGACCAACCTAGACACCCTATTAAAAAGCAGAGACATTACTTTGTCGACAAAGGTCCATCCAGTCAAAGCTATGGTTTTTCCAGTTATCATGGATGGATGTGAAAGTTGGACCATCAGGAAAGCTGAGTACCGAAGAACTGATGCTTTTGAACTGTGGTGTTGGAGATGACTCTTGAGAGTCCCCTGGACTGCAAGGAGATCCAACCAGTCCATCCTAAAGGAAATCAGTCCTGAATATTCATTGTAAGAACTGATGTTGAAGCGGAAACTCCAGTATTTTGGCCACCTGTTGCGAAGAACTGACTCCTTGGAAAAGACCCTGATGCTGGGAAAGATTGAAGGCGGGAGGAGAAAGGGACGACAGAGGATGAGATGGTTAGATGGCATCACCAACTCAATGGACGTGAGTTTGAGCAAGCTCCGGGAGATGGTGAAGGACAGGGAAACCTGGCATGCTGCAGTCCATAGGGATGCAAAGAGTTGGACACGACTGACCAACTGAACAATAACAATTGAAATAATCAATAATAAATGAACTGACATTGCTTTGCAATTATGCCAGTTATTGTCAATTATACCACTCTTTTCCAGAACCAAGGATGCTAATAGACATTCTTCTCTCTCTCTTGCTTGAAATCCCTGCCTATTGTCACCATTGTATCAATGTTAGATATTTCTCTTGATTTTCTTCTTTGATTTCAAGCACGTTCCACAGAAGAGCTTACAGATTTTTAAAACATCTTTGTTGAGACAAAGTACATCCCTTTAAAGTGTGCACTGTGTGGTTTTAATATGTTCACAGAGTTCTGTAGCCATCAACATGATCTAAGTTAGAACATTTCTGTCAACCCAAACCTGTTAGTACCATTCCTAATTCCCTCCTAACACTCTTTCCCACCCATCCCTTCCTCCCAGGCAACCACCAAACTACTTTCGGTCTTTATAGATTTGCCTATTCTGGACATTTCATATAAATGAAATAATATAATATGTGGTCTTTTACATCTGACTGCTTTGACTTAGCATAGTGTTTTCAAGGTCCATCTGTATTGTAGCATACATCAGTGTTTCATTCCTTTTTGTTTGACTATTATGAATAATGTTACTAGTATCAGTCATAGACAAGTTTTTGTCTGAACATATATTTTCATTTCTGCTGGGTAGGAGTGAAATTGCTAGAGGACATGGTGACTGTGTTTAACTTTCGGAGGAATTGCCAAGCTTTCTTTATGAAGTTTCCATTTTATGTCCCACTAGCAATTCCACATCCTAGCCAACACTTGTTATTTGTCTAACTTTTTAATCTAGTGAATGTGAAGTGGTATCTGATGGTTTTTATGTGCATACTAATGTTGAATATTTTATGTGCTTATTGGCCTTTTGTATATCATCTGTAGGGAAATATCCAAATCTTTCACTCATTTTTAAATTAGGTTATATTTTTATTACTGAGTTGTAATAATTCGTATGTATTCAAGGAGCCCAGTTAACTTATCAGCTGTATGACTTGTGGTTTACAAACTCTTAGGTGTAATTCATCTTTTACTTCCTTGCTCCACTTTACCCTCATTAAGGTCCTTTATTCTCATCAAACCAGTCTTCCCCTCCCCCTCTTTTTTCTTTTAAAAAAGGAACATTTACAAAAGAAGAATGAATAGTATAATGAATCCCATGTGGCTATCACATAGCTTCAACAATTATCAACTCATGGCTGTTTTTGTTTTAGCCACTACCCCCTCACCCCTAGTCTCAACACACACACATGCACAATTAGTTTGAAAGTTTCCAGACATCCCATTATTATATCTGTAAATATTTTGGTAATTATCTCCAAAAGATAATTGCTCTTAAAAAAATTAATCACGTGTGAAAAAGTTAACAGCAGTTTATTAATATCATCAAAATCTTGTTCAACTTCTCTGTTTGTTGCCATCACATATGTTTTGTTTTTCTGAATATTCAGGCTTCGTGTTAGCTGTTTATTTCACTTGGAATACTTCCTCTTAACCTATGCCTATCAAATTTTTTATGTCCTACATAACTTACCTACATGAAGCTTTCCTTTACTGATTCCATTTATGTTTTGAAATTTCTTAATAATTATGTATAAAACATTTGCAAAAAAAGAATATTGGCAATTTTTATAATCACTGAATTTTGTCCCTAAAGACAGAAAAATTTTAACAGTACTCTGCTTTGTAAAAGTTATCATGATTCTCAGTGGAGGAATTACTGAAAGTTGTTTGCCTTCTCTGAGAGAGAGATTTAATGTGGGAGAAGAGGGCCCCAAGGGCTGTAGGTTGAGCCTTAAATGGTTACTGGAGATTTCAAGAAGAATAGGAACCACAAGAAACAATGTTTTAGAATCGTTGGTCTCCATTATGAAGAACCTGATGCAAGAACCTAATTGACTTATAGAGCTGCAGGAAGTGACTAGAAAAGCAGATGCAGCTTCAGGGAGGTGGTTATATGGGCTTTGCCCAGGAAACAAACAAACCTTGGTTTTGAATAACTATATAACTAAGTGTCAATTAAAGTTTAGAGTTGACCAGATTCTGGTGTCTCTATGGAGTGTGGATTTTTGCTTGAATCTGACATGTATTGTGGACCTCAGGGTCAAGAGAATTAATGCTAATAAGGTCTGAAGGAGGAAGAAGTGAGGATATGTCCTCACAGGGTGTCTTTGATTACTGGATGCTTGTGGCCAGAACTGTAGACCAAGCTGATAGTGAAACCAGAAACTAGAAGAAAAAAAAACATGCTCAAGCAATTATTGAGTAATGAAAATACATTGTAATTTACTTAGTTTTTTATTTTGTACTTTGAGGATTCTTTATACTATATAAAAATCAGTTTTGTTTTTTAAATGACTGAACTAAAGAAAATGATGGATGGGGATTGCAAGGGAAATCAAGGGTAGAATTTATATAAAGTTGGAATTTGGAGAAAACTGGGTTTTGTTTACCTTGACCACATGCACAAAGTAATATGGGCCACAATAATATAGTAAAATGGGCACAGTAATATTTTCCTTATTTCCATATTATTGGAGTTGAATGGTGTAATGTATGCTAAGGTACTTTGAAAACTTCAAAATAGTGTGTAAATACTGGTTAAAGGCCTTAAGAACACAACCTATTCACTTGGGCAACAGGAAACAAAAATTTTCAGCAGCTACAATAAGGAGGAAATGGGCCTTTGAGAGGCTTCCTTGGACCTATTTAAACTATTTTTTTAACTATGCAAGCCCTGGGAGAATTGAAATGATTAGGGATCTTTATATGTGCATATAATAGAAGGTCAGAGGTTATAGTTCTTTTTTCTATTTCAGAAGACCTGAACGGGACTGGAGGAGAAGAGTATCCCATGGATATTTGGCTATTGCTGGCCTCCTATATCCGTCCTGAGGACATTGTGAATTTTTCCCTGATTTGTAAGAATGCCTGGACTGTCACTTGCACTGCTGCCTTTTGGACAAGGTTGTACCGAAGGTGCGACCACAGAGAGCTCACTGTGTTATCTGTGTGGCTGATTTCATTGTTTTTGATTTGATGCTACTCCCTGGATGGTGACCTCTTCACTTTCTCTAATTCATGCCTGGGCATGAACCTAGCTTTGACTTCCTTGAGCTCCTCTTTAAAATTGATATTAATTCATTCAGGTAATTGTCTTCCCTATGATTACCTTCTTACCCCCAAGCAGAATCTTCATTAGGTTGGTACAAAAGTAGTTGCCGTTTTGGACAGTGAATTTTAAATCCTTGTAACTAGGCTCAAACACATCTTTGGTGATCAAAATAGAAACCATTACATTCAAAACATTTTTGCCAACAAGAAATAAGTTTGTTTATTCCTGTAGCATGAAAATCTACGCCTCCGGATTCAGTGAACTCTTGGAACGTATTTCTGCCTCCTGCTGCTTGTGGAAGTGTTTTGCCTGCAAAAAGTTGTTGAGATACTTGAAGCAGTGGTAGTCAGTTGGCAAGAGGTCAGGTTAATATGGCAGATAAGGCAAAACTTCATTGCCCAATTCATTCGACTTTTTTTTTTTTCTTCAACTTTTGAAGTGTCAGTTGTGCAGTGTGCATTCAGGCATTGTTGTAGAGAATAATTCTTGGGCCCAATCTATTCTCCAATGCTGGCTGCAGGCATTGCAGTTTTTGGTGCATTGCATCAATTTACTGAGCATACTTCTCAGGTGTAATGGTTTTGCTGGGATTCAGAAAGCTGTAGTGGATCAGATGGGCAGCAGACTACCAAACAGTGACCATGACCTTTTTTGATACAAGTTTGGCTTTCGGAAGTGCTCTGGAGCTTCTCAGTCCAGCCACTGAGCTGGTCATGGCTGGTTGTTGTATAAAATCCACTTTTCGTCACATATCACAATCCATTTGAGAAGTGGTTCATTGTTGTTGAGTAGAATAGTAAAGAAAAGTCAAGTCGCTCCACTCAGTCGTGTCCGACTCTTTGCGAACCCATGGACTGTAGCCTACCAGGCTTCTCCGCCCATGGGATTTTCCAGGCAAGAGTACTGGAGTGGGGTGCCATTTCCTTCTCCAGGGGATCTTCCCGACCCAGGGATCAGACCCGGGTTTCCCACACTGTAGGCAGACGCTTTACCCTCTGAGCCACCAGGGAAGCCCTAGAAGACGACAGTTCAGAATGACAGTTTTTTTTTTATTTTTGGTCAGCTCATGAGGCACCTACTTACTAAGCTTTTTCACCTTTCCAATTTGCTTCAGATGCCAAATGACCATAGAATGGTCAGTGTTGAGTTCTTCAGCGACTTCTCCTATAGCTCTAAGGGGCTCACCTTTGATGATGGTTCTCAATTGGTTGTCAACTTCCACTGGTTGGCCCCTACACTCCTCATCTTCAAGGCTCTCATCTCCTTTGCAAAACATCTTGAACCACCACTGCACTGTGTTTGGTAGCAGTTCTGGGCCAAATGCATTGTTGATGTTGTGAGTTGTCTCTGCTGCTTTATGACCCGTTTTGAACTCAAATAAAAAACCGCTCCAATTTGTTTCTTGTTTAACATCATTTCCATAGTCTAAAGTAAATACAAAATAAACAGCAAGTAATGTCATTAGCAAAAAAAAAAAGTGAGAAATATACATTAAAATGATGTATAATATAACCTCATTTATTTAAGAATGTGTTCCAATATGAAGTGGCAAAGATCAACAATGTAACACCCCAGTTACTTTTGCACCAACCTAATACTTTCAGCAAAAGTAAGGTCTCAAAAACAACTGTTTTTGACTTTGCTTCAGAGGTTTATCTTAGCTAGAATTCTCAGAAACTATAGCTGCCCATCTGTTTATCTTTCCAGCTGGGTTGGTTGTTTCTTAGATTTGCTAGTCATCTTGAATGCATAGTCTTTGCATTTATGTGGCTCTGTATAGTTGCAGTGGTGAGGAGAGAGTGAATGATGTGATTAATAAGAGGGCTAACTTTTGATGCTGGGTTAGAAGTGTCAGAATATGGTGGAAGGGGATGTTGAGGTTATCAGGGAGTAGAGAACTTTCTGAGACATGTGACAAGAGAACCTGGTAGATCTTCTCCAGTGCAAGTTCTTTTTGAGTAACTGAAGTATATTGTACTAGTATTAAGTCAGAGACTTGCCCTTTTTTAAAGTGAAATAGGATTTAAAATTTTTAAGTGAATAGAGAAGTGCAGGATTACAAGGTATATATGAATTGGGTTTTGCATAACGAAGAAAAGAAGCTGAGGAGTGAAGGAGATGGTAATTTGTACGTGTGTGTGTGTGTGTTTGTGTAAGAGCACTAGGGACAAACTACTGGCCAGTGCAATAGTAATGTAAAGTTTGTACAGAACCCAGGAGTCCTAGGAGGCTGGCCTAGGACAGAAGAGACAGGCCACTCACTGGTGGGAGTAACGTGTCATGTTGCAGACACTACACGCTGGACGCCTCTCTGCCTTTGCGCCTGCGACCAGAGTCAATGGAGAAGCTGCACTGTCTTCGGGCATGTGTGATCCGATCTCTGTACCATATGTATGAGCCATTTGCTGCTCGAATCTCCAAGAACCCAGCCATTCCAGAAAGCACTCCTAGCACATTAAAGAATTCCAAAGTAAGTGGGTATTAGTGGTAGGGTTTAACAAATGGACTCTTGTATAATGGGCCTGTTATCATGGCTTGTTTCTAGCTTTCTGAATGGGGTGGTCTGGGGCTGTAGATGCCAGGCTGCTCGAGGACTAATATAAACTTTCCGGGCTTGGGGGTATCGTTTCATCGTTTCTCCAGGACATTCCTGCTGTGCTGGGCTGGCTTATGTTATGTTTACCTTAAAGCTTTCTTGTGCTTTTAGCATATTCCTTATTCTCTTTATTTTCTTGCTGTATACATTGAACCACTTCAAATGGTTTGATGGTCTGAGCGAGGAAGAACACAGTTCAAATGGTAAATGTAAACCATAATTCTCAAAAGGTGCTTAATCATGATATGCTAAGTCACTTCAGTCATGTCTGACTCTGTGCAACCCCATAGACTGTAGCCTCCCGGGCTCCTCTGTCCATGGGGTTTCTCCAGCCTAGGATACCGGAGTGAGTAGCCATTTCCTTCTCCATTAAATCATGATACAAAAATATTAAAAAAGCGAATTTTCTTACTAATTTTCTTTTTCTAATGTGACCTTGACATCTGGAATGTCACTTTCTCATTGACTTCTTAAAAGATTCTGGTGTAGACTTCTTCAGCATTTGCAAAGTGCCTATTGTTGCCAGGCTCTGGGATGGATTGTTTCAGAGACTATAAAGTATTCCTACTCAGACTTCAGCGCTCTAAAATTCTTCCTGTGTTCTAGGCCATTATTTATATCTCTGGATTTCTCCAGTAGTTTATATTCATTTATACATTGTATTCAAGTTTCATTGTATTTTTCTGATCTGTAAGTAGGTCTGTAAGCCTGTGGCCCATTTTGTCCTTTGTTCCACCATGAGGTATCTGGTGAACACACCTTTGCCAAGCTAGACTATTATAGCATATATGATTATTTAGGCAAGTTGATGTCTCCAACTTTTTTCTCATTCAGCTAACACTATTGTCCAAATTTTGTATCTTTTGAGTTTGTGAATTATTTTTTTTTACTCTGTTCCTACCCAAAGTCTTAAGTTCTTTAGCACTTCGTAATTCTATTTTGTGTTTTATGCTTTGGATGTTAATGATTCTTTTTCCCTAGTTCAGCTCTAGTGTGAGAACATTCTACCTGATACATATTGATTAAAAGAGTACTGTTGATTTCAAGATCATGGTTTTCCCCAGGATTGTAAACTGAGGTGGTCAGGGTCATTGGCTGAGCTCAATTTAATGTCACACTAGTTGATGGATTTAGGGCAGGATTAGAATGCTGAGTGGGTAGAATTTTATTCCTTCTCATAATATGAGTAGACAGAGTATCTTTTCACATTTATAGTTTTCCTCCCCCTAAAGACCTTTGATCATCGCAGGTTAACTGTGGTGAGATGGGATCACCCCAAAGCTGACCATGGCCGGGTGTTAATCAGTTGCTGGGAGCAGAGCAGCACTGGGCAGACTTCATGCTGGACATCCTTGCGGCTCCAGTGCACAATGCAAGTGCTACTCCTAAATCTAAAATGCCCATGTCTTCATATTTTTATAATTTATTAATTTTTTAAGTGGACTACTAACAGTGGTGATAACAAAAATCTTAACCGAGACAGGAAGCCTAGGCCACCCGTCTGCTGTTTTTGTGTCCACTGTTTAGAGATCTGGACGATGTGGGACCTGCAGTGGCTGATGTCCCGTGCATTGCCTTGCTAGTAGAACCATAATCGCATGGCATTCAGGAAGTTGCCAGCATGCCTGAAGGAAGTTGTCACATGTTGCTGGACTCCACCTTTTCGTATTTGATTCTCCCTCTCTCTCTTTTCAGTAGCATAGCTTGTGTGGGACACTGGAGCTGTTGTGTTGGCAGCAGAAGTGTTTGCCCCTTAAAGCCAAGCCCATTATTTTTGATGGAACAGCAGGACGTACAGGGCATGTCTGAAGGGCAGGACAGCTGGCACGGCGGACGACCCACCCCTTATCCCCTGGGAGGTACTTAACTTCTTGTGTTAACCCTAGCTGTAGCCTGACTTTCCTTGAGGGGCTTACTCTAGATTGAATTCAGCTCAGCTCTGTAGTTTCCATACCGGCTGTCTGCTCCCAGAAGGTCCTGAGTGGTTTGCTCCTATTACATTCAGGGTTGGCTATCTCTGCCTGCTTTATGGCTTTGTTATTGTCTTATCTGATGGCTACTGACTGCCCTTATATTTTAATGTAGAGAAGTGGCCTGCTGAATGCCCCAGTCTCTAGAGACCATGTTTGTGTCTTTAAAGATGAGAACAATAGGGGTTGACCTTAATAGCATCTGAGGTTGACTTTTATCGGTACCTCTTCTCTTTACTGAACAGCCTTGGGGTTGTCTCTTCTCATGTTGCACCAATGTCAAATTGGGGGGTGAGGGGGCAGGATATGGGGGTTTCTGTCTGTGCCAAAGTAAAATCTCAGCATTGGAGCCATGGCTGGCTCTAGAGCTAGCAACAGAAAAGTTATTTTTATTTTCTTACAGTGCTTACTTTTCTGGTGCAGAAAGATTGTTGGGAACAGACAGGAACCAATGTGGGAATTCAACTTCAAGTTCAAAAAACAGGTATGTGTTTTTATCATCTCTTTGCTTTTCAGGTAATACCTTGCTCTGATTTTACTAAACATAAAATTGCCTTTTTAAAATCAGGTACTACACATTAAAACTTATAATAATGTCATGGAAAGAAAGAAGGAATTATTTTATATGAAAGAGGCACAAAGATATAATAGCTTAATGCACAGAGTAAACCTTGAGCAGATCCTGGATTAATGAACAATGAGATACCTCTTTATGTATAAAAGACATTTTTGGTACAGTTAAAGAAATTTGAAGATTCTGTGGATATTAGATATGAAATTATTGTTAATTTTTTTAGGTGCCAATGTTACCTTCAAATGACTTTGCCTCCCCCACCCCAGAGCTGTGATTTTTTTTTTAAACATATGAATATATATATATTTATTTATAAAATGAGAGATGTGAGAGGAAAGAAAACAAATATGGCAGAATATCCAATGGTAAAGGGTATACAGGAGCTTATTGCATGATTTTATTAATTTTTCTGTATACTTGAAGACTTAAAAGTAGGGGAAAGGAAAGAACTTTGTACTGAGGTTATTTGCCTAAGAATTTTTTTTTCAAAGCAAATGTATTTGTGAACAATAATAATTCACATGGTTTTATGTATCTGAGGCAATTTGAGGAAGCCGTGGGGAGAGGGACTGCCAAGAGTGTTCGCAGGAAGAGCAGATACTATTGTACCTTTCTTTCTGCTTGTTGCTTGGACTGTACCTGAGATCTTGGCTACTGAGAGGACCTGTTCTGCATGTCCTTGCATGTGTTTCCTCATCTTTCAAAGGGCTTTCCTTGATCGGTGTAAAAGCTGATTTATATATTAAAGAGAGAAGAGATAACAGAAAAATGGATCTCAGCAGCTTTAGTTAAGCATTTTCATTGGTGGAGTCTTAGAGCCATAACATTTCCTCTAACCCATGAGAGTAATTCTTAATTCTCCTCAGTCCCCAAGATTAAAGAGCAAGTGTATGGGAGGATTGCAGCCTCCCATTCAATACGAAGATGTTCATACCAACCCAGACCAGGACTGCTGCCTACTGCAGGTCACCACCCTCAATTTCATCTTTATTCCAATTGTCATGGGAATGATATTTACCCTGGTAAGTGGAGACAGGATGTCATCCTCAGTTCTTTTGTAGACTGTCACTGTACCTAGAGTTTGAAAGATTTGTATATTTAACCACTGAGGAAGAAATCTTTGAAAAAAATTATTGTTTAAAGTAATTTTAAACAAACTCTGAAAACTGACTTTTATATTAGGAATAGACTTATTTGTGGAGAAGTTAATTATGTCTGAGAATATTTTACTTCTGTTTCATTCTCCATAGTGAATAGAATGGTTTTGTATCTCCTGTGTTGTGCTCATTAATGTTTGAGAAACATTATCCCATTAAGGTTAATGATAAAGCTTATGCATGGGCACTATATGTCAGGATCTGAAGCATGCATGTGGTATCATAAATGGAATATTAAAATGTAGGGTTACCAGCTCTGTCCTTTGCGTAATTCTCTTGACTATTCAAGGTTTAGCTAAGAATTAGATTAGTAAACAACAAATATGCCTCTGGTATATTTTCCATATTTTTAACTGGATTGGCAACTGGAAAGTTCATGTAATTTATCTTTTCTGTATTTTTGGCTTATGTTCAGAGATATATTCCACATTGAAAATAGCTTTATTCTTTTCTTAATGGTAAAATAAGTAATGCATACTTCATGTGAAGAATTAAATAATACATAAACATGTTGAGACAGTAAAGGTAACTTAGACTTGTATCCTCTAACTGCACTTAACTTCTGGGGAATTGTTCTTTAATGTTTCTGTTAATATATACATGTAGATACCCACTCTCTTAAATAATTTTGTATAATTCAAAGTATGTCATATACCTGTTTTTATGGTAGCCATCTCATTAAGCCACATTAATGACTTATTTATATACTCATATTCCATATTCTTCCTATTCATATAATTCTCTACCCATCTATATATGTTGATATATAAACACATTTAGAGATTTTGTGGTTTATTTTCCCAAAAAAAGTCATCAGATGTATCTTATCAAAATCCCTTCAAACCATCTCTTATAAAGTTTTTAAAAATTGTCACTGATGATACTCTATGTGCACGTATCCTAATATTTGCAGCCATTTGAGAGGCTTTCTTTAGCACAGTTTAAATATACGAAGCTAAGAAAAACTTATAAAAACCACTGTTAATGTTTAATATTTTTGCAAAGGTGCTGGTAGTGTAACTTAAGAGATTATTTTGTGGCCTAGTCCATGTCAATTGTCTAGACTGTTTAATTTCAGAGTGTGTCATAGGAAAACAAGGTTGTTAAATTTGGGTATTGAATTTACTTTTCCCTCCCAGTTTACTATCAGTGTGAGCACGGACATGCGGCATCATCGAGTGAGACTGGTGTTCCAAGATTATCCTGTCCATGGTGGTCAGAAACTGCGCAGTGAACAGGGTGTGCAAGTCATCCTCGACCCAGTACACAGCGTTCGACTTTTTGACTGGTGGCATCCTCAGTATCCATTTTCCCTGAGAGCATAGATATTGCTTCCTGTCACTGAGGGCAGCCTTGAGCTAGGCCAGTCCATTTGTAATCAGATTCCAGTTTGGGGAATTTGGGAATCAGATTCCAGGGGCAGCTGGATTGTATATCTAGTCAATAATGCACATGCTCTTTATGTTTCTGGGGTTCCTGGTAGAAGAAGGAGAAGGATTGAATCAAAAGGAAAAACAACTATGATTTTTAAACATATTTTAATGTAAAACTTTGTATTTGAAAGGAGAAACCTGAGCCTGTTTTCTGTGTTAAACCCCATTTGGTGCTACTGAGTTTGTTCTTTATTCTTTTACCCCAGCCAAAGTGGATGATCTTGCTTTAGGGGAAAATTAAACTCTTAAGTCTCCAAACAAGGAAATTTTACCATTCCTTTATGTATCAGAGTAACCTTAGAGGCGTAAAATTGTTGCTACTCTTGCTTTCAGTTTAGCTGCCCCTCAAATTCAAGTGAGTATTTCCTTGTTTCCCTTTACCCTTATCTAGAAATAAAGCAGGTAACAGGGTTTTCAGAATCTTAAGGAGATTGACTTGTGTATCTTTCTTTAAAAATATTTGTTGCATAAATTTTTTTTGCCAGTTTTGAATTTTAGGTTTCGGGTTTTTTTGGTTTTTTTTTTTTTTTTTTTTGCATGAAGCTGATAGTGGTGATGATAATGATTTTGTGTTATATTAGGAACTTTTCATAATGTCTCTAGTTCTCACAATCCTGCAAGGTGGATGATACTGTTCCCATTCTCTGGCTGAAAAAAACGGAATCAGTGACTTACCCAAAGCTATCCTGTCCTGTGCTTAGTTTCTCAGTTGTGTCTGACTCTTTGCGACCCCCATGGACTGTAGCCTACCAGGCTCCTCTGTCCATGGGGATTCTCCAGGCAAGAATACTGGAGAGGGTTGCCATGCCCTCCTCCAGGGGACCTTCCCAACCCAGGGATCAAACCCAGGTCTCCTGCATTGCAGGCAGATTCTTTACCACCTGAGCTACCAGGGAAGCCCACCCAAAGCTATAATACCCAATAAATGGCAGAGCCAGGATTCTGACCCTTTGCTATCCCACAATTAAAATGGTCAGTCTCATTATTCTCATGGTAGATGTCAGCAAAGCGAAGCAGGCAAGTGAGCATAGATGGAAAAAATAAAAGGATGAATAAAAAGTTGATTGTGCTAAACCTTATCGCTAATCAGCCTAAATAGTATGTAAGATCCATGAAAGAATCTTTTAAATATATGTTTCTAAGTAAAATGTAAAACCATGAAAGTTACTGCAGGAAGAATAGTGATTAAATTGTTAAAAAGGCATTTATTATGGTGAAGGTCCTTTAAAAAATGCATTCCCATATTGGAACCAGACTTTGGCACTGTAAGAATTTAGTGCCTCCTTTGTTGTGCTCTGCCCTGTGCTACCTATCAGAGCTGGTCTTTTCATCCCTGCAGGAAAACTAATGTCCTCCGTGCTCTGAGAAGATCATGTTTTTGTTTTGTTTTTTTGCTAACAAGATAACTTTGCTGCTTGTCTCCTGCCCCACCCCCTACCCAAATTAGCTGGGGGGATGGATGTTAGCTAGATATTGCCACAAGGTGGGCATTAAGACCATATTCCTTAAACTTGAAAATTCAATGGGGGCAGTGCAATCCTGAGCTTGACTGCTAAATGAGTGTTGTTTTTTTCCTTACCATTCTCCCTACCCCCTACTATTTACAGAGTCTTCTTAGGAAGGATCTGCTTAATACTGGTGCTAATAGCTAACCTTACCCCACACTGAGGTGGGTACTAAAGCTCTTCATGCAGAAAGTGAGCTAGGTCAGTGGAAAACAGAATTTGGGCACTTAAATGATTTTTAAAAAAAAAGGACAATAAGCACCTTAGAGATCTCTACAATCAAAAATTGCCTCTGAGGCAGAAGGAGAGAAACACACAATTCCTAGTGTCCTTATAAGATGCCACGGAGCAGAAGAGAGATGTCTAGTGAGTTTTGTGGCCCCTATTTAGGAGTTACTTTTAAAAGGGGAGTGAAGTAAAATTGGCTTAATGATTGTGTCCTGACTGAACTTCCTGGTTTTTGTATCAAACTCCATGGTATGATAGATAAAACATTAAACATTGCCTTAGCTGTTCTCTTAGTAAAACATTGACCCTTGGTAAAGTATTACCTCTGCATCGTTTGAGTTGCGTTTTAGTGAAAGGATATAAAGCGTCTCAGGGATTTCCTTTTGATGGGAACCGAAACCATCTGGAGAGGAGTTGGAACTTTCTGGACTGCTTTTATAAAAACTGCTATGTACTTTCCACTTCTTTAAATACGCACCTTGAATTTGCTTGGAGGGTCAGACAAAATATTCAGGTTCATTTCTTACCCTTCAAGTCAGAATTACTCAGATTTTCCTGCCTTCTACTAATGACACAGAATTAACTAAGCCAAATGGTGAATATATTGGAGGAAAGAAAAAAAAAATGGTTATACGTTCCATTGATCTCAACTACAGCATTTGTTGCTGATACAGAACTTGTGTGTTTATAAGTCTGTACACATTGCATGTGTATAAAGCCCTTACATTACTAGCAGTGCTTACTGGGCAATGTAAAGGACTGAATAGGCACTGTGATGAAACTTCACAAACCAGATGGGAAAGATGCACTAATTGTCACAGGGTACAGGGTACGGTGCAATTAGAAGAAAATGGTCAGGTTTAACCAAAATTTGGCATGAATTTTGGCATTTAAAACTGTCTTCCTATTCTGTACATACTATAGACAAACATTTCATTTTATATTAACAGTGTTAGCACAGCCAAGCGACACAATTCACTTAAGCCTGCACTATGGAAATTTATCTGGCTTTCAAGTTTCTCCACTTAAAGAATGGGCGCAACCAAAGGACGAATAATAAATAGGCAACAGAGTGTGAAAGGCGACAAATCATTGGCAAATAATTACAAGGCCAGTAGAGACCAATTTAGGGAGGAGGTGGTTAGAGACAAACGTAGGTTCAAAGGGTACGTGCTGCACTTCACTGGGATGGAGGCAGGGCTCCCTTGGGCCCTAAAGCTTGACTGGCGTTGGGCAAAAATCTGGCTCCCCGCCACCTCTCGAGAGACTCTCCAGCCGAGCCAAGATGGCGCGCAGCCCCAAGCGGCTCCACGTCACGAGGGAGGGAGCGCCGCGGAGGGGGCGTGGCCTCGAGGGGGCGTGGCCTCGAGGGGCCGGTCAGCCCCGCCCTTGAGGTGGTGCGGGGGCCGTCCGCAGAGGGAGAGGGCGGGGCGCTTCGGCTTGGGGGGGCTGCGGCTGCCTCCGCGCCTGCTCGGCTCGCGAGGACAAGTCCGGCGCCTCCAGGCCGGGGCGGCTTCCTGCGCAGAGCCAAGCTGCCCGGCCTTCGGTGAGTGCAGGCAGGTGAGACTCCAGAGCCCAGGGTGCGGGAGGGGTTCCTGTTTTTCCCACCTCCAGCTCCCCTCACAGTTTGAGAAGGAGGTCTCAGTCTAGCGGTTCTTGGGAAACAGCACCTTTTACTCAAACGTGTCTCCGGTAGATACTTTTCCTGCTGCCCCTCACCAGCCTTTGCAGTGCCCTGTGCCCTTGAGGATGAGAATGAGAGGACGATGCCCGATTTGCGGGGAGTGCTTGGAGTCCGCCCTCAGCTCCATCAGCTCGGGACGGGGAGTCTGAGTTGGCAAGTCTCCCAGGGGGAGCTGGGTGGACCGCGCCCCCGTTTCCCATGCAGAAGAGTCAGAGAAGCGCCGGGGCCAGCTCCGCTGCTTTGGCACAAGGGGTACTGTCTTCGTTCTTCAGGGGTTCTTATCCCCTCCCACATTGCTCATATCAGCCGTTCTTAATATTGCTCACTCTCCATTCCTCGAACTGCCAGTCTCAGGTTGTGCCAGAGATGCCCACATTTCTGCAGTGCCAGGGGCGGTGGAGTGGAAGGAGCAGCCAGTTGGAGGTCTGTTGAAGGTGGGGTTCAGGATGGGCGCAACCATAAAATAGGGCTGGGTAGAAATTCCTGAGCGGAGAGAGTAGGAGTGGGGAATTGACTTTCCACTACGCAGTTGAGATATTTTCCAGTACAGTTTGGTTGTGAGTGGGAAAAGAGAGGTCTGGTTGAAGGACTTGGAAACGTGATGTGGCTGGGTTTTTTGTTTTGTTTTGAGAAGGGGTTGCCAATGTCACCTTTAAGGAGAAGTATGCTGGTAGAGGGGTAGGGGTATTGAGACTGCTGTCCTCTGGTGAGCAAGTTGTTGAGGAGGAGGCTGTCCTTAGCATGGAGATCCTCTCCTGGTGGGATCTTAGTAGCCCCTTTTGGGTTCTCCCCTCAATCTTCCCAGTTGGAACTGGTACCTAGTACTTTGTTCAACATACAACAAATATTAATTGGGCATCTACTGTAATGCCAGACACCATTGCTAGGTGCTAAGTCTTCTGAAGGCAATTTAGGGCCATGGAGCACCTGAAAGGTACACACAGCAGACACCCTGTTAACAGATCCATTCCTCCTCCACCGCCAGCACCAATTTTGTTACACTCCTATTGGATTATGAAAAGATCTGGGTCCACATCCTTTTAAATAACTGTCTTACTTGGATTCCAACCTATCCACCCTCTGCCACTAATAATTAGCCAGGCAGTCCCAAGGAAAGCTACCTTAAAAAGGAAGTGTTTGAATGAGTTCTTTTGGCTGTTTTCTAGGACTTTGCCCTGAGATGTAAGGAGGATGCCTGGATTAAGAGGTACCGGGAGATAATGAGACAATGAACGGCACAATGGTTATTGAAGGCCAAGAATACACTAGGCACCCTCCACAGTGAGAGACGCCATCTCTAAAAGATAGAAGGATGGGTGTGGGATGGGGGTGGGGATGTGAAAAGGAAATCTCATCCAGTGGCATCAGGGCATGTGCTGCTGAGCTTGTCATCATGCCAGAACTGTGGCATGTATAAGGGAGGTCTTGCAGCTGGATGGTAAGGAGGGATTGGATAGGCAGGGAAGGGCAGGCAGCCAGGATGCTGGGTCCCCTCTCTAGGTTGATTACTGAAATCTTAGAGCTGGAAATAGTTGTCAGGGATTGCTTGTGGGTCCTTTCAGAGCCACTGAGGACAGCAGGGTGAGAGCTAGGGGAGAGGGAGAGTAGTCAGCTTTGGGGGCAGTGAAGCATGGTGAAAACTGAGCAGGGCCAGGGAGGTGGAGACCAATGGGACTTTAGAATATGGGGGAGAGTACTGAAGTGTTTCTGTGCCAGGGATACTGTACTCTGTGGCTATATGCCCTTGGATAAGTTGATATAGAAACAAGGTGTGGTTTCTAAGTGGTATGGAGTTATGTGTGGTGTGTGTGTGTGTGTGTGTGCTGGAGAGGAGGAGTTGGTAGGGAGCAGGCAGCTGCCTCAGAGTTTAGGTTCTGAGTAGGGAATTGGGAGAAAGAGGAGAGGGAGTGGGGTCAGAGGGAGGGACAAATATATATTGCAGCCACTTGAAGTCACCATATGTCCCCCTCTGGCTGCTAGCTCGCTAATTATAATTAGCTCTGGGGGGCATGCGGTGCTGGCTCCCAGAAGCGTGGCACTTGAAATAGCCACCAGAGTAAAGAGCACTCAGAGGGGTGCTGATGCTGGGCAGACTCTGAGAGGGGGTCCTTCTAGAGGAATTTGCTGAACTGGGAGGGGGCTGTGGAAACTGAGAATGTCATGGGGAAATAGCATTGAGGGAAGGAGCTCTAAGTCAGGTTCATATGAAACTCCAGGGCTGGCAGAGCCTGAGGATCTGGGCTGCTGGCTCACCACTCACGCAAGAAGCATGATGGCTGCCTAGCTTGTGGCTCTGCTTTCAGAGAGTGTTGGGAGCTGCAGCCCTACCTCCCTCAAGCACCTTCTGTTCCCCCAAGTGAAGTCCGTTCTAGTCCAGAGAAGCATCTTGCATGTCAGTCAGGGGTCGAGAGGCCTTGGCTGGGGTTGCCTCCTTCCCAGAGTTGGGGGAGAAACCGTCGCTGGTGAGCTCAGTGGTCACTGCAGGTGGTGCTCAGCGCTGAAGCCCAGGATGTGCCGCAGACTGAATAGTTGATTGCGTGCTACTCCATATGTCTTCCTTTCTTCCAGGTAGGCTGTGAATTTCTTAAGGGTTTAGATTGTATCTTACTTGCCTTTTGTATCCATAACAAAAAGTAATCTACTGCAGAATGGGAATCTACTCATAGTAATCTTTGACTTGAATTAAAGAGGTCTGTCTGCAGATCCCCTGGGTTCAGTGAAGCCTTGCAACTAGATATTTTTAACCAGGAGCAGAAGATCCTCTGGGCACCCAATACAGTGATGTTACATTAGTGGAGGAATTAGATTCTATAATCAGTGAAGGGAAAATTCCTAAATTTCCCATAAACCATGGTAGGTGGTTTAGGTTTATATCTCTGAATAATAATACTAATGTACAGATACAGTACACATTATATAGTAATTATAAAAATGTATAATGTATACAGTGATTTAAAAGAGTACTTAGTTACAAGTATGATTTTGTTGCTAAGTCTCTGATGAAAATAGCTGGTTTTCAGAGAGACCTCTGTTGCTCACTTGGGCTTCCCTGGTGGCTCAGTATTGTTGTCTGCGAAATCCCATGGACAGAGGAGCCTGGAAGGCTACAGTCCATGGGGTTGCAAAAAGCATGACATGACTTAACAGCTACACAACAACAATTGCTCACTTTGCCCAGCCAGTGTAGTTTTATTTATTCTGATAAATTTATTCTCATAAATGCATGTCTGATATGACTTCATAGCCACTGTCCTTTGATAGATAACTGTCATTTTAAAGGAGAGATAGGTTTCCATTCAGTTTAAGAAAAAGCTTCCTTAGGACAATGAGGGCTTCCTCATTTAGTAGTGAGCTCTTTATTCCTGAAGGATAATCAAAGAAAGACTGACCTGTCAGGGATATTTTGGGAGCAACTCACTTCCAGCATGGAAGATTGGCCTGCATGGCCCCAGAGAACCTTTCAAATAAGAACCTACAATTCCAGGTAGGGGCAGGAGTGGAGGTAGGCATAGGCACTGGATGATAGAGATGATCTTCAGTTCAGTTCAGTCACTCAGTCATGTCCGACTCTTTGCGACCCCATGGACCGCAGCGCACCAGGCTTCCCTGTCCATCTCCAAATACCGGAGTTACCCAAACTCATATCCACTGAGTCGGGGATGCCATCCAACCATCTCATCCTCTGTCATCCCCTCCTCCTCCTGCCTTCAATCAGCATCAGGGTCTTTTCCAATGAGTCAGCTCTTTGCATCAGGTGGCCAAGGTATCGGAGTTTCAGCTTCGGCATCAGTCCTTCCAATGAGCACTCAGGACTGATCTCCTTTAGGATGGACTGGTCGGATCTCCTTGCAGTCCAAGGAACTCTCAAGAGTCTTGTCCAACACCACAGTTCAAAAGCATCAATTCTTCGGTGCTCAACTTTCTTCTCATCCATACATGACTACTGGAAAAACCATAGCCTTCAGTAGATGGACCTTTATTGACAAAGTAGTGTCTCTGCTATTTAATATGCTGTCCAAGTTGGTCATAACTTTCCTTCCAAGGAGTAAGCATCTTTTAGCTTCATGGCTGAAGTCACTATCTGCAGTGATTTTGGAGCCCAAGAAAATAAAGTCTCTCACTGTTGCCACATTTATTTGATATGAGTGATGGGACCAGATGCCATGATCTTAGTTCTGAATGTTGAGCTTTAAGCCAACTTTTACACTCTCTTCTTTCATCTTCATCAAGAGGCTCTTTAGTTCTTCTTCACTTTCTGCCATAAGGGTGGTGTCATCTGCATATCTGAGGTTATTGATATCTCTCCCAGCAATCTCTAATTCCAGCTTGTGCTTCTTCCAGCCTAGCATTTCTCATGATGTACTCTGCATAGAAGTTAAATAAGCAGGGTGACAGTATACAGCCTTGACATACTCCTTTTCCTATTTGGAACCAATCTGTTGTTCCATGTCCAGTTGTGACTGTTGCTGCATACAGATTTCTCAAGAGGCAGGTCAGGTGGCCTGGTATTCCCATCTCTTTAAGAATTTTCCACAGTTTATTGTGATCCACACAGTCAAAGGTTTTGGCATAGTCAATAAAGCAGAAATAGATGTTTTTTTCTGGAACTCTCTTGCTTTCTTGATGATCCGATGAATGTTAGCAATTTGATCTCTGGTTCCTCTGCCTTTTCTAAAACCAGCTTAAACATCTGGAAGTTCATGGTTCACATATCGCTGAAGCCTGGCTTGGAGAATTTTGAGCATTACTTTACTAGTGTGTGAGATGAGTGCAATTGTGCGGTAGTTTGAGCATTCTTTGGCATTGCCTTTCTTTGGAATTGGAATGAAAACTGACCTTTTCCAGTCCTGTGGCCACTGCTGAGTTTTCCAAATTTGCTGACATAGTGAGTGCAGCATTTTCACAGCATCATCTTTCAGGATTTGAAATAGCTCAATAGGAATTCCATCACCTCCACTAGCTTTGTTCGTAGTGATGCTTTCTAAGGCCCACTTGATAGCATATTCCAGGATGTCTGTCTCTAGCTGAGTGATCACACCATCGTGATTATCTGGGTCATGAATATCTTTTTTGTACAGTTCTTCAGTGTATTCTTGCCACCTCTTCTTAATATCTTCTGCTTCTGTTAGGTCCATACCATTTCTGTCCTTTAATGAGCCCATCTTTGCATGAAATGTTCCCTTGGTATCTCTAAATTTCTTGAAGAGCTCTCTAGTCTTTCCCATTCTATTGTTTCCCTCTGTTTCTTTCCACTGATCACTGAGGAAGGCTTTCTTGTCTCTCCTTGCTATTCTTTGGAACTCTGCATTCAAATGGGTATCTTTCCTTTTCTCATTTGCTTTTCACTTCTCTTCTTTTCACAGCTATTTGTAAGGTCTCCTCAGACAGCCATTTTGCTTTTTTTCATTTCTTCTTCTTGGGAATGATCTTGATCCCTGTCTCCTGTACAATGTCATGAACCTCATTCCATAGTTCATCAGGCACTCTATCAGATCTAGTCCCTTAAATCTATTTCTCACTTCCACTGTATAATTGTAAGGGATTTGATTTAGGTCATATTTGGGTCATACCTGAATGGTCTAGTGATTTTCCCTTCTTTCTTCAATTTAAGTCTAAATTTGGCAATAAGGAATTCATGATCTGAGCCACAGTCAGCTCCCAGTCTTGTTTTTGCTGACTTCATCTTTGGCTTCAAAGAATATAATCAATCTGATTTCAACGTTGGCCATCTGGTGATTTCCATGTGTAGTGTTCTCTTGTGTTGTTAGAAGAGGGTGTTTGCTATGACCAGTGCGTTCTCTTGGCAAAACTCTATTGGCCTTTGCCCTGCTTCATTCTATACTCCAAGTCCAAATATGCCTGTTACTCCAGGTGTTTCTTGAGTTCCTACTGTTTCATTCCAGTCCCCTGTAATGAAAAGGACATCTTTTCGGTGTGTTAGTTCTAAAAGGTCTTGTAGGTCTTCATAGAACCGTTCAACTTCAGCTCTTTCAGCATTACTGGTCGGGGCATAGACTTGGATTACCATGATATTGAATGGTTTGCCTTGGAAATGAACAGAGATCATTCTGACGTTTTTAAGATTGCATCCAAGTACTGCATTTCGGACTCTTTGTTGACTATGAGGGCTACTCCATTTCTTCTAAGGGAGTCTTGCCCACAGTAGTAGATATAATGGTCCTCTGAGTTAATTTCACCCATTCCAGTCCATTTTAGTTCTCTGATTCCTAAAATGTTGACATCCACTCTTGCCATCTCCTGTTTGACCACTTCCAATTTGCCTTGATTCATGGACCTAACATTCCAGGTTCCTATGCAGTGTTGCTCTTTACAGCATCAGAGCTTGCTTCTATCACCAGTCACATCCACAACTGGGTGGTGTTTTTGCTTTGGCTTCGTCTCTTCATCCTTTCTGGAGTTATTTCTCCACTGATCTCCAGTAGCACAGGTCACTTACCAACCTGGGGAGTTCATCTTTCAGTGTTGTATCTTTTTGCCTTTTCATACCGTTCATGGAGTTCTTAAAGCAAGAATCCTGAAGTGGTTTGCCATTCCCTTCTCCAGCAGACCACATTTTGTTAGAACTCTCCATGGCTTGTCCGTCTTGGGTGGCCCTACACGGCATGGCTTAGTTTCAGTGAGTTAGACAAGGCTGTGGTCCATGTGATTAGACTGGCTAGTTGTCTGTGGTTGTGGTTTCAGTCTGTCTGCCCTCTGATGCCCTCTCTCAGTGCCTACTGTCTTACCGGGATTTCTGTTACCTCAGACATGGGGTATCTCCTCTCAGCCATTCACCACTCCAGTGCCACACGGCCTCGCTCACCACTCTGTGGAAGATTTTCCTATGTTTGGCTTCGAGGATAGCTGCTAAGAGGAAGGTCAGGCAAGGAGTTTGGCCTGCGCTCTTCCTTCAGGAGTGAGCATTCTGGAAGACTTAGTGGGTGACTGCTGCCATCTAATGCCATGGGCTTGGGAGGCTAGGCAGTGAAGCTCTGATGGTTGCTGGTAAGTAGAAAGATGGGCTGAGCCTAGTTCCTTGACTTGAACTCACACTAGGCCAGTTGTGGAGTACCCTAAAATTTTCGTCCTTGTTTGGGGCAGAGCACATGAACAAATACGATTTTTATTCCTTCATTATTATTCTCATCCTTCCCTCCTTTCCCTCTCATACATTCTCACAGAAGTTCAAGACCACATATAGGCTTATACTCTCTCATGATCAGCAACATGCTTTCACGATCATGCACACATGCAAAGCTCTCACGGCAGCCACGTGCTCTCATGAACGTGCATTCTCTCATGACTCCCAGGTGCACTCTCAGGATTGCATCACATATGTATTTTCATGACCAGTCATGAGCCCTGACATATACTCGTGATCACACACATCCACACAGTCTCACCATTTTACATGCCCACTAATGTTCTCTCCTGCACATGCACTCAGGACCCCATTCTCATGACCATACTCTTATACACACACATACACACAAGCACATATCTCTTTCAGGGTTACACATTGACACCACAGATTCTCATGGCTGTACCCTTAGTCTGTTGTGTGAATACACATCCCCCCCCATATTCTATTTTGTGTATGCACATACCCCCACCCCCCACACACTTGTGTGACCACTTGCAGTGCACACTTTTTATTGTGCCTACATTTCTCTGGGCAGTCCTGTGTGCTCTGGATCTTTCACACCCCAGCACCTGACAGTACTCCCTTCTGATGCTCCGTATTACCCCTGGACAGTTGTTTTCTGCTCTGTGGCAGCTCCCTACTTCTTTGCTGACTGAGGACATATATGTGTTCATCAGTGGCTCTGATTAGCAGAAGATGGTTAGGGTTACTGTACTTACGATGTAAATTCAGCCAAAGCCAGGCGCTATGTTCAGTGGTGCAGCCTATCTTAACTTTTGTAAATAAGTGATCTCTATTAGACATTTGGGGCTTCCCTGGTGACTCAGTCGGTAAAGAATCCAACTGCAGTGCAGGAGATCCAGTTCAGTCCCTCGGTCAGGAAGATCCGCTGGAGAAGAAAATGGCAACCCACTCTAGTATTCTTGCACGGGAAATCCCATGGATGGAGGAGTGTGGCGGGCTATTGTCCATGGGGTCGCAGAGTCAGACATGATTGAGCAACTAAAGCGCCACCATTAGGCCTTTAGCATATGGCCCCCAGTGTGTCCTGTGGAGCCTTCCCAGGCCCTTGTTCTGTTGCACTGATGTGCTGCCTCTGAGAGAATGTTTGTTTTAGCAGAGGTCTCTGTAGACAACACCTACCAGCAATCTTCTAACCTCTTGTTAGACTTGGAACCCTTTGATACAAATGAAACCTTAATCAGAAATCCAGTAAAATTCACAGATTTGGAGTTGATGAGCTTAAAGAAAGAAAAGAGTTCAGAGCCCTTTGCATTTGTCTTACCTCTTTCCTCTTTTTTTTTTTTCATGCCAGGCTGCCCCGAAGGTACTCTATGAAAAAGCCCAGTTGGCAAACCCCTGGCTTAATTTAAACGGATAGCTGTGACGGCTGTAACTGTGGTTACTTTAGAAGTGGGCTGTTTTGGAGATGTACAGAGACCTGCAGGCCTCCTTTCTGCCCCAGCCTCTGCCGTTAGTCCCCCCTGGGTGGTGACAGTGAGAGTGACCATGTGGTTCGACACGCCTGAGGCAGTGGCATTTTATATGTGTCCTGGTGCGGTTGTTAACAGTGCCTGCATTCACTGTCCTGATTTGGACAGAAAGTTCTTTGCTTACCCAAATAATAGGCCATGTCTTAGTAAGAGGTGGCTTATAACTCACTCCTGTGGAGCAGCTGGAGAGATGGGCTTCACAGGTATGGGCCCAGGGGAACCTGTCAGATGGAGCAGCCTCTTCCTGTGTCAGCTGACTATGCCAGCATTCAGAAGTTGAGTGTCTTAAGCTGGCAGTCGGTGCTAACCTGTGCTCGAGCAGCATTTTATACTTCTCAGAACAGTTTCATGTCTCTTAACTCCTTAGACCCTCATGACAACTTGTGAGATCACTAGATCGTGTTACATGTTATGACTTTTATTTCCCAGATTTGGGAACCTGAAGCTCAGAGAGAGGAAGTCTCATTGCTGGCCCTTTAGAGACCCAGAGAACTGGATGCTTTTGAAAGGATTTGTGACCAGCAGTGAGAAAGTATCAATAAAGCTTTTCCAAAAGTTTTTTCCTCTGGGAACGCTTCCTCTAGCTAATGCAGATTTTTAGTTTTCTTATTGTATTTGGGGTGGGCTCAGCCTTGAGATGCTTCAGGAGCCTGAAATGCTAAGAATTAATTCTTACTGAGTGTTTGATGGACACTGATGTCAGCACTTTGAACTCTAGTAATTCTCACATCTGCTATCTGAAGTGAATATTACTATCATCCCCATTTCACAGATGGAGAACCAAGGCTCAGAGAGATTAGGTATCTTTCCAGAGTCACAGGAGTGGTCAGTGAAGGAGCCAGTTCATCAACCTCCTCCAGAGTCTGCCTTTTAAGGCAGGAGTGGCCCCCATCTTGCTGTAAAGAAGTTTTAATTTTTTAGAGGGCAAGATAAGTTTTTTCTATTTTGAACTTCCCTTTAAAGTGGGTCAGGAATGGACTTCCTAGAATGACTCTGTCACATGTATCCACTCAACTCTGTGTATGTCAGGCCCACGGTTAGTGTTGGAGAGTCCAAAGATAATTAGGTTAGGGTTCTCACTCTAGAGTCTTCAGTTGAGTTGATGTGCCACAGAGGACAAAACTGTTCTGGGTCAGTAAAAGGGCCAATCTTATGTGTGAAGGGAATCAGAAAGGTTCCATGGGGGAAGTGGTGCTTAAGATGAGCTTAAGGGTGATCAGAAGTTCCTTAGACTAATACGGAAAGGAGACTAAGGCAGGCTGGATGAGGTGCTAGAAGCTCGTGAGCAATAGGTGGACTCTGGGAGCTTAACAGTGAGCAGAGACAAGGAGTAGCAGGGAAAGGTGGCTCGGTGGGGCTTTGGAGAGGGGGCTGAGTGGGGGCAAGTCTTCTTGGGGTTTTGAGCTGGATCGGAAGAGGAACAAGGGGAGAGGATGGACTTCTGCATGAGAGGAAAAGAGAGGTGGGGAGCTGGACTGCGTTCCACTGAGAGGATGGTGTCTGAAAGCCCCAGAGGGAGGCGGCTGAGGGCTCGGAAGAATGTCTGCTTTTGTAGTTCCTGTGGGAATAGGAAAGATGGAGTGGTGCGGGAAACTCAGGCAGTCTCCTTAAACAACTCAGTATAGAGCCAGCCAAGGGGGAGAGGGAGAGGTCTGCTTACGGGGTGGATGAGGCTCTGCAGACAGGTCGCTTCCAGTGGGGACGTGGCTGCCTCATGACCATGGTGCCTGCCGTGCAGGCCTTCGCTCGGGCTAGAGGAAGGTTGGTCGAGGAGGGCTGAGGCAAGCGAACCCTTAGGCTGCCGTCTCCTGGATAAGGGCGAAAGGGGCTGGGGCCCAAGTGCCTTGGCTTCTTGGAAGAAACAGGATGCCTGAAGGAGTTGTGTTCACTCCCCTCTCCTCCATCCTCTGCTCCTCTTTGGAGTCAGACAGACTGGAATTGAATCCTAGCTCTTCTTACTAGCTACATAGACTTGACTTGTTGCATGACTTATCTCAATTCTCAAATTGGTGAAATGAGAAGAATTGTGTCTTCCTTGCAAGGAACTGGAGAATTAAAGTTACTATGTGTCAACTGATGCCACAATGTCTGGCACATGGTAAATTCTGAATAAATCATAGCTGCTTTCATAATTGTTACTGTTTTCCTAGGTGATTCTCCCCCATTTCCTCAGGTCTTCATCCTTCCTCCAGTTGACTGGTATCTGACCTTGTTTTTTTACCTCTTTACCCTGAAGGAGCTCTCACCCTGAAGCTCCCTCTTTGCCTGGCTCTTGGCCCACTTCCACTTGGGCACAGCTCCTGGAAGCTTTGCCCTGGCCCTTGGGCCTCTATGGAAGCCAGTAGCTTTGCCCTTGCTGAGCTGTCTTACCATGGTGGGGCCTGCCATCTGGCAGGGCAGTGGGAAGCCAGCCTGTGTATGTGTGTGTGGTCAACCAGAGCATCACATCCAAGCGCCTATCCCTCCTGTTTGTTAGGAAAAGATGGGGGTGATTTTTAGGGAGCCAAAGAGGTTTCAGAGTCTCTGCCTCTCCTGTATTCTTAAGCTCAGAGGCCTGGTTTTCATCTGACCCTCCCTCTTCACACACACACATCAGCTCAGTTAGGGGCACTCCTCTGTCGTGTCACAGCCTGCCCACACTCCTCACTGCCACAGCTCCTCACACATGTCTGCTTTAGGGGTTGGTAGCTTTTGACCTGTGAGTATTACTTAGAAATTGTGCAGGAGTTGAGGCTTCTGCTAGGTTGGATGATAACTGCACTATTTAAAGATGGCCATGGAACCAGAAAGAGCCAGGTGTCCTGATAGGGCTGTTCATGAGCCCCCGTCTGCTCACCACACTAGTGCAGTTTGTGGGGGCAGCCGTAGGAAGTCCTGGACAGTCATCTCAGAGGCATCCCCCTGCCATGCACCTCTGGGCACATCTTCAGCCTGCTCTGTGGTTTGCCATTTCGCTAGGGGGAGTGGAGTAGCTACCTGTCTCTTGGTTTGGAAGGAGCCTGGGGAAGCGATGATGGTACCAAAGTCAGCTTCTCAGTTGCCAGGATGACTGGGAGGATTTTGGTAGGCCAACTCAGACCAAATGTCCAGCACGTCACTGTGGGCAGCCTGAGATCCTGTTTCCTTCCTGAGAACTTCTCAACCCCTTTCCTAGAAGGAAACTCCACCCACAGGCCCACCTTTGCCCACTACTCAATTCAGTTCAGTCGCTCAGTCGTGTCCGACTCTTTGCGACCCCATGAATTGCAGCACACCAGGCCTCCCTGTCCATCACCAACTCCCAGAGTTCACTCAGAGTCGTGTCCATCGAGTGCCCACTACTAACATAATTCAAATGCCCCTACAATCATGGAATGCTTTCTGCTTTTCCAGGCTCTTTATCTATGATCTCATCCCCCTGAGGTGGACTGAATAAGGGTCGTGGGTTCTGTCTTACAGCAGAGGTCTCAGTAAGGCAAGACAAGCCCAGGATCACTCAGCTAATCTGTAGCAGAACTGAAGCTCAGGGCTCGAGTCCTAGCTCTGGGCTCCTTCCTGTGCGTTATACTGCAGGCTGCCTGAGCTCTGCTGGGCTCAGTCCCTGTGCTCCTGAGCATACTGTGCTCTTTTCCAAAGCACAGCCTTTGCCACAGGGGCCCCTTCCCCAGACTGGCCTTCTCTTTGACTTCACACTTCTTCAGGTAGGGGCAGGAGAGTGGGAAGGGATTGGGCTTGGCTGTTGATGAGCTTAGAGAGGTATGGTGGGGCCACTAACCGCTAACCACTGGACGCTCAGTCGTTTCCGACTCTTAGCGACCCCATGGACTATAGCCTACCAGGATTCTCAGTCCATGGGATTTTCCAGGCAAGAGTAGGATTTTCCCACTGGAGTGGGTTGCCATTTCCTTCTCCAGGGGATCTTCCCGACCCAGGGATAGAACCCAGGTACCGCATTATAGGCAGATGCTTTACCCTCTGAGCCACCAGGGAATCCAGTGGCCTTTAAATCTCACAGAGTGGAGCGTTTCAGGTGAGGAGAGTGAGTGAGTCCGAGGAATTGCTGTTATTAGCATTAGTGAGACCACTGCTCTGGAAGGACTGGGGCAGCAGCGCCTCCTGTCTGCTCCCAGCTACTCTGTGGAGCAGGGATACTGGGTCAACGTAGGGTGCAGACCAGGGTGCTACTTTTCACCTCGTGGGATCCCACCTTTTACAGTGGCTATCCAGTTTGGAGAAGGGCTCCCTGGGTCAGATTTTGTATCCATTTTCTGTGTCTGGAAACGTGAATGTCCTAAGGCTCCAAATCCTGTGTCTGCCAGTGTACGTACATATGTGGGCATGTGTGTGCATATATGGGCACACCCACGTGCTGCCTGAACTATTGGGTCCTCTGGGAATGGCTGTGGCGGTGGACTTGGGAGTTCTCTAGTTAGTGCTCTGACTTTTATCTCAGCTGGGCCCATGTTTCTCCCCTGCATCATTTTCTGTCCCCCATTCTGGGGGCGGGGAGCGAGGGTGGTCGGTAAGGGTGAATTCATTTAGAAGAGGCTTGGCCCTTTTTTGGTTCCCCTGCTAGGTTCTGCCCTGCCACAGGCTGTCTGACTTCCTGTGTCTGACTTTTCGCTTCACACTGGGTCCAGGTGCTGCCTGTCCTCTCCCTGACTCTCCCAGTCTGCCACCAGAGGGGTAGACATGAAGCTGTCTCTGAGTTTCCCAGATGTAGAAGGGGTAGGGAAGGAAGGAAAGCACCATTTATGGGGTTTCTCTGAGTCCTTATCACTGCGCTGGCTGTCTCACATCCCATCTCTCCTAGAACAGGAGCCTTGAAGACAGCTTCCTCTGAAAACTGATTAGGTGGTAGCCTTCCAGCAGTGAGCAGGGAGACCGGAAGCTGATGGCAGGCGGAAATCCCCAGCTGTTGGCCGCCTTCCTCAGTCCCCTTTCCTTTGCTCTGACCGCTGGACATCCCTGTGCCAAAGTCAAGGTGTTACTGCCAGGCTGTGCACGTGTTAACCACCCTAGCTGGTGGCTTCTGACAGTACTAGCATTGGGCAATGACATGGAGGGAGAAGATTCCCAGACATGAGCAGAGGCCCCCCTGGAAGCCCTGCCCTAGGAGAGTAACCCTCCCCACTCCCCGTCACCGATCCTTCACTTCATTCAGTCCCTGCTTCAGCCCATAGGTGGCAGTTCGTGAGTTCAGAGTGGAAGCCTGCTGTCTGCCAGGGTTCAGGAGTAGGGGATGACTTGATCCAGAGACTCTTCCTGAATGACGGGCATGGAGCAGATCAGGGTTCTCTGCCTGCCCCAGTGTCCAGCCTGGGCCTTGCCAGGTAGCCATGTTGTACCAGGGGTCAGGGTAAGAGCTCCTCTGCCCCTATTTCCTGTGACCCCAGTGGTCTATTCTGTGTGGGACTCGTATCCACTAAGAACTCTTTAACCCCTTCTGTGCTCACCCTGGCCTGAATGTGGAGGAGAAACCTCTGGTGGGGTAGGGACCCTGTTTCTCCTCCTCCCACTTGTGCAGCCCCACTTGGGAGGACTCTGGCCGCTTTCTGCTGCTCCCTTGCCACTTACTGAATCATTGCTATATTTGGCCAGCAAGCCATGTGGGTGGGGGAGCCACTCCACTGCGGCTGCCCTTCTGACAGCTGGGGGTGGAGAAAGCTGCAGCAGCGGGCATGTGCATTTCCTGGGAGAACTAAGGTAGGCACCATCGAAGTGAGAAAACCTGGGGGAGGGGCCCGCCCAGCTCCTCCCCCACTCCCCCACATTCTGGTCCGGGTTCCTGCGTTCTCTGCCCTCACCCACGCTTCCTCCTCTGCCCTTCTCTGCTCAGCTTCTCACAGCAGTCTCTTCTCCAACAGACCACGGCCCTCCAGAAACGATGGTTGTCAGTGGACCCCGCTGGGACTCTGCCAGGCTGCAGTGCTCAGTCTAAGAGAAGGGTCCTCTCTGAGCCCTGCTTGCTCCGCCTGTTATGGCCGCACTCGGCTGCTTCCTCCTTGTCTGGGGACACAGGGTGCCCAGCCCCAGCCCCGAGAGCGTAAACCAGGCCCTCCCACTCCGTTTCACAGGGGCACTCTGGGCACCAGGCCCCTTCCAGACTGAGAGCAGCTGATGCCCTGGAGAAGCCCCCGCCCACCTCTCCACTCACCTGGTACTGCCCACTGTGAGACCTTTTCACTGAGACCCCCAGAGCTTCCAACCCTGTGAGCCACTCCCCTGTCCCCTGCCCACCCCCACCATGTGTGAAGTGATGCCCACAATCAACGAGGGAGACCCCCTGGGGCCTCCCCATGGAGCCGATGCTGACGCCAACTTTGAGCAGCTGATGGTGAACATGCTGGATGAGCGGGAGAAGCTGCTAGAGTCCCTTCGGGAGAGTCAGGAGACTTTGCTGGCCACCCAGAGCCGGCTCCAGGATGCCCTGCATGAGCGAGACCAGCTCCAGCGCCACCTTAACTCTGCCCTCCCCCAGGTAAGGCCTGCGGTCGGCATCTCGCTCCTCCCCTGCCCTTCGCCCAGCCCAGCGGAGCCACACCTTCTGAGCCCTCAGCTCTCTGCATCTGTGAGCATCTCAGCAGACGGAACTCACAGAGCATTTCCTCTCCTTCGCCTTGTTTCCTAAAACCTTTCCGTTTCTCCCGAGCGCCTCAGGCTGAAACTGGCTTCACAGGAAAGCCCCGCCTTAGTGGCCAGCTGCAGTGAGCCGAGGCCGCCAGCAGGTGGCAGCCGGTACTGGGCAGGGCGCTTCCCCTCGGCTGCTCTTCACCAGGGTCTGTTCTTGGAAGTGGTGGGTGGGAATCACAGAGAGCGAAGATGGCAGAAGCTTTACAGACAGTCTAGTTCACCTCTCATCGCATGGATGAGAGAAACAAGATGCATCCCGTGGACAGTTATAGACAGAATTGTGACGCCTCTCTTGCTCTCCTCCGTCAACAGAACTAGTAGCGATTATAGTCACCCTTAGTGGCATGTTCTGTGTGCTGAGCACTTTGCCTGGGGTTTCCCTCACAGAATTCTCACAACTGTGAAGTTGGTGCTATTATCACCATCAGCTCTATTATACAAAGGATGAAACTCAGCCTTGAGGACACTGGTGAATTACTTCTGACCACCCTACCAGTAGGGGAGCTGCCGGGGTGGAGGAGGCAGCCCTGAGGAGCTGGAGCGCTCCTCTGCCCCTCGCACGTGGGGAGAAATGTCAGAGCAGGCGAGGTTCCTGCCCAGGCTTCCGAAGTGTCTCAAGGGCACTTTATGATGCTTTCTAGATGAGAATATGGAGCCCTGATGAAGAACTGGGGTGAGAGATGGGCCCATCCTACGCCCACTGTGTTTGGAGCCCTGAACAAGCCCTGGGATGAAGGAACCACCTGCCTCTAGGGAGCTCATACACTAAAAAGGAAATAGACAAGAACCCAAATGACAGGAAGAGTGTGGAGGAACAGAAGAGGGGCTCCAGAGGACTGTTAAAATCATATCAGTGGTTAAAATAGGGGCCAGATCATTGATCCTCACGGCAGCCCTTGAGGGATCTTTCGGATTAGACGTTCAAAGAGGTTCGGCATTTTGCCCAAGATTACAAATGGGCAGAGCTGAGAATTGATCCTGGGAGCTTCACAAAGGCAGGGATTATGTCTTTCTTGCTACTGTGTCTCCAGTGACCAACACAGGAGCTGGTACATGGTGGTCAGCAGTCCCAGTAGTTTGTTCCGGTTTTCAGTGGAAGAAAAAAGGCTTCCGTTAGGAAGGTCCCAAGGAAGTGTGTCCTTTGCCATGGACTTTGAAAAATCAGATGTTCACAAAGGGTTGGGAGGGAGCAAGAGGGAGCCCCCGAGCGAAGGTGTGGACTCACTAGTGATTGGAAACAGCAGGTTACTCAGGCTAACTAGGTCTTAGGGTGTTTGGAAAGGAACTGTGAGAGAGAAGCTGGAGCCAGGATAAGAAGTTTGTATTTAACGGTGAAGACAACACTGCTTTGGGAGATTACCCTGGCATCAGTGTGTCAGATGGTACGAGCTGGGCAGGGAAGTAAGAGGCACACTGCAGTGGGAAGACTAGGCAGTGACGGAGCCTGGACAGGGTGGGAGAGCTGGTAGTGCCAAGTTAGGGGCTGGGGGCATGCCATCAAGAGTCCAGGTGTGTGTGTGGGAGCATGTGTGCATGCCCACGTGTGTGAGCTGGATGGTGAAGCTACATGAGGCCAGGCCTGGCCTCCGGGATGGGAGCTGCTTGCCTGCTGTTGCCCGTGGCTTTGAGAGAAAGGCAGGAATCATGAGCAGGATCCGCATCCGAGGCTTCTTAGGCTCTGGCATCTCTCTGTGTCCCTTGTCTCTTCCTTCTGTCTCTTGTCCCCTTGGCCTGATATGGAATGATAAGAGGCAATTGCTTTGAAATTTTTCCTTCAGTAGTGATTCTGTGCTGTGTGAGAGAGACTGCAGGTTGGGATGGGACTGTAGCCGCTATTCAGTCACTCCCAGACCCTGAGCATCCACAGAGTTTGGACCAGTTAACTAAACACCTTTCTGGAATTAGTTGATGTCTAATTATAAATAGATATGATAGGCCTGAGTCTGTGGGGCCAGCCTCTCACCCTCTGTGCTTGGCCTCATGGAGGAGAGTGGGCTGAAAATGTCTCTCAGAGTGTCTGGGCCTATCATTGTGGGAAAAGACCCCCTCAAAGGGATACTACATGGGCATTCAGCAAAGCCAGGACAAATGCCCTGGCAGCAGGCCCCAGGATGGAGTGAGCTGGGATCCTGGAAGCCAAAGCTGAAGCCACAGAGCTGATTCAGCAGATCTGTACACTCTTGTTTCTGCATAGGGTGGGCCCTTCAGTCATCTCATTTCTTACGCTACCTGTAACTTGCAGAACTCTGGGAAGGGAGTAGAAGAGAGCTCTCCAGAACACCACTTCAAAGTCCTCTTCTCTTCCTTCTTTAATATCCATCAATCTCTGTTTGGACCTTACTAACAGCAAACCAGAAGCGAAACTCCCCTCCACCCGCTTCTACAGGGAAATGTCACTGGATTGTTGGAGAAACAGAAATGCAAAATGGGAGAGGGGGCATAATCAGGTAATATTGGTGGCTGGAGGAGGAAGGAATCACAGAGCACACTTGGTGACTTTCTCACTGTCATATCCAACTGTATTCCCTTGCGTGTACTTGGAATGCTTCTCCCCTCTGGAGAAACATATGCTAATAGTATGGATGGATAGGGCTTCCCTGTGGCTCAGCTGGTAAAGCATTCACCAGCAATGCAGGAGACCCCAGTTTGATTCCTGGGTCAGGAAGAGCCCCTGGAGAAGGGATAGGCTACCCACTCCAGTATTCTTGGGCTTCCCTGGTGGCTCAGGCAGGAAAGAATCCACCTGCAATGTGGGAGACCTGGTTTTGATCCCTGGGTCGGGAAGATCCCCTGGAGGAGGGCATGGCAACCTACTCCAGTATTCTTGCCTAGAGAATCCCCATGGACAGAGGAGCCTGGCGGGCTACAGTCCATGGGATCGCAAAGAGTCAAACACGACTGAGCGACTAAGCACATGTGGATGGGTAGGGATTTTTCTGGGGACAGTTGGTGGAAGTAAGGGCCAAGTGACAGGATCCCACCACTCACTGACTTGGGCGTGCAGGATACTGTGTAAGTGGTGGATCCTCAAGCACTGAGGGGGCTTGGGGATTTACAGGAATTTACCACCTTAACCCGGGAGCTGAGTATGTGTCGGGAGCAGCTTCTAGAGAGAGAGGAAGAGATATCAGAGCTGAAAGCAGAGCGGAATAACACGAGGGTGAGTGGGGTGACCTGGTGTGTGTTTGTGCTTTGGGGGGTGGGGTATATAACCAAGGGAGCATGGCCAGCACGCCCAGCCGCATCCTCGCCTCCTCTTGCCTTGTCTTCGGGGCTGATAGTCAGTGTGTTCAGCCATGAGTCCTAGGCTTGTCGCCTCTACTTAGGGGATCGTGGGAAAGTCAGGGTCTTGAGAGAGAGGCTTGGGCAGCGTGCATTTACCCGCATGGGAGTATTGCAGCATTCCAACAGTGGTACACACGGCAGGACTTGGGTTTGCTGGGTGTTTGTGTGGACCGTGCTTATAGCCTCTGGGGCGTAGGCTCACAGTCCTTCCTTGCACCCTTGCCTTCTCTCTGCCAGTTGCTTCTGGAACATCTGGAGTGCCTGGTGTCCCGCCATGAGCGGTCACTAAGGATGACTGTGGTGAAGCGTCAGGCTCAGTCACCATCAGGGGTTTCCAGTGAGGTGGAGGTGCTGAAGGCTCTCAAGTCACTGTTTGAGCACCACAAGGCCCTGGATGAGAAGGTACCTAGGCTAGCCAACAGCCTGCATCCATCCCCCGTCCAACCGTGGATACAATACAATACAGTCTGGTCCACCCCCAGTCTCTTCCCTGGAGCCTCCATGCATCCTTTCTCTGAGATTTCTGTATCCTCTGTTTAGGGAAAACTGCCGCCTAGCTTCCTAACTGGCTTACTCCTACCGTTAGTCCAATTTCCAGGTCCTTCTATTAGGTGCCCTCTCAAAATTTGCCTTTTGATAGGTCTTTCTCTTTGCCTCATGCTCAGCGATGATAGACCAAGCCCAGGCTTCTCCAGCTCAAGTCCAGAGGGTCTCTGTTTCTTTCTCCATCTCCCCTTACCTTGGGCAGGTGCGAGAGCGGCTCCGGGCTGCCCTTGAGAGAGTGACCACTTTGGAGGAACAGCTGGTGTGTGCCCACCAGCAGGTAAGCTATCTTCCCTCTTTTCACCTGGAAGCCATGGCTGGGTTACACCTGTTTCCGACTCCAGTCCTCATCAGACTTTTCGCTCCTGTCTTAGCTGGAGATTGTTAGCTAACAGGAGGCGTCTCTCTCTTGGAAGTGGGTGATTTGGAAGGTCTAGAAGGTTCCCTTCTCTTTGACTCCCCGCAGGTGTCTTCCCTACAGCAGGGGTCAGGGGTTCGGGATGGAGTGGCTGAAGATGAGGGGACTGTGGAGCTGGGACCAAAAAGCCTGTGGAAGGTGGGTCACGGGGAGCTGCACAGAGAGGGCACGTCTTACCCCAGACAGGGGGCATGGGCCCTGCCCTGCCTTCATGCAGTAGAGCCACTGCTTGAATTAAATTTGGAGCTTTCTCCAAGATTATCATCTCTCTCTCCTTCTTCCCCTTACCCCATCTCCAAAGAAATCCGCAGGTTTTTCTTTTAGTGCCCAGTATGTACACTGATACGCATGTAACTGAATTGTTAGGAGCCATCTAAGAGATCACTTCTCTTTCTGAGCCTCTGTTCCCCTAGTCATGGCCCTCTCTAGGTTACAAGAGACTGAAATAGCAGGTAAAATTAGAAATGATTGTTTTTCAAGAGAGACACAGGAGAGTGAGGGTGTTTGATTGTTGTTTGGCGTGAGGTCCTGGAGCTCAGAGGATGAAGGGTGTTCCCAGACATGTGCTCTAGAGCTGGGGCAGAGCTGTGGCCTGCTCTGGATGTACTGTCCCTCCGCCCCTCTCCCCGGGGCAGGGCAGGGAGGGGGTGCCTGACGGCTGACTGAGAGCTCCCTGTCTCTGGAGGAGGACTCGGGCCAGGTTGAGGAGCTGCAGGAGCTTCTGGAGAAGCAGAACTTTGAGTTGAGCCAGGCCCGGGAGCGACTGGTCACCCTGACAACAACTGTGGCTGAACTGGAGGAGGACCTGGGAACAGCCCGCCGGGACCTCATCAAGTCGGAGGAACTGAGCAGCAAACACCAGCGGGACCTCCGGGAAGTGAGCAGGGGCCTGGGCCTGACGCTGTCTTTCTGGGTGCGGGCCTTTGGCACTTAGGAAGGCAGCTGTTGGATGTCCTGGATATTGAGGGAGGGCCAAGCGAGGGCCGAGGAATGTGAGACTGATTGCTTGGGGGGCTCCTGTGTGGGGAGGAGTGGTGGCAGGGATGGGTCAGGGTCAGAAACTGGTAGGGGAGTGTGGAGGAGGCACAGCCGTTCTGCTGTGGGGGCGGGAAGAGGCTCATGGCCTTCCCGGCACCCTCTCCTCTCCTGCTCAGGCTCTAGCCCAGAAGGAGGACATGGAGGAGCGGATCACCACCCTGGAGAAGCGCTACCTGGCTGTTCAGCGTGAGGCTACATCAGTCCATGACCTCAACGACAAACTGGAGAATGAGCTGGCCAATAAGGAATCCTTGCATCGCCAGGTAACTCCTGCATTTGGTGTTTGGGGGCATTGTACTCGACCCTGGTGGTCCTGAAGATCATGCTTGACCCTTCCCTTGGTGGCCCAAGAGCCTCTGAAGTACAGCAGGCCACTTTGGGAGAGAGAAGTCAGGTGTCTTTGGGTAACCAGGAACGAAGATGACCCCTGGCCTGTCACCTGCTCTGTCCTGAAGCAGGGGGTAGGGGACGCTTCAGTACTCCCTGTTGACTCTCCTTCCCACCCCTCACTCTGCTAGTGTGAGGAGAAAGCCCGATATCTGCAGGAGCTACTGGAGGTAGCCGAGCAGAAACTTCAGCAGACGATGCGTAAGGCCGAGACGCTGCCAGAAGTGGAGGCTGAGCTGGCCCAAAGAGTTGCGGCCCTCACCAAGGCAAGTGGACTGCGGGCCTGGGAATCTGCCTCTGACCGCTGCTGCTTGAGCTCTCCTGGAGCCGGGCAGTGGGTGGAGAGAGGGGGAGGTGTGATGGGCTGGGGCTAGGAAGCTGCTGCTCATTGCATGGCTCCAGGAAGCACACTCTCTTGTCTCTGTCAGATGGAAGAGTAACCCCTGCCCTTATCCCTCCACAGGGATGTGAGCCCCATGAGGGAACATAAAGAGTACTTTAAGAAGTAGAAAAACTGTGTCAATGCAGACTATTTTTATTATTATTTATACCATTATGATTAATAGTAATACTTCTTTTTTGGGGAATCTGAAGTAGGAAAAATAGGACTTTGATTTCTGGAAAAGTGAAATTTGAGAGGAGATATGATCAGAGTTTATACATCTCTGAAGGGGCTGGGAGTTTAGACTAAGCATTTCATTTTTTGTCAGATTGAAGCGTTCTAGATCTTGGGACCACCTCTGGCTGTTTGAAGGCTGCAACTTTTGGACAAATGAAAGGGAATATAATTTTACCCAAAGGATAGTTAACTTTATGGAGGTGTATGGCTAAAAACATCCTAGGTCTGGAAGAGCTGTGTAGATGCATGGACATGTGGTGGCTTAATCAGAAGAATTTAGGAGTGTTTACAGTGGGAGAGACTTTCAGGGGTGCCCCATGTGGGATCACCATAGCTACTCCCTCAAGCAGCGAAGAGAAGGAAACCAATATTTAGTAAGCATCAGACCCTAGACCTCTGGAGGTGAGAGGCTCGCCGTTGTGCCAGTGTGGCAGCTTGGGAGCTCTGCAGAAGGAGCCTCCAGCCTGGCTGTGCCTCACACACACAGGCCCAGGTTTACTTCTGCCACTGACTGGCTCTGTGACCTGGGAAAAGTCACTTCCTCCCTAGTTGGGTGTCTCTGTCTTTATCTCTGTGATGAAGTCATCATCTCTGTAATGATGGGATTGAACTTGGTGATCTCTAAGCCTTTCAGGAATCATCTCCTAGGAATGAAGAACAGAGTTTAAAGTCCAGCAGAAGACATTGTGTGTGCGGTGCTGAGCAGTCAGGTTTCATCACTCCCAAAACTGACCAGAAGGGCTGGACTGGAGTGATTAATGTGTTCAGGAATTCATTGTAGAAGGACTTTTAGAAGGGATTTCCTGACTAAAAGATGTGTAATAATATTTAATACCTGTCAAAAGAAACAGTGAGGTCCCCATCTTTGACGATGTGTGAACAGAAGGGAAGACCACTCTACCAGGGCTGGTTTAACAGCGAAAGTAATCACCGTGGCTAGCATTTGTTGGCTACTTATTGAGTCCTAAGTGTTTACCGTGGATTATGACCTTTGGTCCTTGCAAAAGGCATAGATACTATTATCACAATGGAGGAGACAAAGGCTCATAGAGGTTCAGTAACTTGCCCAACGTCACACAGCTGGGACGGGAGGGAGCCAGGATTTGAACTCTGGCTGGAGTCCGTGCTCCTATCTAGAGGCACAGAGATTTATGGCAGCTCATACTTTCAAGTGGCATTCTTTCTGGAAGCATGAGAATTTACAGTCTCTTGAGCTGCCAGCTCTGAGATAGTGCAAGGCTAGCCCTGAGCGGGAAGGAGGAGGTGTGGGTGGGGGACTCCGGCAGGGGTCGGGGTACGTGGGAATGGTGGCAGTGGTGGGGACGGAATGCTCTGCTGTGGTAAGTGGAGAGCTTGGCTTTACTTTTCCCTGAGGCCCTAACTCCCAAAGGCTGCTGTGGCACCTGGGAGCGTGGGATGCGAGGTGTGAGCAGGAGGAAGGGTGATCGACAAGCCACACTGACCCATCCCTACGTCCAGGCTGAAGAGCGACGTGGCAGCACTGAGGAGCACCTCCGACAGCTGGAGGGACAGCTGGAGGAGAAGAACCAAGAGCTGGCGCGGGTGAGAGCACCAGACAGGACTTTTTGGTGTCCCTCTCTGCCCCACGGTGGCACCGCAGGGTGGTCTGTGAACAGGGAAAGGAGGAGACTGGGACCTGGACAAGGACCTAACTAGGACAGAGACGGACACATGGAGGAGCTGAGGGCATGGGCAGGAGCACTGGAGAGAGGGCCCCCAGAGGCTGGAAGTGGCCAGGTGGGCACATAACCACAGTAGGAACAGGTGCTTTCCTGGATGTGTGGAGGGCGGGCCCAGGGGGCCAGTGAGGCTGGGATTGTGGACGGAGGGCCGCGGAGGCCTCCTGTGAGGCTGGGACTGTGGACGGAGGGCCGCGGAGGCCTCCTGTGAGGCTGGGACTGTGGAGGGAGGGCCGCGGGGGCCTGTGAGGCTGTGACTGTGGAGGGAGGGCCGCGGGGCCTCCTGTGAGTCCCTGGTTGTGGCGGGAGGGCTGCGGGGGCCTCCTGTGAGGCTGGGACTGTGGAGGGAGGGCCGCAGGGGCCTGTGAGGCTGGGACTGTGGAGGGAGGGCCGCAGGGGCCTCCTGTGAGGCTGAGACTGTGAAGGGAGGGCCGCCGGGGCCTGTAAGGCTGGGACTGTGGACGGCGGGCCACGGGGCCTCCTGTGACGCTGGGACTGTGGAGGGAGGGCCGCGGGGCCCTCCTGTGAGGCTGGGACTGTGGACGGAGGGCGGTGGGGACCTCCTGTGAGGCTGGCACTGTGGAGGGAGAGCTGCAGGGGCCTCCTGTGAGGCTGGGACTGTGGAGGCAAGACCACGGAGGCCTCCTGTGAGGCTGCGACTGTGGACGGAGGGCCGTGGGGACCTGCTGTGAGGCTAGAACTGTGGCGGGAGGGCCGCAGGGGCCTGTGAGGCTGTGACTGTGGAGGGAGGGCCACGGCGACCTCCTGTGAGGCTGGGACTGTGGAGGCAGGGCCGCGGGGGCCTCCTCTGAGGCTGGGACTGTGGAGGCAGGACCACGGAGGCCTCCTGTGAGGCTAGGACTGTGGAGGGAGGGCCGCAGGGGCCTCCTGTGAGGCTGTGACTTTTTGGGAGGGCCGCGGGGCCTCCTGTGAGGCTTGGATTGTAGCGGGAGGGCCGCGGGGACCTGTGAGGCTGGGACTGTGAAGGGAGGGCCCTGGGGGCTTCCTGTGATACTGGGACTGTGGAGGCAGGGCCACGGAGGCCTCCTGTGAGGCTGGGACTGTGAAGGGAGGGCCGCGGGGGCCTCCTGTGAGGCTGGGACTGTGGAGGGAGGGCCGCGGGGACCTGCTGTGAGGTGGGCTGCATTTGCAGGTGCTCCAGCAGGAGAGGATGAATGAAGCCCACAACAAGCGCCTGTCAGACACGGTGGACCGGCTGCTTATTGAGGCGAAGGAGCGCCTGCAGCTCCACCTCAGGGAGCGCATGGCGGCCCTGGAGGAGAAGGTACTGTGGACAGCTGTTCATGGTCAGGTTACTGGGAGGAACAGAGCTGGTGGAAATGGGTAGGGGGGCAAAGGCCTGGGGGGAGCCCCCTGAGCAGGTGGGATGGGGCTGCATCAGTGGGCTGTGGACAGAGAAGGCAAAGAGCAGCTAGGGGGTGGGGGTGGTGGTTTGGAGATCGGGTGGGCAAGGGGCGGCTGAACTAGGGAGCAGGCTGAGCGCAGCTGGTCCTTGGAGAGGACAGCGTGGCCAGAGCTGGAGTTGGAGTCAGAACGGGGAGAGGGAGGCTCCTTGGCTCACAGCTGTTCTCCCCCAGAACACGTTGATCCAAGAGCTGGAGACCTCCCAGCGACAGATTGAAGAGCAGCACCATCACAAGGTACCCAGTTGTTGGCCAGCCGTGCCAGCCTGGGAGGGCTGAGCTTGCTGTGCAGGAAGAACACACCTGTGTTTCATGTAGCTGCTCTCAAACCCAGTACTGTGCTAGCCAGTTTGTTAGTCCATGTTCACATGTTAGCCCACTAATCCTCACTAAAGGCTGTCACAGTGGATGTATCACCACCCACCTGTAAAGAAGAAACTGAGCCATAAGCTTAGGGCAGAGAGTGGGTAGCAGAGACAGGGCCCAGTGACGGACTTGACATGATTGGGTGGGGCTTCCCAGGTGGTGCTTGTGGTAAAGAACCCACCTGCCAATGCAGGGGACATGAGACGGGTTCAGTCCCTGGGTGAAGATCCCCTGGAGAAGGGCACCCCACTCCAGGATTCTTATCTGGAGAATTCTATGGACAGAGGAGCCTCCCAGGCTATAGTCCACATGGTTGCAAAGAGTTGGGCATGACTGAAGTAACGGAGCATGCATGCACGCAAACCTGGGGAGGCTCTCGCTTTCTGGTGGTCTGAGGAGGATTACCGCTGTGTGTGCCCCAGCAATGTCTGTGAGGCCTAGGAGTTCACTGCGGACCCCTCTGCTACCCGGCCTTATGTGCCATGCCTTTGTCGGCAGGGAGGGCTCAGCAGACGTGTTCTGCTCGAGTCCTTCCAAACAGAGCTCTCTTCTGGCCCTGCCCTACCAACCCTTCGACTCGTTTTCCAGCTGGACCTCTTCTCTTCTGGTGTCATCTGTGGTCTTGGCCTTGGGCCCCTGGGTTTGGACTTTGCAGTGCATTCTTCTGCTTCTCCCCAACTCTGCTGTTCTCTGTGTCCTTTTATCCCCTTTCTTCCCTTCCCTTGCCCCTATCCCTACTGTGTGTCTGCCTGGCACAGGGCCGCCTGTCTGAAGAGATTGAGAAACTGCGCCAAGAGGTGGACCAACTGAAGGGTCAAGGAGGACCATTTGTGGATGGCATCCACTCCAGGTATGCTCAGGAGGCCAGGCACGCTGGGACGGGGTCCTGGATGGCCCTGGATGGACCCTGGGGGAGGAGACTTCCTCCCAACAAAAGACTGCTCAGGACCTCAGGGTCCTCCTCCTATTCAGGGTGGAACACTGAGGTTTAGAAAACTTGGTGAAGTCATTCAGCTTTCTTGGGCAGTTTAGAAGGGAGCACCTGTCCTCTGAGGGATGCTGAGAGCTAATAAACCACAGTATGATTCTTCCCCACTGTCGTGGAACATAGGGCATGATTCCTGCTTCCTTGATAGAGGGCATGCTGTTGAGAGGGGTCTACTGAATTACATGCCCACCTGTGTCCAATAGGGCCTGCTCATGGGGAGTATCTGGTTCACTCTAGTTCTTTTGAGATAACTTACTTAGGGCTCTGAACATAATGCTGGAATTAGGCCCATGTTTTAGGGGACTTCTGGGGTTTTATTCGTATTTTCTGAAGCATTTGGTATTGAACTCAGACGTCAAGCCTGCACTCAGTTCTCTGCCTAGAGAGGCAGGGTGATGATTGAGGAGACTGAAATGGATGATGCTACTCAAGGTTCATGGCTTCTGGATATATTCTGTATAAACCAAAATGTCTTAGATCAGAACTCATAAGGTTCCCTATGGTCATGCTCTTGTATCAGGGAAATAGGGATCAGTTTTTTTGAAGAGAGGTAAAAGTAACTGTGTGTATATATATGTGCAGAGGGGCAGCATAGGACATATTAGGAAAAGAGATGTTGAAGAGAAGTCTGTAGGTTTCTAGGGTGGTAGACACTTGGGTATCAATTTCAAGTTTATTAGGAATTATTGTATAGAAGTATGGAGAGAAGCATCTTCCCAGGTGGCACAGTGGGTAAAGAATCAGCCTGCCAATGCAGGAGATGCAAGTTCGATTCCTGGGTCTAGAAGATCCCCTGGAGAAAGAAATGGCAACCCAATCCAGTGTTCTTGCCTGGAAAATTCTATGGACAGTGGAGCCTGGTAGGCTACAGTCTATGGGGTCACAAAGAGTTGGGCACGACTGTGCTACAGAGCTCATATGGAGAGAAGCAGAGAATAGAGACAGGAAATGGTAGTTGGAATTCCTCCTACTCCTCCGTTCCGGTAGGATGCTCAGAAGGGACCAACCCCCTACCCCAATCAAGAAGACATAGCCCGGAGCACACCAAGCTATTTGGCATTGCTTTCCTTAGTGACTGAGGATTCTTGGCTTTGCCTATAGAAGTACTGACCCCATCATAGAGCCGGAACTGAGTTGCGGGGAAAAGTGGTGGTGGGGATAAGCAGGAACTCCCCTCTCCCTCCAGATGCCTTGTGTACTGTTTAAAGGTTCTTCTTATACTAAATGAAAAGCTACCTGCCTAGAACTTACTCACCTGGATCATTCTCATTCCTGAAGCACCAGAGAATAAACCTAATCTCTTGTTTACATGGAAACCTTTAAATCATTTACAAAAGTCAGGTCTTTTTCTCCAAGCTGAAGATCCCTTAACTCTTTGGGGCCAGTGAGTATGAGCTGGGGCTGTCAGACCTCAGGGCTCACCTTTTCTCCCCCATCCACCACTCAAGGGCATACACGGGCAGTGCAACGGATGTGCGGTTCTCCATGAGCACAACTGCCCACGCATCTCAAGGTCTGCATCGTTGTTACTCAGCACGGCGGGAACAGTCTGCCAAGGTGAGGGGGTGGAGAGTTGAGTGTGGATGGGTCTCCCCAGGGGAATTTGGGGTCAGTTCAGCCACGTGTCTGGCTCTGGTTTCACAGACAGCTGGTGTGTGGTGCACAACCTCCCCCTACCCTCCCCCATGTCAGTGACAGCTGCAGCCTCGGGGTTAAGGCCGTCATCAGCTACAACAGCTGTGTTTCGCCTTGACCTCCTGATAGGCAAGAGGTAGGGGCTGGTGGGTGGCCAGCCAGTCCCTGAGGCCCTGCTGAAGCCTGTGCACGTGTGCCTGGGTGTTTCAGTGGTGGGGGTGGGGGAAGTAGGGCCAAGATGGAATTGGCAAGTTCTCTGAAACAAAAGCTGTGGTTTATGGGGGAGGTGAGGGTGGGATAACAGATTAACTGACCCTTGGGATGGCTCCTGCAGTTTCCTGAGAAGTGTGTAGTTTCTGTGGGGTCTGCCTAGGAAGCTGAGAGGACACAGGAAAGATTAGGGGCAGAAAAGGACTGACTTCAGTCTTTTGGGGAAGTCTGATTCCTTCCTAGCCCCGTAATTGTTAACCATGCTCTGTCTTGAACGCAGGTTCCCTACATGCTCTAGGGCGCTAGAAGATAGAGGTAAAGAAGGAGGGAACTCTTATCTGATGGGGAAGGATTCATCTCCACCCTTAGGAAAACCCCTCTTTTTCTCTCTCCCCTCTCTTCTTGTCCTCCTCCTGTTTATAACAACACAGCAGCTGCCCAGGAGCTCAGTCTCAAGACTGCAGGAGTGAGAAAAGACCCCTGGGGGGGGTTGGGACACAGAAGATAGAGTTAGAGATGGGCTCTTCCCTTTTCTTCCCCTGATCTCACTCTCCCAGCCCAGTTCTGTGCTCTTTGCACTTCTAGGCCTTTGTCTACCAAAGAGGTTCTGAGAAGCTGCCTCCTCTGAGGGTTCACCAGAGGGTTCTGTAATGTGCTGAAAGTCCGTGAGACAGAAGACAGTTAGGCCTGCTTGGTTTTCTCTTGTTCCCTTTACCTTTTGTGTGCATAGAAATGGATAGACTTTATATAATACTTACTTGGTGCCAGACACTGTGCTAAGTGCCTTACATGCATTTCCTAGTTTAATCCTCAGAGCTAACTATGAAGTAGATACTGTTACTGTCCCCACTTTACAGATGAAGAAACTGAGGCACAGAGAGGTTAAACAGCTCTTTCATAGCTGGGACTTGGTGGAGCCAGCATTCAAAGCAAGGCAATTTCTGGAATCTGTTCCTAACTATCCTGCTGTCTGCCTCCTTGAGTTTGGGTAGTGTTTCTTACTTTAACATACAAGTAAGTTATCCAGGAGTTTTGTTAAAAGGCAGATTCTGAATTAGTAGGTCTGGGATGGTACCTGAGATTTAGCGTTTCTCACAGCCTCCCGGGAGATGTCAGTGCTTCTGCTGTAGGTGGGGAGGGTCCTGCTTCTCAGCCATCAGTGCATGTTACCCACCTCTCTGTCCTTCTCTGCTAAGGACTGGGAGCCATCCCCACTGCCTGAGGTGCTGGTCCCGACAGCCACCCCTGCCTTTGACAGTGACCGTGAGAGCTCTGATGTGGATGAGGATGAACCAGGGGGTCTGCTGGGCTCCATGGACGTTGTCTCCCCCAGCAGCCGCTCAGACGCCCAGACCCTGGCCATGATGCTGCAGGAGCAGCTGGATGCTATCAACGAGGAGATCAGGTTAGGGCAGGGGGGGAGGGCCTGGGAGGTTCCTTGAAGGACAGCGGCCCTTCGTGTTTGAGCACTGCAGGAGGGATTCTGTATGTGTTTGCTTGTCTCTTACAGCTGCACCTTGAGTGCCATCTAGGGACCCTGTGTGGGGATCAGGCAAGGTTCTGGCGCAACGCTGATGGAGAGGGGCAGGACCTCAGCTTGACTTCTCAGGCTTCATTTTTCCTCCCAGGTCTTTGGAGGCTGTGTTCCTGACCTCCTACAGCTAAACACAACCACTTTTGTGTACTGCCCACATACTGAGGCCGACTCAGGGTGAGATCTTTTGTCAGTCTTATCACAGTCACTGGAGGAGACAGCATTACTTCCATTTTACAGACAAGGAAACAAATCAGGTAGATTAAATGATTTGCCCAAAGCAGTGCGCTAAGTGGCAGAGCCAGGATTCAAAATTTTCTAAACTCCGTGCACTGTGTCATGCCGTCCATCCCTAATGAAGCATCAGACAGAAACCACTGGCAGGGAATGTTATCAAGATCTGCACTTTACTCCATTTTTATAGAGAGTTTATTAATGTTTGTGGCAAATGGCAAAGGAAAGTCCAAAGCAGAGAACATCCACGCTTTACAGGGCTGTAGGGGTCATCTGGTTCAGTGGTTCCCACACTTTTGGATTTCACAGACGAGCTAAAAAGAAAATACTGCATAGACACACACACACACACACACACACACACACATACACACAGAAGGGTACTAACATAGTACTGCCGACTTTCATTCTGCAAAATGAAATAGTAAAGATAATTACCATTTCCTATCATAACCATTCTATCAAAGACAGGATATTTTAACATCCCTAAAGTTGGAAAGATATGCTCTGAGAATTAAGATAGGTCCTGCTTCTAAAGGACAGTTGGCATCATTATATATGTGTGTGTGTGTATGAGTGTGCATACACACATTTCTGAGTGCCTCCCCCATACACATAACATTATCACTATTATTCTAATTTTTCTGTGGAACAGGGAACATTCCATCAGGGATCAGCATCAATTAAAGGTTCTGTGTTTGAGAACTACTGACTTAGACCTTCCTGACATTGGATATATTTTTATAGTTTTATATAGTTTATAAAACTATAGTTTTATAGTTTCATATTCCACTGACGGACTTGCCTCCTTTCCTTGCAAACTGCTTTTGTTAAACTAGGGAGTTTTGTTACGTTAGGCCAGTTAACAAGACAGAAAATTGCTAAGCTGTAGTGGGATAGAACCAGCTATGCTCACAAGGCCTTTTATGTCCCTGCAATGCCCCCAAACACTGGGATACACCTGAGCATCGCCTTCTACCCTGGGTCACTGGATGGTGACTCAAGCAGTGCCCACACATGCCTCCTGCTAGTCCTCTCTGGCTAACAGTGAGGCCCGATTTTGCCTGCCTCCCAGGATGATCCAGGAAGAGAAGGAGTCCACAGAGCTCCGTGCTGAGGAGCTGGAAACTCGAGTGACTAGTGGCAGCATGGAGGCCCTAGACCTGACCCAGCTGCACAAACGAGGTTCCATCCCCACCTCTCTGACCGCCCTGTCCCTGGCCAGTGCATCCCTTCCACTCAGCGGCCGTGCCACACCTAAGCTTACCTCCCGAAGTGCTGCCCAGGACCTGGACCGGATGGGGGTCATGACCTTGGTGAGAGACTCAGAGCAGTTGATGAACAACCTTGTCATCACTAGGCTCTGCTTCAGGGTTGACCGAGGGGGGTTGACTGCAGGGCTCACTGTCAGTTGGGGCACAGCATTTTCTTCTTATGATGTGTATAGACCTTGGCATGCCAGGTTACCAGCACAGCCTTCTGGGTTTGGAAAGAGCTACGTGGTTACTTTCTTGCCCTCTCCCCTTGGGTAATGCTTAAGAAATTCACCCAGCGCCCACACGTCTTTCTCTCTTTCAGAGGAAGCCCTGATTTATTTTTTTTCAAGCCAGTGTTTTGTTGGTTTGTTTTGCTGTGATATTCTCTTCAGGCCTGTATAAGGCGCTGAGTTCTATCTTCTCATCCTAAGACCACTGGGTTCCCCTTAGGGTAGATGTTCAAGCATCCAAAAGGTGAGTCCAAGCTCACCTGTCACTCTCTTTTCCAGCCCAGTGACTTAAGAAAGCATAGGAGGAAGCTGCTGGTGAGTGCTGCCTGATGACCCAGGTACTAACAGGTTAATTTTCCCCCGCCTTTCCCTTTCAACTTCTCCCCCACGGGCCCTTGAGTCTGAGTCTGAGCTCTGAGAGGCCTGTCTGGGCTGGGTCAGCAAGCCCCCGATCGCTCTCTCTACCCCCTGACGGCTCCACTGTCTGTTCAGTCACCAGTGTCTTGGGAAGAGAACCGAGAGGATAAAGCCACCATAAAATGTGAGACTTCTCCTCCTTCCTCACCCAGGACACTGCAGCTAGAAAAGCTTGGCCACCCAGCCCTGAGCCAGGAAGAAGGCAAGAGGTAAATGGAGCAGACCCCATCTCAAGCCTCTCCCTCCCCGAGTTTACCTCATCCCTCTCTGCCTCTGAACAGGCTGAATCTCACCTATCCCAGGTGTCTGAACATCTCACTTCTCTTTGAAACACCATGAGAGAAGGACATTTCCATGTCTCTTTTGGTCCCATGCTCTGATCATGCCCCCTTACCCTTTCAACTCTGACACTTACTGTGGGTTCTTCCTGAAACCTAGCTCCTGTCTCTCATGCTGTAATTTACGTCTGTTTCTTTTCACCCCACCCCGTCCTGGCTGTCATCCTGTAGTGCTTTGGAGGATCCAGGCAGCAACCCCAGCAGCAGCAACAGCAGCCAGGACTCCTTGCACAAGGGTGCCAAGCGCAAGGGCATCAAATCATCCATCGGCCGCCTGTTTGGGAAGAAGGAGAAAGGCAGGCTGATCCAGCCAAGCCGGGACGGACCCACAGGCCATGGTCTCTGTCTAACCCTAGTAAATGGGTGTGAGTAGGGGAGAAGCAGGAGGGTGTCCTTGGATCCAGCCTTCTCTGCCAGGGACCAGCGGGCAGAAGCCACAGACACCGAGATTCCGCTCCAGAGAAGCAGTTTTCTGTCAGAGCTGTTTCATAGCTGGAAGGGCTGCTTCATGAGGTGGTAGTTCCTGCCATGAGAAGTGTCAGGCATCAGATGAATGGCTGTTTATTTGGTATACTGTAGAAGGGCTTCCTGTATCAAGTGTGAGGTTGGACCTCTGAGGTTTCTTCCAGTTTGGAGGTTTTCTAGTGTACTGTGCTCAGGACTTTCAGGAGAAATTTCTTGGTTTTTTTTCTCCTAGGAGAGTCACTTGTTAATTCCTAGTATATCTTGCCTCCAAGACTCAAAATATCCTAATGCCTAGTCATAACTTGGTAGACACTGTAGTCAAGTAAGTCCTTGGGCAAGGGTAGCATTATTAACACCTCTATGATCATATAAAGTTCCAGTGTGTGCTTGGCATGTGCTAGGTGCACCATAAATGTTAGCTGTCTTCCTGTCCCTTCCCCTGTTTCTTCTTTCCTTTCTTCCTTTCCCTCCCTTCCTCCTTTTGTTGCCCTCATCTACCCAGTTATTTGCTCAACAGACATTTATTAACTACTGTAGTAAGCAAGGCTTCATAGAGCAGTAGTCATTCCTTCAAGGAGTTCAGTTTCTAATGAAACAGAAAGAGATGATTCCAAAACAATATTAAGGTAGCAACATGCTTCTGGAATTCAGAGGTCAGTTATGAAGCAGTGGGAGTGATGAGAGTGACTTTCTCTGCTGGGCAACACCTGGGCAGAAGCTTGAAGGCTAAGTGGGAATTAGCCAAGAAGAAGCATTTGTGTGTGAGAGGGGGAGGGTGGGTATGAGAGTTTTGTACATAGTTGAATCTTTTCACAGTGGGGAGGGAAGGGTGTGGGAGAAACGGAAGAGGTGGGTTTAGATCCTGGGCTGGGGCTAGCTCATAAAGGCCTTGTAAAGTACATTATGGAGCCAGCCACAGATGGGAGGGGCCAGGGCTGAGAAGCTCTGGCAGTGCAAGAGGCATCTTGTGTTGAAGCCTTATGCTTTCCTACGTTCCCCACACCATGTTGGCACCTAAACCTAAAACAGCATTGCAGATTGAGTTCTGGATTACCCTCTGCCCCCTGTATACTTGTGAGGAGTGACTGGGACTGAAATGAATTCTACAGTGCTGCCCCTGCCATGAACTCTGGCATCAGTTCAGGAGATCCTTAAGACGACAGAGCTGTGCATGTTCCGTTTTGTGATTTGTGCAAGTGAGTGGCCCTGAGAAAGGGGCCCAGACACACCTGTCTGAGCATGCCTGTTTCTCCACCCCAGCCCAGGCCACGCTAATCCTGGCTGAGCCCAAAGCCCACTCTGGCTCTCCGAGTTTCCTTCGCAGCTTGGTCTGGAGGAGGGACAAGGTCTGCTAGGACTCTGCTGCTGTTAGGGTGGAACAACTTCTAGCCCTCTGGCTGGAAAACACGTAGAGAGCTGAGGCCCCCATGGGAAGGCTCTTTGGGCTCGGGGTGACCCACTTGATGCCACTGTGGGACCGCCGGGTTGTAGGGATGTTGTGTGGAGGCTCCAGGAAGAATGGGTGGTCCCCTCAGGCCCACAGGCTCTCCTATGCTGAGGCGCGTCCTGCTGGTCTGCTCTCCAGTCCTGACCCAGGCCTTGGGAGGAGAAGCGGAGGACCTAGCTGATACGCCGTCTCTTCCATTCTAGTTGTACTACTAACAGATTCTGAGCTCGGTCTGCAGGAGCCCATGGTGCCTGCCAAGCTGGGAACCCAGGCAGAAAAGGACCGGAGGCTGAAGAAGAAGTAAGAAGCACAGGCTAGGCTCTGCCAAGGTGGGATCCAGCCCTTCACTCACTTTCATCCCCCAGGACTGCCATGGGGCTGAGCTCAGGCAGTCAGAGCCCAGCAAGGCCCTTTCTGAACTGAGCTGGCCTGGTCTAAGTGGGGGCTGGGAGATTGTTCTTAGGATGACCTGAGCAAGAAGGAGACGGGTGCTTTGGGAGAAGGAGACAAGTGTGCTATGACCCAGCACCTGGGACCTCTGACAGAGCAAACTAAAATGTCTGTGTTTCAGGCCATGTGCAAACAACCTGAAAGCCCTCCCCTCTGGGAATGGAGAGGTGTAGCTCCTCATGGCTTCGTGTTACACTGTTTCAGGCATAGCGCAAAGGTGGCAGTCCTGTGGTGAGGAGCTGGGGTAGTGGGAGTCCACGTCTTGGCAGAGCCCATGGTCCCTGAGAGTAAGCATGGTTGACAAAGAAAAAAGACTAGTGAATCTGTTGTTGTTCTTCCCGAAAGACACCAGCTGCTTGAAGATGCCCGGAGAAAAGGAATGTCCTTTGCCCAGTGGGACGGCCCTACTGTGGTCTCCTGGCTAGAGGTAAACCTGGGCAAAGGGCGTCCAAGTCTACTCAGGTCTGGTGGGAAGGGTGCGTGAGAAAGGACAGGACTCCTTATGGAAAAGGGGTGGTATTTCTAAAATTTTCCCAGCATGTTTTTCCCCTGCGAAGTGCACAGTGCCATATCTAGCACTGAGCCAACACCTCCTTTCCCCAGACATGCACACCTGTTACTTTGGAGGACATAGTGGATGTTATATTCTGATGTCTCTCGTGTGGCTAAGTCTGGGAATTAATCATCACTGAGCCTTAAGACTTTCACAGGTGGTTTCACTTTTCCTATAGCTATCCCCAGGAGCTGATCACCCATGCAGTGTTGGTAAAATCCCTTCACCTTCCCGGGCCTCAGAGTTTCCTGTTAAATGAGAAAAAGCATTTGGTGATGGTCATTTCCACATGTCTAAATTCCTCTGCTCTGCATTTGCTCTTCTGGGACCATGGATGAGGCCTGACCATTGCCTCTCAGTATTGAGTGAAGCCCAGATCTTGAGGAAGGGGCTGAATTTACCCTCTGTGCCTCGTATCTGCAGCTCTGGGTGGGGATGCCTGCTTGGTATGTGGCAGCCTGCCGGGCCAACGTCAAGAGTGGCGCCATCATGTCAGCCCTATCGGACACAGAGATCCAGCGAGAAATTGGCATCAGCAATGCCCTGCACCGGCTCAAGCTCCGGCTGGCCATCCAGGAGATGGTGTCGCTGACCAGCCCCTCTGCCCCGCCCACCTCCAGGACTGTGAGTGGCCTCTCCCTCACCTAGAATATTTTCAAAAGCCCCAGAATAGTGTCTGCAAAGTTTCCCATGGGTCATTGGGAAGATGGTAGCATTGAGGCCTGCCCCTTACTTCCTGTCCCCACAAAGGGTCCCACCTGGCCTCCAAGAGGTGGTAACACTGATTCAGCAGGATCTCAGTGGGTGTAATTCTCTGCCTCCCACATACCGCCCATGAGCTCCATCTCCCCAATTCTTCCTCTGCCAGGAATTCCAAATCTTTGGGCAGAGTTTGCAAACAGGGCCTTTGTGGGAAGCAGAGGGAATAGGGCATTTGTAAATTCTGGCCCTCCAACCTCTCCAGAAGAATGTAAACCTCTCCATAGAGGCCCAGAGGAAATCTTTCACTGTAGTCCATCTCTGTGATTGGGTTAGTCCTTATACCAGATACACACCATTTACTCATATTCATTCAGAAAACATTTGCTGAGTACTTCTGTGTGCCAGACACTGTGCTAAGCAGTGCAGACATGGTAATAAAAGAGAGCTGCTCAGAGCTAGAGTGCAGAATTCTGGGCTGGGCCTGTGATAGGACTTGGGGAAGGCAGCTCTGTCCTTGTCCTTGAGGCTCTCAGCCTGATAGGGAGCCTAGGCACCCCCACACAGGACCAGCTAGGTTTCTTCTCTGCCTGCAGTCTTCTGGGAATGTCTGGGTCACCCACGAAGAGATGGAAACTCTGGCAGCATCCACTAAAACAGTGAGTCAGGTCCTGGGTCCTGGGTCTGGGGTTAGGACTGATGACTTGCATGAGGATGAGGGGAAGGTTATAGGAAGTCAAAGGGGGTTGCAGCTGATTCAGTATAAGATTGGGATCCCTGCTGTTTGATGGAGTTCTGCTCTCAGAGTGGTAGGTTGGTGGGAAAGAAGTGAGAATGGAAACAGTTGGTGGGGGTGGGGTGCACCCCAGGGGGCTCACAGGCTCACGCTAGGCTCCTGATGTACTGCAGAGAAGAGGAGGACTTGGGAAAATCTAGCCCGGCTACAGACATGAAGCCAGTCTTTGCCCTTGCGCTGGATCCTTGGGGAAAGAACAGGGAAGGTGATGAGGACCTGGGAACTTGGCTGGCTATGATTCTGCCACACACACATTTGATCCCCTTTCACTGCAAACGCAGGCATGTGCACCAGCCTTCTGTGCTGAAACCATCCTAGCAAGTTTTCCCTAGTCACCCATCCCGCTGCTGGGGTGTCTGCTCTTTCTTCCTGATGGGGCCTTGGGTGGAGGCTGCCAGGTTTCTTGACTTTGCCTCTTTCCCCCGACATGCTGCACTTGTTCCCAGGACAGTGAGGAGGGCAGCTGGGCTCAGGTAAGACCCTGCCCCCTTGTTCAGAACCACCTCGCAGCAGTTTGGGGTGGTGTTCTCCCAGCAGGTTTGCTCCTGGAGGACTCTGAGCCCTGGTCTTTTAGGTCCCTCTTCACACGAATAGCCCTGGGCACAGGTTTTCTCCTCTGCTGAAGCCCCGCCTCCTCCCTTCCTCAGTCCCCTTTCATTACCTCTGGTTTTCACCATGGCAGGTGAGGAGCCTTGGATGGCTGTGCCCCCAGCATGCCTGCCTCTTCCCCTCAGTTTGACAGCCTTCCCAGGAGTATTGAGATCGTTTGTATGAATCCTCTTCCTCCTCCTGACCCTCTTGGGGGTACCCCTGGTGAGCTTAGCAAAGGGCTTTCATTCATTCACTTAGCAAGGATTTGTTGAGCAGCTACTAGGTATTAGGCCTTGCTCTACAGAAGTAAGCAAACTTAGCCCTCCTGGGGTTTATATTCTAGTGGAGAGATAGACAGTAAATAAATAAATGGACAGTATGTCAGATAGATATGAGTGCCATGAATTAAAATGAAGCACAGAGCAGCACTGTTTATACTTACTGGGCAACAGCAGCAATAGTAGACTGGACTGATCAGTTACAGTATATTGTCACAGTAAAATACTATTCAGCAGAGGAAATAAATGACACACATATAATGTAACATGAAAACTATAATTCCCAAAAGATTTTCTATTAAAACTCTCAACCAAGCAAATGTAATTATATTATTTAAAGAAGTACGCATCAGTGACCATAAGAACCAATAAAACATTTTCTCAAGCAGGGGAATGATAGAAAACTCAGGAGAGGTGTTTCCTCTTGAGGGAGCAGGGCACAAGCTGGGGAAGACACAGGGATGGAGGCCGCAGTGGATGACATCCAGAGATGTTAACTTCATCTTTATGCTTCACAATGAACATATGCTGCATATATTTTATATGTATGAACTATTTTTTAAAAGATAATGAAGATAAAATTTTCAGTTCTAAAAAATAATCAGATTAGGTAAAAAGAGTGATGGAGGGTTGCCGTTAAAATTCTTTCTAAGGGTAGATGGTCAGAGAGGTCCCTGCCCGCAAGACAGGAGGCAGTGACTAACTGGAGCAGGCCTCTCAGAACCAGACTGGGTCGGGGGTGGTGCACATGCTGTGTTGGGGTTGGGGAGGCAGCATACAAAGGACCTAGAGGATTTCTGGAGAGACATCCACCAAGCCTTAGAGAAGAGCGCTGGCTATTCAGGCACAGGTCACCTTACTTCATTTTTTTTTTTACATCTCTAGTCAAACACAATCCCTTATGGACCATATGAAGACAGTTTCCCAAGAAAGACTGGCTTTCTTAGCCAGGTCCTCTATAAAGCAGCCTGACCCTTGGACTCAGCAGGCTTGTGGCTGACTGGAAATCAGGAGGGCAAGTCGGCCTTACAGCACCACAAATGCCTTTCAAGTTAATGGGAAGGAGTTCCTATTATCTGCTGCCTAGATAGATGCTTCTTTTCATTACTGTTGATAATTGATAAGTGAGTAGAAATACATCATTTCAGGGTTTAAAAAATCCCATTAAAAATCCCCACCTCCCACTTGACAAATCAGTATGTTATACTCAGACATTGTTCCCCAGCCTCTCAGTGAAAGTAAGCTGCGATTTTATTGAATTGCCATGGACACCGGAGTAAGACTTCTCTCAACAATACGCTAGCGGCAACCTGCTGACGCTGCCTTTGCCCCCATCCTCCTCCATCTTGTTCCTCAGACCCTGGTCTATGGGGATATGAACCACGAGTGGATTGGGAACCAGTGGCTCCCCAGCCTGGGGCTCCCCCAGTACCGCAGCTACTTCATGGAGTGCCTCGTGGATGCTCGCATGCTGGATCACCTCACCAAGAAGGACCTGCGGGTCCACCTGAAGATGGTGGACAGCTCCCACCGGTGAGCCAGGCTGGAGCCCATGGCCGCCTCCCAGCACAGGTCTCCCCCAGTTCTGGGGGTCTGTCTCCAGGAATAGAGGTGCTTTTTTCTTTACCAGTTTGGGATAGTGACAGATCTCCATTTAGGGAAAGTAAAATCTTTGTCTCCACTGCAGTTTGAGGGTTTAGTCCTGAAAGGTTGTTGCTGAATGAAAAGACACCAGGATTCTTGGCCTCCAGAGGAGAAGAATTCAATCCGGGGCCAGAGATGAGTCTTGATCGCTCAGAGCTTTTGTGTAATAAAGTTTTATTAAAGTATAACGGAGATAGAGAAAGCTTCTGACATAGGCATCAGAAGGGGGCAGAAAGAGTACCCTCCTGCTAGTCTTCAGCTGGATGTTATATAGTCACTAGCAGTCTGTCAATGAAAGAAAGGAATGTCTCAAAACTCAGAATGGCACCAGGCCCCTCATCCATAAGATGCATTTTGGGATAATCTTGGCACCAGATTATTCATCCCAGGCCATAAAACGATTGACTTGAATCTTGTAGAAGGGCAGATTGCCATACAAATAGTTTTGTTTACATAGATTAGGGGAACAACGTCTGAGTATAACATAGTGGTTTGTCAAGTCCATTCTGAGCCATTAGGCGAAACCGACTTGAAGACAGTCTGGGATAAATGTATAGTACATTAACAGAGTTTAAGACAAATATTTCCATAAGAAAAATGCATTGGTTAACTCAAGGTTTGAGAATAGTTAACTTCAGGTGAAACCAGGTGTCATTATGGCAACACAGAATTTTAAGAGAAACCTCCTTTTAAATTTGTATAGAGAAGAGAAAAAAAATCGCTGGTTTGTTTCCTCCTGCCACTTAAGAGAGATAAAAATGTCTTACACTTGTAACCTATTTCCTCCATTTGGAGACCCCTGGCCTTCCTGCCTGTTACCCTCTCAATCCTCTCACCTCCAACTCTTAAGACACAGTCATTTCTTTTTAGCTTCACTGGGAAAAATTTCCTCATAGATATGAATTTTATTTCTTGTCACTGGGCTTGCTGAATCCCTACATGTATCCAGAGAAGACTCATCCTGAACCCAGCATCTATTTTAGGTGCCTAGTTCCTTACAAGATCAGAAGAAAGTTCTATCTGGATTCTTGCTCTGCTAACATCCTAGATCTGAGCCTCTCAGCTTTAAACATACATCCTTTTTGTACAGGAAGTTATCCAGTGTCCTTCTCTTTGTTGACAAATCTTCTGTGCAAAAATATCTGCAATGGAGGTCACCAACTGGTAGCCTGAGGGCAGAATTTGCCTCATTAATGCATTTTGTTTGGCCTACATTGTATTTTTAAAATTATGACTTTAGTTGCCAACATTTAAACATTAGGAAATATTACACAGAATTCTGGATGTCTGGCTTCTCTTGAAAAACAGGATCATGGAAACAACCAGCTAGAGCTAGGGAGGCAGCCCTCCTAAAACATAGGTATTCCCCAGGTCCTCCCAGCCCCTCCAGCCTGCTTCACTCATTTGAAATATATGCTTGACCCCAGCTGGCATTTGGGTGGAAGAGTAAAGTGGGTGGTAATAGTTCCAGGAGTTTATAGTTTTTAGGAAGTCCTTTTTAACATTCAGCTTCACATCATACCAACTATCTGAGCCAGGTCTTTTGCCTTGAGTGGTTAATGTGTCAAAGGTTACAGCTGAGAGTGTGTAGCTTTTCAAAGTTCTATTTGGAGTCTGCAGGTGTCCCTTGGTCTCTCCAGCTCATAAAGAACAAATTATATTTGGAAGAGATTAGTTAGCCTCCATATTTTTATGGGTGAGGAAACTGAGGGATAGGAAGGAGTAGCACCCCAGGGTCCCTCAGGGATACCATCAGAATGCAAGTTTCCCGACACAAACTGTGCCACCATGCCGGAGAGCCTCCTGTGCTGGAACCCTTAGCTGTGTCTGCCCTCCCCCCCACCGCTAGGGCTGAAAGGCACTCTTTTGTCTCTGTCAGTCTGGGAGGCTGCCAGACCTAGCTGCACCTGTCCTCGCAGCTGATTGATGGGGCTGGGGAGAGAAGGGCCATTGCCCACCAAGCTGAGCTGTGCCTCGGCTGCTTCAGGATCTGGTAGGCCAGCCCTGCCCAGCATTATGGAAGCCTTCCTCTGACCCTTTGCCCACGTCCCAGGAGAGAGACTCAGCCTGTACTCATGGTTCCAGATGCAGCCCCAAATCGTCAGTACTTCAGAGTTAATGAAGCATTTCTGCATTCCTTATTACCTCAATTATGTCTGTAACTGCTTTCATTCCACTTAGTATTTCATAAGCATATTCTCATCTTTAAAAAATGTTTTTTAAGTTATAATTTTTTAACAGTGAGGAAGGGATATTTAAAAACTTCTTTCACAGATGGAGAAAACAAGTCCAATAGAGACTGTCACCAGGCCTCAAGTCAAGTGGCTGCAGAATGGGGCCAACATTCTTTCTCGACACCTCACTGAGAGTGCTTTTCCTTAGACCATAGTATTCTATTGAGCAGGTTTCCATTGATATGAGAACACACACAGTAATCAGCAATGTCCTCCTAAGAGTGGTACCATTACTGAGTGCCTCTTATATTTCAGGGGCTGGGCTAAACCCTGTCATACAGGATCACCTTTAATGCTCACGGTGATTCTGCAGGAAAGGCACTACCCCCGTTTCACATATGCCAAGTGCCACTCAGCTGGAGAGTGGCACAGCTGGCATTCAGACCCAGACTGATCTGATGTTAAGGGCTTTATATTTCTGCTGTACCATACAGCAGCTTTTTGAAAGTCATAGGAACTGTATTGAAATTTTAGTAAGATTTCAGTTAGACAGAGGCATTTCCAGTTAGGTCTGTGTGCATCTGCCCTCCTTCTAGGGGACCAAAAGGCTTAAAGGTCGTGAGCCAGAAAACAGTTCCTAGAAATGGTGTCTCTGAGCTATAAGGGATTTTTTTCTAGGCATATGGGCTACCTGGATAGAACTGAGGTAAGAAAAGTAGGGAGCAGTCCAGCATAATTTAATCTCATAAAGCAATGACCTCTATAGTCAAAAGTAGTTGAAGTTGGAAGAGACCTTCTATTCTATTCCTCCACTTTATAGATGATAAAATCCAGAGAGGCTGAATGACAGAGTAGTGTTCAAGTTTAAAGAACACTACAAGGAAAGCTGCTCAAGGTGGAATGAGCTGCATTGAGAGGTAGTGAGTTCCCTGTCACCAGAAGTGTTCAGGCACAGGTGTTCATAATACTCACAAGGTTGTTAAAGAGATGACTCTCGCATTAGGTCGGAACTCGGACTGATAGCCTGCGGGGTCCCTTCTGCAGCCTTTGGGTTTTGGCCTGGCTTAGTCATTCTTTACTGAGTACACACTAAGCACCTGGTACAGTCTAAAGCACTTTTTTTTTTTTGCCTACTATTTTGGAGCTTTTATTGAATTTCATACAGTTCGTTTTCTTCTGGTTTTAAAGCTCAGTTTCAGTCATGAAGATACTTACTTCTTTTTTTTTTTTAATCATACATTTTATTTTATTTTTTAATTTAATATCTTTAATTCTTACATGCGTTCCCAAACATAGTTTATGTGAATTATTTCATGTAATCCATTTAGCATTTATGATGTTTACATTTATGGACTGTGTCAAGCACCATTCTAGGAATTTAAGATACATCAGTGAACAAAACAAAGCTTCCAGTTACATTGTAAATGGGAGACATAGCAAGGAATTATAAATATGCAGAATGTTAATAGATAAAAGGTGGTAGGAAAAAAATTAGATCAGAGTAAGGTGGATTGGGAATATGGGCTGGGGGTGATGCTGGTGATGTTGCAGTTTTAAATCAGGTGGACAAGGTAACAACTACTCAACTTGAAATACATTTGAGCAAAAGCTTAAAGGAGACAGGAGGGTGAGCCATGTAGCAGTGTAAGGGGGAGGGATGTCACAGTCAGAAGGAGCAGCCACTGCAAATGCCCCAAGGCACAGAGGCCAAGCGTGTCTGCCATGTCTGGGGAACAGCGGGGCTGTCACTATAGGGGCAGGCCATACCATAGGCCGTTTTAGGGACTCAATGAAATGGGCACACAAAAGAGTATCTGTAGGGGTCTTTGTCATTTCAGACCCTGGAGAGGGAAGGACATGTTGCTATCATTCAAAGAAGTTTCCTTCATCAGTCAAGCCCACACTCTGGCTTAGAGGGAAGATGGGTAGGGTAGGCAGAGAGAGGGAAGTAACCCTTGAATGGATCATGTCTAAGCCCTGGGGAAGGCGGAGAAGGAGCAGGCTGGGATGCTCTTTGTGCTGGAGGATGTAAGTCTGGATGTGCTGTGACTGGTGCTGGATATGGGGCAGATGAGGTTGAAATGCAACCCCACTGAGGCTCTGGCTCAGGGGGGCTGTGTGCCTGCAGAACCAGTCTTCAGTATGGCATCATGTGCCTGAAGAGGCTGAATTATGACCGGAAGGAGCTGGAGAAGCGGCGGGAGGAAAGCCAGCATGAGATCAAGGGTAAGCCTATCGGACTCGATGGAGCCGCCTCTGAGGGTTGTGGAAGCAGCCTGGGGGGACGAGGGCCTGCACGGACCTGGCCTCTGGCTGAGGGAAGACAGGAGAGGCATCCTGTGCCACAGCGGAGATCCAAATCTGAGGGAGAAGGCAGAGCCTGTAGGGAGGCACAGGCTCTGCCCAGAGGATGCTGCCATCTGTTGGAGAAGAAACAGCCCCCGCCCCACACACAAGACAGGACCACCAACCAGACAAATGCAAGGATGTGAGAAAGTGCTCAGAAAACTTGCTGCTGTGGGTGGGGTTTGACCAGAAAGAAAGGCAAGTCTTGGGAGAGACCTTGAAGGTAGAAAGACTAAGAAAAGGGCCATGCCTGCTTAGAGACAGGGGATGCCTGACACAGGGCCTCTGGGGAGAAAGCCTATTGGCCTGAACCTGCAGGCTGACAAGAATGGAGTAGTATGGGCTGGTTCTCCAAGAGCTCAGGTGCCAGGGAAGACAGAAGATGTGGAAAGTTAAGGGGGGTGGGAGTGGGTAGGAGCCGATACAAACGGGAGACTGGGGATCTGGGTCCAGGGACCTCCATTTCTGTCCCTGGAGAGGCCTTGGCCACACCTGTCTCTGCTGCTTTTCTGCCCCCACCCTCCAGATGTGCTAGTCTGGACCAATGACCAGGTAATTCATTGGGTCCAGTCTATTGGGCTCCGGGACTACGCAGGAAACCTCCATGAGAGTGGTGTGCATGGCGCTTTGCTGGCCCTGGATGAGAACTTCGACCACAATACACTGGCTCTGGTTCTCCAGATACCCACACAAAATACCCAGGTGGGCATCCTTGTCATCAGTCCCAATCTCGGTCTCCCTTTCTCTTGCTTTCTCTCCCTCTGATATGCATAGGTTTATGGATCGGCGGGAGGCCTGTCCTAGAGGGGATCACAAATGTCCTCAAACCTCCAAGTGGTCCTTGTGCATAACCAAGTTCCCTAGGAAACAAGTGTTCCTCACAAACAGAACACGCTCAGCACAGGCCTGGTGCCACCGCAGTGGGCAACTCCATCTCCTCCCAGCCACACCATTGCAGTTGAGACTTTCCTCAAGTTGCTTTTCTGACCTGACTATTCATAGAGGAAAATGAATAACCCTAGCCCTAGGGCCCAAAAGGACCAGAGAACCTGTATCTCCTTTGTTTCCCATCCTAGGGATCTGCTCCTGGGTCCCTAGGTTTAAGAAAGCTAAATATACCAAATAATACAGCCCAGAGCTGCTCCATGCCAAGGCTTTGTCTCCCTATCAACAGCTCAAAAGATTAGACATCTCCTTCCATTACATTTCATATTTATTATGGAGCTATCATCTAAGAATATATCTAAATTCTCTTGAACTTACTTATGTTTGACCTTTTTAACTTCCTGTGGATAATGGACTCTAGAATTACTACCTGTTGTGTAAAGTACTTCCTGATCTTATTTCTCCTAAATGGAATTCACATTGGGCTCCCCCTGGGGAGGACAACTGTCTCATCCTAATTGTCTATGATTTGGTACAGATGTTTGTTTTTGACTAGTTCTACTTTCTGTCATTTCATAAACCCTGATTGTGCTACCTCTGGGTCTGAGGCTTTGTCTTTCCAGACAGAGTGGTCTTAATTCTTTTAGCCTTTCTCATATAGAGTTGTTTCCATGCCCTGATCATTTTAGCTACCCTTGTCTGGACTGTTTGCAGCTGTCATATATCTTCTGAAATTCAACCACCAGAGCTGCACAAGCTATTCTGGGAACAGACAAGTTTTTGCTTGTGCAAGGTAGTGTTGAATTGTCTCGTAATTTTGGTGGTGTGTTGGCCTTTTAGGGGTGATGGCAGCACACAAGCCCAGGGTGTCCTGTAGTCTCTTTACAGTGACCCATCCCCACCAGTCCGAATGGATCACACAGATTCCCCTTGTTCTCTAGGGAGAGCTGAGATTTCCCCACGAAATGCAATATCTCTATGAGTGTCCACCTCCAGCCTCATTGGTCGCCTTCTTGCCCACTTACACAGCTTCGTAGTCATTTTTCACTACCCAGGGGAACAGTGTCATCTGGATACTTGAAAATTAACTGCATCTCCTTTTTGATCGTTTATAAAAATGTTCCCATTACCAAAAAAGACCATCCTCACAGAATTCTATGGTTAGTATTTTCTACTCAGAAATGGGCTTGTTTTATCTTGTTTCCTGTCTCTACATACATCCAGTTTTTGTGGATAGCAGTACAGCTGTAAACAGTGGCAGGGCTACCCCTCTGTTGCTCTCTAACCATTCTTGTTTTTCTGACCCATTCATTTAGCTTAGCTATTAAGGGAAGTAGGATCTGATCCAATAAGGAATCCTTCATTAAAAATGGTTAAAAATATCTGGTGGCAATTTTGAAAACTTCCTTGTTTCTGGCATTTCTCAAATCTCCTAGTGAGTTAAAGTGGCCTACAGAAGGCCTTCATGCCCCACAGAGCCTAAGGGCTACCAATATCCATGACTGAGCAGTCTCCTAAGTTAAAATTTTTATTTGGAACCTCATAAAATACATTTGTATAATCTAAATAAATCTTTATTATCCATGTTCTCCATGCATATTTACCCCTTCAGAGAAGTAATATGCCATGATATTCCCTTATAGACAAACTGTTGGTTTTTTCCCCCAGTAGGTGAAGCCTGTCCATCCATGTGTTCTATAGTTGGTTTTTTTTTTTTAATTATAGTTTTCTAATTAGCTCCATATGAAAAAATCCTAAGGTTTACAGTTTGACTTGTAGGAGGACACCAAGGTCAGGCCTAAAGGAACAGTATCAAAGGCCAATGGGTTAAATGAACTGAAAACCCCATCTCTACCCTTGTACTCCCTACGAAACAGGTGAAAGATGGTATTGGAAGTCATTAACCATAGCCCCTCCCTACTCCCCCTGTCTCACCTTGTGGACTCTAGGCACGCCAAGTGTTGGAGAGAGAGTTCAACAACCTGTTGGCTTTGGGCACAGACCGGAAGCTGGATGATGTGAGTACCTGACTGTGAACTGGGGACCTTGAAGATTTTGTGGTCACTGCTGCTTCATTGAAGTTCATGAGTTCTTTCCTTGGGTTGATGATTGGTGGAGTAACCTAAAAGAGGCGAGCCATACAGGATGGGGATGATGTCAGGGGGTTGAGGAGGCAGAAACAGGCCTAGCAATAGGCCTAGAGAAGTCTCTATGAAACTCCTTCCTTGAACCTCTAGCATTTTCAAACTCTGTGCCCCAAACCTCCTAACTACAGAAGCTCAGAGGTTTCCCCCAAAGGCAATCTCTTTGGGATCATACCTTTTACTGTATCTCTTGCTTTGGCTGCTGCTGCTAAGTCGCTTCAGTCTTGTCCGACTCTGCAACCCCATAGACGGCAGCCCACCAGGCTCCTCCGTCCCTCGGATTCTCCAGGCAAGAACACTGGAGTGGGTTGCCATTTCCTTCTCCAATGCAGGAAAGTGAAAAGTGAAAGTGAAGTCGCTCAGTCGTGTTCGACTCTTAGAGACCCCATGGACTGCAGCCCACCAGGCTCCTCCATCCATGGGATTTTCCAGGCAAGAGTACTGGAGTGGGGTGCCACTGCCTTCTCTGACCTCCTCTTAGACCTTATCTCTTAGACCTTATCTCTTAGACCTCCTCTTTTCAGTGTTGTCAGCAAAGCACATCTCCAGCCTGTTCATAAAGTTTCTAACCCGCCCAGCAGTGTGATTGTTTGGAGGTGGAAGTTACGCTGAGGTCATTCAATGACAGGTTTGCTCACATGCTCCTCAGTTCAGTGTGACGTAGTTAAACACATGGCTCAGGCTGCAATCATCCCAGCTTCCCCTCTAGTTTTACTCATGTACCCTGGTCACTGAAGAAACAGTCTCTTCCAAGTAGATTTTGTCAGGCCTTCCTCTCAAGTTTAGGCTGGACTGTTTCTGGAAAGACTCCTGAGTTCTGGCCGTAATCCTTCTGTAAGAGATGCCTGCTAACACATAGGTTTCCTGAGGACACAGTCCCCTCAGTGCCTGCCTTCTCTCCCCTTCCACCTCCCTACTCACTTTCCTATCATCAGCCTTGCCTGCCCTCCCTGTCAGGTCCGCCTTACCTGCCTTGGTTTCAAACAAGTTAAAAAAGAGCCCAGACTATTTATTTTTAGTTTCTCCATCTTCAATTAGACCTGCTGATCCCCACTTTCTGTGCAGCTTCCCTTTGTTTGCACCCCCACCCCATCAGTGCCTCTCTTTAGACTCCGGGGCCTCCTTATGGGACACCAATAGTGTTACCTACTTATCAGTTAATCTTTTCTTGGTTGGGTTTAACATATTCCTGCTCTGCCTTGGTAGATAGGACACACTTAGAAACACACAGAATTTGTAAAGGGCTGTTTTCTTCACAGAGGTACCTTGAAATTTGGAGTGTGTTATTTACCATACACACACACGTGTGTGTGTGTGTGTGTGTGTGTGTGTGCATTTCAGTCAAAGAGATAAACTGCCAAACCCCACTAGGTGTCCCCGTTCTAAGATCTGAATCTTCCTAATGCTCCTACAAGGAGGACCTTCCTACTTATTTCCCATACGCTAGGATCTAAGCTTTCTTTGATATAGCTTTCTCATAAATCTTTGAATGGTGCTTTCTAATTTAGAAAACTCTTTACTCCTTCAGTCCTGACAAAAATAGTCTTTGAATGCCTATGCAAAGCCAGGCATGGGGCAAGGCATGGTAGTGAAGTGATGGCAGACATCTTATTTTATGCTGGTAATAATCACATGAGACAGGTTATTATCTTACAGATGAAATTGAAGATCAAGAGGTAACTTGCTGTCACAGGTAACTTATCTACAGTCACAGGCTGGTATGTGGCAGAGCAAGTCTCGAGCAAAAGTGTATCTGATTCCTGTATTCTTTTTCCTACATTCCATTGCCTCCTAAAAGTGGAGATACCAGGCTTCAGACATTAAGGTGGAGTTATTGAGTAGGTGATATTATCTTGGCAATGTAGTGGTCTTTCTGGGATGCAGTTGGATGTAGGGCTGGAGAGAACTGATTTTTTAAAAGGAAGCTTAAAGTAGAATGCCAGGTCCCATGAATAATATGAGATTTGGGGCTATGGGACAGTAGCAGGGGGGGGAGGTTGGAGATCCAAGAGCCTGCCTCCTGTCCAGCCATCTAGTACACATAAGCAATCTTGGGTTGTCTCTTGGAACTGTGTTCTCTGACAGTTCTGGTTCTTGGTTTCCCTTCTCAAGCTTTAAGGCCCTGGAGGGCTAGATCCAGTTCTCCTGTACAGGGATAGCAGGACTCAAGGGAAATGAGGAGATGCTGAGTAGAAAGAATGCCTATTACAGGACAGGGGAGAAAAACAGAAAGACCTTAGTGTTGGCTAAAGGTGGAAATGGAGAGAAAGCATGCAGAAGAGAAGAGTCTCGGGACTAGGATAAGGATAGGGTCATAGGGAAGACAGAACTGATGAGGAAAGTTCCGCATAAACTCAGGGGTGGGATGTGTGCGTAGGGAGCCAGCTGCCATTTAATAATTATTTATTGAGTACCTACAGTGTTCCCAGGCACTACTCAGAGGCTGGGGAATATACTGGTTGAAACAAACAAAATCTCTGCCCCATGATTAGAATTTGAAAGTGGAGGTGGGGGAGAGAAGGAAGACGAGAAGAGAAATAAATTGATGACATAAGCTCATCAGTACATTTTAAAATGCTATGGCAGAGATACATGGTGCTAAGAACTGATGGGAACATTTGGCCTACTCGGGGCAGGAGCAGCAAACCCTAATGGGGCTGGGAGAGGTTGTTGAGGTGAGAATTGGTGGGTTGGTGTCTCTCAGTCCCGCTGGTAGCGCTCTACCTGCAACAGTTCTGCCAACACAAGGGCTGAGCGGTTTTAGGCATGGCCGCCACGGAGGGTGGATGTAGGCTCTGAAGGGTGGGTTGGGAGGCTTGTGCAGAGGGACATCCTGTAGGGTTATGGCTCTGGGTGCCCTTTGGCAGAGAGAGTTATTTTGGAGGCTTGCCTGGCAATACAGCGGGCAGGTAGCAGGGGACTGCTGTCCACTGCCTCCTTTGAAAGAGCCTATTCAGATTGGCCATCTGCCTGACCCAGCCTTGTCACTGCTCTCCCCAGATCCAGCATATAGGCAGCCTGTACATTTATAGATAATGAAACTGAAGCTCAGAGAGGTCACCTATGAGGGTCACACAGCTAGTAAAATGGAAGCCAGGTCTCCTGGCTCCTGACCCAGCACTCCTCCAGGACACTGGGGCTGCAGCCATATTGAGTCTCCAGAAGGGCAGGAAGGAGTGCATGGAGCCTGGCTGTTGACCACTTCCCAAGCATGAGGCTGAGAGGAGGGATACTTTAAAGGTCAGCGGTTATCCCAAGCCCACTTTGAGATGATTGAGGCGACAGGGAAACTGAGTTAAACTGCAGGATGTCAGATCTGAACAGGGGACCGCACCTCGCCTAGACACAGGGGCCTTCAGAGTCGCAAGGGCTCTCCGGAGCCATCCGCTTCGTCCAGTCATTTTCCACAGGGAAAGGCGGAGGGCCGGAAACGCGACGTGACCTTGCTCCGTTGTTTCTGAAGGGAAAGGTAGCCCTAGAACAGGCACTGCCTGCCCTCCCAGGCAGGGACGAAGGGCGGCCATAGCGCCCTAGCCCCGGGCCTCTGCGCGCCCCCCGGTGCAGGGGGAAGACCAGGCGCTCCGCCGCGCGCCCTCCTGGAGGAAACGCTTCCGCCCGCGGGACCCCCACGGCCGCGCCCCGCTCAGCGCCGCGGCCGACACGCTCCCGACAACATTCCGCGCGTCCACCATGGGGCCCGTGCCGCCTCCACCGTCCCCGCGGAAGATCACGCCTGAAGGTGAGCGCGGGCGGGCGGGCGGGGCGCGCTGCGCCGCTCCGGGCTGGCGCTGTTAACGCGGCCGCGGGCGGGAGGGCTCCACCGGCGAGCTGCGAGCTCGCTAACCGTCGCTCTGTGTTCCGCGGCGGCTGTCGACTCCTAGTCCGGACAGCGGGGGCGCGGAGACTGGAGACCCCAGCAGTGCACCTACTCCTGCTGAGCCCGCCTCCCGCCCCGGGTCCTTCGCGGCTGTGCCCGCGGCTCGGGGTGAGGGAGCCGGGGTCGGGGCGCAGGCGCTCCGCGGCCCGCCGTCCGCCGGCTCGAGGCTTCCCCGCGCCCGTGGCTGGCGGGCCGGCCCTGCTGCTCCACGCTGCTCGCGCCCACTGCCGCTTGCTCTTACTGCTTTCTCAGGTCTGGGGCGCTTCAAGCTTGCAAGCACGCCGCAGATACCTTGCAACCCGTCTCCCAGGGGGTCGCTCTCAACTCACTGCGCAAATGCCTTTCTCTCTCTCTCTCAGCTCGCTCCCACTATCTCTACGGACACATGCTCTCCGCCTTCCGGGACTAGCCACAGCCCCGGAAGGCCAGCTTCCTCCTGCTTGGTTTCACAGGCTCGGATAGCCCTTACCGTCCTGCTGGTTCCCCCTTACTCCCAGGGCTCCTAGTCTCCTCTCTCAGAATGTACTCGTCTACCCCTCAGCATCCCGCTACCCCAAGTCCACCGTGAGTCCCTTGTAAGGCTCTCTGGGATGTGTCTGGGTTTCCTGGTGGTGTGAGGCAGCCAGGTCGTCCATGCTTGTGGGTCTGCAGCAGGGAGAGGAAGGCAGCCGGAGATAGACGGACTCCGCTTCCCGTCTTCTGCATCTAACAGGTCTGGACCACACACTCCACCGGAGACCAGGATGCAGCACCAAGGGCTGGGGTGGCCCTTCCAAGGAAAGGGCGCTTCAGACTTCCTTGCTTGGGTTATTTGGCCTTCTGGTTTCTGTCTGTCTCTTGGTTGCACTAGATGGCCTACGTCTGCTTTTGGCAACCCCCCCTTCCCCACCGTTTTCCCTCCCCCGACTCATCCGCACTTTGTAGCTGCTGCCACACCTTCAGGACCTCTTTGGGGGCTGGGAGACGTAGACGGCCCCATTCTTTCTCAGGATGATGAACCTGGGAAGAAGGAAGGCTCAGGTGGAGATTGTAGGCCCTGGTTTAAGTTGAATCCCAAACGTCAAGCATAAGCATGGGGAAATTCAGCCCTCCTGCCCCTTGAGAGGTTGCAGGCAGGTCAGCTAGAGGGAGAGCCGACGTCCTGTGGTAGCTCTAAGCCCAGGTGGCAGCAGGAATTGCCTCCTGCCCCAGCTGTAGCGTCGAGCTGCTGCTGGGCTGGAGGGAGAAGGATCTTGGCTCTGGGGCAGAACAGAGCTAACCATGAACTGCCAGCTGTGCTCCCAGTATTTCTTCCCTTGCTGTCCCCCTGTGGCCCACTTCTTTGATAACCCCAGCCCTACAAACATGTACCTAATGAGTGGGTTGAGTACATACTAATACACTGACCTTAAAATCTGGTTTGGGAAAAAGGTAATCTGAGGCTTCCTTCCCCGATCTCCTAGCAAGAAAATAAAGCTTCCCCTTTAGTGAATCATGCCCTAGGTCCAGGAAATCCAGTGTTCTTGAAGACTGTCATTCTCCTGCTTGTCCCCAAACTGTCACCGTAGTTCAAGATGCTTTTGGTGTTCAGGGGCTGCCTCCAGAAATTCCTGAGACCTGCCCAGTTTCAGTTGCTTTCCCCAGCAGCGTGGTTGCCTCTAGGGCTGAGGGATATAGGTCGTGGTTTGGTAGGAATGTCATTTCCAATAAGTTCTTCTTCACCCACATACTTCTCCTGCCAAGGTGCTTGGAAGTATTTGGAACCCAAGTTTAGGGTGAGTTGATGGAACCCAGAGCTTCTCCTAGTGAGAGGAGAGGAAAAGTACCTGGGGCGTGTTACCTGGAGAGTGGCCAGCACAGTGCCAGCCTTCCGGTGGCTGAGCAGCTAGTTTGCAGGCTGATGGTTTGGGTCTGAGCAGGGGCTGGGCCAGCAGGTCGGATGAAGGGTCAGGGAACCCCGTCTAGAAGCAGTGATGGAGCCTGGGGCGGTGGCGCGCTCACAGCCTTCTGCTGCAGAGCGCTGGCGCTGGGCGGGCTTCCATGCATCTGGACAAGATGTTCGCCTGCCCTTGCTCTCATTGTTGCCTGCCCTTCCTGTCAGGCCACTGGCAATGGAGCTGGAGGAGTTCTTGAGCAGAGAACGAGTCAGATGGAGATGAAAAGCCCCTGTCTCTGGGTAATGGATGTTAAGATTATGGAGGAGCCCCAGATTCCTGTGATTGATGAATTCACAATCAGAGACCATAAGGCCATCTGATTCCTTCAGGGAACTCTGATGGGCCAGCTATGTGGGAAATTTAGTCCCAGCGTCTCCTCTGTGGCTTAACCCTATCTTAATTGGTTATATCATAAGCCAGCAGCTAGCAGGATCCAGGTCTGTTCAGGGTATCTTGGGATATATTTCAGCAAGGTTATGCATACAGTGATGGAAGGTTCTTGTCTTGGTGTATCTTCTGCCTCACCATCAGTATACTTTTTAGCTGGAGACTCACCAGTGGCCCATACCCTCCCTGCTCCCATCAGCTTCCTGTGTCTTATCAGGTCCCTTCTCAGCACTGTACTGGCTCAGTGCATCAAGAATGGGTGGATGGGTGTGTATGAGTGTTGAGTGTGGATGTGTATATACCAATAAATAAACTGGTCTTGAGACAACATACACATGGCTCTGGTCTTTTTTTTTTTTAAACTTCAAACTTACCTGATACATCTAGCTTATTCCACAGTCCTAAGGGCTGTTGTATGCTGGAATGTAAATAGCAGAGTTTTTCAAACTTGTAGTTAGTAACCTTCTGTTTACTTATATAACCATGGAATTGATAGGTTAATGTTTGGGTTACTTGTGCCAAGGGAGTATAGGAAAAGGAGTGAGGAGTCCTAAGTGCTGGGATTGATTTATTTCCTTCTCTTCCTCTGTACACGCCTGCTTCACTATTCTCATAGCCTTTCACACTGATGCCAGAGGATAAGTAACTCTATCCTAAACACCCTTCAGTCATGTCACTCTGCTGTGCACTTATGTAGCAACTCCCCAGCACCTCTAGATCTGAGATCCAAGTCTTTGGGGCAGGACAAGAGGCTCTCATGACGTTTTCCCATGCCCTCTCTCCCTCTCAGGCTTCCCTGGTGGCTCAGAGGTTAAAGCGTCTGCCTGGAATGTGGGAGACCTGGGTTCAATCCCTGGGTCGGGGGAAGATCTGTCTTGAGTCGGCCTAACTCAGAAATGTGTCTATCCAGCCCCGTCACCAGAAGAAGGCAGCACAAATACGTTTCTTGCCTTTGCAGCTGTGAACTTTCCAGACCCACTTCAAGCGTCACCTGGGAGGCACTGCCTGCCTCTCCTCAGCAGAATTAGGTAACCAGCAACCCTTTTTGACCTGGGCACTCTGTGCCCACCACAATATTGCCTAGTCATTGTCCTCTCTAGTCTTTCCCACAGGGCTGTGAAGAAGCTCCTTTAAGTGAATCCCATTGATCTCATGTGTCCCTAGATGAATATACTAGAATGAATAAATGAGCTAACATTATCTCAGAGGGTTTTTATGAGGATTATTATTAAATCTAAAAATTGAGAACTTTTCTGTGCCAGACACTGTTCTAAGCATGGTAAATGTATTAGTTCATCAAACCTTCACAACCCTGTGATGTATCATCATCACCATTTTATAGAACAGAAAATTGTAAAGCTGAGACCATGTAACTGGTATGATATAGCTATGTAGAAGTTTGTTAAAAGTTCTGACCCACTACCAGTATATGCTCTTCTTTTGAGTGAGCTTGAGCCCCTACCTTGAGGCTAAGCCCCCCACCTGCCTTTCTCAGACTTTCATCTTTGCCGCTCCTACAGCACTCGGCTCCTCTGCTCTTTGTGGAGACTTCTTTCTTTGTTCACTGGAATGGTGCAGTCCCTGATGGCAGCGTAATACAGCCTTGCATCTTCAAGGGGAACCATTCCACCGATGATATGGGATGGCAGAGTCCATGGGCACAGATGGCAGGATGAGAGCAAGACAAAGCCACCTTTGATTCCGGGTGGCAAACAGGCAGTGGAAGTTGCTGGCCTAGTGCCTGCAAGCCTCTAGGGGTCCCCTACTACCCTCTCAATGATGAAAGGAAGACTTGACCAACTTTGGTGACCTGTTGGCTAAAGGAATGAGATCTGAAGGATTTCAGGAAAACTGCTGTTTCTTAACATTGCCATCCACTGGGTGGGAAATGTAGATGAAACAGGCTTATGTGGAAATGTGAACTTGACATTGGACTGGCTGCGTTTGAGATGAGACCCCGACGTCGGGTTTCTATCAGCATTTGTGAAAAAGAAGACTCTATATGTTTCTCCCTTGAACATTTTTCTTTGCTCCTCTTAGGAATGTACCCAGCATAGTGAGAGGCAGAGAATCTGAATTTGGTGTTTGCCTGTGGCTGAGGGATGAGGCACAGCCATAATCACTGTGGCATTTGGAATTCCCATCTGGGTCTCGGTGGTACGCCCCTAGCCATGACCCTAGTCCCACCCCTTCAGTTCTTCCTGAGCTTAGCTCACTTCCAGGTGTCTCAGCCCTAGCCTGGAGCCCAGAGGCCAGGAATTCAGACAAGTCCGGGGGACGTGACATGTTAGCTCTTACCCATGAAATAGTAAAACTGAACTGAGGGGGCTTCTCTGCTCTCACCCTCCATTGTACCTTCTTTACCTCCCTCTCCAGCTGGTCAACCACCTGCAGCACTTTAAAAGGTTTTTCGCTGCCAACTCGGTTACCCAAGGATGTTTATTAAACTGCAGCAAATAGTACTCTAAGTGTTCCACAGTTCATACCAATTATCTAAACACTCCAAGAAGTTCCTCTCTACACACTGTCAATTGGTATATTGACTTCAAATAATTCTTCTTTTTATTCTAGCAGATTCCCTAAAGTTCATTATTAGGCAGCATTTGATTAAGCCTGTTTGATTTATTGCAGGTGCTTCCACTGGAGACCAAATTTAAGCTGATTTCCCTAAAGAACTCACTCGTTACTCATTAATTGGAGTTTTATCTGTAATTCAATGTGAAACTTAAGTATTTGTTAATTTAAGAAAGTCTCTGTGCTTTGATGACAAATAAGACCTTGGACACGACTGAGCGACTGAACTGAACGGAACTGAACTGTGCTTTAATGACAAATGTTTATCCCATGAAAATAATAAATGAGTCTAGGCTCCAGTTTGACAAAACTTTGCCATTCACACATCTGTCCAGTTCAATTCAGTCACTCAGTTGTGTCCAACTCTTTGCAACCCCATGAATTGCAGCATGCCAGGCCTCCCTGTTCATCAGCAACTCCCAGAGTTCACCCAGACTCATGTCCATCGAGTCTGTGATGCCATCCAGCCATCTCATCCTCTGTCATCCCTTTCTCCTCCTGCCCCCAATCCCTCCCAGCATCAGAGTCTTTTCCAGTGAGTCAACTCTTTGCATGAGGTGGCCAAAGTATTGGAGTTTCAGCTTTAGCATCATTCCTTCCAAAGAACACCCAGGACTAATCTCCTTTAGAATGGACTGGTTGGATCTCCTTGCAGTCCAAGGGACTCTCAAGAGTTTTCCCCAACACCACAGTTCAAAAGCATCAATTCTTTGGCCCTCAGCTTTCTTCACAGTCCAACTTTCACATCCATACATGACCACTGGAAACACCATAGCCTTGACTAGACGGACCTTTGTTGGCAAAGTAATGTCTCTGCTTTTGAATATGCATCTAGGTTGGTCATAACTTTTCTTCCAAGGATTAAGCATCTTTTAATTTCATGGCTACAATCACCACCTGCAGTGATTTTACAGTGGAAGTGAGAAATAGATTTAAGGGACTAGATCTGATAGATAGAGTGCTTGATGAACTATGGACGGAGTTCGTGACATTGTACAGGAGACAGGGATCAAGACCATCCCCATGGAAAAGAAATGCAAAAAAGTAAAATGGCTGTCTGGGGAGGGCTTACAAATAGCTGTGAAAAGAAGGAGAAAAGGAAAGATATAAGCATCTGAATGCAGAGTTCCAAAGAATAGCAAGGAGAGAGAAAGCCTTCCCCAGCGATCAATGCAAAGAAATAGAGCAAAACAACAGTATGGGAAAGACTAGAGATCTCTTCAAGAAAATTAGAAAATTAGAGATACCAAGGGAACATTTCATGCAAAGATGGGCTCGATAAAGGACAGAAATGGTATGGACCTAAAAGAAGCAGAAGATATTAAGAAGAAATGACAAGAATACACAGAACTGTACAAAAAAGATCTTCATGACCAAGATAGTCACACTGGTGTGATCACTCACCTAGAGCCAGACATCCTGGAATGTGAAGTCAAGTGGAATGTGAAGCTAGTGGAGGTGATGGAATTCCAGTTGAGCTATTTCAAATCCTGGAAGATGATGCTGTGAAAGTGCTGCACTCAATAGGCCAGCAAATTTGGAAAACTCAGCAGTGGCCACAGGACTGGAAAAGGTCAGTTTTCATTCCAATCCCAAAGAAAGGGAATGCCAAAGAATGCTCAAAGTAAAGTAATGCTCACACTTGGAAAATTCCAGCAAGTTGTTTCTTCCAGGTGGGAGGCTCAAGGACTTAAAGACTGAGAAATAAGTATACAATGACAATACTTGACAATCAACCCTAATAGCCATTGCTGAGAACTGTTCATTTGTAAGATTATGAATATCAACCTCAAATTCCAATTGAAATTGAGAAGAAATAAACTTATCCAGCAACCCGAGAACCTATGAGTTCCTTAGTAGAGATAAGTGTCTTTCTCTTGGTCAGACCATGACCACTTACTGGGCAACTGAATGCGGTGGGATTGTATCCCCCTAGGAGCTTGGAAGGTGCCAGGGCCAGAAGAAATGAATCTGATGGGAAAAGATACCCCTTGAATGGGTAGTTCGATGTTTGCATTGGATAATAAGAATGAATAATTTGATACCCACACGTGTTACCCTCCTCATCTCCAAGGGCAATGAGCCACGGAGAGCTAAGAGTTGTGGCAGTGACCTAAGTATTCCTCTCCAGTCTTTCCAAGGAGGTAAGACTGTCCAACTGAAGAAAAATGCACAACCTAACAATTGAAAGGTATGTTTTACTTGGGGGAACTTACTGAGGACTATAGCTAGAGGGGAGAGCCTCTCAAATAGCTCTGAGGGACTGTTCTGCCAGGACATATAGGAGTTTTTGCTAAAAATAAAAATATAGTCAAATGTCAAAGATTACTGATAATCACAAAAAAACAGGCATATCACATTAATGATTTTAGTGCCTTTCTGTATATGGGAATATGCAACAGTCTGGGCTTATTGGCATTACCCTTTACATAAGCATCTTAACAGTCTAGGGCCAGTATCTGAACCACATAATGCTTTCTGTTATTTTCTCCATCTAGGAAATGGGTGCACCTTGCCACTACAGTGTCTGATGACTGGATGGCAGGCAAGATTTTTTATTTACTGAAATGGAAAACATTCCAGTAAATGGAACAGCAAATGGAATACACCCCTTGTCCACAGTGTAAACACAGTGACATAAACCCAAAAAGAAAATCTCACAAATGGGGAAAGATTAGGCCAGTTTATGCTTCCCGGTAGACCCAGACCTGCCTGGTGGTTTGGGATGAGTGAGCCATGGAGAAACTCACCCACCGCTCCCCACCCCCTCCGCCCCCCGCCACTCTTCTGTGCTCTCGCCTGCATTCTGTGAGCCTGCTCTGAGGCTTGCTTCTCCTGTTGCTTACGCAGGGTTTCTGGAGAAACCTCCAGGAGCAGTGTGTTGTCTTCTCTCTCCAGGATCAAGTCAGGAAGATAGGTGTGGTAGAGATGGTGCAGCTGGGCCTGGAGCTAGTGCAGAAAGGGCATCAGGGCCTGGGCCTGGCTGATAAAACTGGGTCAAGTCTGTTGTGAAGGGCCCGAAAGAATTGAGGCTGGAATGTACTGCACTCTGAATCCCCTGACTTCTGTAATGATTCTGAAACTTATAATTTGCAATAAGCCAGACACAGCCTGAAGCAGTCGGAATTAATAGTTTCTAGTCTGAATTGACTAAATTATAGCTGAATTCTAGCTCCTGATGCTTTAACAATTAACGTATGTGATCTCTATCCAAATCCTTCATCTCAATTCTCCACCCACCTTCTTCCCCTCAGGAAGCTAGTCTTTGGGAAATGGCATCCCATATGGGGAGATTCCTAGCTTCATTTCCTTGGATTGTTCTTTATAAACCCCTTGCTCCCAACCCTCAACGAAATTGGCTTCATCCTCTGAGCTGTAGACAGGGACCAGAATCTCCTGCAGACTGGAGTATCAGAAGAGTGTGGCAAGAGGGCATGCTATTTGGCTTGGAATAAAGGGATAGTGTCTGACTCCAGTCACCCTGATTTGATCACCTCCCACTTCCTCACAGGACTCCTAATGGTGCACCAGAGGAGAGGCAGGAATTAGACAGGGGAAACCCACAGATTCCAGCTCTATACCCCTGTCTGCTGGCTGTGTTCTGAGTGCTAGGAAAATGAGCATGCTCAGGTAATTGAAAGGGAATGAACCTAGTGGGATGGAGTGCAGGAGACTGTGAATAGCACCTATGAACTAGAGTGCAACAGAATGCTGAATGAAATTTCCTACGTGTCCCCCAAGGATTTCCGTAAAATCTTGTCTTTGCCCAGCCAATGAACCAGACATGGCTTCCTTTGTAATGGTGAAAAAAGGGTTCGGGCACCTCGTGACCACCAGCAGTGTGGTGCCTCGGATGCTTTGGGAGCATCATCTGCTTCACAAGCCCTGGCCCTGCAACGTGTCCGGACCACCGAGGTGGAAGAGGCTATAGCATCAGTCATCTCCTCCCTCTATATCACAGACACTCTTCTAGCACCCAGTCTTTATTTATTTTTTAAAAAAAGAAATCCAAATAAGTTAGCAAAAAAAATATACAAAACAATGGCAAAACCACACAATGCTTAGTTAACAAAATTAATCACCCCAGGAGCCCCTGCCCCCCGCCCCGCACCTATCCCTGGCAACTTCAGCACAGAGACCTTGGTCAGATGGCAGCTTTACAAACAACACACAAAACAAAACAAAACATAAAACCACTGGAAGGTTCCCAGGATTCACTGTAAAAGCTTGGCCCCCCCAGTGACTTGGGAACTGGATTATTCCTCTCCCTTATCTCAATTCAGGGCAGGCCCAGCCCAGCCACTGGCATAGGAAGAGACGAACAGGAGATGTGCATAATCTGTCCAGGTCAAGACGCTGTCTTCATATCTCAAGCTATCTTTTCAGGGAGTGGATTTGGAGGCTGCATAACAATCAAAGGGCAGCTCCTGAGTTGCCCCCTGACCAGAGGGCTTACACAAGGGGGCACTCTGGTCCCTTGCTTTATCTCCCTGGAAACAGAACTGCCCTCTTGCTCTAAGGAGTCAGCTAAGTGAGAGCATTCTTTCCCTCTCTGGGTGGCAGGTTAACCTTAAGTGGATGAGGAGGGGGTAGTCTGGCATTTGTCAGCCCCAGAGCTGGTTTTCTGGCATCAGGAAAGCCTGGCTTAGAAGAGCCCTGCTGCAGAAGTGGTGGCATCTGTGGCCAGCTTGGGGGTGGGGGGGGGCTCTCATGGATGCCCATCCTGGCAGACAATCTCAGTTTGGTATGGCTTCATCTGGGAAGGCCACAGTGACATCCTCCACTGTGATGCTGTCCACGATGGAGGTGAGGGAGTGCAGATTGTGGGCATCTGTAGGGTCCGCTGGGAGCAGATGATCTATAAGGAGAAGGTAGGAAGATGTTACCTGGTTGGTGAAAGGATCGTATGACCAGAGTCAGCTTTGGAGTAGCACAGGTTTTCCAGGACAGTTGGATGAGAAAAGCTTGGGGTTCTACTCCACAGCCCATGCCTTTCCTAATGCTAGGTGCACACGTGTGTGTGTGTGTGTGAACACCAGTGTGCCCTCTGAAATCCCCGGTGTAGTTAGAATTTGGAAGCAGCTATTCTGAGGTAGAGCCAGAATACTGTATCCTGGGAGACTGGAACTGCCCTTTGCTGGCCAGTTTTGCAGCGTTGACTCAGCAATTCCCAGAGCAGGGACACTGTCCTCTCTGTGGGGAAGGTCAGCCACCAGGCAGCAGCCGGGCTGTTGCAGGAGGCCTAGACAACTCCTTAGCGGGTCAAAGCTTCAGAGAGGCACAGGGCCTGCTAGCCCACCATGTGGGGCCCTAGTTTCAAACACCTCCTAGAGAGGCTGAGGGAAAAGTACTGGAGCAGGGAATAAGGGAAGAGGGAAGAACTGGGCCTAGAGACAGACTGCGTGATTTGAGTCAAAGCAAGCAGGGTCCTGGTCTCACTTACCCCCTGGGTTGGGGCCAAACTCCAGTGCGCTGCCCCACTGTGGACTGCAGGAGGCACTATGGGAGCTGCATTCACTGGGCACCTGCAAGACAGAATGGAGGCCATGGGTTAGGGCACCACCATTCTTGGTAGTGTCTCTTTTGTCCAGTCCCAGTGGCCAGAAGTGCCTGTGGTGGGGTTGGAGGGAGGCTCACAAGCTGCAGCCCTCCAGCCTAGCACAGCCCCTATTTCAGAATCTTCAAAATTACCTCTCTTAATTTGGCCACAGAACCCCTGCTTCAGGGCCTTTCCCAGCACCCATCCTGGGGTGATTCTGCCCCTAAAGAGTGCTCTGTGGTTTCCTGACTCTGGGATAGGGGTGAAGGAGGCAGAGTGTCTGGCCCAACCGGGCCCACTTCTGTGCAGGGAGGCTGAGTGGGTTTCCTCTCTGCTCGCCATACCCAGGATGGGGTTGACTAAGGGGCGAATCAGTCTTCTTAGGTACGCTTGACCTTGCCTTTGAGGCCCTAAGGCCAGACGCTGGGGTTAACCTTCCTCCTCATCCAGATGACTCTGGACTTGCTTCTGGACCCCTCCTTCAGGCCTGTGCCACCCCCCTCCACATGCCTCTCCTCCCAGTTGCCTTTGTCTTGTCTGGAAAGGACACGGGGACACAGGAGGTCAGCTGGGCGGTCCAGCTGTAACAAAGGAAAGGCATCCTGCAGCCTCCTAAGACCCTGCCTGGCTCCTGCTCCAGCCATCTGACTGAGCCCACGATGGGTCCCCTGAGGCTGTCCAGATGCCTCCTATGCCCCCCTCCCCGGGCAGGCGGTGGGGTGGCCACTTACCCCTGGCTGGGGTCCGCCCCCACCTCGGTAGCGGAGATCGCGCTCCTCCTGGTTGAGGGAGCTGAGCAGGGCCTGCAGGCGCTCTATGTACTGGATGGCGCTGCGCAAGATCTCCACTTTGGGCAGCCGCTGGTTGGGGTTGAGCAGGGTGCTCCTCTTGAGGGCCTCGAAGGCTTCATTCACCTTCTTGAGTCTGCGCTTCTCCCTCAGAGTGGCGGCGCGCCGCCGGTCCACAGACACCGACTTCCGCTTGCACACCTTACACGCCCACGGCAGGCACTGGCCCGGGCAGTGCTCCGCGGGCCCCAGCCCCTTGTCTTCAAGGGGCACGCGAGCCTCAGGGCTCAGGCCGAGCTCAGCCCGCTCGTAGCCTGGCGGCTCGAAGCCCTGGAGGTGGACAGGCAGGTAGTTCTCCCCGTCATAGAAGTGAGGTTCCTGATAGAAGTAGGGAGAGGTCTCATACAGCTCCATGGGGTCAGCAGAGACTTGTTCCTGCCACCAGCCCCCAAGCTCCTGCGGCCCCTCACGCCAACTGCTGGGTGCCATTTAAACCCTCCCCGCTGGCATGGAACCAGAGATAAATATAGCCAACGCCACAGAAACTTGAGCCCCACTCTAAGCTGTTGCTGCACATCAAGACGCTTACAGTGGATTAGGCGTGATTCCCCTTCCCTCCCCCCCTGCACACACCACCCCGGCCCCTGCCCCAGCCAGCCTACCCCTAGCTGGCTCCCGTGCACTGGGAGGGAGGCCACAGGGTGTAATCTGACTAGTTTTCATTTCTCGACAGCCCCCGTGGGGGCCGGGGAGCTGGGGGAGGACACACATTCTCCCCTCATCTGCTCCTTTCAATTACTCCTAGCTGGGCGGCCTGCCTGCTGCTAGCCTCAAAGAAGAGGGGTGGGGTGGGGGAAGGACAAGGAAGGAGCAGGCTTAGGCTGGAAGGGGCCATAGGAAGTCAGTCTACTCATCTCCCGGCTTCCTCATAGCGCCTTACCCAGACTGTGTTGGTGAGATGAAACTCTTCAAAAGATTCCCTTTCCAGAGGGTGACAGCACTTCAGTTTGCAGACATGTATGGATACTCGGTGTCCAGGGTAAAAAGGACTGGCAGATGGATTCAACTTTTAAGTATTCAAAGCAGTTTTGATATCATATATTTCTTAGAGCTCATGTGATTGTGGATAAACTGAGGCAAAAGGAATTTTTCGGTCTTGTTTTCTCTTTTTTGGTAAGAGTCAGTGGAAGTTTTCTCTTTAATACAGCTGACCAGGGTTAAAGCAGAGATTGGAATTAACAGTCTACACATCACCATCTTCCCCACAGTGGCTAGGTCAACGTCTATTAAGCCCTCTGTCTCCTCTCTTTCTGACTCTGAATCATTTATCTGTCTTCCCATGTCACCTTTTCAACTTGTTTCCTACCCAATTTAGACACCAGGATTCTCCTGGCTCCTTAATGTGGGTGAGGAGGGAAGGAGAGAAAGCAGAGACCTTCAAATGCAGTTTAAATATACCCTCTCCTTGACCATTTGGCTGAGTTGCTCTGGTCTTCCCATCTGAGCCATCAGCTTTATATATACCATGCAGATCTCAAATGTCAGGTGGAGGAGGGACTGCTTAATCTTTGGGCTTCGCAGTCTGTGATCACCTCTCAGCTGATGCTTTGGGGTCTGAGGGAACAATGATCCCAATACAGTAGGCAGGCCTCAGAGATCAGCAGTGAACAAGGCTCAGTCTTAGGACTGAAGAATCATAGGGATGCCCAAAGCAGTGTCTCTACCCTTGAGGACCTTCCCATCTAGTAGACCCTGCTGGCCACCTAATTCCCTTCCCAGGTAGCCATTGTCCAACATCTGCTGACTTCCTAAGGCAGCCCATTCCACTAATGAGCAGGAAGCCCTTCTGGGTTTAAACTGCAGCCTGCACCCTGAATCTTCTGTCCTTTGATCCCAGTTTTTTTGTCCCCTATGACACTCTGGACTTAGCCTCATTTCTTCTCAAATGACAGATGAGACTGATGTTACAAGTTCCAGCTGGTGGCAAGGATAATAAGAGGAAGAAGAACTGTGCTGGAGTCTTGGGGAAGACTTCACAGGGGAGGTGAGATCTGAATAGAGCTTGAAAAATGCAGCATTCCACCCTCTCTTTGTCTATGGTAAGGAGCAGAAAAATGTTGCTATCCCAAAAATGTGTCCTTTGGGATAAAGAACAGAGATGAGGAGGGTACATTGCTAGACATTTTTTTTTTTTTAACCCAAGCATGTTGAGGGGAAGCAACAAGGCCTTAATTTGGTTTTTGGTTTTACTAGTGTAATAAAAAGTGGCAGTATAGGAGCTATGGGTTGTAAACTTTGCTTTGATCCTGACCAGATAGGCTGATAGCTGTGGCGTTCCTGATAGCTCAGTTGGTAAAGAATCCACCTGCAATGCAGGAGGCCCTGGTTTGATTGCTAGGTCTAGAAGATCCACTGGAGAAGAGAAAATCTACCCTCTTCAGTATTCTTGGGCTTCCTTCATGGCTCAGTTGGTAAAGAATTTGCCTCCAGTGTGGGAGACCTGAGTTCGATCCCTGGATTAGGAAGATCCCCTGAAAAAGGGAATGGCTACCTACTCCAGTATGCTGGCCTGAAGAATTCCATGGACTCTATAGTCCATGGGGTCACATAGAGTCAGACACAACTAAGCAGCTTTCACTTTCAGATAGGGTGAAGAAGAATCTATTAATATTTCTAACACCCCACCAAGAAAAGAAAAAAGAAAACCCTTGCCTCAGTTTACACTCCAATTTCGAGTGCTGAGAAAAAGAGTGATGTTGAAGTTACTATAGAAACCCAGAAATTGCACTGTTTTGTCCTTTTGGGATCCGGTCTGCCACACTCTTAAACAATGTGACCTCATCCTCTAAAAATGGAAGCAGGAGAATTGAGCTTGTTCTGTGATTACTTCTAGGATCTTAATAGACTGGTTCCAACTGGGAAAAGGAGTACATCAAGGCTATATATCATCACTCCGCTGATTTAACTTATATGCAGAATACATCGTGGAAATGCAGGGCTGGATGAAGCATAAGCTGGAATCAAGATTGCCAGGAGAAATATCAATAACTTCAGATATGCTGCTGACACCACCCTTATGGCAGAAAGTAAAGAAGGACTAAAGAGCCTCTTAACGAAAGTTAAAGCGGAGAGTGAAAAAGTTGGCTTAAAGCTCAACATTCAGAAAACGAAGATCATAGCACCTGGTCCCATCACTTCATGGCAAATAAATGGGGAAACAGTGGAAACAGTGGCAGACTTTATTTTGGAGGGCTGCAAAATCACTGCAGATGGTGACTGCAGCCATGAAATTAACAGATGCTTGCTCCTTGGAAGAAAAGCTATGACCAACCGAGACAGCATATTAAAAATCAGAGACGTTACTTTGCCAACAAAGGTCCGTCTAGTCAAGGCTGTGGTTTTTCCAGTGGTCACGTACGGATGTGAGAGTTGGACTATAAAGAAAGCTGAGCACTGAAGAATTGATGTCTTTGAACTGTGGTGCTGGAGAAGACTCTTGAGAGTCCCTTGGACTGCAAGGAGATCCAACCAGTCCATCCTAAAGGAGATCAGTCTTGAGTTTTCATTGGAAGGACTGATGTTGAAGCTGAAAGTCCAATACTTTGGCCACCTGATTCGCAGTGCTGACTCGATGGAAAAGATGATGCTGGGAAAGATTGAGGGCAGGAGGAGAAGGGGACGACAGAGGATGAGATGGTTGGATGGTATCACCGACTCAATGGACATGAGTTTGGGTAAACTCTGGGAGTTGGTGATGGACAGGGAGGTCTGGCATGCTGCAGTCCATGGGGTTGCAAAGGGTTGGACATGACTGAGCAATTGAACTGAACTATCTAGTTTGTGAGTGTGGATACTGTGCAAATGCTAAATTACAGTGCGAGAGAGATGTTTTAATTCAGCAGTAAACATGGGGTCATGACCTATTGCACATGAGTGGGTTCATCAAATGAATGTTTCAGTTTATAGAAAATCAAAACCACCAAAAGCTGGAGTCTTTGTGGAAGGGGAAGAGATCCCTGGATTGGATCTTGGAGAAATGGTAGGATTTGGATGAGGAGAAGAGGGCAGGGGGATCATTGGGTAGATGAGCTTGTATGGAGCTCAGGGTTCAAGTAAGTAGATGACTGGACAAGCCTGCACAGATGAGAGGAGGCCCACCTGGCAGCAGGGAAGGACTTGGGGCCAGGAGACCACAACAGAAGACCATGACAATGACACAGTGCCAAGTGCCGGAGACCTGCAGAAGCCACGCAGACAAGAGGGTGGGGTCAGCTGGGAGAGGATGCAAGTTTCAGCTGGTAAAGGGATGGTACATGTGCACGATAGGGGAATCATTGCTGTATTAATGAAAGGGCACCTGGCACATGGAAACACCCCTAAAATGTTCATTCCCTTCCTTGTTTTATCCCCTCCTCCACTCCTGGCCTCTCCCTCAGGCTATTTCTCTGGCTGTCTTCATTGTCTCCAGGGGACCAGAACAACAGGAATGAGAGAGCGGAAACACGACCCCATGCCATGTGTGTACATAGTCACTCATTCACTTTTTCAGTCAAGGATTACGTAATCTGTACCTTGTGCTGGAGTCAGAGTCACTAGTGTGAATAAGACGTGGTCTTTCTGCCATCTCCACTTCACCCATGGGAAGATGATTGTACAAAGTCGGTGATAATAGAGTAGCCAAGAAATAGTGCTTAATAAAATCCAGAGAAGGAATTTATTCGTTTATTCCTTTCTCGGCTCAACTCAGTTTCCTGAGAGCCTACTCTCTCTCATTCCCTGGGCAAGACTGGACATTGGCAAGAGTGGCAAATAACGTCAGTTCCTGCCCTCAGTCTGGGTGTGAGTTTAGCCTCATGTCTGTGTATCACTTGCTTCTGACCAAATGTGAAGACAGGACTGGGAGATGAGGGTGACCTTGTGTCTGGGTTTCAATGAATCCCTGTCTGTGGATGTATTTGTGTATGTCTGTTCAAGTAAGTGGCTTGTGGACTACGTTAAATCCCAGCTGTGAGGCAAAGACCCTTCCAGGACTGAGAAATTAGGCTGGCCCAAGTGTCTCTGACCTCAGAACCCTAATGGAGAGACTGGCCCTTTTCTCACCTTGTTCCTCTCTCAGAGCTGACCTGTGGAAAACTTGCCCCTAGAGGCCCCCCCTGCATATTCGTCTGCTCCATGCTAACCAGCCTCTGATGGATGGGAACACATTGGTGCCAAGCACAGAACAGCCTTTGTGCTCTGCCACCAGTGGTGATCCATCAGCTCTAACCTGACAGCAGGGCGTCAGGCCTTAACCCCTACCCCGCTGGCGCGGGCGCTCAGGGGCCCCTGCTCTGACTGCAGCCTCCTGCTCTAGCAGTCCTCCTTCCTCCAGGGGGAGCCCTTGTCCCCGTCCACGGCTCCAGAGCCAGGCTGTTTGTGCCCCTACCCTGACTGTCTCAACTTGATTCTGTCTATTTGCATGCTGGGCTGATCTCATTTGCATGGTACTGGTTGAATTTCAGAATGCTCAGAGATCCCTTTCACCTGCTCCTGACTCTTTGTTTCTGCATCTGCTGCATACCCAGTCCCAGCTGTCTGCTTCCCAGGATCTTCCAGTCCCTACTGACCTCACAGCGGGGCTGACCTGGGCTGCTAATTTGCTTGACTTACATCAAAGCAAGTTTCCTATCCCAGAGTCTCACATGCGTAGGTATAAAGGATCAAGGAGGAGGTCTGGAAGGGTGGGAGCCTCTGGTTTCTCCAGACAGGCCCCACATTTTGTTTGCCTAGGCTAGTTCTCTGGTATTATGAATGAGTACCAGGTGGGAGCTGGGTGGCAGAATGCACGTGCATTTCAATAGGACTTAGATGCAAGAACATGGCATGCAAATCAGCATTATTTTTAGGACTTTGTAGCAGGGTGAGAAGAGATCACAGAATCTTAGAACGTCCAAACTGTGAGGAAGTCTAAAAATCAGTGCACCTTCTTTTTATATATTGGGTGCACAGAGCACTAGTGTCAGAAGTGTGAATGATGTTGGCTCTTAGCCGGAGTTTAGGCCTCGGAGCTGAAAGAAGATGCCTCCTCTCCCTCTCTGAGGCTGACAGGTGAAGAAGTGTGCTTTGAATACATGTTTTCCAGGTAAGCCTGAGGCCATAGGTGGGAGGCAGCAAGGGAATTGGAAGTGCTCTAGGTTTCAAATAGAGTGTTTAGAGAGCTATTGGGAGAGGTAGTGATGGAGAAATGAATAGAAGACACAAGAGAAGGGTGAGACAATTGGCTGGAGAGACCAGGGGGAGTCCTGAAGTCTTGAGAAAGAAGGAGAGGTTTGGACGCAGATGGGAGACGCATGGTGGAGAAATGAGGGGGAGGGGAGGGCTCCAGGCCTCTGGAGACAACACATTGTTTCCACTGAGAACTGAGCATCAAATTACCACTGGGAAATCCGTCCCTGCCTGGAATCTGGAGATCAGGGCCAGGCTCATTCATCAAGAATCTCTGGTGTTGGGGTGGGGAAGTGCAGGTCCGGAGGTGGTAGGGTCCTCCGGAAATGAGGGTCATGGAGAGGTGGTTGGTAGACACAAACTGCAAAGCTACTTTTTAAAATAAATAGAACAGGGCTTAGCAGAGCATGTGGCAGTGTAAACCTAAGGAACTTGGGGAAAATATAGGTGAGGATTTCTTATGAGTAGTTCATGCTTCTGTGAGGGCTTGACCTTCAGCTCCCAGTTGAAACAGTTCAGGGAAAGAGGAAGAGGGAACCCTAGATACGGAGTCAGGGCACGTTACTGTCCCCAGTTCTGAGCTCTCCTGTTTGTAAATCAAGATGCTGGATTGAATGGTTCCAGTGGCCCTTTGAGAGGTGACATTCTTTTTCTGACACAGCATGTGGGGCTGTAGGAAGTACTCCTGGGGTCGGGGTAGAAGGACTGTTTTGAGTGTTTAAATCAGATGCAGCTCTGAAGATCGATTCATAGGGTCCGAGCAGGCAGGTTTCCTTGGCTAGTCTGTCCTTTTCCCGTCTCCACTCTGCTCCCATACTCAGGCTCACTGAAGGGCACCTGGGATGTTGTGTGGCCCCACTTCAGCCTACCTAGAACTGCGTAGCATGTGTGTGTCACACTCATCTCTAACAGCACACCCCACCTGTCCCCCTTCTCTTCCAGCCGCTCAGTTCTCTCCTCCCTGTGGGCTAAGAGTCCTAGCATGCCACCCCACCCCCTCCTGCTCCCTGGACAGCTTCTATTTCTGCCTCTTTGACGAGTTGTGACATATTTGGGAGCAGCTGCTGCCTGGGTGGAAGTGCTTTTGCTTTTCTCCCAGCTCTATCTTCTCCTCCCCAATATCTCTTTCAATAGCCACCACTTCCCAGAATTTGCTCTAAGACCCTCCCTGCATTCCTCTCCCTGGAACTCAGGCCCCCAGCTTTTCCTAGGTTCCTGCAGGCATGGCCAGGGCTGCTGGCTGATATGGAGGGAGCTTTGTAGGATAGGAAGTCAGGTGGCCAGGTGGAGGGAACAGATCTTTTCTGCCAAGGCCCAGGTTGTTGTGGTTGGAGGCAAATTTTTTCCTCCTTTGGGATTCACTTTTCTATCTTTCAAATGGGGAAGATAAGTAATGTCTTCCCCGCCAGCTGTAAGTAGCTGTGCCACCTATTAACTGTAGGTGACTGACGTCACCATTCAGTAGTTCCTCTCTAACCCAGTTCATCAAAAGCCCCTCAATCTCTGCTCCCCTCTGTATCTTAACAATTCCTAGCTTCACACAAAGCCAGAAATTATTCAAATTTCCACTAGTTATAGCAAGAGCCTCACAAAAGAGTCACACTTTAGCAATAAAATAAAGAGTACTCTAAATCTGCTTTTTAAAAGTTTAAAAACAAGCCTCAAGCAAAGAGTCAAACTAACTTCCTACTGGAACAAAGTCTAACACTCATCAAAGGAATATGATAAAATTCAACACTCAATTATATAAAATTAATGTCAGTTATTCAATCAAAGGTTAGTAGGCAGCAAAGAAGCAGGAAAAAAAAAATGTGACCTAAAATCAGGAGAAAATTTTCTCCTATAATCAATCAGGAGAAAAATCAGTAATTGGAATAGACCCAGAAATGATAGAGATGATATATTAATAGACAAGACAATTAAAAGGGCTTTTAAATATGCTCAATATGCTTAAGGATTTAAAGAAAAATGTGAGCATAATGAAGAAAAGAAATAGAAGATATAAAAAGAAATCAAAATTTCACTGGTGGAATTATTTATTAGTCTGCTTTGGCTGCCATAACAAGATAGCGCAGGCTGGATGGCGTAAACAACAGCACTTTATTTACTCACCGTTCTGGAGGCTAGAAGTCTGAAATCAGAGTACCAGCATGGTTGGATTCTAGTGAGAGTCCTCTTGCTGGCTTGCAGGTTGCTGCCCTCATGCTGGGTGCTCACATGGCTTTTCCTTGAAAGAGAGATCAATCTCTCTCATATTTCTTCTTATAAGGGTAATAATTCCATCAGACCAGGCCCGCACCCTTAATACCTAACCAACTCCACAGCCGCATCTTCAAATACAGTTACATTGATTACACTGAGGGATTAGGGTTTCAACATATGAAGATGGGGATACATTGAGTTCATAAAAGATTAGACATTGCAGAGAAAGATTTCATTGAATCTGAATACAAAGTAATAGGAAAAATAAAAAATGAACCAAAAAAATATTTTTAAAAAGAGTTTCAGTGACATGTGGGACAGTATCAAGTGAATTAATATGCATGTAATTAAAGTTCCAGAAAGGGGCAGAAAAATATTAGAAGAAATAATGGCTAAATGTTTACAAGTTTGGTAGAAACTATGAACTCACAAATCTAAGTCACTTAATGAAGGATAAACACAAAGAGAACCACACCAAGGAGCATCAGAAGCAAAGTTTCGAAAATCAGTGATAAGAGAAACATTTGAAAGCGGTCAGAGTAAAAGAGGCCTATTGTGTATAGAGGAATGAAGATTGTTAAAAGCTGCGAAGTATTATGAGGGATGCTATGGAGGACAGAAGGCAGTAGAACCTCTTGAAAGTGCTGAAAGAAAAGAAAATCTATCAAACAAGATTCTGTACTCAACAAAACATATCTTTTAAGAATTAAGTAAAATAAAGACTTTTTTCAAACAAAAATAAGCTGGCAGAATTTATCACCAGGACATATTTACTATAATAAATGGTAAAGGAAGTTCTTCAGGCAGAAGGAAAATGATACAAAATTGAAACTTGAATTTGCATAGAGGAATGAAGAGCATCAGAAGTGGTAAATGTGGGTAAATATAAAAAGACTCCTCACTGTAAAATTTCTTTAAAAGATAATTATCTATTTAAAACAAAAATAATAGCAATGTATTTTAGAGTTTATAACACAAAAACGAAATGTAAAATGACAATAGCAAAGAGAATGGGAGGTGAGAAGTGTACTGTTGCAGGATTCTTACTTATACATAAAAGTGGTATAGTATTATCTGAAAGTATACTGTGATAAGTTAAAAATGAATACTGTCAAATCTAGAGCAACTACTAAAAAATAAAACATAGAACTATAGCTAATACATCATTACTGGAGATAAATTAGAATATTAAAAAATACTCAGTTAATCTAGACAATAGGAAAAGAAACAAAAAAGAATAAAGAGTAATAGGATAAATTGAAAACGGTTACCAAGGTGGGAGACTTATATCCAACCATATCTATAACTGCATTAAATATAAGTAGACTTTGGCACAAATACACAGATAAGTTGAGAGTCAAATGATGGGAAAATATATACAATGAGAACACTAATCATAAGAAACCTGGAGTGGCTATATTCATACCAGAAAAGCAGATTTCAGAACAAAAACTGTTACTTGGGGTAAAGAGATACATTATACAATGATAAAGGGCTCAATTTATCAAAAAGCAATCATCTTAAATATATATGTACCTAATAACAACCCTTTTAAAATAAAGTAAAAAAAATGCATAAAGCAACATACAAAAAAATAAAACTGAAGGAAGGAATAGACAAATCCAAAATTTTAGCTAGAGATTTTAAAAATCCTCTTCCAGTAATTCATAGAACAAGTACATAAAATCAACTTGGAAATAGAAGACTTAAATTTATAAATCAATTTTCCCTATCAACATTTGTAGTATATTCCACCCAACAGTAGCTGCACATGGTTAAGATACACTGTACCACAAAACAAGTCTAAATAAATTTAAAAATACTGATAATAAAGAGCATGTGCTCTGAAAACAATGAGACTAAATTAGAAATCAATAACAAATTTCTAGAAAATCCCCAAATACTTTGAAATTAAACTTTTAAATGACTCACTTCAGTTCAGTCACTCAGTCGTGTCCACTTCTTTGCAACCCCATGGACGCCAGGCTTTCCTGTCCATCACCAACTCCTGGAGCTTACTTAAACTCATGTCCATTGAGCCAGTGATGCCATCCAACCATCTCATCCTCTGTCATTCCCTTCTCCTCCTGCTTTCAATCTTTCCCAGCATCAAGGTCTTTTCTAATGAGTCAGTTCTCATCAGGTGGCCAAAGTATTGGAGCCTCAGCTTCAGCATCAGTCCTTCCAATGAATATTCAGGACTGATTTCCTTTATGATTGACTGGTTTGATCTCCTTGCTGTCCAAGGGTTATTATTTATTGAGCCCTTTCTTCTAGGCCCTATGCTAAGTGCTAGATAACCTGTAATTCATTTAATCCTTACAGTCATTCCATAAGGTAACTACTATTATTGCCATTTTACAAATGAGGACCCAGAATTCAGAGAGGGTAGGCAGCTGGTGAATTATAAAGCTAGGACAAGAAACTCTTATCTATCTAAAGCCAAAGCCCAGGTCATGATCAGTATGTTATTTAATAATCAACTAGTTAGAGCATTTGAGACAGGTGTTCCAAAGAGAGCCCTGTTGGGTGTATGGGTAGGGGACTGTGTGACCCAGTTGTTGAGCTGCCACTTACCTCCTTACCAACTCTCCACCCTCAGTATTACCCTCATGCTTGGTGCTCAAACTCCTTCCCTATGGAAAGTCTCCCGTTGGTTGTTTCCGTGTGTTCTTCCCCACCCCGATTCCTCTCTGTTTTAGGGCTCCTCTGTCCCTAAACAGCTTTCTCCATGGCAGGCTCACAGGCCTTTCTCATGAGGTCTATCTAGACTGGACTTTCCTGGTGATCCAGTGGTTAAGACTCTGCACTTCCAATGCAGGAGGTATGGGTATGACCCCTTGTCGCGGAACTAAGATACCACATTCCATATAGTGCAATGGTAAACAAATAGATGAATAAACTCTTCACAAGTCTTCCTGGCCTTCCTCCTCTAGGAGTTCACCTCCTCTGCTTGCACTTCAGTTCAGTTCATTTCAGTCACTCAGTCGTGTCCGACTCTCTGCGACCCCATGAATTGCAGCATACCAGACCTCCGTGTCCATCACCAACTCCCGGAGTTCACTCAGACTCACATCTATTGAGTCAGTGATGCCATCCAGCCATCTCATCCTCTGTCGTCTCCTTCTCCTCCTGCCCCCAATCCCTCCCAGCATCAGAGTCTTTTCCAATGAGTCAACTCTTCCCATGAGGTGGCCAAAGTACTGGAGTTTCAGCTTTAGCATCATTCCCTCCAAAGAAATCCCAGGGTTGATCTCCTTCAGAATGGACTGGTTGGATCTCCTTGCAGTCCAAGGGACTCTCAAGAGTCTTCTCCAACACCACAGCTCAAAAGCATCAATTCTTCGACACTCAGCCTTCTTCACAGTCCAACTCTCACATCCATACATGACCACAGGAAAAACCATAGCCTTGACTAGACGGACATTAGTCAGCAAAGTAATGTCTCTGCTTTTGAATATACTATCTAGGTTGCTCATAACTTTTCTTCCAAGGAGTAAGCGTCTTTTAATTTCATGGCTGCAGTCACCATCTGCAGTGATTCTGGAGCCCCAAAAAATAAAGTCTGACACTGTTTCCACTGTTTCCCCAACTATTTCCCATGAAGTGATAGGACCAGATGCCATGATCTTCGTTTTCTGAATGTTGAGCTTTAGGCCAACTTTTTCACTCTCCACTTTCACTTTCATCAAGAGGCTTTTTAGTTCCTCTTCACTTTCTGCCATAAGGGTGGTGTCATCTGCATATCTGAGGTTATTGATATTTCTCCCAGCAATCTTGATTCCAGCTTGTGTTTCTTCCAGTCTAGTGTTTCTCAAGATGTACTCTGCTTGTACTTAAGACTTCCTAATCTTAGCAGGCCTGCTTTCTGCCCCAGGGCTTTCTGGACCTTTTCTCTGGGCCCTGAGCTCCAAACAAGCCTTGAGACTACCCACGTTCCTGAGACAGCCTTCTCAGACCAGACCCACTATTGTTGGTCACCTAGACCCTTGAGAGGTTAGAGTATCTCCAAACTATCCAGACTAGTCAGACTGCCTGGATTTTAATGTTAGCATTGTCACTTTCTAGCTGTGTAAGTGGCTTGACCTCACTGTGCCTCCACTTCTTCATCTGTTTAACAAGGATAAAAATAAGACCTGTCTCATAAAGTTATTTTTTGGGTTAAATGAGTTCATATTTATATGAATGCTTCTCATGTAGCATGTACTCAATAAGCTTTATCTACATGATTATTATTGAGCCTAGCCATGACATGTAGGGCCACCCAAGACGGATGGGACAATGGTGGAGAGTTTTGACAAAACGTGGTCCACTGGAGAGGGAATGGTAAACCACTTCAACATTCTTGCCTTGAGAACTCCGTGAACAATATGAAAAGGCAAAAATATATTGCACTGAAAGATGAACTCCTTGGGTCAGTAGGTGCCCAATATGCTGCTGGAGAAGAGCAGAGAAATAGCTTAAGAAGGAATGAAGAGGCTGAGTCAAAGCAGAAACAATGCCAAGTTTTGAATGTGTCTGGTGGTGAAAGTAAAGTCCAATGCTATTAAGAACAATGTTGCGTAGGATGGAATGTTAGGTCCATGAATCAAGGTAAATTGAAGTGGTCAACAGGAGATGGCAAGAGTGAATATCAACATTTTAGGAATCAGTGAACTAAAATGGAAGGGAATGGTGAATTTAATTCAGTTGACCATTGTATCTACTACTGTGGGCAGGAATCTCTTAGATGAAATGGAGCAGCCCTCATACTACTCATACAAGACTCCAAAATGCAGTACTTGGGTGCAATCTCAAAAATGACAGAAAGATCTTCGTTCATTTTCAAGGCAAATCATTCAATGTCACAGTAATCCATGTCTATACCCCAACCACTAATGCCAAAGAACCTGAAGTTGAATGGCTCTATGAAGACCTAAAGACCTCCTAGAACTAACACCAAGGAAAGATGTCCTTTTCATCATAGGGGTCTGGAATGCAAAAGTAGGAAGTCAAGAGATCCCTGAAGTAAAAGGCAAGTTTGGCTTTGGAGTACAAAATGAAGCAGGACAAAGCCTAACAGAATTTTTCCAAGCACACACATTGGTCATAGCAAACACCCTCTACCAACAACAAAGAGATGACTCTACACATGGACATCAACAGATGGTCAATACCGAAATCTGATTGATTATATTATTTGCAGTTGAAGATGGAGAAACTTTATACAGTCAGCAGAAAAAAGACTTGGTGCTGACTGTGGCTCAGATTATGGACTCCTTATTGCCAAATTCATACTTAAATTAAAGAAAGTAGGGGAAACCACTAGGCCATTCAGGTATGACCTAAATCAAATCCCTTATCATTAAACAGTGGAAGTGAGAAATAAATTCAAGGGATTAGGTCTGATAGGTGAGTGCCTGAAGAACTATAGAAGGAGGTTGGTAACGTTGTTTAGGAGGCAGTGATCAAAAGCATTCCCAACAAAAAGAAATGCAAAAAGGTAAAATGGTTGTCTGAGGGCCCTTACAAATAGCTGAGAGGGACTTCCAGTTCAAGATGGCAGAGTAGAAGGACCTGTGCTCATCTCCTCCTGCGAAAGCACCAAAATCATAACTGTCTAATAAGCAACCATTGACAGGAGGATGCTGCTGCTGCTAAGTCACTTCAGTCGTGTCTGACTCTGTGCGACCCCACGGAACCTACCAAGAAAGACACCCCATGGCCAAAGACAAAGAAGAAGCCACAGTGAGATGGTAGCAGGGGCACAATCACGATAAAGGTAAATCCCATACCTGCCAGGTGGGTGACCCACAAACTGGAGAACAATAATACCAAAAAAGTTCTCCCACTGTTGTGAAGGTTTGGAACCCCACTTTGGCTTCCCAGGTTGAGGACCCGACAAAAGGACTGGAATCCCAGGAAATATGACCTTAAAGCCCAGTGGGATTTGATTACAAGACTTCCACAGGACTAGGGGAAAGGGAGACTTCAGGCTAGAAAGGCACTAACAAAACCTTGCATGCACCAAGCCTCAGAGGAAAGGATCAGTGACTCCATAGGAAACTGAAGCAAAACTACCTGCTAGTGTTGGAGGGTTCCTGTGGAGGCGTGGGTCAGCAGGGGCTCACTGCAGGGATGGGCAGATGGGCAGCAGTTGTCTGGGAAGGTCCCCTTTGGCATAAACACTCTTGAAGGTAGCCATTGACCATAGAGCCTGTAGCCCGAGGGCTACAGGCCAAAAAAAAAAAAAAAAACCCACCCATCAGCACATAATTGGATTAAAGCTTTACTGAGCAAGACCCTGCCCACCAGAGCAAGACTCACTATTCCCCACCACCAGTCCCTCCCTTCGTACTGTTCATGGGGTTCTCAAGGCAAGAATACTGAAGTGGCTTGCCATTCCCTGCTCCAGTGGACCATGCTTTGTCAGGACTCTCCACTATGACCCATCCATCTTGGGTGGCAGTACACGGGACCTGGTTGATAGTTTCACTGAGTTAGATAAGGCTGTGGTCCATGTGATCAGTTTGATTAGTTTTCTGTGATTGTGGTTTTAGTTCTGTCTGCCCTCTGATGGATAAGGATAAGAAGCTTATGGAAGCTTCCTGATGGGAAAAACTGACTGGAGGAAACTGGGTCTTGTTCTGAAGGGCAGGGCCATGCTCAGTTCAGTTCAGTCACTCAGTTGTGTCTGACTCTTTGCGACCCCATGAATCGCAGCATGCCAGGCCTCCCTGTTCATTACCAACTCCCGGAGTCCACTCAGACTCACATCCATCGAGTCAGTGATGCCATCCAGCCATCACATCCTCTGTCGTCCCCTTCTCCTCCTGCCCCCAATCCCTCCCAGCAACAGTCTTTTCCAATGAGTCAACTCTTCACATGAGGTGGCCAAAGTACTGGAGTTTCAGCTTTAGCATCAGTCCTTCCAAAGAAATCCCAGGGTTGATCTCCTTCAGAATGGACTGGTTGGATCTCCTTGCAGTCCAAGGGACTCTCAAGAGTCTTCTCCAACACCACAGTTCAAAAGCATCAATTCTTTGGTGCTCAGCCTTCTTCACAGTCCAACTCTCACATCCATACATGACCACAGGAAAAACCATAGCCTTGACTAGACGGACCTTAGTCAGCAAAGTAATGTCTCTGCTTTTGAATATACTGTCTAGGTTGGTCATTACTTTTCTTCCAAGGAGGAAGCGTCTTTTAATGTCAAGGCTGCAGTCACCATCTGCAGTGATTTTGGAGCCCCGAAAAATAAAGTCTGACACTGTTTCCACTGTTTCCCATCTATTTGCCATGAAGTGATGGGACCAGATGCCATGATCTTCATTTTCTGAATGTTGAGCTTTAGGCCAACTTTTTCACTCTCCACTTTCACTTTCATCAAGAGGCCTTTTAGTTCCTCTTCACTTTCTGCCATAAGGGTGGTCTCATCTGCATATCTGAGGTGATTGATATTTCTCCCTGCAATCTTGATGCCAGTTTGTGTTTCTTCCAGTCCAGCGTTTCTCATGATGTACTCTGCATAGAAGTTAAATAAGCAGGGTGACAATATACAGCCTTGACGTACTCCTTTTCCTATTTGGAACCAGTCTGTTGTTCCATGCCCAGTTCTAACTGTTGTTTGCTGACCTGCATACAGATTTCTCAAGAGGCAGATCAGGTGGTCTGGTATTCCCATCTCTCTCAGAATATTCCACAGTTTATTGTGATCCACACAGTCAAAGGCTTTGGCATAGTCAATAAAGCAGAAATAGATGTTTTTCTGGAACTCTCTTGCTTTTTCGATGATCCAGCGGATGTTGGCAATTTGATCTCTGGTTCCTCTGCCTTTTCTAAAACCAGCTTGAACATCTGGAAGTTCACGGTTCATGTATTGCTTGGAGAATTTTGAGCATTACTTTACTAGCATGTGAGATGAGTGCAATTGTGTGGTAGTTTGAGCATTCTTTGGCATTGCCTTTCTTTGGGATTGGAATGAAAACTGACCTTTTCCAGTCCTGTGGCCACTGCTGAGTTTTCCAAATTTGCTGGCATATTGAGTGCAGCACTTTGACAGCATTATCTTTCAGGATTTGAAACAGCTCAACTGGAATTCCATCACCTCCACTAGCTTTGTTCGTAGCAATGCTTTCTAAGGCCCACTTGACTTTGCATTCCAGGATGTCTGGCTCTAGATGAGTGATCACACCATCATGATTATCCGGGTCGTGAAGATCTTTTTTGTACAGTTCTTCCGTGTATTCTTGCCACCTCTTCTTAATATCTTCTGCTTCTGTTAGGTCCATACTATTTCTGTCCTTTATTGAGCCCATCCATGCATGAAATGTTCCCTTGGTATCTCTAATTTTCTTGAAGAGATCTCTAGTCTTTCCCATTATATTATTTTCCTCTATTTCTTTGTGTTGATCTCTGAAGAAGGCTTTCTTATCTCTTCTTGCTATTCTTTGGAACTCTGCATTCAGATGCTTATATCTTTCCTTTTCTCCTTTGCTTTTCACCTCTCTTCTTTTCACGGCTATGTGTAAGGCCTCCCCAGACAGCCATTTTGCTTTTTTGCATTTCTTTTCCATGGGGATGGTCTTGATCCCTTTCTCTTGTGCAATGTCATGAACCTCATTCCATAGTTCATCAGGCACTCTATCTATCAGATCTAGTCCCTTAAATCTATTTCTCACTTTCACTGTATAATTATAAGGGATTTGACTTAGGTCATACCTGAATGATCTAGCGGTTTTCCCTACTTTCTTCAATTTAAGTCTGAATTTGGTAATAAGGAATTCATGATCTGAGCCACAGTCAGCTCCTGGTCTTGTTTTTGTTGACTATATAGAGCTTCTCCATCTTTGGCTGCAAAGAATATAATCAATCTGATTTCGGTGTTGACCATCTGGTGATGTCCATGTGTAGAGTCTTCTCTTGTGTTGTTGGAAGAGGGTGTTTGCTATGACAAGTGCATTTTCTTGGCAAAACTCTATTAGTCTTTGCCCTGCTTCATTCCGCATTCCAAGGCCAAATTTGCCTGTTACTCCAGGTGTTTCTTGACTTCCTACTTTTGCATTCCAGTCCCCTATAATGAAAAGGTCTTGTAGGTCTTCATAAAACCATTCAACTTCATCTTCTTCAGCGTTACTGGTTGGGGCATAGACTTGGATTGCCGTGATATTGAATGGTTTGCCTTGGAGATGAACAGAGATCATTCTGTCATTTTTGAGATTGCATCCAAGTACTGCATTTCGGACTCTTTTGTTGACCACAACGGCTACTCCATTTCTTCTGAGGGATTCCTGCCCACAGTAGTAGATATAATGGTCATCTGAATTAAATTCACCCATTCCAGTCCATTTTAGTTCACTGATTCCTAGAATGTCGACATTCCCTCTTGCCATCTCTTATTTGACCACTTCCAATTTGCCTTGATTCATGCACCTGACATTCCAGGTTCCTATACAATATTGCTCTTTACAGCATTGAGCCTTGCTTCTATCACCAGACACACCCACAGCTGAGTACTGTTTTTGCTTTGGCTCCACCCCTTCATTCTTTCTGGAGTTATTTCTCCACTGATCTCCAGTAGCATATTGGGCACCTACTGAATTGGGGAATTCTCTTTCAGTATCCTATCATTTTGGCTTTTCATACTGTTCATGGGGTTCTCAAGGCAAGAATACTGAAGTGGTTTGCCATTCCCTTCTCCAGTGGACCACATTCTGTCAGACCTCTCCACCATGACCCTCCCATCTTGGGTTACCCCGTGGACATGGCTTGGTTTCATTGAGTTAGACAAGGCTGTGGTCCTAGTGTGATTGGATTGACTATTTTTCTGTGAGTATGGTTTCAGTGTGTCTGCCCTCTGATGCCCTCTTGCAACACCTACCATCTTAGTTGGGTTTCTCTTACCTTGGGCGTGGGGTATCTCTTCACAGCTGCTCCAGCAAAGTGCTGCCACTGCTCCTTGCCTTGGAGGAGGGGTATCTCCTTACCGCCCTTCCTGACCTTATCTTTAATCCAGTTTTCTGTTGATGGGTGGGGCTGTGTTCCCTCCCTTTTGTTTGACCTGAGACCAAACCATGGTGGAAGTAATGAAGATAATGGCAACCTCCTTCAAAAGGTCCCCTGGGGTCACTCATTGCCCCCAACCCTGCAGCAGCCCACCACTGACCCATGCCTCTGCCGGAGACTCCTGGACACTCACAAGGAAGTCTGGGTCTGTCTCTTGTGGGGTCACTTCTTCTTTTTCCTGGGTCCTGGTGCACACAAGGTTTTGTTTGTGCCCTCCAAAAGTCTGTTTCCCCAGTCCTGTGTAAGTTCTGTAATCAAATCCCACTGGCCTCCAAAGTCAAATTCCTTGGGGGGTTCTCCCTTTGCCAGATCTTCAGGCTGGGAAATCTGTTGTGAGTCCTAGAAAAGGCAAAAAGATAGGACACTGAAAGATGAATTCCCCAGGTCAGTAGGTGCCCAATATACTGGAGAAAAATGGAGAAATAACTCCATAAAGAATGAAGAGATGAGGCCAAAGCGAAAACAGTGCCCAGTTGTGGATGTGACAGGTGATGGAAGTAAAGTCTGATGGTGTATAGAACAATATTGCATAGGAACCTGGAATGTTAGGTCCATGAATCTCAAGGTAAATTAGAAGTGGTCAAACAGGAGATGGCAAGAGTGAACATCGAAATTTTAGGAATTAGTGAGCTAAAATGGACTGGAATGGGTGAATTTAATTCAGATGACCATTATATCTACTACTGTGGTCAAGAATCCCTTAGAAGAAATGGAGTAGCCCTCATAGTAAACAATAGAGTCTGAAATGCAGTACTTGGGTGCAATCTCAAAAATGACAGAATGATCTTGGTTTGTTTTCAAGGCAAACCATTCAATATCACGGTAATCCATGTCTATGCCCCACCTACTAATGCCAAAGAAGCTGAAGTTGAATGGCTCTATGATGACCTACAAGACCTTTTAGAACTAACACCCAAAAAAGATGTCCTTTTCATTATAGGGGTCTGGAATGCAAAAGTAGGAAGTCAAGAAATACCTAGAGTAAAAGGCAAGTTTGGCCCTGGAGTACAAAATGAAGCAGGACAAAGCATAACAGTTTTGCCAAGAGAACGCATTGGTCATAACAAACTCCCTCATCCAATAACCCAAGAGACAATTCTGCACATAGGCGTCACCAGATGGTCAATACCAGAGTCAGATTGATTGTATTCTTTGCAGCCAAAGATAGAGAAACTCTATATGATCAGCAAAAACAAGACTGGGAGCTGACTGTAGCTCAGATCATGAACTCCTTATTGCCAAATTCAGACTTAAATTGAAGAAAGTAGGGAAACCACTAGACCATACAGTTATGACCTAAACCAAATCACTTACAATTATGCATTGCAAGTGACAAATAGATTCAAGGGATTAGCTCTGATAGAGTGCCTGAAGAACTATGGATGGAGGTTCATGATATTATATAGGAGGGAGTGATCAACATCATCCCCAAGAAAAAGAAATGCAAAAAGGCAAAATGGTTGTCTGAGGAGGCCTTAAAAATAGCTGAGAAAAGAAGAGAAGATAAAGCAAAGGGAAAAAGGAAAGATACACCCATTTGAATGCAGGGTTTCAAAGAATAGCAGGGAGAGATAAGAAAGCCTTCCTCAGTGATCAATACAAAGAAATAGAGGAAAACAATAGAATGGGAAAGACTAGAAATCTCTTTAAGAAAATTAGAGATACCAAGGGAATATTTCATGCAAAGATGAACACAATAAAGTGCAGAAATGGTATGGACCTAACAAAAGTAGAAGATATTAAGAAGAGGTGGCAAGAATACATAGAATAACTATACAATAAAAGATCTTCATGACCAAAATAACCATGATGGTGTGATCACTCACCTAGAGCCAGACATCCTGGAATGTAAAGTCAAGTGGGCCTTAGGAAGCATCGCCATAAACAAAGCTAGTAGAGGTGATGGAATTCTAGTTGAGCTATTTCAAATCCTAAAAGATGATTCTGTGAAAGTACTGCACTCAGTTACTTAGCAAATATGGAATACTCAGCAGTGGCCACAGGACTGGAAATGTGTTTTCATTCCAGTCCCAAAGAAGGGCAATGCCAAAGAATATTCAAACTACCATACAACTGTGCTCATTTCACATAGTTGGTAAAGAATCAGCCTTCAGTGCAAGAGACCTGGCTTCGATCCCTGGGTCAGGAAGATCCCCTGGAGAAGTAAATGGCAAACCACTCCAGTATTCTTGCCTGGAAAATCACACGGACAGAGGAGCCTGGTGGGCTGCAATCCATCAGTCGTAAAGTGTTGGGCAGGGCTGAGCGACAAACACTGGTCACATTTTAGCAAAATTATGCTCAAAATCCTTTAAGCTAGGCTTCAACAGTACACGGACCAAGAACTTCCAGATGTACAAGCTGTATTTAGAAAAGGCAGAGGAACAAGAGATCAAATTGTCAACGTCAGACTGATCATCAAAAAGGCAAGAGAATTCCAGAAAAGTAACTGCTTCTGCTTCATTGACTATACTAAAGCCTTTGTATGGATCACAACAAACTGTGGAAAATTCTTAAAGAGATGGGAATACCAGACCATCTGACCTGCCTCCTGAGAAATCTGTATGCAGGTCAAGAAGCAAGTTAGAACCAGACATGGAACAATGGACTGGTTCAAAATTGGGAAAGGAGTAGGTCAAGGCTGTAACTAAAAAGCCTCTTGATGAAAGTGAAAGAGGAGAGTGAAAAAGTTGGCTTAAAGCTCAACATTGAGAAAACGAAGATCATGGCATCTGGTCCCATCACTTCACGGGAAATGGATGGGAAAACAGTGGAAACAGTGTCAAACTTTATTTTGGGGGGGCTCCAAAATCACTGCAGATGGTGACTGCAGCCATGAAATTAAAAGACACTTAATCCTTGGAAGGAAAGTTATGACCAGCCTAGATAGCATATTAAAAAGCAGAGACATTGCTTTGCCAACAAAGGTCCGTCTAGTCAATGCTATGGTTTTTCCAGTGGTCATGTATGGATGTGAGAGTTGGACTGTGAAGAAAGCTGAGCACCGAAGAATTGATGCTTTTGAACTGTGGTGTTGGAGAAGACTCTTGAGAGTCCCTTGGACTGTAAGGAGATCCAACCAGTCCATCCTAAAGGAGATCAGCCCTGGGTGTTCTTTGGAAGGACTGATGCTAAAGCTGAAACTCCAGTACTTTGGCCACCTCATGCAAAGTGTTGACTCACTGGAAAAGACTCTGATGCTGGGAGGGATTGGGGGCAGGAGGAGAAGGGGATGACAGAGGATGAGATGGCTGGATGGTATCACCAACTCGATGGACATGAGTTTGGGTGAACTCCAGGAGTTGGTGATGAACAGGGAGGCCTGGCGTGCTGCAATTCATGGGGTCACAAAGAGTCAGACATGACTGAGCGACTGAACTGAACTGAACTGAACTGAAGGCTATATATTGTCACCCTGCTCATTTAACTTATGTGCAGAGTACACCATGTGAAATGCCAGGCTGGATGAAGCATAGGCTGGAATCAAGATTGCTGGGAGAAATATCAATAACCTCAGATATGCAGATGATAATACCCTTATGGCGGAAAGTGAAGAGGAAGTAAAGAGCCTCTTGACAAAAGTGTACGGGGACAGTGAACTTAAAACTCAACTTTCCAAAAACTGAGGTCATGGCATCTGGTCCCATCACTTCATGGCAAATAGATGGGGAAACAGTGGAAACAGTGACAGACTTTATATTTTGGGGTTTGCAAAATCACTACAGATGGTGACTGTAACCATGAAATTAAAAGACACTTACTCCTTGGAAGAAAAGCTATGACAAACCTAGGCAGCATATTAAAAAGCAGAGACATCACTTTGCTGACAAAGGTCTGTATAGTCAAAGCAATGGTTTTTCCAGTAGACATGTAAGGATGAGTGTGTTTGAGCATAAAGAAGGCTGAGAGCCATAGAATTGATGCTTTGGAACTGTGGTATGGAGAAGTTGAGAGTCCCTTGGAGTTCTAGGAGACCAAACCAGTCCATCCTAAAGGAAATGAGTCCCAAATATTCATTGGAAGGAGTGATGCTGAAGCTGAAGCTCCAATGCTTGGGCCACCTGATAGAAAGAGTCGACTCATTGGAAAAGATCCTGATGCTGGGAAAGATTGAAGGCAGGAGCAGGAGGGGATGACACAGGATGAGATGGTTGGATGACATCATCGACTCAATGGACATGAGTTTGAGCAAGGTCTGGGAAATTTTGAAGGACAGGGAAGTGTGGCATGCTGCAATCCATGGGGTCACAAAGGATCGGACACCACTGAGTGACTGAACAACAACAGCAATCTTTGTCTACATGTTCCCCATCAGGCTGGGAGCTCTTTAAGAGTAAAAGTGGTATCTGTTCTATCACTTTATCATCCTGGGAACTCTCTGGGGAAAGGGGTTGCCTCTCCCCTAAAGAGTCAGGGCTCCCTCATGTCTCCCCCATCACACAGGAAATGTGTCTGTGCCTGAATATTTCTGCCCCTAATTACTCAGGATGTGAATATGACAGTCCCTGTGAAGCTCCTGGGCAGTGAGACTATCTTGGGGAGTGATCCTGGGAGATTGTCTGGTCCTGGTGAGACAGCCAGGGGATCCTAGAGAGAGATTCCTACCAGGGGCAGAGTGCCCCCCCAGAACAAGCTGGGAAACTCCAGGGGCAATATAAAAGGCAGCCTCCAAAGACTACTTCTACTCTTAGTAAGGGGCAAGCCAGATATCCTCCTTAGACCTTCTTTCCATGCACATGATTCTGAGAGTATCAGCCCTAGAGACAATCTTACTCCTTTCTCTCTATCAGAAAAGAAGAAATGCAGTGTGGTACAGGACAAAGATAAATCAAGATGGCATCAAATCCTAGCTGTGACACTTGCTAATTGTATGACATTTTTTTCATTTAATATCTTGGAACTTTCGTTTCCTCATAAGCAAAATGGTAATTAGGAACCCCATTTCTTTGGGCATATCATGTACTTAATAAATGTTTGTTGAATAAATGATTGCATGTTTATTTTCTTTCTTTTGGGAGGTTTAGAGAATGGTATAACTAACCCTGCCTCTGGTAAGTTGAATTCCTGCATTGGTGAGCCTAACAGTTCATCGAGATGACATTTAGTTCACTCCCAGCCTTTAATCCATTCCAAGCACACAATTAAATAAGTTCCCAAAATGGAACCTTTGGTAATACATTCCCGTTCTTTGGTCATGAGAAAATCCCTTCTAACATTGCTTCAACCCCTCCCTACCCCACCTCTAATGGCACATCATAGGCATGTTTTGTCTTTGACACTTTTCTGTAGCTGGGTGGTAGAATGTCCGGCTCATTGGCTTAAAAGTCAGGGCACCGGGTCTTTAGTCCTAGATCTACTGTTAAGCCCTGTGTGACCTTGAAAACTCGAAGCTAGTATTTACTGAGTCTTTTCTGTCTACTGGCCACTATTCTAAGTGGTCTACATAAATTACCTCACTCACTTCTTACAGGTGATATAATCCCTTTACAAAGAAGTCTAAGGCTCAGGGAAGTTAAGAAACTTGCACTAAGTCACACAGCTATTAAGTGGTGAGTTCACGTCTCCCTGACTCCACAGCCTCTTTCTATTGTGCTATGCAAACTTCTCCAAGGGCCTTAGGTTCCTGAGCTATAAAAGAAAATAACTGGATTCTGTGTCCTGGAAGGTCTCATTCAATTTGACCTTTTGTTACCACCTGTTCAAGGCCTCTGGAAGGATCTTAGGAAACTTGTGGACAGCTTCCTGGCTTTCCCTTTCCTGACCTTTTCTTTTGTTTCTCTGTCTCCAGGCCCTCCTCACAATCCTCTCCGATGTGAGACAGAAACCAAATGTTCCCCTGAATCAGGGCAGTTCCATCTGCTGCGTTCCCTGCGTAGTGAGCTGTGGGAACACTGCATTCCACTCTCCACATCCTGTTGCCTGGAGTATTTTCCCTGAGCCATATTGCCTCTCTGCATTCCTTTCTTTGTGTGAGCTTGAACCAGCCCAAAGGAAGACCCATTTGCTTTTCTGCCTCTGAAAGCAGGTAGTCTCCTGGTGGTAAACGTGTAACTGAGTGAAATTGCTTCCTGGGTCCAGAGACTTCTCCTCAGTAGGCTGTTTCCATCGCTGGAGTTCCAGTCTTCACACTCCCAGACCACCCATGGAGTTCACACACCCAAACATTCATCAGCTCATATGTTCCATGTCCTTACCTCATTTCAGCTCCTTAACAGTGGAGACATAGCCCTGACTTCAAATTTTTAGCCATAGTTCACTTCAGCCTATAGTTCGCTTTTCTGCATTTATGTCTGGTGAAGTTGAGGCCTTGGGAGATGGGTTAGGGGCCCAGAGCAGGATAGGATCTCAGGCACCTGCCCTTCACCTAACCGGTTCCTTCCTCCCTGGCTTCTTCATAAGGCTACTTTCACAACCCTGTGTCTGGCTTCCTAAGTCTCCAGTTGCCTGTTTTTCATCTTTCTTGACTGATCCAGATTTCTGAAAGTAACAGTTTCCTTTGTTTGCTAATGAGGCTCTCATGCTTCCTGGTCCAGGAGTGAAGGGCAAAGTTTTCCTGGATTCCTGAACCCATAACCAGCTGCATTCTCTATCTAATATCAGCCAGTGGGTGTTAGATAGGGAAGTACTCTAGGCCTAAAGTGAGATTGACTCAGGGCAGGGTAATTATCACCATGTCATCATCAACAGCTACATCAGCTGTTGCTGTACAGCTACAACAGCTACATCAGACTTTCCTGTCTTCCAGACAGTATTTTGTCTCTACAATGTTTCATTAACTATTTTGTCTCTACGATGAGGTCTTAGGATGGTTACCTGCCCTCAATAATTGGAGGTATGCATCATTACTATAATTTTCAGACTGGAAGTTCTGGTTAAGAAATTTTCTAATGGTACTAACTGAAGACAGATGCAAGATTAGAACCCAGTCTGACCAACTTCAATGTCAGTGGACCGTCATCTTCATTAAAGTCTGCTATCTCAGACTCAGTTCTTGGATGACTTTGGTAACCAGCTCAGATTAGGCATATTGTAGGTACCCAGCAAGTGCACATAATGCTTACTAATTAGCTGAACTAAACAATGGAGCCCATATCATCAACGCAAGTCCCTTCTATGGCACAGAGTGTGAGAGTTCAGAGTCATTTCTTCGCTGGGTTGACCTGAACATCATAGCCTATGTGCTTTGTGACCTGGGGTCAATGCTTGACCTTTGGATGATAATGATGTCCACTGGGAAAAAATGAAGTTGTGGTTCAGAGGGACATCGAATTGCGGACTAATAGAGGTATGAAGTTGGACATTTGACCTTCAAAAGGATCGTTGCAGCCTGACAAGCAGAGGAACTGCATCAAGTTGCCTGAAAGTGAAAGTCACTCAGTCGTGTCTGCCTCTTTGTGACCTCATACAGTCCATGGAATTCTCCAGGCCAGAATACTGGAGTGGGCAAGCCTTTCCCTTCTCCAGGGGTTCTTCCCAACCCAGAAATTGAACCCAGGTCTCCCACATTGCAGGGGGATTCTTTACCAGCTGAGCCACAAGGGAAGTCCTCTAGTTCCCAGAAGGGAATTCCTCAAGAAGGCATCAAGTTGCCTAGGGCTTTACTTATTCTGAGACAGACAACCTTGCTGCTGGAGTCATGACATTGGAAGCATTCTAACCCCATTGGCAGGCATGGCTGGCACCAGCGCATAGCCCTGGGAGTGGGTGTTGGCATGATCAGTGGTGCTTATAGCATCTCACTCCCTGCCACATGGCACAGATGGCACCGCCTAACTTTTCTTCCTTTCGCTTTGCCTTGCTGACTGTTCGTGCCAAGGTTTGGCTCTTGGCCTTTGAGTTGATAGCCAAGAGTTTGACTTTTGACATCCCAAACCATCCTTTTCTCCACATTTGCTAACTTCAGTAGAATCACAGATACATAGATGATCAGAGCTGGGAAGAATCTTAGACCAACTGTCTTGTTTTAAAGAGGAGAGACAGAGCTAGAGAAGTGGCTTGCCTTCCTTCCTAAGAGGTGCGTAGAATAAGCTCTTTGGCAGAGGAGAATAAGCCAGATTGGACTTCATTTCCTGCCTGCCTTGTCCTCTAGAGCCAGATTTATTAAATAAGCATTTAATAAATAACTTAATCTCTTCTACATATAATCATACTGCCTTTATCTGGGTGATCACCTGGATATTCACACACACATGTGCTGTTCAGAGCTGCCCTTCAGCACTTCTCCTTAATGTGCCAGTTCCCTGTCCCCTTCCCCACCCCTATCAAAGTTCCTGGTCCATATTTCAAGCTCTGTGATCTTGCCTCTTTTAAGTCTCTTAGGGCTGAAGTGATAGGAAAAGTTGTCTAGACACGTGGCACTCTTCCCACTCCCACACAGGCCAGGGTGCCATGCAGAGAGCTTCACATAGCTATGAGGTCTTAGGATGGTTACTTGCCCTCACCAAGACTCAGCTTTCTCATTTTACAAATGTATAATTAGCTTAATGCCTGACACCTAGTCAGCTAATAACATGTTAGTTATTATTATTAGTGAAACTATTATTATTCCTAAGAGCAGAGATTCTCTGGAGGGTTTCTCACCTAGCCTGGAGGATGGAGATCAGCTTCATAACCTTTCTATGGTGGCACTGTCCCTCCCCGCAAACACCCACATTCTAGGAGTCCATGTGGAGGTTTCGGTCCTTACCCTGGCCTTATTCATTTTCAGCCAAGCCACCTGGCATTTCACAGATCTCAGTCCTGCCTGTTATAAGTTATAAATAACCCCCAGCCATCTGTTCTCTGAAACTCCCATACTGAGACCAAAAACAAAACTTCCCTATCCTTCCCCATGTTATTCTGCTTCTGGCAGGATTTTAATGTTCTCTGTTTTAGAATTTAAATCTTTTCCCTTTAGTGCCTTCTTCCCCAACCCCAAGCCTTGTGTAGAATCTCTGTCATTGCACATGTTGAGGAAATCACTGGGGAAAAGTTCTCTTAAGAAGGAAGTGCTCATTTAAGGACATTGCATAGAAATAGTGTGCTCCCTCCTCAATCCTTAGGCAAGCAGTTGCAAGGCAGATGGAATGTGCACAGAAAACATGAGGGGACTGTGAGATAGGTACCATCCATGGCAAAGGGGTTCTGAAGCAGTGGCTAAGTCCCCAGAGCTAAGCAAGCCCTCACCTTGATGGAGGGAATAAAGTGAAAGTCCTTGGGTTCTTTTTTCATACTCATTCTGAACCCCTAAAAATGTATATTCTGTATAAGACTTCTGTGCCTCAGTCCCCCTCAACCTGCCAAAGTAATAATTATCTAATCTGGGTGACTATATGTTATAGACTGAATGTTTGTCTTGTATCCCCCAAGTTCATATGTGAATATGATAATGTGATGATATTTGGAGAGGAAATAAGCATTAGATGAGGTCATGAGGGTGGGGCCCTCATGACTGGATTAGTGCCCCTCTAGGAAGAGGCATCAGAGGGCTTACTCTTTATCTACATCCATCAAAGAAAGGCCATATAAACAGAGCAAGAAGGCAGCTGTCTGCAAGCCAGGAAGAGTCTTCACCAGAATCTGACCATGCCGGCACCTGATCTTGGACTTCCAGCTTCCACAACTGCAAGAAAGTAAATTTCTGCCATTTGAGCCACCCAGTCCAGTGTATTTTCTTATGGCAGCCTAAGTCATTATTATACTCTATATAAAGAGAATGGTTAGGACATTCCCTCTGCTCAGGAAGAGTGAAACCTAGTACACAGGCAGCCATGTTTTTTCCACCATAAGCAACATGACCAGAAATCTTTATTCAAGATTTATATTTTACATATATTTACATGTAAATATATTTTACATATATTTATGTAAAAGATACAAAATTTTAATTGTACCAAATTTTATTGATTATAAAGTAATATTTATTTATAAGTCATGCAGTATAAAAATAACAATTTAACAAACACTTGTATTCCCACCATCCAATTTAAAAAAGAGAATATGGCAGCATTACCTTTATATGCCTTCCTGATCTCATCCATTCCCTCCTCAGCCTAAGGTAATCCTCATCATTAATTTTGTGCTTACAATTCCTTTGCTTTTCTTTACAGTTTTATCACATTTTAAATCTCTAAATGATATAATGTTTGATTTTATGTGTTTTTGAATACTTTATCAATGGAGTCAAAGTAAATATCTTCTTTTGTGACTAACTTCTTTCATCTGTGTTATGTGTATTACAAATCATTTTCTTTCTTTGTAGTACAGAATTCCATTGTGTGAGTATATCACAACTTCTCAATTCTATTGCTGATGAAAAGTGTTTCTTTCCCTGTTTGAGAGTACTGAATACCATGCTACAATGAGTATTCTTCTTCATGTCTCTTGATGCATGTGCTGAAGAGTTGCTCTAGGCTATATATATAGAAATGGAATTGGTGGGTTACAGAGTATGTGCATCTTAAACCTTGCTAGATAACATAAAAACTGTTTTCCAAGGTAATTATACCAATTTATACTTCCATTAATGAGGATTTGTCAGACTTAATTTTTCTTTGTTTATCTGGAGGGAACAAATTGATATCTTTAGTGTTTCAAATTTACATATCCCTTCATGGCTATTTTTTAAGATATTTTTTTGCCATTCAGATTTATTTGTGAAGTTCCTCTTTAAGTATTTTTCCCATGTTTCTATTGGATTGTTTGTCATTTTCTTATTGATTGTAGAGGTTCCTCATATGTTATCAATAGGAGAGCTTTATCAGATATAAATATTATGAATCTCTTCCCATTCCAGTTTGCCTTTTCACTCTCTTAAGATGTCTTTCCACCTCTTTTTCTTTAGAGCTAATGCTTTTAGTTCCTATTAAAGAAATATTGCCTACTTCAAGGTCATTAAGGTACTCTTTTATATTTTCTTCCAGAAATTTTCTTGTTTTATCTTTACATTAGTTCTCTTTTTCTGGAACTGAGTTTTGTATGTAATGGGACGCTGTTGGTTACCTCAGTGGTGAAAGCTGTCCAGGTCTGTGGAACAGATCTCAGAAGACCTGTGGATGTCTGTGCCGAGGAACACAACAGGGTCCTCTGCTGTGAAAGTTGTGGGGACCCCATAGTTGTCGTGGGAGCTATTGAGGTCCTTAGTGGCAACGTCTTCCAGAGATCTCCATGGAGAGGGACACAGGGAACTGTGATGAAATTGATACTGACGGCTCCTTCCCTCCTTCTTCATCCCTATCCATCTCTAGACATCTCAGCTAAGCCAGTCTCCCTAATAGTCTTCCTGTGGCTGTTCTTTGTTTTCTGTTCCACTATGTTGCTGAAGTTCTAAACTCTTGGGCATACCAGAGCTATTTTTTATTTGTAGATAGCCATCTGTTCTTTGTTGGCAGAAAAGTGCTCCTACCTCTTACTCTACCATCTTGCTAATGTCACCCCAAGGCTATTTTTGCTGTTTATAAAATGCTACATGTGGTTGTTTTCCACACTTTAAAACATTATTCCATTGTCTTCTGGCTTCATTGTTTCTGTTGAAAAGTTCACTAATTGCAGCAAAGTTTGTTTTTACCATGCCTCCTTTTGTAACAGGAGGAAAAGGGGCAGGGCACAACTTTTCAAAGAATGACATAGCCCTCCGACACAACATAAACCAATTAGAATCAAATGAGACCAAGATGGCAGACAAGACAAGACCTTGATCTTCAGTCAGCAAGTGAAATGACACACCCAGAGGTGCCATGACAGTTTCAAGGCACTGTCAGAAGACCAAGGAGTGGATGGTGGCCCAAATCCTGGAAATCTCCACCCATTCCCCAAAATAGTTGGAATAATCCCCCCCTCATTAGCATGTGAAATTACCCAGTCTATAGCAGCTAACTGGGGCACATTTTGTGGCATGCTGACATCTGTGATGGTCCACACTCTGTCTGAGGAGTGTGCTTCTCTCTGAATCTGAATAAGTCCACTTCTCACCTATCGCTTTGTCTCTCACTGAATTCTTTCTGTGATGAGACACCAAGAACCTGAGCTTCATTAGGTTCTTAAACCAGGTACCATGGGTTTTGGCTCGGTTGGAGTCCCAGCCACATGGGTTTGAGTCCCAAACAAGATTTTGGCTGGGTTTGAGTCCCAGCCACATGGGTTTGAGTCCCAAACAGGGTTTTGGCTGAGTTCGAGTCCCAGCACATGGATTCAAGTCCCAATATGAGGTAAATGATTTCACTTGTAAGGTATTCTCTTTGTCTTTGTTTTCTCTAGATTATTATGATGTATTTAGATTTGGGGAAGAGAGTTGTTTTATGGATATTCCTCAGTCTGCGGCTTCATTTTGAAATACTCTATGATTTGGAATACTTCTATGTGAAGTATTTCTTCAAATACTGAATCTGTTTTATTCTTCTCCCTCTCCTCTGGCACTACAATTATGTGTACATTGGGATTTTAACTATGTGCTAAATGTCTCACACATTTTCCACCCTTTTAAGGGGGCATGTGGGGGCTTCTAAGGTGGTGCTAGTGGTAAGGAATCTGCCTGCCAATGCAGGAGATGCTGGTTCAATCCCTGTGTTGGGAAGATCCCCTGGAGTAGGAAATGGCAACCTGCTCCAGTATTCTTGCCTGCAAAATTCCATACTCTGCACTGAGTTCACACTCATTGGAGAAGGAAATGGCAACCCACTCCAGTATTCTTGCTTGGAAAATTCCATGGACAGAGGAGCCTGGCAGGCTACAGTCCATGGGGTTGCAGAGTTGGACATGACTGAGCACACAGGACAGGAGGGGTACATATTTTAACCTGAATATTTTTATTGTTTCCTTTTTCCAGTTTACCAATACTCTGCTTTGTCTAATCTACTGTTAAACTCATCAAATGAATTCTTAATTTATGCTATTGTATTTTTCAGTCCTAGGAATTCCATTCAATTCCAATTACTTTAAAATACATTAATCATTGTTATTTTAAAGTATGTATCTGGTAAATTAAAAAAAATCTGAATCACCTATGGTTCTGGGGTTTCCTTTTGCAGGGAGGAGCCTTTTTTCCTGCCTTTTAATCTTTCTTTTGTTGTTAATTTTCAATTACTTGCTGGATTTTTTTTTTTTTCTCAAAAATTTTAGGAGCTCTTGATGGTAACTTCCTCCAAATAAGGCTTTAATTGTTTTGTGGTAGACAGATAGGTTATGAGCAGAATAACTTGGTCCAATTGAGACTTACCTGTTTCTATGTTATCCTTATTTCTAGAATATCTGGTGGCTAAACTGGGGCCCTGAACTCTAATTTTGTCTCTCCTAATCCATAAACATTGCCAAAATTTCTACTTGTTTTCTTTTATTTTCACTTTTTAAACTTTTCATTTTGTATTGGGATATAGCTGATTGACAATGTTGTAATAGTTTCAGGTGAATAGCAAAGGGACTCAGCCATACATATATATGTGTATCCATTCTTCCCCAAATTCCCCTCCCATCCAGGCTACCACATAACGTTGATCAAAGTTCCATGACATCTACTTTCTTTCTTGAAGCATTGCCTCACACGTGCAAAATTTAAACAAAGGTCTTCATTGGAAATTGGCTTTAGAATGTTGCACTTATCAGAGCATGTTTCCCTTTCCTTTGGATCTTGGCCCATTGAGTCCTTGTTACCAGCTTTGTGCCTTCAAATACTTTCACCCAGGATTTAAAATTCTCAGTGTGAGGTGTAATCTGATGCCAATTATTTTTTTCAGAAGTAGAAATAAAGTACCTCTTAGATTAAAAACTCGATGAGAGCAAGAACCTTGTCTATCTTGTTCATCACTGTACCCTAGTTTCTAGAGCAGTGACTGGACTGTGTGTGTGTGTGTGTGTGTGTGTGTGTGTTAGTCACTCACTTGTGTCTGACTTTTTGAAACCCTCATATAGCTCACCAGGCTCCTCTGTCCATGGGATTCTCCAGGCAAGAATACTGGACTGGGTTGCCATGCTCTCCTCCAGAGGTCATCTCAACCCGGGTCTCTGGCATTGCAGATATATTCTTTACCATCTGAGCTACCAGGGAAGCCCAACTGGAACATAGTAGGTGCTTAATAAAATGGATGGCCCAGTCCTTGGCTTCTACATGGCTCACAGCAGTTATCTGATTTGTCCCCTACATTTCTAGTACACTTTAAAACCCAGCTGGATGCTGCACCATCCATGCTGAACCATGATGGCGTCTCTTGTAATTTTGATGGGAATTGCATTGCAATTATAGGTTAATTTTGGGGAGAAATTGATATCTTTATAATCTTAAGAACTGACATTTTTATAATTTTGTATATTCTAAATGGTAAATAGAATGTCTCTCTCCATTTATTTTATTCATCAAGAAACGCAACATAATACAAGATTCCATAGCCAAGTTGCTTTGGTTCAAATCTCTGCTCTGTCACTCAGTAGATTTCCAACATTGTGTGTGATAGTTTCTAGTTTCCTTAACTGTAACTGCGATTATTTTAATAATAAAAGTACCTTTCTCAGAAATGGTTATTAGGATTTATCAGGTTAACAACTATAAAACTTTAGAATTACATAAAATGTAGTGGCTTCTGCATAAGTATTTGTTAAATAAAATAATATTCCTTTAATGTTTTATAATAAAGTTTTAAATATTTCTTCATAAAAATCTTGCAATCTTTTGTTAGATTTATTCCTAGTTACTTTATATTTTTATGTTATTTCAGATGACTGTAGCTTTAGTTTTAAAAGGAACTAAAGAGCCTCTTGATGAGAGTGAAAGAGGAGAGTGAAAAAGCTGGCTTAAAACTCAACAGTCAAAAAACTAAGATCGTGGCATCCAGTCCCATCAGTTCAGTTCAGTTCAGTCGCTCAACTGTGTCCGACTCTTTGTGACCCCATGGACTACAGTACACCAGGTCTCCCTGTGCATCACCAACCCCCAAAGTTTACTCAAACTCATGTCCACTGAGTCGGTGATGCCATCCAACCATCTCATCCTCTGTCGTCCCCTTCTCCTTCCGCCTTCAATCTTTCCCAGCATCAGGATCTTTTCCAGTGAGTCAGTTCTTTGCATCAGGTGGCCAAAGTATTGGAGTTTAAGCTTCGGCATCAGTCCTTCCAATGAATATTTAAGATTGATCTCCTTTAGGATGGACTGGTTGATCTCCTTGCAGTCCAAGGAATTCTCAAGAGTCTTCTCCATCACCACAGTTCAAAAGCATCAGTTCTTCGGCACCCTGCTTTCTTTGGCTTCCCTGGCAGCTCAGAGGTTAAAGCGTCTGCTTCCAATGCGGGAGACCAAGGTTCGATCCCTGGGTCGGGAAGATCCCCTGGAGAAGGAAATGGTAACCCACCCTAGTACTCTTGCCTGGAGAATCCCATGGACAGAGAAGCCTGGTAGGCTACAGTCCATGGGGTCGCAAAAAGTCGGACACAACTGAGCAACTGCTTTCTTTATAGTTCAACTCTCACATCCATACATGACTACTGGAAAAACCATAGCTTTGACTAGATGGACCTTTGTTGGCAAAGTAATGCCTATGCTTTTTCATATGCTGCCTAGGTTGGTCATAACTTTCCTTCCAAGGAGTAAGCATCTTTTAATTTCATGGCTGTAGTCACCATCCACAGTGATTTTGCAGCCCAAAAATATAAAGTCTGCTACTGTTTCCACTGTTTCCCCATCTATTTGCCATGAAGTGATGGAACCAGATGCCATGATCTTAATTTTCTGAATGCTGAGTTTTAAGCCAGCTTTTTCACTCTCTTCTTTCATTTTCATCAAGAAGCTCTTTAGTTCTTCTTCACTTTCTGCCATAAGGGTGGTGTCATCTGCATATCTGAGGTTATTGATAGTTCTCCTGGCAATCTTGATTCCACCTTGTGTTTCATCCAGCCCAGTGTTTCTCATGATGTACACTGCATAGAATTTAAATAAGCAGGGTGGCAATATACAGCGTTAATATATTCCTTTCCCTGTTTGGAACCAGTCTGTTCTATGCCCAGTTCTAACTGTTGCTTCCTGACCTGCATACAGGTTTCTCAAGAGGCAGGTCAGGTGGTCTGGTATTCCCATCTCTTTAATAATTTTCCATAATTTGCTGTGATCCACACAGTCAAAGGCTTTGGCATAGTCAATAAAGCAGAAGAAGATGTTTTTCTGGAACTTTTTGCTTACTTCATAGCAAATAGATGGGGAAAGAATGGCAATAGTGGCAGATTTTATTTTCTTGGGCTCCAAAATCACTGTGGACAGTGAATGCAGCCATAAAATTAAAAAAAAATTTGCTCCTTGGAAGAAAAGCTATGACAAGCCTAGACAGAGTGTTAAAAAGCAGAGACATCACTTTGCTGACAACAGTCCGTAAAGTCAAAGCTTGGTTTTTCCAGTATTCATTAAGTTGGACCATAAAGAAGGCTGAGTGCTGAAGAATTGATGCTTTTGAATTGCAGTACTGGAGAAGACTCCTAAGAGTCCCTTGGACAGCAAGGAGATCAAACCAGTGAATCCTAAAGGAAATCAACCCTGAATATTCGTTGGAATGACTGATGCTAAAGCTGAAGCTCCAGTACTATGGTCACCTGATGCAAAGAGCTGATTCATTGGAAAAGATCCTGATGCTGGGAAAGATGAGGGCAAGAGGTTACAGAAGATGAGATGGCTGAATGGCATCACTGACTCAATGGATATAAATTTAAGCAAGCTCCAGGAGATAGTGAAGGACAGGAAAGCCTGGCATTCTGCAATTCATGGGGTCACAAAGAGTTGAAAATGACTTATTGACTGAAGAACGAGTTTTAAAGCTTAGATTCTTCATCCATTTTTGTTGCTTCATGAAAATAAAGTTGATTAAGTGAAAGTGGAGAGTGAAAAAGTTGGCTTAAAGTGCAACATTCAGAAAATGAAGATCATGGCATCTGGTCCCATCACTTCATGGCAAATAGATGGGGAAACAGTGGAAACACTGTCAGACTTTATTTTGGGGGGCTCCAAAATCACTGCAGATGGTGACTGCAGCCATGAAATTAAAAGATGCTTACTCCTTGGAAGAAAAGTTATCACCAACCTAGATAGCATATTGAAAAGCAGAGACATTACTTTGCCAACAAAGTTCCATCTAGTCAAGGCTATGGTTTTTCCAGTGGTCATGTATGGATGTGAGAGTTGGACTGTGAAGAAAGCTGAGCACCAAAGAATTGATGCGTTTGAACTGTGGTGTTGGAGAAGACTCTTGAGTCCCTTAGACTGCAAGGAGATCCAACCAGTCCATTCTAAAGGAGATCAGCCCTGGGTGTTCTTTGGAAGGACTGATGCTAAAGCTGAAACTACAGTACTTTGGCCACCTCATGCAAAGAGTTGACTCACTGGAAAAGACTCTGATGCTGGGAGGGATTGGGGGCAGGAGGAGAAGGGTATGACAGAGGATGAGATGGCTGGATGGCATCACTGACTTGATGGACGTGGGTCTGAGTGAACTCCGGGAGTTGGTGATGGACAGGGAGGCCTGGTGTGCTGCAATTCATGGGGTCGCAAAGAGTTGGACATGACTGAGTGACTGAACTGACTGACTGACTGAAGTGAAATTTATTTTTGTATATTGAATTCTTTTGTCCAGTAGCCTTGCAGAATGCTTATATTTATGCTAATCATTTGTCTGTGGATTTCTTAGGATTTGCTGATGATTTTAGGATTTGCTAGAATTAGATGATCTTATCACCTGTGAAAAAAAGCAATTTTGATTCCTCTTTACCGATTCTTATAACTTTCATCTCTCTTCCTTTTTGCTTAAACTTCCAGGTCAGTATGGTGATCATGTACATTCCCTCCTTGGTCTTAGTCTTGTAGAGAAGATTTCAAGTATTCACCAAAAAGTAAAATGTTCACTGTGAATTATAAAAAGTTATCTTTTATCAGTTACTTTCTGCTTTTTGCTTCTATTTTGCTGAGAGTTTTTGTCATGAATGGAGAGTCAATAAAATTTTTTTCTCAGTGACAAGGTTTTTCTCCTTTAATTTGTTAATGTGGTAAATTACATTAATTAAAAAATTATAAGGCAACTTTTATTCCTAGAATAAACCTATCTCATTCGAGATGTAGTGCATTTTTATATGTTGCTGTATCTTGTTGCTAATATTTTGTTTAGATATTGCATGTATATGCATAAATAGAATGGCTTAAAACTCTGTTCTCATTTTTTTAAATCTAGTTTTGATATCAAGATTATTCTAGGTTCATAGAGTGAGTTCACAATTTTTCATTGTTTTTATTTCTGGAAGAGTTTTTGTAAGATTGGAATTACTCATTTCTTGAGTTTTCTTTAGAAGTATTAACTCAATATCTTTCCTGGTTAAAGGACAATTCAGATTTTTTTTTCTTTTTGTATTAGTTTTAGGAAGTTTTTTAAAGGAATTTTTCCATTTCACCTAAATTTTCAAACATGTGATACTGAATTTTTCTCAATATCATCTTACTTCTTTTTTTTGCCACTTTATTTATTTTAATTTATTTATTTTTGATGGAAAGATCATTGCTTTACGGAATTTTGTTCTTTTCTGTCAAACATCAGCAAGAATCAGCCTTAGGTACACCCATGTCCCCTCCCTTGCAAACCTCAGCCCCATCTCCCTTCCCATTTCACCCTTCTAGATTGTCACAGATTCCCTGTTTGAGTTCCCTGAGTCATACAGCAAGTTCCCATTGGCTATCTATTTTACACATGGTATTGTAAATTTCGATGTTACTCTCTCCATACATCTCACTCTCTCTCTCCCTGTTTCCATAGGTCTGTTCTCTATGTCTGTTTCTCCATTGCTGCCCTGCAAATAAATTCATCAGTACCATCTGTCTAGATTCTATATATGTGTTAATTTATGATATTTATATTTCTCTTTGTGACTTACTTCACTCTGTATAATAAGCTCTAGGTTCATCCTCAGAACTGACTCAATGGGTTCCCTTTTATGGCTGATTAATATTCCATTGTATATATGTACCACAACTTCTTAATCCTTTCATGTGTTGATGGATATCTAGGTTGCTTCCATGTTCTAGCTGTTGTAAATAGCACCTCAATGACCACTGGGGTGCGTGTGTTTTTTTCAATTTTGGTTTCTTCTGGGTATATGCCTAGCAGTGGGATTGCTCGACCATATAGTGGTTTTATTCCTAGTTATTTAAGTAATCTCCATACCATCTTCCATTGTGGCTGTATCAATTTACATTCCCACCAGCAATGCAAAGAGGGTTCCCTTTTCTCCACACCCTCTCCAGCATTTATTGTTTGTAGATTTTTAGATGATGGCCATTCTGACTGTTATGAGGTGGTATTTCATTGTAGTTTGATTTGCATTTGTCTAACAATGAGAAATGTTGAGCATCTTTTCATGTGTTTGTTAGCCATCTGTATGTCTTCTTTGGAGAAATGTCTGTTTAGGTCTTTTCTCCACTTTTTTGTTGGGTTGTTCATTTTTCTGGTATTGACTTGTATGAGCTGCTTGTATATTTTGGAAATTAATTATTTTTCAGTTGTTTAATTTGCTATTATTTTCTCCCACTCTGAGGGTTGTCTTTCCACCTTGTTTATATTTTACTTTTGTGTGCAAAAGCTTTTAAGTTTAATTAGGTCCCACTTGTTTATTTATTTTTTTATTTCCATTACTCTAGGAGGTGGGTCATAGAGCATCTTGCTTTGGTTTATGTCATTGAGTGTTCTGCCTATGTTTTCCTCAAAGAGTTTTATAGTTTCTGGTCTTACATTTAGATCTTTAATCGATTTTGAGTTTATCTTTGTGTATGGTATTAGGAAGTATTCTAATTTCATTCTTTTACATGTAGCTATCCAGTTTTCCCAGCACCACTTGTTAGAGAAGCAGTCTTTGCCCCATTGTATATTTTTGCCTCCTTTGTCAAAAATAAGTGCTTGGGTTTGTCTCTGGGCTCTCTCTTGTTCCATTGGTCTATATTTCTGTTTTTGTGCCAGCAACATACTGTCTTGATGACTGTAGCTTTGTAGTATAGTCTGAAGTCATGAAAGTTGATTCCTCCAGCTGCATTCTTCTTTCTCAAAACTACTTTGGCTATTCGGCGTCTTCTGTGTTTCCATATGAACTGTGAAATTTTTTGTTTTAGTTTTGTGAAAAGTTCAATTGATAATTTGATAGGGATCACATTGAATCTGTAGACTGCATTTGATAGTATAGTCATTTTCACAGTATTGGTTCTTCCTACCCAGGAACATGGAATATCTCTCCATCCATTTATGTCATCTTTTATTTCTTTCATCAGCATCCTATAATTTTCTGTATACAGTTTTTTGTCACCTTGGGTAAGTTTATTCCTAGATATTTTATTCTTTTTGTTACAATGGTGAAAGGGATTGATTCCTTAATTTCTCTTTCTGACTTTTTCATTGTTAGTATATACAAATGCAAGTGATTTCTGTCTGTTGACCTTGTATCCCGTGACTTTCCTCAGTTCACAGATTAGTTCTGGAAATTATCAAGTAGTTTCTTTTGTTTTTTTTTTCTATGTATAGTAGCATGTCATCTGCAAACAGTGAGAGTTTTAGTTCTTCTTTTCCCATCTGTATTCGTTTTATTTCTTTTTCTTCTCTGATAGCCATAGCTAGGACTTTCAAAACTATGTTCAATAATAGTGGTGAGAGTGGACACCCTTGTCTTGTTCCTGATCTTAGAGGGAATACTCACAGTTTTTCACCATTGAGAATAATGTTTGTTGTGGGCTTATCATATATGGACTTTATGATGTTGAGGTATACTCCTTCTATGCCCATTTTTATAGTGTTTTTTTAATCATAAATTGATGCTGAATTTTGTCAGAGGCTTTTTATGCATCTACTGAGATGATCCTATATTTTTATCTTTCAATTGTTAATATGGTATATCACATTGATTGATTTTTATATATTGAAGAGTCCTTGCATCCCTGGAATAAGCCCTGCTTGATCAAGGTGTATGAACTTTTTAATGTGTTATTGAATTCTGTTTGAATTGAGCTATTTCAAATCCTGAAAGATGATGCTGTGAAAGTGCTTCACTCAATATGCCAGCAAATTTGGAAAACTCAGCAGTGGGCAAACGACTGGAAAATGTCAGTTTTCATTCCAATCCCAAAGAAAGGCAATGCCAAAGAGTGCTCAAACTACTGCACAATTGCACTCATCTCACATGCTAGTAAAGTAATGCTCAAAATTCTCCAAGCCAGGCTTCAGTAATATGTGAACCATGAACTTCCAGATGTTCAAGCTGGTTTTAGAAAAGGCAGAGGAAACAGAGATCAAATAGCCAGCATCCACCGGATCATCGAAAAAGCAAGAGAGTTCCAGAAAAACATGTATTTTGGCTTTGTTAACTATGCCAAAGCCTTTGACAGTGTGGGTCACAATAAACTGTGGAAAATTCTGAAAGAGATGGGAATACCAGACCACCTAACCTGCCTCTTGAGAAACCTGTATACAGGTCAGGAAGCAACAGTTAGAACTGGACATGAAACAACAGACTGGTTCCAAATAGGAAAAGGAGTACAACAAGGCTGTATATTGTCACCCTGCTTATTTAACTTATATGCAGAGTACATCATGAGAAACACTGGGCTGGAAGAAGCACAAGTTGGAATCAAGATTGCCAGGAGAACTATAAATAACCTCAGATATGCAGATGATACCAGCCTTATGGCAGAAAGTGGAGAGGAACTAAAAAGCCTCCTGATGAAAGTGAAAGAGGAGAGTGAAAAAGTTGGCTTAAACATCAACATTCAGAAAACTAAGATCATGGCATCCAGTCCCATCACTTCATGGCAAATAGATGGGGAAACAGTGGAAAAAGTGTCAGACTTTATTTTTGAGGGCTCCAAAATCACTGTGGATTGTGACTGCAGCCGTGAAATTAAAAGATGGCTTACTCCTTGGAAGGAAAGTTATGACCAACTTAGACAGCATATTAAAAAGAAGAGACATTACTCTGCCAACAAAGGTCTGTCTAGTCAAGGCTATGGTTTTTCCTGCGGTCATGTATGGATGTGAGAGTTGGACTGTGAAGAAAGCTGAGCGCCGAAGAATTGATACTTTTGAACTGTGGTGTTGGAGAAGACTCTTGAGAGTCCCTTGGACTGTAAGGAGATCCAACCAGTCCATTCTGAAGGAGATCAACCCTGGGATTTCTTGGGAAGGAATGATGCTAAAGCTGAAACTCCAGTACTTTGGCCACCTCATGCAAAGTGTTGACTCATTGGAAAAGACTCTGATGCTGGGAGGTATTGGGGGCAGGAGGAGAAGGGGATGACAGAGGATGAGATGGTTGGATGACATCACCAACTCGATGGACATGAGTTTGGGTGAACTCCGGGAGTTGGTGATGAACAGGGAGGCCTGGCGTGCTGCAATTCATGGGGTTGCAAAGTGTCAGACTTAGCAGCAGCAGCAGCAGCAAAGAGTCGGACACGACTGAGCGACTGGACTGAAACTGAATTCTGTTTACTAGAATTTTCTTGAGGATTTTTGAATCTATGTTCATCAGTGATATTGACCCATATTTTCTTTTTTGTGTTGCCTTTGCCTGACTTTCATGTCAGGGTGATCGTGGCCTTGTAGAATGAGTTTGGAAATGTTCCTTCCTCTGCAAATTTTTGGAAGAGTTTCAGAAAAATAGGCATTAGCTCTTCTCTAAAGGTTTGGTAGAATTCCCCTGTGAAGTCATCTGGCCCTGGGCTTTTGTTTTTGGGGGAGATTTTTGATCACGGTTTTAGTTTCAGTATTTGTAATTGGCTTGTTTATGATTTTTTTCTTCATGGTTCAGTCTTGGGAGGTTGATCTTTTCTCATAACCTGTCCATTTCCTCTAGGTTGTCCATTTTGTTAGAACATAGTTGCTCATAATAGTTTCTTATGATCATTTGTGTTTCTTGTCTGCTGTAACATCTTTTTCATTTCTAATTTTGTTGATTTGATTTTTCTTCCTTTTTTTCTTGATGAGTCTGGCTAGTGGTTAGTTAATTTTATCTTCTCAAAGAATCAGCTTTTAATTTTATTAATAATGCTATTGTTTTCCTCATTTCTTTTTCATTCATTTCTGCTCTGATCTTTATGATTTCTTTCCTTCTGCTGACTTTTGATTTTTTTATTGTTGTTCTTCTTTTTACAACTGCTTTAGATGCAGAGTTACATTGTCAGTTTGATGCTTTTCTTGTTTCTTGATGTAGGATTGTATTGTTATAAACTTCCCTCCTAGAACTGCTTTTGCTGAATCCCACAGGTTTTGGGTCGTCATGTTTTCACTGTCAATTGTTTCTAGAAATCTTTTGATTTCCTTTCTTATTTCTTCAGTAACCTTTTCATTATTTAGGAATGTATTGTTTAATCGCTATGAGGTTGTGTTTTTTGCAGTCTCTTTCCTTTAGCTGATACCTAGTCTCATAGTGTTGTGGTCAGAGAAGATACTTAATACATTTTCAATTTCTTAAACTTACTGAAGCTTGATGTGGCCTAAGATGTGGTCTATCCTAGAGAATCTACCATGTGCACTTGAGAAGAAGTTTATTCTACATTTGGATGGAAAGTCCTGAAGATATCAATTAGGTCCATCTGGTCTCATGTTTCATTTAAGGTTTCTGTTTCCTTATTGAGTCTCTGTTTTGATGATTTGTCCATTGGTGTAAGTGGGGTGTTAAAGTCCACTACTATTATTGTGATACTGTAGATTTCCCCTCTTAGGCCTGTTAGTGTTTGCCTTATGTACTGAGGTGCTCCAATGTTGGGTGCATAAATATTTAAAATTGTTATGTCTTCTTGGATTGATGCTTTAATCAGTATGTAGTGTCCTTCTTTGTCTCTTATAATATTCTTTATTTTAAAGTCTATTTTGTCTGAAATAGGATTGACATTCCAGTTTTCTTTTGGTTTCCATTTGCACAAAATATCTTTTTCCATCCTTTTACTTTCAATCTCTATGTATCTGTAGGTCTGAATTGGGTCTCTTTTAGGCAGCATATATGTGGGTCTTGTTTTTGTATCCATTTAATCAGTCTTTTAGTTGGTACATTTTATCCATTTAAATTTAAGGTAATTATTGATAATGTTCTTATTGGCATTTTCTTAATTGTTTTGGGTTTGTGTTTTAGGTCTTTCGTTTCTCTTGTGTTTACTGGCTATCTAATTCCTTTTAGTATTTGTTGTAAGACTGGTTGATGGCACTAAATTCTCTTAACTTCTGCTTGTCTGTGAAGTTTTTGATTTTTCCATCAATTTTGAATGAGATCTTTGCTGGGTATACTAATCTTGGCTGTAGATTTTTTGTTTGTTTGTTTCAGTATTTTAAATATATCCTGCCATTCCTTTCTGACCTGCAGAGTTTCTGCTGAAAGATCCTCTGTTAATTGTATGGATTTTCCCTTGTATGTTGCTTGTTGCTTTTCCCTTGGTTTGTTAGCTTTCTTCGTTAGCTTGATTAACATCTGTCTCGTGTTTCTCCTTGGGTTTATCCTGTAAGGGACTCTCTGCATTTCTTGAAATTGATTGACTATTTCCTTTCCTATGATGGAAAATTTTCAACCATAATTTCTTCAAAAATTTTCTCAGTGCCTTTCTTTTTTTTTTTTTTTCTTCTTCTTTTGGGATCCCTATAACTCAAATGTTGGTGCATTTAATATTGTCCCCAAAGTCTCTGAGGCTGTCCTCAATTCTTTTCATTCTTTTTCCTTTATTCTGCTCTTCAGCAGTTTTCTACCATTTTATCTTCCTGCTCACTTATCTGTTGTTCTGCCTCAGTTATGCTGCTATTTGTTCCTATAGAGTACTTTTAATTTCAGTAATTGTGATACTCATCTGTTTGCTTTTTCTATATATCTTCTATGTCCTTGGTGATTGTATTAACTGTGTTAATTGTTTCTTGCATTATCTCCATTCTATTTTCAAGTCTTCAGAACATCTTTACTACCATTATCTGAATTCTGTTTCAGATAGATGGCTTATTTCCTCTCCGTATTTATCTGGTCTTGTGAGTTTATACCTTGTTCTTTCATTTGTGCTGTATTCTCTGTATTTTAATTTTTTTCCCTACTTTGCTCTGCTGGAGGTCCTCTTTACCCAAACTTTAGTGTTGTAGTCCTTATTCCTTTTGTTTTTGCCCTCAGAGGGAAAGGTTGCTTGAGTAGTTTGTGTTTATTTCTTGTTAGGGATGACTTGTGCCTGTGTACTAGTGGGAGGAGATCAAGCAAGTAATCACAAAAATAAGTAGACATATACCCACACTTCCACACACACAGTTATAACCAAAGTATAGAGTACAGGAAATTGACTTGGTGAACAAGGGAAACCAAAGGTAATATTGACCAATTAAAAACAGAGCTAACTAATGCTCAGTCTGGAAAACTGAGCCTCAGCAGATTGCCAACTGGGGAGTATAAGAAAGAGAGCACAACAATTTAACTTACATGGTGAAAAAAGAAAGTGTGTGAAGGGAAAAGAAGGAAGGAAAAAAGAGGAAGAGAAAAAGTAGGAGAAGGGAGAATATAGAAAAAGAAGGGGTGAAAAAATGAAAAACTAGAAAAGCAAGGATAAATGGACATATGTGAAAAAGATTTATATATATTCAGGAATAACTATAATATGAGAAATGGAGTCAAATATATCAAAAGCAAAATTAGAAAAATCACAAAAAAGGTGAAAAAAATCTTCAAAAGAGGATATTTTTTAAATAAGAAAAACAAAAATAAAAACTCCACAATACCACAAAAGGATAATGTGAAGGTAGAAATATGTGCGATTTTTTTTTAATTTTTACTTTATTTTACTTTACAATACTGTATTGGTTTTGCCATACATTGACATGAATCCACCACGGGTGTATACAAGCTCCCAAAAAATCTCCACACTGTTCTCCATAGTGGCTGTACTAGTTTGCATTCCCACCAACAGTGTAAGAGGAGTGTTAAAGCTGAAACTCCAGTACTTTGGCCACCTCATGCGAAGAGTTGACTCATTGAAAAAGAGTCTGATGCTGGGAGGGATTGGGGGCAGGAGGAGAAGGGGACAACAGAGGATGAGATGGCTGGATGGCATCACTGACTCGATGGACGTGAGTCTGTGTGAACTCTGGGAGTTGGTGATGGACACTCTAAGTGCAAAAATAAATGATTCCTGCAGGACATAATGAAGATTGCACACGGTGTAACTAAGACCCAAGGTTGCTGAATAATTAAAAAGGCATATATAATGATAAAAGATCAATACAAAAGAAGGATTTTACGCTTGCCAGCAAGAATGAAAACTGACATTTCCCTGCCCTTGTGGCCACTACTGAGTTGTCAACATATATGCAACTAATATAGGAGCACCCAAATACATGAAACAAATACTAACAGACAGAAAGGGAGAATTGACAAGAATAACAATTATAGTAGGAGAAAATAGAATTGTCATAAAACCCAGCAAACCCCCTGCTGGGCATGCACACTGAGGAAAGCAGAATTGAAAGAGACACGTGTACCCCAATGTTCATCGCAGCACTGTTTATAATAGCCAGGACATGGAAGCAACCTAGATGTCCAGTACTCTTGCCTGGAAAATCCCATGGATGGAGGAGCCTGGTGGGCTGCTCTAAGGGGTCACACAGGGTCAGACACGATTGAAGGATATCAAATCAGCCAATCCTAAAGGAAATTGATCCTAAACATTCATTAGAAGTACTGACACTGAAGCTGAAGCTCCAATACTTTGGCCACCTGATGTGAAGACCTGACTCATTGGAAAAGACCCTATGCTGGGAAAGATTGAAGACAGAAGGAGAAGGGGGTGACAGAGGATGAGATGGATGGATGGCATCACTGACTCAATGGACACGGACGTGTGCAAACTCCAAGAGATGGTGAGAGATGGAGAAGCCTGGCGTGCGGCAGTCCGTGGGGTCGCAAACAGTCAGACACACCCTGGCGGCTGAACAGAGTAGAACAACAGATTGAACAACAATCAACATGAATCACTGTAACTTTGTCTTCTCATTTACTACCTTGAACAAAGCGCAGACCAACAGGCAAATGTCTTCCAGCTCTATCTTTGGGCTAAGTGGGATCACTCTTTATTCTCATGGTCCCTGCAGGATAAAGAAAAATTGAATATCGCAGCACTGTTTACAATAACCAGGACATGGAAGCAACCTGGATGTCCATCAGCAGACAAATGGATAAGAAAGCTGTGGTAAATATACACAATGGAATATTACTCAGCCATTAAAAAGGATGCATTTGAGTCAGTTCTAATGAGGTGGATGGCTTTAACATACAACTCACATCAATGGACAGATTTTTGAGGCAAGTGTACGTGGAATGTTTACTAGTATTAACCACATACTAGAGCACAAAACAAATCTCAAAAACTTTGTTGTTCAGTTGCTAAATCCTGTCCAACTCCTTGGAGCCCCATGGACTGAAAAGTGCTAGGCTTCCTTGTCCATCACTATCTCCCTGAGATTGCTCAAACAGATGTCCACTGATATGGTGATGACATCCAACCATCAATATAGTGAAAATGAGTATACTACCCAAAGCAATCTATAGATTCAATGCAATCCCCGTCAAGCTTCTAACGGCATTTTTCACAGAACTAGGACAAATAATTTCACAATTTGTATGGAAATACAAAAAACCTCGAATAGCCAGAGCAATCTTGAGAAAGAATTATGAAACTGGAGGAATCAACCTGCCTGACTTCAGGCTATGCTACAAAGCTACAGTCATCGACAGTATGGTACTGGCACAAAGGCAGAAATATAGATCAATGGAACAAAAAAAGCACTTACTCCTTGGAAGGAAAGTTATGACCAACCTAGACAGCATATTAAAAAGCAGAGACATTACTTTGTCAAGGCTATGGTTTTTCCAGTGGTCATGTATGGATGTGAGAGTTGCACTATAAAGAAAGCTGAGCTCAGAAGAATTGATGCTTTTGAACTGTGGTGTTGGAGAAGACTCTTGAGAGTCCCTTAGACTGCAAGGAGATCCAACCAGTCCATCCTTAAGGAGATCAGTCCTGAGTGTTCATTGGAAGGACTGATGTTGGTCATAACAGGGAGGCCTGGCGTGCTGCGATTCATGGGGTCTCAGAGTCGGACCCGACTGAGTGACTGAATTGAACTGAACTGAACTGATTCCTAAGTATTTTATTCTTTTCGTTGCAATGATGAATGGAATTATTTCTTTAATTTCTCTTTCTGTTTTCGCATTGTTAGTGTATAGGAATGCAAGGGATTTCTCCATGCTAATTTTATATCTTGCAACTTTAGTATATTCTGTTGACCCCTTCTCCTCCGGCCCACAATCTTTCTCAGTATCAGGTTCTTTTCCAGTGAGTTGGCTTGTCTCATCATGTGCCCAAAGTATTGGGGCTTCAGTTTTAGCATCCGTTCTTCCAATGAATATTCAGGGTTGATTTCCTTTAGGATTGACTGATTTGGTGTCCTTGCTGTCCAAGGGAATATCAAGAGTCTTCTCCAGCATCACAGTTTGAAAGCATCAGTTCTTCAGCACTCAGCCTTTTTTATGTTTTCACCTTTTCCTCTTCTATTTGCTATGAAGTGATGGGACCAGATGCCATGATCTTTGTTCTTTGATTGTTGAGTTTTGAGCCAGCTTTTCCACTCTCCTCTTCACTTTCATCAAGAAGCTGAAGAAGTTCTGCTAGAAGTTCCTCTTCACTTGCTGCCATTAGGGTGGTATCATCTGCATTTCTGAGGCTGCTGATGTTTCTCCCAGCAACCTTGATTCCAGCTTGTGATCCATCCAGCCCAGCATTTCACATGATGTGTTCTGCATAGAATTTAACAGGGTGACAATATGCAACCTTGATGTATTCCTTTCCCAATTTTGAACCAGTCCACTTGTCCATGTCTGATTCTAACTTCTGCTTCTTGACCTGCATACAGGTTTTTCAGGAGGCAGGTTAGGTGGTCTGGTATTCTCATCTCTTTAAGAATTTCTCAGTTTCCAGAGTGTGGAAAGCCTTTGGTGTAGCCTTTACTGCAGTCAATGAAGTAGATGTAGTCAGTGTAGTAGATGTTTTTTTCTGGAATTCCCTTGCTTTCTCTATGATCCAGTGAATGTTGGCAATTTGATCTCTGGTTCCTCTGCCTTTTCTAAATGTTCACATACTGTTGAAGCTAAGTTTGAAGGATTTTGAAAATGACCTTGCTGGCATGTGAAATGAGAGCAATTGTATAGTAGTTTGAACATTCTTTTTGCCCTTCTTTGGGATTGGAATGAAAACTGACCTTTTCCTGCCCTTGTGGCCACTGCTGAGTTTTCCAAATTTGCTGGCATTGTGAGTGCAGTACTTTAACAACAGCATCTTTTAGGCTTTGAAATAGCTCAGGTGGAATTCCAGCAACTCCACTAGCTTTGTTCATAGTAATGCTTCTTAAGGCCCATTTGACTTCACACTCCAGGAGGTCTGGCTCTAGGTAAGAGACCACACCACTGTGGTTAACTGCATCATTAAGATCTTTTTTATACAGTTCTTCTGTGTATTCTTGCCACCTATTCTTAATCTCTTCTGTTTCTGTTAGGGTTTTGCCATTTCTGTCTTTTATTGTGCCCATTTTGCATGAAATGTTCCCTTGGTATTTCCAGTTTTCTGGAAAAGATACCTAGTCTTCTCCATTCTATTGTTTTCCTCTATTTCTTTGCATTGTTCACTTAGGAAGTCTCTCCTTGCTTTTCTCTGGAACTCTGCATTCAGTTGTGTATATCTTTCCATTTCTCCTTTGCTTTTCACTTCTCTTCTCAGTTATTTATAAGGCCTCCTCAATCATTTTGCCTTCTTACATTTCTTTTTCTTTGTGATGTTTTTGTCACTACCTCCTGTACAATGTTACAAACCTCTGTCCATAGGTCTTAAGGCACTCTGTCTATCAGATCTAAACCCTTGAATCTATTTTTCACTTCCACTGTATCATCATAAGGGATTTGATTTAGGTCATACCTTAATGTCCTAGTGGTTTTCCTTACTTTCTTCAATTTTAGTCTGAATTTTGCAATATGGAGGTAGTGCAATAAATGCAATCTTATCTTGCAATAATATATGAGCCACAGTCAATTCCAGGCCTTGTTTTTGCTGACTGTATGGAGCTTCTCTCTCTTTGTCTTCAAAGAATATAATCAATATAATTTCAGCATTCAAAAAATTCAAGAGTATAGAAATTATTTTAAGCATTTGCTCTGAGCACAATGGCATGAAACTTAAAATCAACCACACACACAAAAAAAGAAATAGGGGTGGGGAAGCAATTACATGAAGGCTGTTATTTCATTTTAATAATGCAACTAAAAAACTAATAGGACAGCAAAGAAAATCAATAAGGAGATTAAAAAATTCCCTAAGATAAATGACAATGAAAACACAACCATACAAAACCTATGGGATACAACAAAGCAGTTATTAGGGAGAAGTTCATAGCAATACAAGCTTTCTTCCAAAACAAGAACAATTTCAAATAAACAACCAAAACAAACACCTGAAAATACTAGAAAAAGACTTAAAACCTAAAATTAGCAAAAGGATGTAAATAATAAAGATCAGAGTGGAGATATGTAAAATAGATTTTTTAAAATAGAAAAAATCAATAAAATCAAGAACTAGTTCTTTGAATGAGCAGACAAAATTGATAATCCCGTCACTGGACTCGTCAATGAGAAAAGAGAGAGAATCCAAATAAATAAAATAAGAAGTGAAAAATATCAACCAATACTGCATAAAAACAAACAAAAAAATTAGAATATTATGAACAGTTATATGCTAACAAAATCGACTACCTAGAAGAAATGGACAATGGAAATGTACAGTCTATCCAAGTTGAGTCAAGAAGTAGATAATTTGAACAGACTGATCACTAGAAATGAAATAAAACCTGTAATTTTAAAAACTCTGTATAAACAAAAGTCCAGGACCAGATGACTTTACAGATGAATTCTTGGAGACATACAGAAAAGAACTTGTACTAATTATTCTCTAACTCTTCCAAAAGATTGAAGAGAAGGCAGCACTTTCAAAGACATTCTATGAAGCCATCATCATTCTGACACCAAAACCAAAGATCCTATCGAAAAAAGAAAATTATAGGCCAATATCTTTGATTAAATGCAAACATTCTCACTAAAATATTAGCAAAATGAATCCAGCAACACATTACAAAAATCATACAGCATGATTAAGTGGGATTCATCCCAAGTTCACAAGGATGGTTCAACATGCATAAATCAATCTATGTGATAAACCACATCAACAAAAGAAGGCAAAAACCACATGATCATTTCAATAAATGCAGAAAAAGCTCTTGAAGAAGTTAAACATCCATTCATGGTAAAATCTCTTAAAGTGTGTATAGGGAGAATATGTCTCGACACAATAAAAGCTATTTATAACACAAACACTTGGAGGATAAACAATATGTTAATAATTAATCAATGGATCAGTGAAGAAATCAAAGAGAAAATAAAAAATACCTAGAGACAAATGACAACAAAAATACAGCAATCCAAAGCCTATTGGATAAGGAGAAGCAGCTCTAAGAGGAAATTTTATAGCGATACAACACTACTTCAAGAAACAATAAAAATCTCAAACAACCTATCCTTACACCTAAAGCAACTAAAGACAAAAGAACAAATAAAACACAAAGTAGTAGCAGGAAAGAAATCATAAAGATCAGAGCAGAAATAAACGGGATGAGGATACCAGACCACCTTATCTGCCTCCTGAGAAACCTGTGTGCAGGTCAAGGGACAACAGTTAGAACCAGACATGGAATAACAGATGGGTTCAAAATTGGGAAAGTAGTACGTTAAGGCTGTATATTGTCACCCTGATTATTTAACTTATATGCAGAGTACATCATGTGAAATGGCAGGCTGGATGAAGCACAAGCTAGAATCAAGATTGCCAGGAGACATATCAATAACCTCAGATATGCAGATGGCACCACCCTTATAGCAGAAAGTGAAGAGGAACTAAAGAGCCTCTTGATCAAAGTGAAAGAGGAGAGTGAAAAAGCTGACTTAAAACTCAGTATTCAAAAAGCTAAGATCATGGCATCTGGTCTCATCACTTCATAGCAAATAGGTGGAATACAATGGAAACAGTGACAGACTTTATTTTCTTGGGCTCTGAAATCACTGCAGATGGCGACTGCAGCCATGAAATTAAAAGATGCTTGCTCCTTCAAAAAAAGCTATGGCAAACCTAGACAGCATATTAAAAGCAGAGACATCACTTTGCTGGCAAAGGTCTGTATAGTCAAAGCCATGGTTTTTCCAGTAGTCATGCATGGATGTGAGAATTGGACCATAAAGAAGGCTGAGCACTGAAGAATTGATGCTTTTGAACTGTGGTGTTGGAGAAGACTCTTGATCTTCTTGGACTGCAAGAAGATCAAACCAGTTAATCCTAAAGGAAATCAAACCTGAATATTCATTAGGACTGATGCTAAAGCTGAAACTCCAATACTCTGGCCACGTGATATGAAGAGCCGGTTCACTGGAAAAGATGCAGATGCAGGATAGAAGGTAGGAGGAGAAGGAGATGACAGAGAATGAGATGGTTGGATGTCATCACCAGCTCAATGGACATGAGTCTGAGCAAGCTCTAGGAGATGGTGAAGGACAGAGAAGCTTGACACGCTGCAGTCCATGGGGTCCCAAAGAGTTGGACATGACTGAGCAACTGAACAACAGCAAGAAGAAATGGACAAAGTCTTAGAAAGATACGTCCTTCCAAGGCTGAACCAGGAAGAAATAGAAAACATGAAAAAACTAATCACAAGTACTGAAAGTGAAACTGTGATTAAAATTCTTCCAACAAAAAGGTCCAGGGACAGGTGGCTTCATAGCTAAATTCTACCAAACATTTAGAGAAGAGTTGACATCTAGCCTACTGAAACTCTACCAAAAATTTGTGGAGGAAAGAATACTCTCAAGCTCATTCTACAAGGCCATCGTCATGAGATACCAGAATTAGACAAAGATATCACACAAAACAAGAGAACATTACAGGCCAGTATCACTGGTGGGCATAGATGTAAAAATCCTCACAAAAATGCTAGCAAACAGATTCCAATAACACATTAAAAAAATCGTATACCCTGATCAAGTGAAATTTATCCCAGGGATACAAGAATTCTTCAATATATGCAAATCAATCAGTGTGATACACTACATTAACAAATTAAAGAATAAAAATCATATGATCATCTCAATAGATTCAGAAAAAGCTTTTGACAAAGCTCAACAGTCATTTATGATAAATTTAGAAAAAAAAAAAAGTTCAGAAAGTGGGCTTAGAGGAAACTTGAAAGTGTTAGTCACTAAGTCATGCCTGACTCTTTGCGACCCCATGGACTGTAGCCCACTAGGCTCCTCTGTCCATGGAATTCTTCAGGCAAGAATGACCTAGGGATAGAACCTGGGTCTCCTGCCTTGCAGGCAGATTCTTTACCATTTGAGCCATGAGGACACCTACCTCAACATAATAAAGGCCATATACAACAAACCTACAGCTAACATCATACTCAATGGTGGAAAGCTGAAAGCATTGCCTCTAAGACCACAAATGAGACAAAAATGTCCACTCTTGCCAATTTTATGCAACATAATTTTGGAATTCCTAGCCACATCTATCAAAGAAAGAAAAGAAGTAAAAAAAAAAAATTCAAGTTGGAAACAAACAAGTAAAACACTCACTGTTTGCAGATGACATGGTACTATACATAGAAAATCCTAAAGATACTATCAGAAAACTTCTACAGCTCATCAATGGTTTTGGTAAAGTTGCAGGATATAAAATTAATATACAGAAATCTCTTGTATTCATATACACTAACAATGAAAGACCAGAAAGAGAGATTAAGGAAACAATCTCATTTACCATTGCAACAACAAAAACAACAAAAGTACCTAGGAATAAACCTACCTAAGCAGGCAAAAAGCCTATAGTCAGAAAACTATAAGACTCTGATGAAAGAAATCAAAGATGACACAAACAGAAGAAGCAATATATATCATATACCTGGATGAGAAGAATCAATATTGTGAAAATGACTATACTATCCAAAGCAATCTAAAGATTCAATGCAATCCCTATCAAAATACCAATGACATTTTTCAAAGAATCAGAATATAAATGTTTGCAATTTATATGGAAGCAAAAGGCTTCGAATAGCCAAAGCAGTCTTGAGAAAGAACAGAGCTGGAAGAAGCAGGTTTCCTGACGTCAAATTCTTCTACAAAGCCACAGTAATCAAACCAACATGCCACTGGCACAAAAAAGGAAATAAATATCAATGGAACAGGATGGAAAACCCAGAGAAAAACCCATGTACGTATGGTGACCTAATCTTTGACAGAGGCAAGACTATACAATGGAGAAATGACAGTCTTTTCAATAAGTGGTCCTGGGAAAACTGGACATGTGAAAGAATAAAATTAGGACACTGCCTAACACTGTACACAAAATAATCTCAAAGTGGATTAACGACCTAAATGTAAGGCCAGATACTATAAAGCTCTTAGACGAAAATATAGGTAGAATACTCTGTGATGAAAATCATAGCAAGATCTTTTTCAATCCACCACTTAGAGTAATGAAAATAAAAATAAATAGAACCTGAGTGAAAGTAAAGTCACTCAGTCATGTCTGACTCTTTGTGACCCCATGGACTGTAGCCTACCAGGTTCCATCATCCATGGGATTTTCCAGGCAAGAGTGGGTTGCCATTTCCTTCTCCAGGAGATCTTCCCAACCCAGGGATTGAACCCAGGTCTCCCTCATTGTAGGCAGACGCTTTACCATCAGAGCCACCAGGGAAGTCCCTAAATAGGACCTAATTAAATGTAAAAGCTTGTACACAGCAAAGGAAACCATAAACAAAAGGAAAAAGACAACCCTAAGAATGGGAAAAAAACATTTGCAAATGAAGCAATTGACAAGGGATTAATCTCCAAAATATATTTTAAAAAAATAACATGCAGCTCAATTAAAAAACAAACAAACAAAGCAGTTCGTGGAAATCCTAAACAGACATTTCAACAAAGAAGACATATGGGTGACCAACAAACACATGAAAGGTGCTCAACATCACTGATTATAAAAGAAATGCAAAGCAAAACTACAATGAGGTATCACTTCACACTGGTTAGAATGGGTATCATCAAAAAATCCACAAATGATAAATGCTGGAGAGAGTGTGGAGAAAAGGGAACACTCCTACATTGTTGGTGGGACTGTTACTTGGTACAGCCACTATGGAGAACGGTATGGAACTGCCTTAAAAAGAAATTATAACTAGAGCTACCATATGACCCAGCGAATCCACTCATAGGCATATATTCAGAAAAAACAATCATTCAAAAGGATGCATGCACCTGATGTTCCTGTGGCACCATTTACAATAGCCAAGAAAAGAAGGCAGCCTAAATGTCCATCAATGGAGAAATGGATAAAGAATATGTGGTACATATATACAACAAAATATTATTCAGCTATAAAAGGAAAGAAATTGAGCCATTTGTAGTGATGTGCATGGACCTAGAGACTGTCATACAGAGTGAAGTAAGTCAGAAAGAGAAAAATATTGTTTAATATTGCTTATATGTGAAGTCTAGAAAAATGGTACATTTCAGTTCAGTCACTCAGTTGTATCCAACTCTGCGACCCCAGTACACCAGACCACCCTGTCCATCACCAACTCCCAGGGTTTACTCAAACTTATGTCCATCGAGTCGCTGATGACATCCAGCCATCTCATCCTCTGTCATCTCCTTCTCCTACCACCTTCAATCTTTCCCAGCATCAAGGTCTTTTCCAATGAGTCAGTTCCTCCCATCAGGTGGACAAAGTACTGGAGTTTTAGCTTCAGCATCAGTCCCTCCAATGAATATTCACAACTGATATCTTTTAGGATGGACTGGCTGGATCTCCTCACAGTCCAAAGACTCTCAAGAGTCTTCTCCATCACCACAGTTTAAAAGCATCAATTCTTCGGCACTCAGCTTTCTTTATAGCCCAACTCTCACATCCACATGTGACTACTGGGAAAACTATAGTTTTGACTAGACTGACCTTTGTTGGCAAAGTAATGTCTCTGCTTTTTAATATACTATCTAGGTTGGTTATAGCTTTTCTTCCAAGGAGCAAGTGTCTTTTAATTTCATGGCTGCAGTCACCATCTGCAGTGATTTTGGGGGCCCCCAAAATAAAGTCTGCCACTGTTTCCACTGTTTCTCCATCTATTTGCCATGAACTGATGGGACCACATACCATGATCATAGTTTTCGGAATGTTGAGCTTTAAGCCAGCTTTTTCACTCTCCTCTTTCACTTTCATCAAGAGGCTCTTTAGTTCACTTTCTGCCATAAGGGTGGTGTCATCTGCATATCTGAGGTTATTGGAATTTCTCCCCACAATCTTGATTCTAGCTTGTGCTTCATCCACCCCAGAATTTCTCATGATGTACTCTGCATCTAAGTTAAATAATCAGGGTGACAATATACAGCCTTAAGGTACTCCTTTCCCTATTTGGAACCAGTCTGTTGTTCCATGTCCAATTCTAACTATTGCTTCCTGACCTGCATACAGATTTCTCAAGAGGCAGGTTAGGTGGTCTGGTATTCCCATCTCTTTCAGAATTTTCTACAGTTTGTTGTGATCCACATAGTCAAAGGCTTTGTCGTAGTCAATAAAGCAGAAGTAGATGTTTTTCTGGAACTCTCTTGCTTTTTCAGTGATCCAATGGATGTTTGCAATTTGATCTCTGTTTCCTCTGCCTTTTCTAAATCCAGCTTGAACATCTGCAAGTTCTTAATTCACATATTGTTGAAGTCTGGCCAGGAGAATTTTGAGCATTACTTTACTAGTGTGTGGGACGTGTGCAATTGTGTAGAAGTTTGAGCATTCTTTGGGTTTTTGATGAAAACTGACCTTTTCAAGGCCTGTGACCACTTCTGAGTTTTCCAAATTTGCTGGCATATTGAATGCAACACTTTCACAGCATCATCTTTTAGGATTTGAAATAGATCAAACCTCTGCTAGCTTTGTTCATAGTGATTCTTCATACTGCTAAGTCGCTTCAGTCATGTCTGACTCTGTGTGACCCCAGAGACGGCAGCCCACCAGGCTCCCCTGTCCCTTGGATTCTCCAGGCAAGAACACTGGAGTGGGTTGCCATTTCCTTCTCCAATGCATGAAACTGAAAAGTGAAACTGAAGTCGCTCAGTCGTGTCCAACTCTTAGCAACCCTCTGGACTGCAACCTACCAGGCTCCTCCTTCCATGGGATTTTCCAGGCAAGAGTACTGGAGTGGGGTGAAGGCCCACTTGATTTCACATTGCAGGATGTCTGACTAGGTGAGTGATCACACCATCGTGATTATCCTGGTGGTGAAGATCTTTTTTGTGTAGTTCTGTGTATTCTTACCACCTCTTCTTAATATCGTCTGCTTCTGTTAGGTCTATACCATTTCTGTCCTTTATTGTGCCCATCTTGGCATGAAATATTCCCTTTGTATCTCTAATTTTCTTGAAGAGATATCTAGTCTTTCCCATTCTATTGTTTTCCACTTTTTTTTTTTTTTTTTTTTTGCATTGATCAGTGAAGAAGGCTTTCTTATCTCTCCTTGCTATTCTTTGGAATTCTGCGTTGAAATGGGAATATCTTTCCTTTTCTACTTTGCCTTTTGCTTCTATTCTTTTCAAAGCCATTTGTAAGGCCTCCTCAGATAACCATTTTGCCTTTTTGCATTTTTCTTGGAGGTGGCCTTGTTCCCTGCCTCCTGTACAATGTCATAAGCCTCCATCCATAGTTCTTCAGGCACCCTAACAGATCTGATCCCTTGAATCTATTTGTCACTTCCAATGTATAATCATAAGGGATTTCATTTAGGTCATACCTGAATGGTCTACATGTTTTCCCTACTTTCTTCAATTTTTAATCTGAATTTGCAATAAAGAGTTCATGATCTGACTCACAGTCAACTCCTGGTCTTGTTTTTGCTGACTGTATAGAGCTTCTCCGTCTTTGGCTGCAAGAATATAATTAATCTAATTTCAGTATTGACCACCTGATGATGTCCATGTGTAGTCTTCTCTTGTGTTGTTGGATGAGGGTGTTTGCTATGACCAATGCGTTCTCTTGGCAAAACTCTATTAGACTTTGCCCTGCCTTATTCTGTACTCCAAGGTCAAATTTGCCTGTTATTCCAGGTGTTTCTTGACTTCTTACTGTTGCATTCCAGTCCACTAGAATGAAAAGGACATCTTTTTTGGGTATTAGTTCTAGAAGCTCTTGTAGGCCGTCTTAGAACCAACCGTTCACCATCAGCTTCTTCAGCATTACTGGTCAAGGCATAGACTTGAATTACTGTGATATTGAATAGTTTGCCTTGGAAATGAACAGGGATCATTCTGTCATTTTTGAGATTGCATCCAAGTACTGCACTTTGGACTCTTTTGCTGACTACTCCATTTCTTCTGAGGGATTCTTGCCCATCATAGTAGATATAATGGTCATTTGAGTTAAATTCACACATTCTAGTCCATTTTAGTTCACTGATTCCTAAAATGTTGATGTTCCCTCTTGCCATCTCCTGTTTGACCACTTCCAATTTGCCTTGATTCGTGGACCTAACATTCCAGGTTGCTATGTGATATTACTCTTTTGGGCATTGGACTTTACTTCCATCACCAGTCACATCCACACTGGGTGTTGCTTTTGCTTTGGCTCTGTCTCTTCATTCTTTCTGGAGTTATTTCACCACTGATCTCCAGCAGCATATTGGGCACTTACCAACCTGGGGAGTTCACCTTTCAGTGCCCTATCTTTTTGTTTTTCATACTGTCCATGGGGTTCTCAAGCCAGGAATCCTGAAGTGGTTTGCCATCCCCTTCGACAGTGGACCACGTTTTGCAGAACTCTCCACCATGACCCTTCCGTAGTCCAAATGATTAGATTGGTTAGTTTTCTGTGATTGTGGTTTTCAGTCTATCTGACCTCTGATGGAGAAGAATAAGAGGCTTATGGAAATCACTGATGAACATAGATGCAAAAATCCTTAACAAAATTCTAGTAAACATAATCCAACAACATATTAAAAAGATCATACATCATGACCAAGTGGGCTTTTCCCAGGGATGCAAGGATTCTTTAATATCCACAAATCAAACAATGTGATACATCACATTAACAAATTGAGAAATAAAAACCATATAATTCTCTCAATAGATGCAGAGAAAGCCTTTGAAAAAATTCAACATCCATTTATGATAAAAACCCTCCAGAAAGCCAGCATAGAAGGAACATACCTCAACATAATAAATGCCATATATGATAAACCCACAGCAAACATTATCTTCAATGGTGAAAAATTGAAAGCATTTGCCCTAAAGTCAGAAACAAAATAAGGGTGCCCACTCTCACCACTACTATTCAACACACTTTTGGAAGTTTTAGCCACAACAATCAGAGAAGAAACAGAAAAAAAGGAATCCAGATTGGAAAAGAAGTAAAACTCTCTTGCAGATGACATGATCCTCTACAAAGAAAACCCTAAAGACTCAACTAGAAAATTACTAGAGATAATCAACACTGAAATCAGATTGATTATATTCTTTGCAGTCAAAGATGGAGAAGCTCTATACAGTCAGTAAAAACAAGACCAGGAGCTGACTGTGGCTCAGATCATGAACTCCTTATTGCCAAATTCAGACTTAAATTGAAGAAAGTGGGGAAAACCACTAGACAATTCAGGTATGACCTAAATCAAATCCCTTATGATTATACAGTGGAAGTGAGAAACAGATTTAAGGGACTAGATCTGATAGACAGAGAGCTTGATGAACTATGGACTGTTATTCGTGACATTGTACAGGAGACAGAGATCAGGACCATCCCCATGGAAAAGAAATGCAAAAAAGCATTTCAAAATGGCTGTCTGAGGAGGCCTTACAAATAGCTGTGAAAAGAAGAGAAGTGAAAAGCAAAGGAAAAAAGGAAAGATATATGCATCCGAATGCAGAGTTCCAAAGAATAGTAAGGAAAGATAAGAAAGCCATCCTCAGCAATCAACGCAAAGAAATAGAGGAAAACAACAGAATGGGAAAGACTAGAGATCTCTTCAAGTAAATTGGAGATACCAAGGGAACATTTCATGGAAAGATGGACTCGATAAAGGACAGAAACGGTATGGACCTAACAGAAGCAGAAGCTATTAAGAAGAGGTGGCAACAGTACACAGAAGAACTGTACAAAAAAGATCTTCATGAGCCACAAAATCATGATGGTGTGATCACTCACCTAAAGCCAGACATCCTGGAATATGAAGTCAAGTGGGCCTTAGAAAGCATCACTACGAACAAAGCTAGTGGAGGTGATGGAATTCCAGCTGAGCTGTTTCAAATCCTGAAAGATGATGCTGTGAAAGTGTTGCACTCAATATGCCAGCAAATTTGGAAAACTTAGCAGTGGCCACAGGACTGGAAAAGATCAGTTTTCATTCCAATCCAAAGAATGCCAAAGAATGCTCAAACTACTGCACAATTGCACTCATCTCACACACTAGTAAAAGTAATGCTCAAAATTCTCTAAGCCAGGCTTCAGCAATACATGAACCATGAACTTCCTGATGTTCATACTGGTTTTTTAAAAGGCAGAGGAACCAGAGATCAAATTGCCAACATGTGCTGGCTCATGGAAAAAGCAAGAGAGTTCCAGAAAAAAACATCTATTTCTGCTTTATTAACTATACCAAAGCCTTTGACTATGTGGATCACAATAAACTGTGGAACATTCTGAAAGAGATGGGAATACCAGAACACCTAACCTGCCTCTTGAGAAATCTGTATGCAGGTCAGGAAGCAACAGTTAGAACTGGACATGGAACAGCAGACTAGTTCCAAATAGGGAAAGGAGTAAGTCAAGGCTGTATATTGTCACCCTGATTACTTAACTTCTATGTAGAGTTCATCATGAGAAACGCTGGGCTGGAAGAAGCACAAGCTGGAATCAAATTGCCGGGAGAAATATCAATAACCTCAGATATGCAGATGACACCACCCTTAAGGCAGAAAGTGAGGAGGAACTAAAAAGCCTCTTGATGAAAGTGAAAGAGGAGAGCGAAAAAGTTGGCTTAAAGATCAACATTCAGAAAACTAAAATCATGGCATTTGGTCCCATAACTTCATGGGAAATAGATGGGGAAACAGTGGAAACACTGTCAGACATTTTATTTTTCGGGGCTCCAAAATCACTGCAGATGGTAATTGCAGCCATGAAATTAAAAGACGCTTACTCCTTGGAAGGAAAGTTATGACCAACCTAGGTAGTATATTGAGAAGCAGAGAATATTACTTTGCCAACAAGGGTCTGTCTAGTCAAGGCTACAGTTTTTCCAGTGGTCATGTATGGATGTGAGAGTTGGACTGTGAAGAACGCTGAGAACTGAAGAATTGATGCTTTTAAACTGTGGTGTTGGAGAAGACTCTTGAGAGTCTGGACTGCAAGGAGATCCAACCAGTCCATTCTAAAGGAGATCAGTCCTGGGTGTTTATTGGAAGGATTGATGCTGAAGCTGAAACTTCAATACTTTGCCCACCTCATGCAAAGAGTTGACTCATTGGAAAAGACCCTGATGCTAGGAGGGATTGGGGGCAGGAGGAGAAGGGGATGACAGAGGATGAAGTGGCTGGATGGCATCACTGACTTGATGGACATGAGTTTGAGTCAACTCTGTGAGGTGATAATGGACAGGGAGGCCTGGCATGCTGTGATTCATGGCGTCGCAGAGAGTCGGACATGACTGAGCAACTGAACTGAACTGAACTGAACTGAATCAACGAATATACTAAAGTTGCAAGATATAAAATTAGCACGGAGAAATCCCTTGCAGTCTTATACACTAACAATGTGAAAACAGAAAGAGAAAATAAGGAAATAATTCCATTCACCATTGTAATGAAAAGAATAAAATACTTAGGAATCAGTTCAGTTCAGTTCAACTCAGTCGTGTCCGACTCTCTGAGACCCCATGAATCGCAGCACGCCAGGCCTCCCTGTCCATCACCATCTCCCGGAGTTCACTCAGACTCACATCCATCGAGTCAGTGATGCCATCCAGCCATCTCATCCTTGGTCGTCCCCTTCTCCTCCTGCCCCCAATCCCTCCCAGCATCAGAATCTTTTCCAATAAGTCAACTCTTCTCATGAGGTGGCCAGAGTACTGGAGTTTCAGCTTTAGCATCCTTCCTTCCAAAGAAATCCCAGGGCTGATCTCCTTCAGAATGGACCAGTTGGATCTCCTTGCAGTCCAAGGGACTCAGGAGTCTTCTCCAACACCACAGTTCAAAAGCATCAATTCTTCAGCACTCAGCCTTCTTCACAATCCAACTCTCACATCCATACATGACCACAGGAAAAGCCATAGCCTTGACTAGACGGACCTTAGTCAGCACAGTAATGTCTCTGCTTTTGAATATGCTATCTAGGTTGGTGATAACTTTTCTTCCAAGGAGTAAGCGTCTTTTAATTTCATGGCTGTAGTCACCATCTGCAGTGATTTTGGAGCCCCAAAAATAAAGTCTGACACTGTTTCTACTGTTTCCCCATCTATTTCCCATGAAGTGATGGGACTGGATGCCATGATCTTTGTTTTCTGAATGTTGAGCTTTAAGCCAACTTTTTCACTCTCCACTTTCACATTCATCAAGAGGCTTTTTAGTTCCTCTTCACTTTCTGCCATAAGTGTGGTGAATAAATCTACCTAAAGAAATAAAAGACTTATATATAGAAAGCTATAAAACACTGATGAAAGAAATCAAAGATGACACAAGTAGATGGAGAAATATACCATGTCCATGGATAGGAAGAATCAATATATTGAAAATGAGTACACTACCCAAAGCAATCTATAGATTCAATGCAATCCCCATCAAGCTTCCAATGATATTTTTCACAGAACTAGAACAAATAATTTCACAATTTGTATGGAAATACAGAAAACCTCGAATAGCCAGAGCAATCTTGAGAAAGAATTATGAAACTGGAGGAATCAACCTACCTGACTTAAGGCTATACTACAAACCTACAGTCATCGACAGTATGGTACTAGCACAAAGACAGAAATATAGATCAATGGAACAAAATAGAAAGCCCAGAGATAAATCCACACACCTATGGACACCTTATCTTTGACAAAGGAGGCAAGAATATACAATGGAGAAAGGACCATCTCTTTAACAAGTGGTGCTGGGAAAACTGGTCAACCACTTGTAAAAGAATGAAACTAGAACACTTTGTATCACCATACACAAAAATAAACTCAAAATGGATTAAAGATCCAAACGTAAGACCAGAAACTGTAAAACTCCTAGAGGAAAACATAGGCAAAACACTCTGTGACATAAGTCACAGCAGGATCCTCTATGACCCACCTCCCAGAATATTGGAAATAAAAGCAAAGATAAACAAATGGGACCTAATTAAACTTAAAAACTTTTACACAATGAAGGCAACTATAAGCAAGGTGGAAAGACAGCCTTGAGAATGGGAGGAAATAATAGTAAATGAAGCAACTGACCAAGAATTAATCTCAAAAATATACAAGCAGCTCCTGAAGCTCAATTCCAGAAAAATAAAAGATTCAATCAAAAAGTGGGCCAAAGAACTAAACAGACATTTCTCCAAAGAAGACATACGGATGGCTAATGAACACAAGAAAAGATGCTCATCATCAGTCATTATCAGAAAAATGCAAATCAAAACCACAATGAGGTACCATCTCACACAAGTCAGATTGGCTGCTATCAAAATGTGTACAAACAATAAATGCTGGAGAGGGTGTGGAGAAAAAAGAACCCTCTTACACTGTTGGTGGGAATGCAAACTAGTACAGCCACTATGGAGAATAGTGTGGAGATTCCTTGAAAACTGAAAATAGAACTGCCATATAACCGAGCAAACCCCCTGCTGGGCATACACACTGAGGAAAGCAGAATTGAAAGAGACATGTGTACCCCAGTGTTCATCGCAGCACTGTTTATAATAGCCAGGACAAGGAAGCAACCTGGATGTCCATTGCCAGACAAATGATAAGAAAGCTGTGGTAAATATACACAATGGAATATTACTCAGCCATTAAAAAGAATGCATTTGAGTCAGTTCTAATGAGGTGGATGAAACTGGAGCCTATTATACAGAGTGAAGTAAGTCAGAAAGAAAAACACCAATACAGTATATTAACGCATATATATGGAATTTAGAAAGATGGTAAAGATAACCCTATATGTGAGACAGCAAAAGAGACACAGATGTCAAGAACAGTCTTTTGGACTCTGTGGGAGAAGGCGAGGGTGAGATGATTTGTGAGGGTAGTGTTGAAACGTGTATATTATCATATATGAAGCAGATCGCTGGTCCAGGTTTGATGCATGAGACAGGGTTCTCAGGGCTGTTGTACTGGGATGACCCTGGGCGATCGGATGCGGAAGGAGGTGGGAGGGTGGTTCTGGATGGGGAACACATGTGCACCCATGGCTTATTCATGTCGGTGTTTGGCAAAAACCACTACAATATTGCAAAGTAATTTGGCTCAAGTTAAAATAAAGTAATTAATTTTAAAAAATGCAGATTAAACTTACAAAAAAAAATGAGGCTTATGGATGCTCCCTTATAGGAGAAACTGACTGAGGGGGAAACTGGGTCTTGTTCTGATAGGCAAGGCCATGCTCAGTAAATCGTTAATCCAATTTTCTGTTGATGGGTGAGGCTATGTTCCCTCCCTGTTATGTACCCGGGGCCAAACTATGGTGGAGGCAATATCACAGTTATCCAAGTCTATGCCCCAACCAGCAACACTGAAGAAACTGAAGTTGAACGGTATTCTGAAGACCTACAAGATCTTTTAAAAGTAATACCCAAAAAAGATGTCCTTTTCATTATAGGGGACTGGAATGCAAAAGTAGGAAGTCAAGAAACACCTGGAGTAACAGGCAAATTTGGCCTTGGAATGCGGAATGAAGCAGGGCAAAGACTAATAGAGTTTTACCAAGAAAATGCACTGGTCATAGCAAACACCCTCTTGCAACAACACAAGAGAAGACTCTACACATGGACATCACCAGATGGTCAACACCGAAATCAGATTGATTATATTCTTTGCAGCCAAAGATGGAGAAGCTCTATACAGTCAACAAAAACAAGACCAGGAGCTGACTGTGGCTCAGATCATGAACTCCTTCCTTATTAACAAATTCAGACTTAAATTGAAGAAAGTAGGGAAAACCGCTAGACCATTCAGGTATGACCTAAATCAAATCCCTTATGATTATACAGTGGAAGTGAGAAATAGATTTAAGGGTCTAGATCTGATAGATAGAGTGCCTGATGAACTATGGAATGAGGTTCATGACATTGTACAGGAGACAGGGATCAAGACCATCCCCATGGAAAATAAATGCAAAAAAAAAGCAAAATGGCTGTCTGGTGAGGCCTTACAAATAGCTGTGAAAAGAAGAGAGGCGAAAAGCAAAGGAGAAAAGGAAAGATATAAGCATCTGAATGCAGAGTTCCAAAGAATAACAAGAGATAAGAATGCCTTCTTCAGTGATCAATGCAAAGAAATAGAGGAAAACAACAGAATGGGAAAGACTAGAGATATCTTCAAGAAAATTAGAGATACCAAGGGAACATTTCATGCAAAGATGGGCTCGATAAAGGACAGAAATGGTATGGACCTAACAGAAGAAGAAGCTATTAAGAAGAGGTGGCAAGAATACACGGAAGAACTGTACAAAAAAGATCTTCACGACCAAGATAATCATGATGATGTGATCACTAATCTAGAGCCAGACATCTTGGAATGTGAAGTCAAGTGGGCCTTAGAAAGCATCACTACAAACAAAGCTAGTGGAGGTTATGGAATTCCAGTTGAGCTATTTCAAGTCCTAAAAGATGATGCTGTGAAAGTGCTGCACTTAATATGCCAGCAAATTTGGAAAACTCAGCAATGGCCACAGGACTGGAAAAGGTCCGTTTTCATTCCAATCCCAAAGAAAGGCAATGCCAAAGAATGTTCAAACTACCACACAATTGCACTCATCTCACATGCTAGTAAGGTAATGCTCAAAATTCTCCAAGCCAGGCTTCAGCAATGCATGAACCATGAACTTCCTGATGTTCAAGCTGGTTTTAGAAAAGGCAGAGGAAACAGAGATCAAATTGCAAACATCTGCTGGATCATGGAAAAAACAAGAGAGTTCCAGAAAAACATCTATTTCTGCTTTATTGACTATGCCAAAGCCTTTGACTGTGTGGATCACAATAAACTGTGGAAAATTCTGAAAGAGATGGAAATACCAGACCACCTAACCTGCCTCTTGAGAAATCTGCATGCAGGTCAGGAAGCAACAGTTAGAACTGGACATGGAACAACAGACTGGTTCCAAATAGGAAAAGGAGTACATCAAGGCTGTATGTTGTCACCCTGCTTATTTAACTTATATGCAGAGTACATCATGAGAAAAGCTGGATTGGAAGAAACACAAGCTGGAATCAAGATTGCAGGGAGAAATATCAATAACCTCAGATATGCAGATGACACCACCCTTATGGCAGAAAGTGAAGAGGAGCTAAAAAGCCTGTTGATGGAAGTGAAATAGGAGAGTGAAAATTTGGCTTAAAGCTCAACATTCAGAAAACTAAGATCATGGCATCTGGTTCCATCACTTCATGGTAAATAGATGGGGAAACAGTAGAAACAGTGTCAGACTTTATTTTGGGGGGCTCCAAAATCACTGCAGATGATGATTGCAGCCATGAAATTAAAAGACGCTTACTCCTTGGAAGAAAAGTTATGACCAATCTAGATAGTATATTCAAAAGCAGAGAGATTACTTTCCCGTCTAAGGTCCGTCTAGTCAAGGCTATGGTTTTTCCTGCGGTCATGTATGGATGTGAGAGTTGGACTGTGAAGAAGGCTGAGCACTGAAGAATTGATGCTTTTGAACTGTGGTGTTGGAGAAGACTCTTGAGAGTCCCTTGGACTGCAAGGAGATCCAACCAGTCCGTTCTGAAGGAGATCAACCCTGGGATTTCTTTGGAAGGAATGATGCTAAAGCTGATGCTCCAGTACTTTGGCCACTTCATGTGAAGAGCTGACTCACTGGAAAAGACTCTGATGCTGGGAGGTATTGGGGGCAGGAGGAGAAGGGGACAACCGAGGATGAGATGGCTGGATGGCATCACTGACTCGATGGATGTGAGTCTGAGTGAACTCCGGGAGATGGTGATGGACAGGGAGGCCTGGCGTGCTGCGATTCATGGGGTCGCAAAGAGTCGGACACGACTGAGCGACTGAACTGAACTGAATGAAGACAATGGGTACCTCCTTCAAAAGGTCCCATGCACTCACTGCTACACTCAGTGCCCCTACCCTATAGCAGACCACCTCTGACCCACGCCTCTGCCAGAAACTTCTGGACACTCACAGGCAAGTCTGGGTCTGTCATTTGTGGGGTCACTGCTCCTTTCTCCTGGGTTCTGGTGCAGCCAGAGTTCTGTTTGTGCCCTGCAAGAGTCTGTTTTCCAGTCCTGTGTAAGTTCTGGTGGCTCTGTGGTGAGGTTAATGGCAACCTCCTCCAAGAGGGCTTATGTCATACTCAAATCTGCTGCACCCAGGGCCCCCATCCCTGTGGCACTCCTCTGCTAACTGGTGCCCCCTCTGGAATGGCAGCTGCACAGCACTGGAAAGAGGATGTTCCCCATGTCTACAGGCAGAGAAGCCCCAGCAAGATGGTAGACGCTGGAGCAGTGACTGCATGACCCTGGAGTGGTGGCTATGTGGTGCTGGAGTGGCTGTGAGGAGATACCCTGTGTCCAGGGGCAAAGGAGAAGTGCCAGTAAGATGGTAGGAGTGGTAAAATCACATTTAGAATCAAACCCCATACCCACCAGAGATGCTCAGAGGGCTCAAACAAACCTTGTGCGCACCAGAACCAGAGACCCCACAGAGACTGAGACAGAAAAATGGTACAGTTGAACTTATTTACAAAGTAGAAATAGAGTTGCAGATGTAGAGAACAAATTTAAGGTTACCGGGCGGGGGGGGGGGGGGGGGGGGGCGGGGTGGCGGGCGGATGGGGTGTGGGACAAATTAGGAGGTTGGGATTGACATATATGGTGGTGGTGGTTTAGTTGCTAAGTTGTGTCAGACTCTTCATGACCCCATGGACTGTAGCCCACCAGGTGCTTCTGTTCACTGGGTTTTCCAGGCAAGAATACTGGAGTGGGTTGCCATTTCCTTCTCCAGAGAATTTTCCCCACCCAGGAATTGAACCTGGATCTCCTGCATTGCAGGCAGATTCTTTACCAGGGAAAACTGATCTGTGTATAAAATGAATAACTAATGAGAATCTGTTGTATAGCACAGGGAACTCTACTCAATGATCTGTGGTGACCTAACTGAGAAGGAAATCTAAAAAGCAGTTGGTGTGTGTGTGTGTGTGTGTGTGTGTGTGTGTGTGTGTGTGTGTGTGTATCTGACTCACTTTTCTCTCCAGCAGAAGCTAACACAACACTGTAGAGCAACTATACTATAATTAAAAACTTAGAATAAAATAGAAGATATTTATGAGAAACTGACAGCCAATATAGTACTCAATAATGAAACCCTGAAAGCCCTCCTGCTAAAATCTGCAATGAGACAAGGATGGCCACTGTCACCACTTCTTTTCAATATAGTATTGGAGGTCCTAGCCACAGAAAACAGAGAAGAAAAAGAAATAAAATATGTCCAAATTGGAAGGGAAGAGGTAAAGTTGTCATTATATGTAGGTGATAAGATGTTATATAGAGAAAACCCAAAAGATGCCACACAGAACTACCAGAATTAATAAATGAGTTCAGAAGGTAGCAGAATACCTACCATAAGTGGAGTTCCATTTATTTATACTAACTTTAAGTGAAATATCAGAGAATGTAAAAAAAAGAAAAAGTACCAATACCTTTTTAAACTGTACTAAAAAAAGCCTTTAAACCTGAGAAGATGAAAGACATATGCTAAGAACTATAAAATATTAATAAAGGAAATTAAAGATGATTTTTAAAAATGGAAAGATATTCCATGCTCTTGGATTGGAAGAATTAATATTGTTAAAATGACCATACTACTCAAAACAATATACAGATTTAATACAATCCCCATTGAATTACCCATGACATTTTTCACAGATTGGAACAAATAATCCTAAAGTTTGTATGGAATCATTAATAAAACTCAGAATTGCCAAAGCAATTCTCAGGAAAAAGAACAAAGCAGGAGGCATAACTCACCCAGATTTCAGACAATACCACAAGGCTACAATAATCAAAACAGTGTGGTATTGGCACAAAATCAACAATAAAGATCAATGGAACATAATAGAAAGCCCAGGAAAAAACCCACACACATGGATAATTAATATTTTACAAAGGAGGCAAGAATATTCAATGGGGAAAAGACAGTCTTTTCAGCAAGTTGGGCTGGGAAAGTTGCACAGCTGCATGTAAATCAATGTAGTTAGAACACATCCTCCCACTATGCACAAAAATAACAATGGCTTAAAAAATAAAAGAAAGAGAAAAAAATAGACTCATAAAAAAGCTAAATAATAAAATAAAATAAACTAATAATGGTTTAAAGACTTAAACATAAGACAGGGCACCATAAGATTCCTAGAAGAGAACATAGGAAATTTTACTAAAGTTTTTTTAGGTCAGTCTCCCAAGGTAATAGAACTAAAAACAAAAATAAACAAAAAGCAGACTAATCAAACTTACAAGCTTTTTCATAGCAAAGGAACCCATGAACAAAACAAAAAGACAGCCTATGGAATGGGAGAAAATATTTGCAAACAATGTGATTAATAAGGACTTAATTTCCAAATATACAAAGCTCATGCAACTCAACAACAAAAAAACAAGCAATCCAGTTGAAAAATGGGCAGAAGACATACAGATGGCCAATAAACACATAAAAAGATGCTCAACATTGCTAATGATTAGAGAAATGCAAGTCAAAACTACAGTGAGGTACCACCTTACACCACTCTGAGTGGCATTATTAAAAAGTATGCAAGTAACAAATGCTAGAGAAGATGTAGAGAAAATGGAACACTCCTACACTGTTGGTGGGAATTTAAGTTGGTGCAGCCACTGTGGAAAACAGTATGGAGGTTCCTCAGAAAACTAAAAATAGATTTACCATATGATCCGCAATCCACTCCTGGACGTATATCTGAATGAAACTATAATTTAAAGAGATACACATACCCCTATGTTCATAACAGCTCTATTCACAATAGCCAAGACATGGAGACAACCTAAATGTCCATTGACGAATGAATGGATAAGGAAGATATAAATGAGGGAATAATACTAGCCATAGAAAAGGATGGAGTAATGCCTTCTGCATTAACATGGGGGCAAGTAGAGATTATCATACTAAGTAAAGTAAGTCAGAAAAGGAAAAACAAATACCATATGATATCAGTTGCATGCGGAATCTAAAATACGAACTTGTATACAGAGCAGAAACAGAATCACAGGAAGAGAGAACAGGTCTGTGGTTTCCAAGGGAGAGGGATGGGAGAGGATTGGACTGGGAGTTTGGGGTTAGTAGATGGAGACGATTACATATAGAATAGTTAGACAACAAAGTCCTACTGTATAGCACAGGGAATTATATCAATGTCCTGAGATAAACCTTAATGGAAAAGTAATATAAAAAAGAATGGCTCAGTGGGAAAGAATCTGCGTACAATGCAAGAGACACAGGAGATGTGAGGTCGATCCCTGGATCGGAAAGATCCCCTGGAGGAGGGCATGGTAACCCACTCCAGTATTCAGAGCCAGGTGGGCTACAGTCCATAGGGTAGCAAAGAGTCAGACATAACTGAAGCAATTGAACACATGAGCGTGTGTGTGTGTGTGTGTGTGTCTTAATCACTTTGCTGTATAGCAGAAATAAACACAATATTATAGGTCAACTACACTTCAATAAAAAAAGAAAGCAGACTAAAATTGATGTGTTAAGCATTCTAGTTAAGAAATTAATATCACTATATATACCTGTCAGAGTTCAGTTCAGTTCAGTTCAGTCGCTCAGTTGTGTCCGATTCTTTGCGACCCCATGAATTGCAGCACACCAGGCCTCCCTGTCCATCACCAACTACCGGAGTTCACTCAGACCCATGTCCATCGAGTCGGTGATGCCATCCAGCCATCTCATCCTCTGTCATCCCCTTTTCCTCCTGGCCCCAATCCCTCCCAGCATCAGAGTCCTTTCCAATGAGTCAACTCTTCGCATCAGGTGGACAAAGTACTGGAGCTTCAGCTTTAGCATCATTCCTTCCAAAGAAATCCCAGGGCTGATCTCCTTCAGAATGGATTTGGTTGGATCTCCTTGCAGCCCAACGGACTCTCAAGAGTCTTCTCCAACACCACAGTTCAAAAGCATTAATTCTTTGGCGCTCAGCTTTTTTCACAGTCCAACTCTCACATCCATACATGACCACTGGAAAAACCAAAGCCTTGACTAGATGGACCTTAGTTGGCAAAGTAATATCTCTGCTTTTCAATATGCTATCTAGGTTGATCATAACTTTTCTTCCAAGGAGTAAGCGTCTTTTAATTTCATGGCTGCAATCACCATCTGCAGTGATTTTGGAGCCCCCCAAAATAAAGTCAGTCAGAGTGGCTATCATCAAAATATCACAGATAAAAAATATTGGCAAGGATGTGGAGAAAAGGGAACCTAGTATACTGTTGGTGGGAATGTAAATTTAGGTAGGCACTTGGGAAACAGTACAGAGTCGCCTCAAAAACTAAAAATAGAACTGTTTCATTATTTAGCAGTTCTACTCTAGGTATCTATCAGAAGAAAACAAAAAAACAAATTTGAAAAGATGTATGTACTCCATTATTCATAGCAGCATTATTTGCAATATCCAAAATATGGAAGTAACTTAAATGCCCATAAAAAGATGAATGGATTAAAAAATATGTGATATATATATATAATGGAATATTACTCAACCATAAAAAAGAATGAAAATTTGTATTTCACAAGTTTGACATTTGTTTCATTGCCTTTTAACTGAGGTTCCTCTGCTTCTTCATTTTACTTCTATTTCTCTTACTCTGAATTTAGGAGAAAGTTATCTACTGTAGTCTTAGACAGCTATTTACATGCAGCAGTGTCCTTGTGTAACTTGTGTGGCTTTAATACTTTTGGCATGAGGGCTGCTTTTAGTCTGGATGCCTTCTGCCTCTTTCTTTCCTTAGCGTGCCCTGGCTATTATCCCCTTCATAGGGGATGTGCAAATGTAGTGGCTTACATGTACTCCTGGAGGCCACACCGGCAAGGACAGTGATTGACTATTGCTCGTGTGTCTCTCAGCAGTGGCAGCGGTCTGTGCAAGCTTCCTGGGCCCATGACAGGGGACAGTGATTGGCACTCACTCCTGATTCTCTTGGCAGTGAAGGTGGCCAGCACCCACCTCTGGAACCCACTATGGCAATGGGAGCTCATGCTCACCATGAGAGCTTGTGTAGGTTGTGTCCTGTTGCCTGAGAGCATGCAGAAGGGAAAGAAGTTTCTGTAGTGATCCTGCCCCTTCCCTAGCACAACCCCCGATAATGGTACCTTGTCTCTCTGGCTGGCCCACGTTTTTTCTGCATATACCCTTGGTTGTAACTGCACCCCTCTCCTGTCCGTTCAGGCTGTCTCTATGCAGTCAATCCCAGCTGTCTCCTCATGTCTGACCTCTGAAGCCCCAGCTTTGGCACTCACTTCCTGCCTGCTCTGGCAGACAAGCATCTCAGACTGAGGAGTGCATGGTGATGGTATTGAACATCTGGGCAAGTCTCTCTCTGTTTTGCCTTACACAAACCAGTTGCTCTCTCCTCCAAGTCTCTGAAGCTCCCCTTCCATCCTGGCTGGTCTTTACACCAGTGAGGGGACTTCCCAGGGTGTGGCAATGTTTTTCTTTTACAGCTCCCGCCCAAGAGCACGGGTCCTATCCTGATTCCTTTCTCTCTCTCTCTCTCTCTCTCTCTCTCTCTCTCTCTCTCTCTCTCTCTCTCTCTCTCTCTCTCTCCCCCTCTCTCTCTCTCCTTTTTTCCTTTTGTTATACCTAGTTGCATGAAGATTTTCTTGCTCTTTCAGAAGTCTGAGGTCTTCTACCAGTGTTCAGTAGATGTTTTATGAGAATTGTTCCACACATAGATGTATTTTTGATGTATTTGTGGGAGGAGGTAAGCTCCACGTCCTACACCTCTACCCATATTGACCCTCCTTCTGATTTATTTTCTAATATAGGCATTTAAGACTATAATTTTTCTTTAAAGTACCACTTTAATTGTATTTCACAAGAGTGACATATAATGTTTTGTCTGTAAACCTTTCTAAATATTTTTAATTTCAATTAAAAACGTCTTTATTCCATGAGTTATTTAATGTTTTTATATCTTTCATGGATGTTATCTTCATACATATGATAATATAATAGATTTATAATAGATTTATTCTTCTTTATCACATTAAAGAATATTATTGTACTATCCTCTAACTTTCACTGTGGATGAAAAAAGGAGTCAGTCTAGGTATCAATTACTTGAAGGTTATATATTTTTTCTTGCTGACTGCTTTTAATATCTTTTCTCTTTAATTTTTATTTTTTTAATTTTTAAAATAAAAATTTATTTTATCCATCTGTTTATGACATTATGACATAGTACGCAAGAGGCAAAGTGTTTCACATCAGAGATGGCACTTCCAATTCCTTGAAATGTTCTTTCTTTTTTTTTTTTTTGATAAAAAGGAAGACTAGACAGGAAAGGCAGAAAATGCTTGGGCAACTAAAATAAGGTTGGGACCAAGGGGAGCAATACTAACATCATCCTCACAGGGAATGGGCACAGGGGGCTGTTTGTGGCAAGCTGATTTTCTAGGACTGTTGGCTGGAAGCAAAGGAACACCACTTCTGGATGTCCATGCTATCTCGTGCTTAAGCCATCCCCAACACACAGGCACGGAGCACTTCCTGGTAGTCATTCTTGGTGTCTGGCTGGATGTAGTAGCACAGCAGCTTGGAATTGTGGGAGACCATGGTTCGAATCAAGCCCTTATAATGAGGGCCTGCCCTTCATGGAGTCATATGCAGCAAAATACAGGAATTTATTATGAATACTCTGGGCCAGGTTTAGGAAAACATCTTCCCAGTCTCCTTTGACCTCTTTCTTTATGCTCTCTAATATGTTTATAAGTCTCTAAGGGGCATAACTCTTGTACCTTTCAAGTACTTTCTGGAGGTGACTCACACTCCATTTGGTCATGATGTTTATCCATTAAGAACATCAGTTCTCTCCTCTTTTCTTTAGTACAATAGAGACTGCAGGTATCTTGGTCAGTTAGTACATAATGACAGAGCCATCCTCTCCTCTTCTACCCTTTACAGGGGCGACTGACTACTTGCAGCAGTCACCAGATGTTTCAGAAATAATGTCCTTCTCCAGATCAATTTTGTACATTTCCTTGTAGACTCGGTTAATTTTCTGTAGCTCCTGGTTGGTCCTTGAGCAAATAATCTCAGGGAGTCCTCATTGCACCCCAGCCCCTTCATGGAGTCTTTCAAATCAGAAGCGTAATACTGAGCAAGTGTTTTCAGTAGTTCTCAAATCACCATCTTTACGTGGCTGGACAAGGCTGACTTCAGTGCTGATGGAAGTTTCTTTTCAGTCCTTCTCTCATGGGCAATATCCTGTCTCTTTTCATTGCCTCATTTGGTCAAAATGTGGATGATAGAAACCTCATCCATACCTTTGGTCTTGATGGCTGTTTCAATGTTCAAAGCATTCTACTCATCGTCAGAGTTGTCCTATGCTTTGACTGACCTGTCTGTACTTAAAGGTGTAGTGTGGATACCCTTCATGCCTTGCTTGCACAGAAATTCAGGAACAGGAGACATTTTGACAGAAGTCAGGTCAAGTACCAAGAGCTACATGGAGCCCTTTTTAAAATTTTATACATTATGAAATTTTCCATATATGTTATAGGTGTATACACTTTTTATTTAAACTGCTTGTGATTAGCTGGGCTTCCCAATTTTGTCAGTTATTTGTTCTTCAGTTCTGAGAAATTTTCAGCCTTTAGCTCTTCAAATACTGCCCCTCTTTGTCCCACATCTTTAGAATTCCAATTCAGTCTTTCTTTCCTACTTTTTATCTCTTTGTCTCTCTGAACTGTGTTCTGAAGAGTTTCTTTAGATCTGTCTTCCAATACTGTAAATCTCACTTCAGCTTTTCCTAAGCTGGTGTTTAACCTGTCCATTTCATTTTTCAAACGCCTTTTTCAAACTTTTTTTTTTTAATTGAGAAAATGTAACACAGTTCAGAAAAATGCAAAATATAAATGGAGAAGGAAATGACAACCCACTCCAGTGTTCTTTCCTGGAGAATTCCATAGACAGAGGAGCCTGAAGGGCTACAGTTCATGGGGCCGCAGAGAGTCAGACACGCCCGAAGGACCGACATTTTCACTTTCACAGCTTAACAATTAATTATGAAACAAATACTAAGTAATCACCCTAGAAATGGAACTTTACCGAAGTCCAGAATTTCTGTCTCTGTTCCTGATCCTCAACCACCACTTCCTCCATGAGAGATAATCATCACTCTGACTTTAGTCTAATAATTTCTTTGCTTTTCTTTACAGTTTTACCACCTATATCCATTTTTGTTTGTCTGTTTTAATGTAATACTCTATATTTAGAGTCTTACATCTTTAGATCTTATACATCTTCACATCTTATATTTAGGGTCTTACATCTTTTATTCAACATGATATTTGAAAATTAATCCATGTTTGTACCTGTGGTTCACTTACTTTCCATGCTTTGAGGCAGTACAGTTCATGAAAATATTACACTTTTTATTCTATTTTTGATGGATATCTGGATGAGTCTTTTCCCCTTTTTATGGAGGCACTATTTTCAACAATACATATTGAAATACATGTTCGTGAATTTCTCAAGGCTATGTACTAGGAGTGGAATTGTTGGGTCACAGATTGTGTATGTCTTTATTTTACTAGATAATTCCAAGCTATTTTTCAGAATGTTCCACTGAATTTTTTAGTTCAATTGTTTTACAATTGTTCAACTGTTTTCAATTGTTTTACAATTTAGTTCAATTGTTTTTTAGTTCAATTGCTGTTTTGGGATATTTTAATTTTCCTTAAGTTTATACATATTATATATGTTTTTTCAGATCCAAAATAGAAGGCTTGTAGGCGTGATTCTACTCTCTCAGGGTTTCTCAGTGTTAACACTATTGACATCTTGAGCCAGACAAGACTTTATTGTAGAAGATTGTCCTGCACATTAGAGAGTGTTTGGCAGCAACTGGGCTCTGCACACTAGATGCCAAGAGCATACACATTCTCTTCCTAGCTGTGACAACCAACAATGTCTTTTGGAGGGCAAAGTTGCCCTAGGTTGTGAACCACTATACACCCTCTACTTTTTCCCTTCTGGTACCTCACTCATGGTATCTTGTTTCCTTGTGTTTTGTAATTTTTTGGTAAGCTCATGTTTCTTAAACCTGTATCTGTGGGAATTCTCTGATGCTTGGATTGAAATTACTTTCTTCTGTGATGTTTTCTATTTGCTACTGCCAAGCACCTGAGGACATTGCTAGCTCAGGATCATACAAAAATATAAATGTTTGGCTTTAGATTTTTTGAACCCCCAGGATAGTGTGAATTGTGGGCCACAAATCTGCACAAGGTCTAGCTGGTACTTACTAATTCTCAAAAGAAATGCTTTTCTTCTATTTAGTCCCAGATTTAAGGCAGCTGGGCATGACACTGATTTATCTTTAATTCACCCTTGTAATGAATTGTAGCCTTTGGGCTCTAGGTTTATGGATTTATACTGGGAGTATAGACTCCTATTAGTCTCTTTCCTTTTAACAAACCTTCTATGTCTTGCAAGATATGTGAAAATTGAAACTCATTATAAATGCTGACATTAGTACAGGTTTATCTTTCTGGTTTTTATGTGATTTTAAGGCTTCTGAATTTACCTGTAATTTTTTCCCAATCTATTGGTTCATTTTTAAAGAGTTTTTAATTATTTATTTTGTCCAGTATTTTTAGTTTTCTTTAATGAGAGGATCAATCACTAAACTACTATGCTATACTTCAGAACATGAAGTCCATAACTTAAAAGATAACAACAACAGCGAAGCTGACTGAACAATTTAATGACAACACAAAAGCAATATAAAAGCAGTTAGATTAATAATTTATACAAAGTGCATTCTTATGGGCCTATGCTAAATGTGGGTTGATTTTAAGAGGATTGATGAAGTCCATGAGGACAGGTGTATAACAAATGCAGTTGTAGAGGGTGCTCCAGCAAGTCAAATCTCAACACAGGATCCAGATTTACTCACTACTGACAGTTCTTGGCACTGACCTCAATGATTTCTTTAGAAAAAGAAAATGCACTCAAGTATTGCTAAGTCAGACCACATTGTAGGATATTTTAAGTTCAGGAATTTATCCAGTGCTTTCTACAATTATAGGAAACTTGATTTTCTTGGTGAGCGTGATTAACTTTCACTATAATCAGTTCCATGGAAATGAAGTCCCACTGATAAGGTTGATGTTTGGTGATTTAGATACATCTTCAAGTTTACACAGAGTGGTCAATAGCACAAAAGTCAGAGTTAGAGTCTGCCAGAGTTAGAGTCTGGGTTCCCCTACTTCTTAACCTTACTGTGTCTCCATTTTAATATTTGTGAAATGAGAACAGTGCTAGAAATTATCACATAGGTTTGTTGTGAGACTTGAATGAATTAATACATGTAAAACACCTAGACTAGTGCCTGGAACATATAAGCACTCAATAGATATTAATTTCAAAATGGTTATATATATTTATATATATATATATATGTGTGTGTATATATGAGAGGGTAACAGGCAGGAAAGCCAGGGGTCTCCAAACAGAGGAAATAGCCTGTGAGTGTCAGACATTTTTTTCTCTCTCTCTTAGGTGGCAGGAGGAAACCCAACAAGTATTAGTTTTTTTCCCCTTCTCTATACAAATTTAAAAGGAGGTTTCTTTTATATATATATATATATATATATATATATATATATATATATATATATACACACACACATACATATACATACGTACATACATAAAACATAGCATATATATATACATATATATAACATAACAAAATTCATACCAAATTTCATACCATTCATATCAAAATCTGAGAATGTCTCCTGAAATGTGACTTTATGACCATCAGATAGCACTGCATTTCTTTATTGTTGGTGATTTCATTGGGCTTCCCTTGTGGCTCAACTGGTAAAGATTTCATTGTGCTCAGAGTACTGAAACAATAAGAAATGAAAGCAGGTTCCAGTGGTCAGTCACTTAGTTCACACATCCAGCTTAAGCTCAACATGAATATTTCCTCCATCCAATGCATCAGCAGTGTTTCACTTTCAGGATCAGAGTGGTTACAAGTCTTGTCATATACAGAAGATATGAGTGGCCTGAGGTCTGAAGAGTTGAGTCCTTCAAAGCTTTTTAATTCCCTATGGTGGAGAAGCAGTTCAGTAAGCCTCTCAAGCAAATTGTCCGTGACTTCACTACCCAACAGCATCGATATAAATATTTTCATACTATGTTTCATCTTCTAAAATTTCAGTAAACCAACAATAATAAAAGCACAAGAACAAAGAAAATTCACAGCTTTGGTGACTTCCTCCGTGGTATCAGGCAATGAGGTGATTTTCAAAGTTCACAGTACGCGTTCTTCAAACAAATGATGCAATGCAGATACCTTTTGATGGGAATAAACTGCTGAGATCCCTCTGCTGCATCCATGCTTTTCTTTGCAGGAGACCAGGCTACAAACAGTGAGCTCTATTTTTGCACGTTTATATTCACACTCTTTAATAACCTCTTTTTGGAAGGCTGAGGTTTAGTTCTGTCAGAAGTTTCTGGTATACTGCCTTTAAGAATCAGTGGGCCACACACTGATCTTGATCTTATGAACAGAGGCAGTGCATTATATATGAATCTTGCTGTAAGTCTCTGTACTTCTTACTTGTTTTCTTCATTTAAGTTACTGAGCACTTACTGTATGACAGGGACTTTTCTATGTGCCTTCCATAAATTCATATAATTGGGAAGGCAATAACAGGCTCCCTAAGCTACAACTGGCCTTTCTCAAGGAAATGGAGAGACCCAAATCAAAATGACCATGTGCCTCCAGACACACCCTTACCCTGTACCCCTCATGTCAGCCACTGGATCCAGTTAACCTCTGAGATGGAAACTGGGAAGTCATCCTAGAACTCTCCTCCCTCCCTTCTCATAACCCATTGATTCCTGGTCTCTCAAGGCTTCTCCTTCTCTTCAGTCTGTAACCGGCTGTCTACCAGTCCAACTGTCTCTCTTAAGACACTCTATTTGATCACTGACTGACTTGTCATTCAGTTGCTAAGTTGGGTCTGACTTTTTATGACCCCATGATCTGCAATGCGCCAGGCTCCTCTGACCTCCACTATCTTTAAGAGTTTGCTGAAATTCATGTCCATTGAGTCAGTGATGCTAACCATTTGACCCTCTGCCCCTTCTTTTGCCTTCAGTCTTTTCCACCATCAGGGTCTTTCCCAATGAGTCAGATGACCAAAGTATTTGGAGCTTCAGCTTTAGCATCAGTCTTTCCAATGAGTATCAGGGTCTATTTCTTTTAGGATTGACTGATTTGATCTCCTTGCAGTCCAAGGGACTCTCAGGAGTCTTCTCCAGCACCACAATTTGAAATCATCAGTTTTTTTGTGCTCAGCCTTCTTTATGGTCTAACTGTCACATCCATACATGACTACTGGAGGAAACCATAGCTTTGACTATATGGACCTCTGTCGTCAAGGTGATGTCTCTGCTTTTTACTATATTGTCTAGGTTTGTCGCAGCTTTTCTTCTAAGAAGCAAGAGTTTTTAAGTTTCATGGCTGTATTCACTACCATGGGGCTTCCCAGGCAGCACTAGTGGTAAAGTGGTGCTAGTACCAGTGAAGGACACACAGGTTCCATCCCTGAGTCAGGAAGATCCCCTGGAGGAGGGCATGGCAACCCACTCCAGTATTCTTGCCTAGAGAATCCCATGAACAGAGGAACCTGGTGGGCTACACTCCATAGGGTCCCAAAGAGTCAGACACAACTGAAGCAACTTAGCACAGCACAGTCACCATCCAAGTGATTTTCAGTTCAGTCACTCAGTGTCCAACTCTTTGTGACCCCATGGACTGCAGCACACCAGGCCTCCCTGTCCATTACCAACTCCCAGAGTTTACTCAAAATCATGTCCATTAAGTTGGTGATACCATCCAACCATCTCATTCTCTGTCAGCCCCTTCTCCTACCACTTTCGATCTTTCCCAGCATCATGGTCTTTTCAAAGGAGTCAGTTCTTCGCATCAGGTGGCCAAAGTATTAGAGTTTCAGCTTCAGCATCAGTCCTTCCAATGAACATTCAGGACTGGTTTCCTTTAGGATGGACTAGTTGGATCTCCTTGCAGTCCAAGGGACTCTCAAGAGTCTTCTCCACGGTTCAAAAGCATCAATTCTTTGATGCTCAGCTTTCTTTATAGTCCAACTCACATCCATACATGACTACTGGAAAAAACATAGCTTTGACTAGATGAGCCTTTGTTGGCAAAGTAATGTCTCTACTTTTTAATATGCTGCCCAGGTTGGTCATAACTTTTCTTCCAAGGAGCAAGTGACTTTTAATTTCAAGGCTGCAGTCATCATCTACAGGGATCTTGGAGCCCTCCAAAATAAAGTCTCTCACTGTTTCCCCATCTATTTGCCATGAACTGATGGGACGAGATCCCATAATCTTACTTTTTCGATTGTTGAGTTTTAAGCCAATTTTTTCACTCTCCTCTTTCACTTTCATCAAGAGGCTCTTTAGTTCTTCTTCACTTTCTGTCATAAGGGTGGTGTCATCTGCATATCAGATTATTGATATTTCTCCCAGCAATCTTGATTCCAGCTTGTGCTTCATCCAGCCTGGCATTTCACATGATGTATGATGTAAGTTAAATAACCAGGATGACAATATACAGCCTTGACATGCTCCTTTCCCTATTTAGAACCAATCTGTTGTTCCATGTCTGGTTCTAACTGTTGCTTCTTGACCTGCATACATATTTCTCAGGAGGAAGGTCATGTGGTCTGATATTCCCTTTTCTTTAAGAATTTTCCATAGTTTGTTGTGATCCACACAGTCAAAGGCTTTGGCATGGTCAATAAAGCAGAAGTAGATGCTTTGCAGTGATTTTGGAGCCCAAGAAAAGAAAATCTGTTACTGTTTCCACTTTTTCCCCATCTAATTGTCATGAAGTGAAAGGACTGAGTGCCATGAACTATTTTTTGAATGTTGAGTTTTAAGCCAGGTTTTTTATCTCCTCTTTCACCCTCTCAAGAGGCTCTTTAGTTCCTCTTCACTTTCTGCCATTAAAGTGGTATCATCTGCATATCTGAGGTTGTTGATATTTCTCCCAGAAAGCTTGATTACAGCTTGTGAGTCATCCAGTCTGTTGTTTCACATGATGTACTCTGTATATAAGTTAAATAAGCAGGATGACAATATACAGCTTGTTGTACTCCTTTCTCAGTTCTGAACCAGTCAGTTGTTTCATGTTAGGTTCTAACTGTTGCTTCTTGACCCACATACAGGTTTCTTGAAAGACAGGTAAGTGGTCTGGAATTCCCAATCTCTTTAAGAATTTTATACAGTTTGTTGTGATCCACACAAAGGCTTCAGTGTAGTCAATGAAGCAGAAGTAGATGATTTTTCTGGAATACCCTTGCTTTCTCTATGATCCAATTCATGTTGGGAATTTGATCTCTGGTTTCCTTTTCTAAAGCCAGCTTGTACAGCTGGAAGTTCTCAATTCATTTACTGCTGAAAGTCTAGCTTGAAATACTATGAGTATAACCTTGCTAGCATGTGAATAAGCAGAATTTTATGATAGTTGGAGCATTACGACTGGATGAAGCACAAGCTAGAATCAAGATTGTCAGGAGAAATATCAATAACCTCAGATATGCAGATGGTACCACCTTTATGGGAGAACGTGAAGAACTAAAAAGCCTCTTGATGAAAGTGAAAGAGGAGAGTGAAAAAGCTGACTTAAAACTCAACGTTCGGGAAACTAAGATCATAGCATCTGGTCCCATCAGTTCATGGCAAATACATGGAGAAACAATGGAAACAGTGACAGACTTTATTTTGGGGGGCCTCCAAAATCACTGCAGATTGTTCCTGCAGCCATGAAACTAAAAGATGCTTGCTCCTTGGAAAAAAAGGTATGACAAACCTAGACAGCATATTAAAAAGCAGAGACATTACTTTCCCAACAAAGATCTGTCTAGTCAATGCTGTGGTTTTTCCAGTGGCCATGTATGGATGTGAGAGTTTGGTCATAAAGAAAGCTGAGCACCAAGGAATTGATGCTTTTCAACTGTGGTGTTGGGGAAAACTCTTGAGAGTCCCTTGGACTGCAAGGAGATCCAACCAGTGCATCCTAAAGGAGATCAGTCCTGGGTGTTCATTAGAAGGACTGATGTTGAAGCTGAAACTCCAATACTCTGGCCACCTGATGTGAAGAGCTGACTCATTTGAAAAGTCGCTGGTGCTGGGAAAGATTGAGGGCGGGAGGAGAAGGGGACGGCAGAGGATGAGATGGCTGGATGGCATCACTGACTCGATGGACATGGGTTTGGGTGGTTCCGGGAGTTGGTGGTGGGCAGGGGGTCCTGGCGTGCTGCAGTCCGTGGGGCCACAGAGTCTGGGTGGGCTCTGGGAGTTGATGGTGGGCAGGGATCCTGGCGTGCTGCAGTCCTTGGGGTCGCAGAGTCAGACATGACTGAGCTGTTAACAAGTGCTTAAAAGTTGCTCACTGAATGAATTAATGAATAAAGTTTTATTATTTCTACATAAAAGTTTCATGAGTTAATTCCTCTACTCTTGTCCCATTAATTGCCCCAGTTTAGGGTCTTACTCTTTCTTATCGGAACTCTTACAATAATGTCCTAATTTATGTTCCTTCTCTCCACTTTGTCCTACTGCCACCCAGTTTGCTCATGGCCTCAGTGGTCATCTTATAAAGCACAAATTAGAGTATGATGTTGCTCTGATTAAATGTTTTAATGCTTCTCAATGCCCTTAGAATAAATTCAAGGCCTCATCTCTTACCTATGTTTCTCCTAAACTCTAAGTTTAGCTACACTGAATGATAGTGTGTGTGTTTAGGCCCTGGTGCCTTTGCACTTGTGCCTTCTGCCTAGAATGCTTCCCCCTCTTCTCTGTCTGGTAATCTCCTGCCCATTCTTTGAAATGCAGCTCAAATGTCCCTTGCTTGTGAAGCCTTCTGGGACACTACAACCTCCACCTATAGAATATCAGACCTCTATTTGAGCTTTTGTTGACTGTCTATAATTGTTTGCTCACACATCTCTCCCTAGGCACTAGAATCTGAGTTCTTTAAAATCTTGTGCTTGGTATCCCTAACTTCTTCACTGGCTTTAAAAAATATCAAAGGGAAGAGGGTGGAAGGTAAACATCTTTGTACAGTGGAAATTGTTTTCCATCCAAGGAGCCTGGAAGAGCCTGAGTCAACACTATCACTGACATTGCTTCTATGGCTAAAGATGGCCCAGCCTTCAAAACATGACTCCAATCCTTCTCTCCTCACCTCTCTTCTCCTTTCTTATTTCATCTTCCATGCCCTTCTCTCTCTCTCTTCTTCACCATTTTCATTTTATTTATTTTCCTTTCTTCTTTTTGTTGCTATTTAACATTAAATATTGCACAAAATACTATTATGACAATATTAATGTAAGTAAGCAATAATAATAGTATACCCACAATTCTGTTACTGTAACAAATCAAGTTGTTTTGGCTGTATTCCCTTTCCATCTTTATATGTCTGCATCATTTTACATGGTTGTTATTATTATATAGTTTTAATTTTATAGTCTACTTTTTAACTTTTTAAAAATTTATTTATTTTATTTGGAGGCTTATTTACTTTACAATATTGTAGTGGTTTTTGCCATACATTGACATGAATCAGCCATGGGTGTACATGTGTCCCCATCCTGAACTCCCCTCCCACCTCCCTCCCCATCCCATGTCTCTGGGTCATTCCAGTGCATCAGCCCTAAGCACCCTGTCTCATGCATTGGACCTGGACTGGCGATCTGTTTCACATATAATAATATACATGTTTCAGTGCTGTTCTCCCAAATCATCCCACCCTCGCCTTCTCCCACAGAGTCCAATAGACTGTTCTATACATCTGTGTCTCCTTCACTGTCTCAAATATAGGGTTATAGTTACTACCTTTCTAAATTCCATATATATGCATTAGTATACTGAATTAGTATTTTTCTTTCTGACTTACTTCACTCTGTATAATAGGCTCCAGTTTCATCCACCTCATTAGAACTGATTCAAATGTATTATATTTAATAGCTGAGTAATATTACATTGTGTACCATAGCTTTCTTATCCATTTGTCTGCTGATGGACATCTAGGTTGCTTCCTTGTCCTGGCTATTGTAAACAGTGCTGCGATGAACATTGGGGTACACGTGTCTCTTTCAGTTCTGCTTTCCTCAGTGTGTATGCCCAGCAGGGGGTTTGCTCGGTTATATGGCAGTTCTATTTTCAGTTTTTAAGGAATCTCCACACTGTTCTCCATAGTGGCTGTACTAGTTTGCATTCCCACCAACAGTGTAAGAGGGTTCTTTTTTCTCCACACCCTCTCCAGCATTTATTGTTTGTACACATTTTGATAGCAGCCAATCTGACTTGTGTGAGATGGTACCTCATTGTGGTTTTGATTTGCATTTTTCTGATAATGGCTGATGATGAGCATCTTTTCTTGTGTTCGTTAGCCATCGTATGTCTTCTTTGGAGAAATATCTGTTTAGTTCTTTGGCCCACTTTTTGATTGAATCTTTTATTTTTCTGGAATTGAACTTCAGGAGCTGCTTGTATATTTTTGAGATTAATTCTTGGTCAGTTGCTTCATTTACTATTATTTCCTCCCATTCTCAAGGCTGTCTTTCCACCTTGCTTATAGTTGCCTTCATTGTGTAAAAGCTTTTAAGTTTAATTAGGTCCCATTTGTTTATTTTTGCTTTTGTTTCCAATATCCTGGAAGGTGGATCACAGAGGATCCTGCTGTGACTTATGTCACAGAGTGTTTTGCCTATATTTTCCTCTAGGAGTTTTATAGTTTCTGGCCTTACATTTAGATCTTTAATCCATTTTAAGTTTAATTTTGTGTATCGTGATACAAAATGTTCTAGTTTCATTCTTTTACAAGTGGTTGACCAGTTTTCCCAGCACCACTTGTTAATGAGATGGTCTTTTCTCCATTGTATATTCTTGCCTCCTTTGTCAAAGATAAGCTGTCCATAGGTGTGTGGACTTATCTCTGGGCTTTCTATTTTGTTCCATTGATCTATATTTCTGTCTTTGTGCCAGTACCATACTGTCGATGACTGTAGCTTTGTAGTATAGCCTGAAGCCAGGCAGTTTGATTCCTCCAGTTTCATAATTCTTTCTCAAGATTGCTCTGGCTATTCGAGGTTTTTTGTATTTCCATACAAATTGTGAAATTATTTGTTCTAGTTCTGTGAAAAATACCGTTGGTAGCTTGATGGGGATTGCATTGAATCTATAGATTGCTTTGGGTAGTATACTCATTTTCATTATACTGATTCTTCCAATCTATGAACATGGTATATTTCTCCATTTATTTGATTTGTCATCTTTGATTTCTTTCATCAGTGTTTTATACCTTTCTATAATAAGTCTTTTGTTTCTTTAGGTAGATTTATTCCTAAATATTTTATTCCCTTCATTGCAATGGTGAATGGAATTGTTTCCTTAATTTCTCTTTCTGTTTTCTCATTGTTAGTGTATAGGAATGCAAGGGATTTCTGTGTATTAATTTTATATCCTGCAACCTTACTATATTCATTGGTTAGTTCTAGTAATTTCCTGGTGGAGTCTTTAGGTTTTTCTATGTAGAGGATCATGTCATCTGCAAACTTGAGAGTTTTACGTCTTCTTTTTCAATCTGGATTCCTTTTATTTCTTTTTCTTCTCTTATTGCTGTGGCTAAAACTTCCAAAACTATGTTGAATAGTGGTGGTAAGAGTGGTCACCCTTGTTTTGTTTCTGACTTTAGGGGAAATGCTTTCAATTTTTCACCATTGAAGACAATGTTTGCTGTGGGTTTATCATATATGGCTTTTATTATGTTGAGGTATGTTCCTTCTATGCTTTCTGGAGGGTTTTTAATCATAAATAGATGTTGGATTCTGTCAAAGGCTTTATCTGCATCTATTGAGATAACCATATGGGTTTTGTCTTTCAATTTGTTAATGTGGTATATCACATTGATCTATTTGCAAATGTTGAAGAATACTTGCATCCCTGGGATAAAGCCCGCTTGGTCATGATGTATGATCTTTTTAATATGTTGTTGGATTCTGTTTGCTAGAATTTTATTAAGGATGTTTGCATTTATGTTCATCAGTGATATTGGCCTGTAGTTTTCTTTTTTTGTGGCCTCTTTGTCTGGTTTTGGTATTAGCGTGACAGTGACCTCATAGAATGAGTTTGGCAGTTTACCTTCCTCTGCAATTTTCTGGAAGAGTTTGAGTAGGATAGGTGTTAGCTCTTCTCTAAATTTTTTTGTAGAATTCATCTGTGAAGCTGTCTGGTCCTGGGATTTTGTTTGCTGGGAGATTTCTGATTACAGCTTTGATTTCTGTGCTTGTGATGGGTCTGTTAAGATTTTCTATTTTTTCCTGGTTCAGTTTTGGATAGTTATACTTTTCTAAGAATTTTTCCATTTCTTCCAAGTTGTCCATTTTATTTTCACATAATTGCTGATACTAGTCTCTTATGATCCTTTGTATTTCTTTGTTGTCTGTGGTGATTTCTCCATTTTCATTTCTAATTTTGTTGATTTGATTCTTCTCCCTTTGTTTCTTGATGAGTCTGGCTAATGGTTTGTCTATTTTATTTATCTTCTCAAAGAACCAGCCTTTAGCTTTGTTGATTTTTGCTATGGTCTCCTTTGTTTCTTTCCCATTTATTTCTGCCCGAATTTTTATGATTTCTTTCCTTCTACTAACCCTGGGGTTCATCATTTCTTCTTTTTCTAGTTACGTTAAGTGTAGAGCTAGGTTTACTTGATTTATTTGATTTTTCTCTTGTTTCTTGAGGTAAGCTTGTATTGCTATGAACCTTCCCCTTAGCACTGCTTTTACTGAATCCTATAGGTTTTGGGTTGTTGTGTTTTCATTTTCATTCATTTCTATGCATATTTTGATTTCTTTTTATTTCTTCTGTGATTTGTTGGTTATTCAGAAGCGTGATGTTTAGCCTCCTTATGTTTGAATTTTTAATAGTTTTTTTTTTCCTGTAGTTGACATCTAATCTTACCACATTGTGATCTGAAAATATGCTTGGAATGATTTCAACTATTTTTAGTTTATCAAAGCTAGATTTATGGCCCAGGATGTGATCTATCCTGGAGAAGGTTCCACGTGCACTTGAGAAAAAGGTGAAATTCATTGTTTTGGGGTGAAATGTTCCAGAGATTACTTTTAAACTTAATATCAGAAGTTTTTTCATACTCTTACACAGTCTTCAAATTGTTATTTTAATGCTACATAATTATCTGGTGAATATATATGACAAGTTTTACTTGTCTCTTTTCTGCTAGACATTTCCAGTTTTACTCTGTTGCAGAGAGCATTATTGCATGCATATTCTTTTACATCTTTCTCTTTCTTACTCTTTCCTGTTCACTTTCTTTCCCTTTCTACTCTCTTTATTCTCTTTTGAAACTCCTTCTACCTCCTTGGGTGCACTCTCTTTCCTAGAGCAGTGATTTTCCCCAGCTGGATGTAGAAATCATCTTAACTGGACCCAGGGTTTTTAAGTTACTAAAAATGTGTTATAAAGAGTTCTTAAGGACACTTTTACTATTTTTGCATCCTTAAAACAGTATAAATGATAAATTTTCCACTTCACAAGGGGAGGGAACATAAGACCAGACAGGACAAGTTGGAGAAGACTCAAGCATGTGACAGAATACAATGTTTATAATGAGAGAAAATGACAGAACCTGGATGTCTGTCAACAAGGAGGTGGCTAAATGAACCATGATATGTCTATTCGAAGAATATCATGATGTAAATCTATATGTACTGGTTTAGATAAGACCTTTTTTAGTGAATTTAATTGTGAAATATTTGTGGTTTACAATTTATGTAAAAAATAATAGCAAAATCCAAGTCTACATGACAGAATTATATATTTTCTATGTATAAATTAGGCAAACATATATTCAAGCTGGTAACAGTGGTTACCTCTGTGTTGAAGGGAAATAGTCTGGATTTAGGAGACTGATCAAAGGGAGTCTGAATCTGAAATGCAATGGTTTCATTTTTCTATTCAAGGGAAGAACATTTATATGTTGCTTATATAACAAAAAAATTAATTTTAAAAATATTGCCACTGTGTGTCTTTCTGTTTACATTGTACACTGAAACCCCTGACTCAGGTCCTGGCTACAAATAAATGAAATGTAATAAAAGAATGCTATTAAATATGCAAGTATCCTTTTGAGAAGAGTGGGCTTCTTGCTTTTTTTCACACTGCATTTGCAGTTTGTTTCAGTCCGTGTTGGTGGGTCTAGGATAGAGAAGAACTAGGCCTGCTCTTCCAGGAGATAAGGGTGCCCCTAACTCAGACTCTGCCTTTCAGCCAGTGCTGCCTACCTCAATCCTGGCAGGTGAAAGTTGGGGATTTTGAAGTTTAGTCTCTTGCCCTGGATTCCAGATGGAGGACAACAGATGAGGCCACATAGCCCTACTGTTCAGACCCAGTGAGACAGATGGACACTCTGGAGCCAGCATGTGAATGGTGGCGATTCATAAGGGGTACAGGCAGGCAGAGTGCCTAGCTTAGGGCCAGTGACAGCTGAGCAGCACATGGGAAGGGGAGGGAGCAGGGGCATGGGAGTGGGGTGAGTGGGTTTAGCCATGAGGGAGGAGGCGAGAGAGGGCAGAGAACAAGGGAGGAAAAGAGGGGGAACTCCTCTGGTCCTACCCCCAGGGTGGAGCAAGCTTGAGGTCAGAGGTCCCAGGCTGACCTGGAAAGCTTACAAATTTGCAGGATAGGTGGACATAATGAGAGAGAAGAGTGTTCCTTATCTGCCCCCTCATCCTTCTCCCCCATCCTCAGCTGTCCTCTACCTAGCTCTAAACACAGGACATTTGGGCCATTCCAGCAGCAGCCAGTCCCTCGGCTGGATCAGGGCCCGGGCAGGTGGACGGAGCAGCTGCCACCCCTCCCCTGGCAGACAAGGGGTCGGAGCACAAGGAGGCGGCTGGATCGCGGACATATCAAGCACGCTACTGGGCTCTCCACACTTTTCTTTCCAGAAGTCCTACCTGCCTACTGTACCCCTCACCCCATTCCTCTTAAGTAGAGTGACAAAATAAGAAAGGTAAAAGAATTGTGAAACTATCAGGTAAGAAATGAATCACCAGTCTATGTTCGATACAGGATACAGGATGCCTGGGGCTGGGCACGGGGATGATCCAGAGAGATGATATGGGGTGGGAGGTGGGAGGGGGGTTCAGGATTGGGAACTCATGTACACCCGTGGCTGATTCATGTCAATGTATGGCAAAACCAATACAGTATTGTAAAGCAAAATAAAGTAAAAATAAAATTTTTAAAAATAATAGTAATATTTACTGAAGTCACTATATGCATAGTACTATTGATTTTATGATATATCACTGAATCATCCCAACAGCCCATTATGAAAGTAAGGCCTATTTTATAGGTGAGAAAAATGAAGCTTCTTGATTAAGCAATGTGCTCAAGGTCAGACACTAAGAAGCGATAGAAGTGAAATTTGATGCCAAACTTTTTTGACATTACAAATAAACTCATAACCCTTGAGGAGGATTGAATTAACAAAATACCCAGCAGAAAGCCAGCGGACCCACATTTCCAGGAGAAATAAGAAGTGGGTGCACCTAAGCTAGCCTTTCTCACCATTGGAACTGACAGTTGCTGGATGAGGTGGGGTGAGAAAGTAAAAGAAGCTAGAAAATCCTCCTCTCTAGAGATTTTGCTAAGTAGGAATCATCCCATCTTTGGGGGCTGCTTTAAATGGCTCTGCCTGGAGAAAGAAGAATAAAGGAGAGCAGTCTCTTCATTCCCTCTGGGTGGGCTCTCCAGAGGAGAGGCTAGTCAAAGCCTGGAGTAAGAAGGGACTAGACATAGGCTGTCTCCCACAGGTCTGATCTGTTTTACCATGGAGCATCCCACCTGAAGCCCTTTATAGTGCATTGAATCATCCCCCTAGCCTTGAGCCTCCTCCCAGACTTAGGAACCCTAGCTCAGAGCAGGCCCAGTGAGGAAGCCAGCCCTCCACAGCTCCTCAAGCAACACCCAGGCTTTGGGCTGCCAGCAGGGGGACCCTGAGCCCCAGGCAACAGGGCTGAGCTGGGCAGCTTCTTCTGCATCTAGATCCGTTCTCTGAGCAGATCCACGTGCTGCCCTGAGCCACAGTTTTCTGCTCTGAAAAAAGAAAAAATATGCTTACCTCACCAGCAATGCTGTGAGAGTTAAATGAGTTCTAAATAAACAATAAAGCATTGCTGGACTTTTTCCTATTGTTGTACTCTTGTACAATTACTGTATTATGCTGAAAATTCAGCAAGAGTAATTTTAAGCCCTAGATGGAATCTCTTCAACCCCTGGGGCAGGGGAAGTGATTGAAATAGAAAAATCCAGCAACTGGAGGGTTCCACTATGTCTCCCACTCCATCTGATCAGCTGGATAGAGCGGATGGCTCTTAGGTATAGTTGGATACCTCTGGCAAGCTCCTGTTTGTTCTCCTGGCCTGGAATTTGGAACTTTCGGGTGGGCTCACTAAGGGACCTGGGAACCCAGGCCAGAGCCTATTTCTGTCAATCCTGACTTCAGAAAATGTACTTAGTGCAGAGTCTTTTCACAAACCCAGTGTTCTTTGGTGAAAGTGTCTTAGACTCAGGATAGATGGTCAAGGCAGATTTGAATAGAATATTGGGATTCTTCTTAAGATCAGGGAATTAGCTTTCGGATAAAACTGGAGCTGAGAGAATGAGTTGAAGCCATAAAAAGGTCTCCTGACCATTCTTTCCCCAGAATTATTCCCCAGGAATGTTTTCTCCTCAGTGTGATGGGGTGCATGCTTAGTGTTTTGACTCTGGTTCCATCCCTGCTGGGCAGGGCTTCAGTCAGACAAATCAGTAGGAAAACCTGTGTGTGGAAGGCTCTCTGATAGGCTCCCAGGGTCCTATAGGGGGAGAAGGGCCTTTCCACAAGCCAGCACCTAATTAGGAGTTTAGACTGACTCTTCACTTTATGTTGCTTTTCTTTTTTTTTTTTTAAACTTTTTATTTATTTATTATTTTTTTAATTTTAAAATCTTTAATTCTTACATGCATTCCCAAACATGAACCCCCCTCCCACCTCCCTCCCCATAACATCTCTGTGGGTCATCCCCATGCACCAGCCCCAAGCATGCTGTATCCTGCGTCAGACATAGACTGGCGATTCAATTCTTACATGATAGTATACATGTTAGAATGCCATTCTCCCAAATCATCCCACCCTCAATGTTGCTTTTCAAAATTCACGTGTTTCAAAGTTCTTGGAGAGTCATTGCTGACTCTCTGAGAGTCACTGTGCTGTGTTGGAAAGAATCCTAGACTGGGTTTGTATTTCAGCTCCAGCATTTGGTGCTTTCAGGCCTCTGTTTGAGCCTCAGTGTTTTAATCTTTTAAATGGGAATCTGTTAAATGAGATCATACAATAGCCTCCCAGACAGGCAGCATGATGATATATGGAAATAAATGTGAGAAAGGGTCAGGCACACGGTTCTACTTTTCCTTCTCTCTGGATAGACTCAAAACAAATGAAAATATAGATTTACACAAAAACTGGTATCAATACATGAATGTTCGTATTGGCATTATTCAAAGTGGTCTGAAAATAGAAACAGGCCAAATGAACATCACCTAAAGAATGGATAAACAAAATGTGAGACATCCACACATCAGAATATCATTCAGCCATATAAAGGAATAAAACACTGACATGTGGTACAATACAGACAAACTTTAAAAACGTTTTGCTAAGTGAAAGAAGCCAGTAACAAAGGCCTTCATATTGTTTGATTCCATTTATACAAAATGTCCAAAACAGAGAAATCCATAGAGACCAGAAGTAGATTAGTGTTTACCTAGAGTTGTGTAGGGATGGGGAGGGGTTAGGTAATGACTGCTAAAGGGTTTAAAGTTTTGGGGGGAGTAAGAAAAATATTCTAAAATTAAATTATGGCAAAGTGAAAGTTGTTCAGTCATGTCCAACTCTTTGCGACCCCATGAACTATACAGTCCGTGGAATTCTCCAGGGCAAAATACTGGAGTGGGTAGCCTTTCCCTTCTTTAGGGGATCTTCCCAACCCATGGATTGAACTCAGGTCTCCCGCATTGCAGGCAGATTCTTTACCAGCTGAGCCACCAGGTAATGGCTGGTAATGGTTGTGCAATTCTGTAAATACACTAAATACCATTGAATTGTACACTTTATATGGGTGAACTTTATGTTATATAAGTTACATCTCATTAAAGCTGTTTAAAAATTTAACTGTTCCTAAAATTAATCTGGCAACTCTAGTTTTATCCTTCCTTCCTCTTGCCCCAGTCTTCATGGACTTCTTCCTTTCCTCAGAACATACAGAAGGTAGTGGGCATATTCCTTTCTTGAGGGGACAAGAGCACTGTTTGATGAGTGAGGAGTAAGGGAGGCATCAGGGAATCTGGATACCAGTCTGCTTAATCTCCAACAGAAGTCACATAATTCCCCAGTCTTGATCTTTCTTTCTGCCCACTGAGGGGAAGGAAAGCAGAGAATCTTGCCTCATACCCTTAGAGGTGATGTTTGAGGGGTCCAGGTAGGTGGGTGTGAATATTCTGGCCAGGATAGGGTAGGCTGTGCAGGGAGGTGTGAGTGCTAATGAATCTAGTACATGGTAGTGTCAACACCACATCTTGCAGCCTGGCAGACTGGATTGCCCAGAGGCACCTTTTTGGCTGCAGTCAAAGACCAGAGAAGTCAAGAAATTCATAGCCAGTACCATGTGGGCTGGGGTCAGGAGTGAAGGCTTTGCCGTGGGCCTGGAGGAGCTGGTGCTGGGAGAAGACTGATTGTTTAACAGATGTGCAACAGGGCCAGGCAAACTGCTGGCCTCCTGTCAGGGGCGGGTGGGGTGGAAGAGTGAGGGGCTTTGCAGAGAGACTGGGCTGGGGCAGAAGGCCTGAGAGCTTCCCCTCAAGATTCACTGGGGGTGGGAGAGAGGGCCTTGGAGCACTAGCTCTTCCAGGTTTCTGAGCATCTAGAACCTCATGCCCAGCAGTCCCAAGTCATTAATCACTTAGGAGTTTGACACTTAAGGTGTCTTCTCAGTTTCTGATTCATCTCTTCCTCGCCACTGCTTCCCTCCCTCTCACTATGAGCATGCTCAGGTCTCCCCATGTAAAACCAGCTTCTTTCTGATGCTGCTCTCTCACAGCTGGCAGTCCATCTTTTATTCTCTTCCCTGCCAAACTCTTTTCAAAGCCTCATCTGCACCTACACCCTGTATTTCCCTGCCTGAGCCAGTATTAACCTGCGAGATGGTACTTCTACCCCACTCCTCTTTCTTGTCACCAAACCTTGCCATTGCCCCCCTCAGACCATTCAAGCTACTCTCCAGGCCTGAACCCCCTAGAAGCTTTCTTCCTGAAATACCTGCTAGCCTGCTCCTCACTTTGGCTGCTCCTCTCCCCAGGTGCTATAGGCATAACCCTGCTTCCTTGCAACTACTCTTCTGAGTGATCTCTTCTCCACCAGACCTCAGTTGAGATGACTCAGATGGAACTCCAGTTGTGCCCTTGGCCAGTCCCACAAGCCCACTGGACCCTGCCCCTGAGTGTCCCTATTGGCACATCCCACCAAGCTGTCCCGGAGTAGATTCCCATCCTTCCCCAGCTCTCATAACCAGCAGCTGCTGCTCCCTATCTCCCTTATAGGCATCAGCATTTCCTCAGGAGCCCACGCTTGACATCCAAGAGTCATCTTTGCCTGGCTGTTCTGCTTGACTGCCCAAGGATCCCAGGAATCCTACACATCTCCCTTGCTCATCTCCTCTGTTCTCACTGCTTCCTTTTATGTTTGACTTTTAATCTTCCTGGACCAAGACCATTGTTACCTCTGACAGGTGTCCCTGCTTTTACCGTCTCCCTCCTCCAGCTCCCTCTGTGCAGGGTCACAGAATTATCTTTCCAAAGCTTCATTCAGATCTGTCAGTCTCCTGTTCAAAACCTACAAAAGCTTCCTGTCACCAATAGAAGAGACCTTGATATCCATTTAGTGATTTACAACCTGAAAAACACTTTCAAATAAGTAAAATATGTAATGTGATTACCCCTCCTTTATGGATAAGAGAACTGAGGCTCAGAGATGTGGTGCATTGCTGGGGTTCACTCAGGGCTGAGGGTGGGTGCGCTGCCCACTCCAGTCATCTTGGCCTCCCCTGAGAAGCCTCAGAAATGTGACCCCCTCACTGTTGCCCATCAGCTCAGCCAGAGGTCAGCGCTCTCACTAAGTTCCCAACCTTGTCCAAAACATACCTCCTTTGCTCTGGACAGGTTGAGCTGAAGCTCAGATTGTCAATTTTTTTAAAAGTCACATGGCCAATAAAATCTTATGTTTAAATAAAATCTTATATCAGCAACCCACATGTAATGTAAGTCAGAACAGCTAAAGCAGGGGCAGTTCTCTGAGCCCCAAGACCTGACCCTCCTTCCCAGCCTTTAGAGCCTCTTCTGCCAAGTCCTATGTATTGGGGGTCATTTATGCCTTCTGTCCCCCTCCGGACTGGGAGCTTTTCTTATCTCTATACCTGCAGTGCTCAGCTCACTGGTACAACAAAAGGTGCTCAATAACCCTCTCTTGAATAGATCAAGTGGATGGATGAATGAATGAATGAGCAATGAGTTTAAGAAAAAAGTGACGTCTTCATTTCAGGACTTAGAAACAGTTCCATGCTGTCCGGAGGGACTAAGTGGCCCTGACCTGCCCCACACCTCCCTCTCCTCACAAACACCCTGAGCCACAGGGAATTCTCCGCCTGTGTTCTCACTCCTTCCCATAAACCGGGCATCTCGCACAATGGAGCCTCTGATCCCAGAGAAGAGAGAGAGGAGGAGGGAGGGAGAAGGAGGCAGGGAGACCTAGATTCCAGATCTGAAGGGAGGAGGGTAGAAGAAAGGAAGGGAGCTTCAGGAAAGCCGCTGCAGAGGCAGGCTTGGCTTGGGGTGGGCCCCACTGGGGAGAGGCCAGGGGCTTCCCTGCCATCTAGAAATCTTTTCCTTCCCAACTACTTGTCCTTGCCCAGTCCTGTTCCTTTTCCTCCTCCTTGTACACGTGACACTCAGAACAATCCTAAAAAATAAGGCAAGAACTGAAATAACCTCCTCCTGTTGGGAAGAAGAGAATCCTAAAACCTCATCTACCCACCCAGTCCCCTCAGAGCTAAACAGGGCCTTGACAGCCCCCTTCCCTGCTGGTGTCCTGGTTAGGGGGGTGACTGGGATGGCTTCAGCCTCCCTGGGGGGGCCTTCCTGACTTGGGGTGTCTAACCCAGTCTAGAAAACACCAGGAAGGAAGACATGCAGAGCGCCCCTCAGGAGTGCTTCCACCTCAGCCCCCCTCTCCTCTATCCACCCTTTCCCCCACTGATGAGACTGTGGGGGTGAAGGGTCAGGGAGAAACCCAGGACAGGGGCCTTGGGAGAACAGAAGCAGGACCAAGAGGTAAAGGGGATGAAGGCCAGGCCCCGGGGACCTGTAGACCCATGGTAATGTTATCTTGCTCCCAGAGCCACATGCCAAATGTAAGCTTTTCATAGGGTATTTTAAGGACACCCAAACCTGGTACCTGTGGAACTTTAACATGACTGGCTGCACAGAGCAGATTCCAGAATTTTTCACTTCTCTCCTCTTTCTACCCGTACTACTCCACCTGCTTGGTGCTGTCCTACCTGCCTTTTGATAAAATATCTGTGCTGGACACTCTGCGAGTCAGCTCTTTAAGCCTTCATAACCATGCAGTGAGGTGGTATTTCTATGCCAGTTTTATGGATAACGAAACCAAGGTTAACTGTTCAAGGCTGGTGTAAGCATGGAGGTCATTTATGCTTTGGAGGTCTGCAAAGCATAAGTGGACCCTGGCCATAGGGATGTGCATCTAGTTAGGGTGCCCTGAACATACTGTGAAAGCCAGAGTTTTTGGTTCAGTGTAAACTCCAGACACCTTGGTTCCACTTGTTTGGCTAATACCTCTCTACACCATCCTCAGCCCACTATAGACGTCTGTCCCCCTTTTCTACTTCTCCCACCACAAACCTCCCCTCCTCTCAGCCATGAAATCTACCTTAGATCAAGTAGCTTGGATTTAGAAGTTTTCTAGATGGAAAATGGGCTTCCATGTTGGCTCAGCTGGCAAAGAATCCACTGGCAATGTGGGAGACCTAGGTTTGATCTTGGGTTGGGAAGATCCCCTGGAGAAGGGAATGGTTACCCACTCCAGTATTCTGGCCTGGAGAATTCCATGGGCTGTATTAGTCCATAGGGTCACAAAGAGTTGGACACGACTAAGCCACTTTCACTTAGGTGGAAAATCCAAGTGCCCATGGGTTCTGTATCCATCTTGGCATCTTTTCCACCTTGGAATGTACTCACCAGTTGTCAGAGAGGACAGGATGGTAGGTGTCAATCCTCTGAGATGACTGATGTATAAACTGAAGCCAGTAGAGGAAAAGTCACTTGGCTGAGGCCACACAGCCAGTGAGAGGCAGAGTATGGTCTAGAAGCCAGCTTCCAGCTCTGCTAACTCTCAAGTGCTCTTTTCAGCGCACCAAAGGGACCTGCTGCCAACGACAGTTCACCACTGACACCCCCACCATCTCCCACCCAGGAGACTCTGAGGAGATTGTGTGCTTTTCCCAGAGTTCTCCAGGATGGACCCTAACTGAATCAGCTCTGTTCTCAAAGAGGCCAGTTTATTCCCCCAGGACGCTTGACCCTGGAAACAGGCAGGAGTAGAGGGAGGGAGGGAAGGATGGGGGCAGGAAAGAAGGGAAAATTATTTTGGTTTATTTTCCCCAGAGCTGAAGAACAAACAAATTACCTACAGGTATTATGCAAATGTATCTATTACATGTCAAAAATCCACGGCGAGGTGAGAAGAATTGCAGATGAGTGTGCGCAGCGGGGAGGGGGGCAGGGGAGGTCAGCTGCCTCCAGGACTGAAGCAGCTGCTGGAGTCTCAATAGGGTGACCCAACCATCCACCTCCAGCTAGGCCAGCCCAGCTAGGGTTTTGCAGGTTTTTATAACAGCTAGATTAATGAAAATCAGGAAACTGAGAGAAAATTAAGAGAAAGCCTTGAATCAAAAAGAATTTGAGTCAAGGAAAGGTCTGAGAGACAGGTGTGTGGACACAAGGCTTGCATGTTCACAGGGCATGGGGAGTAAGCCGAACTTCAGGAGTGTGAAGGAAATCTGTAGGGGAAGTGGATAGGGGACGCAGGTAGGAAAGGTGACATGTTCTGGTTTCTCCAGCTAGGTCCTAGGGAAAGATTGCAATTTTGCTCTTGAGGCATAGATTACTTGCTCCCCCTGAAGGTAGAAATGGAAGCTCACTTTCCCCATGCTGGGCTTCCTCCTCCAGGGAGATTCAATGCACCCTTACCCTTCTCCTCCAAACTATTCAGGTTCTAGCCCCACCTCAGGCCTCACTATGATTGAGCACAGATGTCCAGCAGAAGCTGTGGGCTCACACTTGTTAACTGAAAAACTGTACGACATGAAAGTTGTGTGTTATGTTTAATTTGGGGCAAACAAGAGGACCATAGCCTGGGAAACAGCTTCTCAGATAGCTCTGAGGAACTGCTTCAAAGAGGTGGGTGGGGGGAAGTCAGTGTATATGTGATTTTGGTGAAGGGGGATATGTGCGAACAAGCACACATTTTGGTAGAGGGTTGCTGTTAGTTATAAGGAGCAAATGTCTCCATTAGTGATTTTAGTGATTTTCTAGATATGAGAAGATGCAAGAAACTGGGCTCATAGAATCTTCTTCTGAAAATATCTGACTATCTGTTTGGCCAGTTTTTCCCAGAGCACAGAGTACCATTCCTGATCTCTGTCTGAACTCCTGAGCTGAAGGTCAGTGACTGCAGTGGCTAGTGACCTAATCTTTGTAGAGGCAGATGGCACGCAACAATTTTTAGTTGGCAGGGACTCCCTCATGGTTATAGATTCAGGCATGATTTCTGGAGGCTTGTCATGACCATTTTGCCCCATGGTGCTAGGTCAGGTGAGGACTTCATTGATAGGCCACTCGATGTGATATTACTGGACTATAGAGGACAGAAATTGTATGGAGCAAACAGAAGTAGGGCTTCCCTGGTGGCTCAGAGGGTGAAATGTCTGCCTGCAATGCGGGAGACCTGGGTTTGATCCCTGGAGAAGGAAAGATCCCCTGGAGAAGGAAATGGCAACCCACTCCAGTATTCTTGCCTAGAGAATCCCATGGACGGAGGAGCCTGGTACGCCACAGACTACTGGGTCGCAAAGAGCCGGACACGACTGAGCGACTTCACTTTCACTTCCCAACAGAAATAGAAGATATTAAGAAGAGGTGGAAAGACGACACGGAAGACCTGCACAAAAACGGTCTTCATGGCCTGTGCCCATGCTTGCGTGCTTGTACCTCTCATGCTTATCTCTCTCCCTCCTGTCTCCATCCTTGGCTGCATCTCTGAGTCCTGCCCGAGAGACCATGGCAAGATGGACCATTAACTTAAGTGGATTATGCAGATTTTCTTCAAATCCAATGACCAAGATTCACCACAAAGTTTCAAGAACTAGCTTCAAGGATTAGTATCTTGGAAAAATGTGTATGCTTAGTCGTTCAGTTGGACATCACTGAGCAACTGACTGGTGCCCAATAAGCTACTGGAGAAGAGTGGAAAAATTACTCCAGAAAGAATAAAGAGATGGAGCCAAAGCAAAAACAACACCCAGGAGTAGATGTGATGGGTGATGGAAGTAAAGTATGATTCTGTAAAGAACAATATTGCATAGGAACCTGGAATGTTAGGCTCATGAATCAAGGTAAATTGGAAGTGGTCAAACAGGAGATGGCAAGAATGAACACCAACATTTTAGGAATCAGTGAACTAAAATGGACTGGAATGGGCGAATTTAGTTCAAATGACCATTATATTTACTACTGTGGGCAAAAATCCCTTAGAAGAAATGGAGTAGCCTTCATAGTAAACAAAAGAGTCCAAAATGCAGTACTTGGGTGCAATCTCAAAAATGACAGAATGATCTCTGTTTGTTTCCAAGGCAAACCATTCAGTATCACAGTAATCCAAGTCTATGCCCCAATCACTAATGCCAAAGAAGCTGAAGTTGAATGGCTCTATAAAGACCTACAAGACCTTCTAGAACTAACAACCCAAAAGATGTCCTTTTCATCATAGGGGACTGGAATGCAAAAGTAGTAAGTCAAGAAATACCTGAAGCAACAGGCAAGTTTGGCCTTGGGGTACAAACTGAAGTAGGGAAAAGGCTAACAGAGTTTTATCAAGAGGACTTACTGGTCATAGCTAACACTCTCTTCTAACAACACAAGAGACAACTCTACACATGGACATCAACAGACGGTCAATACTGAAATCAGATTGATTATATTCTTTACAGCCGAAGATGGAGAAACTCTATACAGTCAGCACAAACAATACCAGGAGCTGACTGTGGCTCAGATCATGAACTCCTTATTGTAAAATTCAGACTTAAACTAAAGAAAGTAGGGAAAACCACTAGACCATTCCAGTATGACCTAAATCAAATCCCTTACAGTAATACAGTGGAAGTGACAAATAGATTCAAGGGATTAGATCTGATAGAGTGCCTCAAGAACTATGGACACAGGCTCATAAAGTTGTACAGGAGGAAGTGATCAAGGCCATCCCCAAGAAAAAGAATGCAAAAAGGTTAAATGGTTGTCTGAGGAGGCCTTACAAATAGCTGAGAAAAGAAGGGAAGTTAAAGGCAAACAAGGAAACGAAAGATACACCAATCTGAATGCAAAGTTCCAAAGAATAGCATGGAGAGATAAGAAAGACATCCTCAGTCATCAATGCAAAAAAAAAAATTAGAGGAAAACAATAGAATGGGAAAGACTAGAAATCTCCTCATGAAAATTAGAGATACCAAAGGAATATTTCATGCAAAGATGGGCACAATAAAGGACAGAAATGGTATGACCTAACAGAAGCAAAAAATACTAAGAAAGAGTAGCAAGAATACACAGAAGAACTATACAAAAAAGATCTTAATGACCCAGATAACTTTGATGGTGTGATCACTCACCTAGAGCCAGACATCCTGGAATGTGAAATCAAGTAAGCCTTAGGAAGCATCACTACAAACAAAGCTATCAGAGGTGATGGAATTCCAGTTGAGCTATTTCAAATCCTGAAAGATGATGCTGTGAAAGTGCTGCACTCAATATGCCAGCAAATTTGGAAAACTCAGCAGTGGCCACAGGAGTGGAAAAGGTCAGTTTTCATTCCAGTCCCGAAGAAAGGCAATGCCAAAGAATATTCGAACTACTACACGATTGCACTCATTTCACATGCTAACAAAGTAATGCTCAAAATTCTCCAAGTCAGGCTTCAACAGTACATGAACTGTGAACTTACAGATGTTCAAGCTGGATTTAGAAAAGACTGAGGAACCAGAAATCAAATTGCCAACATCCGCTGGATCATCGAAAAAGCAAGAGAGTTCCAGAAAAACACCTATTTCCGCTTTATTGACTAGGAAAATCTTTGAGTGTGTGGATCACAACAAACTATGGAAAATTCTTAAAGAGATAGGTATACCGGACCACCTGACGTGCTTCCTGAGAAATCTGTATGCAGGTCAAAAAGCAACAGTTAGGACTCGACATGGAACAAAAGACTTATTCCAATTGGAAAGGAGTACGTCAAGGCTGTATATTGTCACCCTGCTTAATTAACATATGCAGAAGGCTGGATGGCTTCAAGCTGGAATCAAGATCGCCAGGAGAAATATCAATTACCTTAGATACGTAGACGACACCACCCTTATGACAGGAAAGAGTGAAAGTGAAAATGAAGTCACTCAGTTGTGTCTCTTTACGACCCCATGGACTGCAGCCTACCAGGCTCCTCCATCCATGGGATTTTCCAGGCAAGAGTACTAGATGTGGGTTGCCATTTCCTTCTTCGGGGGATGTTCCAGAACCAGGGACTGAACCCAGGTCTCCTGCACTGCAGAGAGATGCCTTACCGTTTGAGCCACCAGGTAAGCCCTTATGACAAAGTGAAGAAGAACTCAAGAGCCTCTTGATGGAAGTGAGAGAGGAGAGTGAACAAGCTGGCTTAAGACTCAACAGTCAAAAAGCTAAAGTTATGGCATCTGGTTCCATCACTTCATGGCAAATAGATGGAGAAACAGTGGAAACAGTGAAAGACTATTTTATCGGGCTCCAAAATCACTGCAATGGTGACTGCAACTATGAAATTAAAAGACCCTTACTCCTTGGAAGAAAAGTTATAACCAACCTAGACAGCATATTAAAAAGCAGAGACATTACTTTCCCAACAACGTCTCTCTAGTCAAAACTATGGTTTTTCCAGTAGTCATGTACAGATGTGAGAGTTGGACCACAGAGAAAGCTTAGCACCGAAGAAATGGTGCTTTTGAATTGTGGTGTTGGAGAAGACTTTAGAATCCCTTGGACTGCAAGGAGATCCAACCAGTCCATCCGAAAGGAGATCAGTCCTGAATATTCATTGGAAGGACTGATGCCGAAGGTGAAACTCCAATACTTTGGTCACCTAATGTGAAGAACTGACTCATTGGAAAAAACCCTGATGCTGGGAAAGATTGAAGCTGGGAGGAGAAGGGGATGACAGAGGATGAGATGGTTGGATGGCATCACTGACTGGATAGACATGAGTCTGAGCAAGCTCCAGGAGTTGCTAATGGACAGGGAGGCCTGGCATCCATGTGGTCACAAAGAATTGGACATGACTGAGCGACAGAACTGAACTGAGACCTTATTAATGGTAGCCAAAAATCTCTGGACAATTTGTCTTACTAGTCTGTTATGGTCCAGGAACCGATTCCCTATTGCTTTTTTTCCATATTAAAGTTACACTATTACAATCATTCATATATTACTACATAAGTGGTGAACTGCTTCATCTAGTGATTATTTTTCAGAGGCTCAGCCATACATCTGGTAGTGCAGGAAACAACAATTTTGTAAATCAGGGAAAATACAAATGCCAAGAACTTCCATTAGGTGTAGCCTAGTATATCCCTAGGTCATCTGACTTATTCTATTCTGTACCAATCGTATCTTTAACAGAAATTATGTATTATCATTATTCATAAGGCACCCAACCCAATGTCCTACTGTTAGGACTATACTCTTTAATCCTTCAGTTCTGTTCAGTTGCTCAATCATGTCCAACTCTTTGTGACCCCATGAACTGCAGCATGCCAGTCCTCCCTGTCCACCACCAACTCCAGGAGTTTACCCAAACTCATGTCTTTGTGTCGGTGATGCCATCCAACCATCTCATTCTCTATCGTCCCCTTCTCCTCCTGCCCTCAATCTTTCCAAGCATCAGGGTCTTTTCAAATGAGTCAGTACTCTGCATCAGGTGGCCAAAGTATTAGAATTTCAGCTTCAACGTCAGTCCCTCCAATGAACACCCAGGACTGATCTTCTTTAGGATGGATTGATTGAATCTCCTTGCAGTCCAAGCGACTCTCAAGAGTCTTCTCCAACACCACAGTTCAAAAGCATCAATTCTTCTGCACTCAGCTTTCTTTATAGTCCAACTCTCACATCCGTACATGACCTCTGGAAAAACCATAGCCTTGACTAGACAGACCTTGTTGGCAAAGCAATGTCTCTGTTTTTTAATTTGTTGTCTAGGTTGGTCATAACTTTCCTTCCAAGGAGCAAGCATCTTTTAATTTCATGGCTGCAATCACCATCCACAGTGATTTTGGAGCCCAGAAAAATAAAGTCAGCCACTGTTTCCCCATCTATTTGCCATGAGTGATGGGACCAGATGCCATGATCTTAGTTTTCTGAATGTTGAGCTTTAAGCCAACTTTTTCACTCCCCTCTTTCACTTTTATCAAGAGGCTCTTTAGTTCTTCTTCACTTTTAATCTTTAGTATGGCTTAATTGTTCCCAACTTAAAGAGGACCTTGAACTTAAATGATTATATCTTGATGTTAGTCATATAAATCTATTCCACAACTGAGGGAGGTTACATTCCTTGGCTAAAATTTTACTCTGACAAGTTTGACTTTAGAAGAAAATTCCTATTTATGGTCAGAGTCAGAGCAGGTATTATTAAATAGCCAGGTGAGAGGAACCTACCTAATAATATGAATACTGGCTTGAACGGAACTACGATTTCTTTCTTGTAGAATAACTTTCTAAAGGCCTTCCAATTAGAGCCTTGGGGTAGAGAAATCAACAAATGCCACCCAGTTATAGGTAACTTACCATAAACCTAATAATTGGATGAACTTTAACTCTGCATAAGATTGTGATAGACATTTGGTTCATAAGCAAAGGTGTGAGCAATTATCAAAGTAATTGGTATACAGGCCTGGTCCAGCATCTTGGGTCAGCTGTCTACTTCAGATGTTGTCTTCCTCTTATCCTGATCTGGTAGTTTCTTCTCTGTATGAACATTGATTTAATGTAATTTTAAGGTCAGAAGTCCTCTCTATAGGCCAGTCCAATGCAGGGGCACTTTCTAAGAGGAAATAGTAATCCTAGAGTCAATTCTCTTCAATTTCCTGTGTATGAGCTAGTTAAGAGTACCTGATAAGGGTCCTTCCTTCTGATTGGAGATAGTCTTTTAAATGACATCTTTTCAAGTGTGCATACTCCCCTAGTTTCAGGTCACAGGGCCTCTGATCTTAATCCAAAGACGGATTAATGAGATAACTTTCAGAAACAAACCTAGAGTGTCATTTTAATAATTCAATTAAACTTTACAAGAATATAACATAATAGCAAAGAGCTGCGTGTGAAGTGAGTCTTAGGCAGTAAATACAGACCTCAATTAACAAATCTAGAATTTAATATCGACTGAAACACTATCTTTCTCTAGAATTACCCTCATTTCTAACAAATACTACAAAATTGACTATTTGCAGAATAAATCTGGTTTCAATAAACTTGGCCTGATTACTTATATAATTGATCATATAGGCTTTTTAAAAATTTGGCTTTGCTGGTACTTGTCAAAAAGTTCTTGCTAGGGACTTCCCTGATGATCAGTGGTTAAGAATCCACTTTCTAACCCAGGGGACTAAGATCCCACATGTCACACTAAGACCTGATACAGTCAATAAATAACTAGATAAATATTTTTTTTAAGTTACTGCTATGAGTCTTCTTGAAGAGGAAACATTTTTGCAAAGGCATAAGTATAAAACAATGACTATCAATGAATGACAAAAGAGACTTAAGAAGGTACAGTTAAGTGCCTGATTATACAATGCTATTGACAAAGAAACTCGGTTACTGCTGTGACATTCAATGTTTTAAGATAATAACTAGAATTATGACTGATAATAGTTTATCAGAACATACCATATTTTTAGAAATTCCATATAATTTTTAAAATATCTATATTAAAAGCAGTAACCCAGGACTTCCCTTGTGGTCCACCAGTTGAGAATCTGCCTGCCCATTCAGGGTACATGTGTTTGCTCCCTTGTCCAGGAGGATTCCACATGCTGGAGGCAACTAGGCCCATGTGCCGGATCTACTGAGCCCATTCTTCCAGAGCCTGTGCTCCACAACAAGAGCAGCCACCACCACGAGAAGTCCTTGAAACACAATTAGATAGTGACCCTCACTCATAGCTAGAGAAAGTCCACATGTAGCAACAAAGACTCAGCACAGCCAAAAAACTAAATAAATAAATTTTTTAAAAGATGAGGTTTCCCTCATTAAAAAAGGATTACCCATACCATATAACCTAAGAAGATTTACTACCCATTTGACAATCTTTCCCATTAATTAACATGCCAAATGAACCTAGTTAGTTTAATATCTTTGGGATGTTTCAGGGCCCCTTAAAGCATACCAAAGTAAGCTAAATAAACTTCATTGCAATTTTATTTGGGGAGTCTGTCAAAAAATATCAAAGAAGTTTTAAAATTCTTGGTCAAATTGGATCATAGGTCACCGTGAAAAAATACTTATTCACTTAACCAATGTGACAATAAAATATATCAGAGGCAAATACAGAGGCAAATCACTTAAAAGGTAAAGAAACTTAAAATCTGCTATCAAAGCAGATCAACATTTTAAGAAAACTTTGTTCTCTTAACAGAGAGAAAAGCCAAATTTAAATTTCCACAGTTTACTTTTTAAATTGATTTACTCAAATTAATTCAAAATTTAGTCAATCCTAATCATGCACAAATCTCTTCTCAGGGCTCCTTATCCATCACTTTCTATGTCCATATTAGTTTATCCCTTATTTTCTCTATCCAGAAACAACCAGCTCTAGGACAAAATTTCTTTCCCTTAATGAAATGCAATTCCATTCCTCATATCTTCTTTTATTGAAAACGTACATCCTACTTTCTTACTGCATACTGAAACTTTTATTATTTTCAGTAGCTTTAATGACATTTAAATTAGAATCCTCAACTCTAAAAACCTTAATTTCTAGTGAAAACTAAAAAGTAAGCAACTGTGAATTGTCTACTACATTAGCATTCTGTAGACTGGAACATATAAATACTGATAACAATTGCTGAGAACATGTACTTTTTTATATCAATTATCTCAGTATGGTACCAAATATATGCATTAATAGTACTGAATACCTTTGGTTTCTCTGAAAGGAGGCCGATGTTTAGTAATTAAAGTTTCAGTATCTTATTTTATTTGAGAATGATAAACTTCTATCATTTAACTTAACTTAGCACAACTCTACAATTTTAAGTTACCAAATACCTGGAGAGATTATTTTTAAGTAAACATTCCTGGGGGGGCTTTTCCGGTACTCAGCTGCTAAAGAACCTGCCTGCCAATGCAGGAGATGCAAGAGTTGTGGGTTCGATCCCTGGGTCACTTAGAGAAGGAAATGGCAACCTCCTCCAGTATTGTGCCTGGAAAACTCCATAGACAGAGGAGCCTAGCAGACTACAGTCATGACATGACTGAACACACATACACATGCACAGATATTTCTAAAATATAATTACTCCAAAAGAGTTCACCCAGAAGCTCTTACCTTGTTTATATTTTACTTATAAAAAATTTATCATACCAAGTTACTTCTCTTGCTGACAAATTTGCAATAGATGTTAAGACCTTATTTGACTTCTATTAAGCATAGGTACAATATGAGCAGTACCCTAAAATATTGATGTCTCTAAAGACATGTCCATGTTCATTAAATCAACAAGCTTCATTGCTCATTCGCTCAGTTGTGTCCGAGTCTTTGCAGCCTCCTGGACTGCAGCATGCCTAGCCTCCCTGCCCCTCATCATCTCTCAGGATTTCCCCAAGTTCACGTCCATTGAGTCAGTGATGCCATCCAACCATCTCATCCTCTGTCATCTCCTTCTCCTCCTGCCTTCGTTCACAGCATCAGGGTCTTTTCCAGTGAGTTGGCTCTTCACATCAGGTGGCCAAGGTATTGGAGCTTCAGCTTCAACATCAGTCATTCTAATAACTATTCAGGGTTTAGTTCCTTTAGGATTGACTGGCTTGATCTCCTTGCTGTCCAAGGGACTCTCAAGAGTCTTCTCCAATATCTTAGTTCAAAACCATCAATTCTTTGGTGCTCAGCCTTTTTTATTGTCCAGCTCTCACATCCGTACATGACTGCTGGAAAAACCATAGCTTTGACTAGACAGACCTTTGTCAGCAAAGTCATGTCTCTGCTTTTTAATATGCTGCCTAGGTTGGTCAAGCTTTTCTTCCAAGGAGCAAGTATCTTTTAATTTCATGGCTGAAGCCATCATCTGCAGTGATTTTGGATGGTATTAATTTAATACTAGGTAACTCAGCTGGTAAAAAATCTGCCTACAATGCAGGAGACCCCGGTTGGATTCCTGGGTCTGGAAGGTTCCCTGGAGAAGGGATAGGATATCCACTCCAGTATTCTAGGGCTTTCCTGGTGGCTCGAAACTTTAATCAGTTCAGTTCAGTTCAGTTCAGTCACTCAGTCGTGTCCAACTCTTTGCAACCCCATGAATTGCAGCACGCCAGGCCTCCCTATCCATCACCAACTCCTGGAGTTCACTCAGACTCACGTCCATCGAGTCAGTGACGCCATCCAGCCATCTTATCCTCTGTCATCCCCTTCTTCTCCTACCCCCAATCCCTCCCAGCATCAAAGTCTTTTCCAATGAGTCAACTCTTCGCATGAGGTGGGCAAAGTATTGGAGTTTCAGCTTTAGCATCATTCCTTCCAAAGAAATCCCAGGGCTGATCTCCTTCAGAATGGAATGAGTTTTATATTGTAATACTTGATTCATGGCTAAGTGTTAAAATAAAGCTATGAGATCTCTGGTTGTATCTGTCTATATGTCTGTTAATATCATCTAACTTTGGATGATATTAGCTCTACTTAATTGGCTTAAAGAAAATTAAGAGCTTATATAAATTTCTCAGAATAAAAAACTTGCCAGAATGAATTTTGTATTCACATGAACTAGGAAAAAAAGAGATCCAACCAGTCCATTCTGAAAGAGATCATCCCTGGGATTTCTTTGGAGGGAATGATGCTGAAGCTGAAACTCCAATACTTTGCCCACCTCATGTGAAGAGTTGACTCACTGAAAAAGACTTTGATGCTGGGAGGGATTGGGGGTAGGAGAAGAAGGGGATGACAGAGGATGAGATGGCTGGATGGCGTCACTGACTCGATGGACGTGAGTCTGAGTGAACTCTGGGAGTTGGTGATGGACAGGGAGGTCTGGCGTGCTGCAATTCATGAGGTCACAAAGAGTCGGACACGACTGAGCAACTGAACTGAACTGAGAGTGCCTTGTTCTTGATCTCTGCCCCTAACTCCTGTGTTGAAAGTCAGTGACTGCAGGGGCTAGTGACCTAACCCTCGTAGAGGCAGATGGCAAATGGCAGTTTTAGTAGGCACCCACCTCACAACAGAACCCCTCTCTTGACATCCTGAAACCCAACAAGAGTGTAGTGACCTCAGGGACTGGGGTGTGGCCAGGTGGTATTGGGCTTCCCCCACTTGACTCTTTGCCCTTCCAGAGCTCTTTTCCAATATCCACGAGCAAGGACTTCTCAGGTCAGGATCTTAGTAAGGCACCCGGTCTGAGTGAGCGTCTTCCTTGGGGTGGTCCTGAGGCAGTACCAGTGGCCCACCTAAACTGAAACTGTGGCAGGAGATCTTCAAGAGAGGGGTCAGGATGGAGGACAGTGGAGAGAGCACTGTGCGGGGAGTCAGCAGCCTGGCTTCTTACTCCGGTTCTATTAGGACTTGCTATGGTAACTTAAGAAAGTCTCTTTCTTCCCCGGCGGGCTTCTTTATCAACAGCACGTGGACATTGGACTGGATACCGGTGGTTTATGTACTGTGCTATGAAGAGGGAGATAGAGAAAAGAAAGGGGGCACAAGAGGAGGTGGCACTGATGGAAATGACCTTGTGAAGCCAGGTCACTTCTCTGGGTCTCAGTGCCCTCATCTGAAAAATGGGAATTGCTAACAGATTAAAAGGTGTTCTGAAAGATAGAGGTAAAGCGGACATGTTGACTCAGGATAGAGCCTTCAAAGCAACGTCTGCTGGAAGAACATTAGCGCCTGAGAAAATGCAGGGGCTGGTTTCATGGGAAAGGAGGGTTTCCGGGCTGAGGGGTAGGAGAGTGTGCCAGGGCTTCCAACTGACTGTTGAGGCAAATGGAGAAAGGGCGTCCTAGAGACTCGCAGGTACCATGCCCTGCTGTGATCTGGATTTGCACATCAGACCCTACGGAAAGGTCATGTCTTCCAGCTTCTCTCACTCAGAATTACGGCCTTTGTTTAGAGGAGGGGATGAGGGAGGAGACAGAGGCCCAGGAGGGAGGGGCCGGGGCCGCCCCCGCCGCTCCGGCTGTGCGGAGCCGGGCAGCCTCGCTCCCGCGCCGGGGCGACGGAGGCGCCGGGCGCCAGAGTTGAGTCTCAGCCAGTTACTCTCCCTCTGGATTCTTCAAGCATCCCTGGAGCGAGCGGCTGCGCACGGCGTGGAGCTAGGAGGGCGCTTGGACAGAGCCGTTCAGGTGGCTCGGAGCTCTGCCAGCTTTGGTAAGTCTGTACCTGGTTCGCCTGCCGGTCATCCCCACTGGGGATGGAGGAAAGTGCTGACAGGGACTGCTAGAATCCCCCCTCCCCACCTGGGACCGAGTGTTTACGATGGTCCCTGGCAGAGCCGGACCGGGACTGGGGACTGCTAGGAAGCAGGAGCCAGCCGTGTCTCAGGTAGAGGGCCGTATGGCATGCATGCGCGGCAAGGTGGGAGACGGGGATCCCCGCACCCTGGCCGCTGCTGGGCTTAGTTCTCCAGACCCGCGTCTGCCAGACCAGTCCCAGGTGCGAAACTGGAGCGCTACCTCTTTAAAAGCGTCCAGTCTGAGCCTCTGCTGCACCATGTGATTGCTTGAAAGGCAGGGCTGGGAGCCTGGAGGATGGTGAACCGCTGCGCGGGGGCCCAGAGCCCAGCCCTGTCTGGCGCAGCCTCTAGCCTTGGGAGGCACCAGGTGCCCAGAACTTTGGGCACCGCCTCTGGGACTCGCTGGCCACCAGCAGACAGGATCGTGAGCTCCCTGCATCCTGTTCTATGATCATGGGTAGGTAGAGCCAGGCACCGGGAGCCCTGTGGGTTGTGTGTGTGCTGGGAACTGCCTCACACCTGATAAAAAAAAAAAAGCCAGTGGAGGAGTGAGTGCTGCTATTTTAAGTTGCTGAATGAATCCTCTGGGGTTGACAAGGAGAGGGGACAGAGATTAGGCAGAGAAAGGGTTAGCGTATCCCGTCAGCTTGGGTAGGCACTACATGTGCCAAGTGGGGCACATCTCCAAAGGGCAACTGGAGTTCCAGAGCTGCCTGGTTCCCCTCCCCCCAGGCAGGCCTTCCCACCCTAGGCTTCCGTGACCACAGGTGCTTGCCTCCTGCCCCTTGGCGCCTGTCTGCTGATGTGCCCAGCCTGTGCCCACCATGCCGCCCTCCATCTCAGCCTTCCAGGCTGCGTATATTGGCATCGAGGTGCTCATCGCCCTGGTCTCTATACCTGGGAACGTGCTGGTGATCTGGGCGGTGAAGGTGAATCAGGCCTTGCGGGATGCCACCTTCTGCTTCATCGCGTCACTGGCTGTGGCTGATGTGGCGGTGGGCGCGCTGGTCATCCCGCTCGCCATCCTCATCAACATTGGGCCGCGGACCTCCTTCCACACCTGCCTCAAGGTCGCCTGCCCTGTCCTCATCCTCACTCAGAGCTCCATCCTGGCCCTGCTGGCAATTGCTGTTGACCGCTACCTCCGTGTCAAGATCCCACTGAGGTGAGTCTAGAGCAGCTGCAGGTACCCCATGCCGGGAGGCTCGAGGGCCATCTGAAGAGGTGAAAAGGTAGAACATAAAACCCCACGTGAGCCGGACTTTCCTTGGGCCGTTATGCCCCAGCCCTCACTCTGCAGCACCAAGCTGAACTGAAGCTGAAGCAGGAAGGGGTTGGGTGGTTGGAACAATGTGAACCTAGTAGCGCTTGGGCCCCCAGAGCTGAAGCTGCTGCTGCTCTGCTGATCCGGCCAGGGCACCTGAGGCTGCCTGTCTGGCCTGCGGAGGCGGTGGTGGGGAGGGGCTAGGTGGTGGAGCTGAGCTCCACCAGTTTGAGGCAACCAGTGAAGAAAGAGCAGAGCAGGTTGCTCGGGTGGGCTGAGGGTGATGCACAGCAGAGAGGGGTGCTGCTTCTCTAGCCAGACCTGAGAAGGCTTCCTAAAGATACTCCATAGCTCTCCTGTTCTCCAGATACCCCTGCGCAAGCCAGCTCTGAGCTCCAGGGCTGTCCTGTTGAACCCAAGCAGTCTGATTACCTCTGCCCAACTCCCACTTACGGAATCTCTGTTGCAGGCAGGAGCAGACAGGCTCTTAATGATCCCATTCTGTTGTGAAACTGGTGTTCCTCCAGTCACAGCAGAGGTCCTTACACTGTGTCCAGGCAGCACCAGAGTGGGTGGCCCAATAACGGCCGTCCTCTCATGCAGGTGGCAAGCCCACACTGGGGCTCTGTCCCTGGGCCTGCCAGGCCATAGGCTCATCACCAGGCAGTGCCTGGGCCACCAAGTACCAGCAAATGCCTGGGCACACTGCCAGTGCTGCCTTGCTGGGACATTCTTGTGAGGCACGCTTGCCTCCTCCTTAAATCTTCTCACTGGTAGATTCCCTCTCTGCTGTGAAGTTCTAGCCATCTTTGTCACCAGCCATCCCTGGAGTAGCTCCCATACCTGGGATATGGTGCTCCTGGCCTCACTTGATAATTTGCCCAAGCAAGCCTAGACACCCACATTTGTCCTGTTTGTACATTCAATTTTTCAAAGCTTCTTTAATGCACCATTTTTTTCCCCTCTTTTCAACATGATTCTGTGAGGGAGGTGAAATAGAACCTGGCCAAGGGGAAGCAGATCCAGAGGCTCTCCTGGGGCTGGCTGGGAACGCAGCCTTAATCCCGCAGCCTCCTTTCCTTCCTGCCCCCACTGTGTCCTGCCCCTCCATGCCGCGCTCTCTGCCTTGTTTACCCCCTCACAATACCCTTCCCAGGGAAGGTGAAGACTGCTGCTCAAGCGAGAAGGGAAGGCAGCCCAGAAGGCCTGTGAGCTGAGGGGCCTTCATGCTGTTATTAGCCCCAGGTCATGGCTGGCCTGTGCTGACGAACCTGGTTTCAGTCCATTAGAGTGGGCTGGGCCTCTGAGCCTGGCCATTACAACAAAGTGTTGCCATAATCGGAAAGTCATGCAGATTTGTGAATATAGGAAAGCTGCTTAAGAAATGTGGTCTACTGAATGGGTGCCAAGGTGAGACAAAGGCCTCGCCATGATGTAGCAGTGATCACAGACTCACAGAATGTGCCCAACTTGTCCTGTGGGGGTGGGGGTGGCTGTGCTGGCAGGAACTGCAGGCTCATTCCTGCAGAAGGCAGCTTCTGTCACTCCTTGCTTCAGCCTTGAGGCGGCGGGGTGGCGGGTGAGGGTGAGTGGTCTTTAGGAGCTATCACTGGAGGGCCAAAGCAGAGGCTTTGGCATAGAAGTGAAGACTGCAGGCCTCGGTTCAAATCCTTGTTATGAATTCCTAGCTTTATGACTTTAAGAAAGTCACTTATTCGCCTCCTTCATTTTTAATTTCCATGTCAATAAAAGGAGACATTAAATAGTACCTTCCTTCTAGGGTGCTTGGAAGAATATAATAAATTCCTACATATAAAGCACTTAGTACTGTATATACTTACATTATATGCAGTCCTTAAGTGGTAGGTTTATTTTGTTGCTTTATTGTCATTATTAACATATGGGTCTGAATAGACAAGCCCTGTACTCCCATCCCCCACACACTCATGCTTTTATATAATAACACATATGCCCACATACACATGTGCACACACACATGGGCACACACAACACACCACATTCCCCGGGAGGTGTCAAACTGCTATGAAATTATATTTATACATGTTTCTTCTCCCTTGCTAGATTGTTATGGCTCAAGGGTGGCAACCTAGCAGTGACCGCATTTTGTTAATTCTTACAGATTCTCTAAAATGCCTAGCATAGTGTCTGGCACATTGAAAATGTCTACTCAGTAAAAGTCGATTGAATTGGATGAGTATTCAGAGTCACACGGTGAAGCCTCAGGTAGGCCTCCCAGGGGTCTGACCTCTAACCATCCTGCTGTGGCCTGTCTTCCCGGCTTTCCAGCACAGAGTCAGGATCACAGCTGCCCATACCAGCTCAGGCAGCTGCTTCAGAACCACGTATCGACAGTGCCTGCGAGAGAAAGACTGCCAGGCCTGGCTTCCGAAGCTGGGATCCCAGAGGCTGGGCTGAGGTGACAGACCCCTCCAGGTCCTTGCTGGTCACTGCCTGGGTCCCTCCTGCAGGAGGAATAGCATGCGTGGCTCTGCTCTGGGCAGCTGGAGTCAGCAGGCTACTGGGCTGGGAGAACACCTCTCAGCCAGAGGCCCCCAGGTGCCTGATTCCTTGCCCTGACAAGCCAGTCTGAGGTAGATTGGGCCCTGGGAGCCAGGGAGTAGCATTGCCCAAGCATTGGTGAAGCATGTATGGGGCATTCAGTGACAGGAGTTAGTTGGACCCCTCGCTAAGCAAGTATGATTGGACCAGTTAACCACAACTTTCATTCCCTTCCATTTGGAAGTAACAGCAATTTTAGTTTATTTTATTTCTTTAATTTTTATTTTTACTTTATTTTGCTTTACAATACTGTATTGGTTTTGCCATACATTGACATGAATCCGCCACAGGTGTAGATGAGTTCCCAATCCTGAAACCCCTTCCCACCTCCCACCCCATATCATCTCTCTGGATCATCCTCGTGCACCAGCCCCAAGCATCCTGTATCCTGTATCGAACATAGACAGGCAATTCGTTTCTTATATGATAGTATACATGTTTCAATGCCATTCTCCCAAATCATTCCCCCCCTCCCTCTCCCTCAGAGTCCAAAAGTCCATTCTATACATCTGTGTCTCTTTTGCTGTCTCGCATACAGGGTTATCATTACCATCTTTCTAAATTCCATATATATGTGTTAGTATACTGTATTGGTGTTTTTCTTTCTGACTTACTTCACTCTGTATAATTGGCTCCAGTTTCATCCACCTCATTAGAACTGATTCTAGTGTATTCTTTTTAATGGCTGAGTAATACTCCATTGTGTATATGTACCACAGGGAAGTAACAGCAATTTTAAAGTTTAAATTGTTGATTCATCAATAACCTGTGGTTATTTGCATGTATTTTACAGGTTATTTGTGTAGTACCTCCACATGTTTGGCAATGGATACCCTATCCCCCTCATTACCTGCTTCTAGGGAACCCCTGGGTCTTCTTGGTGGCACTGTGTCATCTTGATACCTACACCAGGGGCTTGTTATGGTGAGGAGTGCCACTCCCCAGCCACCAAAGCCCTCTCTGTGGAAAGGGGATCTGAGCACGCTCTGTCTGTCATCAGATGGGTTGGTGTGGGGGGAAGGGGTGATGGGTATTATAAGAAATACATGAGTTTGAACCTTGCTCTGTTACAAACTAGCTGTGCAACCTTTAATAAGCTATTTGATCTCTCTGAGCCTCCTCTTTGCAACCCCACCCCCTGCTACCTGCCTTCTGGATTTGAGGTCTCTGAGGTTCCTTTCTATGGATATTTCTTATCATGACTCCTCCCAATACTGTGTTGAAAGCCTAGGAAGATTGTGTTGTGTTTATTAGCTCCTAGTGGTGATGAGCTAGACACAATACTATATTTTTATGTGTGTGTGTGTGTGTGCGTGCGTGCATGTGTGTGTGTGCGTGCATGTGTGTGTGTGCGTGCGTGCATGTGTGTGTGTGTGCGTGCATGTGTGTGTGCACTAAGCCGCTCAGTCATGTCCAACTCTTTGCTGCCCCATGGACTGTAGCCTGCCTGGCTCCTCTGTCCGTGGGACTTTTCAGGCAAGAATACTGGAGAATGTTGCCATTTTCCCCTCCAAGGGATCTTCCCAACCCAAGGATTGAACCTGCATCTCCTGCATTGGCAGGCAGATTCTTTACCACTGGCCCCCTGTGAAGTAGTCGTATTTTTTTTGAAACAAACAAACAACTTTATTATATATATATATATATATATATATATATATATATCCATAAGTTTTTTTTTATTCTTACTCTCTTTTTTTTTAACTTTACAATATTATATTGGTTTTGCCATACATCAACATGAGATAAAGCATAATGCTCATAGTTTCCTGCTGATAGAGATTATTATCCCCATTCTAGATACTTCTATAGATAAACTAAAGTCTAAAGCTCAGAACATTTCAGTAATTTGCTCAAATGTCTTATTAGGAGCAGAGAAAGGATTTGAATCCAGGTCTAGTGCATGGATGCTAAGTTGCTTCAGTCGTGTCCAACTCTTTGTGACCCCGTGGACTGTAGCCCACCAGGCTCCTCTGTCCATGGGATTCTCCAGGCAAGAACACTGGAGTGGGTTGCCATTTCCTCCTCCAGGGGATCTTCCTGACCCAGCAATCCAACTTTTGTCTGTTATATCTCCTTCATTAGCAGGCCAATTCTTTACCACAAGTGCGACCTGGGAAGCCCTTAACTAGTGAGCCCATGTGTATTTTGAGTCAGCCTCTAGAAGCTGTAGGATTTATGGAGGAGTTGCCTCCAGGCTGTCAGTGGGGGTGATTTTTCTCCTCTTATTTTTGCCATGGACTCTACACTCTGCTCCAGCCCATGCTTGACGCCTCTCTCTGCCTCCTCACCTTCTCTCCAGTGCGCATTTGAGCCTCGGGCAGCCCTGCCTTTGTCCACAGCTGGAGGCCTGCCCAACTGGGCTGCTGACCAGGGAAGTACAGCAGAATGTGGGGGAGGCCAGATTACTGGACCAGAGCTCTGACAAGGAAAGAAATTTGATAGATTAAGGTATGTTTGCTCTTAGGCATCAATTTAGGCAACCCCAACTCTCCAGCTTCCCTGGGCTTTTCTGGACAGGTTAAGTGCCTCCTGCTCTTGTACCAGCAGGCGCTCATCTGTGGCCTCAAGGTCCCAGAATAATTGCTCTTCAGTGGTGCCATCTGCTTTCAGGAGACATAGGTCACCTCTAGCTCCTCTATCTAAGGATGGATTAGTCATTGACTTAGAGTGTCTGAGACAGAAGAGGCGTGATAGCAAGCCCTGAAGCCCAACTCCCTCACATTTGGAGAAGAGGAAACAGAATTCCAGCGTTTTCAAGGTTACTCAGCCACAGGCTCTTTACTCCTCCTAATTCTGACTGTTGCTCCCCAGCCTTTGATGTAAAAGGCAGTCATCCTCAAGGAATAGAACAGAGAAATTCAGCCTCTACAGCTTGCCAGCAAATTAATCATGGGTCTAGAAGGGAAAAGTGATGGAGAGAAAGAAGTAGTTTCTTTGTTTGGACTAAGGATAGCCTTCAGATGGGTTATGTTAAAGATTGTGCTAAGCACTCTGGATTAGATTCAGTGGTGAAAGCTTCCACTAGCTGGCATTGTAATGGCATCTAGGAAGCCTCCAAGTGCTTTAGGAGCAAGATACTGTGGTGGAAGTGCTGCTTGGAAGCAAGAGAATGGCCAAGATACCTTCTGGAGAACCCCTCTACCCAGAGATCATGGGGTTGAGTTTTAGAGGCTGTGCCCTGACATATTTATTTCCAAGCATAAAAGCAATCCATATTTATTGTAAAAATTTTGAGAAATATAGAAAAGAATAAAGATGGTAAAGTGTTAGTAGCGCAGTCATGTCTGACTCTAGCCCACCAGGCTCCTCTGTCCATGAAGTTCTCTGGGTAAGGATACTGGAGTGGGTAACCATTCCCTCCTCCAGGGAATCTACTTAACCCAAGGATCAAACCTGGGTCTCCCACATTGTGGACAGATTCTTTACCATCTGAGCCACTCAGGTCTCCAAAATTACCAGTAATTCTGCCACCTGCACATCACTACTGTTAACTTTCTGGTGTTCCAGAAAATTTTCCCACATAGATGATAGATGGATAGAATGATAATTATTTTATTGTAGTTGAGTACATCAATGATTTTTATATCCTATTTTATTCACTTAATGTTATAAGCATTTCCCCCATCAATAAAAATATTTTCTAAGGATTTTTATAATGATATAATATTGAATTGGCTTTTTACTCATCTTTTAGGTCTTAGCTAAAACAGCACCTCCATAGAGAGGCCTTCTCTGACCCCCTCCGCAGCTAAACCAGTTTTATTTTCTCTGTTATTTACTCAGGTTGGATATATTTTTCCTTCCCATCTCTCCTGGCCCAGGTAGTTCTTTCTGGACTTAGTAAGCACCGAAAGGGCAGGAACACATCTGCTCACATACTGATGTCTATCCCACGCCTGGCACAGAGTAGATATGCTGTAAACATTTTTAAATAAATGATTATCACATCTTATTGATTCATTCTTATCTTCCCTGGTGGCTCAGAGGTTAAAGCATCTGCCTCCAATGCGGGAGACCCGGGTTCGATCCCTCGGTCGGAAAGATCCCCTGGAGAAGGAAATGGCAATTCACTCCAGTATTCTTGCCTGGAGAATCCCATGGAAGGAGAAGCCTAGTAGGTTATAGTCCACGGGGCCGCAAAGAGTCGGACACAACTGAAAGACTTCACCTCACCTTATAATTTTGACTATTTAGATTATTACTGATTTTTAAATTTTTACAAATAACACTGCAGTGATATCCACAGTTCACACTGTTTGTAGGATCAGGGCCAAGCCTAGAACTCTGGATTGTGCCTCCTAGTAAATGGCACAGCTTCTATCTGTATGAGATTTTACAACTTTAAATATTCCCCAACTCCTTGTCCTCCTACTCTCCCTGCTCCTCCTGCCCAGTTTCATGAAAACTGCAAAGCTCCATAGCTGCATCTGGCATTTCTCTGCTCATCTGCCCTTCTGGGCTAGGTAGGGCAGGAATGACTGGGCCCCAAGACCAGTCCACAGGAGGCCTGGGAATCCTGTTTCTTTGTGTCTTGGTGAGGAGAGCATCCCCTAGAGGAGAGAGCCTTGGAGTATGGTACTTCCTGGTTGGCCTCATCTGGCAGGGTGGGCACAGGACAGAGAGGAAGAAGGATACCTGACTCCATGAACTGCATGAATCACCTCTTCAGCCTCAGTCTCTTAACTCAAGCCCAGAGGAGGCTATCAGCTGCTGCACAAGAAAGAAAAGGCTAGCAGCTGAAGGTGGGGTGGGATACAGGGAAGAGACAAGTAGGTGGGCCTTGGTATTCATTTCTCCTTGGAAACACTGGCTTGAGGGTGGGCAGAGAGAGTGGGGAAGCTGGCAATGGGCTTCCCTGACCCCTTTCCCAAAAAATGGAGATCAGGCATCTTATCTTGCAATGTTCCTCACTTTGGAATTTTTTTCTTTACAAGGATCGCAGGGAGCTGTTCAGTTGGGGAGCTGGTTATATCCATTTATCTATTTCATAAACATACATTTTTGTACTGACCATTTATTGGGTACTTTGTGGGGCTTGGGGATACAGAGATGGGTGAGTTGGTTTGGTCTCTGTCTCTGTCTGGGGTGCTTAGACGCTGCTGAAGTTGTGGATTCCTATATACCAAGGGGGGCGAGTAGAAATCCCAGCCCGTCTAGCTGGTGGGAGTAGGAGTGGCTGGAGAGCTGGAACCCAGCCCCTGACCCCTTGCAGTGCTTGGGCTGGGCGTCTGGGCTTGACTCCACATCACTCTTTGCAGGCCTGGTCATGGTAGAGAGGGCCTTTGGAACTATCTTCCTACCACCTGCTTTCAGAACTCTGTTCTTTGGGAGAGGAGGGTAACTGATTTGTCTAACCCTAATTTGTCTCCACACAGGGCCGTAATTTAGAGATATCTGTTCATTCATTCATAGGAGGCATCCTATGTGCCAGGCATTGTTATGGACACTTGAAATACATCCATTAATAGAACAAAGATTTTCACGGAGCTTGCAGGCTAGTTGGGTTGGTAGACAGATGCTACATAATAAACATAAAACCTAATATGTAAAGTGTTAGAAGGTAAAACACAGGGAGCCCAGCCTGGCACTCTGTCACAACCTAGAGGAGTGAGGGAGGGAGGCTCAAGAGGGAGGAGATATGTATAGCATTATGGCCGTTTCACATTGTTGTATGGCAGAAACCAACACAACACTGTAAAGCAATTTTCCTCCAATTAAAACAGAAGAAAAGAGCAGGGCAAATGAAATTGGAAATGCCAGGATAGGGGTCAGTGGCAGTGGGGGAGGGTGGTGTTAGTTTTGCGATTATAAATGGAGTGACAATTGAGGCTTTCTTGAGAAGGTGCTATTTGAACACAAACTTGGGGCTGAGGAACTCTGCCATGCAGATATTGGGAGAATAATCCATGCTGAGGAAATAATTAGAGCAAAGTTTCTGGGGAAGAAATGTACCCAAAGTGGTAGCAAGGAAGTCTGTGCAGCTGAGATAAAAGGATAGAGTGGTTGAAGATAAGGCTGAAAAGTTTATAAACTGCTGGCTTGGAAGCCACTGGAAGGACATTGGCTTTTACTCTGAGGGAAATGGGAAGCTATTGCAGGTTTAGAACAAGGAAGTGACATGATATTAATGACTTAGGTTTTCAGTGCTCACTCTGACTGATGTGTGGAAATAGAGTGGAAAGCAGAAATTCAGGCAAGAGAAGAGGGAAGTGACGTGAATCAGAATGATAAAATAGCAAGCAGAGGAGATGGTAAGAAGTGATTAATTCTGGGTGTGCACTTTCAAATTTTAGCTTTTTGTATTGTTTTTACTGTATCCTTCCCTGGTTGGCTGAGATGGTAAAGAATCTGCCTGCAATGAGGGAGACCTGGGTTCAGTTCCTGGGTTGGGAAGATCTCCTGGAGGAGGGCATAGCAATCCACTCCAGTACTCCTGTCTAGAGAATCCCTATGGACAGAGAGCCTGATGGGCTGCAGTCCATACAGTCACAGAGTCAGACATGACTGAGGGACTAAGCACATCCTTTTTATTGGGATAAAATATTCACACAATAAAGTACATAGTCTTACATGTACAGCTCAATAAACTATTTCACACATGGATGTATCTATGTAACTACCACCCAGATCAATATTTGGAACAATTTCAGCATCCTAAAGGTACTTTCCAAAAGATAATCACTATTCTGTCTTTTATCTCCATAGACTGATGTTGCTTGTTCTTGAAATTTCATAAAGGGAATTGAGTAGTATATCCTCCTTTCTGTCTGGCTTCTGAAGCTTAAAATTATGTCTGAGATTTATCTGTACTGTTGAATGAAATAGTAGGTTTTACTTGTTTTTTTTTTTCTCATTGTTATTAGAATTCCATTGAATGAATATGCCATGACCTGTTTAAATTCTGGATATATTTGGAAGAAAGAAAAATTTGTTTATGGCTTGAATGTGGAGTGTGAGAGAAAAAAGAGTTGAAAATGACCAAGATTTTAGTTCTAAGCAACTGGAAGTATGGAATGTGCATTATCCAAGGTGGAAAAGGCTATAGGTGATACAAGTTGTGGGACCAATAAAAGGAGTTCAAATTTAGACATGTTGGATTGGCTGTATCTATTAAATACCTCAGTGAAATGTTGAGCAGGCAGCTGGATGGATATACGAGGATGGAGTTCAGGAGAGAGGTCTGGGCTAGGGATGTGAATGTGAGAGCCATTGGCATGTAGATAGTGGTTAAATTCATATGGCTAGATGAGATCACCAAGACAGAAAGTGGAAATAAAGAAGAGAGTGCAGATGATGTGATGCTATACATAGAAAATTCTAAAGACACTATCAGAGTTCATCAATGAACTTGGTAAAGTTGTAAGATACAAAATTGATATATAGAAATCGGCTGCATTTCTACACACTAACAATGAAATATCAGAAAGAGAAATTAAGAAAACAATCTCATTTACCATTGCACCCAAAAGAATACAATACCTGGGGATAAACCTACCTAAAAGACAAAAGATCTGTAGTCTGAAAACTATAAGACATCGATGAAAGAAACTGAAGATGATGCAAACAGATGGAAAGATATACCATGTTCTTGGATTGGAAGAATTGATATTGTTTAAATGACTATACTACCCAAGGCAATCTACAAATTCAGTGCAATCCCTGTCAAAATACCAATGTCACTTTTCACATTTGTATGGGAAGACAAAAGACACAGAATATAACCTTGACACAATCTTGAGAAAGAAGAACAGAGCTGGAGGAATCACATTCCTTGACTTATGTAATCAAAACAGTATGGTACTCACACAAAAACACACACACGGATCAATGGAACAGGAAGAGATCCGAGAAATAAACCCATGCACATATGGTCAGTTAATCTGCGACAAAGAAGGCAAGAGTACATAATGGAGAAAAGATGATCTTTTCACAAGTGGTTCTGGGAAAAGTGGACAGTTTCATGTTAAAGAATGAAATTACAACATTCTCTAATACTGCATACAAAAATAAAGTCAAATGTAAGACTGGATACTATGAAACTGCTAGAGGAAAAACATAGGTGGAACACTCTTTGCCATAAATTGCAGCATTTTTTTGGATCCATCTTCTAGAGTAATAAAACTAAAAACAAAAACAACAAATGGGACCTAATTAAAGTCTTTTGCACAGCAAGAGAAACCATAGGCAAAATGAAAAAGCAACCTACTGAATGGGAGAAAATATTTATAAATAGTGTGAAACAATATAGGATTAATATTCCACATATATAAACAGCTCACATGACTCAACGTTAAAAAAAAAAAGGTAAAAAAGTTGGCAGAAGAACTGAATACACATTTTTCCAGAGAGGAAATGCAGATGCCCAAAAGGCACATAAAAAGATGCTCAACATCACTAATCATCAGGGAAATGCAAATCAAAACCACAATGACACAGCAACTCACACCTGTCCAAATGTTGTTGTTGTTGTTCAGTTGCTAAGTCAAGTCTGACTCTTTGTGACCCATGGACTGCAGCATGCCAGGTTTCCTTGTCCTTCGCTGTTGCCTGGAATTTGTTTAAATTCATGTCCACTGAGTCAGTGATGCCATCCAAACATCCCATCATCTGTTGCTCATCCTCCTCCTGCCTTCAGGCTCTCTCAGCAGCAGGGTCTTTTCCAGTGAGTCAGCTCTTCCAACAGATAGCCAAAGTATTGGAGTTTCAGCTTCAGCATTAGTCCCTCCAATGAATATTCAGGGTTGATTTCTTTCAGGATTGACTGGTTTTAATCTCCTCTTGTCAAAGAGACTTTCAAGACTCTTCTCCAGCACAGCAGTTTAAAAGCATCAATTCTTTGGTGCTCAGCCTTCTTTATGATACAGCTCTCACATCCATACATGACTCCTGGAAAAACCGTAGCTTCAACTATACAGACCTTTGTCAGCAAAGTGATGTATTTGCTTTTCAATATGCTGTCTAGGTTTGTCATATCTTTACTTCCAAGGAGCAAGTGCCTTTTCATTTTGTGGCTTCAGTCACCTTCCACAGTGATTTTGGAGCCTAAGAAAGTAAAATGAGTTACTGTTTTTACTTTTTCCTCATCTATTTTCCATGAAGTGATGGGACTGGAGGCCATGATCTTTGTTTTTTGAATGTTGAGTTTTAAGCCAGCTTTTTCACTCTCCTCTTTCACCCTCATCAAGAGGCTCTTTAGTTCCTCTTCACCTTCTGCCATTAGAGTGGCATCATCTGCATATCTGAGGTTGTTAATATTTCTCCCAGCAGTCTTGATTCCAGCTTGTGATTCATCCAGCCTGATATTTCACATGGTGTACTCTGCATATTAGTTAAATAAACAGGGTGACAATATACAGCTTGTTGTACTCCTTTCCCAATTTTGAACCAGTACATTGTTCCAAGTGCGGTTCTAACTGTTGCTTCTTGCCCTGCATATAGGTTTTTCAGGAAACAGGTAAGGTGGTCTGGTATGCCTAATCTCTTTAATAATTATGTACAGTTTGCTGTGATCCACACTCAAAGGCTTTAGTGTAGTCAATGAAACAGAAGTAAATATTTTTATAGAATTCCCTTGCTTTTCCTATGATCCAGTGGATGTTGGCAATTTTATCTTTGTTTCCTCTGCCTTTTCTAAATCCAGCTTGTACATCTGTAAGTTCTCTATTCATGTACTGTTGAAGCCTAGCTTGAAGGATTTTGAGTTTGCCACCATGTGAAATGAGCACAGTTGTACAGTAATTTGAGCATTCTTTGCCATTGTCTTTCTTTGGGATTAGAATGAAAACTGACCTTTTCCAGTCCTGTGGCCACTGCTGAGTTTTCCAAATTTGCTGGCATATTGAGTGCAGCACTTTCACAGCATCACCTTTTAGGATTTGAAGTAGCTCAACTGGAATTCCATCACCTCCACTAGCTTAGTTCGTAGCAATACTCCTAAGCCCCCTTGCCTTCACACTCCAGGATGCCTGGCTCTAGGTGAGAGATCACACCATCATGGTTATCTGGGTCATGAAGATCCTTTTTGTTTTGTCCTCCTGTGTATCCTTGCCACCTCTTCTTTGGGTCTATACCATGTCTGTCCTTTATTGAGCCCATCTTTGCATGAAATATCCCCTTGGTATCTCTAATTTTCTTGAAGAAATCTCTAGTCTTTCCCACTCTATTGTTTTCCTCTATTTCTTTGCCTTGATCAGTGAAGAAGGCTTTCTTATCTCTCCTTGCTTTTCTCTGGAACTCTGCATTCAGTTGGGTATATCTTTCCTTTTCTCCTTTGCCTTTTGCTTCTCTTCTTTTCTCAACTATTTGTAAGGCCTCCTCAGACAACCATTTTGCCTTCTTGCATTTCTTTTTCTCGGGGATGGTTGTTACAAACTTCCATCCATAGTTCTTCGGGCTCTCTGTCTACCACTTCTAATCCCTTCAATCTATTTGTCACCTCCGCTGTATAATCATAAGGGATTTGATTTAGGTCATACCTGAATGGTTTAGTGGTTTTCACTACTTTCTTCATTTTAAACCTGAATTTTCCAATAAGGAGTGGATGATCTGAGCCAGTCAGCTCCAAGTCTTATTTTTGCTGACTATATAGAGCTTCTCCATCTTTGGCTGCAAAGACTATAATCAATCTGATTTTGGTGTTGACTATCTGGTGATGTCCATATGTAGAGCCATCTCTTTTGTTGTTGGAAAAGCATGTTTGCTATGATTAGTGTGTTCTCTTGGCAAACTCTGTTAGCTTTGCCCTGCTTCATTTTGTACTCCAAGGCCAAACTTTCCTGTTACTCCAGATATCTCTGGACTTCCTAATTTTACATTTTAGTCCCCTATGATGAGAAGGATATCTTTTTTGGTGTTAGTTCTAGAAGGTCTTGTAGGTCTTCATAGAACCATTCAACTTCAGCTTCTTTGGCATTAGTGGTTGGGGCATAGACTTGGATTACTGTGATGCTGAATCCTTTGCCTGTAAGAATGGATTTCATCAAAAAAAGCCATTGTTGATGTTGATTTTCACATGTTGGAAAGGATGTGAAGAAAAGAGGAGACTCCTACATTTTGGTAGGAAGGCAAATTGGTGAAACCACTGTGGAAAACAGTATGGAGGTTTCTTAAAAAACTAAAAATAGAACTACCATTTGAACCAGCAATTATACTACTATATTATTTCAGAGTATATATATGAAAAAAACAAAAACACTAATTCAGAAAGATACATGCATCCCAGTATTCATAGAAGCATTATTTACAGTTGCCAAGATATGGAAATAACCTGTGTCCATTAACAGATATGGATAAAGATGTGGGGTGTGTGTGTGTGTGTGTGTGTGTATACATATATATATATATATATATATATATATATGCAATAGAATACTGAAAGTGTTAGTCACTGTTGTGTCTGACTCTTTGTGACCCCATGGACTGTAGCCCGACAGGCTCCTCTGTCCATGGAAATCTCCAGGGAAGAATACTGGAGTGGGTTGCCCTTTCCTTGTCCAGGGTAACTTCCTGACTCAGGGATCAAACCTGGGTCTCCTGCATTACAGGCAGATTCTTTTGTCAGAGCCACCAGGGAAACCCAATGCAATACTACTGAAACATAAAAGAGAAACACAATTTTGCCATTTGCAGCAACTTAGATGGATTTGGAAGGCATTATGCTGAGTGAAATAAATCAGAGAAAGTCAAATACTATATATCACTTATACATGGAATCTAAAAAATATGAGAAACTATGAACATGACAAAAAAGAAGCAGACTCGTAGATACAGAGAACAAACTGGTGGTTTCTAGTGTGGGGAGCGGGAAGGGTGAGGGCAACATGGGGGTGGGGGAGTGGGATGTACAACCTATTGGGTATAACATAGGCTTAAGGGTGTATATCACAGCATGGGGGAATATAGCCAATATTTTGTAATAACTGTAAATAGAAAGCAACCTTTCAAAAGTGTATATTTTTTTAATTTAAAAAAGAAGAGGAAAGGACCAAGGACTGAGCATCAAGAGGTTGGGAGATGAGACACCAGCAACCGAGACTAAAGGAGAGCCACAGATATAGGAAGAAACCCCGAGTCCCTAGCGTGGTGTCCCAAAAGCCAGCTAGGGAAGGGGGTGAAGGGGGACCAAGAGGCTGGCCGCCACATGCTGCCAGGGTGGCAAGGGAGACGAAGACTAAGAATTACTGTCAGCAGGAGCAATGCTAATTGACGGTGGGAGAAAAATGTCTGATTGAAGAGGACTCAGCAGAGAAGACGAACGGAATCGAAGGCAGCTGGCATAGGTTACTCCTTTGAGGAATTTTGTTGCAGAGCGCAAAGGCAGGAGGCAGGAGCTGCCAGGGGAAATGGGAGTGAGGCGTTTTGCTCTGTTTTTGCTGAGGAGGGACATTGGTATGTCTGTGTACTTACTGAGACAATTTAGTAGACAGCGCAAAACTAACAATAGGGCAAAGAAGAGAATTTCTGGATTGATGTTGTTGTTTAGACCAACAGAGCAGGGGCCCGGGCAAACTCAGAGGGGTTGGCTTTAGAGGAGCATGGAGGTCATCTACCAGGCAGGAAGGCAGGCTGTGGGTGCTGGCAGGTGAAGTTCTCTTCTGAGTGTTTCAGTTTTCTTAGCAGTGGGAAGCAAGGTCATCACCTGAGAGGAAGGAGGTGATGGAGAGAGTAGAAAGTGTGAAATAATTCTTTAGGAAATGGGAAAATGACTAGATTCAGAAAATCTAGTACAGTTGGAGGCAGTGTTAAGGGCCCACCTGAAGTTCATGGTGATCAGTATGAGTGTTCAGCTGCATGGGCACAGGCATAGAGCAGGTGAACAATTCATTCTTTCACTTAATCAGAAGTGCCAGATTCCTTGCCAGGCATTGTGTATCTTACAATGGCCAAGAAGTCAGCCCTGATCCGTGCCCTTGTGGAATTTAGAGGCTAGTGGGAGTGAACCAAGACCCAGATAGTATTAATGCATATATATGGAATCTAGAAAAATGGTACAGATGAACCTATTTGCAGGAATAGAGACACAGATGTATAGAACAGACTTGTGGACATAGGGTATGGGTGGGGGAAGGAGAGGGTGGGACGAATTGAGGAGTAGCTTTGACATATATATACTACCATGTGTAAAATAGATAGCTAGTGGAAAGCTGCTGTATGACCCAGGAAGCTCAGCTCGGTGCTCTGTGACAAACTAGAGGGATGGGGTGGGATGGGGTGGGGTGGGGTGGGGTGGGAGCCAGATTCAAGGGGGATATATGTATATATATAGCTGATTCACCTTTCCTGGTAGCTCAGTTGGTAAAGAATCCACCTGCAATGCAGGAGACCCTGGTTCAATTCCTGGGTTGGGAAGATCCCCTGGAGAAGGGATAGGCTGCCCACTCCAGTATTCTCGGGCTTTCCTTGTGGCTCAGCTAGTAAAGAATCCGCCTGCAATGCGGGAGGCCTGGGTTCAAGCCCTGGGTTGGGAGGATCCCCTGGAGAAGGGAAAGGCTACCCACCCCAGTGTTCTGTCCTGGAGGATTCCGTGGACTGTATAGTCCAGGGGTCACAAAGAGCTGGACACGCCTGAGCGACGTGCACTGGCATGGCTGATCCGCTTTGTTGTGCAGCAGGAACGAATACGACATTGTGAAGCAATCATACGCCAATAAAAAATTTCAAAAGCAAAAACAAGCAGATAGCTACAATTGCGACTTCAAAGAATTTGAGGAAGGAAGCCATCCTGGAATTCACTGTAGCTGCACTTGACTTTGGCTTCTGCAGACTCTGTGTCAGTCCAGCTCGCTTGGGGTCCAAGGACTAAGGCAGGACCTTGGAGGCCCCAGGTGGTTCATGGTCAAGAGTTTGGTTTGGATTCTAGGTACACAGTGAAGCCTTTGAGTGCTTTAAGCAGGGAATGACATAATCCAGATTACATTTTTAAAATGTCAAGTCCTTAACAAAAGAGAAGCAAATCAAATTCAGTGATACATAAAAAGGGTAACATATCACAGCCAAACAGGTTTTATCCCAAGTATTCAGGTATGGTTTAACATTTGAAAAAAATGAATATCTTTACCACAGTAATGTAAGGTCACTCTGCCTGGTGTGTGGAGAATGGCTTAGAGCGGATAAGAGGAGACAGTAAGAGAGCTTGGCTCAGGCGGGGGTTGGGGCCGGCAGACTGCAGGCATGTTAGCGTTAGAACCAGCTGGTAAAGAGCTGGATGTGCAAAGTAGGAGAGGGATCAGGTGTGACTCCCCAAGATGAAGGCTGAAGCCACGGGGTAGATGGTGGTGCCGCTTCTGGAGACAGGGAATGGTGAGGAAGCGAGGAGTTGGAGAGGGGGTGATTCAGATCCTAGTAGGTATTCAAGTGGAACGGAGGCAGTGGCGGGTCTAGTGGTCGTCTCTCTCTTGCTGGTTTACCAGCTTCTGTCCTTTTCATGTGGTCCAACAAACAGCCTTTTGGCCTCAAACTGCCTTCTTTAAGGAGTCCCTCAAACATCAAGCAAGCTTCCCGGGTGCCTCCAGCTGCTGCGTCTATTGTTCCCACCTCAATTCTCAGGGGGAGACTGGCTTTCTTAGGCTGAAACCCCAGAAATAAGGACATGCGAGAAGGAGATGGCAGAGTTGGGGGTTTGTCCTTCTTGCCAGGCTTTACTTAGAATGATGCACAGTGGCTTCTGTGATAGTGAAGGCCACCTCGAGTCTCTGCCCATCCTCAGTCAGCCAGGCACTCTCCATAGATGCTCTGTGTCCACGGCCTCATTTCCCACCCTCATCGCCGGAACCCGCCAGTGACTGGGCATTGCGCTGCCGCTGCTCACTCAGTTGTGTCCAACTCTTTGCGACTCCAGGGACAGTAGCCCGCCGGGCTCCTCTGTCCATGGGATTCTCCAGGCAAGAATACCAGAGTAGGTTGCCGTTTTCTTCTCCAGGTCTAGCAGTGTGGACTGTGTTAATCCTCTGCACAATGGGTGTTCCTCTCCCACTCCACAGCAGGGTCCTCTCACAGCTGCTATCTTGGGCCCTGGGGGCCTGGTTTTAGCTAACACAGTAAAGGAGATGGTCAACCAGTAAGGAGGCAGTTATCAGCTTCAGACTAGCCCTAGTGGGCAGAGCAGGAGGGCTGGGGAAAGCCCCAGGCTGGCATGGGTCACACAGGGACAGGGTCTCTGTCGCCATGGACTGCTTGGTGGAGCACTATTAACTCTTCCATGCAGAAACAATCTCCTTTAACCTTGTGTAGCAGAGAAAGCTTTGCAGTACAGTTTGTGGGGGTGGCGCCGGCCATGCACTTGTTCTTAGAGTTCACAGGCTTCTGGTTCTCTGCTTCCCACCCCTGGGAAAGCAGGGACAAAGACTATAGGAGGGCAAGAATTACTTCTTAGTCCTTGTTTTTCTAGCCCAGTGGAACCAAGTGCTCTGATGCCTACCTACCAGTTGGAATGGGAATGTATCCGGCCATGATTCTCTTGGGGGCACCAGAGGGAAACGTTTCTTGGAAAAGAGCCTCTTACCCCAGATATATTTCATTTTTTATTGAAGTATAATTGATTTACAATATTATATTAGTTCCAGGTGTACAACATAGTATTTGATGTTTTTATACATCATAAAACAGTCACCAGGATAAGTCTAGTTGATTTTTTACCATACAAAATTATTACACTATTATTGATGATATTTCCTATGTTGTATATTACATTCCCATAACTTATTTTATCCCCAGATATTTAAAATTTTTATTTATTTTTAATTGAAGGATAATTGCTTTATAATATTGTACTGTTTTAATTTTATTTATTTTTAGTTGGAGGATGATTGCTTTACAATATTGTGTTGGTTTCTGCTATATATCAACATGAACCAGCCATAAGTATATGTATATCCCCTCCCTCTTGAATCTCCCTCCTACCTCCCACCCCATCCCACCCCTCTAGGTTGTTACAGAGCCCCAGGTTGAGTTCTTTGAGTCCGATAGCAAACTCCCATTGGCTGTTTTATGTGTCATAGTGTGTATGTTTCCATGTTTCTCTCTCCATTCATCCCACTCTCCTCCCCTGCCCCCTACATGTCCATAAGTCTGTTCTCTGTCTGCATCTCCACTGCTTCCCTGCAAATAGACTCATCAGTACCATCCTTCTAGATTCCACATGTGCACATTAATATACGATATTTGTTTTCCTCTTTCTGGCTTCACTCTGGCTCTAGGTTCTTCTACCTCAGAATGAACCCAAATGCATTTCTTTTTATGGTTGAGTGATATTCCATTGTATATATATACCACAGCTTCTATCTCAGATATTTTTAATGATCACCTTTTCAGAGAAACATCTCTCTGGTTCTGCTTTATGGAAGCACTCGAGTAGAATGAGGGGCAAAAGCAGTATCCCCAGACAGATAGTTCAGGTACTTAGAACTAGTCATCTTGGAGTAGCTACTTAACCTTTCTGATTAAGGTTACTTAACTTTAAGGTCAAAGCTAGTGGAGGTGATGGAATTCCAGTTGAGTTGTTTCAAATCCTGAAAGATGATGCTGTCAAAGTGCTGTACTCAATATGCCAGCAAATTTGGAAAACTCAGCAGTGGCCACAGGACTGGAAAAGGTCAGTTTTCATTCCAATTCCAAAGAAAGGCAATGCCAAAGAATGCTCAAACTACCGCACAATTGCAGTCATCTCACATGCTAGTAAAAGTAATGCTCAAAATTCTCCAAGCCAGGCTTCAGCAATACGTGAACCGTGAACTCCCTGATGTTCAAGCTGGTTTTAGAAAGCACAGAGGAACCAGAGATCAAATTGCCAACATCCACTGGATCATGGAAAAAGCAAGAGAGTTTCAAGAAAAACATCTACTTCTGCTTTATTGACTATTCCAAAGCCTTTGACTGTGTGGATCACAATAAACTGTGGAAAATTCTGAAAGAGATGGGAATACCAGACCACCTAACCTGCCTCTTGAGAAATCTGTATGCAGGTCAAGAAGCAACAGTTAGAACTGGACATGGAACAACGGACTGGTTCCAAATAGGAAAAGGAGTATGTCAAGGCTGTATATTGTCACCCTGCTTATTTCACTTCTATGCAGAGTACATCATGAGAAATGCTGGGCTGGAAGAAGCACAAGCTGGAATCAAGATTGCTGGAAGAAATATCAATAACCTCAGATACACAGATGACACCACCCTTATGGCAGAAAGTGAAGAGGAGCTAAAAAGCCTCTTGATGAAAGTGAAAGAGGAGAGTGAAAAAGTTGGCTTAAAGCTCAACATTCAGAAAACGAAGATCATGGCATCCGGTCCCATCACTTCATAGGAAATAGATGGGGAAACAGTGTCAGACTTTATTTTTGGGGGCTCCAAAATCACTGCAGATGGTGATTGCAGCCATGAAATTAAAAGATGCTTACTCCTTGGAAGAAAAGTTATGACCAACCTAGATAGCATATTCAAAAGCAGAGACATTACTTTGCCGACTAAGGTCCGTCTAGCCAAGGCTATGGTTTTTCCTATGGTCATGTATGGATGTGAGAGCTGGACTGTGAAGAAGGCTGAGCACTGAAGAATTGATGCTTTTGAACTGTGGTGTTGGAGAAGACTCTTGAGAGTCCCTTGGACTGCAAGGAGATCCAACCAGTCCATTCTGAAGGAGATCAGCCCTGGGATTTCTTTGGAAGGAATGATGCTAAAGCTGAAGCCACTTTGGCCACCTCATGCAAAGAGTTAACTCATTGGAAAAGACTCTGATGCTGGGAGGGATTGGGGGCAGGAGGAGAAGGGGACGACAGAGGATGAGATGGCTGGATGGCATCACGGACTTGATGGATGAGAGTCTGAGTAAACTCAGGGAGATGGTGATGAACAGGGAGGTCTGGCGTGCTGCGATTCATGGGGTCGCAAAGAGTCGGACACGACTGAGTGACTGAACTGAACTGAAGGTTAACTGCTCAACCTTTCTGATTAATGGCGGCTATAACTATTGTCAAATAACCCAAACTTGGTTTCACTTACCACTTGCCCTTCTGTGGCCACTCTGGTCCTGCAGGGAGGAAGATCTTACTGAGACACGTTGCCTGCTCTCTGAGAGAAGGATGTGGTTCTCTTCACCTGCCTCACTGACTGTATTTCAGGACCTAACAACGCGTGCCTTATTGGCACTTAGTAGGTGCCTGAATCAGTGCTAGGTGGGGGAAGGAAGCATTAGTGGGGCAGATTGAGTAGCTTGATTGAGAAGAAGTCAGTTGGATATTTTAAATTCACCTGCAGAGTGCAAACGCAGGTACTGGAGAGTGAAGTGTTATTTTATTAAAACATCCCCAGGAGATCAGAGGAATAAAGGGTCTCATCAAGCTTATCTGGCAAGTTAGGGGGAGTATTCTGGCCTCCTGATCCCAGGCTCAGCTTGCGTTGGTCTCCATGCTCCTGTTTCTATAAGGAAAGGGTGTGAAGAGTCCCTCCTGAGCTCTGTTTACCTTCCCAAGGCCTCATCCTTCCCTTTCTGGAGGGCTGGCCTCTGAGGGAGCTGCAGCAAGGGCTCCCTTGGGGGCTGGCAAGTCCATAAATCCTCTCTGGGGAGGAAAACATTCAGTGTGTTAGAGGCCCACTGTGCTCAGCAGATGCACCTGATGTGGTGCCGGGTCCCCTGCGAAGTAAACACAACTCCGCACCCCGTGTTACAGGCTGCTGGTGCCGCCTCTATGCGGACGGTCCAGCAGGGCTGGGGAGAGATACAGTCACCACTCAGGCCCTGGGGCTGACAGTCTGGGAGCAGCCAGCACGCCAGCGAAGGGTGTGAAGGCGTGACACCCCTTCCATCATCACCATTAGTCATGACAGGAGGCCCCGGTGCTTTTAGGCTCTTAGTGGTGTGTGTGTGTGTGTGTGTGTGTGTGTGTGTGTGTGTGTGTGTGTAAGGAGCTATAGCTTTTTATTTTTTAAGGTCAAGAAATCATATTCTGGATTTGCAGCCCTTTCATTCAATTCTGCTTGTTCACCCCTCCTCCCTCTGATTCCAGTCCTTTATTCAAGGCCTAGGGAAGAGGCCCAGCAAGCTAATCTCTTTTCTGTTTGTGCCCTCACCCAATCCTCATGCCTCACCCCCACCTTCCTGATGTGGAAATACAATGTGTTCAAGTCAAGAAATGTTTTTTTGACAGCACAAGTCCTGCCCTCAAGGGCACAGCCCCATCGTCCCATGGGTGAGCCTGGCAGTTTAGGCCGGAGCAGCCTGGTTCACACACGAGCACACAGGGCCAAGGCTGCTCCCTCAGCCTAGACACTCAGCCCCATCCCTCTTTTTACCTCAAAACTTTCTTTGCCTCCTTGCCAGTTACAGCTTAATCTGTCCAAGCCTTGGAGTTGAGGAGAAATATAACAGGATATTTAACATATAAGAACATGTCTTAAACAAATACACACACCCCTCAGAAAACTATCCCCTTCTCTTTTCTAATTCCTGCTCATTCCATAATAGTCAACTCAGACGACACCTCCTCCAGGAAGCCTTCCTTGTTTTGTCATGTTTACAGCTCCCCATGCTCCTCTGTTACACAGCCCTTGTCAGATTGCACTGAGGTAACCTCCTTAATTGGCTAGTGAGCAACTTGAGGGTGGGGCCCAAGCCTGTTCATCTCTCCTTCACAGTGTCCAGCATAGTTTCTGCCCATTTTTGGTATCCAATGCCTGATCAATAAATGAATGGTAATAGTAGCAAGTGACTCTTGAACACCTAATATTTGCTAGGCCCTGTGCTAAATGCTTTGTGTGGATTCTCTTATTTAAATCCTTACACAATTTTATGAAGAGGAGCTAATAGTATTTTATAGTAATAGTTATAATATGTTCCTCTTTTCCTCATTCTCTGGGGAAGCTGAGGCTCAGAGAGGTTAAACAGCTTGATATTCGTCACACAGCAGCAAAGTGTAACTGGGGTTGTTGAATGAGCAGTGGAACAGATGAATGAAAAGACCTGTCTTTGAGCTTTGACTCCACCGTTAGCGCTGGGTGGTTTTGGATAAACCACTTACCTCTTTGGTTTCAGTTCCCACATTTATAGAATGGGTGCAATTGCTAACCATACTGCAGAGAGCTGTCTGTAGGACGGTGCTCTCAGAACAGGAGAGGACGAGGCTCCTTGCTCAGGGGTCAGCTGGCTCTGGGTGTGTCTAGGGGGAGGCAGGACCCCCAGTGCTCCAGCCCCGCCTGTCCTCTGGCCGCAGCACAGAGGAGGACCCGTGCGTTGGGCGGCCGGGCACACAGAAGTGGCGAAGGAGCTAACGCTGGCGGCAGGGCAGTGGCTGTGCGAGGGGACAGGAACGCGCGAGGCCAACACAGCTGCCGCTGGGAGGCGAGAAGGCAGGAGGCAGGTGCTGCCACGCACCTGTCTGGGGCTTCGCGTGTCTCTGGAGCCGACGTTTAAAAAGAGCACCTCTTCCCTCTCAGGTGTCGTGCCGTGCTGTCTCCCCTCACCAGAGTGGACACAGCTTCTGGCTGCTGGGAGAGGGCCATCCACCTCCAGCACGGCGGACTGGCGGCTCCACACTAACAACTCCCTGACCACATGAGGTCAGCGGGCACCTTGGGGCTGGTGGGGGGAACTCAGCCACTGGACGTGCAGGCTAGCATTGAGCTTGAAGTCCTCAGTGTTGAGCAGCTCTAGAGCCTCAAGGGTCTGCAGAGGAGCGGTTGTCACCTCCCACTGCTGACATCCACAAAGGCAAGAAGGCGACACTCTTTGGGCTCTTGTCTTCCAGTCAGAACGTGGCCTGAGTCTGAGCTCAGTCTACTGTTGATTTGAAGAAAAGAAGGGAAACACTTGGGAGGAGAATCAAGGACAAGGGAACCCCTCCCCAACCAAGGAGACTTGATCCCTTCATTTTCCGAGGGCAGAGAGAGGCTGGGAGCCAGCAGTCCTGAGGCTGGAACTCAGACTGCACCCATCAGACTGCACCCATCAGACTGTACCCATCATCAGACTGCACCCACCATCAGACTGTACCCACCATCAGACTGTACCCACCATCAGACTGCACCCACCATCAGACTGCACCATCAGACTGTACCCATCATCAGACTGTACCCATCATCAGACTGCACCCACCATCAGACTGCACCATCAGACTGCAACCATCATCAGACTGCACCATCAGACTGCAACCATCATCAGACTGCACCCATCATCAGACTGTACCCACCATCAGACTGTACCCACCATCAGACTGCACCCACCATCAGACTGCACCCACCATCAGACTGCACCCACCATCAGACTGCACCATCAGACTGTACCCATCATCAGACTGTACCCATCATCAGACTGCACCCATCATCAGACTGTACCCATCATCAGACTGCACCATCACACTGCACCCATCAGACTGTACCCATCAGACTGCATCCATCATCAGACTGCACCATCAGACTGCACCATCAGAACAAGCCACCCCGCTTCTCTGGCCCCACATCCCCACCAGGAGCAGGGACTCGCAGCCCCTACTGACCTCGCAGAGTGGCTGCAGGGACCCAGGGGGCAGCTCGTGTGCTGAGTCCGAAAAAGGGAGGCAAGCTGGGAGGTGCAGAACTGCGTGTCTTGGGAGTCAGGCTGGCAGGGCTGGTTTCCTCGTCCTGACTCTGCGGCTCACTTGTTCTGGGATCTTGGCAGAACTCTCTGAGCCTCAGTTCCTACATCTGAAAAATGAACATAAGGATATCTACCTTACTGACCTGTTGAGAGGATTACATGTGAAAATAATGTAAACCCACCATCTTTCTCTGGTACCACAGGGCTTGTTCTTCCCCTTTCCTGCTGTCTCATGGAAGGGAGGAGAATCGATGGATAGCAGCATGGGTGTGTGTATGTGTGTGTGTCTGTCTCTGTTGCAAACGGGGTGGACAGTTAGCACACGCCTGCACCACTGTGTCTTGAGGGCTCCTTCACAAGCTTCCCGTGTTTAGCTTGGGGAGGTGGTGTGGCAGGCTGGGAGGCGCGCTGAGTGTGAGGTGGCGCTCTGTCACTGCTCTGGGTACAGTGCCCGGGGCTCCTCCCTCTGCCTGAAGCTCCTCCGTGAGCCCCGAGCCTGTCTGACAAAGGGTCCTGAGGAAGGAGGCGTGTGGTCTCGAGGGGAGGGGAGGCAGCTGCGTGCTAAGTGTCTCCTCAATGTCAGGAGCAGCATTGAGGGACTTCTTTGGCAGCATATTTAATTTTATTTACCTGTGCAAGGCTGGTATAAACATCATTTCTACAAATAAAGAAACAGAGAACCAAGCAGGTAAAAGAACTTGAAAATTGCTATCCAACTAGTAATTAGCAAAAGTGGAGCTTGAACACCTGCCTGCCAGACGCCAAAGTGAATGCTGTTTGTGATACACCCATCACCCGGCCACTGTCCCCAGGGATTTCCAGGGGAACCGCAGTCCCTGTCCTCAGAGAGCTTCTAGGCGGAGACGGAGCTAGAACACACAAGATTTTTCAGATAAGAGAAACCGGCTGAGAGGGCTGAGACTTCCGGGACAGGGGCTGATAGCAGCGGGTACAGGCCCGGCCTGACCCACCGCCTGGTTTCCTTTAGGCCCTGCCCGCTTTCTCTCAGGTCCCAGAGCCTGCGTGTGCTCATCTGCACAGCTCCTTCAATCACAAGTGCAAGGAAGCTAAATCAGGAGGTGTTGCTAGCCTCATGACAGCAGAAATAGTCCAGTGAGGTCTGTGGAAGTGAGAATGGAGGAGATGGGCTAAAGAGGCAGCCCAGCAGACGCTGGGCTTGGTCCTAGGGCTTAGTGTTACGAGAGATTCTGGGAAACTTTCTCTGCCACCCGCTGGTAGCAGGCAGCCTGCAAAGAGCACTGGGCCACAGTCAGAGGAACCTGGTTAAGTCTTTATTTGTCAAAATGATGTTTATACCAGCCTTGCATGGCTGAACCCTCTTAGGCCTCAGTTTCCCTAACTGTGAAATGTCAACAACAAAAGCTGTCATTTCTGTCAGGCAAGATAATGTGTGCAACAGGGAGGATCCTTGGTTGGAGGTGCTTTGTGAGAAGAAAGGTTCCACCCCACTGTCATTTCGCTGAGGTGGAAACCTCTTGCCCTTCTCCCGTTCTGGCTCCCTGCCTTTGCTCCCTCCATATGGTGGAGGTGGCTCTCCATAAAGAGAAGCAAGTCACGCAGGTGGTTTGCAGGGGACTTGGCATGGATTTGAGTTCCTATTTCCTACAGGATCCAAGACAATGCCTTTCTTTTTCCTGGGCTGCTCAGACAGGCTTTTGCGCAAACAAGGGTGGAAAGGGTTACTTTTGTGCCAACCATTCAGCTGAATGCCATTGGCCTTGCTCCTTCGACACACACTGAAGTCTGAGAAGCTTGGACAGTGAGGGACACTGGGGACGTAAGGCTACAGTCCCTGCTCTCAGGGTCTGCCCTGCCTCACGGGGCTATGACTGTGTGAGACACCAAACCCTGGTCTTGGAGGGAGCTGACCTGAGGTGCAATCCCAGTTCTGACCACCAGCTGTATGACTCTGAGAGAGTTACCCAGTCTCATCTGTGGAGACGCTGCCTTCTTCCCAGGAAGACTGTGAAAAGAGAAAGGAGAGACTGCACGAAGGCTCGGTGCCAAGTGGTTACTATGGAAACACTGGAAGGTGGGTGAGGCAGCTATCAGCTCCGTTTGATATCTGCCTCGCTAAGATTCTGAGAGGTGATGCAATCTGCTAACACAGCAAGTTTGAGTCTGATTCGAACCCAGGCCCTCTGATGCCTGTCACATGCCTGCCAGCGCTTTGTCATCTTGAGCTTCTTGCTTTCCTGGCCAACTGGTGTGACTCTATTGCAGATAGTGGTACCGGCTTCCCCAGGAGAGGGGGGTGGTCAGATCCTTTTGTGGGGCGCTTGAGTTGGATCTTCCAAATGGCCCAGATTGTTGGTATTAATATCAGCTGGGAGAGGAAAGCCACTTTGGTGTTCCCACCACGTGCCTGGTATGCCTTTCCTACCGAATTCTTGCCTGGTTGAGTCCCCGGGGTCCATTATTGCCCACAATCTGCCTTTTCTTTTTGCGGCTCTGAGCCCAGCACTTTGAAGTTTTTGTGAATGGTAGATGGGAAAAAAGGCTTTGATTTTTAATAAGCTTCCTCCTCTCCCGCATACATCATAATGTGAGATTCCCTCATCCAGGGTTGTGGCAGATGTGATTTATTAGGCTTTGCAGAAGTGGCAAAAGTGACTGAAAATGAGGTCATTGATCAAGGCTCCGAGAAGCTGCCTCACCAGGTCCCTGCTCTGGGATGCTGCCAGTGGCTCCACGCTGCTCCATTATCCTGATGCAAGTCACGGGGATGTAGGCCAGCTTGCTGAGAACAGACTGTCCCCTGCTTCCACCCAGGAGCAGCTGTGAGAAGAAAGTCTAGTCCTGCAGCAGGAGGAAGTGTAGTTAGACTCTAAATAGGCTAGAATCACCTAATTAAGTAGCTTAATGTATTAAGCTGGGTGACTTAGAATGGGAAGTGGGCTGGGTAACTAACTGGCGCAGAAACGTAGGACTGGAAATCTCAAGGAGTCTATGGGAGGTTCCTCAGCTGGTGGGCTGGTGCATGTTCTGTTCTTCTTCCAGAAGGGATGTTGTGGCAAGAAGCAGAAAGCCTCAGAGCAGCTTCCTCTTCCTCTTCTTCTTGCTTTATTCCCATTTAAAATGGTCGGTGGTATCACTGGCCATCTTCCACGTTAGCACTGTTTTCTATTCATTGCATCTGTTGTTTCGCTCCCACCTTCTCTTTTTCTGACTTCTCTGGTTTTAATTGAGCATTCTATGTGACTCTGTTTTCCTTTCTAAAAATATTATTGTGTGCCCACTGAGTACCTGTACCATGGCAGGTGCTAGGAATACAACACTGAACCAGACCTGACTCCCGTCACTGGGGAACTTGCAGTTATATGCTTAGGGAGGAAAGCATAGTTTTAGTGATTGCCCCGCCTGGGGAAGAGGAGGGTATCTACCTCCACCTTGATCCAGGTGAGTCAACTGTGAGAAGGCCTGGGAAGGGGACTCTATGCTTGGCCTGCGCCTACCTGGGCAATGCTGGGTGCTTCCCCTTCTCTCACTGCATCAGGACCCTCCTTCTCCCCAGCCCATTTCTGGAGGTGCTACAGGAAAGAGGAGAAAAGCCTCAAATCCAAGAAGTCGGAAAGGCAGCATGGGGCAGGGCTCAGGGCTGACGCCGTTGCTGAACTTTTCTGTGTGCTCCTGCCTGGGTGGCTGCACTGGCTCGGGGATGGGGCCTGGCCTGCAGCTTCGTGTGAATGCGCTGCACACTGCAGGGATCAGTGAGTAGGCCTGGGTGGGGCTCAAGACAAAGGAAGCCTGAGAGGCACAAAGGAGGGACAATGGGAAGCTGCTAGGTGCTGGAGTTCTTACTGCTCTAATTGGGCCCCACATTTCCACCAACCTGAACGTGAGGTGGGAGCAAGGGCAGGGCTTGGGAAAATATGACTGCAGCTTCTTCCAGGTCCTGAGAGCAGTACTTCCTTGGGTTGGGATACAGCAGGAGGGACTGAAGTTAGATCCTGGGTAGGACTTTCTGGTATAAAAGTACAAGCTATGGAATAGAGGCCTGCGGGTGAGATGGGCCTTCTCTTTGAAGAGATTTCCACAGAGGAGGGGTCTTCCTGTTCTCCTGCCCCTCTCCCACGTCTGTTGCGTCTTTCCTAGAGTAGAGGGCTGATGCTGTGACTTTAGGGAACCCTGAAAGCCCAAGCAGCTTTCCTGGTGGTTCACTGGTAAAGAATCACCTGCACTGCAGGAGACTTGGGTTCAATCCCTGGGTCGGCAAGATCCTCTGGAGAAGGAAATGGCCACCCACTCCAGCATTTTTGCCCAGGAAGTCCCATGAACAGAGGATCCTAGTGGGCTACAGTCCATGGGGCCGCAAAAGAGCTGGACGTGACTTAATGACTAAACAACACCAATGAGGCCCAGGTGGCTAAAGCAGAGTAAGGACCCGAGTCCTCAAGAGCAGTGACCTCCGCAGGGCGAGCGCCCCCTGCCCCAGGCCAGGGGAGGGCTGGGGGTGCCCCTGTGACTCCATGCTCTGATCCACTTTCTGGCCTCAGTGGGCTACCGCCTTCGGGCTGCTCTGGACTCTGCTCACTGTCTCTCTGCCCAGGGTGGGTCATGGCCCTTTGAGGGAAACAGGCCTTCGGGCGGATGTTGAGTACTCTACAGTTCCCAACAGACTAGAAGATGAGCAGAGAGGGGTGGGAGACAGCACTGGAGCCCCCCAAGACTGTCCCCCCATCTCCACTTTCTGCACTGGCTGCTACTCACAAGAGCTTTCCTGGACTTAGCCAGGAATTAAGGTTTCTCCAGGGCCCCGTGTGGGGTGCAGTGCTGGGCTCAGCAAGCTCCCCGTGCACGTCCGCCCACGTCCGCCCCCCACCCAAAGAATCAGACACTAGTCAGATCAGGGGACACAGACTAGTGCTGTGCCAAGGCTGAATTCAGGAGGGGAGCTGAAGTGAAACAAGTAACTTTTTGTTTCTCTGAGTTGCTGCAACCTGTTTTGTTTCTCTTCAGGAGCTGACTGTGTTTTCTGGTAGAGCCAGGGGTGTCCTTGGGAGAGGGGTGGTGGTAACAGGAGGCACCAGTTGCTACTATTCACAGAGGGGCCTTGTGGTCACAGTGATCTTGCCAAGTAGGTCCCCTCATGCCAGTGTGCTGAGGACAAAGCAAGGCTCAAGGAATTGTTGCTTGGCCAAGGCTACAGATTATTAACTGGTAGAGCCAAAGCTTAAACTCAGATCTGACTCCATAGCATTCTTCATTCACTGGAGAAGAGTTTCACCAAGCTCACTCCCTCCTGCAAAGCCTGGACCAGAACTCAGCTCTGTTTTCCTATAACATCAGGTCTTTCCACTCTGTTGGAAAAGAATTTGACACCCTTTACCACTGTGGTCAAACCAGGAAGGCCTCACCGTGCCAACCACTCATAGGTCATTAAATCTATATGCAGACAGGATTTTTTTTTTCCATGCCACCAAATGAGTCAGAAAGTCTCCCACAGCAGGTGGGGTTATCTGGCCCTGATGTTTTCACCATCCTGGCCTCATCCCAAGAATTGGAGACAATCAAATCTGAGGGCAGGAAATGGCCAGGAATGCTGAGGTCTGGATCCTGTTCTCCTGAGTCTGCAGTTCAGGTGAGACACTCTCCTCCCTGAAGACCACCCTGCTCCTGGGATGTGGGGCTTCACTGGCCTCAGGAGTCAGAGTGCTGGGCTGGGGAGGAAGTGACGGCATCTCAAAGTCACCCAGGGGACTGTGTCAGAGCACCGTCCCCGGTCTCCTGTTGCCTGCGTGGGGACGTTCTGATATGCCCGGGGCTGCGGGAAAGGGTTGGGGATGTAGGCAAGGTTGGGGCTTCCCTGGGGGCTCAGACAGTAGAGAATCTGCCTGCACTGCAGGAGAACCAGGTTCAATCCCTGGGTCAGGAAGATTCCCGTGGAGAAGAGAATGGCAACCCACTCCAGTATTCTTGCCTGGAGAATCCCATGGAGAGGAGCCTCGTGGGCTACAGTTCCTAGGATTGCAAAGAGCAGGATACGACTTAGTGACTAACATTTTCACTTTCACACTTTGAGCGCATGCCCACCCTGAATCTGCGAACCTTCCTGCCTACATCCCACCCCCTGCAGCGTCCTCCGCATCAGATGCTCTGAACAAATCCCAACCCCTCTTTGTAAGGATGAGAGGACACAGCCAGAGAGGAAAGGGGCTTTGTCATAGGCTCATAGGCCTCTAGAGGCGCTTGTGATGTCAGTTACCTGGACTACTTTTGAGTCTGGGGTTGAGGCCAGGAACTTTGGCCTTATAGGTTTTATTCAGCCTGGACTGCTCTTCCATCAGAGACGCAGGAGCTATACCTCCCCTGTCAGAAGGGGAGTTCCCTTGGGGCAGAGACTAGCATATATCTTCCACTCATTCCCAGATTCAAGGAAGCTCTGAATCTGAAGCAGAGAGGGTGGGGGAAGTTGTTTCAGAATAGAGGATGTTACTGGGTCACATACATAGATATGATTGTTTTTCCTACCAGTCTGTTGAATTGTTTGTCCTCAGAACATGACCAGGAGTTATTTCCAAGGTCCATTACACTGCTAGCATAATTAATTTCTCCAGCTTTGTTCTTTCAAGGAGTTTCGTGTCTCCCCCACTGTCTGTAGCTCTGCAAAGTTGCCCTGAGGGTGTCAGATGGATCCCCCTTTTGGGGATTGGTGACACTGACATTCAGAGGTGGTGGGTAATGCCACAGGGCCTAAAGCAAGCAATATTCAAGGCAAGATAATTAGGACCCAGACATCCTGGTCCTTCCCCGGGGCTTCTGATCCAGACTCCTGTGGGGAATGTTACTATTAAATATTTTGTCCCTGGAGTGTGCTTTTGATTGTATATGGTTTCCTGTTTCCTCTGAAAGGGAGAGTTTCTCTGCAGGAAGTAGTTTAATAGTCTGAAAGTCTTACGTCCCTGATCTTGAGATCCAAGTTTCCATTTATAAGTAGCTGAGATCTGTGATAAGAAGGGAGGCAAGGAAAGAGGTAACCCGAGCTGCGGAATATCACTCCTTCTCAGACGGCAAGAAAGGGAAGGGAAGATGGAGGATTCAGCCTCAGACTGTCCAAACTGCCTGTTGCAGAAAGGTGTGGACCCCTCCAGTCCCTGCTCAGTCTGCATGCCCAGGGCCTTGGTGAGAGGAAGGTGGCGGTGGCCTGCAGACCCTGCCCCGGTCTCAGCAGTTCACAGGATACTTCATCACCCCTGCCTCCAAACAGAACCATGTGTAGCCTTTTCCACACTCATTCCTTGGATTATCTCTCTTCTTTTGAGTTAACACACATTTATTAAAAGTCTGGCCAGGTCTTTCGTCTCTCTAGCAGGGAGTTCTTTGTGATAATTCAATTGTTCCTGCTCCAGCTTCACCCCTGAACCACTGGGATCTAACCCGGAACACAGAAATTATTAGGTGTTTACAACTGAGGGCTTTTAATGCCCACATTAGGAACTGGTAACATAGGTCATGAAGCATCTGAAAAGTCAAAGAGGGGATAGTGAGGTAACTCAGACATTAGCAACAACAAGAAGCTACCCCTAGGCTGAAGGGCAAAAGAAGCAGGTGGTCCCAAAACCCAGGGGCTGTGGACAGTGAGTGGAAGCTGGAACCAGTGGGCCTGCTAGTGGGAGGTGGAGCCAAGGAAGAGATTTAACCACTGCCTGAGACCCGCCTGTGACAGAGAGGTGGGTGGAAACATCCTTCTGTCTCCTTCCTCCAGCAGTCCAACGCCTTCGATGAACCCAGTGACCCAGGGCCTTGGGAGATGCAGGCTGCAGGAGTTAGACCCCATCCCCTGTGACTCAGAACAGGACAGGGTTGGCGGGGGGGGGGGGGGGGGGGGGGGGGGGGCGGGTAGGGTGCCCAGCTTGAGGACCAGCACTCCCAGTCTTGTCTGTGCAGGGATGGAGCAGCTTCTCTGAGGACCTGGCTCTGGTGGCCAGTTCTTTGTCCACCAAAGAGTTTCTGAGGATCTGTTTCCCTCCCTTCTCTTTTCTTTGTCCAGCGCATCTTTCCTGCCTAGGTCCCCCGGTCTCTTTATCACCTGGTGGCGTTCTGAGCTTTTCCTGTTCTAAGGAGCTTACTGTTCATGATCTCATAATCCGCCTAAAAATTAGCCCACAGCAGTGTACCTGAAGAGCTGTCCTACGACGCTGTAGGCAGACAGAGGCCAGCCCTCTCTGCAGTCGGGTCTCCAACCCATGAAGAGGGCTTATTCATAATGCAAAGGGCCAATGCAGAGCTCAGGCATGCTCATAGCTCCTGCTGGAATTTAGCTTGAGATGGAAATGCCTCTGCTCTGGGAGACTCTGGGGAGGCTGGTTCTGGCTGGGGAAGCCTCTGCTGGTCTCACTGTGTGTTGGGAGCAGGGCTGCTGCGTGTGTGTTAGAGCCTGGCCGGTGGCCTGGTGGCACTCGCTCATACCGCTCAGAAGAGGCCCTCGTCCTCAATCAATCATGAATGGTCAAATGAATCATTTTTATTTATCGCTGAATAAAATGTGGTTTCCATTGCATAAACCATAAAGATTGAATAAATGGATATATGGATTCATGTGTCCATTTTTGTGTGTATTTATTCATGTTGTGTTGTTGGGAGAGGAGAAGGGCCCCTGGTGAGAGAGGGGTCAGGCTGAAGGCAGGGTGCCTCTGTCCCCTCAGTGGTTGGGATCAGAAACTGAGCCTCAGCCTGATGGTGCTCTCTCTCACCTGGACATCCAAACTCAGCAGCAGGTCCTGCGGGCTCTGCTCCCAACACCTCTGACAGCTGGGAGCTCCTCCTCACCCCCACCATCACCTACCCGAGGTCACCACCTCGCCTCTTGCCTTCATGCGTGTACGTCACTTCAGTCATGTCTGACTCTTTGTGACCCCATAGACTGGAGCCCACCAGGCTCCTCTGTCCGTGGGATTCTCCAGGCAAGGGTACTGCAGTGGGTTCCATGCCCTCCAGGGGATCTTCCTGACCCAGGGATCAAAGCACGTCTCTCATGCCTCCTACATTGGCAGGTGACCTCTTTACCACTGAGCTGCCAGGGAATAGGGAAGCCCTGCCTCTTGCCTGGACAGCTGAAGTAGGCTCCCTGTGGTGTTCTTGCTTTCCCCGCTGCACACAGCACACTCCACACCACAGCCCGAGGCATCTTTTAAAAACAGAAACTGGATTATATTCTTTCTTTGCTTACAACGAACGGCTTTCCCTGCACAAGAACAAAACCTTGAAATCTTTCATGTGACCAGCCCAGCCCAGGGGGCCACCCCAGACCACAGCTCTGACTGCCCTGCCCGGTGTCTTGGCCTCACTAGGCTACAGGGGTGGGCAGGGCTCTCCCTGGTTCCTTCAGTGATGTCTTCGAACGGCTGCCCACCCCGCTCGCCCGCGGTGGGGCCCCACGTGGTGTTTCAGTGCCTCGATGCTATTGCTTCCCCATTGTCTGGGGCAGTCATCTCTCTGACTAGGTCTCAGCACAGCCCCAGGGGTGATGAGGCCTTAGACCGTGACTTGGCGGGGACAAGCACTTGTCCTGTTGAACATGCCCCACCCTACGTGCACCCCAGAACTTGCAGCCTCTGCCGTTCTTTCCCGCATGTAAGGAGAGGTGAGTTCTTCTCCCAGCCCTGGGAGGTAGCCCTTCCTGTGAATGCCTGCCCCTACCCCACCAAAGTTCTGAGTCTAACCCTTTCCCACTATGGAAAAAATAGCAAGAAAAACAGATGCAAACTGATACCCTAGGCTGCAGGGTCTGCTGGGACCTGGTCCTGGAGGAGCCCCAGGAAAGCTTTAACCCCAGGGCTCCAGGCAGTTGAGAAGGGTGTGGGGAGGAGGAAAGGGGGGCACCTCTTTAGCCAGAAGCTGCCTTCTCCTTGTCTCCCAGCTGGGACACTGTCAGAATTCATCTCCTCTCTTGGTGGGTCATCATTGCCCAGATGTGAGTCCTGGGCTAGGCACCCCCTCCTCCAGTCCTCAGGCTGGGTGGCAATACCAGAGCTCACCGTGTCTACCCTTCTTTCTCCAGGTAGTACCGCCTGTGGACAGGCATTTTAAAGCTTGTCAGAAAGGGATATTCTGAATCTGCTTATCATCCACAAGTAAACAACCCATAGTCAGCCTGCAGAGTGGTCGTGTGGATTACCGAGACGTGAATGTGAAAGCGCTTTATAAGTAATACACATGCTGTGAACACAGGGGTGATAGCTGTGACGGGATGCCCGCCTCCATCCTTCCTGCTGCAGCTGCAGCCCCGTTTGGCCCTGCTGAGGCGCACCCCAGCTCCCTGCCGCCTGCTTGTGACAGCCGTGACCGAGTGCCTTTCTCTTTTGTAGAATGATCTTCACTCCTTTAGTCACACCCCGTAGACTCTCCCAGAACTTCTTTCACCATGGGGTGCGTGGGAAAGCAGTTGGAGCTCATCGGAAACAAATCCTGAGCCAGATGATTGCAGACACGTTGGGCTACGTGTGCTGAACATCTAAAGATAGCAGGGTTTCCCAGGTGTGTGTGTGTTTTCAGGAGCTTTGGAGGGGTAGGAGCTCAGGCACAGGAATGTTGGTGGGGTGCTTACAGACTACTTCACATATATTAACTCATCTCAAGTAGGTCCCATAATCTCATTTTACAGAGGAAGAATTGACCAAGTAGGTTGCAGACCTGGGGCTCAGATATGGATCTATGACTCCAAAGTATGCACCAGGCTTGCTATTCTGCTGGGGATTCAAGAGGCGGAAATGGGCTTTAGTTATAGCAAGAATGCAAGGATTCAGTTCAGTTCGGTCGCTCAGTCGTGTCCGACTCCTTGTGACCCCATGAACTGCAGCACGCCAGGCCTACCCTGTCCATCACCAACTCCCAGAGCTTGCTCAAACTCATATCCATTGAGTCTGTGATGCCATCCAGCTATCTCATCCTCTGTTGTCCCCTTCCCCTCCCACCTTCAATCTTTCCCAGCATCAGGGTCTTTTCAAATCGGTCACTTCTTCCCATCAGGTGGCCACAAAGCATTGGAGTTTCAGCTTCAACATCAGTCCTTCCAATGAGCACCCAGGACTGATACTGATCTCCTTTAGGATGGACTGGTTGGATCTCCTTGCAATCCAAGGGACTCTCAAGAGTCTTCTCCAGCACCACAGTTCAAAAGCATCAATTCTTCGATGCTCAGGTTTCTTTCTAGTCCAAGTTATTTCTCACATCCATACATGACTACTGGAAAAACCACAGCTTCAGATAGGCACAAGCAATCTGGGCAGCTTTCAAGACTCCTCAGAGCTCTGGGGACACAAGATTACAGAGTAGGGGAGGGTTACCACGCTGTGGTGTTGGAGTGTTCTAAGGGCCTCAGTTTCCCCACTGGGATGATGAGATTGGAAACGAGGTTCCCAAGGTCCCTTCTAGTGCTCAGTTTTTAGACGGGGTGGGAGTGGGTCCAGCTTCTTGCATCCCCCAAATCATTCCCCTTTCCACTCCAGTAAAGTAAATATGGAGGAGAAAGCTGCAGATTCTCCAGGCACAGGACAGAAGAAAACGGAGCTAGAAGGAGGCCTCCACCTTCACACCCGTGGGCTGCAGGAGCTGTTTACATGCTCAGGAGGCCAATCCATCCATTTCAGAAGCTGCATCGGAAAATAACAACTGGGCAAGCTGCTGGCCCAGAGCCAGGCAGGCCCCAGCCTTTGGCACTCATCCCAAGGCCAGTGCGTGGGCCAAGGACATGCCGGCTGCTGGCTGAATTGGTTTAAAGGGAAGTGGGGAGCCCCTATAGACTGCATCTCCTCAACCTTGGGGACAGCGGCAGAGAGAGGGGCATGGCCGGCGGGCAGCCGCGTCCATTCTCGGGGCCCTCCTAATGGTTTCATATCTGAAGAGGGTGTTACGGCCTGAAGAGGGTTGGGGGCTCTGCCCCTCAACATGGTCCGGCTTATTTTCTTCAAAGGACATATCACAACCTGTAGCTGCATTATTCCTCTCTTACTTTTATGTTTTCTGTTTCTTCACTCAAAATATGAGCTATGTAGAGGAAGGGGTTCTTTATCTTAGTCCCAGCACAGGGGCCAACGCCTGGCATGGAAAGCACTCAGAAAACGGATGACCACGCCCAGGCATGCAGGCCCGAACTGGGGTCCCCTGCATGCAGTCCTCAGTGACCGTCAGTCCTCTTTCTTGAGAATAATTCCCAATTAGTTTGGGGGAGGAGAGCTGGTTCTTGAGATGAACCCTTCAGGAGACAAGCATTGTACAATGGCTGAAAAAGGAGGGGAGGTTGGGATGGGGGTGGGGAGACAGGACGGAGCCATGGGAGGCAGGTGTGGGGGAGCTTTTTATGATAGTGAGTCAGCTGGCCCAAGGGGAGGGGTGGTTTGTTAATCATTTTGCTGTGCGGTCAGATAGGAAGCACAGGATAGCCTGCACCCTCCACGTGGCCTCGGGAAGAACACTTGACTACCTTGAGCATCAGTCAGTGGGCCCTCATTCTGATGGTGCTTTTCCACCACATGGGGACTGTCATGAAGCCATGATGAGGTCACCAGTGGGGGTGTGCCAAGTGCATATGAACAATTTTTACTTTGGTAATTTTAGTAAAACTCCTAAAAGAGTTCGTCTGTTATTTTCTTCTAGATTTTTCCCACCCTCAGCAGGCGACATGAGCCAGTGCATTACAAGTTCTGGCCTAAATTTTAGATCCCAAAGACTTTGCCCTCTAGCCAAAGACATGCACCTCCCCACTTACTGGGCCCTGGCTGAGCAAGGAGCTCCTCTTAGAGACCCCCGGGGTTGGGTGAACCGAGGAGGGGGCCTCACACTCTGCCCTCCTCTCCCTCAGGTACAAGACAGTGGTGACTCCTCGAAGGGCTGTGGTGGCCATCACTGGCTGCTGGATTCTCTCCTTTGTGGTGGGCCTGACGCCCATGTTCGGCTGGAACAACCTGAGAGCCGTTGAGAGGGACTGGCTGGCCAACGGCAGCGTGGGCGAGCCTGTGATTGAGTGCCAGTTCGAGAAGGTCATCAGCATGGAGTACATGGTCTACTTCAACTTCTTCGTGTGGGTGCTGCCCCCGCTGCTGCTCATGGTCCTCATCTACATGGAGGTCTTCTATCTGATCCGCAAGCAGCTCAACAAGAAGGTGTCGGCCTCCTCCGGAGACCCGCAGAAGTACTACGGGAAGGAGCTGAAGATCGCCAAGTCACTGGCCCTCATCCTCTTCCTCTTCGCCCTTAGCTGGCTGCCCTTGCACATCCTCAACTGCGTCACCCTCTTCTGCCCTTCCTGCCGCATGCCCAGGATCCTCATATACATCGCCATCTTCCTCTCGCATGGCAACTCGGCCATGAACCCCATCGTCTACGCCTTCCGCATCCAGAAGTTTCGAGTGACCTTCCTTAAGATCTGGAATGACCACTTCCGCTGCCAGCCTGCGCCCCCCGTTGATGAGGATCCCCCAGCAGAGAGGCCTGATGACTAGACTCTGCCTCCTGCCCCACCCTGGCCCACATCTGGGGTGTCTCGGCCCAGGGATCCCCTCCTTGCTATTTCACTTGTCTCCCTTGTCTCTCCCTGCTGTGGGCTATGGGCTGTGGGCTGTGGCTGAGACCCACCCCTCACGGTGCTGGGGGAGGTTTGGGAGGTCAGTCCACAGGGAGAGAACCAGGTAACCTGAGGGAAAGAGGAAAGTGGCTTGGGCCTCCCCATCTGCCTGATCAACCCAAGGCAGCCCAGTGCCGCAGCCTGAGTGGGCCTGAGACCCTGAGACTGCCGTGGGACCACACAGGCCAGAAAAGCAAGCTCAGCTCCCACAGCAGGCAGGACAGCGGCGTGTCTGACTTAGGTGCTGGGATTGCAGCCCTGGGACCCAGCTTAAGGAGAGAAGCACCCTGCCAAGATAGAGAGAAGGAGAGAAAGTGGATGTCCTGGCCTTGTTTTCTCTCCTGTTCTGCAGGAGAAGGTGGCCAGAGCCACCGACAGGCAGGAATCAAGGAGCCTTTGGTCCCCGCCTTCCACAACCCTGTGTCCCTGACCATGATGCTTGCCAGGGTGCCTGCTCTTCTCACCCCAGGGATTCCAAGGTTATACTTGTGAGAGGCAGAAAGAACAGGTCCAGAAATCATTTCCACTATTTGCTTTGTTCTCCACTTGGGCCCTGAGTGGGAGCTCCGTGCTCCCTGGAACTAGAGTGGAATGGCAGGTGTGGGCCTCAAACAGCCACAGGGCAGACGCATTGAGCCCTGATTCTTGCCCTGAGCACCCCAAGTGAGAGAAGGAAGCGTCATGGCTTGTCATCTAGGCCACCAGCTCTATCCGCTCCACCCCTCCTCTGTGCTGGGCACCCTCCTAGGTGACACCCCTCTTTGCTGCTTCTGGGGAACTCAAGACCTGTCACCTCTTGGGAACACACTGCCTGCCTGGGGAGGAGATGAACAAGGGAAAGTGGGCTGCCATGGGCACCGTGGGATGAGTGTGCCAGGCTGCTCAGGCCGGAGCAGACGCCCCTCTGGAGCGTGTGGACAGGAAGGTCCTGCCGGATTTTAAGTGCCCTCAGCACCCCTGGCGCTAGCACTATATTCACGGGCTTTAGGCTCTGTTGCAGTGTCTAGGCCTTTAGACTAGACCCTTCGGGAAGGGTCTACTCTTGGCCCAAACCTAAGCTCCTTATACAGAGGAGTGAAGGGCCAGGTTCTAAGTGTGAACAGCAACTCCAGGGCAGATTCCAGGCCCTTCCCTCTCTCAGGTGGAATGTCCCCTGGCTCCCAGGGAGGTCACTTGAGTAATAAAAGACTGTCAACCCTCATGGATAATGCACCCCACCACTGAGGGCAAGAGGCAACCTCAGCAGATAGAAATTGGTAGTGGTGTCTGGGGAGAAATTGACGGAATGGGGAGGGCATGGAGGTGTCTGGAGCAAGGAGGGTCTAGAGAAGGGAGTGTTTGTTCCTGTAGTCATCCTCTAAGGGCAGCAAACTCTGAATGTGAAACGAGATCCTAAAAGATCTCATATCTGGAAAACACCCATGAGATCACGAGACCCCTCCCACTGGACCTTCCTCACAGTGTCAGAGGTAGAGACTCCATCATGGGGACATATTCAGCCCACCCTCCTGGGGACACAGTGCCCATCACGCTGACTCTCACTGTCACAGAGGCACTGCACCATAACACCAAACACCTTTATTCAAGTGCTTCCCGCCCAGCATACGACTCTTTGCAGGAGGGCTCCGATCTTTGCACCTTCCAGGTCTCCTGGTGTCTAGAAGCCTGTCCAGAGGCCTGCTCGGCCCGCTCCCAGTGGAGGGACAGAGGCGAGGCAGGTACCGAGGAGCAAAGCCATCAGCTGTCGCTGTGGGGTGAATACCTCCGGCCTCTGAGGCGCTTGATTCTGGGCCTGGCAGCCCTGGCCCCTCAGGCCTGTGGCACCTGGCAGAGAACGTTTCACAAGTCCTGCTGGTAGGCAGAGCTGGGAAACGTGCGCCTGCTGAAGAGGTGATATGGGGGAAAAGTCCTCCCTTCCTGGCTCCCCTCCCCTCAGGCCCTAGACCCACAGCCCGGGCTCCAGCTCTGGCCCCCGCAGCTCTAGGATACACCCTCACCCATCCAGAACCTCAGATCCACCTGGGAAGGGCAGTCAGGGCACGGTTGTTTCTGCTACTTTTCTGGCTGAGGAAATTATCCCACAGGGATGCCCCAGCCTAAGGTCATTCAGAGTCAGGACTAGACCCTGTCCTGTGCCCGTCCCCTGGATGCCCATGCCTTCCAGGCCTTGCCAGCATCACACTACCGTGCTGGGTCTCCGGAGCACCACCGGGACTGTGCGGGTATCTTGCCTGTGGCTGCAGATTTATACTCAGAGCTGACTGCCACCCTCCCTTCTTAAGCCCACCCCTGCTCCAGGCCTCCACCCCCAGAGGCAGGAGAGAGGGTGCATGCAGTTACTTACCTTTCTCCTCTTCACAGCTTCCACCAGAGGCTCCTCAGTGTGTGGCTGAGGCTGGGAGAGACCTGAAGGTTAGAGCTCAGGGAGGGGGCAGGTGTCTGCTGGGGACCCAAGTGCAGGGTGGGAGATAGTGAGTCTCACACCCTCACCCCGTGAGCCGTGTGTCTGTGAGGCAGACTCCAGCCCTCCTTTTCCCACACTGGGCCACCCTCCCTCTTGGAAAGTCCTCCTGAGAGTCTGACCTCTATCTTTACTATCCTCATCTTGCCTTGATTTTCAGCGCTCAGCCTCATCTAGTCCAGCAGGAGAAAAGATGGCTTCTCCTGGTCTCCCATACATCAGAAGATTCCTAAAAAGCAACCTCTCTCAGTCCTCACCTTTCACCTCCAGCCGGCAGTCCACAGACGCCTCCCCCAGCACATTGATGGCCTTGCAGGTGTAAACTCCGGAATCAAAGGGGCTGGGTTTCCGGATCTCGAGGGTGCAGACACCTTGCTCAGAGAGAGCTCGGTATTTGGGGTCACCCTGGATGTCCATCTTGTTTTTCATCCAGATGATCTTGGCCTGGGGGGGCAAGGTCAGAGAGAGCTGGGAAGGGTGTGGGCCAGGATGAAGCCCCGGAAGGCCACCCTCAGGCTTAGGCAGAGTAGTCTGGAAAGATTCTTCGCCTCACCTTGGGTGAAGCTCGGACGCTGCAGGAGAGCTGTGTGCTGTAGCCGGGGGTGGAGGTGTGGTCAGCCAGGGGCTGAGTGAACGAGGGGGCTTCTGAGAAGTCTCGCTCAACAAAGCTTTTAGGTTTGGCAACAATATCTGGTTTCAGAGGAGAAAGACAGGATGAATTTGAGGTTACAGGAGGAGACCTCTTAAGACTGACCTCATCTGTTTTCCTGAAATAATCACTATAGCTTACACCTAGGTTTCCCATCTAATCTACACAGGATTCCTTTGGAAGGGTAGGTTTATCACCCCAGCTAACAGATGGAAAACTAAGACCCTTCATGGATGAGGGACTTGCCAATCTCACATAGTGAGTTTGTGGCTTAAGAGGTGGAAGGCCACATGCTGGTCGTGGCTCTTTGAGCAGAGAGCTGGTGGTCTGGAGGAAGACTGAGGGCAGGCGACAGTCCACTTCACCCCTGCCTCCACCACTGGAGGCCCATGGCAGGACCCCAGGCTCCTGAGATCTCCGGGAAGCCAACGTGCAGGAGCAAAGACAGTATCTCAGGGAGGCAGAGGAAAGCCAAACCCATGGGAGGACGGTGATACTGACTGAGGGGCCCTCAGTGGAGACTAAAAACCCAGCGAGTCCACGCATTATTTCTCTTTGTCTTCAGAGACTTTACTGGCTTTCTATTTTTAAACAAAACCTTTTTCCTAATTCTGTGCAGCTTAGGCTGGTGTTTAAAAGAGTGTGCTTTCTGTGGCCCACACGGACTGTGTAGGGCCCTTAGGCTCAACGTCCAAGTGACAGACAACGTGACAGGGAGAAAGGACTGGGAATTTCACGTTTGACGCAAGAGGACCACGTGTCTGTGTGGAAACAGTGAATATCCGCATCTCTGTCGTCCATCTATGTGGTGCTATATTAGAGTTGGGAGTTTGCTTTTGGCAAACTCGCCAGTCTACCTAACCACACACATTGTCCTTCAGAGTGGTGCTCTTGGGACACTGTACATGAGACCCAGTGACTGCTATGATGCCGGCAGCCACGTGGCATCTTTAGCATAAGTGCAGTCTCCCAAGGGGTTCTGTTCATTTGCGTGGTTTACTCTGATGTGTTTGTTGCGATCAGTCAACCACATTCATCTTTTATAGTCCCTCTGTGAATTGTGTGCGCATAGCGGTGGCCTGGGTGTGGAGAAGCAAAAGTTCTGGCAAGTGGACTCCTGTGAGACGCACCCAGGGAGGGGTGCCAGCACTCCAAGGGACGGAAGAGACAGGCGTGGTGATGCCTGGCTTGGTTTCTGGTCTTAGGCCCAGACCCACCTGTCTTTACGATGTGGGCGAGCTCCTCGGTGACGGCTGCTGAGGCGCTGAGTCCACACAGGTTTTCTGAGAAAACTCGGAAGGAGTAGGAGTTGCCCACGATGAGGTCAGAGACAGTGCAGGTGGTGGGGCGGCAGCGCTCGATCACCGTGAACCATTGCTGCAAGAGCCCGGGCCTGCCATCCTCACTCCCCATGCCCTCACCCTCCCTGCACCCCGGGGCCTCCTCCTCTGAGGGGCTTCTGGAAGAAGGCGACCTCTCTGGGGACCTCAGAGAATTCTAGAACCTTACTGATCCAAGAGTGGCCAGATGACCTGCAAAGTAAGAATCACCTGGGACCTTCAGAGATGTGTAGGATCTCAGTCCCCACCTCAGACCCACTGAATTAAGGCCTGCATTTTAGCAAAATTCCCAGGTAATTCACATGTACATTACATTTTCAGAAGCACTGCTTTAGAGCTTGAAGGGCCCCAGAGAACAGTCCTTGCAGTCTTCAGAAGGAAACTGAAGTCCAGAGATGAAAGAGATTTGCCAAAAGCCACATAGCAAGTCAGGATCACAGTGGGCAGACCAGAAGGCCTCAGTTCTGTACTCTCTGTGAATAGGCCTTCCCCACCACCTCGGCCACTTCCTCTCCCCAGACCCACCTCTAGTCAGGCCCTCCTCCCCACGCCACGCTGCTCAAGCAGGCCTCACCCTTGTCTTTCTGTCTGCCTTCTGCACCATGTAGCCCAGGAGCTCTGTGTTGCCTGTGTCCTGGGGCGGTGTCCACTGGAGGGTAGCGTTGCAGTTCCAGACATCCAGCAGTCTGATGCTGCTGGGGGGTCCAGGTTTCTCTGCAGGACCAGAGAGTAAGGAGGAGGGCTGGGCTCGCAGCAACCCCACCCTCAACACGATCAGGCTCCTATTGCTCTCTCTTGGCCTGACCCCTCTGACCATCAGTCCTGGGGTGGGGGAACCTCAGCCCTTGCCTCCCCTGGTCCCATACCAATCACCAGGATGTTGATGGCTGCTTTGGCCTCCAGGCCTTTCAGCTGCACAGTGAGCTCATAGCAGCCTGAATCGGAGCGCTGGGCTGAGCGGATGAAGAGGATGGAGTCCTGGTCCCCAGTGCGCACGCTCACCCGCTGGCTGTCCAGGGCATGACCGTTGTGTGTCCACGAAGCCTGAGGCTTGGGATTCCCCTGGGAGAGAGAAACTCTCTGAGTGGGAGCAGAAGGTGCCAGGCCCCACCACCGCTCCAGGGTTCTCTGGAGCTGTGCTCAAGGGAGCTGGCTGCACCAGCCTTGTCTAGGAAGGGCAGCAGCGGCTAGAGCCACAGGCGCTTCCTAGAGCCTCATCGTCCGGTTGTCCAGCCGGCCCCAGAGCCACCTGTCCTATTCGCTGGCTGGAGAACTGACTGAGTCATGTGTATCTTGATGGGTGGGTCTCAGCAGACCTCCAACAGAACCCTGACATTTTCTGGGCTCGTCCGATACACCTCAGGTGGGGCCCTGTATTTCCACCCAAGCTCTTACCCTGGGAGGGAGGCATACCCACCTGGAAGGGGATTTGCAGGTTAATCGACTCTCCCACCTGGCGAATGTAGGTCTGACGAAGGTGCCGGGGAACACGGATCTTGGGGGCCTCTGCATTAGAACCAGAGTCTAGGCTTAGCACAGCAGTGGGGCTACTGAGAGGCTTCTGTGGCAGGGGACGGGACAAACAGTGAGGCTGCGCCCCGCAGGAAGGCTCCTGGGATGCTCTGAGACTGCCTCCTTGTGGGCAGGGCAAAGCTCACTCCCCAGATTCAGGGGCCAGAATCCCCTGAGGCCCTTGGGGAGTTGAGAAACAGGAGGTTCCAGGAGGGCAGGGCCTCCACGGTGTGAACTGGTAGGCATCCTAGGCACTCCCTTGGTGCCCCAACCATGCCAGGCTGGGATTTGCCCTGCAGCCCTGGCATTCCTGGACTCCAGATGGGCCCTGCTGGCTCCCCGGCTCCCCCTGGTGGGGAGTGCGTGCGCACCTGTCGCCTGCATTCCCCAGGAAGTGTGGCCAACTCTGTCTCCTTCCTAATGCCTCTGCCCTTCTGCCTTGCACCAGCGCAGGCCTTCAGAGATGCCCCTGTGAGACCCATTTGCACATTGCTCTGTCCCCAATCAAGTAAGAGAACTGGGGTCTTTCCCCTGCTAAAGGGAGCAAGAGCAGGCATACCCCCTTCCTTCTCTTTTCCCTCCCATTACCTTTCAGTCTGCAGTTGGGAGGTCCTTCCTGACACCTTACTTCCGACCTGTGCTGTAGTGGAGAACCACCTTCCTGACCATCACCTCATTGAGTGCAACCACTGAAGCTGTTGGGTGTTCCACGGGGAGCTGTCACACCCTCACAACTCTGCCTAGGCGGGATTGGGGTGGGGGTGGCCGAGGCCCCTCAGTGGCAAACAGGTGGCAGCAGTTGGTTTGCGGTGTGCAGGGTGGAGAGGGAGGAGACAGCAAGAAGGAACACGGTGTCTCTGAGGATTAGCTGTGCAGGCACTTGGCCCTGGGAGCACCAGGGGTGGAATGTTCCAGAGGCAGCTGCAGGGGGCCAGGAATGCTTGGCAGCTCCAGGTGGCTGAAGAGGGACAGCTGAGCAGCTAAGGACTCTAGACAGGGTCCCCACCCTGCCCTGCCCCTGAGAAGGGCCTGGCTGCTCCCTGTTTATTCACTATCTCCTCCTGCCCTCTTCTCTCCAGGAAATCCCCTTCTTTCCTGCCAGAGGAATTTAATGGAGTAGTGGGTGCTGAGTCAAGCTGACTCCTCCAATGTTAGGCCTTGAGGTCGAAGGTCCTGGCCCCAGCAAGCTCTCAGAGTCCGAGCTCCCTGTGCCATCAGGGAGGGTCCAGGGTGCCTGCTAACGCCCCCTTCCCAGCCAGGATGGCTCCCACCACTTCCAGGCTAGAATCATACCGAGCTGCCAGGTGGGACCATGTCTCACCCAGACTCAAAGGATGGGCATGTACTCTGGTTTCGAAATTCACCAGAAAAGATTGCTTGCCACCTGGTGGGACAGGAATGGTCCTGTGTGGGAGTCAGTTCTAGAACTGCCACTAATAGTCTGGGTGACCTCAAGGGAGTCCTGGGGTGCCTTGGCTTGGCTGGACCAGCCATGACAGTCTATAATTCTATATTTCCTAGCCCTGTGGTTCCCACCTCTCTCAGACCTTAAAGCTGAAAACTATCTCCTTGAAATATTCCTTCAATATTTCCCTCTTTCTGGAGGCCTGTCCGGGCTGCAGGGTGCCCCTCTGCCTCCGAGAGAGAGGAGGGCAGGACAAGCAGGAAGGTGGAGGCGGCCTCGGGCCACCTGCTGGCCCATGTCTCTTGTCACTCTGGGGCTCTGGGCTGTCCCCAGAGACCTTGGATCAGACCAAATGACTCACTGCCATTAACAGACTGAAACCTGAGCAGCCTTGGGAGGGGAGCAAGGGTAGGCTTGAGGTTAATGCACCCTACAAATAGAAATCTTAGCAAGGAGACAGCAGCTGGCCTCCTGGGTTTCCAGTTCAGCACTGGCCTCTGGGGATGGAGAAACTTTCACAGGTCTTTTGCAGGGTGTTTGTCTTCTTTCCACTAGGGACGTGGTACAGTAAGAGGCAAACAAAGACTTTTCTCTGTTCCAAAACCTTTGGGAGAATCTGGAACCCAGGTCATATGAAATGAGCAGAAAGTGAGCTTCTATGGCTGCTGAAGGGATTACGATTAGATAGGAAGAATGAAATGACTCTAAGCGTTGGGACTCTTGAGGCAGGTGATCGGGGCAGCGTGAGCTTTCGTTTCTGGGGGTGGGGAAGCCCTTCCTCCAGTGCTTGAGAGCCGGACCAACCAGAAAATTGGCCTCTTTGACCTCCAGAGACTCCTTGCTGCCGAGGAACCTGGAACTTTCTTAAGGCAAGATGGCGCTAGCAGGTGGCTTGTGCACGTGAGTGTCGGGAAGCAAGTCTACCCATTGGCCTCCTTTTCTCCATCCACTAGCTACGGTGCCTGGGAAGGGCTGGGGAGCAGGGATAGGCTTTACCGATGGTCTCCTGGATGTGGACAAGCTGCTCCAGCACCGCTGGTGGGCCAGCCCCTGCAGAGCTCACTGCAGCCACGCGCACGAAGAACTTGTCACCTACAGCCAGGTTCCGCAAGGTCTGCTGGGTCACCATCATGGGCCGGGCATTCACAGGCACCCAGTCCAAGGCTGAGAGGAATGAAGACAACACAAGGCCCTGGCCCCATGGCCGCAGGCACCCTTTCTCAGTGGGGCTTCCCTTCTCACTGATGGTCTGAGGAAGCTAGCCTCCCTTTCCGGGCCTTATATTCCTTTTGCTCTCCCTCCTGGACTTCTCATGTGCCAAATGGCATCAAAGACACCTTGTGTCAGAACCCTTGAGTGGTGGCCAGAGATGGGGTTGCTGAAGCCCAGAGAGGCTTGGACACGTTTGCCAAGTCACACAGTAAGGTGGGGGCAAAGGCAGGAGCCACACTGAACTTGCGTGTCCCCGAGGTGGACAAGATGGCGGGGGGCAAGATGGCGGCATCAGGAGCTTGGCCACAGCCCCGCTCCTTCTCCTCACTGTTTCTTGTTCTAACTTAGGCCTCTCCCTCAGCTCTACAAGCAGGGTCCTCTGAGACTCAGCACCTCCTTAATTCTTACAGAGGAGAACCGCAGTGTCACCGACCCTTTTATCCTTGTTGCTCAGAGGCTTCCTGAAGCTGGAGGACAAGGCACCTGCTGAGGCCCGTTGGATGCCCTCCTGCTTTCAGAGATGTGTAGGTGAGCCAGACGCTGTCTTGAGGCTTAAGCAGACTGCCTCCACTCCCGCTCTGCGTCTCCCTCTGGTCTGACTCAACTGCAGCGTCTGGGGGCTTGACCCTACGGCCCCCCAGGCCCACCTCCCCTGCGCACATGAGGGCTTAACCCGGAGCTCACCTCCCTCTCGACGGAGTTCCAGCACATAGCCCTGAAGCCCCAGCCTCCCCAGCCTCTCTGGAGGCTCCCAGCTCACAGTCACCGAGCTCTCACTCACATCCTCCACGGCCAGCAGCAGCGGGGCACTGGGGACATCTGAGAGAGAAGCAGGGGGTGGTGAAGGGGTTTGCAGCCGAGACCTCGCCCCCCACCGCTCCCTGCCATTGCTGCCTCCCCCCTCCGCCCGCCCCAGCTCTCATCACCTTCACGTGGAAGTGCAGGGTCAGTGGCTGTGGGGGCTGCGGGGGCTGCAGAGGCTGTGGGGTCAGGAGGCTGATGGGCAGACTCCTGTGGCTCAGAAGCCTGCTGCCCCCCGGGAGCCTGCTCCCACCCAGGAGCCTGCAGAGCTGCCGTGTCTCCAGAGGGCTCTGTAGGGGGCACATGGGCAGACTCAGAGGCGGTCTCCTCCAGACCACAGGCAGGGGCCTCCAAGGTGGCTTTTTCTGTCATTGCGGTGCCTGATGGAGGGTCAAGCTGGAGTGTGCAGGGGTTTGCACTGGAGGAGCTGTGCTTCCAGGGTGCCTGGGACTACCTAGGTCCAGTCTTATATAGTCAGGGGGCTGCCCCACCCCCAAGCAAATGTTCCCAGCTGTGGGGTCAGGTCAGGCAGGGGGACCGAAGGGAGAGGGAGGCGCCTAGGCCAGGAATAGCTCTGGGGGAGGAACTTCAAGGGTCCCTTGAGGAACGCACAACCTCGTCCATCATCCCGATTGAATCTTAGAGACAGGGTTCTTGTGCCCAGATGGGAGGAGGGCACAGATCAGTGAGATGGGACGTTGCCGGGAGCCTATGCCAGGGGTCAGGGCATTGGGAACAAGAGATTCTATCTGGATAATGAACCCAGATCAGGCTCTGTGTGTTTGGCCTCTGCAGGGCCACTTGTGCTCAGGGCTTCTCAGCTTAGGTGCACACAGCTTGAAGCAGGCTTCTCTTAGAGCACTCCCAGCTTTGTTCCTGGGCTCCCACACTCCCCTAGTCCTTACAATCCCCAGGAATTTTCACTTGGGCTGTATGAGGCTGAGGGCCTAGAGAGGGAGGGAGCTGAGATGCCCAAAGTGGGCTGGATTGCAGGAAGTCTTCTAACAATGGGATCCCAGGAAGGGAGTCCAAGGCTCCAGGTTACCCAGTCTCTCAAATTCCTGCTCTGGACCTCAGTTTCCTCATCTGTTACAGAGGGCACTATGACAATCCCCTAGCCCTTGGGGTGAAATCAAGTCGTAAGACAGATCTGGAAGAGATCTTGGAGGAGGACAGCACTCAGAGACCTCTAGAGTCCTCGAAGCAGAACATGGCACGGACATTGGCATGCCACGGGGAAAATGAGGCAGGTATGGCCAGATTCCCAGTCACTCAGTCATTCATCCAATAAAACATTAAGATTTGTTGCTGGCGGGACTGTAGATAGGAGCACTCTCTTTGAAAAAAGTGAGATGGTATCCAGTCGAACTGAAAACATGTGACCCAGCAGTTACAGTCCCAGGAACATGCATGTAAACATTCACAGCAGCATTGTTGATAACATTAAACTTGGAGAACACAGCTCTGCCTCAGCAGAGGAATGCATAAATAAGTGGCGTATATGTGCACCTATAAACCAAAAATGAAATAAAGTGAGCAAACTTCAGCTACACGGTTGATCAAACAGACATAACAGGGAGCGAAAGAAGCTGGGCACAGAGAGTGATGCGACCCCATTCATACTCAATTCAAACTCGGGCAGCACCAGCTCTCTTCTTCAAGGGGCATCTTTAGGTGATAAGACCACAAAAGAAGGCAAAGAAGATTAGGATAATGCTTGCCTCTGGGTGGAGGGACAGAGATATGGAGTTTCAGAGGCATGAATGAGGTCTTGTTTCCTGTCCTGGGTAGTTTTACAGGCTTTCACTATATAGTAATTCTTTAAATTAAAAAAAAAATACATTTTGTGTGCTCTTCAGCATGTATGATATATGCTACCATTTTAAAATCAATGCCCGTGTAATTTATTTCAAGCCATCAGTCGCGTTCACACTCTGCCCCTTCCCCAGGGCTGAGGAGTATGGCCACGTCCCACAGTGGCTGTCCTTGTTGGGAAGGGCAGTGGAGGGCCTCAGGAGCCTCTCGATCCTGCCCTGCTTGTGTGCCCGGGCCCTCTGCTGGGTGAGTCAGAGTCCTGCTGGGCGGGATTCAGGTCCTGGAGACCCAATCCCCATCCCTGGCCTCTGACTCTGCAGCTATAAGTGAATGTGACTAACTCTGCGGGACCCTGAGTCAGCCCTGCAGAGCCTGTCCCAGGATGGGGGAAGGGTGGCCGGGGGAGGTGGGGAGGGGGTTAGCTGCACTGGAGGACTCACAGCTCCTGGGATTTCAAAGACCCCCGTGTGGTGGGAGGGCCGCAGGCACAGATTTGGAATGCTGGGCCCACTGGCCAGCAGTGAAATGCCAGGCAACCTTGAAGCTCTGGCCAAGTTCTCACTCTCTTTGCCTTTAGCTTGGCAGTGACCTTGGGATTAGTTGCTTCTGTCCTGCTCCAGCTAGTTCAGATTTCAGGGAGGCCGATAGGTATTTCCTTTCCCCACACCTCAAACTAGTGCCACAAGCCACTGGGCCAAGTCACAGATAATTCAGACATCCAGGAATCCACAAATAAATTCTCTTTGATTTGGGACCATGCAGATGAACCCTCTTTGGATACAAGGCTCTTGGAGTGTGCAGGAACTGTTAAGAACATTTCTACTTCATGAAGGCTAGAACCCTGGCTGATCTTCTGAGCTCATCCTGTCTGACCCACACTGTCTTATCTGGCCCCCACTTCATGTCCCAGGCTGGGCCAAGGAGCCTTGATTTCTGCATGGGCTGAGGGCTGAGTGTCTCCTGAGAAGAGAGAGACAGAGGGCTAGGCTACAGCCCTATGACATCTGACCAATTTCAGTCCAGCAATGAAAAGGGCTCTTCTAAGGTGATGAGCAACTGGTCACTAAGAGTGGGGAGCTTGGAAGGCCAGCTCTCAAGATCTGCAGAGACTCTAGACCTGGGATTGTGGGACAATGTGTGAGGTAACGTTGGTGTCTCCTTCTAACCCTGAGTCCAGGGTCACGGCTCTCTCTAACCTGGCCCTATATTGGCTCCTTCCCCTCCCCAGGGTGAGAAGAGATGAAGGGCTGGGATTAAAGGGTTTCCTTCCTAGTGTCTGCTAGCCCCTGGAAAAGGCTTCTTTCAACAAAGAATCGTATAGAGAAGTCTGGATGACAATGACTTTAAGATCTAGAAGGCCTCCAGCACTCTCGGGTTAAGTCCACAACTGATGAATCTGGTGATGCTTGCCGCTTTGGGGGATGCCCTGGAGGCAGCAGAGGACAGGGTGGTCTCACTCTCTGCACCTCGGGGCTCCCAAGTCTGAGAGAAAGGAATCCAGAAGAGAGATGGGAGGTGAGCCCAGTGGGGCCACAGATACTGAAGCAAGCGCCAACAACAGGTGAGCCTTGGTGCTTTATTGAGCAGGTGCAGAACCAGCAAGGGGAAGTGGGATGGAGACACAGTTATGTTCCCGGGAAAAGGTTTCAAGCTAGGCTTTGCAGACGGTGTAATTAGTGTGGTTGCTGCTTCTTGTAAGGCTGTGTGGCCGCAGAGCTTGCCAAAATGGCGTCCTTAGGCATCAGGCCCCAGGAGTAAGCAAGGGGAAGAAATCTCCTGGTGTCGGGCTTGGCGCTGCTGAGCATTCTCGTTCGTCAGCAGGTATGCGCTGACCCTGCACCGTGCGCTGTGCTGGCCCCGCAGCCCCACCCTGGCCTGCCCCTGAACCAGAGCTGAGCTCAGACTGCAGAGCCGTGGCCCTCACATGGGCCCAAAGAAGGGAGGCTGAGGCTCAGCGGGGCCCCGGCAGGGCAGGAGATCAGGCTTCTGGTCAGTCAGAGCCAAGTGTGAGCGGCATCTCTGCCCCACTGTGAGCCCAAGGGCAGAAGGCTACCCCTCAGCAAGCACATCCTTGACGGCACTCGTGAGAGGAAAGGTCAGGTTCTGCCCACAGAAGGTGCCCCGGAAGTCATCCAAGTCCAGGGCCCACACCATGGCGCCAGCCAGCTGCCTGTTCTTCAGGTACCGCGCCTGGTGGGGAGACCCAAGGCGGGCGTGGCTGGGTTCCCTGTGCCAGGGTGCACACGGGGGCATGCTATCTAGACTCCTCCGCAGAGGAGAGAAAAGCAGACGCTGGGACCCGAAACACCCCTGTAGCCAAGCCCCACCCTCAGTGCAGGGGGCGTCCCTCTCGCTTTTTATCTGGTGGGTGTGGCCTTGTGAACATACCTTGTTTTTGACGCTCTCCTGATCGTCATATGCCACCCACTGGTTGCCCTTGGTGGCATAGGGGACCTGCTGGTCATGGAATCTGTGGGTGGTGGCTCCGTGGAGGAAATCACAGATCTGAGCAGAGAGAGAACAGGGCAGTGGTGGCTGGAGAGCTGTGCTGAGACGTTGCCGGTCTCTGTGGGGATGTTACCTACCCCCCCCCCAATCTATTGCAGCCCCTTGCTTCATCCTGCAGCTTGCACCTGCCCCTAGAACCTGCAGATTTCACGCAACTTTATTTAAAATAGATGCAAATATCCCAGGATTCTGTGGCTGTTCTGCACTGACACTGAGGATTGGCCAAGGCAACTCAGAGCAGCAGAGGTTGGGTCAAAACGAAAGAACTTACCTCTTGGCCGTTGCTTTATCCTGGGCTAAAAGGAAAGCCTCAACTTGGTGGCCAGAGGGGATGAAGATGTGATGTGCCTGCCCTCCTCCTCCCTCCTCTCTACAATGCTAGGTCTGCTGGAATTTTTTTTTTTTTTTTTTTTTTAATTTTCAAAGGAGTAAAGTGGGGGTGATTTGGAGGGTCACCTTCCCCAGGGCTGCTGATGCTGTGGGAAATCTTACCTTCTCCCTAGCTCATACCTCATAATAGGCAAGAATCCCTTTCTCCTTGGTGAACCGGCCTGGTATTCCTGGCCCTGAGATGGGGGCTCCCACATCTGTCTTGGAAGAGGCCAGAGTGAAGCTCCTCCCGAAAGCGGGGATGCCCATCACCAGCTTGTTGGCTGGAGCCCCCAGCCTCAGCATGTAGCTCACCGCGTAGTCCTGGGTGTGGGCAGGGCAGGACAGTTTGAGCAGTTAGTCTCGGAGGGAGAAGGTCGTGCAGTTCCCACTGCTGCCTTGAAAGGAGTTCCAGGTCTAGATGCATCTGGAATTCCCTTCCTTCTGGGAACTTATAATGTCAGTCTAAAAAGCACTGTACAGTTTCCATCCCAAAGGAATCCTCTTAGGTGTAGGAAGAGATGCTGTTTTGTAGTTGCAGAAACCAGGTGACTGGCTCACATTTCACAGCAAGCAAATGGCAGGACTAGACTAGACGCGTGGCTTCTCGGCCCCCAGCCCTCGTTTGCTCTCTCCCATCTGCCCTGTGCCTCCACCCTATAGGCCTGTCAGGAGATATCCTGATTCTTTATTTAAGAATCACCTCCTCAGTTCCCAGAGCTGTGGAGAATGAATGAACTTCGTGCCTCAGATTCCTCATCTGTGAAATGGGCCCCTAACCCCTCCCTTACAGGATTACCAAGGAATGGAGAGGTTGGTGTGTGAGCTCCAGCAGGTGGCAGGTCTTTGTGGCCCCCTCTCAGCCTTCCCTCCTTCGGGACACTCACAGCATTACTGAATCTGTCAGAACTTGCATCTTCCTGGCCTCGAAACAGGGGGCTATGATGTCCTACTGTCTGGCGCCAGGCTCCATGAAAGTCATAGGTCAAAAGGCTGATGAAGTCCAAGTGTCTATAGAAGAGCGGATGCAGGGCAAGGAGAAAAGTTTAAAAGCACACCACGCCAACAGAATGTGAGCAAGAAAAACAGGCAGTCATTAATCCAAAATCTGGTAGAACCCAGTGACCAGAAATAGGCTGCTGGATACAGGCTCTCACTCAGGGCCCCACAGGAGCATTCAAAGCAAGAACAGGGCTCTTCCTATCTGCTCGCAGGACACAACCGGGAGCTGCCCTCCAGCACATCTCAATCCCTACTCTCCAACCACATTCATCTTTGAGAAAGCAGATTAATATCATCAGTAACTAGCCTTGTGGGGAAAGAGCAGGACCAAAGGATGGCCTGAAACTATGATTCCTTGTAATAGGGAGTAAGCTTTCTATACACACAGATTAGGGGTCTCCAGATGGATTGCATGAATATGAGCTTTAGGTGTTCGGGGCAAATGATTGAGAGCCACTTCATTCCCACCCTCTAAGTGATCAATGATCACTTGACCACTGTCAATGATCAAGGCAAAGAAATAGAGGGAAACAATAGAATGAGAAGGACTAAATATCTCTTCAAGAAAATTAGAGATACCAGGGGAATATTTCATGCAAAGATGGGCACAATAAAGGGCAGAAATGGTATGGACCTAATAGAAGCTGAAGATATTAAGAAGAGGTGGCAAGAATACACAGAATAACTATACAAAAAAGATCTTCATGACTCAGATAATCACAATGGTGTGATCAATCACGTAGAGCCAGACATCCTGGAGTGCAAAGTCAAGTGAGCCTTAGGAAGCATCACTATGAACAAAGTGATGGAATTCCAGTTGAGCTATTTCAAATCCTAAAAGATGATGCTGTGAAATTGCTGCATTCATTATGCCAGCAAATTTGGAAAACTCAGCAGCAGCCACAGGCCTGGAAAAGGTCAGTTTTCATTCCAATCCCAGAGAAAGGCAATGCCAAAGAATATTCAAACTACAGCACAGTTGCACTCATTCCACATGCTAGTAAAGTAATGCTCAAAATTCTCCAAGCCAGGGTTCAACATTATATGAACTGTGAGCTTCCAGATGTTCAAGCTGGATTTAGACAAGGCAGAGGAACCAGAGATCAAATTGCCAACATCTGTTGGATCATCGAAAAAGCAAGAGAGTTCCAGAAACACATCTACTTCTGCTTTATTGACTATGCCAAAACCTTTGGCTGTGTGGATCACAGCAAACTGTGGGAAATTCTTAAAGAGGTGGGAATACCAGCCCACCTTACCTGATTCCTGAGAAATCTATATGCAGCTCAAGAAGCAATAGAACCAGACATGAAATACCAGACTGGTTCCAAATAGGGAAAGGAGTATGTCAGGTTCTATATTGTCACCCTGCTTATTTAACTTATATGCAGAGTACATCATGTGAAATGCGGGGTTGGATGAAGCACAAGCTGGAATCAAGATTGCTGGAAGAAATATCAACAACCTCAGATATGCAGATGACACCACCCCAGAAGAAGAAAATAAAGAGCTTCTTGATGAAAGTGAAAGAGGAGAGTGAAAAAGCTGGCTTAAAACTCAAAATTCAAAAAACTAAGATCGTGGCATCCGGTCTCATCACTTCATGGCAAATAAATGGGGAAACAATGGAAACAGTGAGAGACTTTATATTTTGGGCTACAAAATCACTGCAGATGGTGACTGCAGTCATGAAATTAAAAGATGCTTGCTCCTTGGGAGAAAAGCTATCATCAATCCTAGATTGATTAAATTAAAAAGCAGAGACATTACTTTGCCAACAAAGGTCCATCTAGTCAAAGCTATATTTTTTTCCAGTAGTCATGTATGGATGTGAGAGTTGGACTGTGAAGAAAACTGAGCACCGAAGAATTGATGCTTTTCAACTGTGGTGTTGGAGAAGACTCTTGAGAGTTCCTTGGACTGCAAGGATTTCCAATCAGTCCACCCTAAAGGAAATCAGTCCTGAATATTCACTGAAGTACTGATGCTGACGCTGAAGCTGAAGCTCCAATACTTGGGCCACCTGATAGGAAGAACTGACTCATTTGAAAAGACCCTGATACTGGGAATAATTGAAGGCAGGAGGAGAAGGGGATGACAGAAGATAAGATGGTTGTATGGCATTACCGACTTGATGGACCTGAGTTTGGTAATGGACAGGGAAGCCTGGCATGCTGCGGTCAATGGGGTTGCAAAAAGTCAGACACGACTGAGTGACTGAACTGAAGTGATCAATTAAAGCAATTATAGCAATTAAAGCAATGAATCTACATGTGCCTGAGACCCTAAAGAAGATTCTAGTCAGAGTGAAGAGTCTTTGTTTCTTACTCTTGGGTTTCCTAAGATCCATATCTTGTTCCACCAAGAAGCCAAGCTGCTTGGCTGGAGACTGCTCATCGCCACATGCATAGGAGGCAAGGCGAGGAGAAGGGACGGATGGATAAGAAAGGGGAGTCTCTGCAAGACAGAGTCCCTTGAGGACTCTCCAGGGCCTAGAAATGAAAGGTATTATTAACTGCTGCTTTGCCCTTCTAGAGACTAGTGACTGGCTCATTTGTATAACTTTCTCTACTTCTTTTCCTGCAAGCATACATTCATAACAATTTTCTCAACTGATCAGCACAATCTCCCAAGTGAAAAGAAAAGATAGGGATTATTATACCCCTTTTGACAGATAGGAAGGCTAAGGCACAGAGAAGTGATGTGACTTGCTCAAAGTCACGCATCTCTGGAGAAATTGGGACCAAAAGCCCAGTCTTCTGATTGTACATAGACTGCAAAGGCAGAGTAGGTCAGGAGACTTACCGGGATATCTGGGCGATGTCATAGCCTCTGTCAATAGCAATCTTCCCTGCGGACACTGCTGCGCTGAGCAGGAGCTGCTCTGTGCCTGCTTGGGCTTCCCTTACAAACTCAGCCTTCATTTCCTGGTGGGGAGAGAGGCAGGTGAGTGACAGCAAGCCTTGTGGAGAAAGATCTTTGAGCATGTCATTGGCCTTCCCTGTCTGCTGTAATCTCCAACCAGACTGGAGCTTAGTGGGAATGATAAACTGGTCCCATCTGCAGGCTCACCCATCCTTTTCCTAAAAACAGTTTGGGCTGATCTCATCCCTACACCCCATGTATACTCATCAATATTCAATTTTTCTTTATCCTGCAGGGACCATGAGAATAAAGAGTGATCCCACTTAGCCCACAGATAGAGCTGGAAGACATTTGCCTGTTGGTCTGTGCTTTGTTCAAGGTAGTAAATGAGAAGACAAAGTTACAGTGATTCATGTTGATTGTTGTTCAATCTGTTCTACTCTGTTCAGTCACCAGGTTGTGTCTGATTGTTTGCGACCCCATGGACTGCCGCACGCCAGGCTTCTCCATCTCTTGGAGTTTGCACACGTCCATGTCCATTGAGTCAGTGATGCCATCCATCCATCTCATCCTCTGTCACCCGCTTCTCCTTCTGTCTTCAATCTCTCCCAGCATAGGGTCTTTTCCAATGAGTCGGCTCTTCACATCAGGTGGCCAAAGTATTGGAGCTTCAGCTTCAGTGTCGGTACTTCTAATGAATGTTTAGGATCAATTTCCTTTAGGATTGGCTGGTTGGATCTCCTTGCAGTCCAAGGGACTCTCAAGAGTCTTCTCCAGCACCACAGTTTGAAGCATCAATTCTTCAGTGCTCTGCCCTCTTTCTGGTCCAACTCTCACATTTGTACATGACTACTGGAAAGACCATAGGTTTAATTATATGGACCTTTTTCGGCAAAGTGATGTCTTTGCTTTTTAATACACTGTCTAGGTTTGTCATAGCTTTCCATCCAAGAAGCAACCACCTTCTAATTTCAAGGCTGCAGTCACCATCCATGGTGCTTTTAGAGCTCAGGAAGAGGAAATCTGTCACTGCTTCCACCTTTTCACTTTTTGTTTGCCATGAAGTGGTGGGACTGGATGCCATGATCTTGGGTTTTTGAATATTGAGTTTTAAGCCAGCTTTCTCACTCTCCTCTTTCACCCTCATCGAGAGGCTCTTTGGTTCCTCTTTGCTTACTGCCATTAGAGAGGTATCATCTGCGCATCTGAGGTTGTTGATATTTCTCCCGGCAATCTTGATTCCAGTTTTTAATTCACCCAGCCCAGCATTTTGGATGATGTGCTCTGCATATAAGTGAAATAAACAGGGTGACAATATACAGCCTTGTCATAGTCCATTCTCAATTTTGTACCAGTCAGTTGTTCAGATGCTAACTGTTGCTTATTGACTCACATAGTTTCTCAAGAGACAGGTAAGATGGTCTGGTATTCCCATCACTTTAAGAATTTTCTGCAGTTTGTTATGATTCACACAGTGAAAGGCTTTATTGTAGTCAATGAAAAAGAAGTAGATGTTTTTCTGGAATTCCCTTGCTTTCTCTATGATCCAGCGAACGTTGCTGATACTGTGAACAATTTGTTTGATTGCTCTGCCCCTAGGGTAACTAAAGGTGCTTGCGCTGCCCCCAGATGGAGTTGAGTATCCTGATTTAGTGCATGCTTGGGAGTGTGCCGTGTCAGTTTGAGAATGAATAGAGGACAATGATGCTCGACTAAGTGGCAGTGAGGAGTAGGTGCTCTGGTTAGCGAGCGCTGCCTCTTAGAACCCCAGCCCACCTCCCACTGTTCAGAGGATGTCTTCCCTGCTGTGTCAGACCTCAGGACACAGACCTGTATGTCTCACCTTTGGCCCAGATCTCAGGACTCTGCAGCAAGGAGGCTTCAGTCTCCCCTTTCCTGCCTCAGGAGAACGTGCCCAAAGATAGCTTCCGCCCTCCCCACTCCTTGGTGCTCCCCACCTCCATGCCCCTTTCCCCGGCCCGACCAGCACCTTGACCAGAGCGGTGAGATGCCGCTTGTCTCTCCGCCCGGGGTAGAGCCATGCTAGGTCCAGTCCATCAAAGCCATGGGTCCGCAGAAATGGTGGCACTGACTTGATGAAAGTCCTGCGACTCTGGGTCTTGGAAGCTATTTTGGAAAATCTAGAACCAAAATCACCACAGTAGAGTACTCAGCACCAAAATGCTGGGTGCCTTGGCCCTTTGGAGTGGTCTCTGGGGCATGTGCAGCTGGGAGCCTGAACTCACACAGCTATAGGAGGGCATGGGTGGGACAGGACCCACTTCTAATCATCTTATTAATAGAAAGAACATATGCATTATAATCAGATATCGCTGGCTCTGTCACCTAGTAGCCAAGCCATTTTGAGCAGATTATAACCTAAGCCTCAGTTTCCTCATCTGTAAAACAGGTATAAATATAATATGTCACAGTACTATTATGAGGATTACATGTGATAATGGTTGGACAGGATGCCTGACTCATAGTAACCATTCAATAAATGAGAGCTGTTCTAGCCATTACTTTAACTCTTTTTAAAGCTGCTCCAATTCTACCCACTCCAGGAAGTCCTCCCAGGGTCTCCACTCCCAAATTCCCATTCATTCCATCTCGCTCCTTCCAACCCTTAGGACAGTATCCCCTCAAATTTCTTTGTGTTCATGTCTGAGAAGTAGTAAAAAGAGCATTGGCAAGAAATCAGAACATTGGCTGCCGTCTTGCTGTGTGTCTCTTGGCAAGCTCCTTCCCCTTTCTGGGCTCTGATTTCATGATTGCACATGGTGCAGACTCCTGACAACCATTCACATCCCTGGGCCTGGCCATTCTGGGGTCCCTGTGACCTTCATCCCATGGGTGTAGAGAAACCTATACTTCCTCTTATCCCATCGTCCTCTGGGGGATGCATCCTACCTTTCAGGACCGAAGTTCCATCCTCCAACAGATAGGAGGGTCTTCAGCTTGGGGTTCCTGTGGGGCACAGAGAGGCAGGAAGGCTGGTGTTGAGTGAAGTTGCTGTGACACGGGGTGGCCCCATGTTTAGGAAGCTGTAGTAGGCTTCTAGCTTCGGGTAGAGGCTGAATCAGGCCTCCAAGGCCCTTCCAACATTGAAATTCCCTACTCTAAGGTTTTCTAGGTGTCTGTGGCACTTATTCTGAGACGTGTTGCCCATTTTTGTTCCCTCCAGTGGGAAGCCACGATATGGCAAAATAGAACCATGAACATTTTCTCTGTGGAGAGGTACCTTCAGGGGACAGAAAGAGTTTCTTCTCCCAGGGGAGTCCAGCTATGCCTTTTTCTGCAGGCTTCTTCTATATCCTGACCTCTGCCCTCATCACTTCCTCCCATTTGAGCCAAGGCCCTCCAATTCTCCACCCAGAAGTGAGTCCCGGGGACCTTGCCCATCCCCTTGCTCAGGCATACTCTACCCTGAAACCAGCCCTCCGCACCCTCCATCTTTCTCCTGCCCTAGCTAGCCAGTGGCCCAACCTGTTCTTGAGTGTGTTCAGTGTGTCATAGAGCGTCACGTCATTCCACTCCCAGGTGTCGATCTCATTGTTGCTTATGTTGGCAAAGCTGTAGATGACGTGGGTGCACAGGAAGGGGTCGATGGCATCTGGGAAGCAGCTCCCATCACCCTCCCGGTACTGGGACCAGCTGGTGTAGTAGCAGATTAGCTTGTATGCAGCACCTGAGGAGAAGGCTAGGGTGAGCCCCGGGCCACGGCTGAGCCAGGGACCCTCTGGCTGAACCCTGAGCTGAGCACCAGTGGGGTTTGGGGGCAGGGGTGGGATGGACGGGTAGAATTGTGAGCATAGTTAAAATTCTCAGTGAAAGGAACTGGCTCAAGGGAGTTCTCTGTCTGGTGAAAATAAAACCTATTTTGAAAATGCTTAGGAAAGATCAAACATGGTATATAAATATACTGCAGACTAAGAGCAGAACACTATATGGAGTGAGGGGGCCCTGATGGATAAAGATAAAATGGGACTTGGTGCAAGTGAGGAAGGTTTCCTGGAGGCTTTGAAGGAGAGGAATGGCCTAGCCCCAAAGAGCCAGTGTTAGAAGACCTTTGCCTTTCAGGAGTCCTTGATCTGAGAGGCTCTGGCCTGTCTCTTCTCTGCCTTCATGGGGGAGGTACCCCTGACTTGTAACCCACCCAGAATGGCAGTCTCCGGGCCCCTCAGTGCATCCTCCTAGCTGGGACACAATAACCCAGAGGACCGGAAAGTTCCCACTCTTCTTTTTCTAATTTCTGCTGCCGCAGAGCAGGCCTCTTCTGCCCTCTTGATTGGAGTGGGCATCACTCATGCACACTGTTCCTGAGCTCCTGCTAGTGGTTCCCACTAGGCTATTGGTTGAAGGCTTCACTGAACCTGAGCCTTTGAAAGTTTTTAATTTTGAAAAATTTTAAATATACAGAAAAGTTGAGCGTAGTATAATAAACATCTATATACTCATCACCTTGGTTTAACAAATGCTAATGTTTCTGAGCCATTTGAATCACAGAAGAAACTGGGAAAAAGTGCCAAGTTCTCTTCCATATAACCCTCACCACACCCCCACCTTCCATGACTTAAAAGAAGGTTACTTACAGCTCTGGAGCAGCACCAGGACCACAAAACCTGAAGGGAAATCCAGGATGAGACCGTCTGCAAGCACCTCTGGCCCTCCCTCCTGCAAGCACCCGCCCCACCTCCAGGAAATCCAGGGCCTCTTCACATCAGGCACCCCCTCTCTCTCCCTTGGCTCTGCACCGCCCCTTCTCCCGCCCACTGCCTCTCCCCATAGCAGGTAGGAGGCCAGCCTCTGCAAGCAGCAGCTCTGCGGCCAACCCAGAGACCTGTCCGAGCCGCCCTCAGCCCCATCCTGGCTGCGGCAGAGGAGGGCATGCGCGGCCTCTTCCTCCGGTTCAGGTTCCTGCTCCCCAGCTGCCTGAGCAGGCCGCTTCCTGGGCCTCCAGCTTCCTCTTATATGTACCCTTCTCCACTCCCCTGCACCGCAATCCTCCCTTTACAGGAAACCGAGCTGTGTGTCAGTGAAGGAACTGGCAGACCGAAGTGGCGGGGGAGGAGCACTGTGGGCCACTGGAGGTGGATTGGGAAACCCTGGAAAGTCTTGAAAACTTGGGCCAGGTCTCCCTGGGGCATCTGCCGGTAGAACAGCCATTAGACGGATGATCTGGGGGCTCCTGGGGCCAGTGACTCAGCCTCCCGCTCACTTTTCTCCAAAAGCCGGCAGTTCCCCTGCTTTTCTGGAAACCCCTACCTTTGCCTCTCCAGCCCTCTGTCCAGGCCCTCGGCCAGGCTGAAACTGGGCACAATTGAATTCTGCAATGCGCAGCACCTCCAAACAAGGCTGTTATTTCTTCTCTCCCTGACCCCGGCATCACCCTGCCTGACCCTCTCTCCTCCTCTCTAAGCCTGTTTCCCATAGCAGCCTGAAGGTCAAGGTGAGGGCCACAGAGCCTCTCAGCGACTGACATGCTGATTGTTTAACAAGGAAAGCTAGAGAGGAGTGGGAAGTTGCTGGGGGGCACTCTGAGACCTGCTGCTGCTTTCCCTCCATTTGGAATGCCAGTTACAATGAATGAGAAAGAATTTGGCAAGTCTGAGGCTTTGGTGAAGTACCAAGAGGTAAAAATGCAGACAACTCAGTTTCCCCCAGGAGCAGATCATCTCAGAAGATCAATAACCTCCATTCCCTCAGCTCCTCTCTTTTGAAGCCCAATGATACCACCCCTTTCTAGATCCTTCGGTGATAAAATTTTTTTTTTTTTTTTGGTCACTCTTCAGATAAGAACAAAACTTAACAAGGCTCTGCATGATTTGTCCTATTTGTGGATACATTTTGAGCCAAAGATCCTGGACAACTCCATTCTTCGTAGGCTCTAAACAAAATAATAGGCAGGGAGTGAAAAATTCAGAACTCCAGTTGCTGGAATAGGTCAGAGGGCTTCTCAATAGATACCTTTACTTTTACACTAACATTAGGTGCTAATCCGATGTCAGCCACACTGCTTCCACAGCCCTCTCTTGGTGGGGTCTGTCCCTCTGTGCACATCTCTTCCTTCCTCTCCCTGTAAAACTGACACAACTCTTCACTGAAAGGAACAGTCAGAGAGCAGTTTGTCCAGAGTCATACTCATGAAAACTAAAGGGTCATTGCTTCACCCTTTTTAGGCAAATAGCCTTCTTTTGTACCCTAGATAATTGACAGAAATGATAGTTCATAACAACCTTTCTTGGTTTGGGGCACTGGGAAATAGACTTCTTCTAATGTCTAATGGAAATATTACAGTGGTAGTTATGTGAAAATTTTCATAACAGGGTGCAGGATGTTAAGAAAACATCTACTTTCACTCTCCTCCTTTGTTAACAATTATTTCATAGGCTTAGATTGGCCCATGTGCTCTCCTAAACCCAGTTCATTAGTTCCACACTGTCGTGCATGAAAGTGGCCGGAAGTGGCCAAGACATTCCCTGGGGCTGCCCCAGCAGGACTGGCCGAGGGTCGCCGGGCACCTCCCAACCTCATCTCATGCCCTGCCCCCTCCACCCCCTGTAACCCAGCCATTCATTCCATCTTTCTTTTTTTACTTTTTCTCTATGCCACGTGGCATGTAGGCTCTTAGTTCCCCCACCAGGGTTCGAAACCAGTGGAAGCACAGAGCTTTCACTGCTGGACCTCCAGGGAAGTCCCAATGCCTTCTTTCTTGAACTTTCTTATATTTGCTCTGCTCTCTTCCACCACACGGCTTTCGTATATGCCATCTACTTGCATGTCAATAACCATGAAGGGCCTGAGATTTTATACTACTCGCGAGCTAACGAGACACACAGCCACAGTCTCACGGATTCCGACAGAAGACACAGAACCTTAGGGCAGAGACAAAGGCCTTTTCATGTCACAACAAGCAGCATGAACTTCATGTCTGCATCATTTCTTGTGATGAGGCAGCTATTTTGAGTTAAGCATTTTACAGTATGACAACTCTACTTACACCCAGAATCTGGCAATTTAGATAAGAACCTGAGTTTAGGATTCCAGCCACAAGGTCCAGCTTTGCATTTCCCCGGGCACCTTTTATAATAAAATTTTAAAGTTGATCCCTCGAAAAGTAAAGGATGAATAAGTGTGTTAAGTTGAGAATATGCAGATTATGACCTGCGGCCCGAGGAGGCAGGAGCCGTGCACCCAGGGTGGGCAGGAGGCTCCTTCACTATCAGCTTTGACTTTGGGGAAATGAAAACCCTGGGGCTGTTTTGATTGAAGGCACAGTTTCAATACACAAAGGAAGTGAAGTGGCAGGATTACTTACAGACTCCAGAAACAGAGGAGGGAGGTGGTGCTCCTCAACCACCTTGTAAGTAAAAGTCCTTGCTCTCTGTCTCCTGCAGGCTTGTGAGCTAGGACAGAGCACTGCTCCCACCCCCAGCTCATTGCACGCCTCCCTGTTTCTGGAGTCTAAGTAATCCTGCCACTTCACTTCCTTTGTGTATTGAAACTGTGCCTTCAATCAAAACAGCCCCAGGGTTTTCATTTCCCCAAAGCCGAAGCTGATAGTGAAGGAGCCTCCTGCCCATCCTGGGTGCACGGCTCCTGCCTCCTCAAGCCGCAGGTCATAATCTGCATATTCTCAACTTAACACACTTACTCATCCTTCAGACTGCAGCTCAGCAAGCACCTTCAGAAAAGGCAGACTCCCCTGTGAGGGAAGATCCCTATCGGGGCTGTCAGAGTACTTTGTACCTCTCTTCCTAGCACATGACTCTGTTATAATTTTACATCTTGTGTCTGAGTGCGGATGTCATTAATGTCTGCCTCCCTCAGTAAAGGCAAAGACAGGGTCCTGTTCTACTCACATTTGTGTTCATCCCTAGTGCCGGACACATGCTTAGTAAAGTATTTATTAAGTATTTATTAAGTGACTGAATAAATGAAAAAATGATCTCAGGATGGTACACAACTCCAAAGTCTTCTGCTTTGAATTTGGAACCTGAGGTGCTAGAAATGTCATCTTTTTCAATAGTTATGTCACCTTGTGAATAACCAACTCTGGAGGCACAATGAAAACCCAAAGAAAGCACCCTGACCATTTTTCCCTGATCCAATCCTTCTAATCATCTGCTCTTTTCATGCATTTACTCATGCAACCAATGCTAATTGAGCGCTTACAGTTGCCCTGCACTGCAGGAGGCGGGGGAGGCAGAAAACCGAGTGAAATCAGAGAGTCAGCGCCTGTCCTCATGAAGCACTTGGTCTGCAAAGAATATGGACATTAAACAGCGGCTCATATAAAGCAGTAATTTATTACAACTGTGAAAAGCTCAACAACGTACTTCTGAGGGTTAGGAGAGTTTATAAATGCTGTGGGTGGTCAGGGAAGTGTTCCTTGGGAAATGTTGTTTCAGTTGAAAGGGGAAGAACAGGTGCTAACCTGGCAAAAACATATGAGGCAGGAGAAACAGAAAAAGCCCATGATGGGAAGAGGCTGCCATGTTCCAGGACCTGGATGGATTTAAGAGGTTGAAGCACGAAGTAGGGTAAGAGAGGCACCATGGTGGCCCGGACAGTAAAAAATCTGCCTGCAATGGATGAGAACTGGGTTTGATCCCTGGGACAGAAAGATCCCACGGAGAAGGGAGTGGCTAACACAACAATTCCAGCATTCTTGCCCAGAGAATTCCAGGGACAGAGGAGACTGGCAGGCTGCAGTCCATTGGGTCACAAAGGGTAGGATGCTACTGAACGACTTTCACTTTCTTTCTTTCACTTTGAAGAATGAAGTAGGGCAATGAAGGCACAGATAAGGCTGGATCAGGAGGCTGTGGGCAGACAGCTATGTCAGAGGACAACTTTCTGGATCCCAGGGATAGCCGCTCAGGCATAACTGTTTTGAGGATCCTTTCCTTTTGCATGGAGCACCAGAACAAATCAAGGTGATGTTAACATCCTACCAAGTATTTGAGGGGAAGTTCTTTATTCACAGTCAGGTCTCTTCCTCAAATTCATTTCCAAATCCTCAGCTCCAGCATGGTGTTAGTGCCAGCACATACTAAATGCTGTCAAAGACTCAGACACAGAAACATTTGGACAAGTAAACAACTGCAAAAGTAACTTCAGAAAGAACACTTTGTTGAATACAAATTGCAACAAGTATTTACAAAGTGAAAAAAGATGACTAAGGCTACCATGTTCATAGAAATTAACAGCGTTCTTAGTGTCCATCATATTCAGTTTATCTTCACTTGTTAGCATGGTAAAAATCAAGAAGAAAATAGTTTTCATCAAAAAGTCCATATTTATGAGAAATAGTCCGAATTTATTATTTTGGAGTCTGAAACCAGTCAGGATAGCTATTGTTTTTGATTTATCTCCATATAAAGAACTTCTTTCTGGAGGCTTGTGAAACTCCTAGGCTGGGAATTACTTTTATGTGTCAGAGAAATTTTACCATCCTTATTAGCACTATTTTCTCTTAAACTCCCATGTCTGTTAATATGCCTGCCAATAAATGAAATTTTGGAATTTCACAAATCATAAAGCTGTCCCAGAAAAGTTTTCCTGAGAAGACTTCATAGATATCATCCTTACATGTAAAATGTAATCTTTGTTCCTTCAAAAAGGGCTTATCACACCTAATTAAGTGGAATTTTTGGCATAGTCAATACTCAATTACATTCTGGTAGGAAAAATGGGATAGATTCTTATTGAGCCTATATAAATAACCTACACAAGTATTAATCACAAGTATTAATTCTCTCCAAAGGTAAATAAGCCATATCAGTTTGGTTACATTGCCTCAAACTTATAAAATACGGAATTTGGCCATGAAAAGTATAGGAAATCAGTAAAGGCACTTTCCATACTATTTAACCTGTGTTATCATTGTTCTGTAGACAAGCCAAATCAATACATGTCATTACAATTTACAAAACTGTTCTTTTTAAATTGTGCTAATGATATATCAGCTTATAATATATTTAAGATCACTCAGGTTTTGTTTTTTTTTTCTTTTGAAATCTGAAAGTTCAATTGGGACAAAATGACATTCAAAATGTAATTTAGTAGGCTCTAAAGTATAAAACTCGATGGCCGTGAGTCTGCGTGAACTCCGGGAGTTGGTGATGGACAGGGAGGCCTGGCGTGCTGCGATTTATGGGGTCGCAAAGAGTCGGACATGACTGAGCCACTGAACTGAACTGAACTGAAAGTATAAAAATAAACACTAGATTTAAAATAAAACTGAAGACAGAGAATTTAAAATATAAGCTATCTGTAATATTTTTTGCCTTGATTATATGTTGGAATTCTAATATTGTGGATTACATAGGGTTAAATAAAGTATATTACTTTTAAAATTAAGTATATTCTAAATTGAGGGTAATAAATAGATTAAAAGGAAAGGTTTTATCCTTATGCCAATTAATATAAATATTAATCATATGAGATCAGTCCATTTAGTCTATTTAACTGTAGGTAATTCATTTTATTTTATTGACCTGGGGTTAGGTAGTCTATTTCTGGAGAAGGAAGTGGTAACCCACTCCCGTTTTCTTGCCTGGAGAATCCCATGGACCCCTGATGGGCTACAATCCATAGGATTGCAAAGAGTTGGTTACTGCTGAGTGACTTAGCCACAGCAGCAGTCTATTTCTACAAAGTTTTATACTTTTAGGTGAGTTGCATGCCTTGTATGTAACCACTGAATTCTGCTGTTGCAGGATGTGAGCCATAGATAATAGTGACTCAGCGAGCATGTTGTTGTTTAGTCGCTAAGTCCTATCTGACTCCTTTGCAACCCAATGGACTATAGCCGGCCAGGCTGCTCTGTCCATAGGATTTTTCCAGGTAAGAATAAAGGAGTGGGTTGCCATCTCCTTCTCCAGGGTATCTTCCTTACCCAGGGGTGGAACCTGCATCTTCTGTGACTTCTGCATGGTAGGGGGATTTTTTTTAACAGTTACCTACCTCATGCACCCCTCAGTGTGCATGACTATGTTCCAAAAAAGCATTATTTACAAAAACAGACAGCTAGTTGTATTTGTCCTGAGGGCCATAGTTTGCTGACCCTTATTCAAATCTAGACCAAAGTAATTCTAGAGAGTCTGACTCTGTGACTTGGCTCAGTCTGATAGAGGCCCAGTGTCCATTTATTTAGGGAGATAATGCAAAGAAATAGAGGGAAACAATAGAATGGGAAAGACCAGAGATCTCTTCAAGAAAATTAGAGATACCAAGGGAACATTTCATGCAAAGATGGGCTCGATAAAGGACAGAAATGGTATAGACCTAGGAGAAGCAGAAGATACTAAGAAGAGGTGGCAAGAATACACAGAAGAACTGTACAAAAAAGATCTTCACGACCCGGATAATCACGATGGTGTGATCACTCACCTAGAGCCAGACATCCTGGAATGTGAAGTCATGTGGGCCTTAGAAAGCATCACTACGAACAAAGCTAGTGGAGGTGATGGAATTCCAGTTGAACTGTTTCAAATCCTGAAAGATGATGCTGTGAAAGTGCTGCACTCAATATGCCAGCAAATTTGGAAAACTCAGCAGTGGCCACAGGACTTGAAAAGGTCAGCTTTCATTCCAATCCCAAAGAAAGGCAATGCCAAAGAATGCTCAAACTACCACACAAATGTACTCATCTCACATGCTAGTAAAGTAATACTCAAAATTCTCCAAGCCAGGCTTCAGCAATACATGAACCATGAACTTCCAGATGTTCAAGCTGGTTTTAGAAAAGGCAGAGGAACCAGAGATCAAATTGCCAACATCTGTTGGATCATCGAAAAAGCGAGAGAGTTCGAGAAAAACATCTATTTCTCCTTATTGACTATGCCAAAGTCTTTGACTGTGTGGATCACAATAAACTGTGGAAAATTCTGAAAGAGATGGGAATACCAGACCACCTGACCTGCCTCTTGAGAAACCTATATGCAGGTCAGGAAGCAAGAGTTGGAACTGGACATGGAACAACAGACTGGTTCCAAATAGGAAAAGGAGTACGTCAAGGCTGTATATTGTCACCCTGCTTATTTAACTTAGATGCAGAGAACATCATGAGAACTGCTGGGCTGGAAGAAGCACAAGCTGGAATCAAGATTGCCGGGAGAAATATCAATCACCTCAGATATGCAGATGACACCACCCTTCTGGCTGAAAGTGAAGAGGAACTAGAGAGTTTCTTGATGAAAGTGAAAGAGGAGAGTGAAAAAGTTGGCTTAAAGCTCAACATTCAGAAAATGAAGATCATGGCATCCGGTCCCATCACTTCATGGGAAATAGATGGGGAAACAGTGGAAACAGTGTCAGACTTTATTTTTGGGGGGGCTCCAAAATCACTGCAGATGGTGATTGCAGCCATGAAATTAAAAGATGCTTACTCCTTGGACGGAAAGTTATGACCAACCTAGATAGCATATTGAAAAGCAGAGACATTACTTTGCCGAATAAGGTCTGTCTAGTCAAAGCTATGGTTTTTCCAGTAGTCATGTATGGATGTGAGAGTTGGGCTGTGAAGAAAGCTAGGCACCGAAGAACTGATGCTTTTTAACTGTGGTGTTGGAGAAGACTCTTGAGAGTCCCTTGGACTGCAAGGAGATCCAACCAGTCAATTCTGAAGGAGATCAGTCCTGAGTGTTTATTGGAAAGACTGATGCTGAAGCTGAAACTCCAATACTTTGGCTACCTCATGCAAACAGTTGACTCATTGGAAAATACTCTGATACTTGGGAGGGTTTGAGGGCAGGAGGGGAAAAGGACGACAGAGGATGAGATGTCTGGATGGCATCACCGACTTGATGGACATGAGTTTGAGTGAAGTCCAGGAGTCGATGATGGACAGGGAGGCCATGGCCTGCTGCAATTCATGGGGTCGCAAAGAGTCAGACATGACTAAGTGACTGAACTGAACTGAACTGTACCTGTGAGTGTATGTCCTATAGGGTTCAACTCAAGAGTAGCAGATTCAGGGTTTTGTTTTGTTTTTTTTTTAATTGATGTTCCTTTGTTAGCTATTTCTTTAGAAGACTGAATTTCTGATTTTTCAGCTTATAGCAGGGGCCTTTAGTAGATGCAAGGAAAACTAGTTTGCATTTATGATTAATAAACTATCATCTGTAATAATAAGATTACAGGGTTCTGGTTAATCAAAAGATGGGGTAGGATTGTAGAGCCTTTTTTATCTAAATATAATATTCAATCCATTTATGTGAGAGAGTGAATGCAGAGCTGCATGGATGTCTTATACCATAGCCAGGAGATGGTTCCTTTAATGGCTTTCAACACTTAAACAGGCAACTAGAAACATCTATAGATCCTCCATTCTTAGAATCTTAAGCCAGGCACTTTGGACTAAGATAACAGTCTCTTTTGGAGCCTGGGAAATTGATGAAGTTTGAAAAAAGTAGCTTATACACTAAGACCATTGCAGTAGACAGAATACAGGTTCCCCAAAGATAGCCGTGTCCTAATTCTTGAACCTGGGAATACAGCACCTCACACACAAGAAGAGCTTGGAAGATGGGTCTAAGTCAAGAATCCTGCAATGGTGAGATTACTCTGGATTATCCGGGTGGGCCTGATGTAATCATAACAATCCTTCAGACACAGAAAAGGGGATGTGACGATGGAAGCAGAGGTTGGAGTGATCAGCTCTGAAGACGGAGGAAGGGGCCACAGACCCAGGAATGCGGTGGCTTCTTGATGGTAAAAAGGCAAGAAAATGGACTCCATCCCAAAGCCTCTAGAAGGAGTACAGTCCTGCTGACACCTTGATTTTAGCTCCACAAAATTTACCTCGAGAACTGTAAGAGAATAAATGTGCCACTGAAGGCTGTGGGGATTTGTTGCAGAAGCAGTAGGAAACTAGCACAGAGGTGGTTTTCTCCAACTAGCAACAAGGAAATAGAACAGCCGAATTCCCAGGGCATTCAGCCACTGTGACAGAGCCTGCCCAGACTTCAGTTTTGTCCCGACAGGCACAGCCTAAAGCAGGCCTGAGCTCAGGGACTGTGAGGCCATGCCTGAAAGTGAGGGCTCTCCTGCACAGCCTTGGGAGGTAACTCCTGCACAGCGTGAAATGAATGCCCCTGGAATGTTGAAGGGGCCACTGCAGCTCCCTTAATAAAAGCAAACTTCAGGCAGCACTGCCTGAGTTGGCGCTGGAAGAATTCATACACGGGAAGGGCAACTGGACCACGTGATCCCACCTTGAGAGGCTATCAGCAAGTGGCCTTGGGACACTGGTTGTCCTTCAATGAATACTCTAGCCCAGGAGGTGGCACACCATCCCTCTGCCGAGTTGGGTCTGAGTCACTACATTTAACTAAGACATTAGAGGCAGCTCCGGGGTGTCAAAGGGAAGTGAGCACGAAGAGATGCATTCCAGAGGAAGCAGACCCTCCCGCTACGGTCTCCCGCTGATGCTGCGGGAAGGGTGCCATCTCACAAGCACTTTTCAGGGACGCACCCCTGTTCCTGAGCTGGGGTTAAGAGAACCAGGCCCAAAAGACTGGACATTCTCTACTGTCTGCCTAAGACCAGTCTTAGGAGCTCTGATTTCCAATAAAGATTTGCCCTTTCCCTGCTAACGTGCAAACCTGAGTCCCTGGAAGAAAAAGTCCCCGCACTTTCTTCCTCTCCTCAGGGAGACCGAACTCCTGCCCTATAGACGTGACCTGGCTCACAATCCAGCCCACAGGAATGTACCAGTCACCCAATGCCATATCAGTTTCACGTGTACACTGGTCAAAGCACTAAACTCTTCACTGGAGCCTAGGATTCTGTCATACCATTTATCCATTCTGAGGGAAATGGGGGCACTTTTTTATGGGTTCCAAATACTTGGCGCTTATTATGCCAGTCACCACTTCGGCAGTTCCTGGAATGGAGGTATTGTTCTTATCCTTATTTTGCAAATGAGCAAACTGAGACATGAATTTCCCCAAAGTCACACAGATTTTAATGTGGCAGAACAAGGGTTTGGACCAGACTGTGGCCTTTCAACTGCTGAGAGCTGGGGTGGTTTAAGAAAGCCTCCTGTCTTGGGAGAAGAGCAGGAAGAGAAGGTTAGAATGACCGTATGGTAATAAGACTCATGGTACATAGTCAAACACTAGAACAGAATGGTGGAAGTCAGGGCTGTCCTAGATAACTGGGGGGATCTTGCCAAGAAAGGCAGTCAGGAGCTAACTATAGAGCACGACCACGTCTCCGGAAACTGCATCGGGCTCTGAACTCAGCCACTTCTCCCTGTTGGTGATTTTCCATTCTCCCCACCATTCCCCTGCAGTGACTAGCTTTTAAACCTGAAGCTGAAGGTGGCAGCCAGGAAGCAGATAGCAAAGGAGTCTTTGTCCAATTTTGCAGCTAATTTTGGAGGAGAAAGAAATCCTACAATATGGTGCTTGTGTGGGCGTTTGAGAAACTAAAAATGTGGGGAGAGTGCTGAATCCCTGGTGGTAAGGAAGGAGGAAGAAAAGAACTCACAGGAGATGGGACCCAGGGCTGCACCTACCATCCTTTCAGGAGGTATTACTGAGCCCTATTAGGTGCCAAGTCCTGTGCTAAGTGGTGTGGGTAGGAGTGGTGAGTGCGTGGAGGGACTTACTTTACCTTGCATGGCCAGGGAGGTCTCTCTGGAGAGGTGAGCTTAAGATTAAATCTGAGGGATAGGAAGTTAGCCATGCCAAGAAATGGGAAAGTGAGCTATAATACCATATGCAAAGTCCTGGGGTGAGAAACAGCTTTGATTTTTTTTTTTTTTAAGTAAGAGAAAGAGACAGTCACTGTGGCTATGGCAGACTGAGCTAAGGGGCACAGAGGCAGGAGGCCCAGTGGAGAGAGACAGGAAGCTCTGGGTCAGCGGGACCTTGTAACCCAGGGGCGGAGCTTACTCTGTGTGCAATCAGATGACACTGGATGTTTAAGCAAGGAGGTATGTGGTAGGATTTGTGTTTTTAAAAGCCACTCTCGTTGCTCTATAAAGAGTAGATATAGAGTGGAAAGAGGTAAGCACATAAATAGCTACTAAAGAGTTCAAGCAAGAGACGTCAAAGCCTGCACCAGGCTGGCAGAGATGGAAATGGAGATTAGCGGGCAGATTCCAGACATTTATTGGAGGGGAATTAACAAACTTACTGATGAGTTGGATGTAAATGGGTGATGGAAAAGGAGGAATCAGGAACCACCTTGGACTTCTAGCAACTTGGAGAGGATTGTGGTAATTTTCTAAAGTGAGGAATACTTGGGGTGAGGATAGGTTTTAGAGTAAAGAGTTCTGTTTCAGACATGGTAAAGATGAGCTGTTTACACTTCCTCTGAGTGGAAATAACGAGAAGGCTTATGGATATACATGTCTGGAGCTCAGAGGGGAGCCTTGGACTAGAGAGAGAAGTATGGGAGTCGTTAGCATAAACATGCTATTTAAAGCCATGAGAACAGATGAGATCTTCCAGGGATGGAAGGGCAGCAAGCCCCTGTCCAAGCCCGGTGACGGTCAGAGATCAGGTAGGGATGGTAGCACCCAGAAGGTACAGCTGCAGCCGCTTCATTCAGCCAAACACTTTATCCAGCCTACAGGCTTGGCTGCACAGATGCTAGAGACACCAGAGGAGGAGGACACAGCCCCTGCCCTCAGAGGCTCACAGTGTGTGTGAGCATGTATGTGAGCCTGTAATTACAGTACAATGTGGTAACGTAGTTATAGAGATGGGCCCAGGAGAAGGAGCTGAAAGTGTCTGCTGGTCTCTGAACCTGGGAGTATGGCTGAGTCTACGGGAGGGGCCATGAGCCCCTGGAAGATGGAGAGAAAGGATGCAGAGGCTTGGAATTGTTCCTGATCTGGTGGATCTCCCATGAGACTCCCCAAGTCTCCTGAACTTCAACTTCACCTCCAACTTCACCTCTCCCCAGCCCTCCACATCCTAGTCTTCCTCCAGCAGAATACCCACTGTCCATGCCAGCTCCAGACAGATCACTCTTAGTTTCCACCCCTGTCTCCAGCCCCGGGTCTCCACCCCTTCCCAGACAGGCTAGTGCCCTTACGAAGAAAACTGCTTTCAAAAACAGGATTGGCTGCAGAGCAAAATTACTCTGGCACCTTGCCCTCTCTCAAGGCAGGATGTTGTCTCAAAAGCTCTTGCTTAATTTCCTACTGTTGAGAAATCGTGCATGTGGACCAGCTTGTTTTTCACGCTGCTTGAAGAAGAGAAATGTGTCTCACTGAACTGCTCAGAGAGAAGCCAGTTCAGCCCCCGGATGAGTGCAGGTGAAGACCCTCCTCTGCCCACCCTCCGCCCGCCCACCCACTGCTGGGGGAAGGGAGCCTGGCTGCACTTGCTCGCTTTGCTTCTAGGTCAAGGCGCCCTGTGGCTCACTCTCCCTCGGCTAGGTCCAGTCCATGAACTTGCACAATCCGGCCCCGCCTCTACTTCCATCATTGTCCTGTGTGTGCCTCCGTGTGTGCCACGTCCCGTCAGCCTGGCCGTGCCCTGGGGATCCTGGCACTCAGCCCCTGCTTGGGTAATGCTCTGCCTCTGGGATTGAGGAGGGTCTGAACCCACATCCAAGGCTCAGTCTCAGTGCTGGCACCTCTCTTAAAGCCCTCACCCACCACCCAACCAAAGAAAATTCCTCTTTCCTTTGAACATGTTTAGTTTGTTCCTCTTTGATTCTTTATGGCATTTTAATCTTGAAGTATAATGCTTCAGGCATGCGTGTTGCCCCTTCAGACTCTATAAACTCCAGGAGATCAAGCCTTGTGTCTGGGGTCCAAATCTCATTTATCTCCATCCACAATCTCAGCAGAGATCCTGTAAAGTTTGTGGAATGGATGAGTTTTGATTAAAGTTGTAGGGGGATCCTTGAGATGATGTGGGAAATGCAGCCTAAGACTTCATTTTATTGGTTCTCTGGGAAAAATTCATCTCTCTGCTAAAAGCAGTATATAAAGGGATAATATCCATTCATTCATTCACCCATCCATTCATTCAACAAACAATTATGAAGCATCTTCCATGTGCCAGAAATAATGTTAGATGCTGGAGAATAAGCCTGGTAAGTTCTTACTCAGGTAGAGATTCTGTTCTAACCCATGGAAACAGATTATAAGCAAGGAAAACATCACTTAGTGGTAAGTGCCATGATAAAAAAAACAATAAGTCAGAATGATGTGATAGTGTGACTGGGAAATGAGTGCCAGGGCTCTCTGAAGAATTGGGTCTTAAGGAAAGACCTGAAGGATGAACACGACTGGCCACAGGAAGGCTGAGCAAGAGCAGTCCATGAAGGGGGTACACAAAGCTCTGAGACTGGGGAATGTGGGAAGAGAGACAGAGCGGGTCTAAAGGCTGTGAGGGCTAGAAGGAGGGGAGAGTGGCTGGGCCACGGGAAACGAGTGTTCAATAGGGAGCTGAGAGTGAGATAGCCCATAAAGGACGGCGCAGTATATAGAGCTTTAAAACAAAGGATGAATTTGAGTCCTGATTCTAATTATTAGTGGTGTGTGAACTTGGACAAATTTTCTGGGTCTTAATTTCTTCATTTGTAAAAGATCTCATTTTTAGAGTTCTTGTGCAACTAAGTGATGTGATAGAAATAAGCATCTACATGTTGACTCTTTACAAATGGTAGATTATAACCCAGGCAGTGGCGTAGAAAGAAGCTTAATAAGGTTAGTGATGGCCTGGAGCATGAGCTCAGAGGGCGGCGTGCTAGCAGTTGCCCTAATAAGTCTTCCCTGCTCTCCTAATTCCATCTCCCTCTTCCTCCCTGCCTTTTCTCACTCCTTCACCTTTTTTCTTGCCCTTTATTTTTCTTTCTTTTCTTCCATCACCAATTTCTTATTTGTGCTTTCCTTTACATTATTTCAAGTCATAGCATCTCAACTAACCAAACCTTGGATTAAAGACATATTTTAAAATATTGATTATTTAGTATAGCTTTGCTTACCTTTTAAAATTAGGTGTGTTTAATGCTTATACATCTCTTTAAGCTAAAAAGGAGCAGCAGCAGCATCCACACCTAACTTAAGCAATTTTATATGATTATATGACCCACGGATGTTTTGTTTTTTCCACTGAGGTCACCGTCTCTTAATAGAAAATGGTCCAACCTACTGGATTAAAGGATTGGAGAGAGATTGTTTCAAGGCATTTGAGGACTGGTGTGCTGAGAGATCTCTCCACCACTGGGGAGTGGAGGTCTGGATGTCCCCCAGAGGCCAGTGACCTCAGAATCACTCCAAGGATGCTCTGGAACACAGCCAGAACGTTATGCTCAGCTGTTGGCTGGCTTTGGCTCTGAGGCTGCCCCTGCAGATGTGGAACAGGGCAGAGGCAAGGGCAAGGAAGGCCTGGCTGAAGTCTGCTAGCGGAGATGGAGACCCTGAGAAATATGTTAAGACAGATTCTGGCATGAAGGATTTTGGAAAACCCCCATCCTGGTGTTGCAGCTCCTTTGCTTGGCCAAGGAAGCACAAATTCTCTACGTGTGTGTGTGTGTGTGTGTGTGTGTGTGTGTGTGTGTATAGGAGAAATTCACAGAGCACGTCCCCAACATTCAGCTCAAGACTTATATTAAAAGTGGCCTTTCAGGTGGAAGAACAGGGTGAGGGGAAAATATTTAAGCCAAAAGGAGGTTCTGGCCTCCCCATGCTGTTTCCTGGAAAGAGGTGTTCGGTGGTTGGCGGTGGCTGGTTGCAGCCAGTAAGTCTCACCCACCCACTGTCAGCAAGACACTAATGACTCAGGATCAGAAGTGACTTGCCCAAGGCCACACAGGGCGGCCGAGGTAAAGCCTGCTGTACCTTCCTCCTCATCAAGTCACTTTTCAGTCTGGGTGGGAGTGGTAGGAACAAGATGGGGTGACGATCTCTCTGTACTCTGACTTTAGGGGTTCCAGACGTCTGGCTTCAAATCCTGCCCTGGCTCGTGTTACACAGTCTGAGCTCCGCATATTTGAAGTCTGCCTTTCAGTGGGGCAAGGGTGAGTGAAGGAGCCTTGGGCTGCACACTGGAAGGGAGCCCAAGTTACACACAGACACCGAGAAGCCAAGGGTGCAGATTGAGGGCTTACTTTAAAAATCAATGGGGTGAAGGTTTCCAGACCTACAGAGGTCCAAGTAAGGTCGCATGAATTATTGCTATAGCTCCAGGCACTCATATTTAATGCTAGGAAGGATCTTAAGGAAAACAAGACGCAAAGCCTGTAGTCTGGGCTGGTTTAGACTGGTCTGGCTCCTCAGTACCACAGCTGTTTTGTCTCAGAGGAAAGCCAAGGGCAAGTCACAGTGACAATGGAAGTTCTGGATACGGAGTCCCTCTGCCCTTTTCGTCCAGGTGCCTCTCCTTCTGAGGTTGCCCCTTCAGTTTCCTTTCCTGGAGCGTGGTCTCCAGGATATGAAGGGGCTGAGAGGATGGGAGGACTGGGAGGACATGCTCAGCTAAGCCTGGGCTCCTGGCTGCTTTGAGCTGTCAGTTTGCTATTGGCTCGGGCAACAGTTGGAAATAGCGAAGATACTCTGAAATGGACGATGCTGGGGCCATCCTAAACTCCCAGGATTTCACATGCCGTATGGTGGGGGCCGAGGAGGGGAGGGGAGTGCCAGGAAAGTCTGTGTGTTTTCTTCTCCCTACTCCCAGTGCTAAATAAAATGAGGCAAGGCCCAAGAGAATCTGAACAGTCCGTTTCAGAAGCTATGCTTTTCTACTTGCTGCTGCTGCTAAGTCGCTTCAGTCGTGTCCGACTCTGTGCGACCCCACAGACGGCAGCCCACCAGCCTCCCCCGTCCCTGGGATTCTCCAGGCAAGGATGCTGCAGTGGGTTGCCATTTCCTTCTCCAATGCATGAAATTGAAAAGTGAAAGTGAAGTCAGTCGCTCAGTCATGTCTGACTCTTCGCGACCCCATGGACTGCAGTCCACCAGGCTCTTCCATCCATGGGATTTTCCGGGCAAGAGTACTGGAGTGGGGTGCCATTGCTTTCTACTTGAGATGTATTTAAAAAACACTTTTTTTGTCTGAATGACTGAGTTAATTATTGGCTTAATTAATATGTGACTGGCTATTTTCACTTTGCACCAAGATCTGAACATGAGGAAATGGGTTTTCTTACCAGCAGAGAAAGGTGGAGTGAACTCCAGGAGTGCTTGTTAGAAGGGATTCCACACTGACCTGTGTGGTGGCATCCAGTGAAGATGCTTAGCAAAAGGACTGTATTAATAGTTGTCTGGGCAGCATGACTCGGCAGGGGTGCCCAGGGTCCTTTAGTAGCCCCCAACTCCTGTATGCCCTCCGCTAGCCTCTTAGAGGCAGCTCTGTCTAAAATGCCTTTCCATACCTCTCCACTCGTAGCTCTCATGGCGCTGATCCCTTAGGCACAATCCCTTCCAGTTTTCCCCAAACTCAGCAATAGCAGGCCCTGAGGTCAAGGGAACTGCAGGTGTTTCCCAGGTGAGAGTCTAACACTGGAGGGAAAGTGGCATCCGGAGGGTTTTGCCTTCTGGGTGGGGGTTGGGGTCAGGGCAAAGGAAGGAGGCAGAAAGGCATACAGGAAGCTAGTTCTTTGAGCCTGAACCCCCTGGAGATCCCTGGGGGTATCTGAGAACTCTTTAGCGGGAGGTGGTAAGGATGGTGCGTCTAGATGAACTGCCTTTCCAGGAGGCTTGTAACTGTCCATGGGACCTTCAACAATCTCAGTCCACGCCACTGACTTCTGAGATTATGGGTGTGCAACCTGACCCAATTCTCTCCAGGGTCACTTGGTAGGGACAGATGGGAAAAAGAGAGAACCAGTAACCTCCCCAACTTTATCTCAAATGAAAGCCATACCAGGAGCACAAGGATACTCTGAGTAAATAAAAGCAGGCTCTAGGGCCACAAGATACAACTCTCAGATTCACTGAGGAGGGAGGGAAGAACTTTGGCCCAGAGAATAATAGAGTTTCAGCCATCAATCTACTCAAGGAAAACTACAAAGTTCAACAGTCCTGTAACCAAAAAGAGACATTTAATTAGCAGTTACGAATCATCCTCTGTGAAAGTATGGGGCAAGCATTCAAGAAATGGATGAGTCCTTCAATAAAACTCAAGAGAGTGGAAAGATAGAACCTCCCCAACTCATTTTATAAGTTTAGCAAAATTCAATTTAAGCCTAAAAGGCAGCAAGAGATGGCAAGGACATCCTAGAATGTAAGATGCAGGCCCATCTTATTCATTAATAAATAAGTGCAAAAACACGAGGCACAATATTAACCATATCCAGCAATATACAAAAACTGTAATCTATCAAGACTCAGATTTGCCCTAGGAATGCAAGATGTCATCCTCTTCTTCTCCTGCCTTCAGTCATTCCCAGCATCAGGGTCTTTTCCAATGAATTGGTTCTTTGCATCAGGTGGTACTGGAGTTTCAGTTTCAGCATCAGTCCTTCCAATGAATATTCAGGGTTGATTTCCTTTAGGAGTGACTGGTTTGATCTCCTTGAAGTACAAAGGACTCTCAAGAGTTTTCTCCAACACGACAGTTCAAAAGCATCCATTCTTCAGCACTCAGCTTTCTTTATGGTCCAGCTCTCACATCCATACATGACTACTAGAAAAACCACAGCCTTGGCTAGACGGACCTTTGTCAGCAAAGTAATGTCTCTGATTTTTATTATGCTGTCTATGTTGGTCATTAACTTTTCCTCTAAGGAGCAAGCATTTTTTAATTTCATGGCTGCAGTCACCATCTGTGGTGATTTAGGAGCCCCCCCACCCCACTCCCCGCCAAATAGTCTGTCACTGTCTACATTATTTCCCTATCTATTTGCCATGAAGTGATGGGACCAGATGCTATGATCTTAGTTTTCTGAATGTTGAATTTTATGCCAACTTTCTTACTCTCCGTTTTCATTTTCATCAAGAGGCTCTTAGTTCTTCACTTTCTGCCATAAGGGTAGTGTCATCAGCATATCAGAGGTTATTGACATTTCTCCTGGCAATTTTGACTCCAGCTCCCGCTTCATCCAGCTGAACATTTCCCATGATACACTCTGCATATAAGTTAAATAAACAGGGTGACAATATACAGCCTTGATGTACTCTCTTCCCTATTTGGAACCAGTGTGTTGTTCCATGTCCGATTCTAACTGTTGCTTCTTGACCTGCATACAGATTTGTCAGGAAGCAGGTAAGATGGTCTGATATTCCCATCTCTTTAAGAATTTTCCACAGTTTGTTGTGATCCATACAGTCAAAGACTTTGCTGTAGTCAATAAAGCAGAAGTAGATGTTTTTCTGGAACTCTCTTGTTTTTTGATGATCCAACAGATGTTGGCAATTTGATCTCTGGTTCCTCTGCCTTTTCTAAATCCAGCTTGAACATCTGCAAGTTCACAGTTCATGTGCAAGTTCACAGTTGAACCCTGGCTTGGAGAATTTTGAGCATTACTGTGCTAAAGCTTGAAATGAGTGCAATTGTGCGGTAGTTTGAGCATTCTTTGGCATCGCCTTTCTTTGGGATTGGAATGAAAACTGACCATTTCCAGTCCTATGGCTTCTGCTGAGCTTTCCAAATGTGCTGGCATATTGAGTGCAGCACTTTCACAGCATCATCTTCTAGGATTTGAAAGAGCTCAACTGGAATTCCATCACCTCCACTCGCTTTTTGTGTAGTGATGCTTCCTAAGGCCCACTTGACATTGCATCCCAGGATGTCTGGCTCTAGGTGAATGATCACACCGTCGTGATCATCTGGCTCATGAAGATCTTTTTTGCATAGATCTTCCATGTATTCTTGCCACCTTTTCTTAATATCTTCAGCTTCTCTTAGGTCCAGACCATTTCTGTCCTTTATTGTGACCATCTTTGCATGAAATATTCCCTTGGTATCTCTGATTTTCCAAAGAAATCTCTAGTCTTCCCCATTTTATTGTTTTCCTCCATTTCCTTAAATTGATCACTTAGGAAGGCTTTCTTATCTCTCCTTGCTGTTCTCTGGAACTCTGCATTCAAATGGGTATATCTTTCCTTTTCTCCTTGCCTTTAGTTTCTCTTCTTTTCTCAGATATTTTAAGGCCTCCTCAGACAACCATTTTGCCTTTTTGCATTTTTTCCCTTGGGGATGGTCTTGATCACTGCCTCCTGTACAATGTCATGAACTTCCGTCCATAGTTCTTCAGGCACTCTGCCTCAGATCTAATCCCTTGAATCTATTTCTCACTTCTACTATATAATCATAAGGGATTTGATTTAGACTCAATGGTCTAGTGGTTTTCCCTACTTTCTTCAATTTATGTCTGAATTTTACAATAAGGAGTTCATGATCTGAGCCATAGTCAGCTCCTGGCCTTATTTTTGTTGCCAGTATAGAGCTTCTCCATCTTCAGCTGCAAAGAATATAATCAGTCTGATTTCAGTATTAACCATCTGATGATGTCCATATGTAGAGTCATCTCTTGTGTTATTGGGAGCAGGTATTTGCTATTACCAGTGGGGTCTCTCGGCAAAACTCTGTTAGCCTTTGCCGTGCTTCATTTTGTACTCCAAGGCCAAATTTGCCTGTTACTCCAGGTATCTCTTGACCTCCTACTGTTGCATTCCAGTCCCCTATAATGAAAAGGACATCTTTTTTGGGTGTTAGATCTAGAAGGTCTTATAGGTCTTCATAGAACCATTCAACTTCAGCTTCTTTGGCATTAGCGGTTGGGGCATAGACTTGGAGTATTGTGATATTGCCTTGAAAATGAACAGAGATCATTGTATCATTTTTGAGACTGCACCCAAGTACCGCATTTTGGGGGGCTCTTTTGTTGACTATGAGGGCTACTCCATTTCTTCTAAGGGATTCTTGCCCACAGTAGTAGATACAATGGTCATCTGAATTAAATTTGCCCATTCCAGTCGACGTTAGCTCACTCATTCCTAAAATGTTGGTGTTCACTCTGGCCATCTCTTGTTTGGCCACTTCCAATTCACCCTGATTCGTAGATCTAACACTCCAGGTTCCTATACAATATTGTTCTCTACAGCATTGGACTTTCCTTCCATCACCAGTCACATTCACAAAGTTATTTTCGCTTTGGTTCCATCTCTTCATTCTTTCGGGAGTTCTATCTCCACTCTTCTCCAGTAGCATACTGAGCACCTACCAACCCAGGAAGTTCATCTTTCTGTGTCCTATCTTTTTGCCTTTTTGTGGGGTTCTCTAGGCAAGAATAATGAAGTGGTTTGCCATTCCCTTCTTCAGTGGACCATGTGTTGTGAGAACTCTCCACCTCGACCCATCTGTCTTGGGTGACCCGACACAGCATGGCTCATAGTTTCTTTGAGTTAGACAAGCCTGTGGTCCATGTGATCAGTTTGATTAGTTTTCTGTGATTGTCGTTTTCATTCTGTCCACCTTCTGATCAGAATAAGAGGCTTATGGAAGCTTCCTGATGGGAGAGACTGACTGTGGGGGAAACTAGGTCTTGTTATAATGGGCAGGGCCATGCTCAGTAAATTTTTAATTCAATTTTCTGTTGATGGGTGGGGCTGTGTTCCCTCCCTGTTGTTTGACCTGAGACCAAACCATGGTGGAGGTAATGAAGATAATGGCGACCTCCTTCAGAAGGTCCCCTGCACCCACTGCTGCGCTCAGTGCCCTTGACCCTGCAGCAGGCCACTGCCGACCCATGTCTCTGCCGGAGACTCCTGGGCACTCACAGGCAAGTCTGGGTCAGTCTCTTGTGAGCTCACTGCTCCTTTCTCAGGGGCCCTGGTGTGCACAGGGTTTTGTTTGTGCTCTCCAAAAGCCTGTTTCCCCAGTCCTGTGTAAGCTCTGTAATCAAATCGCAGCAGCCTCCAATGTCAAATTCCCTGGGAATTTTCAGTCCCTTTGCCAGATCTCCAGGTTGGGAAGTCAGGTGTGCATCCCAGGACTTTCTTAACAGTACGAGAATTTATTTGGGATAACCGTTCTGCAGTTTGTGGGGTGTCCGCTTGGCAGCTCTATGGTGGGGCTGATGGTGATCTCCTTGAAGAGGCTTGTGCCACATGCTGTGTGATCCAGCTCTGCCACACCCAGAGCCCTGCCCATGTGGCAGGCCACTGCTGACTTGTACCTCTGCAGGAGGCTCTCAAACACTCAAAGGCAGGCCTGGCTCAGTCTCTGTGGGGTCCTGGTGAGCACTAGGTTTTGTTTGAGCCCTCTGAGTGTCTCTGGTGGGTATGGGGTTTGATTCTAAACTTGATTTTTGCCCCTCTTGCCTTCTTGCTGGGGCTTCTCCTTTGCCCTTGGATGTGGAGTATCTTTTGGTTGGATCCAACATTCTCCTGTTGGTGGCTGTTCAGCAGCGTGTTGTAACTTTGGCGTTCTTACAGGAGAAGATGAGAGCACACCCTTCTACTCCATTTTATCAAGGCCCTGCCCCTGAAAACCACACCACAAATCTGAACTCTTTTTCTGTGAGTTTGTTTGGGAGTTTTTGAAGTAGAATTGACTGACAACACTAATTTAGTTCCCATTAAGTGACATACTGATTTGATATTTCCATATATCTTAAAATGATCATACCGTAAGTCTAGTTATGATATGTCCCCATACAAAGAGACAACATTGTTATTGACACTGTACCTTTCATACTGGTGACTCATTTATTTTGCATCACAGCCCGTCTTATGAAAATTCTCGGCAGAGTAGGAATAGAAAGAAACTTCCTTTGTCTTATAAAAGGGATCTACAAGAACCCTACAATAAATAGCATACTTAAGATTGACTGTTGCGAACATCTTCTATCCAGCCAGAAACAAAATAAAAATGCCCACTGTCACTGTTTTTACTCACCACTGTACTGGACGTGCAGACAACAAGAAAATTAAACAAAAGTCATAAGGTTCAGAATATACAAAACATTCATGGAGACGATATGATTGTCTACATAGAACTTTTTGCAGAATAATCACTGAAATTAACAAGAAGATTGGAAAAATTTCAGAGCATAACATCTATATCCAAACATCACTGACATTATTATACACTAGCAACAATTAATGAAAAACTTTAATTTTTAAAAAGGATAAAATTTATCAAATATTAAAAACCTAGGAATAAGTATCATAAGAAATGTATAAGATCTTTATGAAGAAAATTGCAAAATTTTATTGAGCTACTTTTAGAAGATAAAACTAAATAAAGGGATATACCATGTCTTTAGAATAGGAAACAATAAAAATACCAATTCTCCCTAAACTAACCTATAAATTCAATGTAGTTCGTATTAAAATCTAAACAGAATTTCTAATGAAATTTGGCAAAATGATTCTAACATGTACATTGAACGAGTTACGAATAGCCAAGATGTTCCTGAAACAGGAAACAAAAGGGTTTACTGTCCCATCTACCAAGTTGGGGGGCCAAGATATGGAGCTTCCATGGTGGCTCAGATGCTAAAAAATCTGCATGCAATGCAGGAGACCCGGGTTTGGCCCCTGGGTCATGAAGATCCCCTGGAGAAGGGAATGGAAACCCACTCTAGTATTCTCGCCTGGAGAAATCCGTGAGCAGAAGAGACTAGCTTCATACAGTCCATGGAGCAAAAAGAATTCGACAACTGAGCAGCCAGTGCACACAGGAAGAAGGAAAAGCCAGACCTCAAACTGGGAGAAAATATAGTCAGATTTGTAAAGATGTAAGGATCTGTGTTCGGAATATGTAAAGAACTCATGCAATTAATTTGAAAGAGACAAACAACTGAACAGAAAAATGGGCAAGAGACACTCACTCTACTCACAGAAGAATGAATGCAAATAGCTGATGATGCAGGCAAGTATTGTAAAATAGTGAGGAGTCATGAGAATGTGATTTAAACCTCAGTGAGATACCTATTTGCACCTCCTGGATTGGTAGAAAGGATGGAAGGAAATGTAAACTTTTCAGTGGGGGGAAAACTTGTATAATCACTTTGAAAAACCATTCACCAGCACCCAGTGAAAATGAACTTGAGCATGCCTCAGGCCCTATCAAGTCCTGGACACACTCTCTACACTCTCAGCAATAGTCATGCTCGACATGCCTCAGGCCCTAAAAAGTCCTGGACACACACTACTCACACTTATCAGAAGTCATGCTCAACATGCCTCAGGTGTTGTCAAGTCCTGGACACAGCCTATGCACACTCATCACAAGTCATGCTCAAGAGTGTTCATACCAGTATTGTCCACACTGGCCCAAAGCCGGAAGCAACCCCAAATGCCCACTGCCAGCAGTACGCATGGGCCGTGGTGTAGTCGTGTGAGGGAATACCGCAGAGCAGTGAAGAGCTTGCAGCTCTGGGAAGCACAGCAGTGGGCCACAGAAGGCACCACACGTATGTTTCTATTTATTTAAAGTTCAAAAATGGCTGGACTAAGCAATATCTTATTTAGGAACATACACACAGTTGGTAAAACTGTAACAAAAGAGAAGGGACGACTAAGCAAAGCCTGGCCAGAAGAGTGTCTCTTCAAGAGGGGCACAGGGCAGCTTCACAGCTCCTGGTAATGCCGCTTCCTTGCCTCCCGTGACTGATTTCTGGAAGACACCGAGCATTCGTATCTTAAACACTCCTTGCTCATGCGGCAGATTTCATCACTGGAACAACATGAAGGCAACAGTGCCTCGGGCTGCATGGCTCCGAGCGAGGCGTGGCACACTCAGAGGCAGGCCGTGCTGGGGCAACACTGTGGCCCACCCAGAGAGCTGGGCCCCGGCCTGGGTAGGGGCTGAGGACTCACCTGTGCAGCAGGCGTGTGAGGCCTGCTGGCGAGTGCTCAGAGTGTGCTCAGAGAGGAGACGAGAGGAACTCCTCTAGGGCGCTCACAGCGGGCACTGCTGTTAGGAAGAGTGGTCTGACAGCAATTCATGGGCTAAGCCATGAAAGCATAAATGACCCCAAATTCCTTTTTATATAAACTGTGCGGCTCAAAGACAAGCAAATTCTAATATTTCAGGCAGCATTTGCACCTGACTTCAAAGGCCTAGTTTATAAAATGAGCAGTGGATGGGTGGGGCAGACTGGTGGATCAATGGAGACAGTCTTGTTTAAAGCAGTATTTGCTATGGGGCAGGGGCTCAGATTACAGGAAGACACAGACATATGATGGTAGACATCAGGGGATCCTATATGAGAAGCTGGCATGTCTGAGGTTAGCACTGACCGCTGGGGTACCCGGCAACCAAACTGGAATGGGACGATAGATGTGAGAGCAGGAGGAGGGACTAGGGCCTGATGGAAGGTCTTGGCACTTGACAGAGACTTTATGATTTAGGCAGGAAGAAGTTGTTGGTAGTTCTTGGGCATGGGAGATGAAAGGATTAGATTCCTAATTTAGAAAGACCAAGCTAGTCACAGTGAGGAGGTTGGACTGGCTGAGAGGTACAAGAAGCAGACAGCCCAGTGAGAAGGCTGGTGGGAGGCGTTGCTGATCACGTTGATCCAGCTAACGTGTGCTTAACGCTCACCCACCCTGCCAGCAGGACAGACTAGGACACTGACCTCCCATTTCTTCGCCTAAACTCACACAGCTAGTAGGCGGTGGGGCAGGAAGTCAGCTCTGCCCTGCCTGGTGCTCCCCCTACCATAAGGACACTTCCATTCTACACTCCATTCTGAGCAGGTAGTTAAGTCTCAGTTGAGACCTCAGCAGAAAGAACATGGGCAAAAGCAGACCTGTGCTCTGGACTGAAGAAGAGCAGATTTCAGAAGGCCCGCACACAGGCAGGGGATAAAGGGGAAGTCACTGCTCAAGGGATCTGGTGCTGCTTGCACCCATGCAAAGAGTCAGCTCATCTCTCTCCCTACCTGTCTCTATCCTTAACTGCCTCCCTGAGTCTGCCCCAAAAACAGCCTTGGGTGGGGGCTCCCTACCTGTCTCCATCCTTAACTGCCTCCCTGAGTCCTGCCCTCAAAACAGCCTTGGGTGAGGACACAACAAAATGGATCATTAGGTTAAGTGGATTATGCAGATTTTATTCAAACAGAATGACCAAGATTCAACCCAAAGCTTCAAGAACTAGCTTCAAGGATTAGTATCCTGCACAAAAGTGTATGCTTAGGCATTCAGTCGGACATGACTGAACAACTGAGTAGTGCCCAATTTGCTAAGGGGGAAGAGTGGAGAAATGACTCCAGAAAGAATGAAGAGACGGAGCCAAAGCAAAAACAACACCCAGGTGTGGATGTGCCTGGCAGTGGAAGTAAAGTATGATGTTATAAAGAACAATATTGCATACGAATCTGGAATATTAGGTAACTGGTCCACATATCAAGGTAAATTGGAAGTGGTTAAACAGGAGATGGCAAGAGTGAACATCAACATTTTAGAAATCAGTGAACTAAAGTGTACTAGAATGGGTGAATTTTATTCAGATGGCCATTATATCTACCTCTGTGGGCAAGAATCCCTTAGAAAAAATGGAGTAGCCATCATAGTCAACAAGAGTCAAAATGCAGTACTTGGATGCAATCTCAAAAATGACAGAATGATCTCTGTTCACTTTCAAGGCAAACCATTCAATATCACAGTAATCCAAGTCTATGCCCCAACTACTAATGCCAAATAAGCTGAAGTTGAATGGCTCTATGAAGACCTACAAGACCTTCTAGAACTAAGACCCCAAAAAGATGTCCTTTCCATCATAGGGGACTGGAATGCAAAAGTAGGAAGTCAAAAGATACCTAGAGTAACAGGCAAATTTGGCCTTGGAGTACAAACTAAAGTAGGGCAAAGGCTAACAGAGTTTTGCCAAGAGAATGCACTGGTGATAGCAAACACCCTCTTCCAGCAGCACAAAAGAGGACTCTATGCATGGACATCACCAGATGGCCAACACCGAAATCAAATGGGTTATATTCTTTGTAGCCGAAGATGGAGAAACTCTATACAGGCAGCAAAAACAAGACCGGGAGCTGACTGTGGCTCAGATCATGAACACCTTATTGCCAGATTCAGACTTAAATTGAAGAAAGTAGGGAAAACCACTAGACCGTTCAGATACAACCTAAATCAAAACCCTTATGATTATACAGTAGAAGTGAGAAATAGATTCAAGGGATTAGATCTGATAGACAGAGTACCAAAGAACTATGGACAGAGATTCATGACATTGTACAGGAGGCAGTGATCAAGACCATCCCCATGTGGAAAAAAATGCAAAATGGCTGTCTGAGGAGGCCTTACAAATAGCCGAGAAAAGAAGAGAAGCTAAAGGCAAAGGAGAAAAAGAAAGATATACCCATCTGAATGCAGAGTTTCAAAGAATATCAAGGAGAGATAAGAAAGCCTTCTTCACTGATCAATGCAAAAAAATAGAGGAAAACAATAGAATGGGAAAGACTAGAGATCTCTTCAAGAAAATTAGAGATACCAAGGGAATATTTCATGCAAAGATGAGCACAATAAAGGACAGAAATGGTATGGGCCTAACAGAAGCTGAAGATATTAAGAAGAGGTGGCAAGAATACACAGAAGAACTATACAAACAAGATCTTCATGACTCAGATAATCACAATGGTGTTATCACTCACCTAGAGCCAGACATCCTGGAATGTGAAGTCAAGTGGGCCTTAGGAAGCATCATTACAAACAAAGCTAGTGGAGGCGATGGAATTGCAGTTGAACTATTTCAAATCCTAAAAGATGATGCTGTGAAAGTGCTGCACTCATTATGCCAGCAAATTTGAAAAATTCAGCAGAGGCCACAGGACTGGAAATGGTTAGTTTTCATTCCAGTCCCAAAGAAAGGCAATGCCAAAGAATGTTCAAACTACTGCACAATTGCGTTTATCTCACACTCTAGCAGAGAAATGCTCAAAATTCTCCAAGTCAGGCTTCAACAGTATACGAACCATGAACTTGCAGATGTTCAAGCTGGATTTAGAAAAGGCAGAGGAACAAGAGATCAAATTGCCAACATTCGATGGGTTATCAAAAAAGCTAGAGAGTTCCAGAAACACATCTACTTCTGCTCTACTGACTATGCCAAACCTTTGTGTGGATTACATCAAACTGTGGAAAATTATTAAATAGATGGGAATTCCAGACCACCTGACGTACCTCCTGAGAAACCTGTATACAGGTCAAGAAGCAACAGTTAGAACTGGGCATGGAACAACAGACTGGTTCCAGATTGGGAAACGAGTACGCCAAGGCTGTATATTGTCACCCTGCTTATTTAACTTATATACATCATGAGAAATGCTGGGCTGGATGAAGCACAAGCTGGAATCAAGATTGCCAGGAGAAATATCAATAACCTCAGATACGCTGATGATACATACCACCCTTATGGCAGGAAGTGAAGAACAAAAGAGCCTCTTGATGAAAGTGAAAGAGGAGAGTGAAAAGGGTGGCTTAAAACTCAACATTCAGAAAACTAAGATCATAGCATCCGGTCCCATCACTTCTTGGCAAATAGATGGGAAAACAATGGAAACAGTGACAGATTTTATTTTGGGGGGGCTCCAAAATCACTGCAGATGGTGATTGCAGCCATAAAATTAAGACATTTGCTCCTCAGAAGAAAAGTTAATGACCAACTCAGATAGCATATAAAAAAGCAGAGATATTAATTTGCCAACAATATCCATCTAGTCAAGCCATGGTTTTTCCAGATGTGAGAGTTGGACTATAAAGAAAGCTGAGCACCAAAGAATTGATGCTTTTGAACTGTGGAGCTGGAGAAGACTCTTGAGAGTTTCTTGGACTGCAAGGAGATCCAACTAGCCAATCCTAAAGGAAATCAGTCCTGAATATTCATTAGAAGGGCTGATGCTGAAGCTGAAACTCCAATACTTTGGCCACCTGATGCAAAGAACTAATTCACTGGAAAAGACCGTGATGCTGGGAAAGATTAAAGGCTGAAGGAGAAGGGGGCAACAGAGGATGAGATGATTGGCTGGCATCACCAGCTCGATGGATATGAGTCTGAGCAAGCTCTGGGGGTTGATGTTGGACAGGGAAGCCTGGCGTGCTGCAGTCCGTGGGGTCGCAATGAGTCGGACACAAATGGACAACTAAACTGAACTGCATGGAGCAACTAAGCGCACACATTTGTCAGCATAGTGTGTTGTGTGCGCATGCCCTTCTGTTCCATAACGGTCTATTTAAGCCTTTGTTCTGGTCCCAGAGCTGGGTTGCAGTAAGTCTTCAGTTTAAATACCTGTAAAGTGAGGGTATTTTGACCCAGACTCCTCTGGCAACTAGGAGTTCCCCAGTGGCTCAGCAGTAAAAAATCTGCCTGCGAAGCAGGAGACTCAGGAGACAAGATTATGATCCCTGACTTGGGACGATCCCCTGAGGGAAGAAATGACAACGCACTCCAGTATTCTTGCCTGAAAAATCCTATAAACAAGAAGCCAGGCGGGCTACAATCCACAGGGTACAGAGTCAGACGTGACTGAGCGCACACATCTGGCAAAAGAGCTTAGTAGCAGGGGGTCTGGCTTCTCATTCTAAAGCAGAGAGACCGTGCTGCTGCTGCTGCTGCTGCAGCTGCTGCTGCTGCTGCTGCTGCTGCAGCTGCTGCTGCTGCTGCTGCTGCTGCTGCTGCTGCTGCTGCAGCTGCTGCTGCTGCTGCTGCTGCAGCTGCTGCTGCTGCTGCTGCTGCTGCTGCAGCTGCTGCTGCTGCTGCTGCTGCTGCTGCTGCTGCTGCTGCTGCTGCTGCTGCGTCGCTTCCGTCGTGTCCAACTCTGTGCGACCCCATAGACGGCAGCCCACCAGGCTCCGCCGTCCCTGGGATTTTCCAGGCAAGAACATTGGAGTGGGTTGCCATTTCCTTCTCCAATGCGTGAAAGTGAAGTCGCTCAGTCGTGTCCGACTCAGCGACCCCGTGGACTGCAGCCTACCAGGCTCCTCCGTCCATGGGATTTTCCAGGCAAGAGCACTGGAGTGGGGCGCCAGTGCCTTCGTGAGCAGAGCGTTTAAGGCAGGGAAAAGCTATTTTCTACTGCCATCTAGTGTGCATCTGTGGAATAACAGTTGAGTGGAGGTTACCAGGAAAAGTTCTCTCCAAAGGCTTTTGAGCCAGGTCAGATCCAGGGCCATGCCCCAGATGCAGTCATCTGTACCCTGAGTGCTGCCCACTGGAAAGTGAAGTCTTCAAGGAGAGACTTAGAGAAGAACCTGACATACCCTGAATGGACCACCTTCTCACCGGGCTCTGACCTAGGCATACCTTTTGTCACCTCCCACTCTTGGTTCTCTGCCTTCCTTGGGTAGGTTTTGAACTAACAGATAGCCTCTGTAAATTATCACATCTGAGGACAGCGAGCTGCAAGCCAAAGATTTATTTTTAAAATAAGGCAGCCCAGGAAGAGCAGAACAGGGCTGCTGACAGAGGCTGCCCAAGGCTGAGAACAGAAAGCTTGGGTAAGGAAAGACGCAGGAAGGGAGCCCAACTGTAGCCACCAGGGAGCGCTAGGGAGGTGGGTTGTGGAATGGCCCGGGGCCGTTACCCAGGTGCTGGGGCTGAAGGGGCCTTGGAACTTCAACTCCAGGTGCAGAGTTTGCAAGAGGAGCTGAACACCAGGCTCCTCCGGCTGCTTTGCTGGAACAACCACCCCCCTGTACAGCTGTAGCAACTGGACCGGTCCAGAGGGTTGGGATGAAGCCCATCGGCTTTGCCCTGGCATGAAGCGTCTTGTCCAAGGCTGGAACTGTGCTCAGGTTCAGAGGGCTGGGATGGTACCGGAACATCAGGTTCTGGGGGGTCTAAAGGCATATACAGAAGACCTGGGGAAACAGCAATGATTCAAACAAGACTCCTCTGAAAGATCTCCACCCCATAAGCCAACACACAGGCAGCATAGTCAGTAGACCATAGTCAGGCAGCAGCTCAACACACCACAGCCTAGGGGCAGGGAAAGTCAGACACCCCAGGCAGAGAACAGCCACTCCCACAGCTGGAGCACAGCTCTGCAGGAAACACCAGGGCTGCAAGTGCCACAAGCAGTCAGGGGCCATCATACGCAGACCCAACCAAGTGACAGCGAGGGCCAGCGGGGGCCACACTGAAGGCTGAGCACAGGCTTCCTCCCTGAGAAGAGAGGCTGAGGGCCCTCTACAGGGAAGCGCTGGTCGCCAACACCCTCGGCCAGCACGGGCACAATCCTAGGGAGGAAGAAGAAAGTGTGAAGAGACAACGGTTGCAACAGCTTCCTCAGCTCCTGGGGGAAGAATTTGGGAAATCACGGTACTGGGGCAGTTACTCCTTCGGAAGAAGCCAGAACCTAAGGTTCAGGGAGGTGGGGCGGCAGGGAGGGTGTTCATACTTTACCCAATATTTTGCCTCTGGTTCCTAGCCCCTTACTCACTCAACTCCAACCGCAATGTCTTGATGAGGGGATACCAGCTCTGGTTACAGAAGAAACCAGCAAAATCATCCATGTCCAGTGTCCAAACCATGGCCCCTGCCATGCTCTCTGCAGGATCATGCTGCCTCCTCAGTTCCTCCAAGGCATTTTGTCTACACCTCCAGAAGAACCTGCCACTGTCCACCCTTCCTAACTGAGATGAGATAGGAAGATGAGCAAAGGCAGGCCCCTCTACAGGAACCGACGACCTCACTGAGGAGAAAGACGTGGAGACAAGTAAATTACTCAAGTCTTGAGCCACCAACTTTGGGCAGCAGTGGAGAGGGTGCCATGTAAGTAAATCAAAGGGTCTATAATTTGGACATTCAGCAAATATTGTCAATGGATTGAATAAAATGACATGCCATAAGGAGTTTCAAAAGGGAGGGGTTATGTGTATACCTATGGCTGATTCAGACTTCCCTGGTGGCTCAGATGGTAAAGCGTCTGTCTACAATGTGGGAGACCTGGGTTCGTTCCCTGGGTTGGGAAGATTCCTTGGAGAAGGAAATAGCAACCCATTCCAGTACTCTTGCCTAGAAAATCCCATGGACGGAGGAGCACAGGTCGCAAAAAGTTGGACACGACTCAGCGACTTCACTTCACTTATGGCTGATTCATGTTGAGCTTTGACAGAAAACACCAAAATTCTGTAAAACAACTGTCCTTCAATAAAAAATAAATTAATTTTAAAAATGATATGCCTTCCTGTATGTATTTTTCCTCTTATATGACTGCATAATATGTATTTAATAAATAGGAATGTTTTCAGAGTGACGCTCAGTGTAGAGGGGTTTTTGTCATTGTGTCTTTTCTTACCAAGTGATAAGTGTACCAAATGTTATCACATGGAGCTCTGTGAGATGCTGGGATATTTCTTCCTGAAGAGATATCTCTTCTTGAAGAAATAAAAGGATATTTCTTCTTGTAGAAATTCTTAATGCTGTCATTGTTTTTGACAGGCCTTGGGCACAAAACCACCCTCTCCCAAAAGGGCTGAGTCTCACCTTAGTTTTGAAGCTCTCCACCTCATCAAAACCTACCCACTATGCCGTGAAAGACATAGGGCACCTTCTGGTCCTTGATTCTCAGCAACACCCTTCCAGGAACAGACCTGTAGGAGAAGAAGGCAGAGCTGGAAAGGTGATGAGAGGCACTGCATGCGTCGTCTCCTTGTAATGAGGAGACTCAGTTCAGTTCAGTTGCTCAGTCGTGTCTGACTCTGCGACCTCATGAATTTCAGCGCTCCAGGCCTACCTGTCCATCACCAACTCCCAGAGTTTACTCAAACTCATGTCCATTGAGTCAGTGATGCCATCCAGACATCTCATCCTCTGTCGTCCCCTTATCCTCCTGCCCCCAATCCCTCCCAGCATCAGAGTCTTTTCCAATGAGTCAACTCTTCGCATGAGGTGGCCAAAGTATTGGAGTTTCAGCTTTAGCATCAGTCCTTCCAATGAACACCCAAGACTGATCTCTTTATGATGGACTGGTTGGATCTCCTTGCAGTCCAAGGGACTCTCAAGAGTCTTCTCCAACACCACAGTTAAAAAGTATCAGTTCTTCAGTGCCTAGCTTTCTTCACAGTCCAACTCTTACATCCATACATGACCACTGGAAAACCATAGCCTTGACTAGATGGACCTTAGTCGGCAAAGTAATGTCTCTGCTTTTTAATATGCTATCTAGGTTGGTCATAACTTTCCATCCAAGGAGTAAGCATCTTTTAATTTCATGGCTGCAATCACCATCTGCAGTGATTTTGGAGCCCCCAAAAATAAAGTCTGACACTGTTTCCACTGTTTCCCCATCTATTTCCCATGAAGTGATGGGACCGGATGCCATGATCTTCATTTTCTGAATGTTGAGCTTTAAGCCAACTTTTTCACTCTCCTCTTTCACTTTCATCAAGAAACTCTTTAGTTCCTCTTCACTTTCAGCCAGAAGGGTGGTGTCATCTGTGTATCTGAGGTTTTTGATATTTCTCCCAGCAATCTTGATTCCAGCTTGTGCTTCTTCCAGCCCAGCATTTCTCATGATGTACTCTGCATGTAAGTCAAATAAGCAGGGTGACAATATACAGCCTTGACGTACTCCTTTTCCTATTTGGAACCAGTCTATTGTTCCATGTCCAGTTCTAACTGTTGCTTCCTGACCTGCATATAGGTTTCTCAAGAGGCAGGTCAGGTGGTCTGGTATTCCCTTCTCTTTCAAAATATTTTCCACAGTTTATTGTGATCCACACAGTCAAAGGCTTTGGCATAGTCAATAAAGCAGAAATAGATGTTTTTCTGGAACTCTCTTGCTTTTTCCATGATCCAGTGGATGTTGGCAATTTGATCTCTGGTTCCTCTGTGCTTTCTAAAACCAGCTTGAGCATCAGGGAGTTCACAGTTCACGTATTGCTGAAGCCTGGCTTGGAGAATTTTGAGCATTACTTTACTAGCATGTGAGATGAGTGCAATTGTGCGGTAGTTTGAGCATTCTTTGGCATTGCCTTTCTTTGGGACTGGAATGAAAACTAACCATTTCCAGTCCTGTGGCCTCTGCTGAGTTTTCCAAACTTGCTGGCATATTGAGTGCAACACTTTGACAGCATCATCTTTCAGGATTTGAAATAGCTCAACTGGAATTCCATCACCTCCACTAGCTTTGTTTGTAGTGATGCTTTCTAAGGCCCACATGACTTCACATTCCAGGATGTCTGGCTCTAGATGAGTGATCACACCATCATGATTATCTGGGTCATGAAGATCTTTTTTATACAGTTCTTCTGTGTATTCTTGCCACCTCTTCTTAACATCTGCTTCTGTTAGCTCCATACCATTTCTGTCCTTTATTGAGCCCATCTTTGCATGAAATGTTCCCTTGGTATCTCTAATTTTCTTGAAGAGATCTCTATTCTTTCCCATTCTGTTGTTTTCCTCTATTTCTTTGCATTGATCACTGAAGAAGGCTTTCTTATCTCTTCTTGCTATTCTTTGGAACTCTGCATTCAGATGCTTATATCTTTCCTTTTCTCCTTTGCTTTTCACTTCTCTTCTTTTCACAGCTATTTGTAAGGCCTCCCCAGACAGCCATTTCGGGTTTTTTTTTTTTTTTTTTGCATTTCTTTTCCATGGGTATGATCCTGATCCCTGTCTCCTGTACAATGGCATGAACATCATTCCATTGTTCATCAGGCACTCTGTCTATCAGATATAGTCCCTTAAATCTATTTCTCGCTTCCACTGTATAATCATAAGGGATTTGATTTAGGTCATACCTGAATGGTCTAGTGGTTTTCCCTACTTTCTTCAATTTAAGTCTGAATTTGGCAATAAGGAGTTCATGATCCGATCAGCCCCTGGTCTTGTTTTTTCTGACTGTATAGAGCTTCTCCATCTTTGGCTGCAAAGAATGTAATCCATCTGATTTTGGTGTTGACCATCTGCTGATTACCATGTGTAGAGTCTTCTCTTGTGTTGCTGGAAGAGGGTGTTTGCTATGACCAGTGCGTTTTCTTGGCAAAACTCTACTAGCCTTTGCTCTGCTTCATTCCGTATTCCAAGGCCAAATTTGCCTGTTACTCCAGGTGTTTCTTGACTTCCCACTTTTGCATTCCAGTCCCCTATAATGAAAAGGACGTATTTTTTGGGTGTTAGTTCTAAAAGGTCTTGTATGTCTTCATAGAACCATTCAACTTCAGCTTCTTCAGCGTTACTGGTTGGGGCATAGGCTTGGATTACTGTGATATTGAATGGTTCTCCTTGGAAATGAACAGAGATCATACTGCGTTTTTGAGACTGCATCCAAGTACTGCATTTCAGACTCTTTTGTTGACCATGATGGCTACTCCATTTCTCCTAAGGGATTCCTGCCTGCAGTAGTAGATATAATGGTCATCTGAGTTAAATTCACCTGTTCCAGTCCATTTTAGTTCGCTGATTCCTAGAATGTCAACGTTCACTCTTACCATCTCCTGTTTGCCCACTTCCAATTTGCCTTGATTCATGGACCTAGCATGCCAGGTTCCTATGCAATATTGCTCTTTATAGCATCGGACCTTGCTTCTACCACCAGTCACATCCACAACTGGGTATTGTTTTTGCTTTGGCTCCATCCCTTCAATCTTTCTGGAGTTATTTCTCCAGTGATCTCCAGTAGCATATTGGGCATTACCGACCTGGGGAGTTCCTCTTTCAGTATCCTATCATTTTGCCTTTTCATACTGTTCATAGGGTTCTCAAGGCAAGAATACTGAAGTGGTTTGCCATTCCCTTCTCCAGTGGACCACATTCTGTCAGACCTCTCCTCCATGACCCACCCGTCTTGGGTGACCCCACATGGCACAGCTCAGTTTCATTGAGTTAGACAAGGCTGTGGTGCATGTGATCAGATTGGCTAGTTTTCTGTGATTAAGGTTTCAGTGTGTCTGCCCTCTGATGCCCTCTCACAACACCTACTGTCTTACTTGGGTTTCTCTTGCCTTGGATGTGGGGTATCTCTTCAAGAATGCTCCAGCAAAGCACAGTCGCTGCTCCTTACCTTGAACGAGGTTGCCTGTCTGACCTCGAACGTGGAGTAGCTCCTCTCGGCCCTCCTGCACCCGTGCAGCCGCCACTCCTTGGACGTGGGGTAGCTCCTCTCAGCTACTCCTGCGCCATCACAGCCTGGCACTCTTGGTGCCATGAGGAGACTGCTGCTGCTGCTGCTAAGTCGCTTCAGTCGTGTCAGACTCTGTGTGACCCCATAGACGGAAGCCAACTAGGCTCCCTCATCCCTGGGATTCTCCAGGCAAGAACACTGGAGTGGGTTGCCATTTCCTTCTCCAATGCATGAAAGTGAAAAGTGAACGTGAAGTCGTTCAGTGGTGTCCGACTCTTAGCGACCCCATGGACTGCAGCCCACCAGGCTCCTCCGTCCATGGGATTTTCCAGGCAAAAGTACTGGAGTGGGGTGCCATTGCCTTCTCCGCATGAGGAGACTAGAGACTAAAAATTCATGTCTGAAAAGCCTGGAGAACTGAGGAAGTTCTAGACTGAGTGATCTAGAACTGTGGATTTAGTGAGGCATCTGGGCTTAAGGATACAACCAAAATGACATACATGCGATGGAATTTATCAGACCAGAATTCAGAAGTTATGGGAGAAGGAGCCCCTGCTCTTCACAGCACTCAGGGTGGTTGTGGGTTTTCTTACTTCATAGCAAGCTAGCAGTCTTTGGTTCCCCTCCCTCTTTGGTGGAGGGGCCACATGCCCCGTGGCTTGAGCCCCCACTGTGGTGTCCAACGAGGAGGCCAGGGTAAAGGATTGCCCGTAGGTGGGCATAGCCACCATTGTGCGGCAGAGTCCTGGTAGTGAAGCAGGAGTGTCAGGGTTAATTTTCTTTGCCTTCAGACTGGGTCTGCTCATCCAAGGCTGGTGGCTCCAGAGGACTTTCATGAACCTTTACTAGGGCTCCAACCCTGCCCCCATCTTCTTTAGATCCTATCTTAGACCCTCAACCCAGGGAGAGAAGCTACATGGACCTATCACCAAGAGCTTGGGCTCTGGAGTCTGATGGTCATTGACTGAGTAAATACTTAGTGAAGGTTTGCTGTGTGCCAGGTACTGTCCTACATGCTTGGGATAACTCAGTGAGCAAAGATCCCTGCCTTACTCAGCAACTTATTTGATTGCTAAGCCTCAGCCTTCCTATCTATAAAATGGAAGTAATAAAAGTATTTGTCTCTAAAAGCATTGTGAAAATTAAAAGATATAATGCATGTATAAGATCTAAGACAATGCAATAAAGGGGAGCTGTGATTATGATCACTGCAATCACTGCTGTTTCACCTTCAGTACAAGAGCGAACAATTCTATTTATCTCTGTATCCCCAGTGCCCAGAACAACACTTGACACTGAGAGGTGCAAATAGAGGGAATAAATGAGCACAGGGCTTCTTCACCACCTCTGCACAAGACCTTCTCCCACCAGGTACTGCTTGACATAATACTCCCGGGCCTACAACATGAGGAGGTACACTATACAGCCCTGTAAAATAACCAAATAATGAAGACTCTTCCTTGCCAGGATGACAGGATCAGTTTCTCCAAGAAGCCATTCTGTTTTAGTCCAGATTTTCTAGTTACTCTAGCAACCTCTTAGCACTTAGATTACTTTCACTGTACTGACTGACATGTATTTCTTTTTGATGGTCTGTAAGACTTACCTCTTTGATCAAACTGGAGCTTTCCAAAAGCAGACATCAGAGCACCCTGCTAAGCTCTGTGGCATTTTTATGCAAATTTGGAAAATTCACCCCTCTGATCAGAAGCAGTCTGACAGGGCACACAGTATGCAGAGTAGAAGGCCTCTTTGTAGGAGGAGAAAGGCCTCCATCCCCCCATATTGATCCAGAGCACACAGTTTGGAGGGCACCATGCCAGTGGGGGTTCTACTCCCTCACCTCTCAACTGAAGGGTTTTGTGTGTCTCCCCACATGCCTGGATTGGCTTCCCCTGGGACCCATACAGTTTTCCAGATGGGAGTGGAGGGTTGGGCTGTGTGAGATCTAGACACCTGGCCCCAGTGCCTAAAGAAGTATACTTTATTTGTGAAAAAGTCACAGAAGTCCTAAACTTTCCACCTAGCTGACACACAAAGATGTGGGCTCCTCAGAAATAACAAATATTTTATTTTATTTTATTTTCTCTATTGTTTTTCTGCTTTTAATTTTATTGGTATCTGCTTCAATGTTATTTCATTTTTTAATTTTTATTTTTACTTTATAATATTACTTTTCAAAAAAAATAACCCTATTTTTAAAACAAATATTTTAATTTAGGACATTTTGTTGTTCTTGTTTATGTTAAGGAGAAATGATATGGCCAGTCTTGACTTTAAAAACATAGAATGGGCTTATAAAACCATCTAGCCTGCTCAGTGAGGAAGAGCTGGGCAGGAAACCCCCCACCCACCCCAGTCTGCATTCAGGTCTGCCCTTTCCAGGGACTGGGGTGGGGTAGGGGTGGCTCTTCCCTGATTGATGTCCCCTGAGATGCTATCAACTTAGGAAAGCTCTTGCCTCTGAAAGCACTTTCCAGAACGTCAGTTAGTGACAAGGAGCAAAAGTTATCCATTATTTTGAAGGAAATGGGATTGAGGGTGTATGAAGGGAGCAGGAACCATTTGGACTGGAAACTTGAGCTCAAAGACAGCCTCCCAAATAGGCACTGGTTTATATGATACCGTTAGATTGGTTTATTGTGTCTAATATAAGCCAAGATGCTACATATTCTGTCACATCAAGAAGAAGAAAATACCCAGGAATAAATCTACCTAAGGAGACAAAAGACCTGTACTCAGAAAGCATGAAAGCTGGCTCCTGCATAGAACACTAAAAACCAACTTTTTAAAGAAGTGCCTATCTTCTGAATGTTAGTGAAGACTTTAAAGGAAAACATGACAGTCTGGTTGAAAAGGTAAAAGACTTTTTGAGCACTTTGTGATCTTGCTAAAGGCTACACGCAGCCAAATGACTCCACCTTCTTCAGCTTTGTATCTGCATGGGTCCATTCATATGCCTCTCTTCTAAATCCAAGTTTTTAACTACTTTTGTTCCAAAAATAATTTTTTAAATGAATCCTATACAAAAGTTTATAACTAGCTTTTTTTTCTCTCTCTCCAAGGACATTTAAGTATCCCTTACAAGGAGTCTGGGGGTAGGTGGTTCCAGAATCATTATAGTAATTAAGCTACATCATAAAGGATCCAGCCTCCTTCTGTCTTTCCTCTATTATCCTCCTCAGATGGTTGACTCTTTCTTTTTTCCTGGTGCTTCTCATCTCACTAACCAGTTCCTTAGCTCGAAACTTTAATGTTACATAGCAAATGGTAATATGTCCTGTGTAAGTAAATTAGTGTATCTATTAAAAATTGAATTTAAGGAATCCCTTGTGGCTCAGCTGGTAAAGAAACCACCTGCAGTGTGGGAAAGCTGGGTTTGATCCCTGGGTTGGGAAGATCCCCTGGAGAAGGGAACGGCTACCCACTCCAGTATGCTGGCCTGGAGAAGTCCATGGGCTATATAGTTCATGGGGTTGCAAAGAGTCAGACATGACTGAATGAATTTCACTCACTGAAAACTATAAGATGCTGATGAAAGAAATCAAAGAAAACATAAACAGATGGAAAGACATACCATGTTCATGGATTGGAAGAATTAATATTGTCAAAATGACTATACTACTCAAAACAAACTACAGATTCAATGCAATCACTATCAAATTACCAACATCATTTTTCACAGAACTAGAATAAAAAAATCTCAAAATTTGCAAGGAGAACCAAAAAAACCCCAAATATCCAAAGCAATCTTGAGAAGGAAAAATGGAGCTGGAGTAATCAAGGTCCTGGTTCAGACTATACTACAAGGCTACAGTCATCAAAATAATACAGTGCTGGGGCAAAAAAATAGAAATATAGATCAATGGAACAGGATAGAAAATCCAGAAATAAAACTACACATTTATGATCAATTAATCTATGACAACAGAGGCAAGATTACAATATTGGAAAGATCCCTTCAACAAACATAGTGGGAAAATTAGACAGCCACCTGTAAAAAAATGAAATTAGATCTTTCATTAACTCATAAATAAGGTCAAAATGGATTAGAGACCTAAATGTGAGACCAGACACTAAAGATCTCCTAGAGGAAAACATAGGCAGAACACTATCTGACATAAATCACAGCAACATCTTTTTCAATCCATCTCCTAGAACAATGGAAATAAAAGCAAAAATAAACAAATGGGACCTACTTAAACTCAAAAGTTTTTCTTTTAAAAACTTAATCAAGTTTTCAAAAGAAAACAATAAACAAAATGAAAAGACAGCCCACTGATTGGGAGAAAACATTTGCAAATGATTTGACTGGTAAGGGATTAGTCTCCAAAATTTACAAACAGCTTATAAGGCTTAACAGCATCAAAGCAAACAATCCACTCAAAAAATGTGTAGAAGACCTAAACAGATATTTCTTAAAAAATAAAAAAATACAGATGGTCAATAGGCACATGAAAAGATGTTCAACATCACTAATTATTAGAGAAATGAAAATCAAAAATACAATGAGATATCACCTCGCATCAGCCAGAATGGTTATCTTCAAAAAAATCCACAAAAAGTGCTGGAGAGGATGTGGAGAGAAGGGAACCCTCCTACACTGTTGGTGGGAATGTAAATAGGTACAGCTACTATAGACAACAATATGGTGGTCCTTGAATAACTAAAATTATAGCTACCATTAGATAAGGTGTTATGTCCAACTGTTTGCAACCCCAAGGATTGTAGCCTACCAGTCTATGAAATTCTCCAGGCAAGAATACTGGAGGGGGTAGCCATCCACTTCTCCAGAGAGCTACCATATGACTCTGTAATCCCACCCCTGGGCATATATCCAGAGAAAAACATGATTTGAAAAGATACGTGCATCCCAATGTTCATTGCAGCACTGTTTACAACAGCCAAGACATGGAAGCAATCTAAATGTCCATCAACAGATGAACGGCTAAAGAAGACATGGGGTGTGTGTGTGTGTGTGTGTGTGTGTGTGTGTGTGTGTGTGTGTGATATTACTCGGCCATTAAAAAGAATGAAATGATGCCATTGGCAGCCACATGGATGGACATAGAAAGCTCATATTGAGTGTAGTACGTCAGACAGAGAAGAGGAAATATCTTATGACATCCCTTTTGTGTAGAATCTAAAAAGAAATGATACAAATGAATGTACTACAAAATAGAAAGAGACTCACTTAGAAAATGAGACATGATTGCTGGGGGAAAGGATAGTTAGGGAGTTTGGGATGAACATGTACACACTGTTATATTTAAAATGGATAACCAACAAGGACCTACTGTATAGCATATGGAACTCTGCTCAATGTTATGTGGCATTGGATAGGAAGGGAGGTTTGAGGGAGAATGGACGGACACATGTATATGTTATGGCTGAGTCCCTGTACTGTCCACCTGGACCTATCACAATATTGTTAATCAGCTATTGCTGTTCAGTTGCTCAGTCATGTTCGACTGTTTGCAGCCCAATGAACTGCAGCACAACAGACTTCCCTATTCTTTACCATTTCTGGGAGTTTCTCAATCTCATGTCCATTGAATTGGTGATGCCATCCAACCATCTCATCTTCTATCATCCCCTTCTCCTCCTGCCTTCAATCTTTCCCAGCATCGGGCCCTTTTCCAATGAGTCAGCTCTTTGTATCAGGTTGTCAAAGTGTTGGAGTTCCAGCTTCAGCATCAGTCCTTCCAGTAAATGTTCAGGGTTGATTTCCTTTAGGATTGACTGGTTTAATCTCCTTGCAGTAGAAGGGACTCTCAAGGGACTCAGTTAGAAAGCATCAATTCTTTGGCACTCAGCCATTTTTATGGTCCGACTCACATCTGTACATGACTACTATAAAAATCATGGCTTTGGCTATACAAACCTTTGTTGGTGAAGTGAGGTCCTGCCTTTTAATACTCTGTCTAGATTTGTCATAGCTTTCCTTCAAAGGAGCAAGCATCTTTTAATTCATGGCCACAGTGATTTTGGATTAAAAAAATAATAAAGTCTGTTACTGTTTCCATTGTTTCCCCATCTATTTGCCATGAAGTGATGGGACTGGATGCCATGACCTTGTTTTTTGAATGCTGAGTTCTCAGCCTGCTTGTTCACTCTCCTCTTTCACCTTCATCAAGAAGCCCCTTAGTTCTTCTTCACTTTCTGCTGCAAGAGTGGTAACATTTGCATATCAGAGGTTATTGATATTTCTCCCAGCAATCTTTATTCTATCTTGAGCTTCATCCAGACCAGCATCCACATGACATACTCTACATATAAGTTAAATAAGGAGGGTGACAACAAATAGCCTTGATACTCCTTTCCAAATTTTGAACCAGTACATTGTTCCATGTCTGGTTCTGTTACCCCTTAATCTGCATATATATTTCTCAAGAGGCAAGTAAGGTGGTCTGGTATTCCCATCTCTTTAAGAATTTTTCATAGTTTGGTGTGATCCACACAGTCAAAAGCTTTAACAATGAAGCAGAAGTAGATATTTTTCTGGAATTCCCTTGCTTTCTCTATGATCCAATGAATGTTGGCAATTTGATCTCTGATTCCTCTGCCTTTCCTAAATCCAGCATGTATATCTGAAAGTTCTTTGTTCACAAACTGTTGAAGCTTAGCTTGAAGGATTTGGAGCATCACTTTGCTAGCATGTGAAATGACTGCAATTGCATAGTAGTTTGAACATTCTTTGGCATTACCCTTCTTTGTGGTTGGAATGAAAACTGACCTTTTCCATTCCTCTGATCACTGCTGAGTTTTCCAAATTTCCAATGGCATTTTGAGTGCAGCATCATCTTTTAAGACTTGAAATAGCTCAGCTGGAATTCCATCACCTCCACTAGCTTTGTTTGTGGTAATGCTTCCTAAGGTCCACTTGACTTCACACTCCAGCATTTCTGAATCTAGGTGAGTGATAACCATTGTGGTTATCCCGGTCATTAAAACCGTTTTTGTATAGTTCCTCTGTATATTCTTGCCACCTCTTCTTCATATCTTCTGCTTCTGTTAGGTCCATACTGTTTCTATCCTTTATTGTGCCCTTCTTTTCAGGAAATATCCCTTGGTATCTCTAATTTTTCTTGATGAGATCTCTAGCCTTTACCATCCTATTGTTTTCCTCTATTTCTTTGTGCTCTTCACTTAAAGCCTCCTTATCTCTCCTTACTATTATTTGGAACTTTGCATTCAGATGTGCATCTTCCTTTTTCTCCTTTGCCTCTAGCTTCTCTTCTTTTCTCAGCTATTTGTAAGGCCTCCTTAGACAACCATTTTCCTTTTTGCATTTCTTTTTCTTGGGGATGGTTTTGGTCACTGCCTCCTATACAGTGTTAAGAACCTCTGTCCATAGTTCTTCAGGCAATCTGTCAGATCCAACCCCTTGACTCTATTTGTCACTTCCACTGTATAAGCATAAGAGATTTGATGGAGGTCATACCTGAATGGCTTAGTGGTTTTCCCTTCTTTCTTCAACTTAACTGTGAATTTTGCAATAAGGAGCTGATGATCTGAACCACAGTCAGCTTCAAGTCTTGTTTTTGCTGACTGTATAGAGCTTCTTTACCTTTGGCTGCAAAGAATATAATCATCTAATTTTGATATTGACCATCTGGTGATGTCCATGTGTAGAGTTCTGTCTTGTGTTGTTGGAAGAGGGTGTTTGCTATGACCAGTATGTTCTCTTGGCAAAACTCTGTTAGCCTTTGCCTTGATTCATTATGTACTCCAAGGCCAAACTTGACTGTTAATACAGGTATCTCTTGATTTCCTACTTTTGCATTCAAGTCCCCTATTATGAAAAGGACATCTTTTGGGGGTGTTGGTTCTAGAAAGTCTGTTAGGTCTTCATAGAACTGTTAAACTTCAGCTTCTTTGGCATTAGTGTTTGGGTATAGGATTGAATTATAGATGTTCAATTCCAGATATTCAAGCTGGGTTTAGAAAAGGCAGAGGAACCAGAGATCAAATTGCCAACATCCGCTGGATCATTGAAAAAGCAAGAAAGTTCCAGAAAAACATCTATTTCTGCTTTATTGACTATGCCAAAGCCTTTGGCTGTGTGGATCACAATAAACTGTGGATAACTCTTAAAGAGATGGGAATACCAGACCACCTGACCTGCCTCTTGAGAAATCTATATGCAGGTCAGGAAGCAACAGTTAGAACTGGACATGGAACAACAGACTGTTCCAAATTGGGAAAGAAGTAAGTCAAGGCTGTATATTGTCATCTTGCTTATTTGACTTATATGCAGAGTACATCATGAGAAATGCTTGACTGGAAGAAACACAAGGTGGAATCAAGATTGCCAGGAGAAATATCAATAACCTCAGATAGGCAGATGACACCACCCTTATGGCAGAAAGTGAAGACGAACTAAAGAGTTTCTTGATGAAAGTGAAAGAGGAGAGTGAAAAAGCTGGCTTAAAGCTCAACATTCAGAAAACGAAGATCATGGCATCCGGTCCCATCACTTCATGGGAAATAGATGGGGAAACAGTGGAAACAGTGTCAGACTTTATTTTTGGGGGCTCCAAAATCACTGCAGATGGTGATTGCAGCCATGAAATTAAAAGATGCTTACTCTTTGGAAGGAAAGTTATGACCAACCTAGACAGCATATTCAAAAGCAGAGACATTACTTTGCCAGTGAAGGTCTGTCTAGTCAAAGCTATGATTTTTCCAATAGTCATGTATGGATATGAGAGTTAGACTATAAAGAAAGCTGAGCATTGAGGAATTGATGCTTTTGAACTGCGGTATTGGAGAAGACTCTTGAGAGTCCCTTGGACTGCAAGGAGATCCAACCAGTTAATCCTTATGGAAATCTGTCCTGAATATTCATTGGAAGGACTGATACTGAAGCTCCAATAATCTGGTCACCTGATGCGAAGAACTGACATTTGAAAAGACCCTGATGCTGGGAAAGATTGAAGGCTTTTTCTGCGTCTATTGAGATGATCATATGGTTTATATCTTTCAGTTTGTTAATATGGTGTATCACATTGATTGATTTGTGTATATTGAAGAATCCTCGCATCACTGGAATAAATCCAACTTGATCATGGTGAATGAGCTTTTCATTGTGTTGCTGAATTCTGTGTGCTAAAATTTTGTTGAGGACTTTTGCATCTATGTTCATCAGTGATATTGGCCTATAGTTTTCTTTTTGTGTGTTGTTTTTGTCTGGTTTTGGTATTGGGCTGATGGTGGCCTTGTAGAACGAGTCTGGAAGTGTTCTTTCATCTGCAAGTTTTTGAAAGAGTTTTAGAAGGATAGGCATTAGCTCTTCTCTAAATGTCTGATAGAATTCTCCTGTGAAGCCATCTGGTCCTGGGCTTTTCTTTTTGGGGAGATTTTTGATCACAGCTTCCATTTCAGTGCTTGTAATTGGGTTGTTCATAAGTTCTACTTCTTCCTGGTTCAGTCTTGGAAGATTGAACTTTTCTAGGAATCTGTCCATTTCTTCCAGGTTATCCTATTGTCATATAGTTGTTCATAATAGTCTCTTATAATCCTTTGTATTTCTGCACTGTCTGTTGTAATCTCTCCTTTTTCATTTCTCATTTTGTTGATTTGATTCTTCTCTTTTTTTTTTATTCCCTGATGAGCCTGGCTAAAGGTTTTTCAGTTTTGTTTATCTTCTCAAAGAACCAACTTTTACTTTTATTAATCTTTACTATTGTTTCTTTCACTTCTTTTTCATTTATTTCTGCTCAGATCTTTATGATTTCTTTCCTTCTACTAATTTTGGGTTTTTTTCTTCTTCTTTTTCTTCTTCCAGTTGTTTTAGGCATAAAGTTAGGTTGTATCTTTGATGTTTTTTTTTTTTTCTTGAGGTAGGATTGACTTTCTAGAAACTTCTCTCTTGGAACTGCTTTTGCTGCACCCCATAGGTTTTCAGTTGTTGTGTTTTCATTGTCATTTGTTAGTAGAAATTTTTCACTTCCTTTTTGATTTCTTCAGTAATCCATTGGTTATTTAGAAATGTCTTGTTTAATCTCCATGTGTTTGTGTTTCTTAGTTTTTTTCTTGTAACTGATATCTAGTCTCATAGCATTGTGGTCAGAGAAAATGCTTGATATGATTTCAATTTTCTTAAATTTACAGAGGTTTGATTTGTGACTCAAGATGTGGTCTAACCTGGAGAATGTCCCATGTGCACTTGAGAAGAAGGTGGATGCTTCTGAGTTTGGATGGAATGTCCTGAAGATATCAGTGGGATCCATCTCACCTAACGTATCATTTAAGACTTGTGTTTTCTTATTAATTTTCTGTTTTAATGATCTGTCCACTGGTGTGAGTGTGGTGTTAAAGTCTCTTACTATTATTGTGTTACTGTCAATTTCTCCTTTTATGTCTGTTACTGTTTGTCTTATGTATTGAGGTGCTCCTATGTTGGGTGCATAGATATTTGCAATTTTTATGTCTTCCTCTTGGACTTATCCCTTGATCATTATGGAGTGTCCTTCCTTATCTGTTGTAATATTCTTTATTTTAGGATCTATTTTGTCTGATTTGAGGATTGCTACTCCAGCTTTATTTTGTTTTCCATTTGCATGGAATATATCTTCCATCCTCTCACTTTCAGTCTATGTGTGTCTTGAGGTCTGAAGTGGGTTTCTTGTGGACAGCATATATATGGGTCTTATTTTTGTATCCATTCAGCCAGCCTGTGTCTTTTGGTTGGATCATTTAATCCACTTACATTTAAAGTAATTATTGTTACATATGTTCCTATTTCCATTATCTTAATTGTTTGGGGTTGATTTTGTAGATTTTTTTTTCCTTCTCTTGTATTTTCTCACTATATAAGCCCATTTAACATTTGTTGTAAAGCTGGTTTGTTGATACTGAATTCTCTTAACTTTTGCTTGTATGAAAAGCTTTTTATTTCTCCATCAATTTTGACTGAGATCCTTACCAGGTACACTAATCTTGGTTGTAGATTTTTCCCTTTCAGTACTTTAAATATATCCTGCCATTCCCTTCTGGCCTGCAGAGCTTCTGCTGAAAGATTAGTTGTTAAGCATATAGTGTTTCCCTTGTATGTTACTTGTTCCTTCTCCCTTGCTGCTTTTAATATTCTTTTTTTGCATTTAGTCTTTGTTAGTTCAATTAGTATGTGTCTTGGCATGTTTCACTTTAGGTTTATCCTGCGCTTTGGGGACTCTTCACCGCTTGGACTTGATTCACTATTTCCTTTTCCATGTTTGGGAAATTTTCAACTATAATCTCTTCAAATTTTTTTCCCTTTCTTTTTCTCTTCTTCTTCTGGGACCCCTATAAATTAAATGTTGGTGCATTTGATATTGTCCCAGAGGTATCTGACACTATCCTCAATTCTTTTCATTCTTTTTACTTTATTCTGCTCTTCAGAATGAAGTTATTTCATTTTGGTGGAAATAGATAATTTATAATGGTTGAAGTTATTTCCACCATTTTATCTTTCAGCTCACTGATTCGTTCATCTCCTTCAGATATCTGCTACTGATTCCTGCTACAGTATTTTTAATTTCAGTAATTGTGTTGTCTGTCTCTGTATGTTCCTTCTTTAATTCTTCTAGGTCTTTGTTAACTATTCTTGCATTTTCTCCATTTTGTTTTCAAAGTTTTTTATTTCATCTTTACTCTCATTATTCTGATTTCTTTTTCAGGTAGTTTGCCTATTTCCTCTTCATTTATTTGGATCTCTCTGTTTCTAGGTTGTTCCCTCATTTGTGCAGTATTTCTCTGCCTTTTCATTATTTTTGGTAGCTTATTGTGTTTGAGGTCTCCTTTCCCCATGATTCAGGGTTGAATTCTTTCTTCCTTTTGGTTTCTGTCCTCCTATGGTTGGTCCAGTGGTTTGTGTGGTCTTCATATATGGCGAGATTTGTGCTGAGATTTTTTCTTCTTATGGGCAAGGGTGAGTGAGGTGGTGCTCCTGTCTGCTGCTGACTGGGTTTGTATTTTTGTTGTGTTTGTTGTTTAGGTGAGGCATGCTGCACAGGGTGCTACTGGTGGTTGTGTCATACCAGGTCTTGTGTTCAAGTGGCTTCTTTTCTGTGAGTTCTCACTATTTGATACTCCCGAGGGTTAGTTCTCTGGTAGTCTAGGGTCTTGGAGTCAGTGCTCCCACTCCAAAGGCTCAGGGTTTGATCTCTGGTCAGGAATGAAGATTCCACAAGTGGTTTGTTATGACATTGATATTGACATTGACATTGAAGTCGCTCAGTTGTGTCCAACTCTTTGCAACCCCATGGACTGTAGCCTACCAGGCTCCTCCGTCCGTGGAATTTTCCAGGCAAGAACACTGGAGAGGGTTGCCATTTCCTTCTCCAGGAGATCTTTCCGACCCAAGGATCAAACCTGGGCCTCTCGCATTGTAGGAAGACGCTTTACCGTCTGAGCCACCAGGGAAGTCCCAAACAAGAAACCAAAGATGAACCCCACACAAATGGCAATTATAAAATCAGGCAAATAATAAATAAAATAATGGAATATATGCATACACATGTACATCCATGAGCAAAGTCTAAGCAGTCCAACAAAAATAAAGTACAACAGATTGACCTAGAGAACAAAGAAAATCAAACAATATATTTACCAGTTAAGAACAAAACTAGCTAAAGCACAAACTGGAAAACAAAACTAAAGCAAGGTGCTAACTGGAGAATAAAGCAATGAAAATAAAACTAGCAAATATGTTGAGAGGAAAGGAAAGAAAGAAAAGAAAAAAAGAATAGATACGCAATGTTAAATAGAGGTAGATAAAGAAAATTTATATATATCAAAGGGTAACTGCAAGGGGAAAAGATCAATAGGAAGAGCAAACAAAGGAATAAATTTAGAAAATAGAATAATAGATTTAAAAAATTAAAATTAAAAAGGAGGAAAACTCCACAGAACTGCAAGAGCCTAATGTAGAGGCAGAGGTTTATAAAATCAATAAAAATTGCTGACTGAAGAAAAAAAATGAAAAAAGAAGGCTCAAAACCTTGATCAGATTTCATAGTGCCAATAAAGTCAACAACTACAACAGAAAGGGAAATGAAAGAAAAAAAATTCAAAAGAATCTACAGAGCAAGTCAAAACATAATATTCTTATTTATTATTCCATAAATGTTTTTCTTGAGTCACTGCTGTTAGAGTCCTTTCCTTTGCTGGGAGTCACTGTCCACCTCACCTCCCTAGGATGCCCTCCAACACTGTGCCCGTCCCTGGACCTGCTGTGGGGGCAGCTTAGATTCTAATCTGGTCCTTCTCCTGTGTGTCCTTGCCTCCAGTGCCCACAGCTATCAGAACTAGTGTGTTTTCTTTTATGGGGGCTCTCAATGGCCTTTTATATATTCCATAGACACCGAGTCTGTCTAGTTGACCGTGTGGATTTAATCTGCAGCTGGTGGGAAGGTTTTGGGTCTTCTTCCTTAGTCACACTGCCCCTGGGTTTCAATTGGGCTTTTATTTCCACTTCTGCATGTGGGTCAGACTTTCTGTGTGGCTCAGACAGTAAAGCATCTGCCTACAATGTGAGAGACCTGGGTTCGATCCCTTGGTTAGGAAGATCCTCTGGAGAAGGAGATGGCAACCCACTCTAGTACTCATGTCTGGAAAATCCCATGGACAGAGGAGCCTGGTAGGCTACAGTCCATGGGGTCGCAAAGAGTCGGACACGACTAAGCGACTCACTTTCGCTTTTCACTTTCTGCATGTGGGTAGTCCACTGGGGTTTGCTCCCGAGGCTGCTCTGAGGGACTTTGGTTTGAAACTGTGAGGGCCAGGTGTGGAGGTGGTGCAGCTGCTTGGGTTGCAGGGGTTTTGGCAGCACCAGGTACTCAGAGGGGTTGGCAGCTAGAGAAGCAGGAAATACAGTGCTCTAGAAGGGTATGGCAACCAGTATTGGCCAATGTGCTCCAGTATTCTTGCCTGGAGAAACCCCTCCCTGACAGAGAACCCTGGAAGGCCACAGTCTACAGGGTCACAAAGGGTCAGACACTACCAAAGCGATCCTGCGCACATAGACACAGGACGTTTTCTGCCTGTGGCAGCTCTGCCCCAGGGACAGTTGAATGTGAAGGTGGTGCAGCTGCTTGGCTTGTGGGGACCCTGGTGGCACCAAGTGTGCAGGGACACAGACTGCCTCTGACACAGGAGTTATGGCCCTCTCGCAGTCTTTTTTCAAGCCTCTTGTGGCTGGTGATCAGAAGGCCTCTTTGGCCAGTCTTTCTCCATAGCTCCATCTGTTCAGGCACTTAGAGGGCTCCCTTGCCTGGGGTCCTTCTCTGTTGTTAGTGTGTCAGGCACATAGAGGGGCCCCCGGCTGAGGTCCTACTCTGTAGATCGGCACATCAGGCACTTAAAGGAGCAGAGCACAGGGCTCCTGCTCTGTGTTCAGTGCGTCAGACGTTTGATGGGCCAGCCTCTCTATTGTTCAGCTGCCAATGCTGGCATGTGGGGAGAGAGAGGCTATGGGGATGGCTCCACCCCATACATGTGACTCAGCAGTATCGCCTTGCTTCCATGGTGCCTGGCTTTCCTCCACAGGCATTTCCCACCACTATCTCCTCCCTCGCATCCCCTCGGTCTGTCTCTCCACAGTCAACAGCAGCTCTCGCCCTGAGATTTCTCCACAATCCCCAATCTCCAGCTCCCAGCCACTGCCCCTTCCAGGGGACCAGCATTCCTGTCCAAGGTATGTATGGCTGCTGCAAGGACTGTCTGATTCTCATTCCATTTAGGCTGCCACAGATCAGCTGTTTCACTCTCAGCCTTAAATGTTTCTCCCTTGACTCAGACAATTGCCCCTATACGGGGATGGGACCCCTGCCTCAGTTCCCCCACCCGCCGAGGGCAGGTCCAGTCCTACTAACACTCACGCTTTCCCCCCTGGCTCCTTCATCCTCCCGAGTTTTGCGTGGGTCTACAGATTCTTTTCCGCTGGTCAGGTCCTCCTGTCCACTCTCAGCTGGTGTCCCGCTTGCACGTCTGTGTCTGAAGGTGTATTCCTGATGTATCCACAGAGAGAGATGTACTCCACGTCCACCTACTCCTCTGTCATCTCGTTTGTAGAATTTTTGATGATGGCCATTCTGATTGGTGTGAGGTGATATTTCATTGTAGTTTTGATTTGCATTTCTCTGATAATGAGCGATGTTGCAATGGGGTGAGAGGTGGGAGGGAGGTTCAAGGGAGAAGGGACATATGTATACCTATGGCTGATTCATGTTGGTGTATGCAGAAACCAACACAATATTGTAAAGTAATTCAGTTCAGTTCAGTTCAGTCGTTCAGTAGTGTCCAACTTTTTGTGACACCATGGACTGAAGCAGGCCAGACTTCCCTGTCCATCACCAACTCCCAAAGCTTTCTCAGACTCATGTCTATCGAGTTGGTGATGCCATCCAACCATCTCATCCTCTGTCATCCCCTTCTCCTCCTACCCTCAATCTTTCCCAGCAGCAGGGTCTTTTCAATTAAGTCAGTTCTTCCCATCAGGTGGCCAAAGTATTGGAGTTTCAGCTTCAGCTTCAGCTCTTCCAATGAATATTCAGGACTGATCTCCTTCAGAATAGACTGGTTGGATCTCCTTGCAGTCCAAGGAACTCTCAAGAGTCTTCTCCAACACCACAGTTCAAAAGCATCAATTCTTCAGTGCTCAGTTTTCTTTATAGTCCAACTCTCACATCCCTATGTGACCACTGGAAAAACCATAGCTTTGACTAGACGGACCTTTATTGGTAAAATAATGTCTCTGTTTTTTAATAGGTTGGTCATAGCTTTTCTTCCAAGGAGTGAACATCTTTTAATTTCATGGCTGCAGTCACCATCTGCATCTTGAGAACCCCATGAACAGTATGTAAAGTAATTTTTCTCTGATTAAAAGTAAATAAAAAATTTTAAAAGTACATGGAGTTTGGGGGAGATTCAGCAAGGGCTGTAGCTCAACTATGTGGGGTGGGGGGGACCAAAAAAGTTGAATTCAACTTCTCTAAAGAACTATGGCTTGAAAAATAAATAAGTTAGACTTCTGGGGAAATCATCTTCTCTCTCTTCCCCATGTTTGTTATTTCTCTGGACCCAAGCTGTTCCCTCCTGTGACAGGAAGAAGGAAAATGTGGGCCCGATGGCACAGCCTCAGGATGAGGGCCTGGGCACAGGGAGCGGGGTGGGATGGAAAGGGAACCCAAGAGTCCAAGTTGCTAAACATCACCCTGAGAGTTCTCTCCGGTCTTGCACAAGAAGGAGCCCTCCTGGTTCTCTCAAATCCCACATGCAATCAATTCAACAGACACAGAAAGAGTGTGTTTTCCTTACTGAGCCAAGGGGCTAGAACATAGAGCTGGAGGAGACTTAGGTTTCTTACTTCCAGTAGCTCAGAGCCTGAAGTGGCCAGGATAGGGGATACCTAAGCCAATAATTAGAAACACTGATATATGCTATAAAATGTGTTCAGGTGCTATCAGAGCAGAGAGGTTGAAGCAAGTGACTCCAGAAAAGACTGGAGAGAGGCTGACATTTAAGCTGGCCCCACAGACATGCAGGAGTTCAGCTAATGGATAAGGAGGCTAGAACTTTCCCCAGCAAGGCCATTAGGGGGACAAGGACCCTTGCAGGAGGCTGAGCTTTGGAGGAGAGAACCCACTGAAATCTGGCAAGAGCTCTTGGGGTGGGGGGAAGGATGGGGGAGTGAGTGGGAGAGTGTAGCAGAGTCCAAGGAATGAGGCTGAGGGAATCCAGAGATGGCTTCAAGAGAGGCACCACTTACCCCATTTACCATCAGACTTAAACAGCACAAACAAGAGGGCAGAGGTTAAGATATCATTCTCACTCTCCCAGGCCCTGTGTGGCTACAGGAGTGAGAAGTGGTCAGGGAGCAGGGGGCTCACAATAGTTTACTACAAATCCAGCTTCCTCTGCCCATGAGGGTACTGTGCCCTTCCCTTCATCCAGGCCAGGCAGCAGGACTCCCACCTGGCCTGGGCTAGTTCCAGAGCTGATGGAAGTTTCCATGAGCTGAGGCTGCTCCCTCTCTAGAGTATCAGTGGAGCAGTGTAAGTTTAGGAAGATTCTAGGAAAACCACTAACTGAATGCTTTTAGAGAGAAAGTTTGTCTTTTGAAACAAGCAGAAAACCTGTCCGGGGGTTGCAAAGCACCAATTTGGAAGGGCTAGGCCAGAGAGTCCATCTCTCAATGAGGCTTCTGGTCCTCTGCTCACAGACACAATTTATTACTTCCTGCTGATTTCCTGCCATAACCCACCAGAGGTTGGCTGAGTTATCAACATCCTTGGAGACCTAGGGCTCAATGTGACTCCTTTAAAAATCTTTGTTTCATCTTTCTGGTGACTTGGGTTTCCCCATTAACCTAATAAAACTTGCCTGAAAATTTGTAAGAACACCCAGGATCATGGCCCCTGGACTGCCTCTGCAGGGCAGCCAGCACGAGGTTGGGAAGACTCCTTTGGCAGTAGGGGCCCCTGGGAAAGTAGTAGTCTCAGAGCACAAGAAAGACAAAACCAGCCAGAGCTGATGTACTTACCCTGGGCTCCCAGAACAAGAGGAAAAGTCATTTTTAGCCTGTTAAGAAAAGCTTTTGCTTGCAACACAGTGGCTCTTGGGCTGAAAGACCTCAGGGGGAGCCCACAGGGACTGCATACCAGGTGGCAGAGAGAATGGAATGGAATGACCCTCCTAAGTTCTCCTGAAAGCTTCTGCTTCCTTACACGCAGCACCAAGCAGCCATTTCCCACACACATCCCCGCTTCCCCACAGCTTCCAGGGCCCAGCCCACGCTCCCCAACAGCACCCACTCACCTGCCCAGGCCACAGACTACAGCATGGTGCTGGCTCAGGGACGGACTCCAGCCCTAGCAGCTCGCCCTCCTTTATCAGGGCTCCCTGTTGCCCTACAGCCGGGGGTGTTGAAATCAGGCGAGGGCAGAGGCAGGACGCGGGGGCAGGGGTGTGACACGGAGGTCTAGGTGTCGAGTAGCCGGATTGGCAAACCTGACACAATGCCTTTGAGCAATCCCTGGTTTTCTGGAACAAGCATGGAGTAAATTGGGCTCTTATCATTGCCAAACCAGGAGACAAATGGAGGGAAAAGAAAAGTGCTTCTAAACCTTTTGCTGGGCAGGCATGACTCTGATTTTCTCGGGGTAGGCTGGTAAGAACCATAAGCAGTCACAGACTTAGGTTTCAAAAGAGGAGAAACACCTCCTGAGTCAGGGAGCTGGCTTCCAGCCCAGCCTACCTGCTTGTTTCAACATAGCCTTCTCCAAAACTCAGGTAACCTCTCTGTAAGATAACAGTGTTGCAAATATAATCTATATACCACAATAGTAATGTTTTTATTACCGTCCTCATGATAGTAATATTTTTATATCCATTGAGAAAAATATATAGTGACAAATAGCAACTATGAATTTACTAATGTTTTTAAATGCCCATGTTTCTTATAAAGAATTGTAGGGACCTTTATTAGTTTGCCACGGCTGCTGTAACCAAATACCTCAAACTGCTGGCTTGAAGAAACAGAAATTTATTCTCTTACACTTCAGGAGGCTAGAAGATTGAAATCAAGGTATTAGCAGGCCCATCTTCCTCCAAAATTTCTAGGGAAGAATCTTTCCTTGCCTCTTCCATCTTCTGATGGCTTCTGGTGTTCTTTGGCTTGCAGCAGCATCATTCCAATCCAGGGTGATCCCATCTTGAGATTCCTACCTTAATTACATTTGCAAAAAATCCTTATTCAAGTAAAGTCACATTCTGAAGTATGGTAGAGATACTGTGGGATGGGCAGCATTTGGCCACTGCAGGACCTACTGGGACACGTTACTTATTTTGTCTGAAGACAATGGCCAGTGATTGCATCACCTCCAGGGTCCCGGTAAGACTCTGAGCTTCTCGGGGGTCCGCTCTTTGGTCCTTGGCCTTAATGTGAGTGACCTGAACGATTGAGTGGGAATGTCCGGCGGCAGCAGGCTCTGGAGTCAAGTTGCCTGTGTGTGAATCCCAACTTTGCCGTCTACTAACTGTGTAGCCTTGAACATGTTTCTTTAATTTCTCTGGACTCCGGTTTCTTCTGCTATAAAGAGAAGTCCTCGGAAGATGGCCATGAAGGCACTGCCTGCAGGTCACTGTCATTCCTGGGGCTGCCTGGCCCTCATCCTTCTGCCCAATCTCTGTGAATGTCAGAGATCAGGGTTCTGGTCACTTCTGTGAGCTCTCTGAGAGGGTAAGACTTCTGTGCCCTTCTCAACTTCTCTTTCACATGGAGATCCTGCAAAGGAGCCTGTTCAGAGTCACCTGGGATCTATAGAGGTGCCGCAGATCCTGCAATGTGGGAAGAAGTAGGAAGTGAAAACTAGGAGACTTTGAGAAGCTTCTCCAGAGAGCCAGGTGGCCTCCTTTTCTTGCCCCCAACTCCCATACACACAGCTGACCTGTCAGCTTTGAGGTTTTCTGACTGTGCTTTATGTCACCAAAAGATCCCTGCATTGGTGGCACACTCAGGAGTCTGTTCTTGTTGTTCAGTCGCGAAGTCCAACTCTTTGTGACCCCATGGACTGCAGCACAGCAGGCTTCTCTGCCCATTACTATCCCCCAAGTTTCCTCAAACTCATATCCAGTAATGCCATCGAAACATCTCATCCTCTGTCACCCCTTTCTCCTCTTGCCCTCAATTTTTCCCAGCATCAGGGTATTTTCTGATGAGTCAGCTCTTCGCATCAGGTTGCTAAAGTACTGGAGTTTCAGCTTCAGCATCAGACCTTCCAATGAATATTCAGGACTGATTTCCTTTAGGATGGACTGGTTGGATCTCCTTGCAGTCCAAGGGACTCTCAAGAGTCTTCTCCAGCACCGCAGTTTGAAAGCATCAATTCTTTGGCACTCAGCCTTCTTTATGGTTCAACTCTCACATCCATACATGGAATGTATGGAAAAACCATACTGGAAAAACCATAGCTTTGACTCTTCAGACCTTTGTCAGCAAAGTAATGTCTCTGCTTTTTAAAATGCTGTCTAGGTTTCTCATAGCTTTCCTTCCAAGGAGCAAGTGTCTTTTAATTTTATGACTGTAGTCATCATTGATTTTGGAGCCCAAGAAAATGAAACCTGATACTCTTTCCACATTTTCCCCATCTGAAAGTTCTCAGTTCACTTACTGCGGAAGCCTAGCTTGAAGGATTTTGAGCAAAATCTTGCTGGGGTGGGGAAAGAGTGCAATTGTATGGTAATTTGAATTTGGGATTGAAATGAAAACTGCCTCAGGATTCTGAGTCACTCTAGACGCTGAGCTGCCCCAGTCACCCAGGGTCTCCACTGTGCCTAGTAGCCCCACCATTGTCATCAGCACCTTGGTTAGTGTAGCTACTTCTTTTCTTTCCCCTGATTACCTCATTCCTGTTACTCTCTCCTGAGACAGACTGCTCTTTTCCTTCCTGCTGCTGCTAAGTCACTCCAGTCATGTCTGACTCTGTGCGACCCCATAGACGGCAGCCCACCAGGCTCCCCCTTCCCTGGGATTCTCCAGGCAAGAACACTGCACTGGGTTGCCATTTCCTTCTCCAATGCATGAAAGTGAAAAGTCAAAGTGAAGCCACTCAGTCGTGTCTGACTCTTAGCGACCTACCAGGCTCCTCCATCCATGGGACTTTCCAGGCAAGAATACTGGGGTGGGGCGCCATTGCCTTCCTAGCCCTTATCCTAATTTGAAATTATGTACTTATTTTTGTGAGTTTATGTATTGCATGTGTGTCTCTCTCATTCGACTGAGAGCCCCAAGAGTGAGAATCATGTCTGTCCACTACTGTGTGTTGTTAGCCCCAGTGGTTTGGCACATAGAATAGTCCTTAAGAAATATCTGAAAATATGGAGGGAATTGACTATTGAGTATTATTTCCTCACTCCCCTCACCACTCAATGTCAAACGCTCAGAAAGGATCTCATTGATGAGAGAAGTGCAAACCTCCCCTTAAAACCTCTTACTATTAATAGAGGCTGTGCTCCCATATTGCAGTTGAGGAAACAGATGCCAGATAACTTGTAAACTGCTCACTGCTGGATAAAACAGAGCCAGAGCTGGAGGGGAGGCTCCCAGGCTCTTTCCTTTCCTACCTGGGAATCTTCAGATGGGCGTCAGTCGCAGTCAGGGGCAGACCTTGACGCTGGCCACTGTGGCCATTAGTTGTGCAGAAATGCACGTCTGGGAGTCCCTACAACCCTCTGGCAATGAAGAACACACTGAGCCCTCTCTGGCCATGCAGACTGTGATCTCATCTGTCCAAACGTCAGCTTGTTTCCTAATCCTGGGGGCCCACATCCCAGTGGAAGCTGCTTTCCTCACAGATAACAACAGGCTTGCATCTGAAGCAGCTGGCATGCCTTTGGTACCAGAACTGAGAGGTGAGGATTGAGTCTAGCTAGTGTGGGCCAAGGCCAGAACTATAGCCCATTCATTTCCCCATGCTTCTCCCCCACTTCCTCCTTCAGGCTCTGACATTCCATGTAGACACCTTCCTTCCTCATCCTCCCTTCTCTCTTTCTCACTCTATTTGGATCTCTCCTTCTATTCTTCTCTCCCCTGTTTCTATATATGATTATTAGTGTAAAGTAATTTTCATTCTATTTGTTGAAGCATTAGAAAACATAAACCTAAAATAGGTTTATGTGTTGCCTATTAGAGCCTGGAATTCTATACCTTATTACAAAGAAATAAAGACTTCCTCAATATATTGTTAAAGGGAAAAGCACAGTGTACCCATTGCACACAGCAGATCGAACAGAGGTGTTTACTCTCTTCTGAAACTCCCTCAAAATAGCAACTACAGAATTAAAATGGTATAAATCAACTGGGACAAAGTAAATGGAAGAGAAGACTAAAACAGACAAGAGATGTCAACAAGGGTTTGGAAGATGGAACAGAATGAATAAGTAGAACGCAGTCAGCAGACCTGAAAAAGGTGAACCCTCACACTGCAGGTGAGGCATGCGCAGGAGGTAAGGGGCTTATACCAAGGCCCCTGGAAGGCGCAGGAGTTGGCAGAAAACTGTGAAGCAGAATGAAGCTGACAACAGTAAGTAGGAGTGAACAGTTTAGACCCCCGGGATCCTCTTTTCATCCCCATAAAACACAAGATGAACTGGAGCGACTGTAGATTTGGAAACGTGTTGTCCAGCAGAGTGGAGTGGGGATGGGGTGGGGAGTACCAGACCGAAGACTGAGCCTGACAACTGGAGAGTCAAATGGAAGTCTCTGAAAGTTTCTGGGAAGCTCAGACCAACCAGGCCTTCCCTCCACTAGATCCTCAAGCAGAGCATGAACAAACTCCTCTCAGGAAAACCAATCAGCCTTAAAAAAATTACTAGAAGTCAGACTATCAAAACTCAAATGATGTCTTAAACTGAACAGCCATGTCCCTCTCCCATCACCCACAAGGTGGGGGCCCTTAGATAAGAAGCTACCAAGCCCCCGGAGCTGCCAGTATTGATGACTCATTATTGCATATGGAAGAGAAGCCAGGATCACCAGATATTTGAGGAAAGATGCCCCACATGAAAGATGGATCAAAACAAACAGAAAAAAAGGAACTTGGAGAAATCAGTGAGGGCTTCTGATTTGCTAACCTTAAATGTATATGTGCTGACTGTTAACAATGAGTACATATTACCTTTACTTTTTTACTTTTATTATTTTAAAAAATTTAGTCTCCTTGCTTGCTGTATACCTTCTAGAGAACAAGTACCATGCCAGGCACTGGGGACCCCGAGATGAATTCACAGCCCCTGTGCCTGTGGAGCTTGCAACCCGTAGCATTAAGCCCTGCTTCTCTCTGGGGTCTTTTCTCAAAATGCAAATTCCCTGAGAGTCATCCACACTTCAGTTTCTTCTCACTAGTAGAAGAATTTTCCATCCCCACTATCGGCGCTGAGCCTTTTCTATCTTCCCCCAAACATATCAAAGCTGAGACTCCTCATTACTCGAGGCTTTACATGTGCAAGGGTGGTGGACTTTAGCTTGGGGCCAAGGCCTGCTGACTCCTCTGAGATGGATTCCACCTGGCCTCTGGAGAGCCTGACGGGGAAGGTTGGTCAAAATATTCTCCTTGTGGGAGCATCTTGGTTCTGGCCCATCGCCTCATTAATACAAAATTGCAACTCCTACTCCAGTGCTCTGCACAGGCTTCTATTTAAGGTACTTCTCCCCAGTCTCTGCCTGCTGATTCAGTGAGTCTAAGTATCTGCTTCCTCTAAGGTGAGTTCCCCAAGATCATCATGGGATGTGCTATCAGAAGCTCTGAACTGGGCTGGTCTGGGCCTGGTAAGACACATTGTACATTGTGCCCTTATATAAGAAAGTGAAGTCACTCAGTTGTGCCCGACTCTTTGCGACCCTATGGATAGTAGCATGCACCAAGTTCCTCTGTCCATGGGATTTTCAAATGGCAACTAGAGTGGGTTGCCACTTCCTTCTTCAGGGAATCTTCCCAACCCAGGGATCGAACCCGGTATCTCACATTGTAGACAGATGCTTTACTGTCTGAGCCACCATTCTCCCTCCTTTTTCTAGGCATTTGAATCTTCTCCTCTTTCATTAAATTAGCATTGCCAAAGCTTTGAGTATATAGCTAGTCTTTTAAAGGAAACAGACTCATATGTTTCCTAATAGATTCTATGATTTTTAATAAACTGGTAGGAACACTTGGTGATTGTAATGAAATGAGACTCAGGGCTTCCTCAGTGGCTCAGTGGTAAAGAATCGGCCTGCAGTGCAGGAGATGCAGTTTTGATCCCTGGGTGGGGAAGATCCCCTGGAGGAGGAAATGACAATCCAGTCTATTATTCTTGTTGAGAAAATCCCATGAACAGAGAGGAGCCTCATGGGCTACAGTCCTTGGAATCACAGAGTCAGACATGACTGAGTGACGGAGCACTCACTCACTAAGTGTGACCTAGCTTGAGTTAAATGTTCCTGGAGACTCAGTCCAAGGTGGGGCACAATTTGTAGGCTTTACTTCCAGAAGCTCCACACAGTTCTCACATTAAAGATTGGGGGCGGGGCGGGGGGCGGGGCGGGGCGGGCGCGGGGGCGGGAATCTCATGTTCCCTGAAGAAGGAAAGGAAAAGAAACTATTTGGAAATATGCCTGGAGCATTGTCCATAACAAAGTCCTGTCCTTTAAAGGAAACCACTTAACCAGATAAAAGCCTTATCTGACCTGGGGGGAATCAGCTAGCCAACTCTGTGCCCTCTAGCCTTCTTGTCTCCTGTAAGGAAACTAAACACAAAGGCTAAGAAATTCTTTTGAAGAGCACAAGCCAGAGACTGAGGTACAACTGAAAAGCTGAGATTTAATTATAAGATTGTAGAATGCGCCCCCTCCCCAACAACTTGCTGGCAAATCAACAAAGTTATAGTGGATTACAAATAACAGTGAATTACAAATGAAAGACACAGGCTCTATATAAGGAGTCCCTGTAAAGAAACTGCCTGCAATGCAGGAGACCTGGGTTCAATCCCTGGGTTGAATCCCTGGGTCAGGAAGATCCCCTGGAGAAGGAAATCAGCTATCCACTCCAGTATTCTTGCCTGGAGAATTCCATGGACAGAGGAGCCTGGCAGGCTCCAGTGCATGGGGCTCTCCATGGCGTTGCAAAGAGTCAGACATGACTGAGTGACTAGTGTTTTCTAAAGGAAACCCAAAGACAAGGGAGGAAAAAAACAAACAAGAAAACTAGAGGACATCGAAGGCTCTGGAACTTAACAGCTACGTCAAACATGAAACTCAGTCCAGTTCCTTGCCCCATTAATATAAAATATCATGCTAAAAGATTAATTATTTCATTGCTATTACTTGATAGATCATGTCCAGCTTTCAACCAAAAATTACAAGTCATGATAAAAGGTAAGTAAAACCACAGTTTGAAAAGAACAGAACTCAGATAAGACACAGATCTTCGAATGAGGAGATTTGGAAGTTAAAATTACTGTGATTAATACATTAAAGGCTCTAATTAAAGAGTAGACAACATGCAAGAACAGACACAAGCAGCCAGGTGGAAATTCTAGAAAGAATCTAAAGGAAATGCTAGAAATCGAGAACACTGGAACAGAAAAGAAGAATGTCTTCTTTACATTTATTTTTAATTGGAGAATAATTACTTTACAGCGGTGTCTTGGTTTCTGCCATACAACAGTGTGAACCAACCATAAGTATACATATGTCCCCTCCCATCCCTCTAGGTTGTCATCCCTCTAGCATTGGATTGACCTTCCTATACATCAGATTCCCAGTAGCTATCTGTTTTACACAGGAGAAGAAGAATGTCTTTGATAGTCTTATCAGTAGACTGAACACAGACAAGGAAAGAACCAGTGGTCTTGAAGATATGTCAAAGGAAACTACCAAAACTGCAAACCAGAAAAAAAAAAAGATTAGAACATCCAAGAAATGTGGAACAATTGAAAAAGATGTAACATACATGTAATGGGAGAAGAAAGACAGAAGAAATATTTGAAGCAATAATATCTGAAAAATTTGGAAGTTAATGACAAATTAATGACAAAGTTAATGACAAAATCACAGATCCAGCAAACTCAGACAACACCAAGCAGGATAAATATTTTTAAAACTATACTTGGATATATCATATTCAAACTACAGGACAGCAAAGACAAAGAGAAAATCTTAAAAGAAATTAGAAGGAAACTATTCCTTATAAGGAACAAAGATAAGATTACATCAGGCTTCTTATCAGAATCCACACAAAAAGAGAATGAGTGAAATACTTAATGTGTTAAAAGAAAAATTCAACGTAGAGTTCTAGATTTAGCAAAATTATCCTTCAAAAGTAAAGTAACTATAATTTCTTCAGGCAACCAAAAATTGAAGAAATCTATTACCTGTAAGAAATTTAAAAGTTTTATAGAGGGAAGGAAAATGTTATGGGTCAAAAACTCAGATCTATCTAAGAAAAGGCACAGCACCAGAGAAAGAATAAATAAATAAAATAAAGATGTATTAAAGTCTTTTTATTCTTAATAAATCTAATAGATAACTGTTCAAAATAATAATAGCAACAATGTGTTGAATGATTATATCATATGGATGAGTGAAATAAATGACAATGTCTAGAAGAGCCATGAGGGAGGAATTGGGAATAATGTTTTATAAGCACCTGCATTACTTATGAAAGGGTATCAGTTCGGTTCAGTCACTCAGACATGTTTGACTCTTTGTGACCCCATGGACTGCAGCACGCCAGGCTTCCCTGCCCATCACCAACTCCCAAAGCTTGCTCAAACTCATGTCTATCGAGTCAGTGATGCCATCTACCCATCTCATCCTGTGTCATGCCCTTCTCCTCCCACCTTCAATTGTTCCCAGCATCAGGGTCTTTTCAAATGAGTCAGTTCTTCCTATCAGGTAGCCAAAGTATTGGAGCTTCAGCTTCAACATCAGTCCTTCCAATGAATATTCAGGACTGATTTCCTTTAGGATGGACTGGTTGGATCTCCTTGCAGTCCAAGGGACTCTCAAGAGTCTTCTCCAGCACCACAGTTCAAAAGCATCAGTGCTTCAGCACTCAGCTTTCTTTATAGTTCAACTCTCACATCCATACATGACTACTGGAAAAACCATAGCCTTGACTAAACGGACCTTTGTCAGCAAAGTAATGTCTCCGCTTTTTAATATGCTGCCTAGGTTAGTCACAGCTTTTCTTCCAAGGAGTAAGCGTCTTTTAATTTCATGGCTGCAGTCACTATCTGCAGTGATTTTGGAGCCCCCGGAAATAAAGTCAGCCACTGTTTCCATTGTTTCTCCATCTATTTGCCATGAAGTGGTCTTTTTCCCACTTTTTGATTGGGTTGTTTGTTTTTCTGGTATTGCGTTGTGTGAGCTGCTTGTATATTTTAGAAATTAATCTCTGTCAGTTGTTTCATTTGCTATTATTTTCTCCCATTCTGAGGGCTGTCTTTTCACCTTGTTTATAGTTTCCTTTGCTGTGCAAAAGTTTTTAAGTTTAATCAGGTCCCACTTGTTTACTTTGTTTTTATTTCCCTTACTCTAGGAGGTGCGTCATAGAGGATCTTGCTTTGATTTATGTCATCGAGTGTTTTGCCTATGTTTTCCTCTGATAGTTTTATAGTTTCTGGTTTTACATTTAGGTCTTTAATCCATTTTGAGTTTATCTTTGTGCATGGTGTTAGGAAGTGTTCTAATTTCATTCTTTTACAGGTAGCTGTCCAGTTTTCCGAACACCATTTATTGAAGAACTGTCTTCGCCTCGTTATATATTCTTGCTTCCTTTGTCAAAAATAAGGTACCCATAGGTGCATGGGTTTATTTCTGGGCTTTCTATCTTGTTCCATTGGTTTATATTTCTGTTTCTGTGCAAGTAGCATACTGTCTTGATGACTGTAGCTTTGTAGTATAACCTGAAGTCAGGAAGGTTGATTCCTCCAGTTCCATTCTTCTTTCTCAAGATCGCTTTGGCTATTTAGGGTCTGCTGTTTTTCCATGTGAATTGTGAAAGTTTTTGTTCTAGTTTGTGTGAAAATGACAATGATAGTTTGATAGGGATCACATTGAATCTGTAGACTGCATTTGGTAGTATAGTCTTTTCACAATATTGCTTCTTCCTACCCTTTCCATCTGTTTATGTCATCTTTTATTTCTTTCACTAGTGTCTTATAATTTTCTGTGTACAGTTCTTTCATCTCCTTAGGCAAGCTTATTTCTAGATATTTAATTCTTTTTGTTGCAAGGGTGAATGGGATTGATTCCTTAACTTCCCTTTCTGACTTTTCATTGTTAGTATATAGGAATGCAAGTGATTTCTGTGTACCAATTTTGTATCCTGCGATTTTGCTATATTCACTGATTAGCTCTAGCAATTTTCTGATACTATCTTTAGGGTTTTCTATGTACAGATGTCATGTCATCTGCAAACAGTGAGAGCTTTACTTCCTTTTTTCTGATCTGGATTCCTTTTATTTCTTTTTCTTCTCTGATTGCTATAGCTCGGACTTCCAGAACTATGTTGAATAATAGTGGTGAAAGTGGACACCCTTGTCTTGTTCCTGATCTTAGAGGGAATGCTTTCAGTTTTTCACCATTGAGAATAATGTTTGCTGTAGGCTTATCATATATGGCCTTTACAGTGTTGAGGTAGGTTCCTTCTATGCCCATTTTCTGAAGAGTTTTAATCATAAATTGGTGCTAAATTTTGCCAAAGTCTTTTTCTGCATCTATTGAAATGATCATGTTTTTATCTTTCAATTTGTTAATATGGTGTATCACATTGATTGATTTACATATATTGAAGAATCCTTGCATTCCTGGAATAAACCCAGCTTGATCATGGTGCATGAGCTTTCCATTGTGTTGCTGAATTCTTTCTGTGTGCTAAAATTTGTTGAGGATTTTTGCATCTATGCTCCTCAGTGACATTGGCCTGTAGTTTTCTTTTTCTCCGTTGTCTTTGTCTGGTTTTGGTATCAGAGTGATGGTGGCCTCATAGCATGAATTTGGAAGTGTTCCTTTCTCTGAGATTTTTTGAAAGAATTTTAGGAGGATAGGCATTAGCTCTTCTCTAAATGTTTGATAGAATTCTCCCATGAAGACATCTGGTCCTGGGCTTTTTTGGGGGAGAGATTTTTTAATCACAGCTTCAATTTCATTGCTTGTAATTGAGCTGTTTATAATTTCTATTTCTTCCTGGCTCAGTCTTGGAAGACTGAACTTTTCTAGGAATCTGCCCATTTCTTCCAGGTTATCCATTTCATTGCCATATGGTTGTTCATAATAGTCTCTCATAATCCCTTGTGTTTCTGCACTGTCTGTTGTAACCTCTCCTTTTTCATTTCTAATTTTGTTGATTTGATTCTTCTTTCTTTTTTCTTGATGAGTCTAGCTAAGGATTTGTCAATTTTGTCATTTCAAAGAAACAGCTTTTAGTTTTATTAATCTTTACTATTGTTTCTTTCACTTCTTTTTCATTTATTTCTGCTCAAATCTTTATGATTTCTCTCCTTCTACTAATTTTGGAGGTTTTTCTTCTTCTTTTTCCAGTTGTTTTAGGTGTAAATTTAGGTTGTCTCTTTGATGTTTTTCTTGTTTCTTGATGTAGGATTGTATTGCTATAAACTTCCCTCTTAGAACTGCTTTTGCTGCATCCCATAGGTTTTGAGTTGTGTTTTCGTTGTCATTTGTTTCTAGAAATTTTTGATTTCCCTTTTGATTTCTTCAGTAACCTGTTGGTTATTTAGAAACATGTTGCTTAATCTCCATGTGTTTGTGTTCTTACAGGTTTTTTTCCTTGTGATTGACAACTAGTCTCGTAGCGTTGTGGTCATAGAGGACGCTCAATATAATTTCAATTATCTTAAATTTACTAAGATTTGGTGTGACCCAAGAGGCGGTCTATCCTAGAGAATGTTCCATGTGCCCTTGAGAAGAAGGTGTATTCTTCTACATTTGGATGGAATGTCCTGAAGATATCTATGAGATCCATCTCATTTAATGTATCCTTCAAGATTTCTATTTCCTTATTAATTTTCTGTTTTGAAATGATCTGCCCATTGGTGTGAGTGGGGTGTTAAAGTCTCCTAATATTATTGTGTTACTGTCAATTTCTCCTTTTATGTCTGTTAGTGTTTGTCTTATGTATTGAGGTGCTTCTATGTTGGGTGCATAGTTATTTACAATTGTTAAGTCTTCCTCTTGGACTGATCCCTCTATCATTATGGAGTGTCCTTCCTTATCTCTTGTAATCTTCCTTATTTTAAGGTCCATTTTGTCTGATATGGGGATTGCTACTCCAGCTTTCTTTTGCTTCCCATTTGCATGGAATATATTTTTCCATCCTCTCACTTTCAGTCTATATGTGTCTTGAGATCTGAAATTGGTTTCTTATAGACAGCATATATATGGATCTTGTTTTTGTATCCATTCAGCCAGTCTGTGTCTTTTGGTTGGAGCATTTAATCCATTTACATTTAAAGTAATTATTGATATATATGTTCCTATTTCCATTTTCTAATTGTTTGGGGTTGGTTCTACAGATCTTTTTTCTTCTCTTGCATTTCTTGACTATACAGGTCCATTTAACATTTGTTATAAAGCTGATTTAGTGGTACTTAATTCTCTTAACTTTCGCTTGTCTGAAAAGCTTTTTATTTCTCCATCAATTTTAAATGAGATCCTTGCTGGGTACAGTAATCTTGGTTGTAGATTTCCCCCTAACAGTACTTTAAATATATTCTGCCAGTCCCTGCTGGCCTGCAGAGTTTCTGCTGAAAGGCCAGCTGTTAACCGTATGAGGTTTCCCATGTATGTTACCTGTTGCTTCTCCCTTGCCTCTTTTAATATTCTTTCTTTGTGTTTAGTCTTTGTTAGTTTGATTAGTATGTCTTGGCGTGTTTCTCCTGGGTTTATCCTGTATGGGACTCTTTGTGCCTCTTGGACTTGATTGGCTATTTCCTTTTCCATGTTGGGGAAATTTTCAACTATAATCTCTTCAAAATGTTCTCACATCCTTTCTTTTTCTCTTCTTCTTCTGGAACCCCTATAATTCGGATGTTGGTGCTTTTGATATGGCCCCAGAGGTCTCTGAGACTATCCTCAGGTCTTTTCTTTTTTTTTTTTTTTTTTTTTTTTTACTTTATTCTGCTCTTCAGAAATTATTTCCACCATTTTATCTTCTACCTCACTGATTCGTTCTTCTGCTTCAGATATTTTGCTATTGATTCCTTCTAGAGTTTTAATTTCAATAATTGTGTTGTTTGTCTCTGTATGCTTATTCCTTAATTCTTCAAGGTCTTTGTTAATTGATTCTTGCATTTTCTCCATTTTGTTTTCAAGGGTTTTGATCATCTTTACTCTCATTATTCTGAATTCTTTTTCAGGCAATTTCCTCTTCATTTATTTGTACTTCTGTGTTTCTAGTTTGTTTTTTCATTTGTGTAGTATTTCTCTGCCTCTTCTTTTTCTAAGTTACTGTGTTTGAGTTCTCCTTTTCCCGGGCTTCAAGGAAAGTTGAATTATTTCCTTGAAGAAGGTTGAATTCATTCTTCCTTTTGGTTTCTGCCCTCCTAAGGTTGGTCCATTGGTTTCTGTGAGGTTTGTATAGGGTGAGATTTGTGCTGAGTTTTTGTTTGCTTATTTTTCCTCTGATAGGCAAGGCTGAGTGGGATGGTACTCCTGTCTGCTGATGATTAGTTTCGTATTTTTGTTTTGTTTGTCGTTTAGATGAGGCATCCTGCACAGGGTGCTACTGGTGGTTGAGTGATGCCGGGTCTCGTATTCAGGTGGTTTCCTTTGTGTGAGTTCTCACTATTTCTACTCGCTAGGGTTAGTTCTCTGGTATCTAGGGTCTCGGAGTCAGTGCTCCCACTCTAAAGGCTCAGGGCTTGATCTTTGGTCAGAAACAAAGATTCCACAAGTGGTTTGTTTTGGCATTAAGGGAGAGTAAAACAAATATTCAAAACCGAGAAACCAAAAATGAACCCCAGACAAATGGCAGTTACAGACTCAGGCACATAATAAGTAAAATAATGGAATATACATATATACATATACACCCATGCACAAAGTGAAAACAGTCCAACAAAAATACAGTAGATTGACCCAGCAAACAATGGAAATCAAAAATTATATTTACCGGTTAAGAACAAAACTAACTTAAGCGCAAATTGGGGGGGGGAGGGGGAGGGAAACTAAAGCAAGGTGCCAAGTGGGGAATAAAGCAATGAAAACAAAACTAAAACAGATGTTGAGAGGAAAGGAGAGAAAGAAAAGAAAGAATAAATATGCAAAGTTAAATAGAGGTAGATAAAGATTTTTATATATTAAAGAGTAACTGCAAGGGGAAAAGAACAGTAGGAAAGGCAAAAGAAGGAATAACATAGAAAAAATAAAAATTAATTTAAAAAATTAAAATTATAAAGAAGAGAAAGGAGGGAAAAAATGGAAGAAGAAAGGAAAAAGGAGAAAACAGGAAAACTCCACAGAACTGCTAAAGCCCAATATAGAGGCAGAGGCTTATCACAACAACAGAGAATGTGACTGAATATACACATATACATATACACTCATTCAGTTCAGTTCAGCTCAGTCGCTCAGTCATGTCTGACTCTTTGCGACCCCATGAACCGTAGCACACCAGGCCTCCCTGTCCATCACCAACTCCCGGAGTCCACCAAAACCCATGTCCATTGAGTCGGTGATGCTATCCAACCATCTCAGCCTCTATCATACCCTTCTCCTCCTGCCCTCAATCTTTCCCAGTATCAGGGTATTTTCAAATGAGTCAGCTCTTTGCATCAGGTGGCCAAAGTATTGGAGTTTCAGCTTCAACATCAGTCCTTCCAATGAACACCCAGGACTGATCTCCCTTAGGATGGACAGGTTGGATCTCCTTGTAGTCCAAGGTTAGTTCAAGAGTCTTCTCCAACACCACAGTTGGAAAACATCGGTTCTTCTGCACCCAGCTTTCTTTATAGTCTGACTCTCACATCCATACATGACCAATGGAAAAACCATAGCCTTGACTAGACAGACCTTTGTTGACAAAGTAATGTCTCTGCCTTTTAATATGCTGTCTAGCTTGGTCATAACTTTCCTTCCAAGGAGTAAGCGTCTTTTAATTTCATGGCTGCAGTCACCATCTGCAGTGATTTTGGAGCCCAAAAAAATAAAGTCAGCCACTGTTTCCCCATCTATTTGCCATGAAGTGATGGGACCAGATGCCATGATCTTAGTTTTCTGAATGTTGAGGTTTAAACCAGCTTTTTCACTCTCCTTTTTCACTTCCATCAAAAGGCTCTTTAGTTCTTCACTTTCTGCCATAAAGGTGGTGTCATCTGCGTATCTGAGGTGATTGATATTTCTCCCGGCCATCTTGATTCCAGCTTGTGCTTCTTCCAGCCCAGCATTTCTCATGATGTACTCTGCATAGGCAAAATTAAAACAGTCCAGCAAAAATTAAGTACAATAGATTGGCCTGGTGAACAAAGGAAAAAAAAATTATATCTACCAGAACAAAATGAATTAAAGCATAAACGGGAAAACAAAATGAAAGCAAGGTGCCAATTGGAGAATAAAGCAATGAAAATAAAACTAACAAATACGTTGAGAGGAAAGGAGAGAAAGAAAAGAAAAAAGAATAGATATGCAAAGTTAAATAGAGGTAGATGAAGATTTATGGACATTAGAGATTAACTGCAAGGGGAAAAGAACAGTAAGAAAAGCAAACAAAGGAATAAATGTAGAAAATATAATAATACGTTTAAAAATTAAAATTAAAAAAAGAGAAAAGAAAAAGAAGAGGAAAACCCCACAGAACTGCAAAAGCCCAAATTAGAGGGAGAGGGTTATGACAACAATAAAAAATGTGACTGAGGAATAAAGGAAAAAAAGCTCAAAAGCTTAATTGGATTTCTTAGTGTCAATAAAATCAACAACTCCAACGGGGGGGGGGGGGGGGCGGGGGGGCGGAATCCAAAAGAATCTACAGAACAAGTCAAAGAATAAGACTAATAAATGTTTTTCTTGAGTCACTGCTATCAGAGTCCTTTCCTGCGCTGGGAGTCACAGTCCACCTCACCTGCCTAGGATGCCCTCCAGCACTGTGCTGGTCTCTGGACCTACTGTGGGGGCAGCTCAGATTCTAACCTGGTCCTACTCCTGTGTGTTCTTGCCTCCAATGTCCACAGCTATCAGAGCTAGTGCGTTTTCTTTTGTGGGAGCTCTCAATGGCCTTTTATATATTCCATGGACACAGAGTCTCCTTAGTTTATCCTGTGGATTTAATCTGCAGCTTGTACAGCTGGTGGGAAGGTTTTGAGTCTTCTTCCTTCATCACACTGCCCCTGGGTTTCAATCGTGGTTTTATTTCCACCTCTGTTTGTGGGTTGTCCACTGGGGTTTACTCCTGAGGCTGCCCTGGAGGACTTGGGTCTGCCCCTGTGAGGGCCAGGTGTGGAGGTGGTGCAGCTGCTTGGGTCACAGGGGTTCTGGCAACACCAGGTACTCAGAGGGGTTGGCGGCTAGGACAGCAGGAAATATAGTGCTCTAGGAGAGTATGGCAACCAGTAGTGGCCAATACGCTGCAGCATTCTTGCCTGGAGAACCTCTTCTCTGACAGAGAAGCCTGGCTGGCCACAGTCTACAGGGTCACAAAGAGTTGGACAGGACAGAAGCGACATTGCGCGCATGAGCACAATAGACTTTTTTTTTTTTTTTTTTTTGCCTGTGGCAGCTCTGCCCCAGTGAGAGGTGAGCATGAAGGTGGTATAGCTGCTTGGCTTGTGGGGATCCTGGCGGTGCCAAGTGTGCAGGGACGCAGACTGCGTCCACCGCACGAGTTATGGCCCTCTCAGAGTCTTTTTCCGAGCCTCTTGTAGCTGGTAATCAGAAGGCCTCTTTGGCCAGTCTTTCTCCATAGCTCTGCCCATTCAGGCTCCCTTGCCTGGGGTCCTTCTCTGTTGTTTGGCACATCAGGCACATAGAGGGGCACTCCTGTGTGGGGTCCTACTCTGTAGTTCAGAGCATCAGTCACTTAAAAGGACACCCTGGCTGGGGTCCTGGTCTGTAGTTCAGCGCATAAGGCGTTTGATAGGCCAGCCTCTCTATTGTCCAGCTGCCAATGCTGGCACATGAGGAGAGAGAGACTATGGCGATGGCTCCACCCGCTACGCATAACTAGCAGTATCGCCTTGCTTCCTTGGCTGCCTGACTTTCCTCCACAGGCATTTCCCTCCCTCATGTCCCCTTGGTCCGTCTCTCCACAGACAACAGCAGCCCTTGCCCTGGGATTGCTCCACAATCCCTAAACTCCAGCTCCCAGCCACTGTGCCTTCCAAGACACCAGCATTCCTGAACAGGGTATGTATGGTTGCAGCAAAGACTGTCTGATTCTCTTTCCATGTAGGCTGCCACAGATCAGCTATTTCACTCTCAGCCTTAAATGTTTCTCCTCTGACTCTGACAACTGCCCCGATGTGGGGATGGGACCCCTGCCTCAGTTCCCCCACCCGCCGAGGGCGGGTCCAGTCTTACTAACACTCCTGTTTTTCTCCCTAATTCCTTCATCCCACTGAGTTTTGCGTGGTTCTATGTATTCTTTTCCACTGGTCAGGTCCTCCTGTCCACTCTCAGCTGGTGTTCCGCGTGCACGTCTGTGTCTGAAGGTGTAGTCCTGATGTATCCACAGAGAGAGATGTACTCCATGTCCACCTCCTCCTCCACCATTTTGTTCTCCTCCCCCCGCCCACCCCAGATCTTTCTTTATCTTGATTCCCCATTCTTAGCCTAGAGCGCTGAGGCAGTGTGTTCAGTGAAAGATCAACCTCTTTGCGAGTAGTTTTTTTCAGTTCTTTCCTGCTCCCAGCTTATTCGCTTCTTCCAAACTAAGAAAGCCTAGGAGAGTCTGGAATAATTATTGATATAATCCAGTTTCAGAAATTAACATGTTTCTGGGTCACTCAGATGACTTTGGCCTGAGCTGCTGTTTGTAAGAGCTAGATGACTTATGCCTGTGATACGGCACTTTTGAATTCCAACTCAAACTGTGTGTGTGTGTGTGTGTGTGTGTGTGTGCCCACGCATGAGTGTGTGTGTGTTGGGGTTGGGGGAGGTAATTTTATGAAAGTTCCCACCCTTAGTGGATTCTAGACTTCAGCTCCAGCCCCGTGAAGCTATCAAAAGTAATACTTAACCTCCCACCTGCATTTTCTTGATTGGGCAAAAGGGGCCGAGATGCAAGGCTCAACTTCAGCAGACAAATTTTCTTCCAAATCTTGATCCATGATTCTTCAGTACTTTATTAGTGTTTCCATGCTCTCAGGCAGATATTTCATTCTTTTGATCTGTTCTAGTTATTCTCAGTGGGATACTTCTGTTTCATTGATTATGCTAAAGCTTTTGACTGTGTGGATCACACCAAATGGTGGAAACGTTTTCAAGAGATGGCAATACCAAACCACCTTACCTGCCTCCTGAGAAATCTATATGCAGGTCAAGAAGCAACAGTTGGAACCGGACATGGAACAACAGACTAGTTAAAAGTTGGGAAAGGAATACATCAAGGTTGTATATTGTCACCCTGCTTATTTAACTTATATACAGTTTATCATGAAAAATGCTGGGCTGGATGAAGCACAAGCTGGAATCATGATTGCTGGGAGAAACATCAACAACCTCAGATATGCAGATGACACCACCCTAATGGCAGAAAGTGAAGAGGAACTAAAGAGCCTCTTGATGAAGGTGAAAGAGGAGAGTGAAAAAGCTGGTTTAAAACTCAACATTCAGAAAACTAAGATCATGGCATCTGGTCCCATCACTTCATGGCAAATAGATAGGGAAAAAATGGAAACAGTGGCAGATTTTATTTTCTTGGGCCCCAAATCATGTGGACAGTGACTGCTGCCATGAAATTAAAAGACTCTCCTTGGAAGAAAAGCTATGACAAACCTAGACAGCACATTAAAAAGCAAAGACATCACTTTGCCAACAAATGTCCATCTACTCAAAGCTACAGGTTTTCCAGTAGTCATATATGGATGTGACAGTTGGACTATATAGAAGGCTGAGTGCCAAAGAACTGATGCTTTTGAACTGTGGTGCTGGAGAAGACTCTTGAGAGTCCCTTGGACTGCAAGGAGATCCAACCAATCCATCCCAACTGGAAAGCAATCCTGCATATCCATTGGAAGGACTGATGCTAAAATTCCAATACTCTGGCCACCTGATGCAAAGAGCCAACTCATTGGAAAAGACCCTGATGCTGGGAAAGATTGAGGGGAGGAAAAGAAGGGGGGTCACAGGGAATGAGATGGTTAGATAGCATCGCTGACTCAATGAACCCATGTTTGAGAAAACTCCAAAAGATGGTGAAGGACAGGTAAGCCTTGTGTGCTACCGTCCATGGGGTCGCAAAGAGTTGGACACGACTCAACGACTGAACAACTTAGCCAATTAACAATGTTGTAATAGTTTCAGGCGGACAGCAAAGGGACTCAGCCATGCACACACACGCATCCATTCTCTCCCAATCTCCTTTTCCACATAACATTGAGTACATTTCCCTGTGCTATACAGTGCGGCCTTACTGGTTACCCATTTTAAGTAAATCAGTGTGTACATGTCAATCCCAAACTCCCTAATGATCCTTTCCCCTCCTCCTTCCCTCCTAGCAACCATAAGTTTGCTCTCTAAGTCTGTGAGTTTGTTTCTGTTTGTTTCTGTACTTCTTATTTTTTAAAATCTCTTAAATATATTAACATCAAGAATAAAACCATAGCTATTGACATCACTTATGACAGATGAAAAATTGAACACGCTCCCTTTGCTACCATCCACTTTTTGTCAAGGTAATTTGTGATATTAAAATCTGAATGCATAATTGTGAAGTCTTTATTATATATAATTGTAAGGATCTCATTTTTCTTGAGTTTCATATCATATTAATCAAAACAATTTAACTCACATAGCTTTATTCGTTTTATTGATTTAATTATTCTTTGCCTTTTGCTCTATCATCTTTGGGGTCCTTCATTTGGATTCATTTCTCAGGTGGCAGGACTATCTCATAAAGATATTCTCCAGAACTGTTTCATGGGAAAGCCCCCGACCCCCAGTTGAGCTCACTAATATCCGGTATCAGTTATCAATGTATCACCTTTCAGCTCCAAATGCACCCTTTATACATGTCTGGCCTGTCTTCTCCCTGGCACATGCTATGCTTTATCAGCACAGGGCACTGGAGGGACAGGAGGAGAAGAGCCTCCTCCTGGTTCCTTTGCCTTCCTTCTGGCTTATTCTCAGGACTCCGGTCTGGTGGCGCTTCCGCCCAGCGAGTTTCAGCAGTACACGTGCTGGTGGCATCTCTATGGCTAGTTTTGTGGGCATCTCTCCTAGTTTCCCAGCGGCAAGTTTAGCTACATCCTTCATGGGTGGATACCTGAGGAAAGGCAGGGGTTACTGGAAAGTGCCACATGCAGCATTCTCCCAGAGAGATTTCTCCATGAGTTCTTTGTGAGCCCTAGGTGGCTTCACCATGATTTCAGCTGCATTTCCCTAAAACAACTTCCTGGGAATTTTATGGACACTCAGCAGGAAGCTTCCAGCTGGCAGCCCAAGAGTGTAGTTCTTGCCCGTCAGTCTTGGATCTCTGACTACGGACCAGTTTTGTCCAAAGACAACTCAGAGAATTTCTCCGCCCTCCGTGGGCCGCACCCGCACCTTCCCCAACAAGCGCTGAACCCCAGCCTCGAGGAACCCCTCTCCTCTTCCTTCCTTGCGTGTTCCTTCTTTGTATACTCTCATCAGCCTTAGGAGATTTTTTTTTAACAATCCCTTTTATTCCCGCTTTGTAGTTAATTCCCTGAAAATAGTCCATTTTTATATCAAAAATTCCCTTTTCAAATGACTATGCAATTTCTCTCTCCTAATTCAACTGCGATTGAAGCACAAACCCTAGTTCAGAGGCAAGGGAAAACTGTGGGAAATTCCTAGGCTTCTCTACTCAGAATGGGAAGAAGCAATGGACTCTTACTGCTATTAACATCTCTAAATATTGCACTTGTGTCTGGAATCTTCACAGGGAAGGAATCCTGTAGAATTACAGCTTGCTTGAAAGGTGCTATGTTGGGTGAGGCCACTGCAGACAGTTATATGTAGTGAAAAGTGAAGTGAAGTGAAAATGTTAGTCACTCAGTCGTGTCCAGCTCTTTGCAACCCCATGGACTATATCCCGCCAGGCTCCTCTGTCCATGGAATTAATTCTCCAGGCACGAATATCAGACTGGATAGGCATTCCATTCTCCAGGGGATCTTCCTGACCCAGGGATCAAGCCTGGGTCTCCTGCATTGCAGGCAGATTCTTTACCATTTGAGCCACAAGAGAATCCTGAAGTCATGCCTAACAGACAGTCAAACCAGTTGGAGAAAGTGCTGTCAGTGTTCCATAGAAACTATGTCCCTTCTGACTTCTGCCCTGTATCCACTGTTCTCCTACGACCCCTTGGCTGGAATCTCAGTCCAGTTTCTCTCGTTGGTGTCCTTAGCTATTCTCACTGCCATTGCTCTAGCCAAGATCTGGTCACCTAGCTAGCAATTCCCTCTGGAAACACTTGCTGCTTTCCCTCCATAGGTTCCTGAGCGCCAGCTCAAACTTCACCTCCTAGGAAGCTTCCCCATCAGCTTGGCTCAATGGTTCTCCTCATCCTGACTTTTTCTAATGTCTGTACAGATCTTAAGGCACTTTCCTAAGTCTACTCTGCCACATAACTGGTCTTCCTGATCCACCTGGGCTGCTTTGGTGAAACCTGATTCAGATTAGCAGAGGAAAATAATGCACGTATCTGGATAGAAAGGACACCCTCTGTTGGTAAGTATATACAATGACTGGATTTTTTGGTAAGCTGTATAAGGACCTTCACTTCCCAAAGGTGAGAAAACCGAGGAAACTCAGCTGCCCCTCTCTGCTCACCTCACTCCCTCACAGGTAACATTCAACCCACTGACCCACTCACCAGATTTCTACCCCTTCCTAACACACTAAGAGGATCCTGATGCCGAAGTCTCTTGGATAACAATCTGTAATGTTTACTGAATACCTGCTGTATGCCATACATAGGATTAATTTTATCCTCATAGAGATTTTATGAGGTAGGCACTTGGGAAAGGCTCCCTGAAGCAAACTTCAGTATGTGTTAGCCGTTTAGCATTTGTCCAACACCTGCCATATACCATGCCTGGGAAAGTGATCTGGCTGGGCACAACGTGCCAAACAACAGAAATTCTCATTTCTACCACACAAATGCAGAATTGTAATCTTTTGTATTTATAGATTCTTCATATTTGGTATCTCGTTGAATGTTGCAATAATCATGAGAGATAGTGATTATCATTCCCATTATACAAACCAGGAGAGAGACAAGAGAGGAGACTCGCTCAAGATCAACCCGCCAGTTAAATATCTTCTGTCGGTTTGGGAATACCACTTTCCTAGATATGTAGCCAGCTCTTGTCAGTCCTGGCTCAGACTCTCCTCTGTGATGTGCAGGCTCTGAGAGTTTACCAGTGGGATATTACAGCCCTTTTAACTCAAACTCCTACTCAGCCCTGAAGCTGATAACCATCCCTCATGAGATCAAGTAAGAGAAAATATACTTCCTGACTGGAAGGGAGCCATGCCTTGCCGACCTGACATTTAAAAACCCTTGTGGCAAGAGAATGCACCTGGGGCATTCCTCACCTTTTCAGCAGTCTTCCTTAGTCAAGTTTCATTAGAGGTGACCCAGTAGACCAGAGTCTGTCAGTGGAGATGGAGGGACCCAGGGCTCCCTGAGTACAGCTTTCACCTGCCACAAGGGGTGGCTGTGTGGCAAGTCTTGTGGCAGAGAGCTGCAGTTTCCTGGATCTTAAGGGAGCTGTCATCTCCACCACCCTCTCAGGGTCCTGGGTCTGGTCCCCAAGTTGCCTCTGTATCTGTCAAATGCCCCTGAGCTGTCTTTGGAATGAATGAGTATAAAGAGCCACATTTAAAGCTCCCCACCTCCAATTCCCACCCCCTTACATTTCCACCTAAGAGACGATGGGGGTACAGCTGGAGCACATGCAGGGCCCGAGAAGCATCAGATTGTGGTGGGATAGTGTGGGCTTAAGATCTCATTGACTAAGGTTCAAATTCCCCACTCCATCACTTACTAAGCTAGGTAGCTCATCGGGATAAGGCACAAATGAAGGTAACAGAAAACCCACACCAACAAAGGCTTTAACAAGGTACAAGCTTATTTTCCTCTCACATCAAAGTGCTGAGAAGGAGTTCAAGACTGGTGCAATGCCCCGGTCTCTTCCCAGACTGTTACTCTGTGCTCTCAGTGGGCACCCTCGTCCTGGTGGCTCAGGGTGGCTCCCACCTTCCAAACAGCAAAGTGGAGGGAGGGGCAAAGAAGGGCTGCCAACCTGCTGGAGTAAGCAGCAAGGGCTTGCCTTGCCTTCACGCCCACCGCTGTGACATCTGCGAAAAGAGAATCTTCTCACTCACCTTTCTGATACTGCTAGCAATTTTGTAAGAAAACCCAGCCCAGCCCCTCACGGGAGCCCCAGATCTGATTCTTGCCCTGGTGTGGGTGCTGAAGCCCAAGAGAGCTGAGACTTAATTCAAGGAGAGATCTCAGATGTGCAAAAGCCTGTGGGAAAGCTGAGGCAGTGCCAGTGAAGAGGGCTTGCTGGGCAGGGACCAGCTCCTCTCACACAGCGGTGTCAGACTCATCAAATCTCTCTAAGGCAGCGAGAGTGACCCTTAACCAGATAACCCCGACCCCCACGTTTAGAGTATAGAGCGGGTGACAGTAAATGAAAACACTTCCTTCAGTCTTCTCTTTTTTCTTTAAAATTTGTTCAAATTTTACATCAGTAAAGTACTTACATTAAGTTCCCTACATATGAACCTTCAAGGTGTGAACTTTCAAAGGTGTGAAACATCAAGCGTGAGTGAAATTGCAGCTTGCTCTCTGTCTCCTTTCACCACCGACCCTTCAGCTCTGCCTTCCTCACCTCCTCTCCCTCCTCCAGTCAGTAAGTCTTCTTACCAATTCACTTGATACCAGCCTCCGTATGCCAGCCATTATACTGTACTACTGTACTTTTCAAGATACCATACTGTAAGATTAAAAATGTTTTTATTTTTTGCATTTGTTTATGTATGTATTATTTGTGTGAACAGTATTATAAACCTTTTATGGTACACTGCTATACAGATAATTGTGTTAGTTGGGTACCTAGGCTAACTTTGTTGGACTTACAAACAAACTGAACTTAGGAATGTGCTCTCAGAAGGGAACTCATTCATATACAGGGGACTTACTATAGTGTACTTCAAAATGCATGTGTGTGTGTTTGCTAAGTCTGTTCAGTCTTCAGGGACTCTCTGTGACCCCATGGACTGTAGCCCGCCAGGCTCCTCTCTTCATGGGATTCTCCAGGCAAGAATACTAGACTGGGTTGCGTGTCCTCCTCCAGGGGATCTTCTTGACTCAGGAATTGAACCAGGGTCTCGTGCAGCTCCTGCATTATAGGTGAATTCTTTACTGCTGAGCCACCAGGGAAGCCCATTACTTCAAACTATATTTCCCTAAATGCTGCAACTAAATTTACACCCCAGCAGTGTATGCCATGTTTGTCCTTTACCTTCGCTTGTCCTCAGCCCACAGTTCATGCCCTTTGGAGTCATGGCATCATCCCTATGTTCATGTACAATCCCATGTGATATGAGCTGTTACATGGACTGACAGATTTGGAAACTGAGGTTGAGAGGTCACACAGACTGCCAAAAGAAATACAAAGAATAACTTGTTGAAATAGCCCCTCTGGCTCTAAATCCTTGTCCTGTAATCATCATGTAAGAAAGTAGGGGCTACCCACCACCTGGTGATGTAACCTGTTGCTAAGGATCTTGGCCATTCAGGGGAGTCAGCAAGGAAGGGGTCCAATGAAGGAAGGCCTCTCCTAGATGACAAGATTGAGCTTCAGGAATTGTGGGCCATTGACTACAGGTGAAGCGAGTGAAGTCGCTCAGTCGTGTCCGACTCTTTGCAACCCCATGGACTGTAGCCTTCCAGGCTCCTCTGTCCATGGGATTTTCCAGGCAATATACTGGAGTGGATTGCCATTTCCTTCTCCAGGGGATCTTCCCAACCCAGGGATTGAACCTGGGTCTCTCGCACTGTAGACAGACACTTTACCATCTGAGCCACCAGGGAAGACTACAGGAGTTACCACCAAATCAACCTACCAAGATGCCTGAGGCTAGAGAGATGCTTCAACTAATAGCAGGGGACCAGCTTGGGACTTGTTTGGGGCTCTTTCGCATATTGCCCTGAACTCAAGTGTAGAGAGCCAGGACCAGATAGGACTGGGAAGAGGCCCTCACTGCTGTTCAGTGACTGTGAAAAAGGCAAGCTCCTCGGTGAGCTAGAGTCAGCCATGAGGGCTGATTTCAGCCTGAAGTTCAGGAGTTCCTGGGGGAACTGAGGCCCATGTGGCCAAGAAAAGCAAGACACGTGCACTGTCTCTCCGATACTGGAAGGATACACAAAGGCCCCATCTGATCCTGGAGAGGCCGAGCACGGAGGAGAGTTTATAGGGAATTACAGTAAGGAGGTGACGATCTAGGCCCGGCTGCCTGCTAGAGACACCAGCCTGTTTCAAGCCATCTTCTGACTTCCTCTGGCCGTGGGTTTGGAAGTGGCTGAGTGCAGAGAAGCCCGTGGCCGGCAGTCTGCGGGATTCCCGGTGTGCCTCCGGGCTTCGTCCTGAGCTGTGGGTGCAGCTTCTCCCATCAGCTCAAGTCCGAGGCCCCAGGCAGCGGCCAGGCTGCACCCTTTTGCACTCAGAGAGGCTGCTAATGCTGCACTGGAGTCCAGAACCATTCACCTCCTTGTCCAGCCCAGAAAGGAGTTATTCTGTAGGCCCTGCGGGAGAATGGACCAGGCACAGAGACAGTCCTGGGAGGAAGTCCAGCCCCTGACCCCTGCGGGAGCTCCCCACCCGCTTCCCTCCACCCCTTCTCCTTCCTGCTCTCCAGGTGATCGTGGGCCCAGGACAAAAGAAGTCTCCCTTGCTTCTCTGGCCAGAGGAACGGAGCCAAGAGATTGCAATAAAGCCCTTGGGTTCTTGGACAAGAAGGCAAAACAAAACACAAAATAAAAAGCTCAGTGAGATCACTGTCCTGCCCAGAGGCAAGTCATTGCTCAAGTCAAGTCAGCCAACCTGGCCACTATCCCTGCTGAATCCCAGAGAGAGGCTGCCTGGCTAGGCGATCTGATGAGGGTGGGCGGGGGAGCTGAGCCCCTGCCCTGGAGCTCCTGGCCCAGGGGAGGGATGCTGTCTTCCTCTCAGAAAACCATGGGAGGGAACAGCGTGCAGGACCATTTTCCACCAAGGATAAATCAGGCTGTTCCAAAGGGGCCTGCAGCCATGTAAGGCAGAGATGAATCTAAACCACAAAGCATTTAAACCCAGACAAATTGCTGAGCCCCTTCCCACGGCCCAGTCAGCGGCTCTCTGGTCTTCTGACTGCCCAGGTCATCCCCTTTCAAACACTTACCCAAGGGCCACTGTGGGCCTGTCCTCCCCAAGCTGAGGGTACAGACAAGGAGCTTGCCGAGTAGGGTGGGTGCTGCACTATTCCCATGGAGCGACAAGCTATGTAGGAGGCTTCTGCTTGAGGAGAGGTATTGGGGCTGCCTCCCAACACCTAAAAGGAAGTGATACTCCCACTGGAGAGAAACTGGAAGGAAGTGATGGTCACACTGAGGAGGCAGAAAAATGATCTGGGTAGATGACAGGAGCAAGGCCCCGCTGCAGCTCCCGCCCCAGAGGGACCCAGGGTCAGTGCCGGGCAGACATGCAACTGTCAGTATAACCCAAGGAAGAGCACAAAGCACTTTAGCTCACTGAGTTATTTCATTTACCTTTATTCTGTGACATAGTTCAGAAAATAAAGTTCAGATAAGTGAAATAGCTAACCGCAGGACACACAGCAAGAAGCTCTGATTCCACATTCCAAGCCTCAACTACTTTTTTAGGTAGCCTCTGCCCCCAACTCCCAGAGACAGAACCCTGTTGAAAACATGTCTAGAACTTGTTTTTTTTAAGTTGGTTCACATATGGAGACCTGGCTTACACCAACCAAACACACAGGAGGTGGATGGGTGTAGGGAACTAGGTTTAAAGAAGGTTGAGAAGTGCTTGCAAACGAGACTCTCAACCAGGGCTGAACATTCTTGCAAACGAGATGTTCTGCCCAGTGTAGGGAACTAGGTTTAAGGAAGATTGAGAAGTGTTTGCTAACGAGACTGTCAACCAGGGCTGAGCATTCTTGCAAATGATATGTTCAGCTAAAAATCCTGTTTGTTCCCATGGGAAAAAAACATTGCTTGCACACAAGGATGTTTCTCTGATTCCTCAAAAGGAACAGACCTTGGGACGAAACGGATTCTAAGTTGATAAGGAAGTTCCCCAAAACAAAGTCTTAGCTGCAGTAAATAAGCCAAGGTAAAGGTTATCTCGCCCTGCGCCTGCGCACTGTATAGTCTTTAAATCATATCGCTTGGCAGCTTGCCCTGTAGGTTGTTGTGCAAGGGATATAAAAATTAAGCAGCTGTAAAAAGCAAGTGTTAAAATATAAAGATTTACACCACTCTGCAGTGTTGGTGTGTCATTAGGTCGCCGGCATCTGGCACCCAACGTGGGGCTCGACGGAACCGAAAAGGTAAGCACCCCGGGGCAAAAGGCTAAAAGGGGGACTTTCGGGAAATAGAGAAAAAGAGAAAAGAATAAAAATCCGAAAGGGTAAACGCCCCGGAGCAAAAGGCTGAAAGGGGGACTTTCGAGAAAAAGAAAAAGAAAAATCCGAAAGGGTAAACACCCCGGAGCAAAAGGCTGATAGGGGGACTTTCGAGAAAAAGAGAAAAGAATAAAAATCCGAAAGGGAGAGCACCCCGGAGCGAAACGCTGAAAGGGGGACTTTCGAGAAAAAAAGAAAAATAAGAGAAAAAGGACAGAGAAAAGAGAAAAGAAAAAGAAAAAACTATGGGGAATTCCCCGTCTTTAAAGTCACAATATATGGAGCTGGTTAAGGGGCTCCTGCATTCTATAGGAATTAAAACGCCTACTCGCCGCTTGAGTGAGTTATTCTGTCTTATAGAGCAGCATTGTTATTGGTTTCTATATCAAACAGAAGTACAGCTAAATTTGAAGGAATGGAAAGTGGTGCAAAAAGAGTTAAGAAGGCAACATCAAAAAGGAAATGTGATTCCTTTAAGGCTGTGGACTCTATGTAACGCTATAACACAGGCTTTAAAATTAATGGCTGCTGATAGTGAGGCCGCCTCATGTTATCTTGAGGAGGGGGCTTCACCTTGGCCTCCACCCAAACCTCCGGATGATAGTACAGATTCATCCACTGAGCCAGATAGAGATGTGAGTTCTGGGGAGGATTCAGATTCTGTAGAGGCAACGACTGCTGCCTTTTGAAAGGTTTTATTAAATAAAAAATGAACTTCCAAGGCTGTTAACCCTTCTGCACCACTTTACACATCCCTATTTCTAGTAGCTGCCGACAAGGCTGAGGTAGGGAGAGAGAGTCAATAGTTTTGGAAGTACGGGAAAAAGTATATTTTAGGAAACGCTTATTAATGACTCTCGTCCTTTAATGTCACTGATTATTGAAGGTAAACAGTTTAAAAGATTAATAGATACAGAAGCAGATGTTTCGGTTATTTCTCTCCAGCAGTGGCCTAATGACTGGAAAAAAGAAAAAATTCCTCTTAACAGGCTTAGGATCTATAGCAGATGTGTGGAGAAGTGCTCAACCTTTGTCATGCCAATTGTCTAATGGAAAGAAAGTATCTATTTCTTTTTACATTGTTAATATACCTATTAATATCTGGGGAAGAGATCTTTTATTTTCTTTAGGAACAATGCTCACCATCTCGTCGGAAAACTTGTAGCCACTGCTCAGATTCCTCGAGCTCTCCCATTGAAATGGTTAACTGATGTCCCTAAATGGGTTGAGCAGTGGCCGCTTCCAAAAGTGAAGCTCGAGGCTTTAGAACAATTAGTAAAAGAACAGCTTCAATCTGGCCATATTGAACCTTCTACGTCTCCTTGGAATTCTCCTGTTTTTGTCATTAAGAAAAAATCTGGTAAATGGAGAATGTTGACTGATTTAAGGGCAGTTAACAAATGTATAGAACCTATGGGAGCTTTGCAATTAGGTCTCCCTTCTCCTGCTTTGATTCCACAGGATTGGTCTTTGATGGTTTTAGATTTGAAGGATTGCTTTTTTAATATTCCTTTGCAAATAAAAGATAGAAATAAATTTGCTTTTACTATTCCAGGGTATAATCATGGGCAGCCCGTAAAATGTTATCAATGGACAGTGTTGCCTCAAGGAATGATTAATAGCCCTACACTTTGTCAGGAGTTTGTTAATCGTGCTCTTATTACTGTGAGACAACAATTTTCTAATTGTCTTCTATATCATTATATGGATGATCTTCTATTGGCAGCTCCTAGTAAAGAAGAACAAGATACATTTTTTATTCATGTAAAGAAAGCTTTAAGTGATTTTAATCTTCAAATTGCTCCTGAAAAAATTCAAACTGAATTTCCTATTTCATATTTAGGTGCTATTTTGGAACGACAAAGAATAAAACCTCAAAAAGTCCAAATTAGACGAGATAATTTGAAAACTCTTAATGATTTTCAGAAGCTTTTGGGTGATATTAACTGGTTACGTCCCATGTTAGGGATTCCTACACATCAATTGCGTCATTTATTTTCTACTTTAGAGGGTGATACTGCTCTTAACAGTCCTCGATCTCTTACTTCTCAAGCAAAAGAGAAATTACACTTTGTAGAGCAACGGTTGAATGAAGGGTTTCTTACTTATCTACAACAAGATCAACCTATATATTTCATAGTGTTCCATACTCCCTATTCTCCTACTGGAGTTATTGCTCAATCTGCAGGGTTGATTGAGTGGGTATTTTTACCCAATAACTATACAAAAAAGCTTACTACTTATATGGATAGAATTGTTTTCCTTATTTTGAAAGGTCGAGGCCATATTACTCAGTTAATTGGAAGTGACCCTCAAACAATTATTACTCAACTTCCACCCAAATTTCTAATTGCTTACAGTTTAATGAAAATTGGCAGATAGCTCTTGCATCTTATTCAGGGACTTTTTCTAATCTATATCCTCAATCTAAAATGATAGATTTCCTTCGACATACATCAATGGTTTGTAAATCTCCTATATCTAATATTCCAGTTGAAGGAAAAACTATTTTTACAGATGCCAATAAAAATACTGCTGGCTATTGGACTGATACTACTTCTAAAGTTGTTCCACATTCCTTTTCTTCTGTGCAGCCTGCTGAACTTTGGGCCATTTGTTTGGCATTACAGGATTTTTTTGATATTCCTATTAATATTGTTTCTGATTCTAAATATGCAGTCTTTTCATGTATTTATCTCCCTGAAGCCACTTTACCGGTAACTTTAAAAACTAATATTGATAAATTATTTTTTCAGGTTCAACAATTATTGATTAGGCGAACTAACCCTGTCTTTTTTACTCATATACGAGCTCATTCTTCTCTCCCCGGACCATTATCTCAAGGAAATGCAAATATAGATGCCTTACTTTATCCTTTACAGTCTGCAACACAAGAACATTCCTTACATCATACTAATTCTAAAGGGTTACAAAAAACTTATTCGTTAACACGAAAACAAGCTCAACGCATTGTTCGTTCTTGTTCCATATGTGCACCGTTTATTTTGCCCTTTGCCCCTCCTGGAGTAAATCCCAGAGGACTACAATCTAACCAAATCTGGCAAATGGATGTTGTTTTTATTTCTTCATTCGGTAAGCAAAAATATGTTCATCATACTATACATACTTATTCTCATTTTCAATGGGCTACAGCTTTAAGTTCAGAAAAGGCAGATTCTGTTATTACTCATTTATTATTTTGTTTTGCTACTATGGGCATACCTATAGAATTAAAAACTGATAATGCTCCCGCATATCAATCCTCTAAATCATCTCAATTTTTAGAACAATATCATATTAAGCACACTTTTGGTATTCCTTATAATAGTCAAGGACAAGCTATAATTGAAAGAGCTAATCGGACTCTTCGAGAATACATTGAAAAAATAAGAAAGGGGGAAAAAGGTGTGATATCACTAAGGGGCCATTTCAAGTTCATTTGCATATTAATAAATCTTACTCTGCTATAGCATGTGTAAAATTTCCTTATTCTTTACTGTATGGGCAATGGATTTGGAATGAAATTTTGGGAGTTATATCATGTTCTGATTGTAACTTGACTCAATGTATAAATCGTTCTTGGTGGGAAAATGTTGAAAACAAGATGGTCCATTCCAGTAATTATTCTTTGGTCATTGTGAAAGCACGGACTGAACTTTGGTTGCCTGTTAATCTTACTCGACCTTGGTCGGACTCTTTTGCTGTCACTCATCTTGTGAATGCTGTACAAACTCTTCTCCATCGATCTCGAAGAATGCTTGGCATTGTCATCGCATCAGTTCTTGCCGTGCCTTCAGTAACAGCAACAGCAACTGTAGCAGGTCTTGCTTTGCATCAAGGCATACAGACTGCTGATTTTGTCAGGAAATGGCATAAAGATGCTCATTTATTGTGGCAACAACAGCATGATTTGGACGCTCAATTGGCTACTGATGTATTGAATTTACAACACACAGTTTCCTGGTTAGGAGATCAAGTGACTGTGTTAGCTACAAAGAGTGTGTTAAAATGTGATTGGAACTCATCTCACCTATGTGTAACCCCTGTTCCCTTTAATATGAGTGAGGGTTGGGAAAAGGTGAAAAGGTCTTTAGTGGGACACCAGAATTTAACTGCTGAAATTATGGGATTGGAACAAACTATATTGTCAACTTTTAGTAAGACGCTGCCTGATATTCTTGGTTCTGATATACTGAAAAGTCTTCAAGAAGGATTAGACAACCTTAATCCTTTAGGGCATGCATCTACATTGTTAACAACATCCTTTGTGAATACTTTGTTAATTGTTGCTTTATGTTTTATTGCTTTTAAAGTCTACCGGCGCTGGCGAAAAGGGAAACAATTGAAAGAAGAAGCTTTGCGTATTCAAGCGCTTATTCAGCATCTACAAGAAAAGAAAGGGGGAGATGTAGGGAACTAGGTTTAAAGAAGGTTGAGAAGTGCTTGCAAACGAGACTCTCAACCAGGGCTGAACATTCTTGCAAACGAGATGTTCAGCTAAAAATCCTATTTGTTCCCATGGGAAAAAAACATTGCTTGCACACAAGGATGTTTCTCTGATTCCTCAAAAGGAACAGACCCTGGGACAAAACGGATTCTAAGTTGATAAGGAAGTTCCCCAAAACAAAGTCTTGGCTGCAGTAAATAAGCCAAGGTAAAGGTTATCTCGCCCTGCGCCTGCGCACTGTATAGTCTTTAAATCATATCGCTTGGCAGCTTGCCCTGTAGGTTGTTGTGCAAGGGATATAAAAATTAAGCAGCTGTAAAAAGCAAGTGTTAAAATATAAAGATTTAAACCACTCTGCAGTGTTGGTGTGTCATTCCGTCGCCGGCAGATGGGCAAACAGACACCCAATATGCTCGTTTACAGGCAGCATACATTTGTCATTAAGGCTAGTGTTGAGAATTTGCTGAAGCCACCCATTCCCCCATGGGGATGCTGAGAAAAGCAGAGCCCAAGCAAACGGAGCCAGCCCATTCTGAAGGACTCATCAGTCCATCAGATCAAGTGAAGGAGAAGTAGGATGTTCTGGAAGCTTAAAGAAAGGTGACTCTGGAGCAACCTGGATTGGAATCTCAGCTCTACCAGCCTCTGACTGTGTGTCCCTGGCAGGTTACTTAATCCTCAGCTTCTTCATCTGCTAGATGGAGACAATCACAGAACAACGCAGAATTGCTGAAGCAGATTAGACTTGGAAGGTATGTGACACCTTGTCCAGCGTGTGGGGGAACTTAATAAATGGTAACCGCTTTGTCATTAGGATAGTGGTGTAGGTTTTACAAGCTTCAAGTTCAGAGGCCTTGTCTATGTAACCATGGTGTAACTGGAGCATACTAATGACAAGATCTTTTTTTTCTTAATTAATTTATTTATTTTAATTGGAGGCTAATTACTTTACAATATTGTAGTGGTTTTGCCATACATTGACATGAATCAGCCATAGGTGTACATGTGTTCCCCATCCTGAACCCTCCCACCTCCCTCCCATCCCATCCCTCTGGGTCATCCCAGTGCACCAGCCCTGCGCACCCTGTCTCATGCATCGAACCTGGACTGGCGATCTGTTTCACATATGGTAAAATGCATGTTTCAGTGCTATTCTCTCAAATCATCCCACACTCGCCCACTCCCACAGAGTCCAAAAGACTGTTCTATACATCTGTGTCTCTTTTGCTGTCTTGTATATAGGGTCATCATTACCATCTTTCTAAATTCCATATATATGTGTTAATATACTGTATTGTTGTTTTTCTTTCTGACTTACTTCACTCTGTATAATAGGCTCCAGTTTCATCCACCTCTTTAGAACTGATCCAAATGCATTCTTTTTAATAGCTGAGTAATATCCATTGTGTATATGTACCACAGCTTTCTTATCCATTCGTCTGCCGATGGACATCTAGGTTGCTTCTATGTCCTAGCTATTGTAAACAGTGATTCGATGAACATTGGGGTATACGTGTCTCTTTCAATTCTGGTTTCCTTGGTGTGTACACCCAGCTATGGGATTGCTGGGTCGTATGGGAGTTCTAGTTTCAGTTTTTTAAGGAATCTCCACACTGTTCTCCATAGTGGCTGTCAACTAGTTTGCATTCCCACCAACAGTGTAAGAGGGTTCCCTTTTCTCTGCACTCTCTCCAGCATTTGTTGTTTGTAGACTCTTTGATAGCAGCCATTCTGACCGGCGTGAGATGATACCTCACTGTGGTTTTGATTTGCATTTCTCTGACAATGAGTGATGTTGAGCATCTTTTCATGTGTTTGTTAGCCATTTGTATGTCTTCTTTGGAGAAATGTCTGTTTAGTCTTTGGCTCATTTTTTGATTGGGTCATTTATTTTTTCTGGAATTGAGCTTCATGAGCTGCTTGTATATTTTTGAGATTGGTTCTTTGTCAGTTGCTTCATTTGCTATTATCTTCTCCCATTCTGAAGGCTGTCTTTTCACCTTGCTTATAGTTTCCTTCGTTGTGCAAAAGCTTTTAATTTTAATTAGGTCCCATTTGTTTATTTTTGCTTTTATTTCCATTACTCTGGGAGGTGGGTCATAGAGGATCCTGCTGTGATGTATGTCGGAGAGTGTTTTGCCTATGTTTTTCTCTAGAAGTTTTATAGTTCCCAGTCTTATATTTAGATCTTTAATCCATTTTGAGTTTATTTTTGTGTATGGTTAGAAAGTGTTCTAGTTTCAGTCTTTTACAAGTGGTTGACCAGTTTTCCCAACACCACTTGTTAAAGAGATTGTCTTTTCTCCATCGTATATTCTTGCCTCCTTGGTCAAAAATAAGGTGTCCATAGGCACGTGGACTTATCTCTGGAGATCTTATAACTGAATTGCTGTTAGAGCCCATGGGTGGAAAAGTTAACTTCACAAAGAGGAAGACAGGGGAGGTTCCCTGTGAGCCTTTGGACCAGGTCTATCTACTCACACCCATCCCCTCATGTGTCTCCCCCACCACTGTCTTAGATCCCCCTTGTCCCCCTTCAGAGCATCCACTTGGCACACAGTGTGATATGAGGAGAGGGGGTGGGAAGGACGCCCTGCAGGACGGTCTGCTCCCTGAGCCCTCCCACATCACCAGGCCATTTCTAGCCTGGAGACCTGAGGGCTCTCCAGGAGTCTGGGGATTCAGGGTCGGGTGGGTGGAGAAGAAGCTGAGGCCTTTCTGAAGAGCCTTTCTTCTCCCTGACAGACCCCCTCCCTGCCTCTACCCCCACCCCACACTCTGTACACAAACTCCTGAAGGAGGCAGGCAGTCTCAGAATAGGTCTTCTCAGGGACACCACCTCAGGCATAGCCTCCAAGAAAGCACACTCGTATCTGCTGCCCGTCTGCTGCGATTGGAGCCAGTGGGCTTCCCAGGTGGCACCAGTGGTAAAGAACCTGCCTGCCGATGCAGGAGACATAAGAGACACAGGTTTGATCCCTGGGCCAGGATGAGCCCCTGAAGGAGGGCATGGCAACGCACTCCAGTATTCTTGCCTAGAGAATCCACGGACAGAGGAACCTGGTGGGATACAGTCCACAGGGTGGCAAGGAGTCAGACAGGCCTGAAGCGGCCTAGCAGCAGCCGCAAGCGTGTGAGCTGTGTAGGACAGCGGCAGCGCCCGCGCTTGGGCTCCACACGTCCGACGAGCCCTGCTGCTGGCACAGGCTGCGGGAGGGGCTTGGTGGCTGCTCTTCACAGTTCAGCAACTGTTATTAATGGTCCCTAAACCACAAGACTCAAAAGAGGTTTTGTGACAAGTACTAAATGTATAATGACTTATATCTTGAGCATTTAATTAAAATTCTACCAGCTTGTAGACTGCAGTCAACCATCTCCATCCGCTAATGCTGTGAGGTTTACCGCCTCCACAGCTTCAGTGCTCTGGCATTGGGTAAGGAGCAGTCTATACTGTGGCCTAGGTTCTAAACAAGGATTTGCCCTACACCAGCCTCGACATGGAGGCAACTGTCTTCCAACCCAAAGTCGATGCAACCAAAGCAACTGGAATTTAAACTTAGTGTTAAAGTGAATGGCTTTATTCAGATATTAGAGTTTCACATCCTTAATCAAAAGCTTTCATTACACTGCAGCAGCCCTTCACTGATTTTGGGAATGAAGAAAGGCAGCAAAGAAGTGAGGTTAGAGGCACAGACTGCAGAGCCAGATGGCCTAGGTCCAATCCTGGGTAGAAGACCTAACCTCTCTGCCTCAGTTTCATCATCTGTAAAATGGAGAACAGATTTTTTTTAAATTTTAAATCTTTATTGAAGTATAATTGGCATATAACATTTTAATTTTAAGTATACAACATAATGATTTGGCATTTGCTTATACTGTGAGATGATCACATCTACCACCATACACAGTTAGAAAAATTTGTTTTTCTTGGGATTAGAACACTTAAGATCTACTCTATTAGAAACTTCAAATAGGCAATACAGTATTATTAACTGTAATCACCATGCTGTACATTAGTTAATCCCCATAACTTACTAATTTGATAACCTTTCAACCCCCTTCACCAATTTTGCTCACCCAAAGCCTTCCGATGACAACCACCAGCCAGTTCTCTGCATCTATGAGCTTGGAGTTTTGTTTGTGCCTTTTTTTTTTTTAGATTGTTGGTGTAATATCACGCAGTAACAAATATTTTATTCCCGTTTTACAGATAAAGAGATTGGGGCTTAAACGGTAAGGGACCATATCCCTCACTCTAAAGTCATATGGAGAACAGGACTCAGCTCTCTCCCAAGATAAGCTCAGTTTCTACTGGTCCCAGACAAGCCAGAAGGCCAAGGAGGGCAGTGTGGCTGACACACAGCCCAGCTTGGCTGCCCGGTGAGAGACGCCAAGCCTAGTGCTCCAGAGAGCAGGTGGGTGGCCAGCCCTTCCCCACCCAGGTCCTGACCACTGAGAAGGGCTCAGCCTTGAGAAGAGCTGTCAGAAACCTGAATTCTTTGGCCTGGAACAGAATAGAAGCACAATAAAGGACAGACATGGCCCTAACAGAAGCTGAAGATATTAAGAAGAGGTGGCAAGAATACACAGAAGAACTATGCAAAAAGATCCTCATGACCCAGATAACCACGATGGTGTGAACACTCACCTAGAGCCCATGGGTGGAAAAGCCCATAGGGAAACAGTGGAAACAGTGAGAGAATTCTTGGGCTCCAAAATCACTGCGGATGGTGACTGCAGCCATGAAGTTAAAAGAGGCTTGCTCCCTGGAAGAAAAGCTATGACCAACCTAGACAGCATATTCAAAAGCAGAGACATTACTTTGCCAACAAAGGTCTGTCTAGTCAAAACTATGGTTTTCCCAGTAGTCATGTATGGATGTGAGAGTTGGACTATAAAGAAAGATGAACGCTGATGAATTGATGCTTTTGAACTGTGGTGCTGGAGAAGACACTTGAGGGTCCCTTGGACTGCAAGGAGATCCAACCAGTCAATCCTAAAGGAAATCAGTCCTAAATATTCATTGGAAGGACTGATGCTGAAGCTGAAGCTCCAATACTTTAGCCACATGATGTGAAGAAATGACTAATTTGAAAAGACCCTGATGCTGGGAAAGATTGAAGGTAAGAGAAGGGGATGAGAGAGGATGAGATGGTTGGATGGCATCACCGACTTGATGGACATGAGTTTGAGCAAGCTCTGGGAGTTGGCCCTGGACAGGGAGGCCTGGCGTGCTGCAGTCCATGTAATCGCAGAGTCAGACATGAGAGAGAGACTGAACTGAACTGACTGAGAGCCTACCTCCGCTCTGAGAATCCCTGTGAGTCTGAGTTTTCCCTGTTTCACTCTAACTCGGGTTTTTTTGCTTTGCTTTGTTTGCTCCAGAGCTGACAATAAGGGAGAGAAGCGGATACAAATTTCTGAGCTAGGAATATGGAAGGGGAATCGGGCTGGACTCCGCTGCATATCAACGTTAATTCTGTGAACCAATTTTAGCAGGTCTGCCCTAACGGGGACCTTGAGGATTATCATGGTTGAAAATATTTGATTGCCCCGTCTTCTATCTCTGTCTGTCTCTGCCTGTTTCCTGTGTCTGTCTCTTTGTCTCTTTCCATAGATACAGATATACACATATAATACATGCTTACATACACCTGTGTTTGTGTGTGTGTATATATATATATATAAAATATATGCACATACATGTGTATTTCTCTGTCTCCGTCTCTAAACACTGATCTAACTTGAAGGATCACAGATGTGGATGGGACAAGAGTTTTCTCAGACATTCACTACCAGGTTGGTTCTTGAACTACTGGATGTGGGTCGGATTTGCAAACAAAGTCCCACTTCTCACCGCTAGGAGTCAGTCCACACTCAGCCTGAATCTGATGGTTTCATATTCCCTCCTTAGGCCAAACTCGCATCCTTTGTACTGCAGTTTGAATACTCACTTTAGTGTGCGAGGGAAATAGTGATAAGACAGAAACTGGCCTTGCCTGATGGGTGGTGAAGCTTGGCGCTCTACGGGACTAAGGCACACCAAGAGAAGGGAGGAAAGTGGCAGAGCAGCTCAGGGAGTGTGGCAGGCTGCTGTCACGGCCCTGTATGAATACCAGCCCAGTGCTGGGCATATTTATTGACGCGCACAAACGTGGGAAAGCGCTGTTTGTTTCCCGGAAACAGGTGCCAGTTCTCGCTGTTTCACCAGATTCCCCAAGTCGCGTCTTCCTGAAACAAGGGAAACTTTGTCTTCTCCCTGGCATCCACCTGTGATGTGAAGAGAGATCTTTGGAAAACAGACCTAAACACCTCTTTTCCCTCTGGAAGACTGCAGGGATTTCCCCTTGTCCTCAGTGTAAGCTTTTCCCCGAAGGCCTGACTGCCCAGCTAACTGCTCCAGCCCCAGTCCTGCTTCCCAGGGCTCCCTGAACCTCTCCCAAATCCCTGTATGTCCTTTCTTCTGAATGCAGCAGACTGCCTCATACTTCTCTCCTTGACATGTGGTTCCCCCAGCCCAGAAAGGTTTTCCATCCCTTATTCTCCTGGCAGAGTCCTACCTGGTCTCCAAATCCAGCTCACACTGTCCCCAGGGACATAGTTGCACATTCCTCTGAGGGTTTAGGACTCTGCCCTCGTACCTCACTGTTGTATTTCTATTCATATCTGTCTCTTCCTCCCATATGACCTCTCCAAGGTCAAAAACTCTCTCTTACTCATTTCTGCCTCCTCAACATCTGGGCCAGTGCCTGCAGCAGAGTAGATGTGTACTGGAGAGCTAGTGAGTGGATGGATGGGATGTTTACAGCGGCTAAGGGCTCAGGGCCTGCTTTTGGTGGAAGGTTGGATTGAAACACCAGCTCCACCACCTGCTAGTCACAGGATTTTTCCAGTTGCTTAGCCTCTCTGCCAATCTCCTAATCTGTAAGGTTGCTGTTTTTGTTATTTAGTCATTAGGTCGTGTCTGACTCTTTTGAGACTCCATTCACCGTAGCCCACCAGACTCCTCTTTTCCAGGCAACAACATGGGAGTGGGTTGCCATTTCCTTCTTCAGGGGATCCTGCAGGACCAAGGACCAAACCCACATCTCCTGGATTGGCAGGAGGATTCTTTACCACTGAGCCACCTGAGAATTCCACTTATGTGAAAATTTAATGACGTACATGCAAGCGATTTCCTGGCATCAGTTCAGTTGCTCAGTCATGTCTGACTCTTTGCTACCCCATGGACTACAGCACTCCAGGCTTCCCTGTCCATTACCAACTCCTGGAGTTTACTCAAACCCATGTCCATCGAGTCAGTGATGCCATCCAACCATCTCATCCTCTGTCGTCTCCTTCTCCTCTTGCCTTCAATCTTTCCCAGTATCAGGGTCTTTTCCAATGAGTCACTTCTTCGCATCAGGTGGCCAAAGTATTGGAGCTTCAGCTTCAGCATCAGTCATTCCAATGAATATTCAGGACTGATTTCTTTGGAATTGACTGGTTGGATCTCCTTGCAGTCCAAGGGACTCGCAAGAGTTCTCCAACATCATAGTTCAAAAGCATCAGTGCTTCGGTGCTCATCTTTCCTTATGGTCCAGCTCTCACATTCATACATGACCACTGGAAAAACCATAGCCTTGACTAGACGGCCTTTGTTGACAAAGTAATGTCACTGCTTTTTAATATGCTATCTAGGTTGGTCATAGCTTTTCTTCCAAGAAGCAAGTGTCTTTTAGTTTCATGGCTGCAGTCACATCTGCAGTGATTTTGGAGCCCAAGGAAATAAAGTCTGTCACTGTTTCCATTGTTTCCCTGTCTTTGCCATGAAGTGAAGGGACTGGATGCAATGATCTTAGTTTTCTGAATGTTGAATTTTAAACCAAATTTTAGGCTCTTCAGCTCCTCTTTGCTTTCTGTGAAGGGTGGCGTCATCTGCATATCTGAGATTATTGATATTTCTCCCAGCAATCTTGATTCCAGCTTGTGCTTTGTCCAGCCCAGGATTTCTCATGATGTACTCTGCACATAACTTAAATGAGCAGGGTGACAATATACAGCCTTGATGTACTCTTTTCCAAATTTGGAACCAGTCTGTTGTTCCATGTCCTGGTCTAACTGTTGCTTCTTGACCCTTATACAGATTTCTCAGAAGGCAGGTGGGATGGTCTGGTATTTCTGGCAGCGGCACATACTATTTTTCTCAAAACCCACATTTTGTCTGTCAGCAAATCCTGCAGGATCCTCCTTTAAAATATCCAGCCACTTTTTACCTTTTGACTGCTAATAGCCCAATTCAAACTGCAGTCGTTTCTCACGGACATGTTCTGGTGGCCTCCTCTCTGGTCTCTCTGCCTCCTTCCTTGTCCCATATCTATTTTCAACACAGCTGCCAGATGCAGTCCTTTAAAAACATAAATCAAATTAGATCACCCTTCTGCCACAATCCGCCTTTGACTTCCCTTCCCCACTGCAGACAACAAGGTTGGTGCTACCTCTGATTCCATCTCCTCACTTGCCCCCTTGCTTTCCCAGCTTCAGCCACAATGGCCAAAGTGTTATAATTCAAACCTGCTGCATACCACCCTGCCCCAGTACCTTTGCACTTGCCATTTCCTTGGCCTGGAATTCTATTTCTCCAGAAAGCCTCATGCCTCCTTTGCTTACTTAAAGTCTTCATTTTCAAAAGTCACGTTCTCCAGGAGACTCTCACTGGCTATTCCATCTAAGCTTTCAACAATATTCACTGAACTCTCTGTCCCACTTCCCTCTTTATTATTGGCCCTTATCATTAACAGAAAGACATTTTTATTATTTTGTTCACCATCTGTTCCCCTCATAGAATATAAGCTCTAAGAAGGCGGAGGCCTGTTTTGCTCACTGCTGTGAACCATATCTAGAACCATATCTGGCACAAAGTACGTGCTCAGCAAGTACTTTGTTGAAATGAAAAGATGAAAACTTAGATTGCTATAAAATATGGGGACAGCAGTGTCTGGGCTGAGCTTGGGCCACTCCTTGCTGTCTCTAGGCAGTCAGAGCTGACTCAGGAAACAGAACCCCAAACCATGCTTCTGTCCTCAGACTGGATTTTCCTCTTTTTCCAGCCCAACCCAGCTCTGCCCTGCCCAGTAAGGGGCTTGGCTGGGAACTCCAAGTTCCTCCTATTCGCTAGAGAGACAGGGGCATAGTACAGACTCCAGGAAGGAGCGGCATGTGAAGATACCCTAGGACTTGAAGGCAGGGGGACACTGCTGAAGCTGCCTTTTGTTCCATTTTGTTGGGGTTCCCACAGGTTACTTTCTCAGGAAAAAATCAGTGCTACCCTTCTCGGACTTGTTTTCCCAAAAAAGCAATGCCCTCAGTGTGGGTCCATGACATCACACTTCTGGGCCCGGCTCCAGGCCTACTATCAGACTCTCTGTGCAAGCCAGGAGATTCTTCTTTATACTTAAATGAGAGCCACCCATCAGATAATGGCCTCCTTGGGGCGGGGATTGCAGCCTTCTCACAACCCAGCCACCTGGTCTCAAGTTTCACCCCCTCCCCTGCTCTATTTTCCTCCTTAGCACTTACCACAATGTAATCTAACAAAGAATGCACATAGTCCACTTACTTATCCAGTGTATTATCTGATCCTCCACCACCCCCTTGTACACACCAGGAAAGGATTTTTTACCTGTTTTATTCGTTGCTGTATTCCCAATGCATAAACACGTGACACAGAGTAAGTGCGTTATAAGTACTTGTCCTATGAGTAAATCCTTATCCAAAGCCCTCCACACTAAGAGCTCATTACTGAGGGAGGCGAGGGCAGAGAGATAGTAATCCTCTTACAGTGAGATTACCCTTGCCCTCCAGGGACTTCCAGAAGCCACTGGCAGAGCAATCCTGGAGAATTCCTCCCGAGTCACCTATGCGCCTTTCTCCGGCTGACCTAAGTGCTGGGCCACTTTGTAAAGAGTAGGGGTACATTGTGATGGGGCTTAAAACAAGTAGTGCATTGTCTTCCCTCCCAGGACTTCCTTCCTTTTGCCTTATAATCACCATCCATTCTATAGGCCTCTTCTCACCCAGCAGGCCCCCTTTTCCTTCTCTGAGCCCTAAGGAGCACCAGGGGGCAGTGCCATCATCTGAGCACCGATGGCCAGGTTGGCTGCTGCACAGTCAGTGGACCCTTCACAGACATCCTCCTTTCTTCCACCCTAAATAGACTGCGAGTTTGCTGACAGTATGCGCGTGCGTGCTAAGTTGCTTCTGTTGTATCTGACTATGTGTGACCCTATGGGCTATAACCCACCAGACTCCTCTGTCCATGGGATTCTCCAGGTGAGAATACTGGAGTGGGTTGCCATGCCCTCCTCCAAGGAATCTTCCTAACCCAGGGATGGAACCCATGTCTCTTATGTCTCCTGTATTGACAAGTGGGTTCTTTACCACTAGCGGCATCAGCTGACAGAACAGACTCTGTCTAATTTACCTTCATCTGCCAGTACCTACATCACTTATATGCAGAGCACATCATGCGAAATGCTGGGAGGGATGAAACACAAGCTAGAATCAAGATTGCTGGGAGAAATGTCAATAACCTCAGATATGCAGATGACACCACCCTTATGGCAGAAAGTGAAGAAGAACAAAAAAGCCTCTTGATGAAAGTGAAAGAGGAGAGTGAAAAAGTTAGCTTAAAACTCAACATTCAGAAAACTAAGATCATGGCATCTAGTCCCATCACTTCATCGCAAATAGACAGAGAAACAATGGAAACAGTGACAGACTTTATTTCCTTGGGCTCCAAAATCACTGCGGATGTAACTGCAGCCATGAAACTAAAAGACACTTACTTCTTGGAAGAAAAGCTATGACCAACCTAGAGAGCATATTAAAAAGCAGTGACATTACTTTGCCAACAAAGGTCCGTCTAGTCAAGGCTATGGTTTTTCCAATAGTCATGTATGGATGTGAGAGTTGGACTGTGAAGAAAGCTGAGCGCCGAAGAATTGATGCTTTTGAACTGTGGTGTTGGAGAAGACTCTTGAGAGTCCTGGGGACTGCAAGGAGATCCAGCTAGCCCATCCTAAAGGAGATCAGTCCTGGATGTTCATTGGAAGCACTGATGCTGAAGCTGAAACTCCAATACTTTGGCCACATGATGCAAAGAAGTGACTCATTGGAAAAGATCCTGATGCTGGGAAATATTGAAGGTGGGAGGAGAAGGGGACAACAGAGGGTGAGATGGCTGGATGGCATCACTGACTCGATGGACATGGGTTTAAGTAAACTCCAGGAGTTGGTGATGGACAGGGAGGCCTGGCGTGCTGCAGTCCATGGGTGACAAAGACTGAGGAACTGAACTGAACTGCCAGTAGCTACATTATAGTAGAGGCCCCCTGAGTCATGAGTCTGTGGCTTTATGAAAGAAAAACACATGGAATGCAGTTATATTCAGGGCTTGGTGTATGCGAGGGCACAGAAGGGGCTGAACAGAGGAGTTTTCCTTTACTGTGTACACAGATTAACTATGGATGGGGGACTACACAGCAACATGCCTTGATGTTGGAACTAAATTGCCTACCTATTTCCTCTTACTATTACCTCCAGGAATAATAGCTCACCTTAATATAATATTTACGGTGTGCTAAGTGCAGTTCGAAGCATTCCCCAAGGTTATCTCATTTAATTCTCATAATATTTAAAGATAGGGAACATTATTATACATGTGACATGCATTTCAGAATCAGGGCTATTTCAGGGATAAAGACTATGAAGTGTTGGTGGGAAGGCCAAACTTGTGTGCTGAGAGATCAATGAACAGATCAGAAAAAGGGATTTCTCAGTGTGTAAACACCACGTATACGAGGTAGCATAACATTTTCACAGCAGAATCAGTTCCATCTCTATCATGCCTTCAGTCCTGATACATCTCAGGAACATCATTCAGAATTTCCCAGTTCTAGAGGTTTAACCTTCAAAATCCCAACCTAGGAATCAAGGGTCCAATGTTTGTGAACATTTATTTGTATGCTGGCCATTTTTTACTTATTTAACTGGCTTTCTTCCTATTTGAATTGGGAGTGAAGTAAATATGAAATCACCCTTTCCTGTCCTTATTTCCCACCTGCTTCCCAAGAAGTCTTCCTAAGAAAGGATCCTGCCCTCTTTAACTTCCACCAGACAGAGGACCTATGGGGCAGGGCCATGTCAACCCACTCAGTGGGACCTCTCTGCCCCCCTTGCCCCACCAATCCCATGACTAGGAACCTCTCTTGATCCTTTGTCACTGGTGGTGAGCCCTAGGCCCCACTCCCAAGCACCTCTCTCTGTCCTGAGAACACGCTCTCTGGGCTCCCAGCTGGGAGTGACACATAAGATGCTCCTGGGTGCTCTTGAGTAGTAGAAAGAAGACAGAAAGGCAAGGACTGGTGACAGGGTGTGAGAAAGCCAGAGAGCAGGAGAGGCTGGAGAAGGCAGCAAACCCATTCCCCTCCCTCTCAGCTTGGAAACTGGGCTTGTAAATAACATCTGAGTGGTCTCTGCTGCTGTGTTTGAATCATGACTTTCTACTCCCCAAATAGACCTTGACTATCTGCTCCAGGCATTCCATGGGCACCGGGGGTAGGACTGGACCCTGTCCTCCCCACTCAGGGCACTCTAGCGGCAGGATCCAGGACTCATGGGCTAGCGGCAGGGTTCTGCTGAAATATGGTCAGTGTAACCTTTGCAACACATTTGTGTCCCTGTTTTCAACAGTTCATAAGAGAGATGTTATGGGGAGGGAGGTGGGGGGTGGGTCATATTTGGGAATGCATGTACACCCATGGTGGATTCATGTCAATGTATGGCAAAACCAATACAGTATTGTAAAGTAAAATAAAGTAAAAATAAAAATTTAATTTAAAAATAAATAAACAAATAAATAACTACACACACACACACAAAGAATGGCAAATGTTGCTGTGTTTTCCACTGGAAATAAACAGATTCAGATGTTCAGGGGGCACAAGACTGGGCTTAAAAGAAATGTGTGTTTAAGCCCTATAGAAATTCATCCACTCACACCTCCTCCCCAACAAGTTTTGGGTCTCCCAAGAAGACTCTGTGAACAAGCAGTGAAAAGACCCAGTGCAACTGCTGCTGGAAATGGCTGAGAGGAGGCAGGGTGGAGGAGAGAATGGTCAGAGCCATGCAAACCTGCAGCTGGGTGTTCTGTCCCCACTATAGTGTGTCTCCATGCCACCCTCCATGCCTCCTGCCCTTTCATATTTTATGCTCCAATAATTTCTCTTCCTTCTGCATAGCAAAGGAGTGACTGAAGAATCTGCCATCTGCTGCCTCCCCCAATGCCCAGCTCCCTGTGCCAGGGTAACCCAAACAGTTTAGGAAACTGAGATAAGATTCTTGCTGCCATTAAACATGGACAGGTCAGAGCATGCTGCTCAGCTGCAGTGAAACTCCCTGGCTAATCTGCAGGGAAACAGGGAGACCAGAGCAGCTGGGCCATTAAACATGGATGGAAACCAACCCATAGAAGGAAGCGGTGGCACTTCTCCTGTTGGCCAGAGGGAGGGACAAGGAAGATTTAGCAAAGGTCAGCAGGGCTCATATTGAGCAGCATTAAGTCTCAACTACTCACGCCCTTCACATTGTCAGTTGGACAGAAAAAGCATGGCCTCTAAAGTCAGGCTGACGTGGAAAATTCTGAAAGAGATGGGAATACCAGACCACCTGACCTGCCTCTTGAGAAACCTATATGCAGGTCAGGAAGCAACAGTCAGAACTGGATATGGAACAACACACTGGTTCCAAATAGGAAAAGGAGTACGTCAAGGCTGTATATTGTCACCCTGCTTATTTAACTTCTATGCAGAGTACATCATGAGAAAAGCTGGGGTGAAAGAAGCACAAGCTGGAATCAAGACTGCCGGGAGAAATATCAATAACCTCAGATATGCAGATGACACCACCCTTATGGCAGAAAGTGAAGAGGAACTAAAAAGCCTCTTGATGAAAGTGAAAGTGGAGAGTGGAAAAGTTGGCTTAAAGCTCAACATTCAGAAAACTAAGATCATGGCATCTGGTCCCATCACTGCATGGGAAATAGATGGGGAAACAGTGGAAACAGTGTCAGACTTTATTTTTGAGGCTCCAAAATCACTGCAGATGGTGACTACAGCCATGAAATTAAAAGACACTTACTCCTTGAAAGAAAAGTTGTGACTAACCTAGATAACATATTCAAAAGCAGAGACATTACTTTGCCAACAAAGGTCCGTCTAGTCAAGGCTATGGTTTTTCCAGGGGTCATGTATGGATGTGAGAGTTGGACTGTGAAGAAAGCTGAGCATCAAAAAATTGATGCTTTTGAACTGTGGTGTTGGAGAAGACTCTTGAGAGTCCCTTGGACTGCAAGGAGATCCAACCAGTCTATTCTGAAGGAGACCAGCCCTGGGATTTCTTTGGAGGGAATGATGCTGAAACTGAAACTCCAATACTTTGGCCACCTCATGCGAAGAGTTGACTCATTGGAAAAGACCATGATGCTGGGAGGGATTGGGGGCAGGAGGAGAAGGGGACAACAGAGGATGAGATGGCTGGATGGCATCCCTGACTCAATGGACACGAGTCTGAGTGAACTCCAGGAGTTGGTGATGGACAGGGAGGCCTGGCGTGCTGCGATTCATGGGGTCGCAAAGAGTCGGACACAACTGAGTGACTGAACTGAACTGAACTGAACTGATGGCTTTAAGTACCCTGAATCTTAGTCTGCTCAATTATGTGCATGCATGCTAAGTCGCTGTTCAAGTATAAAATGGGCTTAATACTTAATTCCAAAGATTGTTACAAGGATGAAATGAAGTAGCATTTATAAGATATGTAGCACAGAGTCTGGCCAAAAGAGGTCAGCACTCAAGGTTAACCTTCCTTCCCCTTCCTCCTGAAGGGTGATGAGTTTCTTCCCAGGGACACCCGCTTTGGCCTGGTGGGATCTTTTCCCTGACTCCTGTGACTTCCAGAAACCCTGATGGCATTACAGTGTGCTTGAGATGCTTGGATGGCATCACTGACTCAATGGACATGAGTTTGGCTAGGCTCTGGGAGTTGCTGTACAGGGAGGCCTGGCGTACTGCGCCTCATGGGGTCACAAAGAGTCGGACATGATTCAGCGACTGAACTGAACTGAATTGGTCTGTCTTACCCCACTAGTTTGGAAGCACCTTGAAAATAGCTATCTTGGCACTACTGATTTTCTAGTACCCAGCTCAATGTCTAGCATATAAGAATTGTTTGGAGAATGTTGAATTAAACTGAAAAAATAATTTTTAAGGATGTAAATTGGATCAATGAACTAAAGGCAAACTACAAAAGATGAAAGGAATTGAGGTCATTTTGCGAAGAGAAGGTCATCACAGCCTGCTGAAGCTCACAGGGACCTTAGCAACAGTTGGTTCAACACACTCACTCACTGTGTAATGGAAGGGACTGACACTCAGCAAATTGATGGCAGAGCCTGAAAGTTCATAGGGCTCTGAGTGCAGGCTCCATGCTGGATGAGCAGCCTCTGTCCCCCTTCTCTGTGAGCAGGGCAGGACACAGAACTGCTCGGGTGACCAGAGGTTGTGTGACTGACTCTCAGCCACACAGTCTGCCCAGGGTGGACCTGGACCTAGCCAGCTCTTTGGACATTCAAGCCAGCACTGCCGCCCCCAGGGCACCTGATGTTTCTTGTTTGTAGGCTGAGGGCTCTCAGCTTTGCGATCTGGGTTCTAGCGGTATTGTCCCCTAGTTCCTGTACCCTGCGAGGTCAGGGGTTAAGTGAGAGGATTTGAGGAGGGGAAAGGAGTAGCCCTTTTCCCTTCACACTGTCTGCTCCCAAATAGCCCACTACCTGTTATTAAGTCCCCCTGTCCTTGTGGGACCCTGAGCTCTGCCCCCATGGAGCCGCCTTGCAGCTTCTGCAGTGGAATAGCCCAGGGCCACGCTGGACGGGCCCCTCCTCACTCTGAGTGGCCTACTAGAGCGGAGGTCCCAGGGGGCCTCTCTGATAATATCTTTACAGGCTATTCCGTGGGACCATTATGGAGGTTAAATGACACAACATATGTGAAAGTTCTGGAGTATAGACACCGTCATCATAGAAAATACGTCAGGTGAGGGACTGAAAAGAACCAGGTCAGGGATGCTCCGCCAGGCAGACTTCTTACACTGAAAAGATTCTCAGACCTTCTACCTCCTGGTGCCCAGAGCGACTGCTATGCCATCATCACCCAGAGGAAGGGACTGAACTTTTTGCTCTTGCTGAACCAGGAGTTCAGAAGCCAAAAGATGTGTGTGTGTGTGTGTGTGTGTGTGTGTGTCCACGTGAAGTGTCAGAATCAGGGAGAGAATTTTCTTTCATAATAGCAGAGAAACAGAATAGGAGACTTCTTAAAGTTCTTCCTCATAATAACAGTATTCATTGAGCCCTAAGTGTTATGTACCCCTCACCTCATCAGTCACAGACGATCCTATGTGATAGAAACTCCTGTAGTTCCCATTTTACAGATGAGGAGGTTGAGGCACAGAGAATATTAGGTTGCTTGTTCAAACTAAGGTTTGAGCCCAAGCAATCTGACACCACACCCTGAACCCAGACCCCTCATTACACAGTTTTGACTCTATTACAGAAGATCATTCTGGGGGTGCTTGCTGAGTGAAGAGCAGCTCTTGTTACAATGACCAACTGCAAGGAAATTTCTCTGGACCTTTGGAGAGAGATTCAAAACCCGTCTCCATTCCAGTTCTAGGTCTGCTTAATAAGCCAGGAACAAAGCTATCCTGTGCCTTCTAGAACCTTCTGCTCCTTGAGGCAGCAGGGAGTTTATTTGGCCAAGGATTCACACCCCAGGGGCTCATGTGCCTCAGCAACTAAGGGCAGCTCACAGATGGCATGCAGCTTTTGGACAGGAAGCTGCTGGGTATGCTTGCTCTCTGCCACATCTGTGAGAGATGAGATGGCCTGGGAGGGACACTCTTCAGAGCTGGAACCATGAAACTTTATCCTCTAAAAGGAGGGACTCCCCCCCCCCACCCCCACCCTACCGCAGGGCTTGGCTTTGCTCAGTTGCCTGGTGACTCAGCTGGTAAAGAATCTGCCTGCAATGCGGGAGACTTGAGTTCAATCCCTAGATTGGGAAGATCCCCTGGAGAAGGGAACTGGCTACCCACTCCCGTATTCCAGCCTGGAGAATTCCATGGATTGTATAGTCCATAGGGTCACAAAGAGTCAGACACAACCAAGTGACTTTCACTATCTGGCCTCCTCCTGGAGGCAGCTGCCTTTTTGAATGCCTAGTGGATCTCAAATTAGCTTGACCCATAAGTTCAAAATATACAAAACCCCTCTACAGACAAAAATGGACTTGTTTATGAAGCCTCATGTGTTAAAAATAAAGTTTTACCCCCAGGAAGCTGCCTGGCTCTTTGCCCTCTCCCGAGTACACACTTCAGTTCAGTATACTTGGTACTCTACACTGTGGGGTAACAGAGGGAATGAGCTTAAATTTTCATGATGCTGAGAAAGAGGTAGAAGCAGATCAGACAAGCACACAAAGAAAGAAAGTGTAGTCACTCAGTCGCATCTGACTCTGCGACCCCATGGAGTAGCCCACCAGACTCATCTGTCCAAGGAACTCTCCAGAGAAAAACACTGGAGTGGATTGGCATTTCCTTCTCCAGGGGATCTTCCCTACACAAGGATCAAACCTGGGTGGGTCTCCCGCATCGCAGGCAGATTCTTTCCCATCTGAGCCATGCCTGAAGGGGAGCAGGTAAGACAAGCACACAAACCATGGAAAAAAGCTTAAAGATGTTTCCACACCCTTAAGTAACAGACACTCTTCTCCATGGTACAATTTGGGTAAGTCCTGAGGACACAGTAGCTGCCCAAGGAGGGCAGACTTGATGTTTGAGGAAGGTCTCTCCCTTTTGGAGATGGTGGTGACCTGGGCTCTATGTGAGTGGCAGGCAGAAGTAACAACGTGCTGCTTACACCGCTTACATCTTCACAACCACACCTGATTTGACCCTGATGACCACTCTGTAAACAGATTCCTCCACCCTCATTTCTCAGACGAGGAAACTGAGGCTTAGAGACGTTTCCGAGCGGCCAAGAACTCAAGTGGCTTCTGACTCAAGTTCTTTCTCTTATGTGGCAGTTTGCTTGGGGAAGTCTTGTAAAAGCTTACGGAGCAGGAAACCTTGTCTTCTACAAAGGCAGCTTCCTCCCAACTTTGGGCAAGGACCACTGCAGGCCTTGTAAAATCACAGTGGTAAAAAGTAAGGGGGTCATGCTGATGAGGGCTGGTGGCTGGACAGCAGCAGGAGCAGCCAGGGGTCCTCAGGCCAAGCTGGGGCCAGGCTGCCCACCCCGTGGGGCGGCTCCACGCCCCACAGAGATGGGGGGGGCAGCCCCAGGCCTGAGCGTGGAGGCCCAGCCTGAGGGGTGCCTGAGGGGTGCCTGACTGAGTCTGGGATTTTGGAGCCAGAAGCAGGCGTAAGATGAACTAGTGTCCTATTTTACTACCAAAGAGGGCGGTTCTTTGTTTCCAGGAACCAGCAGGAGAGGAAATGGGCTGCCTGGGTGAGGGTGTGGGGCAGAGGAGTGGGGGTGGATTACATCTCTTGCATGAGGAAGTAGAACCTGTTGTCAAGGGGCTTCCCTGTTGGAACACTTGCTCTCCTCCTGGGAAGAATGGAGAGGCAGGGATTAGAGGCTGGTAGAGCTATCTCCCAGCCCTGGAAACCTAGAGGAAGACCAATCAGCAAATGTACCCTGAAGAAATGGGGCTGATCTTGAGCTTTGTGTGATGGGAGCAGCAGGAATCCCTGAGTCTGAGCAGGGCCAGGACTTGGCTCCCCTCCTCCCCTCTTTCCGCCCTCCTGTCCTCCACAAGCTCCCAGAGGACACAGACTGCTTCCCCAAATCTACTGTGCCACCGCCTTCCGGTTCCATCACTACTAGATTAAAGGAAAGCCATGATGGCTGAAGCATAGCGTGTGTGTGTGTGTGAGTGTGCATGTCCGTGTGTGTGTGTGGCACGCGCGCATGTGTGTGTGGTGGGGGGGTGGGGGAGCGGGTGGTTAGGTATAGGAGCTGCGGCTCAGAAAGAATCCGCCAAGTGCAGAGTGGGTCCAGGGGGACAGTTTTCAAGGTTTTTTCACAAATTTTTTAGTCCTTTGACTTTCACAAAAACGGACACCAGCCAGAAAGGATTCTCCTCCATTTCAGTGACAAGGAGCTTGAGGCCCCAGGAAGGGTATAGCCAGCATGGAAACACCTATTCTGTGTTCTGCACTCACTGTCATTTCTTTGAGGCCCGGCTGGAATCAGGACGGAGGAGAAAGTGGCGGAGGTGATGAGGTATCAGAGGGGGAAGGAAACTGAGGGACAGGGACCCAAAGGCAGCCCTGGAACACCTGGTGTTGCTGGCCAACTTTCCACGTGGGGCCTGGAGAGGACGTCTATTACTGCTACCACGATTATTGGTAATGACAGTTACTATTTATTGTTTACCTTGTGCCAGATACATAAATACTGTGGAAGGGATTAATGTACAAAATGCTTTAGAAACATGATCATCTTTAACCCTCAAAAGAATCAATAAGATAAATATTTTTGTTTCTATTTTTCAGACAAGGAGCTTGAAATTCAGAACTTTCCTGAGACCTCACGGGACTCCCAAGGCCATTCTTGTAACCACTGTGCACTACTGCCCAGGTGAGATACAAATGCTACCCCATTGTTTTTATTCCTCTATACCTGGTGCCTGAGAAAGGAAGGCCAATGTTCTCCACACTGTTCATGTGCTTCTCAAGGCAAGAATACTGGTTTGCCATTCCCTTCTCCAGTGGACCACGTTTTGTCAGAACCCTCCACCATGACCAGTCCATCTTGGGTGGCCCTACATAGCATGGCTTATAGTTTCCCTGAGTTAGACAAGGCTGTGGTCCATGTGGTCAGATTGGTTAGTTTTCTGTGATTGTGGTTTTCTTTCTGTCTGCACACCAATGGAGAAGGATAAGAAGCTTATGGAAGCTTCCTGATGGGAGAGACTTACTGAGGGGAAAACTGACATTACTTTGCCAACGAAGGTCCGTCTAGTCAAAGCTTTGGTTTTTCCAGTAGTCACATATGGATGTGAGAGTTGGTCTATAAAGACATCTGAGTGCCGAAGAACTGATGCTTTTGAACTGTGGTGTTGGAGAAGGCTCTTGAGAGTCTCTTGGACAGCAAGGAGATCCAACCAGTCCATCCTAAAGGAAATCAGTCCTGAATATTCATTGGAAGGACTGTTCCTGAAGCTGAAACGCCAATACTTTGGCCACCTGACATGAAGAGCTGACTCATTGGAAAAGACCCTAATGCTGGGAAAGATTGAGGGCTGGAGGAGAAGGGGACGACAGAGGGTGAGATGGCATCACTGAATCGATGAACATGAGTTTGAGTAAGCTCCAGGAGTTGGTGATGGAGAGGGAAGCCTGGCGTGCTGTATTCCATGGGGTCGAAAAGAGTCGGACACAACTGAGCAACTGAACTGAACTGTTCTTCATTATCTTAAATTCCTAGGCTTAAAACATTTTTACTGCCCCACCATTGCCCCCACCCCACCAGCCTAGGCCTCAGCAGTAGGGTGATTTCTGCAGCCACGGCAAAGGGCAAAGTGGCCACATCCTGGGCAGATCCCGTGACAAGAAAGGTCACTGTCTCCATGCCTCTGACTCCCACTCTCTGACTGGGGCCAAAGCTTGGGGTGGTGTACAGTTTCACCCAGACAGTTCTCTACCAGGGGAACGAGAGAGGAAGTGAGTCTTTAGCGGAAGGAGAGTGCGTGGGTGCAAAGGGACAGTCTGGGAGGCCCTGGGGACTTTCCCCTATGCCTGAGCTCCTGCAGTACGGCAGCCAAGTGCCCCTGCACCCCAGCCTCTGGCTGGGTTTCTGACTCTTCCATGTCCTGTTTCTGCCACACCCTCTATTGTGTAACCCCCTCGCTTCCTTTTAGAATCCCTTTACCACCCATTGGTCCCCTCACCCATCCTCCCTCCCAACTTCAGTTAAGACAAGGCAGGCCTGGGGGAGGGGGGGCACTCCAAGAGGTTCCACCCTGGCAAGCTGAACTCAGAAATGAGCAGTTCCCCCACTCCTGGCACCCCACCCCCACCCCCACCCTGGAGGCTCCATGAAGCCTGGTTGAAATGTGAGCCTTGAGCTTCTCTTGTGATTTCTCTTCCTTTTCTGTTTACTGACCTGGAGAAGGAAATGGCAACCCACTCCAGTATTCTTGCCTGGAAAATCCCATGGACAGAGGAGCCTGGTGAGTTGGTGAGTCCATAGGGTCACAAAGACTCTGACATGACTGAAGTGACTTAGCACCTGGCCCTAGGCATCTTGACTTCTTTTCTGCTTCTTCTCCTTCAGCTCCAGAGCTGACCTGTTTTTATTTGATTTGGCTAGGACGGTGGGGGGATTCGCTGGTGGCTCAGAGGGTAAAGAATCCGCCTGCAATGCAGGAGACCTGGGTTCGATCCCTGGGTTTGGAAGATGCCATGGAAGAGGACATGGCAACCCACTCCAGAATTCTTGCCTGGAGAATCCCATGGACAGGCGAGCCTGGTGGGCTGCAGTCCATGGGGTCGCACAGAGTCAGCGAGAGGAGGCCGCTGGGTTAAAGGGAAGCCAGTGCCTTACAGCAGTGCCTCCAGTGAGACTGTCGAGGTCTGAGAGTCTCTGGAAGCACAGGTACCAAGACTCTTTTCGGTTGTTTAGCAAGAGAAACAATGGAGCGCTTCGATTGTCTTACCCAACAAAGTGGCTCATCTGTCTCCAAGGCGAAAATACACACCATGGCTGTAAGGTGAAATAGGCATGCTTGACAACTAGAGACAAAACAGACTGGCCAGAATACAAACACCCGCGCCCTCACAGGGACGGAAAGTAGTCACGCACGCGACTCCCGAGGTGAACCCACATTTACCCACACAGAGTAAAGAGGAAGTTCAGAACTGGCCACCCGGCGCGAGAGTTAACCTTGCGGGCCCGCCCCCGCCCCTCCCCCTTGCCCCGCCCCCGCCCCCGCCCGCGTCACCGCTTTCCCAGTCAACTCGCAGCCGCCCCCTCCCCTCCCCCTCCCCCTCCCCTCCCCCTCCTCCCCTCCTCCCCTCCCCCTCCCCTCCCCCTCCTCCCCTCCCCTCCCCCTCCCCTCCTCCTCCCCTCCTCCTCCCCTCCCCCTCCTCCCCTCCCCTCCCCCTCCCCTCCTCCTCCCCTCCTCCTCCCCTCCCCCTCCTCCCCTCCCCTCCCCCCCCTCCCCGGCCAGCGTCACCGCTCCCCCAGCCTCGTCGGGGCCTCCCCCTCCTCCCCTCCCCTCCTCCTCCCCTCCCCTCCCCTCCTCCTCCCCTCCCCTCCCCTCCTCCTCCCCTCCCCTCCCCTCCTCCTCCCCTCCCCGGCCAGCGTCACCGCTCTCCCAGCCGAGTGGCGGCCGCCGCTCTCCCCGACGCTGACGTGGCCGCTATGCGTGACTACCCGACCGCCGGAAGCGCAGCCCTTGTAGGGCGCAGACTCCTGAGGGCTCCGTGGGGCCGGAGGCCGCGCAACAGCGGCCCGAGGTCTCTGGCCAGGCTCTCATCTTCCAAACGACTCCCCGGTCCCGCAAAGGTGAGCCAGTTCAGAGAGAAGAGATGGATTTCCATCTCCTCCAGAGAGCTGGACCGCCCAGGGAGGCAGCCTTCCCAGACACTTTCTCCCAGAATGCTCGTCTTTGTGTTTCTCCTGAACCGTTCAATGCAGGACTGAAATGCAGATGACAGCTGGCCTTTGATAGACACACTCAAATGATCCCCATCACGCTCTGGGGCCCTCAAGTCGATCCAGAGTCTGTGAGGAGAGGCCAGTGCAGCGTGGTGGGAAGGACAGCCTAGCCTCTGCTGGGTAACTTTAAACCTCATAGTTGCTGCCAGCCTCATTTTCCTTATCCCTGAAGTATAGAAGGTTCTTGCCTTATGGAGTGGTTGTGAGCATCAAATGGGCGTTCAACTTGTTCTTGTAAAACAGCTTTGGAAACTGTGAAGTGTTGTGCAAAATTATGGTGGTCACTTTGTACCCTCAGTTCAGTTCAGTCGCTCAGTCGTGTCCAACTCTTTGCAACCCCGTGGACTGCAGCACGCCAGGCCTCCCTGTCCATCGCCAACTCCAGGAGCTTACTCAAACTCATGTCCATCGAGTCGGTGATGCCATCCAGCCATCTCATCCTGTGTCGTCCCCTTCTCCTGCCCTCAGTCTTTCCCAGCATCAGGGTCTTTTCCAATGAGTCAGCTCTTCGCATCAGGTGGCCAAAGAATTGGAGTTTCAGCTTCAACATCAGTCCTTCCAATGAACACCCGGGACTGATCTCCTTTAGGATGGACTGGTTGGATCTCCTTGCAGTCCACGGGACCCTCAAGCATCTTTTCCAACACCACAGTTCAAAAGCATCAATTCTTCTGTGCTCAGCTTTCTTTATAGTCAAACTCTCACATCCACACATGACCACTGGGAAAACCACAGCCTTGACTAGATGGCCTTTGTTGGCAAACTAATGTCTCTGCTTTTTAATATGCTGCCTGGGTTGGTCATAACTTTTCTTTCAAGGAGCAAGGCTCTTTTAATTTCATGGCTGCAGTCACCATCCGCAGTGATTTTGGAGCTCAAGAAAAGAAAGTCTGTCACTGTTTTCACTGTCTCCCCATCTATTTGCCATGAAGTGAAGAGACCGGATGCCATAATCTTAGTTTTCTGAATGTTGAGCCTCAAGCCAACTTTTTCACTCTCCTCTTTCACTTTTATCAAGAGGGTCTTTAGTTCTTTGCTTTCTGCCATAAGGGTGGTATCATCTGCATATCTGAGGTTATTGATATTTTTCCCGGCAATCTTGATTCCAGTTTGTGCTTCATCCAGCCCAGCATTTCTCATGATGTACTCTGCATATAAGTTAAATAAGCAGGATGACAATGTACCCTGGAAGAGCCTATTCAGGTGCCCCTTCTAAGGAAGGGATCAACAGAGGCCCAGATGCTGACTTGGCTTCCAGAACCTGCCTTTCTGGGGCCTCACCCAGCCACTCTGGGATGCCCTTTGACCCTATGGAAAATCTTAAGCTTTATAAACAAAATCACTTGGTGTCTGCCGTCTGTGCTGCCGTGGCAGCGATGGGCTGTTTTGGGCCCCTACTAGTAAGCAAGTGTGGTGAGCATGCTTGAGATGACCTGTCCAGTTAAACCCAGGAAGGAAACCAGAATTGCCAAAAGCCAGTGGGTGAGCAGTCATGTGAATACTTGTACAGTACTGGACTGTCTTCTGCCCCTCCTAATAAGACCTGCAAATCTAGCTCAGAACTTCAAGGGCCAGCAAGCTATTTCATACTGGACACCAACTGTCTACTGCTGCCTCCATTCCAACCCCCTTCATTAACTTCAGACTATGTTTGCTGGCAGCTCTGCGTGTATGTCCTCAGTATGCATGCCTCCTCCTTGTCCCCCGCTTGGAGATTCTTGAGGTCAGGAATCATTTCTTTCAAAGTAGACTGAAGAGCTTCCTCCTTCCACCCTTGAGGATGGGGACCAAGCTTCCTTCCTTTTGATCACTTTAAAACGGGAGGAGAAAAGGTGTTCAGATCCTGGGGTCAAGTGATTGATCTATGACTCATGTATAAATGGCACTGAAGCATGGGAGGTCAGACAAGATGAATCTCTGCAATACTCCCCTCGCCCTCTTTCTCCACGTCCTGGCTCAGTGATCCCCACAGAACCCCTTCCCTGCCAGGGAAAACTCTGCTGAGTTGCTGAGAAGTAAATTGCACAGTGTAAATTGCAGTTACCCTCCTTTTGGAGGTGGTTGTCCTCATTAAAGATCAGGCACTTGAGTATGACACCTAAGGCCATATTCCCAATGGGTGTTTGTCAGCTGAGGTCCACTGTTCCTTAGGTGCTAGCTAAGATTGGTTCAGAACTTCATTCTAAGGCCTATAGCAAATCCAGTGCCCCTCCTCAAAATATTCCAGATTCCTCTGGGAGCAAGGTTGGCTCTAGTTTTGAGCTTCTCTTTTCTTAACTCAAATTAGTTTAGGAAATGTGTTGCTGATCCATGAGTGTTTTTGCTATATGAGCTGGATTTCAGGCCCTTTCCTTACAATTCTTCCTGTTTTCTTTTGCATGGTAATTCAGCTCTTTTTAATCCCTACCCACACTTCTGTGCCTCTCTACAAATTCAGTGAGATGGGCCCAAAGCGTCTGTCTGTTCAAATTCTTAGGCAGATTCCCTCCTCCTGGAATCTGGCTAGAAGAGGGTGGTTGGTGTCTTCCTGGACTTACATGCATTTTTAAATAAGGATGCTTGGGAAAGACCCTGATGCTGGGAAAGATTGAGGGCAGAAGGAGAAGGTGAGGGGCAGAGAATGAGGTGGTTGGATGCATCATTGACTCAGCGGACATGAGTTTGAGCAAACTCAAGGAGATAGTGAAGGACAGGGAAGCCTGGCGTGCTGCAGTCCATAGGGTCACAAAGAGTCGGACATGACTGAACAACTAAATTCTTCTTTGAATTCAAAACCTGGGCGTCAGGGAGTTGTTCTCTTTCTAGGAGCTTACCCATCCCCACTAAGAACATAATTCATTCTCCCCAACTTTAGGGGCTCAACCTTCTCAAAGCCCTATTAGACATATCTCATAATATCCCTCTCTCCACTCTCCTCAGGAGCTTTCACCGTGGGACCACATCTCTAATGCTGAAAAGCAGCTGAAAATACACAGGACCACCTGACTGTCTGACTCAGTGGGACTCAACCCCTGACCTCAGGGGAGTTTCCTGAGCCATGAAGGAAGCCTTGAGCTGAGCACAGAAGGAAACATGGGAAAGGATGTTGATTATTATTTTCCCAGCTATTATCCTGACCTGATTACTCTTGTCATTATGGGCTCTCATTAAAGCTCAGTTGAGGATGACACTAAATGCTACCGAGAATAACTTCAGAGTCCTCGGATCCCATGTTCCCACATTAGGGATTCACACAGATTATGGAAGCAGCAAGGTGGGTCTCCTGGCCCACACTCTCTTATAGATACGCAGTGTGTGGCTCGAGGAGGTGACTCCCAGTCTGCCCACCAGGCTCCACTCTGTGAACCACATGGATGAAGTGCTCTGCCTCCCCGGGCTGGCAGCCACGCTCAGCTGAGAAACACCTGGGGCCCTGAAGCCAGAGCTGGCTGCCACAGTACCTCTTCTTTAGATTCTTCTCGTGTCCCCATTTCTTGGGTCTGTCTTTCTCCACACGTTAGCCCCCTCCCAGGGGGCTTTCTGGCCATCACAACTGTGATGCCAGCTTCCTGCCTACCCCAGACACCCAGCCGCAGGAGGCCCAGCCCACTAAGGTTTTGCCAAAACAACATCTGCGGCAGCGCTTCTCTTGTTTTCTGTCTGGAGATGAAGGGGGTTTGTCCTGGGCTTTGGGGAGTGAGGATAAGGAGTATGTACAACGTGTCTGTCCTCTCGGTTTGGGAAAGAGGCGATAAATGCAGCTTCAGATCTGCGGCTGACCCCAAGTGCCTGTGCTCCACTGCTGAGGTTCCAGCACTTGCAGTCACACCTTCTAGCACTGTTGGAGAAGGCCCGGAGGGTGAAGCTGTGGAGGGCACATTGTTGGGGGGAGGCGCCTCCAGGATATCAGACTTTTAACAGACAGTTTCTATCCTTTTGCTCCTATGATGCACCTAGGGAATTACAGAAGCGAAAAAACCTCTCTGGGGACATTTCCAACCAAATCCTGGTCTGACCATCTGTCCACATCTCCCCTGCTCAAGCTCCCACCCCGTCACTCTTTCACTCTCTCTCACGCGCACTCAGCCCCTACCGCAGGCCCATGCTGGTGAAGGAGAGCAGAGCTGGAGCACTCCTCTCGTGGGTCAGCAGGACACAGCAGCTGAGAAGCGACCCTCAAGGGCACCGCCATCTTTGGGGGAGCAGATCCCCTTCATACCGTCAGCCCGTGTCACAAGTCTGATGAATTGGTAACACTTTCCATCACTCCCCCCAGCAGGAGAGAGAGCCTGTGTGAGCCAGTGCGGTGAAGGATAACGTGAAGGTGTGAAAGGTGGCTTTGGGAAGCACAAAGCAGGCCCTGAGAGCCCAGCTCCAGGAACCTGGAGGCCTCAGTCTTCCAAGCCACAGAGGCCACCTGCAGTCCCCTGACTGACTCCTGGGAGCAGCTCTCCGGGCCTCGTGTCTTTGTGGCTGAAACCCTAGGCTCAGCTGTCTCCCGAAGCACAGGCAGGACTGAACCTTCACTCCTTCCCACACTGGCCACTGTGCAAGGGGCAAACACACTCACTCCCACACCTCTGTGTAAGTGCCCTCCACTAACGTGACTCCCCCCACCTCCCTCCCGAACCCTCGCGTCCAGCAAAGTCCCTGGTAACCTCAACCTCATCCAAGCGCTTTCTGCAACTCCTGACCTTACCTGAAACAGGACCATCTCAAGGGGAGCCTGTTGCTCCGTCACAGCCCACACCCCTTCAGGCCCACGTGGTGAGGCGGCATCTTCCTGCTCTGGCTTCCCTATTCCAACCATCGCTTCTCATCACTTTCTCTGAAGGTCGTTTTGTCCTACTGTACCATCGTCTTTGACCCTCCTGGTCACTCTTTCTCACTGACCCTGTGTCTTGGCCCTGTAAGGCTCCGAGTCTTTCTCTCTGTCCCAAATTTCTGCCTCCCCCTGAGGAAATGTCACCATGTGTATGCACAGCTGAATTTTTCTGCCCCTTGGGCTCTCCACCTCTCACTCCACCTGATCATATCCTGCCTTCAGCTTCCAACAGCTGCCACTCCAAAACCCACCACTGTTCCTCCAGAGCCTGGCACCAAGGGTACTCAATAAATACTCCCTAAGTAAGAGAATAAATGAATGAGGGGATGAATGAAGAATGTGTCACAAGAAGGGATGTGGAAAAATGGGAAGAGCTCTCTAGAGGTGAGAGACAGAGGTTCTAGTCCTAATCCTGCCCTAAATAGCTGTGTGACATTGGGCATCTTTTCCCCTCTCATGGCCTCCTTTTATTCATCTGAAAAATTAAAAATTTTGTGTAGATGATTTCTGAAAACCCTGCTTCTGACTGTTAGCAATACCAGGCTGTGGTTTACTTATTTATGATATTTATGTCAAAAATAAGTATATATACTTATCTACAATGTTTAAGCATTACACTAAGCACTTTCTATATATTATTATTCATCTACCCAATAACTCTGGGAAGAACTTATTGTCCTCATTATACAGATGAGAACAATTGAGGATAAGAGAAATTAAAGATTTGCCTTGTCATAGATAGTAGGTGGCAGATTCAGGAATAGAATCCAAACAAAAACTTGTTTTTGTTGTGGTCAACAAAAATAAGCGTGTCTGAACGTGTCTCAAGTATCAAGATGAAAGAGGCCTCCTGTTTAAAGAGACTGCTATTTGCTCTTCTAAACTAGGCTTCTGAGGGAGCTTTCCCTGGCAGTCCACTGAAGGGGGCACAGGTTCGATCCCTGGTCAGGGAAGATAATATTCTGTATGCCGTGTGATGCCGCCAAAACAACAGCAATAATAAATAATATAAATAAAGAAAGGATAAACAAGGTGTCTCTGAGGTGGCCGGGGGCTGCCTTCAGAATGCTGTCTGGGGGTACAGACCGCCTTTTGCATAGGCCGATCCCCACCAGCTCAGCCAACGGTTACGAGCCCGGTGCTGCAGCAGAGGAGGCGCTGACGCAGATCGCGGTGTCTGGGCAGATGCGCCAGGTGTCTTGGTGCCCCAAGAGTGCCTCTGAGACAGGCTGTGTCGCGTGAGGTTCATGGACCGTTGCATCAGAATGGCCTGGGTTCTATGACAAAGAGGCCTGCGTCCCATCTCAAACCACAGAATCAGAACCTCAAGCAAGAAAGAGGCTGCTTAATCTGAATTTTTACCAAACTCTCTAGGGATCTGAGTTACTATACTAAGAAGTCCTAGGGTGCAGAGATTTGAATGCCAGATAAGGGATACTTGATTAATGCTATAGGCAATGGGAAGCCTTTGAAGTCTTTTGAAAGCTGAAAAGTGACATGTTTAGGATATTGTTCAAAGAAAATTATTCTGGCAAGTCTTCAGTGTGGACTGAAGTGAAGAGAGACTGGAGGGCAGAATAACCAGTCAGTCAGTCACTCAATCGTGTCCGACTCTTTGCAGCCCTATGAACTCCAGCACACCAGGCCTCCCTGTCCATCGCCAACTCCCAGAGTTTACCCAAACTCATGTCCATCGAGTTGGTGATGCCATCCAGACATCTCATCCTCTGTCGTCCCCTTCTCCTCCTGTCCTCAATCTTTCCCAGCATCAGGGTCTTTTCCAAGGAGTCAGTTCTTTTCATCAGGTGCCAAAGTGTCGGAGTTTCAGTTTCAACATCAGTCCTTCCAATGAACACCCGGGACTGATCTCCTTTAGGATGGAGGTTGGATCTCCTTGCAGTCCAAAGGACTCTCAAGAGTCTTTTCCAACACCACAGATCAAAAGCATCAATTCTTCTGTGCTCAGCTTTCTTTATAGTCCAACTCTCACATCCATACATGACTATTGGGAAAACCATAGCCTTGACTAGATGGACCTTTGTTGGCAGAGTAATGTCTCTGCTTTTGAATATGCTGTCTGGGTTGGTCATAACTTTCCTTCCAAGGAGTAAGCATCTTTTAATTTCATGGCTACAATCACCATCTGCAGTGATTTTGGAGCCGCCCAAAATAAAGTCAGCCACTGTTTCTACTAACTGAGTTTTTCCAAGAAAATGCACTGGTCATAGCAAACGCCCTCTTCCAACAACACAAGAGAAGACTCTACACATGGACATCACCAGATGGTCAACACCGAAATCAGATTGATTATACTCTTTGCAGCCAAAGATGGAGAAGCTCTATACAGTCAACAAAAACAAGACCAGGAGCTGACTGTGGCTCAGATCATGAATTCCTTATTACCAAATTCAGACTTAAATTGAAGAAAGTAGGGAAAACCGCTAGACCATTCAGGTATGACCTAAATCAAATCCCTTCTGATTATACAGTGGAAGCGAGAAATAGATTTAAGGGGCTATATCTGATAGATAGAGTGCCTGGTGAACTATGGAATGAGGTTCATGACATTGTACAGGAGACAGGGATCAAGACCATCCCCATGGAAAAGAAATGCAAAAAAGCAAAATGGCTGTCTGGGGAGGCCTTACAAATAGCTGTGAAAAGAAGAGAGGTGAAAAGCAAAGGAGAAAAGGAAAGATATAAGCATCTGAATGCAGAGTTCCAAAGAATAGCAAGAAGAGATAAGAAAGCCTTCTTCAACGATCAATGCAAAGAAATAGAGGAAAACAACAGAATGGGAAAGACTAGAGAGCTCTTCAAGAAAATTAGAGATACCAAGGAAACATTTCATGCTAAGATGGGCTCGATAAAGGACAGAAATGGTATGGACCTAACAGAAGCAGAAGATATTAAGAAGAGGTGGCAAGAATACACGGAAGAACTGTACAAAAAAGATCTTCACGAACCAGATAATCATGATGGTGTGATCACTAATCTAGAGCCAGACATCTTGGAATGTGAAGTCAAGTGGGCCTTAGAAAGCATCAGTACGAACAAAGCTAGTGGAGGTGATGGAATTCCAATTTAGCTGTTTCAAATCCTGAAAGATGATGCTGTCAAAGTGCTGCACTCAATATGCCAGCAAATTTGGAAAACTCAGCAGTGGCCACAGGACTGGAAAAGGTCAGTTTTCATTCCAATTCCAAAGAAAGGCAATGCCAAAGAATGCTCAAACTACCACACAGTTGCACTCATCTCACATGCTAGTAAAGTAATACTCAAAATTCTCCAAGGCAGTCTGCAGCAATACGTGAACCATGAACTCCCTGATGTTCAAGCTGGTTTTAGAAAAGGCAGAGGAACCAGAGATCAAATTGCCAGCATCCACTGGATCATGGAAAAAGCAAGAGAGTTCCAGAAAAACATCTATTTCTGCTTTATTGACTATGCCAAAGCCTTTGACTGTGTGGATCACAATAAACTGTGGAAATTTCTGAAAGAGATGGGAACACCAGACCACCTAACCTGCCTCTTGAGAAATCTGTATGCAGGTCAGGAAGCAACAGTTAGAACTGGACATGGACCAACAGACTGGTTCCAAATAGGAAAAGGAGTACGTCAAAGCTGTATATTGTCACCCTGCTTATTTAACTTCTATGCAGAGTACATCATGAGAAATGCTGGACTGGAAGAAACACAAGCTGGAATCAAGATTGCCGGGAGAAATATCAATAACCTCAGATATGCAGATGACACCACCCTTATGGCTGAAAGTGAAGAGGAACTCAAAAGCCTCTTGATGAAAGTGAAAGAGGAGAGTGAAAAAGTTGGCTTAAAGCTCAACATTCAGAAAACGAAGATCATGGTATCCGGTTCCATCACTTCATGGGAAATAGATGGGGAAACAGTAGAAACAGTGTCAGACTTTATCTTTCGGGGCTCCAAAATCACTGCAGGTGGTGATTGCAGCCATGAAATTAAAAGATGCTTACTCCTTGGAAGGAAAGTTATGACCAACCTAGATAGCATATTGAAAAGCAGAGACATTACTTTGCCGACTAAGGTCCGTCTAGTCAAGGCTATGGTTTTTCCTGTGGTCATGTATGGATGTGAGAGGTGGACTGTGAAGAAGGCTGAGCGCCGAAGAATTGATGCTTTTGAACTGTGGTGTTGGAGAAGACTCTTGAGAGTCCCTTGGACTGCAAGGAGATCCAACCAGTCCATTCTGAAGGAGATCAACCCTGGGATTTCTTTGGAAGAAATGATGCTAAATTTGATGCTCCAGTACTTTGACCACCTCATGCGAAGAGTTGACTCACTGGAAAAGACTCTGATGCTGGGAGGGATTGGGGGCAGGAGAAGGGAACGGCCAAGGATGAGACGGCTGGATGGCATCACGGACTCGATGGACGTGAGTCTGAGTGAACTCAGGGAGATGGTGATGAACAGGGCGGCTTGGTGTGCTGCGATCCATGGGGTTGCAAAGAGTCGGACACGACTGAGCGACTGAACTGAACTGAACTGCCCTGTTTCTACTGTTTCCCCATCTATTTGCCATGAAGTGATGAGACCAGATGCCATGATCTTAGTTTTCTGAATGGTGAACTTTAAGCCACCTTTTTCACTCTCCTCTTTCACTTTCATCAAGAGGCTCTTTAGTTCTTTTCCACTTTCTGCCATAAGGTAACCAGTAGGCTATGGCAATAGTCTAGATGGAACAGAAGTCCTGGGGAGGGAGAATTTTGCCCATGGTAAGAGGCAAAAGCAGCAATGATGTTGCAAATGTAGTTGTGTTGTTGTGTTGGTCAGTGGCTAAGTCGTGTCCAACTCTTTGTGACCCCATGGACTGCAGCACACCAGTCCTTTCCTGTCTTTCACTGTCTCCTAGAGTTTGCTCAAATTCATGTCCATTCAGTCAGTGATGCTATCTAACCATCTCATCCTCTGCCACCTTCTTCTCCTTTTACCTTCAATCTTTTCCAGCATCAGGGTATTTTCCAATGAGTCAGCTCTTTGCGTCAGGTGGCCAAAGTATTGGAGCTTCAGCTTCAGCATCAGTCCTTCCAGTGAATATTCAGGGTTGATTTTCTTTAGGATTGACTTGTTTGATCTTCTTGCTGTCCAAAGGACTCTCAAGAGTCTTCTCCAGCACCACATCAGTTATTCGATGTTCAACCTTCTTTATGGTCCAACTCTAGGCCTTGGCAACTGATCAGGAGGGGTAGGGTTAAAGATGTCTGCCAAACTCAGCCTGGTGTCTAGACAAAGAACGGTAATGCTATTTTGAGAGAGAATGAAATCAGAAGTTGAGCATAAAGGAAAAAAGTATCTTGACTGGTTCAGTCTGACACGACTGAGTGACTGAACTGAACTGAACTGAGCAAGTCAAGATAATTTTTTCCCTTATGCTCAACTTCTGATTTCATTCTGTCAAAACGGCATTACCGTTCTTGTTACAGGCTTGTTACGAGCTGAGATTAAAACACCAGAAAAAATATTTCAAAATGTCCAGTTCTCAACTGAAATAAAAAGCAGTTGGCAGCTCAGCAGGAAAGGTAGGGTTAGAGATGATAGTTTGACATTTGCTCTGTGTAGGGAGATGCTAATTGAAACACTTCCAGAATCAAGGTAGATAATGCAAATGAAGATTAAGTATATAAAAATAACAATAAATCCCAGCCTTTTCCCTTTGGCTCACCACTGGAAATCCTGGTGTCACCATGGGCCACTGCCCTGCCCCGTATTATAGATATTGTACGAACAAGACGTACTCAAAGTCTTCCTCCTGCCGAGGTATCCCTGATTGTAAGATCCACATCTTTGACCTGTAGCGGGAGAAGGCAAAAGTGGATGAGTTCCCACTCTGTGGCCACATGGTGTCAGATGAGTATGAGCAGCTCTCCTCTGAAGCTGGAGGCTGCCTGCATTTGTGCCAACAAGTACATGGTGAAAAGCTGCTGCAAAGGTGGCTTCCACATCCGAGTGTGGCTCCAACCCTTCCCTGTCACCTGCGTCAACAAGACGTTGTCCTGTGTTGGAGCTGATAGGCTCCAGACAGGTATGTGTGGTGGCTTTGGAAAGCCCCAGGGCACAGTGGCCAGGGTCCACTTTGGTCAAGTCATAATGTCCATCCGCACCAAGTTGCAGAACAAGGAGCATGTGATTGAACTCTGCAAGGCCAGGTTCAAGTTCCCTGGCTGCCAGAAGATCCACTTCTCCAAGAAGTGGGGCTTTATTAAGCTGAATATGGATAAATTTGAAGACAGTGTAGCAGAAAAGCAGCTCATCCTGGATGGCTACAGGCTCAAACACATCCCCAGTTGTGGCCTCTGGGCAAATGGCGAGCCCTGTACTCATGAGATCCTTGGTGTTATCCCCTCCTTACTCATGCCCACCAATAAATCCTACTTTCCTATCAAGTAATAATAATAATAATAAACCCCAGCATCCAGCCATGGTTAGTGATAATCACGACTTGGTCTCAGCAGGGATGCTATAAAGAGTGGGTGGGGACTGGACAAATTGAAGGACGCATTCCCTGTCTTAGGTACCAGTCATCAGTAAATAAGAATGTGGAATCAGTGTAAACAGATACGTTAAATTTTAAAGAGAAATTATAATTCTAGTATAATTTGATACAACACTGCTACTGTTGCTGCTGCTGAGTTGCTTCAGTCGTGTCCGACTCTGTGCGACCCCAAGATGGCAGCCCACCAGGCTCCCCCGTCCCTGGGATTCTCCAGGCAAGAACACTGGAGTGGGTTGCCATTTCCTTCTCCAGTGCATGAACGTGAAAAGTGAAAGTGAAGTCACTCAGTCATGTCCTACTCTTTGCGACCCCATGGACTGCAGCCCACCAGGCTCCCCCGTCCACGGGATTTTCCAGGCAAGAGTGCTGGAGTGGGCGCCACTGCCTTCTCCAGTTGCAACACTACCTACTAGTTAAAAATTGAGAGCTAATATTTTAAATGCTTAAGCGCTATATAGACCAAACAATGTATATTGTGATTGAGTCTGCTTCACAAGCTTCCAACATATGACTTCTGAGCTATATGGACAGTAATTGGTAAAGAGAGGAAATCCAGAGACTGTGTACTACGGAGAACCATGACCCTCCCCAGCTCCCAAGTTTGCCTGTAGGTAAGCCCGGTAAAGCTTAGGCAGGCCTGTTATTTTGGCCACCAGGTGTCCGATGGGCTCCCAGGTTGGGTGGCAAGCTGCATCTGCCATGGCTGTTCCTATTCATCACTTGGAAACTGTGGGAAACTGCTGAGGGTGATCCATTGCAGGTTAGAGGCTGCATGCTGCCAGCAGCTGCATCATAGCACCCTCTGTGGCTAGCTTCAGCCTTCACTCTGAAGATTTTGTGTACCTCAGAGCATCTGAGTCCTGAAGCAGATATCTTGTTTAGCAGATCCTACTTGCTCACTTTCCTACAAAGAAGTTCTCTCGCCAAATTTAGGTCTTTTTTGTGCAATGGCATCTTCCTTCAGAGCCACTGGGAAATGGGTTACTCTTTAGCTTTCCGACTCTTCTCCAACCCTCAACAGTTTCTCAGAAATGATCCTTACAGACTTGAAAATGGTCGTGACCAGGGGATTAGAGAGTCCTTTTCATATTTATATTTTACCAAGACTTCCTTCAGTCCAGATGGGTAGTTTCCCACTTAACCCTAATCATCTTTGCATTACATGTTTCTGTCCCTGTTTTCAGTTCACTTTGGGATGAGGAAAGGGAATTAAAGACGGACACTTAAAAATAGCTAACATCCCCAATTTCTTAGTCTTCTTTAACAAGTTCTAGGAACAATGTTATCTTCTTTTTGTCTTTGATTCCTGTTCCTGATTCTAAAGAGTAACTCTCAGACTGATGGTCTAGAGCTGATCTTAAAGGGTACAACTTTGTGAGACGGTGAGAGGGAACTCAAAAACATGTCCTGAACATTATCCAATAATGTTTGCAAAGAATTATGAATATGTTTAGCAATATTTCCCCTTTCATTAGAAGAAAAGGCATTCATCCTCCCTGGGTGACGTTTCTTATCAGCTATGGGCAGCAGTGCAGGGTTATCACCGATGAGGCCTGAAGAGACGAAAGATCAAATTAACATCTATACCAGCCACACTCAGACACACCTGCCAAAATATACACTCCACCAAAATACAAACACTTTACAAAATGATGCCCTTCAATATATACTGATGCTGCTGCTAAGTCACTTCAGTAGTGTCTGACTCTGTGCGACCCCATAGACGGCAGCCCACCAGGCTCCCCCGTCCCTGGGATTCTCCAGGCAAGAACACTGCACTGGGTTGCCATTTCCTTCTCCAATGCATGAAAGTGAAAAGTGAAAGGGAAGTCGCTCAGTCGTGTCCGACCCTTAGCATGGACTGCAGCCTACCAGGCTCTTCCATCCATGGGATTTTCCAGGCAAGAGTACTGGAGTGGGGTGCCATTGCCTTCTCCATCAATATATACTATGCACATGCTAATATCTGCAAATATATATATATACAGGCCCTTCTATCCACAAATATCATACACATTTAAATATGTACATTCATATACTGCCTCCCTACCCACACTGATACACACACACATACACATGCACACTCACACACTGACTTACTGAAACTATGCACTGCACAGTGTTAGAATGAGCTGATATAATCTTCCTAGAAGATCACAGCCCAGCCTCAGCCTGCAGATCAACTTTACTTAAACTCAGGTTTCAACACGTAGTGGAAACTGGGACGTAGTCTTGACAACCGAGCTAAGGCCCTGCAGGGTCAGCAGGCTGCTGGGAGAGATGGTCACGTACAATGATCTGATTGTGCTGCATTGGGGAGTGGAAAGCAGAGCATGCCTGATGACCCCACAGACAAAGCTAGGGCTGAGAACTGAGGAGAGGAACCCAGTTCTGGGTGGGGATTTGATCTGAGGAGGGTTGTTAGGGAAGCTGTGGGTCACTCTAGAGCGGCCACACAGGTAAGCTGTGCAAGTGGGTGAGATGGGAATCCAGGGAAACAGTGGGTTGGGGTCACATGCACAGAAAAACTTCTGGTCCAGTTGAGGCATACACTGGCATCACCCCCACCTCCACACTACCTGCCCAACATGGCAGTAGGTAGAGTCATAGTTCAGCAGAGTGTGAGGCCATTTAATGTTCAAAATTCAACTCAAGGCATTTGGAGAGAGGGGAAGAGAAGAGTTAGGAGGAAGAGGAACAGGAAGAAGAGAAGAGAGAGGGAGGGACCCACGGTTCTTATCCAGATGCTAGAACTATACCTTGGCTATGCCAAGAAATGGGAGGCAGCAGGTGACAGAAGTGAAATCTGGACTTAAGAGCTTCTCAGGACCCTGGTCCTAGCAGTTTAAGGGAAGTTTCAGAGAATTCCAAAAGTAATTTGGATTCTTATAATGTATTTGCCTTTTTAAAAGAAACTGAGAATCCAAATCCTGTAAAGTGACTTGGAAGCTTTGCATGTTGAATGCATTAAACTCCCTCTGCCTAGGCTTGTGTGTGGAAAGAAGAGAGGATGAGAAAGTACACGAAGTGCTTTCTGGCTCTTACTATCAATGCCCTCTACGAAGCTCAGTAATTAACCACCAGTAATGAGACTAAGACACTCCCTGGGTAATGGGGGAATCTGTGGGGTAAGACCTTGCTCCTATTTCAAAATGAAGAATATTCCCCTCCAATTCATTGCCTCATCATCTAGAATAACAGCTCTGTGGGATGAGGTGGGCCTAGGCGCTGCTGTAGTAGAACAGGGGCTTCATGGTCTAATGAAAAGGGCATGATATTTGAAGTCAACAGATCTGCTAGTCCTGGCACTGCCGAGAACTAGCTGTGTGACCTGGTGAGTGACAGGAAAACCTACAATAAGGACAGAATTCTGTTTCCTAAGGCAAAAAACAGGTGATCTGTCACAAAACCTTCCCCCCATCAATTATGGACTAGAGCAAGGCCCAGAACAGCAGGCCCCAGTCAACAGCAGAGCCAGGAAGATGTTATTTTCAGATTTTGGTGCGAAATCACTCTGCACACGTTTATACCTTGGCCTGTTTCCCTGGTCTTGCTGACAGCTGATCTTTTTGTTTGATGTTCTCTGGGTTATCTTGTTTCCAGTTCCAGCCCTATCTCTGAACACACATTGTTTCCCCCCTCAATGAGCAGAGGTAAGAGTCTAATCCAGCCTGATCCAGCTTTGGGGAGGAGTTAGTGAAGAGCTCATCTAAGAGATTTGTTCAATGCCAAAACACTAGAATTCCAGGTCATTTTAATGGGTTATATGAAGCAATGGAGCAGAATATTTGAAACCTGAACTGTCCTGGAAATATAGAACATATGAGCATAGTAACCTGTTTTCCAGTAGTCTGCAAACAAGATGTGAGCCTCTAAAAAGATCACTAATCTTATCAAACAACAGATTATAAATGCCAAATGAATGGTATGGATAATGTTAATTCTGTAGTGAGAGAATGATCAGCACCAGTTTTCAAAGTGGAGGACCCAGCTTAAGCTGTGCCTTCAAGAGTGTGAGGGCTTGGGAACGATGGCAAGGAGGCAGCGAGGCATCCAAGAGATGATGGCGTGAGTGCAGCAAGGCCAGGCACATTCATAGCACATGGGATGGGGACCACATTACACGGCAGGGATAGGGATCGTGGGCAAACGCTGAGGGCCCTGGGATGCAGAACTGCGCTGATGCTTAGAGAACAGTGAGGAGAGTCACCCGGGAGCACAAAGTGGCAGAAACCTAAAAAGGTAGACGCAGCCAAATGATGAAAATTCCTATTACACAAAGGGGTCCATACTTAATGCAGTAGACAAATGGAGGACATCTCAGAATGATCTGAGCAAAGGAAGAGCACGTGAGTGAAGAACTTTAGGAAAGTAAATCTACTAACAGTGAGAAGTGTGGTTTGGGGACTGCATTTGATAGCGTCTACTGCAGTCATCTAGACATGAAGTAACAGGCCTTGAGACTGGGTCTAATGAAAAGCAGCAAGCCAAAAGTGAGTATGAGTTTTTTCAGTAGAGTGACTGGGGAACCGGTGGTATTTAAGAGAAACGGAGGTCAGGAAGGAGGCTGGCCTTGGAGAAATCAGTGGAGTTTAGACTGACGTTGATGTAGAGGCTGGACATCCAAGAGGAGAGACAGAGCAGATAGGAGGAGTGGGATGAAAGGACATGTGAACAGGCTTGCGGAAAGGAAAGCCAGTGGTAAAAACAAAGTAAATATCAAAGTGGACAACATGAATCAGATCTCTGTGAGGAAAAAAAGTGGAGAGAAAAGGAAGGGGAATGAGTGGACATAATGAGGAAAGGGGAACAGGAAGGGATCCGTGGGAGACACAGCAAGGGAGGAAGGAGGCAGAGGAACCTGGGGTCAGGGAAGAAAAGAGGAGACTGCCCCCAAAGTGAAGGAGAATAAGGATTTACAGAGGCCATCGGGTTTGACTCGATGTTAATATCTATGTACGGGGCACCTACGTATTCTGAACCCTGGGATGTTGGTTAGGCGTTATCTTCATTCAGCAGACCTCAAGGAGAGCCTGTGATGGCGCCAGGTTCTGAGGATGGAAGAGCAAGACCCGCCAGTCTTGCTGCCGCCAACACTGCCGCCACCGCCGCCCAGCAGCACTAGGTGAGAGTAGGCCACGGTTCTAGGCAAGAGGACAGGCATTTCTGGAGAGGAAGAGCGGAACTTGGGGATCTTGGCACTATCGCAGAAGTAAACAGAAGGCTAGTCTCCGTTTCCGGAGAGTCAACAAGCCACTCTGGTGGGAAAGTGGTAAAACGGGCGAGTGGCTTTGACAGGGTGTGGCTGAAGATGTAGGAGTCAGAAAAGGGGACCGCCTGGGGGAGGTGGCGTCAAGGAAGGCTTCTCGTCGGAGGTGTTCCTTAAGCTGTGTGGAAGGATGGGAGGAGAGGGGAGGTCAGACCACGCCCAGCCTGACGCGCTGCTTTCCTTCCCAGAGACCCGGGCCGCTCCCGGTCTCCCTTTCCCCTGCTCCCCCGGCCGGCACGCGGAGCTCGAGTTCCCAGCACTGACGTCACGGGCGATGACCTCAGGGCGGCGGGGGCGGCGGGGGCGGCGGAGGCGGGGGCGGCGGGGGCGAGCGCGCGTGGGCAGGGCTGGTACAGGCCCCGCCCCCTTCGCGCCGCTGGCCAATGGCCTCCGCCGCCAGCGCCCCCGCCTCTCGCCGGGGCCTGAAAAGCGCAGCTCGTGTTACTAGCACTGACGTCAGCGGGCGATGACCTCAGGGCGAAGGGGGGCGGGGGCGAGCGCGCGGGGCGGGGCGGGCGCCAGGCCCCGCCCCCCGGGCCGGCCGCTACCCCGCCTCTCGCCGTGGCCTGAAAAGCGCGTCTCCGGGCGAGTCCGGGCAGAGCCGAGGGGCGGCGGAGCGAGAGAAGGCTAGCTGGGCACCCCGTCCAGTCGGAGACCGCCCAGGCCCGCGACAGGAGCCAGACGCGCAGGGCCGAGAGGAGAGCAGACATGCTCCCGGAGATAGCCGCCGCCGTGGGCTTCCTCTCCAGCCTTCTGAGGACTCGGGGCTGCGTGAACGAGCAGCGACTGCAGGTGTTCCGCGGGGCTCTCCAGGCGGCGCTGACGGGTGAGCACGGGGCGGAGGGCCCGGCGCCCTCGGGCTCAGTCCCCACCGAGGGCGGGCTCCCCGCCGAGCGGCCCCGGCCCGTTCGCTCCCTCGGGTCGTGGTCCTCGGCCCTGCGCTCGGGGCCGGGTGCGCCGTGGTTCCGGCTGGCTGCTGCCCTCTGAGCTGTCGTGGGCGCAGAGTCCCGACTGCGACCCCGGGTCGCCGCTGGGTGCCGCGGAAGCGGGGTGCCTGTGGGTCTGCGTGCGGGCTCTTCTCCGTCACTGGACCCAAGACTCTTCAGGCGACAGCCCGACCAGCCGAGGGTCCTTATGGAACGAGAAGGCGCAGTGGAACCTTCCAAACAACTCGGGCTCCCAGCCGAGGCGCTTCCGGCCGCGCGGGGCGAGCCGTGCCTGGGGCAGTGGCTGGCACTTCAAGTTAGAATCCGGGCCCCCTTTCTATCCTCCGGCCTCTCTTAGCCATCTGCCACCATTTCTGGTACCGAGAGAGGCTTGTATGCAGTAACTGCGCTCCGCGGGGCTGTGTTGGGCTTGGGGGTGGTGCGGCGTTAGATGAGGAGGTGGGCAAGAGATAAGCAGCTGCTGGCTGGGGAGAGACCTGTCTCCTAGCTGTTGGCTGGCGGGCTTGGGCAGCGATAGCCGTCTTTAAACGTGCCCACACAGTCCCGCTTCTTTCTGAGGGACAACATATGTTTCATTAAAACATCCCAGTTCTGCCTTCCTTAGCCACTGTGACAGGCCTTTGACTTTTCAAGGCAGAGGAAACCACCGAAGCACTGGGTGGGAGACATGATGACTTGCTGTGGGCCCCACAGTGAGGACAGCCTTTTGGCCTTGAAATTTTGACTCAGAGGTTCCCAGAGGCCCTGCCTGGACATGTCAGCCCCAGGCACATCCTCCTCCTTAAACCGGGAATGTGCCAAAGGCAATATACTGGCCACAAAGGATTGCCCCAGAGCTCTGGCACACCCTCTGGATACACATACACCCATGTCTTAGAAGGAGGGGTCTTTCCAGATTCCATAATTTTTTTTTTTTTTTGCTACAATGTCAGGAGGGTCATAAAACTCATGAGAAACCATGTTGCTTACTTAAAATAACTAGGCCCTTTCCTCTCCTCCTGTCATCACGCTCACCCGAACCTACCAGTGCAGGGGACAGAGACTTGGGTTCTGTCTCTGGGTTGGGAAGATCCCAGGGAGAAGGGAATGGCAACCCACTCCAGTATTCTTGCCTGGAGAATCCCATGGCCAGAGGAGCCTGGCGGGCTACAGTCCATGGGGTCGCATGAACACAACTGAAGCAACTTAGCACACATCCCATCACCCCCCCGCCCCTTGTGGTCGCATCCATGGCCCAGCTGCACTAACCAGTGCATCTCTGCCTTGTCCTGTCTCCACAGAGCACTACAAACACCATTGGTTTCCTGAAAAACCATCCAAGGGCTCTGGCTACCGCTGCATCCGCATCAACCACAAGATGGACCCCATCATCAGTAAAGTGGCTAGCCAGATTGGACTCAGCCAGCCTCAGCTGCACCGATTGCTGCCCAGTGAGCTGACCTTGTGGGTGGACCCCTATGAGGTGTCCTACCGCATTGGGGAGGATGGCTCCATCTGCGTCCTGTACCAGGAGGCCCCAGTGGCCACATCCTATGGACTTCTCACCTGCAAGAACCAAATGATACTGGGCAGGAGCAGTCCTTCAAAGAACTACATCATGGCAGTCTCCAGTTAGATCACTTGCCAGCCCCAGCTGGCACTCTTCTGTACTCAACTCTGCTGTCAGAGCAGGCCACTGCATATCTCAACCTGGGGAACTGTATTTTAAATGAAGAGCTATTTATATATATATATATATATATATATATATTTTTTTTTTAAGAAAAGAGGAGGAAAAAACCAAAAGATTTTTTAAAGAAAAAAATCCTTAAAGGATGCTGCTTCGAAGTGGCCTCCGCAGGTGCCTTTGGGGAGAATTGTGTGCTTGAGTCTGGGAGCCAGTGTCTGCCTGTGGGAGGGAGGAATGGTGTTCTGGCCCAGGTGAGAGAAGTTTGGCTAACACCCCAGGAAGGTGTGGGAGGGAGCAAACAAGATTAGCAACTGTGAACAAGAGAGGTCAGGATCTGTCCTGGGAGAGAAAAGAGGCTGAGTTCAAACTTCTCACTCTCCCAACCAGGACACCTGCACCCCTGGCCCCTCTCTTACTCAAGGGCATTCAAGCCTGGACTTAAGTCATACTATATTGCCTAATCTTCTCTTTTATTTTTATTTTTTTATGAGCTCCTAAGCACAGAATGAAAAGGCCTTTCCTAATTCCTTCTGTCCGGAGTAGCTTTTCTTGAAATCGTGACTTGTTTCTAATTCTATTCTCAGAGACCTGTAGATGTTGCTTCCCACCAAGAAGATAAAGCTTTTTGTTCTGGAGGTCAGGGGAGTGAGGCAGGGGTTGGAGGTTACTGGAGTCGGGACAGAAGGGCATCATGTACCGACCCTTGCCTTGCTGTAATGCTGCTCCGTGTGGCAATTAACTTGAGGGTGACTTGGAATTTTAGAATCCAAAGAGTATCCACTGGGATGTTTTTTTGGCCAAAACTCTTCTTTTTGTAACCAGATGGAAGTCCTAATGATGCTACCATCATCTGTTCGAGAGGTAGCTCAAAAGCTACAGGGAACTTCCGGTCCTTGATTATTGCCTTCTTTTTAAAAGCACACACTCCTCTCCAACTGCCCCCCCTCAACCTACCAACCCTACCCCACACCCCTCCCCTTCTGGTCGGGTCATGGAACTCCCCTATTTTCTAGGACAGGAGTTCTCAGTCACTGTGCAATATGGCCTCCTGGGTCCCAGGAAGAGCTGGAGGAGAACTGGCTGTCACAACCTCCTGGCGCCCTGGTGGGCTTAGGAAACTCTCTCTCTTTCAGTCCTCAGGACTATGAATTTATGCTTAGCCTTGCAGGTATTTCTTGGCTGAAGGAGAGAATGACCCAAGTTACTGCTTGGTACTCTTATAGAGCTGACTCTAACAGCCAGACCTTGGGCATTGTTTTTTCCTCATTGGTGCCCAGAGCACCCGTGGGAGAGGTTGCCGTCTCTCCCTACAATCCAAGCTTGTCTACAGACTTGTGCAATAGTTACTGTGCTGGGTCTGAGGAAAATGGAAAATTTCACAGGGAAGAAGTCCCATTGCTTCAGTTTCTCAGTGACATTGGTGAGGGGTCTTCAAGGCCGTGAGTTTCCCAGACCCAAGTCCCCTTGCGAAGGCCACAGCTGGGTGTCTGGTGAACCTGGCTGCTGTCCGGCTGTTGCCCGTAGTGAGGGACTTTTCTCTCCACTGCCGGTCCCCTTTCCTGGATTTCTTAACTACTCAATTCTGACTCAGAGGTGCTATTTACCAAACACTCTCCCTACCCATTCCTGCCAGTTCTGCCTCTTGAACTTTCCAAATCCCAAGCTTCCTTCCCAGGCCCTCTTTCCAGTCCTTATTGCTTTAATGTTGACTTCAGGCCGGTAGACCCAAGTGCTCATTTTCTGGCATATGGGTTGAAACAAAGCTGTGAATCCCTGCAGATTGTTGTTACATCTTGTCTGCAAACAGTTTCCTGCCTTTTTATAAGCAGCCTCGTGGTTTCATACTTAATCTTTTCTCTCTTCTTTTTGACATTCACTTTAAAAACGATAAACACCCAGAGCTGGACTGTTGAGCAGGCCTGTCTCTCCTTTTAAGTAAAAATAAATACATTTGTAAGCTATTCTGACAGAAAAGACAAAGGTTACTAATTGTATGATAGTGTTGTTATATGGAAGAATGTACAGCTTTATGTATGGACACATGTATACTTTTTTGGGTTACTTTAATAATAAAAATGTAGCAGTTGAAGTCCTGTGGTGTGGAGAAGATAAAATTCCCACATGGCTAATTTGCATTTCCCTCAGATCCAAATCCTTTGTGTCTCACGGTGTTTCTCTTTAGCTGGATTCAGAAGTCCTGTGGCATAGGTGGGAGGGACATTTCCAAGCATTTCCTCTTTCTTGGGAAACAGCTTCTTCCTTCCTTCCTTTAATGCATATTCTGACTTCCATGTGAAAATGCTGGATGGGCCCATGATCTAGTCTGAACTTTCCTAGGTTACCCAGGGCTCATTTTACGTATCCTGTTCTTGCTCAGCCATATTCATGAGTTCATTCAGCAAGCATTTATTGTATGTGCTAGGTACTAAAAATATTAAAAATGATTACAACACGGTCCGTTCACAGACTAGGGTGGTGAACAGAGGACGCTGAACCCCTTTCCAGATTGGGGCAGAATTTTTGAAATTCTTGTCCTATTCCCTTGTGATCTTTTGGGGCTCCCACATGACACTAACTGTTCTTACTATGAGAGCAGTTGAGCCTCAGGATACAGGCATTGGCGCTGAACATGTGACAGAAGGTTAATGTTACCAGTTAACTAAAATGTGGCTACTTCTGACATCAAACACCAAGAGCAAATGTTTGTTACCCATTTATGATTCTCTGACTGGATGGATAGGATCTGTGTAAGGATATACGAGCAGCCTTCCTTGTCCCTGACTTTTGGGTTCTACCCATGAGGTTTTGACACAGGCTTCTCCACTCCCACTTCACTTGCTGGCTCTGCAGTTCACACTGAGGTCACAAGTGAATTTTTGACCTAGGGTATCTTTTTGTTGGCCACAAGTGGGCTATGCATGCGTGCTTAGTCACTCAGTCATGTGACTCTGCAACCCTCATGGACTGTAGCCTGCCAGGCTCCTCTGTCCATGGAATTTTCCAGACAAGGATACTGGAGTGGGTTGCTGTTTCCTACTCCAATGGATCTTCCTGACCCTGAGTCTCTTGCGTCTCCTGCATTGGCAGGCGGATTCTTGACCACTGCCACCTGGGAAGCATAAGTGAACGGTACTTAAACTTAGTTTTAAACATGTCGACTCATGAACAGTGGCATACCCCCACCATACGCATACTTCATACCTCCATGACCTTCATCAACAAACACGCAGTTTGACCTAGGTGTCCTAGATGGGAAGTAGGCCAGGGAGGCTATGTGTGATATACTGGGAGGGTAGGTGAGCCAGGAAATGGCAGTCAGGGAAGCTAGCTCTTCTGTACCACAAATAGAATTGGTTAGAGACCCATTTGTGTCAAGGAATTGTTTAAAAGAAATGGCCGCATTTCCATGGCTACCTTCTAACACAAATGTCCTAGGTACTCATTTGCCAAGGACCTACTTTTTTGGTAGGTCCTTACAAATGAGGTTAGGGTTGAATTTTTGCTCTTATTAGGTACAAAATCAGCATCTATCTTCTTGTTTGCCAATAGACTCCTCTCATGAAGGATATTTCATTGTTTAGTCAAAGTCCTGAAATTCAGGAAGGGTTGTCTGGAAGTTAAGAGGATACCATCAGTCACTTCTGTTTCCAGGGAACCCGTAGAATGGCAGACTGGCCTTGGAGTTGCTCTTGGTTCTAGATAGACTAGTAGTCCCTCAATTTACATAAGAGGGTTCTGTGATCAGGCAGTGTGCTGTTTACTTTAGATCTGTCAATCAGAGTGGAGAGCTCCCCTTAGCCAGGTGAGGAAACGGGGGCTGGGAACAGGAATTGCTTGAGGAGTTGCAGTTGGTGGATTTTTTGTGTTCAGGGCCCAAGCATTGGTTGGTCCATTCTGCTCCTAGCTTCTCTACTTGGTAAACAGCGCTAGCCTGGAAGACCTGTGCTTGGTCAGCTGTTTCTGGATGATAGGCACCACCCCAGAGAGTGTAGACAGGGCTCTAGGAGCTGCAGATTAACAGCCCATCCTGGCTCCTGATAAGAAGGTTTGGGTGGGAGAGTCCTTGATGCTGCAGCAAATGAGCCCCAGTGGAAAGAAACTCACTTCAGTGAGGCTGATGTCTGCTGCTTTACCAGTCTGTGGTCAGGAAAGATCGTGGGAAATCCTGGCTTCCAGGAGAGTGCTGGAAAGAGTGGTACAGTAGGGAGTTCTGGGCTGGGAGGGAGAATCTATGGGTTGTGGTCCAGGTTCTTCTTCCCAACTAACTGTGTGAGTTTGGATAAGTCCCTAAGTTTTCCTATCAGAAATTAGGAGGTGACCTCTGTTCCCTTCTTCAGCTTTTGGTTCTAAATCATCTTTATCCTGGCAATCACTGGAAGGCAAATTAGCACATTTCTTATCATTTTCAGTTAGTTGAACCAAAAGTTCATCTGGGCTAGGAAGTAGAATCAGTAATAATCTTCCCTTGTTTGGATCAGATTCCTGACTGATAAGGTTTCAACTCCCAGATCTAGGGAGGCAGTGCTGCCAAGAGGTCAGAAGCTCAGACGCTAGTGTCAGCCTGCCTAGAAACCTAATCTGATCTAATCTCAGCTCCACCACCTACCTAGACATTGTATTAGAAAGCAGAGACATCACTTTGCCAACAAACTGATACAGTCAAAGCTATTGTTTTTCCAGTAGTCTTGTATGGATGTAAGAGATGGACCATAAAGCAGTCCCTTGGACTGCAAGGAGATCCAACCAGTCCATCCTAAAGGAAATCAGTCCTGAATATCCATTGGAAGGACTGATGCTGAAGCTGAACCTCCAATACTTTGGCCACCTGATGTGAAGAACCAACTCATTGGAAAAGACCCTGATGCTGGGAAAGACTGAAGGCAGGAGGAGAAGGGGGAGACAAAGGATGAGATGGTTGGATGGCATCACCGACTCGATAGCATGAGTTTGAGCTCCGACAGCATGAGTTTGAGCTTCAGAAGATGGTGAAGGACAGCACTGTCATGCCGCAGTCTGGGGGGTCACAAAGAATCGGACACAAGTTAGTGACTAAACACCACCACCACCTACCTACTGGCTGTGAAACCTGGGGCAGATTACTTCACCAGGGCTTCATTTGCCCATTTGTGAAATAGGCTTAGGAATAGAATCCATCTCAAAATGTGAGGATTAAATGAGATGCATATTCTATCCATATTCTTGAATAGTGCTTTGCACGATTCTATTAATTACTAAACGAACAAGAATTATAGTTTTAAGTAGAAATTGACCTCATCTCTTCAAGGGCTCTGAATTGGTCCCGAGATGAGTAAGGACTCTGACTTTCTGACAACTGGAAGGAAACCATTATAAAAGTAATAGTTCCTATGAAGGCCTCTAAGAGCAGCTACAGAGAACCCCATTCAAGCAGTCTCTCTGAGTACTTGATGAATGAATGAATGAACTGATGTCTGACCTTTGTCATTGTTGCTGAAATGGACAGTGTTCTTTCCAGACAGCTGATCTCATTGGCTACTAAACAGTTTTAACCTGTTGGCTTCAGGCTCTGCTGTAGTTTATACCAAAGTGGCTACATGCTCATTCACACACCAAGTGGGTGGAGAAAGAAATTTTCCAATAACACCTTTGCTTACCTACATCCTGCCTACTTATGGAATCACACCTACCTGCTCTCCCTTCCCAGAAGACAGATAAATGGGGAAGTTGAGAAAGGCAAGGGTGATGAGTTCTGGAGAGTTCTGCCTTTCTTTCGGCACCATTCGTTTGCAGAGCTAGCAAGAAAAATATTTGAGCTTAGTCTAAAAGATTACCAGGGTGCTGGATAACAGTAAATTTTATACAAACAAGTGTACCCCACACATGCAGCCAGGCCTTCCCCTGGCATTGAGAGAAGCCAGGTTCTCTGACCTCCCATCAGCTCCAGGTCATTTTGTTCCCACCAGAACCCTGGCTATTCCACTGCCCACCTTCATTCCCATAAACAAGGATGGGTCTTAATTCAGTCCTAGCCTAGTAAACCTGATGGGTTGCCCAGAGCACATCAGGTAAGACTTATGGCTGGGCAGGCTGGAGCAAGAGCTATTTGATTTACCAGCAGGGAGGGACTCTTTAAAGTTTGGTGGGTAGCAGGGAGGTGAGGGAAAGACCAGACAATCAATGGATGAGGCTAGCTGGACAGAGGACGCAGTGAACTTGCAGAGCTAGCTCAAGCCTTGTCTGAAAAGGACCCCATTTATTAGCTCTAGTTATCCTGGGAGACCAGTAATACCAGTTATTGTAATTTTTCTAGAGAAGCCTGAAATGTAGATTTCTATTTGACATCTCCCTCAGTTCTAACCACGAAGACTACATCTGCCTAGGCTGCCAGTTTGTGACCTACGATACCTCTAGGGTGTGGGGGTTCTGACCCCCGCCCCCGCAGTGAGGCTCTGCCTAAGGACACCAGTGTGGACTGCCACAATGGCCGTGGTCTTTAGAGACCCTGATAGAGACAAGGGCACATCTGGGGTCTCTGCCCTCTCCAAGGACTCAGCTAGAAGTAGCTCTCCCTTCCCTTAACCTGTGCCTGGGACTGTGGTCTCCGGGCCTCTTCTCAAGCCTGCTCTGCCCCCTCCTACCCCCTCACTTGATCTGGTTAACTCTTGTCTCTCAAGATGTAGACCTGGGACGTGTGTTCCCAGGATACTCGGGTTTTTCCACTGTCCTAGTCCTTTTAACCTGAGTTTACAGCTAGAGTGTAGGCCAGGGCCTTATCTGAGGAGTGTTTGTTTGATGCCTAGTAGATGTTTTTGAATATTGTTTGAATGAATGCCAGAGCAGCCAAGGAGTGTGTTAGTCAGTCAGCTGACTCTGACTCTTTGTGACCCCATGGACTAGCTCTAGGGGATCTTTCCAACCCAGGGATTGAACCCGGATCTCCTGCATTGCAGGCAGATGCTTTTCTAGGGAAGCCCAAGAGCAGCCAAGAGCAGAGGCTAATAGATGAAAGGGATTTTTAATAGATCAGGGTAGAAGAATAGGGGACCTCAGGTCCCCTTAAGGTCTTTCAGTGAGAGGTCTCAGCTCAAAATACCAACCTGTGATTGCTCCTTCTTAAAAAAAAAAAAAAAAAAAAAAAATTCTTAGACTCTTGCAGTCCCTTGGATCTTTAAGCACCTGTCGTTGAAATGTAAATATCACTTAGAGAGGGGTGGACACACTTTAAATCATAATTTGGGAGAGCCTCAGTTAACAATTAACTCCCTAAATGGGTTTACCTGGAGGGTAATCACCTGGAGAAAACAAAGGCTGGGCTGCTATCATACAGGAATTCTGAGCAAGGTGGCAGGAGAGACAATAGACTCCACAACTTCTGAACACTGATCCTGTCTGCAGAAGTCCTTCCCAGTGTCTACTGGTGAGGACAGCTGTGGGGTGGCAGAAATAACTCTAGATTTAGGAGCTGGGAAATCGGGGACTTAGCTTCAGGTCTGATAGTTTCTAGTAATAGACACCTTTGACAACTTAGAAGTCACTTCCCCCTTCTGAATCTTGGTTTTCTTGTCTGTAAAATGAGTTATTTACACTCAGTCGCCCTCTCACTATTCTATTTCCATATAGAACAGGAAAATCTGATTCTCCCCTCCCATTAGGCCAGCGCAGAGTCCAAGTCTGTGCTCTGGACATGTCACAACTGAACTAACGTAACAGCCTTCTACTTGCTTTACTGCCTGGCCTGGTCAGCAGCCTGAGATAAGTGCAAACTGTTCTTATCATGCCATTCCCTTCCTGCAGCCTTTTTGGTCATTCTGAGTCCCTTAGTCCAGTCTTTCCAACCTCAAACACTCAGTGCAGTGGCCTGTCTGCACCAGGACCCCCCATCTTGTCGGTTCTCACCTGCTCACCTTTCCTTGCGGTCCTGTCCACATGTGCAAGTTTCTCTACTCTGATAATCATGGCCCAAAACTCCTCATAGAAAAGACTTTGACACGCTTTCTTCTAGAATATGAGCACTGACCATATGCTGAGCATCAGCTATTACCAGACATTCTGCCCGGTGCCTTGCACATGGAATGTCTCTTGAAATGTCCACAGTGCACTGTGAGATGCTGTTACCTCAGGCTCCCAGATGGAGCAAAGCACCGGTACCTAGACGAGGAGGTAGTGGAAACAGGTTTAAAGCCTAGAGGACACTCTAGGGTTTCTTCTGCTGCCTCTTCAAAATACTTACCTTGGATAATCCTCCTAGTCCTCTTTAAAAACATTCTTATCTCAGGGTTTTTCAATATTTGTGCACTTTTATAACACATTTCGACTTCAGAATCCCTTAACGATATATCTCTTGATATATACATGTCGCTTATCACTGTTCCTACTTTCATAACAAAGAGTCAGCACATCTTCGTGTCTCCCTTTTGGCTGGTGTCTGTTGGCTTTGCAAGCTTGCATCCCATCTCCAATTGTTAGTGCAGGAGGAACCACTGTGTTTTATTTCCTTTTATGCATCTGCGGGCTGTTCACAACTTTCATGAGATGTCTAAGCCCACCGCCGGAGAACACTGGCCGTTGAATGAAAGGATCTGGGCTGAGTGAACTGCGGTGTGCCCACAGGTGGGGCAGCCACCTCTCCTCACTGCTCTCTTCTAATCCTCCTCGGGACCTGAAAAGGAAACTGTCCAGTTTGGGAGTTTCCTAAGAGAGGGTGAGGAAGCCCTGTGACCTGAGACCCCCTGCCTACATCACAGTTCCCAACATATGACCTACACACCAGCAAGCTCTGATGGTAGGACTTCATTTGGTCTTTTCGGTTAGGTCTGTTCCACATACAACTGGAACCATAACTTGAAATAATAAGCAATAAGTAGGCAGATCTGGGGGCTCCCCAGGTGGCTCAGTGGTAAAGAATCTGCCTGCCGGTACAGGAGACGCAGGTGACTTGAGTTCTATCCCTGGGTCAGGACGATCCCCTGGAGGAGGAAATGGCAACCCCGCTCCAACATTCTTGCTTGGAAAATCCATGGACTAGAGGAGCCTGGCAGGCTACAGTCCATGGGGTCGCAAAGAGTCAGACACAGCTGAGCGCAAGTCAGCACAACTTGAGTGCGCAGAGCACGCAAGAGTGTGAGGCGGGCATGCACACACCCAGATAAGTGAGTTTGGAAATAGAGGGAGACGTCTCGGGAAAACGCTGTCACATTCCGTAGGCTGAAGCATCATTTAAGGGTTTTATCTTCATGCTTAGACCATGGGTTTAAATTTACATGGTCTGAAAGGGATTAAACATTCTGGCTGAGACAGAGGGGGCTATTGAAGGAAGCAGAGGGCCAGAGGCACAAGCCCTCTGAGGAATCTTTCCTTTATGAGTGTTTTTGCCCTAGTTCCAGGAAAGCTGGTGCTGGAGAGGGCTGACTCCTTCCCTCTGTCTGTGTGTGTGTGTTGGGGAGGTGGGGCAGTGACATGCGTTTGAGCAACTCAGCCATGAGCTCTCAGCAGCTGGCGGGTACCCAGGGAAGGACGGTTAAGCAGCTGCGCCCCTCCCCCAGCTCCTGGCTGACCCCAGTAATCTGAAAACCCTTTCTTCTCCTGTAGAGCGTCTCCCTGCCAGCTGCCTGGTCCTCCAGGTGTTTCCTGTAGCTCTTTGTTTGCTGGCTTGGTGGCTGCGGGCTGCAAGAGGGAGTCTGGTTTGGCTTCCTGTTAGCCAATGGAAGCCAGCATGGGGGTGGGCCCGCCGCCTGTATCTGGGGGGACTACCACAGGCAGCAGCTGCCTCCTGACACCTGCCTTCCTGAGAGTGCCTGAGCAGTGCTCGGCGAGAGGCAGAAGCAGAGCAGGGCAGGGGCTTCAGCTGGGTCAGAACAAAGCGGTCATTTCACAAGTGAAATGTCCACAAGTTTCCCACCCCAATACCCCTTTCCCCAGAGGAGAGGATCGGGGTCTAAAGTGTGGGGCCATAGGGACCACAGGACACAGGCCTGGTTGCCCTCAGCACTTGTGCTCACATGACAAGGGCAGGTGGTGCTGGGTCACCCGCCATCAAGTGGAGGGCATTGCTGCTGGGCGCACAGGCAAGAGTAGAAGGGGCCATCTTGACAGAGCCTCTGCTATCTCATCGAAGAGCTGAAGCGACCATACAGTCCATTTTCACCAAACCTCTCCAACCCCAGATAGTCAGTATGGAGACAAATGCTGTCTTGGGTTTCTCCCTAGCCACTCTTCCCAGGAGGTAGGGCAATATTTGCAGTTCAAGTTTTCCCATTTTTAGTTGAAGTGATCCACTCATCTGGATGATTACTCCATCTCTGCCTCCCAGGAAGGCTGTTGGCTTTGGGAGCTTAGGCTTTCTATGTTGATGCTACGTTGTATCTCCAGTGCTTACATCAGTTCAGTTCAGTTCAGTCACTCAGTCGTGTCCAACTCTTTCCAATCCCATGAATTGCAGCACGCCAGGCCTCCCTGTCCATCACCAACTCCCGGAGTTCACTCAGACTCACGTCCATTGAGTCAGTGATGCCATCCAGCCATCTCATCCTCTGTCGTCCCCTTCTCTTCCTGCCCCCAATCCCTCCCAGCATCACAGTCTTTTCCAGTGAGTCAACTCTTCCCATGAGGTGGCCAAAGTACTGGAGTTTCAGCTTCAGCATCATTCCTTCCAAAGAAATCCCAGGGTTGATCTCCTTCAGAATGGACTGGTTGGATCTCCTTGCAGTCCAAGGGACTCTCAAGAGTCTTCTCCAACACCACAGTTCAAAAGCATCAATTCTTTGGCGCTCAGCCTTCTTCACAGTCCACCTCTCACATCCATACATGACCACAGGAAAAACCATAGCCTTGACTAGATGGACCTTTGTTGGCAAAGTAATGTCTCTGCTTTTCAATATGCTATCTAGGTTGGTCATAACTTTTCTTCCAAGGAGTAAGCATATTTCAATTTCATGGCTGCAGTCACCATCTGCAGTGATTTAGGAGCCCCAAAAAATAAAGTCTGACACTGTTTCCACTGTTTCCCCATCTATTTCCCATGAAGTGATGGAACCGGATACCATGATCTTCGTTTTCTGAATGTTGAGCTTTAAGCCAACTTTTCCACTCTCCACTTTCACTTTCATCAAGAGGCTTTTTAGTTCCTCTTCACTTTCTGCGATATGGGTGGTGTCATCTGCATATCTGAGGTTATTGATATTTCTCCCAGCAATCTTGATTCCAGCTTGTGCTTCTTCCATCCCAACATTTCTCATGATGTACTCTGCATATAAGTTAAATAAGCAGGGAGACAGTATACAGCCTTGACGTACTCCTTTTCCTATTTGGAACCAGTGTGTTGTTCCATGCCCAGTTCTAACTGTTGCTTCCTGACCTGCATATAGGTTTCTCAAGAGGCAGGTCAAGTAGTCTGGTATTCCCATCTCTTTCAGAATTTTCCACAGTTTATTGTGATCCACAGAGTCAAAGGCTTTGACATAGTCAATAAAGCAGAAGTAGATGTTTTTCTGGAACTCTCTTGCTTTTTCGATGATCCAATGGATGTTGGCAATTTGATCTCTGGTTCCTCTGCCTTTTCTGGCACCTAGTAGGTTCTCAACAATATTCTGGAGACTTCCCTGATGGTCCAGTGGTGAAGACATCATCTTCCAATACAGGAGTGGGTTTGATTCCTGGTCGGGAAGCTAAGATCCCACATGCCTTGTGGCCAAAAACTAAACCTTGAAACAGAAGCTATATTGCAAAATCAAACATAGACTTTAAAAATGATTCACATCAGAAAGAAAAAAAAATCTCAAAAAATATTAAAGTGAATGAATGGGAATGTTCCCTCCCTATTTTCTGCCTTTGTGTTTGCAATGGGCTAACAGAATAACACAATAATAAATGGCACTAGTGCATATAATCTCATATATAGTGCATCAGACCCAGATGCTGAGGTGGGTATTGAGAAACATCAGAGGTGGTCTCGAGGACCTTAAATTTAAATACGACACATAAAAAAGTAATCTGAGGAAGACATACACAAACAAAAGGTCAAATGAGATATAATGAGATAATATAATCTCATTGAATTCTCAGAGTAACTCCATGGGATGACATGATTACTCTTAGACTATAGGTGAAGAGACTAAGACGCAGGGAAGGTGGAGCAAATTACCTTCAGGCATACTGCTAGTAAGTGGTAGAACTGGGTCAAATCCAGGACTGGCCGAATAGAGGGTAAAAAGAAGAAGAAAGAAAAACTAAGGCAAAACTGGACACAGGGTGTCTTGTCTTCAAATTTTCCTTGTCACCTTTAGTCCTCTGGTCTTGTGGATTCCAGAAACTTTAATACCGAGCCACAGTTCATACTGCAAATAGTCAAAAAGCTAAGAAGTCTGGAATCTCAACCTTACATATATTTTATGTCCAAACTCAGACTGCCTGTCGTTTGAAATCCTGCTGTTTATCCTAGCCTTGACTAACTATATAACAACCCTCTGAACTCTTATAGGAAGAAGTTGCCACTCCCTCCCTTATTCATGTACTTGGTCTTTTGTTTGTGTATGTCTTCCTCAAATTTCTTTTTGAGGTGTCATATTTCAATTTAAGGTCCTAGAGATCACCTCTGATATTTCTCAGTAGCCACCACAGCATCTGGGTCTGAGGCAGTACCTGGGTGTGAGCCTGAGTGCAATAAGGGCTGGAGGATCGAGTAGTCTAGTCTATGCCCTTCAGTGGAGTTCCGCCAACTGCACAGTGATCTCTCTCCATCTGCCTCTCTCTCTCGCCCTTTCTCCCCTCTTTGCTCTTTGCATCTATCCAGCTGGAGAAATCCCAATCCAGTAGAGACCAACGGGCCACATGAACTGCTTCATCCTCAGCTGCTGACTTCCCAGCTCTTGTACAAAAGACAGGAACTCCTTGTGTTCACTGTGACCCACTTCCTTTCCTACAAGGACCTGCTCAGGGTGGAGGCTTAGGTCTCTGTGGATTCTCTTGTTTCTACAAAAGGAAAATAATCTCCCTATCATGGTCACCAATAGACTTTTCCCATGGCACCTTCCAGGGGGGAGAAAGAAAAAAAAGGAACACTGATTGTGTCCTGGAACGAGATTCAAAGATGCCCCGGAGAGTGGAACAGGATATAAAAGCACTCGATTATAGTGCTATTTGAATATGAAGGATTAAAACGGGTCAGTGTAGGTCTTGGAATCCAGGGTCTATATCCAGGTTCCAGCACAGGGCCAGTCGCACGTGTGGCTTGAAGGACATTTTTATGCTGTTGAGTTTTCAGTTTTCTGCTTGGCAGGCAGGCAGTTATGTGTCCTGGAGTAAGGGCTCTCTTATATCCAGAGATGGTTCTTTGTGAGAAACACAGTGTAGGGGTGGGCAGAGCTGAGGTTTTGTCCACAGGATGTTGCCTGACCAAAGGAGTTGATGGGATCATTACAAATGGGAATACATAAAACACTAATATGGGATTAAATGCAAACTAATGGAACTATATAGAATGAAACATTATACATAAATAAATGCTTAGATGGTTGCTAGACAAATGGAAAAGATTAGAAATGAGTGAGATTAGATTGAGCAAGGATTGAGAGAGAGAGGTTGTGAGAAATGCCTTTGTTATCTTATGTCAGAGAGAAGAAACCCCACACAATTCTGAGCAGGCAGCTTGGCCAGCACTAACGAGATGGGTGGGTAGGGAGCCAGGTAAGAGGAGAGCAGTGAGCTCTGTTCTCTGAGCGCTCTGAGCCGCTCTACCCACCCCACCCCTCACCCCTCACTCCAAGCACTACAGCTCAGTTCTTCAGCAGAAAGAGCAACCTGGGGCGTTCAGCCCAGAAGAGTGCAGACTGCGGCCTCAGAATCATAACTTTGAGTATAGTATACATTTTTACTGTTTTAAGACACAGGTAACGATTGCCTTTTATTCTGGATTTATTCAGATCCCTTAGCACCTTAACCTAGAGTTCCCATTAATCCTCCCAAACCAGACTGGATTGATGTTGGAGGGTGGAGGGAGAAAGGAGACAAAAATCAGAAATTCAGGAGATTGGGGGACAGGAGGACCCTTCACCCCTACTCTTTAAAAAAAAAGATCTTTGCATTGCCTGGACCTTTCTGGTCTCAATTGCCTCACAAAATAATAGATGTGAAGCACTTTGAAAAATGTTTGAAGTGCCTTGCCCACTCCCCTCCTGGGAATTATAGCTGTCGGGAAATTGAAAGTAAGGCCTCCATGGGGGATCTCTCTGGTGGCCAGTGGTTAAGACTCTGCACATCCACTGCCGGGGCACAGGTTAGATCCCTGGTTGGTGAACTAAGGTCCCACTTGCTGCACACCAGAAAGAAAAATAAAGAAAGAGAAGGAAAGAAAAGAAGGAAGGAAGGAAACAAAGGCTCCTACTTGGGCAGCCTCTGCTGTTTATAGAGCACTGGATCGCATGTCAGCTTACTTTTGATATACAGGTGGCAGGTAACTTTTTCACCATTTATGGAGAGAAAACTGAGGCTTAGACAAGCTCAATGACTTTCCCAGAATTATATAGCAGGCAAATGATAAGTTGAGTGTGGAAGCCAGGTCTCCTGATTCTTGGTCTACTCCTTGGCACCTAGCCTCTCAATGCTTGAAAGCACCCATGTGTTACTTTAATAGGATCCCACTTTAGAACAACTCAAACGATATTACTTAACGACAGAGTACCCAGATCCCACTATTCTCCACCTGTTCCCAAAGTCTTGGATTTTTCCACTCAGCCCTATTTTTTAAGGGGCAAAAAATGCCCAGTCAAGGTGTTTTTACTGAACGAAAACCTTCCAAGCACAAAGCCCCAAGCTACCATAGTGTAGCACTGCTGCCCCAAAGCGAGGCCTCGCTTCCAGGGCCTGGCGCTGCTCAGAGCTGGCCAGAAGCCCAGGAGGAGCGTGGGGTAGAGCACCTCAAAGGAGAGCAGGTGGGCTGGCTGGCCGCAGTGTCAGCACTCCGAGAAACGCTTTTCTTTTCCAGCCACACATCCAGGGTCCGTTCCCCTCTCACCTCCCGGCCAGCCTCTGCCCCTACCCCACCCCACCCGCTGTCTGTCTTTGGGCTAGCTCTGAGGAGCTGATGCGCTCTGGAGGGACGGAGGCCACTCTCCATTGTGCCTGGCAGATGGATGAAGAGAGGCTTGCAGCCCGCGTGGGGCCACTGTTGCCATCTGTCTGGTGGGACGGCTGCGCGGATGGCCTTGCCCATTCACTCCTTCAGGCACCGCTGGGCTCTGGCCTTTTGTTTGGTTGCCTGCGGGTGGGGCTGCGGTCCTTGGGCAGCGGAGGGAGGCAGTGAGGGGAGAGAAGCAGTGGCTTTGTGTCTGGAGCAAACTTTCAGTGATTCATCAGGGTGATTGACACGAGGAAGCTGTCCAAGCCCCCAGACACCCTAGTGACTGAACCCCAGCCCTCTTCCCCCTTCACATACCCCTTCACCTCCGCTTTGGCCAGGCAGCTCCCTGGGGTTAGAGGGGGTGGCCCCGGCTCCTTTGCAGGGATGAGGAGCAGGAAAAGCTGCCCTGGTCTTTTCTGTCTCTCTGTCTACCCTCTCTTCCTATTTGTTTCCCAGGTTGAGGTGGGACCGCCCTTAACAGATTTTTTCTTTCTGTTTGGTTTCTGTGTACAAGGCCTGGCAGCTGGAGCGGCCAGAGCATGAGGAAAGGCCCATTAGCCACCCAGCAGCTGAGAAGGAAATAAAAAAAGGGGGAATTGAATAGAGGTGGTGGGGTTGGCAGTCTTTCAGTCCAGCTCCTGGTCTTTGAATAACACTCCAGGTCAGGGACTGGGATCAGTATGTGGAAGGCTTTAGGGCATTTAATTATTTAAAGGTCTCAATAAAAGGAACCAAAACCCTGGGGAAGGGGGGGGGGGGGGCGGGCGCGGAGATAGGCAGATGGTGTGCCCAAGCTGCTGGGAACCTGGGAACCAGGTGCAGGGTGGGTGAGGGTGGGGGTAGGAGAGTTTAGGAGGGCTGAACCAGAGGTCAGAGCTCAGGAACTAAGAGAATAGGGGAGGGGAAGTGAAACAGAGATTGCCCTCCAGACCCAAGCAGGCCCTGCACATAGCCTTTCCCTACACCAACTGGGGGCAGGTCTCTCTCCTGTCTGCACTCCTGCCCACCACTCCTCAACTTCAAAATTAATATCAGCCCTAAGAGAGATACATTTTGGAAACATACAAAGAAACTGTGAAATGAAGGTGATTATCCCTTCTCTATTAGGTTAGTGCAAAAGTAATTGCAGTTTTGACAGTTGAAATTTACCGTTTGATATTGGAATACATTCTTTCTTTTTCTATTTTATTTTTTAAATTAATTTATTTTTTAATTGAAGGATAATTGCTTTGCAGAATTTTGTTGTCTTCTGTCAAACCTCAACATGAATCAGCCATAGGTATTCCCTCCCTCTTGAATCTCCCTCCCATTTCCCTCCCCACCCCTCCCCTCTAGGTTGGTACAGAGCCTCTGTTTGAGTTTCCTGAGACACACAGCAAATTCCCGCTGGCTATGGTAACATAAGTTTCCATGATACTCTCTCCATACAGCTCACCCTCTCCTCCCCTCTGCGCACATCCATAAGTCTGCTCTCCATGTCTGTTTCTCCACTGCTGCCCTGCAAATAAATTCTTTGGTACTGTCTTTCTAGATTCCATATATATATGAGTTATTATATGTTATTTATCTTTCTCTTTCTGACTTACTTCACTCTGTATAACAGGCTCTAGTGTGTGAAATTTTTTTATTCTAGTTCTGTGAAAAATGCCACTGGTAATTTGACAGGGGTCACATTGAATCTGTGGATTACATTTGGTAGTATAGTCATTTTCATAAGATTGATTCTTCCTAGCCAGGAACATGAAATATCTCTCCATCTGTTTACACTTCTCCATCTGTATACACTTATACACTTCATTAGAACTGACTCAAATGCATTCCTCTTTATGGCTGAGTGATACTCCATTGTGTGTATGTACCACCGCTTCTTTATCCATTCATCTGTCGATGGGCATCCGGGTTGCTTCCGTGTTCTGGCTATTGTAAATAGTGCTGCAGTGAACAATGGAATACATGTGTCTTTTTCAATTTTGGTTTCCTCAGGGTATATGCCCAGGAGTGGGATTGCTGGGTCATAGGGTGGTTTTATTCCTAGTTTTTTAAGGAATCTCCATACCATCTTCCATAGTGGCTGTATCAATTTACATTGCCACCAACAGTGCAAGAGCATTCCCTTGTTCTCCACACCCTCTCCAGCATTTATTGTTTGTAGACTTTTGGTTAATGGCCATTCTGACCGGTGTGAGGTGATACCTCATTGTAGTTTTGATTCGCGTTTCTCTGATAATGAGCGAAGATGAGCATCTTTTCATGTGCTTGTTGGCCATCTGCATGTCTTTGGGGAAATGTCTGTTTAGGTCGTTTCCCCGATTTTTGATTGGGTTGGTTGTTTTTCTGGTATTGAGTTTTATGAGTTGCTTGTCTATTTTGGAAATTAATCCTTTGTCAGTTGTTTCATTTGCTATTATTTTCTCCCATTCTGAGGGTTATCTTTTCACCTTGCTTATAGTTTCCTTTGCTGTGCAAAAGTGTTTAATTAGGTCCCACTTGTTTACTTTTGTTTATATTTCCATTACTGTAGGAGGTGAGTCATAGAGGATCTTGCTTTGATTTATTCCATCGAGCGTCCTGCCTATGTTTTCCTCTAAGAGTTTTATAGTTTCTGGTCTTACATTTACGTCTTTAATCCATTCTGAGTTTATCTTTGTGTATGGTGTTAAGAAGTGTTCTAATTTCATTCTTTTACATGTAGCTATCCAGTTTTCCCAGTACTACTTATTGAAGAGGCTGTCTTTGCCCCATTATATATTCTTGCCTCCTTTGTCAAAGATAAGGTACCCATAGGTACATGGGTTTATTTCTGGGTTTTCTATCTTGTTCTATTGGTCTGTATTTCTGTTTTGTGCCAGTACCATACTGTCTCGACTGTAGCTTTGTAGTATAATCTGAAGTCAAGAAGGTTGATTCCTCCAGCTCCATTCTTCTTTCTCAATATGGCTTTGGCTATTCAGGTCTTTTGTGTTTCCATATGAATTGTGAACTTTTTTGTTCTAGTTCTCTGAAAAATGCCATTGGTAATTTGATAAGGATCACATTGAATCTGTAGATTACATTTGGTAGTATAGTCATTTTCATAATATTGATTCTTCCTACCCAGGAACATGGACTATCCCTCCATCTGTTTATGTCATCTTTGACTTCTTTCATCAGTGTGTTATAATTTTCTGTGTACAGTTCTTTTGTCTCCTTAGGTAAGTTTATTCCTAGATATTTAATTTTTTGTTGCAATGGTGAAAGCGATTGATTCCTTAATTTCTCTTTTTGATTTGTCATTGTTAGTATATAGGAATGCAAGTGATTTCTGTGTACTGATTTTGTATCCTGCGACTTAGCTAAATTCACTGATTAGCTCTAGAAATTTTCTGATACTATCGTTAGGGTTTTCATGTCATCTGCAAACAGTGAGAACTTTACTTCTTTTCTGATCTGGATCCCTTTTATTTCTTTTTCTTCTCTGATTACTGTGTAATTAGGACTTCCAAAACTATGTTGAATAGTAGTGGTGAAATTGGACACCCTTGTCTTGTTCCTGATCTTAGAGGGAATCCTTTCAGCTTTTCACCACCGAGAATAGTATTTGCTTGCTGTGGGCTTATCATATATGGCCTTTACTATGTTGGGGTAGATTCATTCTATGCCCATTTTTTGAAGAGTTTTAATTATAAATGAGTGCTGAATTTTGTCAAAGGCTTTTTCTGCATCTATTGGGATTATCTTATGATTTTTATCTTTCAATTTGTTAATACGGTATATCACATTGATTGATTTGCATATAGTGAAGAATCCTTGCATCCCTGGAATAAACCCAACTTGATCATGGTGTATGAGCTTTTCAATGTGTTGTTGAATTCTCTTTGGTAAAATTTTGTTGAGGATTTTTGCCCCTATGGTCATCAGTGACATTGGCCTGTAGTTTTCTTTTTTTGAGTTGTCTTTGTCTGGTTTTGGTATCAGGGTGATGGTGGCCTCATAGAATGAGTATGGAACTGTTTCTTCCTCTGCAATTTTTTAAAGACTTTTAGAAGGACAGGCATTAACTTGTCTCCAAATTTTTGACAGAATTCTCACGTGAACCCATGTGCTCCTGGGCTTTTGTTTTTTGATCACAGCTTCAATTTCAGTGCTTATAATTGGGTTGTTCATAATTTCTATTTCTTCCTGGTTCAGTCTTGGAAGATTGAACTTTTCTAAGAATCTGTCCATTTCTTCCAATTATCCATTTTATTATCATATGGTTGTTCATAATAGTCTCTTATAATCCTTTGCATTTCTGCATTGTCTGTTGTAACCTCTCCTTTTTCGATTCTAATTTTGTTGATTTGATTCTCCTTTTTTTCTTGATGAGTCTGGCTAACATTTTGTCAATTTTGTTTATCTTCTCAAAGAACCAGCTTTTAGTTTCATTAATCTTTACCATTGTTTCTTTCATTTCTTTTTCACTTATTTCTGTTCTGATCTTTATGATTTGTTTCCTTCTGGTAATTTTGGGTTTTGTTGTTGTTCTTCTTTTTCCAGCTGTTTTAGGTGTAAAGTTAGGTTGTCTATTTGATGTTTTTCTTGTTTCTTAAGGTAGGATTGTATTGCTATAAACTTCCCTCTTAGAACTGCTTTTGCTGTACCCCACAGGTTTTAAGTTGTGTTTTCATTGTCACTTGTTTCTAGGAATTATTTGATTCCCCTTTTGATTTCTTCAGTAAGCTGTTCATTATCTAGAAATTATTCTTTAATCTCCATGTGTTTGTATTTTTTACAGTTTTTTTTCTTGTAATTAATATAGTCTCATAGTGTTGAAGTTGGAAAAGATGCTTGATATAATTTCAATTATCTTAAATTTACTGAGATTTGATTTGTTACCCAAGAGGTGGTCTATCCTGGAGAATGTTCTATGTGCACTTGAGAAGAAGATGAATTCTTCTACATTTGGATGGAATCTCCTGAAGATATCAATGAGATCCATCTCATCTAATGTATCATTTAAGACTTGTGTTTCCTTACTAATTTTCTGGGTTGATGATCTGTCCACTGGTGTGAGTGGGGTATTAAAGTCTCCTACTATTACTGTGTTACTGTCAATTTCTCCTTTTATGTCTGTTAGTGTTTGTCTTGTGTATTGAGGTGCTCTCATGTTGGGTGCATAGATATTTACAATTGTTATTTCTTCCTTTTGGATTGATCCCTTGGTCGTTATGCAGTGTCCTTCCTTATCTCTTGTAATCTTCTTTATTTTAAGGTCTATGTTGTCTGATATGAGGATTGCTACTCCAGCTTTCTTTTGCTTCCCATTTGCATGGAATATATTTTTCCATCCTCTCACTTTCAGTCTATCTGTGTCTTGAGGTCTGACAGCATACATACGGGTCTTGTTTTTGTATCCACTCAGCCAGTCTGTGTCTTTTGGTTGGAGCATTTAATCCACTTACATTTAAAGTAATTATTGATATATATGTTCCTATTGCCATTTTTAAAAATTGTTTGAGGTTTGATTTTGTAGATCTTTTTCTTCTCTTGTATTTCCTATGTAAGTCCCTTTAACAATTGTTGTGAAGCTGGTTTGGTGGTACTGAATTCTCTTAACTTTTGCCTGTCTGAAAAGCTTTTGATTTCTCCATGAATTTTGAATGAGATCTTTGCCAGGTTCAGTAATCCAGGTTGTAGATTTTTCCCCTTTCAGTACTTTAAATATATCCTGCCATTCCCTTCTGGCATGCAGAGTTTCTGCTGAAAGATCATCTGTTAAACATATGGGGTTTTCCTTATATGCTACTTGTTGCTTTTCCCTTGCTTCTTTTAATATCCTTTTGTGCTTAATCTTATTAGTTTGATTAGTACGTGTCTTGACATGTTTCTCCTTGGGTTTATCCTGTATGGGACTTTTTGTGCCTCTTGGACTTGATTGACTATTTCTTTTTCCATGTTGGGGAAATTTTCAATTATAATCTCTTCAAAAATTTTCACATACCCTTTCTCTCTCTCTTCTTCTGGGATCCATATAATTTGAATGTTGGTGTGTTTAATATTGTCCCAGAGGTCTCTGAGACTATCCTCAGTTCCTTTCATTCTTTTTACTTTATTCTGCTTCTCAGCAGTTTTTTCCACCATTTTATCTTTCAGCTCACTGATCTGTTCTTCTACTTTAGATATTCTGCTATTGATTCCTTTTAGAGTATTTTTAATTTCAGTAATTGCATTGTTTGTCTGTGTATGTTTCTTCTTTACTTCTTCTAGGTCTTTGTTACTTGATTCTTGCATTTTCTCCATTCTGTTTTCAAGGTTTTTTATCATCTTTACTATCATTAATCTGAATTCTTTTTCAGGTAGTTTGCACATTTCCTCTTCATTTATCTGGGCTTCTGTGCTTCTAGTTTGTTCCTTCATTTGTGCTGTATTTCTCTGCCTTTTCATTTAAAAAAAAAAAAACTTATTGTGTTTTATTGTGTTTGAGGTCTCCTTTTCCCAGGCTTCAAGGTTGAATTCTTTCTTCCTTTTGGTTTCTGCCCTCCTAAAGTTGGTCCAGTGGTTTGTGTAAGCTTCATATAGGGAGAGGTTTGTGCTGAATTTTGTTTTGTTTTCCTCTGATGGGCAGGGCTGAGTGAGGTGATAATCCTGTCTGCTGATGACTGGGTTTGTACTTTTGTTGTGTTTGTTGTTTGGATGAGGCATCCTGCACAGGGTGCTACTGGTGGTTGGGTGATGCTTGGGTCTTGTATTCCAGTGGTTTCCTTTGTGTGAGTTCTCATATTTGATCCTCCCTAGGGTTAGTTCTCTGGTAGTCTAGGGTCTTGGAGTCAGTGCTCCCATTCCAAAGGCTCAGGGCTTGGTCTCTGGTCAGGAACAAAGATTCCACAAGTGGTTTGTTATGACATTAAGTGAGATTAAAGCAAATACCCCAAAATGAAAAAACAAAGATGAACCCCAGACAAATGGCAGTTATAAAATCAGGCAAGTAATAATTTAAATAATGGAATATACACATATACATATACACTGATAAACAAAACCAAAACAGTCCCACAAAAATAAAGTACAACAGATTGACCCAGCAAACAAAGGAAACCAAAAATGACATCTACCAATTAAGAACAAAACTAACTAAAGCACAAACTGGAAGACAAAACTAAAGCAAGGTGCTGGGGAATAAAGCAATTAAAAGAAAAAAAACTAACTAACCAACAAATATGTTGAGAGGAAAGGAAAGAAAGTAAAAAAGAATAGATATGCAAAGTTAAATAGTGGTAGATAAAGGAGATTTATATACATTAAAGATTAACTGCAAGGGGAAAAGAACAGTAGGAAAAGCAAACAAAGAAATAAATGTAGAAAAAATAATAGGTTTAAAATTTTTTTAAATTAAAATGTAGAAAGAGAAAAAAAAAGTAGAAAAAAATAAATAAAAGGAAAACTCCATAGAACTGCAAAAGGCCAACATAGAGGCAGAGGTTTATAACAAGAAAAAGTGTAATTGAAAAAAATCTCACAACCTTAATTAGATTCCATAGTGCTAATAAAATCAACAACTACAACAGAGGAAAAAAACAGAGAAAGAAAAAAAATCCTAAAGAAACTTAAGAACAAGTCAAAATATATGAATAATAAATATTTTTCTTGAGTCACTGCTGTCAGGGTCCTTTCCCTCCCTGGGAGTCGCAGTCCACCTCGCTCCCTTAGGTTGCCTTCCAACACTGTCTCGGTCTCTGGACCTGCTGTGGGGGCAGCTCAGATTCTAATCTGGTCCTACTCCTGTGTTCTTGCCTCCAGTGTCCACAGCTATCAGAGCTAGTGCGTTTTCTTTTGTGAGAACTCTCAATATCCTGTTATATATTCCATAGACACAGAGTCTGCCTAGTTGATCTGCTACTTGGACAGCTGGTGGGAAGGTTTTGGGTCTTCTTCCTTAGTCACACCGCCCCTGGGTTTCAATCATGTTTTTATTTCCACTTCTGCATGTGGGTCGTCTGCTGGGGTTTAGCACCTGAGGCTGTCCTAGATGGCTTGGGTTTGCCCCTGTGAGGGCCAGGTGTGGAGGTGGTGCAGCTGCTTGGGTCACAGGGGTTCTGGCAGCACCAGGTACTCAGGGAAGTTGGTGGCTAGGACAGCAGGAAATATAGTGCTCTAGGAGGGCATGGCAACCAGTATTGGCCAGTATGCTCCAGTATTCTTGCCTGGAGAGCCCACTGACAGAGAAGCCTGGCAGGCCACAGTCCACAGGGTCATAGAGTTGGACACGACCGACATGATCCAGTGTGCATAGACAGAACACTTTTTTTTGCTTGTGGCAGTTCTGCCCCTGTAAGCATGTAGATGGTGCAGCTGCTTGGGTTGCAGGAACCCTGGCGGCACCAACTATGTAGGGACACGGACTGCCTCCACCACAGGAGTTATGGCCCTATCAGAGTCTTTTTTCGAGCCTCTGGTAGCTGGCAATCAGAAGGCCTCTTTGGCCAGTCTTTCTCCATAGCTCCGCCTATTCAGGCATTTAGAGGGCTCCCTTGCCTGGGGTCCTTCTCTGTTGTTCAGCACATCAGGCACATAGAGGAGGCCCCCTGGCTGGGGTCCTACTCTGTAGTTTGGTGCATCAGTCACTTAAAGGAGCACCCTGGGTAGGGTCCTGCTCTGTAGTTCACTGTGTCAGGCGTTTGATGGGCCAGCCTATCTATTGTTCAGTTGCTGATGCTGGCGTGTGGGAAGAGAGAGGCTATGTTGATGGTTCCACTCCCTACATGACTCAGCAGTATCGCCTTGCTTCCATGGCTTCCTGGCTTTCCTCCACAGGCATTTCCCACCACAGTCTCCTCCTTCACATCCCCTTGATCCATCTCTCCACAGCCAACAGCAGCCGTCACCCTGGGATTGCTCAACAATCCATAAACTCCAGCTCCTAGCTGCTGGGCTTTTCAGGGGACCAATGTTCCTGTCCAGTGTCTGTATGGCTGTGTCAAGGGCTGTCTGATTCTCATTCCATTTAGGCTGCCACAGATCAGCTGTTTCAGTCCCAGCCTTAAATGTTTCTCCTCTGACCCAAACAACTGCCCGCTGTGGGGATGGGACCCCTGCCTCAGTTCCCCCACCCGCCAAGGGCAGGTCCAGTCCTACTACACTCATGCTTTTCCCCATGGTTCCTTTATCCTCCTGAGTTTTGCGTGGGTCTATAGATTCTTTTCCAGTGGTCATGTACTCCTGTCTGCTCTCAGCTGGTGTTCTGCAAGCACTTCTGTGTCTGAAGGTGTATTCCTGATGTATCCATGGAAAAAGATGTACTCCGTGTCCACCTACTCCTCTACCATCTTGTTCTCCTCATCTGGAATACATTCTTAAATAAATGTGGTTATGTTACACATCATTTTAATGCACATTTCTCATTTTATGCTTTTTTGCTAATGACATTATTTGCTGTTTGTTTTATATTTATTTTAGACTAGAGAAATGAAGTTAGACAAAAAGCAAATATGAGCAATTTTTTTGAGCTCAAAATGGGTCATAAAGCAGTGGAGACAATTTGCAACGTCAACAACACATTTGGCCCAGGAACTGCTAATGAACATACAGTGTAGTGGTGGTTCAAGAAGTTTTGCAAAGGAGACGAGAACCTTGAAGACAAGGAGCATAGTGGCGGGCCATCAGCAGTTGACAGCAAACAGTTCCGAGAGTCATCAGAAATGATCCTTTCATAACTACATGAGAAGTTGCCAAAGAACTCAGTGTTGACCGTTCTATTGTCATTTGGCATTTGAAGCAAACTGGAAAGGTGAAAAAGCTTGATAAGTGGGTGCCTCATGAGCTGACCACAAATCAAAAAAATCTTTTTTTTTTAAGTGTCATCTGTTATTTTATGAAGAAACAACAAAACATTTCTTGATAAGATTGTGATGTGCAACAAAAAGTGGATTTTATATGACAACCGGCACCAACTGACTCAGTTGCTGGACCAAGAAGAGGCTCCAAAGCACTTCCTAAAGCCAAACCTGCACCAGAAAAAGGTCATGATCACTGTTTGGTGGTCTGCTGCCAATCTGATCCACTAGCACTGCCTGAATTCCAGCAAAACCATTACATCTGAGAAGTATGCCAAGCAAATCAATGAGATGCACCAAAACCTGCAATGCCTGAAGCTAGCATTGGTCAACAGAAGGGCCCAATTTTTCTCCAGAACAACATCCAACCACACGTTGCACAACCAATGCTTCAAAAGTTGAACAAATTGGGCTACAGGGTTTGCCTTATCTGCCACATTCACCTGACCTCTTGCCAATCGACTACCACTTCTTCAAGCATCTTGAAAACTCTTTGCAAAGAAAATGCTTCTACAACCAGCAGGATGCAGAAAATGCTTTCCAAAAGATCATGGAATCCTAAAGCATGGATTTTTATGCTATAGGAATAAACAAACTTATTTCTCATTAGCAAAAATGTGTTGATTATAATGGTCCCTATTTTAATTAATAAAGATGTGTTTGAGCCTAGTTATAATGATTTAAAATTCATGGTCCAAAACTGCGATTATGTTTGCACCAACGTAATAGCACTTAGGGATGCTCCAGAGTGGTTCAGTGGTGACCGGGACTAAGCAGATGGATAGGAGGATTTTTCCTTTCTTTCTGTGGTAAAATTTCTACAACAAAATTCACCATTTTATCTAGTTTCATTTTATAAAGTGAGACCATACAGTGAATCTATCGAAATACTGAGAAAGCCAATAACTGGAGGTCCTGCTTTTGGGAGCACACACTGCTTCAAGAGGCAGCATATGTCCTCAAGAACATAGGGGCCCTAGGTCCCTAGGAAGAAACATACTAGTTAGATGCAGTTTGAATTCAGCTTCGCCATGTTCTAGCTCTGAGACCATAAGTAAGTTATTTCTCAATGCCTGTTTTCTCATCTTTACAATGAGGATAAAAAATTTTTCCATCAGTATGGTTGAGGGCATTAATATAGGTAAAGCATTTAGAAGAATGTCTGGCTCTTTGTAAGCACACAATAAATGTTATTAAACATTATTGTCATTACCATTACCAGATCAGGAGGCATTCATACAGGCTTCACAATGGGAACTGAGTGAAACGGGGAATTTGATGAAGGTGTTATTTGCCTCTGCCCGTTCTCCCATTTGTAATGAGCTATGGTTGGAAGTGTGGTTTTTGCTAGTGCTAAAATAGTAGTTTTGTTTGGGTAGCCCCCCTGTCCCACCTGCACCCCCTTCCACTTTCACCAGGACGAGTACACAGCTCCAGGTCTGGGGCTCTGATACCCTCTGGTCCAGACCCTTACTTTGTGGCACTTTGGGCATTATTGTTAGCAGTAATTTATTGACGAGATGACAAATTCAAATGGCTAGGGGACCTGAGATATAATTCTGCTTCCTGAGGCTCTTCTCACTCTCATTAGCCCCGCCGAGGCCACAAAGGCACGAGGCATGAGGGGGTCCCTTGGTCACCGGGGGGGCACAGTGTAATGTACCTCAGCCTGTCCTCACTTCTTGGTGTGGTCAGCCTCAAACGTGGCGGGTGGGCTGCTTTCTGCACCTTCCAGTGACACAGTTTGCCACTCTCAACACGCCGGGGACAACGGTGACGCCTGTCAGCCAGGGACGGCCGCGGACGACCCGCGAGGGCTGCGCGGACTCACACACCCCCAGCGGGGGCGCGCTGCGGCCGGGTACCGGCGTGAAGGCGCAGGCGTCAGGGCGGGCCGGGCGCGGGCGTGAGGGCCGGCAGGTGTCTGCCGACCTCCCTCCCGGATGTGGGGCGAGGGAGGGGCCCGCGGCCGCTCACCACGTCCCTCAGTCCCTACGAGGAATTGGCTAAGACCTAGACACGCTGCGAAAAGCGCTCGCTACTCGGTTCTCCCAGTTTGGCAACAGGACTGGTGCCGCAGCTTCCGCCCTCTCTGGGAAGCTCAGCAACAAGCTGCTGATTGGCTGGCCGGGGGGCAGAGCGAACCAATCAAAGTCCTCCCCGACGCCTGCGGTCTGGGAGAGGCGTTAACAGAGCTGGAGAGGGAGGGCGGGGCCGGCGGGGCCGGCGGGGCGGGGCCGGCGGGGCCGGCGGGGCGGGGCCGGCGGGGCCGGCGGGGCGGGGCCGGCGGGGTCGGCGGGGCGGGGCCGGCGGGGCCGGCGGGGCGGGGCGGGGCGGGGCCGGCGGGGCGGGGCGGGGCGGGGCCGGCGGGGCGGGGCGGGGCGGGGCCGGCGGGGCGGGGCGGGGCCGGCGGGGCGGGGCGGGGCCGGCGGGGCGGGGCGGGGCCGGCGGGGCGGGGCGGGGCCGGCGGGGCGGGGCGGGGCCGGCGGGGCGGGGCGGGGCCGGCGGGGCGGGGCGGGGCCGGCGGGGCGGGGCGGGGCCGGCGGGGCGGGGCGGGGCGGGGCCGGCGGGGCGGGGCGGGGCCGGCGGGGCGGGGCGGGGCCGGCGGGGCGGGGCGGGGCCGGCGGGGCGGGGCGGGGCCGGCGGGGCGGGGCGGGGCCGGCGGGGCGGGGCGGGGCCGGCGGGCGGCCGCTGTTCCCGCCCCCTCCCTCCTGCCGCAGCTGCCTGAGCGTCTAGGGTTCTTCAGTCTGAAGGTCTCCCTCATTTCTCAGACCTCCCCCACAGCCTGACGGACGGCGAGGCTGGTGCAGGCTTTTTTGAGTCATTCTGGAGGTTCTGGGTTTATGGCACCTCCTCGGCCGTCTTTCCAAAGCCCCTCTGGATCCGAGCATTCGTTTTCCCACGTTTGTCACTGGGGCCCTCCTGCCTTCTTATCTGTATGTGCGCACGCCCTTCTACCGTCTAAAACCAAATTAACCATCCGTTTTATTACACAGTACCTTATTGGCAGCAGCCTCCTAGACTTTAGTAGAGCATGCATTTCTGAGGATATACATTGTGAACTCGGTAAGATAAAGCATTTCGAATAATCTTGTTCCCCACCTCAATGCACACAAACATACACGCACGTACAAAGTCAAAGAATTTAGTACAGTAACAAGATTAAGACTTTAGAGATGGTGACAGCGTACGATTACTGGCTCTGTGACCTTGAGCAGATTCTTAACCTCTCTGAACCTCAGTTTCTACCAATGAAGAATGCTGCTGATGGTAGCACCTACTTCCTAGCATTATTATGACAAAATGTCTGACATAATGCCTAATAAATTATATTATTTTAGGTATTAATAACGGAGGAAGAGTATTCCTTTCCCACGTTTACTCTCAGTCCTCCATTCTTGGATTAGGTGCTAGAGGTAACAACTAGATTCTAGGAACATGTAAAATTTCTATCATTAAAACAATTTAAGATTCGGGTTAACGCTTAGCGCATTCTCATAGCCCCCAGCCTTCACATGGATCCTGCTTTTGGCTCATTAATTTTCTAAAGGGAGAGACATATTGGCAAGATAGGATCATTTTTTTCCTCAAGAACTTATATTCAAATTCGTCCCTTTCAAAAATTTTAGAACAGCAGTATCTGAAGATTCACAATAATCTCATTTTATAGGATTTAACATTCTCCTTTTTTCATAGACTTCTGAAGTGCCCTACCTGATCTCTCCATAACGTTAACACCAAGATTTGATTGTTTTTCCTAAACCTCTTCTACTGAAGTCCGTCCTTGTCTTCTCAGAAACTCATTTCTTCTGCAGTCTTTGCCTCTCCTCCAAATGCTATACGCTGGTGCACAGACGTTCTTCAGTGAACACAGACTGGCAGTTCAGTGCCCACAGACCCCTGGTGGTCATCCTGCCATGCTCCATCACCTGCCGTGCCCGTTGATGTCAGAAGTGACCTTTGTTGCTGTGTTGTTAAGAACAAAAGCAATCATGTCTGGGACATCTCAGTAATCCCAAATGCTGGGGACAGGGGGGATGCAAGGTACACAAGGATGCAACCCAGAGCATTGGGGTGTAATTCAGTGGGAAGCCAGTAGACCTGGGCTTCAGTGTTGAGTTTGTGCCATTTTAGGGGCAAGTCAATAAAGTGTTTGGTCTCAACTACCCTATCTGTAAAATGGGTGAATCAGACCTGTCTCCTTTCTTTATAGATATTTTGGGAAAATAGAATATACTGTTGAAGGTACTTAATATTTTTTGGGGAAAAATATTGTGTGGGTGTGTGTGAGTGTATGTGTGACAGGCTATTAAATCCATTTTATGCCACTATTTCCATTTGGCCCCCCAAAATATGTCCTAACAGTTGTTATTAAGCCTTATGAACCCAGCTTTGTGCTGTTATGGGCTATATGACACAGTCTCTACCCTTAAAGAATTTACAGTCTAACGAGGTTGCTCGATTAACGCATGAAATGATGTGGGTACAGACTGTGGGATCCCCACCTCCTCTGTCTTACAATAAGGGAAGATCTGGTGGTGTGACAGTGGAGCCGATAGGTGGGTGTGCCTTGCTCCAGCTAGCACATCTGCTGGCCTCTCGCCTCCCCCTTCCCATCCCTGGTGGAGGATGGGGTCCTACAAACCAGCCTCTCTGCTGCCTTCACCAGTGTTCACCAGCCATGGCCTGAGGCTTTGTGACCTGAGTCTGGGGAGATGCCAGTGTACTCACAGGGGTCTCCTCTCCTGCTCACGTTTGATGCTGCCCTTCACTTATACTCCGTGTTCCCGATACTTTCCCACCTGTACCTGCCCACTGACACTGCTTACGCTGTTCACGAAACTGACATGGGGTGCCGCCACAGTCACTGTAGCTACGACAGCTGCTCTGGAGTGGGCTTCGGGGGGGGCACTGTGGGTGTGCTTCCTCTGCGCCCGGCAAAAGAGGCCATTTCCTTTCCCTTTTTGCAAAAAGAATAGTGCTAGTATACACCTTCTAATCTCTGTTTGCTCCCCAGGCTAGGTAGACTAGAAAAGATGGAAGTTGCTTACCTTTCCCCACAGACAGAATCCTCTTTGTGGATTCCCTCAGCCTTCTTGGTGGAGGGACCTAATCTCTGATGACGTGGAGGACCAGTTCTGTTGCTGCGTGCTCAGCAGGCAGACTCCAGCTCCGATTCTCCGTGTTGGACCAGCAGGTTTAGCCCCCTTTCTTTTGGGGGACTGTCAACAAAGCCTCAGCATGGCCTCTAAGAAGGAATAGATCAGTGTAAGGAACAGATCATCGTGGACAATAAAAGATGGGCATGCAAATTAAAATAAATATCAATACAAAGTCTCATCCATCAGACTGTCCTAATTACTGAAGTCTGAAGCTACTGGCATCATGGGGATGTGCAAAAATGGGGACTCAGGTACGACTGATATGACTACACATGGTGGCTCAGATGGTAAAAAATCTACCCGTAATTCAGGAGACCCAGGCTCGATCTCTAGGTCGGTCGGGAAGATTCCTTGGAGAAGGGACTGCCTAACCAGTATTCTTGCCTGAAGAATTCCATGGACAGAGGAGCCTGAGCCTGACGGGCTACAGTCCTTAGGGATGTAAAGAGTAAGACAAGACTGAGCGACTAACACTTTGGAGAGCAGTTTGACAGCATCAAGTAGAGGAAAATTTGTTTATACTTCGCAACTTAGCAGTCCCCCCTGGGCATATATACCAGTAGTTGTTAACAGGTGGTACTCCTCCCCCCACCCCCTGCCGCCCCCCACCGCCAGGGAACATCTGGCAACTCTGGAAATATTTTTGATTTGGACTGGGGAGGAGGCAGATGCTACTGGCATCTAGTGGATAGTGGCCAGAGATGCTCCTAAATATTCTACAGGCAGTCCACTCTGTCCTCCCACCCCTTCTCAACAAAAAATTATTCAGACTCAAATGCCAGGAGTGTGCTGTTAAGGAATCCTGATGTAAACTCTAGAAAGACTCTCAAATGCAGTCTCAAAGAGACAGGTAAGAGGAGGTTTACTGCATTATTTGTTTCTAACATTACAGTATTGAAAATAATCTCAATGCCCCTCAAAAGGAGAATAGAGAAATAAAGTATTTCCATAACATGGTTGGAATGAATGAACTGGAATTTACAAGAATCAGGATGGGTAAATCTTCAACACAGTGTTCACTGAAAGAAGCAGAGTGATACAGAAAGTGCTATCGCGTGAAGTTTAAAGACGGACAATTCTCTACTTCGCCAGGTTAGTTATTGTTGTCTCCGCCAAATTCCACAGCAAGAACCTGGAGACCTTCACATTCGTTCTTTCATGACTGTAAAGGTGCATGCTCGGTGCACCAGCAATTAATATTATCTGTCTCAGGGTTTTGCATGAAGAAAACATTTGTTGAGTGATTGAGCTGTGCTCACAGAAAGATAAGACAGTGATTTGCCTTCTTTTCTTGCCTTCCCTCTATGATCTGCCTTTCTGCCTGTCTCCAGGCAGAAATGCGTGGCTCCATTTAGAGAGGGTCCTGGAACTTGGATGGTAAGACACTGAATCTTCATTTCTCATGCTGCTATCTGAAATTTTATGAAGGTACCAAGTTATATCAATGTTAGCAACCTGAAGCTTTGTAACCCACTGAAATTGGGTGTATTTTCATATCACGTTACAGTCACTGAAGATGCTTAGAAACGCCACTTGTGCTCGTCTGCCCTTTGAAATGACTGTGGTTAGATTTGTTGCTGGATCTCGTAATTTATTACATGAATATGCAATTTTGATAACTGTATTTCAGTGTAATTGGTTTTCTTTGGAATCCAATGGGTTTTATTTTATACCTTTAAAAACATTTTGAGAAGAGGTCCATAGGCTTTGGCAGACTGCCACAAAGGTCAGGACTCCCTGGTTACACCATACCTTCGGATGTTTTGATTATTTGTTACGTGTCCAATGTACTGATCTGAGCCAGATAGGAGAAAGTGGGAATAGAGTGCTGCCTTTACAGATTTCAGGAAAGCGTCTGATGGTGTGAAATGAGATGCTGCCTACTAGTTGCTGGAAGACAGACATGTGAGATTGAGCTGGGCTTTGGAGTGTTAGTAAGGTTTCTTGGTACTTGTGTCTGAAGTAGAGTAAAGGCAGTAATGGTCTTACCCCTGCCTACAGCTCTAGTCTCGTTGTTCCTTGTCATCGTGCCCCCAGCCATTTCTGTTGCCTTTTGGTGTCTAGGGGGCTCCCTGCATTAGGAGGTCTATGTATTCTGTGAGCTGGGCTGGCCTCTCCTCTCGTTTCTTCATCTCCCTTTGTGTCTGAGTATCTGCTCCAGTCCTCCAGTCTAGGCCAGGCCCCTAGATACTCCTCATGTAAACCTGTCCTCCTCTCCTTTACAGCCCTTTCTCGTTTGTAACCATGTGGTCTTCAGGTGATTGTTTAGTTCCGTGCTCGTCACCGCGCTGGATTATAAATCTCCAGTGGCAGGGAAGGCTTGCTTTTGTCATCTACAGTATCTCCATTGCCTGACCAAGGGCTCTTTGTAAGTATTGATTGATGAAGAGTGAATTTTAATTGGAAAATTTATTAAAGGACTGTGAATACTAGCAGAATGAATTTAGGTCCACAAAAAAATAAAGGCAGATGGTCTCCCCCAACTTGTGACACCCCATCCACCCCCAAGTCTCCTCCATACTCCAGTAATTCTGCATATACCAGTAACTGTGAGGTCTTCAGGCTAGCGCAGTAGAGGCAAGATAGCAAGACTGGCAGACTGGGGATGACCTGGGCACAGATCCTGGCCTTGATGCTTCCTTCCTGGGTAACGTCAGCCTCTTTGTGCCTGTCTTTCCACCTATAAAATATTGAAAATAATAGCACCTCTGGCATAGAATGTTTAGGAACGCTAATGAAGCAACGTAAGTAAAACACCTAACCCATAATAAGTGGTAGCTTAAGGGAAGAGAGCTGACTGAGCCTGATGGTTAATCCGGCCCTGCTGCCAACCTGAGAAGCCCTGGATTTAGAAATCAGGGAAGCCTTGCATCCCAGCTGAGCCTGGCTCTGGATTCTTCCCCTGCTGTCTTGGTTGGGATATTCATGAGAGCTGCTAAAAAGCAAAACTGAGAAGCGAGGGATTCCTCCTTGCAGCATGGCTGGACCCCTTTCTGTGTGTCTGCGTCTCCGCCTCCTCCATGTGACAGCTCCCTGAACTGGAGCAGATGTGCTGACCTTGCTGTGCTTGAAGAGAGGTGTATGGCTGAAGTCGTGACTGATCTTTTTGCATTCTCAAATTCCTGCCTAACTCTTGCTCCGGAGGATTATAATCAAATTAGCTCACTCTGGCTTCAGACGAACTTGTATCATTTGTAACACGCTTGGCACAGAATTTCACAGAATTCATTAGTGAATATATTCAGTAAATAATATATTCAGCTCAATAAATATCAGTTGTGGTTATTTCTCTGTTAGAAAATGATGATTTGGCCTAAAAGCACAGCGCTAGCCCACCCTCCTGACTTATATAACAGTTGCTAAGCATCATGTTCTTAAAGGCTTTTAAGTAATGTGCATTGAGAGGTTGAACGAAAGAGCAGATGGGCTGTGCTGTGCTGTGCTAAGTTCTTTGTGAATCGTGTCCAGTTCTTTGTGACCCTTTGGACTATAGTCTGCCAGGCTCCTCTGTCCATGGGATTCTCCAGGCATGAATACGGGAGGGGGTTGCCATGATCCTCCTGACTCAGGAATGGAACCGCGCTGCTGACTGCTTAGTTTCCTCTTTCAGGCGCTTTGCCGTACTTGACTGCCCTCAGTTCTGCATAGTTGCCACTAGAGGGCAGGAGCACGTAAGACAATACCCTAGACCCACCAGTGCGAGAAAGGTTGAAGGAGAAAAATGTTAGAATGAGTTGGGACAGGGCTGGGGGAGGGGGAGTGGAAAGCAAAACAGTTTCTCTTTCTCTCTTGGGAAGCAAATGGAAGGAAATGTGAAGCTAGTGGAACTGAAGTTAGATTTAAAGAACTTCCAGAGCACAAAGTTTTCTGTAGAGATTTTATACAGAGATTTTTATACAAAAAACAAAAAACCTTTAGCTACATCTGCCCAAGCAGAATAGATGAGAATGTGGGCTCCTCCAGTCTGAGGCCTGTGTGATGCCAGTAGGTCCCCCTAACCTTTCTCTGTGTCGCCTTAAATGATCCATTCTGGCACGTGCACTTGTAGAATAACTTTATTGGTCGGGTTAGCCACCACTCATGCTTTTCCTGTATTAAGGATCCTTTATAGAGGCACGATGGTGTCCACATGCAGACGCTTTCTGAAGAGCCCTGGGCCAAGGGGCAGCCTTGCCCCTCACATCAGAGCTTCTTGGCTGAAATGAGCTGGTTTGGCTTTTGTGGATTTGAGGTTCTGGAGCCAAGAACATAGCTCAAGGATCCCCTCTTCTTTCTTCGGGGAACTGATTCAAAGCATACACGGTATCAGGGAAGCAATGGCATCTGTGCAGGGAGCTCTCCTCAAGCAGTCTCTGCCCATGGCTGCCCAGATGGCCCCATCCCAGTGGTACCCCACAAAGCAGGGGTTAGGTCCCCAGGCAGCACTACTTTCAGAAATGGGAAAGATTAATTGCTCTCCAGCCAAGCTATAAAGCGACAGCCAGCTTCAGTAATGAGGGTGGCAAGTCCAGGGCTGGTTGGAGTCTGTCTCTCCAATCAGGTTATCGACCTTTCTGCTTGCATAAGAGGACAAATTACCTCTCTCATACTTGAAGAACCACATGGCCTCTGCCTTTGAAGATAAAAACTCAAGTAGGGAGCTGCTGGGAATGCAGAGAGTGCTGGGCAAGAAGGACACTACTGGGGCTGCCTCCTCAGTTCAGCCAATTCAAGGTGTATTTGCCTCCATTATGGATGCTGAGAATAAGCAACATCCGGTCGCTTTCCTTTTCTGAAGTCTGACCCACCTCCAAAAACTGCCCAGTTGCTAAAATATAGCCCCACACATTTAGCTAAGTCTGAGGTTGGCTGTCTCCTCCCACATCAGGAATATTGCCTTCACGCTGGTGACCTCTGGTGTAAAGGTGATTCTTGGTGTCCTTCCAACCTCAGCCACTAATGTGAGCTCTCTGCGCAGTCACTGGGCAGTTACGCATGCGCCTTGGCTTCTCCGGCCTCTACCTAAAAAGTCTGTGGGGCATGGTTGAGTGGATGAGGCGGACTGCGGAGGCGACAGTTGGGCAAGAGGTATATATGAGAAGCAGCAAGTGGGAGCCCAGACGGCGCGACCAGCCCAGCACGCGGGGGAGCAGTCAGGCGCTGCCTTCCCAGTCAGATATTACTTCAAAAGCACAGTTACTCTATTGCTCAGGCAATGGTTCAGGACACTGGATCACTATGAAGACCTCGAGGGTAATGAGATTTCGGGGACTGGGACTTCAGGGTTTACACCTTCTGCCAACCACTTCTGTCTTAGAAACGGACGTTTCATGTCCCTCAGCAGAAGGCTGCCTGTCCCCTGACTCCACCTAAAACTGCCTACAGGGAAGAAGACTAGAGAGAGAGCCCATGGACCTCTGTCACACGGTCTGTCCCAGACCTTCCAGCAAAAGCCAAACCAAACCATCAAGCCAAATGCAAAGAGGCGTGGGGGCACGGCCCTGCGCCCAGCGGCGCTCAGATCTCGATGAGGCTGGCTAGGCGCAGGCAGAGGGGCGCGTCGGCGGGCATGGCGCTGCGCTTGATCTCGTTGCCGTCCAGGCGCAGCACCTGCAGCTTGGAGAAATTCATGACATCCACCACGGTGCAGAAGCTGCTGATGGAGAACTCTGTGGGGACAAGAGGGGCGGGGATGGGGAGAAGCCCAGATCAGGGGCCTGGGACCGCAGGAAAGCCCCACGGTGTCTGTGAAGCTTCTAAGGGGAGGGGAGAGCTTGGCTGGGTGGGGCAGGCGCTTCCCAGGATCGGAGTCAAACTTGCACCCGTTGGGGAGCAGAGCCAGGGATAGAGTGAGGTCTCCGCCTGCATAGCTCCACCTCTTTACCCACGCCCCCCACCCCCCAAAACCCTGGAAGGTCGTTCAGGCAGGCCTTGGTCTTTTCCCCTCTGCGGGCAGCAGGTGGCAGCAGAAGGCAGTCAAAGAGGAACCCTAGCAGCTTTGAAGTTCTCCCTTGATTGTGTTTGAAGAGGAGGGCGTTTCCCAAATGCTTTGAGAAGAAAGACTGGGTAGGTGGAAGGACTTAAATCTTGAATATTTCCTAACAGTTTGCAGGTAGAGAAAGTGGAAAGAAATCAAAGAGAGAAAACTTGGGCTGAGAAACACGTGCGTCTGAGTGCAGAGCTTTGAGGGGGTTGTCCCATGTGCACTCTGAGTACAGACAGAGGCGTGATCTCGGCCCTGAGGTTTAAGGAGAGGTGAATCGAGCGTCCATGGAGCGCAAAACTCAAATAATTTCCTTGCCTCCTGCATTTAAGATGATTCGTTTACTCTCCATTTTTGTAATCTCAAAAGAAGTTTGAAGATTCTCCCCCAACCCTCCAAGTCCTGTAACCCTAACAGAAACAATCGTTCTGTTTGGTTTAAACACAAGTTCTTCAGCTACCACTCACCCGGTTCTCCCTCTGCTTGTTCTCTTGGACAAATCAACTACCTCTGTCTCTATCCTGCTGGGTCAGGAACTTGAAGGATTAAAACAAGAGCTCAGCTAGAACTCCAGCCTGCGTGCGTGCTAAGTTGCTTCAGTCAGGTCTGACTCTGCAACTTCATGGTCCGTAGCCCACCAGGCTCCTCTGTCTGTGGGATTCTCCAGGCAAGAATATTGCAGTGGGTTGCCATACCCTCCTTCAGGGGATCTTCCCACCCCAGGGATTGAACCCACATCTTTTATGTCTCCTGCATTAGCAGGCAGATTCTTTACCACTAGCACCTCCAGGGAAGCCCCAAAACTCCAGCAGGGACAGCAAAGGTTACCACCGAAAAGCTGCTGGCGCCCATAGAGGCTGCCTTCAATATGGTATGTGAGAGCGTCAGAAAGATGGTTCGGGTCCGGAGGGACTTTGGGTGAGGTTATTTGTCGGGGCTTCGTAGGCTACATCTGGAGGGCTGTAACACTTAGGCAGACTCAGAGCTTGGCTTGCTTTTGCTTCTACCAGAGGCATTTCTCTGCTTGCCACAGTGATCAGGAGCTGTGTGTCAGCCTGGAGCTGGGCAGGAGAAGTGGGAGGAAGGCTTTCCTGATTCTCTTCCTGGGGTGACTGTCAAAGGCATTGTGGTTATGGGTATGGAAAGTAAGCTCTCTATGGAGAGCTTAGATAGATGAAGAAATTGTTTTTGAAATTAGCATTAGCGATTGCTTTCAGTCTCTGTTAAGAACTGACCAAGAGGAGATGGGGAAGTCTGCAGCCAGTTAACATGTGCTACAAATGGAAGACAGAAAAACCAAAGAATAATGAGAAGAATGGGAGATATCCTTCTTTAGAGGGCACTCGGGGAGGGTCGGGTGGGGACCTGGAATGCTTTTGGATGTCCCCTTTCTGGTCCCAGGCAATAGATCAAGTGACGTCTGAGTGGACAGGTTGGGGCAGAGTTGAGGCTGAGTCAAGTCTGGGTCTATGGTGTCTGCATGGAATAGGCAGGGTGGATTGGGCTGGAGAGAAAAGCGCAGTGGCCTGGCTTGAATATCACTTCCAGCTGTACTGGGCGACTGCACTTAGAGGTTCCACAGTGGATTCTCTACACCAGCCTGGGGCCTTCAGACTGTCTGCTGAAGTCCTGGCTCCCCACTGTGCAACTATAAATATGAGGCATATTTAGGAGTTGCTCAACACTCAGCATATATAGATTCTATCCACAAGTTGAGCACTGTGAGCCCCCATGTTAGTCCTCTCTAAGTTCATGAATAGGACAGGAGCTTCTGCTTGGAGATGCTGGAGGATACTTTGCATCCCAGATTAAATTTTGACATAAGTTTTTCCAAATTCCTCCTGGTGTACTGGCCCGGCTCCACTGGATCCCAGAGCTACTGAATAACATTCTGAGCTGTGTTTCCTGCTGTTGCCAGGCTGGAAAAACTGAGGGAGACACTAGTGGGAGAGAGAAGCAGGGAGGGAGAGAGCCAGGCTTAAGTCCCCGGCACTCAGCACCTGTCCTTTCAGCTCTCTTCTCAGAGGGTTGCTTCAATCCTACCTTCATTACCCACCCCTGCTCTGGGTCCCCTGCAGGGAGACCTCCTTCACATTCACCCAGATGAGTGGCTGAGCTTGGGGAACTCGCTTTCCTGCTAGTGGCCCGAATCAGAGATGTACTCCTTTCTTTCTCAGCCAGAGAAGCCTGGCTCTCAGTCCTCTAATGTTAAAGGCAGAGGCTCTACTATGATCTGGGTGACCTGAAGAGATTGCTTTTCCTTCTCTGTGTCTCAGTTACCCCATGTTTGCAATGCAAAAGATAAAATAAAACTGTATCTGGCAACGTCAAAGTGGCAATGAGGGGAAAAGTTTATAATATAGTTACCGTGTGTTGAAAAGCAAGTGCTTTTTCAGTTGTGTGCCAGGTCCCGAACCAAAGCCTTTAATGTACTAATCCACTAATTAAGAAAAATAAGATATTGGTGTTATTTACCCCAAAAAAAGGACTAAGAGGGGGGCAACCAGATAGAAGAGCTTTGGCTTAAACTGCGCAAGAAGGGATTTGGGGTAAACACTGAACATTTTTGGGTTTGACTTAGGAAAAACTTTCTTGCAAGACCTTAGGACACTTGACTAATGTGATTTTATCTTTGCAGAGCTTTTGGAAGAAGTGAACCACCTTATATTTAAAGGACATATGTGGTTCTGCAAGAAGGCAGAGTGACAAGATGCCGTGATGGAGTCTTTTCCACCCCAAGTTTCGCTGGTTATACAGTTAGGCAGTAACTATTGGCTTCTCTCCCATGACAGCTGGTCTTCTGTCACATTTTCCAGGTCAGACTCTGATAAAGCACAAGATACTATATGACATTTCTGTTACGACACGCCTCCTGGATTCAGAGTGGGTAGCAGCAGCAGGTAAGTAGTGGGGACTTCTGGGAGGGATGATAGACAGCTACAAGTAAATGTCAAAGCTTTTACATCATGCAACATCTGAGAGATTAGAGAACCCTGCCTTGGGAATAGGAAGACCTTCCCCAAAGAAAGAGAGACTTTAAATACAGAGCAGTTTGCAGTGTACATGATGGTGTCTTGCACTTCAAAGTAGAGAACCAGACACCTTTTCAGCTTGCCCACCCCATGGTCCACCTCTGGGACCAGTGCCTCTCTCACTCGGGGAGGCTGTCTGGCTTAACATCTTGCCAAATGAATGATCTGTTCTGTGAGCCCAGGGAGAGAGAAGGATCCATGGAGAGGTTCTGGCCTCCGTCCTATCTGTGCTTTGATGCTGTGGCGGTGCTGTTTGCTCTCAGCAGGCTCTACTTTAAAGCCCTCTGCCAGTGGCTATTAACGAGTCCTTCCTCCCCCAGGGAGAGAGGTACTTTGCTGCAGAGGAGGAGACGTTAATGCTGGCTCAGCACCTTCCAGCTGGGCTGAGACGTCAGAGGCTCTGGCTCAGTGTAAGCACATTCTGAACACAAGACCCAGAGAGGGACCGAAAGGCGCCTGGACAGTCCAGTCGGAAATGGAGACTTTGGTTCTCGCAGACAGGCCGTCTGTTGGGCCTTCTGGGGAGTGTTGGGAACACAGGAGGCCTTGTGCTTGCTCACGACTGCAGGGTTTGGCAGGGGTCAAGCTCATGTCACCCAGGGCACCTCGTGCTCCCGGAGAGCCAGCCAGAGCAAGTGCCGCACACAGCTCTGAGAGGCTGCAAATTCCCGTCCACCAGCCGCATGTTTAAAACACAAGCGTCCAAGCATAAGACCGAGCTGATCGAGGGGAAACAGAGAGCGCGTTTCTGGAGTCAGTGAGACTCCAGAGTCAGTGAGAAAGTACAGATACCATGGTTTCTTAGCAGCCCACTTTCCTGCTCAACTTAAATGCCCCTGTCTATGAACCACCCCCTCCCAAACCTCTCCAAACTCATTTCTCACAGCTTGACACCTGACCCCTTCCTGTGAGACACAGGAATCTCCTAGCCATCCCCTCAAAGTGACTTGGTGAATGACTGGTCCCTTTGTGGCTATGGCGCCTCTAAGGATGGCTCAGCCCTATATTCCTCCAGCCCATGCCCATTTATCTCTCAGGACCTAAATTTAGACTTACCCCTTCTGAGAATTCTTCTTCCATACCAACCCACTCCCCAGTGACCTTTCCTAGCACTGCCATGTAGTCTAAGAGCATGCCACTCTGTACAACCTTGTACGGGGGTGTGGCAGGGTTCTCAACTTGCGTCATCAATATTCTTTGGTTCTCCTACTTCTAATTCTTCTGTGTGGCCCCCAGCACTCAGGATCAGCTCTTTCCAGTGCAACAGACAGCACTCCCCACTCCCCTGTGCCAGCGTCTCACCATTGATCCTATTGCCTTGGAGGTAGAGGTTCTCCAGGTTGGTGCTGACGGGGGGGATCTTCTGCAGCTGGTTGTAGGAGAGGTCGAGCTCAAGGAGGCTGCTGGAATTGAAGGTGTTTGAGGCCAGGCCGTTGTTGGTGAGGCTGTTGTGGGATAGCCGCACATACAGCAGCTTGGGTGACCCCCGGAAGTAGCTGTCGGGGACTGAGAAGACATTGTTGTGCTCCAGGTACAGCTGCTCAAGGGCTGAGGGCAGTCCATCGGGTACCTTCCTTAGGTGGTTGTAGCTCAGGTCCAGCAAGATCAGTGATCGGAGGCCTCTCATCGAACTGCCCACTTCCTGGATCTCGTTGTGATGAAGGTACAAGGCTGTGAGGTTCTCCAGCCCTTCCAGGGCATTGTTGGGGACCCTTGAGATCTGGTTGTGGTCAAGATGGAGCTCTCTCAGGGACCGAGGCAGTGGGCTGGGTATCCGGGTCAGGTTGTTGTGGTCCAGATACAGCCTCTCCAGGTGCCTCAGCTTGGAGAAAACCTTCCTGCCCACCTTATCGCTGGTGATCTGGTTGCCATGGAGAGCGATCCAGAGCAGCCCCGTGGCGTTGTCGAAGACACCCTCCTGGATGGAAGAGATCTGGTTGTTCTGGAAGTAGACGTACTTCATGCGGGAGGGCACGAAGGGCAGGTACTTGAGATTGCGGTTGTCGCAGTACATGGCTGTGGGGAAGTTGGGGGGGCAGTCGCACTCCTGGGGGCAGTCTCGGGGCTCTGGTGGGGGTGGAGAGCCGTAGGCATAAGCTGGCCCTTCTTCTCCCCCGTAGGGGTAAGGCTCATAAGGCTCATAGGGGTAAGGGTCATAGGGGTCGTCGTAGGTGGACTGCTGGCTGCGGAGGAACTGAAACCACCAGTGAGAGTCTTCCTCATACTGGGCCCAGGAGAGGGAGCAGAGCCCTGCCAGGAGCAGGATGGAAGCCCACTGCATTTTGTGTTTCTGCAAGAAGGGAGAGAAAACAGAGGAATCAGGTGTGAAGGAGACTCCAGGGAGTCAGAGAGGCAGAGGAGGTGAGCCTTGGGCTTTGAGCTCTTCAGACCTGACCTTCAGCAGAAAGCAGCTCTGAGCAGAGTCCTTGCTCCCACCTCCTCTGGGCCTCTCCCAGCACTGCCTCCACATGCTGGTCCAGATGAGTCCTGGCTCCCTGGGGGAGCTAGGTGCATTTCCCTCTGCTCACAGAGTTACAGAAACAGAGCCTTTGAGATCAGAAGGAGCTTGAGTGGAAGTATTGCTTTTTTTTTTTTTTTCCAGAGGGCAGGCCCATAGGAGCCTCTAGCAACCTGAAGGTACTGTTAGGGAACCAAGAAAGTCCACAGCAACTTCCATGGGAATGGGGGTGGTGGTGGGCTCTATTTGGTCTGAATTTACATCCTGTTTGAACTCCCCAGGGAATAATGTTTGCCAAGAGTCCAAGGAAAAAACCCTCTGGCTCTTTCCATATCTCTGGGAAATACCCAGGAGTGGCTTGAGGTCTCAAAGGGGAAGATCTGAACTACTTGGGAAGTTCTGGTTTTGAGTGTTTGGAGAAGGGCGTGGTCCCCTGCGGCCATCACAAGGCTTGGGCTTGTGGTACCAGCATCTGTAACAGTGCCAGAACCTGTAACGGTCTACTGGTGAGGAAACTCTCTGGTTGGCAGCTTGTGGCTATACTTGCAACTTGGCTAGCAAGGGCCGTCATACAGCAGTTACAGATTCTCTGCAGAGGGTCTGTGGCCCCCACTGTGGCCCTTGTGTTCTAGAGGGGGTATTGAGAGCATGAAGTCTTGGTGCCCTGGGCTGTCTTCCACAGCATCTAGTAAAGTGTTAGGACTTCTCACCCTGCACCATGGACATTATGCCAGAGCCAGCTGGGACCAAGAGAGATAACGAGAAACATCAAACAATGGAACAGGAATTGAAGACTCTTGAGTGTGCCCAGGGGAACATGACTTTAGAATGGGACTCTGGCGTCCTGCTTTCCCATCCGAAGCCCTCGGTGCTGACCTCTGGGTTACCAGTCTCCGTAGCCGGGCCCCACATTGCCTGGCAGCTCATTGCTTTTGAGCTTGTGTGCTAGTGAGACGAAAGCAGGCAAGGCTTGGAGAGAAGTGTGAGTCTGATGTCCCCCGAGAGGGAAGCTGAAGGCATGGAAGAGGAGGGCGGCCTGTCCGGCTGGATGTCTTACTCTGCATACCAACAGCCAGAGCACCGCACAGCCCTTTCGAGCAATGGGCACCCTCCAGAGGGGTGAGCGTCACCCCTGGGTGGAGAAGCTTTAGAACCTTTCTTGGTCTGAGCATAGTCACATATGCTGTTCACGTTGCTGCTGGCCCTTGCTGGGGACAAGAAAAAGAAAGGGCTCTAAGACCCAACGTCGAAGCCCATGAGGTGAGGAGAAGGCCCCTGGGGGTGATAGTCAGCCTGGTCCCTTTCTGGCCACCGTCTCCCTCAGACCTCTCTGTCCCCTGCGAGCGAGTCCCTCGGGCCTGCTTCATCCCAGTAGCCCACAGGCTCCAGGAACGAGGTGCCTCACTCATCTTCAGCAGCCTCAGACAAAGAGCCCACAGTGTTCCTGGGGAGCCTCCCCAGCCGCCCACTGCCTGGGCACGCTGGCTGGGCCCTGGCACTGCCCAGGAGAGAACGGATAGAGTGGCCCACTGCCAGCAGCACATTTTTCCATGCTCAGCTCTGGGCTGCTGCAGGACCAGGGTGGCTGTCTGGAGGTTGGCACAGTGAGCCTCTGTCTCCATTTCTCCTTCCAAACTAGGCACCTTGGCAGGCAAGAGCAGCCCTCCTCTTCAAGCCTTCCAGGGCTGTGCATCCTACCCACTTGACTCTCTTTCGGTGTCATGACTGCTGAGAGGGGTTCTCGGGGACCTTATGCCTCTCTTTACCCCTTCCCCATCTCTTAGCAATGTTGCTCCAGGCTTTATACTCTTAAATCCTCTCCACTTCGCCCCCCAAGCTAGAGACATTCCTGTGCTCAAAGTTTTGTGAGGTGGAAAGCTTCTAGGATTGGCACTGTCTGAGCTGGGGGGAGCTTACTCAGGAGTCACCGCTGGTCTTTCATTTCTCCATTCTAGAGAACCATGTCTCCTTCCTATCAGAATCCAGGAGGCCAAACCAAAAGCTGCTTTGCAACCTGAATTAGGTCCCCATTTCACAGTTCCTTGGACCTGGTCAACTCTCAACACTTTTGTGTGTTTTTTCCCTTTCACCCTAGTAACACACAAGCACACACATACACACACACACACACACACACTACACAAAATTCCCTCTCCCCTCATATAAGAGCGTTTAGGTGCCTCAGACCCTCTGAAGAGACTGCAGGGCACAGGTCCAGGATGGTGGACTTTCTGAGTAGTAGTGGGGCAGAGCTGGCTTCCCCAGATACCTGGTCCTTCACTTTTTCACACCTGAAAGCTGAAGGTTCCGCAACAGTCAGGAAGGAACCGTCGGACAAAGGGGGCATGTGGGAACCCCCTCCTTCGACTCCCTTTCCCTGCTCCAGCATCCTGGGACACGGTCCAGATGGGGAAGGAGGAATTGCTCCTTCTGCCCTGGGCCCTGTCCCCTCTCCCCAGCCTCTTTCCTTTGCTCCTTTCATGGAGCTACCAGGGACAAAATCTGAAGGGAAGTGACAGACCTACCTTGAAGGTGAATCTTTCAGAGAGTGACCACGTCCCTCTGTCTGGCCTCCTCGGTTGGAGAGCGTGTGAGCAGGAGAGGAGTGTGTCTACTGAGAGTGTGCACGCCTCTGCCAGGCCAGGGCCCGCCCCCAAATTCCTAATCAGATGTCGTGAAGAGAGAGGTTGAGGAGCCCAGATTCTGGCTTTCTCAGCGCCGCTGCAGAGGCGGAGCTCACACTCAACCGCTCAAAATTGCTATAAAAACCACCTTCTTTCCACTCACTTATCTTCCCTGAAGCATTGGCAGCTTGGGGTCTCTTTCTGCTGAATGAGTTAGTGGCGCTCTGGAGGTTATTTGTGCAGTCTCTTACAAAGGCCTGGATTTCTCATTAAACCCATAGGGCAGATGCAGGGATAGGGAGGGCCAGGATTTGCCAAGAGGCATCTTAACTCTTTCAGCAACCCAGGGTCCCACTGGAGAGCGAGTGCTCAGCTTTCTGGGCTTCAGCGCCCTCTGTGGGCAAGTGGTTAGGCTGATGGACAGAGGAGAGGACTCTGGCTCCAGTTCCATCCCTGACCAGAGAGACATGTCTGAGCTATAGGATTTCTCTCTCCCCACTGAGATAAAAAGGTAGACAGGGACTCTCGTATTTGTTAGTCACTCGCTGGGCACTAGGGCTTGCAGTTGGTAGAGAATCTGCCTGCAAGGCAGGAGACCCCGGTTCGATCCCTGGGTCAGGAAGATCCCCTGGAGAAGGGACAGGCTACCCACTCCAGTGTTCCTGGGCTTCCCTTGTGGCTCAGCTGGTGAAGAATCCGCTTGCAATGCAGGAGACCCCAGTTTGATCCCTGGGTTGGGGAGATGCCCTGGAGAAGGGCTAGGCTGCCCACTCCATTATTCTTGGGCTTCCCTTGTGGCTCAGCTGGTAAAGAATCCACCTGCAATGGGGGAGACTTGGGTTCCATCCCTGGGTTGGGAAGATCCCCTGGAGAAGGGAAAAGCTAACCACTCCAGCATTCTGGCCTGGAGAACTCCATGGACTATACAGCCACTGGGGTCGCAAAGAGTCTGACACGACTGAGGGACGTTCACTCTCACTTTGCTGTGCATGAGCCTCATGCACACCCACCTCGTGGTGACCCTCGGGTTCACAGCACTGCCTTGTTGAATTGTAGTAAGGTCTCTATGAGGTAGTTTGTGTGAGGCCCCTGGCCCAGCGCACAGCTGATGCTCACTCAGTGCGTGGTAGAGATGATTGCTGTTATACCCATTTTACAGATGTCAAGACTCTGAGCAAGGGGAGGATGAGGTCGTAGAAGCAGGCAGGAACTAGACCATGAAAGGACTTTTAGACCATGGAATGGATTTAACTTTTATTCTGAATGTAGTTTAAAAGTTTGTTTTAAGGAGAGAAAGTGGAAAGATCTGACCTACGTTTTAAAAAGTCCGTGGGAGAGACTGCTGTGCGGTGAAAAGGAGGAAAGCATGGAAGCAGGAGCTCCGGCTCTCCTCTGTTGAGAGGTAACAGCACATTGGGCCAGCGCAGTGAAAGAGGGAGCGACATGTGTTTAGACAAGTTGAAAAGTCTTGAAGGTGGACCAGAGAAGGAGTTAGGGAAAGTGACGGATGAGTCCTTGATTTTGAGTTTGAGCAACTGGGCTGGTGGTAGCACCATTTCCTGACATTAGAAAGACGGGGACGGACAGAGGCTAAGTTAGAGATGCCTGTTAGGCATTCCAGTGCAGATGCATGCAGGCAGTTAGATATATCAGGATAAATTGGAAGGTCAGGTACTAGAAGAATCTGGATTACCTAGAATCTCAGTAGCTTAGATGAATCCATGCATCTGAAATGCTCTTTCTTCAACTAATTGCCTCCTGCTAACATCCAAGAAACACCCCTAAAAAAATTTTTTTAACTGTGGTACATTACACATAACATAAAACTTACTATCTTAACAAATTTTCACAGTTCAGATGTTTTAAGTATCACTATACAACCAGTCTCCAGAACTTTTTCATCTTTCAAAACTTAAACTTTATATTCACTAAGCAAAAATGCCCCATTTCACCCTCCCCCAGCCCTGGCAACCACGAGAGTAGAAAGAATTACTTTCTCTCCCTATGAATTTAACTACTCTACATGACTCATACAAATGGAATCATACAGTATTTATCTTTCTGAGACTGGCTTATTTCACTTAGCCCTCAAAGTTCATCCATGTTGTAGCGGGTGTCAAAATTTCCTTCCTTTTAAAGACCAAATAATACTCTACAATATGTATATACTATATTTTGCTTATCCAGTTATCTTTCAATGTACATTTGAGTTGCTTACACTTAGCTATTGCAAATAATGCTGTTATGAACACTGGTGTACAAATATCTCTTTGAGATCCTACTTCTAATTACTTTTTTCTTACATGTTCAGGAATGGAGTTGTTGGATCGTACGGTAATCTGTTTGTATCTTTTTTAAGGAACTTCCATATTGTTTTCCGAAGTGTAGTCATACAATTTTACATCTCCATCAACAATAAACAAAGGTTTGAATTTGAAACACTCACTCCTGTTTTTAAAAAAAATACTAATTGAGAAAGCCTCAGATTTGAATTTGAAGAATTTGGAATTTGAATTTTAAACAATGGAGTTTTCGGTTGCTCCTGTAGGTTTTGAACTGTTGGCATAATATGCAAAGTCCTTGTTAGGGACCCAATCTCCTCAGAAATTTCAAAGTTTTTAAAAAGATTAAATATAATGAATGGGCCTTTGCTGACTGCCTACTATAAACTAGATGGTTTATGGATGTTATCTCATTGGTAATCACAGTAGATACTTTGTGTTGAAAATAGAGGATCGCAGGTATACAGTGATTAGATTGTAAAACAAGGATTTGAACCTTGACCTACATGACTCCAAAGACCGAACGCTTTCTCACAACACAAGGCCAGAGGACCAGCAGAGGGGGTGGTGACCACCATATTGTCAGGGTTGAACTCAATTAATATGGAGTCCAACTAATTATAGTGGCCCAATCTGGTTGAATCTGTGGCAGGGGATTGTAAGGATGAGAGGGGTCTGGGATACCGGGTTTCGTTTCCTGACTCCGGACATATTTCATTTCAGTTTAATACATGTAAGCATCTACTGTATGCCTGGCATGCTTTTAAGAGCTGCAAACACAAAGAAGTTTTGATAGACTGCCTGCTCAAAATAAAGCAGGTGTATAAGCAGCAAGGGATTCCCAGGTGGCTCAGTGGTAAGGAATTTGCCTGCCAGTGCGGGAGCTGCAAAAGACTTGCGTTTGATCCCTGGATTGGGAAGATCCCATGCAGAAGGAAATGGCAACCTACTCCAGTATTCCTGCTGGGAAAACCCCATGGATGGCCTGGCAGGCTACAGTCTGTGGGGTGGCAAAAAGCTGGACACAACTGAGCTCCTGAGCACACATAAGGAGCAAAATCTGGTTTCATGCATGAGGCAGAGCGGCGTTAATGTGAAGGTGGTTATAAATAATGCACAGATAACTTTCTCATCATTTCTGAATCCAGAAAGCAATCACTTTCCAATGGAAACACTAGTTTCAGCAGCTGAACATAAGAGACCCTTCGTAGCTAGATCTAGATAGCCTGGACAACTCTACCCATTAGGTACAGATGTTAACTTTTTAAAATTCTAGCATACTTAAACGTGGTGGTGTTGCACTGAATTAATTCCCACAACCACACAGGACTATGAGAGACAGCGCAAGGAGAGCTCTCGGAAGAGCAACTCCCCGAGAAAACACTGAGTGCACATTCCATGAGAACTTATCTGGAATTTAGTAACAGAGCTCAGCAAAGCGATCGCAAGGCTTGGAAGATAAGGAAGTTTGTTCTGCATGCAGGACAACATCTGCTGAGACTGACGTGTCAGCCACCGCATCTGTCTTAAGAGCCTGAGAAAGAGCACATAATGAAAGGGTAAGACACGACAGTCTCCAGAAATCAGGGCCTTGAGAACGTAACAGCTTTTATATTCCCACACTTAATAATACTTGGCCATGGAAGTCAGTAGAGTCTAGGGGCCAAACATTGATTGGGACTCTTTCCAACTAAGATCTACCAAAAAACACAGTGTCCCCAGGTGGGATTTGTCTTTAGTCATCTGTTCTGTTGCAAGGTAGGCTGGGGAGAAAGGAAAGAGGGAGGGGATGAGCAAGATCAGGTCAAGAGGAGAGTTTCAGGGAACCATTCACTGTTCAAAAATTCCTTTGTCAATGAATTCTAGCCTCCATTTTGACTACTGCCTCTCAATCTACCTGGTTCTGCATCTAGGCCCTCAGAACTTGGTTTCAATATGGGACACCAAATAAGGGATCCTGATGTCTGCCGATTGCCAAAGGAATCAGCACGTGAAGCAAGTTCCTTTGGGACACTGGTGCTTCCTGAGAGCTGTCAAGCCAGCAGCACTGCCCAGTTACTGGACGGCAAAGAAGCTAAAGAGACTATTACTCATTTCCATAAACCCTATCCCCAGCTGGGCATATAGTGCTTGGCACTTAGTAGGTAATCAGTAAAGGGTTATAAAATGAACTGTATTTTTGGCTCTCTACGGAGTTTGCCTATCCTCAGAACCCAGTGTTTGGTGGAATAAAAACCAACCAGGCCAGGAAAACCCTTAGGCCTTCAGGTCAGTTATATTTTCCAGGGGCTCATGTCATTGCTATTTCCTCCCCACCCAGAAAAAGTGCAGGTTAAGCCACAACCACTGGGCGAAACTAATTGCCTTTGATGTTTGGACCCACTCCGTCTAGCAGGGCTGAAGTGCCTTCTGATTCAAATTCCTCTCAGCAAAGAGAGATATGTGCCTCTGGCTGCCAAACCCTTCCTCTTCAACCTTCATAGGACCCAAAAGTCGTTGTTTTTATAACACCACTTCTGATCCCAATCAACCAAGGAATGAAGGGTAAGACTGGAAATCCACCCAAACAAAATTATTGAGTTGGCTATAAAAGGTCAGTAGAAAGATGATCATGGTCCAGCCAGGTCCTGCTGCTCGCCCATTCCGAGAACTCTTGATGCCAGAGAGGGATTGTTTACTAGTCTGAGGTTTTGATGGAAAGTCCTGGTTATATGGGTACCCAAAAATGGTGTCCCAGAGTTTCTAAGGGAGAGGTTTTCCCTTACTCCTTTGGTACTGAGTGCTTGTTCTAACTTCTCACCATGGATAGTCTCCTCAAAAGAGGAGACAAAGATGTTGGAGTGGGTGGGGAGGCTTGTTTTCTTTCAAATGCAAGAAGAAAAAGATCTCAAGTTCCAAGTTCTGGGAAATGCATTGAGGGCTTTGGAATTTCCTTCTAATAAGTTCTTTAAAAATAAGGCAGAGAACAACCTTGATTATTTAATGGATAGCGTCACTTGTTTTTACTATGTATTTATTGCACTCTTGTCTTTATTCTCATGATGATGACGTACACGATGGATTCCAGAAAATCACCTGGAAAGTATACGTGTATTCAGGTCAGGAAAGGGAGGATGGATCAGAGAGTGAAACCTAACTGAGGAAGGAGACAGAGTGAAATTTGAAGCCTAGAGGGTTTGGTCTCTCAGAACTAAGTATGTGATATCCATCTTTGTTCTGCAAATGAGCTGATGGTGCCCCTCAGACTGTTCTTGGGGCTGTTGGAGAGAACCGGTGTAGGACAGACCAGTTCCCAGGATGCTGGTATCTGCCTCGATGTGACCTGGCTGTAGGTGAGACCAGGTCTGGATATTAGCTCTAAAATACCACCTACCATTTCTGAATTCTCATCACAACCTATGAGATAGGAATTTTCATATCTTATTTTTACGGATGAGGAAACCAAAGTTCAGAAAGGCTAATTAATTTTTTCAAGACTATATAGCAATTAAAAGTGGCAAAGCTGGGGTTTTAAACTTAAGCCTGTCCACCTCTAGAGTCTGAGTTTCCAAACACTGTGCTATATAGAATCTCTGGAGTAAAGGAAAAAGCATGGGTTGAGAACACAGATATATATTCAAATTCCAGCTCTACCACTTATTAAACTGAAGTCTCCGTGACTTTGAGCATTGCTTAAGCATCAGTGAGATTTGGAGTTCTCGTTTGTAAAGTGGGGGCAGTAACCCTAAACTCATGAGACGCTGGGAGGACTGAATGTACAGGAAATAGACTCCTAGTAGGGAGCCTGCCACACGTGGCCCTTCAGTAAATGGTGGCACCCAGTGATGCTTTAGTAGATCGCAAGCTCCCCGAGGAAGGAGGCAATGTTGCTGTGCCTCCTTCAGCACAATGCTTGGCTGAGTGCCTGGCGTGTCTTAGGCCTTTTCTAAACCTTATGAATAAATGGGTGATGAGGAAGCTGTATTTTACTAAAGCGTAGTAAACTTCCCTGTACGACTTCCCTGGTGGCTCAGAGGTTAAAGTGTCTGCCTGTAATGCGGGAGACCTGGGTTCGATCCCTGGGTTGGGAAGATCCCCTGGAGAAGGAAATGGCAACCCACTCCAGTGTTCTTGCCTGGAGAATCCCATGGACGGAGGAGCCTGGTGGGCTACAGTCCATGGGGTCACAGAGAGTCGGACACGACTGAGGGACTTAACTAAGTAAAACATACTTTGGTAACTTAAACCAATCAGAGAGAAGTTAGCCAAGGATAGAGGTAGGAAGTTTAGGGCTGGAATTATTGCATTGCCTCAGGAAGGACAAGAGAGGTGACTATAAGATCAGTGTAGAAACCTCCATAGACATGTACAAATATCTTTGGGGGATAGATGGGGAAATATCTTATCCAGGGGTTCATGGAAAAGTCAGGATTCAAGAGCCATGTACAGAGCAGTCCAGAAAGGGAGATGCCTCAGCTGCTTCCCAGACAGGAGTGTAAGAGTCAGGTTTGGGTTGGGGAGAGAGCACCACCAAACTGGTAGCACCACTCTGAACACCCTGGGCTGAGGGCAGAGGCTAACTCCTACCCGGAGATGGACAAGGCTGGATTCTCAAAGCAAAAGCTAGAAACAGGTCCCGTGAGTCCGCCTGAAGGTCTCTGGACTTGGATCTAGTTCTATTTGCAAAGACCAGAAAAAATGATCCCTAGTACCATGTGAGATATCTAGGACTCTAGTTCACTCCATGGCCACTGTAACAAAGCAAGAGTTTAACAATCAAATAAAAAATAATTAAGAAAAATCCATTAAAAACTAAAAGAGGAAGGGCAATATCTTGTCGTTGTCTTGGAAAGGGCAGGGATTTTGAGTCAGACAGAATGACTCTGAATCCCAGAATCTAGAGCATGCCGCTTAATTCCCTTGGTCTTCAGATTCCTTATCTATAGCATGAAATGTTATCACCTAGCTCTTGGGGTAGTTTTTAAAAATTTTTAAATGTCTAGCACAGCACCTGGCACATAGGAGATACTTAGAAAATGCCATTCCTTCCCTTCCCTTGGGTGTTTGTCCAGGAACTGGTTAAAAAGGAGGACCTATGTCTTCATCTGTGGGACGATCAGAGGGAAGATAGTTTTAGTAGGATTGCAGCTGACGACAGCCGGGGAAGGAAACAGAGAAAACACCTGACACCCAAGAAAAGACAGAACAGGGGCCCAGCGGACCTAGGGTTCTGGCGATACAGCCCTCGGTTTCAGAGAAGTGGTTCTCAGCCCCCAGTGCCCGTGGGAGCCACTGGGGCGGCGTTGGAACAGTCCCAGCCCCAGGCCCCATTCTGGGCAAATGAGGCAGAATTTCTGCAGATGGGATCTGACATCTTTCTGTGAATTGATTGAAGGTTTTCGTGTGTAACCAGGTTTGAGAGTGCTATCTAGAGGCAGGCAGATGATAATGATGACTTTTAAGATAGATCATCCTAACATCTAGCTCCAAAAAGAAGGGCTTTTCAAACGTTTTTTAAATGAAGTACCCAGAAAAGGAGAGAATGAATGTGTACTCTCCAGTGATCAAGGAACATGATCCAAAGCAGCTCATTCAAACTGAAATCTCACATCTGATGTTAAAAAATCACCTGAATTTTGTTCCATAAAACATTCATGTTTATTTCCATAGAAATTACCCCTCACCAAAAAAAAAAAAGCCTTCCCAGGTGGCGTAGTGGTAAAGAATCCATCTGCCAATACAGGAGACTCAGGAGATATGGGTATGTTCCCTGGGTTGGGAAGATCCCCTGGAGTAGGAGATGGCAGTCTGCTCTGGTATTCTTGCCTGGAAAATTTCATGGACAGAGGAGGTTGGTGGGTTACAGTCCATGGAGTCGCAAAGAGTCAGACATGACTGAGCACATCACAGCCCCCGAAAATCTCCTTTAGTAAAAAGGATGCTTCAGATACGCCTTGCTTTTCCAGGGCCTCATGAATCCCAGGAATTCCAAATTGAATAGCACAGTTTTAGGTCATTCACCTTGGCTGGTGAGCACCTCAGTCACTGGAGGAGCAGCTGGTGATTGTAGGGGTGGGGGTGCAGGGGTGCCCCTGTGCATCTCGGAGATGTATGCTGGCCGTGGGGTCACCCAATGTGGGAACTGACCGGCCCAGCTCCCTGCAGTCTGCTGCTGTAGCCAGAGGAGGGACACTGCTGCTTCCTACACAGCTTTCTTACTAGAAAAACTGCCAATGGCTCCTGGCCAGGCAGCTTAGTAAAAGTTTGTGAAGAAGTGAATTCCTTTCCCAATCCTCATGAGACCACATTTCTAAAGGAATTTACAAGAATAGAAATCGTTTTGATCTTCAATCAAGATGCAGAAAGACTCTCTTCCCTCTTCTTCCACTTCCTCGGTCTCCAGCCAGTTTAGGAAGCACATCCTTGTGAGAGAATTTGGTCTCTCCTTCACCTCCCTGCCAGCAGCCAGCCTCACAAACTTCACCCACCTTGAGACATTTCTGTCTTGCCTGCTACATTCCTCTGGACCTGCCCCTCCCCTCCTCCAACACCTCATTTCATAAATATCAATAAAATAACATCTTCCAGGAGCAAACATGTTCTGGTTTGAGGGTATAACTGGGATGTAGGGTGCAGGATTAGAAGGATCTGCCTCCTTTCTGGAAACCTAGAAAAAGGAAACAGAGGGAATTAATATTTTTAAGGCTAAGTTCTCACACATCATTTCATTTAAACTTTATAAAACTCTGGAAAGAAGGTGAAAGTGTTACTCACTCAGTCGAGTCTAATTCTGTCACCCCGTGGACTGTAGTCCACCAGGCTCCTCTGCCATGGGATTTCCCAGACAAGAATACTGGAGTCGGTAGCCAGCCATTCCCTTCTCCAGGGATTCTTCCCAACCCAGGGATTGAACCCGGTCTCCTGCATTGTAGCAGATTCTTTATCGTCAGAGTCACTAGGGAAGCCCAGCACTGTGGAACATGGCTACAATTATCTCTATTAGTACGTCAAGGCTGTATATTGTCACCCTGCTTGTTTAACTTATATGCAGAGTACATCATGAGAAATGCTGGGCTGGAAGAAGCACAAGCTGGAATCAAGATTGCCGGGAGAAATATCAATAACCTTAGATATGCAGATGACACCACCCTTATGGCAGAAAGTGAAGAGGAACGAAAAGGCCTCTTAATGAAAGTGAAAGTGGAGAGTGAAAAAGTTGGCTTAAAGCTCAACATTCAGAAAACGAAGATCATGGCATCTGGTCCCATCACTTCATGGGAAATAGACGGGGAAACAGTGGAAACAGTGTCAGACTTCATTTTTTTGGGCTCCAAAATCACTGCAGATGGTGACTGCAGCCATGAAATTAAAAGACGCTTACTCCTTGGAAGAAAAGTTATGACCAACCTAGATAGCATATTGAAAAGCAGAGACATTGCTTTGCCAACAAAGGTCTGTCTAGACAAGGCTATGGTTTTTCCTGTGGTCATGTATGGATGTGAGAGTTGGACTGTGAAGAAAGCTGAGCGCCAAAGAATTGATGCTTTTGAACTGTGGTGTTGGAGAAGACTCTTGAGAGTCCCTTGGACTGCAAGGAAATCCAACCAGTCCATTCTGAAGGAGATCAGCCCTGGGATTTCTTTGGAAGGAATGATGCTAAAGCTGAAGCTCCAGTACTTTGGCCACCTCATGTGAAGAGTTGACTCACTGGAAAAGACTCTGATGCTGGGAGGGATTGGGGGCAGGAGGAGAAGGGGACAACAGAGGATGAGATGGCTGGATGGCATCCCTGACTCGATGGACGTGAATCTGAGTGAACTCTGGCAGTTGGTGATGGACAGGGTGGTCTGGCGTGCTGCGATTCATGGGGTCGCAGAGTCGGACACGACTGAGCGACTGAACTGAACTGAACTGAACACATGCTGAGCCTCAAAGAGGCGAACTAGGATTTAAACACAAGCAAATGGTATATAGGGCTTCTCCTAGAAGGAACTTCTAGAAAGCCCCAAACTCCAGAAGATCCGCTCCTACGGTCTCTAGCACAGGGTCCGGAGCTGTGGGAAGCCCCCTGACCTGCTGCAGGACACCCAGCTTCCGGGTCTCTTTTTCTTCCTTTCCCGTCTCTTTCTTCTTCAGGCTTCCATGAGAACTACGCCTGAAGGGGGCAGAAGTCAAGGTGCTCTTTGACTCTTTTTCTTTTTTTTCTGTGTTCTGGCCTAGTTTTCTCTGACTCGGGGCCTTGCTTGTACTGCCGTTGCTGAGGGAACAGCTCCTGTGACTCTGCATTTGGGCCTAGGGCATCGTGCGTGTTCATCCAGTCAGGGTTTGAGGAAGTGCACTGAGTTGACAGCTGCCAGCCACATAGTCTTGCCTCAGCAGGAGGGAAGAGAGAGCCGGACAGGACAGGGAAGAGGGGAGAGGAGGGCGAGGCTGGGGAGGGAGCAGGAGGGGCCCTGGAGTCAGTCAGGCCTCGGTCTGCAGTTGGCCGCTGTGGGTTCGCTGGAGGAGAGGCGTTAGTGTCAGCAGCTGGTGGGATTCGACATGAACAGGTGCTGCTCTCTGAAAGGGAAGGAAGATTTGAAAGGTTAGTAGCTGAGACGTGTTCTTGCTTAGTCGTACTGTTGTTCTTGGAGACCTATGTCTGCAACCCAGGGCTGGGAGCCCCATGGAGACTCTGAGCTATGTAGGAATAGCATCAGGAGGCATTTTAAGTGAGTGGAAAAAGTGACTGGGGTTCAGGCACAAAGTGATGCTTCAATTAGTGTCCTGTCCTCCGCTGCATGAGGCCCTCTCCTAATTTAACGTAGCAGATGGGATAGGAAAAGAGCACCAGCTGGTTGTAGGTACAGGAAAGTCAGGTTTCGCCGTTCTTTCTTTGTTGGTTAATGCCTCTCTAACTACAGAGGATCAGCTTCTGACAAACCTCCTCCCTTCTGCATTATTCCCTCTCTTGCTGCTTACGCACATGAATGCCTGTGTATGAGCAGGTCCATGTGCCCTGGGAAAGCGACTGCTGCACATGGCTTGCCTGGCTGTCCAGGCTCCCTCTGACTTCCCACAAAACCTCCTGCAGACTGCTGTCTGTGTCCTGGGCTGCTGGCAGCTTCTCCTAAAGCCCAGTACGTCCCCAGACTGGGCGGATGCAAGGAAACAGCAAGGAGCCATTACCTAAGACTTCTGGCTTCCGGTAGCTGGGTGAGACAGGCCACCAGGTCGAGAGAGCCTTGAGTGCTCCTGGCAGGACCTCTGGCAGCTCATGTAGTAACTGCCCCTCCAACCCACCAACCAATGTAAAGGAGCCCAGCAGCATGAACTCACTTCCACTTTAAGCTCTGGGATTCAGGGAGGTCACCCGGCTCCACTCACCTGAGGTCATTAGGGATATGGCCTCAAGGCCAGCCAGGCAGCTCCTCTAAATGTTGGTGATCACGCTCCTGCTAGACCTCTGCATCCCCAGGCATGGATGGATGAGGAGAGCTGGAGGCCCTCCTGTTTGGGAGGCTAAGAAAGCAGCCTTCCTGTTGAGCGAACAGCACCCAAGAGTGTTCTCTCGCCACCTCACACACACGCCCACCTTCCCACCCAGCCCTCCTGGGATCTTCAGCAAAGTAACAAAAGCCAAGGCTAATGGCCAGCCCTAACAGCACGAGGGGCTTCGGTACCAACCCAGAGTTCCTGGAGCAGCAACAATCTGGCCATACTCCTTCAACACGGTGCACATCCGACCCTACAGGCTCAGGGTCCCTTCTGGCTTCTGCCTCTACAGGCACCTCCCAAAGGAAAGCAGTACCCATTTCCAAGCAGTGCTTGGAGATGGCATCAGAGGAGTGTGGTGTGTTATTCATCAGCGAAAAGCAACCCTGCCTGCACATTGCCTTCAGCTGCCCACAGTCTCCCTCTGGCATTGCCTTTGGGGTCTCTCCTGCCTTTATTGAGCACTGCTATGTGTGAAAAGGCTCAGTGAAAATAAGAACTCATTGGATTGGCTGACAATTCTCCGCTACCTGAGATGGTAAATTAGGACCTATTTGCTTACTGCAGAGCGATGGGTGCTCCACACAGGAACTGTGCTTTCCGCAGAGCCCCACCGCCTATGGGCACTTCAGTGTACGCATGATAACATATGCCCACACAGTCTGGCAGCAACACTGACCCGCGAGGCTGAATTGAACCATATGTAGTGAAGCGTGGTTGCAATATGTTTTCGAGGAGAGTTAAGGCAAGCTGCCCTCATCTCTTCTCATTTTAGAGGAGTAAGCAAGTCAGTGGTCATAAACACCAAAGACTTCACACACTGCCAGATTCCATAAATATGTACATATTTTATTGAAATAAAAATACAATTAGCCATTTACATGTGCAATGCAGTATCATCTAGTGCATTCGCAATGTTATAAAGCTAATTTCAAAAGATTTTTCTGATTTCAAAAGATTTTTGTCACCCCTGAAGGATGCCCTTCACCCATTCAGTAATCACTCCCCATTCTTTCTCCTCCCTCAGTCCCTGGCAACCAAAAATCTGGTTTCTATTTCTATGGATTTGCCTATTCTAGAATTTTCATATAAAAAAAAAATCATACAATGTGTGATTCTTTGCCCTTTCACTTAGTATAATGTCTTCAAGTTTCATCCAAAGTTATAGCATCTATCAGGCCTCCATCGCTTTTTATGTCTGAATAATAATCCCTTGTATGTATGTATACACTACAATTTGTTTATCCATTCATCCACTGATAAACATTTGGGTTGTAACCACCTTTTGGCTATTGTGGATAGTGTTGCTATGAATGCTTGTGAACAATTATCTGTTTGAGTACCTGTTTTCAGTTCTTTGGAGAATATACCGAGCAGTGGATACCTAGGTCATATTGTTAGGGGAAGCACACTGATTGAAACCGCCCACCCTGGCCAGGCACCGTAGCAACCATTTGCATGAGTTGCTTTACGACAGGAGGTCCTGGTGAGGAACAGGGAACTAATAAGCCTCTACCAACCAGAAGAGTTCGGGAAAGGTCAAAAGGAGACACCACCTGTCCGACCACCTCCCAGAATCCTTCTCTCCGGCATCCGTCTTGACTGAACAAGACGTCCACCACCAGGAAGGACTCTGAGTCAGGATGATTGGCTAAGGACAACCTGGAAATTAATCCCATCACCATAAAACCCGAGACTGATTTTTGATGGCCATTTTGCTTTGTCTGGCCACCATTTGGTCTAGACGTGCAGACATTTTTTTAGAACTTGATTTTCTTTCCCTGTGCCTTGAGACCAGGGCTCTTAGGAACACTTATCTAGACCATCTCTAACTCCTGAGACTGAGAAAAAAATGGGAAAAAGCCTTTAAAAGTTTTTTTTTTCCAACTGTTTTTTATAAACTAGTAAATTTTATATTGAAATATCTAATTCATGACTAACTTAGAAAATGAAGCTAGATCTTGCACTGTGTCTGTCTAAATATGTCTTGGTATGTCTTTGTCTCTGGGTAATATTTTTGAGGTTAATTTGTAAATGAGCTCTATTTAATCGGCTTGAAGAAAGGTGAAGTGAAGTGAAGTTGCTCAGGCGAGTCTGACTCTTTGTGACCCCGTGGACTGTAGCCCACCAGGCTCCTCCATCCATGGGATTCTCCAGGCAAGAATACTGGAGTGGGTTGCCATTTCCTTCTCCAGGGGATCTTCCTGACCCAGGGATCAAACCCCGGTCTCCTGCATTGCAGGCAGATGCTTTAACCTCTGAGCCACCAGGGAAGCCCAAAGAAAGGTAAATGCTTACAAATCAAATAATTCTAAATTAAACAATAAATTCCAGGTTTTGTGAACTGGTAAATATTCAGTATTAAATACCTGATATTAATGTTTGTTTGTTGACCTATCTAATATAGACATGTCTTAGAGTAATTAACATTAAGTAGAATATTTTCATTATACCTGGGTTTAATATGGGAGAAGGCAATGGCACCCCACTCCAGTGCTCTTGCCTGGAGAATCCCATGGACAGAGGAGCCTGGTGGGCTGCAGTCCATGGGGTCGCTAAGAGTCGGATACGACTGAACAACTTCACTTTCCCTTTTCACTTTCCTGCATTGGAGAAGGAAACAGCAACCCACTCCAGTGTTCTTGCCTGGAGAATCCCAGGGACGGGGGAGCCTGGTGGGCTGCCATCTAGGGGGTCGCACAGAGTCGGGCACGACTGAAGTGACTTAGCCGCAGCAGGTTTAATATAAGTTAAATATTATCATATCTGTTACAAATTTATTAATAAGGACATTACCTCCAGTGAAGAAACTTCTGAAAAAATGTAAATGAGATAAGCTTTTAGATAAGCTCTATTATGAATAATCATGCTTTAGGAATATCTGTCTAAAATAGTCTCTCCAGATTGGAGTAACTTGAATTTCTAAGGGTTGTGCTAAACTAAGTATAGGAAGTCTATTGAATAATTAGGTCATTTCCAAATAAAATAAAATTTTGAAACATTTACTACTAAACACTGATTTCTTCTTACAGAAAAACTAAAGAGATTTGGGACTATAAATGAATAATGTTTGGTGCCGTCCTAAAATGTTTTAAGAAAGCAAGGGTTTTAGAAATTATCCCTGCTATTTATGCTCACCAATCTATAAAATGCTAATATAAAAGTTAGTTCTTGGTTGCTAAAGGAAAATACTAAAAAGAGTTATGCATGATCAGGATTTTTTAAAAATTGGATTACAATGAGTTAGATAAATGGATTTGGTTAGGAACGACACAGCTATAGGAAACTGGTTAGAGTCAAAACTGGTTAGGTCCAAGATGGTGGAGTTGACTTTCGCTAGACCTTGACCTCGATATATACGCCCATCATAACACATCAACAAGCTAAGTGATACACCCATCAACGTTGACTAAATCTGACCAAAGGTTCTAAACCCTTTTAATTGATCTTTTTGACAAAACTTCCTAAATTGAATTCTTTTGAAGTTCCTTTGACCTCTAGCTAACTTTGGGGTGTTTCAGAGGCCCCCTGAAACATCCCAAAGAGAGATATTAAACTGTGTTTATTTGGTTGGTTAAATTACATGAAAAATATTATCAAATGAGTAATAAATCCTCTCAAGTTATAATGTATTGTAAATATTACTAATATAGATGTCCTAGAAATTATATGGAGCGCTTCACATTCTGATATGTCCTGGTATTCTAATGGAAAACCTAATGACTTCACAAAAGTTAACAAAGGACTGAATGAACCAGCGAATATGCTTATAACTTTCATGGTTTCTATCTGAAAAATTACAGGTTTGAATCTTGTGTTTTCCAGGAGTAGGGAAAACCTTCCTCTCAAACTAATTATGACAATAATTTGGTAAAATTATATGTTATAAACAAAACAATTGTATTTTCTCTCTATCTGACTCCTCCAGAAATTTGAAACTCTTAGGTTTCCAGTAAGTTTATCTAATGAGTTAAGAAGGTTATCTCACTAACAGGTACAAAAATCTCAAGGAATTTTTGAGACTTTATAAAGGGAAGAATTCACCTAGATTTGTTAGGCAAAATTTGTGATAAGGCTTTGGTGTGAGTTTCCCAGCCCTGTTTTATTTTAAAAGTTCAGTCTGAGACTCTATAAATGCAAAATAAAAAGTCTATGATCAATTATGGTTATATAAATCATCAGACCAAGATTAGTGAGAACAGACATCTTTTGCAAAACAAGCTAGCCTTAGTTTGGTTATATTTGATAAAAATGAGGGTAATTTTAGGGAGAAAAAGATGTTTCAATAAATGTTAAATCCCAGTTTGTTAATGGGGGTCTGCATCTAGTAAAACTCATTTCTTGGATAGTTCTTTGCTATTATGTGATATTAATGTAAAATTTAATTGAATTCTTAAAGAACACCCTAAGTTTGTTTCTGAAGCTTATCTCAGTAGTCTATCTTTAGATGAAGATCAGATGCCTCACGACCTGCAACCAGGACGGAAAAAGACATATTTAAGGGACTGTCTTCAACCTGGATGAAAGGACTTCTTTATCAGGTACTCTTAACTAGCTCATGCGCAATGAAACTGAAAGGAAATTAACTCTTAGATTAATTCCCGCTTCCTAAGGCGCCTGCACTGGTTTGGTCTATAGAGAAGACAGCTGATCTCACCTTAAAATGATGCTCAACAGAGGAGAGACTGCACTTCAGCAGGATGAGAAGCCGACGACATCCGAGGTAGACAGCTTGCCCAAGATGCCGGACCTGATTCGAATGATCATTTATAATGTTTTCCTGACTTCTTAGACCTCTGCATATAAATCAAATGCTTTTCTATCATAGGCCTGATCCTATACTAGTTTTAGAAATCAATCCAGTTGTTGGGTTTGTGGCCAATTACTTGTGTCTAGTTCTGGGTTATCTCGGTAAATTTCCCTACTACAAGACTCTAACTGGTTGGCCCTGAGAAAATTTATGTAAAAAAAAAGATTATAGTCATATTCAGGTCACTGAGATATTACTAGATGGGATCCCCTCACCGGGCCAATTAATAATGCCTGCTCTGACTCTGGCCATACGTTTGAGCTTTCTTCTATTACTCAAGCTCAATCAGAGCAACAGGCAAAGTTTCAGCAAAGGGGGAAAAAATCTCCCACAATTATGGGATGGGATTTATATAGATAACCCCAGGCTATTTAGGTTTAAAGTCTCCTCTGTGGTGGAAACAACTGAATCATGCTAAGGATAATCAGTCTAGTAACACTAGAAAACTGGGCTATGTGCCTTATAGACAGTGCCAGTATATAATTTCCCTGGAAGATAAAGATTCACACAGAGTAGACTAAGTCAGATGGCCTAGGATATACTGGGCTACATCTAATGAAATCGCTTAGCTTAAGCCTTACTTGTGACGTTACTAGTACTGCTGGCTATGTGATTTGTATTTCACCTGTTTTACAAAACTGCTGTTTCTTACACTGCCTAATGTGTGTCTGAGGCCTCTGATAGAATAATGTATAGTTCCGTATGAGATCGATGATGGTAACAGTGTAACTCTAGATCTGGGAAGAAGCCACAAGAGAGAATATTTTCCTGGACCAAGAAGCTAGTAAAACAGGTGGTCCAGAGAAGTTTGGATAGTGTTTTGTGGCCTAGTCCGTAAAAGAGGCTCTACCAACTGAAGACTGGCACTCGCCATCTGCATCTACAAAGATTAAATCATGGCCGCTGAACCTGCTGACTTTCAACACCCCTGAAAGGAGATCAGGGTGAAAATCAGGAGTGAGCCACTCTGTGCTCTGGGAAAAACTGCAGAACAGGCCTTGAGATAGTTCAGTCTTTTCAGGAGAAGATTTTATAAGTTCCAATTTGTGCAGCCTCTCATACCTAGAGAATTAATGGTGGCATTAATGGTGGCATCTGCTTTGGCTATTAAGGACAATTTTATGATTAAAAGTCAAAATAGAGTAGCTATGGTTCAGACATCCTGGGAAATAACCAGGTGATACTATGGGTGTAATTTCAGGTTAGATGTTGTATTGCTAAACACTTGAGTTTTCTGAGTCGAGTCAGGCTTAGACGCCACCATTCTCAAAACAATGTCTGCTGGAAGCTAGTAACTGCAACCTTACTTTTTATAAATTTAGGCAACTGGCTACCTGGCTACAAGTCTCCCTGAAATGCCAGGTCCAGACTGAGTTTCAGGCCTATTCTTCTAAGAAGAAATGAGATTTATTTTGTCTATTAAAATTCCAGTTATCCCTCCTCCAGCTACTTCTAACTGGGTCTGTTACACCAAAATGGCAGACCAAGGTGTTGAGATTTTAGTCATACAAGGCTCAGATCTAGGACTTGGAACTCAGGAATGCTTCCAAGTCAGTGTCTAGTCTCCAGGCTGAGGTAATCCTATGTCCCATTTTCACAGGAAGTTATCACAATCATAGCTGCCTCGTTCCCTAAATTAAAACTGAGCAGAACTCTGTGGGGCTCTGGAGTACGGATCTGTTCTGTGTTCTCCATTTCTTGTCTGCAGGATATAGGCTTCATTCAGCCTCCTTGACCTTCCCTGAGTTCCAAAGGGTGGATTCAAACGATTGCTAATCAGGGAAGGGAGGGGATACAGAAACAGAGGAGGAACAACCAAACGGTGGTACAGCCTCCAGACAGGGTCCTGGTTCCTACTCAAAGAAATATGCATATCAATGTTTTTGAGTTCTTCTTCAGAACTGGAGTCCCAACCTAGGTGGAGGATGGTAACTTCAGACTAAACACAAGATTCCTGGAGCATAGCTCTTTTGCCTCACCAGCAACCAATTTAAAAAAAAAGTCACAAATCCTGCAGCCCTCACCCCAAATGTTGCCTCCTGTTTCTGGGGACCAGTGATGACCATCCTGTTAGGTCTCCTGTTTGGCCCCTGTCTATTTCATCTCTGAGAGGAGCCAACAGTTTCAAACTAAATTGCTGTTATAACAAGGGTGAATGCTGGTTTCAGGCAAAAAATATCTCGACTTAGACCAGGTAGAGAGAGACTTCTGCTCTGCTAGGCAGGTCTACACCCATGCACAGCAGGAGGAAGTTACGGAAGAAAGAGACCTCCGCCCCAACTCCCAAGAAGTATCTTGAGTATGAAGTCTCTCAGGAGGGAGTTGTTAGGGGAAGCACCCTGACTGAAACTGCCCACCCTGGCCGGGCACCATAGTAACCGTTTGCATGAGTTGTTTCACAGGAGATCCTGGTAAGGAACACGGAACTAATAAGCCTCCACCAACTGGCAGAGTTCAGGAAAGGTCAAAAGGAGACACCACCTGTCCCACCACCTCCCAGAACCCTTCTCTCTGGCATCCATCTTGGCTGAACAAGGCGTGCACCACCAGGAAGGACTCGGAGTCAGAATGATTGGCTGAAGGCAACCCAGAAACTAACCCCATCACCATAAAACCCGAGACTGCGAGCCACGTGGCAGAGCAGCTCTCCTGGGTTCCCTTACCCTGCTGCTCTCCACCCGGGCGCCCTTTCCCAATAAAATCTCTTGCTTTGTCAGCACATGTGTCTCCTTGGACAATTCATTTCCGAGTGTTAGACAAGAGCCCAGTTTCGGGCCCTGGAAGGGGTCCCCCTTCCTGCAACAATATGGTAAACATAATTCTATGTCTAACTTTTCGAGGAAGTATATTTTTTATTTGATCCTCCCCTGTGAGGTAGACAGAGCAGATATTAGAGAGAATGCATATTAAGCATTTAGGTCATTACCTAGCACATACTATATGCTCAATAAACTTAAAAGATTATTATTATCAGATGCAGAAAACTGAGGATCAGAGACTTCAACTCACTTGCTCAAGCTCCCTATAAATCACAGGATCTTAACTAAACCCAGGGCTTCCAATTTTAGACCACTGAGCCAGTCTTTTTCAAACAGATTTCATGAATGCAGGCCATGGCTTTTCCCTAGAGGAAAAAAAATTTCTAATAGTGTGAATTTCTGCTTGGGCTCAAGGACCTGTCTTGCCCTGGACCAAGGAAAGAGACAGGAGCCCTGAGCAGGGAGGCCGCCCACCCTGCGCTCCCAGCCCTTCATGCTGCCCTGCCTTCGCCAGGGCCTCAGCTCCGGAGCAGCAGCCTGACAGCAGGGAGCGCGTGGCACCAAGCGTCACTGACGACTGGCTGCGCTGTTGCTTCCCCTGAGCTCCTGGGTCCCTCCAGAGCCCCTGGTTTTCCTGCCTTCAGTTCCTCTGCATAGTTACAATGAGCCTCCACAGTTCAGTGGGGGGATGGAGAGGGGTGACGCATAGGCTCACCCCACACAGAGAATCCCTCCGCTTGTCCCTTCTCATTTGGGAACCTGCTTCAGCATTTCATGTCTGCATCAGCGTTAGCTCCCCAGAGGGACTCAACTGGTCTCTCACTTCAGAAGACTGGACCTGCAGCCCAGAAACGTTAAGTGAATTTCCAGAAGTCAGGCAAGGGAAGGATAGCACAAATTCTTGGCCGGGGCTTTCTGATCAGCCCCCATTCTCTTACTCTCCCCATATCCTGCCCTGCCCGATGATACCAAGAACCAGAGCACAGACTTCTGGAGAAGAGAGGTGTCGTGAACTCAGGCAGGGAAGATTCAAAAATCCATGTGGTTCACCCCTGACTCTGAGTAAGATTAGGTTGAAATTCAGTGGATCTAGCTAACCTCTGCAAGTATAGCCGAGGCATCTCTGATGGGATGGGGAGAGAGCGGTGCCAGCCAGTGTTCTGCTGCTGGGACTTTGTAATTTTTGTTTTGTTTCTTTAAAAAAAAATGTATTTATTTTAATTGGAGGCTGATTATGTTTTGTTTCTTTAACTTGTCTATGATCGCAGCTCTTGAGCCTGTCCTCTGCCTTCCCCCTTCCCACTCTCTGTTAAGTCTGCGGTTTGACTGCTTCAGAAAAGTGGCAACCACTCCCAGATTTTGTGGTTCTTAAATGTCAAAGCCAGTTGGGTGTTTCGTTTTTGCTTTTCTCCTAAAGACTAGGATGGGGAGGAGCCTTAGAGTGTCCTAGTGCCAAGGAACTCCTGGGCCTTGGGGGGGACGTTGAGAGGACTTACAAAGGTTTCTGTCTTTTCCTGTGCTTTCTGTTGATTCTTAATGATGCAAAAGTCAGGATGGAACAGAGAGCACTCGCCTGGAGAGGGGCAGTGACTACCTTGGGCGGAAGGAAGGGAGAGTGACCGGCAGAGGCTGTCTGGGGCCTGGCAGCTCCTTGACCTCCTTAGTGGTCCTGTGGGTATTGCTGACCTTGAGCTATACGTTTGTGTTTTATGCATCTTTATGCATGTTGTTAAATTTCACAGCAAATAAACTTAAAGAATCCTGGCCTAAGGATCAGAATATAGAGGGTCATCATTGGCTTTTCCATTTATTTGTCACGAGATCATAAGTTAATCATTTTAATCTCTCTAGTCTTCAGTTATCACATCTATAAAGTGGATTCACCAAACCTTGAGAAATGTAGTATTTCCTGCCATAAACAAGGATATCATAGTCATTAGCAATTCTAACCATCCAAATGTGAATTTCTGAGCCCCAAGGGCACCCAGGAAGATCAGTGCCTGTTATCTGGCAGCCTTGAGGCTGCCACCACTCCCTACAGTGAGCAAGGAACTAAGGATGAGAAAAATAATAGCAGGACCCTGGCCCCAGACAGCTGAGATGTATATAAAAGGAATGATTTCAGTGAGCTAGACTCTTGCATCATCCCAGGATAGAAAAGAGCTAAATTCCTTAACTTGAGATATCTGGTTTTCCATAGTTAACCTTAATCTTCTTCAGACTACCTGCCCTTTGTTGCAAACTTCTACATAACCCTGACTCCTCCCCTACCTCTACTGCCTCAGAGCAGTTCTCTCAGGGTTACTTGAAAGGCTGTCTCCTGGGCTTGAGGTTCTAAAAATTCCCACTGAATAAAATATAACTCTCAACTGTTAGGTTCGACTATATCTTAAGTCATCAACCTTGAATCTCTCAGGATGACTGTGAGAGTTGAGTGAAAAGTTGTATGTTGTTGATGCCCTGTAAACTATAAAGCAAGATTCCCATGCAAAATATTATTTCAGTTGTTTTATGGAAAGTCAGATAAGGGTGGGGATCAGCAGAAGAGCAGAGACTGCTGACGGGAACTGGGCCAGCCAAGGGAAGATCAGCAGCCATGCTTTGGGTTTGAGGGAAGGATGCAGGTATCAGTTTCCTAAAGTTGCCAGAACAAATTGGCACAATCCAGGTGGCTTAAAACAGTAGAAATTTATTCTTCCACAGTTTTCTGTTCTAGAAGTCTGAGACCAAGGTACTGGCAGGGCCGCAGTCCCTGTGAAGGCCCCATGGAAGAGTCTCTCCTCGCCTCATCCTACCTTCCCGTGGCTCCCAGTCGTTCTTGGCATTTCTTAGCTCACAGCTACATCGTTCCCATCTCTGCCTTCATTTTTACACTATCTTTTCCTTCATGTGTCTCTGAATACAAGTTTCAGTCTCCTTTCTCTTATAGAGATATAAACCATTGGACTTAGGGCCAACTCGAGTCCGATAGGACTTCATCTTAACTTGATTACATCTGCAAAGACCCTATTTCCAAATAAGGGAGTGTTCTCAGCTTCCTTGAGGCTCAGTGGTAAAGAAGCCACCTGCCAGTGCAGGAGCTGCGGGAGACGTGGTTTCCACCCCTTGGTGGGGAAGATCTCTGGAGGAGGAAACGGCAACCCACTCCAGGACCCTTGTCCAGTATTCCTGGACAGAGGAGCCTGGCAGGCTACAGCTCATGGGATCGCGAAGAGTCAGACACAACTGAGTGGCTGAGCATGCATGCACTCCCATACCAGGGATTAGGACTATGACATAGCCTTTTGAGGGTATGCTCAACTCACTGCAATGGAATTCTGGATGGAGAGATGGAGAAACCGGACTCAGGCCCCACTTCTACCACTTTGTGGCTTGGGTATTGGCTTCTTCAGCCCAAAGAAGAAAGTGAGTAGGAAGCTGGAATTCGTTAATTGCCTGTAATATGATGTAAGGGCACTGTGAGATTGACAATGTCGTCCCTATTTTCCTGATAAAAAGATTGAGGCTGGGAAAGGGCATGGAAGTTACCTGATGCCAGTGCTAGTAAGAAGAGATTTCTGGAGTGGAGAGGAAGGGCATTCGGCCCCTTCTGGGGCTCAGATTCAACAAGTCAAAGCTGCATGATTTTACAGAATACCAGAGGATTTGCTCCTGGTCCCTGAGTGAATCAACGGATGGGAAGTTAAAAAATGAACTGTAGTTGACCTCAAAACCAAGGACTCATACTGCACTGTGGGAATGATAATGAGTGTGGACCCCTGAGAGAGGGTGCATGGCTGCGTAATTCCCTCCACTCGGTAGCCAGCTCCTCGCAGAGCCCCGTGGCAGTCCTGTGATACAGGCCGTGGAGGACAAGACGGGTTTAAACCCCTGCTTCCTCTGCAGCCTGAAGGGTCTGCAGCTTCTACCCCAGTGCCCTGACCCCTGACTGTGCTACAGCGCAGCCTCCAGCCTTGGTTTTAATGCTGCTGTTGCATCGTCTGTGGGGGCTTGGCCTGTCCATGTGTTCCCCTCGGGTTGAGAGGCCCCAGAGACCATCTGTTTAGCATGTGGCACAGCCCAGAATTCAGGCACCTTTCAAATGCAAGCACTGCGCTGGGAATATTCCTTTAAATTCTGTGTAGATAAGGGTTGGTTTTCCCTCTCCAAGGAATTGCCCCAATTTTGCAGTAGACATACTCTCTCCCTAACCCACTGGCTAGCTCCTTCCCAGGGACCCAGCTCCCCCACAGGAAAGGATTCATCTTCTTTTGCTCTGACCCTTTTCTGGGGCCACAGATGCAGTTGCCAACACTTCTGGTCACAGCTCCAGGTGCAGGAAAAAGGAAAAAAGTGATGGTGTTTGCTCATTTAACAACTCTGAATAGAACCTTTCAGAAGGGCCTTTGGCTGGCTAGCGGTCTAACGCCCAGTAGAAACTAATGCCAGGTACAGCAATAGCCTGAAGCTGCCTCCTCCAGCCTCTCCCTTGCAACATGCCGGTCCCCTAGAAAAGACGAAAGATGCTCCAGTGTTTTCTCCCCATCTGCTGGGCTGCACTGTATGTGCCCAAAGGAATAGCAGCTAGAATCAGAATTCTGGAAGTCCCCTTGGATCAATGGTGCTCAAATTTGAATCTATCTCAGAACCACCTAATGCAGTGGTTCTTAGACTTTTGTATCTACCGGATCACCCGAAAGGCTGTTAAACACAAACTGCTGGGCCCCATCTCCAGAGTCTGTGGTAGAGAGGGAGAATTTGTATTTATCAGAAGTTCTCATGTATTCATAATGCCAGTGGTCTGTGGGCTAACCTTTGAAATACTGGTATAGGACCAGAATCTTGGGCCCTACTCCACGAGATTCTTAGTGTGAATAAGGTAGAGCTCAGGAATCTGTATTTTTAACAAACTTCCAAGTGACTCTGAAGCACAAGGTTTAGGAAACCAATCCCTTACATCTACGTTGTAAGTCAGAGCTCAGGATTCCCAAAGACACACTCAGGGAATACTGAGGAAGTGGACTTTGAGTCCAGCTGGGCAAGGACAGTGTCATATACATAGACATCTCTGTGTGTACTTGACAGCAAATGGCATAAAAGAGGTGTGAGATGAGAGTTTATTGCTGAATGAAAGGTAGGACTTCCCCTGAGGTAAATGGAGATCATGAACTTTGCTTTTTTAATGAGGAAAACACTGGGTAAAGCTAGTGGTCCCCGTGACATTCTGGAACTTCGCTCAGTCTCATTAGAGCACGTTTCCCACTTTGGATTAAGAACCATAGAAGATTCTTGTATCTTCTTTCTTTCCCAAATCTCCCTCTTCCTAAACTAGGTAGAATAATGTCAGTATCTCTCTGAGATGAGGAGGGAACGGGAACTCCCACGCCATATCTGATGAATTGGTAGTGCCCATTTTGCGTTCTGAGACAAGGGGAGATTTAAGTCTGACCTCAGCAGAAAAAGTAGGAAAGAGTGATGTGATTGATTAACAGTGGCTACCTCGGGTGCCTAGAGGAGATTTGCTGTGGCTGGACAAGAACAGGAGGATTGAGTAGCTGGCAGCCCCCAGAGGCAGGGGTTTACCGACTGAGTCTTTACTAAATGGCTGGCAGAGAGGCCAGCATCGTCAGGGTGTAAGGAACTGGGCCTCAAAAATGAGGGAGAAAGCTTGTTGTCAGAACTAAGGTCTGAAGTTAGAGGTGGATGAACCAGCAGGGACTTGATGCAGAAATCCAGGGCTTCGACACCTTTAGGCCTTCTTGCCCAGGTCCAGGCCTGGAACCCCAGACAGTGCTGGGCCCCTGTAGTGGGGACCAGGTGAGGCTGTCTGCTAGGGCAGCCTGGACTGATTCACTCTGGAAAGAAGACAGATTTGGGGCTCCTGAATACTGTTGGCAGTCCTGACCTCTCTGCCCTAACTTCATCCATCCAGGTTCTGCTGAGGCCAGGCTTTGCTGGCCAGGCCTGGACAAGTCATCTGGGAAACGTCTACGGTCAGAAGAAAAAGAAAGTTGCCCATATCTGGGAGATGCATTAACTCTCCACCCTGGGTTCTAACCCTGGGTTTTCCACTAGTGAAATTCACGGGAGGCCACTGCCTCCTTCCTGACCTCTGTGGCGCTGGCTGGGCCTCCTGGTCTTATTTCCTCTCACCCTTTAGAGGATGGCCACGCATCCATTCGGGCAAAGCTGAACACTCAAGATCCCCCGGCCCCTGCTCCAGCCTCCCGTACTCGTGCAGCCCGTTTCTGCTGAGAGTCTGTGCACATTCCTATCTGAGGACAGAAGGGGTCGTGATGGGCTCACAGTTAAGTCCTGGAACCCAGCATGGAGTCAGTTAGGATGCAAGGCCCAAACTAATGTTGTGTGGGGCCTGCAGGAGCCAGTGTGGCCTGAAGGTTCCCCGGCTCTGAGTCGGGCTGCCTGAGGAGAGGGGGGAGTAGGAAGCTAGCTCCTTCCACCCTGCTGCAAGAGCCAGACCGTGTAGAGCCGCCTCGGGCTGGCACCTAGACCGACTGTACCAGGGGCATGGCCTCTGCCCAGGCTGCCCCTGAGGCGCCCCCTCTCTTCCCGGGCATCAGCTCCCCTTTCCTCTGCACGGGGCCACCTGCCGCCCTCCCGGCACCACCGGAAGGGGGCCGTCCCCACTCCCCTTCTTGGGCTCCCTCCCGCCTGCAAACCGCAAGCACACAGGTTTTTCTATTCGAGATGTCTCTTCCTCATGGAAACAAGAGGTAACAGAACTGCAGAAAACACCTCTACAGATTTTATAAATCTTTTTCTACCAGGAAAGAATTTCTCGCGGGCAGTGGCTGACTCCCAGTGATGCAGCAGGCCAGCGGCGTTTAGGAGCCCAGCTGCTCCTCTTACTGGGTCACACGTTCCCTGCAACCAGGGACAATGCAAAGTCCTCCTAGATACACGGGATTTAGTGGTGGCTGCACATCGTAGGTCCCTCATTCATTTCCGCTTAACATTATTGTGTCCGTAAGCGCCAAGGATGGGGACTACCATGATAAAGAGGACTGTGGAGTCCCTGCTTAAAGGAATACGCAGCTAGGGAAAGGTGAACGTTTATCATCGCAAAACCAGCTGTCATCATAAGCCTGGTCAGGGTGGAGGGTTCCTGAAGGCTTTTCCAGAGAGCCTTGAAGGATCAGGAGGATCTTGTCAAAAGCTGATACAGAGAAAGACATGCAGACGAAGGGAGCAGGCTTGGCCCCTCCTCAGACACACGGACAGCGGCCGGAAGCCACTAGCAGAGCCCTCAGGCAGCGCAGGGAGGCCTTTCTTTCTCTTCACCCTGCTCGGACCCCTCCTTGTCCTCCCCTTGTTAACATAGCGGGGTTGGTGACAGGCGGGGAGGGGGCCCAGTGGGCTCTCCACTTTCCTCTCAGTCTCTAGACTCCTTCTCCCCTTTCAACCCCACACCTACTAAAAAGAAGAGAGAGGGCCAGTTAGGATGGGGCGATTGTATGGCATACATGCTCAGAGGAGAATTTTGGAGTGAGGCTTCCTGAGATCAAATTTAGGCTTTGCTACTTACTAGCTATGTAACCTTAGGAAAACCTTCTCTGTGCATCAGTTTCCTAATCTATAAAATGGAGATAATAGCAGTGCTAACTTTCAGAGGGTTTCTGTGGGAAGGAAATAACATATAAAGAACTTAGAAATAGCACCTGGCATGTGAAGAGCAGTTGTAAATGCTAGCAATCATTACTACTCCCACCTCTAATACTATTACCACAGGATTCTAAGTTACGCATCTCAGAGGCTCTTTGGAGTATTTCTCATTCTGGATTCCATAGAACTAATACCCGTAAACCAGTAACCCCAAAACTTTTGTGTGTATCTGGATTACCCAAAGAGCTATTGGTGCCACCACAGAGACTCTATTTCAGGATATTCTAATTGGCCCAGGAATTTGTAATTTTATCAATCCCTCTGGGTGCTTCCGATAAATAACAAGGGCTCTGAACTGCGAGGCTGATTGTTTCCTCTTTCAGGTTTAGGCACTGGGCATTGCTGGCCTATTGCTCCTGCCCCTCAAGGCTGGATTAACTGTATACTTTGTTATCTCAGAGCAACATACCTGGGGAGGTGATTTGAATGTAGTTGCATCTTGTTAGCAATCAGGAAGGGATGTGGACCATCTGAACAAAGGATTTATTTGTTACAGCACTTAGGAGTCAGAGTGGGACTTCAGGGACCCAAGCCTAAGAGACTTGGATTAAACGTGGAGGAGGGACAGTGGGCAGGTCTAGGTTACAGAAGGATAGCCTTCTTGTCCAGGGGTCCAGGAGAAAAGGAAGAAGAGGACCAGGAGTGTGAGGGCGGGGCAGAGCAGCTAGACCAGCCCTAAGCCAGGGAGGCTGGGATGCAGATCCTGGGAGGAATGAGCTGTCCTCCCACTGACTTCTTGGGTCTCCTGGCGAGGTACCTGCATTTTCCTCTTTGCAACTTCAATATTTTGACCCATTTTTGCTCCTGTGATTCCTTCCATTGTTCTGTTGAGAGGAAGATCTTGCCTCTTAGAGGAGGAGGGCCAGAGAAGGCCTTCAAGAATTGCCAGCCCCTAGAAAAAAGCAGCATACATTGATGCAAATGTTAGCTAAGGAGAGGCAGCTGCCCTTCACATTTGCACCAACAAATGTTAAGCAAATAAATCACCCTTCAAGTCTGGTTCTCAGGGAAGGCAAAGGAAGGGATTTGGGATCTAACGCCAAGAGCCTTAGCTGAGTTTGGTACATTTCAGTGGGGAGAAAACTTTTAGTTAAAAACTGTCTTAGTGCTGATCCAAAGGGAAATTGAGCCAAGTGAACTACAAAGTAATTTCTGACCTTGGGAAAATGGAAGGCAAAATACGGCTCCCCTCTGTCCCCAAGCCTAGCGGGAACACTGAGTTGATTGTTGGCCATGCCTGCAGGTTCTGTTCACTCCAGTATTTTAAGGGTATGGTCTTTACCAAGCTGTGGCTTGAAAGGTAAGCATGAAAGGTCTAGAAGGGATCAGAGGGCCTTCACCATGAGTTCCGTGCTGCTTCCCTTCTGCTCAGTTTCAGCTCCCAGCCTATGCCTGGATAGGCTGTCTCTCCAGAGAAGGCAATGGCAACCCACTCCAGCATTCTTGCCTGGAGAATCCCAGGGACAGCAGAGCCTGGTGGGCTGCCGTCCATGGGGCTGCGAAGAGTCGGACATGACTGAAGTGACTTAGCAGCAGCAGCAGCAGGAGATATGTACACTTACTTCTTTACTTCCATGAGGGACAGCTGCTAAGGGTTTAGGCCCTGAAATGCCCTCAAATATGTATGCCTCTCATTTCTGGTGATGTCTAGTTCATATTTTTCATCCTATTTCAAAAACTTTTAATCATTTCATATATCATGGCTTCATATTCTGTATCTGACCATTTCAATACCTGAAGCCTTTGCTGGGAAGCAGAGGACTACACGTGTTGTCGTTGTTTATTTCTTGTGTGTTTGCTGATCTTTGATTTTTACCCTCATCAAGAGGCTCTTCAGTTCCTCTTCGCTTTCTACCATTAGAGTGGTATCATCTGCACATCTGAGTTTGTTGATATTTCTCCCAGCAATCTTGATTCCAGCCTGTGATTTATCTAGCCTGGCATTTCTCATGATGTACTCTGCATATAAGTTAGATAAGTAGGGTGACAATATATAGCCTTGATGAACTACTTTCCCGATTTGGAACCAGTCCATTGTTCTATGTCTGGTGTTGTTAATTCTTGACCCACATACAGGTTTCTTAGGGGATGGGTAGATTGATCTAGTACTCCCATCTCTTTAAGAATTTTCCAGTTTGGTGTGATCCACACAGTTGAAGGCTTTAGCATCAGCAGTGAAGCAGATGTTTTTCTGAAATTTCCTTGCTTTATCCATGATCCAGTGAATGTTGGCAGTTTGATCTCTGGTTCCTCAGCCTCTTCAAAACCCAGTTTGTACATCTGGAATTTCTCAGTTCTTGTACAGCTGAAGCCTAGCTTGAAAGATTTTGAGTATAACCTTGCTAGCATGGGAAATGAGCACAACTGTATGATAGTTTGAACATTCTTTGACATTGCCATTCTTTGAGGTTGGAATGAAAACTGACTTTTTTCCAGTCTTGTGACCACTGCTGAGTTTTCCAAATTTGCTGGCATATTGAGTGCAGCACTTTAACAGCATCATCTTTAGGATTTTCAATAGCTCGGGTGGAATTCCATCACCTCCACTAGCTTTATTCATAAGTAGTGCTTCCTAAGACCCACTTAACTTCACATTCCAGGATGTTTAGGTGAGTGACCACACCACTGTGGTTATCCAGGTCATTAAGACCTTTTTTGTGTAGGTCTTTTGTATTCTTGCCACCTCTTCTTAATCTCTTCTGCTTCTGTTATGTCCGTGTTTTCCTTCTGTCCTTTATTGTGCCCATCCTTGCGTGAAATGTTCCCTTGATATCTCCAATATCCTTGAAGAGATCCCTCATCTTTGGTAGTGAGGTCATATTTGATTTTTATTTCTGAAAAACCTGGAGAACTGAAATGATTCTTTTCTCCATTAGAATTTGCATCTGGCCTTTTACTAGAAGCACTCCTGACCATGGAAAGCTTTATACCCTAGTGGATCCTTGGCTTACCCGCAGGGTCTTGGGCTCAGCTCCTGCCCTCTGCTGACGGCTGAAGACTTCGTCTCCCAAAGGCAGCCATCACACCAGCATTCGTCCTCTGGACAACCTTTCACTCATGCTTACCATTCACAGAACTGGATTTAGTTCATGATTTTTAAGGGCTGCTTTGGTCCTTATAGAGTTATTCATCATGAATCTGCAATAAAATAATAATAGGATCTAGTTGTTTTATAGCAGAAACCTTCAGAATTTTTAGTCCATCAAACTGCTGCTTTATGAAGTCAAGATTTAAATTTGTGTTCTGTCTCTCATGTTCTAGCTGCATGATCTTGGGTAGGAAACTTAACTGTTTTGAGTCCCAATTTGACTCTCTGTGAAAAGGCATGTAAAAATACCCCTCAGTGGTTCCCATCCATTTCCCACTGCCACACTCTACAAATTGTACTGGATGACATTCTTATGAATGACAAACCAAATTTTTATAATACCTAAAACAATTTTTCAGAGAAGTAAAGCCCTACAACAAACTGTATTTGTTACAACTAGTAATGCGTATGAGATGTAGTTACTATAAGCACAGATGAGATAAAACTCATGTCATATGAAATTTGCCTGCTTTTACTAGTGTTTCCCTCACCCAAAATGGTATTTTGGAATAGAAATCAATAAAAGACTTATTATAGGAAATTTTTGATTCTGTGTTTCAATTCTACCATAATATTAAAAACGTAAATAATTTGAAAACTTTGGTATTCTAAGAGGTCTTTCAATAGCAAAGAGTTCACTCAAGTTGTTGGTGGATATTCTGAAATCAGAAAGCTACTGGGATTCAGTTACTTCTCTCTCTCTCCCTGTACATATTTTTTCCTTATGTCCACTCACTCCACGTTTTCCCCTCCTTACAACCTCATCTTGCACACAGTCTTCGTGGCCTTTCCCTTCTCTTCCTCCTTCCACCTCAACTACCGCTGCTAACTACCTCCTCCTTCCAAGAGTTTCAACCCTGGTTTCTGAAAGCAACCGTCTGAGTGTCCTGGTTAATCTAGCCAGGGCTGGTCAGTCTACGAATGGCTGCCATTGGGCCACCTTTGCCCAGCCAGCTGTAACTAAGACAGAATCTCAAAGTTACAGGGGCTGTGGGCAGGCAAGTTTCCTTAGAAATCTGTGAGCATGGTACGTGGATTGCTCTTCCTCCTGTTCATGACGCCGACTGTCTTGCTGTTCCTGTCTGTGATGCCAATTATCTTGATGTTTACACTGTTCACACGGGTCGCTGAACCAGGGCAGGCAAGACGCGAGCGAAGAGGCTGGGCGGAGACCCCGGGAGCCGCGGGAACTGCAGACACATTTATTCTGTGCTGGCTCGCATGACAGCCATAACGCAGCCTCTCTCCTGGCTGACGCAGCAACCGTGGCAGCGGATACGCTATATCCGCTCCTCTCACGGCTGATCCAGCGGACGCAGCCGTGAAGCAGCAGTAATCAGGGCTTGCACGGTGAAGCTCATGCACGCGCGCCGCACAAAGCAGCCGCAACCAAGCGAGTACCTCGTGACGCGCATACGCAGTGCGCACATGATCCCAGCTGTTAGAGTCACTGTTCACAAATCTGGGGCCAAAGAGCCTGAACATGCCATCTTGCCTATTTGCTCCTTCCCTACAGTAAGCTTTCCCTGAAGAAACACTTTACAACTCTAGGGGAATCAACAAGGCAAACGGTCTGTTACAGCAGTGTGTCAGGACAAGGTGATTGTAACAAGCAAGGAGCCCGGCAGCCATTACACCCCCAGGCTCAATATGCGAGTTTCCTTCCTGCCAGACACTTTCAATCCCCAAACGTGGAGGGCAGGTGCTTTCCTGAGGTTCTCTTCCAGTTTGGGGTTTTCATGGAATGAGTACATGCATATGAAAGTATTCCTGGTAGTTGGGCCTTTGATATCCAGTGGGAAGAGGCATCAGCTTCTCTGAAGTGATACAGAGGCCTAGGACAGGGTTGGCAAGACTAAGACAGTCCAAGGGCTAACAGTGTGGACTCTGGACCCAAACCTGGTATGAATCCTGAATCCATCATTTACTATGTGACCTTGGCCAACTGTCTTTACTTCTTTGTCTCTCATTTTCCTCATATGTTGAGTAAAGGTAATAATTATCTTTAAACAGTTGTGGCAGAGATTAAATGAGTTGACCCACAAAAAGTCTTCATGGCACCATAACAAATCCTCAATAATCATAAGTTATTGTACTCTTAAAACTTCCAGAGATTATCCTGCTGATCATATGCCCCTCCGTGACCCTATTAATTCACTTCAGAGAGCTATGGGTTGCCTGCTCTTAGAATCATCTGGAAGAGAATTTACAAACACTTCAGAAAGTTCTTATTACATCCCATGGCATTTTAAGAAGCAGAGACATTTTCCCCTGGTTTTGACCTCATTCCGCTGCAACACAATCTCATGTCTTCTTTGTGTCTCCTTGTCCTCAAAATGAGACGCAAAGAAGTAAATAAGAGAAGAAGGGCACGGCCCCTGGCCCCTTGCCCATGTGTTCAAGGGATCCACAGCTAGAGACCAGCTCTTTCCCTTCCAAAAGTGGGAAGAGGGTCATGATGTTTTAGAAGCAGATGGTAGTAGTTGAAGAGAAGGGAAGGGAAAGGTGCTATGTCCAAACTTGCCCCTTCACGGGCCGTGGCATCTCATCTTTCCTCTTACAAAGTTCCTTCTAAGGATCTTTTAGCTTAAACTGAATACTGAAGTCCTGTCCCTGGATGAAATTGACAATCCTTATAATGACAGAAAAACTTAAATATCTGGTATTTTTTCCACTGCACATAGAACTTAGGGAGTCTTGAAATATATTGGGGTGTTTTTCTTAAACCCTTTCTTCAAAATGTTTCATTCCTCTGTTTTTAGAAGATAATGACATTCTCCAAGCATGTCAACAAGGTTTGTGAAAGTCTGACTCCTGCTCACACAAATCACATCTGCATCTGCAAAAGCACAGAGAAACACACACACATGTGATTCTGTACATGTTCAAATACACAGGCATCCACAAAACGGCCCTCATGTATGCCTGTCTACACACACACGTATATCAGTTCAGTTCAGTTGCTCAGTCGTGTCCAGCTCTTTGTGACCCCATGGACTGCAGCACACCAGGCTTTCCTGTCCATCACCAGCTCCCAGATCTTGCTCAAACTTATGTCCATCGAGTCGGCTTTGCCATCCACCCATCTCATCCTCTGTCGCCCCCTTCTCCTCCTGCCCTCAATCTCAGCATTAGGGTCTTTTCAAATGAGTCATTTCTTCACATCAGGTAGCCAAAGTATTGGAGCTTCAGCTTCAGCATCAGTCCTTCCGATGAATATTCAGGACTGATTTCCTTTAGGATTGACTGGTTTGATCTCCTTTCAGTCCCAGGAACTCTCAAGAGTCTTCTTCAACACAATAGTTTAGAAACATCAATTGCTCAGCGCTCAGCTTTCTTTATAGTCCAACTCTCACATCCATGCATGACTACTGGAAAAACCGTAGCTTTGATTAGACCGACCTTTGTGGCAAAGGAATGTCTCTGCTTTTTAATATGCTGTCTAGTTTGGTCATAGCTTTTCTTCCAAGGAGCAAGCATCTTTTAATTTCATGGCTTCAGTCACCATCTGCAGGGATTTTGGAGCCCAAGAAAATAGTCTGTCACCGTTTCCTTTGTTTCCTCATCTATTTGCCATAGATGTGATGGGACTGCATCCATAATGGGACTAGATGCCATAATCTTAGTTTTTTGGATGTTGAGTTTTAAACCAGCTTTTTCACTCTCCTCTCACTTTCGTTAAGAGGCTCTTTAGTACTTCTTCACTTTCTGCCATAGGGTGGTGTCATCTTTATATCTGAGGTTATTGATATTTCTCCTGGCAGTCTTGATTCTAGCCTGTGCTTCCTCTAGCTCAGCATTTCGCATGATGTACTCTGCATATGAGTTAAATAAACAGGGTGACAATATATAGCCTTGATGTACTCCTTTCCCAATTTGGAACCAGTCCGTTGTTCCATATCCAGTTCTAATTGTTGCTTCTTGACCTGCATACAGGTTTCTCAGGAGGCAGGTCAGGTGGTCTGGTATTCCCATCTCTTTAAGAATTTTCTGCAGTTTGTTGTGATCCACACAGTCAAAGGCTTTGACATAGTCAATAATGCAGAAGCAGATGTTTTTCTGGAACTCTCTTGCTTTTTCAATGATCTAACGATGTTGGCAATTTGATCTCTGGTTCCTTTGCCTTTTCTAAATCCAGCTTGAACATCTGGAAGTTTTTGGTTCACGTCCTGTTGAAACCTCACTTGGAGAATTATGATCATTATTTTGCTAGTGTGTGAGGTGAGTACAATTGTATGGTAGTTTGAACATTATTTGGCATTGCCTTTCTTTGGGATTGGAATGAAAACTGACCTTTTCCAGTCCTGTGGCCACTGCTGAGAATTCCAAATTTGCTGGCATGTTGAGTGCAGCACTTTCACATTATCATCTTCCAGGATTTGAAAATAGCTCAACTGGAATTCCATCACCTCCACTAGCTTTGTTCATAGTGATGCTTCCTAAGGCCCACTTGACTTCTTATTCCAGAATGTGTGGCTCTAGGTGAGTGATCACACCATCACAGTTATCTGGGTCATGAAGAACTTTTTTGTACAATTCTTCTGTGTATTCTTGCCACCTCTTCTTAATATCTTCTGCTTCTGTTAGGTCCATACCATTTCTGCCCTTTATTGTGCCCATCTTTGCATGAAATGTTCCCTTGGTATCTCTAATTTTCTTGAAGAGCTCTCTAGTCTTTCCCATTCTATTGTTTTCCTCTGTTTCTTTACATTGATCACTGAGGAGGGCTTTCTATCTCTCTTTGCTATTCTTTGGAACTCTGCATTCAGATGGGTATATTTTCCTTTTCTCCTTTGCCTTTAGCTTCTCTTCTTCTCTTTGCTATTTGTAAGGCCTCCTCAGACAACCATTTTGCCTTTTTGCATTTCTTTTCCTTGGGGATGGTCATGATCGCTGCCTCCTGTACAATGTCATGAACCTCTGTCCATAGTACTTTGACACTCTATCAGATCTAATCCCTTGAACCTATTTGTCACTTCCACTATATAATCATAAGGGATTCAATTTAGGTCATACCTGAATGGTCTAGCAGTTTTTCCCTACTTTCTTCAATTTAAGTCTGAATTTGGCAATAAGGAGTTCATGATCTGAGCCACAGTAGCTCTTGGTCTTGTTTTTGCTGACTGTATAGAGCTTCTCCATCTTCAGCTGCAAAGAATATAATCAATCTGATTTTGGTATTGACCACGTGGTAATATCCATGTGTAGAGTCATCCCTTGTGTTGTTGGAAGAGGGTCTTTGCTATGACCAGTGTGTTTCCTTAGCAAAACTCTGTTAGCCTTTGCCCTGCTTCATTTTGTACTCCAAGACCAATCTTGCCTTTTACTCCAGGTATCCCCTGAATTCCTACATGCGTATACCTGCAAGCATTCTGGTTCACAATAGATTGCTGTACTGCAACCTACAACATACAAATGAACAAACAGCAAGTAGTAAAGAGCGCCGTTTCTGCAGCTGTTGGCATATAAGCATACTTCATGTCACTGTGCTTAACTTTACTGCACGTCATTGGAGCCATTTTTCCAACAGCATTTTCTCATTTCATGTCTCTGTGTCACACTCTGATGATTCAGCATTTCAAACTTTTTCATTGTTATGGTGATCTCTGATCAGCGATCTTTGATGTGACTGCTAAGACTCACTAAAAGCTCCAATGATACTTAGCATTTTTTATTAGTAATCAAATATTTTTAAACTGAGCTTCCCTTGTAGCTCAGTTGGTTAAGAATCTGCACGCAGTGCAGGAGACCTGGGTTCGATCCCTGGGTTGGGGAAGATCCCCTGGAGAAAGAAGTGGCAACCCACTCCAGTATTCTTGCTTGGAAAATCTCATGGACACAGGAGCCTGGTGGGCAGCAGTCCATGGGGTCGCAAAGAGTCGGGTGTGACTGAGCGACTAACACTTACTAACACTTATGTACTTTTTTTTAGACTTAATGCTATTTCACACTTAATAGACTGTAGTATAGTGTGAGCAGGAGAAGGCAACGGCACCCCACTCCAGTCCTCTTGCCTGGAAAATCCTATGGACAGAGGAGCCTGGTGGGCTGCAGTCCATGGGGTCATGAAGAGTCGGACACGACTGAGCGACTTCCCTTCCACTTATCACTTTCACGCATTGGAGAAGGAAATGGCAACCCACTCCAGTGTTCTTGCCTGGAGAATCCCAGGGACGGCGGAGCCTGGTGGGCTGCCATCTATGGGGTCGCATAGAGTCGGACATGACTGAAGTGACTTAGCAAATAGTGTAAGTATAACTTTTATATGTACTGGAAAACCAAAAAACCTGAGACTCACTTTATTGTAATAGTGATTTTATTGTAGTGGTCTGGAACCGAGCCCACAGTATCTCCAAGGTCTGCCTGTACCGACATGGAGCGCATATACTAATGCATCTGTGGTGTGACTAATTCACCATCAGGTGTGGGGACAAGGAAGAAAAGTGCATCTTTTTAGGGAGGATCAGAAATCTGGTTGAATTTCTAAATGTGCTGGATTCCCCCATCTCCTCCTTTTGTTCCTGGCTCTCAAGGGAAATGACTGAGCTTTGAACAGAATTGGGACTGGAGGATTATTCAGATATAACTCAGAATAGCAGATCCTTAAACATGGGGCCCTTGAGAGAGTCCTATGAAGTCTAAGCAATGTCCACTATGAAAAGAGTAATAAATAACTCCACCACTGGAAACAAGTGTCCAGAAAACAGCAAGTTTATCCTGTACCAGAGCCAAGGAAACCAGGTGCCGAGTACACCCCAGGGGGAAGGGGTGGGCAATGCAAGCACAGACTGTGACCTGTTGTAAGAGGGAGACCAGAGGCAGGAAGGGAGGAAAATCTGAGTCTATAACCTTTCTTTTTATATAAGCCAGACTCATACATTTTCTTTATTTCAGCTGGAACTCACATCACAGCTGCTCTATTTACTTACCTACCGACCACATACCTTAGAACAAGTTCTATTCAGAAGGAAACCAGGCAGAGCTGAGAAAATATTTCCTCACCCAGCTCCTCAGCTCTGTCGTCTGAGGAGAACATCTGACCCAGATGCCCTTCAAGTAAGAAAATACTGTACCCCCGCTCGCTGAGCAGAGGAGGGTGCATGGAAAAGGTGCGGAAAATGGCAGGCTCCCGAGGCAGGCTCATGCGGGACTTGTTCTAACTGACTCCCTCAGGCCCGTGGAGTCCAGTGGGGAGCTGGTGAATGTTCACCAGCTACTTCTTGGGCTGGGGGTTGGGGCTGATTCGTAGTGTCTGTTGATTCCCATGGCTCGTTTGGAACTGCCAGAATGAAGGCCTTAAACATGAGTTGGGAAGGGAGGCACTGACACTTCTACCATCAGATGCGCTCGATGCACACAACCTCCAGAATGTAAGTAATCATAAAATACGGTCAGATAGTTAGTAGGTGATGAGTCTTCAGTGTTCGTTGCTTTTGTTTCTGTCTTGTGGTTTTTTGTGTTTTTTTTTTTTTTTTTTTTTTGGCTGTGCTGCGTGACTCGTGGGATCCAAGTTCCCCAACCAGGGATTAAGCCTGGGCCCCGGCAGTAAAAGAGCCAGGTCCTAACCACTGGACTGCCAGGAAATCCCCACCTTTGTTTTTTAATGTGACGTAATTGTCAGTTTGTATAATTTAACTTCAAATGATGTAGCATGCCTTTAAAAACCTGCTCACAAAGTTCTGGAAAATTGAACAGTTAGTCCTCGCAGGCCAGTGCAGGCTGCTTGTAGGGCGCCACTGATGGGATCCCTCTGTAACTTAGAGGCGGGGAATAAATGCGCTGGTGTTAAAAACCACTCCCTCTAGAAGCAAAGGCCACATCGCCAGGGGAAAGGTTTAGAGTGGGTTCTGTTTCCTTAAGGAGATTCAGTCTTCAGAAGACAGAACAGACGACTGCTTGCGGGAGAACAGAGGTTGAAAAACACCGCGTGGGTTTCTTCCTGTTGCTCTACCCACTGTGAGCGCTTGGCACCTGAGCGGGGGTTCCTCCTCACCCAGGCAGTGCTTGATTGTGCGTGCTTCAGTTTGCATAGTTGAGGTTGACAACTTCTAGTCTTACTCCCTTCAGATCCATGGGCTGTGAGTATCATTCTCTGGCTGGGGTTCCCCAGTACTATCTAGGTCTCAGACCTTGGCCGTTTTCGCTGCAGGATCCTGGAGTTTCTGCGGCTATGTGCTTTTCCTTGTAACTCCCTGGACCCTGCCTGCAGGAGCTGGGATGCAACTTGTCTCCCAGAGCTCTCCTGTGGGAAAACTTTATGCATAAGAGAAACTGCATTTTACTTGGCAGCTGGGGTCAAGGGAAGCTACACACCTACCCCCGCCTCTGTCCTACCGTTAGCCCCTCTCTCTCCTGCAGCATCAATTATTTCCTCTCCACTCGATCAAAACTAAATTTCTTATAAGACTTCTCTCCCTCCCTCTCTCTGTCCTTCTCTGCCCCTCTCCCTGCTTCAGGCCAGAAGCTCCCCGGGGCAAAGGCCTGGTGATCAGCTTATCCTCTGTGCTTCCGCCTTGTGCATCTCATCTCCCCCTCTCTTACCAGGTTGCCTCCGTCTCCAAGGCTGTAGCTCAAGGAGGAGGACGAGATGTAAGAAGCAAGAAAATTCTTACTTTAGTCGCTCAGTCATGTCCAGCTCTTTGCGACCCCATGGACTGTAGCCAGATACTTCTCTGTCCATGGGATTTTCCAGGCAAGAATATGGGAATGAGTTGCTATTTCCTTCTCCAGGGGATCTTCCCCACCCAGCAACTGAACCTGGGTCACCCACGTTGCAAGCAGACTACCATCTGAGCCACTGGGATAGGCCCAGTTCTTTAGTATAGTATAATGCTGATATTTGCTGTCTTTAGCTGGCTTTCTTCTCTTGGGTCTAACGTACATTTTTTGGTGATGCTCTGTTGGGACCCTGTGACGCCAGCTTCCCTGATACAGATGGTGCCTTTCCTCCAGCTGCCTATTTACCACGCCTCCCTTAGCTCATGACTATCCTTGGGTCCACACCACACATACTCTCGTTGGGGTTTCAAGGCTCCTTCAGGCAGTCATCCCGGCAGGCTCTCTATATGAAGTTACAGGCCACCTTCCCTAGCCCTGTTCCACTGTTTCGGTCCCAACAGTGAACCGTCAGAGTAAGGGGCACGCTGTTGCAGCTCAGTCACAAAGTCGTGTCCAACTCTTTGCAGCCCCGTGGACTGCAGCACATCAGGCTCCCCTGTCCTTCACTATCTCCTAGAGTCTGCTCAAACTCATGTCCATTGGGTCAGTGGTGCTATCTAACCATCTCATCCTCTGCCACCAAAGGGGCATGGACACCCTCCAATTTCTGTTTCTCCATGGCCAATCCTCCTGGGTTCCTGTGTATGTTTCTTGAGGCAACTTGAATAAGCCTCTTTTCCTTGCCTCCAAAAGTTCACCTAGGGAACTTTCCAAAACTAGATTTTCCTCTCCTCGAATGCTTCTCTGTAGCACTGCCCCCTCTAGCAACACCTGATTTCATCCCATTCAGTCCTGCCCTGCAAAGCCGGGCCAGGGAACAGCCAAGGGAGGCATCAAGCACAGGAACTAAAACCTGAAACCAGCAACAACTCAGGAAATTTCAGGACTCCAACAGACTAGTTGGAACCTCTTTGCCTAGTGTTTCCTGATTGCGCATGCTCAGTCACTCAGTCGTGTCCGACTCTTTGTGACCCCATGGACTGTAGCCTGCCAGGCTCCTCCGTCCATGGGATTCTCCAGGCAAGAATACTGGAGTGGGTTGCCGTTTCCTCCTCCAGGGGGCCTTCCCCAGCCAGGGACAGAACAGGCATCTTCTGTATCTCCTGCCTTGGCCGATGGGTTCTTTACCACTGAGCCACCATTACTTGACAGGAAGTCATTATGTCTAAATGACACTGAAGGGTGGGGGTCAGAACCTTCTGGAGGCTGGTGAAATGAGAGGAGCACAGCTTCCCCCAGACCATCTTCGCAGAGGCATTCCTAAAAGGCACTTCATTTCCTGGGTTAGAGCAGATACTGAGCTCTTTCTTGGGACAAGTGTTAGTTTCCCCTTGCAGGCCAGAAGGACACTGCTTGTTCCTCAGGCCCTTTTCTACTGGTTTTATTTCCTTCTTCTTCCTCCTCTTTTTGGTTGCATTAACCCTAAATCTACTCCATGATCTTTAGCAGTTTTTGTCTTTTCTAGTCTCTTTCTTGATGGGAGGGTACTTTCTCTGCCTGTCTATATCTATCTTTTCTGTTCTTGTTTGTTTACTATGGACATTTATCCTTTTATTATCTTCTTGCTACTGTGTTTTTGTTCCTTTGATGGTCTTAGCTTCTATTTGCCTTTATTTTTCATATCATTTACTTTTTGTACATAATAGTACTTTGTTTCCTTGTAAAATATTTAAGGTTTTAAGGGTTTTATTCTTAAGGATCTTTTTTTTCTGTTTTATATTTTTCCAACTTCTGTTCCTGGCTTTAAATTGTCATTTTAATTTTCTTCTCTTCCTGTTTTTAAAATTTATATTTATATAAATTTATATTTATATATTTATATTTATTTAAAATATATAAAATATATTTTTATACATATTATTTATATTTATATTTGATGATTTGTTTCTGTCATAGCCAGCAAGGGAGGGGGGTGGAGTTGCAGGAATGATGGCAGTAGGAAGAGGCTGCACATGCGAGGGGATGATGGGCAACCATGCTCCAGTCCTTCTGGGCTACTCAGCAGCCATCCTCAGGACTTGCTGAAACGACTCCCCATTGTTCTGTAACTGACATTTGTCTTGCTTTGGGCCATCCCAGCGTCTTTTGAGCCTCTTCCTGGTATCTCTAGGGTATCAGCTTTCTGTCTCACACTTGTCACCACAGTGCTGTGAAACCCCAGGATGCTCTGCACTGGGGTACTACATCCGCGTTCCAAGCAGGAGGAAGGGGGGAGGGCTTGAGTCTGTGAAAGAAGCACAAGCTTCCCCATGAATCCCCCACCCTCTTCTGCCTTTGTCTCACTGGCTAGAACTTGCATCCTTAGCTCTAAGGGAGTCTTGGGTAGTGAGAATAATATAGAAGCCTCTAACTCTGTCGAAGTGTTTACATTTTTTTTGTCTTAAAATAATGTCAAACTTAGGGAAAAGTTGCAAGCATGGTATAAAAACCTCTTTTCCCTGAACTGCTGAGAGTAAGTCGCTGACTAATGCTCCAGAACCCCTGAAAAATTTAATGTGTGTTTCCTACAAAAAAGCAAGGGGGTGTGCAGATATCTGCCTCCATATTGTATAACTACAATACAGTCATAGAGATCAGAAAATTAACATTGGTATAGTACCATCTTTTTCTTAGTTGATTTTTTAAATTTAAATTTATTTATTTTAATTGGAGGCTAATTACTTTATAATATTGTATTGGTTTTGCCATACATCAACATGAATCCGCCACGGGCATACACATATTCCCCATCCTGACCCCCCCCCCTGCCAACCTCCCTCCCCATACCATCCCTCTGGGTCATCCCAGTGCATGAGCCCTAAGCATCCTGTATCCTGCATTGAACCTGGACTGGCAATTCGTTTCTTATGATATTATACATGATTCAATGCCATTCTCCCAAATCATCCCACTCTGTCCCTCTCCCACAGAGTCCAAAAGACTGTTCTATACATCTGTGTCTCTTTTGCTGTCTCGCATACAGGGTTACCGTTACCATCTTTCTAAATTCCATATATATGCGTTAGTATACTGTATTGGTGCTTTTCTTTCTGGCTTACTTCACTCTGTATCCTAGGCTCCAGTTTCATCCACCTCATTAGAACTGATTCAAATGTATTCTTTTGAATGGCTGAGTAACACTCCATTGTGTATATGTACCACAGCTTTCTTAGCCATTCATCTGCCGATGGACATCTAGGTTGCTTCCATGTCCTGACTATGATAAACAGTGCCTTGATGAACATTGGGGTACATGTGTCTCTTTCAATTCTGGTTTCCTTGGTGTGTATGCCCAGCAGTGGGATTGCTGGGTCATAAGGCAGTTCTATTTCCAGTTTTTTAAGGAATCTCCACACTGTTCTCTGTAGTGGCTGTACTAGTTTGCATTCCCACCAACAGTGTAAGAGGGTTCCCTTTTCTCCACACCTAGTACCACCTTTTAATCCCTAGGTACTGTTAATGTTTTGCTATTTGTCCCCAAAATCTTTATAGCAAAATTGTCCAGTTCGGCACCACATGCTGTGTTTAGCTGCTGCTTCTCTTTAGTCTCTTCCTTCTAGACCAGTTCCTTGGTTTTTCTTTGCCTTTCACAGCTTGGTCTCTTTTGAAGATTATAGGTTAGTTATCTTGTTTCCTCCTGATTATTTTCAAGTTGTGCGTCTTCAGCAGGAATGTCACAGGGGTGATCTGTGTTTCTTTCTTTGCACCCTAACAGGTGAGGCTTGATTTCAGTTTGTCCCATTACTGAAGGGGCTTTCATTACTTATATTGGTGTCCGCTGGGCTTCTCCAGCTATTGCATTTTTCTTTTTTCCTTTGTAACTAAAAAATTATTTTATGATTGCAATTCTATGGACAGTGCTTTGAAACACTCAGATATCCCATTGTTCCTCTGACATTTAATTAATTTAGACCAGAAGTCAACAAACCCTTTGTGTAAAGAGCTAGAGATATTACTATCTAGTAAATATTTTTAGTGGGCCAGGAAGCCAAGTTGAGGATATTATGTAGGTACTTTCATAATGAGAGGAAAAAAAGTTTCAACAACATTTTCACTGATGAAATTAAAAATATAATTATTGAGTCCAATTTTTTTGTAGTGCAGATCTCCTAGTGAGAATGGAATTCTTTGGAGGGTGGGGGGAAGTTAGATTTACTTGGGGTTCAAGGTCAGTATTCCCAATTACCAAATTGATTGCAAATGTTCCTCTGAAAAATCGTTCGGAGCCTGGGGGCTGTACAAAATCAGTCAGTGGGCTGGACTTTGTCTGCAAACCATAGTCTTCAGATTCGTGGATCTGCCTTTTACTCAGTGGGTCAGAATCTGTTGCTAACATGTGTTTTGAAGTTGAAATCGTCTCTTAGTTGACTGGTACAAGCCCCTCTGAGCTGGCCTCTGTGTCCTTTTTCCATATCCCTACCATTCTTTAAGCACTTCCTTGCCTTTGGCACAAGATCCCCCTTTGCACCAGCCTTGAAAGCAGCCGTAGATTCACAGAGCCCTAGTGTCCTTCAGCTAAGAATGAGACTCAGAAGCTGAGCTCCAGGTGCCAGGTGTGTGCATTGCTCCTGGGATGTCACTCTTCCCAGGCCCAGAGCTGGGATATACGTGTGTGTTTACCAATGCTTCCTATTCCAATATATCACCACAGGAGTAGACCCTGATACTGGGGAAGATTGAAGGCGGGAGATGAAGGGGACAACAGAGGATGAGATGGCTGGCTGGCATCACCAACTCGATGGGCATGAGTTTGAGTAAACTCCAGGGGTCGGTGATGGGCAGGGAGGCCTGGCGTGCTGCAGTCCATGGGGTTGCAAAGAGTCAGACACAACAGAGCAACTGAACTGAACAGAATTGAAGCAGTACCAGTCTGAGGACTCAACTCTGCGTCCCGTGAGTTAGGAGATCCTTCCCATCTGGTGAATGGGAGCAAGAACCCACTTTCCTGAGCTGTGTTAGCAAAGGGGATTGTTCTACCTTCTCCTTCAAGTAGTTATTTCCCTAGCCTCGGGCAGTTTCCTCCTGTGCACCTACCGGTCAGCACTCAGGTTAAAACAAGGGAATCCTCTGCAGGTCTCTGAAACTCTCTATGTGTAACTCTTTGCTCTCCAGCTCTCCTTCGCACAGTCTGGCCAACTTGAGATTCCGAAACTGAACACTGATCCTTAATTCAGGGACCACGTCATAGGTTTCTCTTCTCTCAGAAGTCATTATCCTATGCTGTCTGTTGTCCAAACTCTGAAAACCATTATTTGATATATTTTGTCAATTTTTTAAAAGTTGTTTAAGGTGTGGAGGGGGGCACCAAGTCCAGTCCTCGTTACTCCATTACAGACAGAAATGGAAGCCTGCATGATCTTTACTTGCCTGCTTGTCTGCAGCACCAAGGACTTAGAAAAAAAATTTTAAGGTAACAATACATATTTGCAGAAGTAGATTGACAAAATTCTAAGACATCAGTACAGCGATCCAACTTGACCACCACCGTGACCCCCTCAATAGACGGTGTTCCTGGGGATGACTCCTCCTATGGGGAGGACCAAGTTGAGTACACAGCACAGGAGACAGCCTATGGTTAGTGAGAAATTTCTGCCCATTTTCCCACTCAGATCCTAACAGACTGTAGTAATAACAGTCTGCTTTCATTTACTATTACGATCACATTTACAATATATAGTAAATGAGTGTAATGTTATCACCGAGGAAATCCTAAAATTGCTTAAAATACAATAATATCTCCTATTTGAAAAACAAAACAAAACTCTCTCCCTCCCTCCCTACTCCAGCTGTTGTCCAACTTCTCTGTTCTTTACAAATAAATTTTTGAAAGAGCTCCCTACACTTGCCCTGCCGTCTTCTCTCTCTTACATCCTGTCTGTCAGACTCTGGCTTCACCATTTCACTGAAACGGGCCTTGTCAGGGTTCTCGTCCTCTGTGCCGCAGACCCGGTAATTGCTCCACGTTTCTTGTCTTCTGCAGCTTCTCATTTGGGCATAAATTATCATGCCCTCTTTCTCGAAGCCTTCCTCTCCTTTGGCCTTTGGGAAATCACTCTCATCACTCTTTCCCTCAGTTCAGTTCAGTTCAGTTCAGTCGCTCCGTCGTGTCTGACTCTTTGCGACCCCATGGACTGCCGCCCACCAGGCTTCCTACCTCACCGGCAACTCGGTCTCTTTTGCGAGTTCCTCCTCATCTTCTGACTTTTTTTAAAACCCATACTTGCTACCTAAATGGTCCATCAAGTCCATTCATATATTGATGATTTCCAGCTTTACGCCCCTGTTTCCACCCCCGTCCTGCATTAACTATTCTCTTCAACTGTCTACATGTTACACTTCTCTAAGAAAGCTGAGCGCCGAAGCACTGATGCTTTGGAACTGTGGTGCTGGAGAAGACTCTTGAGAGTCCCTTGGACTGCAAGGAGATCCAACCAGTCCATCCTAAAGGCGATCAGTCCTGGGTAATCATTGGAAGGACTGATGTTGAGGCTGAAACTCCAATACTTTGGCCACCTGATGTGAAGAGCTGACTCCTTTGAAAAGACCCTGATGCTGGGAAAGATTGAAGGTGAGAGGAGAAGGGGACGACAGAGGATGAGATGGTTGGATGGCATCACCGACCCAATGAGCATGAGTTTGAGTGAACTCCAGAAGTTGGTGATGGACAGGGAGGCCTGGCGTGCTATAGTCCATGGGGTCGCAAAGAGTCAGCACGACTGAGTGACTGAACTGACTGACTGACTGGATATTTAATAGATATCATTAGACAAGTCTCAAACTAAACTTGATCTTTCCCCAAAAATCTATGTATCTTGTAGTCCTCAATAAATGGCATCACCACCCTACCATTCAGGAAGAAAAAATTGGGGGCTAGTCTTTGCTTCTATCACATTCATATGTAATCCATCAGCAACTTGTGTCAGCTCCACCTTCAAGTCCAATAATTTATTACCACCTCCACCAGGACACTGTAGTGGAAACTGCCACCAAATTCTCCAACAGCTTCTTACTTCACATTGAGTAGATGCAGTGTCCGCCGTGGCTCACAAGGCCGTTCGTGATTAACCCCAGCTGCTCGTTTGTCTCCCGCTCTCCGCCTTTCACTCTGGTTCCGCCACTCACCTCCCTCGCACTCTCCTCTTGCTCACCGGCACCTGCTAGGTCGCTCTTTGCAGAGCGCTTTTCCCTCAGCCATCCCCATGGCTTGCTCCATCCCTGCATTCAGGTCTCTCTTCAAATATGACCTTTTCAAAGAGACTGAATTATCTCGTTTGCCTTACTCATCTTTAAACATTTATGACCATTTGCCAAGTTGTGGATTAAGAAGTCATGCATCTCCCCACAGCCCGACTAGAATGACAGCGTGACTGAGAATCACTATCACGGGCTATATAATAAATTATGTTAAAAACAGAAAAGTACCTGAGGAGAGCGATTAACAGGATCCAGTGCATTAGAGAAGTCCTAACCGGTACGGACTGGAAAGTAACTATTGGATTGGGCAGCTGGAAGGACTCGCGACATTGAGGACAGTTTGTGCAGGTTGTTGTTGGCTGGAGCCACCAGACTGCAGTAGATTGGTGACATCCTTTCCTTCATAGCCTCCTAGTTCTGGCCTCAAAAAACTCTACCTCAGCCTTCACAGCTCTCAGTCCTAAGAGTCGCATGGCCATAGGCGTGTCCGGAACATCCCCATGGGGCATCATCGGTCTCTGCTCTCCAGCAGGGCACCGTCTGGTGGAGGAGGGTCCAAGGAGCTCCCAATAAGATGGTGTGTGTGTGTAGAAATAATAATCATTAAAAAACAACAAATGTGAAAAAGAAAACCAGGACTGCACCTGAAGTCAATGAACACGTGCTGAAGGGATGCCTGGGAGAAGAGGCTGACTCTGGAAAGCAGGCAGGGACACCCCACGGGCTCTGCCGCCCCGGGACCGACTGGGGCAGGACGTCCAGAATTCATAGCCCATCAGCCCTGCAGGGCTCAGGGCCCTGACCCCTTTGGAAACTGCTCTCTTCTCTGACAGCAGAGGCTCTCTCCTCGGAGGCCTAGGGCAGGCAGGTTTCCCTGGGAGACGTGCTCTGGTGCCCTGCAGTCAGGATGATGGATGAGGAGGTAAGAGCTGCTCGGGGCCGCTGAGACCAGTGGGGCTGAGCAGGGAGAGAAACATGGTTGTGACACAGCTTTGTGTGTAGAAACTGATGAAGGCCGAAAGGCAGAACCCTAGGGAGCACCAGGGTCAACAAGAGGGGTGCAAGAAGAAGGGAGAGAAGGGCTGTCAGAAAAAGATGGAGAAAACAGGAAACGTAAGGACTGTTTCACCCTGAGAGAGCAGGGACTGCTGAAAGCTCTAGAGAGGTGCTCGCTGTAAGATCTAGAAACACCTTCTTTAGATTTGATCATTAGCAGATCCCTGAGGAAGTTAGGGAGAGCAGTATCAGTAGATAGGAAGAGGCAGAAAGCACATTTCAGTGGGCTGAGCAGCAAATGAAAAGTGAGGCAGGGGATACAAGGTCAGTGGGGTGTCTGGTTTAGTGAATAAAAATATAAAATGCAGTTAAATTTAATTCATCTGAAATTTGAATTTCAGATGAACAATAAATAGTATTTTTAGTGTTACTATAATAAACCAATTATTTGCCGTTTACCTGAAATTCAAATTTAACTGGATGTTTTCTGTTCTGTGAGACAATCCTGCTTCTCGCTCAAGCAGTGTGGCCGGGAAAGAAGAAGAGTGCCAGGGCCGTAGCTGGAGGGCACCCAGGTCAGCGGAAAGTCGTGTCTAGGTGGGACTGTCTGACACGCAGAGCAGACAGCAGCACTGCCTGTGGTCTGTAAGTAGACTGAAGGGAAAAGCTTGTGGTGGGAGAGGCTGAAAGACACAGTCGGCGGGGCGGAGGGAATAACTGATTATGTGAATCATGGGCCTCTGGAACAAGACATCACTTCTCACCGTAAGAAGCAGACAGTCCCTCCCCAGCCCCCCAACCCACAAAACAATTTTCCAGCTTTAATTTGTAAGTGGCTTCCTGCTATTTTGAAACTGTTGAACTGTGGGCCTCATATGGGATCTTGTTAGTAATTTTTTTTCTCTTTTGTTCTTTTTCTTGGTGTTTTAATGGACCACCACAGCAGCAAACATTTTTCTAAACAGATTAATCCACTTTGTCAACTTCAGTTCTCAAAGTCCCATCACCAGAGCAAATCATTTTTGATGACTAGCTTCCATTTCCATTTCAGGGCACAAGACTGGGTTTTTGAAGCAAATGGATCAGATCAGTGCTGTAACCCAGCTCCTTGTTCCTCTTTCTCTGTGTTTAACCTCACTGAGAATGGTGACTGTCAAAGTCTTGATGATGAACTAATGATATCATTGGAGTCATCACGTGACATACTCAGCAGCTGGTTTTCTTCTTTATACCTAATTCCAGGGTCACATCTGGTTTGGAAAACTGGAAAACTGCTGTCTTTTTGTTTATTTTTATTTATCTTCCTCTAAATCCTGAGATTTCTGCCAGGTTGCTAGCCTTCATGACTCTTGCTTCTGTGCTTATGTGACAGAAAGAAAAACCACCCCCTGTCCTCCAATCCGAGCCCTAAGCCTGTCTGGTCTTGGCCGAGCCCACCAAGCCTAATCCTTCATGGGCTGTAGGCATGAGGCCCCACAGCAGAAGCAGCGCTGTGGTCTCCACTGCTTTTCCTAAGAATGTCCCTGAATGCTGTTGGGATGTTAGCAATGCCTCTTCCTCACAAGGGTCTCTGAGACTTTCAATAAGAAAAAAATTACAACATAGGGATATACAAATTCCTTTTTTCCCCAAATTTCTTGTTCTATATTACCTTCAAAGCAAGAGTTTACCAGCTTTGTGTTGACGGAGCGCCAGTGGACTGCCCACAGCACTGCTTGTTTTGTTTCTGATCAGCTCCAGGTGTCAGCAGAATCCATGCTAAGTGGAGAGCAATCGCTTTGAACAGACATTGTCAAGATAACCCATAACTCTGTCTTTTGCTTCCTCTTTCTAAATGTTCTAGTTGGAGATTGGTTGTCTTTGACATCTGGAATTCAAGACTGGTTGGGGATATGTCTGGGACCTGATCTCAGATGAAATATCTCCACCCAGTTAATGAATAATTTAAAACTTTTTCTATGGTGCTTATCCCAAAAGGAAGACAAGTGCAGAGTGGGCTGGAGCTAAAGCTGGGGCCAAGACAGGACATGAAAGGGATTGATCAAAGTATTTGCAGAATTTTAAGCAGGCTTGGTACAAACAGGCCCCTCTGTTGACTGCCGTCCTTTGCTAAGCTCACCAGGGCACCAGGGTGGCATGGCTCAGTTCAGGGGGGATGTCTCTGGGAATATGTGGCCTAAATCATCTTATCTGGAGGTTGAAGACCTCAGACTGTTCAAGCCAGAAAGGACTTTGAAGTCCTACAGCCCAGGAGCACCAGACTTTTAATTTCATGGTCTGTTAGGACTTGAGGGTGGGGGGGGGAATAAGGCTGAAAATAACAGGCGGTCAAGCTTTATTTTGCTAGTTGAGCAAATAAAATACTCATCTTCCATCATCATTTCAGAGAAAGACACTTTAACATAAAAATATGAAAGACTCATTCTCTTACTCTTAACATAAAGAATATGTCCCAGTTCTTTCCCAGAAAGTCAGTGTCAAGCTTACAACGTTACATCAATATATTGGGACACATATGTGCTTGTGTGTGGATGCACATGAATCCAAATGCATACACACTTATCATCATCCATCTTCAGTTCAGTTTCAGCTCAGTCGCTCAGTCGTGTCCGACTCTTTGCAACCCCATGAATCGCAACACGTCAGGCCTCCCTGTCCATCACCATCTCCCGGAGTTCACTCAGACTCACATCCATCGAGTCCGTGATGCCATCCAGCCATCTCACCCTTGGTCTTCCCCTTCTCCTCCTGCCCCCAATCCCTCCCAGCATCAGAGTCTTTTCCAATGAGTCAACTCTTCGCATGAGGTGGCCAAAGTACTGGAGTTTCAGCTTTAGCATCATTCCTTCCAAAGAAATCCCAGGGTTGATCTCCTTCAGAATGGACTGGTTGGATCTCCTTGCAGTCCAAGGGACTCTCAAGAGTCTTCTCCAACACCACAGTTCAAACACATCGATTCTTTGGTGCTCAGCTTTCTTCACAGTCCAGCTCTCACATCCATACACGACCACTGGAAAAACCATAGCCTTGACTAGACGGACCTTAGTTGGCAAAGTAATGTCTCTTCTTTTGAATATACTATCTAGGTTGGTCATAACTTTTCTTCCAAGGAGTCATCCATCTTAGTTTTTCTTTATCACACAGACAGCTGTAGTGTGCTAACTGAGTACATGGACTCTGGGGCCAGAACACCTGAGCTCAGACAGAGGCTCCACTACTCATGGTCTGAAGAACCTCAGATGAATTATTTAGCTAATCTAAGCCTTGGTTTCATCACCTATTAAGAAAAGATGATTACACACTTTTCTGGGGTCATTATTAGTTTTAAATGAGCTAATATGTCTCTTGAAAGTCCCTTGGACTGCAAAGAGATCCAACCAATCCATTCTAAAGGAGATCACCCCTGGGATTTCTTTGGAGGGAATGATGCTGAAGCTGAAACTCCAGTACTTTGGCCACCTCATGCGGAGTTGACTCACTGGAAAAGACTCTGATGCTGGGAGGGACTGGGCAGGAGGAGAAGGGGATAACAGAGGATGAGATGGCTGGGTGGCATCACCAACTTGATGGACGTGAGTCTGAGTGAACTCTGGGAGTTGGTGATGGACAGGGAGGCCTGGCATGCTGCGATTCATGGGGTCGCAAAGAGTCGGACACGCCTGAGCGACTGAACTGAACTGAACTGAATATGTGAGAAACGCTTGGCACAAATGAAATACCCAGTAAATAGCAGTCATTACTATTATATTTCCACAGACAAGGAAGTCTTCATAAACTGGCCTCTGGAGAAGGCTGAGAGAGCAAATCTTTCCTCTTCCAGATAAGGAAAAACACCCAGAGTAGAAGCAACTTGTGCAGCTAAGGTCCATGGACAGTTACTGAACACACTGGGTAACTTGAGTAGAACTCAAGCCTATTGACCAAGTCTGATGTATCTCTGAAGTTTCCTAGAGAAAAAAACAAACTGAATTTGGCAAATGGATGGACTCAGTGGGCATTTATACAGGGTCTGGAGGGATGGGCAGGGAGCTGGCACTTTAGTTTGGCACAATGAGGTCAGTCGAGAGCCACCAGGAGGAAGTCTGGCCACTGCAGCCTTACTTTCTCTTTCCTCAGCCCCAGAGAAGAGCAGGACTGGGTTCCAGCCCGGGGTGGGGTGGCGGAGTCCCCTGAGAGACAAGAGCAGGTAAGGAGCAGCGCGCCTCCCCACGTCCCCTCCTCCTTCCCTCAGTCCTGCCTCGGGCCCCTCGCTGAGCCCCTCGGGTGCCAGCACTCACAGCCCTGCTGGGGCCCCCTTCCGCTGCAGGAGGGTCCACTCTCCCATCACCAGTCACAGGGAGGTGCCCTGACACTCTGGTTTGTGTTGGCTGTTGTGATTTGGGGGCTATTCCCTGTTTCCTAGGCCTTGGTGAGGGCCACTGGGTCAGGCAGGCTTGTATCAGTGGTTGGTGACAGACCCTTGTCAGCAAGGCTGCTTTTCGATTTCAAGAGGTCAGGCTGCCTGAGGCAGGCTCTTTCAGCCTCTCCGCTCCATCATCCTTTGCTTATGACTTTCATCCTCATGATCACCTCCTGATCACACGCTCCAAGCAGGAACGAGAATAGAGACAAGGATAAAAAGGAAGGGGTGGCCCAGTGTCAGAAAAGCTGAACTTTCTCACAGAAGCTCCAGCAGCTTCTACAGATGCCTCATTGCTCAGAGCTGGGTCACAGCTCCCAGATGCAAGAGAGGCCAGGAATGGCCATGTTGCGTCTGGGCAACAAACTGTGATTTATTAGTAAAGCAAGGATGGATAGTGGGTGAGAAACGTCATCTGCCGGGAAGGCATAGCTAGAATACAATTGAGCCTTTGTTTCTCTTTATCTCTAAAGTCTGCTTCACCAGGTCACATTTGAAGGAAGTCTTACACCAGCTCCAGAAACCTGAACTTTTATATGGGTCTTTACTGAAACCTCCATGCACGTGTGATCAGACACCCAGCCAGCCTTCTTTACAAATCTCCTATACTTCATCCGCCTCCTTCCAGTACTGTTCCAATCCCTCTCTCTTCCTAAACAACGTCAAACAGCCTCTCCTCACTCACGCCTACCACCCCCCTCCTCGGTTTCCATGTTTCCCTTCATTGGTCTGTGCGCCCTTTCTGGTGGAAATCTATTTGATCTCTGGGCTTTCACAAGTCTAGGGGAGATTCCCTGGTGGCTCAGACAGTAAAATCCTCTGCTTGCAATGCTGGAGACCCGGTTCAATCCCTGGGCCGGGAAGATCCCCTGGAGAAGAAAACAGCAACCCACTCCAGGACGCTTGCCTGGAAAATTCCATGGATGTAAGCTACAGTCCATGGGGTCACAAAGAGTTGGTCACGACTGAGCGACTTCGCTTTCACTTTTTCACTTTCTACTCAATACCCCTATAAGCACAACCACGGCTGAAAACAAAGAATCTGGGAGATATTGAAGCCTGTGGCACACCCTTTTCTATTTTCTCTGCTCCCCAGGTAATGAGTGAGCCAGTATAAACTCCAGCCCTGCTTACAGACACACCACACCCTGGCAGACACTGTCAGGGGCCACTGAGCCCCTCTCTGCGCCTCGGAGAACCACCCCCTGCCCTCCCCTCGGCCTCCTGCTCTCCTTACTCTCAGTTTTAGTCCAAATTTCCCCTCTCCCCATTCGTATCTATCCTGTTGGTTTTAGTCCAATAATTTTTATCTGTCCCTTCAAAGGCTCGCTTCAGATCGACTCTGAGTGTTCTCTCAGTTAACCTCCTGCCTCCAAGTCAGTCAGTCCACAGTGCTGTTCTGAAAGTAAGCCCTTGGCTTATATTGAATTGTCCAAAAACCTCATTTGAGTTTTTCTGTGAGATGTTATGGAAAAGCTTGAACAAATTTTTTGCCCACCCCAATCTTATTTTTATCTGACTTGTTATTCAGCTTTTGGATCAGAAGCCTGTTTTCTTTAGAGCTGCTCTCTCTCCACCACCAGGCTCTGAGCCGCCTGAGGGTAAGGGGAGGGCCTGGGTCTGCATCAACCCCTCAGAACAGGGCTTTGCTCTCTTTCTCCCCAGCACGCGGGCTTTGGGCACCTCCCACGTGTCAGGCGCTGAGGTAGGTGCCGCAGACAGAAGGCAGACAGAGTCCACGGCCTGCCTCCTCCGGTCCTCTTCCTCCTCTCCAGATGGTGCTCCACCCGATCCATCAGGCCAGCTGACCGCTGCCCCGCTGAGGCGAGGGGGCGCTGGGGTTCCGCTCCAGGGATGAGCCCCAGCACCGTCTCCTGGGCTCAGGTGTGTGCCGCTCTGGCAGCTCCAGGGATGAGCCCCAGCGCCGTCTCCCGGGCTGCAGGTGTGTGCCGCTCTGGCAGCTCCCTCACGAGTCCCCAGGTTTCCTGCCCATATCCCTGCCTCCAGCTCCAGTGTTGCTGTTGGCTCTGCTGCCTGCCTGCAGTGCGGCCAGCGACTGGAGGAGCTTTTCTTCCAAAGGAGGGCAGTCAGCTGAATTTCCAAATCCCAGATTTTTTCCACTTCAAATTTTCTCCTTTTCTCTTTTGCCCAAATAACACGTTCATTTTGTAGGAAAGGATGGGGCCGTTCTTCCAGGGGTTGAAGACTGTATGAGGAATACCTGGGAGATGGGCAGGGCTCAGCCAAAGTTCTCCTGTTGGAAGGGAAGGCAGGACTGAGCAATGGAGAGGGCTGTTGATTCCCCAAGGAAGATGGGGGGATGAGGTCAAGGCTTTCCTCCTCCTCCCCACTCTCCTCCACAGTTCCTCCGGCCCATTCCCTTCCTTCTGTCTTCTTTCTCTTGCTTCCTGCCTGTTTTTTCCTCTCTCTCTCCTTCCTCTTTGTTTCTGCACTCATTTGTCCATGCATTCTCTCAGCGGGCATTTCTTTAGCTGCTGCTGTATGTCAGACACTGTGCTGTAAGCTGGGAATGCAGAGGCCAAAAGTCAAAGCTCAAGGCTCTAAGGCCTGCAGGGGGTGGGGCACCCAGATGACAGGCTGGGTGAGGAGTGACAGTGGGCAAAGGGAGGTAACTGGTAAGTCTCCGAGTCTATTCAGAGGCTTAGACGGTACATCTAAAGCAAGGGAAACTGGGATCAAGGAGACAAGACTCAGAGAACCTTGAGTGGATATTCATGCAACCTAGCTCATTAATTCCTCCTTTTCCATCCTAGGCGGAGAAATCTCAGCTGAAAAGAAACAGACTATGTGAGCAGAACACCCTCCATTCAAATCCCAGGTCTACCACTTTCTGTGCTGATAACAAGTCACTTATTTATTTATTTATTTACAACAGATTTTCTTTTTAGGCCATTTTAGGTTCAGTGCGAAACTGAGCAGAAAGCACAGGGCTCCCCGGGCAGTCTTGCCTCCCCCAAGGCCAGCACCCTGCACCAGGCAGGACGTCTGTTCCAGTCGAGGAGACGTCACCGACATAGCATTGCCATAGCCTACCTTCAGGTCCACTCTTGGCTTGCACATTCTATGGGTTGTAAGAAGTGTAACGGCACGCATCCATCGTTAGTGTCATGCAGAAGTAGTATCACTACCCCAAAACCTCCCTGCTCTCTGCCTTCAGGCCATCTTTTATCCTCAATCTCTTCTTCTTTGGGTCATCAAGGGGATAAAATGCAATACTGTACGTGAGTGCCTTGCTTTAGGTGTGTGCTATTTGTATCGTATGCCCATTAAAAGCCCAGAGCCCCTCCCCGCTGATGGCAGTGTGCAGTTTAGTGCGTGGTACCGGAAGCAGGAGGAACTGGGTGCTGAGCTCTCTCCAGAGCAGTGAGGTGACATGTGGCCTCGGCTGGTAGGGTGGTTGGCTGCTTGGGGAGTGATAGTGGGAGGAGGGCACGGAGGCACACAGATTCCAAAGGGACTCCGGACCGTTCCCTGCTCCCGAAGTGACCCATCCAACTTCATCCAGGCAGCGGTCTGACTGCTCTTGGCAGGGCTTTGGAGAGCCTGTGTGAGTCAGGTCCACGTGGCCGGTGAGGGAAGGGAGGGGCGGGGAGGGCTCCTGCCCAGGATGGGCCACGCTGGCTTGGAGAGACTGTTCCTGAAAGTCCCTGGCAGGGGGAGGGCGGCTGCGGGCTGTTAATCTGCCATGCAAATCGACGAGTAAACAGTCTCCAATGAGAATCCCAGATGCTTGGTTCGCTGCAGAGACCCGGACACTCATCCCTGGCTCCAGGTGGGGATCAGCTTGAGGGAGCCGAGCACAAGCTAAGGCACAGCCGTGGGCTTCTCCCCCTCCCGTATCCAGACAGGGCTGTTGCCCAGGAGACCTCAGTCTCCTTCTACCCCTGGACAGCCACAGGAAGAAGGGGAGCTGGCAGAAACAGAGGGCACAAATATACCACCTTTCATTCACAGGGGTAGAAGCTTCTGGGATCTGCTTGGGCTGTCTAGACAAGGCAGATGAACTGGTGCTAGAGACACGGGTGGGCTGGGCGGTGGGCTTGGGCGTGTAGCCTCAGTCTCCACCTCAGCTGGGTCTGTCACGTGGCAGGAGCGCAGCTGGGTTTGGGGAAATGCCAGTGCTTGCTGTATATACACTCGGAGCTTGTTGGCCTGTGGTGAGGAGGGGTGGGAGGGAGAGAGTGGAATGGAACACATCTGGTGACCTGATTTTTTTGTTTTCCTACTCTTGGTTAAGGGCTTTGGCTGTGCTCAGGGCTGGAGGAAGAAGTCAGGAAAAGGGGATGAGGCCCTAGTAAGGAAGATGGGGGCAAGAGGTGCATGTTATTTGGCTGGGCTCAGAGGGGCAGAGTTGATTTGATCCTGGGAAGGCATCTGTACCACATGGAGTAGGAAGGGGCTCAGTTTCCTTGTGTGAAGATTCAATGAGGAACAAAAGTATGACCACGTGAACACTTAGCAGCATCTCCAACAAAGGTATAGCATGCAGCCGTATTCATACATCAACTCAAGAGGTGTGCATAAACATACGCGTCTTCAGGTAGAGTTGCAAACACAACCGTCACCAATACGTACGGCGAGCGCTCTCACATCTCACTTACACACAGACTGCCACTGAAACACATGCAGACAGGCTCATCAAGACCGGAGTGAGCCACACTGACCCTAAAGACCAAGACCAGTGGGCCCTGAGCCATCGCCCCGCCTTGGGTGTCGCAAAGTCTAACGCCTACACCAAGTTTTCTGCACACTCCCAGAGGGCATGTCTGCTTTGGATGAATCATTCAGACCAGGGTCCCTCGGCCCTTCCTCTCTACCGCCTCTGTTCCAACACCACCTCCATGCAGATGGGGAACATGGAAGGCTTCAGTGATGTGGCAAACTTAAGGAGACTTGAAGAAATTAAGAGATTTGCATTAGAACAATGCAAACAGCTTATATGGCAGACATTTAGGTACTTATTGTTTTTAATCTATCAGTCATTCTCACAACTTCAGATTCAGAATCTCTCCACCTTATTTAGCAAATCTTCTTTCTCCTCTTGTCTGTTGTCTTCTTCTCAGGGGCAAAACCCAAATTCCTCTCATTTTCTTACATGGAGCAATTCAGCTGCCTCCAACCTCTGTCCCCAAATTTGGCTTCTGAACCCCCACAGTATAGCCAAAAACTCACTGGAAACTCTGGAAATAGACCCTGCGGCTTGCTGATTAAGGCCATCTGCCTTTCCAACCTTCACCTATCAGGGGTAGTTTATATATTTCTGCTGCTGCTGCTAAGTCGCTTCAGTCGTGTCCGACTCTGTTACGACCCCATAGACGGCAGCCCACCAGGCTCCGCCGTCGCTGGGATTCTCCAGGCAAAAATACTGGAGTGGGTTGCCATTTCCTTCTCCAATGCAGGAAAGTGAAAAGTGAGAGTGAAGTCGCTCAGACTCTTAGCGACCCCATGGACTGCAGCCCACCAGGCTCCTCCGTCCATGGGATTTTCCAGGCAAGAGTACGGGAGTGGGTTAGATGAAGGGCAACTTAATCAGTTTGGCAGAGGAAGTGTGGAGAAGGTGGGCAGGTTGAATAAAACTTCATAAGGTGAAAAAGAAGGGGCATCACTGAGGACCGAATCGAGCCGCGATCCAATCATTCATTCACCCATTCATTCCTTCACTCACTGATTTTTAGGACTGTGCTTGGCAGTAAACAAGACAGACAGACTTTACTTGTCATGGAAACTATAGACTTTAACAGATATCTGAGTGTTCTAGAAGGGGAAACTGAGTCATATGAACCTCCCTAAGGAGGTGACACTTAGACCTATAGAAAGAATAAGCATTAACTAGCTTTCATGCATTGGAGAAGGAAATGGCAACCCACTCCAGTGTTCTTGCCTGGAGAATCCCAGGGACAGGGGAGCCTGGTGGGCTGCCGTCTATGGGGTCGCACAGAGTTGGACACAACTGAAGCAACTTAGCAGCAGCAGCAGCAAGTGAAAGAGAGTGAGAACATGTTCTGGCAGAGGAAGGAGTATGCTTGAATCTAAAAGCGAGAAAGAGTTTCATGATTATGAGAAGCAGCAAGACATCTGGCATCACTGGTGCTAAGAGACATGGAGGAGAATAGCGTGAGATGAGGCTGAGGAAATAGGCAGTTCCCAGACATATTAAGTGCAGACGTGCTGAGTCACTTTAGTCGTGTCCAGCCCTTTGCGACGCTATGGACTCTAGTCCACCAGGCTCTTCTATCCACGGGATTCTCCAAGCAAGAATACTGGAGTGGGTTGCCATGCCCTCATCCAGGGAGATGTATTAGGGGATCCCCTCAACACACATAACCCTTCTGATACTTCTGAGCACAGAGTTAAGGGGAACTCAAAGACAGAGCCTGGAGTTTAACTCTCTGAGCTGAGTTCAACTCTTTGAGATTAAAGAGCTTTGGGCCGGGAACCCCTCTGCATCCAGGTAGCCTAGGATGGGAGACGTGGTCTAGGAAGAGGACAGAAGCCAACAGAGCTGCAACCTTGGGTACACTGTAGCCAAGTGTCACGTGACGGCATGGGATTCTCCTCCTGTAAAGACTCACCATCGTGGCTGGTACAAGGGTGTGGATCAACAAGGATGTCACACAGCATCAGAGAGGGAAGCACCGCTCAAACATAATGCAAGTAAGATGCTCACTGGTGGCCAAAAGGAAAGATTTCACGGTGAGCTGGCGTACTCTCAAGTTCCCCCTGCTTTTGACATTTGAATGCAGACTGACTCTTTTGGACTGAGCAAGCACTGTGGTCCTTGGGCCCAAAATGGAAACAGATTGGAGCTCAAGTGGTTAGTGTGAATAGTAAAAAGAGGCAAGTTCTTATTTTTATTCCAAACTGGTAGCATTAGTTATACAAGTTACATTAAATGTTTTTGATGGGACACCATCAAAAGCATTTAAACTGCAAAATGTAAAGATCAGAATTTTGTTTGTAAAAGATTACTTTGAATACTATACAAGGAATGCATGAAAGGAGAGAAAGATAATAAAGCCAGAGAGGCTAATTAAAAGATTTTATTAGTTAGAAATGCTTCAAGCAAGAGAATGTATAACATAGTTTAAAGTTTGGTTTACCAACAAGAAGCCAGGAAATCAGGCACCCACAAGAAATGGTTGGGCAGCTCAATATCATTAAAGGCACAGACTTGTTCTATTCTACCACTCTCTTGGTGGTGGCTTTTTATTTTTTGTTTGTTCTCTTGTGGTTGCAAGATAATTGTCTTATCTCCAGACACAATAATTCTATCAAAGGCAGAGAAAAGAAGGAGGGAACATTGCTAGCCATCATCTGTTCCTTTTCTCAGAAAAGCTAAACTTTCCCAGAAGCTCATCACAGATTTGTTTTTATATCTCATCGGTCAAAATTGGATCACAACACCCCTCCAACTGCAAACAAGAATACAAAATTGAATATTTGGATTGTACGTTATATTTCAGTGCCTGAAGCTAGATACATTGTTGCCTGGAGCAAAATTTGGGTTCTGATAGCCAGATAAAAAGAAAAATGACTGTTGAGTAGCCCTGGATAAGATGGTGACATTGGAGATAAAGACATCTAAGAGGTGGAAGTTACAGAACTTGGAGATGGGATGTGGAAAAGAGAGGAGGGGAAGAGGAAAAGGTTGATTTCCAGGTTGTCGGCTTGGGCAGCCAATGGATTCAAATGTTATCAAATACATAGGATGAGGCTAAATTTTGGTCCAAGAGCATCTGATACTCAAATTTTGGGATTGCTTTCTTCTCTTCCCCCCAGCTCCCGCTTTCCTTTATCTTTTATAACAAACCATTCTTGTGTATAATCCTCATGGGTAGTCTTTCAAGCAGGTATATCATTGTCCTCGCTCTAAATATGGAAAGTCAAGGTCTGAAAGATGAAGTGGCCTGTCTTCACTCAAGAAGGGAATGGAATTTAGATTTGCAGTCTGCAAAGGACGTGAATCTGACTCTCAGAGCTCCCGGACCTGCAGCTATGAGCGGAAAGGGCCATTCAATGAAGCTGTAAATTATCTCTTTCTCATCGTCATGCAGAAAAGATGAGTGCCTATCGTCTCTCTCTTACAGCACCTCACTGAAGGTCAGCAAGAGCTGACCAACACAGGTCAGCATCCCCAAATTTTTCCATCAAGGCCCCTAGATCACTACCCCGAGACTGTTCGACTTTTCCCCAAAGGAATGATTTGAGCATGTGTTTAAAAAATGCATAATATCCAGGAGAGCAGAAAAGATGGAAGATACAGAAGATAGAGTGAAGGCGGTAGAGCACAGGATCGCGCAGCAGCAGCCGAAAGGCCGGCCCCACAAGTCCCCATTCGCTGTAGCAGGGGGGCTGGAAGAGAGAGCGAAAGAGCGCAGCAGTACTGTGTGTATCTATGTCGGCTTGCTCTACTCCTTCGATCCTCGTCTATACTCCCTTCTTCCGTTTTAGAGGCTGGAAAGGGCAATGTTAAACTTTCTGGTATTCTTTGCAGCTAGGAGTGTCCATGGGATGAGTTCTAGTAACTGAAATCCCAGAGGAGGGCTTCCCTTCCTGCAGAAAATGGCAAAGCATCTCTGTCATTTCTGCTACTGCTAAGTCACGTCAGTGTGTCCAACTCTGTGCGACCCCATAGACGGCAGCCCATCAGGCTCCCTCGTCCCTGGGATTCTCCAGGCAAGAACACTGGAGTGGGCTGCCATTTCCTTCTCCAATGCATGAAAGGGAAAAGTGAAAGTGAAGTCGCTCAGTCATGTCAGACTTCTAATGACCCCAGGGACTGCAGCCTACCAGGCTCCTCCATCCATGGGATTTTCCAGGCAAGAGTACCAGAGTGGGGTACCATTGCCTTCTCCCTCAGTCATTTCAGTTGTGTCCAACTCTTTGTGACCCCATGGACTGTAGCCCTCCAGGCTCCTCTGCCCATGGGATTCTCCAGGCAAGAATACTGGAGTGGATTGCCATGCCCCCTCCAGGCGGTCTTTCTGACCCAGGGATCAAACCTTTGTCTCCTGCATTGCAGGAGAATTCTTTACCACTGAGCTACCGGGGAAGCCTAAAACATCTCTAGCAGTGGACTTTTCTCTTTCTATTTTTTCCCCCTCTCCTTCCTTGTCTGGACATTGGCTTTGATACCTGGAGATCCAGCAGTTATCTTGCAACCATGAAGAGAAAGGCCACACACTAAGGAAGATGAAACAGGAAGACAGAAAGAGCCTGGTACCTTAATGATCTCCTTGAACAGCTGTGCTCGCCCTATCCTGTCCATCTCCACACTTCCTGTTGTCTTGAGGAAGGAGGGGAGGAAGCGAGGGAAGAGGAAGGCAGGAAGGTTGGGAGGGAAGAATAAAGGAAGGGAGGGAGGGAAGAAGGATGGAAGGAAGGAAAAAAGAGAGGAAGGAAGAAAGAATGAAAGAAGCTTTCTTAGTTAAGCCACCATCAGTCAGGGTTTCTGTTACTGGTAGCTAGAGATGAACCTGGTTTATGCCTCACCCGGGGCGGCCTCTGGGGCAGCCTTTTATTGATAGATGCACTCCCCCGACAGCTGTGGATGAAATGCTGATGGCGGTGGATGCTGGGGCTCAGTGCACCGTGCCAGAGAACACGTGAGTATCAAGACCTGTCATCCGACCCAGCAATCCCACTGCTGGGCACACACACCGAGGAAACCGGAGCTGAAAGAGACACGCGCACCCCAGCGTTCACCACAGCACTGTTTACAATAGCCAGGACGAGGGTGCAACCTAGATGTCCGTCGGCAGACGAGTGGGTAAGAAAGTTACGGTTCCTATACAAACGGAATATTACTCAGCTATTCAAAAGAATACATCTGAGTCAGTTTTAGCGAGGTGGATGGAATCGGAGTCTATGAAACAGAGTGACAGTAAAGCGGCTGCCTGCAGTGCGGGAGACCCAGGATAGACCCCTGGCTCGGGAAGATCCCCTGGAGAAGGAAATGGTAAGCCTCTCCAGTGTTCTTGCCAGGAAAATTCCATGGACTGAGGAGCCTGGTAGTCTACAGTCCATGGGGTCGCAAAGAGTTGGACATGACTGAGTGACTTATTTTATACAGAGTGAAGTAAATGAGAAAGAGAAACATCAGTACAGTATATTAACACATATATATGGAATTTAGAAAGATGATAATGACGATCCTATGTGTTGGGCTTCCCTGGTGGCTCAGACAGTAAAGCATCTGCCTACAATGTGGGAGATCCAGGTTTGATCCCTGGGTCAGGAAGATCCCCTGGAGAAGGAAATGGCAACACACTCTAGTACTTTTGCCTGGAAAATCCCATGGACCAAGGAGCCTGGTAGGCTACAGTCCATGGGGTCGCAAAGAGTCGGACACGACTAAGCGACTTCACTTCACTTCATGTGCAAGATAGCAAAAGAGACACGGATATAAAGAACAGCCTTTTGGACTCTGCAGGAGAAACCAAGTGTGGGATGATTTGAGAGAATAGCATTGAAACATGTATATTACCATCTGTGAAATAGATGACCAGTGTCAGGAAGCATTTAACAGGAGGCTTCCTGTGTGCTGTTTTGGATCTGTCATGAATCCTCTGTCCCTTATTAATTCCTGAATATTCAGGAATTCTGTGGATTAGCAAACTGCTCCCGGGGGCGGGGGCTGAAGTATGCATGCATTTCCATACAGTGATAAGCGACTATTTACGACCCTCTTCCTTTTTATGAACCATACAGTAAAAGTGATTGTTTACAACCCTCTCTGGTTACCCACTCCAGTACTCTTGCCTGGAAAATCCCATGGATGGAGAGGCCTTGTGGGCTGCAGTCCATGGGGTCGCTAGTAGTCAGACACGACTCAGCGACTTCACTTTCACTTTTCCCTTTAATGCGTTGGAGAAGGAAATGGCAACCCACTCCAGTGTTCTTGCCTGGAGAATCCCAGGGACGGGGGAGCCTGGTGGGCTGCTGTCTATGGGGTCGCACAGAGTTGGACACAACTGAAGCAACTTAGCAGCAGCAGCAGCTCTTTCATGTGGATGACTTCATGCTTCCTTGATAACTTGCAAGTTTTGATTTTATCTCTGCTGAAAATAGCTACCTTGTAAGACAGTATAAATACCCACACAATGTTGAACAAAACACCTCTGCTCCATCAGAGCTTGGATCCCCGTGTTTTCTCTCTCCCTCTCTCTCTTTCAGGCTAGTTCTCTGCAGTGCAGAGGCCCTCTGGGTTCACTTTCCCGCCCAGGCTTCTAAGACCCTCTCGAGAAGGCGCTCTGCGCCTTCACCCCATTGAGAGGGCGCCTGAGGCCTTTGTGAACAGAGCAAGTCCTGTGTCAGGGACTTTATTGGTTTTCTGCATAAACCAAAGAATATCAGCCTCTTTCTCTCTCCTTTACTTTCTTATCATCGACTCTGGACCACCAGGTTCCGATCCATTAGAGGACCTCAACAGACCAGTACAAGTTCAATTCATGAAACAGGCCACTCAAAGCCGGCTCACTGGGACAACCCAGAGGGGTGGGATGGGTAGGGAGGTGGGAGGGGGGTTCAGGATGGGTTACACCCATGGCTGGTTCATGTCAATGTATGGCAGAAACCACTACAATATTGTAAAGCAATTAGCCTCCAATTAAAGTAAACTAATTTTTTAAAAGAAACAAAAATAAATAAACACAACAGGAGAGTCAAAGGAGTTGTGTTACCAGACTCAGAGGAGCCTCTCTTTGGGAAGGAATAGAGAAGACAAGGGGAAGCCCACTCCGGTATGCTTGCCTGGAAGGTTCCACGGACAGAGGAGCTTTGGCAGGCTACAGTCCACAAGGTTGCAAAGGGTCTAACACAGCTAAGCACACACACTCACAGGGAAGACAAGAGTGACCCACGTGTAGCAGCAGAGCAGTCGTCTGGGAGTGGGTGTGCTGGTCTTAGCACGCCGACTGCCACGAGCCGGAGATGCGGCCCCTCCCCCTCGGCCTGCGCAATGAAGGGTCTGAGCTCTGTCAGTGTTCTCAGCTCTATAACCATCAAAAAGAAGAACCCCATATTTTTAAAAAAGATTTTCGATCTACCTAACTGTATTTATCAAACTGTTCATATTCCCATGAGAATATTCTATTGATATGAAAGTGAAAGTCACTCAGTCGTGTCCAACTCTTTGCAACCCATAGACTATACAGTCCTGGAGTTCTCCAGGCCAGACTACTGGAGTGGGGACCCTTTCCCTTCTGCAGAGGATCTTCCCAACCCAGGGATCAAACCCAGGTCTCCCTCATTGCAGGAGGATTCTTTACCAGCTGAGCCACAAGGGAAGCCCAAGAATACTGGAATGGGTAGCCTGTCTCTTCTCCAGCGGACCTTCCTGACCCGGAATTGAACCAGGGTCTCCTGCACTGCAGGCAGATTCTTTACCAACTGAGATATAATTCCAGGCAATAGCAAAGAAAAGCAACTTTTAAATTTAGTCTTATCGTAGGATAAAATTTTCATTAGTTCTCTGAAAAGTTGGAAATACCTCCCAGATCCACATGATTATCTTTCAGGCTTGTCATAATCTCAGGGTTTGCCTAGGAAATCAGCGAGGTCCAATCCCATCTCCCCTGACACTGGAGCCCTGTGTCCCTTAGCAGACGGTGGAGGAGCATTTTCCATCCTGCTTGTAGGCCCAGTTCTTTCTTCCTTTTTCAAGCCTTTATGAATCTGTAACAACAGTGCTTCTGTTCAGTGTTTTGGCTTTTTGGCGCCTGCAGTATGTGGGATCTCAGCGCCCTGACCAGGGTCTGAACCGGCATCCCCTGCACAGAAAGATGACATCCCAACCACCGGACCGCAGGGAAGCCGCTAGGCCCAGGCCTTATTTCCAGCGCCAGGTGCTCTCTCACTTCCTGTTTGAAATGGCACATTCCTGATGGCCTAAGTGTAGCTCATTTGCCCCGCGTGTCTGTCTGCCAGTCCACCTCAGGAGCACTCTTCCACTCCACCCCGACGCCCTCTTCATGCCAGGAAGGAGCTGTTTCACCTAAACTTTCCTCTCTGTTATCCTGCTGGGCAACCTTCTCACCTGAGGGACCTGGAGATCCCGTCTGCCAGCCTGAGGAGCAGGCCCTGATCTCTCCCTCAAGCAGCTCCGTCTGCTGCTGAGGACACAGGGGCAGAGGCTCTCAGTCCAGCTGAGTGAATGCCGTGATGGAGAATCCAGCGTGCTGCTGAAGACTGAATTGTTGACTCTGCAGGGACATGGGAACCCCAGAGAGAGAGGGAGAGGAGGCACTGAGCAGGGCCTGCAGGATAGGGGAGGGCTGGGGCAGCGCTTGACGACCAGCGCCACAGGGAAGAGAGGGCCAGGCCAGGCGAGGGCAGGGCCTGCCTGCCTGACGACTTTATTTAAGGCCTCCCTCCCTCCCTTCCTTCCTCCCACAAGTATTTATTGAGCATCTTTTGTGACAAGAATACTGTTAGGTGGTAAAAACAGATGTGAATAAGACATGTCTTGCCTTGAAGCAGCTCAAAGGATTAGTGGAGAGACAAATCAACTCCTTCCAACCTCTGGTCCTGCAATAGGGTACATCTCTACTTTTGAAGAGATGTACCCTAGACCCCAGATTGGCTTCTGACTTGTCCCCTTAGTGACAGCAGACGGCATGCCACCACACCACAGAAAAACCTCAATAGCGCTAGGCCCCAGGCCCTTCCTACAGTCTGACATTTGCTCAGTCTTGGTTGAGATACCCTGAACTTTCTTCGTCTGCTCTGGAAGCTGTAGAATTTCCCTGCCTGGAGGCTGGAGACTGTTCAAATGACTTCTGCCCTATGAGAGTCTGGAGTAGGGAGAAGGGCTGCTCTGAACCTGTCCCTCATGCCGCAGTCTTAGGAAGGGCAGAGGGAGCAGACCCTTGGAGGCCAGGGTACATCTGCTCTAATCCTGCTCCTTGGAAGAGGCTGATAGGATAGTTCCTCCTTGGCCTCCCTGACCCAGCACCTCACTGCTCTGGAGGAGTCCCGGCCCAGACAAACCATGAGGGCTACACTCAGGCGGCACAGGAAGCAAGTGGAGCATCTGTGCTGGGGCCATCGAGTGACGCTATGATGCTAGTAGATCCTGGAGGAGAGGGCCCGGTGCCGTCAAGCCTGTTCAAGTCTCCACCAAGGGTCTCCAAAGGCCAGTGCTACTGCGGGGCTTCCTGGGGAGAGGGCGTATTCTTTTCCCCTCAAAGCATGCACACTGAAGCTGCTGAGACAAATACACGGTGGGAATGTTACGGACAGTAAGAAAACTGGCCGAGGAGAGAGATAAAGAACCAGGGGAACACAGAGGCTGGGAAGGGCCTACCCAGTCAGAATGGCTAAAAATGGAGGAAGCAGCTGTTGAGATGAGTCTTCCCATCAGTCAGGGCAGCGTTTGGCGGCCCGTAACAGAAACCTAACTACTGAGGTTCCACAGACTCGGGCTTGCTTTTCTCTTGTGACAAAACTTACGGAGGGAGGTGAGCACAGGTCTCACGATGTCATCAGGGAGCTAGACTCGCTCTGTCTTCCAGGCCAGCATCCTTAACGTACAGTCTTCTTGGGTTGGAGCTGGGTTCTCCACTCCCAGGAGTCTCATCATAGACTTTCCAGGGAGCAAGGGGAAAAGCAAAAGACTCCTGCCAGATACACAAGAGCTCTTTCTTCTTAAAAGAAAGAGTACATTTCATTGGCCAGATTGTCACAGTATCACCTCTAGCAACAAGAAGCTTGGGAGGAATTCCCTGGTCCAGTGGTTAGTAATCCACCTTCTAGTGCTTGGGACACAGGTTCAATCCCCGGTCCGGGAAGATTCCATATGCTGAGGGGCAACTAAGCCCGCGAGCCACAACTTCTGAGGTCCACACCCTCTAGAACTTGTGTGTCGCAACTACCGAGCCTTATGCCTCAACTAGTGAAGATACTTGCCCTAGAGCCCGTGCTCCACAGTGAGAGAAGCCACCATGGCTAGAGGCTAGGAACTGCCGGCCGCAGCTAGAGAAAGCCCACGTGCAGCAACGAAGACCTAGCACAGCCAAGAATAAATAAATAGATAGTTCAAAACAGAAATCAGTGTGCTGTAAAATGAGGCAGAAAGGCAGAACAGTTAAAGGCTGGACAATGAGCAGTGTCTGTCAGAACCTGAAAGGATCAGAACATCCTCGAATGAAGTGTGGAAAGACTTTCAGGTAAAGGCTCAGGGTAGGCACGTGCCAGGAATGTGTGGGAATCACAGATAGTCCAGCTCAGCTGGAGCGGAGGGTGTGGCTAGTGGGAAGAATGGACAGGGGTAGTTTGCGTTGCTCTCCTACCCGACACACACTGCCACGCAGAAGTCAGGCCTGCGGGAGGCAACAGCAGGCAACAAGCAACGTCTGGAAAAGTCAGGTTGAACTGCAGCAGGAAACAGTGATGAAGTTCAGAGAAAGGCAAACGATGGGAAATCTCCTGACAGCCTTGCAATGACAGCCTCGGGCAGAGGGCTGCTGGGCTGGACGCGTGCACACCCCCCAGTCAAGTCAGACTGTCCAAGATTCCCTAGCGCCCCTCATTGCTCCCTGAATAAGCCTTGGAACTAGACCCATGCGTTGGCATCCAGCCTGAGGTCTGTCTGTCGTTGTCATTCCTCCTCTCCCCTCTCTTCTAGCCTCAGCTGTTCCGATTGCAGTGGAAGCAGGGGGATCCGGCAGCGCAGAAGGATTAGTGTGGAGATGGGGACTCCAGGTCTAGGGTACTCTGGAGCCCTTCCTTGGACTCTCTCCAGAGATTCCTGACTTGGCATCTAGAGTGCAGAGCGGTGTGGCCACCCTCTGCAGCGCCCAGCTCATAGTCTCCTGGCTTTCTTGACCGGGAGGCGCTGCAGAATTTCAGGTCCCCCCATCTTCAGCAATACCCTTTCCTCCTGCTGGCCTCTGGAGGCAGAGAACGGGCCGGCCACCCTCACTGTCACAGGGCTTCCCGTGCTCCCCTCAGCCTCCCCTATCCGAAGCAGAGTGCCTAACTTCCCTTTCTTCCTGGCCTTCTGACCTTTATATACTTTGCATTACTTTGGAGGGACCTGCTTCAGTTTCTGCTTGTTATTAAAGGATATAATGCAGGTGGTGGATAGGGTGGGGTAGAACCATTATTTAAGGTGCAGGAAGTGAGGTTCTGGCACCATTTTCATCAGGACTCATTCCTCAGTTCTTCGGTTTCCAGAGAGTGCTATGCCTCTGATCCACAGGGGTGCTAGGCTACAGTGCAGACGTCAGGACTCACCTGAAGAGAAATGCCACAATAGGAAGACCAAGTGACTAGTACATCGCATAGCCTAACTTCCCATTTATTCCAAAAAAACACTCCCTAACATTCCTGCAGGAGGCTGAGTATTCTCAAGGAAAGAAGGCTTACTACAACTCATGACCTCTCTGGCCCTCTGACACATTCTTGGGCAGTCCTGCTGATGAAAAGGGGAAAAAGTCTTCCTGCTCTAACAACAGGCAGTACTGGGGCACATTCTCTAGAGCAGGCACTCTACTGACACTATGCAGAAAGACCCCACCAAATGGCACGCTGACTCTGAAAACTGGTATTATTCCCATTTCACAGGTGAGGGCCCTGAGAACCAGAGGGGCTGAACGGCTTGCCCGTCGCCTGAAGGCTGGCAAGGGGCTCTGCTGGTGACTGAGCCGAGAACGCCGCTCCTTGCACTGCACGCGCCACACTGACTGTGGCACTGCGGCGTTTGGGCTCGGGGAAGTCTCCGCGGAGAAGCTTCCTGTGCGCTGCAGGCTGTGCGGCGGAATCCCTGGTCTCTACTAGCCGCTGTGTGCCAGTGACAGCCGCCTCCAGCTGTGACAGCTGGAACTGTCTCCAGAGTCCACCAAAGGCTCTCTTGGGGGAAGGAGGCATCACTCTTCGTTGATTTGTCTGCCTTACCTACGTGTTTTCTTTCTCTGAAAGTGAAAAAGTGAAGGCGATAGTTGCTCAGTCGCGTCTGACTCTTTGCGACCCCGTGGACTGTAGCCCACCAGGCTCCTCTGTCCACGGAGTGCTCCAGGCAAGCATGCTGGCACGGGTAGCCATCCTCCTCTCCAGAGGATCTTCCCAACGCAGGGAACAAACCTGGGCCTCCTGCACTGCAGCCAGATTCTCTACTGCCTGAGGCACCAGGGAAGCCCTACCGAGCCCCCTTGTTTCACTTCCATTTACTGGCCCCAGTTTCTGCCCCCAGGAGCCACAGGAAGCATCTGCTTTGTCTTTCCGTCACCCATAGTCCTTCAGATAACGGTCAGGCTGGTTCCTGTCTCCACATCTGTTCTCCAGATCAGACTCCAGAGTTCTTTTGTCCTTTCCTGGTGCACGCTGGTTTCTAGGCCCTTCACCGCACTGGCTGCTCTCTGCTGCTGAGTATCAGTTGTGCAGAGAGTCAGACTAGACAAAAGGAGGCGCTTTCTTCCTTCCATCCTCCCCTTCACTCCTCATCAGGGAGGAACCCAGGCCAGCCGTGGTGGCCTTTGTGCAGCCCTGGTGTCTCTCTCATGGGGCGGGTTTTCTCTCCTGTGGTCCCCACTGCTCTTTTTCCATCCTAAGTCCTCATCGTCTGTTTGCTCTGTCTCCCCAGTCCCCACACCCACCGAGGTGTTTTATGTCCCGCAGTCGTGATCCGCCATCACGCCCCTCTAAGCACCTAACAGGCGGCCTGGCAGGTGGGAGGCCCTCACGAAGTGTGGCAGATGAATGCGAGCATAGTAACAGCGCGGAATCGACGCTGAGCTTTGAGGTGAAAGTGCTGCGAAGAGATATAAAGCACGATACACATTTGTATTTTCTCTTTTCTCTATCTTACCTCAGCCCCTCTCTTCCCTGGTCTTCTCCAGGCCAGACCAGCAGATTGGCAGAGAAAGCTAACCAAGGTTTATTTGAGGAATGGGAAATTGAGGAGGGTGCCATCCGGAATTTTTGTCTCATTCCCTAGTTTCAGTGGATTGCTCCAGTGAAGACTGTGGTGCCAGCATAGAATCTAACAAGAGCTGTCTTTCCCTCTCGCCTAGCCCTCCTAGTTAATTGCTAAGCCTGATTGTTAGCAAAATTCAATTCTCAATAGGATCTACCACATGGAAAAACACCTTTCAGCATACACAGTGAACAAGGCGCGCATTAACAAGAGAAGACCAGCGGCAGGCACTGGAGAAAGTGATTCGTCAGTTCTAGAATCTGGTTAAGTCTTTCAGCAACAAAGACGTGTTGCTGTGCCCAGCCTGCAGGGCAGACACATGGGCCTGGCGTTAGAATGTGTCCCCAACACTCCACGCTCTCCCCGAATCTGAAAGGACTGTAGAGTCAGTGGATCATTGCTGCACTGAGTTTCTAGGTTTGACTCTCTTCACAAGCCTTTGCTAAGTGCCAGGGTCACCCTGAAGTTCAGCTCCCCCCATGAACAGAGTCCAGCAGGTTCTAGGAGGGCAGGTGGAGAAGGAGAGGAACTCCTGGGATACACAGCCCTCCTGTGGGAGCTCTCAGCCTAATGGGAGGCCCTGACCTCAGGAAGTTAGAGGGGGAGAAGGAAGAGGAGGAGGAGGGGAAGAAGAAGAAGATGAAGAAACAGAAGAAGGCTCGTTAACGTGTGCAGTTACGCATGAACATCAAAGCCACCCTGCATAACCACGAGGAGGTTAATTCCAAGATGCGGAGGGATGTTGGAAAGGTTCAGAAGAGAGGTATAAATGGAACAGAAAACAGATTTCCTCAGTCAGGATGGAAGAGGTCTTCTGATTGGTGCAGAAATGGTAGGTATATGCTGGGGGTGGTGTGCAGGGTCGGGGTATGGTGCCTAAACTCAAAGGCACCCAAGCACACATCCACTCTACGGAAGTACAGGAGAGGAGAGAGGATTCCAAGGAGCTGTGTATCCCTCTGGACTATGTCCTTCTCTGGTCTGGGGTCAGACGATGTGATGGCATGGTTTGGAAAGAGGTGAGAATGTAAAGTGGAGGGACCTTTGGAGAGAGCTGGGGCCCGAATCCTAGAGCTGTGTCACAGCCAACCCACTAAATGACCGTTAACAGGCCCCTCTGGCTCTACATTTCAGAACTCAAAGCCAGTACTGGACGTGGGAGAAAGGGCTCCAGGATGGTTGTGCCGTATCAGCCTCAGGGCAAGACAGAGCACGGCTGTATTCCGGCTCCACCCCAGCCCTGAGCTGCCCGCGTCTCCCACCTCAAGGCCAGGGCCACTAAGCTGGAGGCAAGAGCAAAAGCACCATCCGTGAGGCCCCTGTAGCTGCCAAAGTGAACTTAGCATGCATTGTTTGACCTCTCTTTCATTAAAATCCAAAGGAAACTGATAGATTGCATCTGACAAGATGAGACTTAACAGGGGCCAGTGCTAGCGCCTGAACTCGACTGTAAAGTCCACGTGCACAAGCGCAGAATGCTGGAGGCAGAACTGAGCAGTGGCATGCATAGCAAAGCTTTCAGGGTTTTTGAGGATGATAAACTTTGTGTAGCTTTAAGAGCTGGTAAGAATAACCATTCACCCTCTGGATGGTAATTTTCACCATGTGCTCAGCACAGTCTCAGGCTCTCCTCAGAATAACGTATGGGGTAGGTACCTCCCGGTTATTTCCATTTTGCAGAAGAGGAAATGGAGGCACAGGGAGATTCGAACAATTTACCCAAGATCTCATAGCTAGTAAGTGGTAGAGCCAGGGTTAACTTGGACCCAGACTCAACGCTTTGGCATGAAAGCATGGAATTTAGAACAGAGAGACAACAGTCATTCTCTGCTCTGTGCCAAAAATAGCCCATTTTCAGAAGTCGAGTTTTCTAAGATCAGCACTCCAAGTCTTCATTAGTAGCAAAACGGAGCACATTCAAAAGATGGGGTTTAGGAGCCTTGAGGAAAGGAATGTTTGCAATTGTTACATTCTTCATCTTCACCCACCCGGGTGCTGTGGCGAGGCAGCCTCGATACCGCCCTCAAATCCATTCCCCCACATCCACCCATCACCAGCCTCTTGAGTAACACCCAGCTTTTGCCCGTATGTGCTGAGTCGCTTCACACATGTCCAGTTCTTCGTGACCCTATGGACTGTATCCCACCAAGCTCCCCGTCCATGGGATTCTCGAGGTAGGAATACTAGAGTGGGTTGCCAGGCCCTCCTCCAGGGGATCTTCCAGACCCAGGAATTGACAGCTTTCCCCACTTTTTCCACATCAGTCCCTCACGTCTCCTGCATTGGCAGGCAGGTGCTTTATCCCTAGCACCACCTGGGAAGCCCCATACCCAGCTTAACACCCTCCAAACCCTAAAAGCTTTCTCACGCGTGCCACTTTTAAGCTCTTCCTTCTACTTCCAAAACACATCTCAGCTTAGCCCACTTCTCTCTCACCACAGCCATTTCTCCACCCTGAGTCACTATCATCTCCCCCCGGCTCACTGCTCACCCTCCTATCCACTCCCTTCTTCACCACTTGGCCAGCAAGCAGCTCTCCACGCCACAGCCAGAGAGAGCTCTGAAAACCAAAATGGGACCAGACCACTTCACCACAAACACCCTTCCATAATTCACACTCCGCATTAACCGCAAGCCGGAATCCTAGCTCTGGTTCTCCCTGACTCTCCAGGGTCCTCTCCCACAGTTCCCTCCATGGCCTCTCCATGCTGCTCTCCTTTGGTTTGTTACATGTCCTGCTTCTTCTTACTCAAGGTGCATGCCTCGAGTAAGACTCTCTGCCCAGGAAGCTCTTATTCACCCCCCAACTTCTGTAGCTGCTCTTCCTTACCCTTCCAGTCTGGGCTCAGGGTCATTTCCTGGTTTAGAGGCTCAGACCCTCTTACCGCCACCTGCCCCTCTCTCGCACAGCTTGCTACTTTTTCGGTCCTTCGTGGTCCACCACAGTGGGAAATTACGCCTATATTTTTGCTTTTACTGCAAATTCCATGAGCACAGGGACCATTTTGTTCCACACACGCAGCACACTGAAGGCCAAGGCACATTGCAAGTGTCCAATAGATGTTTCTTGAGCAAATGAAGAGCCTGGCTAAGAAGAGATTCAGGGAGCCGTGAGTGCTGCCCATGACTGAGGGAAGGCTACGATCCCTGTGACGCCATGTTTCAGAACTGGGACTAATTTACTGAGCAAACATTAATATGGCACTCACTATACCAAACACTTTCTAAACAGTAATCAATTAGTCCTTTGTAAGAGAAAAGGAAAGATATACCCATCTGAATGCAGAGTTCCAAAGAATAGCAAGGAGAGATAAGAGCCTCCTAAGTGAATAATGCAAAGAAATAGAGGAAAACAATAGAATGAGAAAGACTAGAGATCTCTTCAAGAAAATTAGAGATACCAACGGAATATTTCATGCAAAGATGGGCTCAATAAACGACAGAAACAGTGTGGACCTAACAGAAGCAGAAGATATTAAGAAGAGGTGGCAAGAAAACACAGAAGAACTGTACAAAAAAGATCTTTGTGACCCAGATAATCACGATGGTGTGAGCACTCATCTAGAGACATCCTGGACTGTGAAGTTAAGTGGCCTTAGGAAGCATCACTATGAACAAAGCTAGTGGAGGTGGTGGAATTCCAGCTGAGCTGTTTCAAATTCTGAAAGATGATGCTGTTGAAGTGCTGCACTCAATATGCCAGCAAATTTGGAAAACTCAGCAGTGGCCACAGGACTGGAAAAGGTCAGTTTTCATTCCAATCCCTAAGAAAGGCAATGCCAAAGCATGTTCAAACTACCCCACAATTGCACTCATTTCACACGCTAGCAAAGTAATGCTCAAAATTCTCCAAGCTAAGCTTCAGCAGTTCGTGAACCAAAAACTTCCTGATGTACAAGCTGGACTTAGAAAAGGCAGAGGAACCAGAGATCAAATTTCCAACATTAGTTGGATCATAGGAAAAGCAAGAGAATTCCATAAAAACATCTACTTCTGCTTCATTGACTACACTGAAGCCTTTGACTGTGTGGACCACAACAAACTGTGGAAAATTCTGAAAGAGATAGGAATACCAGACCACCTGACCTGCCTCCTGAGAAACCTGTATGCAGGTCAAGAAACAGCAGTTGGAACCCAACATGGAAAACGGACTGGTTCCAAATTGGGAAATGAGTATGCCAAGCCTGTATATTGTCACCCTGCTTAACTTCTATGCAGAGTTAATCGTGTAAAACGCCAGGCTGGACAAAGTACAAGCTGGAATCAAGATTGATGGGAGAAATATCAACCACCTCAGATATGCAGATAACACCACCCTTATGGCAGAAAGCAAAGAGGAACTGAAGAGCCTCTTGATGAAGGTGAAAGAGGAGAGTGGGAAAAGCTGTCTTAAAACTCAACATTCAAAAAACTAAGATTATGGCATCTGGCTCCATCACTTCATAGCAAATAGATGGGGAAACAATGGAAACAGTGAGAGACTTTATTCTCTTGGCCTCCAAAATCATTGCAGATCATGACTGCAGCCATGAAATTAAAAGACACTTGCTCCTTGACAATCCTAGACAGCATATTAAAAAGCAGAGACATTACTTTGCCAACAAAAGTCCGTCTAGTCAAGGCTATGGTTTTTCCAGTAGCCGTGTATGGATGGATGTGAGAGTTGGACCATAAAGAAGGCTGAGTGCCAAAGAATTGATGCTTTTGCACTGTGTGGCTGCAGAAGACTCTTGAGAGTCCCTTGGACTGCAAGGAGATCAAGCCAGATAATTCTAAAGGAAATCAGTCCTGAATATTCACTGGAAGGACTGATGCTGAAGCTGAAACTCCAATACTTTGGCCACCTGATGCAAAAAGCCAACTTATTAGAAAAGACCCTGATGCTAGAAAAGATTGAAGGCAAGAGGAGAAGGGGACGACAAAGGATGAGATGCTTGGATGGCATCACCAACTCAATGGACGTGAGTTTGAGCAAGCTCCGGGAGATGGTGAAGGACAGGGAAGCCTGGCTTGCTGCAGTCCATGGGGTCACAAAGAGTCGGAGATGACTAAGCAACTGAACAATAAAAAATCCTCATAAGAGCCCTGTGAGTTGGGTACAATATTACCACTGTGTTACAGGCGAGAAAGTGAGGTACAGAGGGGCTAGTAACTTGCCCAAGGCTTCCCAGTCACTCAGAGCAGAGTCAGATTTTGAATCAGAGTTCATGTTCTCAAGAACATCAGTGTGAGGCCAGTGTATACAAGCTTCAGGAAGTTTGTCTCCGGATCCACAAAAGACGTTCTCTAAATGGTTAAAGATGCCAATGGCTAGGAGGGAGTTAAGTGTGGACAGATCTGACCTCTGTGACCTGCGAGGCCTGTCTCTCACCTTACACCCTATCTAGGGCTGCTAGCAGACTAAAACGGATGCATGGAAGTGAAGATGCTTTGATAAAGTAGGACCATGCTCCCTGAACACAAGGTCATGCCATTCCCCAGGCTGGCCAGCAGGGGAATATCAATGAGGTCTTCTAGTGAGACTGAAGGTCAAGAACACTAGCAGACAGTGAAATTGCTTCCCTTCTGGCCCTGCCTGCCTGCCCTCCATTCCTGACCTTCCCCAGTGCCAGGAGGGGGAAAGGAAAGAGTGAGGCAAAAAGAAGCAAGGAGGCAGTCAACACAAGGAAAGACAGGCTGTGCTTAAAACAACAACCAAAAGTCCCTCCAAACTTAGAGGTCTGGTCTGTGCTCTGAGCTTTTGGATTAAACTGAAACCCTTTGGCCCATCCTGCCCTGCTGGGCACAGGCTTTGTTTTCCCAGCAGATTGCTTTAGCCTGCCCGGAAATTTTCCGGCAAGGGTTCAGTGCAGCCCAGGAAGAGGGCCTGGGGCAAGGAAAGCTAGTAGCACCCAACTTATGGAGAAGGCAGAGGCCCTGGGGACCTCGGGCAGTGTGTCAGAGCAGCCGGGAAGGCAACTTGAGCCCTGCTCCTCCTTGAGCAGACGGCTGATGGAGACAGCTGCCGGGCCCAGCCTGCAGGCTCCATTCGGCTGCTCTGTTTCCGTCTGCCCCAGACAGACTGCCTTGGAGGCTGCGGTGTGGTGGGCAGTACCGAGTGTGGCTGGGAAGGCGTCTGGGTCCGGTGCGGCTGTGTCCAGGGGACATTGCTCAGCTGTCATCTGCAGACAAACCACAGGATGGGAAGGAGGAGAGAAGGGGTGGAGGTGGCTCCTGGAGGCTTGGAGAGGGAGGAAAGTAGGCTAGATTAGGACAGTGAAGGAAAAATAAGCACACGGAGTAGAAAAAGGAAAGGGAAGCTTTAAAAAGAAAAAAAGAAAAAAAATGGAGCCATCCGCATCCTCCTGGAGGGCAAGATAGAGAAGGCAGCTTCATGCTAAACTTCAGCAAGGGCTCTGATAGACCCCAGCTCTCAGGATGCGACCGGCCCACCTTCATCCACTGCCATGTCTTCCTTAGAAGCTGGAAGGAGGGATGGACCCTGAATCCACGGAGGCAGATGGGCTTAGGGACCTCCAGAAGCGCTTCTAAGTAGACTTCACAAGTTCCTCAGAGCCTGGGAAAGGACAGAGAAGCAAGAGCTGGGAGGACGGGGAGCAGGACTGACGCTAATTGAGAGCAACAGCGCCGGCGCTCGGCCGACACTGTCACTAAGCCCAGAGGCTGGCCCGCACACGGGGGCTAGAACTCCCTCTCGCAAGGGGGTAGTCTGTATATCATGCGACGCCAAATGCCAGGTGAAGCAGCAGAGTCAGCATCTGAACTCGTGACTGGCACACATGCCCACGATCTTTCCACCAGGCTCCTGGGGAAAAGGCGGTAGGAAGGCGCTTAGCGGTGGTCTGCTACAGTGGAGGGACACCGAGCCGCAAAGTCCAACGCCACATGCCTGGATCTGATGTGCGAGAGATGTCTTGTGACCTTAACAAATAATTTCTATGCCCTAGTCTCGATTTCTCATCTCAAAAAGTGAAAGCTTGGGCTAAGTGTCTCTTTAGAGGACCTTTACTACCTCTAAGCATATACTGTTTAGTTGGTAATCTGCTTTCACCTACTGTGGTAGCCTTCTTATTTCTACTTCTGGTATTATGTTCTATTCTGGGCATATTCTCTAGGGGTGAGTACCACTTCCTGCAGCAGGGGGAATCAAGATTGAGGAATTCAAGACTGAGGGCAGAGACAGGAAATTATGATGACACCTTCTCTAAGTGTGTGTGACCAATTAATTAACCAAATAAGTATACAATTAAGTATTAAGCCTACCATGTGCCTGATGTAGGGCCTAGCTGGTGATACAAAAGAGATGAGACTTGATCTCAAGGTCCAAGGAGCTGTATGGGCTAATGGGAAATCCACACCCACCAGTGTGATCAGAAATCACACTTGGCTTTATGAAAAAGCTTGGTAAGTCATGCTCATTTCAGCCCAGCCCCTTCCACTTACAGACATATGTGAGCCAAGGTCAAGCGTGTTTGGGACCACACCTTCTCATTTTGTCAGCCTCTTGGATGCCAGCCACCTCTGACATTGGCACCCAGTTTGCTGAAGTTGTAGCCGACTGTCGGACTGTGACTGGCAGTCTCTGGGGGACTCTGGGACAACTTGCTCTCGGCCAGGCATAGAGACAGAGGCAAGCGCGGCGGTGTGACCACACTCGGAACTTAGGCTGGACCTGGAAGCCCTGGCTGAGATGCCTCCATGCTTGTGCCCAGACAAACGTCTTCTTGACCAGCAACACGCAAAGAAGCATAGGGGTTTTGTCTGCCCCCGCTCCTGCCCCAGCAAATGAGCAAGCAAAGGGAACTACTGTCTGCTCTTGTTCCCCACAGCTGCACCAGGGGGCCCAGCAAAGCCTGGCTTGAATTTCTTATCAGGACTCTGATCAGTTTCTATTGATTAAGAAAGCCAAGAACCTTGGTCAGTAACAGGCTGACCAACCTGGCTGAGGAAGGGAAGACCTTGGGAGGAAGAGATGGCTGATGTGGAGGCAGAGGTGCAGGGTCTTCCTGCCAGAAGAGGGTGAAAATGTTTGCAGGCCTGGAGGAGAGAGAATAAGAGTCTTGTTCCAAGGATTGCAAATGAATACTTGAGCTGCCTGGAGGGCAGAGGTAGCCCTGAGTGAGTGAGTGAAGTCGCTCAGCCGTGTCCGACTCTTTGCAACCTCGTGGACTGTAGCCCACCAGGCTCCTCTGTCCATGGGATTCTCCAGGCAAGAATACTCGAGTGGGTTGCCATTTCCTTCTCCAGGGGATCTTCCCGGCCCAGGGATCGAACCCAGGTCTCCCACATTGCGGGCAGACGCTCTAACCTCTGAGCCACCAGGGAAGCCCACTGAAGTGGAAGGCACAGCCAGCTTCAGAGGGGTCCTCCTCCCTTGTCTAAAACAGCTCTTCTGTGGCCGCTTTCCTTTCCTGCCTCTCTTTACAAGGCTCCCAGCTGCCTAGGATAGGATACACTTCCTTTAAACTTGGCCTGGTCAAATCCTGCCCATCCTCCAAGGGCCTGTTCAGATTCCCTTTAGTCCAGGAAGCCTTCTTTGACTGCCTCATTTCACTTATTCATTCATTCAACAAATGTACATTAAGCTACTCCAGTGGGCCAGACACTGTGCTAGGCACTGGCCATGAGCAAGCGGATATGTTTCCTATCCTTGGGCAGTCTGTGGAGTTCAGTGGTTTGGAAACTTTGGTGGTATCTCCTCTTTTGATCTCCTCCAGGTACACGGCCTCAAGAGACATGGGTCCAATTCCTGGGCTGGGAAGATCTCCTGGAAGAAGAAATGGCAACCTACTCGAGTATTCTTGCCTGAAAAATTCCATAGACAGAGGATCCTGTCGGTACAGTCCGTTGGGTCGCAGAGTCAGACACAGCTGAACATGTATGCAGGTATCAGCCAGTGAGGCTGTCAAGGACGGTTCTGTGAGCAGCCCCCTCCCTCCCAGACAGACAGCAACTTACGGCAGAGACCAGGCCTCCTCATCTCCGTACTGTGGGGGTGGCTGGCACAGCGCTGGGCACTTGGACTGCTCAGCCCACATCTTAGAGATACCGCTTTCCAACAGCCTGAAGCAAAGTGGAAAGTTCCCCTGGCTGACACCCACCCATTTCCCTGTCCTCAGTTCCAACGCAGCCCCTCTGCAGAAAAGAAAGACGGAAGCTCCCGCTGAACCTTTGGCCCCAGGACCCAGAAAGAGGATGGAGGAAAGAGGCAACGCCCGGGCTGGATGCCAATCCAGATGCCTCGGGCCGAGCGGGGTTCTCGGTCCTGTGCTCTCTGGAAAGAAACACAGGCCTGCCAGGGCGGCTGGGAGCAGCTCCGCCCCAGCCACGGCCTCCTCGGCCTGGGCCGGCCGCGCTGGCAGCTCCTCCAGGCCTGCTCGCAGTGCACGGGGGCCCCGCCGTGGCCAGAAGGCAGGCCGGCTCTCCTGCTTCCTGAGGGCTCACGCGCCGCCAGCGCAGAAGGCTCACCTGGATGGGGCGAGCCGTGGCTGCGGCTGAGTTTCCTCCACTCTGACCTGGCCGCTCACCTGGGCTCTCTGGGAACGTTCCTGACAGCACGCACATTCATTGTCAGAAGAGGCTGACCGCACCCGGTACTGTCTTCCTCCGAATCAGGCACAGACCCAGCACCTGCTTGTGGGCACTCCCCAGTGCAATCTGAAAAACAGGCTCTTCAGAGGTCATTCTAAATGCCCACAGCAGGGCTGGGGCACCCTGTGTGAGACCCCCACCTTCAAGGGTGGCAAAGATGAGACAAGGAACACAGGCTAACCTGGAGCTTGCCATCCCCATCTAGGCAGAGGCTGGAGGGCAGTCAGAGAGGGTGGCAACTGAGGTGAGGCCGAAGGCTAGGGAAGGAGGGGGCTCCCAGGGCTGAGATAGAGCTCTGGAGTCCTGTGAAAGGTTGGTGCACCTCGTTTTCAGTTTTAATTCCCACCCCCCCAATATGCCGTGTGCAGCCACCAGAAAGATGGGCGTTACCCTTCCTGAAGCCGTGGAGCGGACAGTCCCATCTCTGCGGCTTTGTGCAGGCCCCTCATCTCCTGGGCATGAGCCTCCTGGGAGCCATACCACCGTAGTCCTACCAAAAAGCCTGAGCAGAGCTAGCCAGAGAAATGCGGCAGGAAAATAGGGTCAGGGCCCAAGACTGGCCAAGACTGGAGGACATCTGGAGGAAGCAGGCCAGAGACGAGAGAGAAAAAGTGCAAGAGGGCAGCTTGAAGAGAGAAAGTGCAAGAGGGCAGCTTGAAGAGAGAAAGTGCAAGCAGCGGCCAGGTCAGCCAGTGAACAGGACTGAGTTTCCCCCCAGAGAAAGGACAGCTGAGTGTCCTGAGACCCGTCTATTTGCTAGAGGTTGTGTCAGGGCCTCTCAGGCACATGTCATTTAACGCTCATTTCGGTCTCTTACAAGAGACCCAACCTTCTATAAGGAATTTCAGTAACTAGTTTGCTGCTCCACGGTGCCATGGCAGATTGTGAATGGCCTCCCTATCATCATCTTCATTGTGAAAAGAGGCATGGCTGGATCGAGAGCAGATGGAAGGAACTCCAGAACTCTGAACTCTTACTGAAATCAGGGTCTTCTTCTCCAGCTCTGCCTGCAGGAGAAATTAGATTTTAAGGAGAAAAACTGGATTCCTTACCAACTGAGCCATCAGGGAAGCCCAATGAGAGCAATGTCATGTCTTATTTAGGTAGCCAACTAATTTCGAAGGGAGGTCCCAGAATCAACCAATCTTCCTTCCCTTCCCTCTAATGTCATTTATGGAGCAATTACAAACTGTTGAGCATGGTGTGGAGTCTGAGAAACAAACGCAGAAAAGAACCAGCCCTTGCCCTTGGGGGACTCAAATCCCCTGAGAAATTTCAGAAAATCGGGGGAGACCTTCACATGCACACCCTTTCTCTCAGGACACTTTTTCCCCATCTCTACTTCTGAGTTCCTCACCGAGGGCCCCGCGAAGCTCCTGCTGCTCCCCACAGCCCAGCATCTTCTGTTTGGTCAAGCTCTGGCCAAACCCTCCTTCCCCGTCCTCTCCCAGAGCTGCTCCAGGGGCTACAGCCAGAGTAGTCGGTGAGGCCACAGATAGACAGTTCTCGAAAAGCCTTGAGCCTCTCACATATCTGGGCCCCTTTCCCGTATCTGGACACGGCTGGGCCTAAGTAAGTAAAGTCGCTCAGTTGTGTTCGACTTTTTGCGACTCCGTGGACTATAGCCTACCAGGCTTATCCATCCATGGGATTCTCCAGGCAGGAATACTGGAGTGGGTTACCATTTCCTTCTCCAGGGGATCTTCCCGACCCAGGGATCGAACACGGGTCTCCCACATTGGAGGCAGATGCTTTAACCTCTGAGCCACCAGGGAAGATTTAGTCTGCCCACAGCTGGGCCTAGGGCAGCCTGAATTCTCCAGGCCCTAAGTCACACAGACTCCCAAGCCTGGAATAGACAAAATTCCTTTGGCTTTCAATTTCTTCCCCTCACAGTTACTGATCCAACCACCTCCTTACACACAGAAGCACTCAAAACACCCCACTCTCCGTCTGCTGTGAAATCACAGCACGGCCCCCAGAGAGCCATTACCCACTCGGTCCATTCTCAAAGCGTTTGCCATCAAATAAGCTCAATCTGGCAACCAAATAAATAAATAATGTTTCAAAATAACTCAAGTTCTGGAGAATCCTATGAGAAGGATCAAAACAATACTTCTCAAAATTCTGTTTTTCCTCTCCCGTTTATTTCTCTGTGTACCAAATCTGATCCCGTAGTGCTCCTTTCCAAAATTCTTGCCTCCCAAACTCCTCTTCCAGCTCTAGGCACACTCCTTCTCTTCACTTCTCTCCTGATTCTGCAACTCAAAGCCCAAAACACACAGACCTCCCCCCGGAGAGGTGATGGGAAGAAGACTGAGCCAAGCTCTCTCTTCCAAACAAGGGAGAGGGTGAAGCCTGGAAATATTCATGCAATCATCACTTTTTCGCCATCACAGTAGCTGTCACCACAGATAGCCCTCAGAGATCACACTAAGCCCCGACGAGACAGGACAATTTCTGGACAAAGTGACCGTACCAACCTGACTATTCTGGTCAGTCTGGATCTAAATATTCTGTTCCAATTCAAAGCTACCATGGGCTCCCATTAGAAAATTGTCCCAATTTTGAGTTGAGGAAAATATGGTCACCGTATCTCTGACCCACCCTTCCTCTTAGCAACCTAGATATATTCTGACTGTATTAAATACTTTCTGTATTGCTATAGTCCAAAAGCCTGTGACCCTCTTTGGAATTCATGTGTTGAAATCCTAACTGCCAATGTGACGGTATTTGGAGGTGGGGCATTTGGACAATGATCAGGTCACAGGGATAGAGCCCTCACGAACAGATTAGTGCTTCTGTAAAGGAGACCCCAGAGGGCTCCCCAGCCCCTTCTGCCATGTGAGGGCGCAGTGAGAAGACAGTGCTTTGTGAGTCAGGAAGTGAGCTTTCATCAGATACCTAATCTGCAGGTAACCTGCTTTTGGATTTCCCAGCCTCCAGAAGGATGAGAAATAAATTCTTGTTGTTTATGAGCCACCCAATCCGTAGTATTCTGTTGTCCAAGCCCAGTGGCCTAAGACATACATTATCGTTGATTCCATTAGTGTCTGTTTGGTCACCTGGAAACCGTAGGGCCCTTAAAGCCTCAGACCACGTTTATTCTCACTCTGTCCTAAGCCTCGTGAATAGGTCTGTAGTAGTTAGCTAATGCTGCATAACAAATTATCTCAAATATTAGTGACTTAAATGATAATCATTTATTACCATTCATTGTTTCTGTGGATCAGGAATCTGAGAATGGCTTGGCTAGGTAGTTCTGATTCAGCTCTCATGAGGTTGTGGTCAAAATGTCAGCCAAGGTTACAGTTTCTAAAGGTGTGATTAGGTCTAGAGAACCTACCTCCAAGGTTGCCTACTCAACATGGCTGACCGGTTGGTGCTAGCTATTGGGGGAAAGCCTTGATTCCTCTTCAGGGGGAAATTTTCATGTGACCTGAGCTTCATGAACATGGTACTAGCTTCCAAAGTTGAACATTTTGAGATAGAGGGAGCCAGGTGGAGGCTGAAGTTTTTTGTGACCTAAACTTTGGAAGTCACATGGCATGATTTCTGCTGTGCTCTACTGTTCAAGGCAATCCCAGGACCCTGCTGATTCAAGAGGGAAGGGAACATAAAGCCTGCCCCTCACTGGGAGGAGTTCCAGTCATCTGTTAAGGAGAGCTTGTGCATGTTCAGCCACATCTGACTCTTTGTGACTATAGACTCTATAGCCCTCCAAGCTCCTGTGTCCATGGAATTCTCCAGGCAAGAACACTGGAGTGGGTTGCCATTTCCTACTCCAAGGGATCTCCCTGACCCAGAAATCAAACCTGCATTTCCTGCGTCTCCTGGGAAGCCCAGGGAGAGCTCATGGGATTGGATAAGTATAGAGATGTAGCCACCTTGGGAGAATAGAGAGCCCCCACGTCTCTGGCTCTTGCAAACCCATAACAAATGCTCATGGGTGGACTTTGTATTCACTGGCACCTGGAACTGAACAGCCATGTCACAAGAGAAGGGAAATTAACTCAGAGTCCTAACTATTCACCGCTCTCTGTACACACATCCTGTGCGTGAAGTCTTAGGTGCCCTCCCTACCCTGACCCTCGCCCTAACCACATGGCTTGCCTTGACCAACAGGCTGTCAATAAATATGAGTTTAGCAGAAGCTTGATGAGGCCCTCGCATGTTTCTCCTGGGGCTGCTGCACTTCTGCCCGTGCTGTGAAAATGAACCTGAGCTAGCCCATGGAGGATCTGAGATGTGCAGAAAGAAATCGACTTGTCTCAGCTGTCCCAGCCAAGCAAAGCTGACCTACAGACATGCGAGCGGCACCAGGGAAGGTGAGTACCACTCAGCACCTCACGAATCTGTGAGCTAACTGACTTCTAGGCTGAAGGCCTGAGTTTGGAGGTTGGTCAGTTATGCTGTATATTCGAGGCAATGAGTAACTGACACAGCACTCCCCGACTATCACAGACCTGTTCTAGGTCGGGCTCAGTGTCTGTAGCAGACAGATTGTTGGCCCGCCAATGTCCACATTCCTCAGAGCCTGTGAATATGTTACCTTACATGGCAAGCAAGACCTTGCAGATGGGATGAGATAGAAAGATCATCTTGCATTCTCAGGGTGGGCCCAATTTAACCACAAAGGTGCTTATGAGAGGGAGGAAGAGGGCCAAAGTCAGAGAGGAGGTGTGATGGTAACGGATTTTGAGTGTGTGTTCCGGCTATGGAGGGCAGGGCCACAGCCGAGGACTGCAGGCAGCCTCTAGAAGCTGCAAAAGGCCAGGACATAAATTCTCTCCTAGAGCCTCCAGAAGTAACTCAATTCTGTTGAAACCTTGATTTTCACCTATAAGACATTTCAGATTTCCGGCCTACAGAAGTGTAAGAGAATAAATTGATTGTTTTAAGTCGCTTATGCTTATGGCAATTTGTTACAGCAGCAATAGGAAACCAACATAGCGTCTAACTACATTCCCTGGAAACAGTTAGGTGTCACACTATGAGTCTCACGTACTCTTCTGGAAAGTAGGGGTGTGTGGTAGATTAAAGGTGGCCACAGACTTTGACTACCCCTCTTTTTGAGATCTGGGTTGGCTTTAGTGGTTTGCTTGACCAATAGAATATGGCGAAAGTGATGTTCTGGAACTTTTACGGCTTGTAACAAGAAAACTTTCTTCCTCCCAGATGTTGTAAAACACTCCTGAGTAGCCCAGCCCTCCAGCACTTGTTCCAAGCCAGGCAGCTGGTTATCCTTGCTCAATTTTTACCAAAATGTCTACTGACACCTCCCCTCCAGTCCCTTCAGACTCTTTAGGGAGGTTCTAGAATGAAATCTTTGGAGAAGTACCCACTGAGCAACTGCACAGAAGTCCAGTTTTCTTCCGGTTGCAGCTTGGCTCTCCTCTGTGTGCCGTTCCTTCCACTGCCTCTGGAGGCAGGGAGGCACTGACAGCTCCCCCTGGAGCATTCATCCCAGGCTCTGCCCATGCCTGCCATCTCCCAGGAAGCCAGTGGGTTAGGCCTAGAGTGTGCTGCGGTTGAACAGGTGGGGAGTGTAGTTCATCAGAAGGTCTGAGAATTAGAGCCTAGAATTGGAGCTGGACTGGGATGAGGAAGAAGGGAACAAGCTCCCGCCTTTAATTAGAGGAAGTGCTGGTGCATTCCAAAGCTTCTAATGTACTTACTCCAACTTCCCTTTTCCACTTCCCTTTTGCAGCTATGACCGCAAGATCTGTGTCTGTCAAATGTAGGAAGAGCATCACCATTTTCAACAATGAAATTTTCAACCTTTCACAAAAGATGCTATCTACAATTTAAAAGTAGATTTTCCACCTCCCCTCTTTTCAAGCACTAGCCTAGCTGTTTCCAGCTTCATATATGTTATGCGTCCCTCTGCATGCTCTCAAGGAAATGGTAGGGTCTAGGAGTTAAGAGTGTGGATTCTGGAGCCAGATACACCTGGATTTAAATCCCAGCTTGCCTCTTAATAGTCGTACAAGTGAGTTACTAAGGCTCTGTAAGCCTTGGCTTTCTTTTCTGAAGAATGGAGTGAATTATTGTCCTTACTTCATAGGGCTATTTGAGGAATTCAGTAAGACAGACCACATCAACAGCCTGGCTTACAAGTGCTGTAGCAATTGTTATTTAGGCTCTCATTGTTTGGTTAGCTCTGAATAAGTCAGTACACAACTGACTTCTCCCCTGGTTCTTTATCTAGAAGACAAGAATCTGGGGAGATAGGCACAAAGGACCTTGACCCAAGGTGTTTCCTTTCTCAATTCCCACTGTGGGTAAGGTCAGAGGAGGTGGGCTCCTGAGTTCAGAAATATACCTAGATTTGATGAGAGACCCTAGGGCTGGGGTAGTGTATCATCCTCTCTGTTCTGTCCATTTCTCTGCTCTAGTGACAGACCTTCTAGCCTCAGTCTCATATTCCACACAGAAAACTCATCAAGGTAAGGCTTTGTGAGAGCTGGTTTTGGAGGACAGAGCACCATTCAGACAACTGGGAGAATAAAAATATATGCCCAAGTCCACGTCTGTGGGTGTATTTGAAAGTGGAAGACGCTTGAAAAAATGTAGACTGAATGATGGCATTAACGAGCCACCCCCTGCTAGCAGGCACTCTGACCTGATTCTTAACAAACCGGTAAATCCCCAGTTTTCCAGGGGGACATCAGCCAATGGTTTTGGGGCCAGGTGAAATGTAAATGCTCCCTGAAGTTTAACGTAAATCCCTTCCCTGAAGCCAGCCTAAGCCCCGTTCTCCCTTAGAGAGAGTGAGCAGCCTCAGCAAGTGCATTTCCCAGTTCCATAGTTACAGCTCATCCCAGGGGACGTCGCTGAAGGCAGGCGGCTCCACGGCTCCACCTCACAAAGTTTTTGGTGGGAGTGGAGGGCGGGACAGGACTCACTTCAGAGGAGCAGTGAGACAGCTGTTCCAGAAATCAAGGCTGCCGGGGCGTTGAATACGTAAAGGTCAACGGGCCTGTGTCTGGAGCCTCCTCTGGGTTCCCTTTAGCAGCAGTCACCAAAACACTGTATTCCTGACCCATTACACCAACCGAGGTGGCAGCAGCCACGAGATTGCAAAACATTTTCCATCTTCAGCCCCTGTTCTGGTAACTTCACTCTTCATTGCTCAGACTTCTAGTTTTTCCATATTTACCTCAGATGAATGAATGACTAGATTCAGAAGGGCTTTTTTTTTTGGTAGTGGGGGGGTGGTTTTTGTTTTTTTCAGTGAAATGGTTGGAAAATTACTGCTAACACTACAATGATCCTCTTTCTCCTGTCTTTTTTTTTTTTTTAAGAGACTGGAGTTGGAATAATTTTTTTTTCTTCTTCTAAAAGGTACCTAAAGACTTAGATTTATAGTACAGTGGCCACTTGTCTTATAGTTTCTCAGAAAGCTCCAGTTTTTTAAAAGAAATTTGTAAAATCTATACATAAATATGATTTAAATTCTACGAAGCACTATTCACGAACTAATATATACGAGAAGTGTGATTCATTTTCTTTCATTTCTATTTTGACTTTCTATTCAGTTGGGCTGGTGGAATCTTTGAGAACAAACCTCCTTCCTCAAAGTGGTATCTAATGCCTAGATCTGATTCTCAGTGGGCCTATTTGCAGAGAAAGCCGCCTCCAAGACCTGAGCCACCCTCCTTGGTCTTGGTGGGTGGGACTCAGGGTGAGTAGATGCCCTGTGTTCTGCCCACAGTCCGTTCAGGCTGATGGCTCTCTCCGTTATCCTCTGCCACTCTTGGAAGGTTCCGGAGCTCCAACCATGTGCCAGAACAAACAGAAGCCTCCATAAGGCCTTCCGCTGAGTTAGGCAGTCCGGCAGCATTTCTCTGCACACTTGTTGCCTGGAGCTGTCCTGTCGGTGAGGAGCAGACTGCCTGTTCTTGGACCCCTCTTATCTCCCTGGGGTTCTCCCCTCTCTGAGGCTCAGCCTGGTCACTAAAGGAAGAAACAGGTGCAGGGCCAGATTTTCGAAAACTCCTCAGTATTTGTGCCCTTTTGTCGCCCTCCTTCAACTCTGTCTGAATTTTAGGAGGTGTCCCTCTGGCCAGGGTGATGCAGTCTCACATTTCTCTCCCAAGCCTTGTATCTAGTCTGTATTCTAATCAAGGGGACAACACTGGGCAGAGGGTGATTTTTGCTCCATTGATACCACACTGCCCGAGGCAATGAGTCAAGAGATCCTCTGTTTTGGTGAGAAAGGGCAAAGAGAAGAAGACAGCAAAGGGGGGACGCGTAAGTCAACAGTTCTGAGAGCTTTCCTGCCCAGCCTGAAGACTCACAGCCCTTTAACATGTTGACCATATGTCTGTATTTTGTATGAGAGCCTTCAGTTAGAGTTATTTTATTATTTAAAAGGAGACTCTTTATTAAATCTGTAGCTAAACTTGTTTTAAATTGCATCCTCTGGCAGGGCTTTCTATATAAACACGTTAAAGATGGGAGAGAGCGGGAGGCCCCTGAGGAGCGCCTTGCTTCCCTCTGCAGATGTGTTGCGTTCAAAGTGGTGGTGTCCAGAGGTCCCTGGCTCACCTGGGTTGGAATCAAACAATGCTCAAAAACTCTCCCTGAGAATAGGGGAGTGTCCCTGAGCACGTCCAGCTCCCGAAGGACAGTGCATGCGCTCCCTGGTTCCGTAAGCCTGACAGGGCAGATGCCCCTCATTGAGAGAACTGTGGAATCCTGTCTGCTTCAAGGGCTCTTTCCAAAATGATCTCTCAAGCAGATCATGCCTGAACTTGGAGTAGTCACTCACACCCCTCTCATTTCGTTCTCCTCTTGTCCCTTCCTCCAAGGACAGCATCCTGCATACTAGCATTTCCTAGTATGTAAATAGCTTATAATTAAGGTTTGTTCTACCTAGTGTGGTGTTCTTAATAAAGGTGTCATGTGTATGAGTCATATCCAAGCCCCATCTGCTTTCTCTTCCCTGCCCACCCTGAAACACCCCAGGGTCATTCCAGCTACCCCCAGGATTTCAGCTAGCCCTGATGTGCAGATGACCCAGTCTCTGTGTCCAGCCTACCTTTCTCACTAAACCCCACACCTTTGCACCCATGTGCCTGCTAGACTTCCACTTAGAGGTCAAATTTGAAACATTTCAAATTCAAGTTGTTCAAGAGTGGACTCCTTAATTTCTTCCATAAACCTGAGGGTCCTTTGCATGCCATAGTCTAGTGTGTTATAGCCTACACGATTTTCGGTCCATGCATGTCTGTGGATGGACTGGGGGTGGTGGGCGTGTTTATGAACCTCCTAAAATTCTTTGCAAGATTTTCTGTGAACATTTGTTTCCTGCCTGCAAATAGAGATGGTAAATTTTTCAGATCCTGACTGAAGAGCAAAGTGACCCCTGAGTGAGAGAGTCAAGCTCCTATCTGTTTCTCTGGCTTCATTCTTTGGCAGTCCTCTCTGACTCCCAGCTACACACCTGAATCTGTGCTCTCGGGCCATGACTGACCCTTGGAGTTCCTGGAAAATGCCATCGATCTCATGTATGCTTGCTCTTCTACTGAAGGGTGTTACCCATCTTCTTTGCTGCAACCTTCAAGCAGCACCTCCTCTGGGAAGTCTCCTCTGCCTGACCCAGGCAGAGCTGATCAGCCTTTCCCTAGTGCCCCACCTCCATATGGCATCCATCATGCCAGGGCAGCCTCTTGCACCCTGGGTGTGCCTCAGATCGCCTGTGCATTGTTCAATGAAATGCAGATGCTCCGGCTTTGCTTCCTTCCTCAGTAAATCAAAATTATGAGAGAGAGAGAGGCTCCCAGAGGACCCTAAAGTGCGCTCTGCATGCTAAACCACAGTTGTAGGGCCTTTTATGGGTTCATATTAGTTGGATGCACAAGACTATGAAGTTCTTGAGAACAGGGATCTTGTTTCAGTCACTTCCTCAATCCCCGTAGCACCTGGAACAGTGCCAAAGCATGGCAGAACGAGCTAAGCCTGACACTGGCCCATAGGAGCCTGATACCATTCTGGGGATTTACATATGCGGCCATTTAGCACCTACAGTTTCCACATGAGGCGTATCATTGATCCCATTTAGAGATGAGGAAATATTTGTGAATGAATGAACAAGTGAATCATTCTTTATAGAAAGCTGATTGGTTTAAAGATATCTGAACATGATTTATTTCATAAACATGACTTCTACAGGGACAAGAAATAGCTCATTCTGCTCTGATCATGCCCAGGGAGGGGAGAACGAGAGAATCCAGGAACAGATGTGATGATTTCCTGGAAAAGAGATCGACTCGGGTGCTGGCAGAACCAGACCAGGGTTGCCAGAAATTCACCCAAGAGGACTCAGCACACCCCAAGCTGAGCCCGCTTCTTCCAGACTGGAGATGTTGGCACAGGCAGGCTCAGAGCCCACTGGTGGAGGGAGGGGTGGTCCTGTCTCCTGCCTCCTCCTCATGGCCTGTAAGCACAAGGCCCAGCCTCTAGCTGCCTTTGCCCTCTAGGGGGCAAAGTGATCAGGAACATAGTTTAAATCATGAAATTGTTATAAAGCCCTTTTCTACACAGGCCACTGGGCCCATTCACAGCCAACCTCAAGCCGAACAATGCCTTTGCGATCACAGAATTCTGCTCCTTACAACAGAAGTAATTGAGGGACCACTCCCAGCTAGCGGTTTGTTTGAAAGGGCACATAGGATTCAGAAAACAGTGCAGAAAAGCAGCGGGCGAGACCGCACTCACACCACAACCACGGCACCGGGGTGACCCATCCTTGTTCTAGTTCCATTTTCCAAGGTCCTGCTCTTCAAGGACCACCTCCTCCAGAAGCCTTCCCAGAAACTGCACACAATCTCCTCTCTCAGGCTAGCTCAACCCAGGGCCTTCCCTCATGCTGATCTTTCCCTCTCCCCAGGCTGCTGGTCCCAGCCTCCCCAGGGGGCCCCTCAGACACGCCAACCTCCCACAGGAGCAGCACCCCACTGGAGCTCAGGAGGAAACAGCCTGACTGTTCTGCTTACCAACAAGTCTTAAAAAATTAAAACCCTCCCAGCTAAATAACATCCAGCTATCTGAGTGAAGGATTTGCCCTTACATTTTAACATAGATTTTAGGATTATGCCAGGACAGTTTTCCAGAAACGCAACGTAGCAAGAGGTTAAAAGAGTCCTAAACTCTAGACCAAGACTTCTTGGATTTAAATTCCAGCTCTGCCACTTGCTAACTGTAAATTCATGGGCAAGCTCCTTAACCATGCTGTACCTCAGTTTCCCCATCCGTAAAATGGGCATAATAATAGCCACGTGAGGAGCATTAAAGAGCTAGTATAAAGAATTTTGGACAGTGTCTGCCAATGAGCAGGAGTTCATGATGTGATCGTCTCATTAATTAAATTGATGTGATTCTCACAACACTAGAAAGTAGGTAAAAATGTCTCCTCCTCACAGAAGAGGAAACCAGGCTCAGAGAAGTTTTGTGACCTGCCTCAGACAACACAGCTAATACACGAGCACATGGCTACTCACAGCCAGGACTCTGAGCTCCATAGATGTGGCATAAAAAGCCCCTGAAACCCAGCATCCTTACCACGCCTCCATCTCCCCCTCCCCTGGCATTCCTGCGGCCTCCCCACACATTCTGGAAGCCTCCCAATAGCGGTTGCTTTCCCACCCTAAATCTACCAGAGGCTGAGGGGATGGTGTCCCCCTTGCCACACGCCTACGTTTCTGGCTTGGGCAGAGAGCCACCCATGGACCACTCAGAGCCCAGTTGACTGTGCTGGTGGGCACTGTGGGTGGGCAGGGGCCACACCCTCATCTGGCTCCTGTGACCCAGTTTACTCAGGGTGCTAAGATCATCTCCTAGAGCCGACCTGCCGGGCTTTGACGCAGCTACCCGGGCCCAATGCAGCGGGGCTGTCAGGCAGGAGGCCTGAACCACAGGTCTCTGCCCTGAGCTGGCGTGATAAAGGAGCTGGGCCAGAAGGAGACGGGCTCAGTACATTAAACAAGCTGCTGATGGAGAGCAGGCTGAGGAGCTTGCTGTGCACAGGAGCCAGGTGCTGCCTGAGAGGAGACTGATGGCACACAGGAGATTCGGGTGGGATTCTCAGACAGATGTGACCTGGATGGAGCTTCATCAGCTATAGCATGAATGTGATCCCGTCACAGTGTCCTGGGCTTTGTAACTCACCCAGCCCCTTCCATGAAAATGTTGCCTCTCTAGGTCTCATAACTACCCTCTCAGTTAGCTACTGTTATCTCCATTTACAAATAAGGAACTGGAACTCAGAGTTCTGATTTCCAATTTAGGGGGTCTTGCTACAGACTTCACTGTTGCACAACACAGATCTAAGCCAGGAGACCAGGCAGGTCCCAGATGTGTGTGTGAGCAGGCGACACTGGGGAGCAGGCTCTGCCCACGTTCTGATCTCTGCCAGGTGGGAATGCAGCCTGGATTCAGGATTACAGGGTCTTTGGGTTTTTCCAGAGAAGCTGGAAATCTGGATTTTTAAAATGTGAAATTTCCCGTTTTCTACTAAGGTCTGTCTAGTCAAGGCTATGGTTTTTCCTGTGGTCATGTATGGACGTGAGAGTTGGACTGTGAAGAAGGCTGAGAGCCGAAGAATTGATCCTTTTGAACTGTGGTGTTGGAGAAGACTCTTGAGAGTCCCTTGGACTGCAAGGAGATCCAGCCAGTCCATTCTGAAGGAGATCAACCCTGGGATTTCTTTGGAAGGAATGATGCTAAAGCTGAAACTCCAGTACTTTGGCCACCTCATGCGAAGAGTTGACTCGTTGGAAAAGACTCTGATGCTGGGAGGGATTGGGGGCAGGAGGAGAAGGGGCCGGCCGAGGATGAGATGGCTGGATGGCATCACTGACTCGATGGACGTGAGTCTGAGTGAACTCCGGGAGATGGTGATGGACAGGGAGGCCTGGCGTGCTGGATTCATGGGGTCGCAAAGAGTAGGACACGATTGAGCAACTGAACTGAACTGAACTGAATGTTGGTAGCTAATTTAATTTAGTTTAAAATGTCTAGCGGACTAAACAAAACACCTTCTTAGGCTGGACTTGTCTAAGGCTGCCAATTTGCAGACTTGGGCCTGAACACTGCCTCTAAGATGCGAATAAGGCTACTATAAGCCTCATCCTTCTCAACTGAATTAAAATGCTCAAATGACCCACGTAGGTGATACACATGTAAGTCAACACAAACCAATGACTGAGTAATTATTTACTGGATGCCTGTAGATCAGACTTAGTTTTAGGGATACAGGATGTATCTTGCTTGATTGACAAAAAAACAGAAAAAACATCAAACTCATGGAATTCATATTCTAATTGGCAGACATATGATAAAGATAAATTTGAAAAAATTTTAAGGAGAAAAAGAAGGCAGAAAGAGGACTTAAGTTTTATGCAGGCTTTCTGATTTCAGACAGGGTAGCCAGAGATAGCGACTGAGAAGGTAAAATGTGATAAAGACTTGAAGTCAGGGAGGGAAGGAGTCACACAGGTATTTGCAGGGAGAACAAAGAGAAAGAGAAAATAGCAAGTACAAAAGCCCTGAGGCCCCCTTGGATTCTGGAGGATTCTGGAGGGTTCTGGAGGATTCTGGAGTGGTTGAGAAACAGGAAGGGAGCAAGGGGGCCCAGGAGAAGGGTGAAGAGTGGTATTAGCGATGAGAGACAGGAGAGTGAGGGAGAGAAGGCCAAAGGACCGGGGCTTCTGACCGCACTTGGAGGTAGACGGGAAGCCTTTGGAGTGACAAGGTCATTACTGCTTCCATGTTGAGGATCAACTGAAGAGAAGCAAGGAAGGAAGCAGAAGGAGCTTCTAAAAGGCTAGTGCGATGATCTGGGTAAGGGGACGGTGGCTCCCAAGGCTGCAGGGCAGAGCAGTATGTGAGAGCATCAAGGCCGGAGCACCGCAAGGGGCAGGAAGGCGCCAGCTCCGCTCTTGCTGGATCAGGCAAGGGCCCAGAGGCAGAGCTACGCTGCTCCCACCAGTCTGGTTCCCCATCTCCTTCTGTGGGATCTTGGGTATCCCTGCCAGGGGGCAATGAAGAAGTATGAGATACAGATCTTCAATATGGGTGCTACCGTGTGGCTTTGACAGGTTGTTAACCTGAATCTCAGTTTCTTTACTTTTAAAGTTAAAGGGGATAAAAATGAAAATGAAGCAATATATTAAGGTTCTTAACATATTGCTTGGCACACAGTAGCCATTACATGTGTGAAAATTATGATAATGATAATGATGATGAAAAGACTGAAACAAGGGGAACAAGATTAACTTAGGACAGACGTGTGTGTGCTCAGGCGTGTCCAGCCCTCGGTGATCCACGGGCTGTAGCCGACCAGGCTCCTTCTCCATGAAATGTTTTAGGTGGCATAGTTGCTTAGTTGTTGTTGTGGACCACAAAAAACTGTGGAAAATTCTTAAAGAGAAGGGAATACCAGACCACTCTACCTGCCTTCTGAGAAATCTGTATCAGGTCAAGAAGCAACAGTTAGAATCGGACATGAAACGGACTGGTCCCAAATTGGGAAATGCATACATCAAAGCTGTATACTGTCACCCTCCTTATTTAACTTCCATGTAGAGTACATCATGTGAAATGCCGGGCTGGATGAAACACAAACTAGAATCAAGATTGCCGAGAGAAATACCAATAACCTCAGATATGCAGATGACACCACCCTTATGGCAGAGAGTGAAGAGGAACTAAAGAGCCCTTGATGAAGGTGAAAGAGCAGAGTGAAAAAGCTCAACATTGAAAAAAACTAAGATCATGACATCCAGCCCCATCGATTCATGACAAATTGATGGGAAACAGTGGAAACAGCAACAGACTTTACTTTCTTCTCCAAAATCACTATAGGTGGTGACTGCAGCCATGAAATTAAAAGACTCTTGCTCCTTGGAGGAAAAGCTATGAGCAACCTAGACAGCATATTAAAAAGCAGATATTATTTTGCTGACAAAGGTCTGTCTAGTCAAAGCTATGCTTTTTCCAGCAGTCATATACAGATGTGAGAGTTGCACCGTAAAGAAGGCTGAGTGCCAAAGAACTGATGCTTTTGAACTGTGGTGTTAGAGAAGACTCTTGAGAATCCCTTGAACTGCAAGGAGATGCAACCAGTCAATCCTAAGAAAATCAGCCCTGAATATTCTTTGGAAGGACTTATGCTGAAACTCCAATACTTTGGCCACCTGATGCAAAGAACTGATCATTAGAAAAGATCCTGATGCTGGGGAAGATTGAAGGCAGGAGGAGAAGGGGATAACAGAGGATGAGACGGTTGGCTGGCATCATCAACTCAATGGACTCATGTGAGTCTGAGCAAGCTCCGGGCATTGGTGATGGACAGGGAAGTCCATGGGGTCACAAAGAGTCAGACACGACTGAGTGACTGAACTGAACTGAGACCATGGTGGCACAGGTGGTAAAGAATCTGCCTGCCAACCAGGAGATGCAGGTTCAATCTGTGGTGGGAAAGATTCCCTGGAGAAGGGAATAGCAACCCACTCCAGTATGCTTGCCTAGAAAATTCCATAGACAAAGGAGCCTGGTGGACTACAGACCATGGGGTCACAAGGAGCTGGACACAACTGAACACACACACACACACACACACACACACACACATCAGATCAGCCTTCAATCTTGGGAGCAATTAGGAACAAAAGGAAAAAATAATTGGGATTAAAGCATCATTTATACATTACATAAATATGCATTTGTAAGGCCTCCACAAACAACAATTTTGCATTGCTGCATTTCTTTTTCTTAGGGATGGTTTTGGTTGCCACTCCCTGTACAATGTTACAAACCTCCATCCATAGCTCTTCAGGCACTCTATTAGATCTAATCCCTTGAATCTATTTGTCACTTCCACCGTATAATCATAAGGGTTTTGGTTTAGGTCATACCTGAATGGTCTAGTGGTTTTCCCTACTTTCTTCAATTTAAGGCTGAATTTTGCAATGAGGGGTTCATGATCTGAGCTGCAGTCAACTCGTGGTCTTGTTTTTTCTGACTGTATAGAGCTTCTCCATCTTCAGCTGCAAATAATATAATCGATCTGATTTCGGTATTGACCGTCAGGTGATGCCCATGGTCTCTTGTGTGGTTAGGAAATGGTGCTTGCTGTGGCCGATGTGTTCTCTTGGCAAATCTCTGTTAGCCTTTGCTCTGCTTCAGCAAAGGCTTCCTACTTTAGCATTCCAGTCCCCAGTGATGAAAAGGACATCTTTCTTTTTTTTTTTTTTGGTGTTAGTTCTAGAAGGTCTTGTAGGTCTTCATAGAACCATTCAGTTTCAGCTTCTTCAGCATCAGTGGTTGAGGTATAGACTTGGATTACTAGGTTGTTGAAATGTTTGCCTTGAAAATGAATTGAGATCATTCTGTCATTTTTGAGATCGCACCCAAGTACTGCATTTCTGACTCTTTTGTTGACTATGAGGGTTACTGCATTTTTTCTAAGGGATTCTTGCCCACAGTGTAGATATAATCATCATGAATTAAATTCACCCATTCAGTGCATTTTAGTTCACTGATTCCTAAAATGTCTGTGTTCACTCTTGCCGTCTCCTGTTGGACCATGTTCAATTTACCTTGATTCCTGGACCTAACATTCCAGGTTCCTATGCAATATAGCTCTTTACAGCATCAGACTTTACTTTCACCACCAGACATGTCCAAAACCAGGCGTTGTTTCCTCTTTGACTCAACTTCTCTATTCCTTCTGCAGCTTTCTCCACTCTTCCCCATTAGCATATTGGACACCTACTGACCTGTGGGGTTCCTCTTTCAGTGTCATATTTTCTTTGCCTATTCACACTGTTCATGGGGTTCTCAAGGCAAGAATGCTGAAGTGGTTTGCCATTCCCTTCTCCAGTGGACCGCATTTTGTCACAACTCTCCACCATGACCCATCTGTCGTGGGTGGCCCTACATGGCATGGCTCATAGTTTCATCAAGTTACACAAAGTTGTGATCTATGTGATTATTTTGGTTAGTATTCTGTGATTGTGGTTTTCATTCTGTCTGCTCTCTGATGGATGAGGATAAGAGGCTTGCGCAAGCTTCCTTGCACACTAGGTCTTGCTCTGGTGGGCAGGGCCATGCCCAGTAAATCTTTAATCCAATTTTCTGCTCATGAGTGGGGATGTGTTTCCTCCCTGTACTTTGCGGTAGGGGTAATGGAGATATTCTCCATAAGTACTTATTCCAGCACACTGTGCCTCCGAGGACTGCTGCTGCTGATGACCCTGACCCGGCAGCAGGCCACTATCAACCCATGCCTCCGCCGGAGACTCCCAAACACTCATAGCCAAGTCTGGCTCAATCTTTTGTGGGGTCACTGCTCCTTTCTCCTGGGTCCTTGTGTACACCAACCTTTATTTGTGCCCTCCAAGAGTCAGCTAAAGGAAAAGGAGAAAAGGTATGATATACCCATCCTAATGCAGAGTTCCAAAGATAGCAAGGAGAGATAAGAAAGCTTTCTTAAGTGAACAATGCAAAGAAATAAAGGACAACAATAGACTGGGAAAAACTAAAGATCTCTTCAAGAAAGTTAGAGATATCAAGGGAACATTTCATGTAAAGATGGGCACAATAAAGGACAGAAACAGTGAGGACCTAACAGAGGCAGAAGAGATTAAGAAGAAGTGGCAAGTATACATAGAAGAACTGTACAAAAAAATGTCTTAATGACTGGATAACCACGATGGTGTGATCACTCACATAGAGCCAGACATCTGGGAGTACAAAGTCAAGTGGGCCTTGGGAACCATCACTACGAACAAAGCTAGCTGAGGTGACAGAATTCCTGCTGAGCTATTTCAAATCCTAAAAGATGATGCTACACTCAATATGCCAGCAAATTTGGAAAACCCAGCAGTGGCCACAGGACTGGAAAAGGTCAGTTTTCATTCCAATCCTAAAGAAGAGCAATGCCTAAGAATGCTCAAACTACCACGGCACAGTTGCACTCATTTCGCATGGTAGTAAGGTAGTGCTCAAAATCCTTCAAGCTAAGTCTCAACAGTATGTGAACCAAGATATACAAACTTCCAGATATACAAACTGGACTTAGAAAAGGCAAAGAAACCAGAGATCAAATTGCCAACATTCGTTGGATCATAGAAAAAGCAAGCGAATTCCATAAAAACATCTACTTCTGCTTCATTGACTATACTGAAACCTTTGACTGTGTGGATCACAACAAACTGGAAAATTCTTCAAGAGGTGGGAATAACAGACCACCTTACCTGCCTCCTGAGAAATCTGTATGCAGGTCAAGAAGCAACAGTTAGAACCTGGTATGGAGCAATGAACTTGTTCCAAATTAGGAAAGGAGTACATCAAGGCTGTATACCATCACCCTTCTTATTTAACAGAGTACATCATGTGAAATGCCAGGCTGGATGAAGCACACGTTAGAATCAAGATTGCTGGGAGAAATATCAATAACCTCAGATATGCAGATGACACCACCCTTATGGCAGAAAGTGAAGAGAAACTAAAGAGCCTCTTGATGAAGGTGAAAGAGGAGAGTGAAAAAGCTGGCTTAAAACTTAACACTCAAAAAACTAAGATCATGGCATCCAGCCCCATCACTTTATGACAAATAGATGGGGGGAAAATGGAAACAGTGACAGACTTTATTTTCTTGGTCTCCAAAATCACTGTGGATGACTGCATCCAAGAAATTAAAAGACACTTGCTCCTTGGAAGAAAAGCTATGACTAACCTAGACAGCGTATTAAAAAGTAGAGAAATCACTTTGCTGACAAAGATCCGTCTAGTCAAAGCTATGTTTTTTCCAGTAGTCATGTACTACAGATGTGAAAGCACCGTAAAGAAGACTGAGTGCTGAAGAATTGATTGAGGTGTTGGAGAAGACTCTTGAGAGTCCCTTGGACTGCAAGATCAAACCAGTCAATCCTAAAGGATATCAACCCTGAATAGTAATAAGGAAGAGTGATGCTGAAGCTGAAGCTCCAATACTTTGGCAAAGTGATGAGAAGATCTGATTCACTGAAAAAGACCCTGATGCTTAGAAAGACTGGGGGGCAGGAGGAGAAGGGGATGACAGAGGATGAGATGGTTGGATGGCATCATTGGTTCAATGGACATGAGTTTGAGCAAACTCCGGGAAATAGTGAAGGAAGGAAAGCCTGGCACGCTGCAGTCCACGGGGTCACAAAGAGCCAGACATGACTAAACAGTGGAGCAACAACATAAATATGTATCAAGGGCCTATGTGTATCACCAGCCCCCCCCCCACCACCGCTTCATAGCACCACCCCCAATTTTGATATACTTAGATTTATCTATGTGTGTGTTCATTTTTTCCCAGCTTTATTGAGGCATGATTGACAAATAAAAATTATATATATTTGGGTTACACAATCTAATTTTTTTTTAAGGTTGTTTATTTTCTGTGTCTCTCACTAGACTGAGCCCTCCAAGAGGGCAGGGACAAAGTCTGTTTTCTTCACAGTTGTGTCCTCTGAGCCCAGCACAGTGCCAGCCACATAGTAGGTGTTCAATAAGCATGCACAGGATGAATGCCAGGCCTGGGCATGTTGCTGGCTAACACTGTAAACCTTCATAGAGCTTTTCATCTCAAGGGGAAGCTGGAGCAACTTAATCCCTCTGCGGGCATTCCTGAGACCTTTGTAAGGCAAGCTGCAGACCACAGGGTTGCAAGAAGTCAGACTTAGCATGCATGCACAAGAGAAGCAGGCATCAGACAAGGGTGAAAGGGAGGAGAAAGAGTCCAGGAAGTGGAGAAAGATGACAGGACAGGCACAGGAACCCTGCGAGGAAGGCAGCAAGGGCCCCAGAGATGGACTGGGGTGGGGAGCAGGAGAAAGGGCCCAGTGCTGGGCAGAGAGGGCGGAAGGGGGGCCAGAGGGCGGGGTGAAGCTTGCCAGAGAGAGGCTGTAGAGAGAGCAGCCGGAGCCACCTCCACCCCTAGCGCGGGCCTGGGTTGGGGAGGGACCAGCTCCGGGTCACAGGGACCTGTGGAGTCAAGGCTGCCTGGCCCGCACTGAAGGGTCAGGAGAATCCTGGCAGAGCTGCAGGGCGCCAAGGCTCTGGGAGGCCTTGGTGGAGGGGAGAATGCTGCTGGAGGGGAGAGGCCAGGGTGACTTCATCCCGCAGCAATGTGGAGGCTAATGAATTTCATATCCCCTCCCTGAACTCAGCCACAGGAGGGGCCCAAGGCTGGAGGAGAGAGGGAGAAGCAGGATGGAGAATAGTGAGCCATCTGAAGGAGAGAGGGCGAGGGGACAGCTGGGTGGGGGAAAGGGAGGCACCCTAGAGAAGGGAGGGAGGGAAAGGGCCTCCCGACAGCAAAACCTCTGCGCTGGCTCCACGGACCAGATGGCCCGTATCACTCCTGCGTCTCCACGGGAGGCGACCATCATAAGTCAGGTTCATAAAGGCCGGTCTGATGGGTGACACAGCCTTTTTCGGGGGAACATCCAACGGCAGGCTAAGGGTGGGGCTAGCTGCCCCCCCAACCCCGGGAGCCCTGCCTTCCTCCTCCGCCCCCTCCTCCCTACGCCGCCTTCTCCCCTCTTTCCTCTTCTCCCCAGAACAAACAGCAGGGAGGTGGCGGCCTGCCCAGAGAGCTACTATATTCAGAAGCAGCAGACAGACAAGCCATGTTCATGACATAATAGTACTAATGACACCACTGTTTACCCAGCACCTATCTCCAGAACCCAAGGCTCTCTTCAGATCTAAGTTCCAGCTCAGGTGGGTGGAAACCTGTCTGTCTGAATACAAAAAGGGAGGCTGAATTCAAGCCCGAGAGAGGCAAGGTAGACTGAAAGAAGATCTTCCTCACCAGGTCACTGAAACTTACAGTGCTAGGCTAATGGAGACTGAGGGGATGAAGATAAGGTGGGCGAGAGTCCTCATGTCTGGGGGTATCCAGTGACGGCAGAGCCACCACGACCCCAGACCATCTCCCCCCAGCTGCCCATACCACTTCGCTAACTCCACAGCCTCTCACCAAGCCCTGGCTCATGGAGCAGACAGTAGGAGCTGCCAGCCACCTTCCAAAACATGTTTTGCCTTTTTGCCTTCATTTTGTGGCTTGGCTCAACCAGGCCTAAAAATTCCCCACACCTGGGGTGGGCCAAGATGGAATGCTCCACCGCTAACATCACTGTTTCCAGCCTGAAAGCCCTGCTCTGTCCTCAGGACAGCCTTACGGGGCAGGACAGCAGGCCCTGAGGTCCCAGGAGCCAGGAGGGGTGGCTTCCAGGGCCACACAGGGGAAGCACCATCAGGAAGCCATGGTGTGGAGTCTCTGGGGTCTTGCCGTGGAGCCCTTAGTACCACCCCCAGCGTGCCTCCGTGAAAGAGTATCCACGGTGGTCTTCTAAGACCCGGCCAGAGTGGCCCCATCAGCTTACTGCCAGGAGGCAACTGGATCAAAGGGGTATCATTTGTGCCCAGTAAATCTCTTCCCGATTTGCAACCCTCAGCCCAGAGCCACCTTGGCTAAATCCTGTTGATGGCCGCCCAGGCCAGTGTAAACACTACAAAGGAAACACAGTGTCTCTTGGCAAGGACACTTCATAACAAAGTTCTGAATTCCTCCACAATGCTGTTTCAAGAGCTACAGCCACAGAAAGTATTTATCCTTTACTGTGAGTCTCTGGGCTCAGACAGTCGCTATGCGCATTGGTACCCCAGTCGTCCTGTCTGTGTGTGTCGCTGGTTTTAGACTGAGAGTCCACGGAACACTTCAAATCGGCCCGACAGGCTCCAGCTACCCTCCCTGGGCGCTGACTGGGAGAACAAGGATGAAGCCAGTCAAGGCTCCTCTTCCCTACACCATCGACTGGGAGAATCCCTTCTCACACTGCTACTGGGAAATGCCGATCTGATGGGCAGACACCCCCTGTCTGGGGGACAACCCAACCTTCCAGTTAGACCATCAGAACCACGCCATATGAAGGACAGAGGAAGGAGATCCAAGAACAAACCGCGGGCAGGCCGCTGCCCCCGCGGGTGGGGAGCTCTGGCACAGGCTCTACGCAGCCTGGTGGCTCCGCTCTGGAGAAGCAAGCCGAGGCCCCAGGCAGCTGCAAAGGTGCTCGCTCCCTCTGCTTCAGCCTGCCGGCCGTGTCACCAGCCCCTGAGGCGGCAGGAGCCCCACTACCCAGCGCTGCGACATCCCACGGCACACTTGGTAGCACTTCTGAACGCTGCGGGCTGAGAAAGGAGAGCTCTGGAACTGAGAACAACAGCTTGTCTTTGCCTCTGGCTGGGTCTTTCCCCTCTGGCGGCACCAGAATCAGGAGAGAGCTCAGTGGGCAGCCACACAGCTCAGCCCCTGAGGCCTGTGATCTGGCGAGGCCAGGGCTTTGGAGAGCGAGGCCAGGGCTGTGCTCCAGAGGCTGGGAGAGGGGGCCCAGGAGGCGAGAGGGAGAAGGGGCACCTTTCCCTAAGCTGCAGGCCAACCAGTGATTTTTCCAGACTGGGCAAGCAGAGCAGAATGTAAGAAAAGTAAAAAGAAAGAAGGCTGAAGCTAGTGCGTGTAGAGAGGAGTAGGTGATCATTGCATCACCTGCTGGAAGAGAGGTAACAGCTCTACTCAGTGAAAGGCACAGACCAGGTCTCAGGAGACCAGGCTTCCAACCCAGCCTCACACCAGGGGTAGAGTGGGTAGGAGTCGAGTCACATCCCGTTTTATTAACTGATGCCGCCCTGCCACACACACACACACACACACACACACATGCACACTCAAAACTCACTGCGGATTACCATTCATTCAGTCAGCAAGCCTTATCAGTATGGTCTAGATGGCGCGGGCACCGGAGCCAGGTCGCCTGGGCTCAAATCCCAACTCTGACTCTCAGAAACTGTATGAAGAGTGAGAGTGTTAGTCACTCAGTCATACCCCGCTCTTGGTGACTCTATGGACTGTAGCGCACCAGGCTCCTCTGTCCGTGGGATTTCTCAGGCAAGAATACAGAAATGGATTGCCATTTCCTTCTCTGGAGAATCTTCCTTACCCAGGCATCGAGCCTGGGTCTCCCACATTGCAGGCAGATTCTTTACTGTCTGAGCTGCTCTGTAAAATTAGGATAATAACAGTAGTACCTACCCCTGTGGTTTTGAGGATTAAATGAGTTGATGCACTATAAAGTACATGCAAGGCACACAGTGAGCTCCTGAGAGGGTTAGCTGTTCTGGCCATTATTACTCCTCTTTCAAGGTCCTTCGTCAGGAGCTGAATTCCTGCCTTGGAGACCCTCCAATCACCCAAAAGAGGCAGACTGGGAAAGGAGCAGTAACAGTACTGTGCGATAAGTGCAGTGATAGAGCTGTGGCCCAGGGAAGTGCAGGCACGAGCAAGTTCACTCTGCCTGTGGCAATCAGGGAGAGCATCATACAGGAGGTGACATTTGCTTTGGGCCTTGCAGGGTGAATAGGAGTGCCCCAAATGGAGAATAAGCAAAGAAGGACATTTGAACACAGACTGGGCAAAAGCTTAGAGACATGAAAACCCGGGAATACGTGACCTCATGAATCTGGCTCTCAAGTTCTGTAGGAATTATGGAAGGAAATCACAATGGCCACAAAGCCAGGTCAAACTGCAGGGCCTCAAGTGTCATGCTACGGCATTTGAACTTTGTTCTGTAAACAGCTGAGACTCTACAGAATTTTAAGCAAAGGGATTACATGATTAAGTTTGTGTTTGGGAAAATAACACATTTATGGGTCATGGAAAATAGATTAGAAAGTGAGAGGGCTGCTGAAAAACACACCCAGGGGGGTTCTGCATGGCTTCGGCAAACACAGAAGAGGAGAAAGTATTCTAGTTCTTCTGGCCGGCTGCCAGATTACACTGAGGCCGGGGTTCAGGGAACTGACACCTACTGTGCGCCAAAAGGGTGCCAGGTCTCAGTGCTTCAAGTCAGAATCAGATCCAACACAAGCCTCAGGGAGAGCATCATACAGGAGGTGGGGGGCTGGCAGAGCAGGCAGAGGGCAAGGAAGTGGCACAGGTTCCAGGCTGGACACATGCCAGGGGGTCGCTGGAACACGAGGACAGAGTGCTCGTGGCTTCCCACGGGGTGGGGAGGAAAGCGCTGTCAGGAGAGCGTCCTAGAGGAGCAGCAGCTGTGGCTCAAGGGGGCAGAGAGCGAAGGTGTGGAGACGCCTGCAGGGTGCTGGGTGCCGTGAGACAGGCAAGTGACTGGGGTCGAGAGCTTGAGCAACGGGGCTGCAGAGGTGAGGAGGAGTCAGAGCTCCACCGAGGGCCTGGGTCCAAATCTCTGGTGGCAGCAGCCTTTAACAATACAGATCTACTTAAATCAGCGTGTCTAATGGAGGGGGGCCTCAGGCATTTTTAAGAACTCTCTGGAGAATCTGACCTGCACCATGGGCTAAGAACCAGAGTCTTGGGGTTAGCCACGAAAAGGTGACCTGGTCAGATCTGTGCCTTAGGAAGATCCAGGTGGAGGGGCGAGGCAGGAAGACCCAATCAGAGGTTCCGATGGGGGTGCAGGGCCGTGGCAGGTGAGGGGCAAGCTACAAAAGCCACTAAGGAAATGGAACTGACAGAACTTGAGTCCATACACTCTCACAATGAGGGGAGAGAAAGAGAGGAGCTGAGCGTTACTCTGTATTTTAGGAATGAGAAACTGGGGCCTAAACCCGTGGTTATCAACGGTTTCAAGTTTGAGCACTTCTTTTCAGCATCAAAAAAAAAAAGTGATGATAGTTAAACTTGCATTTATTGAAATTACCTAAGAACATCAGCTACATGGATTTAGAGAGCATTTTAAAGAATCTCCATTGTATTCATCACAACAGCGTAGATAAACATGAACAAGGATGCTGGAAGCAGAACAAACAAGATCCCGATCTTACCTCTGCCTTTACAGCCGTGTGACCTTGGGCGCATGAACTATCTATGCCTCCGTTACTCACCTGTTAGACGGGATTTCAGCAGTCCCGCATCATGGAGCGGGGCGAGGACTGAAGAGTTGTCCAAGTAGAAGGCTGGGAAGAAGGCTGGCATATAATCGCCTCAGTGAGCTTTCGCTAGTACTATTACTGTTAACACTGCAATGGTATAACTGCTATTATACTATACTAGTTATACTAGTTATACTAGTTATACTAGTTATACTGTAATAGTATAACTACAGTTACTGTGTAACTGTGACAAATAGATTTAAGGGCCTAGATCTGATAGACAGAGTGCCTGACGAACTATGGACGGAGGTTGTGACGTTGTACAGGAGACAGGGAGCAAGACCACCCCCAAGAAGAAGAAATGCAAAAAAGGAAAACGGCTGTCTGGGGAGGCCTTACAAATAGCTGTGAAAAGAAGAGAAGCAAAGGAGTAAAGGAAAGATATACCCATTCAAATGCAGAGTTCTAAAGAACAGCAAGGAGAGATAAGAAAGCATTTCTCAGTGATCAGTGCAAAGAAATAGAGGAAAACAATAGCATGGGAAAGACTAGCGATCTCTTCAAGAAAATTAGACATACCAATGGAATGTTTCATACAAAGATGGGCTCAATAAAGGACAGAAATGGTCTGGACCTAACAGAAGCAGAAGATATTAAGAAGAGGTGGCAAGAATATACAGAAGAACTGTACAAAAAAGATCTTCACGACCCAGATAATCACAATGGTGTGATCACTCACCTAGAGCCAGACATCCTGGAATGTGAAGTCAAGTGGGCCTTAGGAAGCATCACTACGAACAAAGCTAATGGAGGTGATGGAATTCCAATGGAGCTATTTCAGGTCCTGAAAGATGATGCTGTGAAAGTGCTGCACTCAATATGCCAGCACATTTAGAAAACTCAGCAGTGGCCACAGGACTGGAAAAGTCAGTTTTCATTCCAATCTCTAAGAAAGGCAATGCCAAAAAATGTTTAAACTACCACACTATTGCACTCATCTCACACGCTAGTAAAGAAATGCTCAAAATTCTCCAAGCCAGGATTCAACAGTACGTGAACCATGAACTTCCAGATATTCAAGCTGGTTTTAGAAAAGGCAGAGGAATGAGAGATCAAATTGCCAACATTTGCTGGATCATCAAAAAAGCAAGAGAATTCCAGAAAAACATCTATTTCTGCTTTATTGACTATGCCAAAGCCTTTGACTGTGTGGATCACAGAAAACTGTGGAAAATTCTGAAAGAGATGGGAATATCAGACCACCTCACCTGCCTCCTGAGAAATCTGTATGCAGGTCAGGAAGCAACAGTTAGAACTGGACATGGAACAACAGAGTGGTTCCAAATTGGGAAAGGAGTACATCAAGGCTGTATATTGTCACCCTGCTTGTTTAACTTATATGCATAGTACATCATAAGAAACACTGGGCTGGATGAAGCACAGGCTGGAATCAAGATTGCCGGGAGAAATATCAATAACCTCAGATATGCGGATGACACTACCCTTATGGCAGTAAGTGAAGAAAAAGTAAAGAGTTTCTTGATGAAAGTGAAAGAGGAGAGTGAAAAAGTTGGCTTAAAGCTCAACATTCAGAAAACTAAGATCATAGCATCTGGTCCCATCACTTCATGGCACATAGATGGAGAAACAGTGGAAACAGTGGCAGATTTTATTTGGGGGAGCTCCAAAATCACTGCAGATGGTGATTGCAACCATGAAATTAAAAGATGCTTGCTCCTTGGAAGAAAAGTTATGACCAACCTAGATAGCATATTAAAAAGCAGAGACACTTTGTCAACAAAGGTCCATACAGTTAAGGCTATGGTTTTTCCAGTGGTCATGTATGGATGTGAGAGTTGGACTATAAGGAAAACTGAGCGCCAAAGAATTGATGCTTTTGAACTGTGGTGTTGGGGAAGATCCAACCAGTCCATCCAAAGGAAATCAGTCCTGAATATCCACTGGAAGGACTGATGCTGAAGCTGAAACTCCAATACTTTGGCTACCTGATGTAAAGAACTGACTCCTTAGAAAAGACCCTGATGCTGGGAAAGATTGAAGGTGGGAGGAGAAGAGGACAACAGAGGATGATTGGATGGCATCACCGACTCAATGGACGTGAGTCTGAGTGAACTCCGGGAGTTGGTGATGGACAGGGAGGCCTGGCGTGCTGCAGTCCATGGGGTCACAAAGAGTCGGACACGACTGAGCAACTAAACTGAACTGAACTGAGACTGGAATTCCAGGATGATGTAGTTGGAAGGTAGGCATCCCAGAACCTTCGAGAACCTCTTCTTGAAAGGCAGAATGCCGTTACCACTCCCCTGAACCTGGCTTCCTGAGGCCCTGAGGAACTCTGGAGGTGACACTGACTGAGCAGCCTCTGGCCAGTACTGTCTGTTCACACAGCTGATGCTGCAGCAACACTGCTCAGCTGGCCCACAGATCCTCTAGACAGGATCACGGACAGCGAGCGGAAAGGACTTTCAGGGCCGTCTAGCACAACTGTGCTCCCTGGCTGTCTGCAGACGTGGCTCACTCCTCCCCTCCCCGTCTTTCCCCTTCCCTTTGGTTGACAGGTGAAGGTCAGGTCTGTTCTAGGGGAGGCAGGGAGGGGAAAGAGCCTATGAGTTCCTTGGTTTCATTTTCTACAAGGCGGAGCCCTGGGGAGTTTCTGAACATACATACAGTGTCATGGCCAGAAATAAGGAGGCCTAGGAAGCTTCTTCTCTGAGCAGGAAGAGCCCTGGTTGGCCCCAAGCCAGGGGAGAATGTGGGGTCTGCAGGGCCTGAGCCCCGGGCAATGAGCCAGGAGCCACCGTGTCTCCAGAAAGGAAACGACCGCTCTGTGGAAGGTTTCTGTTCTGGGCACACAGCCTTAGAAAGTGTCAGAGGTCTGCTGGGCTAGAGGGGCCTTCCAGGACAAAGGGAGTATCCTGCAGCCCTGGAGGGGAAACGCTAACTGCCTACTGACTGGACAGCCCCGGGGGAGGGACAACCAAGAGCTGAGATGGAGTTTTCCACTGTACCAGTGATAGGAGTACTCAGATTCAGAAAGGAAGTTAACTTTTAGAAGAAAGTTTAAACTATAGAATAATTGACCTATCCAGTCAATAGACGGCAAATGATACCTGCCACGTGCAGACGAGAAAACTGAGGCTCGGAAAGGGCCGATGAGTAGCCTCAGGCCACTCAGCCAGCATGGAAAGGAGGCAGAACCACAGCTGGGCCCAGGTGTGCGAGACTCCGAGTCCATTACCTTAAAACTGGGTCGGGAGAGGGCAACAAGCCCAAATGTCCATCAGGAGGGGCCGCTCAGATAACTATGGGGCCGAGAGTGAGGGAGAGCCTTAGGTACCAGTATGAGTGGTCATCGAGCTATCCTACAGAGCAAAAATAAAAGTGCGTAGTTGCTTGTACTTAGTGCTTACATGTGCATTAAATAAACCTGGCAAGACACAAGAAACTGGTATGCCAATTGTGCCCTGAAGGAAACTGGATGATGGAGAGACACAGAGGGCAGAAGACTTTTCCCTGGTACAATCTTTTGTACCATTTGGAATTTGAATCAAGAGACAGTATTAGCTTTTCAAACATTTTTTAAAAGAGAGTGACAGAGAATTTCCTTGTTCAACCCTCTTAAATGTGATGAAACAGACTTCTACTGACCACCGAGGGTGTGCCAAGCCCCAGGTAGGTGCTGCGGCTTATACCATGATGAGTAACATGCTGCCTCTACCCACCAGGAGCCACTCACCCCAGGTGACCCAGACCCCCCAGGCTGGGCGGTGGGATAAGCAACCACAGATCTCCCACAGCTCTTCCCTGTCGTGCATTTGCCCAGACCCCCCAGCCACCCTAGGCTGGGAGTCTCAGTTGGTGAGGGTTGAGGGTCTGCCCCAGACCCAGCCCTAGTGGGCCTGACGACCACGAGCCAGTCTGAGCCAAAACTGCCCCAGGCCACACGACGACTTCCCAGCAGAGTCTTCAGGCAGGGCCGTGGAGAGGTGGGAGCCTGAGCCACCTCCCTTGGAGAGTTTCGTATACAACCATGCCCTTTTTTCTCTTGCTTCCAGCACTCACTGCTTATAATCAAGCAGCAGTTGCTAAGCAGATCAAATAAGCAGTGAGCCCTGGAGAGGAGATTTCAGCCTGGGTGGGAAGTGTGAGCAGGTCCTGACTCTGGAAATGTATCTGTGATCTTCCACATCAGGGAGCCCCCTCCCTCCCACCTCGCCCTTCCTGCACTTTCCTGCCCTCGCGTTCTGTCCCCCTGACCACACTTCCTAGGGGTGTGCAACAGCAGCAGCAAGCCCGGTGGCCTGACTTCCGCCACCCCCCCAGCAGTCGCTTCATATTGTTCTTGATATGCCAAGAAGAGATAAATACCTCCCCTGGGGTCAAGCTACACCAATTGGTGTCCCCGAGATTCAAGGAAGGGAAGCTCTTTCTGGAGGAAAAGTACAAGTGTCCATGGAATTCTCCAGGCAAGAATACTGGAGTGGGTAGCCAGCCATTCCCTTCTCCAGGGGATCTTCCTGACCCGGGGATCAAGCTTGAGTCTCCCACATTGCAGGTGATTCTCCACCATCTGAGCCACAAGGGAAGCCCCTTTCTAGAGGAGCTATCTCTTTCTGGAAAGGACTAAGGGTCTAGCTGTATGAAGTCAGTGAATCGCAAAATGCTCTCCCTGTCAATGCTTCCAAAGAAGCTGTTCTCCATGGACTTGATGATAGAAAACGTAAACACAAGCGAGTTTTCTCAGTCGTCAGCTGAGGCGGCAGGAAGTTTTGATGGGTTGCTACTTAACACTTAACTGCAAGTGTGCTGCAGTTTTTTAACTGAGAAAAATTATTAGAGGAAGTTCTTACCTGAATGCGTCTCCTGGGAAGACATGGACGGGGAACATTCGGGTTTCCCCATTTACTGTGTTTGATGACTATACCGCACCCAAATCTCTCCTGAGTGTGATGTACATGGGGAAGCTGAGAGAAGACACTGACATTGTCCACATGGACAGTGACTTTAGGTCTCACATAAAATCTTTATTCTGCAGTGCAGTCCCAGGCCTGACTTTTCCCTCTCCGGTTCTCAGAGCAAACTATCTCCCATGCCAGCTCACACAGAGCAGGACTCCATCCCCTTAGCAACCTCCCAGGGAAGGTGACCTAGGGAAGGACCATCACTGCTCAGAAAACACATCCCCACCCTCCACATTTGGGAATTCAAGAGCAGAGGAGTGAGGGGCCTCAGAAGCAAGGCGATTGTCAGGAGGAGAAATGCAAGACGCTGGTGCTGGACCCAGCCATCCAGTTCTCGCCGGCACAGAGGTTGCTTTCATTCCTTTTCTTCTGTTAATTTGGCCTGTTTTCCAAACATGGGTCAAACAACCTCCCTCCCAGAAGCAGCAGCAGCAGAAGGAAATGTTATTAAAAACGGGTCCGTTAGTGGGCATGGTGTGTGGATGGAGTCTTTGGGATTTTGGCTGCCAAATAAAGACTTTATTGTTGTCATTCCTCCTCTCCCAAGCTCCCTCCCTCCCTTCCCTCCTCCCTTCTTCCCTCCTCCCTTCCTCCCTCCCTTCCTCTTCCCCTCCCTACTTACAATCAGCCTGGCCCTCCCCTAACCTAACCTCCCTACCCCAATAGGATCTGGTGGAGGAAGAGTCAGGCAAACACAAGCACGCACACACCACTGGGAGACCAGAGCGTCTGGCTGGCTCTCTGCTGCCACAGCGCCACTGAGGGTGGGGGGAGCAGAGGCAGTCTCGCCTCGCCGGAGATAAACCCGAGCTGAGAGGAGAGGCAGGTGGTTCAGGTAAGCCGTCTGGAGGAGGAAGGCTCCGGCCTCCAGCCAGCCCCTTCCCGCCCCATCCACGCCAGGCTACTGCTCTAGGCTCTGTCCTCGCCTGCCTTCCTTCCTTCCTCCCCTCCTTCCTGTCCTCTACCAGATTTTCCTCCTTTCAGAGGAGCTCAAATCAGCCTTCCTCATTTCGTCTCCACCCTCTTCCCTCTCTTCATCATTCTGCACCCATGGATTGGCTTGTTGCAAAAGGCAAACTTTCTTGGTACGGTTGTGTACTGTAGCCCAGAGCCATGCTGCACCCAGTGTTTCTACAGATCCGGTTCCCACGGAAACTCCACTCTAGAACCCACTCTGCTGCACCTTTGATGCTTCGTCACACACTGTCCCGGGCACACACGTGTGCCTCACAGATGCTGCACTTCCACTTCGCATGCACACGCACGAATGCACACACAGTGGGAAGGCGTCCTGTCCATTCACCTCCGTCCTGACGGCATTTGACATGCAGAGCTAGAGCACACAGTGACAAGACCCTGGCAGGAAAACACGCAGGCACGCGCGCACACAGCACCTAAGAGAGAAGAGCAAGTGCGTCCTCCCACCGAGCTGGCAGAGCCAAAGAAACCATGTGTCCCAAACGCAGGCAGATCAGGAACAGGATGAGCAGCAGCAGGGGCTGGAAAGATTTCTTCATTCTTTAGAACTTAATTGGGTGGAGGAGAGAAAAAAGCAGCTTTCTAACCTGCACGGTGTATTCCCAGTAGCTCTGACTTTCTCTGCCTCACTACTCTAAACCACTTTTCTTTTGGAAAGAGAGAGAAGAAAGCAACCCTACTCCAAAGCCTTAGAGGTACTAATTCCCAGCACTGGGGGTATTCATTTCTGTTTTCGGCAGGCAGCCAGAAAAGAATTCTCTTTAAAGCCACTTCAACATAATCCCACACTGGCAAGGGCTTCCTATGAGAGACGAAAAAAGACGTAGTTCCTTAATGAGTCAAGGGAGGGGAAAACTGAAGTGGGAAACTGAATTTTTTAAATAGGGTGGACCTTCTCCGTTTGCCCAGCTCATTCCTCTTCGATTATGCAGAGTGCTATCCCAAGGCAAGAAGGGCATAGCCTAGGAGAGGGTCTCCAAGTACGGCTGGTCTTCGAAATCACCTGGATGCAGGGGAGGGTGAGAGGTGCTCACTAGAAATACAGACAACTGGACCCTTTGCTTTAGATCCACAGGATCAAGACCCAAGAATCTGCTATTGTTTCAGGATGTGACAGGCAGCAAGGGTTTGGGAGTCTGAACCAGAGGCCTGAGGGACACATGTGTAGGACTGAAGAGCCCAGGATTCTGGCAGCGTTAGCTGGGCAGACAGGCTGTGTGGCTTCCCGGACAAGGACTGTCTGAGGGAGCAGCTTCAGAGTGTCTCCAGTGGGCCACCCTCTTTCGCAGAGTAGAAGCAAGCACCTGAAGGAACAGGGAAGACCTTGAGTGAGCTCTCCCCTTCTCTCCTCCTTGTAAAAACTGGCAGCTGTGTAATGAGGGAACATTGCAGAAAGCAATTTCCCCCAAGGTAGCTCCAAAGAGCTTAGGCTTCCTCCTACCTGCTAATCCGCCTGCCTGGGCCCCCAGGGGCCCTGTGCAGGGCTCCTCCCCACCCCTTTTAGGTCCCCTGCTCCTGCCCAGTAGCTGCCTGCTCTGGCGGGCCTGCACAGAGGATGGGCTGAACCGCAGGGTCTACACTGCCCCTTCACCTCCCCGGGGGCAGCCCCACCTCTTGGGCCTCTGGGGGAAGCTGGAAGGGACAGGTACCCAAGGTTGGGAGGGGAAGTCCCGAGTCACAGTGGACTCCACAGCCAGCTGAGGACAGCAGCCTGCGGTGTCCCTGGTCAGCATCCCCGCGGCTGCTGCAGAAAGGCTCAGGGACAGGAGCGGGTGTTAGTGAGGGGGAGGGACAGAGCGAACATTCCCCAAATGGCTGGAGGCATCTATAGCTTCTCTAATTATTTCATTCTGAGACCTAAGTGTGGTCTCACAGGCCTGAAAGGGGAGGAGCTTGCTCTGTGTAGGAGAGTTGGTGGGAATCCAAGTAAACATCTGCAAGGATTGGCATTCTGTGGAGGGAACGGCTGTCCTCTGGCCAAGCTGAAGAGAAAGAGACCCCATTACTTTGAAATAATGTCAATAATAGCTTAACATTCACCAAGCACTTGCTTTTTGCACATTTACTCACTTAACCTTCAAAATAATCGGATAAAAGTGTGTTAGTATGCCCATTTTACAGATGAGGAAACTGAAGCTTAGCAGAGGCAAGAGATTTCCCAAGAGTACCCAGCCAAACAGCTGAAGAGTTGCAGGGTTGAGACCCACATCTATAAGCACTCAACACATCAGACAGATTCTTGTAGGCTTTCTTCACGGGGTGGAAAAGCTAGGGGATTGAGGCAGAGAGAAGGACATAGTGAGGAGCAATAATGAGAGGACAAGGGCCATCCCACCCTAAATTGTTCCCCTTGCCTTTAGAATGGAAAACTTGCTCTTCTGGACTTAGTGGCCTGAGGCCAAAAGACACTGTGTTTACATGTCGCCTTGTGGTAGACACTGGGGAGACAGATGGCTTCTCCATTAGAGTGTTAGATTTATTTTTAGCTCTTTTTGATCTGTAGCACATTTTAAAGTCGCTTATCACGTTTTCCTCTGAAAATAACCCGATAAGGAACAGAGGGACAGGGAAGATTTCTTTATCTGTGTTTTGCAGGTAAGGGAAGTGAGGCTGAGGACAGGGTCGCGTCACTATAGGCAGTGGTGGCTGGGCGGGGACCCCACACCCCCTGTCTAGTTTGCACCGTGTTGCTGTCTTCACCTTTGCCCCAGTCAGCCTTACTCCCATTCTGCTTTCACTCCCCAAGAAAGGGACAGTGAGTCGGTGACTTGCTGAATTCACCATGCCTCCATGTTAGCCCTTAGTCCTGTTACCTCAGGACCCCACAACGCCTACTTGGAGGTCTTGGAAGAGTCTAAGGCAGCTGCGGTGGGCCTGCCTCACTCCTCTGTTAACAGCTGGGCAGAGAAGACCCGATTCTCCTGGCTTTCAACTCCCGTGTGGGCTTCAGGAAGACACAGAGAATAGAATGGCTTTCAGAAGTCTGAGTTTAGGACAGAAAGAAGGAAACCAAAACAGAGGGTCATCCCAGCGTCCATGGGCACGGCTCTGGCAGGGGCAGCCCCATTCCAACGGTAGGGTCACTAGCTGGGTGAAGCCAAGGAGGCTCACGGGTAATGAGCTAGACGTGAAATCTGACAAGAACACCAGGAAGTAGTGTGGAGTCATCTTTCTTTAACCCAAGGAGACACACCCAGCCTCACTCTCAACTCAACCCCAACCCCAGGCTGTCTCCATACAAAGCCAATTATCCTATGATTTGGTAAACCCTTGTGGGCCTCAACCCCACCCTGCCCTGAGGAATCGTTGCAAGAGTCCTGGGAGGATGAACCTTAAATGAATGACTTTATGAGCTAAACAGGGACAGGGCTTTCTCACTTTAAACATCAGAGTCTTTTGAGAGGATACGTTCTTTCGCAAACAAATCAATGAATACATGAAACCCCTGCCATTTGCAGAGGTTTCATGCTCTATGACATGCCTTCCTGTGGATGATCCCATTTGATCCTCACACAGTTGAGGACCCTGGGCCTGAGCAGGTGGGTCAGAGCCAGGATTCAAGCCTAAGTCTCTAATACTTGAGATTGAAACTTGAATTTAAAACTCTCTTAGAAAATCTTCTCAAATGGGAGAGTGAATTTTGGGTTGGTCAAAGCGATTGCTTTCCGCTCACAAATGAGCAGCTTTTTGAGAACAGGTGTTGGTGAATGGGGTTACAGGAGGTCAGTGGTTATAGGCGGTCCAGGTGCATTCATTGAGCAAGCAGTGAGCTCGGCCCAGCGGAAGGTGGGGAGGTGTGCTTGTGAAGGCAGAAGAAATTTAAAAATCACATACACTTAGAATCCCGCCTGAGGGGACTTATGACTGGACAGAAGGTTCTGGAAGACAGGAACATACGAAGGCGTGGCTTTGGGCTTTGTGGGAGACACCATGGCTCCCTTTGGAGTCCAGGGACTTCTCGTCTGTCGCAAATTCTGGTTTGGAGACTTAGACTGTGGGGACGGCACAGACGCCATCAGGAAGGAGCACTGTCCCATGAGAAAAGCCTCAGAAATGAGCACTGCTTCCTCAAGGAAGGAGCATGCGCACACACAGAATGGTTCAGCCCCAGGGCCAAGAGCAGGGGAATTCAACAGACCTAGCTTCTCCAAGGAACAGGCCCAGGAGCTTCTCCTCGAGAACCTTCTCAGCGCTGAAAGGAGCGTGGCCAGCCCCCAGAGGTCTGGAGCATAGACAGGTCAGAGGGCCGGTGGGGAGATAAGGGAAGTTCCCGAAGGGTCTGGCACAGGAGGTGGCGGCAAGGGCGGCCTGTGTTCACGGGGATGGCAGGGGTGGGAGGCATGCCCGTCGGGTGAGGCTGTGACTAACCCGCGGCTCTGACGCGCCTGAGCCGAGTGCTGCCCGGGCCCCGCGTCACCGGGAAGCGCCTCGTGCCAGAGCCGGCTGCCGCTTCGCACGGGCGTGACTTGCCCACTCAGGGCCCAGGGTAAATGCTCCTGCTGACCGAGGCAGTGAAAGGGACGGGGCTCCGCCAGGCTGGGAAGCCTGCCCGGGGCTTCTCACTGCACAAGAGACCTCTTGCTTATTGTCAGTCTCCCAGCTGGTCAGGAAGTAAAAAGTGCCAAAGCAAAAAAAATTCAAGGTCACAAAAACTGGGGCTTTTAAAAATGTTAGGTTTTAGCACACGAATGTAACACTTTCAGTTCAGTCGCTCAGTCGTGTCCGACTCTTTGCGACCCCATGAATCGCAGCACGTCAGGCCTCCCTGTCCATCACCAACTCCCAGAGTTCACTCAGACTCACGGCCATCGAGTCGGTGATGCCATCCAGCCATCTCATCCTCAGTCGTCCCCTTCTCCTCCTGCCCCCAATCCCTCCCAGCATCAGAGTCTTTTCCAGTGAGTCAACTCTTCACATGAGGTGGCCAGAGTACTGGAGTTTCAGCTTTAGCATCATTCCTTCCAAAGAAATCCCAGGGCTGATCTCCTTCAGAATGGACTGGTTGGATCTCCTTGCAGTCCAAGGGAGTCTCAGGAGTCTTCTCCAACATCACAGTTCAAAGGCATCAATTCTTCGGCACTCAGCTTTCTTCACAGTCCAACTCTCACATCCATACATGACCACAGGAAAAACCATAGCCTTGACTAGACGGACCTTTGTTGGCAAAGTAATGTCTCTGCTTTTGAATATGCTATCTAGGTTGGTCGTAACTTTTCTTCCCCGTTTAAAATCTCTGTGCAATATTGTTATGCTATTTTCAAGAAAATTACAGAACTTATAACACTTTCACTGATAGTTCACCAGTTACAAGTGGTGTGGGGCCTGGCAACAAGACTCAGGTTTACTTTTCCAATGAGAGTCTTTTCAGCTCAGCCTTTCCGGTGTCTCCCCAAGACTGTTACGTGTGCAGCTGGAGATAAAGCCAAGAATCTAACTGCAGCGTCCTCTGTGACAGGAGGCCAGGGGAAATGGCCCCCTGGGCCCCCTTGGAGAGGTCTGCCTGGGAAGAGGCCACCTTAGAAGAAGGAGGAGAAGGAGCGGAAGCTGCAGGGCAGCCTCCTCTCCCTCCCTCCGCTCTGTCTCCCTTCGCTCCTCCCCTTCCACACTCTACCCCACGAGGACCCACGCACGCACACCGAGGAGGGGCGCGTGTGTTTGCTCGTGTGTGCGGCACAGGGAGACGAGTGTCTGTGGGAGCGTGTGTGGGCTGGGTGTCCAGGGCAGGTGTGCAACAGGTGTAGGTAGACTCCGTCGCCCCTCCAGGGTGAGCCCTGCCCTCATCCATGTTTCTCGTCACACTCAGCTCCTTCCAAGTAACAGACTCAGGCTAAACATCTGGTGAGGGGCTGCTACTGAGCTAGCTTTGAACAAAGCTAGCAGGAAGCCAGTACTGGGTCACACAGGGAAGAACCTAGCTGATGTGGGCTCCAAAGAAAGCGGGGGAAGCCTGGCGCAGAGGCAGTGATCACAGGGTCTAGACGCAGTTGAGGATACACTCCAGCCTCCCCTCTCTCAAGAACTCCAAGAAACCTGCATCTCCAAAGTGTCCCAGGCCCTAAGAAGGGGAGGGGCAGACCACCGCAAATTGTGAAGAAGCAGCAAAGAGGGCCGGCCATTGGAAGCAACGTGGAAACAGAGATCCCGGAGGAGATCAAAGGGGCTGTCACAGGGACCTTGGGAGGGGAAAGGACAGGTAACCCGACAAGCTAGGGCAGGGGGTCTGAGAGAAATGCCAGTTATTGTCTGCAGCCTTGGGTCTACCAGTTTCCTCAGCTTAATTTGACTCAGACCACATGGCCCTATCTGAAGCAGCATCAGAACCAATGGCAAGGGCAACCCCAGAGCATCCTTCAGCAGCCTGCTCCACTATGTCTTTGAGGTGGGCGGAAGTTCTTTATATCCCACCTGATATCATCAACTCCAATGCATATGGGAAGCAGCAATACCAGATCAGAAGAAACGAAAGTGGTTTCCCTGCAGCTTTTTAAAAAACTGAAACATAGTTGATGTACAATATTATCTGTTACAGGTGTACAATACAGTGGTTTACAATATGTAAAGGTTACACTCCATTTCTAGTTATTATAAAATATTGGCTACATTTCCCATGTTGCACAATAGCTTATTTTATACATAATAGTCTATACCTCTTAATCTCCTATCCCTATATTGCCCCTCTCCACTAGTAACCACTGGCTCTCTATACCTATGAATCTTCTTCTTTTTGGTTTTTTTTTAATATTCACTAGTTTGTTGTCGTCCCCACAGCTTTCAGTTGCTTCCTTGTTTATTTCCCCAGGAGCCTCCTCATCTGGGGAGAAATTCTTGGTGTGTGTCCTGCTGGCAAAGACCAGCGTTCTCTGAGCTGAGCCCTGGGGAGGAGGGGCGAGCGGGGGCAGACACAGCACTTCCTTCCCAAGAGCTCGCAGAGCCCACAGAGACGTGGGGCTGTGTCCTGGGTCTGCTGTTATATAGCTTCCTGGCCTTGACAAGCTCCTATTCCCCTCCAGTACTCAATTTTTATAAATAGTTGAGTCTGGACTTTGTGAATTTCAAAACACTTTTAGCAATGCTACTTTTTTTTTTTTTTCAAATGAGTGCTTCAGCTACCCTTTAATATATGTAGCAGATTTTAAAACCACAGAGTTCCTCATGTTGGACAGGGGTCCCCCAGAGCCATCCCCTTGGCCTCTCTCCCTCAGGAGGACTCCACTGAAATGGGGCATGGTTTGAAAACCACTGAGTTATGGAACCAGTGAGGACCCTTCCAGATGTAATACCCCAGGACTCTATGGCTCACGTATCCTAACATTCTTCCTATAAAGGGAGAGATGATTTTCTCATACTGCAAAGCAGGACACTGAGGACTAGAGTGCTTAAGGGTATTCTCCAGGAAACCCTGGGACTCCTGATTCACAGCCCAGAGTGCATTCTGCCAAGACAGCTGACATTCTAGCACATCAGCACCTGGGCCTCTGGGAAAGGGAGCCAGACACTCAAACCCTTGCTGCCTTCTCACCTGCTGGATACAGGCAAGCAAGGAGATGCTTCCACAGGCCCTTGCCACGGCTCCCCCCAAGCCCGTCCCGGCCAACTCCAGCTGCAAAGACACGTGCTCTTTTTACTGAGGCCCAGCAGGCTGATGACCCGCCACCTTCCTCCCCACAGGTGCGTCGCCTGGATCATGAGGCCATCCCTCTGCTGGCTCCTCACACTTCTCCTCCTCTTGGCCTCAGCGGCCCAAGGCCAGCCGACAAGACGACCGAGACCCAGACCGAGGCCCCGGCCCAGACCCAGACTCAGGCCCACACCTAGCTTTCCGCAGCCCGATGAGCCAGCGGAGCCTACAGACCTGCCCCCGCCGCTGCCCCCAGGGCCCCCGTCCGTCTTTCCTGACTGCCCCCGGGAGTGCTACTGCCCCCCCGACTTCCCGTCCGCCCTCTACTGCGACAGCCGCAACCTCCGAAAGGTCCCCGTCATCCCGTCCCGCATCCATTACCTCTATCTCCAGAACAACTTCATCACTGAGCTCCCGGTGGAGTCCTTCAGGAATGCCACGGGCCTGAGGTGGGTCAACCTGGACAACAACCGGATTCGAAAGGTGGACCAGAGGGTGCTGGAGAAGCTCCCCAGCCTGGCGTTCCTCTACATGGAGAAGAACCAGCTCGAAGAGGTGCCCGCAGCCCTGCCCCGGAACTTGGAGCAGCTGAGGCTGAGCCAGAACCAGATCTCCAGGATCCCGCCCGGGGTCTTCAGCAAGCTGGAGAACCTGCTGCTGCTGGACCTGCAGCACAACAAGCTGAGTGACGGCGTCTTCAAGCCCGACACCTTCCAGGGCCTCAAGAACCTCATGCAGCTCAACCTGGCCCACAACACCTTGAGGAAGATGCCCCCCAAGGTGCCCTCCGCCATCCACCAGCTCTACCTGGACAGCAACAGAATCGAGGCCATCCCCAGCGGGTACTTCAAGGGCTTCCCCAACCTGGCCTTCATCCGCCTCAACTACAACCTGCTCTCGGACCGGGGCCTCCCCAAGAACTCGTTCAACATCTCCAACCTGCTGGTGTTGCACCTGTCACACAACAGGATCAGCAGCGTGCCCGCCATCAGCAACCGGCTGGAGCACTTGTACCTCAACAACAACAGCATTGAGAGTGAGTGTGGGGACTGGGGCGGCGCAGGGGGTGGCCGGCTCTCCCTGCTCAGCACTCTCGCGTGCGCCTCGTGCCTGAGCACGCAGAAGCACCCAGTCTGGTACAGGCTTCAAACCTTGGTCTTTCCACTTGCAGCCCACATGACCTTCAAAGAATATCTGACCTCTCTGGGAAGTCTCCTCGTTTGTAAAATGGCACAAAATGTTTATGAAGATTTGCTAGTTTAGTATGGATAAAGTGCCCAGAATACCATGCTTGGGGGGTACCAGTTTTCCTACCTCCAGCCCTCCTCACCAGCCCCTGCTCCTTTGCCCTCCAGACCTGTAGGTAAGGGAGACATAAAATACAGCTCTGGACATTCTCAGATGGATGCAGCAGCTGTGGGAATGCAGACCAAGGAGAAAGAAGCACTCCTAACATGATACTAGGAATCCTTAGCTTTCAAGCCAAAGGATGAGAGGGAGATTTTTGAATTTGTATAATCTCAAAACAAGTGGATGATAGAACAGGCTTATTCACTCATCTGAGATAATTACACAAAGGTAGGGGAAGTCTTCTTAAATCTTGCAAGAAAGAAATTCAGGAAAAGGCAAAACTGTCTAATTTTACCCTGCAGGGAGCAAACTGATAGAACACATTACTCCCACGAGGCTGTATAGGCCAAAAATCTAGACAGAAAGGATACCTTGATTAATAAATGGTTGACAAGTTTCTACCAGATTGTGGACAAAAACAGGCTGTGGCGGGAGGGGCCAGTGATCCAGCCTTCTGAGATTGAAGACAGAAAGATTCCACCCACTCTCACCATTTCACAGATTTCAGAACAGCGCATCGGGGGGTAAAGTCCAAAGTCACAAAGGTCATAGGAAGAAAATTCATCTATGTCAGGGCTCTTTCTGCTGCTCCAACGCTGAAGAAAGAAGAAAGCAGAGAGAGGGAAGAGGAGGAAGGAGATGAAAAGCAACCAAGCACCACCCACAGAAGCTAAAAGAAGCAAGGCTTGGGAGGATAGAAAGCTTCATTCAGAAGAGGGCATACCAAAAATGTGGCGGGGAAAACGGAAACTCAGCTTCCATCTGAAAACCTGCCTCCATTTGCCCATCTCTTCCCTTTCTTGCTCCCTTTCCCCAGAGCCAGTCATCACTCCAGAATCAACGGCTCCATCACGTCCTGGGGCCCCGCGCCCCTCCCTGGCGCCCTTTCTCTTCCTGTCATCCCTAGTTCAGTTAACCTAGCCATCCTCTGCCCACCCTCAAGCCTCACATCCCGTTTACAGGCGCACCTCCAGGGCAATCCATCCACTGCGGGCTTCAGATCTTGCTTCCCTCCACTGTTTCTCCACATGCAGCCAGATTCATCTTTCTACAGCATAAACCTGATCGTAGGGCCCTTCCAGATTTAGCGCCCCCAGACACCAGTTCATATATCCCACCGTCCCTCTCATAACAGCAGTCCTGCTCAGTGACATTCCTCAGACTAGAAACCAGAGACCCCATCCTTAGTGAAACATCTGAAAGTCTCCCATAACTGGTGGCCACAACGGGAGCCTCTCCAGTTTACTCTGCTTAGTACACCACGTTGTACTATTTACTGGTTCCAAACTCTGCCGTGGGCTTTTTGCCCCCTACAACATCATTCAAGTAGGTCACGGCATCAGAACAACATCCCCAGGTCTCTACACGTTAATCGTATCTTTGAAGTGTCAGCTCAAAGTTCACTTTCTCCATGACCCTTTAGAGTGAGTTTTCAATAACAGTTGTTGGCCAGTTCCAATTTAGTTCATTTTACAAACGGGTAAACCAGCCTGGAGGTTAGGGTCAGTCACTCAGGGTCGCACGTTCCCGAGAACTGGTGAGCCCACCCCCTGCCCACCTCTCCTGCTGACTTTTCCCTTTCTTTCTCCGCAGAAATCAATGGGACCCAAATTTGCCCCAACAATCTAGTCGCCTTCCATGACTTCTCCTCGGACCTGGAGCACGTGCCGCACCTCCGCTACCTGCGGCTGGATGGGAACTACCTGAAGCCGCCCATCCCGCTGGACCTCATGATGTGCTTCCGCCTGCTGCAGTCCGTGGTCATCTAGGCCTCCTGCGCCCCTGGAGCTCCTCCGGCCACACTGAACGTGGAGGCCCAGGCGCCCGCACCCACAGTTTGCTCTGTCTCCTTTTCTTGCTCCCAGCTCTGCCCTTCTTATCCCACCTTCCCGAGTCAGGGACAAGCCACATACTCTGCTGACCCTGCAGCTTCCAGAACAAGATTTCCAAAGGCTTGATTTGGTCCACCCAGTTCAAAGACACCCACTGTGCACCCCAGCTTCTGGTCCCAGAAGCACAGGTGTGTGTCTAAAGACATCCCACTCTCTTCCTCCCTCATCACCCCTGGGTTAGCCTGGGCCATGGACTGAAATCTGGTTCTCGTCCTGGCCAAAGCAAGCAGAGCACGGTCAGGGGCAGCCTAGACATGAAGTTTGGAAAGTCCTTCTGGAAACTCCTCTATTGTGGGCAGCTCTGACCCAAACAGACTGAGAAACTCAGGTCTCCCGGGTCAAGGATCCCATCTTCCAAAACTGCTGCTGCCGTGCCCCATTCACGGGCACCAGATGGGCACCTGCCCTCTGCCAGCCTGGATTCTGGAAAGGAGGTGCAAGGGAACGGCTGAAGAAGGGCGCAGACTCAGAGAGGGGCACAGGGACCCGCTGCTCCTTCATAGGGTGAGACGGGCCCCTTCTCGGCACCCAGCCTCCTGGCTGAGCCTCTGTGCCAACAGTAAGAGCAGGGAGGAGCATTCCAGGAGGAGAGTGGCTCAAACACCCAGGAGCCAGCCAGTGGGAGAGGCTGGGGGTCAGAGCCCAGGATGGCCCGGGTGGGTGTGGATGGCTGCTTGGCAGCTGGACCAGAGGCCCAACGCCTGAGGAGCAGCAACACAGGGAGGGTACAGAGCCAGAAACCCCACCCTGCCATGCGCCCTCTGCCCTTCCCTTGCCGGGGAGCGGCTCCTGAGAAACTGTTCGAGAAGGGGCGGAGAGCCAGAGATCTCCCAGAGCCCTCTTCTGCTTGTGCAGCGGCCTCCCCTCTCAGCCAGGGACGGCAGTGACATCTGGTGGCTGATACTGCCCACAGCTGGCCCCTGCGTCCTCCTCATCTGCCCACAGCTGGCCACTGAGTCCTCCTCATCTGCCCACAGCTGGCCCCTGCGTCCTCATCTGCCCACAGCTGGCCCCCGCGTCCTCCTCATCTGCCCACAGCTGGCCCCTGAGTCCTCCTCATCTGCCCACAGCTGGCCCCTGAGTCCTCCTCATCTGCCCACAGCTGGCCCCTGAGTCCTCCTCATCTGCTCACAGCTGGCCCCTGAGTCCTCCTCATCTGCCCACAGCTGGCCCCTCTGTCCTCCTCATCTGCCCACAGCTGGCCCCTGAGTCCTCCTCATCTGCCCACAGCTGGCCCCTGAGTCCTCCTCATCTGCCCACAGCTGGCCCCTGTGTCCTCATCTGCCCACAGCTGGCCCCTGAGTCCTCCTCATCTTTCTGGGGTGATCTGCCAAGGTCAGGAGTTGGCCTCAAGTTCCCACTTGAAAAGCTGTGGGCGACACGCATGGTCTCTGTCCTCTGGGGTCTATCGGGCACGCAGGTATAGAGGCACCAAGATAGGGTACGTGGTTCCCATATGAGTGAACCCAAGAGGGAAACTTCAGGAACCCAGAAGAGAATATGGCTTGTTCCCTTCTGCCCTCTTACCTTGCGGGTCCCTTCTGCTCTCTGCTTTCAGGTGGTAGACTAAGGAGGAGCTACAGTACCCCTCCAAGGGACCCTCTGGAGCTCACGTTCCCTATGCAGCTCCACCCTTTAGACCAGCATGAGTCCTAAATATTATCTCCTTCCTTCACGATAATTTATTCCCTGTATAGACTGTCCTTCCCCCAAAGTTCTCACACACACTGCCCCCCAATCTGGCACAGGGGAGCAGTGTGTGAAAGGCCTCTAATGGAAGCCCGAGTCCCCCGGAGCCGACTGACCTTCATCTCCCCTTTCCTCCCTCTAGTGGGTGGAGACGCCCCCCCTCTACAGCCCCCAAGTGAATGTTGGTGGGACTGGGCAGGGTGTGTCCTAGAAATGAGTAGGACGCAGTGCCCACTCTCAAGTTAGGTTGAGAAAAGTTCCAGAGATGTTTAAGAAATTGGATTAAGCTAGCTCCCCAACTTTAAGAAATCTCCATTTTATTCTAATTTTCCTCTTTTGCTAATTTACAGAAAACAGGCCCGTTTCAAGTTCCTCCCCATGTTCCCATTCAACTGCTTCATTCTTTGCAGCTGCAGCTGGTTTTTCCAAAGCTCTTGCTTAAAGTCAAGATAGACTGTAGCCAAGGTGCTACGGCTTGGATAAGCCCCCCTTGTGTATCTTACTCCCACCTTGCACCGTCAGCCCCTCTGGTAATGAGCACAGCGCCTAGGACTCCTCAGGGAGGAGGGGTCACTCCCCTGCTCCTGCAAACCTGAACTGTCTTCTTCTTTCAGCAGCAACAAAATCACCATCATCCCAGTGCCCTGTCTAGAATATGCCGGCTTCCTCTATAGCTCCCTGCAGCTGTAACCCAGAGGAAACTGAGTTGGCCGTATAGTCCCCCCACCACATACACATAATGCGCCGGTTTCCCCTGGATTTAAGGAGGCCGCCTCCTCCATGTACAACTTCGTTCTCCCAGTGCTGTTGGCATAGGCACATACAGGTGTGTAAGTAGGTGTGTACGCGTGCCCTGTACCTACATCTATTCTTTCTTGAAGATCATGACAACTTTGTGAAACAACTTTCACAGTCCATCATGCTTCACAGCAGAGAAAATAAAGTGATATGAAAAATATCCTGCTTGAATTGACAATGTAAACAGGTGAGGATAGTACCTTAAATTCATCTTGCCACCCCCTCCCCCTGCCTCCAACCTTACCACCTCTGAGAAGACTGGTAGAGATAGGATCCTATTCCTAAGAAACTCTAGGGAAATGATTCTAAAACCTTTTCTTGGTGGACTTCCCCCATTCCTAAAGTCAGATAAAAAAATCTGGCAGCTACATGTGAAGCCCCAAACTCCAAGTTCTTTTCAACCCACAGATACTACTAGATGGTTGAGGGTCTCCCAAATGCTCAGCACGGAGACAGATACAGAAAGACACAAACCAGACTCCATTCCTAACCAGACAAAACTTACAGACTAGTTGAGGACTGGTAGTGTAAGATGCATAGAACAATGTGGTATACTGAGCGCAGTGAGCAAAGGGCCAACCACTTCATCTGGAATGGTCTATAGGCCATGCAGATATGCACAGAGGGGCAAGATCAGGAGGCCCTGGAATCTCTCTTCAGGTGGAAGGTTTGTCTCAGAACCAACCTGGTAATCCCACCGGACTACACCACCTCCTTTTGGATAAAAAGCTGCCGGATACTGTCCCACTCCTTCTTCCTTGCCTCCTAAATTTCTGCCTCAGTTCAATTCAGAAAGTGTTCAGTGTATATCAGCCATGTGCAAGGTTTCCAGCTAAGAATTCAAGGACAGGTAATATATACCCCCTTGCCCTTGAGGAATTCATAAAGGGAAAGTCCATGAATTAGTAATTGCGTGTCTTAAGTGTCTGCAATGATGCTGGGTACAAAAGGCATTGTGGAGAAGGTCTCTCCTTCTGCCTGGGAGAAACCAGAATGGTTCCTATCATTTGCTCTGGATCTTAGATTTGAATCAGATTTTGCCAGGTGGGAGAAGAAGGAAAAAGCACATAAGCAGGAAAGAAGGGAACCAGCTTGAGAAAAAGATCGAAGACATGGAGTCTACCGTGTGTGTGCGCGTGCGTGTGCGTGCGTGTGTGCGTGCGTGTACGTGTGTGTGCGTGTGTGTCTGAGAGAAGAGGAGGCATGATTTGCAGTCATGGATTTATGTGGCTACAAGCCCTCGGCAGGAAATAGACCCCTGCTGTCCAAAAAGCAGGGGAGTTCCTGAAACTTCCACCTCTGCCTCTCTCTCTCTCCCCCTCTGTGTCCATGAACAGGGAAGCAGTGGGGTCACCCTGCCCCAGACCTCTGTCCCCAGGGCCTGCCACCTCCACTCCATCATCACGCCTCCTGCTCCTCCTAACGAGGCTCGGATTAGAGCGGCTCTCCAGGGCTGAGCTGCCTGGGGCAACAGGAGGACGGCTAGACGGTTCCCACGCAGATCACACACACGCACACCGTGAGCCCTCACACACATGCACGCACACACACACCGTGGGCCCTCACACACATGCACACACACACACCACGGGCCCTCAGACACACACGCACACACACACGCACACCGTGGGCCCTCACACACACACACACACATACCACGGGCCCTCACACACACACACACCACGGGCCCTCAGACACACATGCACACACACGCACACCACGGGCCCTCACACACATGCACACACACACACCACGGGCCCTCAGACATACACACACGCACACACACACGCACACCGTGGGCCCTCACACACACGCACGCACACACATACCACGGGCCCTCACACACGTGCACACACACACACCACGGGCCCTCAGACATACACACACGCACACACACACGCACACCGTGGGCCCTCACACACACGCACGCACACACATACCACCGGCCCTCAGACATACACACACGCACACACACACGCACACCGTGGGCCCTCACACACACGCACGCACACACACCACGGGCCCTCAGACATACACACACGCACACACACACGCACACCGTGGGCCCTCACACACACGCACGCACACACACCACGGGCCCTCAGACATACACACACGCACACACACACGCACACCGTGGGCCCTCACACACACGCACGCACACACACCACGGGCCCTCAGACATACACACACACACACACACGCACACCGTGGGCCCTCACACACACGCACACACACACACACCACGGGCCCTCAGACACACACACACATACACCGTGGACCCTCACACACACACACACACACACACACACACCGTGGACCCTCACACACACACACACATGCACGCACACCATGGGCCCTCACACACATGCACACACACACATACCACGGGCCCACACACACACACACACACACACCGTGGACCCTCATACACACACACACACACGCACCGTGGGCCCTCACACACATGCACACACACACATACCACGGGCCCTCACACACACACACACACACACACACATACCACGGGCCCTCAGACATACACACACGCACACACACACACACACCGTGGGCCCTCACACACACACACACACACACACACCGTGGACCCTCACACACACACACACACACACACACACCGTGGACCCTCACACACACACACACACGCACACCATGGGCCCTCACACACATGCACACACGCACCGTGGGCCCTCACACACACGCACACACACATACCACGGGCCCTCACACACACACACACACACACACACACACACACACACCATGGACCCTCCCTGAAATCCATGGTAACCAGACAGCGCGTCGGGTGTGTTCGTGAAGCCGAGAGTAGAAGGGGTTGAGGGTCTAGAACTTGAAGCCTGAATCCAAAGCGGCTCAGCCGGGCCGGGGGAGCAGGGAACCTGCGCATGCGCGGCGGGACCAGAAGCGCGAGAGCGGGCGCGGGGCTTTCGGGGCGCAGCCGCAGACCCGGGAGCAGACGTGCTGGGGTGCGGCCCAGGGGAGCGGGGGCAGACTGCAGGGGAGAGGAAGGAGCAGCCACACCGCTTTCTTCTCAGGGAACAAGCGGTGCGGGAGTGGGCCCGGGGATCTGAACGCGGAGCCTCGGCTGTGGAGAAGGTTGAGGACCGCCCACCGCGTGCGCCGCCCGCTTCCTGGGCACCTCCCTGGCTCCAGGGCCATCTCTCCACCAGCAGAGCCCTCTGTGTCTCTCCTCGTGCCGGGGGGCTGCCGGGGGATCGGGAACAGGTTTTGCTCTGGAGACAAGGTTCCTGGGCTGGGAAAGCCCCTCCATTCCAGCTGGTGCCCAGGAACACTGCAAGCCAGGCTCTGGCCCTTGGGCCAGGATATTAGCTCTGCCCCTCAGGTCTTGTGCCAGGGCAGAGATGAGTTCTGCCAGGGCCATCTGTTCTGAGGGCACAGAGATGTATGGCCTCGGGACTTCTAGGGTGAGGCAAAGAAGGCAGCTGCTGCTGCTGCTAAGTTGCTTCAGTCGTGTCTGACTGCAACCCCATAGACCGCAGGCAAGCAGGCTCCTCTGTCCCTGGGATTCTCCAGGCAAGAATACTAGAATGGGTTGCCATTTCCTTTTCCAAAAGAAGGCAGGGGTCGTATGAATTAAGGATTTAGGACCTGAGGCTGGCTCTGTGCAAGTCACCTCTTGGGCTGGGCCTCTGATTCTCCACCTGTAACTATAAAAGATTTGGATTAAATGATTCTAAAATTATTACTTTGCCAACAAAGGTCTGTCTAGTCAAGGCTATGGTTTTTCCTGTGGTCATGTATGGATGTGAGAGTTGGACTGTGAAGAAAGCTGAGGGCCGAAGAATTGATGCTTTTGAACTGTGGTGTTGGAGAAGACTCCTGAGAGTCCCTTGGACTGCAAGGAGATCCAACCAGTCCATCCTAAATGAGATCAGTCCTGGGTGTTCATTGGAGGGACTGATGCTAAAGCTGAAACTCCAATATTTTGGCCACCTCATGTGAAGAGTTGACTCATTGGAAAAGACCCTGATGCTGGGAGGGATTGGGGGCAGGAGGAGAAGGGGACGACCGAGGATGAGATGGCTGGATGGCATCACCGACTCGATGGACATGAGTTTGAGTGTACTCCGGGAGTTGGTGATGGACAGGGAAGCCTGGCATGCTGTGATTCATGAGGTCGCAAAGAGTTGGACACGACTGAGCTACTGAACTGAACTGAACTGAATGATTAATTAATGATCCTGAGACCCATGCAGCTGGGGTTTAGCACGTGGTTAGCGGGAGGAAGCAGGGAGGAGGAGCATCGTCTAAGAACCTGGGCAAACCATGTATACAGGCCGGCAGAATCGGGAGGAGGGTGTCCGAGCTCCTTCCCACCACCTTCAGCAGGGACTTGCCAAAGGCACCAGGGAAAGAAGAGTCTCTCCCAAGAAGTGCATCTTTGGTAAGGACCCCAGAGTGGGGAGATTCTCCTCAGACACCTGAGGACCCCACACGATGCTTTCTGGTGTTTATGATCAGGAAATGCTTTTCTGAGGCCCATTCTTGTAGGTCCAGAGAGTTTCCTGTATCTTCCTCTCCATCACTGTCGGAGAGCTTGAAGCTGGCTTTCAAATTCTACTGCACCCCCTGTTCATCTCCTCTTTGAATCTCTCTCCCTGTGGCGATTTTTGTGCACTTACAGTCCCCTATTAGAGGTCCAGGTGGCAGGTAGTGGTGCTGGTCAGAGTACCTCAGGTGAGCCTCTTTAAATCTTTGGATTCCACCTCTGAAACCAAAGCCGCGCCACTCTCAGGCTGAAGAAAGCGGGAAAGGCGAGCTCCATCCCTCCACAAAGCCCCACAGATGCCTTCTCTTCTTGGAGAGCGCAGGATCTGAGGGGTGGGTGTCCCCTGCGGGGTGGTAGCCACCTGCCCCCTCAGAGAGAGTGGGCCAGAAAAAGAGACAGACGGCAGGCAGAGAGAGGAAAGGAGGAGGTGGGAGGTGGGAGGGGTCCGTGTGGGCCTGGGACGGGAGGGCTGGGGGCAGGGAGGCAGTCTTTCCGACCAAGCAGAGGGGTGGCGTGAGGGACCCGCTGAGGAAAGGGGGCAAGAGCCGGCTGGACGGCAGGAAAGAGAGAAGTCATTGGCTTGCCTCGCTCCCCGCCCTCCCCAGGCAACCTTCTACCCAGGCCCCTCAGAGGGTCATAACTTCCCCGGCAGAATTCCTGCCTCTCTGGAAGCTGTGAGGCTCCATTTGGAACCCAGAGTCTACAGAGTAAGACTTTGATATTTTGTGGGCTTTGATATTTTGCTGCGCAAGTGAGGGTGAGTGCGGGTAGAGGGGCGCGCGGGTGCAGCGGGGTGGGGTGTTGGCGTTGAGGTTGGAGGGTGGCAGTAACTCAGCTTAGGGCTTTCTTCTTTAAGATTTTTTTTGATTATATAATTTGGTTTGGAGTAATGTATGGGAGGTAAGTTGAAGAGACAGCTCTTGCTATGGATGGGCGCTTACCCCCATGCCTGGCAAAAATTAAGAAAGAGGGAAAGTGCTCACTTTAGCAGCATATATATATATATGCGTTACACACACACACACACTTAATCAATGTAATTATGACTGATTCAAGTTGTATGGCAGAAACCAACACAACATTGTAAAGCGATTATCATCCGATTAAAAAATAAAAAACAAAATAAAATTGGGGTGATACAGAAGATTAGCATGGTCCCTGCATAACATGCAGATTCATGAAGCATTCCATATTTTTTATAACTGAATCACTTTGCTATACAGCAAAGATAGGCCCAACACTGTAAATGAGCTATACTTCAATTTTAAAAATTGAAGGGAAAATAAGAGAGTCTCCTAGAGACTCGTGCAGCTGACTTTGGGGACAGATGCGTTAACAGAAATACACCAGGTACTTCACACCCACACAACACACATTCCCTGACCCATCTGTGCATATGTGGATGAACACGCATGAACATTTGAACTCATCTGTCCAGAGATACCTATGGAACTTTCTGGGTGTGTACAACCACACACAAAGAGTTCTTTTGTTTCTGTAATCTTTTGTTTCTAAAAAGCTGCATTCATAAATATATTTAAAAACTAACATTCTTTTCTGTCATCAATTCTAACTGGAATCAATTTTGAAGCCTATGTTCCCTAAATGGATTAGGCATTCCTGGAACTAGGCTTGCCCTATTTATTTCTGTGCCCCCAGGAGACAAATCCAGGGCCTGGGACTATTCAGATAGCTCATAAATGTCTGTCAGGCAAAGGCAGGAATGAATGAAAGAATGATCTTCCCAGAAACCACAGGTTTCCTTAATGGTGAAGTTTCTCTAAATCTGCTGTAGTGGGTAATAGCTGTACTCTGAATGGGGGACTGTATACGAGAGCACGTCTGTGTCTGCCTAGTTAGTAGGGAGTTACGTAGAAAAGGGAACACGCAGGAGTGTGTGTGTTGAGATGAGTAAATGAGATTTTGCCAGGTGCCTGCACATTCCTGCACTCGTGAATGAGTAGCAGTGTTGGACAAGACTGAAGCGGGGGCCGACAGGAGACATCCCCTGAGAGGCAGCCCCAGCGTGGAGGGAGCCTGCACTTGCAGTGAAGACACTGAGTGTGACGAACAGCTTAAGGGTCTGCAGGCGTAGGGGTGGGAAGCGGGATGCGTTTGTGAGCTGTTCCCCCAAGACTGGACGCCTTAGTGATTCGGCTCCATTCTCATTCCATTCCCCACCCGCCAGGACCCCCATGAAGCTCCTGGCCTTACTGAGCCTTCTGATCCTGATGCTGCAGGAAGCAGGGACAGCACCTCTCTCAAAGGAGGAGAGGGGAGAAGAGCAGCCGTATGGGGAAGGCGATTCTTATGCCATTCTGCATCTGGGGGACTATGTCCTGAGCCTGGACAACTACGAAGAGGTCATCGATCCAAGCAACTATGATGAACTCACAGACTACGGGGACCAGCTCCCCCAGGTGAGCAGCAGACTCACTGCGTTCCCTGAAAGAAACTGGGAACCCGAGGCCTGGTCCCTCTCTACTTTGTAATCAGCTGTCTCAAGCCTCCACCTTTCTCTGGGAAGTGAAATTCTTGTTCCTCCCCAGGAAACTGTCACTTACATAATGCTAAGAAAGAAGACACAAAACTTCAAATTTGCAGCAAAAACTGTGAGCCTTCCCTTAGAAGTCACACATCCCTCCCTGCCTCGGCCTTCAAGTGAGACCATAAAGTGTATCTCACTGGAACATCAGCAGTGTCCTCACGTTCTCCTAGCAAAAAGGAATGCCACAGCCTGTCCTAGACTGCCTTCAGTTCAAAAGTCCATTCCTCAGCCCTGCCTGCCTTCACAGGGGCTGATGTGAAGACTGCGCTCGTTTGCTGTGTGAGCCTGATCCCCAGGCAAGGGAAGGTCCCCGGTCAGGGGGTCTGGAGATTGATCCTAGCTCTCCCACCAGCTCGCCGGCCCCTGAGCTCAGGCCCTCCCCATCTGGACCTCCGTTTCCACCTCTATAGCGTGATGAGAGACCAGACGCTCAGAAAGTCCTTGCTTGTCCCACTTTCTGCCCACCTTCCCCCATTCTCCACAGGGGCTCTCTGTAAGCTTGGAAATGGTTGCTGAAGTTCCCAGACTACAAAGCGAGTTCCTCTCACGCAAAAACTGACCTACTGTGTGCTGTGTCTCCAGGTTAAAGGGACCAGCCTGGCTTCTCTCACCAGGACACGCTTTACTCAGAGCACAGAGGCTGCAAGGACACTCCCTTCAAACCCCACGACGGCCCGGCCTCCGACACTAGGCCTGCTGGCTGCCCCGGCCAACCACGGTAAGCGCACAGGTACAGCCTCAGCAGCCACGGGCCACAGACTGGGTAGCCACGCCCGAGCCCCAGGGGTGCTAAAGAGGAGTGTCCTCAGGGGTGGAGAGCAGAGGCCAGGGAGGGAAGGGGAAACAGCCGCGGGGGTCGGGGTGGGGGGGTGGGGGGCGGGGCGTGGGAAACAGAGGGAGAGGCTGACTGTTCCTGATGCTTCTGCCTGAGCGCACAATCTGGATGGAAGGCAAAGAAAGCAAGAACTCCCCTGTGCCTAGCAAAGCAAAACCTTAATTAATGGCATCACTGGGGGAGCAGGTCGAGTGGTAATTAGATTAGAGACGATTTAAAACCTGTACAGAAGAATAAATAACTTTGTGGCTGTCATTTGTCATGGGGGCAAATGAAGAATTTATTTTGCTTTTCAGCTTGAATTCCCTCCCTAGCATCTTCTCCCCTGCTCCCTGAGGCCCTCCTGGAGACTCAGATGCTGGTATATCCATCAGTAGGGGGTTGCACTCTGCTGGGGGTCAGAACTGAGGCACAGGCGGATGCAGTTAATTCCGGAATTGCTTGTTCTCAGCTCCTATTCTTCTCTTGAGATGTTTGCCTTGAGTGGGTACAGGGTAATGAGGCATCATTAGAGGAAATACTTCAGACAGGAATCTGTGACCTCCCAGGCTTAACGGGCCTCAGCTGGACCTGCCATCCAAGGCCTGGGGATAAGTACAGTCAACTCATGGCTGGTGAGGAAAAGCTGTCTCTTAATCTCGAGTCTGTGTCACTACCATCAGAGTTCCTCCTTGAGCTGGACTAGCAGTGGTCTTTAGTAACCTATGTCCTTTTCAGAGGAAGAGATAGAGACTGCCTACAGTATTCAATAAAACCGTCCCAACTCGTTAAAGCCAGTCTGAGCTCGGTGGCCTGGCCTAAGTCTCATGACCACTGGTGATCAACTGAGAGGAGGGGAGGGATGTTTCCCAACAGCAAACTGAGACGCTGATGTCATAAGAAGGGGAAATGAATCCTAGACAGTCAGTGTCCACTCCACCTTGACTCTATCATGCTTTTGGGAGCCACCTAGGACCTAATTCCTCACCCGCAAGGCAGGTAGTAGAGTCAGCAGCCATTGGCCACCGCGCTGGCCTTGTATCATCTGCAGGGCACTTTTGGGGGCCAGAGAGAAGCCCCATGGAAAGGAGACTAACACATCCACCTCTGTGGTGGCACCTAAATGTCCTAGAAATACCCACATCGGCCTGGGTAAATCTACATAGGACCAGGGTCTGATGAAGGCACTAAGGGCTTAGATCGTGACGGTAATAACTGAGGGAGGCTCTGCTTCTCGCAGTCAGTGGCTGAGCGCCAGACCGGAGCGGCCAGCAGCACTTCCGGGGGCACTGTGACAGTCGTTCTGGGTGGCAACCCGAGGGACACAGGTGACCTTGGCTCAGACACGCCCTGGCCAGGGCCTTTGGTCCCAGAGGCTGAGGGAGTCTCACCGGTGTGTGGGTGGGTGGGAGTGTGTGTGTGTGTGTGTGTGTGTGTGGGTGTGTGTGTGTGTGTGTGTGTGTGTCCCATTGGTCCCAGAGGCTGAGGGAGTCTCACGGGGGTGTGTCGGGGGATCTCCCTGTATTCTATTCTCCACCTGGACCAGGCCTGCCAACCTGTCTGATCTGCGTGTGCCTCGGTTCCTCTGTGTACTGTGATGACGCGGACCTGGAGAACATCCCTCCTCTTCCCCAGACGACTGCCTACTTATATGCTCGGTTCAACCGCATCAGCCACATTCGGGCTGGAGACTTCAAAGGGCTGAGTATGTAACGTCCTGGCAAAGGAAAGAGTGGGTGGGCAGAGGGAACCCCTTGGTTCTTTCCCTTGCTGCTCAGCCACACCGAGCAGTCATTAGAGTGCCCCTCCTGCGTCGGCCCTTCCCTGTGGCTTTCAGTCTCTCCAGCTTGGAAATTACTCTAATTCCTGGCCTTGAAGGTTTTTCTATGGCAGAAGTGACCTGTTCTTGTTTTTGCTCTACAAAGCTATGGGAAGCTGGGGAGGAGAAGCTATGAGCAAGCCTATGTTTTCAGGCTGTCCTAGCAGCTGTGGCTCTCTGCTCTCAGGGCCTCTGAACAAAACCATGCTAACGCTGGTCTATAACCCAGATTCTACCTCTCATTGCTGACAGGCTTCCCAGGCCTCAGAGTTTTGGGGTTCTTTTGTTAGTTTGTATAAACTAACAGCTAGAAGTAGGACGGATCCAGGAATTCCTGCACCTGTTGGGTCTTGCCCTCAGAAGCCTTCTTCCAAGCCAATCCACACAGGACAGAACACTCCAGGGAAAGGAATCACGGAATCTGAGGACTTCCCCAGGTTTATCAAGTTCTTCCTTCTGGTTTGACCCTGGTGCAAGTGGAGCACTGGCTCACCTGCCCTGTGCTGAGACAGGAGAAGGGCGCGGCAGCTCCAGCAGGAGCAAGGGGAGATGGTGTGCCCTGTGTTCTGCTCTGCACCTCTTAGCAAAACTGAAGAGGATTGACCTCTCTGGCAATTCCATCTCCTCCATCGATGACAAGGCCCTCCGCCTGTTGCCTGCTCTGCGGGATCTGATCCTCTCTGAGAACAAGCTCGTGGCGCTGCCTGCGCTGCCCACCAGCATCGAGGTCCTGGATGTCCGCATGAATCGGCTCCAGAGCTCAGGGATACAGCCTGAAGCCTTCAGGGTGAGCCAAGGCCTTGCATCCCTGTCTACTGCATGCCACCTGTGCCCACAACCACACACACACGCACCTGACCCTCGTGGAATATCTCTGTCCCAACGCTGCTCTGGGGCATGAAAGTCAAATGTCATTTCCTTTTTTTTTTATCTTTTGCTTTTAGTTGCATTTATTTTTTGTGGCATTTATTCCCAGGCCATCAGTTATTGTTTCTTCTGCTTATTCTGAAAGGATATCTTTTTGTTCTGTGCAGAAGTCCTCTTCTGGTTTAGGAACAGTCAGTTCTTTTTCAGTAAGGGTTATCTCAACGTGGCAGGGGGAGCTCACATCTGGGTTGATCCAAGTCCCGAGCTGCATCTTCGGGGCTTTGTTCACATGAGATGCTGAGTGGCCAGAGATCTAAGTCTTTCAGTGCAGCGTTACTCTGCATTCTGAGCACGTGCAGTAAAAATTCAGCACTTTGGGGGCCACCGAGCCTGCACCCAGCCCCACCCTTCGGCCTGGGCACACCTACCATGGTAACAGTGGAAAGGCGGCGCGTACTGCTTCTGTAAAGTGCCATCTTTCAGGTACTTGGTGAGCTTTCAGGTATGCATACCCTTAGTGACCTGGGCAGTTTCACAAAAGTTCTTAAAGTGAACTAGAAGATTTCAACCTCTTGATTTGCATGATTTTGTGGGGTTTTCTGGGTCAAATGGATAGAGAACCGTTTTTAGAGCTCCCCTCAGGCCACTCGCCAGAAAAGCCAAGCCCCATTTTCTTCATCTAAGCCACCAGCAACTCCCCCTCTCCCTCAGGGAGCCCCTGGCCTCTCGGGTGCCTTCTCTGCACCTGCTCACACCTCCCTGGGCATCAGTGTTCTCCACACACTCACCCTCTGCTCCCCAGAAACTCGGACTAACATGTGACTTGACTTGGCGTTGTACTGATTCCTGCTCTCACTCTGCATAGCTGTTTGTTTTCAGAACCCACCACTAACTGACCAACCTTTGTCCTTCTAGGAACAATTTTTCAAGAGAGAGACAATCTGGTTGGTCCCTGGCTGGCCAGTTTCAATGGGAAGGGCTAAACGTATGCACGGATATGGCCCCCGGGCTGCCCACTCAGCGGTCCAGGGAGCCTGGGGGCGGTCCCAGTGGGGGAGTGGAGAGAGCTGTGAGTGAGCCTGACACCCACCTGCCACACCCACACGCACACTCTCTCCGCCATGCCTGCGGCCCTCCTTATGCTGGCCTGCGTATCTCCCAGCCGTGCTTTCCATATTTGGTCCACATTTAGCATCTGGGGACTTTTTTTCTTTTCTGGAGACTTTTCACTTGGGAAAGTGCCTTCTGATAGCAGGGATGTTGAAGCTGGGCCCGAATGTCCTGCCGGCCTGTTTCCCAGCCATCCTTGCCCCTTGCTTGCTCCTCCCGGCATCCCCCCGACACCGCTGAGCCCCTTCATGGCCCTCAGCTGCAGCAGCTGTTCCTCTGCATCCAGCAGGAGGAGATGAACCATCCCTGGAGCACCCAGCTCAGGACCCAGCGCCTGGCTGGGGCCCAGGAGACGGGCCCAGGAGCGAAGGAATGGGGTCACATCAGTGCCCCTCACTCCTTGGGCCCCACAGAGCCCACCGGCCTCCCGCGTCCTCTGTCCCCTCCCCAGGCACTGGAGAAGCTGCAGTTCCTCTACCTGGCCGATAACCTGCTGGACGCCATCCCCTGGCCCCTGCCCCTGAGCCTGCGCTCACTGCACCTGCAGGTGAGCGGCTTCCCAAGGACAGGGGTCTTGGATGGCACAGAAGGTGGAGGTCAGACTGCAGGGAGCGCCCTTCAGCAGTGGTGGGGCTCCGTCACTGAGAGCTCGGCCAGCAGAGTTGGCACGTTTCACTCAGACCACTGTCTACCGACTCCGTCTCATTCCTTCCCCTTCCTGCCCTTTAAAACACTTCCCCTCCACGTTCTTACCCACCTCACCCAGTGCTCGCTCCTGCTCCCCTCCCCTCGCCCCCCTCTGTCCCCTCCTGCTCCCCGTGCCCCTGCTTTCTGGCCTCCTTGTTTGTGACCCCAGCCTTCTGGGCCTCAGTGTGTCCAGCTGCAGAGGGGAGGTGAGCTGGTGGGGCGAGGCCTGAGGGCAGACTCTCCAGGCAGAGGAGCGACACAGCGGTCGGTGTGTTCTCTCCAGAATAACATGATAGAGACCATGCAGAGGGACGCCTTCTGCGACGCCGAGGAGCACAGATACACCAGGAGGCAGCTGGAAGACATCCGCCTGGACGGCAACCCCATCAACCTGAGCCGCTTCCCCAGCGCGTACTTCTGCCTGCCTCGGCTCCCCACCGGCCGCTTTGTCTAAGTCTGCCTGCCCCCTGAACAGCAACCTTTCATCCAGGCGTCAGTCAGCCTCAAGATCCAGCGGCAGAAACCCACTGTTCCCCCTGCCTCCACACACACACACACACGCACACACATGCACGCACACATGCACGCACGCACATGCAGCCGTGCACACACACACATGCACACACACATGCACACACACGCACACACGCACACATGCACGCACGCACATGCAGCCGTGCACACACACATGCACACACATGCATACACGCACACACATGCACGCATGCACATATGCACACATATGCACGCATGCGTGCACACACGCGCGCACACACGCACACACGCACGCACATGCAGCCCTGCACACACACACGTGTATGTGCACACGCGCACACACACACGCATGCACACACTGAAATATCCTCCAGGAGCCAGATTTACATTTCTCCATCCTCTTTCCTTAACACCTTATGGCTCCTGGATCAAAGAATAGAGATGTCTGCAGCAAAGCTCTTTCCCATATTCCTGATTCTTCCTACCCACACAGAAGGCCAAGCGAATCATGTAAGAAGCAGAGGAGGGGCAGAAAGAGAAGAGGAAGGGGAATAAGCAGTCGTGTGCTGGAGCTAGTTCTTACTACTAGGCTTGCAAGAACTGATTATTAAATTTTCCAGAATTTTTCAAGCCAGTTGTTAAATGCAGTCATTACTAAAAACTAAATCATGTAAGCTCACAATTAAATACTTTATGTTGAAAACAAATGTAATAAATACGCAAACTCATCACTTCCCAATTATTTTACCATCTTTTACTATTAACCATGTTCTTGAACTTATTTGTGTCTGTGGTATCTGTGTAGTGGAAATACTATATAATGACATGCTTTTAGTGACATCACATTGGTAGTTTGAAATTGGCCACGGTGGGAGTATTTATACCACAGAATTAGTAAATGCTATGTATTATGATTTTGTTAGAGAAAGAGCCTGTTCTTGAGCCTTTGCCAGCACCACTGAGGATGAAAACAGCTGTTTAAACTAACCTCTCCCTATCTCTAGGCCACCCTACTGGGGGTAGGGTGGGGTTTCTGGGGCTTTTGAAAGCTCCTTGCTTTTCCTATGCCAAGGCTTGCTGTTAGACTTGGAGGGAGCCTTTCCTAAGGATGGAGAACAGACATGTGTCTTCCTCTGGAGGCCCTTCTTGCTGCTGCTGCTGCTGCTGCTGCTGCTGCTGCTGCTGCTGCTGCTGCTGCTGCTGCTGCTGCTGCTGCTGTTGCTAAGTCACTTCAGTCGTGTCCAACTCTGTGCGACCCCACAGACGGCAGCCCGCCAGGCTCCCCCGTCCCTGAGATTCTCCAGGCAAGAATACTGGAGTGGGTTGCCATTTCCTTCTCCAATGCATGAAAGTGAAAAGTGAAAGTGAAGTCGCTCAGTCGTGTCTGACTCTTAGCGATCCTATGGACCGCAGCCCGCCAGGCTCCTCCAGCCATGGGATTTTCCAGGCAAGTGTACTGGAGTGGGGTGCCATCGCCTTCTCCGGCCCTTCTTGCAGCACTTACCTACTCCTGGCTCTTCCTGGCCACATTCCCTTCTGTGTTTAACCACCAGAGGGCAGCCTTGTGCAAAGGTAAATGAATAAATACAGCAATTACTCATCTGCAGCTTTCCCGGATTCAGGGCAGCGCCCACTGTGCTGGGAGAATGGGGAGAAGGACAACTATGATCTGACCCACTTATTCCTGGAATTATAATGGTAGGAGAGATGTCATCTTTCTTCTTATGAGGACTTTGTGGGCAAGGGGGTTGTAACAGATGGGTGCTTGGCATCAGGTGTTGATTGGAGCACAGAAGAGGGGTGTGTGTGCTTAGTCGCTCAGTCATGTCTGACTCTTTGTGACCCCATGGGCTGTAGCCCCCCAGGCTCCTCTATCCATGGGATTTTCCAGGCAAGAATACTGGAGCGGGTTGCCATTTCCTTCTCCAGGGGATCTTCCCAACCCGGGGATCAAGCCCACATCTCTTGCACCTCCCGCGTTGGCAGGTAGATTCTTAACCACTGAGCCACCTGGTGAGGCAGGCAGCTCATGTATTCATTCAAGCAAGGGTTTTATTCAGCACCTGCCTGCTATGTGCAAATGATATGCAGCAGACATATTCCTTTTCTTCATGGAACTTAGAGTGTGGAAGGCATGTGTTGAACAGATAATCACACAAGTAACCACACTATTCAACTCAGGATAAATACTGTAAAAGGAACATACAAAATGCTGTGAGACCTTACAGAAGGGGGACGCGGGTCAAGGGTCCAAGAGGCCTTGAAGAATCAACGTCTAAGCTGAAAGCTGAATGGCTAGGAGCCAGCCCAGCAACCACCCAGTGTCCCAGGTGATCCTCACGCCTGGATGAACAGGGGTGTCCTGCGGTCCACACGGGAGGGGACCCCCGTGTCTGCCTCCCCTGCCTCCGGCTAGCACTTCTGCACACACTGTGGGTGTGCAGGTCAGTCCCGTCAGCCGACCAGTCGGGGATTATTATTCACACTCTTCAGATGAAGAATCTGAGAACTAGAGAAGACTCCACACACAAGTCGCAAACTGTGAGCGGGTGGTGAGGGAGGCCCGGTTTAGTGGCTGCTGTGTCTGCCCTCTCTCCCTAGGGATCTGAGGATTCCAGGACCCAAGGACCTCTCTCTCTCTCTCTCTCTCATCCCCAGTCGCATCCCCTCCATATCCCGCTCTATTTGATTATGACACGGCCTTAGCATGCAGCAGCTGGAAACCACAAGATCCCTGAGTGCAAGAAACCCTGATTTGAACTAATCCAGTAAAAGGAAGTGAAGAAATTTTCCAGAAGTGGGGCTCTCTGGTACCAGAAACTGCATCATACCCTCGCACCCCGAGGTTAAGACGTGCTAAGAAAGGCATCCGACCCTGTCCTCATGTAGCAGAAGTGGACTAAGGATTTCTGGACTCCTGGAATCTGCCAGGTGTGTATTAGGACTTTTTATGCACATCAACCCACTTAGTCCCAAGCACCACTCTAGTTAATAGAGATGTTGATCTCCATACTGTGGGTAGCGAAACAAGCTTATGGAAGGGACATACCCACATCCACACAGCTAATAAGTGGCAGGGCCAGGATTCAAACTTGGGGCCCTCTAAGCCCAGGGAGCTGAGTCTAGTTCTCAGCACACACAGCACAGGCGCCGCTGTCAAGGCCAGCCCAGCAGGCAGTTTCCTCCCTGAGGCTGAGCCTGCTCTGCGGGGTAGAATTTCCCCAGGGGCCTGCTGCCTCTGCAGCTGCCTCCTAACTAATCCCCTATTTTTGGCTAGGGAAACCCAAGGAACAGAAAGCATGCCCTTGTTGGCCGCCCCCCTGCAGAAATTCTAAACAGTGCATCTTTGGGCCCTCCCATGACCCAGGGAGCGGGGCGGGGACAGAAATCCCAGCAGCTGTCGCATCTTCACTGAAGGAGCTGAGGGCTCTCCTCCGGGACCTAGAGAAGCTAGGGTTGGAGCCTGTCAGGGGAAAGAGGGTGCCTCTTTATCTGGACTGAGGGTCTCCTGTCCTGAGGAATGGAAAGACGGGAATGAGCCACTCCTGCGGGAAAGGGAGAACAGAGAGGAGTGGGCTGCGGGGGTCCAGTCAGGCAGGGAAGGGCCTCACTGCTGACACTGATGGACAGGGCTGTGTTGGTTTCAGGTCCACCTCTTCCAAGAGCCAGCCCTTCCTAGCCTCCCTCATGCAGGTCCTCTGTGGCAGGCGGCACCGTGCTCCACCGTGGTACACTTGGCAAGAACCCTTGCTCGTGGGTGGCTCCTGGTGGCCCTCCTGCCAACCCTGAGAAAAGGGGAGCACACCCTCCCCCCCGCAACACCCCTGTGGCCTTCAGGAGGGTTCTAGCTCCAGGCAGGTGCCCTGACCAGTTCTGTGACTGTCGTGGGAAGAGGCGGAGCAAAGAGGGAGCGTTTGCAGTGACCGCCCTGTCGGCCCACCCGTCCTCAACTCCACAGCCAGCCTGGGCGGCAAGGGATGGGTGGGGAACAGTAGGAGCCAGAGAGGGTTTCCTCACTCTGACCTTGCCTTGCTGCTTGTCTTCCCTTACATTTCCTCCCTGAATAATAATCTCTATGCTTATGTTGCAAATTGGCACTTTGCTGATCTCTTTGACATATGGGGTTGAATTTATGGTCCCTATAACTGTGCAAACGGTATTATTATCTCTGCTTTACAGTAGAAAATGGAAGGCTAAGTGATTTGCTCAAGAGCCAGTTGGCTTAACGTGCAGGAACACAAGGGGGAGTGGAGGCGACAACCTTCACTTGGGAACTCCTGCAGGAGAAATGGGAATCCCAGCCCCGCCTGCTGGAGCCATGGGTCAGCGGCCCTCTCCCCACTCCCCAAGAGCTCTTTAAAAGCAAAGAGAGCATTTTCCAGACTGGCCAAGCACCCACCACCCACAGAGCTGCCGGCCTGCACAAGGATGGTGCACCGGAGGTGATGAGGAGGACTGAAGGACACGCTGCACCCCGTCTCTGCCCTCACCGAGCAGGTGTGAGGACAGCCCAGCACCCACATGCTCCTGTGTCCCTGCTTCCAGCCCGAAGGAGGGAGGCATCGGCAGGGGTGGGCCCACCAGCCACCCCCGCACCCCTGTCCCCCCCCCGCGCCCCCCTCCAGCTCCCCTGACCCTCCCCTCTCCCACCCCAGGATGGGCCCGCCCGCGCCCACGCCTCCTGCTGTCTGGCTCTCTCCCTCTCTCCTCCCCGGGCCTGCCCCTCCCCGCTCTGCACACTAGACACCAGCTGGTTAGGCCTCTCCCCTCTTTCAAGGTCGTCTCTCTCAGCCGGACCAGCTTCCCATCCCCGGAGCCACCATCTCACAGACTCCCTCCCGCGGCTGCTGGCAGCTTGAAGAGGGCCTGCATGTGGAGGAAGGCCGCTTCTTTCCCCACAGCTTCTGTCTCCCTGCTTTTTCAAGGATGATGAAAAAGCTGAGCGACCACATCCTGCCTGTCTCACTGCTCAGCCTCCCCAGCTCAGACTTGCTTCTTGTCTTCAGACCGGCCTGTGCATCCCTCTCGGGCATGGCCACACCTATGGCTGGGACACGCGTGTGCACACCCTGCAGCACACACACGCATGCTACATCTGATCTCTCTTGCCCTCTGCATCTGGCCCCTTTCCTGTAGCCCCTGCTGCGCCCCAGGCCCTGCAGCAAACCGTGCTTAGCCTTCTGGCACCGCGGGTCCCAGCCCCGTTGCCCAGAACCCTCATCTCTGGTGTGTGTCTAACACATAATTCACACACAGGAGGAAACGCCGGGAAGAGCACTGGAATGAGACTCCAGAGCCCTGAGTCTGACCACCCCAAGCCCTGATGTGCTGTGTGATGCGTGGCAAGTCATGCCAGCACCATACCCTGTCTGCCTCCTGCTTGGGGCCACTCAGCCTAGTTCCATGGCTCAAGGCATAAACAAGCCTGGTGGGCGAGGTGTCTCTCCTCATCCTCATTATTTTTCTTGTCTAGGAACAAAGACCAGGCTCTCACAGGAACCTGGGACATGGACGTCCGTCCTGACCCCTCTTGACATGACAGGCAACAACTCTTGAGTTGCATGTTGCGTGTGATCAGTATCCACCCACCAAAGAATAACTGGCTTGGAGTCTCAGGGGAAGTGCTTCCCTCCCCCAGAGAGGAAACTGCATCCCAGGATGGGCTCCTGGAGTGCAGGGCCTGCCAGAGGTGCAGCACCTCTCTTGGGGACCTCAGAAACCCCCACAGAGCCAAGTCCTGGGAGACAAGCAGGTTGGCAGGTTTGAACCCTGGAAACAAGCAATGGCAGGTGAGCTTGCAGCCTTGAGGAAAGTGCTGGGGGAAGTGGGGGTTGGCATGAGCACAGGAGAGGTAGGGCCCTGGTCACGCATAAAGATGCCAGGACAGAGGGATGCCCACAGCCCCCATGCCAGAGACGCTCTGCAAAGCGGGAAGGTAGTGAGCAGTTGCACAGATGGTTCAAGCTCAAGCACCCTTCAGAAGAGGGAAACGTGTTGGCTGTAAGGATTCAAGTCTTCCAGACCATCTGTACAGTTGCCTCACAGTCGCCTTGCCCATAGGGATTCTGGTGACCCTTAGAACAAATCAGTCTGAAAAGTACGGTCTGTTTTGAAGTCAGCAGATCAGGGCATGATCTCTGCAGAGATTATGGGAGGTAGAGAAAGATGGCAATGGCACCCCACTCCAGTACTCTTTTGCCTGGAAAATCCCACGGAACAGAGGAGGCTGGCAGGCTTCAGTCCATGGGGTCGCTAAGAGTCAGACACAACTGAGCGACTTCACTTTCACTTTCATGCATTGGAGAAGGAAATGGCAACCCACTCCAGTGCTCCTGCCTAGAGAATCCCAGGGATGGAGGAGCCTGGTAGGCTGCCATCTATGCAGTTGCACAGAGCTGGACACTACTGAAGCGACCTAGCCGCAGCAGAGAAAGATGGGGAGAAATCCAATCTTCCAAAGGCTTTGAAATTCCTCAGAGCTCTTTAGTCCCAGCCCCCATGTCTAGGCAGGGCTTTATCTAGTGCACAAGGTGGCTCCCCCTGGTTTTAAGTAAGAGCCAGAGCTCCAGGCTGCCCAGAGCTACCCAGCCACAATTTGCAGGACACTGTTGCCTGGCCTTGGCCAGCCCTTGGCATTGCTCACGTGGTTACATTTAATCTCCAAAGTAGCTTGATGAAGTGGGCACTGTGTCAATTTTGTAGAACTCTGAGATGTTAAGCTCCTTGTCCAAGGTCACTCAGCAAGTAAGAGGCGACTTTGAATGGAAATTCAAACTTGGCCTGGCTGCAAAGCCCTCTAGCCCTCTTGGATTGATGCTTGGTGTCTGACATTCCTGGTAACTTCACACCTCCTATAGGAGCCTTGCTTAGGGAACACACCCAATAAACACTAAGTGGCCAGCTCCGTGGCAAGAGGGTAGGCAGACTTCTGCAGAAACCTGATCATAAACAGCTTCCTTCTGCTCCCTCTCTACCCCATCTCGCTCCAAGCTTTCCAGACTAGACCTCCCTCCCCACACCACTTCCCTTCCTACCCATTGTCTCTGAGCTCAGTTTCTTGGCTCCTGATCTTCTATTCACCAAATTCTTTCCGCTTCTCTCGCCCGGAACACAATAGGCTCCTTCCCCGGCATTGGTAAACAGAATGACAGCACTCCGAGGGCGGTGTGTTCCTGACCAGGTTTCAGCTCCTCGGGGAGCCCTCCTGCCATTAGGTCTTCCTAACGGAGATGACCTCCGAGCGAGGCGGCCCAGCCTGGCCATGCCTGCCTCTCTGCCCCTGCCATTCCTGCACACTGCAACTCAGAGGGCAAGAAATACAGTACCAAGTGTACTGCCTGTTTCTTTCAACTCAGAGCCCAGGAACTGCTCTCTCAGCTCCTGCCTGAAATATCGGAAGAGGAATGGGACAGTGTCTGTTTGCTGCCATCACCAAGAAAGTTCCCACCACCCTATATCCAGGCTGAAATCTGATGGGTGGGAGAATTTTGTTTTCCAAGTACCCTCCATGACAGCTGGCAGAGAAGCAGCAATAAACAAGGCAGAGACACCAACACCCAAAAAGGGAGACACACCCACCTGAACACAGCAGGCAGCCACAGCTCCTCCATCCTGTTGGGGATGTCAGGCGAGTGTATTTTCCTCGGTTCTGTCTCGTCTCAACAAAAATTTGAAGCGACGGACGTTAGAGCCCTCGGCGTGTCATAGCTGTCGGACAGACTGTGTTAAAGCTCTCAGGTCTCGAACAGACCATGTTTTAGCTCTTAAACAGATCAGTGTTACAGCTCTGTGTTACAGCTCAATTTTATTTAGAAAATGTCAGGAAAATACATCCTCGAGGCGTGAGGGCATGCTGATCCAAAGACGTGAAGAGAGGAGAGAGCCCTGGCCCTTTGGCTCCTCTTTTTCTGTTTTTCCTCCCCCTGGGCCTGCCCTCTGTACATTGGGCTAGCCAGGAGTGCTTTGTTCTTCCTGAGGTCCTCACTCCGGTCCTCGGACCTTCTTTTGAACTTCCTTTGTTCTATTTTTACGGGCTTTCCCCTTCGTTGTCTTTTAGCCACACAATTTTGGACTCCTGTGTCCTATTCTAACTGCCTAAGAGGGATACCTTAATTCTTTACCCACACAGATCCTGAGTCTCAGTTTTCTGAGCAGGATGGAGAAGGAGCCCCTGAATCTGCACGGGCCCATTTACCAAGAGATTCACATAGAACCAGGCCCTCCCTCAACCTAAACCATCTCCAGTGTCCTTCACTGATTCTTTGAACAACGCTTCATTAAGTACCAAGCATCAGGGACATTATAATAAATAGACAGACAAGGTCCCTATTCTCAGTGGGGGAGGCAGGCTGTAATGGAATAAATGAACAGCAACAGATCAACAATGTAATTCAGACATGCAACAAAATGAAGACGACGGAACAGAGACTGGTGATAGTGCCCACAACGCTAGAAAGGGGAATTAAGGAAAGCCTGCTGAAGGTGCTGATGTTGAGCGTGGACTTTCATGACAGGAAGGCAACAGCCATTCCAAACTGGAGGGGAGTGCTCTCCAAGCAGAGGGGAGAGAAGAAACAAAGTCCCTAAGCAGAAACAAGCAAACTTAAAAGGAGAGAGGAGACCTATGCAAGCAGTCAGAGCTGCTGTGAGGCAGGTGGGAGGCAGCAGACCCTGAACATGAAGATCTTGTAGGATTTCACTGTAAATGTGATGAGTCCTTTTCCAAGGAACTCCCCCTTGTCTGTTAGTGATGCTAAAAACCTAAAAACCCAAGGAAGGAGGGGAAGGAAGCCTGATTCACTAGGGATGACAGTGACCAGAGCCAGAGCATCCTTCCAGGGAGAAAGGGTCTGCTGCTTGGCTCCCAGGCCTGGGGAGTATCATGGGGGGAAATGGCAACAGAAGCGGAGTAAGAAGAGAGACACCAGGAGCTGAGCGAGGGTTGAGAGCAGATCTTACTCGGGAGCTTAGAGCGAAGGGCCATGAGCAGCCCCCAGGAGCCAGGGCGCTTGGAAGAGGGGGACAGAGGATTTAAGAAAGTTGGGTTTTCATGCAGCTTAATTTCCCTTGGTCATCCTCTTAAGAAGGCCTTGTGTTAATAGTTGTTCAGTTCAGTTGCTCAGTCATGTCCAACTCTTTGAGACCACATGAATCGCAGCACACCAGGCCTCCCTGTCCATCACCAACACCCGGAGTTCACTCAGACTCACATCCATTGAGTCAGTGATGCCATCCAGCCATCTCATCCTCTATCGTCCCCTTCTCCTCCTGCCCCAAATTCCTCCCAGCATCAGAGTCTTTTCCAGTGAGTCAACTCTTCGCATAAGGTGGCCAAAGTACTGGAGCTTCAGCTTTAGCATCATTCCTTCCAAAGAAATCCCAGGGCTGATCTCCTTCAGAATGGACTGGTTGGATCTCCTTGCAGTCCAAGGGACTCTCAAGCAAAAGCATCAATTCTTCAGCGCTCAGCTTTCTTCACAGTCCAATTCTCACGTCCATACATGACCACAGGAAAAACCATAGCCTTGACTAGACGGACCTTAGTCGGCAAAGCAATGTCTCTGCTTTTCAATATGCTATCTAGGTTGGTCATAACTTTTCTTCTAAGGAGTGAGCGTCTTTTAATTTCATGGCTGCAGTCACCATCTGCAGTGATTTTGGAGCCCCGAAAAATAAAGTCTGACACTGTTTCCACTGTTTCCCCATCTATTTCCCATGAAGTGATGGGGCCGGATGCCATGATCTTCATTTTCTGAATGTTGAGCTTTAAGCCAACATTTTCGCTCTCCTCTTTCACTTTCATCAAGAGGCTTTTGAGTTCCTCTTCACTTTCTGCCATAAGGGTGGTGTCATCTGCATATCTGAGGTCATTGATATTTCTCCCGGCAATCTTGATCCCAGCTTGTGTTTCTTCCAGCCCAGCTTTTCTCATGATGTACTCTGCATATAAGTTAAATAAGCAGGGTGACAATATATAGCCTTGACGTACTCCTTTTCCTATTTGGAACCAGTCTGTTGTTCCATGTCCAATTCTAATTGTTGCTTCCTGACCTGCATACAGATTTCTCAAGAGGCAGGTGAGGTGGTCTGGTATTCCCGTCTCTTTCAGAATTTTCCACAGTTTATTGCGATCCACACAGTCAAAGGCTTTGGCATGGTCAATAAAGCAGAAATAGATGTTTTTCTGGAACTCTCTTGCTTTTTCCATGATCCAGCAGATGTTCACAATTTGATCTCTGATTCCTCTGTGTTTTCTAAAACCAGCTTGAACATCTGGAAGTTCATGGTTCACATATTGCTGAAGCCTGGCTTGGAGAATTTTGAGCATTATTTTACTAGCATGTGAGATGAGCGCAATTGTGCGGTAGTTTGAGCATTCTTTGGCATTGCCTTTCTTTGGGATTGGAATGCAAACTGACCTTTTCCAGTCCTGTGGCCACTGCTGAGTTTTCAGGTCTCAAAGCTTTTAGAGTCTAATGTCTGTTCCTTTTGGGTAAGTCTCTAGCTTGAAGTGGGCCTCAGGAGAGGCCTGGTACTGAGTATACTTTGAGACTGGGACGCAGGTGAAAAGGCCCCTGCTGGGACACTCACATGCTGTGAGTGTGTGGCCTCGTGCCAGGCACTCCTCTGCTCCCTTCCTCTGGACCTGAGATGGCTGAGTTACCTCATCTCCAAGGTGCAAACAGCCTGAGACTCCAAGATGCCACAGGTTCATCCATTTTCTTAACAGAGACTTGAGAATATCATCAGGGAGATCCAACCAGTCCATCCTAAAGGAGATCAGTCCTGGATATTCATTCATTGGAAGGACTGATGCTGAAGCTGAAGCTCCAATATGTTGGCTACCTGATGCAAAGAACTGACTCATTGGAAAAGACCCAGATGCTGGGAAAGATTGAAGGTAGGAGGACAAGGGGCTGATGGAGGATGAGATGCTTGGATGGCATCACTGACTCAACAGACATGAGTGTGAGCAAGTTCCAGGGGTTGGTGATGGCCAGGGAGGCCTGGTGCTGCAGTCCATGGGGTTGCAAAGAGTCAGACACGACTGAGCGACTGAACTGACCTGACCTCCAGAAGGCAGCCTCACCCCTGAAGCAGGCCACTCTGCTGCCCTTGGCACCAAGGGGGGACAGTTTTAGGGGCCCATCCACTCCCTAACACCACACACACACTGCTCAGGTCCAGTCTTCTCCAAGGAGCTGACCTCCCTCAGGGACGGGGACTCTTGACTGGGTTGGATGCTGCCCCCAGCAAGGCAGAGCATGGACACAGCTCCCCAAGGAAGGTAGCTCTGACCTCAGTGGGAAGATACCCGCTGGGGAGCAGAAGAGCCCTGCCCACTTCTGCAGACAGCCTGGGGTAGCCTGGGACCTGGGGTCCAGAGTTTAGGCCTCTTCTCCCACTCACCCTGCTGCGTCAGGGCCAAGCAGAGTCTCCACACCCTGGTCAGCCCTCTCCTTCCTAGCTGCTTCCTCTAGCTCGTCCCCAGGAGCTGCTCTAGCCGATGGCCTGCGTCCTTCAGCACAGAAAGCCTTCCTGCGAAGCCGTGAGGCTCCGGGGATCTCCACTGTCTTAGTCATCAGCACAGGAACCACAGCCCCTCCCCTCCTCCCACCTTCTCCGGCTCCTCCCCCTCCCCTCCCCTCCCCTCCCCCCACCTTCTCCGGCTCCTCTCCCTCCCCTCCCCCTCCTCCCACCTTCTCCGGCTCCTCCCCCTCCCCTCCCCTCCCTCTCCTCCCACCTTCTCGGTTCCTCCCCCTCCCCTCCCCTCCCCTCCCCTCCCCTCCTCCCACCTTCTCCGGCTCCTCCCCCTCCCCTCCCCTCCTCCCACCTTCTCCGGCTCCTCCCCCTCCCCTCCCCTCCCCCTCCTCCCACCTTCTCGGTTCCTCCCCCTCCCCTCCCCTCCCCTCCCCCCACCTTCTCCGGCTCCTCCCCCTCCCCTCCCCTCCCCCTCCTCCCACCTTCTCCGGCTCCTCCCCCTCCCCTCCCCTCCCCTCCTCCCACCTTCTCCGGTTCCTCCCCCTCCCCTCCCCTCCCCCTCCTCCCACCTTCTCCGGCTCCTCCCCCTCCCCTCCCCCTCCTCCCACCTTCTCCGGCTCCTCCCCCTCCCCTCCCCTCCCCCTCCTCCCACCTTCTCCGGCTCCTCCGCAGCCCTCAGAGCCGCTGCCACCCCCTGAGAAAGTGAGAGGGTTTATCGTCAAATGAGGCTTTGTCATAAGGAAAACAGCTGTCTTTTTCTCACTTTGAGAAGACGCTGACAGGAGCAGCTAGGTGAGGGGCGTCCCGTGTATTCAGAGCGTCCGTCTGTCCACCTTCCCTCAGCCCCGCGCCGCGGCTGAGTCCGGCACTGTTTTCCTCAAAGCCTGCTCCTCTGACCTGCCTCGGGCACCCCGTTCTCTTGGTCCTCCCCGCTGAGCCCGGCCCACAGGACCCATCCGCTCCTGCCCGTTCCTTCACTCAGGTCCCCTCTCAGCAGTGTCCAGTCCTTGCTGTCAGGGCTCCAGCGCCGGGGTGGGAGGCACGCGGGAGAGCGGGGTGCGGGCGGGGCGCCGCTGACTGCAAAGCGGGGACCTCGGTGACCTGCGCCAGCGGGCCCTGGGCTGGGGCTGCGGCGGGGTGGGAGCGGGGCTGGAGAGACTCCTGAAGGCACCCTTGCTGGGCTGTCCCGGGGGACCGGAAGGGGCAGGCTGGGGTTTCAGAAGTTCTGAGTAATGACAGCCTGGGGTTTCAGAAAGGCAGCTTTGAGGAGGACAAGCAGGAGTCGGGGAGGGAGCGTGGTTAGGAGGCCAATGGCGCGCACCAGAAGTGAGTTCTGAGTGAAGTCCCAGCAGCCTTTCAAGAGCGAGCCTGCAGTAGTTCGGGTGAGAATCCAGGGGAGGGTTGGGATGATCACCAAGCACAGAGCCTGAGAACGGCAGCCAGGGCCGGGAAAGCGCCCCAGCAGGAGGAGCCCCAGGCCAGGCAGGTGCAGGCCAAGGAGGAGGCTTCGAGAGCAGCAGGGGAAACCGGTGACCCAGACGGAAGGAGGGCGGGGGGCGGGGCAGGGAGGAGGAGGCAGGCCCGGCTCCACTCCAGGGCAGCACCGCTCAGGCCTGCAGTGGGAGGACGCTGGCCCCAGGCACACCTGTGGGAGCCGTCTGGGTTCACTGCTGCCGCTCCCCTCGCCTCTGAGGCCTTCCTGGAGGCAACCCCACCATCCATCACAGTGGCTGCTGAGCATCAGTTAGCAGGCCGGCCTTCTACAGGTTGTTATTGAAGGGGACAGGCACAGCGCTCTTGCTCAGAAAGCCCCTGGTCTACTGGGGGAGCTTGTGTGTGCGCAAAGTCTCCATCCAGTAAAAAAAGCAGCCAACATAGTGGTATCAATCAGGACTGCACCTAAAGTCAGTGAACACGTGCTGGAGGGACGCTGGGAAAAGAGGCTGACCCTGGAAGGCAGGCAGGGACACCCCTCGGGCTCTGCCGCCCCTGGGGCAAGACGTCCAGAATTCATGGCCCGTCAGCCCTGCAAGGCCCAGGGCTCTGACCCCTTTGGAAATCACTCTCTTCTCTGACAGTGGATGCTCTCTCCTCGGAGGCCTAGGGCAGGCAGGTTTCCCTGGGAGATGGACTCTGGTGCCCTGCAGTCAGGATGATGGGTGAGGAGGCAAAAGCTGCTCTGGGCCGCTGAGATCAGTGGGGCACGGAGAGAAATATGACCGAGCAACTGCGAAACGAGAGAGACACTCGGGCTGGATGGCAGTGGTGGGGAGCTAGGCCCTTCCCTCAGACGCACCCAGTCACCCGCCTGCCTCGCCCATCAAGTCCTAAGTCCTATGACACAAATGATGCAGATAGCCTGGGGTCAGCTGACAGGGCAAGGAGAAAACTCAAGGGTACAAAGGCTTATCTGTTCTCTTCGAGGTCACGGGCTTGGAAGGCTCTTGGCTGTGGAGTGGCTCACCCAGCAGTCAAGGCTGGTCCCTGCCCCGGTGCCCCAGTGCCCCAGTGCCCCAGAAACGGGCCCTGGCCCAGTCTCTCCTGGCAGAGATTCAACTCCCGTTCAGCCTCACTCCTCTAGGCACGAGGAGATGCCGGGGCCAGCAGCTAGCAGAGGGAAACGCACCTCTCCTAGGACTCAGTCCAATCAGGACTCCATCCCAGGGCCCAAGGTACAGCAGGATTGCAGCCAATCTCTCTGGGAGCTGAACCAGCCTTTTAAGCTGCCCGGCAGGCTCCACAGTCCATAGATGTGATGAGCAGGGCCTCAGCCTGCTCTCCTCCAGCCCTTGCCTTCCACTTGTCCAGGCCTCTGGGCTGTACTCCATCCCGCCCATGTGCACCCAGATCAGTAAGAATGCTGGCAGGTTACGCCTGCCCTCTCACTCCCCAGCAGCTGCTGGATAAGGCGGTGGGGGTGGGAATCACACAGACAGAGGGCAGGGGGGGCCACCCGGGCAGCTACTGTGAGAGGATCCTGGGTACAGGGGCAGGGCCTGGGGCTGGGCAGCTGGCATCGGTGGTCTCACCGGCCCAACAGACAAAAGATGACTGCGTTACCGGTCTCTCTTTTCTAGAGGTGAGCACAGGGCAGCAAGAGTTACAGAGCCTCTCTAACCTCTAACATTAGAGCATCTCTAATGTTTGCCCATGCCTGGTACTTCCCTGACTTCTAGGAGCAGGCAAATCAAACATGAGCCTGTCCGGGGGCGTTTACCCTGGAGGCCATAGCCGAGGCAGTAATGCTAACAGCATAAGATGTGAAAGGAAGCTCAGGGAGGGTGCCACGGGCGGAGCTCAACTGGAGGCCTGCATGGAGGAGGCGGTGTATGAACTGCCGCGCCCCTCCTCATTCCCACAGAGACTGGTGTTTAGTACCACCTCTGCGTGGCAGGGACAGGCCTTTCACACTGCACAGCACAGCTATAGAAAGAATAAAAGGCCGCTGGCGCCGAGCGTGTGCCTCTAAAGGTAAGAAGCATGAAGGGAAAGCTGGCCTTCGCCACTCCCTCGCTTCTGCTCCTCCCTTCCGAGGTGCATCTTCTCCAGGGCTCCTCCCCATCTCTGCTTGGCTCCCTCCAGGGAGGCCCCTGTTCAAACCCGGAGCATCCCCTGGGCCCCAGCGCCTTCCCCTGTGGCTCTCATACCACAGGTAGTAGCCACTGCCCTAGATGCAGGCCAGATAGCACTGTGGACTTCCCCAGCCCGACCTTCGCCAGGCTCCAAGAGCGTCAGGCAGTGCCCGTCTCCCAGAAAGTTCCAGAAGCAGCCTGCCATGACTAGCCTCCATTTGCCCTTCCGCCCCACGTCCTGCCCTCCCTGCTGCTCTGCCCGCTCTGAGCTCTGTGCCTGGAAGGCTGATTTCTAATTCTGCGCCTGCTAGGCGCCTGGACGTCAGGCTCCAGGAGGACCAGCTCGGGACTGGCGGCGGAGGACTGTGCAGCCCCGCTCCCCGCAGCCGCCCGCAGCCGCTGTTCTCTCCAGGTCTCCAGACGGCTCTCCCGTCCCTTCAGGGTGTCTCACCCGCTCTCTCTGGTCTCCTGCAACCCTGCTTCGGTGCACACACCACGTCTTTCCTGCTGCAGCCCCACAAGTGCATATTTAGCCCCTGCTCTCCCCACCAGCAGGAAATAGGGATAAAAGATGTGTTGACCGCAGCCCCAGAACAAGGCCCAGTCTGGTTAACTCAGAGACGAATCTGAGTTTGAGTCTTAGTTCTACCGCAGGGTGTTTCTCTTGCACTTCACGTTTTTCGTCTGTGAAGTGGGAATGCCACTCCTTCCTGGGGTTGTTATGAGGGTTAGCTTAAATAGCAGACACACACATAATGCTTACCATTATTTGACACATAGAGCTTGACAAACAGAAGTGATTGTTACTGTTTTTTAAAAGAAGTATGATGGGCTCTAAATCCTCTCTCTTTTAGCTCCCTTTAGGGCCCAACAAGCAGTCATAGTGACCAAGACATGGGGCTACTTTGGGGCCTCTGAGAGACTGCAGGACAATTCCGGGAGCCTGGATCCCAGACTCCCCTTTTCCTGAAAGGCTCCCTTCCCAAAAGACCTCCAAGCCTCCCCCCTGGCACCACAGGAACAGCCCAGGAGCAGCAGGTCGGGGTAGGGGCCGGTTAACAGAGACCATTTGTGTCAGAGTCCCCGCCGGTGAGGGCCCCTGTGTCAGAGTCCCTACTGGTGAGGGCAAGGATGGGGCAGCCGGCCTCTGACTCATCTCCAAGCTCCATGATGCTCATTATCATACTGAGATCATAATGCTGGCTTCTCTCATTTCCATGCTATCAACTGCCATGACTCATTCTCCAAGTCTCGGGGTACATCAGGAACCGCAGAGGCTGTATGGATCCAAAGACACTGCATCTTGGGGGTGGGAAGCGGGAATTGGGGCCTGAAGGCTCGGGTAACAGAGAGGAGGCCAAGGTCAGTGCAGCTGCAGCTGCCCCAGCCTCCCAGGTGCTGACTGACCACCAGGCCTATCACATTCCTGCCCTGACCCGATGCGGGAAGGACGCAAATTAGCTGAAAGGAGGAAAGGGAAATTGGAAGCTGAGACTGATGAACTCCCTCTCTGTGCCAGGTGCTGATGGAGGCAATGTATACCCACTGTCTGATTCATACCTTCAGTCAGCTGTATCTCCATTTTACAGGTAAGAAAAATCTAAGGCTCATAAGGGTGATGTGTTTGCTACATGACATGCAGCTAACAGGGTTACAGCCCTACTCCTCCTCTCCCCTAAGCTGCAGCCTCCTAGGGAGGGACACCCTTTCACCGGGAGCATATTGGGTGGCTGCAACTAGGAGCTCAGGGGGTGGTGAAGGTCACCGGGCAAGAGCAGGGTGAATCCTGGTGAGCCGGGGGGGTGGTGGTCGCTGGGCCTGAAGGGCAGGTGACTGAGCAGCACACAGACTGGGGCCTGGGGGCTGGGGACAGTCAGCACCAGAGATCCCTCGGGTAGCAAGCTGGGCACAGGGTGTCCGTGTGCGTCTCAGAAATATGGGGGTATGGAGAATGGCAGAGAAAGAGGCACGCACCACCAACAAAGAGGCACTGACTGACTCCAGTGGCAAGAGACCAAGCCTCGGGGTCTGGAGCTGGGAAGGCTGGCTGGGGCTGGGGCCGCCCCGCTGGAGTGGGAGCCACAGTCCCAGGGACGGGGCCGGTCCCACTGGACGCACAGGAGCCCTGCCTGCAGCTCTGCCAGTGCGACCTGAGAGATGACAGTGCTGCCAGCCTCCGCACGAGGCCCTGAGGCCACCCAGAGGAGACAGGGAGAGGGAAGTCCAGGAGACGGCGAGGAGAACTGGGGCGCTCCCACACCCCGCGTCGGTGGGAGGGGGGCCCCTGGAGGAGCTCACGCGGCCTGCCCATCCTGCCCTCTGAAAGCAGGGGGCCTGCGGGTCAGAAGGGTCACTAGAGCACAGCCCTGTCACCGTGATGTTTCCAGTACAGGCAGGCAGCAGCAGAGAGTCTGTGACACTGTCTTCTTGGCCCCTCTACCACAAGGACGCCAGTGGATGGTCCCCCAGAAGGACCTAGAATTCACCAGCGTCAACCAAAGACCTGCAGTCCTCTGTAACTGCCAACGCCTGAGCCGCTTAACATTTTCAGCAGAACTGAAGAATGTTCACATTACACGCCCATTTGTTTGTGGAAGCAGGAAACCTATGTTTAATATTTTTTAATTTGTTGGATTTTCACTTGGCTTTTATGGGCCACTCTACTCCCCTGCTCTTGCTGCAAGAGCTTCACAGAGCAGCGCCAGTCTGCCCAAATTCAGCAGGAGAGACAGTGGCATCCTGGCTGAGGGAATGGTGCCAGGTGCCAGCGTGCAGGGGCCCTGGGACCACAGGGCTCCCAAGGCAGTGATGGGCACGGGCTTCGGCCCGCCGGCGTGGCCTTCCCGTCAGCACGCCAGTGGAGGCGGGGACCTGGAAGGCACAGCAGAAGTCAGAGCTGAAGCCCAGGGCTGTGGCCACAGGGGCTCTCCCCGCAGCTCAGGGCTGTTGCCCAGGCTGGTGGCCTCCCATGGTATAGGTTTCACTCTCCTGGGCTCAAGTACACGATGCCCCTAAAGCTCACTGAGCATCCTCAGTGCCTGCACAAAACAGGGCTGGGCTGTGCAGGACCGACATCAGCAGAGATCTAGAAGATTCTGCCACCACCCATCTCTGCAATGGAGTCTTTCTCACCTGCAGATCCAAGACCTGAGTCCATTCCCAGCCTGCCTCTTCTAGCTGAGTGACCTTTCCCAAGCCACCCTAATTCTCTGAGCTTTAGTTTCCTCTATAAATAATGTGGGAGTAACGTGCCATTGAAGAGGCCGATGTGAGGTTAGAGGGAATCGCATGGGCAAAACCCCCAGCACTACGCCTGACACGCAGTGGCGGCACCAAAGACGCGCACCCCTGACTCTGGGGGGCAGCCAAGCGGCCGTGGCCACACCCGCCCCGCCCACGGCCTCTGCCCGGCTCTGCAGACACCCAAACACTGTCGAGTCCACCCCCACCACCCTCTGGGAGAGGTGTGGCTGGGGAAACGGGATGGCCAAGCAGGGAGGCAGGGGAGAGAAAGCACCCTGATCAGGGCCCCGAGCTTACGTGAGTCCAGCATCTGTGACTGGAGCCCACTTTCCAGACTCCGGGCGAGGCAGGGTGTTTCTGGGTCAAGCGCTCTGTATGCCTCCGGAGCCCCAGGGACCCTGTCTGGGTGCCTGACAAGGTCCCGATGCCCAGCTCGGCCTCTGTCCCGGGGCCCTCAGAGGCTTGTGTTACAACAATAGATGCAGATGCCTGATTAAAATGCTGCAGCAGGGAAAATCAATAACCATTGGCAGCTGAGCCTCTAATAAGTATAATAATCACCATTTAGGGAAAGCGTGGGGGAATGAGTAGGGCTGGTCACACAGCAATGATATTGACCTGAGCCCACCTCGGTCTGCGCCTGCCTGCTGCTGGCACGCCTGTGCCTGGAGCCCGTCGGGAGAAGCAGGCTGGCTGTCAAAGCAGGCAGCCCGGCCTGACCCTGCTCCCAGCCTCCGTGGATCTGCAGCCCCAACACAGCCTCACTCATGGGTCTGCAGGGAAGTTCCCTGCCCGAATGGGAGGAGGGGGAGCTCCGTACTCAGAGGCCGTACTCTCACAGGTGTGAATCTGTTCAGGCTTCAGGACATTCTCATTTTGTGAGCTCCATGGGCTGATAACTTACTGAATCTCATTTAATAGAAGCTTGAATAGTCCGTACCATGTACCACACACTACTTTAAACATTTTGCAATATAAACTCATTTAATCATCAGGAGTGGTGGTTCAATCGCTATGTTGTGTCCAACTCTTTGTGACCCCGTGGACCACAGCCCGCCAGGCTCCTCTCCATCCGTGAGATTTCCCAGGCAAGGGTGGGTTGCCATTTCTTCCTCCAGGGGATCTTCCCAACCCCTGGATCGAACCTGCAATTCCTGCCTGGCAGGCAGATTCTTTACCACGGAGCCGCCTGGTAGCCCAGTAGTCATATCAACACACGAAGTAAATGTTCTTACTGTTCTCACTTTGCAGATGAGGAAAGCGAGTCACAGAGCTGGTTAGATGGTTTGCCTAAGGTGACAGCCTGAAGTGGCACGAACTAGGTGAAAGTGAAAGGGAAAGTCGCTCAGCTGTGTCCGACTCTTTGCGACCCCATGGGCTATACAGTCCATAGAAGTCTCCAGGCCAAAATACTGGAGTGGGTAGCCTTTCCCTTCTCCAGGGGATCTTCCCAACCCAGGGATCAAACCCAGGTCTCCCGCATTGTAGGCGGATTCTTTACCAGCTGAGCCACAGGGGAAGCCCAAGAATATTGGAGTGGGTAGCCTTTCCCTTCTCCAGGGGATCTTCCCGACCCAGGGATCAAACCCAGGTCTCTTGCACTGCAGGCGGATTCTTTACCAGCTGAGCCACCAGGGAAGCCCCTTGAACCGGGCGGCGCAGCTTTACTCTCTGTGCCCTGAACCCCTTTTCTGTATAGCCTGTAGCCCTTGTGTCTGACACACGTGCTGTGCTGTGCGTAGTCGCTCAGTCACCTCTGACTGTGCAACCACAGGGACTGCAGCCGCCAGGCTCCTCCGTCCATGGGATTCTCCAGGCCAGAATACTGGAATGGGTTGCCATGCCCTTCTCCAGAGGATCTTCCCTACCAGGGATTGAATCTAGGTCTCCTAAATTGCAGGCAGATTCTTTACCATTTGGGCCACCAGGGAAGCCCGTCTGACACATAGCAGACACTTATCAAACTCACTGTCCCTCCCAATTATGATATTTAGCACTACTCACCTGCACTTTTATTGTTTCTAACCCTGTTCCAGAGCTTGGATGTGTTCCAAAACATTTTCCAACAGCATTGGTAAGCATGAACCAGGCCTATGGGAGAGCACGCCCACGTCCCTGCTCCCCGACCCTGGCTAAGTCTTGAAAACAGGCTGTGCCCTCCTCATTGCTGTGGGGCCATACACTCACCCAGAAGCCCTCTGGAGTTACAGGTTGGCCAGAAACTTTATTCAAGTTGTTCCATAGGATGTTTCAGAAAAATCCAAATGAAATTTTTGGCCAACCCAGTGCCTGCTTGGCTCTTCATTCTCTCAGAAGCCTAAAGCTAAGTGAGCTGGAAGCTGCTGTCTTCCAGAGGCAGAGTTTTCTTGGAGATGGGACAATATAGAGGAGTCAGAAATGGCCATGTCCACGTCGTCCACCTGGGACTAGCCACCTCTCCAGCCCGAACAAGCAAAATCAGGGCACGCAAGACATCACAGTTTATATGATCTCCAGCAGGTCAACTGGCTGCCCTGGAGCTGCAGTTCCCCTAGTCCCGATCATTACTGAGGAGAGAAATAGGCCGGCACCCAGGTCTGTCGTGCTTGTCCCACTCTGCGTCCTGTTGGAGCACAGTTCCTGGTGCAAAGGCGTACGTTTCATGATGCGAATGAACGAGGGAATGGACAAGTATTCTCCTTGTTCTCATTCACCACCTCATGTTCCAAACTCCAGACAAATTCTGTTTAAATTCATTGGATTTTAGGAAAGAGAATTTTTAATCTTTTTAGTTTTCTTTGATGCACTTTTTTTTTTTTAATTGTGTAAGGTATGTGAAAGTGAAACTGTTAGTCACTCAGTGGAGCCCAGCGTTTTGTGACCCTGTGGACTGTAGCCTGCCAGGCTCCTCTCTCCTTGGAATTCTCCAGGCAAGAATACTGGAGTGGGCTGCCATTCCCTTCTCCAGGGAATCTTCCCAGCCCAGAGACTGAACCCAGGTCTCCAGCATTCCAGGTAGATTCTCTACCATCTGAGCCACCAGGGAAGCCCTGTGTCAGGGATACGTAACGTAAGACTGACTGTTTAACCATTTTAAAGTTCAGTAGCAATGAGTATACTCACATTGTTGAGTCATCAACACCATTCATCTCCAGATTTTTTTTCCATCTTCCCGAATTAAAACTCTACACCCATTTAACAACTACTTATTCCCTCCCCCACACAGCTCCTAGTAACTGCCATTCTACTGTCAGTCTCTGTGAATCTGACTGCTCTTCGACCCTCATAATTGCACAAGTTTGGGTACATGGCTCTATCATAATTTAACTGTCCTCTTAGGATTAATCATACCGTCTTTCCCCAATAGTAATGCAGCAACAAGTGTGTTTGTGCAACTAGCTTTTGTGTGTCTGTATTTATGATTATTACTTTGGGTTTGATGGTCAAAATCGAGAATTACTGGGGAAAAGAACAGCATAAACATATTTATGTTTTTGATATATATTGTCAGTTATCCTAAAAGATTTCAGAATTTATATATTATTTTAAACAGTATTCCAGCAGTGAATAAATATGTCCATTTTGCTGTATTCCTACCTCCGCTGGGTTGTTTTTTAATGCATTGCTAATTTGTTCCGCAAAAATCTCCATGTCATTGTTAGATTAAAAATATGTCATGGCAACTAAAGTTTAGTGGAAAGAAGGCTGAACTTAAAATCAGACCTATTTTGGAAGGTGAGTTTAAAGCAAAATGGACTCTGAACTGAAAGAAAAAAAAGTAGCTGCCACTGTTTTCAAATGTTGAGGCCCTAAGTGGGGCTAGCAGAAGAGAAAGCGAGGGGAGGAAGAGAGCTGAGAAACCAGCATCTGTATACCAGGCGCTGCTTAGCAGCTGGGAGGCCCAAGTCAAGAGGACAAGCCCTCTATCTGCCCACAGTTGAATAGATTTTTGAATTCCCTCTTACATATGTGAAAACTAAAGAGGAGAGTTAAATAGCTTTTGCAAGATCATACAACTCAGTAATAATAGCAACTAAAATATATAGACGGTCGTTACATCCCAGGCACTGTGTTACGCACTTTGTACTATTGTTGTTGTTCAGTTCTGAGTTGTGTCTGACTCTTTGCAACCCCATGAACCGCAGCACATCTTGCACTGTCTCCCGGAGGTTGCTCAAATACATGTCCATTGAGTTGGTGAAGCTATCTAACCGTTTCACCCTCTGCCACCCCCTTTTCTTTTTGCCTTCAATCTTTCCCAACATCAGGGTCTTTTCCAATGAGTTGGCTCTTTGCAACACATGGCCAAACTATTGGAGCTTCACCATCAGTCCTTCCAATAAATATTCAGGGTTGATTTCCTTTAGGATTGACTGGTTTGATCTCCTTGCAGTCCAAGGGGCTCTCAAGAGTCTATTCCAGCACCACAGTTTGAAAGCATCACTTCTTTGGTGCTTGGCCTTCTTTATGGTCCAACTCTCACATGCATACGTGACTACTGGAAAAACCATAGCTTTGACTAGACAGAGCTTTGTCGGCAAAGTAATGTCTCTTGCTTTTTAATACGCTGTCTAGGTTTGTCATAGTTTTTCCTCCAAGGAGCAAGTGTCTTTTAATTTCATGGCTGCAGTCACCATCCAGGTGATTTTGGAGCCCAAGAAAATAAAATCTGTCACTGTTTCCACTTTTCCGCCCATCTATTTGCCATGAAGTGATGGGACTGGATGCCCTGATCTTGGTTTTCATGTTGAGTTTCAAGCCAGTTTTTTCACTGTCCTCTTTTACACTCATCAAAAGGCTCTTAGAGTGGTATCATCTGCATATCTAGGTTGTTATTTCTCCTGGCAATCTTGACTACAGCTGTGATTCATCCAGTCCAGCATTTTGCATGATGTACATTCAAAAAACTAAGATCAGATGGGACATCCAGTCCCATCACTTCATGGCAAATAGATGGGGAAACAATGAAAACGGTGACAGACTTTATTTTCTTGGGCTCCAAAGTCACTGCGGGTGGTGACTGCAGGCATGAAATTAAAAGACGCTTGGTCCTTGGAAGAAGAGCAATGACAAACTTCAGTTCAGTTCAGTTCAGTTGCTCAGCCATGTCTGACTCTGTGAGCCCATGGACTGCAGCACCCCAGGCCTCCCTGTCCATCACCAACTCTTGGAGCTTACTCAGATTCACATCCATCGAGTCGGTGATACCATCCAACCATCTCATCCTCTGTCATCCCCTTCTCCTCTAGCCTTCAATCTGACAAACCTAGATGAAAAACCTAGAGAGTATATTAAAAAGCAGAGGCATTACTTTGCTGACAAAGGTCTGTAGAGTCGAAGCTATGGTTTTTTCAGTAGTCACGTATGCATGTGAGAGTTGGGCCATAAAGAACGCTGAGCACCAAAAAATTGATGCTTTCAAACTGTGGTGCTGGAGAAGACTCTTGAGAGCCCCTTGGACTGCCAGGAGATCAAACCAGTCAATCCTAAAGGAAATCAACCCTGAATATTCTTTGGAAGGACTGATGCTGAAGCTGAAGCTCCAGTACTTTGGCCACCTGATGCAAAGAACTGACTCATTGGAAAAGACCCTGATGCTGGGAAAGATTGAATGCCAGTGGAGAAGGGGAAGACATTGGATGAGATGCTTGGATGGTATCACCAACTCGATGGACATAAGTCTGAGCAAGCTCTGGGAGTTGGTGATGGACAGGTAGGCCTGGTGTGCTGCGGTTCATGGGGGTATCAAAGAGTCGGACATGGCTGAGCAACTGAACTGAACGGAATTCTGCATTTAAGTTAAATAAGCAGGGTCACAGTGTATAGCCTGGTCATACTTCTTTCCCAATTTTGATCAAGTCTATTGTTCTATGTCCAGTTATTTCTTGATCTGCATACAGATTTCTCAGGAGACAAGTGAAGATGGTCTGGTATTCCCATCTCTTTAAGAATTTTCCACAGTTTGCTGTGATCCACACAAAGGCTTTAACATAGTCAATGAGGCAGTCAATTTCAGATGCTTTTCTGAAATTTCCTTGATTTCTCTATAATGCAATGAATGTTGGCAATTTGATCTCTGCTTTCTCTGCCTTTTCTGAACCCAGCTTGTACATCAGGAAGTTCTTGGTTCACACACTGCTAAAGCCTAGCTTGAAGGATTTTAAGCATGACCTTGCTAGCATGTGAAATGAGCACAATTGTATGGTAGCTTGATCATTCTTTGGCATTGTCCTTCTTTGGGATGGGAATGAAAACTGACTTTTCCAGTCCTATGGACACTGCTGAGTTTTCCAAATTTGCTGACATATTGAGCGTAGCACTTTAACAGCATCAGCTTTTAGGATCTGAAATAGCTCAGCTGAAATTCAATCACCTCCACTAACTTTGTTCATAGTGATACTTCCTAAGGCCCGCTTGACTTCACACTCCAGGATGTCTGGCTCTAAGTGGGTAACTGCACCATGGTGGTTATCTGGATCATAAAGACTTTTTTTGTATAGTTCTGTTTTTTCTTGCCACTGTTTCTTAATCTCTTCTGCTTCTATTAGGTCTTCACCGTTTCTGTCCTTTTCTATGCCCATCTTTGCATGAACTGTTCTCTTGATATCTCCAATTTTCTTGAAGAGATCTCTAGTCTTTTCCATTCTGTTGTCTTCCTCTATTTCTTGGCATTGCTCATTTAAGAAGGCCTTCTTTTCTCTCCTTACAATTCTCTGGAACTCTGCATTCAGGTGGGTATATCTTTCCTTTTCTCCCTTGCTTTTCACATCTCTCCTTTTCTCAGCTATTTGGAAGGCCTCCGCAGACAACCACTTTGCCCTTTTGTATTTGTTTTCCTTCTGGATGGTTTTGGTCACTGTCTTCTGTACAGTGTTACAAACCTCTGTTCATAGTTCTTCAGGCTCTCTGTCTACAGATCTAATCCCTTGAATCTATTCATCACCTCCACTATATAATCCTAAGGGATTCAATTTAGGTCATAACTGAATGGGCTAGTGGTTTTCTTATTTTATCCTATTCAAGCCTGAAATTTGCAATAAGGAGTTTGTGTTCTGAGTCACAGTCAGCTCCTCGTCCTGTTTTTGCTGACTGTATAGAGCTTCTCCTTCTTTGGCTGCAAAGAACATAACCAATCTGATTTCGGTATTGACCGTTTGGTGATGCCCACGTGTAAAGTCACCTCTTGTGTTGTTGGAAAACGGTGTTTGCTTTGACCAGTGTATTCTCTTGACAAAACTGTTAGTCTTTGCCCTGCTTCATTGTGTACTCCAAGGTCAAACTTGCCTGTTACTCCAGGTATCACTTGACTTCCTACTTTTGCATTCCAATCTCCTATGATGAAAAGGACATCTATTTTTGATGTTAGTTCTAGAAGATCTTGTAGGTCTTCAAAGAACTGGTCAAAGTCAATGTATTCAGCGTTAGTGGTTTAGGCATAAACTTGGATTACTGTAATGAATGAGTGATCTTGTAAACAAACTGAGGTCATTCTGTTGTTTTAGAGATTGCTCCCAAATACTGCATTTTTTACTCTTTCGTTGACTATGAGGGCTACTGCATTTCTTCCAAGGGATTCTTGCCCACAGTAGTAGATGTAATGGTCATCTGAATTAAATTCACCCATTCCTATCCATTTTAGTTCACTGATTCCTAAGATGTCAGTGTTCACTCTTACCATCTCCTGCTTGACTGCATCCAATTTACCTTGATTCATGGACCTAACATTCCAGGTTTTTATGCAGTATTGCTCTTTACAGCATTGAACTTCACTTTCCCACCAGACATATCCACAGCTGGGTGTCATTTCTGCTTTGGCCCAGCCACTTCATTCTTTCTGGAGCTATTAGTGTTAACAATTGCTCTCCACTTTTCCCCAGTAGCATATTGGACACCTTCCAACCTGGGGGGCTCACCTTTCGGTGTCATATATTTTTGCCTTTTCATACTTTTCACGGGGTTCTCACACAAGAATACTAGAGTGTTTTGCTGTTCCCTCCTCAAGTGGACCACATTCTGTCACTGTGACCCATCTGTCTTGGGTAGCCCTGCACAGCATCCTCATAGCTTCATTGAGTTACAAAAGCCCCTTTTCCATGACAACACTGTGATCCATGAAGGGGAAGCACTTTATACAGATCATCTCATTTATTCATTACCTTCTCAAACTCCCATAAAGCTGGTCCCACTTGGTCTCATTTAGTAGACTTTAGGTGCCCCTCTTATATCAGTTCAGTTCAGTTCAGTCGCTCAGTCGTGTCCAACTCTTTGCGACCCCATGAATCGCAGCACGTCAGGCCTCCCTGTCCATCACCATCTCCCGGAGTTCACTCAGATTCACATCCATTGAGTCCATGATGCCATCCAGCCATCTCATCCTCTGTCGTCCCCTTCTTCTCCTGCCCCCAGTCCCTCCCAGCATCAGAGTCTTTCCCAATGAGTCAACTCTTCACATGAGGTGGCCAAAGTACTGGAGCTTCAGCTTTAGCATCATTCCTTCCAAAGAAATCCCAGGGCTGATCTCCTTCAGAATGGACTGGTTGGATCTCCTTGCAGTCCAAGGGACTCTCAAGAGTCTTCTCCAACACCACAGTTCGAAAGCATCAATTCTTTGGTGCTCAGCCTTCTTCACAGTCCAGCTCTCACATCCATACATGACCACAGGAAAAACCATAGCCTTGACTAGACGGACCTTAGTTGACAAAGTAATGTCTCTGCTTTTGAATATACTATCTAGGTTGGCCATAACTTTTCTTCCAAGGAGTAAACGTCTTTTGGGTTCGTGGATATACCTATCACAGCCCTTACCAAGCGATATTGTAATTGCGTATGTGTCTGTCTCCCTAGAAAGGGGTCTTTAAGATCACAGGCTGTGATTTTCATCTCCATACTTCTTTACCTGAGTCCTGGTTCACAGTAGGTCTCAATAAGTGTTTAGTGAATGAATGCATTTGCTGCCATGCAAACCCAGATTTGGCTCATTCCAAAATCTGAGGAATTTCCAGCAAAAGTGAATGAAGCAGGGCAGAAGGAAGCACATAGACGATTCTCCTCCTGGGGGAACTCTGAAATCCCCTGGGCTGCACCATCTTCCTGTTCTCCACACTTGCACCTTGACACTTAGAGACCTGCTCGTAACCAACACTGGAGAGCTCAAGAGGGAGGCATTGTGGAAACACAGAACCTTTCGTCTGGTGAGAGGGATGTAATTAAATTTCTCTGCTAACAAGCTCATCCCAGAACATCCTTGCCTCCAGTCTGGTCCTCTGGGAATTGAGACCGGACCGATTTCTTTTTCTGCAGCCTGGAGCCCGTGGCTGACTGGACGTGCTAGAGGCCCAGAAGCTGCTGGCACACAGCGGGAGAGAAAGCAGGTCAGGGCTGGGCTGCTTTCCTTGTTACCCAGAGCCTGGGACTGACAGCTTCTCCAGAGTGGGTGGAGAATTACAGGCCACCAGGCAGACTCCAGCCTCTCAGAAATGGACCTGCCCTCTCACCACACCTAGAGCTCAACCATTTATTGGACACTCAACAAAGCAGACACACAAACAGTTCAAACGACTTCCTGCTTGACATTCTAGTCATCATTATGGGAGAGTCAGAACTATTTTGGAGATTCTTGCCTTAACTTATGTTTCATTTTCTGCTATATGAGGATTTAGCACACTTGAGAAAGCACCAGAATCTTTTTAAGGCTTAAATATTTTCCTCCAGCTCTGGCAGGCCCATATCCAAGGATAAAAGCCCTGGGTTTTAGGAGAGGCAGGCCAAGGAAGAGTTTCTGAAGAGGAGTGTGAAGAGAACAGTCTAGGTGAATCCCACTGAAGCCAAGCCCCTGTGGTGCTTCATCTCTTATTTGGCCTTGGTGATAAAGCCTTGCTCTTATTTGTGCCACAAGCTTGTGTGTGTGTGTGTGTGTGTGTGTGTGTGTGTGTATTAAGATTACTATCTTGGGTTTAATTGTAAAAAATTGAGAATTACTGGAGGAAAAAATGGCCTAAACATATTTATGCCTTTGATCTATATATGGTCAGTTATGCTAAAGGATTTTAGAGTTTATGTATTACATCTTAAACATTAAGGAGTCGATACCTTGCTCTTCCTTCTGGGACAAGGCGTCCATACTGGAGCCCCAGGGGTGGGGCCGACTGCCCTTCGCCCTGCACAGCCTTATGGGCTGATGTGCTCAGTCCTGTGTTATGAGTCGCATCTCCCACTTCCTGACATTCCATTTTTGGAGAGGAAAGTTACCAAGGGAGGAGGGAGGAGGGTTGGGAGGAAGGTGAAAGGGAAGTGGGGAGGATGGAGCTCTTCCTTACAGGATTATTAGCCTTTCAGCACTGGAGTGATTAAAAATCAGGATGAAAATTTAAAAGTGAAAAACGAAACCAGCAACGCAATTACTCTAAAGAAGCTTTCCTGAAAGAAAATGGGGAAAATCAATATTTAATTCAGACTTCATTGATTTGCAATTTGGGTACCACACTCAGCCCTTGGTGTTTTCAGTTTTCTCGGTGAGAGATTATTATAGAGTCACTGGCTTTGGATACTTAGTGCCTCAGGGAAAGGCTGTGATGAGAGACAGAGAAACAGAGGAATTTCCCCTGAGTCAGCTTGCCCTGTCTGCTCCTCTCTTCAGCTCCAGGCACCTCCCTTCCCTGAGAGCTTGAGGACACTCAGGCTGAGCATGAGATGGCAGCTGCTAAAATCCAGGAAGGATGTGAGAAGAATATATATAGTTCATTCTCCTGACTCTGAATACAGGAGTGCCCAAACCCTCTCAAAAAGAGCTGCCTATACTTGTGCACACCCATACAAAATCCACCTTCATCATCAAAAATCATCAAGCTGAAATAACTAGAAATGAAAAATCATAATATCTTTAATCTACTGCAAAATTCTTCAGAAAAAAAAAGATTTTAAAAAAATCTTAGAAGAAAATTCTCAAAACTTCACAGAGTCTCTCCTTTTTCTTTCCTTGGGCCTTCCAGTTAACTTCATCCACCTAAAGTCTAGCCAAAATCCATGTTGCTGCACATGAAGCATGCACCATTCTGTTCTGACACAGAAACTGGCTGCTCCCCTGTGCCCTACAGTCTGGACGCGTGCATACATCTGGAGCGCCCAGGGTCAGAGGGCTCCCAGTCAGTAATGAATGACACATTGCCACACTAGTGGATTGGAGAGTGCCTTAAAATTAATGAATAATGAGAACACACGAAATGCTCTTCTAGTCCTTCAGAATGTGTTAGTTTTCAGTGTTCTTTTATATCTATTAACTTCAACTGTTCTTGTTCGGAATGCTATGAAATGGTTAAAGCTAGAGTTATTTGTCCCCGTTTCACAAGTGAAGACACGGTGGCCTGGGGAGTTGTGTGAAAAAGCAACACAGCTGAGTTAGTGACGGTGGTTGGGGCAGGACCCGGGCTGCAGGCTGCAGCTCTTCCCAAGTCTTCTTGCTGGAGAGGAACTGCTGCACGCGCCTCAGGGAGCCTTCAAGCTGAACAAACTCGAGGCCACCTCCCCTGCCTCCGCTCCTCTCTCAGTCTGGCAGCAGATGCAGCCAATGGCCGACTATCTGACCGTCCTCAGAACTTCTCTGAAAGCTCCCGGTCTTCTGCCACTGAGCCCCTCATCACCTGAGGCCTGAGTCCGCGAGCTGCAGCGTTTCTGAGCCGCGTACGGTGTGGTGACATGACCTAGCTCCACGGTCTGGCTCCACGTGGGCGCAGGTGGCTGGCTGTTCCCCTGTAAAATCCCAGGACTCCTGGTGGGCCCCACTCGCACTGGGAAGCTCCTGTGTTCTTCTCACTTTTCCCCAGCCTCTGCTATGTCCTGAAGATTTAGTCTTTCCCCCTGAAAAGCTGCCACTAGCCACATATCCTTTGGGGTTCTTCTTTTTCTGTGTAGTGTCTGTTTCTTTGCTGCCTCCAAAATATGCAGATAGATGATTTTTCTTATTAGGATTTTATTGCTTATGGTTCAGGAGAATGAATGGGCAGGAGATAAAAACCATCAAACAAGGGAAAGTGACAAAGATTCCCAAGTTTGTGGGCATTTATACAGACTTTACCTCTCCTGTCTAAAGTTTTTTTCCGAAATTCCAAGGAAAGGTAGGGACTCCACTTGCTCCCACCCTCTGATTGTATCACCCTAAGTGGGCTATGTGACCTCTACCACCTTCCAACAAGCCCTACATTAGCAAAGTAAGTAAGTAAGGAAGTGTTAGTCACTCAGTCATGCCCGACTCTTTGCAACCCCATGGACTGCAGCCCACCAGGCTCCTCTGTCTATGAGATTTTCCAGGCAAGGATACTGGAGTGGGTTGCCATTTCCTTCTCCAGGGATCTTCCTAACCCCAGGATCGAACCCAGGCCTCCTGCACTGCAGGCAGATTCTTTACTGACTGAGCTACAAGGGAAGCCTAAAGGCCACACCAATTTCTTTCCTTCTGGTGGCCCCTCTTAGCACTTGGGCTTGAAAAGGTCGGTACTCTCTGTCTTAACCAAAAGTGGTTCTCGCTCAGCATTTCTGCATAAACTACGGACCTTGGCCAAGGCATCTCACCACTCTAAGCCCCAGGTTCCTCGTCGGTGAATGAGAGCCAAAAATAACTTTCCGTTTTGAGATAATGGATTAAAAGTGCCTTATACATTACAAAGGGCAATTCTATCGTGAGTTATTTATAGTAGCTAAATATAAATGGTGGTGGTTTAGTCGCTAAGTCCTGTCCACTCTTGTGACCCCGTGGACAGAGGAGCCTGGCAGGCTACAGTCCATGGGATTCTCCAGGCAAGAGTACTGGAGTGGGTTGCCATTTCCTTCTCCAGGGGATCTTCCCAACCCAGGGATCAAAGCCGGGTCTCTGGCACTGCAGGCAGAATCTTTACCAACTGAGCTACAAGGAAAGCCCAAATGTAACTAGATAAATAAAATTTTAAATGCCTCTTATTAACAGTTATACTTTATTGAGTGCCAACAAGGTGCTATGTACTGTATTTAGTGTATTAAATACATTATTTCCAACACTCACAAAACCAGTAAAGAGGGCATTGACCTCATTTTACAAATAGGCTGTCCAAGACATTCAGCTGAAGCCTGCACCACCCACAGGCTTCCACTGCCTCGTTTGCCACATTGCATTTGTAATTTGTTTGTCTATATGTTTTTCTCTGAGAAGACTATGAACGTGTCAAGGACTGAGAATATGCATCCTGGGCATTTTATTCTATACATTTTAGTCCCAGCTCTGTGATTGTCAAATAGTAGGCATTAAATTGATGAAAGTAGAGAAAACCACTAGGCCATTCATTTATAACCTAAATCAAATCCCTTATGATTATACTGTGAAAATGACAAACAGATCCAAAGGATTAGATCTGATAGACAGAGTATCTGAAAAACTATGGATGGAGGTTCATAATGTTGTACAGAGCGGGTAACGGAAACCATCCCAAAGAAAAAGAAATGCAAGAAGGCAAAAGGGTTGTCTGAGGAGGCCTTACAAATAGCTGAGAAAAGAAGAGAAGCAAAAGGCAAAGGAGAAAAGGAAAGATATACCCACCTACAAGTTCCAGAGAATAGGAGGGAGAGATAAGAAAGCCATCTTAAGTAAACAGTGCAAAGAAATAGAGGAAAACAATAGAATGGGAAAGACTAGAGAGCTCTTCAAGAAAATTAGAGACACCAAGCGAGGATTTCATGCAAAGATGAGCATGATAAGGTACAGAAATGGTGAGGACCTAACAGAAGCAGAAAAGATTAAGAAGAGGTGGCAAAAATACACAGAAGAACTGTACAAGAAAGGTCTTTATGACCTAGATAACCACGATGGTGTGGTCACTCACGTAGACCCAGACATCCTGGAGTGTGAAGTCAAGTGAGACTTAGGAAGCATCACTATGAACAAAGCTAGTGGAGGTGATTGAATTCCACTTGAGCTATTTCAGATCCTAAGAGATGATGCTGTTAAAGTGCTGCATGCAATGTGTCAGCAAATTTGGAAAACTCAGTCAGCAGTGGCCATAGGACTGGAAAAGATCAGTTTTCATTCCAATCCCAAAAAAGGGCAATGCAAAGAATGTTCAAACTTACCACACAATTGCACTCACACCAGCAAGGTTGTGCTCAAAATCCTTTAAGCTAGGCTTCAACAGTACATGAACAGAGAACTTCCAGTGTACAAGCTCGATTTAGGAAAGGCAGAGGAACCTGAGATCAAATTGTGAACATCCTTTGGATCATAGAAAAAGCAAGTGAATTCCAGAAAAACATCTGCTTCATTGACTACACTAAAGCCTTTGACTGTATGGATCACAAGAAACTGTGGAAAATTCTTAAAGACATGGGGATACCAGACCACCTTCACCTGTCTCCTGAGAAATCTGTATGCAGGTCAACAAGCAGGTTATAACTGGACATGAAATAATGAACTGGTTCAAAATTGGGGAAAAGTATATCAAGGCTGTATATTGTCACCCTGCTTATTTAACTTATATACAGAATACATCATGTGAAATGCCAGGATAGATGAATCACAAGCTGGAATCAAGATTGCTAGGAGAAATATCAAAAATCTCAAATATGCAGATGATACCACCCTTATGGCAGAAAGTGAAGAGGAACTAAAGAGCCTCTTGATGAGGGTAAAAGAGGACAGTGAAAAAGCTGGCTTAAAACTCAACATTCAAAAAACTAAGATCGTGGCATCTGATCCAATCACTTCATGGCAAATAGATGGAGGAAAAATGGAAACACTGACAGATTTGATTTTTTTCATCTCCAAAATCACTGTGGATGGTGACTGCAGCTATGAAATTAAAAGACACTTGCTCATTGAAAGAAAAGCTATGACCAGCCTAGACAGTGTATTAAGAAGCAGAGACATCACTTTGCCAACAAAAGTCTGTATTGTCAGAACTATGGGTTTTCCTCCAGTCATGTACAGTCGTGAGAGTTGGACCATAAAGAAGGCAGAGGGCCAAAGAATTGATGCTTTCGAACTGTGGTGTTGGAGAAGACTCTCGAGAGACCCTTGAACTGCAAGGAGATTAAACCAGTCAATCCTAAAGGAAATCAACCCTGAATATTCATTGGAAGGACTGGTGCTGAAGTTGAAGCTTCAATACTTTGGCCACCTGATGCAAAGAGCTGACTCATTGGGAAAGACCCTGATGCTGGGAAAGATTGAAGGCAGGAGAAGAAGGGGATGACAGAGGATGAGATGGTTGAATGGCATCACTGACTCAGTGGGCATGAGTTTGAGCAAATGCCAAGAGATAGTGAAGGACAAGGAAGCGTGGCGTGCTGCAGTCCATGGGGTCACAAAGAGTAGGACATGACTTAGAACTGAACAACAGTAACAGACATTCACTGAATGTTCATTGATATGGCTAGTCACCCAATCTCATTTCTCCCTAAGCATCTTCAGAGGCCCCGTAAGAGGGTGGAAGGTCTTGGGGGTTAAAGAATAGGGCTCACGGCTCTCTGCAATTCTCTGCCTATCGGGGCTCTAAATCTAGGAGTTATCCTCAAAAGCCTGCCTCTTTCCTAAGTTCTACGAGCTCATAAATACACAAAGTGGGAGAAAACGCTGAGAAGAAATACTTATTTTGTTTATTAAACTGGCATCTTGGGAGATTTATAGCAGAAAATGAGTAAGCCTGTTTCCTCCTGCGCTTTCATAGTCTAAGAGTTGAATTGCTGTTGTTGCCTTCTAGCCTGGAAGTCACAGGGAACAAAGAGGTCTAGGCCATCACCCAACCAGGGTTAGCCTGGAGCAGCTCCTGAGGCAGAGGCGGGATTTACCAGGGAGGATGCCTGTTGGAGTCTGGGAGGCTCAATAAATAGCCCCCTCTTTTCTCTACCCAAGTGAAAAAGCCAAAGGAGAGAGAGACTCAATAATTACAAAGATGGAGACAGCAAACAAAAATATTTTAACGAAATGTTCAGATGTTCTGTGCTTGCTAATATCCTCTCCCCAGTATTGAATTTATCCCTTATTAAGAATTACTCAGCATTATCAAAATTTTGGAAATAATGCAAAAAACACGACTTCTTGTTCTCTCAGTATTTTAGTGGACCACCGTTTAAGGGCCTCGCCAAGGAGAAATTAGTTTTTTCTTCACTTTTATTGACTCTGTATTAAGGCCCAGATTCATTAGCATTCATTAACATACATGTTAAATGTAGATTTTTGTCTGATAGAGATCCAAGCAGTATCTGCTTGATAGAGAAAATAACTACAGAGGCTATCATTTGATTGCACGGGAGTATATTATCTGGTTTTACATCTAATTTAATAGACTCATTTCAGCATTCCTTTCTAGACTAACTATATAAATTTCTCCATCAAACGCTTTCAAGACCTAGCTTTAACATTTTCTTATTCATAATTCAAATACAACTTTGACATATATTCTTCCATATATTTGTATGGAAGTAATGTCTTTAACTTTTTTGAAAATTGTACTTCGACCCACTCTCCGTCCCCCATCCCTCCCTCCACTTCCCTCTCCCACCCGCATGCAGCAGTGAGGCTGTTCGGAGGCGTCAGACCACGCTCCTTTAGCTCGCACAGAGTAGGCACAGTAGTTCAGAGTGAAGATCTCCAGGCAGAATCCGGGAGGACTCCTTCTTACGTTCACTTCCGTCCTCAAAAATCACTAACGGAGTAAGTTGATGCCTCGTTCCTTGTGCGGAATGAGAGAGATCAGGAGTGACACCCAGAGAAGCCCTTGCTCACGGAAATAGGAAGAGTAGAGCCTGTGTCCCCACCGAACTGGGCCCACGGGAGGCACAGCCACAGCCTAATGGGGAACCGGCCACTTGGCTGGTGGCTGGTGGAGGAGGGTGGGAAGTGGACCCCTCCCAGCGAGGCCATGGGGACCACAACACTGAGGCCCAGACAAGGGCTAATGGGAATCCAGTTGCCTAGAGGGTGAGCCTTCTGGATCTGGAACTGGGCGAGACCAGGGCACCTAGAGTAGCTGGAGGTTCAGGAAGGGAAGCAGATTGTCCGAGCATCCTTGCTGTCTGGACAAGTCTTAATGTCCTTCTCCATGTGACCTGGGTTACCCTCAGGTCCTAGAAACTCTCAACAAGATCCCACATTTTGGAGAATCAGCTCAACCACATCTCATTACTGTAGTTTTTCATTTAGATTCAGTAAAGGCTGCATTTCAACATTAATAAGGGAAGGAGAGGCAGAAATAGCTAATGTACTACCTTTCATGCACCAGGTACTGAGTAGATGCTTGTGTATATTTTATATTGTAATCCCCATGACAACTCCGAAAACTAGATAAAATGGAAGCTAAGTGGCTTGTTCAAGGCCACAGAGCTAATTAGTGCAGAGATGGAGTCAGAATTTATGCCTGTGACCCCAAAGCCTATGTTCTTAACACCACACTGCCTTGTTCAAGCAAGCAATGCAGCATCTCTGGGGCCAGAAGGCTGCAGGTCCAGGCTGCAGCACTTCTCCACTGTGAGACCCCAGACCAGCGCTGGCCTTGCTTCTCTTCCGTGGGCTTCACTGCCTGTGGCCTCTTCTGCCACTTTTACAGAGAATGTAAACGTAAATGTGGTCTCCATATCTCAATTTGCATTGCAGTTTCTGTTAGAGTTGATTTCGTTTCTTGGCCTGAGAGGCTCTCAAGAGAGCCAGCTGCAGTCTGAAGCTCATTAATGATTAGAACTGATTGAAGTTAAGGTGGTCATTAGGAAACCACAGACCAGGCTGTGTCACCTCTTTAATAGCTGAGAGGTCTTGGGTGACAGCTCCCTATTCTCCCTGCTCTTGGCTGGCCAGTCCACACCTGGCAAAAACCTTCCCAAGCCAAGGAGATCTTATGTAGCCACAGAGATAATGCGTATACAGAAATAGCCTACCTTTTTCCCCCTCCCTCAACCCCCGTCCACGAGTGAGAGAGAGGAGGAAGAGGAATAGAGAGGAAGGCTAACATCACCCAGCCCCTGTCCCAGATAACTCACCTGTAGCAAGTGGGCCAGCAAAACAAGGGACGGTAATTTGTTTTAGGCTTTGACTTCATCAAGTTAAATAATTCAATGATTTAACTGGGACAGAGTTTGACAACTTAACATAATCCAAAAGGCTTATTACCTAAGAGTGATCAGAAAGTCGTAAGACTGTGAGTTTTTGTGCAGGAGCAGATGAGGAAATTTCCCAGCTGAACAAATTTTAAAGGGAAGTGGGAGACAAAATAAATTCACTCAGTGATTATAGCCCTTGAGCCCTGTGTGTATAGCATACAAGAATCACTTCACAGAGGTCAAGTGTCATCTGCTTCCAGGCCTGTGCCCTAATTGTTCCCTGCCCACCCAACCATTGTGCCTGTCAGAGCTGTGTCCTTCCATGAAAGCCAGCCTTTTTTCTTGTCTATAGATGTTTGACAACCAGCGGCTGGGTATTTCTCCTATCAGTCCCCCACACCTACAGTGCAGTCTCGGATCCAGAACAAGCCATCATGTCCCCCCAGTATTCATATGTTGACGTCCTAATTCACTGTGCCTGCAAGTGTGACAGTGTGTGGAGATGGGGTCTTTAAAAAGGTAGTGAATTGGACTTCCCCGATGGCCCAGTGGTCAAGAATCTGCCCTCCAATGCAGGGGACCAGGGTTCACCCCAAGTTCTGGGAAGATTCTACACGCTGAGAGGCAGCTAAGCCCATGTGCTACAGCTACTGAGCCTGCACTCTAGAACCCATGCTCTGGAACAAGAGAGGCCACCACAATGAGAGGCCTGCACGCTGCAAAGAGAGCAGCCCCCACTTGCCAGAACTCTAAGAAACCTTCACGGAGCAGCAAAGACCCAGCACAGCCAAAAATAAACAGTAGAATAAAGAATTAATTAAATTAAAAAAGAAGTCGCTAGATTTGGCCCTAATCCAAGAGGACTCGTCCTTATAAGAGGAAATTGGGACACAGACACACACAAAAGGAAAGCCATGTGCAGACACAGGGAGAAGACAGCTACAAGCCAAGGAGAAAAACCTCAAAAGAAACCAACTCTGCCAACGCCTTGATCTCAGACTTCCAGCCTGCAGAACTGTGGGAAAATAAATCTCTGCTCTTTGAGTCACCCAGGTTGTGGTACTTCGTTACAGCAGCCCTAATACAGCACCCTCTATCCATATTTGCTGAATTGTTAATTCAGAGTTAAACAGTGCAGACTTCAGTGATCGTTTTTTAATTTTATTTTTCATTTTTTCAAATTTATTTATTTTTTGAAGGATAATTGCTTTACAGAATTTTGTCGTTTTCTGTCACACATCAGCATGAATCAGCCATAGGTCTACAAACGTCCCCTTCCTCTTGAACCTCCCTCCCATCTGCCTCCCATTGCCACCCTTCTAGGTTGATACAAACCCTCTGTTTGAGTTTCCTGAGCCATCCAGCAAATTCCCGTTGGCTATCTATTTTATGTATGGTAATGTAAGTTTCCATGTTACTCTCTCCATACAGCTCACCCACTCCTCCTGCTCCCCTCTCTCCCCGCCGTCCCCACCATGTCCATAAGTCTGTTCTCTGTGTCTGTTTCAATGATCAGTTTTAATATATTCCTAACACTTCATTATCTAGATGCTTCATATTTGATTTAACCAGCTCCTACTGTTGAAATTTTGATTGCTTCCAAATGTTTTCTTCTATATAGAATGCCTCTATAAACACTATTGTTCAAAGAGCATTTGGTGTTCCATTGAGTTATTTCCTTGAAGCATAAATTTTCATGAGCTGGATTACTTGTCAAAGACATGAACATATGGCTCTCAAGGACTTCACCAATTTAGAACAATATCAGCGTTGAATGAGGGCACCCATTTCCTGAAAAGTCTTACCAGACTGGAATTTATCGAGCAAAGTCAATGCATTCTGAATCAGAGGCTCTGCTTTTCTTTTCTTCTACCTGTTGGCTATTGATTCAATTCTTCAGAGGTCCTCCCTTCCCCATTGCCAACACATCGACCTGTTGGAGTTCTTGTACATTCTAGATCCTGATGAAAGTCCTCTGTTTCCAAGAAACCCATCCTGGTTTATCTTGCATGATTCTTATCTTCCCTATACGTTGACTGTTCTTCACTCTAATCTCTTTGGACTGAGTCCGCCCCCAGCTTGCTAGGCAATTGTGTGCAGTGGAGTAGCAAGGAATGAGAGAGAGAAGGAAGATTCTGGAATTTCTGATGACAAGGGCACTTCAGGATGAAATGTTGAAATGAAATAAGTAAATGAAATGTGAGTGGATTATATGAATATCTAAATTGGTCAAGCAAATCATGGGGGATGAAGAAGTTTTCAAGTATGCTGGAAGACTGGGGCTAGGAATGGGAATGAGAGTAGGCACCTTCCAACTGACTGGCATCCAGGCGCTGGTGAGGCGTGAAGACAGCTGGAGCCCCCAGGGCAGGCCCTGGGACCGTCAGCCAAGGGTGTGGTGCTGTGCAAGTAACTTTAGATTTTCAATAGAAAGAGAGAAGGAGCATTGAAAAATTCAGAGCCAGTAAGTGATCTGATCAAATCAGGCCTCTATACATCCAGCAGCTGCATGGGTGGGGGCGGGGGTGGTGGGTGGGGTGGGTGGGTGAATTAGCAAGGGGAGATACTGGAAGTGAGGAAGTCTGTTAGGGGGCTGTTTAAATTCCTCCAAGGGAGAGACACCCAGGGCCCAAACCAAACATCCTCCATGTTTTCAGGTGTGCTGGTGCTATCTTCTCCATGAGTCCAGAGGGGAGAACTTGATGAACAGGGGTCCTGGGGGATGGGACTGCTTTCTCTTCCGTGTCTCCCTGGAGCATCAAGCTGAGCATACAGTACTGTTCACTTAAACATTTGTGAACATGCAGAGCCTAGAGGTAGGAAGAATTCATGGCAAAATGGGCCACAGTTCCTCTATCTTCAGGTAGCTTCTAGTCTGTGTGAGGAAAACCATAGAATATTCTCATTTAGAAGGATCATATATATCACTTAGTCAAACCTCTTCAGATTACAAATGGGAAAATCAAGACTCAGAGGAAGAAAATGACCCAAGACTAGAATTCAGGTCTCCTGGCTCCTAGTCAAAGGCCGGAGCCACTTCAAAGCATTTTGCATAGAAGGGACAAGGTCCCTGCTCTCGGGAAATTCCCAGTCAGGCTGAAAGGCCCTAGATGCAGCCCATTGCAAGGGTGGAATGGAAGGCACAGATGCAGAGCACAGACATTAACACTCAGGCACAGACAATAGTGCGGGGGCGAAGCTCTACTGTGAGCCAGACATCGTGGCTGCGGCTTTCAGCAAACGCACCCTTGAGCCTCACCAAGTGAGTGGTGCGGTTGTTCTTTCCCTTGTGAAAGATGAGAAAACTGCTGATAGGAGTCAGAGACCTGACTCAAACCAAGGCTACTCGCCTCCAAAGGTGTTCTCTCACTGGGCACAGAGGCACCAGGTTTGGGGGTGATGGGATTTGGCATGGCAGCAGGAGAAAGTCATGTGGTGTGGCAGAAGGAATATGGAGCCGAAAGCACACACCTGGGTTTATATCTCAGCTCTATCCCTGACACGTAGTGGCCATGGGACTTAGGGAAATTAACCTCTCTCAGCTCAATTCTCTGTAAAATGAGGTAGAATCTGTCCCACTGACTTTAAATGTAGCTGAGAGTCAGGTGGCCTAGTGGTTCGAATTCTAGGCTTTCACTACTATGACCCCAGGTTCAATCCTTGTCCTGGGAACTGAGATCCCATGTGCAGGCATGCTCATTCATTTCCGTCATGTCTGACTTTCTGGGACCCTATGGACTGTAGCCTGCCAGGCTCCTCTGTCCATGGGCATTCTCCAGGCAAGAATACTGGAGAGTGTTGCCATGCCTTCCTCCAGGGGACCTTCCCCACCCAGGGATCAAACCCATGTCTCTTTATTTATGGGCAGCTTCTTTACCACACGTGCCACCCGGGAAGCCCCAAGATCCCACAAGCTGACCAAAAAAATAAAAAGCTAACATGACAGAAATCTGCTTGTAAGCGCTAAAGAAAGTTCTGTGTCAGAGAGAGAGCCTGAGACTCAGAGCACCTCCCAAGGTCTGGCAGCCACAGCCCTGCAGGGCTGGAACACTGGCTGCACTGGAGGGAGCCTCTGCTAAGGGCTCTGGGCAGGACTAACACAGAGCCAGGGCGGTGCTGCCTGGTTCCATTTTTCATGCAGTTAAATAATTCCATGAACTGAAGTTTTTGCCAAATGAGCAACTTCCAAGGGAGCATTTGCAGCTCATTTTTCGTAATAAGCCTCTTAAAGCTTCTCCTTCAGTTTCAAAGATGGTGGCCTGTGTCTGGCTCTGTGGTGTCAGAGCTCCCAGGAAGGAGGACCACCACATGGAGTAACAGTGGAGAGTTTGGGAATCTGGAGGTGGAGTCCGGCTCTGTCAGTTGTTTTGGGGATTTGGGAAGTCACCTTATCTCCTTGGACCTCAGTTTTCTCATCTGTAAAATGGTTAAACACTGGAAGGCCAGTAGGACTGGCCTGGTGGAAAGTAGGTTATCTTAAAAACTCAGTTTAGGACTTCCTTGATTAAGAATCCTCCTTGCAATGCAGGGGGCGTGGGTTCCATACCTAATTTGGAAACTAAGGTCCCACATCTCTCAGAGCGGCTACTGAGCCTGCACACTCTGGACCCTACACACCATGACTAGAGAGTCCATGTGCCACAATGAAAGATCCTGCGTGACTCAGTGAAGAGCTTGCACACCGCAACTAAGACCCGATGCAGCCAAAAAATAAATAAAAATATGGTTGATAAAAAAGTGAGTTAAAGCAAGAAATCATTAAGAAACAGTATATATTTACCTTAAACATTCAGTTTCAACTTAAAATAACTAAAAGTACATGTGTAGATCAATATTTTGATGTAAGACCAGGCCTTCTGGGTTTGTTGGTTGGATTCCCAGATGATTTTCTTGCCTGAACGGTACTAGCAATGTGTATAATGATGTCTTCAAAATGGAGTAGGAGCTTAAAAGACTCAAGAAGAAGTATGACTATGAAGCTATTTTAGATGTTAATGATTTCATTTCCAATATTATACCACTTTTTGCCCTACACCTAATATAATGGCAAATTTTTAGGGGCTCACTTTTACAAGTACAGGCATATCTTGTTTTATTGTGCTTTACTTTACTGCATTTTTTTTTTAACAAATTGAAGGTTTGTGGCAACCGCACATCAAGGAAGTCTGCTGGCACCATTTTTTTCCAACAGTATTTATTCATTTTGTGTCTCTGTGTCACATTTTAATAACTCATGCAATATTTCAAAATTTCCTATGGTTAGTATATTTGTTATAGTGATCTGTGATCAGTGATTTTTTATATTACTACTACAACTTGCTGAAGGCTCACCTGATGATTAGCATTTATTAGCAATAAAATGTTTGTAAATTAGTGTTTTTAGCCGTAATGCTATTGTACACTTAGACTACAGTATAGTGCAAATGTCACTTTTATATGCCCTGGAAAACCAAAAACATTCATGTAACTCACTTTATGGAGCTGATCCAGAGCTTAACCATCAATATCTCCAAGGCATGCCTGTATTTCCTGTATAACTCACTTATATTAGTTAAGAAAACAAAATTTGCTCTAACAACAAGCCTGCAAATGCATAATGGTTCAAGAAAACTAGATTTTTTGTTATTACTCACATAAAAGCCAAACGGTTACTTCTAGCTGGTGAGTGACTCTCCTCCAGTTCAGTTCAGTTCAGTTCAGTTGCTCAATCGTGTCCGACTCTTTGTGACCCCATGAATTGCAGCACGCAAGACCTCCCTGTCCATCACCAACTTCTGGAGTTCACTCAGACTCACGTCCATCAGGTCAGTGATGCCATCCAGCCATCTCATCCTCTGTCGTCCCCTTCTCCTCCTGCCCCCAATCCCTCCCAGCATGAGAGTCTTTTCCAATGAGTCAACTCTTCGCATAAGGTGGCCAAAGTCCTGGCATTTCAGCCTTAGCGTCATTCCTTCCAAAGAACACCCAGGGCTGATCTCCTTCAGAATGCACTGGTTGGATCTCCTTGCAGTCCAAGGGACTCTCAAGAGTCTTCTCCAACACCACAGTTCAAAAGCATCAATCCTTCAGTGCTCAGCTTTCTTCACAGTCCAGCTCTCACATCCATACATGACCACAGGAAAAACCATAGCCTTGACTAGATGGACCTTAGTCAGCAAAGTTATGTCTCTGCTTTTGAATATGCTACCTAGGTTGCTCATAACTTTTCTTCCAAGGAGTAAGCGTCTTTTAATTTCATGGCTGCAGTCACCATCTGCAGTGATTTTGGAGCCCCGAAAAATAAAGTCTGACACTGTTTCTACTGTTTCCCCATCTATTTCCCATGAAGTGATGGGACCAGATGCCATGATCTTCGTTTTCTGAATGTTGAGCTTTAAGCCAACTTTTTCACTCTCCACTTTCACTTTCATCAAGAGGCTTTTAAGCTCCTCTTCACTTTCTGCCATAAGGGTGATGTCATCTGTATATCTGAGGTTATTGATATTTCTCCCGGCAATCTTGATCCCAGCTTGTGTTTCTTCCAGTCCAGCGTTTCTCATGATTTATTCTGCATGTAAGTTAAATAAGCAGGATGACAATATACAGCTTTGACGTACTCCTTTTCCTATTTGAAACCTGTCTGTTGTTCCATGTCCAGTTCTAATTGTTGCTTCCTGACCTGCATACAGGTTTCTCAAGAGGCAGGTCAGGTGGTCTGGTATTCCCATCTCTTTCAGAATTTTCCACAGTTTATTGTGATCCACATAGTCAAAGGCTTTGGCATAGTCAATAAAGCAGAAATAGATGTTTTTCTGGAACTCTCTTGCTTTTTCCATGATCCAGTGGATGTTGGCAATTTGATCTCTGGTTCCTCTGCCTTTTCTAAAACCAGCTTGAACATCAGGAAGTTCACAGTTCACATATTGCTGAAGTCTGGCTTAGAGAATTTTGAGCATTACTTTACTAGCGTGTGAGATGAGTGCAATTGTGTGGTAGTTTGAGCATTCTATGGCATTCTTTGGATTGGAATGAAAACTGACCTTTTCCAGTCCTGTGGCCACTGCTGAGTTTTCCAAATTTGCTGGCATATTGAGTGCAGCACTTTGACAGCATCATCTTTCAGGATTTGAAATAGCTCAACTGGAATGCCATCACCTCCACTAGCTTTGTTCATAGTGATGCTTCCTAAGGCCCACTTGACTTCACATTTCCAGGATGTCTGTCTGGCTCTAGGTGAGTGATCACACCATCATGATTATCTGGGTCGTGAAGATCTTTTTTGTACAGTTCTGTGTATTCTTGCCACCTCTTCTTAATATCTTCTGCTTCTGTTAGGTCCAGACCATTTCTGTCCTTTATCGAGCATGGTTCGAAGGTGCAAAGTTCTTCAGTTTTGGCTATGCAATACTCAATATAGAGCTTCCAAAAACTGTTTTGAGTGTGTCAGGTGAGAAGCAGGGGAAAGAGGAGAGAGGACTGTGAAGACATACCCATCGCTCAAGCCCCTCAGCCCAGAAGAGATGCGTATCCCCTCTGTTCACGTTCCCTTGGTGAGAGGGAGAAATGCGGTTCCATCCAAAGCAAAAGGGTCTGGAGCTGTGGTCCAGCTGTGTGTCCAGGAATCAGAGGGGACAGGTTTGTGAGGGCTGGCCAGCCTCTGTCATTTCAGTTATCATAGAAACAACTCCTTTTATATTTGCACTCATATTAATGATATCGTTGATTTATATCTGTGCCAAGATTGAAAAATTCTAATTCATGTGATATACTATTAAATTGGAGAAGGAAATGGCAACCCACTCCAGTGTTCTTGCCTAGAGAATCCCAGGGATGGGGGAGCCTGGTGGGCTGCTGTCTATGGGGTCGCACAGAGTTGGACACAACTGATGGGACTTAGCAACAGCAGCAGCAGCTATTAAATTACACAATTACAATCATAAGAAAATTAGAAGACCCAGTAACAAAAACAACTTGGTAAGCACAGCTGTAGTGATGAAGGAGAAGTGCACAAGCATTCTAGCCAGTGGTCACACTTGAGCGTTGTGTGTGTCACGGTCATCCCTCATTGTGTTTTATGGAGGAAAGCGAGAATGTCAGTTAATTGAGTTAGTGAGTGGATTTAGTGCAGGTCTGCTAAGAAACGTTATACTGTTCCAATGTCATAGGGCTGTAGGGAATGTTAATGAGACACCCGTGTAAGATGCTTTATATCACCTTACATCAATAGCATCAGTTGGCATTTTGGGCTGGATGACCCTTTGCTGCAGGGACTTGACCAGGAAGCAGCACGCTTGGTCTCTGCCCACTAGATGCCAGTAACAGCCTCCTAGTTGTGACAATTAAAAATATCCCCAGACGTGACCAAATATCTGCTACACAGTAAAATCACTCAAGGTTGTGACTCACTGCTTTTTATGGTACCAGGCACTTACTAACAATTTATTACGTTTTGATTCCCTTCTCCTTTGCATCCCCTACCACCAGACTTTACACCCAGGATCTCTCTACCTCAGCAGCATGATGAGCAATGGCCCTCTTGACTCAAAGATGGGAAAGGAAAATGAATAATATATTGAATTCATGCAGCATTTTACCCTCCAATCAAAGTGAATTGGGTGTAATTTCAGAAAAATAAAATTATAATCTGTTGAGAGTAAACTTAATCAGTTGTACTGGGTTCAGAGAAAGACTATGTAACAGAAATAGGGTATTAGTTTATCTTGGTTTTTTATTCTTGTCAACTACTAAATAAAACATCCTTTTACCCATACATTTCTTATGATTGTACATGTTTAAGTATTTCTATAGGATAAATTCCTAGAAAATGAATTAAAATGGAATAGATATTACACATCGCTTTCTGAAAACTTGGTATGAATTTAGATTTCTACGCCCACCAAAGATGCATGTGATTGCTCATTTTCCAAAAGCATGAATTATGTATTATTTTTGCTTTTTAACTTCAGCCATTGTGATGGGTGAGTGAGTGAGTGAAGTCGCTCAGTCGTGTCTGACTTTTTGTGACCCCATGGACTGTAACCTACCAGGCTCCTCTGTCCATGGGATTCTCCAGGCAAGAATACTGGAGTGGGTTGCCATTTCCTTCTCCAGGGGATATTCCCGACCCAGGGATCGAACCCAGGTCTCCCGCATTGCAGGCAGACGCTTTAACCTCTGAGCCACCAGGAAAGCCCCATTGTGATGGGTAGAAAATAGCAAATCAATCTTTATTTAGTTTGCTGGTGAGATAAATTGTTTGTATTCTTTTAAAAGTAATCTTGTTAAATAATTGAATAGTTTTCTTATTAATTTATATAAATTTTTAATATATAGTATAATAGTAACTTGTTCTCTGCTCTGTATGTTGCAAATATTTTCTTCCTCTCTGCTGCTTGTCTTTGGATTTTATCTATAATATCTTTTTTCAAAAAGAAATTTTCATATTTTTAAATCTGACAAAAATTTTTATGGCTTCTGGTATTTATGGCTTACTTTAAAAAAATTTCCTTGTTACAATGTTATTTTCTTGTACTATTTTTTATAATTAGGTAGTTATTTTCCCTTATATTCAGATCTTTAATTCACCTGGAATCTTGTCTTTGGATACCATGTCAGTTGTAAATCTAATTTTATTTTATTTCCAAATTAAATCTAATAATCCCAACACTTTATCCCCAGTGATTTGAAATGTCACTGTGATCATTTACTGAATTCCCAATTATAAGGAATGTCTGGATAATTTATTCTATTGTACTGGTTTATTTATTTCTATGTTTATACATACTGTTTTAATTACTGAAGCTTGGTGGGATGTTTTGAGATCCTTTGTCATTTTCTTTTTAACTGTTTCTGGGCACATTTCCCTCCCAGATAAGCATTAAAATGTGGCATTATCCTTCCCATTATAAATATACAGTGCCGTGCTTCAAGGGTGTGGGTGTTGCTTCTATCAGGCACCTGGCAACTGTGGGCAGATTAAGACTCCCTGCCTGTGTTTGATTCAAGCATAAAAGTGTGCTTGTTCCCAGATATCCAGTGGACTGCCTCTTCTAAAGAATGCTGTTGATTACAAGCCAGTGACAAATTGTGTTGAGTCAGACTGCTTCCTCGATGCTTGGCCTACTAGGTTGTTTAGGAGCTGGGCTGGGCTGACTTCTGCAGGCCTTCTATTGCTTAGTGACAAGGCTACATTCAACTCTCCCTTTGCTTCTTACCCTTTCTCAGAGGCAAAAAATGAACCAGCTCTTCTTTCTCGTATTTGCTCTCGCACTTGACACCCAGACCTCACTACACTTGGCCTAGTCACAGGATGCCTTTTACAGCTCAGTGAAGCGTGCCATTGGTTTATGGGGTGTATGCAGCGGGGAGCTTTCCGGAGGGGCCCCGCTGCCCCACTCCTCAGTTATGCACATTCTCAGTTATCAAGACCCCTTTCTAATCAAGGCGTTAACTTGAGTCACAAAAAGGGATAGCAGAGGATCCAACTGTTATAATTTGGCAAGACGAATTAAATTTCTTGATAGGGCCCCCATCAGCTCAGAAAGGACATCCCACAAAGAGTTTAACTATATAATGGCCCTATGTACTTTCAACGGGGCAACCTAGATTGGAGTTTGCCCCTTTCTTGCCATATTTGAAGCGAGGTTTCAAGAAAGGACCAGCACAGTCAGTCTCACGCTTTACAGCTGGGCAGTCCCCCAAACTTTGACCCTTGTGAGCTAGACTATGCTAGGTTTCAAGAGGCTGAAGGTACTAAAGGCCACTGGTCACCTGCTCTGAAACGATGAGATTTTCACACCTCATTCCACTTCAGCACAAATTCATATCCCATCTCAACTCCACAGCCTTTTCTATATTTTCTCTGTCAGTCTACCAATTACAAAACCCCTTCTGCATACCATTTTATGTCTTAGTAAATCAAAGCTCCCCAGATGTGGTGGTACAAGTGGCCCAAGATTGTTCTCTGCAAGTACTAGTGTTTTCTGTCTGTAATGGAGAGTTTTGGCAAGCATGGTAGTAAAGGATCACTTGATTGGAAAAAAGTAGAATTTGTTCAAACTTGCTTTAGCCAAAAAAAAAAAAGAAGAGAGAGAGGGATTTATTGAAAGATCATGGAGATGTCTCATAAAACAAACAACACGGGGTGGGGAAAAAAAAACTGGAACTCAGAAAGAATGAGAACTAGAAAATTCAGAAAATTCTCTCCCTCTCCCCAGTAGATCTTCTCTGTTCCACTTGCTTATTAAACCAAACATAGCTGCCTCGATTAAAAGTTATATAATGTCCCACTTCCGGAAATCTTAGGGTTTCTGAGCCCCCTCCCACCGTAATTTCAAAATCCTGAGACAATTTAATTGACTGAGTGTGATTTGGGTGGTCACTCTAGCCATTTGTTGTTGTTGCTCAGACACCAAGTCATGTCAGACTCTTTGCAACTTCCTGAACTGCAGCACACCAGGCCTCCCTGTCCCTCACCGTCTTTGGGAGTTTGCCCAACTTCATGTCCATTGAATCAGTGACACCGCCCAACCACCTCATCCTCTGTCACCTTCTTCCCTTTCCACCCTCAATTTTTCCCAGCATTAGGGTCTTTTCCAATGAGTTGGCCCTTTGCATCACGTGGCCAAAGTATTGGAGCTCCAGTATCAGTCCTTCCAATGAGTATTCAGAGTTGATTTCCATTAGGATTGATTGGTTTGATCTCCTTGCTGTCCAAGAGACTCTCAAAAGACTTCTCCAGCAACACAGTTCAAAAGCATCAATTTTTTGGCCCTTTGCCTTCTTTACAACTCTCACATAGACACATGATTACTTTAACTGCATGGATTTTTGTCCTCAAACTGATGTCTTTGCTTTTTAGGTATGTCATAAACCTAAAACACTGTTTAGGTTTGGCATAACTTTCCTTCCAACAAGCGGGCGTCTTCTAATTTCATGGTTGCAGTCACCATTCACAGTGATTTTAGAGCCCAAAGAGAGGAAATCTGTCACTGCTTCCACCTTTTCCCTTCTATTTACCATGAAGTGATGGGACTGGATGCCATGATCTTAGTTTTTTTAATATTGAGTTTTAAGCCAGCTTTTTCACTCTCCTCTTTCACCCTCATCAAAAGGCTCTTTAGTTCCTCTTTGCTTTCTGCCATTAGAGTGGTATCATCTGCATATCTGTGGCATTTCTCCCAGCAATCTTGATTCCAGCTGCAATTCATCCAGCCCAACATTTCACATGATATTCTCTGCCTATAAGCTAAATAAACAGGGGGACAATATACAGCCTTGTCATACTCCTTTCTCAATTTTGAACCAGTCAGTTGTTCCATATAAGGTTCTAATTGTTGCTTCTTTACCCGTATTCAAGTTTCCCAGGAGACAGGTAAGATGGTCTCATATTCCCATCTCTTTAAGAGTTTTCCACAGTTTGTTATGATCCACACAGTCAAAGGCTTTAGTGTAGTCAATGAGACAGAAATAGATGTTTCTCTGGAATCCCCCTTGCTTTCTCTATGATCCAGCAAATGTTGGCAATTTGATCTCAGGTTCCTCTGCCTTTTCTAAACCTTGTTTGTACACCTGGAAGTTCTTGACCCAAGTACTGCTGAAGCCTAGCTTGAAGGATTTCCCACCTTACTAGAGTGGGAAGTGAGCACAGTTGTTCCAGGAGTTTATACATTCTTTAGTACTACCCATGTTGGGAAGTGGAGTGAAGATTGACATTTTCCAGTCCTGTGGCCACTGCTGAGTTTTCCAAACTTGCTGGCATATTGAGTGCAGCACTTTCACAGCATCATCTTTCAGGATTTGAAATAGCTCAACTGGAATTACATCACCTCCACTAGTTTTGTTCATAGTGATGTTTTCTAAGGCCCACTTAACTTCACATTCCAGGATGTCTGGCTCTAGATGAGTGATCACACCATCGTGATTATCTGGGTTGTGAAGATCTTCTTTGCTCAGTTCTTCTGTGTATTCTTGCCACCTCTTCTTAATATCTTCTGCTTCTGTTAGGTCCATACCATTTCTGTCCTTTATCGAGCCCATCTTTGCATGAAATGTTCCCTTGGTATCTCTAATTTTCTTGAAGAGATCTCTAGTCTTTCCCATTCTGTTCTTTTCCTCTGTTTCTTTGCATTGATTGCTGAAGAAGGCTTTCTTATCTCTTCTTGCTATTCTTTGGAACTCTGCATCCAGATGCTTATATCTTTCCTTTCCTCCTTTGCTTTATACTTCTCTTCTTTTCACAGCTATGTGTAAGGTCTCCTCAGACAGCCATTTTGGTTTTCTGCATTTCTTTTCCATAGGGATGGTCTTGATCCCTGTTTCTTCTACAATGTCATAAACCTCTGTCCATAGTTCATCAGGCACTGTATCTATCAGATCTAGGTCCTTAAATCTATTTCTCACTTCCACTGTATAATCATAAGGGGTTTGATTTAGGTCATACCTGAATGGTCTAGCGGTTTTCCCTACTTTCTTCAATTTAAGTCTGATTTTGGCAATAAGGAGTTCATGATCTGAGCTGCAGTCAGCACCTGGTCTTGTTTTTATTGGCTGTATAGAGCTTCTCCATCTTTGGCTGTAAAGAATATAATCAATCTGATTTCAGTGTTGACCATCTGGTGATGTCCATGTGTAGAGTCTTCTATTATGTTGTTGGAAGAGGGTGTTTGCTATGACCAGTGCACTTTCTTGGCAAAACTCTATTAGACTTTGCCCTGCTTCATTCTGCACTCCAAGGCCAAATTTGCCTGTTACTCCAGGTGTTTCTTGACTTCCTACCTTTGCATTCCAGTCCCCTATAATGAAAAGGACATCTTTTGGGGGTGTTAGTTCTAATAGGTCTTGTAGGTCTTCATAGAACCATTCAACTTCAGTTTCTTCAGCATTACTGGTTGGGGCATAGACTTGGATAACTGTGATATTGAATGGTTTGCCTTGGAAAAGAACAGAGATCATTCTGTCATTTTTGAGATTGCATCCAAGTCCTGCATTTCAGACTCTTTTGTTGACCATGATGGCTACTCCATTTCTTCTAAGGGATTCCTGCCCGCAGTAGTAGATATAATGGTCACCTGAGTTAAATTCACCCATTCCAGTCCTTTTTAGTTCACTGATTCCTAGAATGTTGACATTCACCCTTGCCATCTCCTGTTTGGCCACTTCCAATTTGCCTTGATTCATGGACCTGACATTCCATATTCCTATGCAATATTGCTCTTTACAGCATCGGATCTTGCTTCTATCACCAGTCACACTTACAGCTGGGTATTGTTTTTGCTTTGGCTCCATCCCTTCATTCTTTCTGGAGTTATTTCTCCACTGATCTCCAGTAGCATATTGGGCACCTAATGACCTGGGGAGTTCCTCTTTCAGTATCCTATCATTGTGCCTTTTCATTCTGTTCATGGGGTCCTCAAGGCAAGATCTGAAATAGCTTTGCTGGAGTTCTACCTCCTCCACTAGCTTTATTGGCAGCAGTGCTTCCTAAGGCCCACTTGATTTCACACTCAATGATATCTGGCTCTAGGTGAGTGACCACACCATGATGGTTATTAAGACCTTTTTTGTACAGTTCTTCTGAGTATTCTTGCCATCTCTTCTTTATCTCTTCTGCTTCTATTAGGTCTTTACCATTTCTGCCCTTTATTGTGCCCATCTTTGCAGAAAATGTTCCTTTAATATCTCCAATATTCTTGAAGAGATCTCTAGTCTTTCCCCTTATGTTGTTTTCCTCTATTTCTTTGCATTCTCCATTGAAGAAGGCCTTCTTGTCTCTTCTTGCTATTCTCTGGAACTTTGCAATCAGTTGGGTATACCTTTAACTTTCTCCCTTGCTTTTCACTTCCCTTCTTTCCCCAGCTATTTGTAAGCCCTCCTCAGACAACCGCTTTGCCTCCTTGCATTTCTTTTTCTTTAGGATGGTTTTGATCAGTGCCTCCTGTACAATATTATGAACCTCTGTCCATAGTTCTTCAGGCACTTTGTCCACCTGATCTAATCCCTTGAATCAACTCTAGCCATGCCTGGTGCAAAATGCAATGACAAGGGACACAGAGTTTCATATCCCACTAACCTCCTATTGGGGTGATGAAAGGAGACCAAAGGGGTTAGATAGGCCTGGGTAGGGCAGATAAGGGCTTCTCTGGTAGCTCGTCTGGTAAAGAATCCACCTACAATGCAGAAGACTCTGGTTCAATTCCTGGGTCAGGAAGATCCCCTGGAGAAGGGATAGGCTATCCACTCCAGTATTCTTGGGTTTCCCTGGTGGCTCAGATGGTAAAGAATCTGCCTGTAATGTGGGAGACCTGGGTTCAATCCCTGGGTTTGGGAAGATCCCCTGAGGGAGGGCATGGCAACCCACTCCAGTATTCTTGCCTGGAGAATCCCCACAGACAGAGGAGCCTGGTGGGCTACAGCCCACGTGGTCCCAAGGAGTCAGATACTACTGAGCAACTAAGCAGCAACAGGGCCGATAAACTGACCCATTGGTCTGCCATGAAGATGCAGGAACATACAAGATAAGGCCCCCTCCTGGGCCTCAGTAAACTCACCAGGGCAAAAGCTCCTGCATGAAGGATGTAGGGAGAGAACCACTGGCCTTCCCAAGGAACACCTCCATGATTGCCCAAGAGGTGCATTCAGTTTTTAAGACCCAAGCTTGTGTTAATGGACAGTGAAAAGAGGACAATGACATTTGTCTTAGAAACCCTTTGCTGGAGGTAGGTAAGGATTAAGATTGATATTTTGATGGCATCAGTACTAGAGTATCCAACAGCATGAGTATTTATTTCCATGTGGGAGAATGTGTTGAAATTCCTTTTGATTTGTCTTGATCCTCTGAATCCCCTCTTTGATTGGAGCACAACCCTGACATTCACAGGCAGGGCCAAGCATCTTTTGTGAGAGGAGTGGAAAATGCCTCAATCAGTTTTTTAAAATTATTTATTTATTTGGCTGTGCTAGGTCTTAGTTGCAGCATGTGGGATCAAGTTCCCTGACCAGGGATTGAACCTGGGCCCCTTGCCTTGGGAACACAGAGTTTTAATCACTGGGCCACCAGGAAAGTCCCAATGCCTGTATTCTTTCCAAAGAGTTTGCTGCAACAATGTCACAGGGGTGACTGAAAGATCTAAGTTCACCAGGAAATGAGTGGAAACTACAGAGAAATTCATCAAAGAAAATAATCTCCCCATGAAGTATGTATCCCAGATACCTGGCATCACAATCAGCTGAGGTGTTTGTTAAAATATAGATTCTCTAATATAATATTATAAATCAACTATATACTAATATAAATACAAATTAAGTTCTTTTTAAAAAGTAGATTCCTGGTCTGGCCACAGATCTGGCTCCTATGAAACCAAGCAGGACACTGGGGCTCCTGGGTACAGAAGCCTTTCTGTATCCCTGCTTTCTTGTTTGTAAGAAATATGCTTGAGCCTCCTTGACCATCCCTGAGTATTCAAACAGTTTCTAAGCAGCAAAAGGAGGGGCTGCAGAGACAAGGGAGGAGCAGCCAAGAAGCAATAGCGTGGCCTTGCGGCACAGTCCTGGTTCTACCTCAAGGAGTACACAAAGCAACTATCTTAACCTCTTCTACAGAACTAAATGGCAACCCAACCAGTATTCTTGCCTGGAGAATCCCATGGATGGAGGAGCCTGGTGGGCTACGGTCCACAGGGTCGCATAGAGTCGGACATGACTAAGCAACTTCACAGAACTAAAAGTCCCAAGTGATGGAAGATGTTAACTTCTTGACAAAGCTTTCTTCATTTCAGAGAGAAGGTCACAGTTTGATAACCTCAGGAACCACAGAAGCTCATAAAGAGAGCTGAGGCCAGATTAAAGAAATGCAGGCCCTGCACACACCCTGATCCTCATCTGCTAACACAGCCTTGAACCATGGGTATAAAACTTCTCATCAAATGCCCCTTCGGTTGGGAGACACAGCTTTGAAGGCATTATTCTCCATGTCCCACTTTGCCTGGCAAAATAACAAAGTTATTCTTTTCTTCAGTTCAGTCACTCAGTTGTATCTAACTCTTTGTGACCCTATGGACTGCAGCACACCAGGCTTCCCTGTCCATCACCAACTCCCAGAGCTTACTCAAATTCATGTCCATCGAGTTGGTGATGCCATCCAACCATCTCATCCTCTGCCATCCCCTTCTTCTCCTGCCTTCAATCTTACCCAGCATCAGGGTCTCTTCCAATGAGTCAGTTTTTCTCATCAGGCGGCCAAAGTATTGGAGTTTCAGCTTCAACATCAGTCCTTCCAACAAAAATTCAGGACTGATTTCCTTTAGGATGAACTAGTTAGATCTCCCTGCAGTCCAAGGGGCTCTCAAGTCTTCTCCAACAACACAGTTCAAAAGCACTCAGCTTGCTTTATGGTCCAACTCTCACATCCATAGATGACTACTGGAAAAACCATAGCTTTGACTAGATAGACCTTTGTTGGCAAAGTAATGTCTCTGCTTTTTAATATTCTGTCTATATTGGTCATAGCTTTTCTTCCAAGGAGCAAACGTCTTTAAAATTTCATAGCTGCAATCACCATCTACAGTGATTTTGGAGCCCCAAAAATAAAGTCTGTCACTGTTTCCACTGTTTCCCCATCTATTTGCCATGAAGTGATGGGGCCGGATGCCATGATCTTAGTGATCTTTCTGAATGTTGAATTTTAAGCCAACTTTTTCACTCTTCTCTTTCACTTTCATCAAGAGGGTCTTTAGTTCTTCTTTGCTTTCTGCCATAAGGATGGTGTCATCTGTGTATCTGAGGTTACTGATATTTCTCCTAGCAATCTTGATTCCAGCTTGTGCTTTATCCAGCCCAGCATTTCACATGATGTACTCTGTACTGGGCTTCCCTGGTGGCTCAGACGGGAGACCTGGGTTCGATCCCTGGGTTGGGAAGATCCCCTGGAGAAGGGAATGGCAACCCACTCCAGTATTCTTCCCTAGACAATTCCATGGACAGAGAAATCTGGCAGGCTACAGTCCATGGGGTCGCAAAGAGTTGGACACAACTGAGGCACTTTCACACACACACACACACACACACACACACACACTCTGCATATAAGTTAAATAAGCAGGGTGACAATATACAGCCTTGATGTACTCCTTTCCCTATTTGGAACAAGTCTGTTGTTCCATGTCCAGTTCCACGTCTAACTGTTGCTTCCTAACCTGCATACAGATTTCTCAGGAGGCAGGTAAAGTGGTCTGGTATACCCCTCTCTTTCAGAATTTTCCAGTTTGTTGTGATCCACACAGTCAAAAGCTTTGGCATAGTCAATAAAGCTGAAGTAGATGTTTTTCTGGAACTCTTGCTTTTTCAATGATCCAACAGATATTGGCAATTTGATCTCTGGTTCCTCTGCCTTTTCTAAATCCAGCTTGAACATCTGGAAGTTCATGGTTCACGTACTGTTGAAGCCTGGCTTGGAGAATTTTGAGCATTACTTTGCTAGAGATGAGTGCAATTGTGCGGTAGTTTGAGCATTCTTTGGCATTGCCTTTCTTTGGGACTGGAATGAAAATTGACCTTTTCCAGTCCTGTGGCCACTGCTGAGATTTCCCAATTCGCTGGCATATTGAGGCAGTACTTTTTTCACAGCATCATTTTTAGGATTTAAAATAGCCAGCTGGAATTCCACCACCTCTTCTAGCTTTGTTTGTAGTGATGCTTCCTAAGGCCCACTTGACTTCATTCTACTTCACCCAAAACTCTATCTCTGAAATTTAACTTGGCTTCAGGACACAGAGGCCAAGTTTCGGCATCACCTTAAGTAGAGCAGGGCATCTGGATTTTAGCAACCTCCCTGAGAGAGACTGATGTCCACTAATGTTTAGGAACCTCTGTCCTAGAATTTGACAGTAGAGCTCCTTGGGATGAGCCAACTTGCACCAACACTCAAGGTCTCAAACCCACTCAAGAATGTGATGAAAGCAATGATAGCTCTTCCCAGAAACATGTACATGAGTATCTACACACAAAAGATGTGTGCCTTTCAAAGGCTTCATGAGAACTCTTCTGCAAACCCAGATTAAGACCGCCTGCCCTGGAGAATATAAAGGCCTGAAACGTCTTAAAGAGACAAGGAAAAATGTAACAAACAGCTTAAGGAAGTGGATCAGTGAAGGAAGCTAGTTACACAAAGATTCTGAAGTCAGGAAGGTTTGGGCCCAACCCTAGCTCGGTCATTTACCAACTATGTGACATCAGTCAAATTAATCTCACTAGGACTCAGTTTCTTCGTCTGTTCAATGGGAAGACAGGATCTCTTAACAAGATTGAAAAGAATTTTAAATGAGATGATATATCTGAAACAGCATAATAACTGATGTGTAGTTGATGACAAAGAAGATATATCAATGGGTAGATAGGTCAGTAGGTCAGTAAATGATCAGGTTTTCTCCTACGAATTCCCATCAGGACTACACTTACAGAGATGAGATGACTGTGAGGACACCTCCTCAAATCTCATCTGTCTGTCCTCCATTGTAGGGGCAACATTTTCACTGGAAAGACTTTCCTCACCATTGATACGAAAATTAGCTTGCAAATGTGATGAGCACAGAGGAAACAAAGACTGTGGATAAGAAAATGTGACAAAAAACAGAACCAGAGAGAACAAGCAGAAGAAAGAATGTAAGTCTTTACAACTTTAGAGCTGAAGGAGACCCCAGGGATCAGCGGACAAGTCCATCATTAATAAGTCCTTCTGATCAACCTTTTCTCTACATCTCTGTACCTTTTGCCAAAGATGATATTCACTTAGATGTTGCAAAGCCTTAGTTTGCTTTTTGTTTTCTCTCTTCATAAATGAATGTTCAGTTCCATTTAGTCGCTCAGTCGTGTCCGACTCTTTGTGACCCCATGAATCGCAGCTCGCCAGGCCTCCCTGTCCATCACCAACTCCCAGAGTTCACTCAGACTCATGTCCATCAAGTCAGTGATGCCATCCAGCCATCTCATCCTCTGTAAATGAATGTTAGGTCATCCTTTTGTATAGGCAAATTGTTCTGACAAAAAGAACATTATAAATAATGAAAATATAAACAAATTCTCCCAGCTCTAAAATTCTCTTTCTACTCAAACGTTTGATACAAGTAATTTAAGGACAATGGAATTCCTCAAGTGCAGAGGAGAACAGAGTTCATTCTTCCACTGGCAGAGAGAAAGAACTGTCTCCCTGCTCAGCCCGGGGGACAGGAGTCACCACGCTCTAGTGAGGGCAAGGCACTCATTGTCCCTCTTTTGAGACAGCTTGGCACTGAAGCCGAAAGCTGACTCCTCTTTCCTGAAAGTCTTGATAGGAAACAATGGGGGTTGTGCTTCCAGCTGCCCCACCATCTCCTGAGACCTTTGAGCCTCTAGCAACTAAATTCCAGGCTTTTGTGGGGACTGAGGCAGGGGGACAGGCTGAAGGACCAGAGCCCAGGCAGGACACTCTGCAACAATGGCAATGGGTGAGGGATCATGTCCCATGTGACTGTTTCCGCTGGCGCCACATGGGCGTGCCTTACATGTGTTACCTGAAAACTGGGTTCACCTCCTGAAGGGTGTCAAGCTGAAAGACACAACCAAGCCAAAGACTGGGAGAAGGAAAGGTTTATTATTTGCAGCAAGTAAGGAGAACACCACTTCCCAGGTGGCACTAGTGGTAAAAAAAAAAAAAAATGCCTGCCTACGCAGCAGATGTGAGATGTGAGTTTGATCCCTGGGTTGGGAAGATCCCCTGCAGGAGGGCTTGGAAACCCATTCCAGTATTCTTGCCTGGAGAACCCATGGACATAGGAACCTGGTGGGCTACATTCCATAGAGCTGCAAAGAGCTGGACACAACTGAAGTGACTGAACACACGCAAGGAGAACACAGTCTCTTTCTCAAAGCAATGTCTCCCTAGTAGCAAAATTGTGGAACTTTTCAGCTAAGAGTACATGCATATTCATGAAGGGGTTTGAGTGGTGTGTACATATTTATGAAGGGGATTGAATAGGAGAATGAAGTATAATTGGGGCCAGTCTACAAGTGCCCAAGCTCCAGTTGATTGAAGTTATGAGAGTCCGCAGCAGCAGCATCTTTTGGTTGTCCTTCAGTCGCTCAGACATGTCCAACTCTTTGCGACCCCATGGGCTACAGCATGCCAGGCTATCTTGTCCTTCCCTATCTCCTGGAGTTTGCTCAAACATGGACATGAGTCCATTGAGTCATTGATGCCATCCAACCATCTCATCCTCTGTCGCCCCCTTCTTTTGCCTTCAGTCTTTCCCAGCACCAGGATCTTTTCCAATATGTCAGCTTTTCACATCAGGTGGCCAAAGTATTAGAGCTTTAGATTCAGCATCAGTCCTTCCAATGAATATTCACGGTTGATTTCCCTTAGGATTGACTGGTTTACTCTCCTTGCTGTCCAAGGGACTCTCAAGAGTCTTCTCCAGCACCACAATTTAAAAATCAATTCTTTGGCACTCAGCCTTCTTTATGGTCTAACTCTTAAATCAATATTCAACTACTGGAAAAAATTTGACTATACTACTTTGACTATGTGGACCTTTATTGGCAAAGGAATGTCTTTGCTTTTTAATTCCAGCTGTTTAGGTTTGGCATAGCTTTTCTTCCAAAGAGCAAGCGTCTTTTAATCTCATGACTGCAGTTACCATCCACTGTGATTTTGGAGCCCAAGAAAATAAAGTCTGTCACTGTTTCCATCATTTCCACATCTATTTGCCATGAAGTGATGGGACCAGATGCCATGATCTTAGTTTCTTGAATGTTGACTTTTAAGCCAGTTTTTTCACTCCCCTCTTTCGCCTTAACCAAGCAACTCTTCAGTTCCTCTTTGGCTTCTGCCATAAGGGTGGTGTCATCTGCATGTCTGAGGGTCATTGATATTTCTCCTGGCAATCTTGATTCCAGCTTGAGCTTCAATCAGCCTAGCATTTCACATGGTGAACTCTTCTGATAAGTTAAATAAGCAGGGTGACAATATACAGCCTTGATGTACTCCTTTCCCAATTTGGAACCAGTCTGCCATGTCTGAGTCTAACTGTTCCTTCTTGACCTGCGTACAGATTTCTCAGGAGGCAGGGGAGGTGGTCTGATATTCCCATCTCTTGAAGAATTTTCCAGTTTGTTGTGATCTACATAGTCAAAGGCTTTAGCGTAGTCAATGAAGCAGAAGTAAATGTTTTCCTATCGTCTTTTAGGTTCCAGTTGATCTGGTGGTTGGGTACTTGAGGCAGGCTTAAATTCTCCAAAAGAGTTCAAGAAAATGTTTTGGGCTAATTTTTAAAATTGAAACAGAACTAGGAGTCTTTACAACTGATTTATTATCTTTGCTATTGTTACTTTGGGCTTCCCTGGTAGCTCAGTAGTAAAGAATCAGCTTGCCAGTGCAGGAGATGCAAGAGACGTGAGTTTGATCCCCAGGTTGAAAAGATTCCCTGGAGAAGGAAATGGGACTCATTCTATTATTCTTGCTTAGGAAATCCCATGAACAGAGGAGCTTGGCAGGCTGCAGTCCACAGGTCACAAAAGAGCTGGAGAGGATTTAACAACTAAGCAACAACAAAAAAATTGTTACATATTTTGCCTGATAACATTCATTTGTTCTTTTCTGCCCTTGTTGTTGTTGTTTTAGTGATAAATTGACTTCCACTAAACCTTGAGCCTCAGTATAGGCTCATTGTAACACATCAAACAAGCTAAATGAAACGCAAAGACACCACGACAGTTCCAAGGCAGACCATAAAGTCCGACAAGTGGGCAATGGCCCAATTCCTAGAAATCCCCTTCCCCAAAATAGCTGAATACTCCTCCTACTCATTAGCCATGAAATTACCCACGCCTATTAAAACTGACAGCCTCATTCCCTAGGACCAGTCTCACCTTCTGAGCTGACCTTCTGAGCTATGGAGTGTGTTTCTCTCTAAATAAATCCACTTCTTACCTGTCACTGTGTCTTTCACTGAATTCTTTCTGCAACAAGACATCAAGAACCTGAGCTTCATTAAGTCCTAAGATCAGCTGTGTGATCTCAGTTAAAAGAACATGGATTCAAGCCCCAGTCCAAACAGGTCAGCTGTGGGTGGTAGATGCTCTAAGATTCAGGGCTTTTCAGTGAGCTGCTGAGAAAAGTTCCTGGTGTCAATATTTTTCAAGAAGAAAAGTCTGTCAAATATGTAGTACGCTTCTGACGTCCAAGCCTATGGGGTAATTTATTAACTTATTTAAATATAGTGATCTCATTGTTCATGCCAGGTGCTGGGTTAGATGCTGCAGGGGCCAAGATGATTAAGATATGGGTTCTACTCACATCTTGGGAAGATGGAAACTTAAGAGCTTTACTTCAAGACAATGAAGTAAAGGTTGCAATTCTTAGGCAAAAAAGAACTCGATAGTTCACAGAATCTAGGAAAGACTAAAAAGTAAGCCATGGCCTAGACAGGGACATCTCACGGACAGTTGGAGTCTGCAATTGAACACTGTTAGAACGGTCTCCCTCTCTCGTCTCTGCTTCTGCCTGTATATCCAACTTATCCTCTCACTGAAGACCAGTCCTAGGACTTCCCTGGCGGTTCAGTGGTTAAGAATCTGCCCGCCAATGCAGGGGACATGGGTGCAACCCATGGTCAGGCACCCAAGATCCCACTTGCTGCAAGGCAACTAAGCCCCTCTGCAGTTACTGAGCCTGCACTCTAGAGCCATGTCCACGTGTAGTCTTCTCTTGTGTTGTTGGAAGTGGGTGTTTGCTGTGACCAGTGTGTTCTCTTGGCAAAACACTGTGAGCCTTTGCCCTGCTTCATTTTGTACTCCAAGGGCAAACTTACCTGTTGTTCCAGGTTTCTCTTGACTTCCTACTTTTGCATTTCAATCCCCTATGATGAAAAAGACATCATTTTTGGTGTTAGTTCTAGAAAGGCTTGTGGGTCTTCATAGAACCGTCCGACGTCAGCTTCTTTGGGATTAGTGGTTCTTCTTTTGGATTACGGGGATGTTAATGGTTTGCCTTGGAAACAAACTGAGATCATTCTGTCATTTTTGAGACTACACCCAAGTACTGCATTTTGGACTCTTTTGTTGACTATGAGGGCTGCTCCATTTCTTCTAAGGGAGTCTTGCCCACAGTGTAGATATAATCATCACCTGAATTAAATGTGTCCATTCCCACCCATTTCAGTTCACTGATTCCTGACTGCCTTGCCGTCTCCTGCTTGACCACAGTCAATTGACCTTGACTCACGGCTCTAACATTCCAGGTTCTTAAGCAGTGCTGTTCTTTACAGCACTGAACTTCACTTTCACCCGCAGACGCATCCACCACTGGGCATCATTTTTGCTTTGGCTCAGCCTCTTCATTTCTCCTGGACTATTTCTGTGCTCTTCCACAGCAGCATATTGGACACCTACTGACCGAGTGGGGTCATCTTTCAGTGTCCTATTTTTTGCCTTTTCATACTGTTCATGGGGCTCTCAAGGCAAGAATACTGAGGTGGTTTGCCATTCCCTTCTCCAGTGGACCAGGTTTTGTCAGAACTCTCCACCGTGACCCATCCATCTTGGGTGGCCCTACATGGCATGGCTCATAGCTTCACTGAGTTACACAAGAATGTGACCCCTGTGATCATTTTGGCTCATTTTCTGTGACTGTGGCTTTCATTCTGGAGGTCATGGGACTGTAGTCTTGCTTCTTCTGTGTGCCCTCAATGGATGAGGATAAGAGGCTTGTGCAAGCTTCCTGGCGGGAGGCACAGGCTGTGGGAAAACTGGGTCTTGCTCTGGTGGGCAGGGACATGCTTAGTAAAGCTTTAATCCAATTTTCTGCTGATGTGTGGGGCTGTGGTCCCTGCCTGTTAGTTGTTCGGCCTGAGGCAGCCTAGTCCTAGACCCTGCAGTCTCCATGGTAAGGCAGCAGGCTCTGTGGCAGGGCTAAGGGCAACCTCCTCCAAGAAGACTTAGGCCTCCCAGGACTGCTGCTGCCAGAGCCCTGTCCCTACAGCAGGCCGCTGTCAGCCCACGCCTCTGCAGGAGGCCCTCAGGCACCACAGGCAGGGCTGTTCAGTCTCCCGTGGGGTCGCTGCTCCCCTCCCTTGGTCCTGGGGCCCGCAAGGCTTTGTATGGCATGCTGCTCGACAACTCATCAACTTATGGAGAGGGGGTGGTCAAATTAAGTGCTGCATGTAAAACACTCAGAACAGTGATGGATACACAGAAAGATCGCAGTCAAGGTTGACTGTGTTATTTACATACACAGGATACAAATTCAGCTGCTGTAACAAAGGTCATGATAATAGTGACTTCACCAAGAGAGAGCTCTAGAATACACAGTCCAGGACTAAATTTTGCAGTTTCACAGAGCAGCACAGACTCATCCTGCTTTGTCACTCTGCCATGCTCAACATGCGGCTTCCATCTCAAGATCTACGCCGATTCCTCCAGCTCCTGCCATCACAGGTACATTCTGGTCAGAGTGAAGTGGGGAAAGGAATGCAGAATATATGCCTTTCCCTTTAGGATACTACCCTGAAGTGGCTCACGTTCCTTCTATTCACATTCCACTGGCTAAAACTTAACCCTAAAGCCACAGCTCGGAGCAAGGGAAGCTGGAAGATGTGATCTGGAGCTGACAAACCAGGTACCTCATGAGTTGGCATAAGAACTCCTGAAATTCTGAGTTTAATTACGAAAAGAAGGGATGGAGACATTTTTAGGGACAGTCAGCAAAAACAAGACTAGGAGCTGACTGTGGCTCAGATCACGAACTCCTTACTACAAAATTCAGACTTAAATTGAAGGAAGTAGAGGAAACCACTAGACCATTCAGGTATGACCTAAATCAGATCCCTAGGATTATGCAGTGGAAGTGACAAATAGATTCAAGGGATTAGATCTGATAGACAGAGTGCCTGAAGAACTGAGGATGGAGGTTCGTGACGTTGTACAGGAGGCGGTGATCAAGACCGTCCGCAAGAAAAAGAAATGCGAAAGGCAAAATGGTTGTCTGAGGAGGCCTTACAAATAGCTTGAGAAAAGAAGAGAAGTTAAAGGCAAAGGAGAAAAGAAAACATATACCCATATGAAAGCAGAGTTCCAAAGAATAGCAAGGGTAAATCAGAAAGCCTTCCTCACTGATCAATTCAAAGAAATAGAGGAAAACAATAGAATGGGAAAGACTAGAGATGACTTCAAGAAAATTCAAGATACCAAGATACACGTCATGCAAAGATGAGCACAATAAAGGACAGAGTGGTACAGACCCAACAGAAGCAGAAGATGTTAAGAAGAAGAGGCAAGAACACACAGAAGAACTATACAAAAAAAGATCTTTATGATCCAGATAACAACGATGGTGTGATCACTCACCTAGAGCCAGACATCCTGAAATGCAAAGTCAAGTGGGCCTTAGGAAGCATCACTACAAACAAAAGTCGTGGAGGTGATGGAATTCCAACTGAACTATTTCAAATGCTTAAAGACGATGCTGTGAAAGTGCTACACTCAGTATGCCAGGAAATCTGGAAAAGGTCAGTTTTCATTCCAATCCCAAAGAAAGGCAATGCCAAAGGATGTTCAAACTACCACACAATTGTACTCATCTCACATGCTAGTAAAGTAATGTTCAAAATTCTCCAAACCAGGATTCAATAGTACATGAACCATGAACTTCCAGATGTTCAAGCTGGATTTAGAAAAGGCAGAGGAACCAGAGATCAAATTGCCAATATCTGTTGGATCATTGAAAAAGCAAGAGAGTTCCAGAAAAACATCTACTTCAGCTTTATTGGCTATGTCAAAGCCTTTAACTGTGTGGATCACAACAAACTATGGAAAATTCTAAAAGAGATGGGAATACCAGACCACTTTATCTGCTTCCTGAGAAATCTGTATGCAGGGCAAGAAGCAACAGTAAGAACCAGACATGACAATAGACTGGTTCCAAATTGGGAAAGAAGTACGTCAAGGCTGTTATTGTCACCCTGCTTATTTAGCTCCTATGCAGAGTACATCATGCAAAATGCCAGGCTAGATGAAGTACAAGCTGGAATCAAGATTGCCAGGAGAAATATCAATCACCTCAGATATGCAGATGACACCACCCTTACGGCAGAAAGTGAAGAGGAACTGAAGAGCCTCTTGATGAAAGTAAAAGAGGAGAGAAAAAACTGGCTTAAAACTCAACATTCAAAAAACTAAGATTATGGTATCTGGTCCCATCACTTCATGGCAAATAGATGGGGAAACAATGGAAACAGTGACAGACTTTATTTTTCAGGGCTTCAAAGTCACTGCAGATGTGACTGCAGCCATAAATTAAGATGCTTGCTCCTTGGAAGAAAAGCTATGACCAACCTAGACAGCATATTATAAAGAGAGGCATTACTTTACGGACAAAGGTCCTTCTAGTCAAAGCATGGTTTTTCTAGTAGTCATGTATAGATGTGAGAGTTGGACTATAAAGAAAGCTGAGTGCTTGGAGAATTGATGCTTTTGAACTGTGGTGTTGGAGAAGACTCTTAAGAGTCCCTTGGAGATCCAACCAGTCCATCCTAAAGGAAATCAGTCCTGAATATTCAACGGAAGGACTGATGCTGAAGCTGAAACTCCAACAGTTTGTCCACCTGATGCAAAGAACTGACTTACTGGAAAAACCCTGATGCTGGGAAAGATTGAAGTCAGGAGGAGAAGGGGATGACAGCGGATAAGATGGTTGGATGCCATCACCAACTCAATGGACATGAGTTTGAGTAAACTCCAGCAGTTGGTGATGGACAGGGAAGCCTGGCATGCTGCAGTCCATGGGGTCGCAAAGAGTCAGACGTGACTGAGTGACTGAACTGAACTTACGGACTGTAATCATGCCTTGATATGCAATTGTTTCTTCTGTTGCATTTCACAGAGCCAGAACTTCCCAGAGTTAGTTCCTGCAAATTCTCTCATCTCTAAAGGTAAAATAGAAATGCGGGAGAGCTTGGGGGTAGTTCTACAGGGACAGAACACTGTGCTGGGGATTGGGGGAGGTTGCAGTATTCCCTCCCCGCCCACCATGCTCTGCTTGTCTCAGCCTTTGACCACTGAGCTTCTGAATATGCCTCCTTTCCCACACACCCCAAACTCTTTTGTTCCCCAGTTCAGCTGACTCATGTCCAGACTTCTTTCTCTCTTTTTTTTTGAATTTCATTCTTTCTTTTTCTTCCAGTTTTGTTGGGATATAGATGACATACAGCACTATAAGTTTAAGGTATACAGCATACTAATCTGACTTACCTACATTATGAAATGATCATCACAATAACTTTAGTGAACATCCTTCATCTCAAATAGACACAAGATTAAAGAAATAGAAAAAAACATATATTTTTCCTTGTAATGAAAACTCTTAGGATTTCCTCTTTTAACTTTCATATATAGCATGCTGCTGCTGCTGCTGCTGCTGCTGCTGCTGCTGCTAAGTCGCTTCAGCCATGTCCGACTCTGTGCGACCCCATAGATGGCAGCCCACCAGGCTCCGCCGTCCCTGGGATTCTCCAGGCAAGAACACTGGAGTGGGTTGCCATTTCCTTCTCCAGTGCATGAATAGGAAAAGTGAAAGTGAAGTTGCTCAGTCGTGTCCAACTCTTAGCAACCCCATGGACTACTGCCTACCAGGTTCATCTGCCCATGGGATTTTCCAGGCAAGAGTACTGGAGCAGGGTGTCATTGCCTTCTCCATCATACTACAGTGTTAATCATATCTATCATGTTGTACATTGCATCACTATTATGTATTTATCTCTCTCTTTTTTTAAATTAATTTATTTTTTAATTGAAGGATAATTACTTTACAAAATTTTGTTGTTTTCTGTCAAACCTCAACATGAATCAGCCATAGGTATTCATATGTCCCCTCCCTTTTGAAACTCCCTCCCATCTCCCTCCCATTCCACCCCTTTAGGTTGATACAGAGCCCCTGTTTGAGTTTCCTGAGACATACAGCAAATTCCGATTGGCTATCTATCTTTTATCTATATGGTAAGTGAAAGAGGAGAGTGAAAAAGTTGGCTTAAAAAATAAACTAAGTTCATAGCATCCAGTCCCATCACTTCAAGACAAATAGATGGAGAAACAGTGGAAACAGTGGCCGACTTTATTCTTTTGGGCTCCAAAATCACTGCAGATGGTCACTATAGCCAGGAAATTAAAAGACACTTACTCCTTAGAAGGAAAGTTATGACCAACCTAGACAGCATATTAAAAAGCAGAGACATTACTTTACCAACAAAGGTCCATCTAGTCAAGGCTATAGTTTTTCCAGTAGTCATCTATGGATGTGAGAGTTGGGCTATAAAGCAAGCTGAGTGCCAAAGAATTGATTCTTTTGAACTGTTGTGTTGGCGTCCCTTGGACTGCAAGGAGATCCAACCAGTCCATCCTAAAGGAAATCAGTTCTGAATTTTCATTGGAAGGGCTGATGTTGAAGCTGAAACTCCAATACTTTGGCCACCTGATGCAAAGAACTGACTCACTGGAAAAGACCCTGATGCTGGGAAAGATTGAAAGCGGGAGGAGAAGAGAACAACAGAGGATGAGATGGTTGAATGGCATCACCTACTCAGTGGACATGAGTTTGAGCAGACTCCAGGAGCTGGTGATGGACAGGGAGGCAGGGTGTGCTGCGGTCCATGAGGTCACAGAGTCAGATACGACTGAGCTACTGAACTAAACTAAACTGAATATATGTTTCCCTGTTACTCTCTCCATGCATCTCACCCTCTCCTCCCCTCTCCCCCTGTCCATAAGTCTATTCTCTATGTCTGCTTCTCCACTGCTGCCCTGCAAATGAATTCTTCAGCTCCATTTTTCCAGATTCCGTACATATGCGTTAGTATACCATATTTATCTTTCTCTTTCTGACTCACTTCACTCTGTATAATAGGCTCTAGGTTCATCCACCTCGTTATAACTGACTCAAATGGGCTCCTTTTGAGTCACTAGCTGAGTGATACCCCATTGTGTGTATATACACCACAGCTTCTTTATCCATTCATCTGTCGATGGACATCCGGGTTGCTTCCATGTTCTGACTATTGTAAATAGTGCTGCAGTGAACAGTGGGATACATGTGTCTTTTTCAACTTTGGTTTCCTCAGGGTATATGCCTAGGACTGGGATTGCTGGGTCACATGGTGGTTTTATTCCTAGTGTTTTAAGGAATCTCCATACCATCTTCCAGAGTGGCTGTATCAGTTTACACCCCACCAACAGTGCAAGAGTGTTCCCTTTTCTCCACAGCCTCTCCAGCATTTATTGTTTGTAGACTTTTGGTGAGGGCCATTCTGACCGGTGTGAGGTGATATCTCATTGCGGTTTTGATTTGCATTTCTCTAATAATGAGCGATGTTTAGCATCTTTTCATGTGTTTGTTAGCCATCTGTATGTCTTCTTTGGAGAAATGTCTGTTTGGGTCTTTTGCCCACTTTTTGATTGGGTTGTTTGTTTTTCTGGTATTGAGTTTTATGAGCTGCTTGTATATTTTGGAAATTAGTCCTTTGTCAGTCGTTTCATTTGCTATTATTTTCCTCCATTCTGAGGGCTGCCTTTTCACCTTGCTTATAGTTTCCTTTGTTGCGCAAAATCTTTTAAGTTTACTTTTGTTTTTATTTCCATTACTCTAGGAGGTGGGTCACAGAGGATCTTGCTTTGATTTAGTTCATCGAGTATTCTGCCTATATTTTCCTCTAAGAGTTTTAAAGTTTCTGGTCTTACCTTCAGGTCTTTAATAATCCATTTTGAGTTTATCTTTGTGTATGGTGTTAGTAAGTGTTCTAATTTCATTCTTTTACGGGTAGCTGCCCAGTTTTCCCAGCACCATTCACTGAAGAGGCTGTTTTTGCCCCATTGTATATTCCTGCCTCCTTTGTCAAAAATAAGGTACCCATAGGTGCATGGGTTTCTTTCTGGGTTTTCTATCTTGTTCCGTCTATATTTCTGTTTCTGTGCCAGTATCATACTGTCTTGATGACTGTTGCTTTGTAGTATAACCTGAAGTCAGGAAGGTTGATTCCTCCAGCTTGATTCTTCTTTTTCAAGATTACTTTGGCTATTCGGGGTCTTTTGTGTTTCCATATGAATTATGAAACTTTTTGTTCTATTTCTGTGAAAAATGCCATTGGTAATTTGATAGGGATTGCATTGAATCTGTAGATAGCATTTAGTAGCATAGTCATTTTCACAATATTGATTCTTCCTACCCCGGAACATGGAATAACTCTTCATCTGTTAATGTCATCTTTGATTTCTTTCATCAGTGTCTTATAATTTTCTGTGCACAGTTCTTTTGTCTCCTCAGGTAAATTTATTTCTAGATATTTTATTCTTTTTGTTGCTATGGTGAAAGGGATTGATTCCTTAATTTCTCTTTCTGACTTTTCATTGTTAGTATATAGGAATGCAAGTGATTTCTGTGTATCAATTTTGTATCCTGTGACTTTGCTAAATTCACTGATTAGCTCTAGTGATTTTCTGATACTATCTTTAGGGTTTTCTATATATGATATCATGTCATCTGCAAACAGTGAAAGCTTTGCTTCTTTTCTGATCTGGATTCCTTTTATTTCTTTTTCTTCTCTGATTGCTGTAGCAAGGACTTCCAAAGCTACATTGAGTAATAGCGGTGAAAATGGACACCCTTGTCTTGTTCCTGATCTTAAAGGGAATGCTTTCAGTTTTTCCCCATTGAAAATAATGTTTGCTGTTAGTCTTATCATATATGGCCTTTACTGTGTTGAGGTAAGTTCCTTCTATGCCCATTTTTTGAGGAGTTTTAATTATAAATGGGTGTCAATCTTTGTCAAAAGCTTTTTCTACATCTGTTGAGATTATCATGTCATTTATATCCTTCAATTTTTTTAATATGGTGTATCACATTGATTGATTTGTGTACAGTGAAGAATCCTTGCATCCCTGGAATAAACCCAACTTGATCATGGTGTATGAGCTTTTTAGCTGTTTGCTAAAATTTTGTTAAGGATTTTTGTACCCACGTTCAACAGTGATATTGGACTGTAGCTTTCTTTTTGTATGTTGTCTTTGTCTGGTTTTGGTATCAGGGTGATGGTGACCTCATAGAATGAGTTCAGAAGTGTTCTTTCCTTTGCAATTTTTTGGAAAGCATTTTAGAAGGATGGGCATTAGATCTTCTCTACATGTTTGATAGAATTCTCCTGTGAAGCCATGTAGTTCTGGGCTTTTGTTTTTGGGGAAATTTTTTATCACAGCTTCAATTTCAGTGCTTGTAATTGGAGTGTTCAAATTTCTACTTCTTGCTTCAGTCTTGGAATATTGAACTTTTCTAAGAATCTGTCCATTTCTCCCAGGTTATCCATTTTCTTGTCATATCGTTGTTCATAATAGTCTCTTATAATCTTTTGTGTTTCTGCATTTTCTCTTGTAACTCCTCCTTTTTCATTTCTAATTTTGTTGATTTGATTCTTCTCTCTTTTTTTCTACATGAGTCTGGCTAAAGGCTTGTCAATTTTGTTTATCTTCCCAAGGAACCAGCTTTTTTTTTTTATTAATCTTTGCTATTGTTTCTTTCATTTCTTTTTCATTTGTTTCTGCTCAGATGTTTATCATTTCTTTCCTTCTGCTAATTTTTGGGGGGTTTTTGGTTCTTCTTTTTCTAGTTGTTTCAGGTGCAAAGTTAGGTTGTCTATTCTATATTTTTCTGAATTCTTGAGGTAGGATTGTATTGCTATAAACTTCCATCTTAGAACTGCTTTTGCTGCATCCCATAGGTTTTGAGTTGTCATATTTTCATTGTCATTTGTTTCTAGAAGCTTTTTGATTTCCCTTTTGATTTCTTCAGTGACCTGTTGGTTATTTAGAAACGTACTGTTTAATCTCCATGTTTTTGTGTTTTTTACAGTTTTTTTTTCTTGTAATTGATATTTAGTCCCATAGCATTGTGGTTGGGAAACATGTTTGATATGATTTCAGTTTTCTTAAATTCACTGAGGTTTGATTTATGACCCAAGATGTCATCTTTCTTGAAGAATATTCCTTGTGCACTTGAGAAGAAGGTGGATTCTTCTGCATTTGGATAGAATGTCCTGAAGATATCAGGGAGATCCATCTCATCTAACATATCATTTAAGATTGTGTTTCCTTACCAATTTTCTGGGTTGATGATCTGTCCGTTGGTGTGAGTGGGGAGTTAAAGTCTCCTACTCTTACTGTGTTACTGTCAATTTCTCCTTTTATGTCTGTTAGTGTTTGCCTTGTGTATTGAGGTGCTCTCATGTTGGGTGCATAGATATTTACAATTGTTATTTCTTCCTCTTGGATTGATCCCTTGGTCGTTATGCAGTGTCCTCCCTTACCTCCTGTAATTTTTATTTTAAGGTCTATTTTGTCTGATATGAGGATTGCTACTCCAGCTTTCTTTTGCTTCCCATTTGCATGGAATATATTTTTCCATCCTCTCACTTTCAGTCTATCTGTGTCTTGAGGTCTGACAGCATACATACAGGTCTTGTTTTTGTATCCACTCAGCCAGTCTGTGTCTTTTGGTTGGAGCATTTAATCCATTTACATTTAAAGTAATTATTGATGTATATGTTCCTATTGCCACTTTCTTAATTGTTTGGGGTTTGATTTTGTAGATCTTTTTCTTCTCTTGTACTTCTTGACTATGTAAGTCCCTTCAACATCTGTCATAAAGCTGGTTTGGTGGTACTGAATTCTCTGAACTTCTTTTGTCTGAAAAGCTTTTGATTTCTCCATCAATTTTGAATGAGATCCTTGCCAGGTACAGTAATCTTGGTTGTAGATTTTTCCCTTTCAGTACTTTAAATATATCCTGCCATTCCCTTCTGGCCTGCAGTTTCTGCTGGAAGATCAGCTGTATGGTGTTTCCCTTGTATGTTACTTTTGCTTTTCCCTTGCTGCTTTTAATATTCTTCTTTGTGTTTAGTCTTTGTTAGTTTGATTACTGTGTGTCCTGGCATGTTTCTCCTCGGGATAAACCCAAGGGTTTATCCTGTATGGGACTCTGCACCTCTTGGACTTGATTGACTATTTCCTTTCCCATGTTGGAGAAATTTTCAACTATAATCTCTTCAAATTTTTTCTCATTCCCTTTCTTTTTCTCTTCTTCTTCTGGGATCCCTATAATTCAAATGGTGGTGCATTTGATATTGTCCCAGAGGTCTCTGAGGCTATCCTCAGTTCTTGGCATTCTTTTTACTTTATTCTGCTCTTCAGAAGTTATTTCCACCATTTCGTCTTCCAGCTCACTGATTCATTCTTCTGCTTCAGATATTCTGCTGTTGATTCCTTCTAGAGTATTTTTCATTTCAGTAGTTGTTTTGTTTGTCTCTGTATGTTTATTCTTTAATTCTTCTAGGTCTCTGTTAATTGACTCTTGCATTTTCTCCATTCTGTTTTCAAGGGTTGTTTTTTTTTTTAAATCATCTTTATTATCCTTATTCTGAATTCATTTTCAGGTAGTTTGTCTATTTCTTCTTCATTTATTTCGACTTCTGTATTTCTAGATTATTCCTTCATTTGTGCAGTATTTCTCTGCCTTTTCATTGTGGGTTTGTTTTTTTTTTCCCCCAACTTACTGTGTTTGAGGTATCCTTTTCCTAGGCTTCAAGGTTGAATTTTTTCTTTCTTTTGGTTTCTGCCCTCATAAAGTTGGTGCAGTGGATTGTGTAAGCTTTATATAAGGTGAGATTTGTGCTGAGTTATTTTTTTGTTTTTTGTTTTTTTTTTCCTCTAATGGGCAAGGCTGCTTGAGGTGGTGCTCCTGTCTGCTGATGACCAGGTTTGTATTTTTGTCTTGTTTGTTGTTTAGATGGGGCGTGCTGCACAGGGTGCTACTGGTGGTTGGGTGATGCTGGGTCTTATATTCCAGTGGTTTCCTTTGTGTGAGTTCTCATATCTGATCCTCCCGAGAGTTAGTTCTCTGGTATCTAGGGTCTTGGAGTCAGTGCTCCCACTCCAAAGGCTCAGGGTTTGATCTCTGGTCAGGAACAAAGATTCCACAAGTGGTTTGTTATGGCATTAAGTGAGATTAAAACAAATACCCAAAGACAAGAAACCAAAGATGAACCCCAGACAAATGGCAGTTACAAAATCAGGCAAATAATAATTAAAATAATGGAATATACACACATACATATACACACTAAAATCAAAACAGTCCAACAAAATAAAGTACAATAGATTGACCAGGTGAACAAAGGAAACCAAAGATTACATCTACCAGTTAAGAACGAAACTAACTAAAGCACAAAGTTGGAAACAAAACTAAAGCAAGGTGCCAAGTGGGGAATAAAGCATGAAAACAAAACTAATAAATATGTTGAGAGAAAAGAAAAGAAAGAATAGATATGCAAAGTTAAGTAGAGTTAGATGAAGAAGACTTATATACGTTAAAGATTAACTGCAAGGACACAAGAACAGTAGGAAAAACAGAGGAAAAATGCAGAAAAAATAATCATAGGTCTTTTAGAAAATAAAATTTAAAAAAAAGAAAAGAAAAAAAGGAAAGAGAGAGAGAGAGGGAAAAAAAAGGAAAACTCCATAGAACTGCAAAAGCCCAATGGAGAGGTTTATAACAACACTAAAAAGTGTGATTGGAAAAAAAAAAAAAACAACAACAACTCCAAACCTGAAGTAGATTTCATGGCGCCAATAAAATCGACAACTACAGCAGAGAGGGATAAAAAGAAAAGAAAAATCCAAAAGAAACTACAGAACAAGTCAAAACATAAGAATAATAAATGTTTCTCGGAGTCACTGCTATTAGGGTCCTTTCCCTCACTGGGAGTCACAGTCCACTTCACCTCCCTAGGATGCCCTCCAACACTGTGCTGGTCTCTGGACCTGCTGTGGGGGGCAGCAAAGATTTTAAGCTTGCCTAATCCTGTGTGTTCTTGCCTCCAGTGCCCACAACTATCAGAACTAGTGCGTCTTCTTTTGTGGGAGCTCTCAATGGCCTTTTATATATTCCATAGATACAGAGTCTGCCTAGTTGATTGTGTGGATTTAATGTGCAGCTTGTACAGCTGGTGGGAAGGTGTTGGATCTTCTTCCTCAACCACACCATCCCTGGGTTTCAACTGTGGGTTTATTTCCACCTCTGTTTTGTGGGTCCTCCACTGGGGTTTGATCCTGAGGCTGCCCTGGAGCACTTGGGTCTGCCCCAGTGAAGGCCAGGTGTGGAGGTGGTGCAGCTGCTTGGGTCGCAGGGGCTCTGGCAGCACCAGGTACTCAGGGGAGTTGGCGGCTAGGACAGCAGGAAATATAGTGCTCTAGGAGGGCATGGCAACCAGTAGGGGCCAATACACTCAAGTGTTCTTGCCTGGAGAACCCCCCTCCCTGACAGAGATGCCTGGCAGGGCACAGTCTACAGGGTCATAAAGGGTCGGACACGACCGAAGCGATCCTGTGCACATAGACGCAAGACTTTTTGCCTGCGGCAGCTCTGCCCCAGTGAGAGGTGAGCGTGAAGGTGGTGCAGCTGCTTGGCTTGTGGGGACCCTGGCGGTGCCAAGTGTGCAGGGACACAGACTGCCTCAGCTGCAGGAGTTATGCCTTATCAGAGTCTTTTTTCAAGCCTCTTGTAGCCGGAGGTCAGAAGGCCTCTTTGGCCAGTCTTTCTCCATAGCTCCACCCATTCAGACACTTAGAGGGCTCCCTTGCCTGGGGTCCTTCTCTGTTGTTGGTGCATCAGGCACATAGAGGGGCCCCCTTGGCTGAGGTCCTTCTCTGTAGATCAGCACATCAGGCACTTAAAGGAGCACCCTGGGTGGGGTCCTGCTCTGTAGTTCAGTGTGTCAGCGTCTGATGGGCCAGCCTCTCTACGGTTCAGCTGCTCGTGCTGGTGTGTGGAGAGAGAGGCTATGGGGATGGCTCCACACCCCTGGGTGACTCAGCAGTATCACCTTGCTTCCGTGGCTGCCTGACTTTCCTTCACAGGCATTTCCCACCACGATCTCCTCCCTCACATCCCTTCAGTCCACCTCTCTACAGACAACAGTAGCCCTCGCCCTGGGATTGCTCAACAATCCCCAGTCTCCAGCTCCCAGCCCCTGGACTTTCCAGGGGACCAGCATTCCTGTCCAGCGTACGTCAAGGGCTGTCTGATTCTCGTTCCATGTAGGCTGCCACAGATCAGCTGTTTCACTCTCAGCCTTAAATGTTTCTCCTCTGACCCAAACAATTGCCCCACGCGGGGATGGGACCCCTGCCTCAGTTCCCCCACCCGCCGAGGGCAGGTCCAGTCTTACTAACACTCCTGCTTTTCCCCCTGGTTCCTTCATCCTCCCGAGTTTTGTGTGGGTCTATGTATTCTTTTCTGCTGGTCAGGTCCTCCTGTCTACTTTCAGCCGGTGTTCTGCGTGCACGTCTGTGTCTGAAGGTGTATTCCTGATGTATCTGTGGAGAGAGATGTACTCCACGTCCACCTACTCCTCCACCGTCTTGTTCTCCTCTCTCTCTCTTTTTTTTTTTTTTTAACCACACTGCAAAGTTTGTGGGATCTTAGGTCCCAACCAGGGATTGAAGCTGGGCCCTGATTGTAAAAGTGTGGAGTCCTAACCACGGGGAATTCCCTGAATTTATCTTATATCTGGGAGTTTATACCTTTTGACTGCCTTCAATCAATTCTCCTCTCCCTACCCCTGGCAACCACAAATCTGATCTCTTTTTCTATAAGTTTGCTCATTTTTGAAATGTAATTGACCTACAGTTACACTTTGTTCCTGGTACATGACATAATAAGTCAGTATTTCTATACATTTCAAAATGATTACCATGTAAATCTCCTCTTTCTTTTCCCACACTGGGTGTGCCCAGTCCCACCGTACTGCTAGAGAATCCAGGAGTCCGAAATGGCAACCCAGATACTCCAAAGGTAATACTGCAATCGCCCCTTGGGAAGAGACCGTTTCCTCAGTTAATGAGACATGAAAACTGGAATCCCCAGCAGCTAGCCCCAGAGGATCCCCCAGAGACACAGCGCCCTCCTCATCACAGTCACACACACTTCCTTCCTCTTACCCGGAATGAAGGAAGACAGAAGGAGGGAGCATTGAGCTGGGCCCCCACACGTTTTGAGAGACAGCTGGCCTTACATAGAGCAAGTCACTCCCTTTTAGCCTTCCCTCCTGGCCCAGGACAGCGACCACTTTATCATACACATTTCCCTTCCACAGTCACCCCCTCCCGATACCTCGGCACCAGCTAATAAAGTCTTCCTTGCCCCTAGCAAGCCTTCTCCCTGCTGAAGTATACCCCACCTTCCTGGCTGGAGCCAGCCAGGGCTGAGTGACCCTTCTTCCCAAGCCATGCCTTCTTAATATCCCTCTGAAAGAAGAAAGCTAACACCCCTTGTTCTGCTTTGGTGAGCTGGCCCTGCTTTTTCCAGTCACAAGGGCAGTCTGAGACTACATTTTCCATCCAGGGAGAAAGGCGGGAGTCACGGCGAGCTAGGGAGAAGGGAGGGAGCAAGGGGTGGCCACAAGGCTAGTCCCACCTCCTGCTTTCTTTGGTTTGAATTAGTAGGTGCCTTAAGCAACGAAAGATGCAGCCTAGTTCTGAGAGGCCAGGCACAGCCTGGGGAGAAAGGCAGAAAGAGAACACATTTCTATTTAATGGAAAACAGGTTTGAGAGGTGGGAAATGAGAATTACAGAGGAATGAAACCCCAGAAATCCCAGCAGAGCACCTGGCAGCCTGCCCAGCAGGACCTCCCACGACGGCCTGCCCGCCATCCCACCCAGTTCCTCGGCCGCAGGGTTGCATCTTCGGATGCACAGCCCTCTCACTGTGCATTTTCCATCCAGTTCTCTCCAGGGCCCTGTGAGGCAGGCTGATGGGAATCACCAGCCTGCTAGGTCAAGGAGAATCCTATGATTCTGACAAATTATATGGTTGTTCAAGGTCACAGCGAAAGGGAGAAAGAGCATTGGGGGGTTGAGATGTATCTACAATAATGGCATTATCCGGTCCCTCCAGCCTGCAAGGGATTTGCAGTATTTTCTTAAGTTATAAATCAGTACAAAGTCTTTGCCTATATTTCAGTTCAGTTACTCAGTTGTGTACAACTCTGCGACCCCATGGACTGCAGCACGCCAGGCTTCCCTGTCCATCACCAACTCCCGGAGCTTGCTCAAACTCATCTCCATTGAGTCGGTGATGCCTTCGAACCATCTCATCCTCTGTCATCCCATCTCCTCCTGCCTTCAATCTTTCCAGCATCAGGGTCTTTTCCAGTGAGTCAGCCCTTCACATCAGGTAGCAAAAGTATTGGAGTTTCAGCTTCAGCATCAGTTCTTCCAATGAATATTCAGGACTGATTTCCTTTAGGATTGACTGGTTGGATGTCTTTGCTGTCCAAGGGACTCTCAAGAGTCTTCTCCAACACCACAGTTCAAAGGCATCAATTCTTCAGTGCTCAGCTTTCCTTATAGTCCAACTGTCACATCCATACATGACCACGGGAAAAACCATAGCTTTGACTAGAGGGACCTTTGTTGGTAAAGTAATGTCTCTGCTTTTTAATATGCTGTCCAGGTTGGTCACAGCTTTTCTTCCAAGGAGCAAGCATCTTTTAATTTCATGGCTGCAGTCACCCTCTGCTGTGATTTTGGAGCCCCCCAAAATAAAGTCTGTCGCTGTTTCCATTGTTTCCCCATCTATTTGCCATGAAGTGATGGGACCAGATGCCATGATCTTAGTTTTCTGAATGTTGAATTTTAAGCCAACTTTTTCACTCTCCTCTTTCACTTTCATCAAGAGGCTCTTTAGTTCTTCTTTGCTTTCTGCCATAAGGGTGGTGTCATCTGCATATCTGAAGTTATTGATATTTCTCCCAGCAATCTTGATTCCAGCTTGTGCTTCATCCAGCCTGGCATTTCGCATGATGTACTCTGCATATAAGTTAAATAAGCAGGGTAACGATATACCGCCTTGACGTATTCCTTTCCCCATTTGGAACCAGTATGTTGTTCCGTGTCCAGTTCTAACTGTTGCTTCTTGACCTGCATAAAGATTTCTTAGGAGGAAGGTCAGGTGCAAACACCCTCTTCCAACAACACAAGAGAAGATTCTACACATGGACATCACCAGATGGTCAATACCAAAATCAGATTGATTACATTCTTTGAAGCCAAAGATGGAGAAGCTCTATACAGTCAGCAAAAACAAGACTGGGAGCTGACTGTGGCTCAGATCATGAACACCTTATTGCTAAATTCATACTTAAATTGAAGAAAGTAGGGGAAACCACTAGATCATTCAGATATGACCTAAATCAAATCCCTTACGATTATACAATGTAAGTGAGAAATAGATGCAAGGAATTAGATCTGATAGATAGAGTGCCTGAAGAACTACGGATGGAGGTTCGTGACACTGTACAGGAGGCAGTGATCAAGACCATCCCCAAGAAAAAGAAATACAAAAAGGCAAAATGGTTGTCTGAGGAGGTCTTACAAATAGCTGAGAAAAGAAGAGAAGCTAAAGGCAAAGGAGAAAAGGAAAGATATACCCATTTGAATGCAGAGTTCCAAAGAATAGCAAAGAGAGTTAAGAAAGCCTTCCTCAGTGATTAATTCAAAGAAATAGAGGAAAACAATAGAATGGGAAAGACTAGAGATCTCTTCAAGAAACTTAAAGATAACAGGGAACATTTCATGCAAAGATGAGCACAATAAAGGACAGAAATGGTATGGACCTAAGAGAAGCAGAAGATATAAAGAAGAGGTGGCAAGAATATACAGAAGAACTGTACAAAAAAGATCTTTATGACCCAGATAACCATGATGGTGTGATCACTCTCCTAGAGCCAGACATCCTGGAATGCAAAGTCAAGTGGGCCTTAAGAGGCATCACTACAAAGAAAGGTCATGGAGGTGATGGAATTCCAGTTGAGCTATTTCAAATCCTGAAAGATGATGCTGTGAAAGTGCTGCACTCAATATGCCAGCAAATTCAGAAAACTCAGCAGTGGCCACAGGACTGGAAAAGGTCATTTTTCAATCCAATCCCAAAGAAGGCGATTTCAAAGGTTTTTCAAACTACTGCACAATTGCACTCATCTCACATGCTAGCAAATTAATGCTCAAAATTCTCCAAGCCAGGATTCAACAGTACGTGAACCATGAACTTCCAGATGTTCAAGCTGGGTTATAAAAGGCAGAGGAATCAGAGATCAAATTGCCAACCTCTTTTGGATCATTGAAAAAGCACGAGAGTTCCAGAAAAACATCTACTTTTGCTTTGTTGCCTATATTTAGATGTAATGAAATAACTTTGTCTTTTTTAAAACTGAGATGGGCTGGTTTTTTTTTTTAAGGTAGCTGAAGGTCACCTATTCATGCATCATGCGTTTAAAGCTGGATGGAGAATTACACAATTACACAAACTATCCCGCAACTACACAGGAGCCCAGAGAAAATTCATCTTTCTCTTTTTAACCACTAGTGGAGAGAGTGTCCCTTCCTCAGTTTAGAAGACGAGCAAACCTCTCCCTCTTCCCCGATTATACTCTGTGTGTGGTATTTGCTATTAGGAGAAGCATTGGTGGGCTTCCCTGATGGTACAGTGGATACGTATCCACCTGCCAGTGCAGGGGACATCGGTTCAATCTGTGGCCCAGGAAAATTCCACAAACCATGGAGCAACTAAGTCCATGCAGCACAACCACTGAGCTTCTGTGCTGCAACTCCTGAAGCCCGCAGACCTAGAGGCCGTGCGCCCTGATGAGAGAAGCCACACAGGAGAAGCCTGCGCACAGCAGCGAAGAGCAGCCCTGCGCACCACAACTAGAGAAAGCCTGTGCGCAGCAGCAAAGACCTGGTGCTGCCAAAAATAAACAAACACATAAACATTTCCCTAAAAAAAGAGAGAAGCACTGGTCCTAATATAGCAGTCAAGGAAATCAACCAGACTTATTAAGAAAATGCAAACCAGGATTTTCATCTGCAAGACATGTAAGAGCTCCTGTTCTTTTTAGCCCCTTTCATTTGCTTTCAGTGTCTGCATGTGGGGGCCAACTAGGAGCCAGGCACTGTGCTGGGTGCAAGGGCTGAAAACTTTAATAAGACCTTTCTCCTGACCACAAAGAGATGAGATGGAAATCGTGATCATATCTGTATAAAATAGCAGAATTATGTACCAATGATGTGGGAACCCAGAGGAGAGGCACTTGGCCCAGGAGCTGGACTGGGAGTTCATGGAAGATTTCCAGGAGGAAAAAAAAAAACAACAACAGCTGAGCAGGGTCCTAAAGGATGAGTGAGAACTTGGGGAGGGGATTGCAGGAGGCGGGGTGCAGAGTCCACCAGAATCAGGAACAGCATGAAGATGGCATGGAGGCGTGAACTAGCAGGCAGGAGATGAGCCTGGAGATTTGGGTAGGGATGAAGTTGAGGAGGGACTGCTAAGAGTTTGCCTGTTATCCTGCAGGCAATGGTGTTTTTAAGATGAAGAGTGGTTTGGTCACCTTGAACATGGCTGTTCCTGGTTGCACCCAGGGCCTGGCAGGCTGGAGGGAGGGAGGCTGTGAGGAGCTTGAGGGAAAGAGATGGAGGGCGCTGTCAATTGGAGTAAAAGTGAGAGAGCAGGTCTGAGAAACATCTGCGTGTGTGTGTGTGTGCACGCGTGTGTGCGTGTGTATGTGTGTGCATGCGTGTGTGTATGTGTATGTATGTGTGTATGTGTGTATGTGTGTGTATGTGTGTGTGCATGCGTGTGTGTATGTGTGTGTATGTGTGTGTGCATGTGTGTGTATGCGTGTGTATGTGTGTATGTGTGTGTGCATGTGTGTGTATGCGTGTGTATGTGTATGTGTGTGTATGCGTGTGTGTGTGTGCGTGTGTGTATGCGTGTGTATGTGTATGTGTATGCGTGTGTGCATGTGTATGTGCGTGTATGCCTGTGTGTGTATGCGTGTGCATGTGTGTATGTGTGTTCACACGCGCATGCACTCAGTCAACTCAGTCATGTCCATCTCTGCAACCTCATGGACTCTAGCCTGCCAGGCTCCTCTGTCCTCGAGGTTAATTAATCAATATCATATGGATAGGAGGGCAACTGTAAGGAGAAGGAAAAGTGTCGCCTGCAAACAGGGTTCAACGGACTTCCCTGGTGGTCCAGTGGCTTAGACTCCACTCTCACAATGCGGGGGACCCAGGTTTGATCCCTGGTCAAGGAACAGCTCCCACATGCTTCAACTTAGAATTCGAGTGCTGAAACTAAAATATTCTGCATGCTGCAACTAAAGATCCTACGTGCCACAGCTCCATATTCCTCATGCCTCACATAACTAGACCTGCTACAGCCAAACAAATAGCAAAAAAACAAAAGCCGGGTTGGCCTCTTGGTTGAACCAAAAAATACAACCGAGCCAAAGATTGGGAGAAGGAAGGATGTATCACTTGCAGCAAGTAAGGGGAACACTGGGGATCTTTCCCAGAGTAATGTCTCCCAGAACTGCAAAACGAGGGAAGTTTTAAGCAAAGAGTACTTGCGTATTCATGAAGGGGCTTCAGCAGAGAACTGAATATGTTGACAGAAACCAAGCTTTAGCTGACTGAAGTCAGAAAAGGTCAACATCATCATTCCTCCCCTCACCTGGGTGGGGCATTAGTCCCTGCCGAGCTCAAACTTGCATACCTGCTTGTTAGGTACTTCCCTTGAGGAGGAAGTAAGACTAGGTTTATCCCTGAACTATTGTTTCTTTTTTTAAAACTTTTTAAGTCAGATGATCTACTTATATATTCTGTTTCTTTCGTTCTTAATTGAAGAGGAAAAGTTAAAATTTTACATCACCTCCTTCTCCTTCTGCCTCTAACTCAGCTTGCCCCTTGCAAAGTCTAGATCATGTAGGTCACGTAGTCTCAGAAAGTGGGGACTTGCAATACTAGGAACTGGAGTTTATCTCACTCACCCTTGTCCTGCTCTTTGCAGTCTCCCAGCCCCTGCAAGCCTGCTTAATCATGCCTGTCCAGGCCAGGCATCCCCCTCACCATCTTGACTGCTGTTCCCGCGCGCGTGAAACCCCTTAGTTTAAAGCAGCCTATTAACAGCTAGTGTTGCCCACGACAGTCTGTCTATATAAACTCTGTAATCCCTTTGTACGGGGCTCAGAACTTGGAGCATTAACTCCGCTGGTCCCACTGGCGTAATAAACCTGAGTTCTCCGACTCTCCAGAGTGTGGTGCTTGGTTTCTCCAGGACTGGTTTCTGCGGCAGAAGTACAGCTGATTTATAATCCTCTGCTAGTTTCTCGTGTACAGCAAAGTGATTCGGTTATATATGTATGCGTGTATGTATTCTTTTTCATATTCTTTTTAAAGTTATTACACGATATTAAATATAGTTCCTATGCTACGTGGTAGGAACTTGCTGTTTATCTGAACTATTGTTTCTTGCCTGCTTTTCCTTTGTTTCTGCACCCCCTTACTTCCCTTAGTAGTAGTGCTATTCTGGGGGACCCCATGGACTAGCCCTCCAGGCTCCTCTACCCATGGAATTCTCCAGGCAAGAACACTGGAGTGGGTAGCCATGCCCTTCTCCAGAGGATCTTCCTGGCCCAGGCGTCGAAGCCGGGTCTCCTGCATTGCAGGCAGATTCTTTACCATCTGAGCCACCAGGGAAACCTATTAAGATCATTAATTACTAAGACCTGTTCAAAGACAAGCATTGTGGCCAGGCTTAGATTACAGAATGGCTTAGGCCAAAAATGGCTTCTGTTTCGTTAAGAAAGCCATGTCTGGTTCCCTTTCTCAAAGGACCACCCCCCTATCTGCTTACAAAAGAGGACACAGAGGGGCCAGGGCACCTCTGAAGTTACTGTAGATGTTCTCTGTCGGCTGGAATGATCTGCAAGCAGAGAGGATAAGACTGAGATGGAGACCAAAGAGGGCAGAATCCTGCTCCTCGTCCTCCTCCTCCCCCTGCTCCTCATTTCCCACTCCCTCCTCCTCCTTCCCCACCTCCACCTCCTCCTTCTTTTGAATGGCTAAATAGAGTTGTTAGGGGGCCCCTCAGGCTGAGGAGCTTCCTCTGATTAGAAACTCTGGAACTCCAGCTGCATTCAAGCTCAGGAAACATCCTGCAGTCTCTTAAGGATTTAATTCAATTCAACAAAGGCTTATTGAACTCCTCATAAGGGAAAGGGGAAGAAAGGAGATCTAACAATTATCGAGTACTTATATTGTGTTAGGAGAGTGTTAAGTGTATTTACAAGTAATCAAATCTTCAGCCACAGTCCCCTCAGCCCTGAGAGTCTGGGTCATTTAGCTCCAGGGCCCTGAGAGGTCAAGCAATTTGTCCAAGTGTTGAGGGGTAGTGCCTGGATGCAAACCCGGAAGTACTGCTCTAAGATACATTCCCCTGTGAACCCAGGAGATTGCAAGTGACTGATACATAAACTATTTTAAGCAGAAAGGGAATGCACTGGCTTATTTAACTAAAAAGCACATGAGTCAGCTGGCTCCAGGCACAAACGATGCTGTCAGCTCTCCTTTGCACTTGCTCATAAATGAATAAATCTGTCTCCCATTTCTGTTTGTCCTGGCTCATATGTAATGGCATAGCATGATAGTTTAGGGGTCCCACAGACTGGTTCAAATCCTGGCCCCACTATCTAACTAGCTGGTAGACTGAAAACAAGTTGCTTAACTTCTCACTACCCTCGTTTCCTCGTCTGTAAAATGGATGTAATAATAGTATCTGCCTCATGGTTCTTGTGAAAAGCAAATGAGATCATCCACACAAATGTGCTTGGAATAGTGTCTGGTGTAAATTCAGCTCCAAACACGCCAGCTATTATCGTTTCTGTCTCTGCTTCTTTTGAGGCAGGCATCATTTGCTCCTGTAGTTTCCTCCATGTAGGCCAGAGAGATGGCCACAGAAAGACCAATCTACAGCTTCCCCACAGCTTCTGGTCTTAGAAGAAAGGCCTTTCTCCACACATGCTGCTGCTAAGTCGCTTCAGTCGTGTCCGACTCTGCGTGACCCCATAGATGGCAGCCCACCAGGCTCCCCGTCCCTGGGATTCTCCAGGCAAGAACACTGGAGTGGGTTGCCATTGCCTTCTCCAATGCATGAAAGTGAAAAGGGAAAGTGAAGTCGCTCAGTCGTGTCCTACTCTGTGCGACCCCATGGACTGCAGTCTACCAGGCTCCTCTGTCCACGGGATTCTCCAGGCAAGAGTACTGGAGTGGGGTGCCATCGCCTTCTCCACACATCCATGTAGCAAATCTCAAGGCAGGCTCTTTGGTTCTTAGGTCACGTGCCATCTCTAATGCTGGAAATGGAGTTTTTTCATTGGTTAGCCTGTATCTTCTGCCCAACTTTGTGGAGCACCATAATTAACGGTCCCGCTTTGATCATATAGACACAGAGGGAGGATTCCTTAAAAGATGACTGTGAAGACCAAATAACATCTGTCTCCTGTTCTTTGCTGGGTGCTGTTATGAAGGGGCGTGACGAGAAGATGGGTGAGGCACAGCCTCCTCTCCATGAAAACTTACATCAAACTAGGGAAGATGAGGCAAAGGCATGCATAACAATACTAGAAGGCCAGAGGTTATGGACCACATGAGATTAGTGCCCTCATAGAAGAGACCCAAGAAAGCTCCCACACCGCCTTCTGTTATGTGAGGTTTACAGCTAAATAGCTCCACCTGTGAATCAGGAAGTAGACTCAGCACACGCAAAATATACCAACACCGTGATTTTGGACTTCCCAGTCTCCAGACCTGGGAGAAATAAATTTAGTTATTTAAGTCATCCACACTATGGAATTTCTGTTGTAGCAACCTGAATGGACTAAAATAGCAGACTGCGAGAAACTCCACAAGAGAAGGGCAACCGAGACTCTCTGCAAGTTTCAGGGAAGAGGAGATCACATCTGGCTGGGTGAATCAGCACAAGTCCTATCAAGGAGACAGTGTTTAAGCTTGCCTGTGAAGAATGGGTGGAATGCTGCTACATGGGAATGGCGCCCATTCAACATGGCCAGTCTTTTGTGGGGACATGGCCGCCTAGGCTGATGGTATAAGGTATAAAAAGTAATCTTGAAAGGTAAGGCTGGAAAGCTGAGCTGGCAACCGAAACAAAAAAGTGGACCGATGTCAAGAATTATTAGACCAGAGGGCTAGAAAAGAAACAGCTCTACACAGACATGAATTGCTGAGATTGAGAGCAGAGGGCGTGTAGTGTGGAAGAGGACTGTGAGTCAGATACTAAGGTCATTTGGAAAGTCCTGGAGCCACGATCATCATCAGTCAAGATGGGGAGAAGCCAGGATAAGCAGATGGCCAGATGGCAAAAAATTTTAAGGAAGACTCTTAATTCTTGATCCTCCAGAGACTTCTACACGACTCATGTGAGTTCCAGTTAATCCAAGAGACACTGGCTTTCTAGATGTAATGTTATATCCATAAGCATGAAATGATTCACTTGCTAATTCACGTATTCATGAATGCACTTGTATTTGATGGGCACTGAGTTGGGATCCAAGGCATGAATAAACGAGACTGGATCCCTGACCTCAAGAAGCTTACCTCCCCTTTGTTTATACCCACTGGTCACACACTGTAAGCTGATTATCCACTAAATTGTTGGTTCCCCACTGGACTGGGCATTCCAGTCAGTAAATGTTTTGGACTGATTAATGGTATCTGTATCCTCAGCCTCCACTTGGACTGAGAGACTGCAACGAGATAATTTCATTTCCATTATGCACTGTCTTGTGCAGAGTCTGGAAGTCATGATAGGAAGCAAGGGACCTGAGCCCTCTTCATGAGAGAAACAGCAGCTGTCATTGAAAACTGCCTGTCAAGATTTGGTTCTGTCTGAGGAAAAGTTCAATCTCATGTGGGAAGAGGAAGGGAAAGGATTACCCAAGGTGAAGTTCCCAGCAGAAGAGGATCCAGATGGCCCTGTGAAAGAGTTAGCAGCGAAGCTGAGATGGGAGACGGGGAAAGGGGAGTGGCCCTGGAGGGTGGTAACTACCCTGAAGAGACAGAGGCCGGAGGGAACGGTCTGCGCTTAACGCAGGTGAGAGGAATTCAGGAGGCAACAGGTTAGGAGCAGGCAGGAGAGGAGAGGGAGAGAGAGGGGCTGAGCGGGAGGAACATGCAGGAGAGCAAAAACGACCAAGAGCGTTTTGGACTTTCCACCCAGGAGGAAGCGGATTTATTTCTATTCCAGTTCCATCTGGGCTGGCCTGGGAATGTGTTGCACGTCTGAGCTGCAGAAGTGATGCCATGCCACTGCCAGGCTTAGATCTTAAGGAGGCTGGGATCTTCCTCCATGGTCTCCTAGAGCCCTGAAAAGATCTCCCTTTAACCCTGATCGTCCATGGTCCTAACCAGCCTGTCACCACAGAGATCTCACCATCTGTCAGTGCTGAGCCAAATAGGCTATCATAGGCCCCCAAACTGGTATACTCTTCTCCCACTTTCCCCTCGCCCCCAGTTACCCAGAACTGTTGACCTTTCCTGAGAGTAATTTTTAAATACTTTGGAAACACCTCGCAGAAGTTTCTCTTGCGTCCTAGTTGGAAACCCATTCACTTCTGCACTTGCTCCTAGTTTCCCATTGAATTTTCTCAGTGTAGCCTGAATCCACTTGGCTTTCCTCCCTTAGACCTTCAGTTCAGTTCAGTCGCTCAGTCGTGTCCAACTCTTTGTGACCCCATGAATCGCAGCACGCAAGGCCTCCCTGTCCATCACCATCTCCTGGAGTTCACTCAGACTCACGGCCATCGAGTCAGTGATGCCATCCACCCATCTCATCCTCTGTCGTCCCCTTCTCCTCCTGCCCCCAATCCCTCCCAGCATCAGAGTCTTTTCCAATGAGTCAAATCTTCGCATGAGGTGGCCAAAGTACTGGCATTTCAGCCTTAGCATCATTCCTTCCAAAGAAATCCCAGGGCTGATCTCCTTCAGAATGGACTGGTTGGATCTCCTGGCAGTCCAAGGGACTCTCAAGAGTCTTCTCCAACACCACAGTTCAAAAGCATCAATTTTTCGGCGCTCAGCCTTCTTCACAGTCCAACTCTCACATCCATACATGACCACAGAGAAAACCATAGCCTTGACTAGACGGACCTTAGTCAGCAAAGTAATGTCTCTGCTTTTCAATATACTATCTAGGTTGGTCATAATTTTTCTTCCAAGGAGTGAGCGTCTTTTAATTTCATGGTTGCAGTCACCATCTGCAGTGATTTTGGAGCCCAAAAAAATAAAGTCTGACACTGTTTCTACTGTTTCCCCATCTATTTCCCATGAAGTGATGGGACCGGATGCCATGATCTTCGTTTTCTGAATGTTGAGCTTTAAGCCAACTTTTTCACTCTCCTCTCTTTCACTTTCATCAAGAGGCTTTTGAGTTCCTCTTCACTTTCTGCCATAAGGGTGGTGTCACCTGCATATCTGAGGTTATTGATATTTCTCCCGGCAATCTTGATTCCAGCTTGTGTTTCTTCCAGTCCAGCATTTCTCATGATGTACTCTGCATATAAGTTAAATAAGCAGAGTGACAATATACAGCCTTGACGTACTCCTTTTCCTATTTGGAACCAGTCTGTTGTTCCATGTCCAGTTCTAACTGTTGCTTCCTGACCTGCATACAGATTTCTCAAGAGGCAGGTCAGGTGGTCTGGTATTCCCATCTCCTTCAGAATTTTCCACAGTTTATTGTGATCCACACAGTCAAAGGCTTTGGCATAGTCAATAAAGCAGAAATAGATGTTTTTCTGGAACTCTCTTGCTTTTTCCATGATCCAGCAGATGTTGGCAATTTGATCTCTGGTTTCTCTGCCTTTTCTAAAACCAGCCAGAACATCTGGAAGTTCACAGTTCATGTATTGCTGAAGCCTGGCTTGGAGAATTTTGAGCATTACTTTACTAGCATGTGAGATGAGTGCAATTGTGTGGTAGTTTGAGCATTCTTTAGCATTGCCTTTCTTTGGGATTTGAATGAAAACTGACCTTTTCCAGTCCTGTGGCCACTGCTGAGTTTTCCAAATGTGCTGGCATATTGAGTGCAGCACTTTCACAGCATCATCTTTCAGGATTTGAAACAGCTCAACTGGAATGCCATCACCTCCACTAGCTTTGTTCATAGTGATGCTTTCTAAGGCCCACTTGACTTCACATTCCAAGATGTCTGGCTCTAGATGAGTGATCACACCATCGTGATTATCCGGGTCATGAAGATCTTTTTTGTACAGTTCTTCTGTGTATTCTTGCCACCTCTTCTTAGTATCTTCTGCTTCTGTTAGGTCCATACCATTTCTGTCCTTTATCAAGCCCATCTTTGCATGAAATGTTCCCTTGGTATCTCTAATTTTCTTGAAGAGATCTCTAGTCTTTCCCATCCTGTTCTTTTCCTCTATTTCTTTGCATTGATCGCTGAAGAAGGCTTTCTTATCTCTTCTTGCTATTCTCTGGAACTCTGCATTCAGATGCTTATATCTTTCCTTTTCTCCTTTGCTTTTCGCCTCTCTTCTTTTCACAGCTATTTGTAAGTCCTCCCCAGACAGCCATTTTGCTTTTTTGCATTTCTTTTCCATAGGGATAGTCTTGATCCCTGTCTCCTGTACAATGTCATGAACCTCATTCCATAGTTCATCAGGCACTCTATCAGATCTAGGCCCTTAAATCTATTTCTCGCTTCCCCCGTGTAATCATAAAGGATTTGATTTAGGTCATACCTGAGTGGTCTAGCGGTTTTCCCTTAGACCTTAACCCATCCTTAAACAGGTATCTGCATGGTAGGATCCCCCGATCAGTCCTGGTGCCCACATTTCAGAGGTGACTGACCATGGGCTACACTTTTCTCCTATTTATTCTGTGCTCCAGCCTGGTTGCCATGAATGCTGCCTCCCATAAATTCCAGTTGGTGCCCAATCACCATTGTAGGCCTTCAGTCTTCGTTTATCTCTTCTCTTCTCTTTCTCGGTTCATTCACCGTCTGGATCTTCCCAAGGGAGCCCTAATCCCTCTCGGGGACCCTACGTCTTCAGTGACAAATATTCTAGAAATGGGTAAATTGAAATTGTATGGGGGGACGGGGAATAGAGGAGGGGCCAAAGGGGACAGGTATGCCCCAGCCTCGCCTTCCCCGTCTCTCCTCCGCTAGCAGCTTCCTCAAATGGGAGGTGGAGAGGTAACATCACCAGCAACACGGCTCATCATCGCAGACCCACGACTGAGAGAAAGACGCCACTAAGCCCCTCCCAATATGCAGGGGAACAGAGGCTCAGAGGAGAAATGTATCTATTCAAGGTCAAAAAACTCATCAAATGGCACTCAAGTCTCCTAATTCCTAACTCAATTCACTCTTAACTGTGTGATTTCTTCCACATTCAAAATGTCATGCATCAGATCTAAGACAGCTTACAAAGAGACAGATACTGACCTTGGTTGAGATGAGTGGAACACTGTTAACCTTGCTCTCAAGAAATCGAGGCCCCAGTGGGAAAGATGCTGTTCATTCAGTCTATTTTAATGTTTTTAACTTAATGTTTTAAATGTTTTATTAAGTACCAGCTATACATAAAATGTATCTTGCTATGCTTAGTTGCTCAGTTGTGGCTGACTTTTTGCTAAACCCATGGGCTGTAACCTGCCAGGCTCCTCTGTCCATGGGGATTCTCCAGGCCAGAATACTGGAGTGGGTAGCCTATCCCTTCTCCAGGGGCTCTTCCCAACCCAGAAATCAAACCAGGGTCCCCTGCATTGTAGGCAGCTTCTTTACCAGCTGAACCACCAAGGGAGAATACAAAAATGAAAATGAAATGCAAAATGAAAAGAATACAAAAATGAAACGTGATCGCTAACCTCAAGAAATGATTTCACTAAAGAAACAAGACATGTACAAGTGAGGATACAACTAGCAATTGACAAACAGAACATAATGAAGAATATGGGTTACAGGGAGGTGGTGCAAGAAGAGATTGTGGGGACTGCGGATCTATTCACCCTGTGGCCTAGCCTCCCCATTGCCACTGTGGGGAAAAACACCGCCCCAAACTGACAGAGATGCGCAGAGATTGCAGCCCTGCTGCTAGTGCTTGGGAGTTGGATAGCAACCGTGGTATGTACATGCGATGGACTGTTATGCCATAAAAAATACACACGACAACATGCATAGCTTTTAAATCACTACCATTGAGTGAACAAAGCAATGCGAGATTATAGCACAAAATAACGGTGCAAATTAAGAACACACACAGTAATATCATGAATCTTTTTTGCAAGAACATATATATCTCTATCAGCATATGAAAGGCAGACTGGAAAGACACATACACACTGAGGTGAATGTCTATGGTAAAGAAGTTAACGGCAGCGAGGGTGGAAAATAATAAAATAGAATAAAGTGCAGGCTTAGAACAGGCCAGTGACTTAAGGGACATAATTAACTGTGCTTATCAAGGGTAAAAATAAAGTGATTTAAGAAAAGTAAAAAGTCCTGTCTGGGGAGTTTGGGCAGAGAGTTCCATGAATGAGACAGACCCCGAGCCAGTCCATCACCACCTGTTATTTTCTTGATAAAAGCTACATTCCTCGTCTCTGCCAGCTTCTAATTCTGGTGACTTCGCCAGCCTCTCCCACCTGGCACCCAGGGCCAGTCGCCGGGAGCTGCCTCTTGTGCATCAGCAGATGGGACCACGGCCCCGTTGCAGTGGCCCTTGTGTGCCACTTGGACAGTCTCCTCTCCTTCCCCCTCACAGCTCCAGGGTTCCTCAGCTTGCTCCTTAAGCAGAGAAAAGAGGCCAGACTGCAAGGCGCTGGTGAGGACTTTAGAGGTGAGACAGACATGAGCTCAAATTCAGACTCTAGGAACTCCACCTCTCCGAGCTTCATTTCTCCAATCAGTAAAATATTCATCCCTACAGTTACCTCTCGGTGGGGTTTAGGGATTGACTCAGATAGTGTATGAAGCACAAAACAATGGTAGTTTCTTTGCTTATTTGTAGGTAAAATTCGTAGTTCTGGAAAGGGCAGCTGGGTGCTAGGTCCTCGCTCGGCCTGCACACTGGTCTGTCCGTGGCCCCTCACCCTCCCTTTTCCCAGGCCCTGCTCCCGTCTCTCTGTTTTCACCCTCCCTGGGCTCTGCCTGAGCAGGGTCTGCTCTTATCACCAGACTCCCAAACTCTCTGGAGTTTGTAAGATTAATAAGAAGACTGCAGTGAGAGCTGCTCAGTGCCCGGGCTACAGTTTACCCTTCCCCTGACCTCAATAGAAGGCGCCCTCGTGCCATAGAAGAAAGCCTAACACTCTGATGCTGGCCTTTTTCTCTCCTTAAAATGCTGAACGGAGATGAACACATCGGGGCCTCATGTCTAGATATGGATTTCCCTTTGTGCAGCACTAGCCGTGATGGGAATTCCAAAGCAATTTATCACAGTCATGACTGCAGATTCCAGAGCATCAGGGTGACTGATGGCCGTTCTACCTCACACTTGTCTTCCCAGCTTTCTCGTTTACTAGAGAGCAGTTGTGTGGAGTGGTGGGGGTGGGGGTGGCTAATTGGTTTGAAGCAAATAGATAGTCACAGCTCAGCTTGTTGCCAAGGTTTGGTTACCAACCCTGGGATGGGAGGGACAAAAGGAAGCATGCAAAAATAACAGTCAGCTGAGATGGCTCACAGAGAAAACTCAAAATCTGTGAGTTTAGGTGGGTTGTTTCATCAGAATGCCTCTGATGTATCCTCTCCAGGTGAAAATATCCTCCACCAAAACAGGGAAAGACGTGATACTTGCTACCTGAGCGTGAGCAGAGTTGTGTTCTCCACCAACCTCAAGGACAAACCAAGGGGAAACATGGCTAAGCTCCTGCAAGACAGATTGAAGAAGGCTTGAGAAAGATGCTAGTCTAGTTAACAAGAGGCAGTTCAAGGCACAATTTTATTTTCCAAGGAAATATTCTGGACATTTGTCTTTCTTTTGGATGTAGGAAGAATATTCCTGCCCAAGATGGGGATGGGGTTCAACTGCTTTTACTTTGCAACTTTCTGGGAGGCTGAGGATGGCAAGGAGGTGGGGAAGGTATGTCTCAGCTTCAGGCCCCAGGGTCCTCTGACCAGCCTGACCTGGGACACCCCGACAAGCAGGTGGTGAACAAACCTGTGGACGTCCTCTCGGGTCCTCCCGGGTCCTCCCAGGCTCTGGTGTAAGGGTGCAAATAAGGCATGCTGTGGGTTGAAGAGTGTCTCCCCAACATTCATGACCACTCGGAAATCTTAGACTGTGACTTTATTTGGAAATAAGGTCTCTGCAGGTATAATTAGGTAAGAATCTCAAGGTGAAGTCATCTTGGATTCAGGGTAGGCTCTGCATCCAGTGATAGATATCTTTATGAGAAGGAGAGAAGACACTCAGAGAGCACCACACGGAGATGGAGGCAGAGACTCGGCTGGTACATCTACAAGCCCCGAAACGCCAGAGGTTGCCAGCAGCAACTAGAAGGCAGGAGAGAGGCACAGAGTGGGGCTCCTTCAGCCTCCAGAAGGAGCCCACCCTGCGGATACCCTGATGTCTGACTTTTGTCCCCCAGAACTGGGGAAGAGTAAGCCTGTTCTTTTAAGCTTCAAGTGTGTGGTCAGCCAGCCCTGGGAAACCGATAGAGGGGAGCTGGGAGGAAGGGCTCCAAGGTGCCCCAAGAGAGACAAAGTACCCTGGAGAATCACCTGGAACAGCCTAAGCTTTAGTGCCTGCAGCATCTCTCAGTAGAGCGTCTTCAGAAATTAGAGATTCTGTTAACAGTCCCCCAGTTCCTCCTCCCCCAGCCACTCTGGGCACACACATGAAGCCCGCCTTGAACTGCCTCTGCGCCACTTGGTATGGGCTTCAGGCCGAGCCTGAGGACTCCATCTGCTCACAGCTTCTGACCTCAGTTTGCTCAGCCTTCCCCCAGACAGACTCTGCAGAGGCTCCGAACGGGAGAGGAGGCTAGACTGTCCACCATGCTCTTCTACCTGCCTGGTCTCTGAGCAGCTCACTTCCTGCTCTCAGTCCAGACTGTCAGTCACAAAGACCTCTCTGGCCAAGGGAAGCAGGGAATTCACGTGTATAAAATAAGGGAGGTCAAATCCAGCAGAAACCAAGATCCCAGCATCCAAAGCAGAAACTTCAAAGAGCCCCTAAAAGAAGGCACGCTTTTATCCATTGTTCCCAGGTCCTGCCATAGAGACCCCTGAGAATGAGCCTTTCCTCTACGGACGTGGAGGGGCATATATAATGTTTGGGAAGAACATACAGCAACCTGCCTGATCACACTACTGCTTAGGATTGAGCCTGGTCTCCTGAGTCATCTCCCCCTCTCATGCTGTGCTTCTTCTTGTGAGACACTGCCCTCCTCATAAGCAGCTCTCAGCCTCCTACTGGAGTGTCCTAAAATTATACCAGTCGCAAAGCTGCCTTGCTAAGCTATGGGGGGTGGCACCTCCCGAGACAGTCTTCTCTGTTTTCCTGGGTGGGCTTCCAGCTCTGCTGTCGCCTAAGAGCCAGAAGGAAGAGGTGGGCGCTGTCTTCTCTTCCCGGGGGCCTAGCCCGGGGTGGGGAGGTGGAGGGCCTGGGCCCTGATGCCTCGCTGAGGGCCAAGACACCGAGAGGGAAGGGGCTGCCGACAGGAAGGGGGCGGAGGGGTCGAGCCCTGGAACCCTGGACTCCCTGGAGGCAGAAAGCCAGGCAGATCTTGACAAACACGTCCTGGGAGTGACGGGCCCTGCAGGCATGGAGAGACACCAAAAGTCCAGACTCGGAGGGTGGAGGGATCATGGTTGTGGCAACCATCTGTTCATTGCCAGTCTTATGTTTCATTGACCTTACCCACCTCCATGTGTGTCAGCCTCTGTCCCAGGGTGTTGTTCGGAACTGTGACCCCCAGGAGTGTGGCTGCCTTCCTCTCACCAGAGCTGATGGGCCTGGGCCAGGCTGGAGCTCTGACTCCGTCACCCCACCCAGCGCCCCTGCCCCACTCACGCCCCAGCCCCGCCCAGCAGGGGAGGCCGTGAGTGCATAGCCCAGGGGCTGGCTGTGGGGCACTCTTCTGCTGCCTTCTGCCTGCTTGCTCAGTATCAATACACTGACATCTCCACAGGGCAGGGCTACTTTGAGTACCCAGAGGAGTCCCTGTGCCTGAAATCTGGGCCACGTGGGGCGGCCAGCACTAAAGCTTAACTGCAGGATGAGGGTGCCGCCAGGCTTGCTGGATTTTAACATTTTATGCAAAAATGCCTTCAGAGCCTCCACAATTCTCAAGGAACTACAGTGCCTAGACAAGGGACCAGGGGTCAAGGACAGGGCTAACTCCTCCAGAAGCCCCCATGTTGGGGAGACAGGAGGGCTGTCAAGAATTGCCAGGTGCAGGGCTTCCTGGTGAACCCCAGAGGACCAACTCTGCAGAGATGCCATGACCACGTTCACTTGGGAGGGGCCAGGGCAGGAGGGGAGGCGGCTTCAGTAGCCCCTAATAAATGCCTTCTGTTCCTAGTGAGCAATCTCAGCTCTCCACCTCCTGCTTCCTAAACGCAGTGGCCCTGGGTTTCGGTGGGTGGGGTCCTCCGTGCCTCCCTCACCGCCCACCCCTTTCCTCTCAGGTAGAGGGAGTCTGGGGTTCTGGTGTCCCTGGGTCAGCCTGTGGAGGCAGGGGGCTCTTAGAGCTGCCAGGATACCAGGGGGAGGGACGTGGATGGAGGAGGGAGAGCAGGCACCCCTGTGAGACAGGAGAGCCTCAGGTGCCAGGTTCCTGGTGAAGGTGGTCCTGGAGCCCGGCGCTGCTGCCCGTCTCTGGGGGGCACCTCTGCTCCCTCTCTGCTGTCTGTCTCCCCTCCCAGTTTCCCAGGAGAACATGGGACCAGCTTAACATCTTATCCTGAGCTATTTTGAGGGGGGGCAGGTGTTGAAGCCGGTGATGGAGCCAACTCACTCTCTTCCCTCGGGCTCCCACCGTCCCCTCTCCCATCCGTGTTTTGGGGTTGCTAAGGAAACCGCACAGCCTATCTGCAGCTCCTGTTCCTGTCAAAACCAGGAAAGTTTCTAAGGCCAATTCAGTGGGAACACTGTCAGAGCCCGAGTCGGTTGGCAAGGAGAGGCCTCTCCCTCTTGAAGCCTCCTGCATGGATGTCCTCCCACACAACTGTGTGTGTGTGTGTGTGTGTGTGCACACACACACACAGGCTTGTGCTGCCCACACACACACCCGCAGCTCCAATCACCCAGCCGAAGCTAATGGGAGGAGAGAAAATGAAAAACAAACAGGAAAAATATCGCCCTGCCCGGCTCCTGGTGGAGCTGCATGCCCCAGCTGCCTCCACCCCTCCCCTCTGAGACTGAGGAGCTGGCAAGGTCTGGGGGCTCCAGGCAGCCCACCCACCCCAACATCCCCCTGACCTCAGGCTGATCAGTCCAGAGAAAGCTCCCAAGTTTGGATCGCTGAGGGGCTGAGTCCTTAGGAATAAGAAGAGGCACCAAGCAGGAAAGGGGTGTGTAGGAATGGCCCAGAAGCTCCGCAGTGGGAGTCGGAGTGGAGTGAGACCTTGAGAAGGTCACCCAAATACATTACTGACAGCCTCTCTGGATGCTCCGAAAGTGAACTGAGATTCTGCAAGGCTAGGAGATTGGCTGAAAAGCATGGTAAAAGGCAACTGGTTGTAAAGCAGACCATGTTTAGCATCTTTCTGCTGCTGCAGCTGCTGAGTCGCTTCAGTCGTGTCCAACTCTGTGCGACCCCATAGACAGCAGCCTACCAGGCTCCCCCGTCCCTGGGATTCTCAAGCAAGAACACTGGAGTGGGTTGCCATTTCCTTCTCCAATGCATGAAAGTAAGAAGTGAAAGTGAAATCGCTCAGTTGTGTCTGACTCTCAGCAACCCCATGGACTGCAGACCACTAGGCTCCTCCGTCCGTGGGACTCTCCAGGCAAGAGGACTGGATGGGGTGCCATTGCCTTCTCTGTTAGCATCTTTCTACAGCTCCTGAATTCCAGAACTCAGAGCAAGGTCACTATCAAAGAAGAATCTTTCGTCCAGAGATGTAAGCTGTCCAGACAGGATATAAGCTTCCACACTGAACACTGAGCTTTTCATCACAGGAGCTATGCAAGCAGAAGGTGGGTTCCCATTGGCGAGGCTGCTATAAAGAAGACTCCGACTCTGCGTGGCAGTTCTGTGGCAGGAAGAGTCCAGCGCCCACGGTTCAGAGTCTCTGCAGGCAGCAAGCCCTCTCAGTGCATGGGGGCTGAGGGCAGCAGCCAACCCTTGCTTCCACGCGCTGGCATTCACAGTGCAGCTGACCTTCCCCCTGATCAGCCAAGTGGCCCGTTCACTGTTGTTTCTCTGGACTTGAGAGAGACGGAAGGAAAGATGCCTAAGGAAGCACCTAATGAAAGATTTCTGGCTGTAGGAATTAGAGTGCCACAACCACACGGAGCAGAAGCCTTGACTATGAAGGCCTTTTCTGCTTGAAATGAAGGGTTGTGCCTTCACAGCCAGCTAGGAAGGTGGCTTAGCTTTGGGGGGATTTTGTTGGTTGTTTGTTTTTTTAATTTTCTTTTCTTTTCTTCTTTTTAAATTTTGGCCATGCCAATGGCTGGCAGGATCTCCGTTCCCTGACCAGAGACTGAACCTGGGCCGTGGCAGTGAAAGCATGAAATCCTAACTGCTAGCCAACTAGGGAATATTTGCACAATGGAATACTGGCCGTTAAAAATGAAGTCGTTTGCGACTGTGTGAATAGACCTAGAGACTGTCAAAGTGAGTGAAGTAAGTCAGACAAAGACCACTATCATATGGTATCGCTTACATATGAAGTTTCAGAAAATGGTACAAATGAACCTATTTACAAAATAGAAATAGACTCACATGTAGAACACAATCTTATAGTCAGCGGGGAAGGGATAAATTGAGAGACTGGGGTTGACATGCACACGGAGCTTGGTGGGCTACAGTCCATGGGTCGCAGAGTGGGACACGACTAAGCGACGTCACTTCCCTTCCCTTCCCTTCCCTTCACTGCTATATGTAAAAGATGACTGATAAGGATCTACTGTTCAGCACACAGGACTCTAAATACTCTGTAAGGATCGATTCAGGAAAAGAATCTAGAAAAGAGTGAATGTGCCTATAAGTGATTCACTTTACTGTACGGCAGAAATAATACAATATTGTAAATCAACTATACTCCAATAAAAAAAATTAAGTGGCTTTGTTTCCTCAAAAATCAGGGACAGAAAGGAAGTCCCTCTGGTGAAAATGGAAGGAGGTTTGTGTCAGAAGAAAGCAAAGTCGAGGTGATACTGTAAGCTCCTCAGGGTCAGGGATGGTGTCAGGGCGCAATTCCAGGCTGTTGAGAACTACTGTACCACCTGGGCTCTGCACAACAGAGAAGTGAGTTGGGGTTGAAGTCCAGCCCCATTTTGCTAGCCAAGCAATACAACATACAGGATGGAGACTCTCCCCCGGAGGCAGCAGCTGGGGAGAGCAGAGCGGGCAGCAGCTCCAGGCCAGCCCTGACTGATCTCCTGGGGTCCTCCCAAAGTCCAACTTTCACCACGGCGCCCCTCATCACCCTCTTCGTGGCTGCTCCCCCGCTATGCGGAGAAAGGCAGACATTAGGCTGGTGGGGAAGGCCCTTCCCCGTGAGCCTCGGCCCCTCCTCCCAGCCTTGTGAGCCATTTTTCTTTCCAGTCCCCGGCACTCCAGCGATGTCGCCCTGCCTGTCTGTCTCTAAACACTGCGCTCTGTACTTCTTAGCCTTCTCAAGGCTCTTCCCAGCCAGAACCAGACAGGAAACTTGGCTGCAAATGATGAAAGCCAACTCTCATTAGATTAAGCAGACAAGAAATATTCTGAAGAGAGAAAGCCTAGTACCTCAGGAGCTGATGGGTGGGCTGGAGCTGCAGCTCCCACCAAGCAAGGACAAAGAAAGGCTTGGTGGCCGAGAACACTCCAAGGTCAACGACAAGGGCATCTGACCAGGGCGTCTGACAAGGGCATGCTGGTTCTGCCCCTCTCCCATCTACCTTCAGCTGATAAACCCCTCCCCCAGGCTTATGTGTGTGTTAGTCGCTCCGTCGTGCCCAACTCTTTGAGACCCCACAGACTATAGCCCACCAGGCTCCTCTGTCCATGGGATTCTCCAGGCAAGAGTACTGCAGTGGATAGCCATTCCCTTCTCCAGAAGATCTTCCTGACCCAGAGATCAAACCCCTGGTCTCCTGCATTGCAGGGAGATTCTTTACTGTTGAGCTACAGGGACGTCATCTGCTGCTAAGACTCTTTGCTGGGATGATTCCCAACTGTTCCTGCTCTTCCTGTCAAAGTCACAAAGACTCTGTAGGGGCAGCAGATTGGCTGAGCTCAGGTTCTAGGGCTCACCCTCCCTCTCCGCTGACTCTGCCCGCATCCATGCTGTGAGGGAAGCAGGGAGGGAAAAAATCTGCACACTCCCCCTGCCCCTACCACCATGTGGAACAGAAGGTGAAATCCTGCCTGCAATGAAACTCGTGTGATAGCGAATTCCCTCTGAAATAGGAAGGGTGCTCAGACATTGGACAGCCCCATGACAAATGTCCGCTTCACTGACTCCCATTCACTCCTCAAACGTCATTTCTCTAAAACCTTCCTCCAGCCCAGCTGTGCTCAAGTGCTCCTTCCACGTTCCCATAGCACCTGGTGCCTTCACATCCTTCTTGTTTAATTAAAGCTGTTCGCAGATTTGTTTTTTTTCTCTAGACCATGAGTTCCTTTGATTTTTGAGCAGAGCATCTTCATCCATGACCCCTTGTCTGGATCCAGCGGGTGGCGTAAAAGTTTACAAGTAGGTGATGGACTGAACGTGTGCCCCCGAGACAACTCACACGGTAGCAGATCAGCTCACAACACTTTAAATGCCTGGGTGCTTGTGATGAACCCTTACTACAGAGACGGGGTGCCGAGGAGAGCTCAGGAGCAAAGCTAGGTTCTTAAGCTTACGAATATTAGCAAGAAAAGCCTGTAAGTTACCCTCTTCCCTAAAGGGCTGTGAAGGTATCTTTTCCAAAATATGCTCCAGAGAGGGGCCTAGTAGGATGTGTGTTCCACTGTAAGCATGAAATCTTGGTTGCTGTAAATCTGAAATTGTGTGGGTTGAGATAAAAATGCTTTACAGTCATTAAGCAACACTGTGAAGGTAATTATATAAAGTCCTACACCAGACACCTGGGCCAGGAGTGGGATGAAACTGCCCTGAGTGGCCCCCACAGGGGAGAACAGTGGGAGAGAAGCATCTGGAAAGATATGAGAGGTTAGCAAGAGCCACTGAAAATACAGGGAGGAAACAGAAGAGAAGGTGAGGGAGGAGAGCAGCAGGTGAAGGAACGCAGGAGCAAAGCCCAGCCACGGGGCAGAGGGGAGGGTGGGGCAGGGCTGAGCCAAGGACCAGAAGACACACTGACGCAGAAAGAGGTGGCCCGTGGTCAAGCATGCGCAGCCAGGAGAAGCAGCGAGGGACACGGGAAAGACCAAAGCTAACGCCCACCTCCGGAGAAGGTGATGGCACCCCACTGCAGTACTCTCGCCTGGAAAATCCCATGGATGGAGGAGCCTGGTAGGCTGCAGTCCATGGAGTAGCTAGGAGTCGGACACTACTGAGCGACTTCACTTTCACTTTTCCCTTTCATGCACTGGAGAAGGAAATGGCAACCCACTCCAGTGTTCTTGACTGGAGAATCCCAGGGATGGCGGAGCCTGGTGGGCTGCCGTCTATGGGGTCGCACAGAGTCGGACACGACTGGAGTGACTTAGCAGCAGCAGCAACGCCCACCCCAGTTGAACAAATACTTATTAGTGCCTACTACCCACCAGGCACTGTGCTAAGGCACTAAGGAATACAAAGGTATATAGCTATATATAAAGATACACAAACCCCTTACCTTCCAGGGTTTTCAGAGCAGTGGGGAAAGACAAACAGAAAAATTGAGCTTCTTTACCTTGTCCAGGGGACTATGAAAAAAGGAAAGGCTCTGGAGGCACATTTTAGAAGAATTAAATGTCTTATCAGTAACACTATCACTTCTGTGATAATAAGGGTTAGGTTACTGGGGAGGGTGATGCTTCTCAGGTGGCTGGGTGGTAAAGAATCTGTCTGTCAAGGACAGACTCTTCAGGAGATGCGGGAGACATGGGTTCGATCCCTGGGTCAGAAGGATCCCCTAGAGAAGGAAGTGGCAACCCACTCCAGTGTTCTTGCCTGGAAAATTGCATGGGCAGAGGAGCCTGGCAGGCTACAGTTCATAGGGTCGCAAAGAGTTGGACACGACTGAACACAAACACTGAGGAAGGCGACAGAGGTAAAAAAAAAATGACTGAATCTCACCGAGTGGACGTGGGATCCTTTCTCCCGTGTTGGGCGCCACGCACAGATTCCCTCTGGTTATGCCGCTGTCAGCAGCCAGCCCTGACTGGGCGGGGAAGGTGCTGCACCCGGGCCTGGGGTGGCCAGGGTCTTCTCTTCCAGTTCTAATTCTGTTACCTTCAATGTCTGAACCTCAAACAAATATTTAGATATTAATTGCGTGTGTCATTTGCCCAGAGCAAAGAGATCATTTGGTAGATGGATAGATGCAAGAAGGAAAAGGATTGCAATCACACAGTAAAGAGACACTTTTCCTAGCCTATAGGAGACGCCTTTGAGCTCAGTGTTGAAGAATGGGTTAGCCAAGGAAAGAAAGGGGGGAGGAGGCCCCTGCCAGGAAAACAAAGTGAGCAGAGCAGACGCACGGAGGCTCACGGTGCAGGCAGGAATATAAGATGTGCTGGAGACGCTGGGCGGAGTCACGCGGGCCAGGGTTAAGGAGCTTGAACCTACCAGCGGTGAAAACCATTGACAAGCTTTCTCAGGGCAAGACACAGAAAGATTTGTATTTAAGGATCGTCACTTTGACAAGGGGGGTTATCTGGAGGAAGACTGTAGTCTGGGAGACCAATTAGGAGTTGATTACACTTGTCAAAGTGAAAGATGGTGGTGCTATTACCTGAGACAGAGGACACACAGAGGAGAATGTTGCGTTTGGAGTCTTGTGTTCAGAATGTTTGCAGACCATCTAAGGGTATATATGTGTAACAGGTATTTGAATATGGGCCTCTGAACCTAAACGGAGAGATGACGGTTGCAGATATGGGGTGGGCTTCATCAGATTAGGGACCATCATTTCAGTAAATAAATGTGGGTGAGTTCTCCCAAAGAGAAAATACACTCAGCACGTTGTGGGTCTAGGTTGGAACTTGGAGAAACTCGAGTGTTTAAGGGGTGTTGGAAAGGAGGGCCCTAAGAAGGAAAACACAAGAGGAAAAGCGGAGAACGAGGAGGAGCAGAGGAGATTAGGCCGAGGGGCCGCAGGCCTGGCAGAAAGGGATGGGGACACAGCCTCAGAAGCAGGAGAGAGGGCTAGACGGTTAGGGCCGAAAAGGAGCCATCGGGAAAAAATGCAGCCGTTGGAGTTTGCAAAATGGAAGCAATCTTTCCACAGATATGTGTTGTGTGCGGCAAGATGGAAGCCAGCAACGAGTCTGGGCAAGAAGTAGAATGAATTCCTCACCATTCTTCTTTTTTTTTTTAACTGAAGTGTAGTTGAATTCCTTTACTATTCTGTGTGTGTGTGTGTGTGTGTGTGCGCGCGCGCACGAGCGCAGCAGAGTTTTATGAAACTGTGAAAAGGGACAGAGAACGCTTCTCACACAGATGTCAGAAGGGGCCCAGAGAGTGCCCCCCTCGCTAGTCTAAGCAAGGGAGTTATATACTTTTTTAATTGGTTATCACAATAAATCAAAAGAATGTCTGAAGGTTGTAAAATTTTCCAGGCCCACTCCCACAATTTACAATTTAAGATAACAGGATGAGTCAGAAGGTTTTCAAGAAGGAGAAACTGTTCTCAAGCAGGATACATTGTTGTCATATAATCTCTAGTAAAGAGTTTAAACTGAGTTGTCTGTTGTGTAATCATCAGTTCCAGGCTTAAAGAAAAAATACGTTCTATGTGACTAAGACTAAGGAATGCAGAGGGGGAAAAAAAGGCGTCTGTCCTTTCCTCCTCCTCGATCCTTCACTATTCTTGCCACTTGTCTCTGGGTTTGAAATTGCATCAAAATAAAAAGGTAGCAATTTAAAAAGGAGGTTTTTGTTTGAAAATAATGCAGTCTCACAGTAAAGAGCAAGCGACGCTAAAAGGCATAAAACAGGAAACGAAAATCCTGTATCCAAATCCCATTCCTCACAGGTGACATCACCACTGTTTAGAGTTTGATCGCTTCCTTCTGGATCCACTTTGTTTATTCATTTATTTCTTGCTGTAGTTCTTACAAAAATAGAGTCAGGGAATTCCCTGGTGGTCTAGCGGTTAAGACTCCAGCTCTCATTCCTGTAAGCATGGGTTTGCTCCCTGGTCATGGAACTAAGATCCCACAGGCCATGTGGCAAAAAAAAAAAGAAAAGAAAAGAAAAAAGTGTTTACATTAACTAAAACAACTTCATTTTTAAAAAATGAGATCACACTATTCGCATCCTGATTTGCAGCTTAAAAGCATCTCATATTCCGTCATGACGGCATGCGTACTTCCCTTTCCCTCTTCAGTGCTGCACAGCGTTCCGTCGCGTGCTGTGCGGTGCTTACTCACTTCGTCCTGTCTGTCTCTTTGGGACCCCGTGGACTGTATGTAGTCCCCTAGGCTCCTCTGTCCGTGGGAATGCTCCAAGCAAGAACACTGGAGTGGGTTGCCATGCTCTCCTCCAGGGGGTCTTTCCCAACCATGGGATGGAACCCATGTCTCCCGCATTGCAGGCCAATGCTATAGCAGGGAAGCCCAAGAATACTGGAGTGGGTGGCCTATCCCTTCTCCAGGGGATCTTCCTGACCCAGGAATCAAACCAGGGTCTCCTTCACTGTAGGTGGATTCTTCACCAGCTGAGCTACCAGGGAAGCCCATCCTGTCATAAGAATACACAAAAATTCATTATTAATTTTGAAAATGTTAAATTCAAAGAAGGGACTTCCTTGGTGGTCCAGTTACGAATCCATCTTCCAATGCAGGGGATTTGGGTTCGATCCCCGGTTGGAGAACTAAGATCCCACATCCCACATGCCACAGAGCAGCTAAACGTAACTAGAGATGCCCACACAGCAACGGAGACCCCATCTGGTCAGAAAAACCCTCAAAGAAAAGTACAGAAAATAAAGTACCATACACTCACGCACCCACTGCCCTTTCCAATCAGTGCTCACACACATGTATGGCACGTGTGTTAGTCTGACATATGTGTTTCAGATTCTTTCTTTAGAACATAACAGGCTTGGATGAGAAAAGATGGAAAAAACCCAGGGTGGCTGGAAGTCACCTAAAAGTGCAAACCTGACCTCAGCACATACCTGATTGAACCCTTTCCGTGACTCAGGCCAGCCCAGGCTCCACGGTGCGGCCTTCCCAGACTCAAGCCCAAGCTCCCCACCTCCCCACACCGTGCCCTGGTTAGAACGTTCACATTCCAGCACTTTTCAAACAGGCTTTTAGACATGGACCTTCCTGAAGCTCATCTCTCTAGCTAGATTAATTCCTCACTGCATCTTGCTGTCTACACCACACACCCCCACGTGGCAGTCCACCTGGAGAACACTCAGCCATCTTCAGGATACAGCTAGAGTCACCTGGTGCCTCTCCTGACTTTGCCCACCCCACCAGATAAGACTGGCATCTCCCCGCTTAGGGCCCCACGACGTCCTCCATTTGTCTCCGTCACGGTGCTTTTCTCTGTCGACCTGCTGAACGCCCGCCCGCCCCTGGACTATAAATTCCTTGAGGACAAGATCCATGCCTTATTAATCTCCAGCTCTTCAAAGCCTGGCACACTCAGCAAAGGCTCTTTAAATAGCCTTGTGGGTTCCTGAAGCACTGATGATGAAGCAGAGGGTTAGGTGGCCCCAGCCTGACCGTTTCCAGAGGTCTCCAATAATCACGCTGCCCAGGACCTCTAGACCCTCCCAGGCCCCCACAGAGGCACTGCCCACTCTGCCCTGTGCCCTGGCTTAGCTGTGCAACCTCAGGCCGGCCCTGCTCAGTCTTGGGCTCCCCCGCCTGCCCTGCCAGCCAGACCCCCTCTGCACCGATTCCTCAGGGAACACTCAGTGGAGCGCATTACTTAACGGTCAATGGCTCAGACTCCCATCTCTCCTCAGGGCCCTCAGAGTCTGTTTGGAGCCCAGCCCCAATTCCAGTAAATGGAACGCGAATGGCACTTATTCCCAAGATGAATCATTTTGTTTTAATCGCTCGGCCTTTTGCGGCATGGCCGCCTGCTCTGCCTGTCACCGTCTGCTGGCAGGATGGCCTTCCAGGCCCTGCTGACCACCGAGAAGAGGAGGAGTGGGGAGGGAGCCCCAAAAAGGAGCAGTGTGCAGCAATGAGCCAAAACTAATAAAAATGACACCATCGTCCTTCTGGAACCCAAGGAAAGATTCCAAAGAGGCAGAGAGCGGCTCCCAACGTGCAGCACCCTTGGGGCCTACTCCAACGGCTAACATGGTGGAAGCACCCAGCCCTCACCTCCAGCTTCTAAGAAGAGCCTCCAGACCTGGAATTCCTCTGAGCTGGATGAGCTGGGGGACCTGGGAGATCACGGGCGGAGGAGGCTAACAGGGAAATTGTAAGACCCAGAATTAGTTCCCCAAACTCTGGTGTGAAATGGGTAACATGTTGGGAGAAGCAAATCTACACTTATTTTCCTTCCTAGGCGACAATGCCAACAGATCGTGTGGAATGGCAGCCACGTTTTTCTTCCCACCTACGGGAGGGCTCGATCTAGATCTGTCGGGGAAGAGGAGAGCTTGCCATCATTGAGAAGCTGCCAGGGTTCCAGCCTCTGCCATGGTGTGGGCCCTGGGCCCCAAGGGCTGTTGGCGCTGCCGCCTGGGGGCCAGACCGCAGGTCCTCCCCTCGGAGTGAGGAGCCCGTGGCCGCCTGGAGCTGTAGGGCGTGCTCACCCCTCCACGGTGGGATGGGCCTGCAAGCTTGCTCAAGTGCTGAGCTGGCTGGAAAGGGGCGATGTGGGGAGAGGAAGTGTTTGCAAGGGGAGCAGAAAGATTCAATGACCCAGGGGACACTGATCTCCCTTTCTGACCACCTGGCCAGTCAGGAGGCACCCGGGGTGTCTGCAGCAGACGGATGACTTAGATGACCTCTGGAGGACTCTTCCTGCCCACGGTGCTCACAAAGCACTTCGCAAAGATGACCTGGGCAGGAAACAATGGTCGCTCTCCAACTGGTAACTGAGCCTCTGGGAGAGGTTTCCTCCACCCCAGCCCAGCCGTCTCTGAAGTGTTGGTGGGGTTAGGGGCAGCACCTGTTGGTCACAACTTGAAACTCCCACTCAATGTGCCAGGCCTCCTTCGGTCCCTTTCAGCCTTCTCTCTCACCTCCCTGCTTCCTCAGCCAGGCCGCCTGCTGCCCCCTCCCCACACCTTAGCCTCCTGTGACTATGGTGTACTCTGCAGGGCAAAGCCACGAGTGGCCACGAGCGGAGTTTGCCAAGAGGCACCCGCTCCTTCCCTGCGCTCTTCTCCGCTGAGGCACCAGCTGCTGTTTCCCCGGCAGGTTACTGAGCCCGGGAGGCCCGCACGCCAGGATGCTGTGCAAGACCAGCCGGACCCCCACCTCTGCGTGTGCTCCCCCAGGACCAGCCCAAGGGCCTCCTGGGAAAGGAAGGATAGGAGGCTTAGGCGCAACCATTTTTTGAGTGTCTGCTATGCAGTAGCTCTGAGACAACTGTTTACGAGGCCAGTAGAGTCCCTGCCTCGTGGATCTCACATTCTACTGCAAAGTCAACTCTGGAAGCGTTGTTAGAGACCTTGAGAAATAGCTCCTGAGCGCCCACCAAGGAGGAACTGAAGCCTGAAGAGGGAAGGCGGGTGAGGACTCAGCCCGAACCAGCCCCGGGCCCCCGACTCCGATCAGCAGCGGGAGAGGAGAGAGTGCACACCAGCTGTGCCTCTAGCCCGGGCCCGCCCCAGAGGGCCTGCCAGGGGCAAAGGTCATCGTGCTGCTGGGAGAAGGTGAAGAGGAGCAGCCGGTTCCCCGCCCTCCCCTCTCCCCTTCCAAGCCTGTTCCACGAGTCTCCAGGGGACAGCGGGCTCCCCTGGCCTGCAGTGCTGAGGTGATGATGGTCCACTGTTCCCTTGATACACCAGCTCCAAGACAGCCCCTGGGGACGGGGATGGAAGCTCAGAGGGAACGTGGACCTGAGACAGGAGAAAGCTGTGGACGGCGAGGAGTTAACTTTACACTGCAGCCGTGTGTGTGTGTGTGTGTGTGTGTGTGTGAGTCTTTGTGACCCCATGAACTGTAGCCCACCAGGCTCCTCTGTCCATGGGACTCTCCAGGCAAGAATACTGGAGTGGGTTGCCGTTTATCCCTTCTCCAGGGGCTCTTCTCCACCCAGGGATTGAACCCACGTCTCCTGCATTGCAGGCAGATTCCTTACCGTCTGAACTACCAGGGACTGCAGCTGCCTAGGTTAAACTACAGAGATAAGGTGTGAGGAAGCTCCAAGCAGAGCGCCTGGCACACCAGCACTCAATAAACATTCATCTTTTCCCTCCCTCCCTTCCTCATCTCCACTGAACAATGCCTCCAATTCAAATGCCTTATTAATCATTCACAATATCACTGATAGTAATAAGATTCATAAAAACTCAAACTGTAGGCGCTTTGCCCCTCCCTTCTAGCTTCAGAGCATGAAACTGCGCATCCCACTCCGTAGGGAGACAAGGAGCACTACCCCTTGGAATTCTCCCATCCGCACTGAGGCTTTCCATGCAGATTGTCTCACTCTGCTGGGAGACGTCTTCAGGAAACACACGTGTCTCGTCCGCCCAGATGTGGCTGAGATGCGAATGAGCAAGGGGACCACACCAGCCCCCCGACGCTCTCCCTCCGGCTGCACGTCCAAAGCCCCACTTGGCAGGCGTCAGACAAGACACCTCTCTCTGGGCCCATCTGAGTCCCAGCACTGATCTCGGGCCCTGACCTCCTCTCTGCCCTTATCTGCTCTCCAGGCCCTGCTAATGGGCCTCTCTCACATGAATTCTTAGCACCCAAAGACATATCTGTTAATTTGGATGAAGCTTTTATGTACTACCATCAATTTTAAAGATATCAATAGCAGCAAGCTTAAACTTTTTTTTTTTAATGTGATATAACAATAAGTTCAGCTCACAAAACACACCAGCCTCCCAGAGGAATTATGAGCACTTAACAAGTTCTCTGTCGCCTCCAGTCCCAGGAAAGTAAAACAAAGTGAAGCCAACTTTTGTTGTAGGAAGTGGGGTGACAAGGGGATGGGGTGCCCTGTGCTTATCTGAGAGGGTTGGAGAGAGGAGGTAACAGCTGGAGGTGATCAGCTGGCACATCTTTTCCCCTTTTCCTCCTGGGCAGGCAGGCACACCGCGAGGAGAGGAAAGCAGGGCTGCCCCCCCACCCCAGGGGAGCCTTGGCTGCATCAGACCTGGGGGGTGCCCAGGAGAGGGGGGCGTACACCTCTTGCAGCTGCCCTGCACCGCCAGGCATCCCGGCTCTCCTCCCTGCCTCTGTCTCTCCCCACCACCTGGGCCCATTCTCCTCAGTAACAATTTACTTCTCCCCTTCTCAGCGACACTCATAAAAGCTTCCCTTTCAGAAGCTGGAGGCAGGGTGACCAAGGACAACTTGGCCCCTTCCCTCCCAGCCCTCCGTGCCCTCCTCAGCAGCCCTGGCTTCCACCCTAGGTTGGCCCCTGTGTCTCGCCACGCTGGGCACCCCCTGTCAGCCTGCTGCTCTGGCTGGCCAGCCTGCCACATGATCCGACACTTGGGCTCAGCAGACGTGATCTGTCCCTGCTTTGGCCCAGGAGCCTTCCCCCTGCAGCCCACCCTTCGCCCTTGCAGACAGGCCCTTGCACAGCATTTCTTGACTGCCACTCACCCCCCTCTGCTTTTACCCTATTTCTTTATTTCCCTTTGCAGTGTTTGGTAACTTGCTTTCAGTCAGACCAGAGGCCTCTTCTGTATGCATGAAGCCCCGTGTCTGGCGTGTCTCCCTATACAGCCAGACAGAATGATCCATTAGCAACAGCAAGCGAGTGAACTGACTGCAGAAAACCAAGGGCTGGTAAGCTGTTTCAGTAGCTCTTACTGATGCCAATGAGCTACTTTTTTGACCTGTTAAAATCCCACCTAATAGGAGCAACGGGGTCAAGCTGAGGATTGGAGACAAAAGGGTTCTGCATTTGAACTCTGATTTTGTTACTTCCAGATGTACGTGTCTGGCTAACATGCTTGGTTTCTTTAAGGGTTTCCTACTCTGATAGAGGAAAAGAGTGATTTTGCCCTCTGGTTTCCCAGACATCACAGGAGGACAGAGAGATCTTCTTCATAACATGTTTTGGAGGTTTCCTTGGAGGTTTTTGGAGGAAGAAGCTGATGAATTGGCTCCAGGCTCTCTCCATCTTCCTGTCAGCCCAGGATTCCCAGCAGGAGGCAAATTTCCTAATCAGTCAAAGCCACGCTCAACCCCCATCCCCACCCGCACCCTCCATGCCCATTAGGCTGGATACAGGGGAAAAGTAAGGAGCCCTCAGCGGGCTCCAAACTGAGGACAAGTGGCCCATGCCCCGGGACTCCCCAGTCTGAGAAGGCGGGAGAGCACAAAGGAGGCCACATTCTCCAAGCACTAACGACACGAAGACCCAGAAGCAAAAAGTAGACTATAGCAACACGTCTTCTTCCAGGGAGAAGGCACAGGGCGGTGATGGAGACAAACGCGAGGTGGGGCGGCTGGGAGTGCCCAGCCCCGCCTCCTCGCACGGCTCCGGGCACCAGCCCCAGCCTGTCTGGTTTAGATAAGAGCCCACAGATAGCATTGCCCTGGGCCACACCGTCACCTCTCCCAAGGGGACACTGAAAAATCCAGGACAACAGCCTCAGATCTCTGATCCCTGCTTTCTGAGACTACAACCTAAAGAAAACCAAGGGCTGCCTGAGGGCAAAGGGCCAGAAGCTTGTCCAGACTACTCTGCTCCTCGGGCAACCAAGGCTTCTGATGTCAGCGGCGAAGACCTGGATGGATGCTGCTGGTTGCTGGCCCAGCTTGCTGCGGGCTGGCCCCTCTGCGCCCACTCCCAAGGGCTTCAAGGGGCCGAGGACCGCTCCGCCTGCCCTGCCCTGCGGGGTGCCACAGGAGGAGCGGGGAGAGAAGCAGAGAGAAGAACGGCAAGACAGGGGGCAGGTGCCAACTGGTGGGGCCAGTCTCCCTGGAAGAGGAGAAATTCAGGAGGAAACCAGGGAAAGTCTGGTTGTAAGGAACCCTCTGCTCTGTAATAAGTCTCCCCACAGCACACAGCATCTCTAATGAGAACCTCATTAAAATGCAGGCCAGGCGAGCTTCGGTGAGTCGGTTCCTAAACATCCTTCTGTCCCGCCTGCAGACGGTAAGGCAGGGTTCCCCTCCCCTCTACCCACCCTGCCCCCCCCCGCCCCGATTCCACTGGGGCCGGGGCCTCTCCGCAGCCATTCTGAGGCATCAGAGGGCAAAACGATGCAACTGGGCTTGGCCAGCGCCGAGGCCCCAGATCTTGGAGGGGTGGATGGGGCCTCAGGTCTCAAAAGAGAAAATGTCAGTAGGACCAAAAGGGGCCATCAATAAGAACAGTAGGAGTGTGGCCCTGGGTCCCATGTAGACACATACACAGATGCTCCCATTTACACAGGTTTTTTTTTAATGTCTTTTTCGGATATACACATAGACTCACAAAGCAGAGATGTTCACTTATCCTGAGGTACCTTTCCTCCTTCCCTCACCCACATACTAGAAAGTCAAATGAACTCACTGACCTTCTAACCCCCGGCCCCCCCACTCCCCCCTCCTATAGGGTGGGCTTCTCCCAAACAGCAGTCTTGGGGGCCTGGGGCTAGGGGAGGAACTGGACCGTCCGAAGTTTTTTCCAGAGGGGGTGGCACCAGCCGTCCGAGCACCTGCGCGTCCCGCAGACTGACAGCCTGATTTGGCCCAGCTGGACCTGACCCAGCTGCTCTGGGAAGCCCTGTCTTCCCACTGTTCCGTCCCTGCCGATCTAATTTCATTATGACGGCTCTTGGCTCCAACCTGTAAAACTGAACGCGCAGCCCTGGAACACAACTCAACCTGGGCACCCTCACCTACCCTCAGGAGCACCCCTTCTGGGTGAGAGGACCCAGGCCACTATTCTCTATCTGGGTGTCCCCCCGGCCCAGTACCTATTTTCAGTCCCTGCACTCATACTCACCTCCTCCAAGAAGTCTTCTCTGATTACATTTGTTTTGTTCTAAACGGCACAGCTTCTCAGCGCTCAGGAAGAAAATTGCTTTCTATTTATCGCTTGTTGTCTGAGCGTGCATCAGGCCTGACTCATGAGAGTGCTGACTCTTCCATTAGATGAGAGCTTCTGATCCTGCAAACAATCCTTGTCCACTCCCTCCAGAGCCCTGCAGAATCCTGACCTGGGAGGAGTCCGTTGCCTGGACAACGCAATTTTCAAGGCCTGGCTGTTGGTTTGCCGAAGACCCTACTGGATAGCGAGGCCCTTGGAAAGCAGGGGCGATAACAAGGGGTTGGAGCCATTCGGGTTCCAAGAGTTAAGAGGTTTCCCCAGGAGTGACTAAGTATCCGGTGCAGCCTTTGTGGAGAGCGGCTCCCTGTTTGCTTTGTGAACCGAGAGATGTGTCTCACCCACTGATTGAAGGAGAGTCATCCTATTCCTTGAATAGAGGAACGTGGAGCAGCAAGGCAAGAAGTACAGCCCTGGAGGGTCGGAATCAGAAAGGGGAAAGGAGGAGGTAAAGGAGGATGGGAGGGGGTGGACTGGAAGATAGTAAGAATAAAGTGGTTTGGGGGGAAGGAAAGGAGCAGAGACACAGAAAGGGGAGAAAGAAAACCTGACCCAAAAGGTGGAAAAGGGAGTCATGAAGGAAGCAAAAGCAAGGCAACACAGAAACACAGGCTAAGACACAGATACAGAAGTCTCTCCACCAGGAGCTTCAGGAAGGTTCTCAAGCACTGAAACATTCCAAGTCAACTGTACTTCAATGAAATATATATATTAAAAAGAGAGAGAGAAGGTTCTCAGGAACTGAAGTGTTCAAGGTAGGGGCTGGGGATTTTAGGATTTTAGCCTCTATTATGGACCAGCTACATTCTGTGCATTAGACTGTGTAACACCCCACGAGGTGAGCACTCTCACTGCCTGTTTACAGCTCAGGGGACCCCGGAGTAAAGAAGTGAAGCAACACCCCTGGTCACATAGCTGATACACAGCAGGGTTCAGGTTCAAGTCCAGGTCTGACTCCAAAGCTTGTGACTTTTGTGCCATCCTTCCCCGGCTCTGAAAGCACTCTCCCTGGGCTGACTTTCTCCCAGCATTTCAGCAAGCCCTAATGAAGTGCCTTCTGAGTGCCCGGCACCATCATAGGAGGGGTCTCTGCCCCCACAGAGTCTACAGTCTGACGGGATTCCTCTGATGTTTGATGGCTTGTTCCTGTATATCCAGGTTGACAGAACCCCCCACTAAAGTGCAAATGACTGTCCCACTGCTCCAAGGTCATGCCCGTGACTGACAGGACAGGAAGGAGTTTCAACCTCTTTCTTAGTCACCAAATTTGGATCCATCAACTCTAGATAGAGTTTTTGTAAGAAAATCCCCCTGAGACTTCTCCAAGTCCCTGGTCCTTCATAAGGGCATTTGTCTTGGGAAGGTGGGAATAAAAGGAAAAGAGGGCAGTTGAACAACTGTCTGGTCTCTGCTTCTCTGCCAGATCCACTTTCCCCCAAAGTCTCTTCCCCCTGACTGCTCAGAGAGTGGGGCCCCTGGGGGCAGGGGCACCGGGGATGATGCCAGCAGAGAGGAAGGATCGGGGAGGGACTTACAAAGCACTGCAGCGCTGCTGCCCGGGGCCCAGAGGCAGGCTCTCCCGCCCCACAGAGGCAGGGCTTTCAGAGAAGGAGCAGCTTCGTCTGACCAACTGGAGGAAGGGCAGGAAGCAGGATGCACCTGGGTTATGCTGGGGGCTTGCGAATTCCTTCTCTAGAGCTGTAAACTTAGACAGAAACACCACCAGTGTCCAGCGCATTGCTGAAGTTTCGCCTGGAGGCTGGAGGAAGAGTTCCGTGCACTCTCGAGGTCACTAAACAAAACTGTGTTCCAAGCTATTCAGACACAGAGAAAGACACCAAGAGCAAGATCCGGAATGGCGCTAAGAATGCCCCACAGGTCCCCTTGCTCTCTCTGCTGACATGCTCCTCGTTCACCCGGGGTGAGCACTCCTCTGAGTTCCGTGTGTACCACCCTGCAAGGTGTCCCCCTATGAGTCCTGCCTCTCCTACAGGGAGAAGGCCGAGAGGGCCTCGGCCAGCCTTCAGCCCGGGCGCCCTGTCCTCCAGGGCTGACTGATGGGGCTCCCCCGCCTGGCCTCGCTTTCCCCTTCCCAGATGGCTGAGCAGACAATCAATATTGATGTGAATCTCCCAGTCAGGCCTGCCGGACAGAGAGGCCCAGCAGACAGAGGCAGAGCTGCCCTCCCCAGCCCGGGCGGGCTTTAACTCAGACACAAAGCAGGTGACCCAGGTGCCTGGTGGCTCTGGCTGGACTGAGGTCATCGTGAGCCAGGAGCCAACCAGGCCCCGCTGCTCCACTGGCCAGATCTGACGTGTGCCTCTGCCAGACGTTTACCGCTCCCGCTCACTCTGCTGCTTGGCAGCGTGAGGTGCCCGGGTGAGGCTGAGGGGAGAATAATAAGCAGTTTCCTCCTCCCTGCAGAGCGAGGAGGCAGCACAGCTGCAGGGCTGACAGTTTGGGAGAGGGACCCGTGTTGCCCCAGGGCCCCAGTCCACCCCCAGCAGCCTGCTCCTCTCCAGCTCACTGCACATCACTCTCCTGAAGGGACACGCCGCGCCACAGGGTCCTGCACGGCTCACCCCGCCTCCTCTCGCCATGGCCTCCTGGTGCTGGTCCAGCTGACCAGGCTCCCGCCTGCTCAGGAAGCCCTTTCTTAGCGGACGCCCCCTGGCCTTGAGCACTTTTGCCCCATGTCCATCCAGTTCTTGCACAATCAGTTGGCACAATGGTAAAAATTTCTCTTATGAAAATGCAGCCTTATGTGCCTTGAATGATCTTCCCTGCCATACTATAAGCATCTAGAAAACAGGGGCCAGGGCTGACCCATCCTGGGCACCCTTCATAGCCATTTTCATAAGTGGCTCGGTAAGTGTTTGTTGAATGACCGAATGATCTCTGCCCCACATCTGCCTGAGTGTTTCTCAAGGATGGGACTACCCGGGTCTCAGAACCTCCCAGGAGAACCAGTAAAGGGATACCCACTCCTGATTGTTGAGTGAGTGGAGAAAAGCCCCAGAACAGTCTCTTCAGCCAGTCCACTCACCCCCTCTTCTCTACCCAGCGCTCACCTGCCCACACACAAGCCCCTCCCCAGCAGCAGGAGCAGAACTGGCACGGCCTCATCGTGCTCCTTTGAAACCCTTGCTGATACTGTTTAGGTCTGACCTGACTTGAGGCCCATTCCCCAGCCTCCGCAGCTGTCTATATCACAACCATCCTGAGAAAAAGCCAGCACGCTTCAGGCAGCTTTCCTGCTCCTACACTAACACAGTGCTCTCACCACGTATTTGACAGGACGCAGTGGTTTTGCCACATATTTGATCATCACAGGACACATCCCCATTCTACAGAGAAGGAAACTGAGGCTTAGGGAGTTGCACTGAAGGACCTGTAGCTCAGTTTAGACTGAGACCCTCTGACTCCAGCCTGCCACCTCTCCTGACAGCCTTCTGCCTCGCCTCGCCTCATAGGGACTCAACAAAGTACAGCCTCCCGAGAAGCATAGCCTTTGGGCTGGAGAGGAAATCTTTGAGGACAACTGAACGCTCCTTGCAAAAAAGAAGACAGAGAGAACCTTCAGGTCAGAGCAGCAGGGCTGGGATTGCCCTCAGGGTTTCTGGCCAAGCAGAGTTTCTTTGTGGGGCCCAGCAGTTTCAGGCAAGAGGGCACATGGATTTGCCAGGGATGCCCTGAGTCAGAAAGGCATCAAGAATCAGTGAGTGTTCCTGACCAGCCGTGAGCAGCGCCCGGGTGCCCCTTCTCTTGGCTTCCCCAGGGCCCACGGTGGGCACGGCTGCAGCTGTCTGAGCACTCAGCACAGACGAGGACCGTCCTCCACGTGCGGAGGGAGAGTCCCTGGTTACACACGTGTCCACTGGGGTTCAACAAGGTGGCGTGACTTGTCTGACGACTTGGACCTTAAAAGTGTCAGCATGCAGATTTAAAATCCAGGTTTTTCTAAAGCCAGTATCAACGACCTCTCCAAAAGTACTATCATTTCTTCCAGAAACTGTCATCTCCACTTTCCTGTTCAGTAAGACGCGCATCACCTAGACCAGGACATTTATTTTTATTTCTTTATTTGTAGCAGGGAATACATTGAAAAAGTCCAAAACACACATGTTACAAAAGAATATACCGTGAAAAATATACCATCCACTGTTGATCCCCAAACATGTTACTCTTCCTAGAAGCAACCAGTTACTGTTTTCTCTATCTCCTTCCATGTACATATTGTGCAAAACATTAATTTTGTATAAATATTCTCCCCCCATCCTTTTTAAACAATGGCAGTATATTAAATACATTGCTCTGTGCTTGTATTTTTTTTCCACTAAACAGTGTGTCCTTGAAATTATTCCATATCTATACATAAAGTGTTCTCCACTTCTCTTGATGGTTGCAGAATATTCCATTGTCTGCAAATCCGTTTAACCAGTCCCCTCTGATGGACACTAGGTCATTTCTAATCCTTTGCTATGAAAAAGGGTGCTACCGTGAACAACTCTGTATACAAGGTCACTGTGCTCACGCGCAAGGACATCTGTAAGAAAAATTCCTAGACATGAAACTGCTGAGTAAGCAAGCTCTGAAATTAAACATTACCGATGGGAAGCAAAACAGAAAGAGCAGGAGGAGACTGAGATCTTTCAACCTGGCTCCGTGGCTTACCAGCTGTGCGTCCTCCAGCAAGCTATGAGACCTTACTAATCCTTGGTTTCCAAGTCTGTTAAAACATTTGCCTCCTTATGGTGTACCCTGTGAGGTGCCAAGTAGAAGGCAATGGACGTGAAGTGCCTGGCACAAAGCCTGACTCACAGAGGTGAGGAGGCGATGGAGCAATGACCGTCCCCGCTCCACAGCGGGAATGGCCCCAGGCCCCTTCCTGGGAAAGAGCTTCTTCCAGTGCCCTGCCCTGTCGCCTTCTCTTTCCCTCCCCCCTCCGGATTCCTGGTGCTCCCATTGCCTCTGGGCGCCACCTGCCTGGCATGGCAACTCTTTGTTTTGTTCACTGTGCCTCTTGCCCACCAGATGATCAGCTCCTAGAGAACAGGGAGCCTCTTGCTCTTTCTCAAACACCCCCTCCACCTGTCAGAAGTCCTGGCACACAACAGAAGCTCAGTGAAGGTCCACTGAACTGAAATCAGCTCTAGAAAACACTCCTCACGGTGTTCTAAGCTCCTAGGTTCTTGGTACTTTAGCAAAGAGAGAGAGGTGTCACCCTCGGCCACCAGGCTGAAGAGGCAGCCAGCCTCCCTCTACCATCCGCTGAGGACTGGTCATCAGGAAAGGTTTTACCGAATGTGCCATCTTTAAAACCCCCTGCTTCTGCACCTCCCATCTCCCACGACACCCCCCCCCCCCACCCAGACCCTGGTATAAAGCATTCAGACAGCCCCCCTCTGGGGAGGAGTGGAGGATCCTCCCTGGCCCCTGTCCGTCCCTTCCCAGGCATGTCCTGGGTTGGACCGTATGCCACTGGGGATCTCAGCGCTAGGGCCCGTTGCCCAGGGAGCACAGGGAGGCGGGAGGAAATGATTTCAGCTTCTCTCTGGAGCATAAAGGCTTTGTTAATTGCTGTCAGGGCAGCTCCTTGGGAATGGATTATTGATAGCAATTGAAATGAAAGAATGGGGAAGAAAAAAAAAAAACAGCAGACCCTCCTTTGCTGGCTCCTGCCCTCCCGAGTGGGTCATCCCCCTGCCCCTTCCCTGAGGCGGACACCCCGCTCCACAGCCCTCCGGCCCCTTCTCCAGCCGCCCCCCACCTGCCCCCTGCCCGCCTTTCCCTCCTGCTGCTCCTGACTTTCCGCCTGTCTCCCTGCCTCACAGCAGCCGGGTGCCCTGTCTCTTCCCTCAGCCTGTCTCCAGGCCCTGCACCCGCACCTCTTGCTGCTTTCCACGCTGTGGACCCCTGGCCCGCGCTTTTTCCTAAGTGCCTGCCGCTCGGTTGCTGCTTTTGTCTCTCCCTCCCTTCCCCTCTCCAGCCCTCCAACCTCCGCATCCGCACCTCTGTTAGCTCCCCAGCCTCTTCCTTAGCTGCTCGGGCTCCCTTTGTTGGAGTCTTGCACCCCCAGTCATTCTCTCCAACAAGGAGAAAGACGGAGTAATAGCGTGGTGTCTCCTGGCCCCCAAACCTTAGAAAAACGTGACTTCCATCCTCCTGTTGTGCCGAGGCCTCTACCCGCTGCCCAGACTCCCAACCTTTAGCCTTTGGTTTGCGCCCGCTGGTCCAGTGAACGTCCGTCCATCCCGCAGGCTGTGTTTGGGCCAACACTAGCAGAGCCCGATGAGCTCTTCGCCTCGGGGTGCCGAGGTGGAAACCCCAGTGCCCCTTCCGTTACTCACTTGAGTGTTTTTTACCCTCTGCCCATGGCGGGGTCTCCGTGCACCAGGGCTCAATAGCAGCTCTCTGCTTTAACTGGAAGCTGCCCCACTTCCGGTCTGGGCTGGACCCTGGCTTCCAGCGAGGGTCTCCTGTGCCTTTAAGAAGGCAGATGCCGGTGGGCCCCCCAGCTCCTCCCCCCACCCAGCTTGGAGCAAGGATGGATATTCCCACGGTGCCCCCTTCAAAGGGGCTCATAAATAATGGCTGATCTTCCCACAGGGGACGGGAACTGTTCTGCTCTTGTAGAGCCTGGGGAAAGCGTGACAAGGCTAATTTATCTCTCTCCTCCTGTGCTCACACAGCAGTGGGGGACAGGCCACTTTTCCTCTCTCTCCTTGCCCAGTCTCTCCTCCCAGGATCTGTACAGGAAAGGGCAGGGATGAGAAAGGAGAGCTCTGGGCTTCTGGGTCCCTGAGGTGGATGCCCGCCCTCCACCATCGCCCCAAACAAACCACAGAGCAGCTTCAGAGCCAACAGCCGCCCTTCCCAGACCCCACCCATGTCTCACCCCACGGAGCCCCGGCCCACCTCACAGCCCACGGGCGGGAGCACTCGTGAAAGCAGCATGGTTGCACGTGACGTTCACATGGTGCAGCTTTTACAGCCAAGAGCAGTGGATTCGCCAGACCTCTGAGACCATCCCCTCTCCGTGCTTCAGCAGCCCCTCTAGCCCTGGAGGACTCCCCAGGCGGGGCCGTCCTCATCCCACCAGCCTAGCCGCTCACAGGCAGCCTCAGCCCAGCTGGCCTGCCCCCGACTCACTCCGCATCGGGCCTTCCAGGCTGCTGCTTCGACCCACATCTTACGTCCATGGCCTTGGCCAGTGAGGGGCCTGAAGCTATGGAAGCAGATTTCTCCTCTGTGTCTTTGAAACTGCTCTCTTTCACTGTGTTATACCACAGTCCCACCCATTTAGAAGGCCACCATCACCAAGAAGCACTGCCCTACCCCCAGCCAAGGCCGAAGGCAGGCTGGCTGGGACGCTAGTGCTGCCTTGGGGTTAGGGTAACACCAGGCCTGGCTCCCAGTGAAGATGTGGGGAGGGAGTCTGTGGTCTGGAGTGGTTGCTCGCTGTGTTGGTCATCACTGCAGCAGGTAATCAATTAGCAAGGGCTTTTAGGAGGTGGCCAGACCCCACACTGGGCCTCATCCCAGCCTATCTGCACTCCAGGCAACCTCTGTCGTGCCCCAGCGCTGCCTCCACCAAGCCGGCACACTTTCCCAGCATCGGAACGCTGCTGAGGTTTCTTCCATTCCCAGAGACTGAGGGATCTGTCTCTCCAGCTCTCCCCTTCTCACCTCTCTCCCTGCAGCTCTTTTCTGCGTCTCTTCATATTACCCGCATCTCTCCATTTCCTTTCTGCCCCTCCCTCTCTGTCTCTCAGACTCTGCTGCCTCTTTTCTTCCTCCTCCCTTCCTTCCCTCCTCCCATTCTCCTCCAGGCTTCATCCCTCCCACTCCTTAGCTCCCCCCACCCCAAATCTCTGCCGCCTTCCCTCTAGCGACTATGTTCAGCTCAAAGGTCGGGATCTCCTAAAGGCGCCTTCAGCGCTGGTGGTTAGTCTTGAAGTCTCTGTCAGTGTCTCCGAAAGAGGCTCGGCTGGGGTGAGTTTATAAGTGAGCTGTTTCCTCTCCTTCCCACACTAGGTCCTGTACCAAGCGGGCAGCGAAAAGGCCTCCCAGCACACTGAAGCATCCTCCCAGAGGCAGAACCTCTAAAGGTAAGCTCTTTAGGGGAGAAGGAAACTGCAGGTTAATTCAGAGAGACTCTGCCGTGGGTCAGGTCTTCCAGGAGCCTGAGGCTAGAGCTGCTTCCAACCACCAAGCCAGCAGTAACATGACCTGAGGTGGGGAGGCTCACACATCAATCACGGACACGCAGCCAGACCCTACTGGGCATGAACATCCGCCCGTCCGCTTCCCGAGCTTCAGGGGATGACTTGGAGTGAGAGGCAGTGACAGCATTATCATGCCCCCTCTGCAGATGTGGAAATCAAGGTCACAGCTAATTGCTTCGTTCGTTCCTCGCTCCATCAGTTCTTTACTGAGTGCCTACTACCTACAGATGCTGTGTTAAATACTAGGCATCATCAACGATAGCTAGAACTGGAACCCAGGGTCAGGAGACACAGGCCCGGGACTTCTCTGTGATGAGACCACAGTGCAGCCTTCAGGCCAGAGTTACTGGTTCAGCTTGGGAAGTGGTGGTTGAGCCTGAGCAGTGAGCAAAGGCCCAGCCCTCTATGGACCATCCGCAGCCCTTTGGCCTTTCCCCTGCCTGGCCTGAGAGGGGCCCACTGCAGTGTTTCTCTGACAGAAACGCAGAGAACAAGACCCTGCACCAGCAGAGCTCTTGGCTTCTCGGACCCTTGCAGGCTCCTCACCTCTCTGAGCCCAACCACAAACGCCAGATGGATCACCTCACGGGAAACCGGGCAGGAAGCAATCGTAATTTAGTCCAGAGCAGGGCGTCAGCAAATGAGAGGAGGTGGGGAGATTCCATTCCATCTATTCTTCCACTCTTCTGGACAAAGCACATTACTTCTCAGCTTCTCCCTTAATGCTGCCCCTATTTTTCCTCCTTGGCTGGAAGAGTTGCTGTCATTTATAGCATGATATTACGTAGATGGGTGAAAGGACAGAGGAGCAGGGAGAGCTGTTCAGAACTTGTGAGGAGGACCGTGTGGTGTGTGGCTCAGTAGATGTACCGTTTTCCGAAGTCTCATCCGCCCATCCATCCACTCAGCCTAATTCACTGGGAACCTAACAGAAAAATGCTGACTTGTCCATTTTTGCTCTTTCTCTGGCTTCTTTCTCTTCACAAGATCTGTGGATAAGAAGGGGGAGACTTTTCAGAGGTCATTTCTTCCAATCATCAGCCTCTAGGAAGAGTCAGGCTCACTCCCCAAGCGGATAGACTGATTTCCCCTGGTACTCACACCTACAATGAACAGTCTTTTCTGCCCAGAAGCATTTTATTATGTTGAACCTGAAGGCCTCCAGAACCATCTACACTGTGTTCACTGCCCTGCCTCCTCTGAGTCTTCTGTTTGTCCTCTTTGATGCCCTGTTTTTCTTTCTTCCCCCCCCCCCCCCCTTATTCTCATGGCTCTGGGACAGAGCTGCGGACTTCAAGTCAGAAAACCTCATTTTGAACTCCAGCTCTGTCATTCACAGTGGAATGAGCAAAGCCCTCGATTCTCTGAGCTTCGGTTTCTTCCTCTGTGAAATGAGTATAATAATACCTTGTTACTGTGAGGATCAAATGAGATAATGAATGGCAAGCAGGTTTGCAAACCATAAACCGCCATACCGGAAGGCTTACCATTAATTTCACCCGTTTGTTCAACACCACGGAGAGAAGAGGTGGGGAGCCAGCAAGACTTCAGGTCAAAGCTGAGTACCGCACACCTGAATCATAACTCTGCCTCTGGCTCCACAGGCGACCGTGGGAAAGTCACATAAGCTCTGAGCCTTGGCTTCCCCGACAGTAAAGGAGCAGTCACTGGACCCATTCGCCTCCCCCAGCTGAGGAGGTGAGTTGCTCATAAACAGTGTTGTTCATTGTCTATGTCAGAGACACTTCTGAGCTCACCACTCCAATTGTGATTTACTGAGCATACATGATGCCGTCTCCTGGGCTAGATAATAGAAGTTGCAAAGGTCTAGGCCTTGCCCAGGAAGAGCAGCCAGCCCGGCCCAGCCCTGCCAAGGAGCAGACCAAGGCGCCTTCTCAGCTCACACATGCCTCTGCCCCTGGATGAACCGACCTGAGCAGAAGTGACCACCGAGTCTCACCCCTGGCACCGGCCACCAAGAGCCAGCGAGACCCTAGCTGATCAGAAAGAAGGAAAGGTTTCCCCATCATGTCGGGGTCCTCAGCTCTTCAGAGCTGCTCCTCTCCTTCTCAGTATCCCGTCTGCTTCTGCTGTCCCTCTGGAGGTATCTCACAGCGACTCCGTGGCAGAAGCCTCCTAACCTGTCCTCACAGCTTTGGCCTCACTTCTCTCCCACCCATCCCACTCACTGCTGTCGGATTAACCTTCCTAAAATGCTCCTGTAGCCTCTTGGTTTCCTGCTGGGCACCCTCAGTGATTCCCCATTGCCTACAGGATAAAACTCAAGCTGGATGAGGTCTGACACGAAGGATAAATAGCTTCAGAATCAAGAGAAACCTGGTTCGACCTTTGGTGGACTTCTCTGCAGCTTCCTTGAACGTCAGTTTTCTCAACTGCAAAATGAAGCCAATAGTGCCGATAATCTACCACTATAATTCAGCTTTAAAATACATGGAAGGCACAGCGCCTAGCCCGCGGAATTCACTTAGCTTGCATTAGCCCCCTCTGACTGCCTCCCTATTACTTCCCTCCACATCCCGCTACAAGAAGCACCTTCCCTGGGGGCTCAGATGGTAAAGAATCTGCCTGCAGTGCAGGAGACCTGGGCTCCATCCCTAGGTTGGGAAGATCTCCCGGAGGAGGGCATGGCAACCCACTCCAGTGTTCTTGCCTGGAAAACCCCCATGGACAGAGGAGCCTGGCGGGCTATAGTCTGTGGGGTCACAAAGAGTCGGACACGACTGAGCGACTAAGCACAGAACACCCTGGGCGTCCTGCGAGATAGACACTGACAACCAATATATCACGTTTACAAGGGCCAAAGAAGGACAGAGTCTGCTCCAAGGGCTGTCAGCCTGGGGAGCTCACCTGAGATGAGAACGCCTGTGCTTGATTAAAAAAAAAAAGCTTCTTTACGTAACTGAGCGTATTACTTAAATGGCTTTGGCTCAGCCCTTGGGAAACCTGGTCCTCGTTCTTTCAAAGAAGAAACTTAAACCAAAAACCAAAACAAACAAACAAACAAAAAAACCAGGCAGCGTTAGCTGCAGAGTTCCTGCTCCAGCGACCAAGAGGCCTGAGGAGCGCACTGAAGTGGGGCCACGAGGTGTGGCCCCATCAGGATGACTTCACTCACCGAGTTATCAAAAACCACAGGGTCTGCCAAGAAAGAGGGTGAGTCACCAGGACCCACAGGAAGGAGGACCAGGGGTGGGGTGGGCAGCAGGATATGGTGAGACAAGTTAAGAATTCTGAGGACACACAGCTTCATTTCCTGACATAGCTTTGGGGTCTTCAACTCTCTGAGCGTCAGCTTCCTCATCTTTAAAACTCAGGGGTAATCTAGATGCTGATTGCACAGCATTGTTTTAGGGATTAAATGAGTTGATGCATATAAAAGACTTTATCAATAAATGTTACTTACTTTGACAAATGAGTTCTTAGTTTTCCCCAAAGTTAGAGAAAGTGTCACATTCTCTCATCTTCCACTGCCCCTGATAAGAACCTCTGGCTTCAATTAGGCCGACCTCAACTTAATATCGGAGAAAGTGATGGCACTCCACTCCAGTACTCTTGCCTGGAAAATCCCATGGACGGAGGAGCCTGGTGGGCTGCAGTCCAGGGGGTCACACAGAGTCAGACACGACTGAGTGACTTCACTTTCACTTTTCACTTCCATGCATTGGAGAAGGAAATGGCAACCCACTCCAGTGTTCTTGCCTGGAGAATCCCAGGGACGGGGGAGCCTGGTGGGCTGCCGTCTGTGGGGTCGTGCAGAGTCGGACACGACTGAAGTGACTTAGCAGCAGCAACTTCAATATTCTTCAGGAGGATGATTTCCCCAAAGTTCAGGCCTCCCTGAGTTCCAGCTACTTGCTGTAATTTCAGACCCACTGGGTTCATATCCTCCAAAGCTTCAAGACCTGCATCAACCCAGACAGATGTCCTCTAACAGTCAGAGCGTCAGGCATCGCACCATCCTCGGAATACCGTCAGCACTTCCCTTCTGATTCAAGCAACAACAAATCACAGACCATTCCAGACACTCTGTGTCATTCACATCTCATTTTATTATGTGTGCATGCATGCTCAGTAACTCAGTCATGTTCTGTTCGGTGTGACCCCGTGGATTGCAGCCCACCAGGCTCCTCTGTCCATGGAATCTTATTATGCTGTTGGGTAACTTTCATAGGTTTTTCCAGTAGTCATGTATGGATGTGAGAGTTGGACTATAAAGAAAGCTGAGTGCCGAAGAACTGATGCTTTTGAACTGTGGTGTTGGAGAAGACTCTTGAGAGTCCCTTGGACTGCAAGGACATCCAACCAGTCCATTCTGAAGGAAATCAGTCCTGAATATTCATTGGAAGGACTAATGCTGAAGCTGAAACTCCAACACTTTGGCCACCTGATGCAAAGAACTGACTCATTTGAAAAGACCCTGATGCTGGGAAAGATTGAAGGCAGGAAGAGAAGGGGATGACAGAGGATGAGATGGTTGGATGGCATCACCAACTTGATGGACATGAGTTTTGGTGGACTCTGGGAGTTGGTGATGGACAGGGAAGCCTGGCATGCTGCAGTCGCAAAGAGTCAGACATGTCTGAGCAACTGAACTGAACTGACTGAATTTTCATAGGCATAAGTTTTTATAGTCAACTACACCATAGACTTTCTGTAACTCCTCATGCAGCTATAACAAAATTAGGCACAGACTTTATGCTAAAGCTGCTTTGAATGAGCAAATGAGCTGAGCTTAGCTGGAGCATTAGGCTAATGAGATCAGGGCTTAGGGTCCAGGCTATAGATGGCTGAGTCCAGGCCACCCCGGCTGACCGTGCTGCTGGTCAAGCAAAGATGGGACAAATGAGTGTGGGCGCAGCAACCACTAGCACAAGCAGAACAAAGGTGCCTGCCCTGCAGAGGGGCTCAGAGCCCGCTTCTCCTTACTGCTTTCCGTCTTGCTGATCTAGTTCAAGGTGACTGGGACCGTGAGAGAGAGGAAATAACCAGATGGAACCAGGCTGAGATGGAAATGCAGATGCTGCTGCACAAACTGGGCCTGGAGAAAACCTCAGGCAGCCTGGGACCAAAAGAACAGGGGCCCATGTGAAAACAGATGGCGCTGGGTGTCCAATCAGCCTAATAGGGAACAGCAGTGGGCAGTGAGGGGGGACCTTTACCTGGAGTGCTGGCCAGTGAGGGTGCTGGCCATTGGGAGATCAGCTCAAATACAGAAAGAACCCGGCCAAGGTAGCACCCAAGCTTGGGGCAGTACCTGTGGACTAAGCCACAGCCAAGCTGGAGACAGAAGGACACTGGTTCCCTGTCGGATTGGAAAGAGCTCCCGGGAGCCTGTTGGGCATGGCTCCCTCATTAGTCCTTGGCTGGAAGTTTCTTCAGCTTCCCTCCCTCAGGCATTTCCAGCTAGGATGCTCTTCCTTTTATCTCAGCACAGGCCAGAGGGGACGAATATTGTGCAGATAATTAATACAAGCCCTACTTCTCTCAATGGTAATTCAGAAACTGAATCTAGCCGGGAACAGGAGCCAGGGGGACAGAGGAGTGGAGCAGACAGAGGCGCGCCTGACAAGTCCATCTGCAGCACCCCAAGGAGAGCTGTTGGTCTGATGCGCTAGAGCAGTATTTTGTACATAGAGAAATCCCCTAATAGGCTGATGTGTCCAAAATGTGAGCTTTAGATTTGATACCCGATGCTTACTCCTTGGAAGAAAAGTTATGAGCAACCTAGATAGTATATTCAAAAGCAGAGACATTACTTTGCCGACTAAGGTCCATCTAGTCAAGGCTATGATTTTTCCTGTGGTCATGTATGGATGTGAGAGTTGGAATGTGAAGAAGGCTGAGCGCCGAAGAATTGATGCTTTTGAACTGTGGTGTTGGAGAAGACTCTTGAGGGTCCCTTGGACTGCAAGGAGATCCAGCCAGTCCATTCTGAAGGAGGTCAACCCTGGGATTTCTTTGGAAGGAATGATGCTAAAGCTGAAGCTCCAGTACTTTGGGCACCTCATGTGAAGAGATGACTCATTGGAAAAGACTCTGATGCTGGGAGGGATTGGGGACAGGAGGAGAAGGGGATGACAGAGGATGAGATGGCTGGATGGCATCACTGACTCGATGGACGTGAGTCTGAGTGAACTCCGGGAGATGGTGATGGACAGGGAGGCCTGGCATGCTGCGATTCATGGGGTCGCAAAGAGTCAGACATGACTGAGCGACTGAACTGAACTGAACCACAAATTTTCAGGTCCCTTTGCTCTGGTGGGTAAAATCACCCCCAGCTGACTCTCAACAGCAGGGTCTTGGACAGAAAAGGATAGAAACAAGACCTCCGCGTATTGTGGAGTTTTGAAGCGAAGAGGACAGTGATCTCAGTATCAGGAGTTAGAAGGTGCAGGGTGGACATCTCAGGAGGCTGTGTAATTGCCCACCAAGGGCCCTCTGCTCCTCGCCCGAGCTTAGTGGCCTGCCATCCTGAGGGCTGTTTCTGCAACTCCGTGCAGCAGGAGCCACCCTGAACTGAGGGCTCTCCTTCTGTGTCCCCCATGGCCTCACCTGCCCCACCAGGACAATGCTGTCTGGAGATTTGCTCGTTCCTCCATCATCTACACACACTAACATGCTTATCCTGATGAAATCCGGTTAGACCAAACTCTGTGGTAACCCAAAAGGGGAAAGGAAGTAAGAAAAGGCCAATGTATAGCAGGAGATGTAGGAGGGAGAAGAATTTGCTCCTGTTCCCTCAGGCCAGGAGAAAAAGGCAACTTTTTTTTTTTGTAAATGATATGGGCCTCAATCCAACATTAGTCTGGACTGTGTCCACTGCAATGAAAAGAAACCTAACTAAACCTGGCCTGAGCAAAATCCATGAGTATATCAGGCCTGGCTGCCTACAGAAATCTCACGGTCAGGACTGGTTCCTCTGCCACTTGCAGCTGGACTTTCAACTCTGGCTTTCCAGGAGGCATTGCCAAGATGGCCCCACATATCAAGGTGTTAACACTACTTGTGTGAATTCTACTGGAAGGGATTTTGACCAAAGTTCCAGAATTGAGATTCATCCCCTGGTTTGAAGTCAGGAGTAGGGCCAATTCTTCCCAAACTGCAAGATTTTAGCAAGAGGAAGCAGTAACTTTTTTTTTAAATTGTATTTTATTTTTAATTGGAGGATAATTGCACTACAGTATTGTGACGGTTCCTTCAGCAGTGAATTTTCAAAGAAAAAATAAAAAAATCCAAGTGCCACCACTCAGGGAATCAGCTGGGGGTTGATTTTACCCACCAGAGCAAAGGGACCTGAAATTTTGCAGGTGTACGTATCAAATCTGAAGCTCACATTTTGGACACATCACCCTATTAGGGGATTTCTGTGCACACAAGGGCCCTAGATCCTGGAGTAAACAGCTGCTGCTATCAGCAGCAGACAAAGATGCCAATGACCACTACAGACCCTATCTTCAATCAGTGGGTCAAGTTTCTTAATATGAAGACATCCAATGTAACTACTAAAGCGTTTGTCAGGGCTGTGGAGGTGCTCCGCAGAAAGAGCGAGGCAGCGGAACTTCCCTCAGCAAAGCCAAGGGGTGCCGAGGAGAGGTGAGCCTGCTGTCCGCCAACCCAGCCCCTCAGCGAGCAAGAAACAAGCACAGACAACAAGAGTTCCATCTAAGCAGTTCCACTTTATAGCCACAAACTCTTGGTTTATATAGGCAAGCAAGGGGGTTTTTGCGAGGGTTGCACCAATCACGTTAAAGGTCAAATCTTAATATACCATAGTTGCACCAATCACGTTAAAGGTCAAGTCATCATGCGCTTCATTGTAACAGGAGTCTATGGCGATCACGCGCTGTCCACCTGCACGGAAATCAAGAGAGCCAATCAAAAGTTTTAACAACTTAGGCCGCACCCTCATCTCTTCCGCCAGGCGCCATCTTAGTTTCCATTTCACAAAGCTAACCCATCTCTAAGGTTTCCCATTTAGGGCCCCACAAGGGCTAGGTGAAGCGTTTACACAAGTAGGTGCCATGAGGAACTGCTGACAAACTCCTGGCCCCTCAAGAGCCAGAGTCAGTCTTATCCACCTTTGTTTCTTCAATCTTAAACCGGAACATTTGACTGCCTCCAGGGCATTTTAAAAGACTGTGAGTTTAAGAAAAGTCAATATTTAGCAAAACTTTCATTGCTCATAGGCATCCAGAAGAGGCAGAAACCTCTGGCAAAATACCAGTTTTCACAATGCAGGGGATGCGATGACTTTGAATTGAGAGAGCTGTTATGAAAATCAGGGTACCTTTTTTGCCCAAACAGAGGAGGTTTTGTTCCTGTGTGACAGGAGAAGTTAAGAGAAATATCCCTGGCCATGGTCTGGGATGGAAGGAATGGGAATCCAGGAGAGGGAGCTGGAAACGTGGCTGTGCTAGCTAGTGTGTGGCAGTGTGTGATGGCTAGCCCATGCCAGTCCACCCTGGACGGCAGAGACTGCATCAGTTACCTCATTCAGATTGTGTTTATCCACCAAGATGCCAGACCCAGAAATAAACTGTTTTGAGAGCTCTATACTTAGAGAGAGCACGTAGAGGCAGAGGGATGGGGGTGGGACAGTTAGAAGTTCAGGAGCCACGGGCCCCAGGCTTTGGAAGAGAAAATATGGGCATTCCTTCCTAGTAAGGAAACTAGGTTTCAAACCGAGTGCTGCTACTTACCAGCTATGTGCCACTGGATAAGTTAACAACCTTCTCTGACCTTCACTTTCCTCTTCAATAAAATGAGGATAATGATACTAGCCCGTCAAGGTTTCATAGACTCAAATACAGTAGCCTAACTAAAACCTTTATCACAGTGGGAATTCAGAAGTGTATGATCAATGGTGGGTGTAGACCCCACCCAAGACTTCCTATGTCAAAGGATTCTGAGCATTTCAACTTTATTCTGCAACAAGCAGCCTCAGAAACAGATGAGGGAGCAGAGGGTGAGTTCCCAAAGGAAGAACTTTGACCCTACTCTTTACCTCCCTTGTTTCACATCTGTGGTTTGCAAGGTCAGAGACTTACATCCCTGGCCTGGCAAAACCAAAATTAGCCCAGACCAGGCAGATGGCAGGGCTTCCCTGATGGCTCAGTGGGGAAAGAATCCACCTGCAATGCAGGATACACAGGAGACATCGGTTTGATTCCTGGGTTGGGAAGATCCCCTGGAGAAAGGCATGGCAACGCGCTCCAGTATTCTTGCCTGGAGAATCCCATGGACAAAGGAGACTGACAGGCTAGAGTTCAAAGGATCGCAAAGAGCTGGACACGACTGAGTGACCACGCACGCACGCACGCACGCAGACAGCATTGTGCTCCTTCTTAAAGACCTCCGGGTGGCAGACTTCTTGGCCTGCCTGCCTCTGGAATCTGATGGGATGCTCTTGTGACTAACTCCAAACCTTTAGCACCAACCACAGTTTATACTCATTCATATATTTAGTCAGCTGTGTTGATTCATTTTTGCCATAATAAATTGTCAGGCACCTATTGTGCCAGGCACTGTATCAACTACCGGATATATAAAATTGAGTAGGAGCTGGAGTCTAATGCGAAGGAGACCCAGCAATAGGCCATCATTGTGGTACACAATAAGTGCCTTAAGAAAAGTCACCTCTGAACACTTTTGGGAGAAGGCAATGGCACCCCACTCCAGTACTCTCGCCTGGAAAATCCCATGGATGGAGGAGCCTGGTGGGCTGCAGTCCAGGGGGTCGCGGAGAGTCAGACACGACTGAGTGACTTCACTTTCCCTTTTCACTTTCCTGCGTTGGAGAAGGAAATGGCAGCCCACTCCAGTGTTCTTGCCTGGAGAATCCCAGGGATGGGGGAGCCTGGTGGGCTGCCATCTCTGGGGTCGCAGAGTCGGACACAACTGAAGCAACGCAGCAGCAGCAGCAGCAGCAGCAGCAGCTGAACACTTTTGAAGCCTTGAGGGGCACCTACCTTGTGTTTGGGAGAGGGGACTCAGGGAAGGCATCTCAGAGGAGGTGACACATGAGCTGAGTTTTAAGGGACGGCTGAGCAAGCAGATCTGAGCAACGGTTATTTTTAGAACTATTTCTCAGCCTTTATCATACAAGAAGCCTAACAAGTTGGTTATTGCCAGGCTGGTTATCTCATGGAGATGATATCAAGCTGACGGCACTGGGGTAATTAGCAAGCAGAAGTTATACCCCAATGCCTATGATTCTAGGGTGATGACAACGTGGGCACCAAGGACTCCTATGGTGAATGAAGCCCTAAGGCCCAGAAGCAGGCGGTCCCATTGGAATGCACCCATAGGTTGCTGCATCCACCATGGTCGACGAAAAGTGCAGGAAGAGAGGCCAGTCCTCACAGAGACTGGGAGTGGTGGGGAAGGGTATGGAACAACTTTCTCTTCATATAGAACCAGCTAGATTGGATGGTGACAAGAACCTTCCAGCCTGGAATATGGAAGGGAAGAACCAGATGACCTCTGGAGGCTCCTCTGATAAGAGTTTCAGAATTTGACTCTATTTCTAACTTATCCCAAGGATCTTGGCTCAGAGTGCTGCCATTCTCTTTGCTTCAAACCAGTTAACCAGGTTTCACACACCAGGAGAGACATGCACGCATCCCACTTCCAGGCTCCCAAGCCACAGGTGTGGGGAGCCCACCGAGGCCTATAGAAGCGGAACACTTTGCAAAAGGTCACTCGAGGAACCAAAAATAGAACATTGTCTGTATCGGCTTGAATTGGTCAGATAAGCCACACCCCTCCACACAATGCAAAGAAAAATAGCTTTTCCTACCGACATACTTTCTCTCCACTCCACAACCACTGAATCCCAGAAGAAACTAAGATTAAGGGAGCCAGCCTGGGGCCACCAGCTGCGGCAGCCCCTCTTTGTCTGTCCTCAACCCTGGTGGATGCACTCTTTCTGGTACTCGTTCTCCCTCATTTCCAGCTCCAGCAGACGAGAGTGCCTTTAAGGCAGAGCTCCAGACTCCAAATACCAGTGTGGAGTCGGGTGTCAGGGAAGACAGCTGAGCAAAAGTCTTAAAATGTGCTCTATCTCACTTATCCTCCTCTTTCTCTTTCTGGTGAGTGCCAACCAGGATCTGAATAAGAAGGATTCAGGTTAGCCCTTCTGAAGAATTTACTTATTTCTAATGGATCAAAAAAGGAATGTGTAATGCAAGCAGGCAGCAGAATCTCCTTCTTCAGGGCGATTTTCAGAAAGAGGGCTCTCTACCTGGTGAGCCTTAGCAGGACTGCCTGGAGGCAGGGGTGTGGACTGAGTGACTTCTTAGAAGCACAGGGTGCAACACATCCAGAGGTCAGGCTGAGACCCCAAGAGCTCTGCAGTAGGTGGTCACTGGGGAGAGAGGGCACCCCAACCCTCAGAACCCTCCCTTCACCTTGGGGTCTGCCCTGCATCTGCTTACTCCCCCCAGCCCCCCACACACACCCAGGTTAAATACACAGAGTGGGTGTTCTTGTCCCTCTTCCTCCTCTCTTGACCAAAAGCCTGTACACCGGTCACAGAGATGTTCACCATCCTCAGTCCTTGCTTTCTGGAGGCTGTTAAACTGAGATGGACACACAGACGAGCCAAACACTTAAAATCTCTTTTTCCTCCCTGAACTGGCCACTCTGGCTTTGTTGCAGGAAGGGGGACCCCTTCCAGGGCCTGAAAGGGGGCTCTTGTCTAACACTGAGAAATGAATTGCCCAAGGAAACACAGCTGACAAAGCAAGGGACTTTGTTGGTAGGACTTTATTGGGCGGAGAGCAGGAGGGTGAGGGAACCCAGGAGGACCGCTCAGCCATGTGGCTCACAGTTTTATGGCAATGGGATTCATTTCCGGGTTGTTTCTGGCCAATCATTCTGACTCAGGGTCCTTCCTGGTGGTGCACGCATAGCTCAGTCAAGATGGCTGCCAGCAAGGAGGATTCTGGGAGGTGGCAGGACATGTTGCATCTCCTTATGACCTTTCCTGAACTCTTCCGGTTGGTGGTGGCTTGTTAGTACTGTGTGCCTTACCAGGACCTCCTATCACAAAATAATTCACACAAATGGTTGCTATGGTGCCTGTCCAGAGTGGGTGGTTTCAGTTAGTGTGGACACCACACTCACATGTCCATCGTTTCAAGTAAAACAGAAGTACATGGGCACAAGAGGCTTGGTCAGAATGTCTAGAGGTGGAACCAGCTCTATGACTTACTGGTTACAAGCCCTCTCTGAGCTTCATTTCCTATGAAATTAGTGTAACGACACTTACTTCATAGGACCACCAGAGTGAAAGGAGATAAGGCAAGTGAGTTGGCTTGCCCATTGTAGATATTCGTTGGAGAAATGACTGGAAGGTAAGTGCTCAGCCTAAGCATTTACCCAGGTCCCTGTGGGAACCCTTCAGCTTACTCTGTGTTTGGAAGGAAATGAAGATGGGAGCTAAGGAGCTGCCTAAATAACAGGAGGGACTGAAGGGCCCTAGGTCCTGGAGTACACAGCCTAAGCCTTCCCTGCTGAGCAAATTCGACTCTGGGTTTCTGCGAGGGCCCACCTCCTATGGTCTTCTCCAGACGAAAACATGAAGGAAGGAGGATTTCTGGAATCTAGGACCCAGTGTCAGTTTGAGAACAAACGGGAGGGGCTAGAATTCAGTTCCTGGGATGGAGGCAGAACCATTGCTGCTTCCTCTTTCCTGCAGCCCTTCCCAGCCAGGGCTGTTCTCCCCAGCTCTCCACAGCACCCCCTGAGCCTAGAGGGTCTGAAGAACTGACCCAAGGTATGCAGGGTGAGAAGGCCTGTCAACTCAAGATAGGGGACAAGCACCTTGGCTGAGCAGGCAGAGGACCTGCCACACAAACTATGTGATATCATGCAATCCTGTTCCAAGCGACAGTTCCCCACCTGGAAAACGGGAATAATAGCTCATACCCTATTCTCCCTACCATATACAGCTACTGCAAGGATCCAATTATTCTATGCAGAAAAAGCATGTAAACTGCAAGTACTGGGCAAACATGGAAGAACTACTAAAGACTGGAACAGAGGACCTGTGAGATGGGACAGATTATAAACTCTTCCTGTCTGGCGTGGAGGACAGAAAGGATCCTTCCAGTTGGCTTTTCTTTGATCTTCATTTGAAACTTAATGAGCACTTAAGGCACTGCTGACCCTCTAATTAGGTTTTAAAATTAAATTTAAAAGTCATCACTTGTTCCCTTCTTTCTACATTTACTTTCTCAGCTCTACTGAACACAGACATTAACCAAAAATTATTTTTAAATGACCGTGATTTGATATAGACTGAAACAAATGCAAGACAAATATTTTGTTAGAAAAACAAATCACAAACCAAACTTGAGTTTAAAAAAAAAAAAACCAAAAACTAGTTAATGAGTTCAAAGTGAAATTAAAACCAAACCACTGAAGTTTCCAAAACAACTGAACAAGAGTAAAATTGAAACAGTAAAACATGCTCCCAAGTAAACCAAACCAATTTTACACATCATCAGAAGCGCTGGATCCCGAAAGTGCTGCGGGCCCTCGCCTCTGCTGGTCCAGGCTTTCCCACGGTAGACCCTGCACTCCATTCACAGGATGCCCCGGACACCTCAGGTGTGCTTAGTCACCAGGGAGGCAGAGATGAAGAAGAGAGAATCCCTTCACTCCAGGAGGGGCTCAACACACACGTTTTTCCCATCAAACACTCTCCCACTGCCCATCTCAACTCTTTCCCCACTATACACCCTCTTCTGCCTGCGATCACAGAAGGAGGTGGAGTTCTCGGCACCCCTACTAAGCCTCATTGTTGCCAGAATCAGAGCATTGAAGCAGCAACACAACTAAACACCCAAAATCCAGCGAATAAAAGTTGAGTCCCAAAGGCCTCTGTGGTGCCAGAGACTGGTGATCCTGAGACCAGCTCCTTCCAGTTAGCAGAGAAAGCATCCTTTGATTTAATCCTGCATCACACCCTTTACAGCTGACATGCTTTCTAATGATCTCAGTAAAGGTTGTCCCACCCAGTCCTCTCCACAAAAATCCCAGGAAGTGGAAAAAATGAAATTGTTGCTTGTCTAGGGTAGATGACCACCCACACTCAGCAAGGGGTGAGCTGGAAGCCTGACCTCCTGTGGAGGGCCCAGCAAGTTTCCTGCAGTGGAAAAATAGCCCCAGCTTGTTGCTGCTATTGCTGCTGAGACAGCTGCTGTGATTTGCGTCTCTCTCATATTACCACCCTCCCAGCTGAAATCACTATTGCCTTCCTGGATAGAGTGCTCCCTTTCTGGTTCCTGGAACAAAGCTCACCACAGAGTCGAGAGTTCTTGTTCGAGCAGATGAGCTTGTCTTGGCTATCCGTGTTCTTATCTACCTGCAGTCTTCTTTTATTACCTGTCATCTTGACCCAGGCTCATTCTGTAGGCTTCTGTTTTGATATCTCTGCCTAGCACACTGACTCCCAGTTGCTAGCAGGCATTCTTGTCCCCCAGTTTTGGGGACCAATCTGCAACCAAATTGCTTTCCTAAGCTCTGTCTTCCAGTTTCCTTTCCATCAGCAGCCTTGTCTTGGGTTATGTATAAGGACACACGAAGGGCATGGGGGCAGATGTTGCTTGGATAAGTGTCTGTCTATCCTACCTTCAGCCATCACCAGAACTGCTCTGCAGGGGAATAAGAAGAGAGACCTTGGATAGAATTTTGAAGTCCAGCAGGAGTCCCACCAACTCTAAAAAGCCTTCCCCAAAGGCTCCAGCCCATCAGCAGCTTTCCTTTCACTAGAACTTCATTGGGTTTTTCATCTGGATCCAAGCTTTGGACTTAATCACACACTTTGTTTTGTGATCTGTTTTATGGGTCTCTACAACTAGATCAGAGGCTTCCAGAGGACAGGACTACGTTATATATAACTACACTACATAAAATTGCCCAGCGTTGCACTGGGTGTGGGTTATCCCTGCCTGCCACCTAGATTTCCAAGCTATCTACACGCTGCTGCCACAGCCAGCTTGCTAAACATAGACTTGAAGAGGCCACTCAGGGCTCTGGAGAGTCCATACCAAGCCTGCCTCCCAGCCTCCACTCTCTGCTCTTCCTACCTCTGGACTTTTCCTCACTGCTCCAGCCTGCCCCGCGCCCCTCCCCACTCCCCCAGTCCAAAACAGGCTAAAGCTTACTCTTCAAGATTTTTCAGGAACCTCCAAATACCATCTATTTTCTAGTGCCTTCTAATGTTTTTGTCAAAAGTTATCACTCCCTGGAATTTCCAGAGAAGTATTTTCATACTTCAAATTTCACCATATACTATCCAGCGCATAGTAAGCCCTAAATAAACATTTAAAAGAAGAATAACTTCTTAAAAGGAATAACTGTAACACCTTCTATTGTGGTTTTTATGCTGTGAACATCTTTATTCCTCCACTAAATGATAAGCTGTATTATCTCTCTATGCCTCGTCTAGGCCCAGTGGATGTTAAAACGGTAGCCATTCAATAAATGTATACTGAATTGAATAGTAGGTATTCAGTAATGAATAAAATGAATGAATAAAATTCACTGAAATGAGTGTATCTTCACTGGAAAAGACCCTGATGCTGGGAGGGATTGGGGGCAGGAGGAGAAGGGGGTGACAGAGGAGGAGATGGCTGGATGGCATCACCGACTCGATGCACATGAGCCTGGGTAAACTCCGGAGCTGGTGATGGACAGAGAGGCCTGGCGTGCTGCGATTCATGGGGTCGCAAAGAGCTGGACACGACTGAGCGACTGAACCGAACTGAACTGAAATGGTATGTATCGACTTAAAAGGTTTCTATATTACTATATTACTTAGTACAAGTGATCAAAAAACCCAATTTAGTCTAGATTATGCATTGATAATGAGTCGTGTAACTAACTCATTTGTGGGAAAAGCAAGGGTATAGCAGGATATGAGGTCGAGTTGATTCAAATGCTGCCAGAACTCGCTCCTCAGCTTTCTGCTCTGCCTCTCTCTGCGCGTAAGCTTTACTCTTTACGATGGCAGGCTTCTTTCATGTGGCAGGGAACGTAGTACCTCCTACTTCCAGAGCTTCATTCCTCTGAGTGTCCTTGCTGGAGGGAATCAAGCCTCATTTTCACTTTGGCCTTTTAGTCAAAACTCTCAGAAAGGAATGTAATTGGCGCACTTTGGGTCAGGTAGGGATGGGCCTCTAATAAAAGGAGTTCCCATGTCAGCAGTGAGGAGAAAGACTGTCCTAAAGAAGAACTGGGCCTGGGTCAGCGGGGAGGTTTGGTGTTCTAGACAGATGGAGCGGTAGACACGCACAGTAAGGCAGGGTAGAGTCTGCATTCAGGAAAGCTGCGGAGAACTGGCACAGTGATTTGGGGAACTCAAGGCGGGGGGCTCAAGAGGCCAGAGGAATATGCTTTGTTAAACACCTAAGGGAGAGACAAGGCTGACTGCATTTTCTTCAAGTAAGAGCCAGTGTGGGGACAGGCTCGACAGTGACGGAAGCCCACTGGCCTGGCCGGCTCTGGAGAGGCCGTGACACGTGGCTGAGGAGAGCCAGGCTGCAGCTCAAGGACCGGAGAACACGTGAAGGCAGGGGCACGGCAGGGAGAAGGAAAAGGGTCTAGTCAGAGGCTAGTCAACCAGCCATCCACAACAGCCCGACCAGGAACTTCCAGTGCGAGAGACGACACCCTCCCCTCTCCATGGTGGGAGAAGGGGCACGCCTCTGCTCTCCCACGCTGGGCAGTTATTCTTATGGTAGATTTATTTTTATCCCTTCTAGACCTCAAGCCCCCTACTAGAAGAAAGAAGGCACGGAGGCTTCTGAGCGTCCAGCAAACACTGGCTTCAGGACTGGTTCAGTTACAGAGACAAAGCTGCAGCCACTCCACACTCCCTCCTGGTTTCAAGGGGCTGGAGCTGGGCTGTGCTGGGGGGGCTCTCCCCTCATCCCACAAGCCCCATGAGTGACGGGGACTCGGGGAAGATCCTACCTGACACGGCCTAGGGATCCCAGCCAGCCACTGGGGCCTCCCAATGCACCACCCCTGCACAGCCTGCCTCCTTTGAACCAGGGAGTCTGAGGAGACCCTCTAGCCTTTCCATACTAACCAGGCATCATTTCCCAGCCCCTACATGCCAGGCCGTCAAAGGAGATCCTTCCTCAAATGGGACCACACGTCTCATCTAAATTGTTACTCCTCCAAGGCAAACTCAAAGAACAGTCAGGCAAGGCCTCCACACAACCACTGCAGACAAGCTTAAAATACACTTTAATCCATATAAAGCACCATTTCAGAGACTGGCTTTTTCATGAATGATGAAGATGCAGCTGACACTCACTGGGGACTAAAATGTCAAGTTGCTGCAACCAGGCAGGGAGCCTGACGGCCGTTAAATATGAAGTTCAGTTTCACTGACTCCGTTCCTTTCATTTCCCTGTCTTCCTCAACAATTGATCTGGGCTCCTGAAGCTGACATTTTGGTGGGACCTTAGAAACTCTAACATCTCTATTCCTGCCACCAGTTCTTCCACCGAAACACTCTGGAGATTGGAGTGGGATGGACCAGAGGAGCTGGAAGAGGGGTGGGGGCTGAAGGAGCGCACACCTCACCTTCGGGTTCCTCTAATGCCAAGGGGGGAGACTTTAACTCCCGAGGAAGAAACGGCTTCTTGAAAAACAATCCACGATGGCTTCCAGAGAGTGCGAGCCTAAACACCCCTCCACACCCCTGGAATCCTCCACCTACTGGACTGGGAAAGACAGGCACGAGGGTGGGCATGGGCCTTGTTTTGGATTCAGTTCCCAGGACAGACGGGGGCAGGCGATCTAGCACCGCACTAGGGAACTCTGAGCCCAGCCAACCACTCGACACAGTTTCTTTACTTTTGTCTGTTTAACTTTCCCTGGCTCAGAAATAGGACATAGATGAGTTATTGAGAACTATTAGAATAGAAAAAAAGAGGAAAGAAAGGACCCAAATGGTAGGACACTGGCAAGGGTGCAAATAGGCAGAGGAAAACCAGACCACAAGGCTGTAACTCATAACTCTGCTTTTCCACCAAGCACGTGGCTTTTCATGCTTGGGCCTGCAGGGTGGATGGCAAAGGAAGACAGGGGTGTGTGTGTGAGGAGCTGGGTTAACCTGGGAAGATCAAAGAGGCCTCTTCCCAAACCCTGAAGCTGTGGCCAGTCACCTTCTCTACATCATAGTTTACGGCTTTAACCTGTGAGTTGTGTTTTGATGAGCCTCCCATTAGCATATGAGTGTGTGTGTCTGCCTGTGTTTACACGCCTGCTAAGGGAGGTATGGGAATATGTCAGCCCATGTAGATGTGCACCCGTTGATGGTGCATGTTTACACCTGAAAGCCAGAAGGTTTCAGGCAACATCTGGGGGAGGCACTGTTACACAGTGCTAGTGAGTGTGTGGCTGCTGGGTGTGGTTAACAGCTTATAGTCTGTGTGTAAGTGTGCATGAATATCTGTGTGCAAGTTAAAATGGAAATATGTGCTGGAACATGATCCAAGTGCAGGGAAGCACATGGGCTTTGGACTCAGTCTGACTCAGCCTCACATCCTCGCTCTGTTATTAACCAGATGTGCAACCTTGGACGAGTCACTGATCCTCAATTTCCTCAACTTAAACGAAGATAATAAGTACCTCTCAAGTTTGCCATGAGATTACCTCACACCGGTTAGAATGGCCATCATCGAAAAATCTAGAAACAATAAATGCTGGAGAGGGTGTGGAGAAAAGAGAACCCTCTTGCACTATTGGGCGCTTGCCTAGGAATCCCATGGACAGAGGAGCCTGGTGGGCTACAGTCCATGGGGTCACAAAGAGTCGGACACAACTGAAGTGACTTAGCTAGCTTGCACTACTGGTGAGAATGTAAACTGATACCGCCATTATGGAGAACAGTGTGGAGATTCCTTACAAAATCTAGGAATAAAACCACCATGTGACCCAACAATCCCACTACTGGGCATATACCCTGAGAAAACCGTAATTCAAAAAGGCACATGTAGCCCAATGTTCACCGCAGCGCTATTTCAATGGCTAGGATATGGAAACAACCTAGATGTCCACCAACACATGAATGGATCGAGGATCTGTGGTGCACACACACAATGGAATTTTACTCAGCCATAAAAAGGAATGCATTTGAGTCAGTTCTAATGAGGTGGGTGAACCTAGCGCCTATTCTAGAGTGAAAGAAGTCAGAAAGAGAAAAAACGAGCACCATCTACTGACATACATATAGAATCCAGAAAGATGGGACTGACGAGCTGATTTGCAGGGCAGCGGTGGAGACACAGGCACAGGGGACAGGCCTGTGGGCAGGAGGGGCGGAGGAAGGAGAGGGCTGGACGGTGGAGAGAGGTGCACGGAGACACACACACCACTGGAAACGAGCCAGTGCAAACTTCTTGTGTGATTCAGGGAGCTCACATCGGTGCTCTGTGACAACCTGGGGGGGGGGGGGGGAGGGCAGGGTGGGAAGTGGGAGGAAGGTTCAAGAGGGAGGGGACCTATGTACACTGATAGCTGATTCATGCTGATGTATGGCAGAAACCAATACAATATTGGAAAGCAAGAATTCTTCAATTAAAAATAAATAAATTGTTAAAAAAAGATTGTCATGAACATTAGAAATTATGTGTACAAAGCTTTTGGCACCATAGCCCACACATAGTAGAATTCAAATTAGGTAGCTAGTATCACGCACTGGGGATGTTCCTGAGGCGGCTACTGAGGTGGTTAACCAGGCAGCGGGTCTGTGAGATCTGGGTGAGGATTGTGCACTAAGCTGTGTGTACAAGCAAAGCTGTGTCTAGGTGTATTGGACCAAAGCAATTCCTTCTCCTCCAGCAGGCTCCCTACGCAGGGGAAGGAGGGTCAGGGGCTGGGCCAAGTTCGCAGACACCTAGACATCTGGGTTAGCTGAAGAACTGATGCTTTTGAACTGTGGAATAGGAGAAGACTCTTGAGAGTCCCTTGGACTACAAGGAAATCCAACCAGTCCATTCTAAAGGAGATCAGTCCTGGGTGTTCTTTGGAAGGAATGATACTAAAGCTGAAACTCCAGCACTTTGGCCACCTCATGCCAAGAGTTGACTCATTGGAAAAGACTCTGATTCTGGGAGGGATTGGGGGCAGGAGGAGAAGGGGACAACAGAGGATGAGAGGGCTGGATGGCATCACTGACTCGATGGACATGAGTTTGGGTGAACTCGGGGGAGTTGGTGATGGACAGAGACGACTGGCATGCTGCGATTCATGGGGTCGCAAAGAGTTGGACACGACTAAGCTACTGAACTGAACTGAACTGTGGGTCCCGGGTCTAAGGCAGTAAGAGGTTGAGAGGAGCTGCAGGAAGCCAGCGACCTGCAGAAGCTTCCTTTTTCCCTCCACCCAGCAACCGTTGAACACCGCCACCCACACCCACTCTTCGCTCCACCCCCAGCCTGCGTTGCTTTCGACGAGGGAGAGCAGGGCGGAGAGGAAACCCCACCGGAAAGAGGATTCCTCCCTCCTTTCCCCACGCCACCTTAAGACAAACCAGGAAGCCGCCGCAGCTTGCAACAGGGCCACCTTAACAGCTAGGAATGGCCTGGCTCCCCGCCAAGCCCCACCCTGCCCGGCCTCGCCCCGCCCCTTCTCCTGCTTGGGCGGGGCTGGTGAGCCAGAGTCTAGCCCCAATTGGCTGGAGCTGTTGCCATGACGAGCATTTTCTTAAGAAAGCTCTGCCGTTGAAACCGTTTAAATCCGGGCGTGGAAAGGGGGCGCGAAGTTCTCCTCCCTCCGAGAAAAGCAAGACCAGGGACACCCGCCCAGCTCCCCGGCTCCCCTTTCCTTCCAGGAGCCTGAGAGGTTCTTCCCTTGGGAGGGCCGGTGGAGACCCAGCCCACTCTCTGGTTTCCGCGGGGAAGGCAGAAGAGACAAGCTAACAACTCCGGCGTGGTTGCCACACTGTGGGGACCGGTGAGTAGACACCCCCGACCCTACCCCTGTCCATGGAAGGCTGGAGGGGGAGTCCCGCGTGCAGAAGCCTGGATCTTTGCCAAGAAAGAGAGGTAGGCTTGCAGAGAATGAATTGAATCGTTCGTGATTTGCAAACTTAGTTTCTTTCTCTCCTCTCAACGACTTCTTTAACTCCCTGAATTTCTTCCTAGCGTATTAGTTGCGACTGGCTTTAGGGCGTGTGTATGTGTAGATATGTGCACAGATTTGTCAAATACTGTATTTCCTTCCTAGATTCAGTTCTTAGAAACCATATAATCAAACAAGTGATTTCTCCTCCCCGCCCCCCAGTTGTCATTCTTAGGCTGTGGGGGTAGGGAAGTGGAGGGTCTGTATTTTTCATACCTAAATTGAGCTTCTGGCAAAAGCATCTGTTTTCCCCCATTCGTTCCTGCCCTCCCTGCCCCCTCCTCTCCCTTGGCTTGGGAATGAGACACAGAATGGAAAACTGTTGCAGAAATATTTTCCGTGTCTGTTGCCTTTCTTGAAAGCCCTAAAGAGAGATGGAAAAAAAAAAAAACAAACTGAGTATGAAATCTTCAACAGGAAGGAGGGGCAGCTCTGGGGGCTGAGACAGGGCTCACTGAGGGGTGAGTGGCGGTTTGAGCTAGGAGAAGTTGGGGGCGGGGAAGGGGAATGCATACATTTTCTTTGGCTTTGTAGAGAAACCTCAGCAGTTTCTCTCTACCGCTTGCAAAACATCCTCAGACTTTCACGTCTATAATTAGTCGTGGAAAAAGCTGGGAGTTCCCTCATACCGTTGTTGTTTGAGTGTATGCAGAGCGTCAAGAACCAACTGTATGAGTGTCTCTGAGGGCACCGCCCCATATATAGCTGTTCCCAAAGAGGAGAAAGGCAAAGGGGTGAAGTTGGAAAGTCTGCAGTTTCACCGGGCTGGCGAGTGTTTGGTGGTTAGGGTGGGCCACAGGCAGCATTAGGAGGGTCCCAGCATCCTGGGCCACTGTGCTGTCTTGATGAAGAGCTAGAAATTCATGCTGGGATTGTCCCTCCTTTTGGTTCACAAACACACTCAAATACTTGGCTCGCCCTTGGGGTGGAGGAGGCAAGCTGGCATCCTCTGCAGGCGAGTCCAGCCTCACATACGCCTCCGTCATCTCTCTGAAGGATCCACCGCGCTCCTGCCGGGTGTGGAGGGTGCGGGAGTGGCTGGCCACAATCCTGGTAGAGAGTGGGCACTCTGTTGGCCATGATCACGGCCCTCCCGGGCATACCTGCCAGACTCACAGTAACTTGAAGTTAGTGCCCGCCAGCCTGGTAGGGGGGATCTCAGCTGACGCAGTAGGCCCCCGCGGCGGTGAGGGCGCCAAAGGGACCGGAAACCCCCACCGCACCCACCTCGCCTGGGTGGAGTGCCTGGCCGGGAGAGACGGTCTCTCTCCCTCCCGGAGCCTCCCCCCAGAGCCGCCCCTTCTAGTCCTTACCACTTGGAGCTCCCTGCCCCTACTGTCCCCTCAGCTCAAGGCCCTCTTTACAAGGAAGGGCCGAGACCAAGGTCATCCTAGGCTGCGGCAGGCTCTGGGGAGAGGGGCCTCCGGGGCAGGGTCCCGGGGAGAAAGTGTAGGAGGCGGGTTCCCTCGGTGGCTGGCCAGGGCTGGCGGCCCACGGAGCACGCTCTGGGGCTGGTGAAGGGTGTTGGGGAGCCGATCCTGCCCCCGAGGCTGGGGAGTGCAGGTGTGTGGAACCGAGCGCCCGCCCTCGCCCTCTCAGCCAGTTTGGTCGGAAGAGTCTTAAAGGCGAGGTTAGAACCTGGAAAGAAGGAAGCAGAAGATTTGGGGGAGAGCAGACACAGAGGCCGGGAAGCAACAGGAATCCGTTTCCACTCTGGGGTTCTGGATGACCGGGCTGCCTGCACTCCTGCAAGGTCAGACCGCGCCTCTCCCTAGACTCTGCGGGAGGAGCGAGGGGGTCCTTACCCCGCGGGCAGGGGGCCCACGGCAGGACCCCGCCTGGGTCCGGAGGAAAGCCAGGGAGAGGAGCTCATCTCTTGGCCCGGGAGCCCCGTCCTCCGCGCCACCATCTTGCAGAAGCACAACCCCGAAACCACCCTCTCCTCCGCGCCCGGCGCCGTCTCCCACTCGGGCTGCCCGTAACCCCCGCGTCCGCGCGGCGGCCCCCCACGCAGGGCCCTGACCGGGGTCAACCCCGGCGGGCTCGCGGAGGCGTCTCCCGGACGCGCGGGGCGCGCCCGCCGCTTTGAGCCGCGGGCGGGGGCCGAGGGGCTCCCCGCTCCCCACGCCCGCCCCGCGGGCCCGGGGCGTGTCCGCGCTGCGCCCCCTCCGTCGCGGCCACGCCCGGCCGCCGCCCCGCCCCGGGCCTGCGGGGGCTGAGCACACCGGGCACCCCGGGCTCTGGGCCGAGCGCGGTTCCCTGCCCCCGGGGTGCCGGGAGCCTTCTCCCGGTTACCCTCTCCGCGGCCCTGGCTGGGTTCAGAACCCAGCAGGACGAGCACAGTTCGCTTCCGCACACTGGCTTCTCAGCACCGAGGGCGCAGTCAGTGTCTGCGGGCGGGAGAAGGTGGCGTCTGGGGGCCTGGGAGCCGGGCTGACTCCTGGCTTCCCTGCGGTCTCCGGCGGGAGACCTCCTCTCGGGACGGGAACGCCCCCTCCCCGGTGATGGTGGGAGGGAGTGCTGAGTCAGGTTTGTCAGGGGTCGATGGCCTTGGGTGTCCAAGAAAGTCAGAACCGGAGGGCCCAGGGGGGCAGAAGTAGCAGGTGCTGCGGGCGGGGACCCTGAGCAGGCGCGGAGGACCGGGACTCTGCCTCTCTCGCCGCGGCCCCTTGAGAAGAAGACGGGTCCTGGGCCACTCAACCCAGCCCTGACCCGCGGCCACCTGCCAGCGTTTCATATATTACAGAGGAAACTGTCTCTTATTCGAGAATAATTCGGCTTCTCTCAGCAACCCCCGTGGGCCCTTTTCGTCTCTTTTCTATTCCCCTGGCCTTTGACCTAGAAGGCCTGCCCGATGAGGCCATTCCAGGCCCACCAGGCCTTGGAGGGAGAAAGTGAGGGTGTTGCTTCTTGGTCCCAGCACCTTAAGAGTCCTGTCTGGCTTAGGTCGGCCCCAGTGTTGGGTTCAGCTTGCTAGAGGAATGCCCCTCCTAGGCCCCACTGCCTTCCCTGGAGGACTTCCTGCCTCCGACCTCCTCTACCAGCCCCCCGGGATAGGGCTCCCTTCCCTGCCGGCTCCCGCTCCGCAGACCCGCACTGACTCCTGTCATCTCTGATGGGTATTTGCTGGGTTGGGGTAAGAAGGAGGGAGGGATGAGCAAGGCAGGGGTCCCAGGGAAGCAGAGTCAGCTGGGATGCAGTCCCTTCCCACTCATTTCCCCCTGCTGCAGAGCGGGTTAGAGGACAGCAGGCTGCGGTCCAGAAGGCTGGTGCGGAATGCTTTGTGCTCCACTTCCTCTCCCGGCCATTTCTCTGTCTCCTCTTTCCTCTTTCCCTGCATGAGCCATTGTTGTCCCACTGACTTATTTCCTCTGCACGTGGTGAAGCAGAAATGACCAGCGCTGCAGCCCCTCCACCATAAGCCAGTCCTCTGTGTTCCGCCCACAGAGACAGGGCTGAGGAGGGAACCGACAGGACCAACTTAGAGCCAGGGACGACTGCCAGCCAGGGGAGGAGCTGGCGCAGGCAATTTGTGCTGGAACAGGGGCGGAGCAGACAGGCCAAAGGAGAAAAAGGGGGTGAGCACACAGGTGTTGGGGGCAACAGTTCCCCCACCCCTGTTTGGACTCGCTTCACTCTTAATTCTTCTCTGGCTATAGTCTTCAGCCTCATCATTTCTCTCTGCTCTGGTTTCCCAAGTTAAGTACCAAAATCTTTGGGATAATTCAGGGAGACGGACTGGGATGAAATCAGTGAGACTGCTTTGCTTTGGCCTCCTTGAGCTGCATCACTCAGGGCAGAGGGAGCTTAGGGTAATGTGTTAATTGTCGAGGAGGTTAAAGACTCTCGGATAAGCGGATAAGCGCAGGGAAACTCTCAGCTTAGAACACTTCATAGCATCCTGCTGTGATCTTCCACCTGCAAAATCAGTGTCAGGGGTGCTGCTGCTGCTGAGTTGCTTCAGTTGTGTCTGACTCTGTGTGACCCCACAGACGGCAGCCCACCAGGCTCCCCCGTCCCTGGGATTCTCCAGGCAAGAACACTGGAGTGGGTTGCCATTTCCTTCTCCAATGCATGAAAGTGAAAAGTGAAAGTGAAGTCGCTCAGTTGTGTCCAACTCTTAGCGACCCCATGGACTGCAGCCTACCAGGCTCCTCCATCCATGGGATTTTCCAGGCAAGAGTCCTGGAGTGGGGTGCCATTGCCTTCTCCAGTCAGGGGTGCAACCTAGTACAACTCCTGTGGAGAGCAAGTAAGCAATATCTAAAAAACAACATACGCATTTACCCAGCAGTCCTGTTTCTAGAAATTTATCCAGAAAATGCACATTCACAGATAGAGAAAGACAGGTGCACAAGGTAATTATTCAAGGCGTATTTGTAATAAGGAAATCATTGGAATTCTCAGTGTCTCTGTGTGTGCACTCAGTTGTGTGTGACTCTTTGCGACCCCAAGGACTGCAGCCAGGCTTCTCTGTCTGTGGGGTTTTCCAGGCAAGAATAGTGGAGCAGGTTGCCATTTCCTACTGCAGGGGATCTTCGTGACCCAGGGACCTAAATCGTGTCTTCCATGTCTCCTGCATTGCAGGTGGATTCTTTACCACTGTGCCACCTAGGAAGTCTGGAAACTATCAATGTCCATCTTTAATAGACACATAGAGTACTATGCAGCCAAAAAAAATGAGCAGGAGCTCTGTGATCTAATACATGATACCTAGGATGTGGTATTAAGTGAAAACAGCAAGATGCGAAAGAGTGTGCAGAGTATGCCATCTCTGGGTTGAGGAAGTGGGAGAAATATGGCTTTTTTTTTTTTTTTTCGCAAACTGATACATACATACACACAGGAAGGATAAACCAGAAATTAATTAAAATGGTTACCTATAGAGGGTAGGTAGAAACTAGTTAGAGAGACTAGAGCTTGGCATGAAACTCTAATGATGCCTTTTTAGACTGTTTTGAATTTTGAACCAGGTAAATATTTTATGTATTCACAAAATTAGATCAAAAAGAAAGAAAAAAGCAGACTCTAAAGCTGACTGCAACAGAAATAAAGATCCTAACTGAATATCAATTTGATTACAAATAAGAGAGTTAATTCTAGTAGTTTTTTAGTTTGGTGCCCTGACCCTATATCCATACTGAAATGTATATTCTAAGGATAAAAAGAACTGCAAAGAAATCTCAGAGAACTTTGTGGTATTGGTCAATAAAATGGAAGCTTTATCTGATTATTGTAGGCTAGCTCAAAGAAGTAACTATTGTGGGGCCCTACATGGGAAACCTTAAAAAAGAAGGGCTAGCTTTGTGGTTGAGAGCTAAGATGGCGCCTGGCGGAGGAGATGAGGTAGTAGCCTAAGTTGTTTGTTAAAACTTTTGATTGGCTGTCTTGATTTCCGTGCACGTGGACAGCGTGTGATCACCATAGACTCTTGTTAGGATGAAGCACATGACGACTTGACCTTTAATGTGATTGGTGCAACCCTCGAAAACCACCCCCCTCCCACCTTGCTCGCCTATATAAACCAAGAGTTTGCATTAATAAAGCGGAACTGCTTCGACGGAACGCCTGTGGCGTCTGATGTCTCTTGCTTGCAGAGGGGCTGGGTTGGAGGACAGCAGGCTCACCTCTCCTCGGGACCCCTCGGCTTTGCTGAGGGAAGTTCCACTGCCTCTCTCTTTCTGCGGAGTGCCCCTCTCAACTATGTTGATGTTTCTGGAAATCAGAGTCTCACTTTGGAAAAAGACAAAAATGGGGGAAGGTGAGGCAAAGCCCTATGATTTTTTTATGAATCTCCTAGGTCTGTTCCCTGGAAGGGTCTAGAAGCAATGCTGTGCAGTAGCACTGAACACACGTAGCGCTTGGAGTTTTATTTCTAAGTACCACTTTCCATTAAAAGAAAGCAATGCTCCTTGGACATATGGCTGATTCCAAGTGTGGGAATGGGAATGTAATAGAGTGTAAGACACTGAATAAAAGGTTCCCTGAGTCCATTCTGAAAGTTAAAAAGCAGCAGGGAGGAGTGGGGAGAGAAAACTCTGTAAAGATAAATGCCAATGAAGTGTGGAAGTGAGGACAGAACTTTAAACTTACCCGTTTGCAGCCCTAAAGTAATAGCTGATTTGGGCTAGACTTAATGGATGCCAAGACAACTGGGTGAAAGGCTGGTCTTAGTGTGTTGCCTCGTAATTACCCCCTAGAAAAGGGAACAACTGTCTTTACAATAGGGCAAGTCCGCACTGACCACCTTAACCTCATAACCAAACGTCAGCAGTAGCGGAAACACCTGGCGCTAATCCCTCCTGAAGTTCTATCATATCATCTATGTTCTTGTCAATGTTTATCCTGATTCTAATCATGAGATGAAAGACAAGTCTAGAATGAGAGCCCTTCTTTTTTATTTCTTTACATGCCCATCTAATAAATTTATTCACTTTTTAACTGTTCCTGTGTGATAAAAGTCACACTTTTTGGTGTGCAGTCCTGTGAGTCTGGACAAAAGTGATCATCCTATAATCACCGCCACCATGAGATTGTTGTTGTTCAGTTGCTCAACTCTTTGCAACCCCATGGACTGCAGCACGCCAGGCTTCCCTGTCCTTCACCATCTCTCAGCTTGCTCAGTCCCATGTCCGCTGAGTCAGTGATGCCATCCAGCCATCCTCTGTCATCCCCCTCTTCTGTCTTCAATCCTTCCCAGCATCAGGGTCTATTATCTTACGAAAGACCCTGATGTGCCATGACATACTGAACCACAATATTTGCCTTTCCCACACATCCTACTGATGGAATTGCGCAGGATGTGATCTTTCGTGTCTGACTTTCACTAAGCATGACACAGTTCAGATCCTCCTGTGTTCTTTTGTGTCGCAAGAGCGTGTATTACAGAGTAGATGCCCATTGTTTCAGTTTGTTTTTATCTGTTCACTAGTTTAAGGAGATTTTGTTTGTTTCCAAGTTTTTGGAGATTGAATAAATTCACTCTAAATATTGGACTCAGGTTTTTGTGGGAAAATTCTTCACTTCTTTAGAGTTATAATTTATAAAAAACTGTTAGAATGTTTTCCAAAGTGGCTCTACTATTTTGAACCAACACTGCATGATAATTCCATTGGCTCTGCATCCTTACCAGCACTTAGTATGGTCACCTTTTTGAAGCTAATCTATCATATGTTTAGAGGTATGAAATTAGTTGGTAGTTGGACTATTATTTGATGTCATCAGCCTGAAATGTTGAAAAACCTAGTAAGAAATAAGGCAGGCATCTCTGGATGTTAGCAACCAAAAAAAATCTGCTGGGGTAGAATGAGAGTTATTCTCCGTAACAACTGAAACTTCAAAAAAGCTATTAAATTATTAAAAAAAAAATTAAAATTGTGTGTTTGGAGAGAAGGGTAGGGAGGCTGAAACCTCTTTAGATTTAAAGAGGTATTTTAGTCAAATGCAATGCATAAACCTAATTGGATCTTGGGTCAGAAAAAAAAAATAAAAAGACCATAAAAGACATTCTGGGACAACTGGGAAATATTTAATATAGATATTAGATGACGTGTAATTTTTGTTAATCTTTGAAGGTGTGTTAATGGCCATGATAATGATTTTATAAGAGAATATATTTATGCAAACGTATTCAAGGGCACAGTATCTCCAAGTGGTTTTCAAATGGTTCAGCAAACAAAAGTGTGTGTGTGTGTGTTTATGTACATCAAGAGGGCACACAAGATGCTAACAACTGGTGAATCTTAAGTGGCGGGTCTGGAGTTGTTTATTGCACTGTTTTTCTCAACATTTCAGATTTGGAATGTTTCCTGACAAGGTAGGGAGAGAAGTGCATGCCAGGGGGACCCTTGGATTCCTGGATTCCCTCACTCACCCGTGACTGAACCAACAGCGCGTCTGCTCTCAGCTCCCTCGCCAGCACACTGCACCCTCTGGGAAGTTTTGTTTTCCCCTCCCCGCCTTAGCATCAGGCTCTTCTCTCTGGGTGGGAGCAGCTTGGACAGCCCGGAGTAGCCGGTGGACGCAGGCGCTTGCCTGTGGGGCCATGGCCAGCCGGGGAGGCCGGGGGGCGGAGGCTTCCAGAATCACCGCGTGCCCTCTGAGAATGGTCCTCCGTGTAAGAGGAGGGACCCACCACGGTTCAGAAGTCGCTTCTGCCAACCTTTCTCCTCCTTTCTGAACTGTACAATGAGGTGCCTCTGAGGGAACCCAGCTGTGCCTGCCCTGAGCCTTCTAGGTGGGCTAAGCAAGGGCGCCTGGACCGTCCCCTGCTGGAGACGGCACAGGGGCTGCACGGTCACTAACCCGAATCACCATGCTGTCCACCGCTGCCTTCAGCCTGGCTCTGACTCCGGAGAGAGAGCAGGTTTCCAGAACTGCCTGCATTCTCCTCTCTCCTCTCTTTTCTCCCTGGGCACCCTGGGGCTTAGGTCCTGTGTGCTGACTTGCGGCCCTTCTCAGGTAGGAGAGGACTCTGGGTTCTTTGGTCAGTTCCCCTCTCTCTTGCTTGAGGAGCCTGAAAGAGCAGCAGCCAAGAAGCTGGAAGGGGGCAGATAGGGACCAGTTTGTTCTGTGTTGCCAGACCTGCCGGAAGAACTCGGGACTAGGAGTCAGAAAACTGGTGATCTGGGCTTATGACTACTGCGTGACCTTGACTGAAGCAGGTGACGTCTCTGGGCCTTAATCGCTCCCACTATAAAATGAAACCAAGGTTAGACAAACAGGCATTTCTGATTCAAGGCCCCTTTTCTACAAAGAGGCAAAACTCAACACCCAAACCAAGCTGTTTTCTCATAGAGTCTATCACAATGTAACATCCTGTAGCTAAGTTCCATCTTTCTTCCCAGAATGACCAGTTGTAAGGAGAGCTAAAAACATCTGCCTGGTGGACAGCCACACCCTCCAAGTCTGGGAGTAGAACAAAGTTCTTAGATTCCCCATCCCCACTGGCCTGAAAGTTAATTGAGTACATACTCAGCACCTCCAAGGCCAGAGTTCTGTTATGTCCTAAACCAGAAATTAAGAAAGATTGGCTGGAGATACAGAAATCCAAGACTTCAAGGAGTTTACTTATTTCCTAAGAAATGTGATTCCCCCAGAGAGTTATTAGGTCGAACCATATAAAATTGCCAGTTTGCAACCTCTTTTGACCTATAAAAGGCAACTTACTATGATTCAAATTAACGTTAATATTATTAAACACTGGAAGTCAGGAACTACAGTCAGTGCTGTGGAATGGAGAGATGAGATTTCCATCTGAACGATGGATTGGGTTTAGAGAAATTTGGGGAGAGTCACCAGCTGCTAGGCCGGTTTGTCCTCTCTCTCAATCCAGGCTTTTAGCCCTGGAGGTAGACACATTAGCCAGGTCCTTGTCCAGACTCTAGCTGAGATTTCAGCATTAGTTTTTCTGGTAACTGGCCAGGGCAGTTGCCTGTGAGTAGAGAGGAGAGTGCTGTCCATCTGTAGTTGACTATTCCTGTGCCCTGCTTCATATCTGCAGAGTTGAGAATGGAGGAAACTGAGAAAGGAAGAAATAGGAAAGGCCAATCTAATTCTCCCCCTCTGGTGGCGGACCGCAGTGGGACGCACCCCTGAAGCCTCATCTGGCACAGGATCCTGGGAGCTGAAAGAATTAGTGGCAATGTGGAGGCCGGAATTTGACAGGTCTGGAGACCTGGAGAATCCCAGGGACGGGGGAGCGTAGTGGGCTGCCGTCTGTGAGGTCGCACAGAGTCGAACACGACTGAAGCGACTTAGCAGCAGCAGCACAGCACCCCATCCTTAGAGGAGGTAATTGCCAAACAGGATTGGGACGAGGAGAGAAACAGCTTTGATGGAGGAGAGGATGGGGGAGGATGGGTGGTTTGGGAGGAAGCACTGTCTGCACGTGGCCGAGGACTCTCAGCATCGTGGAGAGTCAGGCGCTCTGGCAGCTGACGGGAAGCTGTCTGCTGTCCCGTCCTTTGTCTGAGCCAGTGCCCAGGTCTCAGGGAGGCGGCATCCGGCCTCAGCTGCAGCCTGCTGCCTGCCTGCTCTCCTGGTACCGTGGACCTTTCGGATTTTTTTTGATGTTCCCTCCCCGCTGTCTACACTACAGCCTTGTTTGTGGGAAGCATTTGTAGGACATCTGTTGGAATGCTAGGATGGGCACAGCTGGCATCCAAACTTCCAGGGGCTTTCTGACTTTGGTACAAGGGAGGTTGGTCACCAGGCTTTGGGCTGGGGAGGTTTTATTTTATTGAGCCAGAGCATTTGAGATGGATCGACCTGGAGAAATGGTCCAGTTTCCCTTTATCCCAAGTGAGAAAACTGAAACGTAGAGACTTGTCCAAGAACACCAGAGTAGTTGGAGGCCAAGCCCAGTTCGCCCCACTCCACGCCTGTGATTAGGCCCCTGGGCCCCTCCATGCATTTCTGCGTGAGCCAGATGGATGTCAAATCGCCTTGGTACCCACTTTCTCTACCCATGTAATTGGGGCGATTATTCTAGCCTCTCTTGGGATGATGTGCAGCATGATGAGATCGTGTGCTAGAAGCTTTTTTGAAGAAAGATGCCAGAAACCATGGGGTTGCTGTGCCATGCTTATTACTGTTGCTGCTGCTATTAGCAGTTAAGGTTATTAGGACTAGAGAAAATGCAAAGGAGAAGCGCTTTGGTACCCCCTTGTCACTGTAGCTTCTCATGGGCCTGAGTTTTTCTCCTGGTCCTTTCCACATCCCTTCTCAGGCACCTGGGCCTTGAGCTGGGAAAGGCAGAGTAACGCAGAGCAGAAGCAGAGTCCTGGAAAAGGGTAGGCAGAACTCTCCTCCTGCCTGGGTATCCCCAGCTCTACCCTTTTTTCAGAACGTGGACTTTGGGAAGGAGTGTGGAGGGAAAACACACTGACCTTCACTTCTTCCTTGGCAGCTGACTAACCTGGGTTGGCTGGGAGCTCTGATTTAGGGGCTAAGAACCAGCAGAGTTGAGCCACTTGTAATAGGACAGAACAGATTGATTTTATCGCCAGAGCCAATCGGTCATTCATTTGCTTGTTCATTTATTCATTTGTTCATTCAGCAAACACAAAATGAGCACGAACTGTGTGTCCGGAGCAGTGTTAGAATTTGGGAGGAAGTGGTGTCCAGAAGGCAGGGAAGGACTAAGAATCACCTACTTTCAGCTCAAGGACAAGTGAGCTGAGCCTGGGCACCCACAGCAAGCCCTGATTGTGGCACTGTTCCCAAGAACTTGCATTTGTGTCCTTGAAGTATACCTTTAACCCCTGAGCTCAGGAAGATCAGGCTTAGATTCCATGATGGACTGAGCTGGGAGGGGCACCCCTGTGTCACTGATAAGACTGGCCTGATGAAGGACTTACCCTTGTCCTTTGTCTTCTGGGCCAGGGTCTGGTGCTGGAGTTGGGTGTTTGTCCAGCCGGCTATACCCAGTCCTTGGGCTGGCATCCCAGTGTTGTCTAACTCTGCAGTCCCCTCCTTATGTTCTCAGAATCTGATGGGAGAGATTCTGTTGCTAGGATTTGCAGAAGGATCTGAATGGAACCTTGGAAAGAAAAAATAAACATCCAGAGAAGCCCTTCAGTTTCTCCTCCAATCCTTATCTCTCATTTCAGCCCTTCCACCCTACTTGGCAGTGTGATATTGAAGGATAGTTCAGCTCAGCTCAGTCACTCAGTTGTGTCCAACTCTTCGCGACCCCATGAACTGCAGCACACCAGGCCTCCCTGTCCATCACCAACTCTCAGAGTCCACCCAAACCCATGTCCATTGAGTTGGTGATGCCATCCAACCATCTCATCCTCTGTCATCCCCCCTCCTCCTGTCCTCAGTCTTTCCCAGCATCAGGGTCTTTTCAAAGGAGTCAGCTCTTAGCATCAGGTGGCCAAAGTATTGGAGTTTCAGCTTCAACATCAGTCCTTCCAATGAACACCAAGGACTAATCTCCTCTAGGATGGACAGGCTGGATCTCCTTGCAGTCCAAGGGACTCTCAAGGGTCTTCTCCAACAGCACAGTGCAAAAGCATCAATTCTTTTGTGCTCAGCTTTGTTTGTAGTCCAACTCTCACATCTATATATGACTGCTGGAAAAACCATAGCCTTGACTAGACGGACCTTTGTTGGCAAAATAATGTCTCTGCTTTTAAATATGCTGTCTAAGTTGGTCATAACCTGCCTTCCAAGGAGTAAGCGTCTTTTAATGTCATGGCTGCAATCACCGTCTGCAGTGATTTTGGAGCCCAGAAAAATAAAGTCAGCCACTGTTTCCCCATGTATTTGCCATGAAGTGATGGGACTGGATGCCATGATCTTAGTTTTCTGAACGTTGAGCTTAGAGGATAAGACAGTGGATTTAGATGCGATCGATGCATGTTATACACATCTTTATTGAACCTCAGCTTTCCCATCTTTTTTTTTTTCATTTTTTGAATGTTGAGTTTTGTTTTGTTTTGTTAATTTTATTTTTACTTTATTTTACTTTACAATACTGTATTGGTTTTGCCATGCATTGACATGAATCCACCATGGGTGTATACAGGCTCCGAATCCTGAATCCCCCTCCCACCTCCCACCCAATATCATCTCTCTGGATCATCCCCATGCACCAGCCCCAAGCATCTTGTATTCTGTATCGAACATAGACTGGCACTTCGTTTCTTACATGATAATATACATGTTTCAATGCCATTCTCCCGAATCATCCCACCGTCTCCCTCTGCGTCAGAGTCCAAAAGTCCGTTCTATACATCTGTGTCTCTTTTGCTGTCTCGCATCCAGGGTCATCATTACCATCTTTCTAAATTCCGTATATATGTGTCAGTATACTGTATTGGTGTTTTTCTTTCTGGCTTACTTCACTCTGTATAATTGGCTCCAGTTTCATCCATCTCATTAGAACTGATTCAAATGTATTCTTTTTAATGGCTGAGTAATATCCATGGTGTATATGTACCACAGCTTTCTTATCCATTCATCTGCTGATGGACATCTAGGTTGTTTCCATGTCCTGGCTATTATAAACAGTGCTGCGATGAACATTGGGGTATATGTGTCTCTTTCAATTCTGGTTTCCTCGGTGTGTATGCCTAGCAGTGGGATTGCTGGGTCATAAGGCAGCTCTATTTGCAATTTTTTAAGGAATCTCCACACTGTTTTCCATAGCAGCTGTACTAGTTTGCATTCCTACCAACGGTGTAAGAGGGTTCCCTTTTGTCCACATCCTTTCCAGCATTTATTGCTTGTAGACTTTTGGATCGCAGCCATTCTGACTGGTGTGAAATGGTACCTCATTGTGGTCTTGATTTGCATTTCTCTGATAATGAGTGATGTTGAGCATCTTTTCATGTGTTTGTTAGCCATCCGTATGTCGTCTTTGGAGAACTGCCTATTTAGTTCTTTGGCCCATTCTTTGATTGGGTCGTTTATTTTTATGGAGTTGAGCTGCATAAGTTGCTTGTATATTTTTGAGATTAGTTGTTTGTCAGTTGCTTCATTTGCTATTGTTTTCTCCCATTCCAAAGGCTGTCTTTTCACCTTACTTATAGTTTCCTTTGCTGTGCAGAAGCTTTTAATTTTAATTAGATCCCATTTGTTTATTTTTGCTTTTATTTCCAGTATTCTGGGAAGTGGATCATAGAGGATCCTGCTGTGATTTATGTCGGAGAGTGTTTGGCCTATGTTCTCCTCTAGGAGTTTTATAGTTTCTGGTCTTACATTTAGATCTTTAATCCATTTTGAGTTTATTTTTGTGTGTGGTGTTAGAAAGTGATCTAGTTTCATTCTTTTACAAGTGGTTGACCAGTTTTCCCAGCACCACTTGTTAAAGAGATTGTCTTTACTCCATTGTATATTCTTGCCTCCTTTGTCGAAGATAAGGTGTCCATATGTGTATGGATTTATCTCTGGGCTTTCTATTTTGTTCCATTGATCTATATTTCTGTCTTTGTGCCAGTACCGTACTGTCTTGATGACTGTGGCTTTGTAGTAGAGCCTGAAGTCAGGCAAGTTGATTCCTCCAGTTCCATTCTTCTTTCTCAAGATAGCTTTGGCTATTCGAGGTTTTTTGTATTTCCATACAAATCTTGAAATTATTTGTTCTAGTTCTGTGAAAAATACCGCTGGTAGCTTGATAGGGATTGCATTGAATCTGTAGATTGCTTTGGGTAGTATACTCATTTTCACTATATTGATTCTTCCAATCCATGAACATGGTATATTTCTCCATCTATTAGTGTCCTCTTTGATTTCTTTCCTCAGTGTTTTATAGTTTTCGATATATAGGTCTTTAGTTTCTTTAGGTAGGTATATTCCTAAGTATTGTATTCTTTTCATTGCAGTGGTGAATGGAATTGTTTCCTTAATTTCTTTTTCTACTTTCTCATTATTAGTGTATAGGAATGCAAGGGATTTCTGAGTGTTGATTTATATCCTGCAACTTTACTATATTCATTGATGAGCTCTAGTAATTTTCTGGTGGAGTCTTTAGGGTTTTCTATGTAGAGGATCATGTGATCTGCAAACAGTGAGAGTTTTACTTCTTTTCCAATTTGGATTCCTTTTATTTCTTTTTCTGCTCTGATTGCTGTGGCCAAAACTTCCAGAACTATGTTGAATAGTAGCGGTGAAAGTGGGCACCCTTGTCTTGTTCCTGACTTTAGGGGAAATGCTTTCAATTTTTCACCATTGAGGATAATGTTTGCTGTGGGTTTGTCATATATAGCTTTGATTATGTTGAGGTATGTTCCTTCTATTCCTGCTTTCTGGAGAGTTTTTATCATAAATGGATGTTGAATTTTGTCAAAGGCCTTCTTTGCATCTATTGAGATAATCATATGGCTTTTATTTTTCAATTTGTTAATGTGGTGAATTACATTGATTGATTTGCGGATATTGAAGAATCCTTGCATCCCTGGGATAAAGCCCACTTGGTCATGGTGTATGATCTTTTTAATGTGTTGTTGGATTCTGATTGCTAGAATTTTGTTGAGGATTTTTGCATCTATGTTCATCAGTGATATCGGCCTGTAGTTTTCTTTTTTTGTGGCATCTTTGTCAGGTTTTGGTATTAGGGTGATGGTGGCCTCATAGAATGAGTTTGGAAGTTTACCCTCTTCTGCAATTTTCTGGAAGAATTTGAGTAGGATAGGTGTTAGCTCTTCTCAAAATTTTTGGTAGAATTCAGCTGTGAAGCCGTCTGGACGTGGGCTTTTGTTTGCTGGAAGATTTCTGATTACAGTTTCAATTTCCGTGCTTGTGATGGGTCTGTTAAGATTTTCTGTTTCTTCCTGGTTCAGTTTTGGAAAGTTGTAGTTTTCTAAGGATTTGTCCATTTCTTCCATGTTGTCCATTTTATTGGCATACAACTGCTGATAGTAGTCTCTTATGATCCTTTGCATTTCTGTGTTGTCTGTTGTGATCTCTCCATTTTCATTTCTAATTTTATTGATTTGATTTTTCTCCCTTTGTTTCTTGATGAGTCTGGCTAATGGTTTGTCAATTTTATTTATCCTTTCAAAGAACCAGCTTTTGGCTTTGTTGATTTTTGCTATGGTCTGTTTCTTTTGCATTTATTTCTGCCCTAATTTTTAAGATTTCTTTCCTTCTACTAACTCTGGGGTTCTCCATTTCTTCCTTTTCTAGTTGCTTTAGGTGTAGAGGTAGGTTATTTATTTGACTTTTTTCTTGTTTCTTGAGGTATGCCTGTATTGCTATGAACTTTCCTCTAAGCACTGTTTTTATAGTGTCCCACAGATTTTGGGTTGTTGTGTTTTCATTTTCATTCATTTCTATGCATAATTTGATTTCTTTTTTGATTTCTTCTGTGATTTGTTGGTTATTCAGAAGCGTGTTCAGCCTCCATATGTTGGGATTTTTAATATTTTTTTCTCCTGTAATTGAGATCTAATCTTAATGCATTATGGTCAGAAAAGATGCTTGGAATGATTTCGATTCTTTTTGAATTTATCAAGGTTAGATTTATGGCCCAGGATGTGATCTATCCTGGAAAAGTTTCCGTGAGCACTTGAGAAAAAGGTGAAATTAATTGGTTTGGGGTGAAATGTCCTATAGATATCAATTAGGTCTAACTGGTCTAATGTATCATTTAAAGTTTGTGTTTCTTTGTTGATTTTCTGTTTAGTTGATCTGTCCATAGGTGTGAGTGGGGTATTAAAGTCTCCCACTATTATTATGTTACTGTTAATTTCCCCTTTCATGCTTGTTAGCATTTGTCTTACATAGTGCGGTGCTCCTATGTTGGGTGCATATATATTTATAATTGTTATAGCTTCTTCTTGGATTGATCCTTTGATCATTATGTAGTGGCCTTTGTCTCTTTTCACAGCCTTTGTTTTAAAGTGTATTTCATCTGATATGAGTATTGCTACTCCTGCTTTCTTTTGGTCTGTATTTGCGTGGAAAATCTTTTTCCAGCCCTTCACTTTCAGTCTGTATGTGTCCGTTTTTTGAGGTGGGTCTCTTGTAGGCAGCATATATAGGGATCTTGTTTTTGTATCCATTCAGCCAGTCTTTGCCTTTTGGTTGGGGCATTCAACCCATTTATGTTTAAGGTAATTATTGATAAGTGTGATCCTGTTGCCATTTACTTTATTGTTTGGGTTCGGGTTTATACGCCCTTTTTGTGTTTCCTGTCTAGAGAATATCCTTTAGTATTTGTTCGAGAGCTGGTTTGGTGGTGCTGAAATCTCTCAGCTTTTGCTTGTCTGTAAAGGTTTTGATTTCTCCTTCGTATTTGAATGAGATCCTTGCTGGGTACAGTAATCTGGGCTGTAGGTTATTATCTTTCATCACTTTAAGTATGACTTGCCATTCCCTCCTAGCCTGAAGAGTTTCTATTGAAAGATCAGCTGTTATCCTTATGGGAATCCCTTTGTGTGTTATTTGTTGTTTTTCCCTTGCTGCTTTTAATATTTTTTCTTTGTGTTTGATCTTTGTTAATTTGATTAATATGTGTCTTAGGGTGTTTCGCCTTGGGTTTATCCTGTTTGGAACTCTGTGTTTCTTGGACTTGGGTGATTATTTCCTTCCCCACTTTAGGGAAGTTTTCAACTATTATCTCCTCAAGAATTTTCTCATGGTCTTTCTTTTTGTCTTCTTCTTCTGGGACTCCTATAATTCGAATGTTGGAGCGTTTCATATTGTCCTGGAGGTCTCTGAGGTTGTCCTCATTTCTTTTAATTCGTTTTTCTTTTTTCCTCTCTGATTCATTTATTTCTACCATTCTATCTTCTATTTCACTAATCCTGTCTTCTGCTTCTGTTATTCTACTATTTGTTGCCTCCAGAGTGTTTCTGATCTCATTTATTGCATTATTCATTATATATTGACTCTTTTTTTATTTCTTCTAGGTCCTTGTTAAACCTTTCTTGCATCTTCTCAATCCTTGTCTCCAGGCTATTTATCTGTGATTCCATTCTGATTTCAAGATTTTGGATCATTTTCACTATCAATATTCGGAATTCTTTCTCAGGTAGATTCCCTATCTCCTCCTCTTTGGTTTGGTTTGGTGGGCAACTCTCCTGTTCCTTTACCTGCTGAGTATTCCTCTGTCTCTCCATCTTGGTTATATTGCTGCATTTGGGGTGGCCTTTCTATATTCTGTGAATTTGTGGAGTTCTCTTTTTTATGGAGTTTCCTCACTGTGGGTGGGGTTGTATCAGTGGCTTGTCAAGGTTTCTTGGTTAGGGAGGCTTGTGTTGGAGTTCTGGTGGGTGGAGCTGGATTTCTTCTCTCTGGAGTGGTATGAATTGTCCAGTAATGGGTTGTGAGACGTCAGTGGTTTTGGAGTAGCTTTAAGCTGCCTGTATATTGAAGCTCAGGGGTGTGTTCCTGTGTTGCTAGAGAATTTGCGTGGTATGTCTTGCTCTGGAACTTGTTGGCCCTTGGGTGGTGCTTGGTTTCACTGTAGGTATGGAGGCATTTGATGAGCTCCTATTGATTAATGTTCCCTGGATTCAGGATTTCTCTGATGTTCTTAGGATTTGGACTTAAGCCTCTTGTTTCTGGTTTTCAGTTTTATTTTTACCCTAGCCTCAGGACTTCTCTATCAATACAGCACTGATGATAAAGCATCTAGGTTAAAGATGAAAGGTTTCTCCACATTGAGGGTCACCCATAGAGGTTTGCTGTTTTTGAAGCCAATGATCTGCTTTGCTGGGTGCCTGATGTCCTCTGCCAGCATTCAGAAGTTGTTTTGTGGAATTTATTCAGCGTTGAAATGTTCTTTTGATGAATTTTTGAGGGAGAAAGTGGTCTCCCTGTCCTATTCCTCTGCCATCTTAGCACCGCCCCAGCTTTCCCATCTTTGAAGTGTACATAAGATCATCCTTCCTTATCTACCCTGTAAAGTGCTGTGATGGACAAATGAGATATGGTAGATGACAGCGTTGGGTAAACGCCAAAGTGCTGGATGTACATAAGGCGTATTACTCCAGTGCCCCCTCCTCATCTTCCAGTTCGCATTTCAGTCCTTTCTGCTGCCCAGTCCTCTGATCCCCCTCGCCAGTGCGTCCTTCTCTGATCTCTCACTTCCACTCCAGATGCTGCTCTTACCCTGTCTTCTCTCCTTGCCTAGATCAAGATCTAAAACACCACTTGTTGCATCTTAAATGATAACAGTAAAAAGTAATAGTCTATGTGCTAGATATTAAATGTGGATTATCTCATTTAATATTCTTAGTTGACGATGAAGTCAGTACTAGTATTATCTTCATTTTACAGATTAGTAAAGATGTTCATAAAACACATGCTGAGGTCCAGCCCTAGTTTAGCCTCTTTCTGAATTTACTCTTTCTACTGCTGAATGACTGACTGGCTGACAAGAACAGGGAGAGATTTGACAGCATTTATTGAATGTCGACTAAATACGCTGCTTTCAAATTATGTCACAACAGCCACCATCTGAGACAGTTACTGGATTTGTCTTAGAGATTCTCTGGTTGCAGAATAGAAACCAGTCCAAAAAAGCAAAAGTGCACTAGTAGGTCACAGAGAAATATCACAGAATTAGCAGCAAGAAGTGCGGCTTCCGTGTGGACAGCATCTCTCCTCTGCCCCCCAGTCCACACGCACAGCTCTCATCGTGGTTCACCAAGCAGCAGTTTCAGTGTCCAGACTGATGACCTTCCTGCTTAGCTTTGCAAAGTAAATTAACTCAAGTTTCTCAGCCCAGATATCAAGAGATGTTGATTTCCAGATCAGATCTGATGTCCATCCCTGCTAATTATCTCTGATCTGTGTGGCCTGCTTGAGGAGAGTGTGGACTAATCAAATCATGAACACCCAGGCCTGTCCCTCCAATAGTGGCTGTGGGTGGGAGCAGATGTTTCTCGAGGGGAAGTCCTTGACCTTAGACGGATGCAAACCCACCATGCGGTTTATCACAGAAGACTGTCCCTACGGATGTCATAGAGGTGACGCCCTGCCGCAGCCCCTAAAGAGATGAGTCATTTGTATTAGAATGTGCATGTTCAGGTGGGCCCGGAAAGGTAAGAATACCTTTTTTGAACCCTGCTATATGCCAGGCATTTTGTATTCTCTTTCAACCTTAGAACATGTCATTGTTTTCATTTTATAAGTTAGAAAGCTAATACTCAGCAAGCCAAGCGTCTTGCCTAGAGGTCCTCTGGTTGGTTTGGGCTGGGCCAACGTTTGACCCAAGCCTGTCTGACGGTAAGACCCTTCCTATTAACCAAAATTCACCAAAGAAGACTATTTGATGTTGATTCTGCTGTGAGGTATGCTCCATGAGGGCAAAGATCTTAGTCTTTTTGTTCACTGACATATACCACGTAAAACAGTATGTGGCTCATAGTAAATGCTCAATTAAAACATCATCAAATGGATTTTGTTTTAGTATCTTCTGTACCCCGGGCTTCCCCTGGTCAGAGGGAAAAGGGTAACATTCTAACTGTTGAGAATGGGCCACTGAAATAACTAGGATAGCCTTCTGGGTGTGCCTCTGATCCCTAACTCAACTCTCCTTTGACAGGGGACTTTAGGAAGAGTCCCTCAACATAGCGGACTCTAAAGGATGGTATAGCTCTATCTCCATCTGTGTTTCCTGTCCTGTACACCTGATCCCAGACACTTAGCCCTGTGAAGAGGTCAGGTGAAAGGTTTCCCTAACACTAGAAAATTCACTTACTGAAACGACATAGAATGCCAGGCAAAATAATGCTAATTTCCATTGGGTTTTCGGCCCCAAGGTTCAGTTTAGCAAATCCTGGATTTCTTCCCATGCCTTTCTGCATAGCAGTGCCCTCTGCCCCCAGTCACCCAGACAGTGTTCCCAATCTCAGGTTTGGGAGAGTCAGATGGAACTGAGCTCAAGTCTGCCTTCCCATCCTTGTGACCATGGACAAATTTTTCATGTGACTGGACTCGATTTTCTCTGGAAAAGAGGATTATTTATTAATAAAGAGTGATCCATGTTCTAAGGGCCTGGCCCAAAGTAGGTCCTCATTGCCTTTTGATTTTACCCCTTCATCCCTCCAGTTCTCCCTTCCTTCATGGATCCTGGCTCAAGCCTGCGCACCTGCTCCCTGCTAACCTTTGGGCTCAGAGCCCATTGTCCCCAAGTCACCAAAAGGCCCGGAGGCCCCCACTTCCTACAGCTAGCTCTCCACCAAATGGCTTCACGGGCTGACCAAGGACTCTCTTGTTTCCACGTGGCCGCAGTTCCAAAATCGTGCTTGACCCTCGTACAACAAGAGTCCTGGCAAAATGAGGAGCGGCAGGCGGAGAGCTACAGTCCCCTCTTGTCTGCTCCTGCCCTGTGTTCCTCCCCCGGCAGGAAGATGCTGGGAGCGCCGCCGTGCTGGGACCTCTCCTGTAGGAGCCAGAACAGGCGACAGTGCTCTCTGCTCGCTTGTAGCAGCTGCGGCCTGAGGATGCCATCGCTCTTTGGTCAGACAGATATTTGCCAGCTGCCCCTGGAATTGAGCAGGCTGCTTAATAAACAGGCAGGACAGTCCCAGTCTGGGATCGCCTCCTCTCTCTCCAGCACGCACCCGCACAGAGACTTTAGCTGTTGTGAAGTGCCAGCCTGGCCAAGGTAAGGCACGAACCAGATTTGCTCTCCTGAGCTGGAAGGGGCGTGGCAGTGGATTACTTAAGTGCTCCAGGCTCTCTCGGAATGGAGGAGATAGATTCTCCAGCCGCCTCCTAGTTTCTCAGCGATGGCATCCTGTGATAGGAGATGCTTTCAGCAGAAGTGAGCATGTGAGTCGTAACCGAGTTCATGTGAGCGGGCCTGTGGCAGCGTGGTTGCTGGGGCAGATCAACTTGTCAGCTCTGGCTGCAGCATCCGCTTAGCCCACGCGCAGCCTGTGAGCCAGGACTGGTGCTCTGCCTCTGTTTAGCCAGTGTTTAGCACAGTTCTTGGGCTTCCCAGGTAGCTCAGCTGGTAAAAAAAATCTGCCTGCAATGCAGGAGACCTCGGTTCAATTCCTGGGCCAAGAAAATCCCCTGGAGAAGGGATAGGGTACGCACTCCAGTATTCTTGGGTTTCCCAGCTGGCTCAGACAGCAAAGAATCCACCTGCAGTGTGGGAGACCTGGGTTTGATCCCTGGATTGGGAAGATCCCCTGGAGGAGGGCATGGCAACCTACTCTAGTATTCTTGCCTAGAGAATCCCCATGGACCGAGGAGCCTGGCAGGTTACAGTTCACGGGGTCACAAAGAGTTGGATATGACTGAGCGACTAAGCACAGCGCAGTAAAGTCCTTGGTTCTTTACTGGATGAAGAGAACCTTTACTGGATGAAGAGAACCTTGGTTCTTTACTGGATGATCATCAGTAAACGTTGGGTGGGTGAATAACTGAATAAGCAAATAGAAAATTTTTCTTTAGAGTCAAGATCACAGCAGAGTTTACCTTTTTTCTTCTCAGGGTCATCATCCCTGTTCAGCATCTCATCATGTCATGCTGAATAATTGCAAAGGACTCCTAATGATGGACAGGGTAGTCTAGAAGGGCAAATTACAGGTTAGAAGTCGGGAGACCTGGGATTTCAACTATTTAAGTTGCTCTATCACTTTAAGGATAAATCTGGGCTTCCATTTGTTCATGTGTAAAATGAATAGTTTGGCCTAAACATACTTCGAGGAGATTTTAACTCCCAATTCTCTGCCTCCTCCTGCCCAAACAACCGTGCAGATTAATTATAGTTGGTTACCAAATTGTAAAAATAAGATTCACCATAGAAATCCAAATTTCTTGCTTCTCAAAAAGTGGAAGCTCTCACAAAAGTTCCACCTTTTTTCCATGGCAACAGTTAGCAGGATCTAAGTAACCGCTGCCCTGTTCAGACAGCGTCTGCGTTCCCGTTTGCCACAGACGCCTCCTCTCCCTGCTGCCTAATGCTCAGGCCGCTTCACTCGTTTTTGTGGCTGCCTGGCCCATGCAGGCATGTTGATTTGCAGACCTCGAATGAGGAAAACAAAACCTCGAAGGGTGGAGGGAGAGGCAGCTAGGATGGGGCGGCAGCTCAGCTGAGCTTAGGTGCAGAGACGAGGACGGGATCCTCCTGGGAGGCAGTGGCAGGGATGCGAGTGGGAGCAGTGGCCAGTGCCCAGGAGACTGCGTAGGGACTTGTCCTCCAAGAATTGTTAAGGCCCTGCCTGAGGAAGCCTTCCCTCTTCACCAGTTTCCTTTTCCTTGGACGCCTGCCGGGAGTTTGGAAGGCTCCCTGGGGCCTCCTTGGTATAACTGTATCTGCCACTACACGGTAGGGAGCTCAGGGCTCCATCTAAGACCCTCGCAAGGCTGGTAATTCCCTTTGCACTTCTTTCTGTTGTCCACCCTCTGTTAGTATTTTGATCACAAAACAGTTCACACTGTTGGAGTAAATATAACATGAGGCAACCTAGGATCCCAGCTATATCCTATCGGTGAAGTGCCTGTTCCCCTGTTAACTTACTCCACTTATCTCCTGCACTGCTGCTATCAACAGCAGTACCTCAGGCCTCCCCAGGGCTGGCTGATCCCAGAGTCCTTTGTCTGACTGGGAGCTGACTTGTTCCCCGTTTCTCACTCAGCTCCTTAATCATCCTGTCTGAGCCCTAGGCGACTCTGCCTCTCTGTTACCCTAAGCAGGCAGAACCTTCTTTGCATACCCATTCATAGAATTTGTTTTTCCTACTTTCTGGTTTGCATGCTTTTTTTTAATTAATTTCTTTTTGGCTGTGCTGAGTCTTTGTTGCTGCGTGCAGGCTTTCTCTAGTTGCAGTGAGTGGGGGCTTCTCATTGTGGTGGCTTCTCTCGTTGCAAGGCACAACCTCTAGGGTGTGTGGGGTTCTGTAGTTGTGGCTCACAGGCTCAGTAGTTGGGGCTCAGGGCTCTAGAGTGCTGGCTCAGGAGTTGTGGCCCATGGGCTTAGTTGCCCTGCAGCATGTGGAATCCTCCCAGACCAGGGATCAAACAGTGTCCCTTGCACTGGACCACTAGGGAAATCCTGCATGCTTTCCTTAAGGGAGAAGTAAGATTTCCGTAAGTCCAAACATAATTGTTAACATTCTGGTATGTTTATTCTTTTATATATGTAGGTGACTACACATTTTTTAAATAAAACTGGGAATAATTTGAATATCAAGTTTCTGATTCAGTTGTTTTCCAGCTCAATACTATATGATGAGCATTTTCTTACAGCCTCAGGAACTGGCCACAAGTCAGTCACAAATATGGTTCTTGGAATCTGATAGTAGTAGGCAACCTGAGGTGAAAGAGTGATGTGATTTTGGAAGGAAAATTAAAATACTGATGCTTGCACCCTTTGCCTTGAAAGTTGGCAGTCTGGAGCCAACCTGGGCTGGGCACAGGGGTCTGAACCTGGGATGGAAAGATCAGGAGAGGGAGAAAGCCTGGAACCCTTGAATTGCCTTTGAAAATTCCTTCTCTCTGTGTGTTTGGATCCCACATGAAGATTCAGGCCCACTTGTGTTTGAAGTAAGAGTTAAAAATGTAAAGTGGCTTTTACACAGACTCAGCTAGGGATAGGGCTTTCTGGAAGAAGATGTGGAATACCCCTATAAAGCTGTGAGTGGAGTTACTCTTAGTGGCAGAACAGCTGACTCCTCCTGCTGAGTTTGGGCCCTTACACTAGCCCCCTGGTTTGAAAGAACGGTAATGGCCTTTCCTGTCTTCTTTCTCTGAGTTTATCTCGGGGTATATGTTTAAAGGAAAGAAACTGTTTTGTTTTGTTTGATTTTAAATAATCATCCGAGCCTGGGTCAGAGAGGGACAGAGAAAAAGGAGTTAGGAAGAGCAAGAGGCTGTCACCACCACCAAAATTAGCAAATCCAGCGCTGGGGACAAAGACGGGGTCTAGTGCCTCTGATGGAGACAGAGTCCCTGTGCTTTTGGTAGGCAGCTCAGCACCCCTCAATAGTTGGGATGCTTTGAAATGACAGCCTGAGATGTCAGCCTCTTAAAAGTTGTACCAACCAGCAATTATACATTTAAGAGTGACAGAGAGCCTTGATGACCATCATGATGAGTGTAGACTTATCCGAATAATATTGGTACGTGTTCAGTGTAGGCTCAAGGGCTGGGCCATGAAGTCTTAGGTTCACCCATGAGTTGGTGCCACCTCCCCATGTGACTTGGGAAGCCTTCCACTGTTGTCCCCTGGCCCATAGGGAGGTTTCTCCCTTGCACTTTCCTCTTTCCTAAGGAGGTTTCATCCCTTACCTTCCTCCTTCCTCCCATCTAGGGAGATAGATGAGGGAAATGGAGGGAGATGCTGTGGTTTCCATTACAAAATAGGAGGATCTTTGTTATTGTTTTTATTCTGGTTACTCCAGAACCTCTTGCCCTAACAGAGGAAGATAACAGACTGGGTGTTCTCATCACACGTGTCACCCAGCTTCTGAACTTCATCTTTTTCATCCTCCTTAAAATATTAGATAATAGAATTTTGAATACCTTCCAAGGTCATTACAAGAATCACATGAGATACTTGTACTTTGTACAAGGTAGAGGGCCTACAAATATATAATTATTTACAAAGATTCTTGAATGAGGAAGCCCCTCCTCACCTGACTCCTCTGAGGTTAGGAAGGCCTTTTTCCAGCTCATCTAAAATTTGAACCCTCTTCCTAGGGTAGGTGCTGTACCTATGCTGTGGGTGGAAGGTGAGATGCAGCAAGTGTGAAAGATTTGTTCAAAGTGGGAGAAAAAGCTGGAACTCTAGAGCGATTAAAAAGAGCTCCTTAATTGAGTTCCTCTCTTGACCGTGCCACTAGCTAACAGCATGACTTTGAGCAAGCCCCTTAACCTTTGAACCTCATTTGTCATCTGTTTCTAACCATAAAGATTGTTAATAATCTAGGAGGACAGTGTAGACTCTAAACAGAAGTGTTCTGAGAAATTAAAAGCACTATACACGTGTGATAGTCCACTATTAGAGCTCAGATGTGTTCCTGAAGATGTCAAGAGGAACCAGTGTTTGATTAAGATTACACACCCTGCTGCTGCTGCTAAGGCGCTTCAATCGTGTCCAACTCTGTGTGACCCCATAGACGGCAGCCCACCAGGCTCCCCCGTCCCTGGGATTCTCCAGGCAAGAACACTGGAGCGGGTTGCCATTTCCTTCTCCAATGCATGAAGGTGAAAAGTGAAAGTGAAGTCGCTCAGTCGTGTCCGACTCTTAGCGACCCCTAGAATCCTATTATATCAGAATCTGCCTGCAATGCAGGAGACCTGGGTTCAATCCCTGGGTCTGGAAGATCCCCTGGAGAAGGGAAAGGCTACTCACTCCAGTATTCGCCTTGAAGAATTCCATGGACAGAGGAGACTGGTGGGCTGCAGTCCATGGATTGCAGAGTCGGATGTGACTGAGCAGCTAACACACAACAGTACATTATATCAGCACTGGAAGGGGTTATCACTCAACTCCCTCAATTTTAAAGGCCATAAAAAGCTGAGTCCAAGCAATCCCCCTTGGACCCTGACCAGGCTGCACTGCACTCTACGACTCTGGTTCCCCACATGTGTGGCCCTTCTGTTTCAGGTCTCCCACATCCCAGTACTGGAGAAGGCAATGGCAACCCACTCCAGTATTCTTGCCTAGAGAATCCTGTGGACAGAGGAGCCTGGTGAGCTGCTGTCCATAGGGTTGCACAGAGTCAGACACGACTGAAGCAACTTAGCAGCAGCAACAGCATCCCAAGACAGATGGAAAGTCATTGACTGTACCCTCGTGTTCTGTGTACCTTAGTGTCCTGTGTTAAAGCCTCTCCAATTTGCCACGCCCTTCCCTTCCACTGGGATGGGAGGTGCCTTTCATGCTAACATCTCAGAGTTGCCCCGATATTTGTCCTTCCTGTCTGCGTTCATGCCCTGGGCGTGCCGGGCAGAGCGGGGAGCCGGCGGTCCGGGCAGCTCCGGATCAGGGCTGGAAGGAACGGGGCTGAGCTCGCAGTGTCGGGGAGGCCGGGGATGGTGGGCGGGGGCCTGGGGGGCGCCGGAGGGGAGGTGGAGAGCAGGTCCTGGGCGGGCCGCGGTGAGTCACGGCTCCGCTGGCCACGGAGGGTGGGGCCGCCCGCCTGCTCCGGGCTTGGAGCGCCAGGCATCCGCTGCCCCGGACGCCCCCGGGCACGGGGCCTCCCCGGGGCTCCTCCCGAGACAGGCAAGCGGGCTGGGGCCTGCTCGGGCTGGGGCGCTGCGGCTCCTCGCCCCCACCCCGGGGCCCGCCCTGCGGAGCCTCCTGCCTGGGTGAGGGTGTGGCGGTGGAGGACCCGGAGTCTCAGTGGGGCTCCCCTGAGCCAGTTCGCTCTGCGCCCCAGAGAACACTGGCGCTTCGCTTCCTCTGTCCCCGATTGCTATCTCCCTGCACTGAGAGATGAAATGCCTCTCTTCACCCGTCCCCGGCTGGTCCCTGCTGAGCTCTCCCTCCCGCCTTCTTTCGGAGCCCCGCTTTCTGGCTCTCAGGTCTCTAGAGGAATAATGCAGATCCGACCTTCTGCCCTGCTTGCCTACCACCCCACCCCCGAAAATCAGAATTGCTGCGTTGGTTGATAATGTTATTAGCTAGCATGGTCAAATGCAGTGTATTCACTGTGGTGGTAAATGGCAGTTGTAGACTGTGAAATCGGTAACAGAAGGGTGCACCTAAGAGCTGCTGACTTTTGGTGGACCCATGACTGTCTTTGATCATGCAGATTAAAAACGTTGCAGGCAGAAATAGTGGAAACACTCCTCTCTCAGATCTCTGCCTCAGTTTTTTTCTTCCTTTTGTTTCTCTGAGGCACAAAAATGAATGGTTCATAATACATTTTCTTCACTGGTTTATGCATCCCTCTCTCTTACTATTTATGTTAATGTGTTAATGTGTCTGTTGAAGACACCACCCAGTCCAAAAATTTTGAACTTGTCACCCAGTCCAGAAACGAGATCCCACCCATATTTTGCATCCACCTATGCGCCCTTTCTCGGAGAAGGCAAAGGGGCCCCACTCCAGTGCTCTTGCCTGGAAAATCCCATGGGCTGCAGTCCGTGGGGTCGCTAAGAGTCAGACATGACTGAGCGACTTCACTTTCACTTTTCACTTTCATGCATTGGAGAAGGAAATGGCAACCCACTCCAGTGTTCTTGCCTGGAGAATCCCAGGGACGAGGGAGCCTGGTGGGCTGCCGTCTATGGGGTCACACAGAGTCAGACACGACTGAAGCGACTTAGCGGTAGCAGCAGCATGCACCCTTTCTATGCTAGCCCCTTACTTTATCACCTATCTCAACCACTATCCAGAATTTTGTGTTTACCATTCTTTTCATAAACCTATGTATGCCTAACCAAATATATTATTTAATCTTCATATTCTTTATTAAAAAAGTACTGTGTACAGTCTTCTGGAGCTTACTTTCACTCAATATTGTAATACTAAGTTTGTCCCTGTCAAGTGTAGCTGCAGTTCCTCCATTTTTACCGTTACGAACTATTCTATTGGTGGAGACTATCGCCCTTCTTCACCATAAAGAACAGGATTACCACAGACTTTCTTGTTCATTTTTCCTGTGCAAGTCTCAGAAGGGAATTGCTAGGTCTTGGTATGTGAATATTCAGCTTTACAAGAGAATGAGAGATTGTTTCCCAGTATGTTTGTAGTGGTTTTGCTTCTAGCAGTAAGTGTAAGAGTTGCTCTTGGTCCATGTCCTTAGAGTACCTGGTATCATCAGACTTTTAAATTTTTGCCAACTGAATGGTATAAATAGTGTCTCTTTGTTGTTGCTGTTAAGTTGCTAAGTCGTGTCCAACTCTTTGTGGCCTCATAGATTGCAGCATGCCAGGCTCCCCTGTCCTCCACTTTCTCCTGGAGTTTGTTCAGATTCATGTCCGTTGAGTCAGTGATGCTGTCTATGTATATCTCTTAGTGGCCTTGATTTGCATTTCTCTGATTAAGTGAGGTTGAAGAGCAAAAATAATACTTCACAGATCAGACCCACAAAAATTGCGAACATTGGCTTTATTGGATATAGAAAATTATAGAATATATTTAATATGTTGAAAGAAATAGAGTATTGAAATAGTACAGGGATAGGAAACTCAGTTGAGGCACATGTTCAAAGAGAACATCTAAAAATGAAAAAAATACAATAAAAGAAATTAATGTTTATGAATTGCTTGAAATAGTATTTTGCAGCCAAAGATAAAATTAATGAGTTGTAAAATATTTCTGAGTAATTACATAGACAATGGAAGATGGAAGAAATGAAGATGGAAAATGCTGAAGAACTATAGAAGTATAGAATACAGAACAGAGATTGGCCAAATAGTAAATGTGTTAGGCTTTGTGGTCCATACGGTCTCTGTTATAACGACTCAACTCTGCTGTTGTAAAGCAGTCACAGACAATATATAAATGAATGGCTGTGGCTGTGTGCCAGGAAAACTATTTACAAAGAGAGATAGCAGGTCAGATTTGGCCCAGGTTGTATAGTTTGCCTGCGCTGGGAACAAAGTAAAAAGATTCCAATATACACTTATGACAATGTTTAAAGAAGCAATGGTTTAAGAATTGATGAGGTATAATCATTATTAATACACTTGTGAGGCCTAAAGAATCCCAAGAAGGATGTGTAAAATTCCTTAGACACACAATAATAAAACTACAAAATACCAGAGATAAATAATTTTTGAAGTAACTAAAAAGATAAATTAAGGGAAAGACAATTAGACTGACAATAGATTCTCCAACTTCAACAATAAAAGCAAGAGGGTGGTGAAATAGTATCTTCAAAGTTCTGAAGCAAAAAACTGCCAACACAGTATTTTGTCATCAGTGGGAGTCTGTGAAGAATGAAGGCGAAATGGCGCCCTTTGTAGACAAACAAAACCAGGTTCTACCAGTGAGATTTCCACGAAGGCAACTTCTAGGGGAAATAGTTCAAGAAGAAGAGAAATTACCCGAAAGGAAGGTTCAAGGAGGAACGATGAGCAAAGGAAATTGTAAGCATGGTGCTAAGTCTAAATATTACAACGAAAATAAGGATAACAGAGTCTTAATTTCTAACGATAAAATGAAGCTACACGCTAACATTGCCAGTAACAATAGCATATAAATTGGAAGATGGAGTCCAAGTGTTCTAAGCTCCTAGTGTAGTTTGGGAAGAGGTTCAAGATATTATCAGAAGTTTCTAAGTTAAACGTACATTCTAGGATTCTTAAGATTTCTAAACTAACACAAAAACTAGGAATAATGTAACTTCCAAACTAGTAGGGGGGATGAAAATGGAAAGAAAGAAAAGAATGAAGATAATAGGAAATGTGGCAGTTAAAAAAAGTTCAGACTGCGACACAGAAGAAAGTAATAGCTATTACCATTTATTGAGTAGATGCTGTTAGTCATTTTGAATTATTAATCTTCATAATTTCATGTAAAATACAAAGTAGACATTAAAATTTTCAGTTTCTCTTATTACTACATGCCTGTGCTTAAAACAGGATCTGGAACTTAGTAGTCACTCATTTATTGAAGAAAATTAAATGGGAATGAATATTGATTCCTATCTAAAGATGAGCAAACTGAGGCTCTGAGAAACAGGAGGAAAAGAAAAGCAACAGACAGTATGAAAGTGAAACTCGCCTCTTAAGGGGGTTGAGCACAAGTGCCCCTCTGTTTTCCCATCTGTGAAAGTAAGTCAGCAGTGCATGACACACAGCAGTCTTCACTGGATGCTCCGCGCTCGCCAAATGATGAGCGCCATTGCTGGAGGACGTGTGCAGAGCCCAACCCAGGCGTGTGGACTTCAGCCACACCTGCTCTCCCCTCTACCGTGTGCAGACTTTCCCGCTCTTCTCTGATGCAGAAGTGTCCACGTAAGAGCTGAGAGCAGGAGCTATGGAGGCAGGCAGACCTGGGTTCATGGCCTGGCTTGATGGCTCTAGGACTTTAGTTTGCTGTAGGACTTGAGGCCTCCACTTCTTCAACTGTTTAAAGGAGATGAAAACAGCTATTAAGAAATGTGAGCTTCCCAGGTGGTGCAGTGGTAAAGAATCCACCTGCCGATGCAGGAGATTGGGTTCGATCCCTGGGTCGGGAAGAACCTCTGGATTAGGAAGTGGCAAGCTGGTCGAGTATCCTTGCCTATAAAACCTCATGGACAAAACACCAATACAGTACTAACACATATATATGGAATTTAGAAAGATGGCAATGACTACCCTGTATGCAAGACAGGAAAAAAGACACAGATGTGTATAACGGACTTTTGGACTCAGAGGGAGAGGGAGAGGGTGGGATGATTTGGGAGAATGGCATTCTAACATGTATACTATCATGTAAGAATCGAATCGCCAGTCTATGTCTGACGCAGGATATACAGCATGCTTGGGGCTGGTGCATGGGGATGACCCAGAGAGATGGTATGGGGAGGGAGGTGGGAGGGGGGTTCATGTTTGGGAACGCATGTAAGAATTAAAGATTTTAAAGTTAAAAAAATAAAAAACTAAAAAAAAAGGAAAAAAACCTCATGGACAGAGGAGCCTGGTGGGTGACAGTCCATGGGGTTGCAAAGGGTGGGGCGTGACGGAGCGACTGAGCAAACGCACATTAAAACAGGTGATTGGGCTTCCGGGGTGGTCTAGTGGCCAAGACTCCGTCTGCCAGTGCAGAGAGCATGGTGTGACCCCCGGTCTGGGACGATCCCACCTGCAGAACAGCTAGACTCACACGCCCACCGTAACCGCTGAAGCCGTCGCACCCTGGAGCTTATGCTGCACTGCGGGAGAAGCCAGCCTGAGGAGAAGCCTGTGTCCCACAGCCCGGGAGGAACTCCTGCTCGCGACAACTAGAGAAAGACGACACGCGGCAGAGAAGACCCAGCACAGCCACAATTAAATAGTCTTTTGTTTTTTTAAAGGTGTTTGTAAGATTGTGAGACCGCATGCCAATCACTTTGATGGTGAAGGTCACAAATTAGGTCCCAGTTTCATATAAGAGAGAGTAGGCGCTTTAGGGAACAGCAAGAAGAGAATCGTTTCTAACCCTGGAGTAGAGATTAATCTGGGTGACCTTAGGGTGTTCACTTCTTCCTTAAGCGGAAGCAAGGGAAATACTTGAGTGCATCGCTGCTCACTCTCTGACTGGTGAGCAGGCCTCTAGTGACTCCAGACCCAGCGGTTGAGGACTGATTGATAGCATTAAATAATGACCGTAATAATATGTCTGAGTGCTTACTATGTGGCAGCACTGTGTGCTTTTACAGAGGTTATTTAATTATCTTAAAATCTTGTCAAGCATTTTAAGTGGGGTCACCATTATTATCCCCATTTTATCAATGCTAAAATGGAAGTAGAGAGACAGTAACTTTCCCAGGGTCAAGCAGGTAGCGATGGTGGATCCGGGATTGATTGCACTGTATCCTGAAAGGTGACTGAGCAAAAGAGCCCTCGTGTCTGGAAAGCACCTTCAAGGCAACATTGTGGGAAAAGCGTGGCCCTTGTCACATTCTGATTTGGATTCTGGCCCTGCTTTACTACGTGGCCAATGAAGTGTTCGACTCTTTGCGACCCCATGGACTCTAGCCCACCAGGCTCCTCCATCCGTGAAATTTTCCAGGCAAGAGTACTGGAGTGGGTTGCCGTTTCCTTCTCCAGGGGTTCTTCCTGAACCAGGGATCGAAGCCGGGTCTCCCACGTTGCAGGCAGACGCTTTGACCATCGGAGCCACCAGGGGAAGCCCTGTGGCCAGAGACAAGATATTTAACCAGTTTTCTTCTTTGTAAAATAAGGGTGGTGGTATCTGCTTCCCATGTTTGTTGGGAGGATCAAGGGAGGTCATACAGGATGTACTCAGAAAGACTGGGGACCCTGTATTTTCATCGTGAGTCAGGAAGCTGTGCCTGTTCTAAGCAGAAACTGAGGTGCTCTGAGCTGATAATGGGGTGACTTTGGGAGAATGAGTGGATGAAGACTGACTCTTTTATCTGCTGCTTTAAAGGATGCATTGAGCATTGCCCTGATCACCCTTCTATGCCATCGGCCGCCCCAACACACAGAGCATGGTGTTCAGAAAGCCCGGTTTCCCCTCCCCTTGGCCTGTCCACGCCTCCGTGTCAGGATGGTGAGTTGTCTGATGTGCTAGACCTTCCGTGGGCTCTCAGCTCTGTGTGAGTCTGGGGTAGCTGCCCTCTGGGCCACTGGGCCTCTGCCTTCGCTGCCAAGATGGGGCTGAGCTCTTGGTGGCCGCAGCAAGTGGGTTCCACAGTTCTGAGCTAGACTGTTTCTTCCCTTCTCACCTCTTTGTACCACCACTATTCTGTTTGCTTTCTCATCTTTTAAAAAATTTATTACGGTAAAATACACATAAAATGTACCCTTGTAACCATTTTTTAAATGCACAGTTCAGTGGTATTTATTACACTCAGATTGTTTTGCTACCATCACCACTATCCATTTCCAGAACTTTTCATCATCCCAAAGAAAAACTGTACCATTAAACAGTAATCTGTGTACATCACTCAACCCCCACCCGCAACTGAGCCTAGGCAGCCCCCATGCTGCTTCCTGTCTCTCTGAATTTGTCTGGAGTAGGCACTTGGCGTAAGTGAACTCATCCAGTGCTCATCCTTTGCTTCTAGCGTCTGTACTTTGCATAACTTTTCCAAGTTTTATTCATGTTGTGGCATATATCAGAATTTCATTCCTTTTTAAGGCTGAATGATATTTCATCGCATCGATCGATACAGTGTTCGATATGCAACATTTTGTTTATCCGTTCATCTGTTGATGAACGCTCCCTTTTCTTTAATCTTTGGACTTTAATCTTTTCTTTCGGTGCATCATAATTTGCAATAATATGGAGAGAGCAGCTTTTTTCCCTGCAGTAGAACACGGAGGGGGTCACTGTCCCAGAAGGTGAGGGCAGGTGCAGTCAAGTGTGCTGTTTGTAAACTCTGCTCTGAAGCCTCTACTGGGTTTCACCCTTCCAGAAGTCTCTTCCCAACAGGTACTTAATGTGCTGACATCAGCAGACCCAGAAGTGCTCGTGGGAACAGAGAGCAGGGTTACCTGGGCATCGAGCCTGCCTTTGCCGCCTTCCTGGGGACAGAGCCGGCCTTGCCCCAGAGGCGCTCCATTGTCAGAGCTGCAGGCACAGGGTATAGAGATTCTAGAGCAGCTTTGGATTTTGTGTTTATATCTTTGAGCTTTTGTATGCTTTGTTTTGTATATTCCTTCTTACCAGTCTGTGTCCTTTCTGTCTTCTGCTTGGCAGGTCAGTATTTCTGCGTGTACTATACTATAATCTCAGGGTTTCTGAACAGACAACATGTCCGGTCTTCTTTAGACTTTTGTACCTGGGAGTTCCCTTAGAAGGCGCTCTTCCTCTCTCTGACTCTTCCCTCCTCCTGTTTTTGTTCTCCCTTCTCTGCTTTCCCTCCTACAGCCCCGCGATGCACCAGAGCTTTGGAGCCCTTATCTGGACCACAGTCTGCGCCCAAGGTAGCCCTGACTCCAACGGTGACGTATCTTCAGGGTGTCTCACAGCTCCCTCTCAAGGGGAGTGGAGCACCTATGCTAACCCTCTGAGCTCATCAGGGTAGGGATCTCCCAGCTCCAGTGTCCTGGGCGGGGCTAAAATTACCTGATTGCTCACATAGGCGGCTCTCCTCGCTTACTTTGGCTTCTGTCCACCTTTCAAATAGGAGCTAGTAGCGCGTAGTGTGTCTCGGGTTCCGGGCGCGCTCTGCCTGTGTGCCGTAGCCGAGTTACGTCACCTTTAAGACCCTGTGTGATGAAATGTGTGCCGTAGCCGAGTTACGTCACCTTTAAGACCCTGTGTGATGAAATGTGTGCTGTAGCCGAGTTATGTCACCTTTAAGACCCTGTGTGATGAAATCTGGAGGAGCAGGATCATCAGTCCCGTTTATCTTTTTACTTCTATTTTTTAGATTTTGAACTTTTGTTGGGACATAGCCAATTAACAATGTTGTGATGGTTTCAGAGGAAGAGCAAAGGGGTTCAGCCCAAGATATGGGTGTACCCATTCTCCCCCAAACGCCCCTCACATGCAGGCTGCCACATAGCATTGAACAGAGCTCCTTGTGCTATTCTGTAGGTCCTTGTTGTTTATCCATTTTAAATATATTGATAGCAGTGTGTACTTGTCTATTCCAAACTCTCTAACTGTCCCTTCCCACCATAGTCCTGCTTATCCTTAAAGGCTGTTTCAGATCACGTCAAAGTGCTCTGAAACTATAAAGCAGTATGCAGACATGAGTTCTTGCCACAGTCTTCTTTGACTCTCATGAACTTTTCTGCCTTCCTCCTTGGTTTTCCTGACACCAGTTAACAGAAAACCTCAGGCGAACTCCCCAGATATGGCTGAAAAAGTTGGTGATTCTGGAGAGATCCGTGAAGGGGGAGTATCAGTATCCTCCTGGTACATAGAGCCAGGATCCAGAACAGGTGCTAAGAAGGGTAAGAGCAAGGTAGCCAGAGGTACCGGGAGCCTCTGACAAAGGGGCAGCCTTGATTGCCTCCATTCTGCTAAAGCTTTTTAATGCACCTGATCTCCATCCAAAGGCAAAGAGCCTTTGGATACGAAAGAAGTAATCACCTCCCAGCCTAATATGAGGTCAGTTGCTTACTTTCACTATCTCCTTTTCCCAGATGGGAAAATTAAGGCCTAGGAAGGACGGACTTGGATGAGAGTGGCTGAGGGGAGGCGAGTCCAGTGCTGCTCAGGAAGACCCACGGGGCAGAGCCTGGGGCCGCGGCAGGTCTGCGCCCAGCCGAGCCCACGCTGGGCTTGCTTCCGCTTTTCTTCCTTAGGCATTTCTTAGAATCCAGTGACCCAAGGCAGTGTGTCGGGCTGACCGCAAAGTGTCACTGCCAGCCTGTACGGCACCTCTCTAACGATGTTAGCAAGGTGCTGCCTTCAGATGAACCCAGCCCGTGGATGCATCACCCAGCTGGCAGAACTTGGCGTGTCTCATCTCCCAGTGCCCGCTCACTGTCGGCTCACCATTCTCGGGGCATGCTGTGCACACCCGTGTGCTGTATGGAGCAGCTCTGGAAAGTTCCCCTTTGCATATGGTGTGGGTGGGGCCCAGAGTTGGGGGGCAGGGGTTCTGTGAGTGATCTTGTCCCGGCTGCCAGCTGGCCTGTGGGGCAGACCTTGGAGGTGCTGGATACACACGGGCGGGTGGGTAAGGGAGGCATTTCCACCCTTTGGTTGACACCTAATGCAGATTCCTTTGCGTTATTGGCCCCGTTTTCCCACATAGACTGCAGTCTCTTTGTCCCAGTGCCTGGCACAGTGTTTGATAGAAGCTTCAGTGTGAAATGAGGGGATTTCCATCAGGCTTTCCCCAAAGGGGAAGGACTGGGGTTCTGGGAGATGTTTGCTTTAGTTGGTAGGAAATGCAGAGGATTTGCTCCCTGAAAAGGCAAGGAATTTAACTCTGGAGTGCACTCACTGATAAACCTGCCTCCTAGCTTGTGGCCAGTCAACCCCCGGCCCTACCCTGCTTTGAGAAGCTAGCAGGGCATACATGGTACTTAACCTACAAAGGTCCTACACTCGCCACTTCTGGGTGTAGAGAATCCTGGTCAGCTCTGTCCTTTCCACCTCTCCAGTGTGAGTCAAGCTGGCAGGAACTCTGGAGGAGGCATCCAGGGGGTTCTTGTACAATGCAGAGAGCTGTCACGCGCATGAAAGGGAATTCCTAGACTAGGTGGCCCCGTTCAGCTGAGCACCCCTGCTGGAAAGACGTGGTGGCATTCGCACTCGACACTTTTCTGCCCCGTCTGGTCCTTTGGAGTGAGAGTCAGGAGTCCCGACCGGGGCCTGGGGAGACAGTGCACCGATGCTGGTGTAGGAAGTGATGAGAGGGGTAGGCCTCAGTTCTGGGGATACAGCGCCTCTATATATCACTTCCGGGCGAAACTCAGGGGCCTAGCCTTTCCCGGAGCAGCTCGGTTACAGCCTGTGTTCTCCCTGCCTCCTAGGTTAGGTTGGCTGGGCATTTGATATAGAAGAGGGGTTGCTCATCTTCCTACGTAATTCCTGAGTTTAACTCTTCCCCCACATGGTGCCTTATCATCCTAAAAGCAGGGCCTTCACCCTCGCCTCCCCAGGAAGAATGGGAACTAAGAATGAAGACTGACCATTGTCCTTCCCCTGTAAACATCACTTCGTTTTGCCATACCCCCTCCTGTCTTGGCTCTTGAAACGACTCCAATCAGGAGAAAAAGGCGGTTCACCCTCCTACCCCTCTTTAGGGCCATATTCTGTTTGTTCTCCTGGAAACCATGGCAACCTGGCTTAGGAGGCCACTTCTACCATCTTGGGAGTTAATGTTCCAAAGCCTTGTACTCACAGCTCTGGACTCTAACGTGTTTTTCCAAAGTGGGACAGGAGCCTCTGAATGTTCAGTTCTGCTCAAAGAAGAAAGTTTCAAACGAACCAACCCCTTGGGTTAGGAATGGAAGTAACATTTCCTGCAGGATCTGGAATATAAATGTAGACATTAGCTGGGAATCCTGAAGCTGTGGTCCACGCATTTTTCATTTGCCTCTTTCTTCTTTCACTTTTCATAACTACTCAGTTACTTAGAAGACTGTTGAAGCTGGTTATCTTTCAGCTTGCCTCAACTTTTTTTTCTTTTCTCTCTTGACATGTTTGTACTTCTTGCTCTGGTGCTACCTTTTAAAGTCCCAAGCTGGGCATCCAGGGAGCTGTGATGATTAACTGCAGGCGCCCGGTAGAAGAATTCCACAGCCTTAGACGGCAAAGTTTCCATGGCTTCGCTGCTGTGGGACGTCCCCGAGAAGGAATCCTCTTGCGCCGGCTGTTGGAGGAGGGAGGGCGGGACTCGGGGTAGCCTGTCCTTGGCCTCTTTTTGGACTTGGCAGCTTGCAGAGGGAGGGCTCGGGCTGAAGCCCTGAAGGGCGGGGCGCTGACCTCCCCCCTACACTGGAAAGGATTGTTCTCTGCTGATACGGGTCTTAACTGATTTGGAACAGCTGGCCAGGACGTGTGAGACTGGAGAAGCTGGGAAGAGTGCTCCAGCAAATTTTTGCCGAAGCGAATGTTAGACGAACAGTGTGAGACGCCTGTGGCGCTCTGGCCCCGCTGGGCTGGGATGCCTTTTGCTGCTCCCCCACTGGACCCCTCTGCGAAGCCCTGAATGCTTGCTTGCCTAGTGGTGGGGAGAGCTAGGAGAAGGTGGCCGTGTCACCAGGGAGCTGAATGCTCGCCTCCATCTGTCTGTTCCCAGCCCCAATTTGATAGACTTACAGTGCAGTTCAAGTGGAACAGTGGAGCCACTTAGCAGCTTATGGTTGGGTAGGACTAGCTTATCATGTTCAGTTGTGAATTTTCAGCTTCTGTGGCAGCACAGAGAGGAGCCGGAGTCCAGTTGTGGCCCCAGATGTGTTTTATCTGTCTAATCTCCCAGCCTCTTCCTCCATCAGGTCACTTCCTATCTATACTGGATTGGGAACTTGGCTGAGCATACGAGATCCTGACTTCAGTTTATTACCCGTAGGAATAGTCTCCCATCCTTCCTTTCCCACCGCTTTTGTTAGGGGTCTTCACTTCTGAGTCCTCAGTGTTTGCCTCTGCTTCAAGCATGATTGGGTGCTACATATTTGACTTAGCCGGGCTTCCCCTGTAGCTCAGCTGGTAAAGAATCCGCCTGCAATGTGGGAGACCTGGGTTTGATCCCTGGGTTCGAAAGATTCCCCTGGAGAAGGGAAAGGCTACCACTCCAGTATTCTGGCCTGGAGTTGGACACGACTGAGGGACTTTCACTTACTTACTTACTTACTTATTCGACTTAGCCAGGCAAGCTCCAGGTAGGTCTGGGAGAATGCAGGTTGGTTCAGAGTTTAGCCTGCCTGTCTCCGGGCCATTCTCCGAGGGACACGGGTAGACCTGGCCCTGTGCGGGGACTAGCCGTGGCAGCCCCACGAGTGCCCTGCTCGCCTCTGTGCGTTCCCAGCCTCCTTTGCTGTTTGAGCCGATGTGGACTTGACAGGGCTGATTGGTTTCAGAAATTACCCAGGTAAGGAGGATGGAATTCTGCCCAATTAGATTGCCCCTGGAAATGTGGAAAAGAGAGAAGGAGAGAGATTTTGAGACTGAGATAGACAGATAGGCAGACTGATAAATAGATAGGTTGTGAGGGTGAGAGGCAGAGAGAAAGAGAAGGAAGCAGGCAGGAAGTGAGGGAGAGATGTGGGAAGTGATGTGCAGAAATATGAAAAAATAAGGCTTAGAATTGAGATAGAGAGAGAAAAATGAGGCAAAAGAGACTGGTACTGGCTGTTTTCCCCATGATTTCTGGCAGTGCAGTGCTTCAGAAATAATCCAGAAAACATGCTTTTCTGCCACTTCCTACAGACCTCTCCCCAAGAAACAATCACCATGGTTCTCCCAGGTTGTTCCTTGGAGGTATGGCAGTGATGTTTAAAATGCAGTGCGTGGGAGTTGAGAATTGAATGGGTATCAGGAGAACCTGAGTTCTGCATAGTTGGTCTTTGCTTCTGCCTAGAGGGCAGGTGCTCCCTGCAGTGATTCCTGTAGCTGGCTGCCCTTCCATCCGCAGCAGAAAAGCCCTGTGGCTGTGTCCTGGAGACTGTGGCTGTGGTTTGGAGAGCGAGGGTGATGGGCCTCCAGAACGCCAGCCCCACAGCCCCCGAGGGGCCGCGGGGCCGGGCCTGTGCTGAGGCTGGGCCCCTGGAACTGAACAGTGGCTTCTCTGTGCAGGTTGGGTCCCCTTCCCGGCCTTCCATCTTTCTCTTTCCCCTGGGAACAGAAGCGCATGGGAGCAGAGAAGGGTCGCTCATTCGTGACCTCCACATTTTAGGTCAGGCACTGAGGCAGGAGCTGGGGGAAAGAGATGAGACACCCTTTCCACTCGCCCAGAATACACAGTACCTTGCACTTTCTCTTGAGACGCATAAACCACCGCCAGCTGGGGCTGACTCACCTCTCTGCCTGCCCGTTGTCTCTTTCAACAATGGGCCCTATGTCCATCTGAGCCCTTTTGAATAAATGCTCTTTATAACTGAGATTTTTGGAAGCTTAGTCTGCCATGGGGGTTCCAGGGCATGTCCGCTTCTTTGTCTTTAGTGTATTCCTAAGGAACGACCGCTCAGCCTGAGTAAATGCCCCGAGACTTACCAACAGGAGCCCTGGCGTCTGGGGCGGCCTCAGTCAGCTCCCCGCAGCCCAAGACGGCGCCCGTGTTGGGCCCTCCCTTCCTGCCCTGCAGGGACAGTGGCGTGCTGGCGACAGCTGGTTTGACAAGCCTAGAGACCATGCCCGCTCTGCTCCTTTGACCTCAAGGTGCTGCCAAGACTGATTTCTGTCCCAGGTTGCTGATTTTCCCAGCAAGATTGTATCTGCTAACCCAGGCTGTCAGTTAGGACTTTGACCTCTCCTGGGGCAGCAGGGGGTGCTTCTCTTGTGGAATCAGCAGCAACTTCCCCCTCTGCCTCTCTCTTCCCCTTAGGGACTGTTCTCATTGATAGCCTTTCTGAGCCATAGTGGCATCTGGGAGGCATTCTGTTGCAGTCTGAGATGGAAAGAATTGAACCGTCTGTGTGATTTGCTCTTGTTAGAACTGCCCCTAACTTTATTTTTAATCTGATTAATATGCCCTTCGGCAGGTGGGGTTTTTTCCTCCTACTAAGGAAGTAACCATCTGAAAGGAACTAGAATAAGGTGGAGAAAGAGGAACGGTAAATCCTTCAGCATCTTTTGCATTCCAACCAGCTGTTTCTGCAAGGTGGCTCTCTGTCCCTTAGATGTCGTCTGGTACCTGGTGTATTTATCGGTCAGCACACACTCTCAGCTCAGTTGTGTCTGTGCGTGGGTGTGGGTGTGAGATCCCGCACGGTAATCTTCCACTCTCTCCCTCTGGGGATGCTGATGCCTGATGGCGCATTTCGTTGTGCGTATTTATTACTTCACATTTGCCTGGGCAAGTGGAGAAGGTAGGAGGCTGTGTTGCCCCATCCAGTAGCCGGAAAATACTCCCTACTTCTACGAAAAGCTTTTCCCACGTGCCTAGTGTCCTGGTGTCCAAGGATAAATCAACCTTGCTTCCGATGATCCTCCAGCATTTGAACCTTTAATGCTGGCTCCTTGGTGCTGGTGAGAGGACCTTACCATCCTGACTTGGACCTTAAACCTTGTTCTACAGGAGTATCCTTTCCCCCGAGAGCTCCCTGAGAAGAGAGAATTGAATGAAAGTTCTCTGTACAAGTGGCAGAAACAAGTGTCCCTGCAGAGGTACCTCAGAGGTCATTTCCTACAGCCCTCTAGCCAGGAGTGTCTGGGATCCACGCGGAATGGCTCTGCACCCATAGCTGGGCTGGGAGCGGAGGGTGATCGTCTTGAGACTGTCTTCCCACGACCCCGTGTCCTGGTCCTGACAAAACCTGCATCTGGTGGGGACTGGTGGGGACACAGGGAGCCTAAGGAATGCTGCTGGCTGGGGCCAGCTTTGACAGAAGACATAGGACAAAGCGTCTTTGTCTCTTCTCAGAGCCAGTGGTTCAGAGGTGAGAAAACCCAGAGTTGGGGCTTCCCCTTGCTGAGCCAAGGCAGAGGCAGGTAGGGGCAAGAAGCCATGCGTTTCCCTCTTTAAAGGAGCTGACTGCACTCCTTTAGTCTTCCCCTTGCTGGTTCAAATCCCAGACTCTGTAATACAGCCTTTCTCTTCCTGAGGAAAGATGCCATAGCTTTTTTTTTTTTTTTTTTAAGTCTTGGGGGTTGGGAAAGGAAAACTTTGAAAGTAAAATAATAAAACTGGCCGCTCTGCCATTACACGCACATAAATAGCTGCACCATCGTGGGGCTGCACTCTCACTTTGCCATAGCAACCTCAGCAAGTGTTTATAGCAGCCTGTCGCCCCGGCTGGAAAAGAGCAGCTGCTGCGGCTCACCCGCCACACCCGTGCCTCCTGGGCCTCAGAGCAGCGGGCACCCCCCACCCCAGCCCGAGGTGTGGTGGGGCCGTGGGAAATGGCAGAGCCGAGGCAGCATGGGATCCAGATGTGCAGCCGTGTCCGACGCTGCGACGCGTGGACTGTAGCCCTCCAGACTCCTCTGTCTGTGGAATCTTCCAGGCAAGAACACTGGAGTGTGTTGCCGTTTCATTCTCCAGGGGACCTTCCTGACCCAGGGATCGAACCCGAGACTCCCACGTCTCCTGCACTGGCAGGAACCCACTATGCCACCTAGGAAGCCCTCAGATGTGCCGAGGAGCGGTAACATCCCAAGAACCTGAAGTGAGGGGTGGGTGTCTTTCCTGCCTGCTGCTTCTCTTTCCCCTGGGCATCACCCCATCTCTCATCTGCAAAGTCAGAACCAAAGTGCAGGGGGTGCTTAGCTGCACATGAACCCAAAAGGGGTCCGGGTTCTGAACCTCACGAGGCAGCTTGTTTTAACTTTCTAAATAAATCCTGGCTTCTGTTGCAGCCTCTTCAGGGAGCTTCTCTCAAGTCTGTTTTCTCAAGGACTCACAGGACAGGGGCTTCCCTTGGGAAGATCATGGGTCTCCCTGGGAATGAGGCTGCACTGAGATGAACAGAAGCAGAGATCAACATTCTGGAAAGACTAAAGGAGGGGGAGATGGGACAAGACCCTCGTGTAAATCCCCTGTCAGCCTGGGTCCGAGGACAATGTTGGGCCTGGGCCTCTGCTGGGAGCCTCGGTTGCTTTATCTTGGTGTCGCTGGAGATTCTCACGAGGTTGTAAACTCTGCATCCTTCTCAAGTGTGGTACCCAGACCAGCAGCAGCATCCCCTTGTCAGGGAGCTTGTTTCAATGCATGTCCTCAGACTTCCTGAACCAGCAACTCTGGGAACCCTCCCGGAAGTTGTTTTTTTTTTTTTTGCAGGGAAGCAATTCAGTTTTCATTCCAATCCCAAAGAAAGGCAATGCCAAAGAATGCTCAAACTACCGCACAATTGCACTCATCTCACATGCTAGTAAAGTAATGCTCAAAATTCTCCAAGCCAGGCTTCAGCAATATGTGAACCATGAACTTTCTGATGTTCAAGCTGGTTTTAGAAAAGGCAGAGGAACAAGAGATCAAATTGCCAACATCTGCTGGATCATAGAAAAAGCAAGAGAATTCCAGAAAAACATCTATTTCTGCTTTATTGACTATGCCAAAGCCTTTGACTGTGTGGATCACAATAAATTGTGGAAAATTCTGAAAGAGATGGGAATACCAGACCACCTGACCTGCCTCTTGAGAAATCTGTATGCAGGTCAGGAAGCAACATGGACATGGACCAACAGACTGGTTGCAAATAGGAAAAGGAGTACGTCAAGGCTGTATATTGTCACCCTGCTTATTTAACTTACATGCAGAGTACATCATGAGAAATGCTGGACTGGAAGAAACACAAGCTGGAATCAAGATTGCCGGGAGAAATATCAATAACCTCAGATGTGCTGATGACACCACCCTTATGGCAGAAAGTGAAGAGGAACTAAAAAGCCTCTTGATGAAAGTGAAAGAGGAGAGTGAAAAAATTGGCTTAAAGCTCAACATTCAGAAAACGAAGATCATGACATCCGGTCCCATCATCATGGGAAATAGATGGGGAAACAGTGGAAACAGTGTCAGACTTTATTTTTCGGGGCTCCAAAATCACTGCAGATGGTGACTGCAGCCATGAAATTAAAAGACGCTCACTCCTTGGAAGAAAAGTTATGACCAACCTAGATAGCATATTGAAAAGCAGAGACATTATTTTGCCAACTAAGGTCGTCTAGTCAAGGCTATGGTTTTTCCAGTAGTCATGTATGGATGTGAGAGTTGGACTGTGAAGAAGGCTGAGCGCCGAAGAAGATGCTTTTGAACTGTGGTGTTGGAGAAGACTCTTGAGAGTCCCTTGGACTGCCAGGAGATCCAACCAGTCCATTCTGAAGGAGATCAGCCCTGGGATTTCTTTGGAAGGAATGATGCTGAAGCTGAAACTCCAGTACTTTGGCCACCTCATGTGAAGAGTTGACTCATTGGAAAAGACTCTGATGCTGGGAGGGATTGGGGGCAGGAGGAGAAGGGGACGACAGAGGATGAGATGGCTGGATGGCATCACGGACTCGATGGACGTGAGTCTGCGTGAACTCCGGGAGTTGGTGATGGACAGGGAGGCCTGGTGTGCTGCGATTCATGGGGTCGCAAAGAGTCAGACATGACTGAGCGACTGAACTGAACTGAATGGAAACACAGACATAGAGAACAGAGCTCTAGCCACGGGGTCAAGGAGAAGGGAGAGGGTGGAATGTACGGAGAGAGTAACATGAAAACCTACACCGCTGCTGCTGCTGCTAAGTTGCTTCAGTCTGTCTGACTCTGTGCGACCCCATAGAGGGCAGCTACCATATGCAAAAGAGACAGCCAACAGCAATTTGCTCTTAGACCCAGGGAACTCAAAGCGGGGCTTGCAACTTCCCGGGAGTCTTGACGCTCACGCAGGTTTCGGAACCGCTGCTCCAAGTGCAGGAAAGTGTGACCTGCCCAATTTCAGAGGACCCACGCCGACTCAGCGTCTCCTGCCTGCATAGTGTATGAACAGAGGAGAGTGGGATGCTCCCGGATCTCTGTCCTGATGAGTGCCATCTTCTTGGCATGGAGCCTTTGCCCGTTTGTCTGGAGCTCCCAGGAACTAGCTGGGCTGAGAGGTCTGGATTAGACAGGGCCGGGGGTGGCTGTCTGTACTGACAAGACTGTCATGAAGCGGACAGAGGCAATGGGAGTGCCAGCCAGGCCGTGTGGTACTCCGGGGCACACAGGAATGTTATTTTGCGTCCTCCTCAGCCCCTGGGACAGCTGCCCGCAGCACACCCTTTTGGTGGATCATGTGACCTCCCTCGTACCCTGAGGCTTCCACCAGAGCCTGAGGTCTGGGAGCAACGAGATGCTGAGCAACTCCAGTAGCCAAGGGAAATGGGCCCTTCTCCCTCTCCGTGAGCGTGGCATGGCGCTCCCGAAATTTGTTCCTAAAAATAACACAGGATATAGTCCAGCTGCTAAAGAGCGCCCCCTCTTTTTCCCATGGGGCCAACCACCTCAGCACCAAGAAGGGCAGTCTGTTGCCCATGAGTGTATGTGTCCTGGGTCTGCGAAAGCTGCTGCCCAAGGGTCTGCCTCCTGTCTGCTGACCTAGTGGCTAACTGTCCCGGTTTCAAGCAGCTGCTCCTCACTTAGTGTAAGAGGAAGGTGCCCTTCTAACCCGTGTCCAGCGCATTTCCCACCATCTGGCCAGCACTCCTTGCCTCAGACAACAGGCCTTCCGGAATGGACGGTTACTCCTGCCTGAAGTCAGCTCTTGTCCTCCTTCGTCCACTGTTCCACCCTCTACATTTTTCTCTTTTTCTCCTGAGCCCCAGCTTCCTGTGAACACTCCCTTAACACCCCCTGAGTCACAGGCAGCCATAGGGGTGACTCAGGCCAGTATGACTCAGATTATTTGGAAATAGGGTATATTCCCTATGGCTCTAGGCCCAAGGGACTGCACATTTTCATTTTGATCTATTGATGCTATTTTTAGGATGAATCCAGGAGGGTAACAGTGCCCTGTTAGGAACCTTTCAGCTTCAGTTTCCCAACCCATGTCATGAAACTTCCTGTCTTCACCTTGATGGTTCTGGGGTCTCTGACAGGGGCTGGATCAATAGATATCAGGAACAGAGTATCATCAGCCTTGGGCCAATTCTTGGCATCACTGTGTAGAGAGAGCTTGTGCTCTCTGTGGGCCCGACCTTCTCCCTGCCATCTGAAGGCATCTGGCCACAACTGGTAAGTTTTGTCCTCGTTGTCATAGCATATCTTAGACAGTACAGTCCCTCCAGGTCTGAAAGGCTTCAGTAGCATAGTCTGTTTTATCTTTTTCCAGTTTCAGGTGCAGACTGTTGAGTCAATCGTACTGTGGATTCATGGTCCAGTATTAACCGTGATCCATGCAAGACCCTTCCTGTGCTCACTGTTACCCATATTCCACATATTTTCCCTTCCTTCCCTGTGAGCAGCAGCCTAATGTGTGTCCTTTTGTTTAAATATATCCCTGAAAATGTATAGTTTTGCTTCAGATGCGTATGTTTTTAATTTTTGTTAAAGTATCTTTTATCACTTGCACTAAGCACTGTTTTTAAGATCAGCAATATTGTGTGTACATCTGGTCTGTATTTTTGTTGCATGGTACTCTCTGTTATCTAGCTTATGTATTTTTTCTGCCCATCAGTGGGAGAGGGGATCCCAGGTTGCCTTCAACTCTGTCACCACAGACATAGACTTAGTTTGGTCAAGTGCAAGGTGGCTCCAAGGAGGAGGGGGACATTCTGAATCCCTGAGACCCAGGGCTTGAGGGCTCCACATCTTCTCTGCACAGATGCTTTGATTCTGGCACTGCATTTCTGCTACTGAATTGAAGAAGACCTTCTCAGGGTAGCTTACCTGGTGGTTCAAATGGTAAAGAATCTGCCTGCAATGCAGGAGACCTGGGTTCAATCCCTGGGTCAGGAAGATTCCCCGAGAGAAGGAAATGACAACCCACTCCAGTTTTCTTGCCTAGGAAATCCCATGGACAGAGGAGCCTGGCGGGCTACAGTCCATGGGGTCGCAAAGAGTCAGACACTCACTTTCTCTGGGTAGCGGGCTTGTGGGGAGGAAGCAGTAGGCCAGGAGGCCACATGTAAGCCACCTGCTCACCAGCAAGTGATGTCTTCGCTTTAGGGAGGGAGTACCCACCAGAACCCAGGCCCAGGGGCTAGCAGAGAATTAGCATCGGGTTCCAGCACCGCAGGCTGCAGTGTGTCATGCTGTGGTCAGTACGGAGGCCTAGTTTTGGTGCCTCAGCACTCCCTTGGCTTCCTGGCACCAACCTGGCTGTTGCTGGCGATGAGAGAGAGTGCCACCCACCGCCTGAACTCGTGCCAGCATCCTCTGCCCCAGCCTTCTGCCCATATGCCTCCACAGGGCCTCGGAGACTGGAGGAGGGCGTGCTCGCAGGTCTCCTTGGCAAGCCAGCAGGCACTAGAGCAGGGGGAGGGAGGAGCGCCCAGAACCACAGGCAGGGCGGCTGCGCGGCCCAAGCGGTGAGAACCGGCGCTGGTGGGCCTGCCTCTGGTCATGGGAATGAGAGGCCTGTCATGTCATGAGGATGGAGCAAAGCAGCCTCCGCGTGGTGTTTAGACCTTCAGAGGAGGGCCAGCCAAGGATGTCTCATGCAGGGCAGCCTGCCATGTGCAGGTGCTTGCCAGCTTTCATGAAAGGCCTCTTAGAGGCATGCCAGCAACGAGACAAAGAGTGAAGCTGAAGACACTGCGGGGAACTGCCTCTGCAGGAGTAAGAAGAGGAGAGGTGTCTCTGCGCCTCTCCCCATCCCAGGGCTGATGCCCCGAGTGTGAGGGGATGGAGTGCAGGGAGCCCTCAGCCCCCTCCTTCAGCCTCTGAGTGGGAACTGGATATACCTGGAGTCATGCCATCCGAAGCCAAGGGCATTCTGGCCGGGGCATATGTATGTGGGGGCAGGGCTGGAGTGGAGGGTGTCAGCCCCTCATAAGCTGTGACCTACTGCTGTGGTTGCCCAGGAAGCTGAAAGAGGTAAGGAGGTGTTTCCCTGATGTGTGGGAAACAGAGCCCCCTTTAGGGGCTCTGGGCCAGATAGGTTTATAGGGGCTTCTCGTCAAGCTTTAGGAAGTAAATCTGTAGCTTTGTTTCCATTTTCGTAGAGGATTGACCTTGCACTTGAGGGTTTGGATTCAGGCTAGGACACAAATCCTCGTTCTCAAAATCTGTATTCCCTCCTATAAAAAGGCGTGCCCTCCTTATAAGGCTGTTAAAGAAGATTCAGACAAACAATATGTGGAATAACGACTATGTATGGACCAACCACTACTTAACAGCTGCGACCCTAGGCTGCTGTTTATCAGTAATAACACGTGTGTATTTCCATGACACTCTCTCTCTGAATGGGAAAGGGTGGGCCTGAGGCAGGGTTCGTGCTCAGTTTGGCGCATTATAAGGTGTCAGGATCCTGTTCCTGTGCCACCCCCACCCTAGTGGCTGCCGGCAGCCCAGAGGCTGGAGCTGAGCTCCTTACAATTCCCGGCAGGTCTCGCTGCGGCCACCAGCCTGCAGCCTGGGCCCGCGGCCCCCTGCCATTTCCTTTCTCCTGTTTCCAGTCATACTTCATTTCCCATGCATCACGCCAGAGTCATTAGCAGCCTTTGGCAGCGGAGATTCAGGGGTGGGTTCCTTTCAGATCCTCAAAATACCCTACTCTGTCCCCTACATAGGAAGTTAACTTTTTCCCTCGTATTCTGAGAGCACCCCAGGAAGGTTTCGACGAGTAAGAGATTTCTTGGCAAAATTGGAGGAAACAGCATCTGACTATTGTTTATGGCTTAAGACATGAGGTTTTTTATCTCTGGCAGCTCCTCACTTTGGAACTTGGTACGGAGGTTAGCTGCAGATTGAGTCATCAGGAGGTGTAGGGTGCTCTGCCTCTCAGGTATGTGTAGGAGCTGGAGGGGATCTCTGATCCTGTGTGGAATGTGAGGGAACTCGCTCTGAAAGAGGAAGAGCAAGTGCAGAGTCGGTACTTCCTCTAAGTGGTGACAAAGAACCTGTTAGATGTTTATCAGAACATGAAGAGGCCCAGATTGGAGGGGAGGAGTAAGGCACAGAGGACCGCACAGCAAAGGCCACTGACTTGCCAAAGAACAAGGCATTTTTCATGGCTTTGAATTTCAGCGTCTTCACCTGTAGGGTGGGAGTCACAGCCGTCCTACCTAAAATCGGTATGCCAAATCCTGTCACGTGTCACTACAAGTTGTACAACAGCTGTTACAGAACTTTAGGAGGAAAAAAATTAAAATGATTTAATGGTCATGTAAGTAGTAGGATTTCTTGACCCCGCAGGAAGGGGTGAAAATTCCCTCTTCCGTCCTGTCATCATTAGGCTGGCAAAATGCTGGAAACAGGGAGTGAGAGCATGCCTTACCCAGAAAGCCCCGAGCGGCGTGACTGATCCCGACCTGACGGGAGGCGGCGGCCTCCCGGGCAGCAGAGCGTTGCGCCCGGGGCTGAGGCTGCCTGAGCACTCAGCGGCCCTGCTTTGCCAGCTGCCTAATAAGGTTAGGGGCTAGGCAAGCTCGGCCGCAGAGGGAGGGCAGCATTGGCTCTGGCTCCTGCTATGCCTCCGAATTCCAGAGGCACTTTTTGCAGAGAGCCCAGCTCAAAAGGGGGTCCCAGGCGGGCAGCACCCCTTGACTTTGTGCCAGCAGCGTCGTGCCTGGCCTGTGTGTGTGTCTCAAGGGCGGCCAGAAGCAGAGCAGCTTCACTGTGTTCTGCCTGCCCCAAGAGTTGTGACCCTCTCTGGCCTTTGCGCGTTGGTTATCTGTGGAAGTGGAAGACGCTGGGCTCTTCAGGCTGCCCCCGCTCCTCCGGAGGCCCGAGGCTGCCCTGCGGTAGTTGCTCCATTGCCGAGTCACGGCCGCCTCCCGCCTCCAGTGGACTGCAGCACGCCAGGCTCCTCTGTCCTCCAGCATCTCCCAGAGTTTGCTCAAACTCACGGCTCTGAGTCAGTGATGCTATCTAACCAGCTCATCCTCTGCCACACCCTTCTCCTTTTGCCTTCAGTCTTTCCCAGCATCAGGGTCTTTACCGATGACTCAGCTCTTCACATCCATGGCCAAGGTATTATAGCTTCAGCATTAGTCCTTCCAATGAATATTCAGGGTTGATTTCCTTTAGGATTGACTGGCTTGATCTCGTTTCAGTCCAACGGGCTCTCAAGAGTCTTTCCAATGTCACATCGGCTCCAATGAAGCATCGGCTCTTTAGCACTCAAGTCTTCGTTACGGTCCATCTCTCACACCGACATGCCTACTGGAAAGATCATACCTTTGCCTTTACATACAGACCTTTGTCGGCAAAGTGACATCTCCACTTTTATATGCTAATTTCACGGCTGCAGTCACCATCCGCCGCTGTGATTTTGGAGCCCAAGAAAGGAAAACCTGTCACTGCTTCCGCGTTTTTTCCCCTTCCCTTCTATTCACCATGGAGTGATGGAACTGGATGCCATGATCTTAGTTTTTTGGATGTTGTTTCAAGCCACGTTTTTCACCCTCATCAAAAGGCTCGTTAGTTCCTCCTCACTTTCTGCTATTAGAGTGGTGTCATCTGCATATCTGAGTTTATCGATATTTCTCCTGGCAATCTTGATTCCAACTTGTGATTCATCCAGCCTGATACTTCGCATGATGTACTCTGCTGCTACTGCTAAGTCACGTTAGTTGTATCCAACTTTGTGACCCCATAGACAGCAACCCACCAGGTTCCCCCGTCCCTGGGATTCTCCAGGCAAGAACACTGGAGTGGGTTGCCATTTCCTTCTCCAATGCATGAAGGTGAAAAGTGAAAGTGAAGTCGCTCAGTTGTGTCCAATCTTTAGCGACCCCAAGGACTGCAGCCTACCGGGCTCCTCCGTCCATGGGAGTTTCCAGGCAAGAGTACTGGAGTGGGTCGCCAGTGCCTTCTCCATGATGTACTCTACAGATAAGTTAAATAAGCAGGGTGGCCACAGGACTGGAAAATGTCAGTTTTTCATTCCAATCCCAAAGAAAGGCAATGTCAAGAATGTTCCAACTACCACACAATTGCACTCATTTCACACGCTAGCAAAGTAACGCTCACAATTCTCCAAGCTAGGCTTCAACAGTACATGAACTGAGCTGAATTTAGAAAAGGCAGAGGAACCAGAGATCAAATTGCCAACATCCGTTGGATGATAGAAAAAGCAAGAGAATTCTAGAAAAGTATCTACTTCTGCTTCACTGACCATGCTAAAGCCTTTGACTCTGTGGATCACAACAAACTGTGGAAAATTCTGAAAGAGATGGGAACACCAGACCAGCTTATGTGTCTTCTGAGAAACCTGTATGTGAGCCAAGAAGCAAGAACCAGACACGGAACAGCAGACTGGCTCCAAATAGGGAAAGGAGTACGTCAAGGATGTATATTGTCACCCTGCTTATTTAAGTTCTGTGTAGATTACATCATGCAAAATGACAGGCTGGATGAAGCACAAGCTCAGTTAAAATTGCCAGGACAAATATCAATAACCTCAGATATGCAGATGACACCACCCTTACTGCAGAAAACAAAGAGGAGCTAAAGGGCCCCTTGATGAGTGAAAGAGCTGACTTAAAACTCAACATTCAAAAAACGAAGATCATGGCACCCAGTCCCATCACTTCATGGCAAATAGATGGAGTAACAATGGAAACAGTGACAGATTTTATTTTCTTGGACTCCAAAATCACTGTAGATGGTGACTGCAGCCATGAAATGAAAAGACACTTGCTCCTTGGAAGAAAAGCTGTGACAAACCTAGACAGCATACTAAAAAGCAGAGACATCACTTTGCCAACAAACGTCCATCTGGTCAAAGCTACGGTTTTTCCAATTGTTACGTATGGATGTGAGAGTTGGACCATAAAGAAGACTGAATGCCAAAGAATTGATGCTTTTGAACTATGGTGTTACAGAAGACTCTTGAGAGGTCTTTGAACAGTGAGGAGATCAAACCAGTCAATCCCAAAGGAAATCAATCCTGAATATTCATTGGAAGGATTGATGCTGAAGCTGAAGCTCCAATACTTTGGCCACCTGATGCAAAGAGCTGACTCATTGGAAAAGACCCTGATGCCGGGAAAGATTGAAGGCAGGAGGAGAAGGGGATGACTGAGGATGAAATGGTTGGGTGGCATCACCGACTCAATGGACATGACTTTGAGCAAGCTCCAGGAGATGGTGCAGGACAGGGAAGCCTGGCGTGCTGCAGTCCGTGGGGTCGCAAAGAGTTAGACATGACTGAGCAGCTGAACATAACAACAAAGCAAGGTGACACTTTACAGCCCTCTCATACTCCCTTCCCAGTTTTGAAACTGTCAGTTTTTCCATGTGTGGTTCTAACTGTTGCTTCTTGACCCACATACAAGTTTCTCAGGAGACAAGTAAGATGGTCTGATATGCCCATCTCTTTAAGAATTTTGCACATTTGTTGTGGTCCCCACAGTCAAAGGCTTTAGTGTAGTCAATGAAGCACAAGCAGATGCTTTTCTGGAATTCCCTTGCTTTCTCCACGATCCAGTGAATGTTGGCAACTTGATGTCTGGTTCCTCTGCCTTTTCTAAATCCAGATTGTACATCTGGAAGTTCACCGTTCACATACTGCTGAAGCCCAGCTTGAGGGATTTGGGGCATAACCTTTCTAACGTATGAAGTGAGCGCAATAGGCAGGAGTTTGAAGGTTCTTTGGCATTGCCCTTCATTGGGGTTGGAATGAAAACTGACCTTTTCTGGTCCTGTGGCCACTGTTTTCCAAATTTGCTGGCATATTGAGGGCAGCACTTTGACAGCATCATCTTTTAGGATTTTCGATAGCTCAGCTGGTATTCTGTTGCCTCCACTAGCTTTGTTCATAGTAATGCTTCCTAAGGCCCACTTGACTTCACACTGCAGGGTGTCTGGCTCTGGGTAAGCGACCTCACCATCATGGGTATCATTAAGACCTTTTTTATATAGTGTATGCTTGCTACTTTTTAATCTGTTTAGCTTCTGTTAGGTTCTTAACTGTTTCTGTTCTTTATCATGCTTCTCCTTGCATGATGTTGCTGATGTTCTTGCGATCTCTAGTCTTCCCCATTCTATTGCCTTTTCTCTATTTCTTGGTGCTGTTCATTTAAAAAGGCCCTTTTATCTCTCCTTGCTCTCCTTTGGAACTCTGTATTCTGTTTGGTGTATCTTTCTCTTTCTCTTTTGCTTTTCTCTTCCCTACTTTTCTCAGCTATTTGTAAGGCCTCTCAGACAACCATTTTGCCTTCTTGCACTTCTTTTTCTTGGGGACAGTTTTGGTCACTGCCTCCTGTACAGTGTTACCGACCTCTGTCCATAGTTCTTCAGGCACTCTGTCTACCAGTTCTAATCCCTTGAATTGGTTTGTCACCTCCACTGTATAAGAGATTTGATTTAGGTCATATATGAATGGCCTAGTAGTTTTCCGTGTTTTCATTAATTTAAGCCTGGAATTTGCAATAAGGAGCTCATGATTGGAGCCACAGTCAGCTCCAGGTCTTGTTTTATAGAGCTTCTCCATCTTTGGCTGCAAAGAACATGATCAGTCTGATTGCGGTATTGACCATCCTGTGACATCCATGTGTAGAGTCATCTGTTGTATTGTTGAAAAAGGGTGTTTGCTATGACCAGTGTATTCTCTTGACAAAACTCTGTTAGCCTTTGCTATGATTCATATTGTACTCTAAGGCCAAACTTGCCTGTTACTCTGGGTATCTCTTGACTTCCTACTTTTGGATTCCAATCCCCTGTGATGAAAAGGACATCTTTTTTTGGTGTTAGTTCTAGAAGATAGTGTAGGTCTTCATAGAACCAGTCAACTTCAGCTTCTTCAGCATCAGTGGTTGGGGCATAGACTTGGATTACTCTGATGTTGAATGGTGTGCCTTGAAAATGAACCAAGATCATTCTGTTGTTTCTGAGGCTGCACCTAAGTACTGCATTTCAGACTCTTTTGTTGACTATGAGGGCTACTCCATTTCTTCTAAGGGATTCTTGCCCACAGTAGGAGATAAAATGGTCATCGAAATTAAATTTGCCCATTCCCATCCATTTTAGTTCACTGATTTCTAAGATGTTAATGTTCAACCTTACCATCTCCTGTTTGACCATGTTCAAACTTGATTCATGGGTGTAACATTCCAGGTTCCTATGCAGTATTGTTCTTCACAGCATCGGACTTTACTTTCACCTCCGGACACATCCCCAGCTGAGCATCATTTCTCCTTTGGCCTAGCTGCTTCATTCTTCCTGAAGCTATGAAGAACTGCCCTCCACTCTTCCCCAGCAGCATATTGGACTTCCTCTGACATGGAGGGCCTTATCTTCCCGTGTTATATCTTTTTGCCTTTTCATACTGTTCATAGGGTTTTTGCGGCAGGAATGCTAGAATAGGTTGCCATTTCCTCCTCCAGTGGACCAGGTTTTGTCAGAACTCTTCACTGTGACCTGTCTGTCTTGGGTGGCCCTTACAGCTTCATTCAGTTATGGAGGCCCCTTTACCACGACAAGGCTGTGATCCATGAAGTGGTTGTTGCTAATGGTTATAACCTAGCTAATGGTTATTGCTAATAATGCTGTGTGGAATTTTCCATTCATTTGGGGGGTGAGGGAGTTCACTCTCACAAGAAAAGATGGAGGGGAACATGGGGATTATTGCTCTTCTGCTTAAAGGACTAGATAACAAAAGTTCATTACGATCAAATTAACCTTTTCACATCACTCAGGTGTCCTATACAGGACACTGGTCATCTTTCATCTAAGATTTCCAGGTACTATTTCTGTTTATAATGCCATTCATTTATTAATTTCTTCTCCCAGATAAAGGTGGGAGGAAAAGTCTGCAAGCAATAAATGCTGGAGAGGGTGTGGAGAAAAGGGAACCCTCCTACACTGTTGGTGGGAATGCAAACTAGTACAGCCACTATGGAGAACAGTGTGGAGATTGCTTAAAAAATTGCAAATAGAACTGCCTTATGACCCAGCAATCCCACTGCTGGGCATACACACCGAGGAAACCAGAATTGAAAGAGACACGTGTACCCCAGTGTTCATCGCAGCACTGTTTATAATAGCCAGGACATGGAAACAACCTAGATGTCCATCAGCAGATGAATGGATAAGAAAGCTGTGGTACATATACACAATGGAGTGTTACTCAGCCATTAAAAAGAATACATTTGAATCAGTTCTAATGAGATGGATGAAACTGGAGCCGATTATACAGAGTGAAGTAAGCCAGAAAGAAAAACACCAATACAGTATACTAACACATATATACGGAATTTAGAAAGATGGCAATGATGATCCTCTATGCAAGACAGCAAAAGAGACACAGATGTGTAGAACGGACTTTTGGATTCTGAGGGAGAGAGAGAGGGTGGGATGATGTGGGGGAATGGCATTGAAACATGCATACTATTATGTAAGAAACGAATTGCCAGTCTATGTTCGATACAGGATACAGGGTGCTTGGGGCTGGTGCACAGGGATGATCCAGAGAGATGATATGGGGTGGGAGGTGGGAGGGGGGTTCAGGATTGGGAACTCATGTACACCCGTGGCAGATTCATGTCAATGTATGGCAAAACCAATACAGTATTGTAAAGTAAAATAAAAATAAAAAATTAAAAAAATAATATTTTTAAAAAAAGGTGGGAGGAACTGAGCCCTTAAAAAACTGAGCTCTAGGAAAGCTAAGTGACTTGCTCAAAAGGGTCTTGGGAAGATGGTAAATCTGGTTCTGACTCTACTATGAGTTATTCAGCTAAAAAATTAGCTGAATGCCTGCTTTGTGTAGGTCATTGTCTGGGTACTGGGGAGAAAGCACTGAGCAAGACACATGAAAAATCTCTGCCTTCATGAAACAAACGTGGCAGTAGGTGGTAGAAATTTAAAAAAAAAAAAAAGGTTATAATTTCCAGTTAAGCTGTCAATCAGCACTGCCCTCAACATCCTCTTCAAAGGTTAGGGAGTTCCACTTAAGGGTCAAATGGCCTTCTTGCTGCTGTAGCCCTTCCCACTGCTTCCAGGCTTGGAGAAGAAACTGAAGTGGAGAGAAATGTCCATGGTATTGCCTGTCCTGGCGCCAGGAGGATAGAAAGGAGTGTGATACACTGCCTCAGCTTCTCTTCTTGTTCCCTAGGAATGACACCTAAAAAGGGAGCATGATATTTGAAAAACAATCGCAATAACAACAAAACGCTGCTTGTATAACCCTTTATAAGTCAGGATAGCACTAAAAATTCACAGTAGAAGAAGTAAGCTGCGGGCATCCTGGGAGAGGGAGGGGTGTAACCTCCTCCAGCCCTGCGGAATCTACCAATAACAGGATGGATTAGAATTATCAATCTAATAACTTCGGCCACATGTGATTTTTGGAAAAGTAATAAAGTAGTCAAGCCCTTATCTGATGACCCTTGTACTTGCTGTTCGTTGTCTAGAAGCAAGGATGTCATCCATGTATAAAGAGGGGCTGACCAGGGCTGGGCCCTCAATGCTCTGGTGCCACGTTCAGAAAAATCCCCTTGGCATTTAAGTAGCTGGTGTGTGGTGGTCCTCTAGCCTGAAGCTGAGAACAGGGCTTAGGATAAGCCTTTTTCTCTCCTTCATCCTCCCTGTTCCCACCCGTCCCTCTCTCCCTAGTCAGCACGTGTGAGGTGACACGTGGCTTCCCGAGAGGAGAACTGCTGAGCCGAGACCCTCCGTTGTCACTCACACGCAAGCTGACTTTGCCCCCCCTACTGACCTTGCTGTGGCCCTAGGCTCTAGCTGAATTGATAGCTGTCATAGTCCTGCAATCCCAGAGAAACTTGAATACTCACAGGCTTCAAACTTATCTTTCTTCCTCAGAGGTCCTTCTGTTCCCGTTATGTATCCACCCTGCATCGCCCACTGCTGGAGCGTTTTACTCACCCTTTTCTCCCCAGAGCTTTCTAGACTCCAAGATCTGAACGTCATACCTGGTCTATTGACAGCTGCGTCAGGCTGCAGGATTTCTATACAGTGTCAGGCCAAGTGTTCGGAGGGGCGGCAGGGGATGTGGCCATCTTCTCCCGGGTTGCCCTCCTGGTTTGTACATGTGTGTGTTAGGAGTGTGGCAGGGTGAAGGGTGTGGAGGAGGGTGGCAGACTGGCAGGCTACCCTCCAGATCACTCTGGTCTGGACTCCTTTCCTGATCTCTTCTCACCTCTTAGAGGTAAGACGAAAACATTCTAAGATTAAAACAGACTAACACATTCTGTTGCAGATCCCCCAAATAGACAGGGAGAGCCATTAGAGGTCACATAACCTGTTATTTCCAAGCTTCTCAAGCTGTAGGGTTTGTGTTGCTTGGTTTAGCAGAGGTGAGCTGTGAAGGCTGGAGTGTAGCTGAAGTTGCTTCTCTACACTGGAGTTTACAGGCTGCTGGGGGGCCCCCAGGGAAGAAGGGGCCTCTCCCAAGTCAGGGCACTCAGCTTAGGCCTGAGCTATCCGTTCAGCTCAGATACCAACTGTCACCTAAACCCTTGTGCTGGGATGAGTACCTCTTGTCCTTGCAGGTGCTGGACCCCATGCTCTTCTAATTGTTTCTTCATGTCTGCCTTTGAATCTTTATTGCAGAGACCGAGTTGTCATTGGTTTCCAGGGAGCCCTGCTCGTTCTCCTCTCCTGCCACCTCTCTGCCACTGCAGTTGCTGGTTGTTGCTAAGGTTGCCTCTGTGGTAACATGCGCATCCTGTTTATACCACCATCTGGGAAAGGTCTAAACTAGGAACCTACCTACCCTGGTCCATCACCACCTGGGGACACCAGTCATCGTAACACGTGGTCCGGCTCACACTCAGTTCCCCCCTCCTCTTCCTCCTCAGGCTTACAAGCTTCATACACACGAAAGGACCTGGACCACAGGCTGCTGCTCTGAAGCTTCCTGCACAAGATATAGTCGGTCTTATTCGCATCTGGACTCTGAGAGAAGAAAGAAAGAAGTGAGGAAGAGAAACGAGAGACTCTGAATCAGTGGAAGGGAGAGTCCACATATTTTGTGTTGAGGGGCTTGGTAACAGCAGGCAAAATGACGAACCCAACAGAACACACCTTGCCGGCCAACTCGATACTTGAGAGCCGTGAAGGGGAGTTTGGCTGCACAGTGATGGACCTGAGGAAGCTGATGGAGCTGCGTTCAAGTGACGCAATAGACCACATCAACATCCACTACGGAGGAGTGACGAGTCTCTGCAGTAGGCTGAAAACCAACCCTGTGGAAGGTAAAGGCCACGCCAGGGGTGGGGGATTGGAGGAAGGCAGCCCGTGTTAAGATACATTGTTCTGTCGGCTTCTAGAAAAGCAATGTTCTGGAGACCTTGCTGCTGTATCTGTGCCTGGTGGGCAAAGTACAGTCTCCAAAGCACGGAAAAGATGTCAGGCTGTGGAGAGAAACATTCTTTCTCTCCCAGAAATGAGGTTTAGTGACTGCGGTATTCTCTGAAGATCATTCTTTCCTTCTCTTTCTATATCACTGTACAGAAGGGGGAATGTCTCTTATAAATGTTTATGTTAGAGGTGTGTTTATCAGTAACTAATCAAGTCCCTAACTCAGTATCAGTCTTTGATTGCAAAAGGTTGAAGATATGATTCTTCCCTACCCTGATCTTACAGTATAATAGGAAGAAGCGTGGATGAGTCTGTCTACCTAATGCAGTACTTCTCTATGGTACACTGTTAGAAACGGGATGGTGAATCAAAATGGAGAGAGTTTAGCCACCATATCTTTGGGCTACTCAGTTTTCTTTCAGGAAATTATTGATGACTTTTTCAACCCTGTCTGATGCACTTTTAGTATAGTTCTTCTTAATCTATTCTCTAAAGAAAATGAAAAATCCAGCTTCATGCTTACCTGGCTCAGCCCAGTTGCCCAGTGAGCCATGGTAATTTTATTTCGTTGAAATGGAGATAGTACTTAGAGAAATCTTATTTGCTCCTTTTTGCCTAGTTTCAGCGTCTCTGTTACGGGTCCTTGCTTGGCCCTATCAGTCAGGCAGGCCTTGACTGAGTAGCTTGAGATAGAGCAAAGATCTTGTCCTTTAGATGCCATCAGCCTCTTGAGGTGTACCATTTCTGACCCTTTCTTGGAAGCCGTATTTTTTGCCAGTTCTAAGAAGTTTTGATCCCTAGCCAGTGTTATAAATTAGTGACTTGGAGTCCAGACTCTATGATTAAAAGAAAAAAGGGAGAAATTTTTATCTAGATATATCTGTACATTGCCCATGTTTTATTTTCTTTACCAGCAGGGAGAGCTGCCTTACATGTTCTCTGTACTTCTAGAGTTCACTTTCTTATCTCATAGGCTTTGAGTTCAGTACTACCATTTACTAGCTGAATAACATTGAATAGTTTACTCCTTCTCCATAAGTAGAAACCATTTTCGTTTTTGAAAACGATATTAATACTTAGTCTGTACAGTTATTGGGATTAAATAATGTATGTACAATGCTTGTTCTCATAATAGGTGTTCAATAAATTAGTTGTCTCACATTAAAACAGAGCCCACATTTGCCAGAATATGAGAGCCATGGAGTGCAGCGTGTTATTCTGTCTGTCAGGCTGCTGCAGGCTGCCTGCCGCCGCTGTCCATTCTCCACCTTCGCCACTGATGTCAGAAGAAGCCTGCTTAGGGCGGCGGTGCTGAGCTGCTTCCATGCGGCTCAGCCGTTGCCGTCTGATCAGTCTCTGAAGACTGCGCTCTGGATAATGCCTGCTTCTTGTCAGCTAGATCGCTTTATCTCGCCACTTCCACAGTGGCTGCTCCTGTGTTCCCACTGAGATGATGCAGCACTTCAGCAACACTCGTCAGAGTTTGAGCAGGATCTTCCTTTCCCTCTTCCTGTTCCGTTCTTTCCCTTGGCTCAGTTGCTTGTCTGACACGGTGAAACTCCGAATAAACTGGAACCTGAGGAACTTCCAAGAGCAGAATCAGACTTCCCTCCCAATTTTCCAAACGCTTTCTCATAGCTGCTGCTGTTTGCTTCTAGTGCCCAGAGAGCTCCCATTCCCAGAGGCCAACGTACATATTCTTTCATGTCAGAATCAGATGTCAAATGCTTAGATTCTTTCCAATCCCAGATTTAGACCTGTGGTTGGAAGTCGCCTTCTGATGTCAGGTGCTTCTGCTGCTGCAGACCCTGGCCACGCCAGGACCCGTGCCGCCGGCGCAGCTGTCCACTGCCATCCCCTGCTTCCTTGGATCACAAACCTGTATCCTGATGTGTTTCAGTATTACAGCTTTCTATTGGGCTGTCCTGGAGCTGGGAAGCAGGCTCTCAGGAACAACTTTCCCATGAGTGTTTCAGCCCTCAGTGCCTCACGTGTGAGAAGAGTAAAGGGGTAGGAAAAGAAGCCGCAGAAGAGCTATGACGTGGGACTCTCCCCAGACAGAGGTTTGTTTGGACAGGCTGAGAAAAGAGCGTCAGTATCCAGGTGCCAGAAAAAGCCAGCCAATGCACAGCAGACCACGCTAGCGTGCCTGACAGCCTGGCATAGCTTTCTCACCTGTGGTAGGCCCCTGCAGGCTAACAATAAGAACATAAAGAGATTTTCCCAGCGCTTGAATTCTGCTGATTGGAAAGTAAAGTGACGTAAGATTGGGAAGATCGTTTCCTAGAATATGGCCCTTCCCCTCTATTTTCTGTTGGATTGATAGTATCTTTAGGATAGATTGTTTTAAACTATAGCTACTAAGGGACCTTATGGAACTTGCAGTTTATAACTTTTCCGACACTAACATAGTTTAACTTCTCTCTCTTTGTCTGTCTCGTTGAGTGATCTCAACAGACCAAAACAATTAAATTACTTGCCTAAAGTCTTACCACAGGGTAGAACTTGAGGAATAATTTGTGTTTTCTGACTCATAGACCATTGATGCTCTGCTGCCTCCTCAGCTAGAGCAGCAACACAGAGACTCTCAGAAGCACAGAGAGTTTTGCAGTTTGTTTTATATTCTGGTGCCTGATAGAATGCCTAGCTGTGACCCGATACTGATATGCATTTAATATTGGCTTGTGTTCCTTGAGTCCAATGACTAGTTGGAACAAGAGGCGATGCCCCAGTGGCTGAGAGCTGGTTACATTTGAGACGACATGGAGGTGCTCAGCCCCCACAGCACTCATCAGTGAGCAGACAAGGCTCAGCAGAGAGGCAGAGGTGATTGTGTTGGTTGGGTAAGCGGTTGCATTGTATGTGTGTGTGTTCAGTCGTGTCTGACTCCCATGGACTGTAGCGCACCAGGCTCCTCTGTCTGTGGAATTTTTCAGGCAAGAATACTGGAGTGAGTTGCCATTTCCTCCTCCAGAGAATCTTCCCGACCCAGGGGTCAAACACACACCTGCTGCACTGCAGGCAGATTCTTCACTGCCAAGCCGTCGGGGAAGCCCTAAGAGGTTGTGTTGCCTGAGGTTTATCAGTAAGAAAAACCTGAGCGTTTTGCACTGATAGGATCTTTTCAGTTTGCTCCTTTCCTCATTTCAGTTTCTCTCTCTCTTTTCACTGCCGCTTGCTTCCCGATTCCATCCCCATCCCCAGATTTTTCCAGTCCTCAAAGAGCTGGATGATACCCACTGGAAGGTAGCCTTTTATCTTCTGATTAATTTTCCATGCTATCTCCTGGCTTCCAAGAGCAAGAAAAACCTATGTGAATCTGAACTGAGAAAGCTGAGCGCCGAAGAATTGATGCTTTTGAACTGTGGTGTTGGAGAAGACTCTTGAGAGTCCCTTGGACTGCAAGGAGATCCAATCAGTCCATTCTAAAGGAGATCAGTCCTGGGTGTTCTTTGGAAGTAGTGATGCTAAAGCTGAAACTCCAGTACTTTGGCCACCTCATGCCAAGAGTTGACTCATTGGAAAAGACCCTGATGCTGGGAGGGATTGGGGGCAGGAGAAGGGGACGACCGAGGATGAGATGGCTGGATGGCATCACTGACTCGATGGACATGGGTCTGAGTGAACTCCGGGAGTTGATGATGGACAGGGAGGCCTGGCGTGCTGCGATTCATGGGGTCGCCAAGAGTGGGAGACGACTGAGCGACTGAACTGAACTGAGGGAGAGAAAGAAGTCTTTTCCTTAGTCTGCCTTGGTGTGCAGGAAGAAGAGAAGGTCTGGATGAGAGATTCTTTGGTGCAGATAGAAAGTTGTATGAATTCTCCTTCCCCACAGAACCTTTCCACGTGGGTCCTCAGCTGTGTTACCCTTCTTCAGAGAAAGCATGCTGTTTTCTGAGGAGGCGCTATGCCAACAGTTACGGGGGTTGGGGGACCTGGGCCCAGACCAGAAAGGACAGAGAAGGGGAGTCTTGACTAAACATTGAATAATTACCTGTGGGCTTCTTGCAGAAAGCTAAAGGCTATTTATATTGAATTTGGATCACTAAGAACATTGGTGGGAATTTCTGTTTCATCTTTCCTCTACATCCTGCTGTTTCTTTTCTCCTCTGCAGAGCTGAGGTCTGGCCGTAGGACACAGGGATTCTAATTTCCTTTTAATGACAGTGAACAAATAGTGTCCAGCAGGTAGTGGGGACACAGTGGTGAACACAACAGGGACAGGTCTTCCTTCCATAGGGCTTGACAGGCACTAAGAGAATACACAAAGATTAAGTCGATTTCAGCAATAGTGTCATAGTGCTATGATGGTGTTATGGGGACCTGGAGGGGAGGACAGGTGGGCCTAGGAGTTGGAGATAGGACTCCTCAGTCATGTGACTGTCTAGGGAAGCTCTGGCCTGGCTGTGCTCTAGGGTAATTGCTACCACTTACTAAACGTTCCTGGCATAAGAGGCAAGCATCTCTGCCTTGCATAATTGTTGAGCAGCTACTAGGTTTTGGGAGTTGGGGTTCTTTGGGGAGTAAATGTCAGGAAGGGGAAAGAAACTGCTTTGAGACAGCCCAGATTTTGACTTTGGGTTCATTGCCTGTAGGGTTTAAGTTACTATCTCCTGCCTCCCTACGGCTTCCGGGGCTCAGCGGCATCTCCGCTGTGCTTCTGTTGCCGCGCCTTTTGAGGCCAGCGGTATGTCCCACCACGAACTGTTTCTCCAAAAGCTGGGACGTGCTGAGGTTGGGCTCTTCCTCAGTGCAGCAGATTGAAATTTCTAGTAGCATTGTCAGTCTGGGAGAAAATTGCACACGTAGCCCCAGGAAACGTTCAACTACATGCTGCTGTGTTACTGTTAGTACTTCTAACACTAATATCGTTTACATAGTAGACTCTGCAAGAAATAGGAATGGGTGAAGTAATCCAAAAAATTCTAGTACCTTTCCCACGCTGCAACAGATGAACGCATGCCTCCTGTTTAGAGACCACTGCCTCGGAGAACGTTAATATTGCCAGGGGGTGTATAAAGAAATTGGCAAGTGGAGATGGGATAGAATGGATGTGAGAGGAAAATGGGTAACTGGTTTCTCTGAGATTTTCCTCCCTATCTCTAGTCTGTTTATTAGTCTGTTATAGAAAATTAGTCTGTTTCAGAAAATCCACTTTTCAGTTAGTTCAGTTCAGTTGCTCAGTCGTGTCCGACTCTGCAACCCCATGGATTGCAGCCCACCAGGCCTCCCTGTCCATCACCAGCTCCCAGAGCTTGCTCAGACTCATGAGCAGTCCGCTTTTAGGAGTCCATCCAGCTCAGCTTAGAAGCACGGCTAAGCTGCCTCTCTCCTTATGCCCTCTGCCCCGTAGCCATCACCTTGAAGATGTCAAGTAAATTACCCTAGAAACCAGTCACATGGGCATGCCTGCCAAGATGAACAGTCTGTGGTCCTCTCTGCCCATCACACTTTGGGTGGATATATTAAGTTTAAGGTATGAGAGAGACTCATAGCAGAAGACTCTCTTTTTTTCTTTTTTTTAATTGGAGGTTAATTACTTTATTATATTGTATTGGTTTTGCCATACATCAACATTAATCCGCCACAGGTGTACACGTGTTCCCCATCCTGAACCCCCCGCCCTCCTTCCTCCCCGTACCATCCCTCTGGGTCATCCCAGTGCACCAGCCCCAAGCATCCAGTATCATGCATCAAACCTGGACTGGCGATTCGTTTCATATGTGATGTTATACATGTTTCAATGCCATTCTCCCAAATCATCCCACCCTCTCCCTCTCCCACAGAGTCCAAAAGACTGTTCTATACATCTGTGTCTCTTTTGCTGTCTCACATGCAGGGTTATCATTACCATCTTTCTAAATTCCATATATATGCGTTAGTATACTGTACTGGTGTTTTTCTTTCTGGCTTACTTCACTCTGTATAATAGGCTCCAGTTTCATCCACCTCATTATCTTTGAGGGAGGAGAAAGGAGCAAACCAGCTCAAACAGCCCGAGAGCAGCTACACTGCTATGAGGATAGCTGAGGCAAGTCCAGGAGCTTCAAGAAAGAAACACTTAGTACGTGGTAGAGGGGTGGAGGTTTCCCAAAACCTACAGGAAGCAGCACCAACAGCTGGATGGTAGATGGTTGAGAAAGACAGGAGAGAAAGAGTGCCCTTGCTGAGCCCCGCCCACCCTGCAGGGGATTCCATGTTGCTCCTGGGAGTTCCTTGTCTGCTTTGAATTATGCGCCTAGGGCTGAATTAGGCCAAGGGTGCATGGCAGCCGCAGGCCTGCGCTTTCCCAGGCCAACTCCAGGCTGTCGGAATTCTTTCCTAGCCAGCTCCTCCTTGCCTGGAGCGGGGATTCTGGCTTAGCTGGCATAATGCTGCCAAGCAGGGGATAGGGAATCCTGGAGGCAGGGAGAGTCGCTGCGTCTTCTGAACCCGAGAACCCTCCCCGCTTCTCCCAGGCCTAGGACCTTTGGTGCTCCATTCGTTTGGCAGCTCTGCAGAGTCTCTTGCAAGTTTTGTTTTTCCTTGAACCTTGCGGTTGCCTTGCTCTGAATGTCAGCTGGGGGTGGGAAAAAAGATGGCATTCCTTCTTCAGCCAAGGCAGATGTTGCGTCTGCCCTTGGAAGTGGGGCTTTCACTCTTCTTATTTAGCTCCAAGGTGTGAGCACTGGGGGTGTGATACCAGAGGGGCAGATGAACACACAGCCGGGGAGAGGGCAACTGAGCAGAGGGTAAGGAGGGCACTCTGGGCAGCTCTCTCTTCTCTGTGCCAGAGTCGGAGAGTTCACAAAAGGTGCATAGCGGAGGACCAGACAGAAAGACACACCCCCGGACAAAGCTGTCCACCAAGGGCAGGCTTTGGGATCGAGAGTGAGGAAAGGGCCATTCTCTTCTCAGTCCGTCACCTCTTGCTGTGACTTTAGGGGAGCTGCCTTCCCTCTAGGGGCAGGAAGGCCACAGGCACAGAGCGCGTCTCCAAGCTGCGGGTGTGAGAAGTGGGAGATGCAGAAGCAGGAAATGCTCCGACCCCTGAGAGCAGTGGCAGCGGCTTGGCACAGGAGCTGGCTGAAGCCTTTCAGTCCTCGTGTTGACTTTCAGCTGCTCTTCCCTCTTGGTTTCCCTTGTGGCTCAGACAGTAAAGCATCTGCCGGCCATGGAGGAGACCTGGGTTCAGTCCCTGGGTCGGGAAGATCCCCTGGAGGAGGGCATGGCAACCCACTCCAGTGTCCTTGCCTGGAGAATCCCATGGACAGAGGAGCCTGGTGGGCTACAGTCCATGGGGTCACAAAGGGTCAAACACGACTGGGTGACCAACACTTTCACTTCTCTTTTACCCCCTAATCCAGGGTTTTAAGGTAGGACTTGAAAGATATTCTGATGTCTGTTCTCATGAACCAAATAGGATTGGCTTCTAAGCAACCCAGAGAAACCTCTCCCTGGTACTGTCTGTGCAGCAGAAGATTCTGCTCTCCCCTGGGCAAGGTGTCATCGCCCACACAGCTGGGAAGTCCCTCCTGATGTGGGACCTGGCCGCACCCTCTCTGCGCTGGCTCTGATAAGGGGTGCTTCTGCCGACAGTCCTCGGCCTCCGTGGGGAAGCCGGCCCGGCCCTTCCCTCCTTCCCACTGGAGCCAGGCCACGAGGGGCTGGGCTGCCGCTCCTCCTCCCAAGCCGCGGCCCGCAGGGCTCAGAGCAGACACAGATTTTCCACCGCCGCCCATTCTGTCTCCTCCAGCCGGGCAGGGGCCCTGTGAGTCCCCAGCCTGGGGTGCGGGCGGTGACTTCCCAGGCCGACATTCTTGTCCCCTTTCCCAGCTCATGTGCTAAATCTGGCTGAGGACCAGAGGTACTCCCAGTTTGGGCGAGACTTTTTGTCGGACACGGTTTCTGCTTATTTTCTTGATGTATTTCTAGGGGAAACCCCTTTCCAGTTTCCCGCATTCTCTTGCTGCCAAGTCCTCCTTCCCCACTTTGGGAAGCAGTGTACCTGAGAAGCAGCTGTGAAGATGAGGAACTAAAACCCCCTTCTGGCCTGGGCAAGTATTTATATGAAATCACAGCTGCTGAGATCAAGGCCTGAGAGCCTCTCGGGGGCTGGAAGAATTGGAATGGAAAGGCCCACATTGGGGGTTGGTGGAGCTCCCAGTCCCACATGGTTCTCCTGTGCGATCCTGCATGTCAGAGAGGATTCATTCCCAAGGCCACCTGCTAGCAGCCCCACACTGCCCCTCCCTGCCAGAGGATCCTGGGGCCATTTGATTTCTTAGGGGGACTTCTATTTAAGAGCTGACGGTGACTTAAGGTGGAGCAGAGAGGTGAGAGAAAATGCAAAGGGAGTAAATGTGTGACTTTGAGAGCATCTAGGTAAGAGCAAGGCCTGACCTCTTTTGTTTTCCATAATGTGTCTTGTCTTGTTTGCTTGGGTCCAAAATAAGGCCAATAATGAAACTTTTATTGAATATAAAATTCATAGGTTGGACTCTGACAGACCTGGTGTCGCCATCCCTGAGGACAGGAAACAGACAGGACTAATTGACGCCAATTGTAAATCAAGAGTAGGAACAAGGCTGATTTGTCTAGAGGTGCAGAGAAAAGCGGCGAGAGGGCCCGCCCTGAGGTAACTGAAGAAGGCTGGCCCACCATTCCTGTTTGCCTGGAGCTGACGGGTTGTCCCAGGAGACGGGCGCTTCAGTGATGAAATCTGGAAAGTCCTAGGCCGAGTAGGAAAGGTTAGTCACAGCAAAATGAGCCTCAGCTGAGCACAGCTGCCTCCATGCCCCAGCCCCTCTGTGTGTGAGCTGGAATCCAGCTGCTGCTTGTGGAGCAGCTACAGACTGCCACATACTTACCTGAGTAGGTACCAAACCTGTCTAGGCCTCAGGTGGCTTGTATGTGACACGGGGTTAATAGCTGCTGCCGCACAGGGCCTTGCGGCTTCGGTGAGAAGACACAAATGTGCCTGGCACAACTGCCATCACTTAAATGTTCACAGTAATACCTGTTACTCATGCAGTTCATTCAACGAATTTGTGTACATGTCCGGCACGGCATTAGACCTAAGGAACAAAGACAAAAGCCCTGGCCTTGTAGAGGGAGATAAACAAATGTGGAACAAATGTATCCAATAACCTGTTCCAGGAGAAGACCTGAGGAGGGAAACAGCTGAGCAGGCCAAGGGGATCCCATGTGCTGGGGCAGAGACTCCACGTGAAATACGTTGGTCAGGGTTAGGGCCTTTGTCCACAGACCTGAAGGAAGTGAAAGGACAAGCCCTAACTAGGGAAGGGAAATCTGAGAAAGAAAACAGCATGTGCAGGGACCCTGCAATGGAAACCTGTCTGGTGCACACAGAGAATCGCAGGAAGGCTAGCTTGGCGGGATCTCGGTGAACAAGGCGGAAATGGTAGCACTCCACAGGTGGGGAACTGGGTGCTCACGAAGGGGGCCTACGTAAAAGGGCAGATGAGTGCCATGGGGGGTTGGAAGAGGCCATTCTGGACCGAGAGGACACCGAGGGCAGAAAGCTAAGGCTGGAAGCAGCAGGCCTGTGGGACGGTCGCCGTGTCCAGCTGAGAGACGGCCAGGGCTTAAAGCAGCACGCGAGCAGTGGGAGATGAGAAGTGAGGGCGACCTGGATGTATTTTGAAGGTGGAGATGATGAATTTTCTGACTAAATGGGTATTGTAGACGAGAGAGCGAGAGCGCGAGAGCGAGAGCGAGAGCGAGAGGAGTCAAGGATGATTGCGAGGCATTAACATGAGACCAGAGTCAGGCAGGGTTACCTCGGTGGAAGTGAAAGTGTTAGTCGCTCAGTCGTGTCCAGCTCTTTGCGACCTCATGGACTGTAGCCCGCCAGGCTCTGCTGTCCATGGGATTCTCCAGGCAGGAAGACTGAAGTGGGTTGCCATTCTCTTCTCCAGGGATCTTCCCAACCCAGGGATCGAACCCAGGTCTCCTGCATTGCAGACAGATTCTTTAGCATCTGAGCCACCAGGGAAGCTCTTTTAGCTAGACTGGTGTTGAGTCTTTTGCCCTTTTGGCCTCCGTTGAACTATTGGCATGTGATAACCTTCTGATTCTGATGTGTTGATTTGCCCTCATAGTTGTCTGCTCACCCTTCTTATGGAGTGAGTAGCATGTCCTCCCTTTACGTCATGAATCCTGTTTTTTTAAGAAACATCCCAGCTAGATTAACAAGCTATCAGGACTCCTGTTTCTCAAGGGCAGGCCTAGCCGTCCAGCAGTTCCAAGTTGGCACACACGTGTTATCTCAGGTCCCTGGGAGAAACACGCCGCACGGCCCTGTTCCCTAGCAACTCTGCCTCTGCCCGCCTGGGGATCAAGATGCCCTGCCCAGGGACACTCCTTTCCCAGGCTCTGGCGTTTCTTGCCTGCTGAGAACCAACCACTCAGAGTGGTGGGGGCAGGGAGCCTCTGGCAAGCAGCCCGTGTTGCTTCCAGTGCTTTGGCCAACCCCCCGCCCCGCCCACCCGTTCCCCTGCAGAGTTCTGCTGTGCCTCTCAGCTCTTGCTCTTGGCCCCAAGGAGGCAGGAGGCCCTGGATAAGAACATCAGGCTCTACTTCCTGAACCAGCTTCCTGCTTCTCTCTGCTGAGCGCTAGCAGGTGGAAGGAAGCGGTCTCCAGTCCCCACTCCGCGATCGTGGGTGCCAGTTCACACCCCTGCTTTACCTCCAGGCAGGGTGCCCAGGTAGATTTCGATACCTGTCCTGATGGTTTTCGTCTTTAGGGTGGAGGAATGGACCCTGCAAACAGTACTCCCTTGGGTACAGATTTTCCCATTTTCAAAATCCCTGTCCGAATGTCTTCCTTTGTTCTAACCCACCTCTCTTTCTTTGCCGTTTAAAGTCAGGCCCTTGGGTCGTATTCAGTGGACATAGAAGTCTGCCGGCCGCTGTGTCCCCCTCCCCTCCAGCGGACCAGCCCTTCAGTGTGAAGAGGTGTGAGGTCCTTGGCATCAGTAGCCCGTCCTTGCCTTGCAGCTTCCAGGCATCTCCTCGTCCCGGTGCCTCTGGGTAAAGCCTTGTTAAGTGCTTCCATCCTCTGATTCTAACCCTCCTCACTGCTGATCTTTTTTCAAGACAAATGTTGCCTCACCCTACCTTTGGGGAACCCATTAAGCAGTTCAGCCAACGACCAGTGCCAAACCGAGGCTGTTCGCTAATCAAGTTGCATAAGCAACTTGAAAAATGCCCCCTGGCATTAATTTGAATTGTATGCGTTCTCCTCTTTCCTTAAAGTGTGACCCCCCTTGGGCCCCTGAGAAGAGCCTAGGACTCTGGGAATGATTCTGCCTCTTACTCCCTCTGGGGACGTGGCTGGACTCTGTGTGCACACTCACACAGGTATGTAAGCACACGTGTGGTCGTGGAGGGCGCGCCGATGCTCACGGACTGACTCAGCGCTCGCACCTCCACTGTTCTCTCTCTATTCACTCCGAAAGAAGCAGTACTCGTAGCACTTAGTACATCTCCAAGTGCGTAGTTCTCAGTAGAACAGTAGTACCTCCTAAAGATATGTGTGTGTGTGTGTGTGTGTGTGTGTGTGTGCCTCTGTGTATGACGGAATGGGATGGCTCTGTGTGCCTAAAGCGGATGCCCGAAGCTGGAGTCTCATGAAGTCTGTATCCTCTTCATGTCCTGAAACCTCTGGAATTTGGAATCAGGACAATTGGTTGGGCTCTGTCTCCTAGCCTCCTAGCATGACCTTGAGCCAATAGCTTATTCTTTATGGCTTTTTTGTGTGAGCCAGTAGGTAGAAGCCACCTCTGCTTTTAAATCATGGACAGCATTTACATGTTAATATAAGAGGAAAATTCTGTGTCTCAGGAAACATTTTAAGGTACTCTTAGGGCTGAAGCCTGGTGCAAACTCAGTGAGGAAGAGATGAAGTTGTAGGTCTGGGTTAGCTTACCCTGGAGACCAAGAGGAGTGAGCGGCCCCTGTGACCAGCTTGTCTTGGTTTGCCCCCATTTCACACCTGCTGAGTCTGGGGAAAATGAGGGGGGTTGGTCACCCTAATTGGATCTCATATTTGGGCAGATTGGGAAGCAAGGGATCCTCTTTAAAGGGCTCTTTTAACTGCCCTCCTCTGTCATTCAGCGCTTCCACTCTTTTGTTGCTCACTCACTCCACTCCTGTCTCTCTTTCAGGCCTGTCTGGGAACCCTGCAGATCTGGAGAAACGTAAACAAGTGTTTGGACAGAACCTGATTCCCCCCAAAAAGCCCAAGACCTTCTTGGAGTTGGTGTGGGAAGCCCTTCAGGACGTCACGCTCATCATCCTGGAGATCGCAGCCATCATCTCCCTGGTCCTGTCCTTTTACCGCCCCCCGGGGGGAGAAAATGAACGTGAGTACCTTGAACAGACAAGCGTGACTCTCTTCTGGGTTCTTTCCACTGTCACTGAAAAGCACGCAGTATTTGTTGACAAACTTTATTAGGTTGGTGCAAATATAATTGCAGTTTCAGACCGTGAATTTTAAAACATAACTAGTTTTAATAGGAACCATTACAATGAACACATTTTTGCCAATGAGAAACGTTTGTTTATTCCTGTAGTGTAAAAATCCGTGTTTCAGGATCCGACACACTCTGGGAAAGCATTTTTCTCCATCCTTAGGGTTGTGGAAGCATTTTCCCTGCAAAATGTCGAGATGCTTGAAAAAGTAGTCAGTTGGCGAGAGGTCAGGTGAATATGGCCTTCCCTGGTGGCTCAGATGGTAAAGAGTCTTCCTGCAACGCAGGAGACTGGGGTTCGATCCCTGGGTCAGGAAGATGCCCTGGAGAAGGAAATAGCAACCCGCTCCAGTATTCTTGCCTGGAGAATCCCATGGACAGAAGAGCCTGGAGAGCTACGGTCCTTGGGGTCACTAAGAGTCGGACAGGACTGAGCTTTGAACAGGTGAATATGGTGGATGAGGCAAAACTCTGTGGCCCAATTCGTTCAGCTTTTGAAGTGTTGATTGTGTGGCCTGCCGTTGGGTACTGCTGTGGAGAAGCATTGGGCCCTTTCTGTTGACCAGTGCCAGCTGCGGGCGTAGGAGTTCCTGGTGCATTGCATTGATTTGCTGAGCATACTTCTCAGATGTAATGGTTTCTCTGGGATTCAGAAAAGTTCAGTGGATCAGGCCGGCAGCAGACCACCAGACAGTGACCAGGGCCTTTTTTGGATGGAAATTTGACTTTGGGAAGTGCTTTGGCACGTCTTCTCAGTCCAGTCACTGAGCTGGTCATCGCCAGTTGTCGTGTAAAATCCGCTTTTTGCCTCACATCCCAACCCAATTGAGAAATGGTTCGCTGTTGTTTTGTAGGATGAGAGAAGATGACACTTCAGGATGACGATTTTTTTGCTTTCGGTAAGCTCACGAGGCTCCCGCTTACCGAGCTTTTTCACCTTTCCAGTTTGCTTCACGTGCCAAACGACCGTAGAATGGTCAACGGAAGTTCCTCAGCAACTTCTTGTTTAGGTGTAAGAGGATCGGCTCCAGCGACGGCTCTCAGTCGGTCGTTGTCAGCTTCCGGTGGCCGGCCGCTCCATTCCTCGTCCTCAAGGCTCTCATTTCCCTGTTGAACCACCACTGCCCTGCAGGTTCATTAGCAGTTCCTGTGCCAGCTGTTACTGATGTTGCAAGTCGTGTCCACTGCTTCACGACCCATTTTGAACTCAAATAAGAAAATCACTCGCATTTCCTTCTTGTCTAACATCATTCCCAGAGTCTTAGTATAAAATAAACAGCAAGAAATGTCTTTAGAAAAAAAATAAATACAGCAAGAAATGCACATTAAAATGATGTATAACATAACCACATTTATTAAGAACATATTCCAGTAGCAAATGGCAAATTTCAACAGTGCAAAAGCTGCAATTACTTTTGCACCAACCTCATAGCTTAAGTGTTGTGTGTGTGCCCGCCCCCACCCCGTTATCTGAGTGAGTTCTCCAAAGGAAACTGAAACATAAGGAGTAAGCTATTCTTCCAACGCATCCTGATTCCAGGGTCTTCCCTGCCTTTCCCAGTAAATCCTATTCAGAATGTTATGAATCCTCTGCCCTCACTAAACCAACAAGGCCATGCACCCCAAAGTTCCCCCATCCCCCACGCTGGGCGTCACGGGAAATAGCAGTGGGAGCTGCCGTGCTGGGGGTCGTAAGGCCTCTATATGCGTCTTGCCTGTAGTTTTCACTGACATGGTCCATGCTGTTTAGTCATATGCCTTTTTTGGGTAAACATAAGTAGTTATATTGGTGACGAGATGATGCCCAATCCTGCCGTCTTCTGCTATCCTCAGGATAGCTATTTTTCCCGAGTTTTCTGTTCTTCTCTTCCCCTGGCTTTCTGTTCTGGGGAGTTACAGGAGCACATCCCCCATTTTTAATGCCAGCAGAGGCCCCTCGGTGACCCTTTCTCTCCTTTCCCTGGGCTAGAGTGTGGTCTAGCCGTCAGTAGCCCAGAAGACGAAGGGGAGGCGGAAGCTGGCTGGATTGAGGGCGCAGCCATCTTATTCTCGGTGATCATCGTCGTGCTCGTGACTGCCTTCAATGACTGGAGCAAGGAGAAGCAATTCCGGGGGCTGCAGAACCGCATCGAGAAGGAGCAGAAGTTCTCCGTTATCCGGAATGGGCACATCATTCAGCTCCCTGTGGCTGAGATTGTGGTGGGTGACATTGCCCAAATCAAATACGGTGAGAGCTCTGTGGTTCTTTTCTCTTTTAGCTCTGTTTCTTACACCTGTGCCACCCTCCCTATCAGAGGGCTAGTCCTTTGGCATAAGGGGGCTGGGGATTGCTGAGGACCCAAAAAGGTAAGACCCCAAATTGTGTTAGCTTCTAGGTTAGAGTTTAAGGAGGTTATGGAAAAGAAATTCAAAGAAAGCAGTAACTGACCCTGCCAAAGATGTCAGACTGTACCCTGTGTGTCTTAGACTACAAGCAGGTAATATTCAGGCCATGGGAAGGTGTTTGGGGATCAGGAACCGTTTGAATTTATAATACCCAGAGCAGAGTTTTATCGCAGGTTGTCAGATCTGAAGCTGTCTTTCAGAGGTTCTCCAGGCTCTCCCGGGCTGTTGCCTACAGATGGAGGCCCGGGAGCAGCCCTGAGACGAGGCCAGACGGTCCTCACCTGCCCTCTCCCTGTCGCCCCTTCACCGCCGTGTGCTAGGTGACCTGCTGCCTGCAGACGGGATCCTGATCCAGGGCAACGACCTCAAGATTGACGAGAGCTCTCTGACGGGGGAGTCGGACCATGTCAAGAAGTCCTTGGAGAGGGACCCCATGCTGCTCTCCGGTGAGGCCCTGATGACACCAGCCCCCCGCCCCCTCCCCGCAGACACAGCCACAGAGACCGGTCCAGACCTTGCCCTGTCTTCCGACCGTGCCCCGACTCCTGCCCCAAGGCTCAGCGGGGGCTGTAGCGTGTCAGTGGGTTGAATACAAGGATACTGAGCAACCTAACGGAGGTTGTCCATGGAGCAGATGCTACAGGAGCCTTCGAAGGGCTCTGCTGGCTGGAGTGGGTGGTGGGAAAGGAGCCTTACCCCAAAGCCGCTACACACATTGTTCTCCTTCCCCCCCGGGTCGCTTGCTCTTGATCTTTGCCTACTATCTGCCAAGTATAACACCATGCAGAGGAGGGGAAGGAAGAGGGATTGCTCTCTTCCAAGTTTGTGTCCACACCAAAGGATGGCCAGGTATTAAAAAAAAAAAGGAAAAACTCTTCTCCCATCTTCTTTCCCATATAGGGACCCATGTAATGGAAGGTTCTGGACGAATGGTAGTGACTGCTGTGGGTATCAACTCTCAGACTGGAATAATTTTTACCCTCTTGGGAGCCAGTGAGGGGGAAGAGGAAGAGAAGAAGAAGAAAGGTAAGGGGCTTTCAGAAGAGCCTCACCCCTCCCATCCCCACAGACAGACTAGGAGAGGGAGCTGGTCTGCAGTGGAACACCTGGTTGGCAGACTCTGCAGGATGACGAGGACAGATCTCCAAACCCCTTCTTTAGCTGACGGTTTCCTCCCTGACTGCCCACGGTGCTGTAATGGAGACCAGATCCAGCTCTGCTCAGCGGTCAGGTTGCACTGGTTCCTGCGTTTACTGGTGGCTGTAAGACAATGAGGTGGAAGGCCTGTGCAAACGGGCCGGCGGTGTGCTCTGGCTCCAGCCCTCGCCACTTTCTTCCTCGGACACAGGGGGTTATACGAACCAACAAGGCTAAGGGAAACTATCCAGGAGAAGAAACTGGTTTCCTGCTGAAACTGTGAGCAGGAAGAGAGATACAGCCAGAAGGGTGGGAACAGAGAGGGAATGTCTGCCTCAAAGTTAGCCCTGTCTTTGCCATTCATTTGTTCCTGAAAGCGAGAACAAAAGAGAAGTGGAAAGCAAAGGAGAAGAGGAAAGATATGCCCATTTGAATGCAGAGTTCCAAAGAATAGCGAGGAGAGATAAGAAAGCCTTCCTCAGCAATCAATACAAAGAAATAGAGGAAAACAATAGAATGGGAAAGACTAAAGATCTCTTCAAGAAAATTAGAGATACCAAAGGAACATTTCATGCAAAGATGGGCTCGATAAAGGACAGAAATGTTATGGACCTAACAGAAGCAGAAGATATTAAGAAGAGGTGGCAAGAATACACAGAAGAACTATACAAACAAGATCTTCACGACCCAGATAATCATGATGGTGTGATCACTCACCTACAGCCAGACATCCTGGGATGCGAAGTGGGCCTTAGGAAGCATCAGTACGAACAAAGCTAGTGGAGGTGATAGAATTCCAGTTGAACTCTTTCAAATCCTGAAAGCTGATGCTGTCAAAGTGCTGCACTCAATATGCCAGCAAATTTGGAAAACTCAGCAGTGGTCAAAGGACTGGAAAAGGTCAGTTTTCATTCCAATCCCAAAGAAAGGCAATGCCAAAGAATGCTCAAACTACCACACAGTTGCACTCATCTCACACGCTAGTAAAGTAATGCTCAAAATTCTCCAAGCCAGGCTTCAGCAATATGTGAACCATGAACTTCCAGATGTTCAAGCTGGTTTTAGAAAAGGTAGAGGAACCAGAAATCAAATTGCCAGCATCCACTGGATCATCAAAAAAGCAAGAGAATTCCAGAAAAACATCTCTTTCTGCTTTATTGATTATCCCAAAGTCTTTGACTGTGTGGATCACAATAAACTGTGGAAAATTCTGAAAGAGATGGCAATACCAGACCACCTGACCTGCCTCTTGAGAAATCTGTATGCAGGTCAGGAAGCAACAGTTAGAACTGGACATGGAACAACAGACTGGTTCCAAATAGGAAAAGGAGTACATCAAGGCTGTGTATTGTCACCCTGCTTATTTAACTTATATGCAGAGTACATCATGTGAAACGCTGGGCCGGAAGAAGTACAAGCTGGAATCAAGATTGCTGGGAGAAATATCAATAACCTCAGATATGCAGATGACACCACCCTTATGGCAGAAAGTGAAGAAGAACTAAAGGGCCTCTTGATGAAAGTGAAAGAGGAGAGTTAAAAGTTGGCTTAAAGCTCAACACTCAGAAAACGAAGATCATGGCATCTGGTCCCATCACTTCATGGCAAATAGATGGGGAAACAGTGGAAATAATGGCTGACTTTATTTTTCTGGGCTCCAAAATCACTGCAGATGGTAATTGCAGCAATGAAATTAAAAGATGCTTACTCCTTGGAAGGAAAGTTATGACCAACCTAGACAGCATATTCAAAAGCAGAGACATCACTGCCAACAAAGGTCCGTCTAGTCAAGGCTATGGTTTTTCCAGTGGTCATGTATGGATGTGAGAGTTGGACTATAAAGAAAGCTGAGCACCAAAGAATTGATGCTTTTGAACTGTGGTGTTGGAGAAGACTCTTGAGAGTCCCTTGGAGATCCAACCAGTCCATCCTAGAAGAGATCAGTCCTGGGTGTTCATTGGAAGGACTGATGTTGAAGCTGAAACTCCAATACTTTGGCCACCTGATGCGAAGAGCTGACTCATTGGAAAGGACCCTGATGCTGGGAAAGATTGAGGGTGGGAGGAGAAGGGGACAACAGAGGATGAGATGGTTGGATGGCATCACCGACTCAGTGGACATGGGTTAAGGTGGACTCCGGGAGTTGGTGATGGACGGGAAGGCCTGGTGTGCTGCGGTTCATGGGGTTGCAAAGAGTTGCACACGACTGAGCAACTGAACTGAACTGTTCCTGAAAGAAGGAAAAACAGAAGGCAGAAAGATAACAAACCAAATGTGCACCTTTCCCTAAGCGTTCCTTGTCTTGGAGAAGAAAAGGATTTGTACCATTTGGCTGGAGGTGCATCTTGGGCTGTTTAGGGAAGGGCAGTTAATGAAAAGGCAACAAAGCTCATTCAGTTAGGAACCAGCCTGTTTCTGCAGCTGCCTTCAGAGTGAGTAAGGAGGAGGCTTGCCTGGTGCTGGTGAGCTGACACGGAGGCACCTTGCGTGGCCTTTGCTACCAGGCAGAAACAGTTCAGACCTCTCACTCCCTAAGCCCCACCCCATTTCTCCAAGTGGTTTGACTCAAGCCAGAAGCACCTCCCAACAGCAGCCGTGCTCCAGGAGAAAGCAGCTCAGGAGGGAGTGTGCACGCCCCTCCATGAGTGGCCTGGTCCATACCCCAGGGATTTGTGAGAGCCTCTAATAAAAATGGGGATAAACAGAGGTGTGAGCTTCCTTTACACCCCCTTGGCTGCAACTCAGACCCTTTGCTGTCACCCTTTTAGGCTCTGACCAGGACCGGCAAATTGGATATCTGATCTCTGAATAGTCATTTTGGGTCCCCACCCCATTTTTTTCTTTCTTGTTCAAACAGGTAAAAAACAAGGAGTCCCTGAAAATCGCAACAAAGGTAACCTTTCCACTCACTCATTTACCATCTCTACCTGCCCACACTCAAACCAGACCTTTCCAGGCCATCTGCCTTCCCCCTGTTCCTCTCCATAAGTCTGTTAGCTGCTCCTGTGGCCGAGATGCCTCATCCTGAGGACGGTGCAGAGATCTGGGGGTGGTCCCAAGCTGCCAAACCCAATCTAAGGTGGGATGCAGCACCCTCTGCTGTTAGCTCAAGGGGCCTCCTGTCAAGATTTCTCTCGGGAAGCCTGTGTGGTGATCTGCTCTTCCCAGGGTGCTGACCTTGCTTCATTGCCCTTGGTCAGAGTTAAAGAGCAAGGACCCTTAGTCTCTGGGTTGGAAGTGTGCAGGGTCCTTATGGGGGAAGGGGTTGGGATGGGCAGTCCCTGCACCCTCTTCTTCCTCTTTTGGTGCCGTCTTCCCATCTAGATGCCTTCTCAGCTAGTCTTCTCTGGGGTGCAGAGAGCCCTTTCTCTGTAACCTCTGCCCCCACTTCTTTCTTCTCTCCAGTCTGTTTTCTTCTTCCTAATCTGATGTGTGTTTCTTTTTTGGTGGTTGTGTTTACATCCTGTCTCTGTCTTATTTGTGAGTCTGACAGCAGAGACAATCTCTCAGGAAGGGCACCTAAGCAAAGGAGCAGAGCTCTGCAGGGTGAAGCTGGAGGGGTGCTGGGGGCCAGCAGGAACTGCTCTCTTGAGACAGCTCCTGGAGCCTTTTTTCCTTTCATAACCCGCATCATAGTGGATTTTAGAAATAAAGACATCACGTTGGAAAACCAGGACTCAACAAAAAGTAATTCTTAAATTTCAGATCTCTTTAACTCTTCTTTTTAAAGTAAAATGGATTTCTATGTCTGTCTTTATCTCTGCCTTCTCTTGTTCCAGAGAGTCCCTGATACCAACTTCTTTCCTTAGGGAAAGGTACTCTGTACCTCCCTACCTTCATCAGACAGGGGAGAAAGGCGATTTCCTTCCCCTATGGCTCAACTAATATAAGAGGGAACTGGAAAATACCCTGTGTCTGGGCTCTGGGTTTCTTCCATGAAAATCTATATCTATGTAGAGAGAGAGGGGAACCTTTCAAAGAGCCAGCTAAGACCCTAATGTGTTTCCCATGTGGCTCAGAGGTAAAGAAACTGCCTGCCAATGCACGAGATGCAGGTTTGATCCCTGGGTCGGGAAGATCTCCTGGAAAGGAAAATGGCAACCCACTCCAGCATTCTTGCCTGGGAAATCCCATGGACAGAGGATCCTGGTGGGCTGCAGTCCATGGGGTCACAAAAGAGTTGGACACGACTTAGCAGCTAAACAAGACCCTTATGCTCTAGGAACATTTACCAACCTTCCCCTTCAGCCCCTTTCTGCAGTAAAGACTCACTGTTTTAAGCACTGAATTCCAGGAAGGATGGCTGTTGGTAATAGCACCGAGTGGCAGGACAAATCTTCTTGCGAGAAGAAACCTGGCTCAGGGCTCTGAGACAGTGCCAGGAAGCTGCCACTGAAGAGGAGAGCCATCCATTTCACCTCCAGTTGTTAAGATACCCTTCCCAAGGCCCTAAGAGAAGGTCAAGCTCCCTGTCTGGCATGGGGTGAGGGAGGTCAGATCTGATGCCAGAGGTCCAAGGTGTGTTCCAGAAACAGACAAAGGGGCGTGTTAGTTTCCCCTTGCTACTACTCAGGGCTGCTGCCTTGCCTGCTGACCTGTCCTCTTTGTGTGTGCACCCTAGCAAAGACCCAAGATGGAGTGGCCTTGGAAATCCAGCCACTCAACAGCCAGGAGGGGATCGACAGTGAGGAAAAGGAGAAGAAGGCCGCCAAGCTGCCCAAAAAGGAGAAGTCCGTGCTGCAGGGCAAGCTGACCCGCCTGGCCGTCCAGATTGGGAAAGCTGGTGAGTAGGTGGGGCCTTCTCAGTGTGTCCGTCAGTCTTCCTCTGGGTCCTCGCCACTTTGATTACCTCCTGTCTGTACCAACCAGGTCTGGCAGGAAGGAGCCGAAAATTCCAAGTGGCTGGTGCAGTTCAAGAATCTGTGTCCTTCCCTGTGACTGTTGGACCCTTGGCTTTAGCAGAGAGACATGTCTTTCTATTTAGAGTTAAAGGCCCAAAACAAGTGGGAGATTAACATTAGCAAGAAGAAGACTTTTATAACTACTCACCTGCTCAAGTATTGGCTTGAAAATTCCTGAAGGGTAGAGAAGGCTGCTGTTGGCTGGGAGCAATTCTCTAGCTTAGGAATGGCCAGGCACAGAGCAATGAGTTCAAAATGAGGACTGGAAGGCAAAGGAAGACAATGATTAAAGAGGGGCTTTGCAGAGCAGAGGTCACTAAAGGTACTCCTGTGCATCAGGAGAGGAAACAGCTTCTCCATGCCTGACTCTGGAGAGGGTGATGGGGAGGGTGAGGGGAGGGACGGAGCTGGAAGAGGCAGTGAAAGGAAGACTGCTCCCTCAGCGGGTATCCCTCCAAGCAGTCTGCTCCCGCTGTTTACTTCCCGACAGCCCCCTGTGTTCACTAGAGTCTAGCCCAATGCATCTCTCCGTGTGCTGTTCTGGGACCTTGTTACGCTGCAGATTCTGACTCAAGCAGTCTGGGTGGGACCTGTGTTCCTAACAAGCCCCTGGGTGGGGCCCGCGCTGCTGCTCTGCTGAGCACAGTGAGAAGCAGGAACCTGCGGCGATCCACTTGAGCATTCAGCTGCTCGGTCACATCAGCCTGTTTCAAGTGGTTGGTCACCACATGTGGCCAGTGGCTCCCTATTGGACAGTGCAAACAAACAGAGAACATTGTGAGCATCACAGAGTTGACAGAGCGTCAGCCTGGCCTGGTCATTCAGCTCCAGTACCCAGCTAATTTTGACACCATGACACCCCTTGCAAAGAGACAATAGATGAACAAGAGAAACTGAAGTATGAAATCAAATCATGGAGCCTGGCACACAGGTTTGAAGCATTAAACACTGCCTGCCTCAGGCCTCCTGCTGTGCTCCTAATCCCCACCTTATTCTTTAGGGAGAACAGGCCACTGAGGGCTGTCACTGGTCTCTGTGTACTTCCCACATCAAGCGAGGCCAAGGACCAGAAGGAAGCAAGGGAATGCACTACCCTGAGAGTGAAGGCCTTCCTAAAGTGTGCACCCTCGCTCGATGCCTTGCTTGTCCTGACCCTGAATATGCCTTCACTGAAATAATCACCTCTAGCCTCGCTCTGATTCCCCTGACTCACTGGGCCCTCGGGAAAAGCAAAGATACGAATCAGAAAGCAGCACTCTTCCCAGATATTGTGCCACAGGTAGACACAGGTGCCCAAGTATTGATCCCCCAGCTCTCAGAGTAGCCAGGCAATAGGTACGGCAGCTGGAGCCCCCAGGCCAGTTGTTTGCTGACCCAGACAGAGCTTGTTCTATTGTAGGATGTACAGGGTGAGCAGCTGTCGCAGTTTGCTGCAGACCTTCTCAGTTCTGGCACTGAAAGTCCCACAGCCCAGGAAACTGCTCAGTCTCAGACAGGCCAGGGTGGTTGGTCCCCCTCTGGTGTGCCATACCAACACCTGCCTGTGCCTTTGTCTCCTCGTGAAAGAGGATGATAGTAGTAACTTATCTCGCAGGGTTGTTGTGAGGATTCATGAGTTACTCCCTGGAAGTGCTTGCCTGGCCCATGGTGAGCACTGCCCAAACAGTTGCCATTGCTGTTGTCTTGTCTCTGTGCCACCTCAGGAGACAGGCTGGGAGGCGCTCTTCTGAGGGTTAGTTACGTAGGTGTTGTGCTAACACCACAGGGTGTCGCTGCGAAAACATTGTGAATCGCCTGGCATTCTCAGTCTACTAGAGAAAAAGTCAGTAAACTGCTAGGAAAGAGGTAACGGTAGTCACTACATCACGATTTGTCGGAAGATAGTAGCTCTGAGATAGAATCTTAAAATGCTGCTTTTGGAAAACTGTACCAACCCCCTTATTTATAAATGAGGAAATAGGCTCAGAGAGGGGTCAAGACCAGTCCAAAGCCATGAGTCAAGTTGGTATAGCACCAAAACTAATACCCATGTCTTTAGAATGCAAAATCAGGTCTTTCGCCTACACCGTAATGAACAAGTACCAGAGACTAGCTAGGGCCTCGGGGTATGACCAGATAGATATCCGTCTCCAGTTAGGGCCCTAGGAATGCCCTCAAGCCTGGGTTCACGTGATTTGTTTCCTGGACAGGTCTGATCATGTCTGCAATCACAGTTCTCATCCTGATTCTGTACTTTGTGATCGACAACTTTGCGATCCAGCGCAGACCGTGGCTGGCCGAGTGTACCCCCATCTACGTCCAGTACTTTGTCAAGTTCTTCATCATTGGCGTCACGGTGCTGGTGGTGGCTGTGCCTGAGGGGCTGCCCTTGGCCGTCACCATCTCACTAGCCTATTCTGTAAAGGTGAGGCTGGGGTGAGGCTCTGCTCTTTGAGAACACATACCAGAGGGAGGGGCGCCAAGCAGCTCTGCTGAAAGGACGGCCACTTTGTCTTCATAAACTCTGGGTGATGCCTTCCGGGGGCACAAGCCGCTGGCACTTTGGAAGGACCACCTGGATCAGTTGCATCAACGTTTACCTAACCCATAGCATCTTAAGAGGGTTTACAAAAATGGTATCTTGCGTTTTTGTATGGGAGCAGGAAATGAAATGCGGAGAGTTGCTGGCTGGAAAATGGCCTTTGACCTGTGTTTTGGAGAGCGCAGCTGGCCCTCTGCAGTCTCATCTATTCTCCTTTGTAGAAAATGATGAAAGACAATAATCTGGTGCGGCACTTGGACGCTTGTGAGACCATGGGCAACGCCACAGCCATCTGCTCGGACAAGACAGGCACGCTGACCATGAACCGCATGAGTGTGGTGCAGGCTTACATTGGAGACACGCATTACCACCAGATCCCAAGCCCTGATGACCTTGTGCCCAAGGTCCTGGACCTCATTGTCAATGGTATTTCCATCAACAGTGCCTACACCTCTAAGATTCTGGTAAGCTCTTCTTTTGCCAGGACACTTAAAATGGGTAGTTGGAAGGAACCATTGATTTTTCTCCCGTTTATTCTGCCTGAATTGCCATCCCAGTTCCCATTTCCCACTCCCCAGTGAACGTGTTTGGGGTGAGACTAGGGAATAATCCGTGGAAGGAGATTGGGAGATGGGGTAGGGGAGTGAGGCAGGTAGGAATCTGCGGCTGTGAAATCACCATGGAAAGGCAGTATCTCTAAAAAGAGGCCTCATGCTGGTAGCAGAATTGAGCTTATCACGAGTAAATCACTTAGTTTCTGGAAGCTGAGAGAGAGTGTTAGAGGTACCAGCACCAGCCCCACGGCGTCTAAAAAGACCCCAGGCCCCGGGTGGCTCTGGGGCCAGGTCACCATGGCCCGCGCCCCCGTGGGCCCGGGCACATGTGCGAAAGCCCCTGAGGGAGCCCTCCCCTGGCCGGCCCCTCGCCCAGCCAGCCCACTGGTACCTTTCTTTCCAGCCTCCAGAGAAGGAGGGCGGCCTACCCCGGCAGGTGGGCAACAAGACCGAGTGCGCCCTGCTGGGCTTCGTCTCGGACCTGAAGCAGGATTACCACGCCGTGCGCAGCGAGGTGCCCGAGGAGAAGCTCTACAAGGTGTACACCTTCAACTCGGTGCGCAAGTCCATGAGCACAGTCATTGCGAAGCCGGGCGGCGGCTACCGCATGTACAGCAAGGGCGCCTCCGAGATCATCCTGCGCAAGTGAGCCCCCCAGCTTCTTCCCCCACGGTCCCCCCCTTGGGGAGGTCTGGGTGTCGGCCCCATGCTGAGCCACCCGGATAATAGCGGACCCTCCTTCCGGGTGGTAACATCATGACAAAATCTGAGCTTGGCTCTGGCCAAGCCGTACGATTATGTACTTTGGATACTATACTTACACTTCACAGCTCGAGGCAGATGCTTTCACTGTCCCTGTTTTACAGATGAGGAAACAGAGGTGTAGTGAAGTTCAGTAACTTGCTAGAGGTGATGCAACTGACAGTGGTCCAGGCAGGGTTCAGACCTGGGCAATCCATGCTTCCATTTCCTATTCTGAAGCGATGATACCCACTTATCTCACAGGGTTACTCTGATTAAATGATTCAGTGTATGAAAAACGCCTTGCACATAGTAAGCACTAGAAATATTAGTTCTGTGTTCCTTTTCCTTTTCATTCTCAGTTCTGATCACAGGAAGTTGCATAATCAAATTAGCTAGACGATCCATAGGGCATTAAAGGTTGACCTATGTAGATTCAGGGCCAGTAGCTGAAACCCAGTGCCCCAGCATGGGTTCAGCGCCACCATGGGTGACACACTATCATTGCCCACACCCTCTGGCCTGAGTCCTCTAGAGACTGGGGATTGAGAATGTCTCTCTACCACTGAGAAGCTCAAAAGAGTAGGCGACCCACGAATGGCTCTCGGTGTTGCGCCCCCAGAGGAGCAGGAGCAGGTGACGGGAGAGCGACGCGCTCTGTCCACCTACCGGCCACCCCACCCTGGGTACAGGGGCTCAGCTCTGGGTGACGCGTGGAGATGTACAGCCACGTGGCAGTGTCTTTAGGAGGCATGCCGAGTGGTCGGAGTCTGTAACGTGTGGAAGCACACTGGGCGGGAGGCGGGGTGCTGTGTTCTGACTGTGCGCCTTCCCAGGTGCAATCGAATCCTGGACAAAAATGGGGAGGCCATGCCATTCAAGAATAAGGACCGAGATGAGATGGTCCGCACCGTCATCGAGCCCATGGCCTGTGAGGGGCTGCGGACTCTGTGCATCGCTTACCGGGATTTCAATGATGGAGAGCCCCCGTGGGACAATGAGAGCGAGATCCTCACTGAGCTGACCTGTATCGCAGTGGTGGGCATCGAGGACCCTGTGCGCCCGGAGGTGAGGCTCTGACTTGGGAACAGGGCTGGGAAGCATGAAGGGGAGCCTTCCAGCGGCCACGGCCCCTGCACTGGCCCGCTGTGACCTAATGAGCAACCATGCAGGAGTCACGGGAACTGCGGGACCAGCTCCGTTTCCAGCTGTAGGAAACTTGGGCAAGTCACCTAACTGCTTCTCATTTGCCGGGATTCTGTTTCTGTGCTTCCTGCTTCACAGAACTCCTGTAGCTTACTGAACTAATACAAAGTGGCAATCCCACTTCCTGTGGTTCATGCCATCTATGGGGTGAGAAGCATAGGTTTTACTGGGCTAATAACAGTTTGGCACTTAAGAATAGTGAGGAGATGGAATTAACTGAGACACCAACTTGGGCTCTAGTCACGTCCCTTCAATCAACACGTCTTGTCAGGCACCCGTAGAGTAGCTCCACACTACTCTCAACTTTTGGAGGCATGACGGGGTGTCATGCAATTGGGAAACTTAAAAGAACTGATGTGGTTGGAGTATGTGCCAGGGGTGGAAGGTAGTTAAAACTTCTGCTGGAAAGGACGGCAGTGGTAAAATCTCAAAAGGTCCAGCGTGCCCTGCTGAGAGATCTAGACTGTGAGTGAGAGAAGGAGTTTTTACACCTGGCTCCCGAGACAGAGCGCCCCTTCTGCTCGTGGTGCGTGCATTCATGCCAAGTCGCTCAGTCGTGTCTGAGTGCGCCCCCGTGGACTATAGCCCGCCAGGCTCCTCTGTCCATGGGATTCTCCAGGCAAGAATCCTGGAGTGGGCTGCCATGCCCTCCTCCAGGGAATCTTCCCGACCCAGGGATCAAACCTATGCCTCCTGCATTGGCAGGCGGGTTCTTTACCACTGGCGCCACCTGGGAAGCCCTCAACTCATGGTGCAATAAGGCAAATTCAAATGTGAGTTTCGTGGGTAGGAGAGAAGTAAGGTGGCACCAAGCAATACAAAGCTGACCAGACTCGGCCTTCGTCGCGTGGTTCTACTTCCAGGGTGCCTCTCCTGTCCGCAGTGAGGGACAGCTGAGCAGAAGCCGATGGCCAGGCCTCGCCGCCCCCAGCTCTCCTCTCCGCTTGCTTCACTCTCCGCAGGTGCCAGACGCCATTGCCAAGTGCAAGCGAGCGGGCATCACTGTCAGGATGGTGACAGGGGACAACATCAACACAGCCCGTGCCATCGCCACCAAGTGCGGCATCGTGACACCTGGGGACGACTTCCTGTGCTTAGAAGGCAAAGAATTCAATCGCCTCATCCGAAACGAGAAGGGCGAGGTGAGCTTTAGGTGGTGGGAATCAGAGCCTCCTCCTTCATTAGGGGAAGGCTGATGCATGTGTAAGGCATCCAGGACAGGTGGGAGAAAGTAAATGGTTTTTAAATTAAAATCTATTCATAGTGAGACGTGCCTTTTGCCAAAGCTGCTCAGACGGTAAAATTGGGAACTTTTTCTTGTCACTGTATTCATTCACAAGCTACCTTGGAGACTCACTTTTCACATCTCCCCATTTTCTCCAGTCGTGGGATGATTTTCCCGGATTTTCCTCTACCCCGCCCTTCCTGTGCCACTGCCCTGTGACTGGCAGGGGCTCAGGCTGGGGACAGGGTATGAACTGGGTGTGGGAAGGCCACAGCTTCTGGTCTAAGTAGAGATCGAAGCGAAGACCTCAGAGGCACTACTTCAGCCAGCAGCGGAGGGTCCCACCTTCCGTCTCGGGTCTCAAAACTAGGGGGTTGGCTCCCAGGGAGGGAATCGGGAGGAAAAGGAGACAAGCAGGGCCTGAACGGTCAGCGTCCGTGAACCCGCCCTCGGAGCCGAGCTGGCTGCTTCGCCTCCGCTGGAGGCCAGGGTCACGCTCCTGGGGGGCCCTGGGACACGAGCTGCCCCGGGAACTTGGCGCGTGTGGAGACGTTCCTGGCAGCTGCTCTGAGCTGGACGGACGCGGGTGTGTCTGCTGCTGCAGGTGGAGCAGGAGAAGCTGGACGAGATCTGGCCTAAGCTCCGAGTGCTGGCGCGGTCTTCCCCCACTGACAAGCACACGCTGGTGAAAGGTGAGGTCGGCTCCTGAGCAGGTGCCTGGGATAGAGGAAGGCAGACCAGGGCGAGCACAGATACAGAACCAAAGCAAGGCAACTCTCCATCCTGAATAGGGAGGCCTAGGAGAGCTTCCCAGCTCATGGGAAGAACATGCAGGTTAGCAAACATCTGAGCACCTGGTGAGTATAAGCTATATGATGAAGTCGTTTTTAAACATTATCATATCTTGTTTGTCGATAGTACTGGGAATTAGGCAATACAGGTTAAGCTCTTCCCATTCTGCAAAAAAGAAGGTTTGAGGCTGAGACGACACGTAACTTATCCGGATTGCCCAGCTGGTAAGTGGAAGTGTTATCGTTCAACCTCTGGGCCTCTGCATAATAGCTGTCTTGATGTACCAGATAGGATATATGATGAGGTCAGGCTTTCTTGGCTTAGATTGCTACCCGTGAAACAATTTACTCCCCTTTGGTGACGCTATGAAACCTCCAGCATAGGGAAAAAGAAGGACAGAGCGTAAAAAGGGAGGTAGTGACAGGGATTAGAGAGGAAGACCAAAAAAGCATCTTTTGTGGGAAAGCGGCCCTGCCCTCACCCTGGCGCACCTGTCTCCCCAGGCATCATCGACAGCACTGTCGGGGACCAGCGACAGGTGGTGGCTGTCACTGGTGACGGCACCAATGACGGGCCGGCTCTGAAGAAAGCAGACGTCGGTTTTGCCATGGTAAGCAGCTCAGCGTAGCATCTCTCTCTGCCTGCAAGCTGCCTGCGCCAGAAGGAAGCCCAGACAGGCTCTGGTACCCTGCTGCTTCCTGGACCTTCATAGCCCGCTTTGTGCTCTTTTCTCTAACTCCATCTCACCTGCCTGCCTGGCCAATAATAATAGATCTAATGAGGGACTCATGAAGTATGAAGACAGGGAAATCATGAGGTTTCATTACCCAGGAAAATAAGACAAACTGAGACTTACCCATGAATATGATCATATTGTCTGCCTAGGCACACTATAGAAAATTCACGTTCCATATGGAAAGTGTTTATTCTGTAGTTAGCACTGTTCATCACTCTGTGAGGCCAGGAGCATCAGAGTCACTTAGAAAGTTCATTTAAAATCACATAGGTCAAGGTTCAACAGTCAGCTATCTTGATTGAGTAGCATCTGGGCCAGGTCCCAGAATGTATGTTGTTGTTCAGTTGCTAAATTACGTACGGCTCCGCGACCCCGTGGAGTTTGCTCAAACTCTTGTCCATCGAATCGGTGATGCCATCCAACCATCTCATCCTCTGTTGTCCCCTTCTCCTCCTGCCCTCAGTCTTTGCCAGCATCACGGTCTTTTCCAATGAGTCAGCTCTTCACATCAGGTGGCCAAAGTATTGAAGCTTCACCTTCAGCATCAGCCCTTCCGATGAATATTCAGGGTTGATTTCCTTTAGGATGGATTTGTTTTATCTCCTTGCTGTCCAAGGGACTCTCAAGAGTCTTCTCCAACACCGCAATTTGAAAGCAATAATTCTTTGGAACTCAGCCTTCTTTATGGTCCAGTCTCACATCCATACATGACCACTGGAAAAACCATAGCCTTGACTAGACGGACCTTTGTTGGCCAAGTAATGTCTCTGCATTTTAATATGCTGTCTAGGTTGGTCATAGCTTTTCTTTCAAGGAGCACGTGTCTTTTAATTTCGTGGCTACAGTCACCATCCGCAATGATTTTGGAGCCCAAACAGAAATCTTTAGGTGTTTCTAAATAGGTACACTTGTTGATTCTAATGCTTAGGGACACTTAGAAGCCCTCAGATAGCAAAGTAGATTCTCGCATTCAAGTAGGTAATGATTGTAAGCTTCCCATACATTTTGAACTGTTGGTGATTTTTAAGCAGTAGGTGGTGACTCCAGAAGAAATCTATCTTTAGGGTGCTCTCTTTACCCAGAAAATAAGATTTAAAAGTTTTTATCCAAGGGAATTTCAAGAACATACAAAAATAGAATAGTTTATTGAATCCCCGTGTACCTGTTACCCAGAATAAGTCTTGCTGGGTGGGCCAGTGTTGGCCCACACATACACATTTCCCCTTCTCCAACTGGATTACTCCGAAACATCTCCAAGATGTTATATCATTTCATCCAGTATGTGTCTCTGGAAGAGAACTATGTATCGATAAAATATATTTAAAAGAACCGTATGCCATTGTCTCACAGCAATATTGATTCCTTGCTGCTGCTGCTAAGTCGCTACAGTCGTGTCCGACTCTGTGCGACTCCATAGACGGCAGCCCACCAGGCTCCCCCGTCCCTGGGATTCTCTAGGCAAGAACACTGGAGGGGTTGCCATTTCCTTCTCCAGATTCCTTGCTATCATTAGCTATCTAGTCCGTGTTCACATTTCTCTTGATAAGATTTTTGTTTTTTTAAATTATTTGTCCAAATGGGAATCCAAACAAGATCCATACACTGTGGTTGGTTGATATATCTCTTAAATGTAAGAATCTATAATAGCAATTCCTGAAGTGTGCTCTTCCGCCTCCGCCTGGAAACCTACAGAAATGCAGATTTTTCAGGCCTTGCCCCAGATCTACCTAGTGAGAAACCTTGCAGTGGGGCCCAGCACTCCGTGTTTGAACAGGCCCTCTGGGTGATCCTCACGCACCCTAAAGTTTGAGAACCACTGACCCCACAGGACCTATGTGTTAGGGGTTCCCAAGACCACCCTTCACATTTGTGGATTCACTGGCGCAGGGGACGCGGCCTCTAACTGTACTCATGGCTAAGATTTAATCCACTGGTGTACTAAGAATCTAGTAAGACAGAGTCACAGACAGGGTCTGGAATCCACATGCAGGCTTGCTATGATTACTCCCTGCTCTGAGGGGGTCAAAAAGAGCACCTGCTTTCCCTAGCAACAAAAATGTAGTGATGCAGGTGATGTTTCTGCCCCGAGAGATGCATCAGAGACTTGGCACCCTAGAGGTCTATTAAGGTTGGCCATATAAGCACCATCAACCCTGCATATGCTAAGATTCCAGACTCCTAGAAGGAAGCAGGTTTTCAATGGAAAATAAGAAAAATTAGTGAATCACTAACTGATTTTCAGTTAATGTTGACTGAGCACATTCTGAGAGCCAAGTTACCAGATGCTAACCAAGTGCCAGCCTTGCAAACAGACCTTTCACAAGATAGCAGTCTCAGTCATGCTGTGTTAATTCTTTTCTGCACATGCCCTTGCGTCTTTTTCCCTAGCTATATAATCTTGAAGGAAACAGTTTTCCTATGTAGGATATACCACGTCATGGATTTTGTTGATTATATCCCTATGTCCTTTAAAGTGCCCTTGTATTTCCTATAAAGTAGTATTTAGTTCTATGAGCAGTCAGATTCTACACCCCATCTTTCACTAAGGGCTGCAATATGACAGTGTTCTGATTTTCTTTCTTTATTAACTTGAATACTTCTATAAAAAGAAAATTACCTTCATCAACTCTTTGGCTCAGCTCCTATGTGAAAGATAAGTTAAATGCTTGATTTTTCTCCACTATTTACCAGTTCCCAAAGTAATGAGTTGATTTTGGGGGGATCCTCCAAAGTTGTCCAATGTACCTCATGTGAAGAGTTGACTCATTGGAAAAGACCCTGATGCTGGGAGGGATTGGGGGCAGGAGGAGAAGGGGATGACAGAGGATGAGATGGATGGATGGCATCACCGACTCGATGGACGTGAGTTTGAGTGCACTCTGGGAGGTGGTGATGGACAGCGAGGCCTGGTGTGCTACAATTCATGGGGTCGCAGAGTCGGACATGACTGAGCTCCTGAACTGAACTGAGCTGAAACTACTAAAAGTTAATTGTTTTTTAAAATATCGTTATGAGCTCATATTCTTTTGAATATATGTGGCATGTCTCCACCCATTGCCCATATTACCATCTTGATGCTCACACTGGCCCACCATTAGCCTCTCCCGCTCTGCTGAGCACTGTGAGTGTGACCTCAGCTCTCTGGAGTAGCGCTCTCGGCCTCTTGCACGGTGAGACGTGCCACACCCGTCATGCATGTTTCTTGTCCTAGATCTAGAATCATCCACTTTGCAGAGGAGTTCTGCGTTGCTTTAGTGAGAAATGGCATTTAGAGAACACAATCTGAATGTCAGGGTGTTCTTTACTTCTGAGTAAATTCTTGTTTCTAGAACTTTTCAGTGGACAAAGCTAGGAAATACATCTTTTATATCGTATTTATTTGGTTTTGTGTTTCTTTGTCTTAAAGGTAGAATGCTTCATGAATTCATATTGCCATTTCCAATTCAAATTTAGAATTCTAGAACTTCCTAATTTTACTTGCCTGATTTACATTGATCTAAGGGTATTAACATAATTATTATTGGCTTTATCCTAATATATATGGAATAGTCTCAAGAGAGCAATAATAATACAATTACTGTACTAAAAACAGGTAAAGATTTTTCTTACAGTTCTTTTTATCCTGTAGGTGTGTCCTACTGCAGACGTAGGATCAAAGTGCTGTGGATTTCAGAAAGTCATGTAGAACTTTTCATTTTGTGTGGTTTGCTATCAGCTGGTTATACCACTTCGTGATATCATGTGTTGGGCTGGTTTCTTTTTTTCCATTTTTGAGATTGCTTATCTTACACTTAGTGTTGTTTTACGCCTATACGAAGTAGTTACATGATTCTCAACTAAAATACATGGAACAAGGTCTGTTTATAGAAGTCTAGCTTCCATCCCTGTCACCTCCAGCCTGTTGCCTCCTTCTCAATCCCTCAGATAGCATCTTTGATTTTTGGTTTATCCTTCTGTTTGCTCCTTTAAAAATACAATCAAATGTGTAGTATCTTTATATCCCGTTCTCTTAAATAAGGGACACTTAGCTATATTTATCTGTATACACACTATATACTCTCTTTTTTTCCCCACCTTGCTGTTTTTCATTTAACAACCTAACTTGGAGATTATTCCATAGTAGTACAATATAAAGACATCCTTTCTTTCTTTCTTCTTTCTTTTAACAGTGCATAGTACAGAATTGTGTGGATATATTAGAAAATCTTTTGAAAGGGAAATTGAATTATATAGTATATCTAACAGATATTCATTTGTTGCAGTCTGGATAGGAAAATAATACTACCAGGTAAACAGAACAAATAATCTAATGGTACAGGTCAGATTCACAAACAAGCTTCTCTGTAGGTTTTAGGGGTTGTGAGACATGGCATAGAAGTACGGTCTGGGGATGTTAGGAACAGTTTTGTTTAGCAAGCAGGGCTTAAATAATTTACGGGGCGTTTAGGATAGATATCAGACACGACTGAGCAACTTTCACTTCATTAAGGATAGATAGGATTTAAATGGAAGGGGAAAGAGGATGCTCCAGGCTTGGACAAAGGGTGTAAGTGGAAGACTGAACTCTCGAAGTGAATGAGAGAATTCAGGGAGTCGTGAATAAATCAGTAGGCTTTGAGCAGAAAGCTTATATAAGAGCAGTTTGGAAAATGAACCACAGTTCACTTGTTGAAGGCTTTGACGACCAGCTTAGAAAGTTTAGTGTTTCTCAAGCACTGCTTTCAACCACTGGTGTGTCTATTTACAAACCTTGAGTGGCAAAGAGTCGGACAAGACTGTGCGTCTGAACTGAACTGAACTGAGTGGTTACCCCGAAATAGGATTTTGAATAAGGACAGAATACCTGAACCATGCTGCTGGACTGCTCCTTCTAGGAAAGAACATAGAGTGACTTCAAGGTGTGGGGGACATGAGGATTTAAAGTGGATATTTAATTTGAAGGTAGAACAGAAAGGACTTTTCCCCTATCTTCTAATTGCTCCCTAAGATGGAGAAGTAGACGGGACAGGAGACCGGCATATCAAAGGCGACTGTGATTTCCAGCCTTAGTCAGGAGTGCGGTGCTGACACCATCGAATATGAAAGGCGACTGTGATTTCCGGACTCAGTTCAGGAGTGCGGTGCTGGCACCGTGGAATATCAAAGGCGACTGTGATTTCCGGCCTCAGTTCAGGAGTGCGGTGCTGGCACCGTGGCCCGGTGCCCTTTTGCACGCGTGACAGCGGCACATTCCCCTTCCTTTCCTCTGGGGGAGAAGACCAGATCACGCTGGTTTAGTCTGTGGAGCTCGTGTGGCTGCTGTGCCCTCTGGTGTTTGTGCCGAGTTCTGAAGCTTCTTGGAGTTGAGGAATGGGTTCCGAGTACAGAAGAGCTCCTTTTCCAGTTCCTCACTGTTTTCCTCCCCCCTCTTACCTAAGGGTATTGCAGGCACAGACGTGGCAAAGGAGGCCTCCGACATCATCCTAACAGACGACAACTTCACCAGCATCGTGAAGGCGGTGATGTGGGGGCGGAACGTCTACGACAGCATCTCCAAGTTCCTGCAGTTCCAGCTCACCGTCAACGTGGTGGCCGTGATCGTGGCCTTCACTGGAGCCTGCATCACCCAGGTGGGAGGAGCTGAGATGGGAGGGGTGGGGCTGGGGCCAAGAAACAAGGGGTGTGACGTTACAGTGCGTCGCTGAGGAGCAAGGCCCAGCGTTTGTGCAGGGGTGTTGGGGCAGGAGTTCGCTCTCCCGAGTCCATCTGCTCCTGTGGGAGCATGATCATGTATCCACCATTGATGCAGCACTTACCTGTTAGCCAGCATGCTAAGCACTAATTTGGGGTTCTCTGATCTTCATAAACAGCCTTGTAGAATAGGCATTATCCCCGTTTACAAAGAGGTTAAATAAGTTTCCATTGTGACTCAGCTGGATAGCAGGAGGTAGGCCCTTTCAGGGGCAAAGGTGAGGCTGACGAGTGAGGCGAGGGGTCGTCTGCAAGGAGAGCTGAAAGGAGTGGTGGCTCTTCCTGCCAGGACTCCCCACTGAAGGCCGTGCAGATGTTGTGGGTGAATCTCATCATGGACACCTTTGCCTCGCTGGCCCTGGCCACAGAGCCTCCTACAGACTCTCTGCTGAAGCGCCGGCCCTACGGGCGCAATAAGCCTCTGATCTCGCGCACCATGATGAAGAACATCCTGGGTCACGCCGTCTATCAGCTCACCGTCATCTTTTTCCTTGTCTTTGCGGGTGAGCCACGGGGAGGTTGGGCAGGGTGGGGTGGGGGCCAGCGTGTGGAGTGCGAGAAGGAGATGGGCAGAGAGCGGCCCGAGAGGAGGAGGGCGCAGGGCGCAGGCTGAGTCAGCGGGGCAGGAGCCTCTTCGCGCACTGGGTGCACCTCTGTTCCCACGCCGTGGTGCGTTATGGCATTCTCTGACTCCTCTTAAGAACCTCTCAGGGGTAACTTTATGATACCTTTCTTGAGATCATGAAACTGAAGCTTAGGTCACATATTGAGTAAATAGCGGCACTGTGTTTCAAACCTATGTCTGCCAGACTCTAGCACGTGTAGTTTTACCACCATGCGTTGCCACAAGAAGGCAAACATTGATGGAACAAACTGAGAGAGAAGGTCAGAAATGCTGAGACCAGGGCTAACACTGAAAACGCCTGGTGACCGTGTGGCTCGGACACTGACCGGTTAGGGTGGACACCAACCCTAAGCAACAGTGAGGCCCCACTCATCTGTCTTGACTCAACCTCAGCCCTCCCTGAGAGTGTGCTCAATCTTCCGGTGCACCCCTCTCCCAACTAGGTGAGAAGTTCTTCGACATTGACAGCGGAAGGAGAGCGCCTCTGCATTCTCCGCCCAGCCAGCACTACACTATTATTTTCAACACCTTCGTGCTCATGCAGCTCTTCAACGAAATCAACTCCCGCAAGATCCATGGGGAGAGGAATGTCTTCTCGGGCATCTTCCACAATCTCATCTTCTGCTCAGTGGTGCTGGGCACATTCATCGGCCAGGTGAGATTCCAGCAGGATTGGGGTACAAGGTCTGGGAAGATAAAGGCCAGATGCTGGAAGCCAGGATTGCCTGGGTGCCCCAGAAGAGGGCTAGGGACTTAGGCTGCGGGCTGCACCCTTTGGGTCTCCCGGCTGGCTCTCATTTGCTCATTTCTCTAGAATTGGATCCCTGTACGTCGAGTGCTCCAGTGCACGGCAGCATGTTGGTAGTGAATAAAATAAAATTTGTAGAATTCTTTCCTTAACTTTCTAGAACACAGAAATTTAACACAGTGACCGGGAGGAAGGTCTCTGTCTTGTAACCCCTTTCATGCCTCGTACCGGTGCACTTGAAATGTGCATGCAGGTGCCGAATAGGCGTCTCTCTGTCCCTGCTGCTTTGTTCTGGAAGGGCTCATGGTGCAAAACGCTACACGATTCAAGAGTAAAGGAGAAGAAATGGCATGATGCCATGTGCAGTTGCAGATAAGCCTGATGTGGATCCCTTCTGCGGGGCTGGAGTCAAGGGCATGACTGCCCTGCTGGGGAAAGGATCGAGCGCCTTTCCTCTTGCCACCGTCAGAGATATCCCAAGACAGGTGCCATGCAAGAGATGACGAGCACAAGAGTGTCTGCCTCTTCCTCACTTGCACACTTCCTAAGTTTCCCTTCTCTGTCACTGTCGGCTTCCGTCACAGGAAGCCCTTAGCTCCCTTTGATCCCCTCGCCTTTGCATTAATAGTGTTCACAGCGACTGGAAACTCCCCACCAGAAGGCTCTGCAAAGACTGTTGGTGTCTCTCTCCCCTTCCCCCCATCTGGGTCTCTTCTTTCTCCTTCCCCAACAAGCAGACCAGGGTTTGCACCGCAGGGATCCTGGGGCAGGGAGCTGACGTGGCTTTGGTGGCCTTGACTAGAGGGCTGGCTACCTGTTACTTGCCTCCCAGTCACAGGCTGCCTCTTTGTCTGTTCTAGATCATCATCGTGGAATTTGGGGGCAAACCATTCAGTTGTACAAAACTCACCCTGTCCCAGTGGTTCTGGTGCCTCTTCATTGGTTTTGGAGAGCTGTTGTGGGGCCAGGTGAGTACAGACACAGCCTTCCCACAGTCACACAGCCGGCAGACCTCCCCTCCCCTAGATGAGATGGAGCAAGCAGCTTTGGAGACCCCCCAGCTCCAGACCTTTGTGTTCTGCTTCCCCGTTCCCTCTGCCACCAGGCTTTCAGGTTCTTTCCATCCTGAAGGATTCCAAGCCGAATGATTAGTGCCCGGCACTTCAGAGGCTTCTGATCTCTTCTCTAATCATGCCTGGAGACAGACAAATCCCTTAGCTTCTCTGAGATGGAAGTGGAAATTTTCAGTGCTGATTTTGCTAAAAAGGAAAAAGTAAGGGTCTTAGAAGCAGAAGCGTTTGCAAAGCCCGTGTCTGCAGTGAAGCTGCAGTCTGGCTGTGCGTGCTCTGCCTCATGCAGCAGGACCCCCTTGCCGCTGCTGTTTGTCACCATCACCTTATCCAGGATGAATGCCTGACCATCACCTAAGATAAATTCAGACTCACGTGGTCTCTAGAGAAGCATTATAGCGCATGGTTCAAAGCCCAGACTTTGCAACCGACTACCTTGGTTTGAATCCTGGTTGTTTTTTACAAACTGCATCATAGTGAGTACATTTCTTAGCAGCTCTGCCTCAGTTTCCTCAACTCAGGATAGCAAGGCCATTGTGAATCATTCTTAATCAGCAACCCAGTTTCCATATAGAAATGACTTAGACAAATGTCTAATACCTTGTAAATACTCAATAAATGTTAGCTATTAACATTATAATAATATAAGCAGATTTGATGAGAGTTTGATTCCTTCCCTAGTACCACTTTACAGCTTCCCCTCATCATTAATTCTGCCCTGGGCTCCGCTTCTGCTTTGTAGACCCCGGGTCTCCACTGATTGGTGCCCAGCCACCTGAGTAATGGAGGCTTTGCTCTAACTGGCCCCAAAGTTTCCTCTTAGGACTGCAGGCTTTCCCCCATAGACCTGCTGGTTATTTCTTCCATACCTCCTAGTTGCCTCCCTGATGAACCCCTATCCAAGTTCCTAACACACATCCCTCCAACCTGCTCTGTTTGCTGTTTGTTTACCAGTGGGTCCCTAAACCTTTCTTGTTTCATGCACTGTTTGAAACACTCCCCTGGATCGAGTTTCACATGTGGCCACGTGGCCTTGAAGCCTTCCTTCTGTATCACAACAGCTCCTTCCAGCATCCGAAAGCAGCATGTGGACGTTCTGTTTCAAACGTTTTGACTCCATGTAGGACTGCTCACGCGGCCCCCCTTTCGCAGCTGAGCCCTGTCTGCTCCTCTTCTTGTTTGTAAAGGAGAGCTGACCGGCAGGCACTGAGCTTACTGAGTGGTTCACTTTGAATCGCAAGCCCGAGCTTCTGCTCCATGTCCTCTGAGAATATGCATATGTCCCTTCTTCTTTGGGCTGCCCCATCCACTTTCTCACCTGAAGCCCAGGAAGACCTCCAGGGTCCTCTCACTGTAGTTTTATAAAGGAGGATTCACTTAGCATGTGGAAACTGAGAAGAGGACCCCTCCCCTCCGACAGCCTTCCGTCCCCCTTGTGCACACACACACGTTGTGACCGTCTTGTCCCCAGCCATGTTTTGCCCCAGATTCTTGTCTGTGTCCCCTCCCACCATGTACCATGCATTCCCACCGTGTACCCCGTATTCCCACCGTGTAGCACGCTTTCCCACCCTATACCACGCATTCCCACCGTGTACCACGCATTCCCACCGTGTACCCTGCATTCCCACCCTATACCACGCATTCCCACCCTATACCGCGCATTCCCACCCTATACCACGCATTCCCACCGTGTACCGCGCATTCCCACCCTATACCACGCATTCCCACCCTATACCACGCATTCCCACCCTATACCACGCATTCCCACCCTATACCGCACATTCCCACCCTATACCATGCATTCCCACCGTGTACTGCGCATTCCCACCGTATACCACACATTCCCACCCTATACCGCACATTCCCACCGTGTACCCCACATTCCCACCCTATACCACGCATTCCCACCCTGTACCGCGCATTCCCACCCTATACCATGCATTCCCACCGTGTAGCACGCATTCCCACCGTGTACCACACATTCCCACCCTATACCGCGCATTCCCACCGTGTAGCACGCATTCCCACCCTATACCGCGCATTCCCACCCTATACCACGCATTCCCACCGTGTAGCACGCATTCCCACCGTGTAGCACGCATTCCCACCGTGTAGCACGCATTCCCACCGTGTACCCCGCATTCCCACCCTATACCCCGCATTCCCACCCTGTACCACGCATTCCCACCGTGTAGCACGCATTCCCACCGTGTACTGCGCATTCCCACCCTATACCACGCATTCCCACCGTGTACCCTGCATTCCCACCGTGTACCGCGCATTCCCACTGTGTACCGCGCATTCCCACCCTTTAGCACGCATTCCCGCCGTGTAGCACGCATTCCCTTAAGAGACAGGAGGAGGAGAATAAAGTGTGTCACAAGGCAGATGCTGGTCAGACACTAGAATGTAAGTTCTCCTTCGAGCGTCCGCAAGCGCAGACAGCTGGTCGGGCCCTGGGAGAGGCTGGCCCAGGCGGGCTGGTGCTTCTCTCTCTGCTCTCCCTCCCAGGGAGAGGGGTGTGGGGCCCAGCGTGACTTGCCCAGAGCCTGGCGCATGCAGCCGAGTGACAGCTCTTCTCGCCCTGATCCTGGCGTCTCCCCTTCTGCTGCCCCTGCTCTCAGGTCATTTCCACGATACCTACCCAATCCCTGAAGTTCCTGAAGGAGGCTGGGCATGGCACCACCAAAGAGGAGATCACCAAGGATGCTGAGGGGCTGGACGAGATCGACCACGCAGAGATGGAGCTGCGCCGAGGCCAGATCCTCTGGTTCCGGGGCCTGAACCGTATCCAGACTCAGGTATGGGGATGGTGGCCTGTGCTTGCCCTGGAGGAGGAATCCCGTCTGTCTTTATTGGGAGGTGTTGGGAGGGCAGTAGTTCTTGGTGGCCAGTGTCTCTACCCTTCTTAAGGCCCTCTCACCGGTGGGTAGCCCAAGCTCCCTTGCTTCAAGTTAGACAGAGGCAGAGGCGGCCGTTCGGGCTCCTCTGAGAGGAGAGTGATCGTGGAGAGCCGAGAGCACAGGACCCCAGCTGCTAGCATGGTCCTCTAGCTTTGGGTTTGTCTGAAGGCCGCTTCCCACCCTTCACAGGTAGGCATCTTCCTGCTTACAGTCTCTTGTAAGCACTAGGCCTAACCTCCGGTGGGAAATGTTCAGTCTTTCCTGACCCTGCAGAAGATAAGGGTTCAGACAGTATCTCTGCACCATCATCCCCAGCAGACATTTACTGTACATCCTCAGGCGGCTGTTAAGGGGATGTAGATGTTATCTGGGGGATCTTTGTGAAAGAAACTCACTCTTCTATGTCTTCCCCACTCAAAACGTAAGACCGTGATGGGGAGCCTTATTGCTAAGTGCATATAAATAACAGTAGTCTCTGAGTGCCTGAGTGTCTTTTACAGGTTCAGATTTTCTCCCCAGAAGAGAAGAGGCTATAATTTCTTCACACCATTTCCCTTCCCGCGATCTCTGAAATGGGCTAGAAGCTGCTCCTGCTGCTCAGAAGTGCCATGGCCCTAGCCCTGCAGTAGCTTCTTCTCCCCACCTTTCATGCAGCAGCTGTAGCTCCCTGTTCCGGGGTAAAGGGCCTGGTCTAGGCACTTCCCTATTCTTACCTCACATACCTCTGTTGTGTTAGTCCTAAAATTTCCTGTCTCAGGGAACTGGAAATCCCCAAGTTCTCAAAGGTGTTCTCCAGAGAACAGGCCTATGCCTCTCTGCAGATTGGCTAGAGATCCCAGAAGTAAATTTCACCCTCTAAATAGCACTGCAGGTGGTTTCAAAAGTTCCTTCGTCAAGCCCACCACTTTCTAGGGAAGAAAGGTGAAATGAATATTCTAAGGTAGAGACAGTGATCGCCCCTTATCCATGACTTTGCTTTCCTTGGGTTCAGTTACCTGTGGTCACCCACAATCTGAAAATATTAAGTGAAAAATACCACAAATAAATAACTCGTAAGTTTTCCCTTTTATGCCATTCTGAGTAGCTGATGAATCTCATACTGCCCCACTCTATCCTGCCCTGGACGTAAATCGTTCCACTGCCTATCATATCCTCATTATACCAGCTACCTGCCCATCAGTCTAGGAAAAAGCATAGTGTATACAGGATTTCACACTATCTGCGATTTCAAGCACCCACTGGGGGTCTTGGGATTTACCCCTGCAGGTGAGGGAGGACTCCTGTAGCAGCTGGGAACTGGTCTCCAGTAGACAGGACAGCAGATGGAGATGGGGAGCCAGGGCTCGGGAGGGAGGTCCTGGGCCCCTTTCCCGTCTGGAGCTCCTCCTTGCAGAGGGAAATCCCAGGGTCTGCAAAAGCCCCCTGAGCACGTGCAGAGTTTCCACAGCAGCCCCTGCTCCAGGCTGCACATAGTGCACCCCCTTCCGTGTGGCTGACCCCTTCCCACACGCAGACCCCGAGAGCTCAGTTCCTGTGGCTCCCGTCTCTGAGGCCTCGGAGCTTCCCTGCAGGTCTGCTCTTTTCAGAATAACCTGTCTTCTTTTCTTCCCTTCAGGATCATCTGCCTCCTCTTCTACTATGTACATTTTTTCCTAGCCAGGATCCCCTCGTTCCAGTGTCTCGTGGCTCCTTCCCAGGCTTCTCTCCTGGGGCTGAGACTCATGGATCTTCCCTTCCCTCCACTACCAGTGTCCACCCCCTCGACTCTATACCCCTCTGGTTTTGCTGCCTGCATAGCTTTAGGTATACCACCTTTCTCTGTTGGAGCAAGAGGCACTTGGACCAGAATGACATTAAAGCCCGAACCTGGGCAACATAGGCGACCTGTTAGAGATGCTGTGATGAGCAGTCTGTGCCATCACCCCTGATTCCACAGCAGCTGCGGCTGACTGTGCTAATAACCTTCACCCTGGATCCTAAAGCCCTCTCGTGGCATAAGCCCTTCACTCAGCAGAGCTGGTCCTTGTCATTCTCCTTGCAACACCTGAGATGGGAAGTGCCAGGCTCTGTCCCGTCCTGGTCCCTGTAACTTTGGGAGACCTAAAAGCACTAGAGAGCAGAAGTTTGGGAAACTCGAGGGCTTGAATCTTGGTAAACTTCCAGCTTCATTGTTTGGGGCCTTGTGGCCTTAACAAGCCCGAGGAGTAACTCTCCAGCCCCTTCTGCCCTGTGGCTGACCCCTTCCCACATGCAGACCTTTCTCTCCCACAGCGTCAGGCTCCTCCATCCCTTGGAAGTGAGGACTGTATCATGTGATAAGAGTGGTATTTTAGCTCAAACCTGGTCTGAAACCAGAAACTAGCCCTAAACATTTCATGGCTTCTCAGGAAGCTTTACAAATAAGAGCCGCTGTCTGATTCACAAGGTCCCTGCCCTCCCACCTTCTCACCTGGGGAAGTGAGGTTAGATGAGTGGAGTCAGCACCTCTCCCACCTCCCTGGTAGACTGACCCGTGGTGTTAGGCATTTGGGCATTTTTAAGGTGATTCTACCAGATCCTGAAGGGTAAGGGAATTCTTTTTGATTTGTTCCTTGTCATTCAGAAGTCAGGGATGAGGGTGGTAGGTTACCGAGGCCTCAGATCAAGGCCACTGTCAGAAGACAAATGGCCTTCATTGCCTCTGTCTCCGAGGAGTCGGACCCTGAAAATCAGAGGCAGTGTGTGCAGGGCTAGACCCGCAGCTGGTGAGCACCGCGCCACTCTCAGCCAGCTCCTCCTCCTGGGCCCGCCAGCTCCTCCTCCTGGGCCTGTCTGCCTTCTGAGCTCATGACTGACTTGGGCCAGTGCTTCCAGGACCCCAGCGCACGACTGCTGTTGGAGGCCTTCTCTCTAAGGGCCTGACCCCTGTGTTCCTGAGCTCCGCCTTCAGAGGCCTTGTCCACTCCCACCCAAGGAAGGGGTATCTCAGCGAATAACCCAGAAGAGGGTGAGCCCAGCAATTTCGTGGTCCAGGAGCCTTTTCCCCAAGGCCACTTGTGTATGGGCTACTATATTGCCTCTGTTTAAACACATAAGTTGTTTTCCTGGAAAATCTGCAAGAATAGGTAATCAATTTAATTGGTTTAGAGTTCCTGAGCCTCAGAACTCAGGAATATATACTTTGCCTACTATTTTAAATTGCATGCTTTATTTTTTCAAGAGTATGGGTCAAAACTGTGAATAAGCTGTCATTCTCTGTCAGGAGTCAGGAGTGGGAAAAGCCCCTTTAATTTTAGATGTGTCTGGACACCGGCACACCTCGAATGTCCATCACAGGCTAAAAGGGAAGGGAATGCAAGGCTAGATTCTGGCTGGGTATGTAGACTCCACGACAAACTGTTCCTTAAATGAAGTGTGATGTGCAATTAACGTTTTTCCCCCCTTCTCCTGACTGTTGTTTTGTGTGTGAGGGATTCTCTCTGGCTTCCCGTCTCCTGTCCCCTTTCCCCAGCTCTTTCCATCCCCTCCCCTAACCCTCTTGGACCTTCCCTTCCTCTTTTCTCACTTCTCTCTGACTGTGGAGCAAAGCTGTCTCACTTTCTGATTCTTTGCAGATCGACGTAATTAACACATTCCAGACGGGAGCCTCTTTTAAGGGAGTCCTAAGGCGCCAGACCATGGGTCAACACCTTGATGTAAAACATGTTCCTAGCTCGTCCTATGTAACAGTTGCGCCAGTTAAATCTCCCCCCACCACTTCTGTGGCTGCTGCTGTCTCATCTCCTACTCTGGGCAGTGAGTGATAGTCTATTTTGATGCATGATTTGCTAAAATGACCACAAGAGAGCATGTGGCAGTCACTTTAACCAGTCGTGGTTATCTTTTCCTTTTGGTTTTTCCCTTTGGTCTTTGAGTTGGGCAAAAAGTTGGGGCAAAATCCCCACTTCAAAACTAGCTGTGTGCCCTTTAATTGGTATTTTTTTAATGTTGAAAAGCTATTAAACCGTAACCATTTTAAAGACAGTACTCTTGTTTTCTGACTGTTCCCCTGCATTGCCTGTTCCTTCCTCGAGTTCTGTTTGTTTTACTTCACTTTGCTTGTTGCTTTGTTTGAAGATGTTGTTGTTGCTTTCCTCTCCTTCGGCTCCTTTGACTGTCAACTCTGTCTCCTAAGGTTAGGCGTAAGGTTAAGCCAAATGAAGACTCGAGAACTCTCTTCATCTGGGGGCAAAGTTGAGATCTCCTAAAAAAAGGCATAACAGGGCTATTAGTCCCATTTTTTTTAAGCAGTAGATCTGTCATAGTTGAATCAGTGTTGAGTTTGGCCAATACTAATAGTGTCTTTTTGGCCACCACTCCACTGTTAGCTGGCGGTATTGGCATAAAAGTGGTAACTGAATGTGAAGAAAAGATGTTCAGTTCACATGCACAGGCCTGAGCATCCCCGTTGTTTTACTTTTCAGGGATCTTCAGCCAAACTCTGGCTTAAGAATCTGTTCATTCACATCTCGTAGGAGAAATATATAAAAAGACCAAAATAACGTATTTTTCACCTGTTAAAAAAATTTTTTTTCCTTATAGGAATTTCTGAAGAGCAACCTTTTTTCGTTTTCCTCCTTTCCTCTAATCTGATTGTTTTACTTATAACCAACACTTCACATTTTATTTTGGCTGTAAAATTTTAGGACCCCTTTCTCAGTCATCTGGTCAACCAGAATGCCATCAGGGCTCACCCTAAGATCTGGTAGACTATAGGTAGATTATTGGATTATTGCTAATGCTTATGCCTTCCTATTCCTGATCTTTTTACCTTCCCCAAGTGGGACCCAGAGAGGAAACAGAAGTCTCTTTGCTGATAGTGCTGTTAAGGTATTTGGTGGGGAAGGCGTCTCTCTGTGTTAAGTATGTTGTGGGCTTCAAATACCTGAGTGTTTAGTCTGTTTCTTTCTCCCCAACTCCTGGATACCACCACTCCAACCCTGGGATGGGGGTAAAGAAAGTGCAGTTGCCTTCTCTGTGGTTCACTTGATTGTGAGTGTAGGGTGGTCAGACCTAGATTACCCATTGTCTTTCTATCTAAGTGTTCTCATGTGAGGTGTGAGGAGCAGCGGGAGAGGAGGTCTATGTGGATGCGTGTTCTTCAGGCCCAAAGGCAGCCAAGATCTGTGTCTTACCCTCCAGCACGCAAGGCTCTCCTGCTCTAGTCCTCCCGTATTCCTCCTGTTCCCTGCTTTCTTCTGGCTTTACCATGTCCTTCTAACTAGTCTCTGTTCTATTTTAAACCCTGCCTCTCTGTTGGGAAGGGTTAGTGTCAACTGTCCTGGTGATTTGAAGGTGGGAGGACACAAAGCAAAAAACAGTGACCACTGGGCTCATGTAGAGTTGCTGGTGGAGGATATGGTGCAACCCCTCAAAGGTAGAAAACCCGGAAAGTCAGGCCATCCCTGCTCTTCCTCCAGCTGTGCCTTCTTACTGGAGGGCCTAGAAGTTATAGTCAGGCATTTTAAAACCCATTTCCCATTCCAGATTTCCAAACAAATTCAATTATTTATCTAATGTTTGGCAGACAGATCTCTAAGATTTCCCTCTCTGTATGCTAAGTTGCTTCAGTCATGTCCGACTCTTTGTGACCCTGTGGTCTGTAGCCTGCCAGGCTCCATGGGATTCTCCAGGCAAGAATGCTGGAGTGGGCTGCCATGCCCTCCTCCCCGGGATCTTCCTGACCTAGGAATCGAACCTGTGTCTCTCATGTCTTCTGAATTGGCAGGCAGGTTCTTTACCACTACCACCGCCTGGGAAGCCCAAGATTTCCCTCTCTAGGAAGGCCCTAATTCCTTCTCTTCCCTTAATTTCTGCAAAGGCAAACTGCAGAATACCAGCTGAAGAAAAGGGAATCTTCATCTTCCCATTTGCTGAACTCCAGAGAGTGGCCCTTAGCACTCATGCCTCATCTAAGGGCCAGCCTGGTTCAGGCCTCCGAGCCGTGAGAAACAGTTGCTCTTCAATCAGCCACTTTCATCTGTAGGATAAGCGCCCCAGAGGGACGTTTCCCAGAGACTCTGAGCGACAGTGATTGGGGAAGGAAAGGTTGATTGGCCAAGTGGAGAGGGCCTGAAGCTTGCCCAGCAGCCGCCTCTATCTGTGTCTTGTCCCCCACACACTGCTCGGGCACCAGGCACTGTGCGTCAGGAGGGGAGGCTACCACCGCCTGGGGTGGGCTGGTGATGAGGTAGCTGTGTGGTGGGCATCCGTGCGTGTCACAGGGTCTCCAAGGTCAGCACTGGGATTGAGAGGCCTTCTGGCACAACCCACACCCTCTGCCCACCACCCTCCTTTCCGCCTGCCAGGCCACAGATGGTGCTTCCTAGCTCTCTGACTCCTCTTCTCGAGCTTCCCTTACAGGTGGCTGCTTTCTCTTTAGAGTCCAGAGCCCTGCTATCTAGCTGGATGACTGTTCCTTGCTCCCCTAAAGAAGAAACTGTCCCTATCTTTTCCACCCCCCATCCCCACGTCACCTTCATCTCCCTTATTGTTTGCCTGTAACAGTGACTCATCCCCCCAACAGGCGAGAGGAAAAGCCACCAAACAGGGCTCCAGAACCTCATTGCGACCCCTGTTTTTAAACATCTGTTTTCTAGATTGGACTTAACATATAATTGTTTTAACAAAGTTTTCAGTCACTTTAAAAAAAAATAGAAGCAGGAAGTTTGAAAATCACTCATACTGAAGATGACCAGCTCGTGATATAGAGGTGCCTGTCGCCTGTAGCACGTGTTAGAAATGTGGAGATAGGAAGAGTGAAAAGAGTGGGCTGTGCTAGCACTCCTGCAGGGGGAGTGTGGCTTTGAGGGCATTGGATTCGGTCTCGCTTCATCCAGGTGCTTTGCTCTAAGATTTGGTGTAGACCCATTATAACTTGGGACTTCCTGAAACCCAGATGTAACCTGGATTCCATCTGATCTTACCAAAGGGATAGAAGGATAGATCCTCACTTTGTGTGCAGCAAGGTGAATGTGTGCCCAGGTTCCTCGATTCTTCTTGGCTGAAGCACTGAGCGGATGTCACTGAGTGACAGCGTCCTCTGCCTTCTGAGCTCTGAGTGCCCTCTGTCCTGTGGGTCTGCCGGGGTGCTGTGGAGTGAGGCAAGATAAAGCCTTAGCCGGCAGAGATGCAGCTTCCGTGAACCTGCCCTGTGCGTTACTTTGGAAGGTTCTGCACAGTGACGGGAAGCGTTGAGACCAGCTGCACAGTTCATTTGCCTCTCTGTGTGCTCGCTGGGTCCATATTCTTCAGGAAGGTGTTCTTTGCTGGAAGAGGTGCCCCGCCCCAGCCCCCATCACTTCTCTCTCCTCTGCCACCTCAACAGTCTCTCCTGCATTATTTCCATTTCTTTTCTGATGAAAGAACTTTGGGATCAGTCTAGGATCAGCCACCTCCCAGAACTGAAACTGTCCTACGACCGCTTTCTTTTCCCCTCTCTCTCCAGCCTCTCAGGATCCCACCTTGCCCCTACTCTAGTACTACCAACCCGAGTTCTAACGCGTACCTCAGAGAGGTTTCCAGTTTGGAAAAACAGCTGCCAGAGAGCTGGTGCCTATGGATAAAGTGAGGGCTGGGCAGAGGGATCAGTGCTTGTCAGGTGTTTCTTCTTCTCCTCTAAACGGAACCCCTTCCTCTGTTGTGCAGTAGAGCAAAGCCTGTGACACTCACAGGAGTGTATCCCCTTTGAGAAACCGCAGGGGGCTCCCTTTCCTCCATCCTCGTGATCCATCCCAGCAGGAAAGCCTCCTGGCCTGAGTAGCTTCTGTTCTGAGCCCGCGCTCTCCCTCCCCTACCTGAGATCATGTTCCTCTTCGTAATTTACAGACAGCTGGAGAAAGCTCTGTGACTCGGCACAGCCGCTGTGCATCAGAGTCATGGCCGCATGCGTCCAGCCGCATCTGAACTGAGAGAGCAGGCCTCTGTCAGCCTCGGAGGGGGCAACTGTGATGCCTGTATTTATCCACCTCTTCAAGGGGAGGGGCTGAAGGAGTGGAGTTCTGCTTTGTTTGGGGGAAGAGGACACAGTGGAGATTGTGGGATATAAACATATGCATGTTTCCTGACTGAAAGAGCAATTATTAAATTGGAGAGTATAAGAATTTTGATTTCTTGCATGCTGCTAACACAGCTGCACGGTATTGTCTGCCTTGCCGCACAGTATTAATGGTCGCTTATCACCCAACGTGTATTGTGTGCAAATTGATATGTGTTTGGCTTATTGAGGGTTTTCAACAGATAACTAAACTTCAGTGTGTAATCTTCCATTCCACACTCAGAAAATATTTGGCCCCAACACAGAAGTCCACATGTCTGGATCATCTTTTAAGTTTGACTATTAAACTGCATCTATTTCCAATGTTCTTGCCTTCCATCCAAAAGAACTAATGAATCTTTTTGTTTCCTATTTAATTTCGAGAGTAGATTGTTTGGAAATGCTAACTTTGCTTTGGGTTTTCTACTTTTTCTTATGCAGCTTTGAAATATTCTGGTTGTTTGTCTTTGTTCACTCTCCCCACCCCACCTCAGTGCTTGAAATTTAAGTCACGTGATGTTCTGGTGTTTCATGATCTCTTCTCATGCTTTTGGTTTGGGTTGTGGGGCAGTAGTGTTCTGTAGCTGGGCTTTGTTTCTGACATCAAACCACCCAGTCCCCTGTTCTGCTGACCAGTTCTCACCGCTGCGTTTTCTCACCCTCCTTTTCCTTCCCCTGGTGTAGATCAAAGTGGTCAAAGCGTTCCATAGTTCCCTCCACGAAAGCATTCAGAAACCCAAGAACCAAAACTCCATCCACAACTTCATGACCCACCCTGAATTCACCATAGATGAGGAGGGGCCACGAACACCACTCCTGGATGAGCAAGAAGAGGAAATTTTTGAAAAGGTGTCTAAGCCTGGGACTAAGATGTCCTCGCCGGGTGGTGAGGACACTCCAGAAACCAACGAAAACAACAGCTCGGTGGATTGCTCCCGAGCACAAATTGTTGCTTCCCACTCGGACAGCCCTCTGCACAGCCTGGAGACGTCAGTTTGAACTTCGTTCTCTGCTTCCCGTTCCTGCCTTCCCTGTCCCCCTTTTCATCTGTCCCGTCGTTAAGGCGATGATGGGCCTTCTCACTGTCGTGTCAGCTGCTCCCAAGTGTGAAGAGCCACGAGCACAGACCTACGAGGATTTTAGCTGAAACTCGAAGTTGGGGTTTGCAGCAGGACCCAGCTAAGCCCCAGGCAAGTGATGCGGGGTGGATCTATTCCTTGGACATGTCAGTAGTCATTTTGAAAGAAATGGCGACAATCATCTTGGCGTCTGCCCCACCTCCAATCCTCCCCAACATTCGTATCTATGTCACCAGTCTCCTTACTTCTGGATTTTTACCCTATGAGTCTATGCTGTTTATGAGCTCAGTTCAAAATTCAGAGCTACAAACATTATCAAATGAAATGTGTTGAGGTAAGAATGGAAGGTACAGAATCAGATTGTTTTAAAACAATTTTTCCATTTTGAAAACTTATACCCAAGGCCCTTAACTTCTTTCTGCCCTTCCAATCAAACCTCCCCACAATCTCTTGGTCCTTTGCGACCATTGTCTTCCTTACCTTTACTCTTAAGTTGTGATGATTAAAAAAATAGAAAGAATATGGGTGAGTTGAGTCAACTTTGACCTTTCTCCCTTCTGGCCCCAGTGGAACTCTCGATTTATTTCTAGAGACACATACATTTCTTTGCTAATGGCCCTTTGGAAGCAGTTGAGAGCAGGTAATACTATATTCCTGTTGTTGCCAGGTTATCTTCTAAACTGCCATCTTGCCTGGGGTGTGTGGTTTCTAAGCGCCAGGAAGATTAGCCTTGACCATGAAGCTCACACATATGTGGTCTCTAGTTTTTACCTGAAGCCTGAGCTTCCTCCTTTTCCTAAAGTGGTGGCAAAGGAATGAATTAAGGTTGACCCTGCCTCCTAACTGGGCTTGGATATTAAGGAACAGAAGCTGGCAGATCTAGGGCAAGACAGACCATCAGAGTCAGCTAGGAGTCCTCCTCCTAGCTCTCAAAAGCCATCTGCTAAGGCTGTTCTCGGGTAGGGCCTGATCGTTGGGGGCGGGACGATTGCGAAGGCGTGGGAGAGGCCACAGTGCCCTTGCAGCAGGACCTGAGAAACCCTTCCTCAGAGCAGTCAGAACGCTGGAGCTCGGGTGACGGGCCAGCTTGGACACTGCCTTCAGTCTTCTAGTTCTCTGCTGTGTCCCCTAGCTCAGCTAGTCGCTGAAAGGGCCCCAGCCTTTTGAAACTATATGGCTCCAGTGACACTGCTGACTTAAAGGAGGGAAAGGAGGCTCCCCTCCTCACTCCCGCGCCCTACACCCTGCTCAAGCCCCTCCTAGAACGCTCATTGCGGCACAGTTAGGCCTGTGCCGTCTCTCCCTGAGCACTGCCCAGAGCATCCCCTTCCCTGCCTGGCTCTCAGGGGCCAGGGAACTGGCTAGGAGATTTTTAAGTGCCCCTCAGTGGGACACGATGGAGCCGCATTTGCAGTTTCTCCATTTCTCTCCCTGCTGCGCTGATGTAAGCTCTTCTGTGCAGGAGTCGGCTCATGTCGGCCAAGTCCCATCTCCATCGGGTAAATGAAGCCTCTCCCCTCTTTCTCGACTGATGGGGATGGGGAGAAGGGCCTTGAGGCTGCTGGGGACTGCCCCATTTCCATCTGGGGGTCCGCTGACCTGAGCTGTCCTCTCCAGCCTTTTCCTGTGGCTCCCTCCCTGCTCCCCCTCTCACCAGAGCTGCCCTAGGAAGGAAAAATAAAGGCATTGTACCCCCTGCACATTCCCATTAGTACATCAGCCCCCAAATCTGATTTTGGTTTTGTAAAAGTTACATGTTCCAGTGATCTTTTTTTCCTCTGTCTTCAGTACTAATGGGGGAAAAAATAGCTCACCCAAGGTGTTCGAGGTTCACATATATATTTATTAATTGGAAGATTTAGTTCTGTCAAGTCTTTTATTACCTCAGATCAGTTTTTAAAACAAACTTTGGAGGCTATTTTATCATTCCTGCTCCCGAAAGACTCTCATGGTGCCTGACAAGTTTACCCTTGAGGGCTTGTGTCTACTTGTTTAAAGTCAATGGGATTTTTTCTGTGTATTCTAGTTTCCGTAGTAAGAGAGAAAATATAGAAATATTATGCAAACAATATATAGTTTTCTTTAGATCATGAACTGATATTTTTTGAGTCAGCCATATGTATTTTGTTTAAAGGATTTAAAATAAAGTGCTGTCCTGTAACCCTGTGGAAGGGGGCACAAAAGCAGCTGTTAGACATGACAGGTGACTCACAGTGTATTTGCAATTGGTTTTTAAACTAATGCACCATACTACCTTTCTCCAAACAGCCATCTTCATGCTTACAGGGAAGAATTTTGTTGGATCTAGAACTTTTTAATATAAATTTTGCTGGTATGGAATTGAGCAAGTTTAAGTGCTGTGTGCATATATTTTTTATATGTGGGGTTTTTTTTCCTATTCAGTTTCAGTGATCCCACTGGCAGTGGATAAATATGGCATAAGTTAATAAACCTTTCCCCAAAAAATGGTGCTTTGGATTTGAAAAGAGCCTGATGGGGAAAAGGGGGAAATATTATCCTAGATTCCTCTCTTGATAAAACTAGAAAAATGGGCAGTTGATTACCAATGGGAAGGAAGGCATCCAGGAAGAAGGAACAGCTGGCAGGAAATAAGTGCACATCCCCATGGAAACGGGTATCAGGAACTAGTGATCAGGATCAGGGACCTCAGGTAGATTTGTATTTCTTGAAGAACAGCTAGCAGAGTGGTACCCAAGACACTTGGGCTGCACGGGTACTCTGATTTGGGGGTTGCATTTTTTACGGTTCTTTCACTTCCTATTGCCCCTGGAGTTTTCCATTAGTGATTTTTTTGTGCAAGGATTTGATTTGAGACTTCTCCCCCTCCCCTAGAAAAGTTTCATGCAATATATTGGATGGGAGATAATAGCTCTACATGGAAAAATAAAGGCTGGTTCTAGCCCTAGGTGACAATCTTGACTAGATCCTTCCCATAGGTGTCCTCTGCTTCTAAAATGACTCTCCATCTCTAAGTGTGGTAGAGAGACCAAGAAATCCCGCAGGCACTTGTGAGTTCTTCAGGGTTTGCATTTCTTCTTCCCTTGAGCTTCAGAGGGGAGAATCGCACACTTATATCTGAGTGATTACCTCATTGCCAAAACCCAGGGGCATGGCAAGCTCACATGTGTCCTGAAGCCTCTCAGCTCATCCATCACTTCTTCTCTCTCCTGTCTCCCCTGCCTAGTGACTGAAGCAGCCCGTGATGCCATCCCAAAGTGCACACTTCCTCTTCCTCCCTCTGCACAGCTGGGGGCCCCCTCACTGCAGTGGGTGGGGTGGGACCCTCTGTAAATGTCTGCTCTCTTAAGCCTTTCCAGGCTCTTCCTCAGAACAGACCCGACAGGCCTCCGTTTAGCTCAGTGCTGCCCTTGCCTCCCCAGCCTGCTGTTAGACCTGCTGTGTCCTTTCCTCCTGACTAGGAGAGGTGGGGGGAGGTGAGCTCCCCACGGCTGAGTCGGCCTTTCGTTCATGTGTCCCCCTGTGTGTGCATATGCTGTGTGTGAGTATGCCATATACACGTGCCAACACACCTGTCTACAGTGTTTCAGGTTAGCACACACACAGGGATTCTGAGTTTCTTTTTTTCTTTTCAGTAACTAGTATAACAGGCACTGGTATTTTGTATAAAAGAAAAAAACCAAAACAGAAGATTGATTATTGTGATCCGCATGACATACACAAACGGTGATATCAAAGCAGTGTGTACCCCAGTGTGTGTGGTTATAATCTACAGTTCAGCTGAACAGTACACCCAAACTGTATTTGCATTTTAATATTATTTAAGCTCTCTGTACAATGTTTTGCATGTATTTATATGGTTCTTAGGGAAAAAAATGCTATAAATGGCAATTCTGAAATTCAAATATGTTGTTCCATTGAGACAGGAAGAACGGAAGGGGAGTTTTAAAAGAAGGGAAAAAAGATCTTTTTTTAGAACAATGAAGCTGTTGCTGATGAGCAAAAACCAAACTATTGTGCACTGAGAATAAAAATCAATGCCCGCTTGTGACTGTGCTATCCTCTGTATGGATCCACTTTGGGGAAAGGTCACCGGTTGTTGAAATCGAGAAGGGCCCTGCCACGGCCACGTTGAGCGCCTAACTGTGCAAGCCCAGGACTCAGCCTGTTACTGGGTCCTGAAGTGCCTCTCTGCCAACACTTCCCTTTGGTGATTCACAGCCCTGGTTGCCAGTTTCATTCCCTCAGGAAACGAGCTTTGCTCTGCCCACCTTGGTTAGAGTCTGCAATCAGAGAACTATGAAGCTGGGGCTTTTGAAAAGGGATGAATCTGGAAGGATGAAAAAGAGTCAGGTTTGGCAGTCCTTTCTTTCTTTGTTTTAATTTTTAACAAAATGCCTATCAGGAAAATGTTTCCTTTATGTTAGCAGCTAGACTTCCCTCGGAGCTCAGTCGGTAAAGAATCTGCCTGAAACACAGGAGACCCAGGTTTGATCCCTGGGTGGGAAAGATCCCCTGGAGGGGGAAATTGCACCCCACTCCAATATTCTTGCCTGGAGAATCCCATGGACAGAGGAGCCTGGCGGGCTGCCGTCCATGGGGTCACAAGAGTCGGACACGACTTAGCAACCAAACCACCACGTGTTAGCAGCTATTCCCTGCCTTCCTTCCTGAGTTCTTCAGTTCCCACCTTCCCAGAGGTTTCTGGGGGGTTGAGAGTCTGTTGTTTGTTTTAGCTGTTCCATTCACTGGGTCTCTAACATGACTAATATTAGGCCTTAGTTTCAGGTCAAAGCAGCCTCCTGGCAAGTCATTTAGGTTCTGAGCTTTCACATCTCAGAATTCAGAACTCCTCCCAGCAACTCTAATCCAGAGGCACCTACTCTCCTTTAAAACAGCAAGTAAGGAAAGGAGTTGTTGGCTCCCCAAGGTATTTTAGGGAAAGTATGATGTTGAAGAAGAGCCCAGCTCTCCTGGCTGTTTGAAGAGGTCGATTCTGAAGGAGGAACCAGCCACGGTTGACAAGTCTTCGGTAATGGGAAGTGTTACCCACCTTTCCTGCCTGTCCCAGGTTGCTCTCCACGGGCACGGACACACTGCCCACCTAGGTTCTTTCAAACGTGCTGGGGAGAAAATAACTAATAACCAACCAACCAAACAGGGTCTGGGACTTATTTGAAAACAGAAATCATTCACAAAACAGGACTAAAGTCTTTTTCTTTACTTTGTAGCTTCCATCCCAAATACCCTTACTTAAAAGGGATGCAGAATACACACACACACAGCTCGAGTCCTTTCTAAAGTCTGGCCAGATGTTTCCCCCCTGCCTCTCACCTTGTCTTTGCTGGGCCCCACATCTGTGCGTCTGCCACATCAAACAGGATCCCAAGGAGCCGCACCTCCCAACCCCAGTGTGTCGTGAGGCATAAAGCAGAGCTTCAGAGCAGCTTTCTGGCAGAGACCAGTGTTTCCTAAGACATTGGTTTAATGGGGTATATAGCCAGCTCAGCTCCTTAGGCTTGAGTTACCACATGGAAAAAACACTGTTCTTTTCTTCCATCTTTTCCTACCCCTGTTTCTTAAAAAAAAAAAAAGAGCAGTTTCTTTGCTCTCCGTCTTTAATAATGGTTTGTGAGTCTCCCCTTCTCAACAACTGCATCCTCTCCCAGCGGTCACTGGGTTTGTTTGAAACTCTCCACCAGGACTGACTGACCCTGCCCCCAGCCCCACACCCCCACCCCCACCCCACCCGAGTGTATGCACACAGCCAGACAACTCCCTAACTTATTCTGGGAAAATCCAAGGATGACTCACTAGGTACCAGGAAGCTGGTTACCAATCCTTGACCTGGGTCTATTAGGGCATGGCCTCCATGCCACTGCAAGCAGGATAAAAATGGCATGTCCTTTACCAGCAGATTTTGAAACCTGCTATAAATAAAACATGTGAACCTGTTACTATCTGTGTAACCATTCACATCCAGTTGTCCCCCAAATGAACCTGAGCTCTCAGGAGTAATAGTCAACTAGATTCATAGACCAGGATACTTTTAGCCTTGCCTTTTAGCCTTTTAGGCAGTGACTTCTGGGTTCTGGGCTTGCCCGTATCATGATGGAACTAATCATACATCTCTGAAATCTGTTTCAAAGCACACCTCCCAGCTCTCAGAAGACACAGTGCTTGAGCTGAGCGGCCAGTGCCATGACACTCAGAGCTGGCCGCAGTGTCTCCGCTCAGGCCTGGCCCCTGGATTCAGGCCTGGGCACTACGTGGCTTCTCTGGTGTCCCCTGGACTAATGGCCATGAAGACCACCCTCCAAACAGCACAACTGATTAGGTTAGGGTTCTTGTTTTAACTCCCGATCTTCATATCTAGGTAGGCCTTATTTAAAGCAAATATAGGGGATTTCTTGGAAGTCCCCCTGGAGAATGAAATGGCAACCCACTCCAACATTCTTGCCTGGAGAATCCCATGGACAGGAGCCTGGTGGGCTACAGTCCATGGAGTCACAAAGAGACACGACTGAGCAACATTGACCAGAAGTCCAGAGGTTAGGACTCTGCTTTCACTGCCAATGGTGCAGGTTCAATCCCTGGTCAGGGAACTAAGATCTTGCAAGCTGCACAACATGGCCAAAAAATAACAATAAAATTTTTAAAAGAAGCAAATATATATGAAAACTTAAAAGAGGATGTGAAGCTGGGGAGAGGAGGACTGGAAACTACTGATTGCCTTCAGACGTGGTTACACAAACTCTTCATCTGAGTTAAGCATTTCTCCATCTTTCCCATTAAACCCTTGAACTGAAACTGCTGCTGATCAGCTAGGAAAAAAAGGAGTTTGAATGTTTTTCTGCTCACCCTATGGTGGAGGAGCTTAAACAGAGTAATTAGATGGAGTAAAATCCTGATATAAACTCTGCTTCTTGACTGGCCTGATTTTCCATCTCTACAAGGAAAAAGTGGAACTACATCAATGATTTTCAAGCTACATTTTAAAGACCTGAAAGGGATTCCTTAGTGTTGATTCAGAGCCCACAGGTATTCAACAAAAGGAGCACTTTTTAAATATATATAATTAATTGACTTCTGGGTCAGCTGTAGGTTTAAAAACTGACTTAAAAGCCTTATGAACTAGCCATCTCTAAGGGCCCCCAGCTCTGAAATGCTGAGGTTCTAGTGAACAAATCAAATCATCAGTGCTGAAATGATCCAAACGTGGGTGACAATGTCACAACAAGTTGTGTGAATAAATGTACAAGCCAGCCTAACTGGGATCCTGTCTTTATTGTCTCCTACTATAGTTATTAATGTAACATAAATAATATAGAGTAAAACTTTGTGATTATAGATCCTTCAGCTGAGATTGTTATCTGGCTGTTCTGGTTGGAATTTGTTGGGAAAGAGCAGTAGTTTGGGAATCCAGAGACCTAATCCAGTGGAATGGCATGAAATTAGAGAAGCGAGAGGGCTCATCTGAGCTTTGGTAGAAAGAGCTAGCCAGGGAATTTGAAGGCCTGTGTTACAATCCCAACCCTGGGACGTCCCTGGTAGACCAGTGGCTAAGGCTCTGAACTTCCCAACGCAGGCAGCCAGTTTTTGAAAGGTTGTTGTTGAATTACGACGCCAGGATTCTTGGCCCCCCCGGGAGGAGAAGAATTCAATCCGGGGCCAGAGACGAGGCTTGATCACTCAGAGCTTTTGTGTAACAAAGTTTTATTAAAGTATAAAGGAGATAGAGAAAGCTTCTGACATAGGCATCAGAAGGAGGCAGAAAGAGTACCCCCTGCTAGTCTTCAGCTGGATGTTATATAGTCACCAGCAGTCTGTTAATGAAAGAAAGGAATGTCTCAAAACTCAGAATGGCACCAGGCCCCTCACCCATAAGATGCATTTTGGGATAATCTTGGCTCCAAATGGTTCATCTTGGGCCATAAAAGGATTAACTTCAATCTTGAAGAAGGGCAGATCACCATACAAATAGTTTCATTTACATAGATTAGAGGAACAATATCGGAGTATAACGTACTGGTTTATCAAGTAGGTTCTGAGCCCAAAAGGCGGAACCGACTTGAAGACAGAGTTTGGGGTAAATGCATAGTACATTAGCATAGCTTAAGAGAAACATTTCTGTAAGAGAAAGGCATTGGTTAACTTCAGGTGAAACCAGGTGTCACTACGGCAACACAGAATTTTGAGAGAAACCTCCTTTTAAATTTGTATAGAGAAGGAGAAAATATCGCTAGTTTGTTTCCTCCTGCCGCTTAAGAGAGAGAAAATGTCTGACGCTTGCAGGCTATTTCCTCCGTTTGGAGACCCCTGGCCTTCCCGCCTGTTACCCTCTCATTTTGATCCCTGATCAGGGAACTAGATCCCACATTCTGCAACTAAGAATTCCCATGTCACAATGAAGGCCTGGCACGGCTAAAGAAAGAAATAATTGTTCTTAAAACAATCACCAATCCTGCTGCTCATTTGCTGTGACCTAAGAGTCTCTCCAACTCTGACGTACTTTCCAAGCTTGCTCTGGCACCTAAAATTGCTATTAATAACCATGAGAGAATATCTAGACGGCCTTTCTCCATTGCTTTATTGCCTCTAGAACGCAGCGCTGTGTGTGTACTGAGCACTACCGCATACTGGTACCTGCAGGCTTCACCTGGAGCTCAGACACTTATACCTGCAACAAAGACAAACTGTTCCCTGGCCCTTAAAGTACAAGAAATCAATTTCTTTTCTAAATCAAGTCAACTCTAGCACCAAAATAGCACTGGCCAAGATCTGCGAGAGGCCTCTGCTAGTCCTTTGTTTACGGTCTCATCTCCTCCCCTTGGATATTGGTCCACTCCTTCATTCATCAAGCACTTATTATGCCAGGCACCAACGAATGCGTTCGGGATACAATAGCGAACAAAACAAAAACTCTGACACTTTTAAATTAGTCTTGTGGAGAGAGACAAAACAAATAAATACAGAGCATGTCAAATGGTGACAAGGACCAAGGGGAATGGTGAAGTGCTGTGAGAAAAACAGGGAGCACAGGCCATGAGGACTGGTCTTCTGTAGAGCGAGTGATCGGGGAAGGCGTCTCTGGAGAGGAAGGCTGTAAAGAGAGGTTCTGGAGTAAAAGCCTGAGCTAGTAAATATGCAGAGGAAAGAGATTTCAGGCAAAGGATACAGCAAGTGCGAAGGACCTGAGGCAGGCACTCTTGCTCTGAGGCCATGCAAAGGCGGCAGGAATCGCCACTGAGTGACTAAGTGGGAAACTGGAGGAGTAAGTTCAGAGATGGAGGGATGGGAACCCGGACGCCAGCATAAGCTTGGCTTTCTTGAGACAGGACTTCATGAGAGGGCGTTAGCTGAGGGTTCGGATGACCTATCTTACAGTTTAAGGGGGTAACTTTGGCTGTTACGTGGCTGCAGTCTAGGGAAAATGGAAGGAACACACGTGCAACACACGCCTCACATGGGCCTAGCCCAATACTCAGGGATACAGGTAAATTCAGCCTCCCTGTCTGGCTGTGGTCCTATGACACACAAAAAGAAAATGCCTGTTCAAAACAGAACTGAACTGTTTGCCGCCCCAGCTTGTTCAGGCCCTGGTTCATGAAACAGTTGAAATGATACTTTGTTCACGCCCAGGAGAAGGGAACAGGGAACCGTCCTGACGTCCGCCTCGCTCGCTCCGTGGGGTCTTGCTGCCGCGGCGCCTCCCCGGACGTGCTCTGTGCTCTTGCCGGTTCCTGCCGCGATGCCCCGTCTTCCCGCCCACGTGGGCCGGGCCGAGGGAGCAGAGGCCGGCGGCCAGCCTCCCCGGCGTCAGCGCGTGGCTCCGCAGCTGCCGGCGCTCTCAGCCGACCCCGCGCAGGGGAGCCTGCCCTCAGACCGAGGCCTCGGAAAGGCCTGCTCGGCAGCGGCGCCCGCATCCTCCCCTGGGCCTCAGCCTAGCAGACAGAGGCTCTCACTTCTTGCTTCCAAATTCTCCACAACTCTTCCTGCGGACCTTAGGTTGAATGAGAGCAGGGAGCAGAGAAGTGAAAGAAATATTTATGCACTTTCCAAGTTTCTCTATCCGAACTCTGCTCTCTCACAGTGTTAACTTAAAAGGAGGGCATCTGCTGCCTTTGTTCTGCTTCAGACAGGTCTGGACTGGAGAAGGCCTCTCCATGAGCAAACGTGCAAGGAAGGACCCGGCTATCAACCAGCGGTCCTCCTGCTCCATCGTCTCAGCTCCTAGACCTTCAAAAACGAAGCCTGGCTGCAGCTGTCTTTCCCACAGGGCAATTTTGGCATGTTGGATGAGTCCAGAAATACAAGAGCCACTGATAACCCCTTCCTAGGGCAAAAGTGAAAGTGAAAGTGAAGTCGCTCAGTCGTGTCTGACTCTTTATGACCCCATGGACTGTAGCCTACCAGGCTCCTCCATCCATGAGATTCTCCAGGCAAGAGTACTGGAGTGGGTTGCCATTTCCTTCTCCAGGAGATCTCCCCAACCCAGGGATCGAACCCGGGTCTCCCACATTGCAGGCAGATGCTTTACCATCTGAGCCACCAGGGAAGACTCGAAGGAGAGCCAACACAGGCCCTGGGTTGCCCTTCCTGGGAGGAACAGCGAGGGCAGTGCTGAGATGGCTTTGTCCTCAGCCCATTGGTGCACAGCAGGAAAAGAAGACTAGGACGCTCGTTTCTTTCTCAATATCTCCTCCTGTCACATACTTAGGTCATATCACAACAGCAATAAGCACCAAGAGAACGTCTCAGAGGACCCAGTTAGCTCTTAAGAGTCAGGCACTGCGTCAAATGCCAGAGATGTAATAAATTAAAGCACAGTCTGCCTGAGAAGGTTCAAAGTCTACACGGGGTAACAAACATTTAAACAACTCATCCCAACAACTGGGAGGTGCTATTACACACAGGGCCATGAAGATACAGAAGAGCAAGAATCCAGCTCCAGATGCAAAGGGCTTTACAGAAGTGGTGATGCTTACGGCAAATTTTTTAAAAGAACAATTTTGGTTTTTTATAAAAATGACACTGCAAACAATGGGTCCAAAAAAGGAAAATAACCAAATACCTCAAGTCACACACCCAGAAATAAACTCATAAATGTGATTTTGCTGGAATTCTACCAAAGAAAAGGACACTGTTAAAATGAAGGAACTAGTGCAAAAGCCCAGACTATGAAAGGACAATGAGCTGGGTCAGCTTAGAAGGCAAAGGGGTCTGGAGCTGACCACAGCGGGAGGGCCGGGACCACATCTGGTTCGTGTGCAAACCGGTACTCTGTGGTGGAAGACATCCCAGAGACGTGTGCTTAAAGAATAAAGGAACGGAGGCCCAAGCCCTGCCAGTGCGCATGCGTGAGGCTTTTAGTTTTTGAGCGTCTGCTTTGCACTTGGCTGCACGATTTTCGCCACTCGGAGAACTTTCTCTTCCAACTTCGTCTCACAGACTTCCGCTTCCCCTGCAGGAAGTGTCGGTGCCTTCCCCAGGGCTTTGTAGCTCCCCAGGCACCAAGGCCCAGGTACTAATAAAGATGAGTCAGCATTGATTTCCCAGCTGGGGTGTCATGAAAGTAGACATAAATCTTCAGAAGGTGGACATTGACCAATGTTCAAGTGACGGCTGGTTTTCAGGAATTCACAAATGTCACCTTAATAATTCAGAGTGAACCTCTCTGAGTGTCCCTCAATGTGGAGAAACTTTTCATCTTTAACCTAGATGTTTTATCATCTGTGCTGTATAGATGGAGAAGTCTAAAGGCTACTGTAAAAATAAAACTGAAAACCAGAAGCAGGAGGCTTAAATCCAAAGCCTGAAAACATTAGAGAACTCTTGAATTCAGGGAACATTAAGCAACAGGAGCTCATCAAATGCCTTCATACCTACACTGAAACCAAGCTCCACCCAAGGGCCAACAAGTTCCAGAGCAAGACATACCACGCAAATTCTCCAGCAACACAGGAACACACTCCTGAGCTTCAATATACAGGCAGCTCAAAGTTACTCCAAAACCTTTGATGTCTCATAACCCATTACTGGTCACTCCACTGCACTCCAGAGAGAAGAAACCCAGCTCCACCCACCAGAACTCCAACACAAGCCTCCCTAACCAGGAAACCTTGACAAGCCACTGATAGAACCCCACCCACAGTGAGGAAGCTCCATAATAAAGAGAACTCCACAAATTACCAGAATATAAAAAGGCCACCCCAAATGCAGCAATATAACCAAGATGAAGAGACAGAGGAATACTCAGCAGGTAAAGGAACAGGAGAGTTGCCCACCAAACCAAACAAAAGAGGAAGAAGTAGGGAATCTACCTGAGAAGGAATTCCGAATATTGATAGTGAAAATGATCCAAAATCTTGAAATCAAAATGGAATCACAGATAAATAGCCTAGAGACAAGGATTGAGAAGATGCAAGAAAGGTTTAACAAGGACCTAGAAGAAATAAAAAAGAGTCAAAATATAATGAATAATGCAATAAATGAGATCAGAAACACTCTGGAGGCAACAAATAGTAGAATAACGGAGGCAGAAGATAGGATTAGTGAAATAGAAGATAGAATGGTAGAAATAAATGAATCAGAGAGGAAACAAGAAAAACAAATTAAAAGAAACGAGGACAACCTCAGAGACCTCCAGGACAATATGAAACGCTCCAACATTCGAATTATAGGAGTCCCAGAAGAAGAAGACAGAAAGAAAGATCATGAGAAAATCCTTGAGGAGATAATAGTTGAAAACTTCCCTAAAATGGGGAAGGAAATAATCACCCAAGTCCAAGAAACACAGAGAGTTCCAAATAGGATAAACCCAAGGCAAAACACCCCAAGACACATATTAATCAAATTAACAAAGATCAAACACAAAGAACAAATATTAAAAGCAGCAAGGGAAAAACAACAAATAACACACAAGGGGATTCCCATAAGGATAACAGCTGATCTTTCAATAGAAACTCTTCAGGCTAGGAGGGAATGGCAAGACATACTTAAAGTGATGAAAGATAATAACCTACAGCCCAGATTACTGTACCCAGCAAGGATATCATTCAAATACAAAGGAGAAATCAAAAGCTTTACAGACAAGCAAAAGCTGAGAGAATTCAGCACCACCAAACCAGCTCTCCAACAAATTCTAAAAGATATTCTCTAGACAGGAAACATGAAAACGGTGTATAAACCCGAACCCAAAACAATAAAGTAAATGGTAACGGGATCACACTTATCAATAATTACCTTAAACGTAAATGGGTTGAATGCCCCAACCAAAAGGCAAAGACTGGCCGAATGGATACAAAAACAAGACCCCTCTATATGCTGCTTACAAGAGACCCACCTCAAAACAAGGGACACATACAGACTGAAAGTGAAGGGCTGGAAAAAGATATATCATGCAAACAGAGACCAAAAGAAAGCAGGAGTGGCAATACTCATATCCGATAAACTAGACTTTAAAACAAAGGCTGTGAAAAGAGACAAAGAAGGCCACTACATAATGATCAAAGGATCAATCCAAGAAGAAGATATAACAATTATAAATATAAATGCACCCAATATAGGAGCACCGCAATATGTAAGACAAATGCTAACAAGTATGAAAGGGGAAATCAACAATAACACAATAATAGTGGGAGACTTTAATACCCCACTCACACCTATGGACAGATCAACTAAACAGAAAATTAACAAAGAAACGCAAACTTTAAATGATACATTAGATCAGTTAGACCTAATTGATATCTATAGGACATTTCACCCCAAAACAATTAATTTCACCTGTTTTTCAAGTGCTCATGGAACCTTCTCCAGGATAGATCACATCCTGGGCCATAAATCTAAACTTGATAAATTCAAAAAAATCGAAATCATTCCAAGCATCTTTTCTGACCATAATGCATTAAGATTCGATCTCAATTACAGGAGAAAAACTATTAAAAATTCCAACATATGGAGGTTGAACAACACACTTCTGAATAACCAACAAATCACAGAAGAAATAAAAAAAGAAATCAAAATACGCATAGAAACTAATGAAAATGAAAACACAACAACCCAAAACCTGTGGGACACTATAAAAGCAGTGCTAAGAGGAAAGTTCATAGCAATACAGGCATACCTCAAGAAACAAGAAAAAAGTCAAATAAATTACCTAACTCTACACCTAAAGCAACTAGAAAAGGAAGAAATGGAGAACCCCAGAGTCAGTAGAAGGAAAGAAATCTTAAAAATTAGGGCAGAAATAAATGCAAAAGAAACAAAAGAGACCATAGCAAACATCAACAAAGCCAAAAGCTGGTTCTTTGAAAGGATAAATAAAATTGACAAACCATTAGCCAGACTCATCAAGAAGCAAAGAGAGAAAAATCAAATCAATAAAATTAGAAATGGAAATGGAGAGATCACAACAGACAACACAAAAATACAAAGGATCATAAGAGACTACTATCAGCAGTTGTATGCCAATAAAATGGACAACGTGGAAGAAATGGACAAATTCTTAGAAAAGTACAATTTTCCAAAACTGAACCAGGAAGAAACAGAAAATCTTAACGGACCCATCACAAGCACGGAAATTGAAACTGTAATCAGAAATCTTCCAGCAAACAAAAGCCCAGGTCCAGACGGCTTCACAGCTGAATTCTACCAAAAATTTTGAGAAGAGCTAACACCTATCCTACTCAAACTCTTCCAGAAAATTGCAGAAGAGGGTAAACTTCCAAACTCATTCTATGAGGCCACCATCACCCTAATACCAAAACCTGACAAAGATGTCACAAAAAAAGAAAACTACAGGCCAATATCACTGATGAACATAGATGCAAAAATCCTCAACAAAATTCTAGCAATCAGAATCCAACAACACATTAAAAAGATCATACACCATGACCAAGTGGTCTTTATCCCAGGGATGCAAGGATTCTTCAATATCCGCAAATCAATCAATGTAATTCACCACATTAACAAATTGAAAAATAAAAGCCATATGATTATCTCAATAGATGAAGAGAAGGCTTTTGACAAAATTCAACATCCATTTATGATAAAAACTCTCCAGAAAGCAGGAATAGAAGGAACATACCTCAACATAATCAAAGCTATATATGACAAACCCACAGCAAACATTATCCTTAATGGTGAAAAATTGAAAGCATTTCCCCTAAAGTCAGGAACAAGACAAGGGTGCCCACTTTCACCGCTACTATTCAACATAGTTCTGGAAGTTTTGGCCACAGCAGTCAGAGCAGAAAAAGAAATAAAAGGAATCCAAATTGGAAAAGAAGAAGTAAAATTTTCACTGTTTGCAGATGACATGATCCTCTACATAGAAAACCCTAAAGACTCCACCAGAAAATTACTAGAGCTCATCAATGAATATAGTAAAGTTACAGGATATAAAATCAACACACAGAAATCCCTTGCATTCCTATACACTAATAATGAGAAAGTAGAAAAAGAAATTAAGGAAACAATTCCATTCACCATTGCAACGAAAAGAATAAAATACTTAGGAATATATCTACCTAAAGAAACTAAAGACCTATATATTGTAAACTATAAAACACTGATGAAAGAAATCAAAGAGGACACTAATAGATGGAGAAATATACCTTGTTCATGGATCGGAAGAATCAATATAGTGAAAATGAGTATACTACCCAAAGCAATTTACAAATTCAATGCAATCCCTATCAAGCTACCAGCCATATTTTTCACAGAACTAGAACAAATAATTTCAAGATTTGTATGGAAATACAAAAAACCTCAAAGAGCCAAAGCTATCTTGAGAAAGAAGAATGGAACTGGAGGAATCAACTTGTCTGACTTCAGGCTCTACTACAAAGCCACAGTCATCAAGACAGTACGGTACTGGCACAAAGACAGACATATAGATCAATGGAACAAAATAGAAAGCCCAGAGATAAATCCACACACATATGGACACCTTATCTTTGACAAAGGAGGCAAGAATATACAATGGAGTAAAGACAATCTCTTTAACAAGTGGTGCTGGGAAAACTGGTCAACCACTTGTAAAAGAATGAAACTAGATCACTTTCTAACACCGCACACAAAAATAAACTCAAAATGGATTAAAGATCTAAATGTAAGACCAGAAACTATAAAACTCCTAGAGGAGAACATAGGCAAAACACTCTCAGACATAAATCACAGCAGGATCCTCTATGATCCACCTCCCAGAATTCTGGAAATAAAAGCAAAAATAAACAAATGGGATCTAATTAAAATTAAAAGCTTCTGCACAACAAAGGAAAATATAAGCAAGGTGAAAAGACAGCCTTCTGAATGGGAGAAAATAATAGCAAATGAAGCAACTGACAAACAACTAATCTCAAAAATATACAAGCAACTTATGCAGCTCAATTCCAGAAAAATAAACGACCCAATCAAAAAATGGGCCAAAGAACTAAATAGACATTTCTCCAAAGAAGACATATGGATGGCTAACAAACACATGAGAAGATGCTCAACATCACTCATTATTAGAGAAATGCAAATCAAAACCACAATGAGGTACCACTTCACACCAGTCAGATTGGCTGGGATCCAAAAATCTGCAAGCAATAAATGCTGGAGAGGGTGTGGAGAAAAGGGAACCCTCCTACACTGTTGGTGGGAATGCAAACTAGTACAGCCACTATGGAGAACAGTGTGGAGATTCCTTAAAAAATTACAAATAGAACTACCTTATGACCCAGCAATCCCACTGCTGGGCATACACACCGAAGAAACCAGAATTGAAAGAGACACATGTACCCCAGTGTTCATCGCAGCACTGTTTATAATAGCCAGGACATGGAAACAACCTAGATGTCCATCAGCAGATGAATGGATAAGAAAGCTGTGGTACATATACACAATGGAGTATTACTCAGCAGTTAAAAAGAATACATTTGAATCAGTTCTGATGAGATGGATGAAACTGGAGCCGATTATACAGAGTGAAGTAAGTCAGAAAGAAAAACACCAATACAGTATACTAGCACATATATATGGAATTTAGAAAGATGGCAATGATGACCCTGTATGCAAGACAGCAAAAAAGACACAGATGTGTATAACGGACTTTTGGACTCAGAGGGAGAGGGGGAGGGTGGGATGATTTGGGAGAATGGCATTCTAACATGTATACTATCATGTAAGAATCGAATCGCCAGTCTATGTCTGACGCAGGATACAGCATGCTTGGGGCTGGTGCATGGGGATGACCCAGAGAGATGTTATGGGGAGGGAGGCGGGAGGGGGGTTCATGTTTGGGAACGCATGTAAGAATTAAAGATTTTAAAATTAAAAAATTTAAAAAAAAAAAGAATAAAGGAACACACAAAGGTAGGCAGGCTAAGCATCCAGAGAGGAAGAGAGAAAAGCCTGAGGGAGTGGTCCATTAAGTGTAAAGAAATGAGCCTCAGGCATTAGGAGATGATACTGTAACAGCAGCCCCATTTAATGAACCGGTGCACCTGCCAAGTCCTAAGCCAGGCATTTTTCATGGTTCAACCAATTAATTCTCACAACAGCATTACTTAAATATCATTATGATTGTCATTTTACATCCAAAGACACACCCCAAAAGATTAGAGGACTTGTTCAAGATCACCCAGGTAGTAATTTAAGATCTGATACTCTTAACCCAGTGCTTCTGTTTTTCCAAAGAGGATGTTTAGCATGTTGCCCTCCACCACAAAGGGCTTTGGTTGCTCAGATGCTTACGTCCTGTCCATCGAAAACCAATCCTAGAATCTTTAGAATCATATGTCACATTCAACTCTTCAAGTCACTCAGTTCAGTCAGTTTAGTCACTCAGTCGTGTCCAGCTCTTTGCGACCCCATGGACTGCAGCACTCCGGGCTTCCCTGTCCATCACCAACTCCCGGAGCTTGCTCAAACTCATCTCCATTGAGTCGGTGATGCCTTCGAACAATCTCATCCTCTGTCATCCCATCTCCTCCTGCCTTCAATCTTTCCAGCATCAGGGTCTTTTCCAATAAGTCAGTTCTTCACATCAGGTGGCCAAAGTATTGGAGTTTCAGCTTCAGCATCAGTCGTTCCAATGAATATTCAGGACTGATTTCCTTTAGGATGGACTGGTTTGATCTCCTTGCAGTCCAAGGGACTCTCAAGTGTCTTCTCCAGCACCACAGTTCAAAAGCATCAATTCTTCAGCACTCAGCTTTCTTTATAGTCCAACTCTCACATCCACACATGACTACTGGAAAAACATACCTTTGACTATACGGACCTTTGTCAGCAGAGTAATTCTGCTTTTGAATATGCTGTCTAGGTTGGTCATAGCTTCTCTTCCAAGGAGCAAGAGTCTTTTTAATTTCATGGCTGTAGTCACTGTCCACAGTGAGTCTGAAGCCCAAGAAAATAAAGTCTCTCACTTTTTTCCACTGTTTCCCCATCTATTTGCCATGAAATGATGGGACCATATGCCATGATCTTAGTTTTTTGAATGTTGAGTTTTAAGCCAGCTTTTTCACTCTCCTCTTTCACTTTCATTAAGAGGCTCTTTAGTTCTTCTTCACTTTCTGCCATAAGGGTGGTGTATTTGAGGTTATTGACATTTCTCCCAGCAATCTTGATTCCAGCTTGTGCTTCATCCAGCCCGGCATTTCACATGATGTACTCTGCATAGAAGTTAAATAAGCAGGGTGACAATATACAGCCTTGATACATTCCTTTCCCAATTTGGAACCAGTCCATTGTTCCATGTCCTGTTCTAATTGTTGCTTCTTGACTTGCATACAGATTTCTCAGGAGGCAGGTAAGGTGATCTGGTATTCCTATCTAAGAATTTTCCACAGTTCATTGTGATCCACACAGTCAAAGGCTTTGGCATAGTCAATAAAGCAGAAGTAGATATTTTTCTAGAACTGTCTTGCTTTTTCTATGATCCAGCAGATGTTGGCAATTTGATCTCTGGTTCCTCTGCCTTTTCTAAATCCAGCTTGAACATCTGGAAGTTCACGGTTCACGTACTGTTGAAGTCTGGCTTGGAGAATTTTGACTATTACTTCGTTAGCGTGTGACATGAGTGCAATGGTGCAGTGGTTTGAGCATTCTTTGGCGTTGCCTTCCTTTGGGATTGGAATGAAAACTGATCTTTTCCAGTCCTGTGGCCACTGCTGGGTTTTCCAAATTTGCTGGCATATTGAGTATAGAACTTTCATAGCATTATCTTTTAGGATTTGAAATAGCTCAACTGGAATTCCATCACCTCCACTATTTTGTTCATAGTGATGATTTCACACTCCAGGATGTCTGGCTCTAGGTGAGTGATCACACCATCATGATTATCTGGGTCACGAAGATCTTTTTTGTACAGTTCTTCTGTGTATGCTTGCCACCTCTTCTTAATGTCTTCTGCTTCTGTTAGGTCCCTACCATTTCTGTCCTTTATTGAGCCCGTCTTTGCATGAAATGTTCCCTTGGTATGTCTAATTTTCTTGAAGAGATCTCTGGTCTTTCGCATTCTGTTGTTTTCCTCTGTATCTTTGCACTGATCAAGTGGTTAAAGGCAACACCAGAGCAGTTAGGTTTAAAACACATATGCGGTCACCAGGAGTGAATGGTTTTCTTCTACTATCAGGACGAATTGCTTCAGACACCTGGTTTCTGTTTTGAGTGGTTGGTTTAATTGGTTTACTGTGGCGAGGGCAGGGGTGCAGCCAGAGCCGGAAGACCCAGAGCTCAGTCTGAGGCCTGGGAGCCTCCTGTGAGGAGGCTGTTTCCCTCAAGCATGGGGGCAGGAGAAAATAAGAGGGGATGGAAGACTCGGCTGACTCAAACACGCTGTGTAGATGATAAGATCACACAAGGGAAAACCTTGAGATGGTCGCAGGCAGGGGGACGTTCTTGAAAATTTTGTTAAAGCAGCTGTCGAGGTTCTGAGGTTTGGCTCTGTCTGCTTCCCCACCTGCCATCTTCCAGGCTGCCCGTGCACACGCCGTCTGCTCTTGGCACCAGGTCTGGGAAGCCCTGCACCCACGAGCCAGCCACAGGCACCCAAAATCTGCATTTGTTTCTAAAAAGCACCTTCCAGTGCTCCTCAGACGCTGAAACAAACACTGTCAATCCGGAGGCCGATAAAACTCAGTATCACAGAAACCCAGGGGGAGCAATCACACACACCCTATCACCTTGACCCCTCTTGAATCACGCTCCCCGCAGACCACAGCGCATCAGCCAGCCCAGGCAACAGGGTGCAGGCGCCCTTGCTTCTATCATATTGAGAGCTGAGCATCACTTCCTGGGCCCCAGGCTTCATCAGCACGTCGGTGGTACTGCTTCCTGTGGCTGACTATCTGTTTCCATTCTGGCAAAGTGTTTGCTCTCTTCTCTCTGCTTTGGGGGTTTGGGGGAGGATGAACTTCTCAAGGAGCCCGTCTCTGCCCTCTTGGCCGTCTCCCCCTCGGAGCCCCGCACGTCCCCGCCACAAGGCAGAGCGTCTGGCGTCCCCCTGAGCCGAGCTGGGGAGCTCCACACCCAGAAGCGCTCTCCCCTCTTGCAGTCAGCATCGCAGCCACAACCAGGTAGAGCCAAACTTGCTGTTTTGTATTTTGGGTCAAGTCAGCCTGACATTTCAGGGATAGACGCAAGGTAGAGTTGGTTGTGGGAGAGAAAGTTCTAGAAAGAAAGACTGGAAGCTTTAGAAAGGGAGAAGTAAAAACCAATAGACTTTTTGTGATGGATTTTGATAAATAAAGATTTAAGAAGATGAAAATTTGAGAGTCGAGTTGTATGTCAGGGAATGTTCAGAAAATGGAGACCAGGAGGATTTCTGTCATTCTTCTTTACTAAAAAAAAATGCTTATACTAGATGGGATTATATGTAAAAGACAAACCAATTCTGCCTTTTCTCTTGAGAGTCAGCAGTTTAGGAAGAGACAGGAAAAGTGGCAAGCTGACTGGCAAGCTGATGACGACTAAGAGAAGGCCTAGGAGGAGAAGCTGAAGCCAGAGAGGGTCGCAGAATAATGGATGCCACCACGTCAGCGCAGTCGGAGCCCGCAGGGAGAACCTCAGAGCCCAGCACTCTGCGGGGAACCCTCGGCAGCCTGAACAAGTGAGTGCCGGGGGCGGTGAGCACTCCCCTCCCCTGATTTAGAAAGAGGGTCCTGGTCTATCCTGGGAAGCTTCTGCCCCAGCAGCCTTGCCACCCCTCACCAGGCTCTCGTCTCCTAAGACCGCTAAACTCTTGGCTCAGAGAGGTTTGCTCAGAACTGCTGGGAGGAAAGGAATAGGTATTGCGAACAGAAAGGAGTTGTTGGGAAGAGAGGAAATATGATAACACACCACTTCCTTAGAGCTGGCTTCCTGGCATGGCTGGGTTTCTCATGCTCAGAGGCCCGCATGGCGGTCCTTGAGCTTTCCTTTTTCAAGTCCCACAGATCACTCCTCAAAGAAACAGAAGCAAAAACCAGTTTCTACTTGGATGGAAACAAACGGCCCACTTTTTACGCAGATGTGCTTTTACGTCCTAAACACTTGCCATGAATGAAAATGGAATCACAGATATGATAAAGACACAGCCTTAGATCATAAAACCCCACAGAATTAATCATAGATGTAAATCCTTCAATATTATATTAACCTTCAATATTATATTAACAGTTAAAACCTTCAATATTATATTACAGTTAAAACCTTCAATATTATATTAACAAAAAGTCCATCAATACTTGAAACTTTGACACTGAGAGGTATTGATTTCAGTGCAGTGATAAAAGCACAGCTCAACAGCAATAAATTAAAAATCACTGTAGTTTGGGGAGGTAAATGTCATTACCATGATAAACAAATACCTGTCCCCTGCAGGTGGACAAGGTCGTTGATGGGGAAGGAATTCATAAAGTGTCAGAATCCTGCAGCACTCCTCCAATACTATTTCTACATCCATTCATTTGATAATTTATTCATTCATTCATTTAACAAATATCCATCAGGTTCCTACTGAGTGCCAAGCACGGTGGCAGGCACAAGGTGAATAGGACAGACAAGGACAGCCTCCTGGAGGTTACAGTTAAGTGGGAGGGTCAGATACAAACAGATGAACAAAAGCATGGCTAGCATAACATCAGTCAGTCGTAAGCTATGAAGAAAAACCAGGGCAGAGTAAGGGGACTGGAGGACCCAGGAGGGTGTGACCAGGGAGGACCTATCTGAGGAGGTGACATTTCAGAAGAGTCCTAAATTAAATGAGGGGATTGAACTGTGGTAGAGGGGGCAGCGGGACTGAGACAAGACTGTGCTTTGCTGGAAGCAGCATGGAGTCCTGGTCATCAAGGTCAGAGGAAAATAGTAGGAAAGGAGGTCAGAGGCAGGCAAAGGCAGAAGAGAGGAGGCCGTCACATTCTCACCTGTTAGGGACAATGGATGCTATCCCACGTGTGATGAGAAGTCATGGGGGGTTGCAGAGGGGGCACGTGATCTGATTTAACTGTTTAGAGGATCACTCTAGCTCCTGTGTGAACATAGAATGTTGGGGCCAAGAGTGAAAGCAAGGAGCTCATTAGAGAGGTTCTGGCAAAGGTCTGTGTGGAACTCATGTTGGCTCAGACCGAGGTGGTGGCAATGGAGGAGCAAGAGGTGATGCTTTGGGGTACACGTCCCGGTTGAGCAGATAGAAACTGCTGGTTAACTAGCAGTGGGGTGTGAAAAAGAAAACATTCAAGAATGGCTCCAAGGGTTCTGACCAAGCCATCAGATGACAGGAAACACCAGAGGAACAGGCTTATGGGGGGTGGGGGAGAACAGGAGTTCTGTTTTAAACATTTTTGGTTTGAGATGTCTATTAGGTTACCACATAGAAATGTCCAGTATGAAACTGGGTGAACAAGTCTAGAACTCATAAGGACAAAAACCTTCCCCGATGGATGACCTGGTTTCTAGCATTTGGAGGGGCAAGTCTGCTAGTGATGCACTCTGTAACCTCAACTGGCTGCTTCCTATAGCCAAAACAGAGCTAGCCTGGCCCTGCCCAGGAATTGCGAACAGCCCGGTCCTTACCCAGTGCATTTGCCTGGGTCACATTCCACAGCAGAGCAGAGTGTTGCTTGAAGACCAGCCCCACAAGCTGATGCTACAGGGATTATTAAATGCAAGCAACCTGGAGTCTTGTCCCAGAGCTGCTCCTTAATTGTAAGTGGATAATCTCTTCCAAGAAAGACAGAAAGCTGAGGGGCAGGGAACAGGGTAAGCAGGAGCAAATGGATTTGACAAGTTTGGAAGACAGTGTGAAGCCATAGAAAGAACAGTCTTTGGGCCCAAACAGACCTAGATTCACATTCCATCATGCTCCTTCCTACCTATGTGATCTTCCCTATGTTACTCTACCTTACTGAGTCTAAATCTCAGGTTCCTTGGTCACAAAGAGAGATGGGATCGTTATACAGATTAAATAAGCTTTAATGCAAACCACTGGCATCCAGTGAGCATTCAGAAAGGATAGCTCCCTTCTCCCACATCCTCCTTCCCTCTCTCCATGAGGAGGTAACACGCTCTTCTACCACCCAGCCCATCCCACCTCAGTTTTCCTTCCCTCGGCTCCCACCCCAAAGCCTCGAGTCCTGCCTCTGGAGGAAGCATCTCCCCCCACCCCCCACCCCGGGCCCATGGCTGGATCGTGGCCCTTGGTTTTCCTCACAGGACTGGAGACCACAGCAGCAGCATCTTTTCTGGGTTTGCGGCTCTCCTTGCCATCCTCCTGGTTGTGGCAGTTTTCTGCGTCCTGTGGAACTGCGGTAAACGGAAGAAGCGTGAGTCCCTTGTTTGTCCAGAGTTGAGACACACTATGATCAGTTGTCTAGTCTGGAATTTAAAGCCCAGTTCTCAGATGGCACAGTGGTAAAGAATCGGCCTGCCAATGCAGGATATGCAGGAGATGTAGATTCGCTCCCTGGGTCAGGAAGATCCCCTTGAGGAGGAAATGGCAACCCACTCCAATATTCTTGTCTGGAAAAATCCCATGGACAGGGGCCTGGCAGGCAACAGTCCATGGGGTCACATGGAGTCAGACATGATGGAGCACAGACACGCACATCGCCCTCCCGAGATAAACCATTGCACTGAGGAGTCCTCTGTTCTTACCTGTGTGTAAACACAGGTCATTGTCTCCGTCGGGATCACAAGCCATGGCTCTGAAAGCTCCGTGCTGAGTAGAGCTTCATTCTGAAAGCCATGCCCTGGTGCCCTGTGCCCATTTCTTCTTCCTGCTTCTGTCTCCTGAGTCCCTTGTTCTTCTAGCTCAAAGGCATTGGTCAAGTCTGGAAACAAGTTTTTCATAATACATGGTGAGGGTGGGGAATATTTTCAGGCGCAGTCTCTTCCCCAATTCTGTGTGGCTAAGCCCAGCCATGACCTCTGTGTCTCTCACTGTCTTGCAGGGCAAGTTCCCTACCTCCGAGTTACCATCACGCCCTTATTGACTCTGCCTCGACCCAGACAGCGAGCCAAAAATATTTATGACCTCTTGCCCCGAAGACAAGAAGAGCTGGGTAGGTTTTTCTTTCTCATCCATGGAATCCAGGCCTACAGAACTTCTGCCCCCAGAATATAGGGTCTCACCTGCAAAAGCGGCTTTTTCTAAGCATGCTACCGTCCTGCTCTTCAGGGAGCCGGCAAGAGGACGAGACAGACAGGTGGCAAGGTTCACCTCCAGTGGGGCCTGGGGGCTTGAAGAGGGAGCAGGGAGCCATCGGGGTCAGGGATCTGGTTTGGGGTTTTCTCCAGCTTCATTGAGAAATGACTGGCCTATGTCACTGTATGAGTTTACAGAGTACAGCATGATAATTTGATTACACAGGCTACAGTTTTGGGTTTTCCTGATGTAGTTAGCTGGGTATGTCTAAGGTTGGGAAAGACACACAGGAGGAGAACATGGCCTCCAGCCTCAAGTCAGGGAGGGCTCACCCGAGAAGACTCCTCCCAGCCAGCCTCCTCGAGTCCTGTGTTAGTGTCCATTTGTCCTCAGCCAGCTGAGGAGTGTTCCTGGTCTCCCAGCTCATCATCCTTGAAGCCCTGATCCTCTCCCCACAGAACACTGGCCCCCAAATACCAGATATCAGACAGGTCCACTTCACCCAGAATGTGAGGAATGAACAGGCTGAAGCACTTGGAGGACTGGCTGACTGCACTCAGGGTTTGCTTTCTGTCCTTTCAGGAAGACATCCCTCAAGAAGCATCCGTATTGTCAGCACCGAAAGCCTCCTCTCCAGGAATTCTGACAGCCCTCCTTCTGAGCATGTGGTAAGAGTGAGGCTAAACGACAGTCCCTTTGGGAGAAATGACGTGTCTCTGGCAGAAGAGCTGAAGTGCAAGAGTTCTAGGTTTTGCTTTTTATTTCACTATAAACAGCACCTCAGGCCCTATTAGAAAATGGGAAGACTAGCCTCAGGACCGCCCTACCACCCAAGGCAAAAAATTTCGAAAGAGAGGAGCAAGTGCTTGAGATTTTAAGAAAGGCACCAAGGCACATGTGTTCATGGATACTTGTTGGAACCGAACTGTACTGCTTTAACAAAGACACGATAATGCATTTTCCCAAATAAGTGTTGTCTCCTGTACCGTAATTACCTTGGGAGGGTGCATAAATTTTCCTACAGGGCTGTTGGTGCTCAAAGCACCCTTAAAGTTCTGCTTTGGGAATTACTTCCAAGCCTATGTCAAATTGTTTCCACCTTCCTCCATAGCAGAAATACTCATAAGTCACTCAGCACTGCGACTGGTGTCAAAAGTGTTGAGCGTGTTGGGGATACCTTTGCGTTTGGCTCCGAAGTCAGCTCCCAAGAAGGAGACGCACAGCAGTGTGGGGCAGAGGGACTGTCCTGAAGATCAGGGCGCTCGTTTCTGCAGATAAGTCCTTGTTAGCTTGTTAAAGAATTTTTTTCTTCGGTTTTACCGCACCCCTGGGTGAGTACGGCCATGGTGCCGCTGCTGCCGATTTGCTCCTTACCCAGCCTCTCTTTACCCAGGGCTGCTGATTGGCTCGTTACCCAGCCCTTCCTTACCCAGGGCCGCTGATTGGCTCGTTACCCAGCCTCTCTTTACCCAGGGCTGCTGATTGGCTCGTTACCCAGCCCTTTCGTTACCCAGGGCTGCTGATTGGCTCGTTACCCGGCCTTTCTTTACTCAGGGCTGCTGATTGGCTTGTTACCCAGCCTCTCTTTACCCAGGGCTGCTGATTGGCTCGTTACCCAGCCCTTCCTTACCCAGGGCCGCTGATTGGCTTGTTACCCAGCCTCTCTTTACCCAGGGCTGCTGATTGGCTCGTTACCCGGCCCTTCCTTACCCAGGGCCGCTGATTGGCTTGTTACCCAGCCTCTCTTTACCCAGGGCTGCTGATTGGCTCGTTACCCGGCCCTTCCTTACCCAGGGCCGCTGATTGGCTTGTTACCCAGCCTCTCTTTACCCAGGGCTGCTGATTGGCTCGTTACCCGGCCCTTCTTTACCCAGGGCTGCTGATTGGCTCGTTACCCAGCCCTTCTTTACCCAGGGCTGCTGATTGGCTCGTTACCCAGCCCTTCCTTACCCAGGGCTGCCGATTTGCTCCTTACCCAGCCTCTCTTTACCCAGGGCTGCTGATTTGCTCCTTACCCAGCCTCTCTTTACCCAGGGCTGCTGATTGGCTCGTTACCCGCCCCTTCTTTACCCAGGGCTGCTGATTGGCTCGTTACCCAGCCTCTCTTTACCCAGGGCTGCTGATTGGCTCGTTACCCGGCCCTTCTTTACCCAGGGCTGCTGATTGGCTCGTTACCCAGCCTCTCTTTACCCAGGGCTGCTGATTGGCTCGTTACCCGGCCCTTCTTTACCCAGGGCTGCTGATTGGCTCGTTACCCAGCCCTTCCTTACCCAGGGCCGCTGATTGGCTTGTTACCCAGCCTTTCGTTACCCAGGGCTGCTGATTGGCTCGTTACCCGGCCTTTCTTTACTCAGGGCTGCTGATTGGCTTGTTACCCAGCCTTTCTTTACCCGGGGGCGCAGGTTTGATGACCACGTGGCAGCCTCCAAGTCGCCACATTTGCTTCCTCCTGCTCTTGCGTGTCCCATTCTTAGACTCTGGTCCTGCTTCTAAGACTTCCTAGGGCAGCAGGTCCACGTGGCTATAAATGGAAGAGTGGAGGAAATCTACTGCTTAAGCTAGTTCTCGGATTCAGCTGAGCCCTGAGGGGATTTTGCACCTAGAGTTTAGATCTCAAGCTGACTTAAACCTACAAACAGGTTTGGATTGTACTCTGTACTGTTTGAAGGACGTTTTGAACCAGTTGCGAACATTTAAAAACCTAAGAGATTTCACACTGAAGTCCAGATATTCAGCCTTTTTTGAGAAAGTCAGACGTCCTGGAAACATCAGACCAGCATTCCTAAATGGCCGTAGCTGATCTGTGTGTCAGCTGCGCCCATGCTAATAACAGCAAGCATTTCGTAGTGTCCCCTCTGTGCCAGGAGCTAAACAATTCACAGGTAGTAATTCATTTTTTCTTCACAAAAATCACATGGTATTGATATTATTATGATTAGCCCCATTGTATAAGTCAGGAAGCTGAGGCACAGTGAGATTAGGTAACTGTGTAAACTCAGCACAGAGTGGTAAGGTTAGGACTTGCACTGTTAGTCTGAACTTAAGCCTCTATCTTTAGCCACTATGCTGGGCCTAGCAATATGTTCTGGGGTGGCAGGCTCTCTCTAGTTCATAATACTTCCCCCACTGAACCCCCACAGTGCGGCCAGAAACTAGTTACAACTTATTGTCACATTTACACTGCTGCTTTCCTTAAACCCAGCGCACTTCACTCATCCCAACCTGGCGTCGGAAGCCTTGTGATCTGAGACCCCTGCTGCAGAGGTTTTCTCTGCAGTGAAGAGCTGAGTGAAGGAGCCATTAGATACAGCAGTACCGGGTAGGGAGAAGAAAGGGCTTGTCCTTATTCCTGCTCCTGCCCTGTCACTCGCCTTCTCTTCTTACTTACAGCCCTCCCAAGCAGGCGACACCCTCCACGTGCACAGAGCCCATACTCACGCCATGGGGCATGCAGTGGGCATCTATGACAATGCCATGTGGCCCCAGATGTGTGGAAACCTTGCTCCCTCGCCTCACTATGTCAATGTCAGAGCTTCAAGAGGTTCCCCGAGCACTTCTTCAGAGGATTCAAGAGACTATGTCAATATCCCCACAGCCAAGGAGCTTGCTGAGACTTTGGCTTCTGCCAGTAACCCTCCTGGGAACCTCTTCATCCTCCCAAGCACCCAGGAGCTGGCACTGTCTGAAGAAATAGATGAGGGTTGTGGGAACGCCAGTGACTGCACCAGTTTGGGGTCTCCAGGAACTGATAACAGTGACCCACTCAGCGATGGGGAAGGGTCTTCTCAGACCTCGAATGACTATGTCAACGTGGCAGAGTTGGACCTCGGGACCCCCCGAGGGAAGCAGCTCCGGGGGACGTTTCAGTGCCGCAGGGATTATGAAAATGTACCACCAGGTCCCAGTAGCAGCAAGCAGCAGGAGGAGGAAGTGACATCCTCAAACACACACCATGTAGAGGGCAGGACAGACGGTCCAGAGACCCACATCCTACCTGCCGTGCAGTCAGGGAGCTTCCTGGCTTTAAAGGATTACGTGGCCTGTCAGTCATCTGCCCACAGTGAGACCGGGCCGTGGAAACATGCAGAAGAGACAGAGACGTCAAGTGAGGACTCTCATGACTATGAGAATGTGTGAGCTGCCGAGGCAGGCGCAGGGGCTGAGCAGCGGCCTGACCCACGGCTCTTTCCTGACAAACTGAGACCCAGCCACCCAACCGGCAAGCTACATGACGTGGTCGCTGCTGCCAGAATCACCCTTGACGACCCTGTATTTCAGTGGTTTCATTTGGTTAGGCTAAGGAGATGAAATGAGCAAGGAGCTAAGGGGCTCTCAAAAGCAGAGTTTTGAGAAAGCCAGAAAGTAATTCTTCTCAGCAAGGTTCTGTTACCTCTCATACCAACTTAAGAATGTTTGCTGAAACTACCTTACAGAATTGTTAGGAGGTTAAAAACGGAAGAGTCCTTTAGTGCGCAGTGGAAACACGATGTAGCCTAAAATCATTGGCTTTGCTAATACCAGCAGGCTGCAAAGCTAGAACAGATTATTTGGTAATCCAGGCAGAGGCCAAAAGGAATGAAGCAATTGGAGTGGGGTGGGGAGGGAGAGTTTCCACTCTAGAATGAGTGTGGACCACCAAATGCTGGAGAAAATGCAGAATAATAATTATCATCATTGCTAAGGGGATTGCAAGCCATAAGCTTCACTCTGGAAAATTGTGCATCAGTTTCTTATTAACATACACTTATTATATAACCCAGTCATTCCAGTATTAGGTATTTATCCAAGTGTAAAGGTTGTGTTCACAAGAGGAAAAAAAACCTCATACATGACTGTTTATAGCAGCTTTATTCATGATTGTGAAAACTTGGAAATAGGTCTTTCAACAGGTGAGTGGATAAACAAGCTGTCCTATAGTCACACAATGAATTTATCCACACTCAACGGTAAAAATGAGTGAAGTGTATAGGTTCATGCAACAACATGGACAAATATTAAACACATTTTGCTAAGTGAAAGAAGCTCTACGTAAAAGTCTACATATTGTATGGTTCTACTTATACGACATTTCTGAAAAAAGCAAACCTGTAGAGGCAGAAAACAGATCAGTGGTTGAGAGGCTTGGGAAGCGGGAACACAGGAGCTGTACAAGGAAATTTTAAGGACAATATTTCTATAAGGTGATTGATACTTGACTGTATGCGTTTGTCAAAACACACACAAAAAAGCCCGTACAGCACAAAGGATGACTTTATTACATGCAAATTTTAAAACCTCACCAGGCTGTTGAGGGGCCCACAATATAATGCAGAGTGTAAAAATTTTATGAAATTTTGTAAAAATTGAATTGGTTTTACAAATGTATGACATAATGTCATTGAAGGGAGTGGGGGAAAATTGAGCTGGCCCAAGTAACTTTGGAAAACAATATTTTGCTTGAAAATGTAAGATGAAGACACAAAGAGCTGAACACAAACACTTGCAGTGTTAATTGATAAATTTGTGTCTCATGGGAGTATAGTTTAGCAATTTTGAAACTAAGTATATCCTCCAGTTGAACAAGTAAGTAAATATGATACAGGTAAGGAGAGGCAGTGGCACCCCACTCCAGTACTCTTGCCTGGAAAATCCCATGGACGGAGGAGCCTGGTGGGCTGCAGTCCATGGGGTCGCTGAGGGTCGGACATGACTGAGCGACTTCACTTTCACTTTTCCCTTTCATACATTGGAGAAGGAAATGGCAACCCACTCCAGTGTTCTTGCCTGGAGAATCCCAGGGACAGGGGAGCTTGGTGGGCTGCCGTCTATGGGGTCGCACAGAGTCGGACACGACTGAAGCGACTTAGCAGCAGCAACTTGAATATTATTCAGGAAGATGATTTCCCCAAAGTTCAGGCCTCCCTGAGTTCCAGCTACTTGCTATAATTTCAGACCCACTTGGCCCATATCCTCCAAAGCTTCAAGACCTGCATCAACCCAGACAGATGTCCTCTAACAGTCAGAGCGTCAGGCATCGCACCGTCCTCGGAATACCCTCAGCACTTCCCTTCTGATTCAAGCAACAACAAATCACAGGCCATTCCGGACACTCTGTGTCATTCACATCTCATTTTATTATGTGTGCGTGCATGCTCAGTAGCTCAGTCATGTTCTGTTCTGTGTGACCCCGTGGATTGCAGCCCACCAGGCTCCTCTGTCCATGGAATCTTATTATGCTGTTGGGTAATTTTCATGGGTTTTTCCAGTAGTCATGTATGGATGTGAGAGTTGGACTATAAAGAAAGCTGAGTGCCAAAGAATTGATGCTTTTGAACTGTGGGGTTGGAGAAGACTCTTGAGAGTCCCTTGGACTGCAAGGACATCCAACCAGTCCATCCTAAAGGAAATCAGTCCTGAATATTCATTGGAAGGACTAATGCTAAAGCTGAAACTCCAATACTTTGGCCACCTGATGCAAAGAACTGACTCATTTGAAAAGACCCTGATGCTGGGAAAGATTGAAGGCAGGAGCAGAAGAGGATGACAGAGGATGAGATGGTTTGATGGCATCACCAACTCGATGGACATGAGTTTGGGTGGACTCTGGGGGTTGGTGATGGACAGGGAAGCCTGGCATGCTGCAGTCCATGGGGTCGCAAAGAGTCGGACATGACTGAGCGACTGAACTGAACTGAACTGAACTGAACTGACTGAATTTTCATAGGTGTAAGTTTTTATAGTCAACTACACCATAGACTTTCTGTAACTCCTCATGCAGCTATAACAAAATTAGGCACAGACTTTATGCTAAAGCTGCTTTGAATGAGCAAATGAGCTGAGCTTAGCTGGAGCATTAGGCTAACGAGATCAGGGCTTAGGGTCCAGGCTATAGATGGCTCAGAGTCCAGGCCACCCCGGCTGACTGTGCTGCTGGTCAAGCAAAGATGGGACAAATGAGTGTGGGCGCAGCAGCCACTAGCACAAGCAGAACAAAGGTGCCTGCCCTGCAGAGGGGCTCAGAGCCCGCTTCTCCTTACTGCTTTCTGTCTTGCTGATCTAGTTCAAGGTGACTGGGACTGTGAGAGAGAGGAAATAACCAGATGGAGCCAGGCTGAGACGGAAATGCAGATGCTGCTGCACAAACTGGGCCTGGAGAAAACCTCAGGCAGCCTGGGACCAAAAGAACAGGGGCCCATGTGAAAACAGATGGCGCTGGGTGTCCAATCAGCCTAATAGGGAACAGCAGTGGGCAGTGAGGGGGGACCTTTACCTGGAGTGCTGGCCAGTGAGGGTGCTGGCCATTGGGAGATCAGCTCAAATACAGAAAGAACCCGGCCAAGGTAGCACCCAAGCTTGGGGCAGTACCTGCGGACTAAGCCACAGCCAAGCTGGAGACAGAAAGACACTGGTTCCCTGTCGGATTGGAAAGAGCTCCCGGGAGCCTGTTGGGCATGGCTCCCTCATTAGTCCTTGGCTGGAACTTTCTTCAGCTTCCCTCCCTCAGGCATTTCTAGCTAGGATGCTCTTCCTTTCATCTCAGCACAGGCCAGAGGGGACGAATATTGTGCAGATAATTAATACAAGTCCTACTCCTCTCGATGGTAATTCAGAAACTGAATCTAGCCAGGAACAGGAGCCAGGGAGACAGAGGAGTGGAGCAGACAGAGGCGCGCCTGACAAGTCCATCTGCAGCACCCCAAGGAGAGCTGTTGGTCTGATGCGCTAGAGCAGTATTTTGTACATAGAGAAATCCCCTAATAGGCTGATGTGTCCAAAATGTGAGCTTTAGATTTGATACCCATCACCACAGGTTTTCAGGTCCCTTTGCTCTGGTGGGTAAAATCACCCCCAGCTGACTCTCTCAACAGCAGGGTCTTGGACAGAAAAGGATAGAAACAAGACCTCTGGGTATTGTGGAGTTTTGAAGCGAAGAGGACAGTGATCTCAGTATCAGGAGTTAGAAGGTGCAGGGTGGACATCTCAGGAGGCTGCGGAATTGCCCACTGAGGACCCGCTTCTCCCTCGCCCGAGCTTAGTGGCCTGCCATCCTGAGGGCTGTTTCTGCGACTCCGTGCAGCGGGAGCCAGCCTGAACCGAGGGCTCTCCTTCTGTGTCCCCCATGGCCTCACCTGCCCCACCAGGACAACGCTGTCTGGAAATCTGCTCGTTCCTCCATCATCTACACACACTAACACGCTTATCCTGATGAAATCCGGTTAGACCAAACTCTGGGGTAACCTGAAAGGGGAAAGGAAGTAAGAAAAGGCCAATGTATAGCAGGAGATGTAGGAGGGAGAAGAGTTTGCTCCTGTTCCCTCAGGCCAGGAGAAAAAGGCAACTTTTTTTTTTTTTTTTAAATGATATGGGCCTCAATCCAACATTAGTCTGGATTGTTTCCATTGCAATGAAAAGAAACCTAACTAAACCTGGCCTGAGCAAAATCCATGAGTATACAGGCCTGGCTGCCTACAGAAATCTCACTGTCAGGACTGGTTCCTCTGTCACTTGCAGCTGGACTTTCAACGCTGGCTCTCCAGGAGGCATTGCCAAGATGGCCCCACATATCCAGGTATTAACACTACTGGAAGAGATTTTGACCAAAGTTCCAGAATTGAGTTTCATCCCCTGGTTTGAAGTCAGGAGTAGGGCCAATTCTTCCCAAACTGCAAGACTTTAGCAAGAGGAAGCAGTAATTTTTCTTTTTTTTTTTTAAATTGTATTTTAATTGGAGGATAATTGCACTACAGTATTGTGATGGTTCCTTCTGCAGTGAGTTTTCAAAGAAAAAATTAAAAAATCCAAGTGCCACCACTCAGGGAATCAGCTGGGGGTGATTTTACCCACCAGAGCAAAGGGACCTGAAATTTTGCAGGTGTAGGTATCAAATCTGAAGCTCACATTCTGGACACGTCACCCTATTAGGGGATTTCTGTGCACACAAGGGCCCTAGATCCTGGAGTAAACAGCTGCTGCTGTCAGCAGCAGACAAAGATGCCAATGACCACTACAGACGCTGTCTTCAATCAGTGGGTCAAGTTTCTTAATATGAAGACGTCCAGTGTAACTACTAAAGCGTTTGTTGGGGCTAGGTGAAGCATTTACACAAATGGATGCCATGAGGAACTTTTGACAAACTCCTAGCCCCTCAGAGCCAGAGTCAGTCTTATCCACCTTTGTTTCTTCAATCTGAAACCAGAACATTTGACTTGACTACCTCCAGGGCATTTTAAAAGACTGTGAGTTTAAGAAAAATGGATATTTAGTCAAACTTTCGGTGCTCATAGGGACCCCGAAGAGGCAGAAACCTCTTGCAAAATTCCAGTTTTCACAATGCAGGGGATGCGATGACTTTGAATTGAGAGAGCTGTTATGAAAATCAGGGTACCTTTTTTGCCCAGACAGAGGAGGTTTTGTTCCTGTGTGACAGGAGAAGTTAAGAGAAATATCCCTGGCCATGGTCTGGGATGGAAGGAATGGGAATCCAGGAGAGGGAGCTGGAAACGTGGCTGTGCTAGCTAGTGTGTGGCAGTGTGTGATGGCTAGCCCATGCCAGTCCACGCTGGACGGCAGAGACTGCATCAGTTACCTCATTCAGATTGTGTTTATCCACCAAGATGCCAGACCCAGAAATAAACTGTTTTGAGAGCTCTATACTTAGAGAGAGCACGTAGAGGCAGAGGGATGGGGGTGGGACAGTCAGAAGTCCAAGAGCCACGGGCCCCAGGCTTTGGAAGAGAAAATATGGGCATTCCTTCCTAGTAAGGAAACTAGGTTTGAAACTGAGTGCTGCTACTTACCAGCTATGTGCCACTGGATAAGTTAACAACCCTCTCTGACCTTCACTTTCCTCTTCAATAAAATGAGGATAATGATACTAGCCCCTCAAGGTTTCATAGACTCAAATACAGTAGCCTAACTAAAACCTTTATCACAGCAGGAACTCAGAAGTGTATGATCAATGGTGGGTGTAGACCCTACCCAAGACTCCCTATGTCAAAGGATTTTGAGCATTTCAACTTTATTCTGCAACAAGCAGCCTCAGAAACAGATGAGGGAGCAGAGGGTGAGTTCCCAAAGGGAGAACTTTGACCCTACTCTTTACCTCCCTTGTTTCACATCTGTGGTTTGCAAGGTCAGAGACTTACATCCCTGGCCTGGCAAAACCAAAACTGGCCCAGACCAGGCAGATGGCAGGGCTTCCCTGATGGCTCAGGGGGAAAGAATCCACCTGCAATGCAGGATACACAGGAGACATCGGTTTGATTCCTGGGTTGGGAAGATCCCCTGGAGAAAGGCATGGCAACGCGCTCCAGTATTCTTGCCTGGAGAATCCCATGGACAAAGGAGACTGACAGGCTAGAGTTCAAAGGATCACAAACAGCTGGACACGACTGAGTGACCACGCACGCACGCACACACACACAGAGGCAGACAGCATGGTGCTCCTTCTTAAAGACCTCCAGGAGGCAGACTTCTTGGCCTGCCTGCCTCTGGAATCTGATGGGATGCTCTTGTGACTAACTCCAAACCTTTAGCACCAACCACAGTTTATACTCATTCATGTATTCAGTCAGCTGTTGATTCATTTTTCCCATAATAAATTGTCAGGCACCTGTTGTGCCAGGCCCTGTATCAACTACTGGAAATATAAAATTGAGTAAGATGCTTTGCCCTCAAGGAGCCTGGAGTCTAATGCGAAGGAGACCCAGCAATAGGCCATCATTGCGGTACACAATAAGTGCCTTAATAAGGGCCACCTCTGAACACTTTTGAAGCCTTGAGGGGCACCTACCTTGTGTTTGGGAGAGGGGACTCAGGGAAGGCATCTCAGAGGAGGTGACACATGAGCTGAGTTTTAAGGGACGGCTGAGCAAGCAGATCTGAGCAACGGTTATTTTTAGAACTATTTCTCAGCCTTTATCATACAAGAAGCCTAACAAGTTGGTTATTGCCAGGCTGGTTATCTCATGGAGATGATATCAAGCTGACGGCACTGGGGTAATTAGCAAGCAGAAGTTATACCCCAATGCCTATGATTCTAGGGTGATGACAACGTGGGCACCAAGGACTCCTATGGTGAATGAAGCCCTAAGGCCCAGAAGCAGGCGGTCCCATTGGAATGCACCCATAGGTTGCTGCATCCACCATGGTCGACGAAAAGTGCAGGAAGAGAGGCCAGTCCTCACAGAGACTGGGAGTGGTGGGGAAGGGTATGGAACAACTTTCTCTTCATATAGAACCAGCTAGATTGGATGGTGACAAGAACCTTCCAGCCTGGAATATGGAAGGGAAGAACCAGATGACCTCTGGAGGCTCCTCTGATAAGAGTTTCAGAATTTGACTCTATTTCTAACTTATCCCAAGGATCTTGGCTCAGAGTGCTGCCATTCTCTTTGCTTCAAACCAGTTAACCAGGTTTCACACACCAGGAGAGACATGCACGCATCCCACTTCCAGGCTCCCAAGCCACAGGTGTGGGGAGCCCACCGAGGCCTATAGAAGCGGAACACTTTGCAAAAGGTCACTCGAGGAACCAAAAATAGAACATTGTCTGTATCGGCTTGAATTGGTCAGATAAGCCACACCCCTCCACACAATGCAAAGAAAAATAGCTTTTCCTACCGACGTACTTTCTCTCCACTCCACAACCACTGAATCCCAGAAGAAACTAAGATTAAGGGAGCCAGCCTGGGGCCACCAGCTGCGGCAGCCCCTCTTTGTCTGTCCTCAACCCTGGTGGATGCACTCTTTCTGGTACCCTCATTTCCAGCTCCAGCAGACGAGAGTGCCTTTAAGGCAGAGCTCCAGACTCCAAATACCAGTGTGGAGTCGGGTGTCAGGGAAGACAGCTGAGCAAAAGTCTTAAAATGTGCTCTATCTCACTTATCCTCCTCTTTCTCTTTCTGGTGAGTGCCAACCAGGATCTGAATAAGACGGATTCAGGTTAGCCCTTCTGAAGAATTTACTTATTTCTAATGGATCAAAAAAGGAATGTGTAATGTAAGCAGGCAGCAGAATCTCCTTCTTCAGGGAGATTTTCAGAAAGAGGGCTCTCTACCTGGTGAGCCTCAGCAGGATCGCCTGGAGGCAGGGGTGTGGACTGAGTGACTTCTTAGAAGCACAGGGCGCAACACATCCAGAGGTCAGGCTGAGACCCCAAGAGCTCTGGAGTAGGTGGTCACTGGGGAGAGAGGGCACCCCAACCCTCAGAACCCTCCCTTCACCTTGGGGTCTGCCCTGCATCTGCTTACTCCCCCCAGCCCCCCACACACACCCAGGTTAAATACACAGAGTGGGTGTTCTTGTCCCTCTTCCTCCTCTCTTGACCAAAAGCCTGTACACCGGTCACAGAGATGTTCACCATCCTCAGTCCTTGCTTTCTGGAGGCTGTTAAACTGAGATGGACACACAGACGAGCCAAACACTTAAAAATCTCTTTTTCCTCCCTGAACTGGCCACTCTGGCTTTGTTGCAGGAAGGGGGACCCCTTCCAGGGCCTGAAAGGGAGCTCTTGTCTAACACTGAGAAATGAGTTGCCCAAGGAAACACAGCTGACAAAGCAAGGGACTTTGTTGGGTAGGACTTTATTGGGCGGAGAGCAGGAGGGTGAGGGAACCCAGGAGGACCGCTCAGCCATGTGGCTCACAGTTTTATGGCGATGGATTCGTTTCCGGGTTGTTTCTGGCCAATCATTCTGACTCAGGGTCCTTCCTGGTGGTGCACGCATTGCTCAGTCAAGATGGCCGCCAGCAAGGAGGATTCTGGGAGGTGGTAGGACACATTGCATCTCCTTATAACCTTTCCTGAACTCTTCCGGTTGGTGGTGGCTTGTTAGTACTGTGTTCCTTACCAGGACCTCCTATCACAAAATAATTCACACAAATGGTTACTATGGTGCCTGTCCAGAGTGGGTGGTTTCAGTTAGTGTGGACACCACACTCACATGTCCATCGTTTCAAGTAAAACAGAAGTACATGGGCACAAGAGGCTTGGTCAGAATGTCTAGCGGGGGAACCAGCTCTATGACTTACTGGTTACAAGCCCTCTCTGAGCTTCATTTCCTATGAAATTAGTGTAACGACACTTACTTCATAGGACCACCAGAGTGAAAGGAGATAAGGCAAGTGAGTTGGCTTGCCCATTGTAGATATTCGTTGGAGAAATGACTGGAAGGTAAGTGCTCAGCCTAAGCATTTACCCAGGTCCCTGTGGGAACCCTTCAGCTTACTCTGTGTTTGGAAGGAAATGAAGATGGGAGCTAAGGAGCTGCCTAAATAACAGGAGGGACTGAAGGGCCCTAGGTCCTGGAGTACACAGCCTAAGCCTTCCCTGCTGAGCAAATTCGACTCTGGGTTTCTGCGAGGGCCCACCTCCTATGGTCTTCTCCAGACGAAAACATGAAGGAAGGAGGATTTCTGGAATCTAGGACCCAGTGTCAGTTTGAGAACAAACAGGAGGGGCCAGAATTCAGTTCCTGGGATGGAGGCAGAACCATTGCTGCTTCCTCTTTCCTGCAGCCCTTCCCAGCCAGGGCTGTTCTCCCCAGCGCTCCACAGCACCCCCTGAGCCTAGAGGGTCTGAAGTCTGAAGAACTGACCCAAGGTATGCAGGGTGAGAAGGCCTGTCAACTCAAGACAGGGGACAAGCACCTCGGCTGAGCAGGCAGAGGACCTGCCACACAAACTATGTGATATCATGCAATCCTGTTCCAAGCGACAGTTCCCCACCTGGAAAACGGGAATAATAGCTCATACCCTCTTCTCCCTACCATACACAGCTACTGCAAGGATCCAATTATTCTATGCAGAAAAAGCATGTAAACTGCAAGTACTGGGCAAACATGGAAGAGCTACTAAAGACTGGAACAGAGGGCCTGTGAGATGGGACAGATTATAAACTCTTCCTGTCTGGCGTGGAGGCCAGAAACGATCCTTCCAATTGGCTTTTCTTTGATCTTCGTTTGAAACTTGCTGCTGCTGCAGCTGCTGCTAAGTCGCTTCAGTCGTGTCCGACTCTGTGCGACCCCACAGACGGCAGCCCACCAGGCTCCCCTGTCCCTGGGATTCTCCAGGCAAGAACACTGGAGTGGGTTGCCCTTTCCTTCTCCAATGCATGAAGGTGAAGAGAAAGTGAAGTTGCTCAGTCATGTCTGACTCTTTGCGACCCTATGGACTGCAGCCTACCAGGCTCCTCCGCCCATGGGATTTTCCAGGCATGAGTACTGGAGTGGGGTGCCATTGACGCCTTCTCTGTTGTTTGAAACTTAATGAGCACTTAAGGCACTGCTGACCCTCTAATTAGGTTTAAAAATTAAATTTAAAAGTCATCACTTGTTCCCTTCTTTCTACATTTACTTTCTCAGCTCTACTGAACACAGACATTAACCAAAAATTATTTTTAAATGACCCTGATTTGATGTAGACTGAAACAAATGCAAGACAAATATTTTGTTAGAAAAACAAATCACAAACCAAACTTGAGTTTAAAAAAAAAAAAACACCAAAAACTAGTTAATGAGTTCAAAGTGAAATTAAAACCAAACCACTGAAGTTTCCAAAACAACTGAACAAGAGTAAAATTGAAACAGTAAAACATGCTCCCAAGTAAACCAAACCAATTTTACACATCATCAGAAGCGCTGGATCCCGAAAGTGCTGCGGGCCCTCGCCTCTGCTGGTCCAGGCTTTCCCACGGTAGACCCTGCACTCCATTCACAGGATGCCCCGGACACCTCAGGTGTGCTTAGTCACCAGGGAGGCAGAGATGAAGAAGAGAGAATCCCTTCACTCCAGGAGGGGCTCAACACACACGTTTTTCCCATCAAACACTCTCCCACTGCCCATCTCAACTCTTTCCCCACTATACACCCTCTTCTGCCTGCGATCACAGAAGGAGGTGGAGTTCTCGGCACCCCTACTAAGCCTCATTGTTGCCAGAATCAGAGCATTGAAGCAGCAACACAACTAAACACCCAAAATCCAGCGAATAAAAGTTGAGTCCCAAAGGCCTCTGTGGTGCCAGAGACTGGTGATCCTGAGACCAGCTCCTTCCAGTTAGCAGAGAAAGCATCCTTTGATTTAATCCTGCATCACACCCTTTACAGCTGACATGCTTTCTAATGATCTCAGTAAAGGTTGTCCCACCCAGTCCTCTCCACAAAAATCCCAGGAAGTGGAAAAAATGAAATTGTTGCTTGTCTAGGGTAGATGACCACCCACACTCAGCAAGGGGTGAGCTGGAAGCCTGACCTCCTGTGGAGGGCCCAGCAAGTTTCCTGCAGTGGAAAAATAGCCCCAGCTTGTTGCTGCTATTGCTGCTGAGACAGCTGCTGTGATTTGCGTCTCTCTCATATTACCACCCTCCCAGCTGAAATCACTATTGCCTTCCTGGATAGAGTGCTCCCTTTCTGGTTCCTGGAACAAAGCTCACCACAGAGTCGAGAGTTCCTTGTTCGAGCAGATGAGCTTGTCTTGGCTATCCGTGTTCTTATCTACCTGTGGTCTTCTTTCATTACCTGTCATCTTGACCCAGGCTCATTCTGTAGGCTTCTGTTTTGATATCTCTGCCTAGCACACTGACTCCCAGTTGCTAGCAGGCATTCTTGTCCCCCAGTTTGGGGGACCAACCTGCAACCAAACTGCTTTCCTAAGCTCTGTCTTCCAGTTTCCTTTCCATCAGCAGCCTTGTCTTGGGTTATGTATAAGGACACACGAAGGGCATGGGGGCAGATGTTGCTTGGATAAGTGTCTCTGTCTATCCTACCTTCAGCCACCACCAGAATTGCTCTGCAGGGGAATGAGAAGAGAGACCTTGGATAGAATTTTGAAGTCCAGCAGGAGTCCCACCAACTCTAAAAAGCCTTCCGCAAGGCTCCAGCCCATCAGCAGCTTTCCTTTCACTAGAACTTCACTGGATTTTTCATCTGGATCCAAGCTTTGGACTTAATCACACACTTTGTTTTGTGATCTGTTTTATGGGTCTCTACAACTAGATCAGAGGCTTCCAGAGGACAGGACTACGTTATATATAACTACACTACATAAAATTGCCCAGCGTTGCACTGGGTGTGGGTTATCCCTGCCTGCCACCTAGGTTTCCAAGCTATCTACAAGTTGCTGCCACAGCCAGCTTGCTAAACATAGACTTGAAGAGGCCACTCAGGGCTCTGGAGAGTCCATACCAAGCCTGCCTCCCAGTCTCCACTCTCTGCTCTTCCTACCTCTGGACTTTTGCTCTCCGCTCCAGCCAGCCCCGCGCCCCTCCCCACTCCCCCAGTCTAAAACAGGCTAAAGCGTACTCTTCAAGATTTTTCAGGAACCTCCAAATAGCATCTATTTTCTAGTGCCTTCTAATGTTTTTGTCAAAAGTTATCACTCCCTGGAATTTCCAGAGAAGTATTTTCATACTTCAAATTTCACCATATACTATCCAGCGCATAGTAAGCCCTAAATAAACATTTAAAAGAAGAATAACTTCTTAAAAAGAATAACTGTAACACCTTCTATTGTGGTTTTTATGCTGTGAACATCTTTATTCCTCCACTAAATGATAAGCTTTATTATCTCTGTATGCCTCGTCTAGGCCCAGTGGATGTTAGAACGGTAGCCATTCAATAAATGTATACTGAATTGAATAGTAGGTATTCAGTAATGAATAAAATGAATGAATAAAATTCACTGAAATGAGTGTATCTTCACTGGAAAAGACCCTGCTGCTGGGAGGGATTAGGGGCAGGAGGAGAAGGGGGCAACAGAGGAGGAGATGGCTGGATGGCATCACCGACTCGATGGACATGAGTCTGGGTAAACTCCGGGAGTTGGTGATGGACAGAGAGGCCTGGCGTGCTGGGATTCATGGGGTCGCAAAGAGCTGGACACGACTGAGCGACTGAACTGAACTGAGCTGAAATGGTATGTATCGACTTACAAGGTTTCTATATTACTGTATTACTTAGTACAAGTGATCAAAAAACCCAATTTAGTCTAGATTATGCATTGATAATGAGTCGTGTAACTAACTCATTTGTGGGAAAAGCAAGGGTATAGCAGGATATGAGGTCGAGTTGATTCAAATGCTGCCAGAACTCGCTCCTCAGCTTTCTGCTCTGCCTCTCTCTGCGCGTAAGCTTTACTCTTTACGATGGCAGGCTTCTTTCATGTGGCAGGGAACGTAGTACCTCATACTTCCAGAGCTTCATTCCTCTGAGTGTCCTTGCTGGAGGGAATCAAGCCTCATTTTCACTTTGGCCTTTTAGTCAAAAATCTCAGAAAGGAATGTAATTGGCGCACTTTGGGTCAGGTAGGGATGGGCTTCTAATAAAAGGAGTTCCCATATCAGCAGTGAGGAGAAAGACTGTCCTAAAGAAGAACTGGGCCTGGGTGTCAGCGGGGAGGTCTGGTGTTCTAGACAGATGAAGCGGTAGACACGCACAGTGAGGCAGGGTAGAGTCTGCATTCAGGAAAGCTGCGGAGAACTGGCACAGGTGATTTGGGGAACTCAAGGCGGGGGGCTCAAGAGGCCAGAGGAATATGCTTTGTTAAACACCTAAGGGAGAGACAAGGCTGACTGCATTTTCTTCAAGTAAGAGCCAGCGTGGGGACAGGCTCGACAGTGACGGAAGCCCACTGGCCTGGTCGGCTCTGGAGAGGCCGTGACACGTGGCTGAGGAGAGCCAGGCTGCAGCTCAAGGATCGGAGAACACGTGAAGGCAGGGGCATGGCAGGGAGAAGGAAAAGGGTGTAGTCAGAAGCTAGTCAACCAGCCATCCACAACAGCCCGACCAGGAACTTCCAGTGCGAGAGACGACACCCTCCCCTCTCCATGGTGGGAGAAGGGGCACGCCTCTGCTCTCCCACGCTGGGCAGTTATTCTTATGGTAGATTTATTTTTATCCCTTCTAGACCTCAAGCCCCCTGCTAGAAGAAAGAAGGCACGGAGGCTTCTGGGCATCCAGCAAACACTGGCTTCAGGACTGGTTCAGTTACAGAGACAAAGCTGCAGCCACTCCACACTCCCTCCTGGTTTCAAGGGGCTGGAGCTGCGCTGTGCTGAGGGGGCTCTCCCCTCATCCCACAAGCCCCACGAGTGACGGGGACACGGGGAAGATCCTACCTGACACGACCTAGGGATCCCAGCCAGCCACTGGGGCCTCCCAATGCACCACCCCTGCACAGCCTGCCTCCTTTGAACCAGGGAGTCTGAGGAGACTCTCTAGCCTTTCCATACTAACCAGGCATCATTTCCCAGCCCCTACATGCCAGGCCGCCAAAGGAGATCCTTCCTCAAATGGGACCACACGTCTTGTCTAAATTGTTACTCCTCCAAGGCAAACTCAAAGAACAGTCAGGCAAGGCCTCCACACAGCCACTGCAGACAAGCTTAAAATACACTTTAATCCATATAAAGCACCATTTCAGAGACTGGCTTTTTCATGAATGATGAAGATGCAGCTGACACTCACTGGGGACTAAAATGTCAAGTTGCTGCAACCAGGCAGGGAGCCTGACGGCCGTTAAATATGAAGTTCAGTTTCACTGACTCCGTTCCTTTCATTTCCCTGTCTTCCTCAACAATTGATCTGGGCTCCTGAAGCTGACATTTTGGTGGGACCTTAGAAACTCTAACATCTCTATCCCTGCCACCAGTTCTTCCACCGAAACACTCTGGAGATTGGAGTGGGATGGACCAGAGGAGCTGGAAGAGGGGTGGGCGCTGAAGGAGCGCACACCTCACCTTCGGGTTCCTCTAATGCCAAGGGGGGAGACTTTAACTCCCGAGGAAGAAAGGGCTTCTTGAAAAACAATCCACGATGGCTTCCAGAGAGTGCGAGCCTAAACGCCCCTCCACACCCCTGGAATCCTGCACCTACTGGACCGGGAAAGACAGGCACGAGGGTGGGCATGGGCCTTGCTTTGGATTCAGTTCCCAGGACAGACAGGGGCAGGCGATCTAGCACCGCACTAGGGAACTCTGAGCTCTGCGCCCAGCCAACCACTCGACACAGTTTCTTTACTTTTGTCTGTTTAACTTTCCCTGGCTCAGAAATAGGACATAATGAGTTATTGAGAACTATTAGAATAGAAAAAAAGAGGAAAGAAAGGACCCAAATGGTAGGGCACTGGCAAGGGTGCAAATAGGCAGAGGAAAACCAGACCACAAGGCTGTAACTCATAACTCTGCTTCTCCACGTGCACGTGGCTTTTCATGCTTGGGCCTGCAGGGTGGATGGCAAAGGAAGACAGGGGTGTGTGTGTGAGGAGCTGGGTTAAGATGGGAAGATCAAAGAGGCCTCTTCCCAAACCCTGAAGCTGTGGCCAGTCACCTTCTCTACATCATAGTTTACGGCTTTAACCTGTGAGTTGTGTTTTGATGAGCCTCCCATTAGCATATGAGTGTGTGTGTCTGCCTGTGTCTACACGCCTGCTGAGGGAGGTATGGGAATATGTCAGTCCATGCAGATGTGCACCCGTTGATGGTGCATGTTTACACCTGAAAGCCAGAAGGTTTCAGGCAACATCTGGGGGAGGCACTGTTACACAGTGCTAGTGAGTGTGTGGCTGCTGGGTGTGGTTAACAGCTTATAGTCTGTGTGTAAGTGTGCATGAATATCTGTGTGCAAGTTAAAACGGAAATATGTGCTGGAACATGATCCAAGTGCAGGGAAGCGCATGGGCTTTGGACTCAGTCTGACTCAGCCTCACATCCTCGCTCTGTTATTAACCAGATGTGCAACCTTGGACGAGTCACTGATCCTCAATTTCCTCAACTTAAACGAAGATAATAAGTACCTCTCAAGTTTGCCATGAGATTACCTCACACCGGTTAGAATGGCCATCATTGAAAAATCTAGAAACAATAAATTCTGGAGAGGGTGTGGAGAAAAGAGAACCCTCTTGCATTATTGGGCGCTTGCCTAGGAATCCCATGGACAGAGGAGCCTGGTGGGCTACAGTCCATGGGGTCACAAAGAGTCGGACACAACTGAAGTGACTTAACTAGCTTGCACTACTGGTGAGAATGTAAACTGATACCGCCATTATGGAGAACAGTGTGGAGATTCCTTACAAAATCTAGGAATAAAACCACCATATGACCCAACAATCCCACTACTGGGCATATACCCTGAGAAAACCGTAATTCAAAAAGGCACATGTAGCCCAATGTTCACCGCAGCGCTATTTCAATGGCTAGGATATGGAAACAACCTAGATGTCCATCGACACATGAATGGATCAAGAGTCTGTGGTGCACACACACAATGGAATTTTACTCAGCCATAAAAAGGAATGCATTTGAGTCAGTTCTAATGAGGTGGGTGAACCTGGCGCCTATTCTAGAGTGAAAGAAGTCAGAAAGAGAAAAAACGAGCACCATCTACTGACATACATATGGAATACAGAAAGATGGGACTGACGAGCTGATTTGCAGGGCAGCAGTGGAGACACAGGCACAGGGAACAGGCCTGTGGGCAGGAGGGGTGGAGGAAGGAGAGGGCTGGACGATGGAGAGAGGTGCACGGAGACACACACACCACTGGAAAAGAGCCAGTGCAAACTTGTTGTGTGATTCAGGGAGCTCACATCGGTGCTCTGTGACAACCTGGGGGGGGGAGGGGGGAAGGGGTGGGAGGGTAGGGTGGGAAGTGGGAGGAGTGTTCAAGAGGAGGGGACCTATGTACACTGATGGCTGATTCATGCTGATGTATGGCAGAAACCAATACAATATTGGAAAGCAACTATTCTTCAATTAAAAATAAAGAAATTGTTAAAAAAGATTGTCATGAATGTTATACTCCGAGCCTGTATCTCCAAACCGACCAAGAGAACAAGTCCACCACAGTAATGCAAAGGCAAGAAGGGAGTTTATTTCTAGCGCACTAGGGCCCAAGTCTCATCCAGCACAGTGGAATCCGACAAGAGCCCCGAACAAAGGATTATGGTGGCTTATATACAGGCAGCGCTTTGTCTCAGTTACAGTGGTATCTGGCGTTACATGATTGGCTAGGTAGGAAGAGCTCACGTCCTGCCTTCTTTAGGTCGGTGCGTATATGAATTTCTCCTAATTTGGTCAAGGAATGTTCTGTTAAGGAAACATGACTCAGGTCCTAGGCTTAGTATACCTCACTGAGCTATGCACCGATACTCCGAGCCCTAACATTCCCCCCTGTCCTTAGATCATATAGAGGAATCTTCCCCTTGGTCCTGAGACACAGTTTTGATATTGTTGCCAAAGCACAAATAGCTGTACTGTGTTTATACATTTTTTTACAAAGGCTATAAGTCTATTGATAATACAGGGACCGAAAGTAAGCATCAGTAGAAGCACTAGCAGGGGTCCCAGCAACGTGGAGATTAGAGTGGTCAACCAAGGGGACTGCTGAAACCAGGACTCGAACCATCCTTGTTGAGCCTTGCATTCTCGTTTACATTGGGCTAGTCCCTCTCTCACCTTGGCCATAGACTCTCTGACTATTCCTGTGTGATCGGCATAAAAACAACATTCTTTTCCTACGGCTGCACAGAGTCCCCCCTTGTTGCAGAAAAAGCAGATCTAATCCTCTTCTGTTTTGCAGAACTACTTCAGATAGGGAAGTCAAAGACGATTCTAAATGACTGATGGATTTCTCTACACGGGTGATGTCCTCATCTATGGCTGCTCTCAGGGAGTTAAATCCTTGGCTTTGCAGGGACAGGGCTGTTATTCCTGTTCCAGCCCCAGCTATTCCAAGGCCGAACATAGTTGCTATAGTTATGGCAATAATAGGCTCTCTCTTAACTCTGTCAGTCCTTTCTTGAGAACTTAAGGTCAACCTCTGGGCCCAGCAATCATATATAGTTTCTTCTGGTCGGTACAGTATTTTTGGCACAACTGTTAACATAACACAGAATTCTTTTTTGGGGTCAAAGATTGAGCTGTGTATGCATGGAGTCAGCCCCGTGTGTGAACAGACCCACCATCCTCCCATCTGTGGTATTAGCCACCTGGCTATGGGCAAGTCCATAAGCTCAACGACATGCGCACACAGTGGAGATTTTTCTGATGATACCTTGCCCATACATAATCCTTTTCCCCATACCTCTCTCATTGTGAGGCCTACTTTCCGTTCTCCCCATCAACATTGGGGAGGATCAGTGCCATTGGCCAAGTCGTAAGAGGCATTGAGGCCTATTGCCTCGTAGTAAGGAGGAATTAAGTTGTAACACAACCAACAAGATTTAGTTGCCTCAGGATGGGTCTGATTTAAGGTGGTATAAGCTGCTTTTACCAATTTCCATAGTGGATCCGTATGTCCGAGTTTAACAAGGGGGCCTGCCTCTGGGTCCCTTGTTGGTCTCTGTGATATAGGTAGGGAGGTTGTCGGGTAAGGAGTTACATCAATTTTTTCCATTGGGTTGGAACCTATACTGTGTATCTGCGTTGGCTCTAGAATCTGGCTTATAATTACAATTCCCCCGTCAATGTATGTGCCTCCCACTTCCCTTGTTTGTATTCCCCAGGATAGGCCAGAAATCCAAGCCCCCCCTTTTTTTTCTTTTTCCTGATTGAACCTTACCCTAACCTGTGCATAGTTACAACTCTCTTCACATTTAAAAGTTGGGTCCCCAAGGCTCTAGGGGTGGGTTTTGCAAACGAGAAGTTAAGCAGGTCCCAATTTCCCACCTCCCAGTGCCGAGGCCCATCATTAGAAGTAACACAATCCCATGATTTACAAAAATAATCTTGTGCCCCCGCACAAGTCTTCCAGTTGGTCCTCTGGTGGCCCGGGCATGCCCAGAACCCCTGCATCTGGAGGTAACCCCTAGCCCAAGGCACATTTACCACCGGCTTAAGGTCAAAGTATAAATCTGGCCACCACGTGTTTGGCGGATGCATGGCGGTGGTTGAGTTGAGCGTCTCACGTGTTAGTCCATTTTGCAGTTTCCAGGTGATTCTGACGGGTTGATGCGGGTTTACACTGGCAGCTTCGGAGCAGAATAACATGGTTATCCACAAGGTGGTCCAGATGATTTGTCTTGGTCCTGTCGACGACGGAGCTTCAGCCTCAGGGGGTTGGACAGGTGTAGAGATGCTCCCCATTCTTTTTTGGCGTTCTCTTGCTCTGCTGAGGTGGCTCGGCGTACGTGGTTGCAGTGCCCCCACGGCCCGATACCGTCGACCTTTAGGGCAGTTGGGGTGGTAAGAAGAACAACATAAGGACCCTTCCATCTGGGTTCTAGTGCCTTGGTTTGGTGCCTTCTGACCCATACCCAATCTCCTGGGTCAATGTCATGTGAGGGGACAGTTCCCTTATTCTGACCCACATGTATTTCCCGGAGCAGTTTCCAAACACGGAATGCACCTTACTTAAGGCCATCAAGGCCTCTTGGAATTGTCCCAGTGTGGGAGGTGGTAGTTTCTTCCCTTCAAAGATTGGACATATAGGGGGAGGTCTCCCATACAGAATTTCGAATGGGGTCAGATTGAGATGATAAGGAGTATTACATGCACGGAAGAGGGCGAAGGGAAGGAGGGTCACCCAGTCCCCACCAGTCTCTATAGCCAATTTAGTTAAAGTTTCCTTTAGGGTCCGATTCATTTTTTCAACTTGCCCTGAGCTCTGTGGACTGTATTCACAATGTAATTTTCATTTGGTCCCCAGGGCTAGGGCAAGGCTCTGAACTATTTGACTCACGAAAGCAGGTCCGTTATCAGAGCCAATGGTCACCGGCAAGCCAAACCTGGGAACTATTTTTTCTAAAATCTTTTTTGCCACTATCATCACGGTTTCTCCCTTTGTAGGAAAAGCCTCTACCCACCCTGAGAAGGTATCTACCAAGACTAACAAGTACCGGTAACCATACTTGCCTGGCCTTACCTTGGTGAAATCTATTTCCCAGTGTTGCCCTGGTCCTTCTCCCCATACCTCAGTCCTGCATGTTGTCCTTTTCCTGGTCTCATCTGTTGACATGCCTTACAAGCATGTACTATGTTCTTTACAGTTGTTTGGTGCCGGGGGACCAAACAATCGCAGGCGCACAGTTTGAAAGAGCATCAGGGTCTTTTTCTCTCCCAGATGAGTAGACAAGTGTAGATGTTTACATAGTTGCCGTCCCAACTGAGCAGGGAGTTATCAAGTAGCCGTCTGAGTCTCGGTACCACCCATCTTCACCTTTTTGAAGGTTGGTGTGTTTTTGGATCCAAGCAAGATCTGAGGATGAATACTCAGGGGTCGGGGGCAGAGTTCCCATACCTGGAGGTGGAAGTCCGATCGCCAACACAGGGGTGATGAAATCTTCATCAGCTACTTTTCGAGCTGCCAGGTCTGCGGCACGATTCCCTCGTGCTGTGGGGCTGTCACCCTTCTGGTGTCCAGGTACGTGTACTATTGACACAGCCCGAGGCATCTGTACAGCTTTCAAAAGTCTACGGATTTCAGGCAAATTTTTAATTTCTTTTCCTTCAGCTGTCACAAACCCCCGTTCCCGATATATCGGGCCCTGGATGTGTACCGTGCCAAAGGCATAGCGACTGTCAGTGAAAATGGTTATTCTCTTTCCTTCAGCTCTCTCTAGTGCTTGAATTAAGGCAATTAATTCTGCCTTTTGTGCGGAGGTATCTGGGGGAAGGGCCTCAGCCCATATGGTCTGTCCAGCGTCATCTACTACTGTGGCTCCCGCCCGTCTCTGTCCATCTTTTACATAACTGCTGCCATCTGTAAACCATATTAGCTCACTGTTATCCAGTGGCGTATCTGTTAAGTCTTTTCGTATTGCCGTTACCCCGGCCAGTATCTCATCACAGTCATGGAGGGGGCTATCTCCCTCCGGATTGGGCAAAAGAGTAGCCGGATTTAGAGCACAGGGCGTTTGGAAATGTATCCATGGGGTGTCAAGCAGCAAGGCCTGATAGTGCGTCAAGCGGGCATAAGAAATCCATTTACCTGGGGGTTGCTTTAAAACTCTCTCTATGGCATGAGGAGTGTAGACCAAGAGTCTCTGTCCATAAGTCAGTTTATCAGCATTGTGGACTAAGAGAGCGGTGGCCGCGATGATACGGAGACAAGGTGGCCATCCGGCTGCCACTGGGTCCAGCCTCTTGGAAAGGTAAGCTACAGGTCGCTTCCATGGTCCCCATTTCTGTGTTAGTACCCCTTTTCCTATCCCCCGCTTTTCATCTACAAATAATTCAAAAGGCTTAGATGGGTCAGGGAGGGCAAGGGCAGGAGCTTCCAGCAAGGCTTGCCTGAGCTCTTGGAAGGCCTTCTTCATTGGCTCAGTCCATTTCCAGTCCTTGTTTTCTTTGCTCCCTTCATATAGGGGCCTAGCCTTTTCTGCAAACCCCAAGACCCATAACCGGCAATATCCCACAGTTCCCAGAAATTTTCTCACTTGCCTAGGGTTAGCCAGCTCAGGGATCTGGAGGATGGTTTTTTTCATGGCCTGTGTTAGCCACCTCTGGCCCTGTTTTATCTTATAACCAAGGTATGTGACCTCTTGTTTGGCGATCTGGGTCTTTTCGGCACTGGCCCTGTAACCCAAAGTCCCCAAAGTTTGGAGGAGGTCACGTGTTGCCTCTTGGCAATCTTTTTCTGTAACGGCTGCCAGCATGAGGTCATCAACATACTGTCATAAAACAATGGTAGGGTGTTTAACCCGATACTCACGGAGGTCTTCGTCCAGGGAGGGCCTCATTAAATAACGTGGGCGAGTTTTTGAAACCCTGTGGTAAGCGAGTCCATGTCAGCTGCACAGGGGTCTGATCACCGTCTTCCTGCCATTCGAAGGCAAAGATCTCTTGGCTTGCGGGGGCAAGAGGTAAACTGAAAAAGGCATCTTTTAAATCTAAAACAGTATACCAAATGTAGTTTGGAGGCAAGTTGCTTAGCAGTGTATAAGGGTTAGGAACCGTAGGATGAATATCACTCACCCGTCTGTTGACTTCTCGTAGATCTTGAGCCGGCCTAAAATCAGTCCCCCCAGGCTTTTTCACAGGCAACAGAGGAGTGTTCCATGGGGACCGGCACCTTTTCAGGACCCCAGCGTCTATGAGGTGTTGTATATGAGGAGTAATTCCTTGTCGAGCCTCCTGACTCATGGGATACTGCCATACTCTCACCGGGAAAGCACTGGCCTTTAGTTCCACAATGATAGGAGGCCTCTGGCCAGTCCTATTCCTGCTGTTTCAGCCCAGGCCTGAGGGTATCTTTGAACCCATGGTTGTACTTCGGGGCTTATTGTCGCTGGGGCCTCTGGCAAATATAGTCTGTATTTATCTTTCAATGCCAGAGACAGGACCTGAAGAGGATGTCCGGTCCCATCTAAGACTGACACTTGTCCATGGTCAAAATGAATTTGGGCATTCACTTTAGACAGTAAATCTCTTCCCAGCAAGGGTGCTGGACACTTGGGTATCACCAAAAAAGAGTGGGTTACCTGGTGGGCTCCCAAGTTCACATGCCATTTTGTAGTCCATCCATATCGTTTAGCCCCGGTTGCTCCCTGTACCCAGCTACTTTTTTTAGACATAGGTCCATCTTTTTGGTTTAAGACTGAGTATTGGGCTCCCGTGTCTACCATGAAGCCAACCGGTTTCCCCTCCACGTTTATGGTTACCCAGGACTTGGGGAGGGGCATCGAGCCCTGACCCCTCCAGTCGCTATCCTCTCCCGTGTAGAGGATTTGACTTTCGGGAGAAGGGGTCTCGTTCTTGGGTGTTCTGGGTCTCTCTTTTTGGTCTTTTTTATCTTTCCAATGTCCAAACTCTTTACAAAACGCACATCGGTTTTTCTCAAGCTTACGCCTTGTTTCTTCTTCAGTTTTCAAGTCCAATTTTTTTCCTCTTTGGAAACTGTTTTTGTTTTCAACCCCAGCAAAAAATATCTGGGCCAGCTCTTTTTGATTTTTATAGTTTTTTTCAGCTCTAAATTATCTTTCTTCTCGTCTAATGTGGTCCTCTCTCTCTTCTGGGGTCTCTCTATGATTAAAAACCCTCTCGGCTGCCCTCACTAGATCTTGCAAGGATTGTTCACTTAACCTCTCTATCATTTGCAACTTTCTTCTAATATCGGGGGCTGCTTGATTTACAAATGCTAACATAACTGCCGCTCGTGACTCATCTGCCTGTGGGTCAATAGGGGTATACTGTCTAAAAGCTTCCATTATCCTTTCAAGGAAGGCTTCTGGGCTCTCATTTGGCTCCTGCCTCACTGAATTTATTTTGGCCAAATTAGCTGGCTTCCTGGTGGCCGCTCTAAGGCCGGCCATAAGAGTCTGGCGGTACACTCGGAGACGCTCCCTACCTTCAGCGCGTTCGAAGTCCCAGGTGGGTCGCACCAAGGGGAATCCCTCCTCAATAAGGTTAGGCTGTATTGTGGGCCTCCCATCCACCCCTGGCACATTCTTCCGAGCTTCTGACAGGATCCGCTCGCGCTCCTCTGTAGTAAAAAGCACCTGTAACAGTTGCTGACAATCATCCCAAGTGGGATTGTGAGTGAAAAGGATAGACTCTAAAAGATCAATAAGACCCTGCGGTTTTTCAGAAAATGAGGGAGTCTGGGTTTTCCAACTGTACAGATCACTAGTGGAGAAGGGCCAATACTGATATGTCTGCTCCCCACCCTCTCTAGCTGGCCCCGCCCGGACCGGAAACGCGTGAATGGTGGAGGAGGGGACTTCTGGGTCTTCTTCTTCTGCTACGCTGGCCATTCCCCTTGTTCTTCCCCGAGTTCCCTGGGCGGGGCCCCCTTCTCTGGGAGCAGCTGAAGGTTCGGTTCCCCTCTGGGCTTCTCCCGATGAAACCTGTGGAACCTGTGGAAGCAAGGGCGGATGTGGATCCGCATATGGGGGTGGGGACAATTTGGTCTCCAGGTCTATCAGATTAGGATACAGAGAAGATTCCTGGAAGACTGGCTTCGGTCAATTTTTGTCCTTTTTTCCTTCCTTCTCTTCGGAAGCCTTCATGACTAGCACCTGTGGGCTTGGCGAGGTTAGAATCGGGGAAGAGGGACGGGGAGGTTTAGGGGGCCTAGGAGGAGTGAGAACAAAAGGTTTAAGCCTTTCCGGCGGGTTTTTCACTAGATCTTGCCAGGCCAGAATATAAGGAGTCTGATCTGGGTGCCCAGCAGGACCAGGAGTGAGCACCCTCTCTTTAACTGCCTGGATAATTTGGGGATTGAAGGTTCCCTCTCGTGGCCATACGACATCAAAGGTGGGCCACTCGGCAGAACAGAAAGTCACCAGTCGGCTCCTTTTCACCAGTAATGACAGGTTCTGAGCCCTAGACTTGAAATCAGAGAAGTGGTCAGTCATCAAAGACAGCGGAGTAGAAGTAGTCTGCCTCATGGGTACAAAGAACACAAATAACAATGAGACTCACGACGACAGTGCCGGCACACAGAGACACAGGAACGGCACAACAAACAGGTACCCAATCCCAGCATGCTTTGGTCCTCTTTATACAGCTAGAAACCCCTTCTCTACTTGCGTCTTACCGTCAGGACGTCCTCAGTGCCAGCTGCCCTCTGCACCTATACCCAGATGCCTCCCCAGTACGATACTGGGCCCCGGACTTAGTCTGGGCCTTTACAGCGTTAACACCGGTGCTCAGAGCTCATACCTCCTAACGAGGTTACCCCCTTCTACCAGGAGAGTTGTTCTCCCCAGTTGGATGGAGATCCCGGACGAGCCCCCAGATGTTATACTCCGAGCCCGTATCTCCAAACCGACCAAGAGAACAAGTCCACCACAGTAATGCAAAGGCAAGAAGGGAGTTTATTTCTAGCGCACTAGGGCCCAAGTCTCATCCAGCACAGTGGAATCCAACAAGAGCCCCGAACAAAGGATTATGGTGGCTTATATACAGGCAGCTTTTTGTCTCAGATACAGGGGTATCTGGCGTTACATGATTGGCTAGGTAGGATGAGCTCACGTCCAGCCTTCTTTAGGTTGGTGCGTATAGGAATTTCTCCAAATTTCATCAAGGAATGTTCTGTTAAGGAAACATGACTCAGGTCCTAGGCTTCGTATACCTCACTGAGCTATGCACCGATACTCTGAGCCCTAACAATGAACATTAGAAATTATGTGTACAAAGCTTTTGGCACCATAGCCCATATATAGTAAGATTCAATATAGGCAGCTAGTATCACGCACTGGGGATGTTCCTGAGGCGGTTACTGAGGTGGTTAACCAGGCAGCGGGTCTGTGAGATCTGGGTGAGGATTGTGCACTAAGCTGTGTGTACAAGCAAAGCTGTGTCCAGGTGTATTGGACCAAAGCAATTCCTTCTCCTCCAGCAGGCTCCCTACACAGGGGGAGGGTGCAGGGGCTGGGCCAAGTTCGCAGACACCTAGACATCTGGGTTAGCTGAAGAACTGATGCTTTTGAACTGTGGAGTTGGAGAAGACTCTTGAGAGTCCCTTGGACTGCAAGGAGATCCAACCAGTCCATTCTAAAGGAGATCAGTCCTGGGTGCTCTTTGAAAGGACTCATGCTAAAGCTGAAACTCCAGTACTTTGGCCACCTCATGCGAAGAGTTGCTCATTGGAAAAGACTGATTCTGGGAGGGATTGGGGGCAGGAGGAGAAGGGGACAACAGAGGATGAGATGGCTGGATGGCATCACTGACTCGATGGACATGAGTTTGGGTGAACTCGGGGAGTTGGTGATGGACAGAGACGACTGGCATGCTGCGATTCATGGGGTCGCAAAGAGTTGGACACGACTAAGCTACTGAACTGAACTGAACTGAGACATCTGGGTCCCGGGTCTAAGGCAGTAAGAGGTTGAGAGGAGCTGCAGGAAGCCAGCGACCTGCAGAAGCTTCCTTTTTCCCCTCCACCCAGCAACCATTGAACACCACCACCCACACCCACTCTTCGCTCCACCCCCAGCCTGCGTTGCTTTCGATGAGGGAGAGCAGGGCGGAGAGGAAACCCCACCGGAAAGAGGATTCCCCCGCTCCTTTCCCCACACCACCTTAAGACAAACCAGGAACCCGCTGCAGCTTGCAACAGGACCACCTTAACACGGAGGAATGGCCTGGCTCCCCGCCAAGCCCCACCCTGCCCGGCCTCGCTCCGCCCCTTCTCCCGCTGGGGCGGGGCTGGTGAGCCAGAGTGTGGCCCCAATTGGCTGGAGCTGTTGCCATGACAAGCGTTTTCTTAAGAAAGCTCTGCCGTTGAAACCGTTTAAATCCCGGCGTTGAAAGGAGGAACAAAGTTCTCCTCCCTCCGAGAAAAGTAAGACCAGGGACACCCGCCCAGCTCCCCGGCGCCCCTTTCCTTCCAGGAGCCTGAGAGGTTCTTCCCTTGGGAGGGCCGGTGGAGACCCAGCCCACTCCCTGGTTTCCGTGGGAAGGCAGAAGAGACCAGCTAACAACTCCGGCGTGGTTGCCACACTGTGGGGACCGGTGAGTAGACACCCCCCACCCTACCCCTGTCCATGGAAGGCTGGAGGGGGAGTCCCGCGTGCAGAAGGGCCCTGACCCGGGTCAACCCCGGCGGGCTCGCGGAGGCGTCTCCCGGACGCGCGGGGCGCGCCCGCCGCTTTGAGCCGCGGGCGGGGGCCGAGGGGCTCCCCGCTCCCCACGCCCACCCCGCGGGCCCGGGGCGTGTCCGCGCTGCGCCCCCTCCGTCGCGGCCACGCCCGGCCGCCGCCCCGCCCCGGGCCTGCGGGGGCTGAGCACACCGGGCACCCCGGGCTCTGGGCCGAGCGCGGTTCCCTGCCCCCGGGGTGCCGGGAGCCTTCTCCCGGTTACCCTCTCCGCGGCCCTGGCTGGGTTCAGAACCCAGCAGGACGAGCACAGTTCGCTTCCGCACACTGGCTTCTCAGCACCGAGGGCGCAGTCAGTGTCTGCGGGCGGGAGAAGGTGGCGTCTGGGGGCCTGGGAGCCGGGCTGACTCCTGGCTTCCCTGCGGTCTCCGGCGGGAGACCTCCTCTCGGGACGGGAACGCCCCCTCCCCGGTGATGGTGGGAGGGAGTGCTGAGTCAGGTTTGTCAGGGGTCGATGGCCTTGGGTGTCCAAGAAAGTCAGAACCGGAGGGCCCAGGGGGGGCAGAAGTAGCAGGTGCTGCGGGCGGGGACCCTGAGCAGGCGCGGAGGACCGGGACTCTGCCTCTCTCGCCGCGGCCCCTTGAGAAGAAGACGGGTCCTGGGCCACTCAACCCAGCCCTGACCCGCTGCCACCTGCCAGCGTTTCATATATTACAGAGGAAACTGTCTCTTATTCGAGAATAATTCGGCATCTCTCAGCAACACCCGTGGGCCCTTTTCGTTTTTTCTCTCTCTCCCTGGCCTTTGACCCAGAAGGCCTGCCTGCTGAGGGGATTCCAGACCCACCAGGCCTTGGAGGGAGAAAGAGAGGGTGTTCCTTCTTGGTCCCAGCACCTTAAGAGTCCTGTCTGGCTTAGGTCGGCCCCAGTGTTGGGTTCAGCTTGTTAGAGGAATGCCCCTCCTAGGCCTTGACTTGTCTCTCTTGAGACAGCTCCTGGAGCCTTTTTTCCTTTCATAACCCACATCATAGTGGATTTTAGAAGTAAAGACATCACGTTGGAAAACCAGGACTCAACAAAAGTAATTCTTAAATTTCAGATCTCTTTAACTCTTCTTTTTAAAGCAAAATGGATTTCTATGTCTGTCTTTATCCCTCCTCCTCAGCAATTCGCAGCCCCATATGCCATAAAGTTACCCCTGAGAGATTTTTAAGAGGAGTCAGAGAATGCCATAACGCACCACGGCCTGGGAACAGAGGTGCACCCGGTGCGCGAAAAGGCTCCTGCCCCGCTGACTCAGCCTGCGCCCTGCGCCTTCCTCCTCTCGGGCCCCTCTCTGCCCATCTCCTTCTCGAACTCCACACGCTGGCCCCCACCCCACCCTGCCCAACCTCCCCGTGGCTCACCCGCAAAGACAAGGAAAAAGATGACGGTGAGCTGATAGACGGCGTGACCCAGGATGTTCTTCATCATGGTGCGCGAGATCAGAGGCTTATTGCGCCCGTAGGGCCGGCGCTTCAGCAGAGAGTCTGTAGGAGGCTCTGTGGCCAGGGCCAGCGAGGCAAAGGTGTCCATGATGAGATTCACCCACAACATCTGCACGGCCTTCAGTGGGGAGTCCTGGCAGGAAGAGCCACCACTCCTTTCAGCTCTCCTTGCAGACGACCCCTCACCTCACTGGTCAGCCTCACCTTTGCCCCTGAAAGGGCCTACCTCCTGCTATCCAGCTGAGTCACAATGGAAACTTATTTAACCTCTTTGTAAACGGGGATAATGCCTATTCTACAAGGCTGTTTATGAAGATCAGAGAACCCCAAATTAGTGCTTAGCATGCTGGCTAACAGGTAAGTGCTGCATCAATGGTGGATACATGATCATGCTCCCACAGGAGCAGATGGACTCGGGAGAGCGAACTCCTGCCCCAACACCCCTGCACAAACGCTGGGCCTTGCTCCTCAGCGACGCACTGTAACGTCACACCCCTTGTTTCTTGGCCCCAGCCCCACCCCTCCCATCTCAGCTCCTCCCACCTGGGTGATGCAGGCTCCAGTGAAGGCCACGATCACGGCCACCACGTTGACGGTGAGCTGGAACTGCAGGAACTTGGAGATGCTGTCGTAGACGTTCCGCCCCCACATCACCGCCTTCACGATGCTGGTGAAGTTGTCGTCTGTTAGGATGATGTCGGAGGCCTCCTTTGCCACGTCTGTGCCTGCAATACCCTTAGGTAAGAGGGGGGAGGAAAACAGTGAGGAACTGGAAAAGGAGCTCTTCTGTACTCGGAACCCATTCCTCAACTCCAAGAAGCTTCAGAACTCGGCACAAACACCAGAGGGCACAGCAGCCACACGAGCTCCACAGACTAAACCAGCGTGATCTGGTCTTCTCCCCCAGAGGAAAGGAAGGGGAATGTGCCGCTGTCACGCGTGCAAAAGGGCACCGGGCCACGGTGCCAGCACCGCACTCCTGAACTGAGGCCGGAAATCACAGTCGCCTTTGATATTCCACGGTGCCAGCACCGCACTCCTGAACTGAGGCTGGAAATCACAGTCGCCTTTGATATTCCACGGTGCCAGCACCGCACTCCTGAACTGAGGCTGGAAATCACAGTCGCCTTTGATATTCCATGGAGCCAGCACCGCACTCCTGAACTGAGGCTGGAAATCAGTCGCCTTTGATATTCCACGGTGCCAGCACCACACTCCTGAACTGAGGCCGGAAATCACAGTCGCCTTTCATATTCGATGGTGTCAGCACCGCACTCCTAACTGAGGCTGGAAATCACAGTCGCCTTTGATATTCCGGTCTCCTGTCCCATCTACTTCTCCATCTTAGAGAGCAATGAGAAGATAGGGGAAAAGTCCTTTCTGTTCTACCTTCAAATTAAATATCCACTTTAAATCCTCATGTCCCCCACACCTTGAAGTCACTCTACGTTCTTTCCTAGAAGGAGCAGTCCAGCAGCATGGTTCAGATATTCTGTCCTTATTCAAAATCCTGTTTCCAGGTAACCACTCAGTTCAGTTCAGTTCAGACGCTCAGTCGTGTCCAACTCTTTGCCACTCAAGGTTTGTAAATAGACATCCCAGTGGTAGAAAGCAGTGCTTGAGAAACACTAAACTTTCTAAGCTGGTAGTCAAAGCCTTCAACAAGTGAACTGTGGTTCATTTTCCAAACTGCTCTTATATAAGCTTTCTGCTCAAAGCCTACTGATTTATTCACGACTCCCTGAATTCTCTCATTCACTTCGAGAGTTCAGTCTTCCACTTACACCCTTTGTCCAAGCCTGGAGCATCCTCTTTCCCCTTCCATTTAAATCCTATCTATCCTTAATGAAGTGAAAGTTGCTCAGTCGTGTCTGATATCTATCCTAAACGCCCCGTAAATTATTTAAGCCCTGCTTGCTAAACAAAACTGTTCCTAATATCCCCAGACCGTACTTCTATGCCATGTCTCACAACCCCTAAAACCTACAGAGTACCATTAGATTATACGTTCTGTTTACCTGGTAGTATTATTTTCCTATCCAGACTGCAACAAATGAATATCTGTTAGATATACTATATAATTCAATTTCCCTTTCAAAAGATTCTCTAATATATCCACACAATTCTGTACTATGCACTGTTAAAAGAAAGAAGAGAAAGAAAGAAGAAAGAAAGAAAGGATGTCTTTATATTGTACTACTATGGAATAATCTCCAAGTTAGGTTGTTAAATGAAAAACAGCAAGGTGGGGAAAAAAAGAGTATATAGTGTGTATACAGGTGAATATAGCTAACTGTCCCTTATTTAAGAGAACGGGATATAAAGATACTACACATTTGATTGTATTTTTAAAGGAGCAAACAGAAGGATAAACCAAAAATCAAAGATGCTATCTGAGGGATTGAGAAGGAGGCAACAGGCTGGAGGTGACAGGGATGGAAGCTAGACTTCTATAAACAGACCTTGTTCCATGTATTTTAGTTGAGAATCATGTAACTACTTCAGACAGGCGTAAAACAAGACTAAGTGTAAGATAAGCAATCTCAAAAATGGAAAAAAAGAAGCCAGCCCAACACATGATATCACGAAGTGGTATAACCAGCTGATAGCAAACCACACAAAATGCAAAGTTCTACATGACTTTCTGAAATCCACAGCACTTTGATCCTACATCTGTAGTAGGACATACCTACAGGATAAAAAGAACTGTAAGAAAAATCTTTACCTGTTTTTAGTACAGTAATTGTATTATTATTGCTCTCTTGAGACTATTCCATATATATTAGGATAAAGCCAATAATAATTATGTTAATACCCTTAGATCAATGTAAAATCAGGCAAGTAAAATTAGGAAGTTCTAGAATTCTAAATTTGAATTGGAAATGGCAATATGAATTCATGAAGCATTCTACCTTTAAAACAAAGAAACACAAAACCAAATAAATACGATATAAAAGATGTATTTCCTAGCTTTGTCCACTGAAAAGTTCTAGAAACAAGAATTTACTCAGAAGTAAAGAACACCCTGACATTCAGATTGTGTTCTCTAAATGCCATTTCTCACTAAAGCAACGCAGAACTCCTCTGCAAAGTGGATGATTCTAGATCTAGGACAAGAAACATGCATGACGGGTGTGGCACGTCTCACCGTGCAAGAGGCCGAGAGCGCTACTCCAGAGAGCTGAGGTCACACTCACAGTGCTCAGCAGAGCGGGAGAGGCTAATGGTGGGCCAGTGTGAGCATCAAGATGGTAATATGGGCAATGGGCGGAGACATGCCACATATATTCAAAAGAATATGAGCTCATAATGATATTTGAAAAACAAACAATTAACTTTTAGTAGTTTCAGTTCAGTTCAGTTCAGGAGCTCAGTCGTGTCCGACTCTGCGACCCCATGAATTGCAGCACACCAGGCCTCCCTGTCCATCACCACCTCCCAGAGTGCACTCAAACTCACGTCCATCGAGTCGGTGATGCCATCCATCCATCTCATCCTCTGTCATCCCCTTCTCCTCCTGCCCCCAATCCCTCCCAGCATCAGGGTCTTTTCCAATGAGTCAACTCTTCACATGAGGTTCATTGGACAACTTTGGATGATCCCCCCCAAAATCAACTCATTACTTTGGGAACTGGTAAATAGTGGAGAAAAATCAAGCATTTAGCTTATCTTTCACATAGGAGCTGAACCAAAGAGTTGATGAGGGTAATTGTCTTTTTATAGAAGTATTCAAGTTAATAAAGAAAGAAAATCAGAACATTGTCATATTGCAGCCCTTAGTGAAAGATGGGGTGTAGATTCTGACTGCTCATAGAACTAAATGCTACTTTATAGGAAATACAAGGGCACTTTAAAGGACACAGGGATATAATCAACAAAATCCATGACGTGGTATATCTTACATAGGAAAACAAACCGTTTCCTTCAAGATTAAATAGCTCGGGAAAAAGACGCAAGGGCATGTGCAGAAAAGAATTAACACAGCATGACTGAGACTGCTATCTTGTGAAAGGTCTGTTTGCAAGGCTGGCACTTGGTTAGCATCTGGTAACTTGGCTCTCAGAATGTGCTCAGTCAACATTAACTGAAAATCAGTTAGCGATTCACTAATTTTTCTTATTTTCCATTGAAAACCTGCTTCCTTCTAGGAGTCTGGAATCTTAGCATATGCAGGGTTGATGGTGCTTATATGGCCAACCTTAATAGACCTCTAGGGTGCCAAGTCTCTGATGCATCTCTCGGGGCAGAAACATCACCTGCATCACTACATTTTTGTTGCTAGGGAAAGCAGGTGCTCTTTTTGACCCCCTCAGAGCAGGGAGTAATCATAGCAAGCCTGCATGTGGATTCCAGACCCTGTCTGTGACTCTGTCTTACTAGATTCTTAGTACACCAGTGGATTAAATCTTAGCCATGAGTACAGTTAGAGGCCGCGTCCCCTGCGCCCTTCCAGTGAATCCACAAATGTGAAGGGTGGTCTTGGGAACCCCTAACACATAGGTCCTGTGGGGTCAGTGGTTCTCAAACTTTAGGGTGCGTGAGGATCACCCAGAGGGCCTGTTCAAACACGGAGTGCTGGGCCCCACTGCAAGGTTTCTCACTAGGTAGATCTGGGGCAAGGCCTGAAAAATCTGCATTTCTGTAGGTTTCCAGGCGGAGGCGGAAGAGCACACTTCAAGAACTGCTATTATAGATTCTTACATTTAAGAGATATATCAACCAACCACAGTGTATGGATCTTGTTTGGATTCCCATTTGGACAAATAATTTAGAAAAACAAAAATCTTATCAAGAGAAATGTGAACACGGACTAGATAGCTAATGATAGCAAGGAATCTGGAGAAGGAAATGGCAACCCCTCCAGTGTTCTTGCCTGGAGAATCCCAGGGACGGGGGAGCCTGGTGGGCTGCCGTCTATGGAGTCGCACAGAGTCGGACACGACTGAAGCGACTTAGCAGCAGCAGCAAGGAATCAATATTGCTGTGAGACAATGGCATACGGTTCTTTTAAATATATTTTATCGATACATAGTTCTCTTCCAGAGACACATACTGGATGAAATGATATAACATCTTGGAGATGTTTCGGAGTAATCCAGCTGGAGAAGGGGAAATGTGTATGTGTGGGCCAACACTGGCCCACCCAGCAAGACTTATTCTGGGTGACAGGTACACGGGGATTCAATAAACTATTCTATTTTTGTATGTTCTTGAAATTCCCTTGGATAAAAACTTTTAAATTTTATTTTCTGGGTAAAGAGAGCACCCTAAAGATAGATTTCTTCTTGAATCACCTTCTACTGCTTAAAAATCACCAACAGTTCAAAATGTATGGGAAGCTTACAATCATTACCTACTTGAATAGGAGAACGTACTTTGCTATCTGAGGGCTTCTAAGTGTCCCTGAGCATTAGAATCAACAAGTGTACCTATTTAGAAACACCTAAAGATTTCTGTTTGGGCTTCAAAGTCACTGTGGACAGTGACCGTAGCCACGAAATTAAAAGACCCGTGCTCCTTGAAAGAAAAGTTATGACCAACCTAGACAGCATATTAAAATGCAGAGACATTACTTGGCCAACAAAGGTCCGTCTAGTCAAGGCTATGGTTTTTCCAGTGGTCATGTATGGATGTGAGACTGGACCATAAAGAAGGCTGAGTTCTGAAGAATTAATGCTTTCAAATTGCGGTGTTGGAGAAGACTCTTGAGAGTCCCTTGGACAGCAAGGAGATAAAACAAATCCATCCTAAAGGAAATCAGCCCTGAATATTCATTGGAAGGGCTGATGCTGAAGGTGAAGCTTCAATACTTTGGCCACCTGATGTGAAGAGCTGACTCATTGGAAAAGACCGTGATGCTGGCAAAGACTGAGGGCAGGAGGAGAAGGGGACGACAGAGGATGAGATGGTTGGATGGCATCACCGATTCGATGGACAAGAGTTTGAGCAAACTCCACGGGGTCGCAGAGTCGTACGTAATTTAGCAACTGAACAACAACATACATTCTGGGACCTGGCCCAGATGCTACTCAATCAAGATAGCTGACTGTCGAACCTTGACCTATGTGATTTTAAATGAACTTTCTAAGTGACTCTGATGCTCCTGGCCTCACAAACAGAGTGATGAACAGTGCTAACTACAGAATAAACACTTTCCATATGGAACGTGAATTTTCTATAGTGTGCCTAGGCAGACAATATGATCATATTCATGGGTAAGTCTCAGTTTGTCTTATTTTCCTGGGTAATGAAACCTCATGATTTCCCTGTCTTCATACTTCATGAGTCCCTCATTAGATCTATTATTATTGGCCAGGCAGGCAGGTGAGATGGAGTTAGAGAAAAGAGCACAAAGCGGGCTATGAAGGTCCAGGAAGCAGCAGGGTACCAGAGCCTGTCTGGGCTTCCTTCTGGCGCAGGCAGCTTGCAGGCAGAGAGAGATGCTACGCTGAGCTGCTTACCATGGCAAAACCGACGTCTGCTTTCTTCAGAGCCGGCCCGTCATTGGTGCCGTCACCAGTGACAGCCACCACCTGTCGCTGGTCCCCGACAGTGCTGTCGATGATGCCTGGGGAGACAGGTGCGCCAGGGTGAGGGCAGGGCCGCTTTCCCACAAAAGATGCTTTTTTGGTCTTCCTCTCTAATCCCTGTCACTACCTCCCTTTTTACGCTCTGTCCTTCTTTTTCCCTATGCTGGAGGTTTCATAGCGTCACCAAAGGGCAGTAAATTGTTTCACGGGTAGCAATCTAAGCCAAGAAAGCCTGACCTCATCAGATATCCTATCTGGTACATCAAGACAGGTATTATGCAGTCGAAAAAGCACTGCACGATTTGAAGGCAGAGACCCAGAGGCTGAACGATAACACTTCCATTTACCAGCTGGGCAATCCGGATCAGTTACGTGTCGTCTCGGCCTCAGACCCTCTTTTTTTGCAGAATGGGAAGAGCTTAACCTGTATTGCCTAATTCCCAGTACTGTCGACAAACAAGATATGATAATGTTTAAAAACGACTTCATCATATAGCTTATACCCACTAGGTGCTCAGATGTTTGCTAACCTGCATGTTCTTCCCCTGAGCTGGAAGCTCTCCTAGGCCTCCCTATTCAGGATGGAGAGTTGCTTTGGCTTTTGTTTGCACTGTCCAATAGGGAGCCACTGGCCACATGTGGTGACCAACCACTTGAAACAGGCTGATGTGACCGAGCAGCTGAATGCTCAAGTGGATCGCCGCAGGTTCCTGCTTCTCACTGTGCTCAGCAGAGCAGCAGCGCGGGCCCCACCCAGGGGCTTGTTAGGAACACAGGTCCCACCCAGACTGCTTGAGTCAGAATCTGCAGCGTAACAAGGTCCCAGGTGAACAGCACACGGAGAGATGCATTGGGCTAGACTCTGTAGTGAACACAGGGGGCTGTCGGGAAGTAAACAGCGGGAGCAGACTGCTTGGAGGGATACCCGCTGAGGGAGCAGTCTTCCTTTCACTGCCTCTTCCAGCTCCATCCCTCCCCGCACCCTCCCCATCACCCTCTCCAGAGTCAGGCATGGAGAAGCTGTTTCCTTTCCTGATGCACAGGAGTACCTTTAGTGACCTCTGCTCTGCAAAGCCCCTCTTTAATCGTTGTCTTCCTTTGCCTTCCAGTCCTCATTTTGAACTCATTGCTCTGTGCCTGGCCATTCTTATGCTAGAGAATTGCTCCCAGCCAACAGCAGCCTTCTCTACCCTTCAGGAATTTTCAAGCCAATGCTTGAGCAGGTGAGTAGTTATTAAAGTCTTCCTTCTTGCTAATGTTAATCTCCCATTTGTTTTGGGCCTTTAACTCTAAATAGAAAGACATGTCTCTCTGCTAAAGCCAAGGGTCCAACAGTCACAGGGAAGGACACAGATTCTTGAACTGCACCAGCCACTTGGAATTTTCAGCTCCTTCCTGCCAGACCTGGTTGGTACAGACAGGAGGTAATCAAAGTGGCGAGGACCCAGAGGAAGACTGACGGACACACTGAGAAGGCCCCACCTACTCACCAGCTTTCCCAATCTGGACGGCCAGGCGGGTCAGCTTGCCCTGCAGCACGGACTTCTCCTTTTTGGGCAGCTTGGCGGCCTTCTTCTCCTTTTCCTCACTGTCGATCCCCTCCTGGCTGTTGAGTGGCTGGATTTCCAAGGCCACTCCATCTTGGGTCTTTGCTAGGGTGCACACACAAAGAGGACAGGTCAGCAGGCAAGGCAGCAGCCCTGAGTAGTAGCAAGGGGAAACTAACACGCCCCTTTGTCTGTTTCTGGAACACACCTTGGACCTCTGGCATCAGATCTGACCTCCCTCACCCCATGCCAGACAGGGAGCTTGACCTTCTCTTAGGGCCTTGGGAAGGGTATCTTAACAACTGGAGGTGAAATGGATGGCTCTCCTCTTCAGTGGCAGCTTCCTGGCACTGTCTCAGAGCCCTGAGCCAGGTTTCTTCTCGCAAGAGGATTTGTCCTGCCACTCGGTGCTATTACCAACAGCCATCCTTCCTGGAATTCAGTGCTTAAAACAGTGACTCTTTACTGCAGAAAGGGGCTGAAGGGGAAGGTTAGTAAATGTTCCTAGAGCATAAGGGTCTTGTTTAGCTGCTAAGTCGTGTCCAACTCTTTTGTGACCCCATGGACTGTAGCCCACCAGGATCCTCTGTCCATGGGATTTCCCAGGCAAGAATGCTGGAGTGGGTTGCCGTTTCCCTTTCCAGGAGATCTTCCTGACCCAGGGATCAAACCTGCATCTCGTGCATTGGCAGGCAGTTTCTTTACCTCTGAGCCACATGGGAAACACATTAGGGTCTTAGCTGGCTCTTTGAAAGGTTCCCCTCTCTCTCTACATAGATATAGATTTTCATGGAAGAAACCCAGAGCCCAAACACAGGGTATTTTCCAGTTCCCTCTTATATTAGTTGAGCCATAGGGGAAGGAAATCGCCTTTCTCCCCTGTCTGATGAAGGTAGGGAGGTACAGAGTACCTTTCCCTAAGGAAAGAAGTTGGTACAGGGACTCTCTGGAACAAGACAAGGCAGGGATACAGACAGACATAGAAATCCATTTTCCTTTAAAAAGAAGAGTTAAAGAGATCTGAAATTTAAGAATTACTTTTTGTTGAGTCCTGGTTTTCCAACGTGATGTCTTTATTTCTAAAATCCACTATGATGCGGGTTATGAAAGGAAAAAAGGCTCCAGGAGCTGTCTCAAGAGAGCAGTTCCTGCTGGCCCCCAGCACCCCTCCAGGTTCACCCTGCAGAGCTCTGCTCCTTTGCTTAGGTGCCCTTCCTGAGAGATTGTCTCTGCTGTCAGACTCACAAATAAGACAGAGACAGGATGTAAACACAACCACCAAAAAAGAAACACACATCAGATTAGGAAGAAGAAAACAGACTGGAGAGAAGAAAGAAGTGGGGACAGAGGTTACAGAGAAAGGGCTCTCTGCACCCCAGAGAAGACTAGCTGAGAAGGCATCTAGATGGGAAGACGGCACCAAAAGAGGAAGAAGAGGGTGCAGGGACTGCCCATCCCAACTCCTTCCCCCATAAGGACCCTGCACACTTCCAACCCAGAGACTAAGGGTCCTTGCTCTTTAACTCTGGCCAAGGACAATGAAAAAGGAGGTCAGCACCCTGGGAAGAGCAGATCACCACACAGGCTTCCTGAGAGAAATCTTGACAGGAGGCCCCTTGAGCTAACAGCAGAGGGTGCTGCATCCCACCTTAGATTGGGTTTGGCAGCTTGGGACCACCCCCAGATCTCTGCACCATCCTCAGGATGAGGCATCTGGGCCACAGAAGCAGCTAACAGACTTATGGAGAGGAACAGGGGGAAGGCAGATGGCCTGGAAAGGTCTGGTTTGAGTGTGGGCAGGTAGAGGTGGTAAATGAGTGAGTGGAAAGGTTACCTTTGTTGCGATTTTCAGGGACTCCTTGTTTTTTACCTGTTTGAACAAGAAAGAAAAAAATGGGGTGGGGACCCAAAATGACTATTCAGAGATCAGATATCCAATTTGCCGGTCCTGGTCAGAGCCTAAAAGGGTGACAGCAAAGGGTCTGAGTTGCAGCCAAGGGGATGTAAAGGAAGCTCACACCTCTGTTTATCCCCATTTTTATTAGAGGCTCTCACAAATCCCTGGGGTTTGGACCAGGCCACTCATGGAGGGGCGTGCACAGTCCCTCCTGAGCTGCTTTCTCCTGGAGCACGGCTGCTGTTGGGAGGTGCTTCTGGCTTGAGTCAAACCACTTGGAGAAATGGGGTGGGGCTTAGGGAGTGAGAGGTCTGAACTGTTTCTGCCTGGTAGCAAAGGCCACGCAAGGTGCCTCCGTGTCAGCTCACCAGCACCAGGCAAGCCTCCTCCTTACTCACTCTGAAGGCAGCTGCAGAAACAGGCTGGTTCCTAACTGAATGAGCTTTGTTGCCTTTTCATTAACTGCCCTTCCCTAAACAGCCCAAGATGCACCTCCAGCCAAATGGTACAAATCCTTTTCTTCTCCAAGACAAGGAACGCTTAGGGAAAGGTGCACATTTGGTTTGTTATCTTTCTGCCTTCTGTTTTTCCTTCTTTCAGGAACAGTTCAGTTCAGTTCAGTTGCTCAGTCGTGTGCAACTCTTTGCAACCCCATGAACCGCAGCAAACCAGGCCTTCCCGTCCATCACCAACTCCCGGAGTCCACCTTAACCCATGTCCATTGAGTCGGTGATGCCATCCAACCATCTCATCCTCTGTTGTCCCCTTCTCCTCCCACCCTCAATCTTTCCCAGCATCAGGGTCCTTTCCAATGAGTCAGCTCTTCGCATCAGGTGGCCAAAGTATTGGAGTTTCAGCTTCAACATCAGTCCTTCCAATGAACACCCAGGACTGATCTCTTCTAGGATGGACTGGTTGGATCTCCTTGCAGTCCAAGGGACTCTCAAGAGTCTTCTCCAACACCACAGTTCAAAGCATCAATTCTTCGGCACTCAGCTTGCTTTATAGTCCAACTCTTACATCCATACATGACTACTGGAAAAACCATAGCCTTGACTAGACAGACCTTTGTTGGCAAAGTGATGTCTCTGCTTTTGAATATGCTGTCTAGGTTGGTCCTAACTTTCCTTCCAAGGAGTAAGCATCTTTTAATTTCATTACTGCAATCACCGTCTGCAGTGATTTTGGAGCCCAGAAAAATAAAGTCAGTCATTATTTCCACTGTTTCCCCATCTATTTGCCATGAAGTGATGGGACCAGATGCCATGATCTTCGTTTTCTGAATGTTGAGCTTTAAGCCAACTTTTAACTCTCCTCTTTCACTTTCATCAAGAGGCCCTCTTTAGTTCTTCTTCACTTTCTGCCTTAAGGGTGATGTCATCTGCATATCTGACGTTACTGATATTTCTCCCTGCAATCTTGATTCCAGCTTGTGCTTGTTCAAGCCCAGCGTTTCACCTGATGTACTCTGCATATAAGCTAAATAAGCAGGGTGACAGTATATAGCCTTGATTACTCCTTTTCCTATTTGGAACCAGTCTATTGTTCCATGTCCAGTACTAACTGTTGCTTCCTGGCCTGCATATAGGTTTCTCTACAGGCAGGTCAGGTGGTCTGATATTCCCATCTCTTTCAGAATTTTCCACAGTTTATTGTGATCCACAAAGTCAAAGGCTTTGGCATAGTCAATAAAGCAGAAATAAATTTTTTCTGGAACGCTCTTGCTTTTTCCATGATCCAGTGGATGCTGGCAATTTGATTTCTGGTTCCTCTACCTTTTCTAAAACCAGCTTGAACATCAGGAAGTTCACAGTTCATGTATTGCTGAATCCTGGCTTGGAGAATTTTGAGCATTACTTTACTAGCATGTGAGATGAGTGCAACTGTGTGGTAGTTTGAGCATTCTTTGGCATTGTCTTTCTTTGGGATTGGAATGAAAACTGACCTTTTCCACTCCTGTGGCCACTGCTGAGTTTTCCAAATTTGCTGGCATATTGAGTGCAGCACTTTCACAGCATTGTCTTTCAGGATTTGAAAGAACTCAACTAGAATTCTATCACCTCCACTAGCTTTGTTTATAGTGATGCTTCCTAAGGCCCACTTGACCTCACATCCCAGGATGTCTGGCTCTAGGTGACTGATCACACCATCGTGATTATCTGGGTCGTGAATATCCTTTTTGTACAGTTCTTCTGTGTATTCTAACCACCTCTTCTTAATATTTTCTGCTTCTGTTAGGTCCATACCGTTTCTGTCCTTTATCGAGCCCATCTTTGCATGAAATGTTCCCTTGGTATGTCTAATTTTCTTGAAGAGATCTCTAGTCTTTCCCATTCTATTGTTTTCCTCTATTTCTTTGTATTGATTGCTGAGGAAGGCTTTCTTATCTCTCCTCGCTATTCTTTGGAACTCTGCATTCAAATGGGCATATCTTTCCTCTTCTCCTTTGCTTTCCACTTCTCTTTTGTTCTCGCTTTCAGGAACAAGTGAATGGCAAAGACAGGGCTAACTTTGAGGCAGACATTCCCTCTCTGTTCCCACCCTTCTGGCTGTATCTCTCTTCCTGCTCACAGTTTCAGCAGGAAACCAGTTTCTTCTCCTGGATAGTTTTCCCTTAGCCTTGATGGTTCGTATAACCCCCCGTGTCCGAGGAAGAAAGTGGCGAGGGCTGGAGCCAGAGCACACCGCCGGCCCGTTTGCACAGGCCTTCCACCTCATTGTCTTACAGCCACCAGTAAACGCAGGAACCAGTGCAACCTGACCGCTGAGCAGAGCTGGATCTGGTCTCCATTACAGCACCGTGGGCAGTCAGGGAGGAAACCGTCAGCTAAAGAAGGGGTTTGGAGATCTGTCCTCGTCATCCTGCAGTCTGCCAACCAGGTGTTCCACTGCAGACCAGCTCCCTCTCCTAGTCTGTCTGTGGGTATGGGAGGGGTGAGGCTCTTCTGAAAGCCCCTTACCTTTCTTCTTCTCTTCCTCTTCCCCCTCACTGGCTCCCAAGAGGGTAAAAATTATTCCAGTCTGAGAGTTGATACCCACAGCAGTCACTACCATTCGTCCAGAACCTTCCATTACATGGGTCCCTATATGGGAAAGAAGATGGGAGAAGAGTTTTTCCTTTTTTTTTTTAAATACCTGGCCATCCTTTGGTGTGGACACAAACTTGGAAGAGAGCAATCCCTCTTCCTTTCCCTCCTCTGCATGGTGTTATACTTGGCAGATAGTAGGCAAAGATCAAGAGCAAGCGACCCGGGGGGGAAGGAGAACAATGTGTGTAGCGGCTTTGGGGTCAGGCTCCTTTCCTACCACCCACTCCAGCCAGCAGAGCCCTTCAAGGCTCCTGTAGCATCTGCTCCATGGACAACCTCCGTTAGGTTGCTCAGTATCCTTGTATTCAACCCACTGACACGCTACAGCCCCCGCTGAGCCTTGGGGCAGGAGTCGGGGCACAGTCGGAAGACAGGGCAAGGTCTGGACCGGTCTCTGCGGCTGTGTCTGCGGGGAGGGGGCGGGGGGCTGGTGTCATCAGGGCCTCACCGGAGAGCACCATGGGGTTCCTCTCCAAGGACTTCTTGACATGGTCCGATTCCCCCGTCAGAGAGCTCTCGTCAATCTTGAGGTTGTTGCCCTGGATCAGGATCCCGTCTGCAGGCAGCAGGTCACCTAGCACACGGCGGTGAAGGGGCGACAGGGAGAGGGCAGGTGAGGACCATCTGGCCTCTTCTCAGGGCTGCTCCCGGGCCTCCATCTGGAGGCAACAGCCCGGGAGAGCCTGGAGAACCTCTGAAAGACAGCTTCAGATCTGACAACCTGCGATAAAACTCTGCTCTGGGTATTATAAATTCAAACGGTTCCTGATCCCCAAACACCTTCCCATGGCCTGAATATTACCTGCTTGTAGTCTAAGACATACAGGGTACAGTCTGACATCTTTGGCAGGGTCAGTTACTGCTTTCTTTGAATTATTTTTCCATAACCTCCTTAAACTCTAACCTAGAAGCTAACACAATTTGGGGTCTTATCTTTTTGGATCCTCAGCAATTCCCAGCCCCCTTATGCCAAAGGACCTAGCCCTCTGTTAGGGAGGGTGGCACAGGTGTAAGAAACAGAGCTAAAAGAGAAAAGAACCACAGAGCTCTCACCGTATTTGATTTGGGCAATGTCACCCACCACAATCTCAGCCACAGGGAGCTGAATGATGTGCCCATTCCGGATAACGGAGAACTTCTGCTCCTTCTCGATGCGGTTCTGCAGCCCCCGGAATTGCTTCTCCTTGCTCCAGTCATTGAAGGCAGTCACGAGCACGACGATGATCACCGAGAATAAGATGGCTGCGCCCTCAATTCAGCCAGCTTCCGCCTCTCCTTCGTCCTCTGGGCTACTGACGGCTAGACCACACTCTAGCCCAGGGAAAGGAGAGAAAGGGTCACCGAGGGGCCTTTGTTGACATTAAAAATGGGGGTTGTGCTCCCGTAACTCCCCAGAACAGAAAGCCAGGGGAAGAGAAGAACAGAAAACTCGGGAAAAATAGCTATCCTGAGGATAGCAGAAGACGGCAGGATTGGGCATCATCTCGTCACCAATATAACTACTTATGTTTACCCGAAAAAAGCATATGACTAAACAGCATGGACCATGTCAGTGAAAACTACAGGCAAGACGCATATAGAGGCCTTACGACCCCCAGCACGGCAGCTCCCACTGCTATTTCCCGTGACGCCCAGCGTGGGGGATGGGGGAACTTTGGGGTGCATGGCCTTGTTGGTTTAGTGAGGGCAGAGGATTCATAACATTCTGAATAGGATTTACTGGGAAAGGCAGGGAAGACCCTGGAATCAGGATGCGTTGGAAGAATAGCTTACTCGTTATATTTCAGTTTCCTTTGGAGAACTCACTCAGATAACGGGGTGGGGGCGGGCACACACACAACACTTAAGCTATGAGGTTGGTGCAAAAGTAATTGCAGCTTTTGCACTGTTGAAATTTGCCATTTGCTACTGGAATATGTTCTTAATAAATGTGGTTATGTTATACATCATTTTAATGTGCATGTCTTGCTTTATTTATTTTTTTTTTTCTAAAGACATTTCTTGCTGTTTATTTTATACTAAGACTCTGGGAATGATGTTAGACAAGAAGGAAATGCGAGTGATTTTCTTATTTGAGTTCAAAAAGCAACTAATTTAAACTAAATCAACTGTGTTGCTTTTTATGGCTGACTAGTATTACACATGGACATCACCAGATGGTCAACACCGAAATCAGATTGATTATATTCTTTGCAGCCAAAGATGGAGAAGCTCTATACAGTCAGCAAAACAAGACTGGGAACTGACTGTGGCTCAGATCACGAACTCCTTATTGCCAAATTCAGACTTAAACTGAAAAAGTGGGAAACACCACTAGGCCATTCAGGTATAACCTAAACCAAATCCCTTACACTATACAGTGGAAGTGACAAATAGATTCAAGGGATCAGATCTGACAGACAGAGTGCCTGAAGAGCTATGGACAGAGGCTCATGACATTGTACAGCTCCAGTGATCAAAACAATCCCCAAGAAAAAGAAATGCAAAAAGGCAAAATGATTATCTGAGGAGGCCTTACAAATAGCTCTGAAAAGAAGAGAAGCTAAAGGCAAAGGAGAAAAGGAAAGATATACCGATTTGAATGCAGAGTTCCAAAGAATAGCAAGGAGAAGTAAGAAAGTCTTCTTCAGTGATCAGTGCAAAGAAATAGAGGAAAACAATAGTGGGAAAGACTAGAGATCTCTTCAAGAAAATTAGAGATACCAAGGGAATTTTCGTGCAAAGATGGATTCAATAAAAGACAGAAATGGTATGGACCTAACAAAAGCGGAAGATATTAAGAAGAGGTGGCAAGAATACACAGAACTATACAAAAAGATTTTCACAACCCAAATAATCACTCACCTAGAGCCAGACATCCTGGAATGCGAAGTCAAGTGGGCTTCAGGAAGCATCACTATGAACAAAGCTAGTGCAGGTGATGGAATTCCAAGCTATTTCAAATCCTAACAGATAATGCTGTGAAAGTGCTGCACTGAATATGCCAGCAAATTTGGAAAACTCAGCAGTGGCCACAGGACTGGAAATGTCAGAATTCATTCCAATCCCAAAGAAAAAGAATGCTCAAAATACTGCACAATTTCATTCATCTCACACGCTAACAAATACTCAAAATTCTCCAAGCTAGGCTTCAACAGTACATGAACCGTGAACTTCCAGATGTTCAAGCTGGATTTGGAAAAGGCAGAAGAGCCAGAGATCAAATTACCAACATCCGTTGGCTCTTGAAAAAGCAAGAGAGTTCCATCTACTTCTGCTTTATTGACTGTGGTGAAGTCTTTGACTGTGTGGATCACAGCAAACTGGAAAGTTCTTAAGGAATACCAGACCATCTGACTTGCCTCCTGAGAAATCTGTATGCAGATCAAGAAGCAACACATAGACCTGGACATGGAACAACAGACTGGTTCCAAATTGGGAAGGGAGTACATCAAGACTGTATATTGTCACCCTGCTTCTTTGACTTCTATGCAGAGTACATCATGCGAAATGCCGGGCTGGATGAAACACAAGCTGGATCAAGATTGCAGGAGAAATATCAATAACCTCAGATATGCAGATGACACCACACTTGTGGTAGAAAGTGAAGAAGAACTAAAGAGCCTCTTGATGAAAGTGAAAGAGGAGAGTGAAAAAGTTGGCTTAAAGTTCAACTTTCAGAAAACGAAGATCATGGCATCTGGTCCCATCACTTCATGGCAAATAGTTGGAGAAACAAAGGAAACAGTGAGAGACCGTATTTTTTGGGCTCCAAAATCACTGCAGATGGTGACTGTAACCATGAAATTAAAAGACGCTGGCTGTTTGGAAGAAAAGCTATGACCAAACTAGACACCATATTAAAAGCAGAGACATTACTTTGCCAACAAAGGTCTGTCTAGTCAAGGCTATGGTTTTTGCAGTGGTCATGTATGGATGTAAGAGTTGGACTATAAAGAAAACTGAGTGCCAAAGAATTGATGCTTTTGAACTGTGGTGTTGGAGTCCCTTGGACTGCAAGGAGATCCAACCAGTCAATGCTAAAGGAGATCAGTCCTGAAAATTCATTGGAAGTACTGATGCTGAAGCTGAAATTCCAATTCTTTGTCCACCTGATGTGAAGAACTGACTTACTAGAAAAAACCCTGATGCTGGGAAAGATTGAAGAGTTCCTGCCTTCCCTGTCTCCCTTTTTATCTGTCCTGTCATTAAGGCGATGATGGGAGTTCTCACTGTGGTGTCAGCTGCTCCCAAGTATGAAGAGCCAAGAGCACAGACCTATGAGGATTTTAGCTGAAACTCAAGTTGGGGTTTGCAGCAGGACCCTCTTAATTCCATGGGGAAGTAAGAGCTCTATTTTGGATATATTACATTTGATATACTTATAGACAGCCAAGTAGAGATGTGAAGTAGGTAATTAGATGAAAGTTTGGAGTCGAGGGTGTCACAAGCCCACAAACAGAATTTAAAGTCGTGGATGGGGAAGCGGTCCCCTGGGGAGAGGATCAGGATAGAAGAAAGAAGGAGATGCAAGCCCCAGTCCTGGAGCTCTATCATTGGAAAGTTGGAGCCATGGGCAGGGAAAGAGACTAAATTGCCTGATGTTATAGGGGGAAGACTGTGAGAATGTGTTGTTACAGAGGCCGTGCAAAGAGAGTGCTCCCAAGAAAGAATGGTCTTCCATAGTCAGTGATGCTGAGAGGTTGAGTGAGAAGGGGCATGGAGATGTTCTTTGGATTTGTCAGCACAGAGCACATAGTGACTTGAGTTTCTCTGTCAGTTAAGTGGGCTATTTTGAGGATTATAGATTATAGAGAGTCTGTATCTAAGACGTCATTAGCTTGAGTTCAAATGATTTTACTTTTTAAAAATTGAAGTATAGTTGATGTACAATACTATAGAGGTGTATAACAGTGATTTACAATTTTTAAAAGTTATATTCCATTTATAGCTATTATAAAGTATTGGCTCTGTTTCATGAGTTGTACTGTTTATTATTGCAGCTTATTTATTTTGTTCATGGTGGTTTCTGCCTTAGTCCCCTTTCCCTGCCTTGCTCTTCTCCCCCTTTCGATCTCCCTACTGGTTTTTCCTCTGTATCTGTGAGTCTGTTTCTTTTTGTTATAATCAAGTTTGTTTTGTTTTTTGAATTTCACACATAAATGATATCACACAGTGTGGACAAAGAATGTCATTTGCATTTCAGTAACCAAAGGATATTGCAGAGATAAGGACATCAGCTACTGCAACAGCCCCTGATGGTGCAACCAGAAGGGAATTCAGGATAGAGAAAAACAAGATGCTGGCCCTAGATAGTTAAAATGCATATCAAAGGAATATCGGCAATGAGCCAGATTCTTGCATCTTCCCATTAATAGAAAAGTACTAAAATCATTATTCAGTAACCTTTTATGAATAGGTCAGTAACCTTTTGATGTTTGAATACATGGCTTTCTTATTTTCCAGCAAAAACTCCTACATGTCCTGGCTCCTCCCTTTCCTCTTTGGAACAGTCTCTCAGAGCTGTTTCCCAGATTTAAGTCCTCAGTACGTCTGCCAAATAAAACATAATTCTCAGACTTCTCTGGTGGTCCAGTGCTTGGGAATCTACCTTGCAATGCAGGGAACACAGGTTCATTCCCTGGTTGGGGAAGATTCCACACATCAAGGGGCAACTAGGCCATGTGCCACAGCTGCTAAGCCTGTGCTCTAGAGCCCATGAGCCGCAACTGCTGATGCCCGCATGCCTAGGACCTGTGCTCGGCAACAAGAGAAGCCACCACAAGAAGTGCATGTACCGCAACTAGAGAGTGGCCCTGTTTCATCGCAACTAGAGACAGCCTGCATGCAGCAATGAAGACCCAGCACAGCCAAAAATAAATAAGATAAAATAAATGTGTTGATGTGAAAAAGCAGACCATTACAAATATTTTTTTTAAAAACATAATACTTTTAGGTTGTACAATTTTTTTCAGTCAAAACTGTGTTTGTCATTCTCAGTATAAATTATTTTACTTTGCAACGATATTCCCAAACTTCAATATTTAGTTGAATCATCTGGAAGATTTACTAAAGTACGGGTTTTTCTGACTCAGTAGGCCTGAGAATTGTATTTCTAACAACGCTCCAGGTATTGCTGAGTCTCTGCCTGTCTGACTAATAGGAAGCTACAGCCTTTTCCAGGGGTTACTTTCTGCTCCTGCTTTTGATAATCCCCATGATGCTAACATGGCCATGAAGAAGCCTTGATACTGCTTGGTACTTCAGCCCATTAGTGAAAAGGAAACAAAAGTACACTCTGAGCTGGGCCCAAGTTCTGGTTCCCTAACAGCCCCTCAGAGATACCACTTTGACCAAGTTACTCATGCCTGCTGGCCTGTGCTCCAGAGTGGGCAGCCAGGCACCTGCTGCTGCTGCTAATAATGGAACCACTCAGTAAAGCTAGAAATCCATCCACAGCACTGGTGTCAGTTTTCTTGGCTTCAACCCCAGCTATGCAGAAGGAATAAAACCCTAGTCGACTGCTACTGGCCTTAGTTTAGACCTCTCTAGGTTTCCCCCAACAGTACAACTTTAATGAAATGGGAGAGAACACACTCCATCTCCACTAAACCCATGGAGAAGCTGCCTGACTCTCCAAGTGGGGTGTGTGTGTATGTATGTGCATACTCAGTTGGGTCCAACTCTGCAGCCTCATGAACTGTAGCCCAAGAGGCTCCTCTGGCCATGGGATTTTCCAGGCAAGAATACAGAGTGGGTTGCCATTTCCTACTCCAGGGGATCTTCCCAACCCAGGGATCAAACCCACGTTTCCTGCCTGGCAGGGCAGATTCTTTACTACTGAGCCACTTAGGAAGCTCCTCCAAGTAGGGTAAGTTCATTCAACTTGCATGCGTATAACTCCTCTAGAGTCACCTCCACTCAATACACTGTCAAAGAGGCTCCCTTTTTGGTCTTTGAATTGACGTCACTCACCCCAAGTCCATTTTACATTGTAGGGATTTTAGGAACCTGATTGTCCTTTCCTGAAACCTTACTTTGGTTGGGCCTTCCCCATACATCAATCATGTTTTTGTAACCTTAAATTTCAGTGGGCTCAGAGTTCCTGCTCCCTCTGTTTTGTGGATTAGTTCCTAAATAAATTCTTGGCTGCAGAAAGATACAAGTGTTTACACCAGAATCCACCAACCACGACAATCAAACCCCAAAAGCAAACAGATGCACTGGGGCAGGAACCTTGAACTCTCAACAAGAGCTCAAGGTCCGCTCAGGCCTGTAACATGCTTGCATGTACATGGCATAGATGTTCAACAAATGCTAACTACTATCATACTATTATTGCTTGCTTCTGCCTATAAACTCATCCTTCTTCCCAAACCAGCTTCTCCTTAGACTTTCCCTACCCATCCCAGGGCCAAAGCCCTAATCTTAGTACTCATTTCTTTATACCAGTGCTGTGCCCAACATTTGCCTGTCTAATCTTTCTTCCTCCAGAGTCTCTCTCCCCAATTCCATTCTATCACAAGAAACAGTGATATTTTTATTTGTAATTATCCAAATTCCTCTCCCTGGTTTTCAAACTCTATTCCCCTATCTACACAGTTTAGCATTTACTCCCCCAATTTCATTCAAACACATATTGAATGCCTTCAGGCACTGGGGCTATGAAGATGAGCAAGATGTTACTGTTCCCAGTGAGTTTACAGTGTATGGAAAGAAGGAAATGAGCAATATGCCAATTCCTAAACCATGGGGCAAAGCAGAAGCTGCTGGAACTCAGAGGTTCAGTAGGTTGTTTGAGGGTGGAGAAAGGATATTTGGGGGCAGAAGAAACTGTGTGTGCCAAAGTACAAGGACTTGAGAAGTAGAACACATGCAGGTTACTGCTGGTTATTCAACAAGACAAAGCGAAGAACTAGAGGAGGAGAGTGGGCTAATACGTTTTTGAGATAAATAGATAGGCAGGAGTAAGATTTTTAATAATAACTGATATTGTTATTAGAAGCTTATATTAGAAGCTTTGAATTTATCCTAAAAGCAGCAAGTAAAGTTTAAATATGTGTGCTTTCTAAGTTGCTTCAGTTGTGTCTGACTCTCTGCCAACCCTATGGACTGTAGCCTGCCAAGTCAGTGATGCCATGCAACTATCTCATCCTCTGTCATCCCCTTCTCCCACCTTTAACTTTGCCCAGCATCAGGATCTTTTCCAATGAGTCAGTTCTTCTCAACAGGTGGCCAAAGTATTGGAGTTTCAGCTTCAGCATCAGTCCTTCCAATGAATATTCGGGACTGATTTCCTTTAGGACTGACTGGTTTGATCTCCTTGCAGTCCAAGGGACTCTCAAGAGTCTTCTCCAGCACCACAGTCTCAAAAACATCCATTCTTCAGCACTCCGCTTGCTTTATGCTCCAACTCTCACACCCATACACGACTACTGGAAAAATCATAGCTTTGACTAGATGGACCTTTCTCAGCAAAGTAATGTCTCTGCTTTTTAATATGCTGTCTATGTTGGTCATAGCTTTTCTTCCAAGCAATATCTCTGCTTTATGATATGCTGTAATGATCTTTTGCATGTTCGTGTACATTAATACACAGAGGTACAGAGTACAAAGCACATCATTCTTCTTCATGACAGCATAGAACTTCATCATATAGTTATACTATTTTTGTATGTGGCCATTTGGAAACAGTGAGAGACTTTATCTTCTTGGGCTCCAGAATCATTGCAGATGGTGACTGCAGCCATGAAAGTAAAAGATGCTTGCTCCTTGGAAGAAAAGCTATGACAAACCTAGACAGCATATTAAAAAGCAGAGACATTACTTTGCTGACAAAGGTCCATCTAGTCAAAGCTATGGTTTCTCCAGTAGTCATGTATGGATGTGAGAGTTGGACCATAAAGAGAACTGAGTGTCAGAGAATGGATGCTTTTGAACTGTGGCGTTAGAGAAGACTCTTGAGAGTCCCTTGGACCGCAAGAAGATCAAACCAGTCCATCCTAAAGGAAATCAACCCTGAATATTCATCGGAAGGACTGGTGCTGAAGCTGAAACTCCGATACTTTGGCCACCTGATGGGAAGAGCTGACTCTTTGGAAGAGACCCCGATGCTGAAAGAGATTGAAAGCAAGAGGAAAGGGGGAAGACAGAGGATGAGATGGTTGGATGGCATCACCTACCTGATAGACATGAGTTTGAACAAGCTCTGGGAGTTGATGATGGGCAGGGAAGACTGGGGTGCTGCAGTCCATGGGGTTGCAAAGGGACATGACTGAATGACTGAATTGAACTGATTATAGTATTTATAGGCAATTAAGCTATATCATGGGGGCTTCCCAGGTGGCATAGTGGTAAAACATTCACCTGCCAATGCAGGAGATGCAGGAGACATGGGTTTGATCCCTGGGTTGGGAAGATACCCTGAAAGAGGGAATGGCAACCCATTCCAGTATTCTTGCCTGGAAAGTCCCATGGACAGAAGCGCCTGGCAGGCTACAGTCCACGGGGTCGCAGAGAGTCAGCTGGACACGACTGAGTGGCCGACCTCATGTGCAGGTTATACTGCGTCTATGCACATGTCGCCTTTGCTCACATGCAAGTGCAGGATAAACTAGATGTGGAATTTCTGGGTCGAAGTATAGAGAAGTCATTTTTCAAAAACAGTTTTTGTATAATAAAAGGGATACATATGTATAGTAAAATGACATTTGAATCAGTACACAAAAAATACAAAACATGTCTCCATTCCATCTCAGGACATCCAGCTCCTTTCTCTTCAATTAACCACCATGAATACCCTCCTCCAGAGAATTTTCTGTGCATAAGCAAGCATGTATGTGTGTGTTATTTAGATTATAGTTGCAGTTTGGAAGGAGAAGTTCTGTGGTGAGGAGAGATTCTGTTTGGAAGGGAGAGTAAAGAGAGGGAAAGATGGGGAGGCAGTAAAAGCAACAAAGAGGCTGTGGCAGCAATCTGGAAAATGAGCAGTAAGTGACAAAGGCTCAAATTAAGCAGAAGCTATGGGAATGGAAAAGAAAAGGGAAGATTCAAGAGCTATTTAGGGGGAACTTCTCTGGTGGCCCAGTGTTTAAGAATCCACCTTCCAACGCAGGGGATATGGGTTTGATCCCAGGTTGAGGTACTAAGATTCCATGTGTTATGGAGAAAGCCCATGGGCCAAAACTAAGACCCAACATAGCTAAATAAATAAAATTTTTTTTAAAAAGAGATATTTAAGAGCTTTCCTTGGTGGTCCAGTGGTTAAGAATCCACCTTCCAATGGAGAGGAGGCAGATTCTATCCCTGGTTGGGGAACTAAGACCCCGCGTGCCACAGGCAGTTACTGAGCCTGCGTTCCATAACTAAAGAGAAGCCCACACATGGAAACAGAGAGCCTGTGCCCAGCGATTAAGAGCCACCACAGCCAGACTTCAAGAGAGAGAGAGAGTTAGGAGGTTAAGTTGGTAGGATTTCCTAAGTATTTGAATATGGGAGGTGAGAAAAGAGAAAAGTCCTCATTGACTTCCAGATTTCTGACTTCAGTAACTAGGTGGATGGTGAGTGGCACCATCCACTAAGACAAAGACTTCAAGAGGAAGAATAGATGTTGGAGACATGAGGATGATTTCAGTTTTTGTTTGGAGTTTAAAGCGCCTCTGTAACATCTAATCAAAGATTCCTAAAGCCAATTAGAGAGAGATCTGGGTCAGAGATACAGATCTCGGAGTCACCACATCGAATCAATTCATAGTCAAAACCAAGGAAATGAATGAAATAACCCATGGAGACAATGCAGAGTGAGGAAAGATGGGAGCTGAGGACTGAATCCTACGGAATATCCACAACTGAACGAGAGAGAGCGAAGAAACCTGCAAAGGAACTAGAAACCAGGCAGCCAGAGAATTTGGAAAGAAACTGAGGTAAGATTTGGTCCTTTAAACCAAGGCAGGAGTTTAAAGAAAGAGAAAATGGTGAGTGAGGCCAAATGATTGCATAATGATTAGGAGTTGGACAGACCCAGGTGTAAATCCCAGCTTTGCCAATTACCAGCAATGACACCTTGGACACACACCAAACTTTATAAGCATTTGCAAAAAAAAGATGAATAATATTACTTACCTAATAGAGTCATTTGCTTTTGTTATTCAGGTGCTTATTCGTGTCTGATTCTTTGCGACCCCATGGACTGCAGCACGCTAGGTTTCCCTGTCCTTCACCATCACCCGGAGTTTGTTCAAACTCATGTTCATTGAGTTTGTGGTTCCATCCAACCATTTCATCTCCTGTCATCCCCTTCTCCTCCTGCCGTCAATCTTTCCCAGCATCAGGGTCATATCCAGTGAGTCAGTTCTTCCCATCAGGTGGCCAAAGTATTGGAGTTTCAGCTTCAGCATCAGTCCTTCCAATGAATATTCGGGGTTGATTTCCTTTAGGATTGAGTGGTTTGATCTCCTTGCAGTCCAAGGGACTCTCAAGGGTCTTCTCCAACAATACAGTTTGAAAGCATCAATTCTTCAGTGCTCAGCCTTCTTGATGGTCCAACTCTCACATCTATACTTGACCACTGGAAAAACCATAGCGTTGACTAAGATGGATCTTTGTTGGCAAAGTAAAGTCTCTGCTTTTTAATATGCTGTCTAGGTTTGTCATAGATTTTCTTCCAAGGAGCAAGTGTTTTTTTTAATTTCATGGCAGCAGTCACTGTCCACAGTGATTTTGGAGCCCAAGAAAATAAAGTCTGTCACTGTTTTCATTGTTTCCCCATCTATTTGCTATGAAGTGATGGAACTGGATGCCATGATCTTAGTTTTCTGAATGTTGAATTTTAAGCTAGCTTTTTCATTCTCCTCTTTCACCTTCATCAAGAGGCTAGTTTCTTTTCACTTTCTGCCATTAGGGTGGAGTCATCTGCATTTCTGAAGTTATTGATATTTCTCCCTGCAATCTCGATTCCAGCTTGTGCTTCATCCAACCAGACATTTCTCATGATGTACTCTGCATATGAGTTAAATAAGCAGGATGACAATATACAGCCTTGATGTACTCCTTTTCCAATTTTGAACCAGTCCATTGTTCCATGTCTGGTTCTAACTGTTGCTTCTTGACCTGCATGCAGGTTTCTCAGGAGGCAGGTCAGGTGGTCTGGTATTCCCATATCTTTAAGAATTTTCCAAAGTTTGTCATGATCCACATAGTCAACGGCTTTGGTCAATGAAATTGAAGTAGATGTTTTTCTGGAATTCTCTTGCTTTTTCTATAATCAAATCTTGCTTTTTCTAGAATATAAGTCTTGCTTTTTCTATAAACAAATGTTGGCAATTTGATCTCTGGATCCTCTGCCTCTTCTAAATCCAGCTTGTGCATCTGGAAGTTCTTAGTTCCCATACTGCTGAAGCCTATGTTGGAGTATTTTGAGTATGACTTTTCTAGCGTGTGAAATGAGTGCAATTGTGCAATAGTTTGAAATTCTTTGGCATTGCCCTTCTTTGGGACTGGAATGAAAACTGACTTTTTCCAGTACTGTGGCCACTGCTGAGTTTTCCAGATTTGCTGACATAATGCGTGCAGTGCTTTAATAGCATCAATTTTTAGGATTTCCAATAGCTCAGCTGGAATTCCATCACCCCCACTAGCTTTGTAGTGATTCGTCCTAAGGCCCACTTGACTTCGTATTCCAGGATGTCTCATTCTGTACAACAACTATTGTGGCTATCCAAGTCATTAATATCTTTTGTACAGTTCTTCTATGTATTCTTGCCACTTCTTAATATCTTCTGCTTCTGTTAGGTCCCTACCATTTCTGTCCTTTATTGTGCCCATCTTTGCATGAAATGTTCCCTTGGTATTCTAATTTTCTTGAAGAGATCTCTAGTCTTTCCCATTCTATTGTTTTCCTCTATTTCTTTGCATTGATCATTGAGGAAGGCTTTCTTGTCTCTCCTTGGTATTCTTTGGAATTCTGCATTCAAATGGGTATATCTTTCCTCTTTTCCTTCGCCTTTCACTTCTCTTCTTTTCTCAGCTATTTGTAAAGCCTCCTCAGTTAACTTTTTGGGTTTTTTTTTGGGGGGGGTTGCATTTCTTTTTCTTGGGGATGGTCTTGATCACTGCCTCCTGTACAATGTCACAAATCTCCATCCATAGTTCTTCAGGCACTCTATCAGATCTAATCCCTTGAATCCCTTGTCACTTCCACTGTATAATCTTAAGGAATTTGACTTAAGTCATACCTGAATGGCTTAATGGTTTTCCCTATTTTCTTCAATTTAAGTCTGAATTTTGCAATAAGGAGTTCATGATCTGAGCCATAGTCAGCTCCCAGTCTTGTTTTTGCTGTCTGTATAGAACTTCTCTATGTTTGGCTGCAAAAAATATAATCAATCTGATTTCAGTGTTGACCATCTGGTGATGTCCATGTGTAGAGCTGTCTCTTGTGTTGCTGGAAGTGGGTGTTTGCTATGACCAGTGTGTTCTTTTGGCAAAACTTTGTGATTAAATTGGATAATGTATATAAAACTGTTTGTACAGTGCCTGATATATAATAAACTCATTACATGCTGATTTCTAATAAGAAGAAAAATAAACACTGAAAGTAATTCATTCAATTTAAAACTAATGACCCTGTCACAGTAATTTCAGAGAAGCCATGCAGATATCAATCCAAATTAAGCATATTGAAGAGTATATGAGAGGAGAAAAAGGAGTCAAGGAATTCGGTATTGAAAATTAAATGATAAAACAAGTGTGCCAGAGGGAAGCAAGGAACTGAGCATAATATTCCCTTACACCCCCACCCCAGCCTTTTCAGAATATAGAACATGTATATTATTAGGCTTTGGGGGACAACTTGCTCTTGTTCTTTAGTTGCCAACTCTTTTGCAACCCAATGACTGCCTATAGCCCACCAAGGTCCTCTATCCATGGGAGTTTCCAGGCAAGAGTACTGGAGGGGAAGAACTTAGAGAGGGACAAATTAAAAATATAAGATATAACTTGGATTGGAAAAATTAATATTGTTAAATGGCCATTCTGCCAAAGGCAATCTACAGATTAAGTGATATCCCTGTCAAATTATCCTTGACATTTTTGACAGAACTAGAACCAACAATCCTAAAATTTATATGGAACCAAGAAACACCCAGAAGTGCCAAAGCAATCCTGAAGAAGAAGAACAAAACTGGAGGCAGAAACCTCACAGACCTCAGACAATACTGCAGAGCTCAGTAATCAAAACAGTGTGGTATTGACACAGAAACAGACATATGGATTAAAGGAACAGGATGAGAGCCCAGAAACAAAGCCACACACCTACAGTCAAGTAATCTTCTACAGAGGAGGCAAGGGTATACAGTGGAGAGAAGACAGTCTCTTCAGCAAGCGATGTTTGCAAAGTTGGACAGTTGCATGGGAATGAATGAAGTGGGAACACACCCTCACACCATACACAAAAATAAACCCAAAATGGCTTAAAGACATGATACCATAAAACTCCTAGAAGAGAGCATAGGCAAAACATTCTGACATAAATCATATCAATGTTTTCTTAGGTCAGTCTCCCAAGGAAAGAAATAAAAGCAAAAGTAAAGAACTAATCAAACTTGCAAGTTTTTGCACAGCAAGGGAAACCATAAACAAATCAAAAAGACAACATACAGACTGGGAGAAAATATTTGCGAATGATGCCAGTGACAACGGCTTAATTCCCAAAACATACAAACAATTCATACAACTCAATAACAAAAAAGCAAATGCCCAATTGAAAAGTGTTCAGAAGACCAAAACAGACACTTACCCAAAGAAGACATACAAACGACCAGTAGGCCCATTACTAAGTGCTGCGTCAGTTTAGTCATGTCTGACTCCTTGCAACCCTAGGGACTGTAGCCCGCCAGGCTCCTCTGTCCATAGGATTCTCCAGGCAAGAATACCAGAGTGAGTTGCCACGCCCTTCTCCAGGGGACCCTCCCAACCCAGGGGCTGAACCCGTATCTCCTATGTCTCTGGCATTGGCAGGCGGGTTCTTTACCACTAGCACCACTTTACCACTAGGAAGCAATAGGCACATTAGGAGATGCTTAACATCTCTAATTATTGGAGAAATGCAAATCAAAACTACAGTGAGTCAGAAATTACACTCAGACCATATCACACTGGTCAGAATGGCTATCATTAAAAAGTCCAGAAATCACCAAATCTGGTGAAGGTGTGGAGAAAAGGGAACTCTTCTACACTGTTGTTGGGAATTTAAGTCGCAGCCACTATGGAAAACAGCATGCAGGGTCATTAAAAAACTCAAAATAGAATAGCCAGATGATCCAGCAATCCCACTGCTGGGCATATATCTGGAGAAAACTATAATTTGAAAAAAATACATGGACCCCAATGTTCATAGCAGTACTATTTACAATAGCCAAGACATGAAAACATCTTAAATGTCTACTGACAGACGAGTGGATCAAAAAGATTGTACGTGTGTGTGTTGGAATACTACTCAACCGCAAAAAAAGAACAAAATCATACCATTTGCAGCAACATGGATGAAACTAGAGATTAACGTATGGAAGTGAAACAAGTTACAAAAAGAAAGACGAATACCGTATGATATCACTCATATACGGAATCTAAAATACGACACAAATGAAATTATTTATGAAATAGAAACAAACTCACAGACACAAAAAACGAACTTACAGTTACCAAAGAGAAAAGACGGTAGAGGAGGGGTAAATTAGCAATTTCAGATTAGCAGGTACAGACTACTACATATAAAATGGGTAGACAGCAAGGTCCTGCTGCACGGCGCAGGGAACTATGTCCCTCTCCTCCAATAAACGGCAATGGAGAAGAACATGAAAAAGAGTACGTATGTATATGGATAAGCGAACACTTTGCTGTACTCTAGAAATGAAAACAACATTGTAAATCAACTATAGTTCAATAATTTTTTTTTTTGAAACAACAGACAAGAGGTGGTCATGGGTAAGATCGATACGGGACCACTGCTTGATGCTCCCATTGACTCTCACTGCCCTCGCTCCTGCTGAACATTACCACTAGCTTAGGCTTTATGAAACCTAAGTCTGCAAATGTCACGTCCTCCGCTTTGTTGTCCCTCTTTCAAAGCTATCAAGGAATTCCCGTGGTCCAAGGAATAGTATTGAAATGTCTTCCCAACATTCAAGGCCCTCCATAATCTTGCTATGTTTACAATGCTGTCTTTCCCTATAATCTGTAGACTTCCCCAGCTGAATTTCTCTCCTAGCTCCTTCAGGGATCCCCCTAACAATGTCTTCACTTACCTCTTGTTCTGTCCTAATTAAAGTTCAGCTTATACCTCCAGAAAGTATTTCCTGGAACACTATGCTTTTCAATGATCCCCGCTTCCTTTCTAACTCTCCTAGAACTAGAGTGACAAGCCAGGCCATGAAGTGATTTTTTCTGTCTGTTTCATTTTAAGTAGTGTAATCAGAAGTTTTCACATAAAAAGTCTGAATTTCTGGCTTTTTTTGAAAAAATCAGGCCTTCTCTCCTGGCACGTCTGGACTGGAGTTGAATGTAAAGTGGGCCCTTCAGCTAGGGTGTGCATTCTCAAGTTTTATTTTTATACCTGGCTCATCATTCTCATACACACTTGTGCCTGACTCATGTAAACATTTGAGTTTATAAACCCAAGTCTCAACTGCAGCTGGACACGTGGCGTACACTACAAGGCAATTATTTATCTTTACATTTCTCATGTTTCCTGGAAAAGTTCCACATAGAACTTTTATGCCTACTTGGGATTCCCCACAATGCCTAGCATAGCAACCTAAACATAGAATATTTAGTATAAGATAAATGGGCTCCCATCACTTCATGGGAAATAGATGGGGAAACAGTGGAAACAGTGTCAGACTTTATTTTGGGGGGCTCCAAAATCACTGCAGATGGTGATTGCAGCCATGAAATTAAAAGACGCTTACCCCTTGGAAGGAAAGTTATGACTAACCTAGACAGCATATTCAAAAGCAGAGACATTACTTTGCCAACAAAGGTCTGTCTAGTCAAGGCTATGGTTTTTCCAGTGGTCATATATGGATGTGAGAGTTGGACTGTGAAGAAAGCTGAGCACTGAAGAATTGATGCTTTTGAACTGTGGTGTTAGAGAAGACTCTTGAGGGTAACTTAGACTGCAAGGAGATCCAACCAGTCCATTCTGAAGGAGATCAGCCCTGAGATTTCTTTGGAAGGAATGATGCTAAAGTTGAAACTCCAATACTTTGGCCACCTGATGCGAATAGTTGACTCATTGGAAAAGACTCTGATGCTGGGAGGGATTGGGGGCAGGAGGAGAAGGGGACAACCGAGGATGAGATGGCTAGATGGCATCACGGACTCGATGGACGTGAGTTTAAGTAAACTCTGGGAGTTGGTGGTGGACAGGGAGGCCTGGCGTGCTGCGATTCATGGGGTCGCAAAGAGTCGGACATGACTGAGCGACTGAACTGAACTGAACTGACTGAAATGGGAATGAGAACCTAATCTGCCTTTTCTTAACTAACTCATCACCCAACAAAACTACAGTTATCCCATTCCAAAAATAAATTCCAAGGGAAAAATTCTGTACTTGGAAACAAGAAAGCCCTGGGAGTGAACAGGGGAAGGCAGTCCTAGAAAGGCTGATTTCAGTGATACCAGCTCTGGTCTTGCAGCTAGAGCAAGAGGTTTGAAATTTATCCATTGCAGTTAGCAGATATTTGTGGCTCTTATCAAGGCTTCAGGCTAGGAGGCTCTGTTGATTCTTATTTCCTCACTCAGGTCAGATGGTTGAGACTCAAAGGCAAGAAGAAAAAGAGCAAGGATGATGGCTAGTGGTGATCAGAACCGCTTATATGGTAGTTTCTCTCCCACTTTATTCTCTAATGTGGGAAGTACAAACAGAGGGCTATTGCCAACTTGTAGAGTCTACAGAGTTGATTAGAGATTCAGGGGAGGGACAGGCCAGGATTTGAATCCTGATCGTATGACACCACAGTCAACACATCCTAACACTATGCCAAGAAAGGAGGATTTACCATGAAGTTAGCCAACTTTAAATTCAGGACCACTTCCTTGCACAACCCCTTTTCAAGGCTCTGGGCAAGGCCTTAGCAATGTGCTCATACAGTCATTATAAAATTCTATAAGTAAAGTATTCTCATAGCAATGATTAAGATCCCTGTATCCTTTCACTCAGACTCTCTCTCCAATACCTTCCCCCTGTTAGCCATTTCTGGGATCTGCTAAGAGGAAGTTGAGTTGGGATACAAATATTTTGAGCTGTATTTATGTGGTATACAGTCATTTTCACTTAGAGTCATTGCCACACATGTAAATGTAGAAATGGCTTTCAAGAATATCTCTATTACCTGGTATGTAGACTCATTTGGTGTTATGGCCCATAGTTGTAGGACCAGTTGTAGGACCATCTTGATATAAGTGGTATGTAGATTGTGGAGGAGAGACAGGTTTGAAAGTTATGTAATCAGAAGTTAATTTTTGGAAAAATCTTCCAATCACCATATGTGAAAAATTTCTAACGGAGGATCATTAACACATGATACAATAGCAAGCATTCAAGATAATAAGCTCTGTCTCCTGTTATTCACACCCTACTCCCCTCCCACATTATGTCAGTGTTGGTCAATAGAATACAGAAGAGGTGGTGGCATGTCACTTCCAAGGCTAGGTCGGGAAACCCATTGCAGCTTACACCTCCTGTCTCAGTCTCCCTCTTTCTCGCCTTCTTTCTCTCCCCCTCAGGAAGAAGCCAGAAGCCCATAAGATAAGCTGCCTGGTAGAGAGGTCCATATGCTAAGATTGAGGTCCCCTGTTAACAGTTACATGAGAGAATTTTGAAATGGATCTTCTAGCCTCAGTCAAGTCTTCAGATGCTGACAAACCGATCACCACTTTATGAGAAAACCTGAGCCAGAACCACGCAGCTAAACTGCTTCTGAATTCTTGACCCACAGAAGCCATGGGGTGATAAATATTTGTTGTTTTAAGTCAGTAAATTTAGGGATAACATATATAGCAATAGATAACTAATATATCTACCAAAAATGATTGTTCTCTCTTGGCCAAGACTATATTAAGTAATTCAACATAAAGTCTACAAAGTTTTAGTGCTTATATATGTAAGAAACTTGATAGAAGTTTCCCTAAATTTGACAGCAATCTAAAATTGTCACCAATTTTACCAGTAAGTTGTGAAATAGACTTTTCTAAACTATCATGGATAAAACTACTTTTATTGAAAATGCCAGAGTGAGGGCCCCCTGGTGGCGCAGTAGATGAGTCCACCTGCCAATGCAGGGAACAGGTCGATTTCCGGTCCAGGAAGATTCTACATGCTGTGGAGCAACGAAGTCCGAGTGTCACAAATACTGAGCCCACGCTCCAGAGCCCGCGAGCCGCAACTCCTGAGCCTGCGTGCTGCACCCACTGCAGCCCAGGCGCCTCGAACCTGTGCTCCGCAACGGGAGGAGCCACCACAGCGAGAAGCCCGCGCTGCAACAGAGAGCAGCCCCCACTCGCGGCAACCAGAGAAAGCCCCCGTGCAGCAAGGAAGACCCAGCCAGGCAAAAAACAAAATAAAATGCCAGAGGGAAGACTGGTCTACTTTTATACTCTTTATAGGAGATATTACACAACTGTCATATGAAAAGACAATCAAAGACTATGTAGCCAAATATATAGAAAAATCTATTATAGAAGATTATAGAGTTTATTGGATAAAAAAATGACTTTTTTAGTTTGTAGTGTATATGGTTTAAGATAATTTTTATATGCAGTTTATTGTTCCTCGTCTAAATAAATGTTCACTGCTATTTTATTCTTTTTTTTTTGGCTGCGCTGGGTGTTCCCTGCCGTGAGGGCGTTTCTCGCGCTGTGGCGATTGGAGGGCTTCTCTCTAGACGTGTGCTGGCTTCTCACTGTGGCGTCTTCTCTTGTTGTGGAGCACAGGCTATAGGGCGTGAGGGCTTCACTAGCTGCTGTGCGTGGGCTCCGTGACCGTGGTTCCTGGGCTCTGGAGCACAACAGTTGTGGTGTGCATGCCTAATTACTCTACTGTATGTGGGATCTTCCAGGATCAGGGATCGAACCCGTGCCTCCTGCATTGGCGGGCGGATTCTCTACCACTGAGCCACCAGGGAAGCCCCAAATAATCACTTTTTAATCTAATTTTCTCACAGTCGTGTCCAACTCTGCAGTCCAAAACCCATGTACTGTTCATGGAATTCTCTAGGCCACAATACTGGAATGCATAGCCTTTCCCTTCTCCAGGGGATCTTCCCAGCCCAGGGATCAAACCCAGGTCTCCCACATTGCAGGCAGATTCTTTACCAGCTGAGCCACAAGGGAAGCCCAACAATACTGGAATGGGTAGCCTATCCCTTCTCCAGGGGATCTTCCTAACACAGGAATTGAACCCTGGTCTCCTACATTGCAGGCGGATCCTTTACCAACTGAGCTATCAGGGAAGCCCAGAGGGCTAAGCTACAAAACCTTTGCTCTGACATTGGACAATATTCCAAGATATTCAAGATATATTGTAAAGGGGGGCTGGGGTGAAGGTGGGGGAAGCAAGTTGCAAAACAATATGCATAGTTGTAGCCTGTTCTTATCCTAAAATTACTATATTTCATTCATTCTAAGATACACACACACACTACCAAATTTTAACATCTCTGATCAATGGCCTATCAGAGTTTAATTGGCAGTTTTTTCTCTTAGAGGTCTATAAAATAAAATACATAATCAATGATACCTTAGATTTGATGAAATACAACAATTGTTAAAGAACAAAACTTGAACTAAATAAATTTAAAGATGAAATTTACTTTATTCAACGACTCATGTACCAGACAGAAGACAAATAGAAGGACAGAGTTGTACAAAATGGAAGTTTTGCTAAGAGGAAATGGAAGCTTTTTACAGGCAGAAAGAGGGTAGGACAAGGAAGTTTAAAGTGGATTATTTGGGGAAGTTTACCTTTTCTTTGAAAGGTGGGTGGAATCTTAGTAGGCAGATTGCCTCACTAGTGCAGACCAAGACATTTCAGACTGGTTTAAAATGTCTCACTCCTGGGAGAGGCCAAAACTACCTTAGGTATTAAGTCTTGGTGGTGCTTAGCATAAGTGACCCCATTTGGGGGCTCCTGCTTCTTTTTTAACACTGTATATAGCACACTAATCAGACCAGGTTGCATCTTGAAAGCCCTAGTCTGGAAAACCCTTCAGCTGTTTAGAAAGCCTTCTATTAAACTGAAAAACCCTAGGTGTTAAGGCACAAACAGAAACTGGTTACCAAGAACCTGCTTGTAGGGCTGGTTGACATGGCAATCAGAGGATTGTCATGTAAGGGAGTGATTGGGGCTGGAATTCTAATGTTGTGGCTTCTCACTTTGAAAGCAGATCAACGTCCAAGTGTGAAGAGACTCAACACCCTTCTGACCTGATTCATGCCCAGTCCTGGACTGGCTGGGACTCTCTCATTAAGCTGGTAGCTGAAGGAACAAGACCAAGAGGAAATAAAAGGTGCCTGGAGTCTCAACTGCTTTACCATCAAAGGGTATCCTTTATCCAAGTTCAGTAAAATGTTATCCTAAGCAAGTTCTCTTGAGCCTATAACCCTAGGGGGATCTTGGGTTCCTACTATATTAGTGTAATATATTCAAATGTATTTGCATTCAAAAAAGTTAGAATACAGGATAAATTACAGGTTAGAATACAGGATAATTTCTGAGAGATTATTTCTCAGGAATGAGGTTAATGGAGATTTAAACTCTGTACTTTTATATTTCCCTATTATTACCTTAAAAAAAACCCTCAGAAATTATACCTTTATAATCGAATAAAAAAGGTAAAGATATTCCAATGGGAAAATACAGGCTAATATTAATAATTAAGTGGGTAAGCAACTAATGTTATTTCCTTTTCACATCTTAACCCTCAACTTTCTAATGAGCATGAACTGTTTTTTCCAATATGAAAATGTTTTAATAAATAAAAGAAACTCCCTTCAAACACATTTCACTTCTGCAAATAAAAATAAACGCACAAATTCTTCAACATCGCAAGCAAAAAAGCTGTTTATTTCTAAATCAGATTTACACAGGATTTGGATTTATTCATTAAGCAAACCCATTGGTGAGAATAAACTGAGTGCCTACTGTCGGGTTAGATGAAACTCTCGCGGCTTTCTCGATTATGTTAATTTGATTTTAAAAATCTGTTTTTAATAAAAGACAGTTTCAAGAAACCTGTAACTTTCTAAAACTTCTAAAAGATAAGGGATGCTGCGGCTGAGCGCCTCCGGTCTCACGTGACCCTCCCAAACAGGGAAGCCATCTTAAGCATCGCCTCATAGAGGAAACTACATCTCCCACAATCCTTGCGGCTTGCGTCGTGCTGGCACTTTTACTGGCAGGGTCTTAGAGCTGAGCCTGTAGCCGGGCGCCATCTTTGACTCTGGCAGTCTTGGATTTCTGCTGGTGTTGCTGCTGAGAAGACGGCGGGCGGCAGCGGCTAAGAAAGAAGAAAGACGTGGCAGCAAGCGGGAGTCGGGGATAGTGTCGACGGTTCGGTAAAGTTTCTGTTCTCTGGTAACTAAACCCGTTTTTTTGCTTCCCGGGTGGCTTGGGGCCGGGGAGGTGGGGGAGAGGGCGAGGGGAGTGGCCGCGGCCTCCCCTCGCCCCTGGGTCGCGGCCTAGCCCGGAAAGTCAGAGCGGGTCCTTAGGTCTTGCGGTAACGACCCCCTCCTCCACCTTCCAGCGGCCGCCGTCGCCAGGGCGGGCTGGGGGCCCCAGGTTCCCGCTTCCAGTTCCCGTCCACCCTGCCCCCACCCCGCCCCCGCCTCACTTCCCCCACCCCCACGGCGCCTGCTCCTTTCCCAGCCTTCTTCCCCTCCCCCACATCCGGTGTTGGCGAAACTGGGATCCCGGAGCAGCCCCTGGAAGCCGGCTTGTTAGCCTTCCTCCAGAGGAGTATTGACACTAAATCGGTTCCTTCGGGGGCAAGAGTTTCCCTAGCTTAGCGGACCCCTGCTGCGTAAATGGGATTGAGTGCTAGGAGCTGATTTTACTTACTCTCATTCCTCTCTAGGGCCCCACTACTTGGGAGATTTTCTCAAACTCCACACACAGAAAGCCACCGACCTTATTCCGGTATCCTACACCCCTTCCGTACCTTAATTACACTTCCCACCCCCAGCCCTCAGCATCGGAATCAAGAACAACAGGGACACTTCCGTTCTCCTTGTGGGATTGATGAAACCGTAATGAAGAACACCCCCTAAACTCCCATAATCGGTGCGGATTCCTATGGGGAAGGCTCATATTGTTGACATCTTCCAGCCCTTGGTTCTGGACCTTGAGAAGGAGGCTGAACTAGTGATAGCGATGTTTTTTAGGATAAATGTGTGTAGGTACTGGGGGAAGGGGAGGGATCAACCAAGAAGGCATGAGAATGGTTTAAAGCTAGTATTTCATTTTTTGCTGCTTATATAGAGTCCAACTTAGGAGTTACTCATTTATAGGCTGTACAGCTTCTCCAGTCTAAACATGTCCGAAAACCAAGCATGGATTAACTCTTGATACGAAAAATAAATTGAAAAATCGCTTGTGAGTAAAATTTTAAAGTTTTACTCTCAAAGCTTTTTTTTTTTTTGCTGCCCATATTTTTAAAAGAACTGTGTTACTGTTACTGTTTTAGAGTTGAAAGGGCTCAAATAGCATTTTGCTGTTAATGACCAGTATGTGGAGTCTGATTTAAGTTTCCAGAAATGACGTTTTGAGTTGTATTGCCAAATTGCAGTCCTAAATGGTGAATGTTGAATGATGCACTATGTTTTTGTTTAAATGAAATTTACGGAAAATAATTAACTTCATTGAGAATTAGGGGAAATTGATGTTGCTATCATCAGGCAGCATTAAAAAAAAACAAACATTTTAAAAGCTGAAGACATTTCAAGCAGGTTTAGTTTTTGATGAAATAGAAAGAACATGGACCTGGGATTTAAAAGACCTGGTTTCTAGCTGCTACTTATCAACTTTATTACACTGGGAAAGTGGGCCTCAGTTGTTTTTCTGTAAACATGAATAAATTGGACTATTTGAATTCAGAACTCAGAAAGTTGGAAGGGATCTTAAAGCCCTCCATGAAAAAGTTTGGGAATGTTCTCCATTGCTGTCATTTTTCCTCCAAAAATAACCTGGCTTGGAAGTCATTGGTCCAAAGGGAATTTGACTCCCCATAGAAATTGGAGAAAAGGTAATGCAAGTAGAGAGGAACAGCTGTGTATACGTTTGAGGAGTAAACTCACTAACAGAGTCTGGTGCGAATTTTGGAGACGTAAAAAGGATGAGTGTATGTACCTTAACTGTACCAGTTTCCTCACTTTCTGCTGGTAGGAGACGTAGCACTTTTGGCGGTGCTGGGATTCTGGGGTGTGTTCCTATTACTTCTAACACAGATGAAGAAGATGTGGTAGAGGGAAAGATGGTAGCAGAAGGAATGGATAAAGAGGCAGAACTGCCCACTAAAAAGAAAAGAAAGAAGGGTTTGCGAATTAAGGGGAAAAGGCGACGAAAGAAGCTGATCCTTGCGAAAAAGTTTAGTAAGGATTTGGTATCTGGGAGGCCAGTTGCAGATGCCCCTACTTTGTTAGCTTCTAGTGCCCCTGAGCAGGATGAAGAAAGTCTCTTTGAAAGCAATATAGAAAAACAGATCTATTTACCTAGTACCAGAGCCAAGACCTCCATTGTGTGGCACTTCTTTCATGTGGACCCGCAGTATACCTGGAGGGCTATTTGTAACCTCTGTGAAAAAAGTGTCAGTAGGGGTAAACCAGGTAGCCATCTTGGGACATCTACTCTTCAGCGACATCTGCAGGCAAGGCATTCACCTCACTGGACAAGGGCCAACAAATTTGGAGTTACAAGTGGGGAGGAAGATTTTCCTCTGGATGCACCTTTATCTCCCTCTTCTGCTGGAAGCAGTGGAAGCTTTGAATATATCCCTGCTGATCCATTAGATAATGGAATGGGTAAGAAACGTGATAAATCAGTATCTGATGCCCTGAGGGCACAAAGAGGGAGATTTCTCATTAAAAGTAACATTGTCAAGCATGCCTTAATTCCTGGAACAAGAGCCAAGACATCTGCAGTTTGGAATTTTTTCTATACTGATCCTCAGCACATCTCAAGAGCTGTGTGTAATATATGTAAGCGAAGTGTGAGCCGGGGTAGGCCAGGTTCTCATCTAGGAACTTCAACACTTCAACGACACCTGCAGGCCACTCATCCCATCCATTGGGCAGTTGCCAACAAAGACAGTGGTGCAGTTGGAAATGGATTAGATGAAGCTGAAACTGAGAGAAATGATCTCTTGAGTGACACTTTGCATGGAGAGAAGTCTGCAGGCGGCCAAGACGTAGCAGCTGAGCACCTTAGTGACTCTGATTCAGATGAACCTCCTGTATTAGAGGTTGAAAATAGAAGATCTGAGAGTCCTACTCCTGCTGCAGAGCAAGACACTCAAATGCATGCACAAGAGCAAGACACAGCATACTGTGGAAATTCAACTTCAAGTCAAATAAGTCAGGCAGTTATTCAAATGATTGTGGAAGATATGCATCCTTACAACTATTTCTCAACCCCAGCCTTTCAGAGGTTCCTGCAGATTGTGGCCCCTGACTATAGGTTACCGTCTGAAACTTTCTTTTTCACTAAGGCTGTACCTCGATTATACGATTCTGTCAGAGAAAAAATTTTCTTAACTTTGGAGAATGTTCAGACCCAAAAGATTCACCTGACTGTGGACATATGGACCCATGACCCATCCACTGACTATTTCATTGTGACAGTACATTGGGTCTCTTTGGAAACTACACCTTCTTTCAATAATGGCAGGATCCCCAACTTTAGAAGGTGGGCAGTTCTTTGTGTAACAGGTTTAGCCAAAAACTGTTTGATAACCAACATTTTACAAGAATTAAATGACCAGATTGGTCTGTGGCTTTCTCCTAATTTCCTCATCCCTAGCTTCATTGTTTCTGACAGTTCGTCTAGTGTAGTACACGCAGTCAAAGATGGCGGTTTTACCCACGTGCCATGCTTCCTGCGTTGTTTAAATATAGTCATTCAGGACTTTTTCTGTGAGCACAAAAGCATTGAGAACATGTTAGTGGCTGCCAGGAAAACCTGTCATCATTTTAGTCATTCAGTCAAGGCCCGTCAGATACTGCAAGAGTTCCAAAATGATCACCAACTTCCATGGAAAAATTTGAAACAAGATGAAGCTGGCCATTGGATTTCTACCTTTTATATGTTAAAATGGCTCTTGGAGCATTGCTACTCAGTTCACCATAGTCTTGGTAGAGCCAGTGGAGTTGTGCTCACCTCCCTTCAGTGGACTCTAATGACATATGTTTGTGATATTCTTAAACCATTTGAGGAGGCCACCCAGAAAGTGAGTGTGAAGACCATAGGATTGAATCAGGTGCTACCCCTCATCCATCATCTACTCCTTTCCCTGCAGAAACTCAGAGAAGATTTTCAAGTCAGAGGTATTACTCAGGCCCTCAATCTGGTAGACAGTTTATCTCTGAAACTTGAAACTGACACCCTACTAAGTGCCATGCTCAAATCCAAGCCCTGTATCTTGGCTACTTTGTTAGATCCTTGCTTTAAAAACAGTTTGGGAGACTTTTTTCCTCAAGGTGCTGATTTGGAAACTTATAAGCAGATCCTTGCAGAAGAAGTTTGTAACTATATGGAATCTTCACCAGAGGTCTGCCATATTGCAACTTCAGAAGCTTCTGGCCCCTCAGCTATAGTAGAAGCTGATTCATTTACCTCATCTATAAGAGAAGGCACCTCCATTTCAGGATCTGTTGATAGCTCAGCTGCAGATATTGTTGCCATTGGAGGCAAAAGCTTCATGTTTCCTTCTGCTATGGCAGTGGTGGATGAATACTTCAAAGAGAAGTATTCAGAGATCTCAGGGGATGATGACCCTTTGTTTTATTGGCAGAAGAAGGTGAACGTATGGCCAGCTTTGACCCAAGTTGCTATTCAGTATCTGAGCTGCCCCATGTGTAGTTGGCAATCTGAATGTGTCTTTACTGCAAATAGCCACTTTCATCCAAAGCAGATCATGAGCCTGGACTTTGATAATATAGAACAGCTGATGTTTCTGAAAATGAACTTGAAAAATGTTAACTATGATTATTCTGCATTGGTTCTAAGCTGGGATCCTGAGAATGAAGTTATTCAAAGCAATGAAAAAGAAATACTATCTTAATTTCTTTTTCCTTTCTCCATTTAAAATGGGCAACTTATTCCTATGTTAGTATGTCCTAATTGCTATAATTGTTATATGTAGTTATACTAATTATTCTTTATGCACTATCTGGGGAAACCTGAAAACACAGAAAGGGCTGAAAATTCCTCAGAGGTAATACAGTATCGACAAAGTAAAGATTAACTTTAAAGATTTCATAGTAGTAATTCAGTATAGCTATCACCTGAAATTTTGTTTGTTCCAATTGAGAGGGGAAAAGAGATATTTTAATTAGAAAAATATAGTGCAGCATTGAAAGGCCTTAGGCTATTTCTGGCTGGTAGATTGAACTAGTAATTGGTTTTAAGTTAAAATTTCTCTCAACTTGGGAAGGTTGATTGCTCTGAAACCAGTGAAATAGAGAAAAGGCAGGACTGTATAGTCCATGGGTTCACAAAGTCATATGGAGCTGAGCGACTTTACTTTCGTACTAAACTGATATATCTCCCCTCCCCCCACCACCACTATTTTTCTATTTCTTTAAAAACCCTGATTCATACTTACAGCTTGGCAAAAACAAAAGTTCACAAAATTGTTTTATACTTCGGAGTTTCTAATTGCCTCCTCATACTGGTCAATTTTATAATTTAAGTGTGATAGAGTTGCCCTTTATATTTAAGATTGGTTCTGTATGAAACGGAAACATTAGAAAACAATTAGATATTTTTAGTCTTTGAATTGCCCTATTTAACTTTTATTGTAAAAACAATAAAAGATTATATAGGTACTTTTATATAATTTATGGGTAAATGACAAAAAATTTACAGAATTGGAGAAGATTAAATGGGAATAAAAACGAAAGCCCCGTGAGCATACTGTGACAAAACCAATATCCATTTCCCAAAGAATGTTTCTCTGAATTTAAGTGATCATAAATGTCTTCTTAAAAATTACATCGAATGACCCATAATACTATATTCTTAACTGTGAGATTATTTTGGCCTTAACTCTTATCTCAAAATAAGCAGTCAGTATTTTCATGTGTTAGTAATCATTGCCTCACTGGTAAAATGAAAGAATTGATCTCAGTTGATCTTGTCCCTTTCCACTCTGAGAGTATTGTTTTTGTGATCGAGTGGGAGGCCAGAAATGATGACTTTTAGTAAAAGTTTCAGACTGAATAACTAATGTAAGATCCCAATTTTTCCTTTTTTTCATTTTAGATTTGGGGATATTCCCTGCCCAAAAATTTCCTGGAAAATTGACTAGTATTAAGTGTGAGTAAAAGGTGTCCACTTTTTTTAAAGTTTTGATTTTAGTTTTGTCTTGGATAGTATTTGGCAAGATTTAGCCTAGAAATTATGTAGTATTTATTACATGAGAATCAAATTGCTTTGTTACTGGGCTGGTTTCAAAATTTAGAACTCATTTCTATGTATCAAAATCGCTCTTCATTTTTGTTTTTTTGAAATTCTTAAATGGTAAATGTACCATTGTGAAATGAAATTTCAACTCCAAAAGTTTACCCTTTTACTAAATGGAGTAAATGGATAACTACAAAGTCTTTAGTTGTAGCCATCACTAGTAAAGAATGTGGAGCTAGATTGCATAAGCCTTTGCAGGGCCGCCGTTGAATGTCATGCCAGTGACACTGGTGTTATAAAGGAAGAAAAAAGTCTTCCCTTAGATAGAAACTTCCTGTATTTTGACAGCGCCAGTTCAGGATGGCTATAATGCTGCTCTGCCTCCTACAGCTTGCTGCACCACTCTGTAGTTGCTCTGTAACTATGCATTTCTATCTTTTTTGGTTAAACACTCCCTGAAGATGATGAAAGATGATGTGACAGTATACATGCATCCATATTATACACAGTGATACATGTGTAAGGATTTCCCTTCATCTTTATCTTGTGGGCCGGGCAAAATTTAGTGTGACATTAAAAGACTTCATGATACTTTTGTATAAGAGGAAATTCACTATTTTTATAATGACCCAAATTTGAAGGCTTTTGTAGTGTATTTTAAAAGGGAAAACTTACCCAGATGTTTTATTTCTACACATTTGTGTACGTGTGTGTGTGTGTTTATAAGCCAGTTAGTATATATGTATATGTATATTATACATAAAACACTATATTTTTACATACAAGTATGTTTTTATTATACAGATAATAAAGATGGGGGAAGGTTTCTGTTTTTTTCTTAATAGGTGAAGAAATCTTGAAGACCAGAAATTGGATCTTATTGAATTTTGGTGTTTTTTTTTTAAATTTTTTTCTTTCTTTTTTCTTTTTAAATTACTTGTTCGGCTATGGAAGATTGATCTTTTTTTCTTTTTAATAATCCTTTGAATCTCAAGTTCATCTTTATATGAACTCTTTTTTTGTTGTTTTTTTGTTTTTGAGGAGATAACTAACCCTAGCTGTCTCCAGTTTGACAAAGGTTATTTGAATGGACTTAAACTCTCAGTAGTTGAGAGATATTTTAAAAACACATCCTGTGTTTGAATTGTGGCTGAGAGGTTTCCTTGGCAATGTGAGGAGGAAAATTCTTTCTGCCTCTAATATTATTATTAATTCATGGATTGAGTGTTGGTTCGACCTACAGGCGTAATAAATTGGAACTCAGTGAAGACACAGACATTCCTGTTGAGATCAACCAGCTAATGTAAGTGTGGAAATTTTTTTTTTTTTTAATCATTAAAGGGGTAAACATTTTTGTAATTTAGGGCATAATTTTCCTGAACCAGTAAGAAATCAAAAGGATAATTGTCAACACATTATTTTTTTCTTGTAATTGTTTACAAGTTTTGGGGCTTTTTTGATAGGAATATCACTACTCCTTTTTTTCTTGATAATATGTACTTATAATAAAAGTAAAAGCAGTGTAGACAAGGTGGATTCTTCATGTAATTCTGCCTCCTCAGAGAAGACCACCGTTGACAGTTGATCGTGGCATCGTTCCATGTCCATGCTCGTAGCTTTGCCTCACCTCTTCTTAGTGGCTGTGTTTGTTGCTTTATAGAAATGGATATGCAGTAACTTAGTCTGTCCTTCATCGATGGACTTCTGGGTTTTTGCCATTGAAAACAAAAATAGCCCCTTATCTAAAAACAGCTATATATATATGTATATATACACACACACATATGTGTGAACTGTTTCTTTGAACCAGTTCTTAAATGTGAATTTGTAGAATTGTTACAATTCTCTAAGGAGGTTATACCAATTTACTGAATTAGTGAAGTCTTTTTGATTTTTAAAAGTTCTTAACACATCCCTTTTAGCGAAGGTATTAATCCTTGGCCATGTTGCTGATCTTTTGCCATATGAATGGTTTTCATTTTATGTAGTCATTTCTATGAGTTTTGTCTTGGTTTGTAACTTTGGTATCATGTTTAGGACAGATTTTTTTTATCCTGAGCTTATTTAAAAAAAAACCATGCATTTCTTCCCAGGACTTAAGTGTTTACATATTTTATATTAAAATGTAATCTAAGGATTGTAGTCGCATGACATTGCCGATCTTCCTCCCCTTAAGCATTGTCAAGAATGCTTTCTTAGCTCCGCATAGCTATGACTTTAGACTCTTTCTTATATAGTGCTTTTAGTGAGTTACAGCATCTTTGTCATCCTTGCTTTTGTTCTCCTGGAACCTTTTTTGTATGATATAGAATTTAATTTTTTCAAATGGATGGCTAAATTTATTTTGGTTAATTTCAAATGCCACTTTTTCCAGAAACTGCCTGAATTGTTTATCTTGTACTCATTCATTTGCCAACATTATATTTAAATGTTATATTTCACACCTGTGGTAATTACAGGAAGCCCAGGGCCCTCTCATTCTTCTTCAGATTTTCTTAGATAATTTTGCAGTCTGTCAGGTTCCAATAATAAAGTATCATTGAGATTTTGAATTGAATTGCATTCAGTCTACTTAAGGTATTTAGGGGAAAAGTAGACTTCTTTAAGTCTCTACTCCGTTATCTCTCCATTATCCAGGTCTTCTTGTGCCTTAGTAGTTTAATAGTTTTGGTTTTGTTTCTAATTTGATGGGGTCTTTTATATTTCTTTTGTTTTCTTCCTATATGTTTTAGTTTTATTGTGACTAGGACTCTTGTTATCATTTGAATGATTGTTGTTGGAACATAAGAAATTTACTGATTTTAAAAAACATGTTAATTTTTACAATTTACTTAATTGATTGTTAGATTGTATAGTTTGCAGGCATATAATCTACAGATACTAAATTTTTTGCTTCATCCTTTCTAATCTTTATACTTTTTTCCCTTATTGCATGCACTGAACTCTGAAACAGTGTTGGGTGGTAGTAGAGACAGGCTTTTTTTTTTTCCCTTGAGTGATTTACTTGTAATGTTTTACCATGTCACATATAGTTTCTGATCAATTAGTACATTTATGCTAAGAAGCTTCCTTGTAATTTACAAAGAGTTTTTATTGGGAATAGATGTTTGTAGCTGTTTTTTAAAAGCCATTTTAACTTCAAAAAAACTACAGTTTTAAATATTTTTTTCACCATTTTTCTGTTCTTGAAATCTTAAGACACCGCAGAGTTTCCTTTTTTAGCCCCTGTTTATTCTAGTAATGAATTTCCCAGTGTTAAACCACTCTTGGTTCTGAATAAACCTCCTTTGATCATGTTTTGTTACTCTTTTGATATACTATATGGTTCACTTTATTTAGGATTTATCAGCTGTGTCATAAATCAGACACCCCCAAGTAGTTGCTTTAAAACTTAAAAAGAAATAATGAGATAATGCCTTTTCATTGTTTTGTTCTTTTTCTACTACTATTTATTTTTTCTAATTTTTTTTTCTGAAGTTAGACTGCTTCCTTTAGTAATTTTTAAAAGAATACGTGGAGTACATATATGATATATACTTTATGAGACTTTCTAAAACCTTCTTCCCAGTCCTGAGCTTTTCTTGGAATGTAATTTGAAAAGTTCAATCTGGGGTCATAATATCACCTTTAAATTCTGGATATTTTGTCTTTTGAAATTTTAGAGATTCAAATAAGGTGTCAAATGTCAAGTCTGATTTTCTTTCCTTTGTTTTCAGTCTGCTTTTCCCTAGAAGTCTGTATAATTCTGCTTTACCATTGGAATTCAAAAATTTCACCATTATATATAGTATATGGTGAAGTAGCGATGTCTTTAAAGAAAATTTCTGCCTGGCATTTGATGACTCCTTTAGTTAAAAGACTTAAGTTCATCCAGTTTAGGGAAATTTCTTTGTATTTTTATTTTATTATCATTTCTACCAGTTCCATTCCATCCTTGTCTAATTTTCACTGTGTAGAAATGGAATCTTCTGGAATTATTCCTATTTTATATATCTTTCCTCTCACATTGACATCTTTTTGCAATCTGGGGAATGTTCTGATAGTAATATTCTATAATTCAGTTTTGTCTTTTTCATCAGTGTTTATTCAAATTTTTATTTATCTTGGGTACTATTTCTTTTTTTTAAAAAAAGGGAATGTGCACCATGGTTTTGGACTTTTGTCTTATGTAGTAATAATTACAGTCAATTTTTTACCTCTACATTTTTGGGGGCTATTTTCTTGCATAGCAGTTATATCCTTCTCCCCACCCCCTAGTGAAAGTTTTAGAAGTTCAGTATGTAAAAGGGATATATGAAAGAACTGTTCTATTTAAACATTAGTAATGTGGTGCGTATCTATTCAGGATTCAATCTCTCCATGCCTTGCCTTGCCTACCTCAGGGTGTTTTACAGAATTGATTTTGAAAAAAACGGTGGGTGGCGGGGGAGTACAACTCATGCTCTTCTGCTATTTCATGCAGCTCATTTTGTTTGATTAATATGTAGCAGTCTTACTGAAACCAACAACAGTTTCATTTATGTTCTTTGGGATGTTGATTTCAGGGATGAAAGGGACACCAAAAGACCTTTCTATTGTAAAACGTTTCCATTCTTTTCTGACTAATACTTTTCTTATTGTGTGTGTCATTGTAGTTGATTGAGCATTCCTGGAGGCCTTATCCCATTGGAGGCCATTTCTTAGTCTGCATTTGATGTTGTGGTAGAGCTGATGTACAGTGCCGTGTTAGTTTCAGGTGTACAGCAGAGTGGCTCAGTTGTGCATACACAGATATCCATTCTTTTCCAGATCCTTTTCCCATGCAGGTCATTGCAGAGTAGTATAGTAGACTGTGCTGTGCAGCAGGTCTTTGTTGATTGTTTGTTTTATATGTAGTAGTATGTATATGTTAAACTCCTGATTTTTCCCGCCTCTAAATTTTCTTTCTTTTCTTTGGCTGTTCTGTTTACAGAATCTCAGTCCCCAACCAGGGACTGAAGTCAGGCCATGAAAGTACCAAAGCCTAACCACTGGACCACCAGGAAATTCTCTTCCTCCCTCTGACTTTAAAGCTACCTTTTGGTGTACCCCAGATGGTGGAATGCATTCTCTTTGTGGTCAGAGGAATGTTGGTAGTGGACTGGTGAAGTAGTATTAAAGACCCAATCCTTGTTCTGTTCTGTAGTATATCAGCAATGGTCAGGTCAGTTAGGGTAGACTTGAATTTTCTGTTACATCTGTGTTTCATCATATTAGAAAATGCAGTGGTATTCTCAGCATAAAATAATAAATAGCCACCTGTAATCCTACCACCGTGATTATCACTACTACTGACCTTTGCTCTATATTTTTCTAGCTTTCTTCCTGCTACCGCATCCTCACCAGCACTTGGTGTCAGTTTTGGGATTTTTGTCAGCTATTCTAAAAGGGATTTGCAACTCCCAGCGATACTGAGTGTCTTTTCATATGCTTGTTTGTCATCTGTATATTTTCTTTGGTAAGGTGTCTGTTTAGATCTTTTGCCCATTTTTAAATTCATTTTTAACTTATTTTTTTGGCTGTGCCCCATGGCATGGGTGATGGGATCTTAGTTTCCCACCAGGGGTCAAACTCGTGCTCCCTGCATTGGAACCATGGAGTCAACCACTGGACCACTGGGGAAGTCCCTGGTTTGTTTTTCTTACTGTTGCATTGTAAGGGTTCTTTGTATATTTTGAATACCAGTCCTTTTATCAGTTATGTGTTTTGCAAAAATTTTCTCCCAGTCTGTAACTTGGCTTCTCATTCTCTTAATAGTGCTTTTGAGAAGTGGAAGTTTTTAATTTTAATTAACTCCAGCTTATCAATGGTTTCTTTAATGGACTGTACATTTGGTGTTATGTCTAAAAAGCTATCACCACACCTAGAATCACCTGGATTTTCTCTTGTTTTATTCTCTAGGAGTTTTTAAATTTCACATTTGTGATCCATTTTAATTTTTGTGAAAGGTATAACGTCTCTGTCTAGATATATTTTTTTGCATGCAGTATCCACTTCTTCCAGCATTGTATATTGAAAAGACTGTCCTTTCTCCTTTGAAATTGCCTTGCTTCTTTGGCAAAGATCGGTTGACTCCATTTGTAATGTATATTAGTTTCCTAGGGCTTCCATAACAAAGTACCACATACTTGGATGTCTTAAAGCAGCGGAAGTTTATTATTCACAGTTTCAGAGGTTAGAAGTCTGAAAAGGTTTTGACGGGGTCATGCTCTCTTTGAAACCTGTAGGGAAATGATCCTTCCTAGCTTTTAGCTTCTGGTGTTTGCTGGCAATCCTTGTCATTCCTTGGCTTATAGAAGCATCAGTTTTTTAACATGTAGATTTCTAGGTGTTTTTTCATTGTTAGAAGATGGTGATGAACTTTCTTATGCACTATTCTTTTTCATATTTGTTGCATATTAGTTCAGTTCAGTCACTCAGTCGTGTCTGACTCTGTGAGCCCATGGACTGCAGCATGCCAGGTCTCCCTGTCCATCACCGGCTCCCGCAGTTTACTCAAACTCATGTTCATTGAGTCAGTGATGCCAACCATCTCATCCTCTGTTGTCCCCTTCTCCCGCCTTCAATCTTTCCCAGCATCAGAGTCTTTTCAAATGAGTCTGTTCTTCGCATCAGGTGCCAAAGTATCCAGTGAATTTTCAGGACTGATTTCCTTTAGCATTGACTGGTTGGATCTCCCCAAGGGACTCTCAAAGAGTCTTTTCCAATACCACAGTTCAAAAGCATCAATTCTTCTGTGCTTGGCTTTCTTTATAGTCCAACTCTCACATCCACACATGACTACTGGAAAAACCATAGCCATGACTAGACGGACCTTTGTTGGCAAAGTAATATCTCTGCTTTTTAATATGCTGTCTAGGTTGATCATAACTTTTCTTCCAAGGAGTAAGCATCTTTTAATTTCATGGCTGCAGTCACTATCTGCAGTGATTTTGGAGCCCCCAAAAATAGTCTGTCACTGTTTCCACTGTTGAATATTAATCTCAGGATAAATTCTGGAAATACAATTGAAAGTCATACGATATTTAAATTTTGAAGGTTTCGTGTGTGTTTAGTAACATAACTCTTCTAACCTAGGTTGCTACGTTAAAGGCTGGTTTTACCATGGCCTGCTATTCTTGGATTAGGAATTGTTAGCAGAAAATGTGAATAAATTTGATTCATCTTAATTTCAAGTTGTAGATCAATGTTTCTCTTTTAAGATCTTTTTGTTTTGTTTTGGCTAAAACCTCTTGGTATGTGGAACTTCCCCAACCAGGGAGCAACTCCACACTCTGGGTGGTGGAATTGCGAGTCTTAACCACTGGACCACCAGGGAAATCCCTAGATCCATGTGTCTGAAACTTTATCCTCTGATGCAGGGGTTTGTAGAAACCCCTCAGATTCTGACATGTGCTCTTGTCATGTATTTTTACTTCTGTAGCTTGCTTTCTTGAACCCTTGAGTGCGAGAACTATGGTATGGCAAGGACTAAGGGGGAGAGGGAATGTTGGTCATTCTGCATAAGCACTAGTTTTAGGGATAAGCCTTGAGAACTTCTTTTGCTCCTTGTGTGTAACTGGTGTGCAGCTCTTGGGTCGTCTTCATCGTATTAGCTTGCTCTACAGATTTTTCAAGGGTAGTGGTTCACCAGCTATTCCAGCGAGAGAGTTTTTTCCACATACTTAGAATTATATGCTTTTGAAATAACAAAAATGCTTGTTAACATATTGAAACATTTGTTAGATGAAAAAAGTCTAGTTTGTCAGAAATACAAATTGAGCAAATTATCTTGTGTAAAATAGTCCAAGTTAATAATCTAAACTGCAGATCATTTGTTGAGTATATAATGCTTACATAATTTATGCTGAAGCACCATAGAGAATGCAAAGAAAGAAGCATGGCTGTTTAACAAAAATTTTGCATTGTAGATGAGAATGTACAATATTCACAGATTAAAATATGAATCAGAATTTTCATAAGGCTCTGCTCATTGGTCAGGGTGACTTGGAGAAGATTGTTGAAAGAATTTACCTGAAGTCATTTGTTGTCTTCTCATTTTAGGATTAACATTTAAAAGACGATTTCTGTGATTGACTTGTCTTTTGGAAGATTAAACCCATATCAAGAGGACTTGGAGCTGGTCCTCGCCTAGAGGAAGCAGTGGCTTGTTTTCAAAAAGCCACTTCTCATCCAAGGATCTACTCAGCATGCCTAATCAAGGAGAAGACTGTTATTTTTTTTTCTATTCTACTTGTACTAAAGTAAGAATTAGCATCTCTAAGTCAGTTCTTTCTATGATTTCCCTAATAAAATTGACTAAACTTTTCCCAGCATACCAAGTTGTCTTTTATTTTTTGCTCAACTGTTTATTATCTGCTGTCAATTTTTAGTAAAGGATAGCATTCCTAAGCGAATTCGTTACTCATCGTTTTTTTCCTGTTCATTTTATGTTCTCCATACTCTCCAGAAGTAAAAAGATAGTATTTAGTCATCACTCAGTGTTCCTATAGCTATAATTAATCTGTTCGGGGTGCTTTTAAGGAATCAGGAACACTTGACTGTGGCTTGCTAACTTTCGTCTTTGTGTAGTAAATTTACTTTGTAGTAAATGAATGGGTGGATTGTGTTGTATTCATAGAATTGTCATGGACTGAATTTGGCTTGTCTTCAGGTTCCCTGCTGAACCCTAACGCCACTTTTCTAGACACGCTTTTGCAGGTCTATCAGAGCTTTTGTCTTTGTTGGAGCTTCCTGTTTTTCAGCTTGTTTCTTCTGCAGCTCCATTTAGGTTTATCCATTATTTCCTGTTATTCCTTGATGGCTAATTCTTCACATGTGTTTTTTTTCCCCCAAGTACTTTTCTTAAATCATTTTGGTGCTATATTTTAAATTGTTAGTTTTGCGCAAAGCTTTGAGTTTATGCAACAAGTTGCACAACAGTAGCATTTTATTTCAAATAGTAGCATTGTATGAAATTTATAGTGAAATATGGAATTATACTTAAATTTGAATCAATTACTTTCTAACTTTCCACTTAAAGCTAGTTATACAAGTCAGGATATATGAAATGGTTTTGAAGATTAACTGTAAAACATATTTTTTAAGGGTACCTAATATTCCCACTTGTATTTTTGAACCCGATCTCTCAGCTTGTGTCATTCATGTTGTCAGATCAGATAAACGATACTGTCAAGAAATCACTTTTAGGAAATTAAACATTTCTTGACCTCAGATTGTTCTTACCATCCCACTTCAGTTGTTGTCTACCTGTCTCTCCGTCCTCTTCTGTGCTTGTCTAGGTACCGAGAAACTTACAGTGAGCGTTTTGCCTGGGGGCTGGTTTGATCCCACAGTTGTTTCTGTATTCTTTCTGTTCACAGGGTGACAGCTGTCCATTCCGTCACTGTGAAGCTGCACTGGGAAATGAAACTGTTTGCACATTATGGCAAGAAGGGCGCTGTTTTCGACAGGTGTGCAGGTTTCGGCACATGGAGATTGATGTAAGTCTTCAGCTGGTGTTTTAGTAAGTAGTCTTGTGTCCTGATGGGACAATAAAAAATATGGCAGTAAAAAACATTTTATGTAACATGAGTTAAATTCTTTTTTAATGACCTAGTGAAATTTCTGTCATTAGTGAAATGCTCACTTAATATCGAGATGCTTTATGGTATGAATTAGTATCATATTTCATAAAGGCCATTTGGTAATCTGTCTAAAGTGTAAAAATCATATATATATTTAGGGAGTATTCATATTTCTGTGTTTATTTTAAAACAGTCTGAACTTAGAGAAAAGTTGCAAGTATAGTATGAAACTTTCCACTAAACCATAACTGTGATAAACCATCAAAATTAGAATATTAACATTTATATATTACTCTCATTGACTCCTCAGATCCCATTCAGGTTTTGCCCTTGAACTGGTGATGTTCTTTATTGCAATAGGAGTGAGTCCAGAATCATGTGCTGCATTGAGTTGTCATAGTGATTTGGCTTTCTGTCTAGAACAGTTGATCAGTCTTTTCTTGCCTTTCATTGACCTTGATATTTTTGGTCACTATAGTACAATTATTTTGTATAATGTTCCTCACTTTGGGTTCATCTAATACTTCCTCATTGCTAAATTCAGATCTTATATTTTTGGCAGGAGTAGCACAGAGGTGATATTCTTCTCACCGCTTACCATTGAGTGGTGTACAGTTTTAATTATCCATTACTGATGTTAACTTGCATCACTTCATGAAGGTGGTAGCCACCAGATTGCTTCACTATACTTTTTTTTTTTTTTTTGTAATTAAGTATTTTGGAAAGGTACTTTGAGACCTTGTAATTATCCCATTTCATATCAAATTTTGAATGAAGGTTTTTTTTTCCAGCATTTTATGTGTGGCCTCAATGATTTCCTGTTTTATTCAGTGTGGTATATGCCATTACTGTCATTTTTTTCTCCTCAGATGTTTGGCCGATAAGAGCCCTTAAAGCTGATTTTTGTGTCTTTGTGGTGTTTCCATCCTTGTTTGAACACTTCTTCACTTTCTGGCCTAACAGGATTGTCCAGGTTCACATGCTCTACTTGTTTGCCCACCCTGCTCGTTATCTGACTACACTAGACCCCCACTTGGGAAGATCCTGCCTTCCTCAACCTGCTTAGTCTTTGATGCCCCTTCTAGGCTGACCTCCATGAGTACACCCTCCTCACCCTATAATGAGATTGCTTCTGCACAGAGGCCTTCCTACCCTTCTCAGGCTCCAGCATTGTGCCGGCTATCCTCCTACACACATGCTTTGCTAACCCTGACCACTTGGGCCGATTCCACTTCATCCCGTGGATGCCTTCTTCATCTCAGTCAGCTTCCAGCGCTCTGCTCTGGGCCACTTGCCCTTCCTCTCCCAGCAGCTATTCCTACCTCTCTCAGCCTCACATAATGACTTTCTGAATTGTTTGAGAAGGGGTGGGGAAAGAAGAAAGAGCCGAAGTGTGCAATTTGTAGGTCTGGGGTTGTGTAGCCACTCCATTCTGGTTTCAGTTGAGTACCTGGTGGCTCAGTGCTAAAGAATCCGCCTGCCTGTGCAGAAGACGTGGGCTCGACCCCTGGGCCAGGAAGATCCCCTGGAGAGGGAAATGGCAACCCATTCTGGTATTCTTGCCTGGGAAATCGCATGGACAAAGGAGTCTGGTGGTCATGACTTAGCAAATAAACAATAACATTCTGTGCTGTTTTCCAAATAGCAGATTGACTAAGTACATTCAGAAAAAGAAATGCTCTTGCAACTTTTGAAAAATCATGCTGTAACATTGCAAGCAGAGTAAACTGGCACAACTCTTAGGAAAGCTGTGCCAGTCTCTAAGAACATATATTAGATTGGTGCAAACGTAATAGCTGTCTCAGACCGTAAATTTTAAATCATTATAACTAGCTTGAAACACATCTTTATTAATCAAAATAGAATGAATGACAATCAACACATTTTGCCAATGAGAAATAAATTGCTTCGGGAATTGATGAATTCCTGGAAAACATTGTCTGCATCCTTCTGGTTGTGAAAGCGTTCTCCATGCAATAAGTTGTCCAGATGCTTGAGGAAGTGATGGTTAGCGAGAGGTCAGGTGAATATGGTGAACGAGGCAAAATTTCATCGCCTAGTTTGTTCAGCTTTTGAAGTATTGCTTGTGCAGTGGTTGGGCGTTGTTGTGGAGAAGAATTGAGCCCTTTCTGTTGATCGGTGCTGGCTGCAGATGTTGGAGTTTTTTGTGCATCTTGTTGATTTGCTGAGCATACTTCTCAGATGTAATGGTCTTACTGGGATTCAGAAAGCTGTAGTGGGTCAGACTGGCAGCAGACCACCAGGGTCCATGACCTTTTTTTTTGGTGCAAGTTTGGCTCTGGGAAGTGCTTTGGAGCTTCTCCTCCATCCAGCAGCTGAGCTGGTCATCGTCAGTTGTATAAAATCCACCTTTTGTTGCTTGTCCCAATATGATCGAGAAATGGTTTGTTGCATAGTATGAGGGAACACTTCAGAACAGTGATATTTTTGATTTTTGGTCAGATCATGAGGCTCCCACTCTTCAAGTTTTTTACCTTTCCAATTTGCTTCAAATGCCTAACAACCACAGAATGGTCACCTTTGAGTTCTTTGGAGGATCAACTTGAATGATCACTCTCAGTTGGTCATTGTCAACTTCTGAGCCAGCCACTCTGATCCTCATCTTCAAGGCTTTTGTCTCCTCTGCAAAATTTCTTGAACTACCATGGCACTGTATGTTTGTTGGCAGTTCCTGGGCCAAATGCATCGTTGATGTGAGTTGTCTCCGCTGCTTTATGACCCATTTTGAACTTGAATAAGAAAATCACTTGACTTTTCTTTTTGTCTTATATCATTTCCCTAGTCTAAAATAAATATAAAATAAACAGCATTAATAAGTCATTAGCAGAAAGACATAAAGTGAGAAATGCACGTTAAAATTATGTATAACATAATCATGTTTATTTAAGAATATATTCCAGTATGAAACAGCAGCTTTCAACAATGGGAAAACCACAGTTTTACATCAGCCTAATACATTTAGAAGTCTCTAGAAAACTCAGGAGACTTAGCATATGGCTTATGCAAGCATTCACGCATGCATGTGTGTGTGCTCAGTCGTGGCTGGCCTCTTGTAACCCCATGAACTGTAGTCTGCCAGGCTCCTCTGTCCATGGGATTTTCCAAGCAAGAATACTGGAGCAGGTTGCCATTTCCTTCTCCAGGGCATCTTCCCAACCCAGAGATTGAATGTATATCTCCCACGTTTCCTGCATTTTATGTGAATTCTGATTTATTACAGTGATAGAGTAAGGATACACTGATTACAAAAGACAGTCGTAGTCTGGAGTTACTCATACATGCGTTTCTGTTATGATCTCTGCATGAGGGTTCACAGAGAACATACGCTTCTCCCAACAGTGAACATGCAGCAACACGTGTGCGTGTTTTTCCTCTGGGAAGCCCATTACATGGGGCTTCCCCGGTGGCTTAGTGGGTGAAGAATCTGCCTGCAGTGCAGGAGACTTAGGTTCAGTCCCTGGGTCCTTAAGGCACAGAATGGTTCCATATTTCTTAGTTAAATACTTACGGTAGCTTTATAGTACATGAACTGCGCCAGATGAGGAGCATTCACTGTGTATCTTTGGACCAGCTGTATATCTTTGAACCATGTGTTAAATATATAGCTCTTTTAAAAGCTAAAGAAATAATCATGTAGGAGAATGTTACTATGAGGATGTGTTGCTAAGTGAAAATGCACAGAATTATATGGAAAACTTTTAAGTGTGAATCAATACATTTTACAGGTTTTTTTTTTTTTTTTTAAGAATTCTGTAACAAAATAAGTGACTCACTGTGTAATGGCATAATAGGTATTAATTTTATTTTCCAAGTCATCTTTATTATTTGTATATTACTTTTTATTTTGAAATAAAATTCAGTAATGGTATTAAACACGTCAAATAAATGTCCTGTGACTTCAGTTTAAAGATAATGCTATCATATCCAATAATTTGAAGGTTGCTTTTACGAAAGAAGCAAAGACAGATCCAGGAGCAGGGAAGATTGGCATTAGATGCTACCTCAAGAAGTAATTGGATACTTGTTATTTTAAAGAGAAATGGTAGCTTTGTTTTTCTTAACATTTATTTATGTGTTTATGTATTTATGTACTTATTTATTTGGTTGCACTTCCCTGGTGATAACAATGGTAGCATCTGGTAGCTTCATGGGTTTCCCTGGTAACTCAGCTGGTTACAGGTTCAGTCTTGAATCTGCCTGCAATGCGGGAGACCTGGTTCGATCCCTGGGTTGGGAAGATCTCCTGGAGAAGGGAATGGCTAGCACTCCAGTATTGTGGCCTGGAGAATTCCATGGACTGTGTATAGTCCATGGGTCCCAAAGAGTTGGACAGGACTGAGCGACTTTTCATTTGGTTGCTTGGGGTCTTTGTTGCTCCTCATGGGCTTTCTCTAACTGCAGTCAGCGGGGCTGCTCTTCATCGCAGTACACGGGCCCCTCGTGTGGTAGCTTCTCCTGTTGCGGAGCACAGGCTTCAGTACTTGCAGCACACGGACTCCGGAGCGTGGACTCAGTGGTCGTGGCACATGGGCTTAGTGTGCTCCACAGCACGTGGAGTCTTCCCAGACTAGGGACCAGACTCATGTGCCCTGACTTAGGCGGATTCTTAGCCACTGTACCACCAGGGAAGTGCAGTTGTAGCTATTAGACCTAACCTTTAAGGGTAGCGGGATACTAGTAAATACTATAAAGTTCAGGAAGTGCAGGACATAACTCTTTTACATTGTTGTTGCTCAGTCTCTCCGTCATGTGTGACTGCAACCCCGTGGACTGCAGCATGTCCGGCTTCTCTGCTCTTCACTCTCTCCCAGAGTTTGCTCAAACTCATGTCCATTGAGTCAGTGATGTCATCCAACCATCTCATCTTCTATTATCCCCTTCTCTTCCTGCCCTCAATCTTTCCCAGCATCAGGATCTTTTCCAATGAGTTGGCTCTTTGCATCAGGTGACCAAAGTATTGGAGCTTCAGCATCAGTCCCTCCAGTGAATATTCAGAGTTGATTTCCTTTAGGATTTGACTGGCTGACCTCTTTGCTGTCCAAGAGACTCTAAAGAGTCTTCTCCAGCACTACAGTTCTAAAGAATCTATTCTTGAATGTTCAACCTTCTTTATGGTCTAACTATCACATCCGTACCTGACAACTGAAAAAACAATAGCTTTGACTGTACGAACCTTTGTTGCCAAAGTGATGTCTCTGCTTGTTAATTCACTGTCTAGGTTTGTCATAGCTTTTCTTCCAAGGAGCAAACATCTTTTAATTTCACGGCTGCAGTCACCATCTGCAGTGATTTTGGAGCTCAAGAAAGTAAAATCTGTCACTGTTTGCATTGTTTCCCCATCTATTTGCCATGAAATGATGGGACTGGATGCCATGATCTTAGTAGTGTTTTTGAATGTTGAATTTTAAGCCAGCTTTTTCACTCTCCTCTTCACTTTGATCAAGAGACTCTTTACTTCCTCTTCACTTTCTGATTAGAGTGGTATCATCTGCATATCTGAGGTTGTTGATTTTTCTCCCGGCAATCTTGATTCCAGCTCGTGCTTCATCCAGCCTGGCATTTCGCATGATGTACTCCGCATATAAGTTAAATAAGCACGGTGACATAATTTTTACCAAATCACCTTTCAGAGATGTTGAGGTAGTTTACATTTCTGTTATCAGTGTGTGGGACTCATGATTCTTCATATTCCTACCAACACAGTGTATTATCAGTCTCCCAGTATAGCAGATACTGGGATCATTGCCCTTCTTGATACCTTTAAGGTTCTTTTTGTTTCAGGCGTTGTTTCTCTGTTTCTTCCATATTGAAAAATGGAAGTTTTTGAATAGTACTGCTGTTCTTGTCTTGAAATTTAAAGCTTACGCTGCTTTATTATGAGAGATCTAACATAATGCAGGTTATTAATCAGACATTAATTACTTTTCAGAAGTGCTTATCGGGACTTTTTTGAGTTACATAGGAATGTGCACAAATCATTATGTTACATGTTGAATTTTCATTGAGTGAGTGTACCTGATAGACCAGCACCCAGATCATGAAATAGAACATTTCCAACCCTGTCTTCCCCCTTTATCTCCTCATTGTCATTCACCACAATCCCAAAACTAGTCACCATCTTGACCATTCTGCCATAGTAAAGTTTTGCCTGTTTGGTTTTTCTGCAAATAGAATCATACAGTATGTGCTCTTTTGTTTGGCTTCTTCGATTTTGCACCCATGGTATTGTTTATTCCCTCTTATTACTGGGTAGCATTGTATTTTATGAATATACTGCAAAGTGTTCCAGAATGTATATGCTGGAATAGATCCATTCTAGTGTTGCGGTACATTTGGTTTGTTTCCATTTTGGAGCTCTTTTCAATAGTGTTGCTTTGAAATTCTTTATATATATCTAATGCAATGTCTATGTTAGAACTAATATGTATTTCTCTTGGACATATATCCTGTGATCCAGCAAATCATTCTATTCTTGTTTTTCTTGTTCCCTTTTATAAAAGCAAGGTAGCTTGGGAAGGAAACCTTTCTAGTGTGTTACATGAGCCTTTGAGAAATCGTGAATGGGAAGAATTTTTTTATCCAAATCGTGAACTCTCAGCTTCAGATAACAACTGCAGTTTATTGACTCTTTTATCGCTAAGTGCTTCTTGTACATTATTGCATTTATTTCTCATAAGAACCTGATTAGATAGCTACTGTACTCCCATTTTATAGCTGAAGAAAGTGAGACTAAGAGGTATTATTTGTCTGTCATTACACAGTCAGTAAGTAATGCGATAGAGAATCAAACACTATTATCTTGGACTCTATAATCTAACCTACTACATTACCGCACTTTTCTAAATTATGGACATTTAAGATGAGGGCAAGGAGGAGAGAACAGCAAAGTTCTTCCCTTCTCTTTCATTTCTCCATCATGCTAGGATATGTCACTTTCAGCAACCCCTTTTCCTTATACTCAAAATCCTCACATGCCTCAGATTTTTTAACCTTGTGTGAACTTTATCCAGAAAACATGACCAAATGAATACAGGTCATACTGATGTCTTCTTCCTCTTACAGAAAAAACGCAGTGAGATTCCTTGTTATTGGGAAAATCAGCCAATGGGATGTCAGAAACTAAACTGTGCTTTCCATCACAACAGAGGACGATATGTTGATGGCCTTTTCCTACCTCCAAGCAAAAGTGAGTTTGGTTTTTTAATTTTAAAAGGCTAGCTGCTATATAACGAACACCTACGTGCATACTTGGTAGAGTACTGTCAACATTGCCGTCTCTGTGGTCTTGTGAGAGAGCAGTTTTATTTTCACTTCAGATGAGGAAACTGAACTTTATTAGGGTTAAATGACTTGTGCACAGTCATAAGCCAGTAAAGTAGCAGTCATGATTAAAACTTTGTTGACAGAAGCTGTGCTGCTTCACAAATGTTTCTTGGCATGGCAGTTTAGGTTACTTTAGCTTACGTCATTTCCCATTTCCTTACCATGCTTACAGAGATTTTCAAAAGAAACTTGATTGTCCGGGCCAGGGGTTGGCAATCCTGGTCTTTCACCTGTATTTCAAAGTAAAATGTTACTGAAATGAAGCCCTGCCCATTTGTTTACATATTTTCTATGGCCAAATTTTGTGCTACTGCTGCAGAGTTGAGTAGTTGAAACACAGATCTACAAGGCTTAAAATATTTATTGTATACTTCTCTATATTAAAAATTTTGCTTATCCTGCTCTAGGGTATAATCTAAAATAAAACTTACACTCTGTCAAAAGCTAGTATTTATTTCCTTATAAAGTAATTTCCTAGTGGAGTGATCAGCCATTTAAAAGCCACATCTGCTGTGTGATTAAAATCTGATGGCTGTATATTCTTATCTTCTTTAAGGGGAAAAAACGCTCACTCCTTTTTGATTTGATTCAAAAGTATTACCCACTGTCTCTTTAAAAAGCTGCTTCTTGATCCTACAGCCTAGAATTTCAGTGTTAAAATTTAATGTCTAGAATGTGTAAATAATTACCATGCATCTAGCTTTTATTCTTTGAGTGCCCACTTTGTGTTTACATGGAGTGAATAGTTTTTAGCTAGAAGCCACATTTTCCCTCCTGGAAGTTTAGAACCTAATTGGGAAAATGGGGAAATTAAAAATTAAATTTTAATTAAAAGACAAATTAAAAAAGACAGTGCTCAAATCACCAAGCTTATTATAGATAGTTGGAAATTTTTTGATTAATTGGGACTTTTTTTTTTAATTTACAACTAATTTTTTGTGTCTAGCTGTGTTGCCCACTGTGCCTGAGTCACCAGAAGAGGAAGTGAAAGCTAGCCAGCTCACAGTTCAGCAGAGCAAATTATCTGTCCAGTCTAATCCCTCTCCTCAGCTGCGAAGTGTTATGAAAGTAGAAAGTTCAGAAAACGTTCCCAGCCCTACACACCCACCAGTGGTGATCAATGCTGCAGACGACGACGAAGACGATGACGGTGAGCTTTAGCTCTTTCTTTAGGACAAGGAAAAGATCAGGGTAACCTAGTGAGTTAGCATCAGATTTGAAACTGCATCTGTTTTTTAATTGGAAATTTGCCTTAAATGTTGACAATATAGATCAATTTTCTGAGGAAGGTGATGAAACCAAAACACCTACCCTGCAACCAACTCTTGAAGTTCATAACGGATTACGAATGACTTCTGCCCGGAAACCTGGGGTCAATTTAAAACAAGGTAAGAAGGGGCTATTTTGAGGCTAGTTTCTGCTCGTAAATCTTACAGCACTATTGGATATGTCCAGACTATCTTAAATACCTTTGAAATTTAGTTCATGGTTACCAGTACCTCCCTCTTCTTGTGTCCATTACACTCATTCACACATACACACTTAAATATACTTTCTCTTATTCATTGAGAAAACATTGGAATGCCAGCTATGTATGTACAAATAAAATGCAAGGGTAAAATGGTGCTAGTTCCTCACGTGGTTGCTATTTGTGTTCCTAGGTGAAAGTTTGAATTTTGGAATAAAAACTCTTGAAGAAATTAAATCAAAGAAAATGAAGGAAAAATCAAAGAAGCAAGGTGGTGAGTTCTCAGGAGTTTTAACATGGAGAATTGAATGTTGCTAGAGAAGACTAAAAGGACACTTGGCGTGAACCAAAATGAGCAAATAGATTTTGATTTTTGTGGCTTGTTTAAATAAAAACATGGTCTTATTTAAATCATAGTTGCTTTTTTAAACTGTTGCAGCTGTGTTTCAGTCCTTAACTATTCAGAGCTAGGCACACAATGAAACCCTGAAAGAGCTTGTTTATTTTGAGAAATATAACTAAAGAATAGCATGTGAACTTTTTGGCCATGTTGCGTGGCTTGCAGGCTCTTGGTTCCCTGACCAGGGATTGAACCTGTGCGCCCTGCAGCGATAGCTCAAGAGTCCTAACCACTGAGCCGCCAGGGAATTCCCTAAACTATTATTAAAAGGGGAAAGACTTTATTTTGTAGTAGGTGAATTCTTCCTCAGGAACTGCTAGAATTTTCTTCTAGCACTTGCCTTAGTCTGGTTGATCGGTATTTCCAACCATAAAAATATTAGGTTAGTGCAAAAGTAATTGCGATTTTACATTGTTGAACTTTGCTGTTTGATATTGGGATACATTCTTAAATAATATGTGTTATACATCATTTTAATGTTCATTTCTCACTTTGTTTTTTGCTAGTGACTTATTACTTGCTATGTATTTTAATATTTATTTTAGCCTAGGGAAATGGGGTTAGACAAAAAGTAGATTCAACTTTTTGATTTTCTTAATTCAAGTTCAAAATGAGTCATAATGTAGCAGAGTCAGCTCTCAGCACCAGCAACACGTTTGGCCCTGGAACTGCTAACAAGCATAACAGTGCAGTGGTGGTTCAAGAAGTTTTGCAAAGGAGACTTGAAAATGAAGATCAGAAGAAAAAAAAGAAGATGAAGATCATAGTGGACAGCTCTCAGAAGTTGACAGTTTACCAACTGAGAGCAGTCATTGAACCAGATCCTCTTAGAGCTACATGAGAAGTTGCCAAAGAACTCAGTGTTGATCATTCTGTGGTCATTTGGTGTTGGAAGCAAATTAGAAAGGTGAAGAACGTTGTTAAGTGGGAACCTCATGAGCTGACCAAAAACCAAAAAAATCGTCATTTTGAAGTGTGCTCTCCTCTTATTCTACACAATGACAACGACCCATTCCTTGACCATATGTAACATTTATGTACACATTCCTCGATCACATGTAACAAAAATTGGATTGTACGTGACAGCAGGCAGCAACCAGTTCAGTGGTCGGACTGAGAAGAAGCTCCAAAGGACATCCAAAGCCAAACTCGCACCAAAACATGGTCACGGTCTCTCTTTTGTGGTCTGTTTCTGGTTTGATACACTCCAGCTTTCTAAATCCCAGTGAAACCATTACGTCTGAGAAGCATGTTCAGCAAATCAATGAGGTGCATTGAAAACCCCAATGCCTGCAGCTGACTTTGGTCAATAGAAAGGGCCCAGTTCTTCTCCACAATGTTTCAAAAGTTGAACAAAATTGAGCTCTGAAGTTTTGCCTCATCTTCCATACTCATTTGACCTCTTGCCAACCGATAACCACGTCTAAGCACCTTGACAACTTTTTGCAGGGAAAATGGTTTCACAAACAGCAGGATGCAGAAAATGCTCTTCAAGGGTTCATCGAATGCATGGGTTCTTACGCTACAGGAATAAACATTCCTCATTGGCAAAGAATGTATTAATTGTAATGGTTCCTATTTTGATGCATAAAGATGTGTTTGAGCCTAGTTATACTGATTTAAAATTCATGGTCTGAAGCTGCAATGACGTTTGTACCAACCTAATAGATACGGTGTGAAATGTATTTAGAAAGAATCAGAGGATTGGTTCTTGTTAAAGCTTGTTCTGTAGCAACTTCGGAGTTATGTCTTGCAGATGGTTGAGTATGGAAGGAAAAAATTGAATTGACACACCTAATAGCTGATGTGCTTCTGAGGTTAACTTTAGTATAATGTTAGCCTTACTTACTGTAAATAAAAGTAGATTGAGTGCCTGAGTAACTCAGAACAATTTATATTTTATTTTCACATTGTGCCAAAGGCAGATAAGAAATAAGATTATTTCCCTTTCCCTACTCCCATTTCATTGTAGGCAAACAGGAACAGAAAGATTGCTTGGCTTGTAGTCCAGTGGTCTGTATTGGACTTACCTGGTCTCAAAAAACAAAATTTCTTGATTTGTGATAGCTTCATTTTTCATGGATTATTTACGGTTCTTTGACTTACTTTCTTTAGAAGTTTCTTCGGGAGCTTCCAGTCTTGTACTCCAGTCACAGCCCATGCCAGGTCCTGAAAAAGAGAATGTCCGGACTGTGGTGAGGACAGTAACTCTGTCCAGCAAGCAAGGTGAGGTACAGGTAGATCTGAGCAGCTGTAAGTTCCTGCTTTTAAGTAGGAGAGCAGAATCCCTGGGTTTGGTGTATTGGTGGATTTGCAGGGAGATTTTGAGTATGTTGATTGGATAGAAGGATGAGAATTAGTGCATTTGACTCTATTGTTTAAAAGGTTGAAATTGTTAATCATGCAGCTTTCATATTTATATATTTAAGTTTTACATTGTTTATTTTATCCAATGAATTTATTGACTGTCCATTGCAGGTAAAGAACTATAATAAACCCTTTCATTTAGAGAGAAATGTAAAAGTCTTTTCCTTTAGTAATTTTAAGTCTAATAAGGAATATGACAGAAGTAATTATATAGTATGCAGATACATTTAAATGTTTGTGTCGTTCAGACAACAAAAAATTAAGAAAAGAGCTCACTACTTGTTGGATCAAGGAAGGTTATATAGGAGAGTTAGCAGTGAAGTATGGAGAAGGCAATGGCACCCCACTCCAGTACTCTTGCCTGGAAAATTCCATGGATGGAGGAGCCTGGAAGGCTGCAGTCCATGGGGTCGCTGAGGGTTGGACACGACTGAGGGACTTCCCTTTCACTTTTCCCTTTCATGCATTGGAGAAGGAAATGGCAGCCCACTCCAGTGTTCTTTCCTGGAGAATCCCAGGGACGGGGGAGCCTGGTGGGCTGCCGTCTGTGGGTTCGCGCAGAGCCGGACACGACTGAAGCAACTCAGCAGCAGCAGCAGCAGCAGTGGAATAAGTGTGATTTCATTTAACATATGGAAGTGCACAAGCAAAAATATAGCCTGGGTTTTGTAACCGATTGGTTAGACACAGCTTGTCTTTGTGTTCTTGGTTACTGTTAATAATTAGGACTGTGTTATTGCTTCCTTTGGACTGTTTATTTGAATTATTACTCAATAGGTTGATTTTTTTTTCCCCCTTTAAATGTCAGTAGTCTTTATTTCTCATGACTAAGATCTGATTTCCAAGAGACTTTCTTAATATCAGAGCATACTTTGTATCCATTAATAGTTACTGAATACAGGAAAAATTGGATAATGATAGAGAAATTCCGTTTTTGCCATTTTAGGGGACGAACCTCTGGTAAGATTGAGTCTAACCGAGAGACTGGGGAAACGAAAATTTTCAGTAGGTGAGATAAGTTTTATGCATATTCTTTGTTTTCTGCTTGCTTGTGCCCAGTCAGTGTTGATATTGACTCCCTTGTATTTCTGGTTGAAAGCATGTATAAAATCTTTTTATGTTTTTAACATGCGCAGTCATACAGATTTAAAATTCAGTTAAATTTATTAGTGCTGCTTTATACTTAGGGCAAGTATTTTACCATGTAACTAAATTATTGTGTAGTGACCCTAGTGTGTCTGTCTCAAGAGAGTTATTTTGAAAATCTTAATTGACATCAGAGCTTCTTTCATACTCGTTTAGCATGTGCTTATGCATATGAAATCTTACCTGTTTTGTTTTATACCATTCTTGCTGCCTGAGAAATTTTAGGTAAAAAATTATGAAAATAATCTCTTAATATCAGCATATGTGATAACTTTTTGATTTTTTTGCTTGTATATTTAAAGTATAAATAAGAGGAGACAGAAAAGTATACTCTGTATAGGGTCTTAAAGTTTTTACAGAACCCTGCTAAGGTTTATCTTCAGTTAAGTGATCCAAAGAATAGTTTTTTAAAACTTCTGACATTTAAATAGCTTGTATTGACCAGTGTAATGTAATAAACCAGGAGTTAAGAATCTTGGTTTAGGTCCTGGCTCTATCCCTGACTGATAACTTGGGGGTGAGATACAGCATCTTTCATAATCTTAGCTTTCTTATCTGAAATGAGGTTTTGGCCTTTGCAGTCTTGATGTCACAGGAAATTTTTAAATTTTATGGTTCTTTTGCTGTACTCCTAATCATACCAGTTGCATTGAATCACAGAATCTACCTAGATTTCAGCAGTTGGCCAATTAAAGAGTTTTCTGTGCATGAAGATTTTTTCCCTTATATTCCTAAATCTTGAATTTCAGCTTGAATCAGGGTTTATAATCCTCCATTTTTAGTTTTAATTATTTGGTAAATGTTAATTTGTGCTTCCTAATTTTTTGTCATCTCTTTTTCCTGGTACCTTTTTATTCCTTTTCTAACATTGAGTTATAAGGAAGCTAGAAGGTGAACACATCATATACATGCAGAAAGCTTGCAGAATTATTCTATATTGTATTTCTTGACCTTGCTGAAAGTTGACTTGAAATCTGAAGCTGAGTTCCCTCTGTTTGTAGGTGGTGACAGTGATCCTCCATTAAAGCGTAGCCTTGCACAAAGGCTAGGGAAGAAAATTGAAGCTCCAGAGGCTAACACTGACAGAACACCAAAGAAAGGTACCTGTGTTCCAATACGCTTGGTGTGTGTGATCCTGATGCTTGTCTGTTGTGATGGTAACAGGCATGGTTTGTCGTTCTTTTTGCTCAAGTGGATTAGATTATTCTCTTCTCATGTCTGTTTTTTCATTCAGCAAACATGTGAGGGTTTACTCTGCTGGATTCTAGGTCACCGTTGGGTTAAACACACCATCACAGTCTTCAGGAGCTTGTAGTCTCATGGTAGATAGGAACACCTACATATATTGTGATAAATTCTGTGACAGAAGTGCACGGTGTCACGGGAGCACGTAGGAAGGGCACCTGATCTCACCGTCTGTCGGGGTGAGGGTCCCAGAGGAAGTGACGTTGACACTCAGCCCTGAAACATGGTTTATCCAGGTAAAGTGGAAGGGTTAGAGGCTGAGAGTGTAACACGTGCAAGGCACAAAGCTCAAGGGACTCACTTGTGACTGAATCAGAATTTGGAAAGAAGAGCATGATAACAGGAGAGGATGAAGGGACTGCTGGTCATGCAGAGTCTTTTAAGCCTAATATGGCTTAAATCTTGGAGAGTTTGGGCTCATCCTAAGATAGTAGCAAACAATGGGAAGGTTATTAACAAGGAACAGGGTGCCCAGATTGGCATTTTGGAACCACCACCTTGTCTAAGATGCGGAGAAGAGGGTTAAGAGTGCTCCCCAGGAAGGAGTTGGCAGGCTTTCAACGTAATACAGGCAAGAAGAGGCAGTGGCATGGATTTAGTGTTCTAGAGGTTGGTATGAAGAAGCGTGGACTAACTTGAGAGGTAGTTGGGAGTTAGAATGATTTTATAGTTGAAGTTTTATGTATAGAAAGAAGTGGTAGGGTTTTTATTTTTTCCCGTTATATGACATGCAGTTGAAACAATGGTATTAAGTACTAAATAAATAAATAAGGTGTTTTTTCTTCTTGTATTTAGTTTTAACTTCTCCTGAAGATAAGAAATTTCTTTCCACGTCTTCTCTAGCGCAAGAGGCTTTGATAAATAGACCATCTATATTTGGTCTATATTCTTTCTTACATTCTCAGACCTGTAAACAGAAGTTGCTTTTTTTCTTTGCAATCAAATGTCCTTTCCTGTCGCCTGTTAATCACATTGAAGACTCATAGCTAAAGAGCATATTTCAAAAGGCAGGGTACTTTTTGATGCCAGTAAGATTTCAGAATGTCGTACAATAGCAAAGCTACTCCCCGAAATTAAGTAGTTTTTGCTTTTCAGATGTAAAGAGGTAACTTTTTTTTCCTTGAGCTTTCCAAAGTGCTCTAGAGAATCTGTGATTTCCTATAAATCTTATCTATACTGTGAAGAAGACAGGTTTTTAAGACCTAAAGAGATTTTTCAAAAGCATTTTCTTTAGAAAACAAGTGTAATAAGTCTGATTTGTAACCTTTGAAAAATATTTTTGATCTCTAAGAAGTCTAACTTCTTTTTTAAATCTTTTCTTTTGTTAAACAGTCCAAGTTTCCAAGTCTCTGAAGGAGCGATTAGGCATGTCGACTGGTCCAAACAGTGAGGAAGCAGCAGGTAGGTAAACCCTAATACTAGCTCCTGATAAGTTTTCCTTACTTTAAGAATCTTTTTCTCCAGTTTACCTTTTGACTTAGGTTGAAGGTTCTGGGGTTTTTTTTTTTTGTATGTATGGATTTGTTTGTCTTTTAAGTAATATTTTTCTCACTGGTATGAATTCTCTTTTTGTGGTTAAAGATGGCAACATGATTTTTTTTTTATGATAGCAGTAATAACTGGAAACTAGAAATAATCTATTCAACAAAAAGGAATTAAGATAGTTAGGTGTTAAAATAGTCGCTGTCATGAGAAGTCATATTCTGAACAGCAGCGATGTCGGAAGCTTAGCTCGCTGTTTTGAAGGAGGAAAGGTCATGAAAGAGCACATAGTGCTTTTGACTTAGAGCAACATAAACTTTTTTGGTGAGAGGTGGGTAATAAAGTTTATTTTCTTATTATAGAAACATATTCCTCAGAAAATGTCCTTATGTATGAGGTGATTTCCAGTTTTATAAAAATAAAACTAAATGCCTAGAAAGAAAAATACACCAAAGTGTTAACATTGGTTTTTATCTGGGTGTTTATAAAAAAAAATCACTTAAAAGTAATTTTAATTTTTAATTTAAGTAATTTTAATCTTCTTCATTTAATTTTCCTCTTGTGCTCTAATTTTTATTGTTGTTGTTCTGTTGCTAAGTCATGTCCAGCTCTTTGTGATCCCACAAACTACAGCACACCAGGATTCCCAGTCCTTCACTGTCTCCTGGAGTTTGCTTAAATTCCTGTCCATAGAGTCAGAGATGCTGTCTGACTGCCTCAACTTCTGCCGCAGTCTCCTTTTGCCTTCAGTTTTTCCCAGCATCAGGATCTTTTCTATTGAGTCGACTCTTCGCATCAGTTGGCCAAAGTATTGGAGCTTCAGCTTCAGCATCAGTCCTTCCAGTGAATATTCAGAGTTGCTTTCCTTTAGGTTTAATTGATTTAACCTCCTTGCAGTCCAAGGGACTGTCAAAAGAGTGTTCTCCAGCACCACAGTTCTGAAACACCAGTTCCTTGGCTCTCAGCCTTCTCTATGGTCCATTTCTCACACCCATACATGAGTACTGGAAAAACCATAGCTTGGACTATACGGATCTTTGTCAGCCAAGTGATACATTGTCTAGGTTTGTAATAGGTTTCCTTCCAATGAGTAAGCGTCATCTTTAATTTCATGGCTGTAGTCACCATTCACAGTGATTTTGGAGCCCAAGAAAATAAAATCTGTCACTGTTTCCAGTTTTTCCTCTTACATTTGCAGTGAAGTCATGGGACCAGATGCCATGACCTTAGTTTCTTGAATGTTGAGTTTTAAGCCAAGTTTCTCACTCTCCTCTTTCACCCTCATCTTTAGTTCCTTGTCACTGTCTGCTATTGGAGTGGTATCATCTGCAATTCTGAGGCTGTTGATATTTCTCCCAGCTGTCTTGATTCTAGCTTGTGATTCTTCCTCCTTTAAGAGTTTTCTGTTTCTTCCTCTTATGCGGGACTTTGGTATGAGAGATCATTATGCTTAGTGTTCACTGGGAGTTTTGAATCTTTAAGGACTTAACTTTTTAATTGTAGAAAATATTCCTCTAACTTGTCTGAGTATGTCCTCCCCACCCTTTTATGTTTTCTCTTTATGAAGTTCTTACTAGATGTGGGAACTTTCGGACGTATACTCTACATGTCTTAACCTGGCCTTCATGCTTTCTGTTCCTTTGCTTTTTGCCTCACATTCTGTTATTTTTGCTTGGCTGTTTTCTGGATTAAGAATTGACGTACTTTTTCTGTGAAGGATTGGATGGTAAATATTTTAGGCTTGAGGTCCACAGTCTCTTGCTGCAACTACTCTTCCACTAATGTGAAAGAAGCTGTTTGCAGTATATAAATAAATGAGTATGGCTGTGTTCCAGTAAAGCTTTATTTATGAAATATAGATCGTGACCAGATTTATTTGCTGACCCTATTCTAGATGGCTGATTTTCTACTGGCCTTGCAGTGTTATTGTTGTTTGGTTAGATTTATTTTGTCACTTGGATTTTTATTTTTCAAGAACTTTTCTTACTTAGTTCTCTGATTTGTCCTTTCCCATAGCTTGATATCTCGCAGTTCTGAGGGTTTTTTTTTAAAATTTGTTGAAGTATACTCGATTTACAGTGTTGCATTAATTTCTGCTATACAGCAGAGTGATATAGTAACACATATATTCATATCCTTTTTCGTATTCTTTTCCATGTGGTTTATCACAGCGTATTGAATATAGTTTCCTGTGCTACATGGTAGGAAGCACTTTGTTATTTATCCATTCTATGTGTGATAGTTTGTATCTCCTAATCCCGGGCTTCCTATGCATTCCTCTCCTACCCACGCCTGCACCCTCCCACCCCGCCCTGGCAGAGCTGCAAGTCTGTTCTCTGTGCCCGTGAGTCTGTTTCTGTTATGCGGATAAGTTCATTTGTGCCATAGTTGAGGTTACATACATGAGTAACAGTGCCTAGGATTTGTCTTTCCCTTTCTGGGTGATGGGTCCATCCGTGTTGCTGGAAATGGCGTGATTTCACCCTTTTTTGTGACTGAGGGGGAGTCATTGCAGCTGTCACACCTCTAGCCATTCATCTGTCAGTGGCCGTTTAAGTTGCTTCCATGTCTGGGCTATTGTAAGTAGTGCTGCAATGAGTGTGGAGGTGCCTTAACATTTTTGAATTCAGTTTTCTTCATATATGTGCCCAGGAGTGAGATTGCAGGATTCATGTGACAACTCTGTTTGTAGTTTTTTTGAGGAAGCTCCATACTGTTTTCCACAGTGGCTGCAGCAGTTTACATTCCCACCAACGGTGTGGGAGGGTTCCCTTTTCTCCACACCCTCGCCAGCATTCGTTATTTGTCAACTTTTTGATGATGGCCGTTCTGACCAGTGTGAGGTGTAGTGCCTTACTATAGTTTCGATTTGCATTTCTCTAATAATTGTTTATGTTGAGCATCTTTTCATGTGCCTGTTGGTCGGCCATCTGTGTATCTTCTTTGGACAAATGTCTGTTTAGGTCTTCTGCCCATCTTTCCATTGGGTTGTGTGTTTTTTATCGTTGGGTTGTGTGAGCTGATTGTGTGTGTTGGAAGTTAAGCCCTTGCTGATTGCGTCATTTGCACATATTTTTCTCTCAGGCTGTAGGGTGTCTTTCTGCTTATGGTTTCCTTTGCTATACGAATGCTTGTAAGTTTGATTAGGTCCCATTTGGTTGTTTTGTTTTTGTTTGCTTTTATTTCTTTTCTTTTGAGAGACCAACCTAGGAAAACTGGTACAATTTTATGTCAGAGAATGTTTTGCCAGTGTTCTTTTCTAAGAGTTTTATGGTGTCATGTCTTATATTAAAAGCCTTTAAGCCATTTTGACTTTTTCTTTTTCTTTTTAGTTTTTCTTTGTATGTGGTATGTGAGTGTGTTCTGACTTCATTGCTTTGTGAGCAGCCGTCCAACTTTCCCAGCACCACTTGCTGAAGAGACTGTTTTCTCCATTGTATTTTCTTGGCTCTGTCAAAGATTAGTTGACTGTAGGTATGTGGATTTATTTCTGAGCTATCTATTCTGTTTTATTGATTGGGGTTTCTAATTTGACTCTTTTCTTTTAATGGGTCTATGTGTTATTTTGTCTTCTTCATTGGTTATCTTCATTTCGGTTCATTTTTAATGTTGCTTTTTCATAGCTTAGGTCTAGGTTTCTTCTGTGATTCTAAAGGTCTTTTCCCCAGTAGTCCATTTTCCTGGCTGGGAGACCTCTGTCTTAGTGAGAGAGGGTACACCAAGTGGTGTCTTACGTTGGTTATAGGCTAGAAGGCTGAGGGCTCATATAATTGCTGCCATGAAAAAGCCTTGGTTTACTTTCAGAGTGCAACTAACTGTTTTCTAGCTCTGCTTTTCGTTTTCTCCCTCATGTCTCATTTTTTTGCTTGGCATTTGGGAAGGAAGGCCTGAAACGTCCATGTTTTACTTCTCTTCCACCCGACCTCGTTGTACTGTGCTGCCTTTCCCTACAGAGTCTTCTCTGTTGAGAGGGCAGCTCTTAGCAGAAGGGCTGCACTGACGCAGCCGTTCCGTAAATCGTCCTTTACTTCTGCCGTTGTTCGTTTTCATACTAGTTGGGCAGATTTTTTTCTCTTTGAGAAAGAACAGATCTCACTCCTATACTTCTATCTGTTCTTCTGTTTCTGTAATTTCAGACATCTTTCTGTCTCAGATTTCTCAAGACTTAAGTTCTGCCACTGGCATCCTTGTTTTCCATGGCCGTTGTGGGTTTATTCTTTTAATGTCTTTGTTGTTTTGATGAAGTTTTGTAGGGTAGGGAAATGGGGTCTCTGTGTCACTGTTCATGTACTTTCTTAAAGTGATAATTTTGAGATCAGACTACCATCTTGAAGAATTTTTATTTAAAAAACCTAAGAAATATCACTGAGTGAATGCTTGCCCTGTAATAGGTTCTATACTGAAACAAATATAGTCACTGTTTTCATGACGTGGAAATAGAAGCAGTTAACGTACTTTGTGATCAGTACTGTGATCAGAGAAACAAACTAGACGGGAGGGTGTCGGGCTCCAAGCTGAGCTCACTCTGGCTAGGCAGCAGCAGAAGTGTGACCGGTAGGCACTGTCCATGTAGAAGGGGCAGCAGTTTCGGAGATTCAGAAGATGAGGCAGAACGTGGTGTGTTTCAGGTTGTAAAAGGTATTTTTTGTTTTGTTGTTTCATTAAAAGGTGTTGCTTAGAGATTAAATGTGTGTGTGTAATCTCCATATTCTTATTTTTCTCACATTACTTCATTATTTCTTTCTTTAACCCCTGCCAAATATGAAATTTGCTTTTTAGTTTAAACACATAAAGAATGATTAATGTATTTTGAAAAATAACTTCAGTGGCATGCCAGTCTCTGGGCCTTTTTCATTTTTCTTCTGTCTTAACCTGTTTTTACCTCCTTTTCATTCTTTATTTATTTATTTATTTTTTGGGCTGACTACCCCCTGAAAAAATCCAGTGTATTTTCTAGTTAGCTACTTAGTGTGGAAATCATCCTCAATCTGCATTAACCAGTAGTATATTCTGTGTTATATAAAGTGAAATTGTAAGTACTTTTAAACTCTCTCTAATGTTATAAGTATGTATCACAACATTGAGATGACATTTTTAATAGTATTCCTATGACTATCTTGACTATCACCTCTACTAACTACTTGTAATAGTGATAGTTCAGATGCTATATTCTAAGCACCAGGTTTACTATTCACACTATATTAATGAAATATAATTAATTTTTTTCTACACTATGATATTGAGGATAAGTTTTAGTCTTTATAGAATTTTTATTTTTTTGTAGTGAAATGTACAGTATTTTATTTAACCTTACTTTCATTTTATTTAGTTATTTATTTTTTACTTTTTTTTTTTTTTACTTTACAATACTGTATTGGTTTTGCCATACATTGACATGAATCCACCACGGGTGTACATGCGTTCCCAAACATGAACCCCCCTCCCACCTCCCTCCCCATAACATCTCTCTGGGTCATCACCGTGCACCAGCCCCAAGCATGCTGTATCCTACGTCGGACGTAGACTGGCGATTCGATTCTTACATGATAGTATACATGTTACAATGCCATTCTCCCAAATCATCCCACCCTCTCCCTCTCCCTCAGAGTCCAAAAGTCCGTTATAACACATCTGTGTCTTTTTTGCTGTCTTGCATAGAGGGTCATCATTGCCATCTTTCTAAATTCCGTATATATGTGATAGTATACTGTATTGGTGTTTTTCTTTCTGGCTTACTTCACTCTGTATAATCGGCTCCAGTTTCATCCATCTCATCAGAACTGATTCAAATGTATTCTTTTTAACGGCTGAGTAATACTCCATTGTGTATATGTACCACAGCTTTCTTATCCATTCATCTGCTGATGGACATCTAGGTTGTTTCCATGTCCTGGCTATTATAAATATCGCTTACTCCGAAAAGCTTCCCTTAACCAAACTCTAGATGTTCTTGCTGGAGAAGGCGATGGCACCCCACTCCAGTACTCTTGCCTGGAAACTCCCATGAATGGAAGAGCCTGGTGGGCTTCCGTCTGTGGGGTCGCACAGAGTTCGACACGACTGCAGCGACTTAGCAGCAGCAGCAGCAGATGTCCTTGCTGCATACTTCTACATAGCATTATATAGTTGCCTTCAGCCACGTGCGTTTGAACGGTGTGAGTCCTCTTATGTGCATTCTTTTTTTTTTCTGTTAAGTACTTACTACAGTACTACCCGATCTATGGCGGCTGGTTGAATCCACAGATACAGAACCATGCATGCAGAGCCCAGTTGTACAGTTTTATATGGGGGTTTTCAACTGCACAGGATTCAGTGCCCAGATAATCCCACCCCAATCCCTGCATTGTTCAAAGATCAACTGTACTTCTTTTATCAAAGCTGTTATTATTAGCACACTTAGTTGTTGCTTAATTATTCATTTGTTAGACTGCAGACTATATGTGTGGGCAGTTTGCATTTTGCTTACCATTATATTTCTATTGTAGTATCTGGCAGATGTTTGTATCTATCCATGAATGGAAGAACTAATTTATTCTTTTTAGTAAGATTTATAATGACAACCTTCTCCAACTAGTAAAAGGCTTTGAGAATCCTCACGAATAAACTTGTGAATAGAAATCCAGATCAGTCATTTTTGCCTCCTACATGTTTTCCTTGAGGACCACTCTCTAAAATTGAGGTTGAAACTAATGTGCTTTTGTTCATTTTAATTTCTTGCCTAAATTATATGACTCTTATTGGACTCTGTCCTGATCCAAGAATAGAGAGAGCATAAGTTGTTAAGAGATGAACTCCAAATACAGTGGTGTGTTTTTCCCCCATGAAAACAGAGAAAGTTACTAAAGTTGGTGAGATTCATGTGAAGACATTAGAAGAAATTCTTCTGGAAAGAGCCAGTCAGAAACGTGGAGAATTGCAAACTAAACTCAAGACAGAAGGACCTTCAAAAGTTGATGATTCTGCATCAGGAGCGAGAACCTCCTCCACCATCCGAATCAAAACATTCTCCGAGGTCTTGGCTGAAAAGAAGCACCGGCAGCAGGAAGCAGAGAGACAAAAGGGCAAAAAGGACATGAGCTGTGTCAAGCTAAAGACTGACAATGAAATTAAAAAAACAGTGATTTTGCCACCCACTGTAGCCAGCAGAGGACAATCAGAGGAACCTGTAGGTAGAGCAAAGTCTATGCAGGAAGTGCATATCAAGACGCTGGAAGAAATTAAGCTGGAGAAGGCTCTCCGGGTGCAGCAGAGCTCTGAGAGCAGCACCGGCGCCCAGCCTCAGCCTGAGGCCGTGCCAGCGGCGAAGCGGCTTCTCCGGATCACTAAGAAAGCAGGTGACAAAAGAGCTTGATCTGTAGTACCTTTTCCCCAGATAGTATTTCAGATGGCAGTATTCCACACAGTATTCATCGGATTTCTGTGAGAACTTCTTCTTTACTCAGATAACTTTGAAAACTACTGGATTAAAAGAAATTACACTGGTCCAGTGGTTAGGGTTCTGTACTTCCACTGTAAGGAGACACGGGTTGGGGAAGTAAGATCTTACAAGCCACATAGCACCCCGCTCCCCTCTCCCCACAACACACACACACAAAGTGAAGCTGTTTCTTTATAGCAGTGTTGTATAGAGCTTTGATGTCTTAATGTGCATTTTGAATCTGTATGAGAACTAAAATTTTGTCTACAGTTTTATTTGGCCTATCTTTATTCTTAAAAAAAATTTTTTTTTAATTGGTTTTTTTTTAAAATTTTTAGCTGTGCTGGGTCTTCATTGCTGCATGCGAGCTTTCTTTAGTTGTGGTTAGCAGGGGCTACGCTAGGTGTGGTGTGCGTGCTGCTGCCTGTGGGGTTCTCTTGTTGCAGAACACAGGCTCTAGGGCACTCAGACTTCCGTGGTTGTGGCATTCAGGCTCAGTAGTTACCATAAGAGCTTAGTTGTTCCAAGGTATGTGGGATCTTCCCCAGATCAGGATTGAACCCGGGTCTCCTGCATTGGCAGGCGAATTCTTAACTGCCTCATTAAGAGGATACCAGAGAAGTCCTCGTTACTTTTTTGAAGAAAAGTTTTATTTAACTTCATCTGTTATTAAGTTGCAGCATGAATGAAATTATTAATGGTGCGTTTAATGTGAATCTAGGTATGAAAGAAGAGAAGAAACTTCAAGAAGAAAGTGATGTTGCTTCTCAGAGCAGTGTTTCTAGAACAGAAGCTAAAAAGGTGGGTTTATTTAGATAGATTTTATAGGTTTATCCATGGCAGCCAAAGGTTAGATGAATGATAAGTGTTCTTTTAAGTTTCTGTTTAATACTTCACTGATATATCAGGTAAACAGTCTTTCACTGTGCTTGTAATTTTCCTTCAGAGTTTTCTGTACTTTTATGTGCATCAATATTTTAATGCCCTTTTAAGGTGTTTTTGAAAAGTGTTAGTTGCTCAGTCATATCCCACTCTGCAACCCCACAGACTGCAGCCCACCAGGCTTCTCCATCCATGGGATTTTCCAGGCAAGAATACTGGAAATTGTTTTTAATTGGCCATTAATATTTTTTAAAGTAAGTTTTTCCCCTGCCTTTCAGAGTAATGCTACTCATTTGTAAAATTAGGGGTTTTCTTTTTTAAGAATGAGTAGCTCCTTAATTCTACAATCCAGATGTTACCACAGTTAGTTTCTTTATGCATATCTTTCAGGCCTTTTCCTTTATTAGAAAAATACTCATCTGTTTGGCTGCCTCTGGTGTTAGTTGTAGCGTGCAGGCCTTCATTCTGGCGTGCAGGCTTTGCGCTGCACTGAGTGGGCTTTAGCAGCTGTGGTGCGCGGGCCCCAGGGCTCGGGGGCTTCAGCAGCTGTGGTGCCTAGGCACCGGGGCTCGGGAGTTTCAGCAGCTGTGGTGCTCAGACTTGGTGCCTACCCCCCACCCCCACCCCCGCACGTGGACTCCTTCCCCAACCGGGGATTGAACCCACGTCCTCCACAATGGAAGGCAGATTCTTCTTAACCATTGGACAACCAGGGAAGACCCTCAAGCCTTTTCTTTATATATTTATGTATGTGAATGTGTTTAATGTTTAACTCATATTTAGAACATAATTGAGAACTCTACTGTGTATCATTTTGCAGCCTACTTTACCATATTAATAATTCTTTCAGATGATAGCTTTTACTGGTCATTTAGTGTCCTGTTACACAAATATAGTCTGTTTCTGAACTAGATTGTTTTACACAATTAAGATGGTGAACATCTTTTTACAGAATCTTTGTGCAAGTGTCTGATTAGGAAACATTTTGTATTAGACTTACAGTCAGGATTGTCTACCTATGGAATTTGGGTTTTTATTGTTCCACACATCTTCAGTCTTTTACCTTGAGTTTTCTATTTGATAGAGGACTTCCTTGGTGGCTGAGACAGTAAAGAATCCACCTGCAGTGTGGGAGACCTGGGTGCAGTCCCTGGGTCGGGAAGACCCCTGGAGACGGAGATGACTACCCACTCCGATCTTGTGGAGAGTCCCATGGACAGTGCAGTCCATGGGCTCGCGAAGAGTAGGACATGACTGAGCAACTAGCACTTTCACTTCCACTTCTGTTTAATATAAAATAAAGAGCAAAAGCTCTTGTATTCTGGATCATATCTAGTAACTGCTTGACGTAGATGTTAGCCTGTTAACTTATAAATATAGTTATCATACAGATTGTTAGAGGTACTGGATTTTTAATTCTGTCATTTAAATTTATCCATAGGCTTCAGATGAGACCACAACAGTTGGCATCACTAAAATTCAAGACAAGAGATGTAAGACAATGAGAGAAAAGTATGTGCCGAAACTGCCAGAGAAAGGAACCTCACAGAAGGAAAAATCAGTTTTGACACCCCTTCGGGGAGATTTACTCTCTTACAGTACCGAGTTAGCTGAGAAACCAGTGCTCACCACCATGCTAGGCATCACACGGCACCTGACTAAGCGGCTTCCTTCAAAGTCATCCCAGAAGGCAAAGGTAGAAACCTCAGGGATTGGGGACTCAATATTGAATGTGAAATGTGCAACGCAGCCCTTGGAAAAACGAAGTAAAGGTGAGTATTTTTACTAGTGCATCTTTTTTTTGAATTTCAAAGTTACTGAGTTTCAGTGACCGCCTGGCAATAATTGGGTTGAATTTCATTTGCCTTTGTTTACTGGTCACACAGGTGGATAGTGATATTTCTGTTTTTCAAGAGACAAAAAGACTAGATGAGTTCCTTTCTTACAATTTAAAATTGATCTTTATAAAGCTTTATCTAAAGCTTTCCATGGTGCATTTTTCCTCTGGTTTTAAAGGAGAGAAACACTGGGGAAATGAAGAGTGAGCAGCAAATTCGAAAGCCATTGACATGAATTGTTTCATGAGATAAATACGTGCGCGTGTGTGTGTATGGCTGTGTGTAGCACATATTGCTGATGGGCCATCTTTAATCTGGTTTTCTTGTTTGGTTGGTTTTAAAATTATTTGTGATACTACTGTTGCTGAGAAGGAATTTTGATATTCCAAATTTTATTCTCCATGTAAAAAGGGGATTATTTTAGCTTCTAATCAGATGTTTTCTGTCTTGTAGCTAAACCTAAAGTGAATGTGAAGCCATCTGTGGTAAAAGTTGTCTCATCACCCAAACTGGCCCCGAAACGTAAGGCGGTGGAGGTCCACCCTGCTGTCATCGCAGCTGTGAAGCCGCTCAACTCCAGCAGTGTCCTGCTGGAGAGCCCGTCCAAAAAAGCAGCTGTGGTAAGAGGCAGATCAGCTCGGGCACGCTAGTCTGTGTGATAAGAAAGCGAGGAAGATTCTCTTTTAGCTCTCTTTATTATGTGTAATATCTTCTGTCACTTGCTAAGTATTTTTTTTAGTTGTGTAGGTAGTTACTGTATTTTATATTTACAGCTTAGGCAGGGTTCTTTGGGGGTTTTTAAGCCTAATTATAATATTTTGCTTATTTATACATTCTGTCTTTGGATTATTGATTCTTGGACTGATTCTTGGATTCCTAGTCTTAAAGAATGGTAGCTGTGATTCTAGTGAAGAAAAGTGAAAGTCGCTCTGTCGTGTCTGACACTTTGCAACCCCGTGATTCTAAGAAGGCAGCAAAAAAAGTGAATCTGCTCAAATTTAAAAGTCTGACTTTGCCACTGAGTTACCTTACTCTCACTTTTGTAGGCTATTGTCCCACTTCTCTCTGAGGACAAATCAGTCACTGTGCCTGAGACAGAAAAACCTAGAGACAGGTAATGCCTTCCAGTTCTTTCTAACCACAGTTTAGACCACTGTTACCATTTTTGTTTTCTAAGAATAACACTGCTAGATAATTTGAAATATTTACAATTTAGCTACATTTAAATAAATCTGTTAAACTTCAAATTAACTGCAAAAACCCCTGATATTCAGGGTTGCTGTTCTCTTTTGATGCTGTTGTTTGTATTTTGCCTGTGTTATTTAAAAAATGTTTTTAAACACCTATCTGAATTCTCCTGTAAAGGATGAAACTGGTTTATCCCAAATCAGTAAAACAGTTCTTTATGTGTTTTCTCAAAAACAGCTCTTCACTAAAATTCTTTGTGTACCTGGGACCAGGTGATCCAACCTGCCAACCATTGACAGGACCAGGTGATCCGACCTGCCACCCGTTGACAAAGGGCAATTATCTAATAACCTTTTGGGTTTTTTCTTACAGTTTTGTACTGCCTCCAGCCCAGTCCTCTTCAGAGCCTCCCCCACCGGAAGTATCTGGCCCTTCCTCATCCCAGATGGCCACAAAAACTCGCCGACTCAGCTCTGCCTCAACAGGAAAGCCCCCACTTTCTATGGAGGATGATTTTGAGAAACTAATATGGGAGATTTCAGGAGGCAAATTAGAAGCTGAGATTGATCTGGATCCTGGGAAGGATGAAGATGACCTTCTGCTTGAGCTGTCAGAAATGATTGATAGCTGAAGGTGGTAGTAGAACATTTAAAGCAAAACAAACAAAAAAACTCACCAAAAAACTGGACTTAGTTTCATCTATTATAACATTTATCCAAAACGGTGATTTCTTTAGTCTAGAATTTGCCCCAAATCAGAAGTGTACGTCTGAGTTATCCACGAGTCCTGGATTCCTTGGGGTCAGATTTTTAAATCCCTTGGTAATCATTTTGTCCGTTTGATGCCATTGTTCAGCATCTTTGAGAAAAAAGTTCTGTCTTACCCCTCTCTCCACAAAAAGACTGAGCGGGAGACCTAAGTGAAAGGGTGAAGAAAACTTAGTGACTCCTTGAGGTGTTTGTCAGTTTTCACCTTTTTTCCCTTTATTGTATAATTTCTTTTATGTATTGTCTTAATGTACCTATTGTTAACCTGGGTTCGAAAAGGGTGAAGACAGCTGCTACCATTAAGGACCAAATTTCATGCCGCCGCTAAAAAAAATATCCACTCAGTCTGTGTTAAATTGTATGTCTTTTTAAAGGTATTTGGAGAATTCAACTAAGCTTTTAGAAACAGCTGAGCAGCTCAGGAAACCTGTAATTTGGACATAACTTTTTTGGACCTGATTTTCACGCTTCTGCTCTGTAAGCCTCTGAAAGGCAATAGCTAATTTATTATTACTGTAATTTTTTAAGGCTTTAAAGTGCCTCAGGGGTCCTCTGAAACTAATTTTCTATTTCTGGGATTCCCTGGATTCTTAAAAAGAGATGGTGACGTAATGATTACAGGAATTTATTTTTTAGCAAGAAAGTTGTCCCTTCTCTTCTTTAGTGCTTGCTTCCTTACTGGTGTGTATTATCACAGGGATAAAAATTGGTTAGTTTTTTTCATTTCTGATTCTCCTTGCAAACTCCTCTTGCCCAGTATTTATTTGGTGCCCTTTACCCACCTGAGGGGGAAGAACGAGCTCACTCAAGCTGCCATTATTTATCCATGGACTACAGCAGTACCCGGAATTGTATTGTAGCAGGAGTTACCGAGATGCTCTGGGGGTGTATTGTATGCCTTCCGGTTTTCTTCATTTCTGAATTGAATTTTCTTTTCTTGATGTTCATCTCCTTCATATCACCTCAAGGTTTAGACTTGTGAAGGAACAAGTACGATGGGGATAATAGTCTTGAAAGGAGACATATTGTACATACATAATCAAAAGGAAGAGGAAAGGACGTGCCCGTTTTGATACTTTGCTGTAGGTGGCCAGTTTTGTTTCTCAAAAGGAAATCTGACCCACCTGTCGTGTTGGCTCCTAAGGAACTGCTGTTGTAAGCGGCTCATCAAGAGTTGAACCTCGTGTAGCCTTGTTGGGAATATGAAAAGGAAGAAAGCCACAGGACTGCCCAATTCAGTCTTGGGAAGATCTGGATGATTCTACACAAGCAAAAATGACTTGAAATTGATGTATAGATACTTACCTACCAGTCCATCTTCAGCTGACTGAGTGTTGTCTAATAGCCCTTCTCCAAAGCAGGGGTGAAATGTTCTGGTTTCACCACAGATTTTCTACTCATTTCGTTTTTGGAATCGGCTTGTAGATTCCAGGTCCCTTTTGTATATAACCTTTATTCTTTTGCTTTTAAAAAAAATTTTTGTTCCATATGTAAAGCCTTGTGTTAGTCAGTGACTCATGCTCACCATTATTTGAACAGTTCGCCATCACAGTAAGATAAATGCTCATTTGTGTTTTAAATAAAACTGGTGTAGGAGCGTCTTGATGTTGTGAGTTAAGTAGTCGCGCATCACTTCAGGCTGAGACCTGCCTCAGCAGAGGCCCGGTTAGAATGCTGTTGCACCTTCGTGTATGTGATCCAATTTCACAGATTCTATTTGTCTTTACAAACCTTTTACAAGGACATGGTGCCAAACTTCCCCACATGTGAAGATTTTTTTCTGACAATGATGCTTACCCATTATTATTCTAACTCAACTAATGTCATTCTTTTAAAGAAGAGAGGGTTTAGAAGAGATCTTAGATGGCTTCAACAATTTAGAATTTTCAAGCATGAAAGCATATATGAAATTTTTAGTTCAGGGAAGTCCAGTTTTTTGTTATGGAAATACACATAAATTTGTTAACCACCAAAGAATATAGGCCTTCCCGGATGGCGCAGTGGTAAAGAATCTGCCTGCCAAACAGTGCGTGGGTTGGGAAGATCCCGTGGAGTAGGAAATCGCAACCTGCTCCAGTGTTTTGCCTGGAAAATTGAATGGACAGAGGAGCCTGCTGGGCCAGCGTCCGTGGGGTTGCAGAGACATGACTGAGCACACACACAACGTGAATTTTTCCACATACTCTAAAAGTCGTCCCCAACAAGTTGAATCAACTTGTCACAGAAAGCAAAAGATCGCATATTCAGTTTTGACTGATGATGGTTTTCAGTTTTAACAGGGAAAAGGTCCAAATGTACAATTTGGCGATAGCCAGAGATTCCACACTAATTGGCAGCTTCTTTGTGTGTGTCAGTAAAGGGCCCCTCGAAGCTCTGGCCCTGACCTCCAATCCCAGGGGCCCTCTCTCGTGGCCAGAATATGGTTTATGCTCCTCATGGCCAGCCTGTGGTCCGTGTTTAGACACAGTTTCAGAAATAAAGCTTATTCTCCATACTGATCAAAGTTCCACGATCCTTTTCTAAAATTGTGGCTTCGTTTTGCCAGACTACTTCTGCAATTCTTTAAAATATTTGCTTTGTCAAGAACCAAGAGGAACTGTGTGGTCTTCAGTTGCCATGTTACACCACTTTAGCTGACATGTACTGAGATGTACTGAGTACTTCTTACGTGCCTGTGAATTCACATATCTATTTCGACACTAATCCTATACTGCATTGAAAGATTACTGCTTTTTATCCCCACTGTAATGTCAAGTATTTTCAGATATAACAATAAGTATATTTTTATGTGCAGTTGGGTTTGATTTGTTGAACCTTTCAAGAACTTGCTTAAATCAGATCTTTGAAAGCTGCTGAATAAATATATGGAAGTATCCATAGGTTATACATCTGACTGTGTTAATAATTATCTAAACTCATTGAATTTTTGAAATAAAGCTACAGGCATCAATGCAAAAATACTTAATATTTTCTTAACATTTTACAATAAAAGGGTCAGAGTATAAAAAGGCCCCCAAATAACAGCAATTAAGAATTTATGTTTTTACCCCAATAGGCAAAAGCCCAAGGTGGCTCCATTCTTTTCAGGTTAAAAAAAAAAAATGTATTTTTTAAAATAGGAATCACTAAGTGGGCCCATTAGTAAAGTTTGGTTTGGATATGACTGGGAAGGTGTTGCTGCATTAGAGTCAGTGGGAATGAGCAAAAAGTGGGTTAAAACTCAGTAATGCCTGTTCCTGGCTTTTTGTTCTAGATTCTGTGACTGATTTGTCTTCAGATAGGAAGACAACGGTCTGTTAAGATGAAGGGTAAACTCACCCAACATTGAGAAGGCAGAGGTGGAAAAATGCTCCGTGGAGAAACGCTCCAGTGAAAGATTATTGTAGGACTTGCCTGGTGGTCCAGAGGTTGAGACTACACGCAGCACCTGGGAGCCATCTAGAGAGAGCGTCGTCCGTTTAATACTTACACGCATTTCACTCCTGTTACTTAAAAGCGTTTCAAAGCTGGGGTTTGCTTCCTAAATTCACCACACGCTTCCACTGCAGCAGGCCCAGGCTTTGATCCCTCGTCAGGAAACAGATTCTGCATGCCAGGGCCAAAGAAAAATCAACAGTTTGCTGAATAGACAAATGACTGAGATAGGGCATTGGGTGGAGGAAGAGAAGTTAAATAGAGGGATCCCTTCCTTGGTAGGCTTATTTGTTAATGAGTTCACTTACTTGGTTTGAGAGGTCAAGGAAGATAGTCAAGTTTAGAAAAACAGGAAATGTGAAAGAAATACATTGGCATAACTGCCACAGGAGTATTTTGGACTACCCTCCCTTGAAGAGGCTCAAATTAGAACACAAATTCTTCCCGTCATTAAACACTGCTGGCCGCTAGGGACAGAGAATTTATGAAGCAAACCCCAGCTCTGAAATACTTCTAAGGAAAAAGTAGCAGGAATGAAATGGGTGTATTAAATGGATGATGCTGTCTACAGATGGCTGCCAGGGGGCGCCGTGGTGAAGAACCCACCAGCCAATGCTGGAGACGCAGGTGTGTGTTCAACCTCTGGCTCAGGAAGATCCGCTGGAGTAGGCAATGGCAGTATTCTTGCCTGGAAAATTCGATGAACAGAGGAGCCTGGCAGGCTACAATCCATCGGAACACAGAGTCAGGCGCCACTAAGTGACCGAGCACAGAAAAACATCTATAGAGAGGAGGATGAGAAATCCGTGAGTTCCAGACTGGCCAGAGGAGGTTTCCTTGCGGTATTAGATCTGGAGTTTTGTGTAGTTTAGTAAAGGAGATGATTTGAGCTGTAAACAAAGCCAAAAATTTGAGCAACTAATGTTTGTTTTTAATGACCTCTGATCATCCCGTTGGTAGTCTCAGAGTCAGTCTGATTCTTGCTCAGATGGCTGACAGCTGTTCTTGGCCAAAGAATAAGCTATTAATAAAAAGAAAGGATGTATTTTAAATGTGAATTGGAGTCACTCTGCTCATGAAATCCTCACGTGCCTTCCCCCTTCCCTCCAAAATTAAATCCGTGAGCACAGCATGCAAGGCCCTGGTGCACTCGCCTCTTCCATCATTCACCCTTCATGCTGTACACGTGCTAAACTACTGGCCACTGACCCCTTGTACACTCATCTCACTGCCTCTGTTAATGCCATCTCTTTTCTCGTCTGTTTTTCTGCTGACTCCTATGTACTACACGACTTGCAGATTACCTCTCCCTACACCCTGCTCTCCCTCTCCCAAACTGGGGTCTGATGCCTGTCTTCTAGGCACATACTTTGTTTACCCTTCATTGTTTTGAAAGTGCCTGTCCATCTTCCTCAGCAGAATATACACTGCTTCAGATAGAGGCGCTTACTAACCTATATGTTCTCAGCACCTACTACCGGTCTGGCTCTGAGAAGGAACGCCACAGCCTGGGTGGCTTAAACAACAGAGAGGTATTTTCTCACAGTTCTGCAGGCTAGAATCCTCCATCATGGTGTTGGCTAGTTTGGTTTCTTCTGAGACCTTTCTCTCTGGCCTGCAGATGGCCCCCTTCTCACCGTGTCCTCTTATAAGGCATGGTCTCCCCTCTGTGCCCATGTCTGTGGCTTTTATTTATACTTATTTATGGCTGTGCTGGATCTTCGTTGCTGAGTGTGGGTGTTCGCTAGGTTCAGCAAGCAGGGGCCTCTCCAGTCGTACGAGGGCTTCTTGCAGCAGCTTCTCTTGCTGCAGCTCATGGGCTTCAGTAGTTGGGCACATGGTCTTAGCTGCCCCATGACGTGGAGTCTTCCCAACCCAGAGATCGGACCCCAGTCCCCTGCACTGGCAGGTGGATTCTTAACCCCTGGGCCACCAGGGAAGCCCCACGTGTCTGTTCTACTCTCTGTAGAAGGACAGTAGTGACCTTGGATTAGGGCCCACCCATGGCTGTGTGCATATGCACTTTGCAACCCCATGGCTCATCTGTCCACGGAATTTTCCAGGGAAGAACACTGGAGCAGTGTACCATTTCCTTCCCTGGGGGATCTTCCCAATCCAGGGCTCAAACCCACAACTCCTGAATCTCCTGTACTGGTAGCTGAGTTCTTTAACAGCTGAGCCACCAGGGAAGCCCACCCATATGACCTCATATACCTGATTTTCCACTTTAAGGACCTATTTCTAAGTAGTCACATTCTAGAGGTACTGGGTATAGCTTCAATACATGAATTTTGAGGGCCACACTTCAGGTCATAATAGAAAGCATTCAATAAATACTGCTGAATGAATGAAAAAATTTTTGACCCATTTCAGGGGCTATTGATCTTTGCTAGACTGCCTCTATCTCTTCCCAACCGCATTCTTTGTCATGCTTCATTCAGCAAGCTGTGAGTCTTCTGGTTGAGATGCAAGAACTTTAAACTGAGAGAAAGGATATTCTTCAATATGTCTCTGTGGGCCAGTTGATTTGCAGATACCTGAGAACTTCAGATTTTACAAGAACATCATAACTAGTTGGAACACACAAAAGGAAACAAATGTGCCATAGTACTTTTCACTGATAAGTTCATTGAACCAGTGATAAATTCATTCGCAAGTTTCAAAATTCAAAATGTATATAAGGGTAAACAGCCAAAGTCCTCCCTGCTCCTGCCCCAGCTCCCTGCCTCCCCAAAACTAGTTCTGTTTCTCAGGTATTCTAGAGAGATTTTAGGTTCATATAAGCAAATATATTTCTCTCTAATGTATAAAACATATCACCTCGATTTTTATTATATCATGAACAGTCTTAAATTCTGAATTACAAATTGATGACAAATCCTGTTTCACCTATACCCATACCAGCTATCCACCCCCTGTTCTGGCCCCCAGGACTAGGGCGAGAGTTGGGTGAGCAAAGTGGGCATAATTTAAGGGAGCACTCACTCTCAGAGCTGTACTTGCACAGGCAAGCGTGATGACTTACATTTGCTCCTTAGGCTTGCCCCATCTGAGATCCAGCTTTGCTGGTTCTGCTAAATTATTTTGAAGTAAACCTCAGATACATCATAGCTTACTTTTTATCTTACTGTATATTAGATACCTTTTCATATGAGGACACAAAGATCTTCAATTTTTACTATAATTGCATAATAGTATTACACTCTATGAACATGCAATAATTGAGCTAATTCCTATTGATAGACATTTAGGTTGTTTCCCATCTTGGTATTTTAAACAATGCTGCAATGATTATATCACATATGTAAATTTATTTGTATGATTAAATATCTAGAAGTGGAGCGTAATAATTTATATTACCACCACTTTTTGATCTTTGCCAGCCTAGTCCGGGAAAACGACTTCTTGGTAGTTTAGTTGGCATTTCTTTTATAATGAGTGAAGTTGAACCTGTTTTCATATGTTTGAAGAAATTTGTATTTCCTTTGCTAAAATTGCCAATTTTTATTTTGGGTCTTTGTGTCAGATTAGAAATGGCTGCAAATTCTTTAACGCACTTCTGTAAAGTGGGCTTTAGGGACTTCCCTGGTGGTCCAGTGGCCAAGACTCCCAGCTGCCAATGCAGGGGGCCTGGGTTCAATCCCTGGTCAGGGAACTAGATCCTGCATGCCACAGCTAAGACTGGCACAGCCAAAAAAGAAAGAGAGAGAGATGGACTCTGTTTTTCCAGCCCTTGAGTCTGGCCTGGGGGGTGAACATTATACTAGCTCTCAACCTGGCCTTTCAGGGCACCGTTAGCTTCAGTCTTGGCTTCTTAGAGCCTTGAGCCCCCACGTAATAAAGCACACCTCATGGCCAGAGAGGTCATGTGGTGAGGCGCTGAGGCCACACAGACACGGAGGCTGATTCAGGTGGGGCCAGCCTTCCAAATACACATGCCAGCCTTAGATGCACCTTCCGAAGCAGAAAAGTCACCCAGCTGAGCCCTCTCCAAACGCTTGACCCACAAATTAAAAAAATAAAAATAAAGGCTGTTGTAAGCCATTAAGCTTTGTAATGTTTCTTACACAGTATTTTTTTTTATG